>NC_059143.1:18015002-20967502 GCF_020740605.2 Lemur catta
ATTGCAAGTTAGTTCAAGTCTAGTGTAGTATTTGCCTGAGTAATGTGTCTGTATTACTTCACAGAAGCTTTCTTTTAAGGAGGAGCAGTTAGAAAAAAAAGCCTTTTAAAGTAATTGGAAGGGGCAAAGTTCCATCAAAAGCCATCTCAAGTCTAATGTGTGAGTGTGTATATAAAATACCTAAAAAATGTGTCTATACACATATACATACTAACATATTAACAATAGAACAATATATAAGGGACTTTTTAAAATTATTAACATTTATGCAAAATGTCAGTGATGCATTTGGAAAGGCAATGTTTTTAGCACGTAGAAACTGCTCTCGGTTCCCAGTTCCCTCCCTTATTTGTCGACCTTGTAATTCTCAGTAAATTACTTGATATCCATCCCCCATGCTCTTAACCACTCCTTACCTCTTTTCTTAATCTGTGAAATGGGTAGTAATATTTGAATGTAGAAGCATTTAAGAACTTCACGTGGAAAATCTGTACTAAATACCTAAATACAGCAAATGTGTTTCGCCATTATGAATAATAAATGCTATTTTCAATGTTTTTTTCCACTAAGTCTTATTTACTTGAAATTTTTATTGTTTCATAAAATGTGAGCCCTTAAGCCCCTTTTAAAAATTTCTGATATTTATGCATAAATACTTTTCTATTTTGTGGTGGACTATATCAAGAACAGTGATGTTTTTTAAGTGCACAGTATAGGTTATTCATTTATTTTATAGTACACTAATGTAATTCAGTGAAACTTTTAAAATTTAATTACAATATGTGTAGAAACACTTAAAGCTAGAGGTTTGGCATGTCATCTTTTCTTACTGAGGTTTTTATAACCACTCCAGAGGTCCTTGTTGATCCACTAAAACAATAAAAGGGGGAAAATATCATTTCTTCACTATAGAAATTGTGAAAAGAAAAGTCTTACAGTAGAATGATATTTGCAAGTAACAAAAACTACTTTTGACAGTTTCTTTAAAAGCTGAAGCATCATTTCAAGAAAATAGATTGCAACATAGTATAAAAACCAGATGGTACTCATCTGAGAATTCTAAAGAATTAAGGATATAAGTGATCTACTAACAAAAAATGAGCATGTACCATTAAAAGAGACCATAAAGGAATAAAGCATTTGATAGGAATTGAATCAACTTTTTAAGTGTTGCTAATATTATATATTTGTAGAACTTACTGGCACAAACTAAAAACCATCACTGTAATCAAAAATACAAAATTTATAGGTAATTAAATAGAAAAAGAATAGTCATATTTCCTAAAAAGGCAAATAATGTTTCTTCCATTTTAAAAAATTTATTATAAACAAAATTTTTATGTTATATATATCTAGATAATGATGCCTGTAGATAAATAATTTTAAAGTTTTAGAAATTGTACACAAATGATTAATTTTATACATTGAAAATAGAACATGTAATTTGGTCTATAACCGCAAAATTTTATATTTTAAAGTTGTGTACAAATGAGCACAAATGGATTTATTTGATTGGCATGGTTTAATATAACTATTACAGTATCAGAATATCTGGTTAACACTACAGCTCACAAAAATTAAAATATTGCCATTAAAATCTGGAGATCATTAACAGAAGCCCTATGACAATAAGTGATAACTACGGTTAATAAAAAGGATAATATTCCAATTTAAAACTTAAAAGCCATAGATAGCAAAGGAAAAGCATAACCATCTGTGAGCACCAGCTATTTTGGAAGTTGATTTTTAAAATTATTTAGATGCCCCTGTGCTGTGATAAAGTGGTGACAGAATAAATAGGTGAATAAAATTTCTTTTCATTAAAATAAATGATCTATGTTATGTTTTTGCTGCATCTTCTTTTCAAAGAACTCCAAGCATTATAATCTCACATGAGTTCAAATAATTTTTGAGGATAGGATTTTTTCCTTTAGACTGCTATGAAAATACAACAAAGGTGCTCATAAAGCTAGGGTTTCAGAAAATGGGAAGCACTCATATTATAGACTTTTTATGTTATAGTGAAAGAGAGAGATGCATTGTACACTAGAGGCATAATATAAATAACAGGATTCTAGGTATAGGGATTTTTCTTATATGTGTTTGGAAATCGTTAGGAGTTAAACGGAATAAACAATTTGCTATCTAGCAGTTTGGAAAGGGATTCCTTCTATTATATGGATTAATAATTTTCAAAGAATCAGAACACAGTTAATTCACTTATCTGTGAAGTTTGACTGAACTGCATCTAACCTGTCTTTGATGATTTAGAAGGTACTTCATACATTTTTGGTACCTTTGAATTAATATTTATGAACATTCATTACTCCTATAATATAATCAAGACATACAGATACACATTAATGGAGAATTCTGATGAGAGAATGCCATATCCACTAAGCTGTAACTGTGTACAGACATTCCATGCTTGTCTGTCTATGCCAGTATTAGTAGCTTCAAGCTTGATAGCTTCATTCTCCTAAATATAAAATTCCCCAATTCAAAAATAAATAAGTTTCTTTGTTTTCTAACCTCTACTTTTTCCTATTTTTATTCATAAGACCATGACAGTTCCTCTCAGTCAGTGTTCTTGGTCGTAACTTCCTACATGGTGATTTTCAAAGAAGTTCATCAGGTTGGTCAATGTGCAGATGGATAAGGAAGTGGACCCAGTTATGCGACAGAAAGAGAGAGTGATATTCTTGGTCTCACCGTTAACGCCATATAGACATTTGTCACTGATGATATTTGCCTTTCAACACTGGGCTGCTCGTATAGGCTTAATTCATAAGTGAGGTCAATGTTCTTTTCAAGAAAAAAATCTAACCAGAAAGTTCCTATTGGTGTTCTTAATCTTTTTTATATATAAAAAAAGGGTCTTTTTGCCCCTATTCATGGCTTGTCCCTTTCTTTAAAAAAAATTAAAAATCTTATTTCCTTTCATCAGTGGGGTTCAAAACCCACGTTTGGGCTGGGAGCGGTGGCTCACACCTGTAATCCTAGCACTCTGGGAGGCTGAGGCTGGAGGATTGCTTGAGGTCAGGGGTTCAAGACCAGCCTAAACAAGAGCGAGACCAAGTCTCTACTAAAAATAGAAAGAAATTAGACAGACAACTAAAAATAGAAAAAATTAGCCAGGCATGGTGGTGCAGGCCTGTAGTTCCAGCTACTCAGGAGGCTGAGGCAGGAAGATCACTTTAGCCCAGGAGTTTGAGGTTGCTGTGAGCTAGGCTGATGCCATGGCACTCTAGCCCAGGCAACAGAGCAAGACTCTGTCTCAAAATAAAATAAAATAAAATAAAAAGTTCTTTTTAACTGATGTTATCAAGCCATTCTAAACTCTAGAGACTTCATATTATATGCAAAATGTATCAGTTTCTATTCACATTATTTTGCCTGCAACACTGAAACTTCATGTGCATAGTTTCCTCTAGGGTTATCTATATAGCATTCTCAGTTTAGGGTATCCAAACCCCTCCTCTTTATCCCTATGTGATAATCTTTGTCTTGCTGTTTTGCTGTTTTTCATATCCTGCCCTTGTCTAAGGGATTGCTTTCCTAGTCCTTTTAAAGAGTACTGACCTCTCCCACTATCATTCAAAGTGAGGAAGATGAAACCTAAAATGTGTTCCCCACTCTTTTTCCTCCTTTTCTTTATTTTTTATTAAAATTGTAACATAAAAATGTCACTCTGAAGAAAAGCCGTGGGTTCATCACTCCCAGCGCCCCTTCCCTGGGAGGCGAATACATTGCCTTTTAATCATGTTGGCCTTGCCTTTCCATAAGGCAATAAAAAAACAGTCTCAACAGAGGTTGCCAGTTATAACTTATGTATAAAAAATGGAATTAAAAACATTTGATGAGGCAGAATCAGTTCCATAGGGACACCCCCCCCCTCGCCCATATTTCCCAAGTTTTTATTTTCTCCTCGCCTTCCTCTAGTCTCTCTTCTTAATTTTGTCTCACATGATTCTTTCTCCCAAACATACCCTTAGGATTTTAAAGGAGTCACCTTTCCTAATTTTTCCTTTTTTATCTTCTTTCTTACCAGTATGCCTCTGCATTTATTTTCTATTGACTCTGTACCCTGCCCGTCTTCAAATATTCGTTATAATTGGAAGTTGCAATCTACCTTCTCCTCTGATGCATCAACTGCATATGAACCAAATTCTCAGAGATTATTTCCTTTTTCTTATTGACGAGATATACGAACTGGCTTTCAATTTGCTGCATAGTTTTCCAAATGGATTGATATTGCCAGTACAGAAGCATGCCTACATCATCATCTTATCTTTCTTCTTTAATGATTTTACTCTCGTTCAAATGAACCAGTTTCCCCCATCACATTTCTGAATCTCCATCTCTCACGTCTGGATGTTGAACCCTAATGCTTTCATGGTTGAAAATTAGAGCCTACGTGTTGTGCGGAATGCTGTCTCCTGGGTATTCCCTAGAAACTCTACCTATCTCCCTTCTGGTGAGTGTTTTAAGTACCTTTAATCTTTCTCCTATTTATTACAGTGCTGAGTGTTGTGTCAGCTATTAATGCACACTATTACAATCTGACAGTGTAAATTCTGGCAGAAGCTTTTACATGATGTAAACTGTTGGCCTAAGGGGTTCAAATTTCTCACATCCTTCTCTGTTTATTTTTGAGAAACATTTTTAGTAACCCTTTTTGCATGGACTCCATTAAGGCTTTAATTTTTCCTGAAAGTCTCCTGTGATTCTCTGCACCCCCCTTCTTTTTGCTCTCCACCCCCACTCGGCTCCCTACCATCAATCTCCATATGCCTGGAGTACCCACGGAAATTATGTGTGTTTGTTGTGGTGCAGTAGGCAGCTTGTAAGATGGCTCTGAGTGTTCATACCACCTTGTCATCCCAACTCCTAAGTGTGGACTGCATTTGGTGAATTGCTTCTGACAAGTGGAATATGGCAAAAATGATGGGATGCCACTTCTGAATTTAGATTATGAAAGTTCATCTTGCTCACCCTGCCTCAAACTCTCTCTCCTGTCCTCCCACTCCTCCCTCCATCTCTCTCTTTCTCTCCCTCTGCCTCTCTCTCTCTGGTTTTTTGTACTTGCTCACTTTGGGAGAAGCCACCTGCCACATCGTGAGCTGCCTTATACAGAGGCCCTCATAACAAGGAAATGAGGGAGAGGTCCAACCAACAGTCATCAAGAAACTGGGGCTCTCAGTCCAACAGCCCATGAGAAACTGAACATGCTAGCAACCACAGGAGTGAGCTTGCAAAGGGCTCCTCCTCCAGCCAAGCCCTCCGATGAGACACACTAAGCGGCCACACCTTCATCCCAACCTTTCGAGAGACCCACAGCCAGAAGACCCAGCCAAGCTGTTCCCAGATTCCTGATGCACAGAAACTGTGAGATAATAAATGTTTGTTATTTTATGTCACTTCGTTTGGAGATAACTTGAGCAGGGGTAAATTTTTTATTTTTAATTATTAAATATTATGGTTACATAATAGTTGTATATCTTTATAGAGTACATGTGATGTTTTGATACAGGCATACAATGTGAATTAATCAAATCAGGGTAACTGGGGTATCCATCACCTAAGGCATTTATCATTTCTTTGTGTTAGGAACATTCCAATTGCACTCTTTTAGTTGTTTTAAAGTCTACCCTAACTTATTGTTGATTATGGTCACTTTGTTGTGCTATCAAATACTGTTCATTCTATTTAACTAACTATATGTTTGCACCCATTAACCATCCCCACTTTATCCTCCCCTCCCCACTATCCTTCCCAGCCTCTGGTAACCATAATTCTACTGTCTCCAAAAGATCAATTATTTTTAATATTTAGCTCCCACATATGAGTAAGAACATGTGAGATTTGTCTTTCTGTGCTTGTCTTATTTCACTTAACATAATGTTCTCCAGTTCCATCCATGTTGTTGCAAAGGGCAGGATTTCATTATTTTTGTGGCCATATAACATCCCATTGTGTATAGTACCATGGTTTCTTTATCCACTCATCTGTTGATAAGCACTTAGGTTGATTCCAAATCTTAACTCTTGTGAATAGTGCTGCAATAAACATGGGAGTGCAGATATCTTTTCCATGTACTGATTTCCTCTCCTTTGGATATATACCCAGTAGTGGGATTGCTGGATCATATGGTAGTTTTATTTTTAGGTTTCTTTTTAGGAACCTCTATACTGTTCTCCATAGTGTTTGCGCTAATTTATGTTCCCACCAACAATGTATGAGGGCTCCAGTGTGGGGATACTTGTTACACAATAATAGCGAACTAATACATATGGTATTATATATTGAGGTTTACATATTAGACTCTTTGGTTAGTCTGTGTCAGTAGTGACAGTGTTCTGATGAAATAGTCAGCTCTATTTCTCCAGCACCTAACTTAATTCCTGAACCATAATATTTGCTCAAAAGGCATTTATTGAATAGATGACCTAATGAGGACGTCCCCTTTCTCTAAAACTTCAGTAATCACCTCTGCCAATAAATTGGCATAGTAGTTGGGTTTCTTGGTAACTAATTTAGACAAATTTCAACAGGAAAGCAGTATAAGGAAAGGATAACAGGTAGCTTCTGGAATCGAGGAAGGCTGGAGTAGGATGTTTAGAAATGTCACAGGCACCAAGAGAAGCTAAAATCTGTCAAAGCTCAGTCAAGGACCTGCCTCAGGGACCTTGGTCAGGATGTCGTTTTGCAAGATACTTGGGCACTGGTAGACTTCAGACTCCACTCCTGCCACCGTGTGTGATCTCAAACTATTCTGGTCTCTTTACATCATTCCTTAAAGACCTAAGTTTTGAGGGAGCATGTGTTGGCTGAGCTAAGGTCACTTGCCTGTGCCCCCCTGCCAGGATGCAGAACAAAGGACCCTACCCACCCGCCTTAGGGTAGATAGAAGTGAGTTCTGCCCTTTTCAGAATCATGCATGGTGGTGTCTCCCCAGTATGGAAGGGGATCAGAGGCTAGGGAATCCAAAATGACAAGTGGTCCCACTATCAAACAGCAAATGAATTCTCTCAAAACTCAGTAAGGAACCTGCCCATTAAAGAAGCAGCTCTTAGAAGCTTTTGTATTTATTCCCTTTCAGGTAATTTTGGTTTTTCTTTTTAAACTTTCTCACCAAATGGATTCCCTTTTTAGCACAATCTCTCTAAAATAATGGTCCACGCACAAACACTAACTACTATTCCCTTCTTGCCACCCACTTGCCATCTATTATAATCCATTTTCTAGTCATATGTGTGAAGCAGTAAAAGAGCATGTTTATATGATTTCCTTTCTCAGGTATGAAAAGGCATAAATTAACATTTTTAGTCTAAGGAAATAAATTTGCAAGGCACTCAGTGCTGGCCCCGGTGCCCAGTGTAAAGTCAGTGACTGGATTTACCTTCCTGCCACGTGTGCTTTCTGATAATAACTCGAGCTCTTCTCCCTGTAAGATTTCATAATGGGATCTTTATCCTTGCAGAACTAATTATTGTAAGTATTAATCTTTGCTCTCTTACCTGTATTCTTTAATTATTTATTTTCAGCCCCAACACTCACCCACTAATCTTCATAATCTGGGCTTTTTTTCCCTTTACATTATCACTTGAGATTTTCATGGGCCTTACTTCTCACTTGTTTCTCGGATTTCTCCAGCCTTCTGCTTGGGATGGAAGGTCCCAGTAATGACCCTTTTTGCTTGTTTTCCTGGATTTTCCTTGACTCCATCCTCTCTTCCCATTTTTGCTTGTGTTCTTCATATCCTTATCTTTCATGTTGCTGCTTTTCTTTATTTTTCCTTCTTCACATTCTCTTCCTGTTGGCCTTGTGTATTGTCTCTGCCCAACACTTTAAAGTTCTTTTTTCTGTGTCTTCTCAGAGGTGAAGATATGAAGAACTTCACCTTAACTGATGAACTAAGACTGTTTCTCTCCTTTCTCTTTTTCTAATGATTTTGCTTCATGTCAACTATAATTTTTTAACCATATGTCTTTAATTCAGCACACATTTATCATGTGTTTATCCTGTGACTAGAGCTGCATGATTGGGTAAGGTGAGGGGGGAAAAAATAAATCTGACCTCAAGAATTCAAGATCTAACAGAGAGGGGAAACTTCTGAAAAGAATGTAACAAAATATGATATGCACGATCCTAAGAGAACAACCAAAATACAAAAGGGCACAACAAATGGAGAGATTGATTCTGCTTAAAAAGGTTGAAGTGGGCTTCACAGAAGAGGTGATGTTCAAGTCGGGTCTTGAAGTAGAGTTTTGAGTAGCATTTTGCCAGACAGAAATAGGGAAAGCTATTTCAGGCATGGTATGTACAGGCAAATGAGTTATTTCATTCTTCTCTTTCTTACATTTATAATGTTCCTCAGTGCAGATAAGGGTACAATATCTCAGCCGGGTGTGGTGGCTCATGCGTGTAGTCCTAGTACTCTGGGAGGCTGAGGTGGGAGGATCACTTGAGCTCAGGAGTTCAAGACCCATCTCTACTAAAAATAGAACAATTAGCCGTGCATCATGGCACCTGCCTGTAGTCCCAGCTACTCGGGAGGCTGAGGCAGGAGGATCGTTTGAGCCCAGGAATTTGAGGTTGCATTGAGCTATGATGGCACCATTGCACTCTACCCAGAACAACTGAGGGAGACTCTGTCTCAAAAAAAAAAAAAAAAAAAAATTACAATATCTTCTTAGTAGTACAAGTATCTTATCTTTAGCTACTATTTCTAAATAAATGTTTATTGCTCTTGACTGAATTAAGCTATTAAAGTTAACACAAAATTCAATCACAAATTCTTTTTCTTCTCTTACTTTCTATGTAGTTCTTCCAAAAGAAACTTTTGGAAATGTGGCCCAAACTACACACACACACTCACACACACACATATCCAGGCTTTCTGGAATTTTAATAAACCATCTATCTTGAATCATAAAATCTGTTCATTTTAGATCAGAGAGACATGTAAAGGACATGAGAACTAACTTTATGTCTCTTATTTACTGATGTAGAAACAAAATCTCGATGCTAAGGGACTTGCTCCAAGTCACAGAGTTAGCAGAAGAATCATCCCTAATTATTTTGTAAAAAGGTGTGTAACATAGTTCTAACAAGGACGGTTGCTGGTGTTTCCATGTTGTTGATGAATCATTTGTTTTTCCTCACGTCAGGAACTTAATATGGGATACATTTTTGCTTTGCTAACTTCTTTATTTTTGACATTGTCACCTCTGTAGACCTAGAGAATTGATACAATACTCCAAGTTGCCCTTTCTTGTCATTCCTTTTTCAGGTAATTATTTTTCTTCTACCAGCTCGTTCCACACCTATGAGAAAACCTCCTTTTTGTGATGGTTTGTGCTTTGCTTCCTGAATTTTTTTTTATTTTTTCCATTTATTTTTATTTTTTATTTTTTTGCCACTGCCATGTTTAGAACCTTCTAGGCCCCTCCAGAATGATCCCCCTGCTATGCCTGGGCTGAGCTCCCCCCACATTCCACCATTCATTCATGTGCTGGCACCCTGAACACCCTTGTGCTGCTCTGCTGACCCCCAGGGGGCATGAGAGAAAGGGTCTCTTAAGAGACAGCTTCAAACTCTCCCTCAGCTTTAGTCCTGCCTTGCTCTTCTTTCTTAGACTGCAGTTGTATTTATCTTTTTAGAGATGGTCCACACAGAGTTTTAGGTTTTAGAAATGATTTGGGGAAGGCATATGAATATAGTACTAATGAATACACAACTTAAAGCATATACATAGATTCCTTTATCATAATAACATTCTTACATTTATCCCTTTATCTCCCTAGAGATACATCTATCCCTTTCTCTCTCTAGATCTGGAACTTCACCTTCACCAGGTCTACTTCAGGTGTCTAGAGCAGTCTTTTAAAAAATACAAATCAGGTCAGGTCACTCCTCGTTTAAAATCCTGCAGTGCTTTTCCATTGCAATTAGACCAAAATCCAGGCCCCTAACCACAGCCTGTACAGCCCTGCAGGACATGACCACCACACTTCTCTGACTTCCTGCCCTTCCATTTGCCTCTCCTGCCTCGCTGAGCTCACACTGCAGTGACCTTTCCATTTCTTAAACATGCCAAGCTCTTTCCCACCTCAGGGCCTTTGCACGTACTATGCTCTCACTGTGCTCTCTGCCTGGAAGGAGCAGCCCCTGGAGGCCCCAGAGCTTTGTCTGACTTCACCTTTCCAGCACTCAGCACCTTCTGTACTTACTCCTTAACCCATCACGTCTGTTCTCTTTTCCTCATTGTACTTACCACTATCTGAACTTACTTTTTTTGTTTATTTGTTTGTTTTCTATTGTTGGTCTCCTTCCTCTAAAACAGCAGTGTCTGGTGGCACTTTCTGCAATCATGGAAACGTTCTCTATGCTACACAGTGTGGTAGCCTGTAGCTACCTGTGACTACTGAGCACTTGAAATACTGCTAGTCAGGTTGAGGAACACCATCTTAAAATTTAATTTAATTTATTTTTATTTTATCTTATTAATTTATTTAGCTTTAAATTTTATTTAAGTTAAATATCTACCTATGGCTAGTGGCTACCTTATTGGATATACAGGTACAGAACAGCAGCTCCATGAAGGTAAGAACTTCTCCTTCTTGATTACTCTTGAATCTCCAGCTTCTAGAATAGTGACTGGGACTGGACATAGTAGGTATTCAACAACTATTAGTTGGCCAACTTGAAATTTTTTCTGTTTTTGTTGAAAATAAGCTCTTAGTTCAAAGAAAAACAAAGGTCTATGCAAAATTCATGATGCTTATGTACATCTCAAGATGTACCAGTCAACTATTACCATAATAATACTGTATAACAACCTATCTTATAATTAAGTTTCAAACAGTAATAATTTGTTTTTACTCACATATCCCTGGGTCAGCTTGAGTTCAGTGACTCTAAGCTGGGCTTGACTCCAAAGGGTAGGCTGGGTCCAGACCTGTGCCACATGTCTCTCATCCTCCTTACACCAGCAAATTAGCAGGGGCACTTTCTCCTCACAGCTACGGCAGAGGCACAAGAAGGCCAGCGTACCCATGAAGCTCACTGTAAGTCTCTGCTCGTTTCATGTCTGCCAGCATCTCATTAGTTGAAGCAAGTCAACCTGAGTGAGTCCAAAGTCAAGGGAAGGGAAGGTACCTTCTGCTTTAGGCAGAGTGACATGGCAGAAAGGACGTGGATACAGGTTGGATGAGAAGTTGGGGCCAATAAGTGAATCCATCCTGCATGGCTTTTGGAAGAGTTTCATACAGAAGATACAATTACAAATTGAATTGCCATAGGATTGGATAGAATATTTTTTCATGGATTAGCTCACACACACATACACACTCACACACACCACACATATAAATGAATATGTGCTAGGGAAATAAACAAGCATTTTCCTGGAAAATCTAATTAAAATGAGGGATCACATTAGGGAGAGATAAATTTGGGGATTTTGTGAACAATATGAATAAGGAAGTACATAGTGATACCTCTAGGCTTACTGATAACTATTCTTAAGATGGGGAAGTCCTGCTCCACTTAGAGTAAACTGAAGATCCCTAATACCACAGAAGGTGGTTCCAATAAGCAGCATATAGATTTCAATGTCAGAATTGTAAGGTGATGCATTTATGGTAGAAACAATACTTCGGACTTTTATTTTACATAAAATATTACAGGTTTTAGAAAGTAATTAGCATTAAGGAAAGTTACATATAGGGGTGTGCTGGTACATCAGCTTTCTGGTAGAGGGGGAGAGAAGCCTTGATTTGAAGCATTTGCCAATTAATTTCTTGGTGGAAATACTCTGACCATGGCCAGTTTCTGACTACCAGTGTGATGTCACAGAATGCTGAGTTGGGACGAGATGCGTAGAATTGGCTCCAGGAGCTGGTACAAACAGGCTGCAGCACACCACCGGAAAGGTTCATATGAGCAGTTCCACAGACACACAAATGTTTTGTGTGGCTTCATCCAAGGAGTCAACAGCATATTAGAAAATATCAGCAAACCCTTGTATAACATCACTAGGCATCTACTGCTGAAATATTGCTGTAATTCTCATTGCTCCACTTTAATAAAAACCTAACAGAGCAGGGACAGGTCAGGGGAATGGCAAATAAAATAAAATAATGATGGAGGGGTTTCTGCAGGGCAGCATTAGCCCAAGCAGTGCCTTAATGTGAATTAGATGGAGGGTCCTCCCTGGTGGACAGAGCCCCCCAGCCCCTTGCTTGGGGAGGAGAGCGCCTGCTGGATTCCCGCCAGCTCTCACCTCCTCCATGGGCTCCCTTGTGCAGGGCCAGTCTGCTCAGCGGTAAGAGTTGGCCTACCGTTTCTGAAGGGTTACTGAGAATTGTTTGTATTCTTCAGCCTAGAAAGGTCTGAATGGTGGGCAACTAGTTGCATGGTAACATTGTTTAAAATTGTAAAGTGTAATGTAAAATCTACATATGTGTGTGTTTGTTTGGAGAGAGAGAGAGAGAGAGAGAGAAGAATAAAGGAGAATTTTGCTTCTGTATTCAACTTTGGAACTAGAATCATGGATTAGGGGCACACTTTGAAACTGAGTCTGCTGTGTTATAACCCTCCAACATTTTTAAAGCAGTTGTCACTTTTTACAAATAAGCTTCTGAAACGTATACTCCTAGATTATAAACTAAAATGTATGTCTTCTAAAGATGACTTCCAACAGACAATGATAGACAAAAAGACTAATCCACCATTTTAAAATAATTTAATATTTCAAAATTCATATCTGCATGGTCTTACACCTATGTCCCAGAATCCTGATGATCCCTTCCTGTTTCATGCCCGGGACTACCTCACCAGGACTCTGCCCTTGGGAAGTCGTCAGTCACACCTGTCCCTCCAGAGTCTCAGCTTTTCTCTGTCTTCTCTCTCCTTGATTCGCCTGAAACATTCTGCTCTGATGGGCACTCACTCCTTGGAATTCAACACACATTTTATAGAGAGCTTATTATGTGCCAGACACTGAGTAAAATCACAAGGAAATAAAAAAATCCTTTCCCTCAAGAAGTTCATGGTTTATTAGGGGAGGCAGGCCTGTAAATAAGTAATTTCACTACAGTGTGATGAGTACAAAGAGATACAGCTTCTAGACCCTTATGCTAGCATAGGAACAGAGTGATTAACACCATTTGTAGGTAGGGAAGCAGGAATTTCTTGCATAAGAAAGAACCTAGGTTTAAAGGGTGGCCAAAAGTTTGCTTTCCAGATGATACGGGAGGTATGGCATTCCACATAGAGGGGGTGCAATATATAAAGGATGAAAATGTGAATGAGCTTTGAGCTATACAGTCTGGAAGTGTATAGGGTGATAAGTGTTCACGGAGGCACAGGAGGTGGTGAGGCTGGCCTGGAAGGCAGGACAGGAACTGAAACAGGAGCCCCTGAAGGATTAAGCAGAGCAATAACAGGATTGGATCTGTGCTTTGGGAAGATCTTTATGGTAGGGTGTAGGGAAGGGGGAAAGCTAACAGTAGAGACTAGTCAGGGCACAATTAGGTTGAGCCAGGCATTTGAGTGTCGGAGCTCTCATTACAGGGTCTTGACAGTGGAGGTAGAGTTGAAGATCATTCAGGGGAAATCTAGGGGTGGAGCTTAACCCTGGGTGGTTGGTTGGATTGGAGATGAAGGAAAGAAATGATGACTCCCAGATCCCTGGCTTGTGTACAGCAGAGAATGGGAATGTCATCAATTGCAACTGCATTAGACTCTACCAAAGGCAGTGTTGGGAAGGAGACAGTGAGCTTGGTTTTGGGCTTGCTAATGTCAACAATGTCCCATATTAGACACTGATAAAAGAAGATTAAACACTCTTAACTTTGCCCCTTAATTACCTATTGTACCCTAGGAAAACTGTATCACTTCTCTGGGCTTCAGTTTCCGTACCTGGAAAGCTCTTGGCACGGTATCTGGCATATGATATTTCCATTTTATCTGATTTCTCCAAAAACCCTGTGAGGTATATGGGAGAAGTATGATTATCCTTAGGAAACTGAAGCACCAAGTGACTTGCAGAATTATAATTGTGCATGTAATATCACTTCGTAAAATGAAATTCTTTATATGCTACTGTCATTTTTTTCATTTTGTTGTACTCACAGTCACTGCTACAACTCACATATAACTGGTCTTTAATTGTCGCATGTAAGATAATGGTTTTCACAGTTTTATGATAACTTGAGGGCAAAGACCTATCCTAGCTATCATTTATGCGGAGCAGTAAGAACAAATAGATTCTCAGTCCATACTTACCTATGGATTGAGCCTACAGAAATCAACTAGTTGATCAACAGCTTTCATTGGGAGTTTGTTCTACCTTCATCTGCCTCTGAATGGCTTTTACTCCAGGGGGAAAAAATAGTATTCACTGGGCAACATAGCATATTAAATATTAGAGAATCTATGCATGGGCTGTGTTATACACTAGCAGGAATCACAATATTCTGGATTTACTGTGTTTCCAAATGGAACATTATAATGCTAAAAATTAAGAAATATTCTTTTCAATTTATGTTGGCAGTAAAGCTAAGTAATATGATCATGCTGAAAATATCCTGGATCTGTTGCAGAATAAAAAGTTGTTTTTTAAAAACTGACAACTTGGGAGCACAGGCAGTTTCTGTTTTCACTTTACCCTCAAGAATTCATTGCACCAGAAATCTGAACCCATGAGAATAATAAAATAATTATAGTTTTATTTTACTATATTCTGACACTGAATTTGATCCACTAATGTCGGCCTATTTCAGGTAGAAAAAAATGAAACTATTTGGCTAGATAAAGCTGATATTTTCTCATAATCTTAAATTCTCTCTGAAGAGACTTTCGTCATCATTTACATATTTCTTAATAAAAATTTCCTTGTCAATGATCTTAGCACTATGAGCATACCAGTAAATCCAACTCTCACGAAAAAGGAAAAAAAAAAATCCTAAACAATATTTTAAAAGAATTTATCCATGTATCAAGCCATGCTTTATTCTGAACATGTTGTGTCTGTGTGCAGCCATAGGAAAGACAATTATAAGAGTAACACAAATAGTATTTGATGTTGGACTTCTGTATTACCGTGTTTGTAAGGATTAACAATTTTTTTTTGAGAAAGAGAGATGAAGATAGAAATTTGAAAGGAGAACTGGAAGCCCATACTCTGTACAGAGATTTCATGTTGAAATGCATCCAGTTCAAGGGTTAAATGAAAGCAAAGCAGTCACTTCAACCGTGTTTTTGAAGAAAATAAAACAGCTTGATGTAAGTTAAATGAAGGAAGTCTATGACTTAAAAGAAATGGACAGAAAGAGAAAAAGGTCACAAGATTAAATTTTCCCTGAGGGAAAAGTCCTTCTTTGGAATCATTAACCTCCCTCTAGGTCACTCCTGAGAAAACAGCAGGAAATCCTCCCGTGCAGGGAAAAATGGGTGCATCCCAGCCGCCCACTGACCTGGGAGGCAGACCTAATCATGTTCCCCAATTGCCCTTCAGGCATGCCTCATTGTAAGACCTCTGTGTTAAAGAAAAAAGAGCTCTCCTGTTTGAACTCTGAAATAACAAAATATGAAGTATGTTTTTAACATGAAAAATCCAATGTTGTTTCCCATAGACAAAGGAAATACATAAAAATGATAGCAGTTGTCTTGCAATTGCAGTGATTTTGTGAGTTTTTTCCCATTTCTGCAAGCTTTCTATACGATTTTCTGTTTTAATTTTTTAAAAAGTTGTCTTTGCTTTTAAAAATATGTATTAATAATTATTCTATATCTGTATAGTTTTTGTTGTTCTTGTTCTTGTTAACTAGTGCGAAAGGGGTGTTCTGGAGTAGAGTGGAAAAGCTTTTCCCTTTGTGTGCATTAACCACTCTTTCAACGTATTTTCTGCAATTTCTGTTATTTATGTACTGATTTATAAAAGGGGGGACATACATAGGAATATTAATATAAAACCTTTGAAAATAAAATGAAACAATTTTTTAAACCCCCCAAAAAAACAAAATACAAATATGTGTTAGCAAACTTATTTTTAAATGCCTCTCTTTAATGTCTTTTTTCCTGCACCAAATTGAGAATGTGTATAATTATCAATGTGTGGTTATTTAAGCAACATTTATTTAGAATAAATCTGATTTCTGAAGTACAAAATAATAGTACCAGCTCTGCATACCCCAAGCTTTCCTGCTATAATGCACCACAGAATAAAACACCATGTTAGAATTTGACTGCTTATCACAAAGCATGAAACAGGAGAATAAGCCAGTTAAGACAAATACTAAAAGCTCTGAAGAGTACAAGAACCCACTGTGAGGTTATTTTTCCACTCTTTGATGTCTTTAAATTAATGCTAAGAAAAGGGACAATATATTTTTAAGAACTGCAAGGAAAAGAAAGATGCATAAGCCACTCACTGCTATATAACAAAACATGAAAAGTGCTCTGTTCAAGTTTTGCAGGTGGTTTGTATATTCTTTTCCAAATTGATTCTAAAGCAAGAGAGAACGTTAAAATTTCAAAAGACAATGAAGCAATTTTTGCAGTCCCTGGAGAATAACGACAAACTATAGCATCAATGAGATAGAAAACTAAAACGCACTTTGTGAATCCTGACACAGCCTAGGTGTGGGCACGGCTTCTGCTAAACTCACATGCCTCGGGAGTTATTACCTTTTTGCTCCTGTTCACGCATTGATTGCAAAACCAAGAAGTAAGAATCTTAGCGTGCATGTAAGTGACTTATTATGTAACATAAATTGGGTACAAAGGTAACAATTTCCTGACTGTGGTATGGTAAGAAAAAGAATTGTATGGCTCACTGTTTTCTAGCCAAAATGCATTTCTGAAGCAGGAAATCAAAAACACATCACAAACCTTACAACTAGACTAAACACATTAAATCTGCTGATATTAGTAACTGTCACGAGGCTGTCAGGCTCAGGGAGCAGCAGCTACTGACAGCTACCCACTCCCTACCTCTAAACACACTTTTCTCAGATACTTTGCTGAAGAAAAGTGAACAAATATGCCATTGTTGCTGCTGTTTATTAAAATGGTCCCCCGGAATTCCCTGCAGACACTGCTTAAACAAAAATAACGAATGGGACACCCATTTGATGCACAACACAGATCTGAACTGAGAAGCAAAATAAGAGGTTTCAAGTGACATAGGCCAGAACACGTCTGAGCAACCCCCCCCCCGAAATAAATCACTAAAATGTCCATTCTCTAAGCTTCCTTTGTTTTCATTTGCTTCAAAACACATCTTATTAACTCTTCACTCAGTCTACCTTAATTTCACCTTTCCACTTCAGTAGCAAAATAATATCATTTTAAAATTATGAGGATCTAAAAAATACTCAGTGCCCCCACCACCACAAAAAAAAAAAAGAATATTGGTTTTGTTTCAGATGGACTTCTGCTTACTGCAATGCCTGCTTACTGCTGAGGCTTCAGGAGTTTTTATATCTAAATGGCTTTTTAAAATAAGGCTTCTATTTCTTTCCTGTCAATTTCAGTTTGTCAATTTCAGATGTCTTTTAACATCAGTTAATTGTTGGCAGAACATCGGATTCATTTATTCATATGGCCAGACTTACTCCTTGGAAGCCAGCTCCTTTGTTTACAGGGATTTCTTCCCCACTGCCCACCAACCCAAAGCCCATTTTTTCATCTGGTACAAGATTAAGGAAAATGTACAACCTGCCTAATAAGGGGACACATTGTACTCTGAGATGGGTTTGCCATGGTGTCCCTCTTTCTCCAGAAACCACTGTCAAGAAAAATGCATATTGAACTGCTGTCCAATGCTTCAGGCTATGTGGAGCTAAAACTACCATAAAGGTGCCGATTATAGCCTCCTGCAAAACCTTAAGAACTTAAAACTGAACGGTTATACCCCACCTGGTACCTTTACCTTTCCTTTGTTCCCTCCCCGTCTCAAACTCCCCTCCCCAACAGCCTTCTGTTTTCATTTATTATGAAGACTTATAAGGAAACTGATATTAAGAAAGGCTGTGTGAATAATTTTCTGACATTATTAAATTGATGCTGCTTGATCATTACCATCAGTGTTATAGATACTGTAGTTTCACAATGAAAAGATGATTCTTGTCTGAAATAAAATTTCAAAAATGAGTCAGCTACAGGGAAGGAGAGACAAAGGCAGAAACAAAAAACCTTGGAGTAAAATGTTGTATTTCCATTTGTTTCCAGTGCCTTACTGATGTGAGGGGCAAGTAGGAGGCTAATACATCTCACTTTAGCGGTACTAATTGTTTGCATTATCACAATAATCAAATGCAGCCATATTAATCTCTCTGGTTATTAACTTGATTTTTACACATTAAGATTTAGATTTAATCCCCCGGGACCATCTATTAATGCTTTTAAAGTTGAAGGGTTTCAACAGTTTTAAGTTCTTTCCCTTCTTTTAGCTGCAGGCAGTAAAATTTGAACGTGTGCGGAGTTTTGTATTTTGCATTCCTGGGGGATTTTCAGAGACAGTGCTGTCAAGGACCATGAATCATGTTAATACATAGCAACCTCTACAGCTATTAAAATGTCTGCAATAATGTGATTATTTTAAAATGGAAAAACTAATATCACATGTGTTACTTAAAGATCAACCATTCTTTTAAAGTCACGGAGAGAATGCATTTGGAAAAAAAAAATTGAAATTGTTTTTGCATGCAGCCAAAATGTGAAATATCGTCTCTACTGAGAACGAAAACTTTCAGCTCCTTTTACAAAATACATCCTTACTGAGCTTCAGGTCAACAGAGCATAAAAATGGCAAAAAGTCCAAGATCAATAAGCATGAAAAGCTGTTTTATTTCTGTTTGAGCAAGTTGTAGCAACAATGACCTGCTGGAGCAGTCTCCAGTTTTATGCTTTCATAGTCACAGAATGATGACATCTAAGCAGAAAACAGAGCTTGGCCTGTTCCGATGCGCTATCAGTGTGGAGCTGGCATTACAACTGGCCTTCCATTGGCTGAGGGCTCAGCCTTCAGAAATTCATGAAAATTATTACATAGGCAGATTTATAGGTAAACATTATCTGGGACATTATATGGAGCATCTGTGTCATAAGAACACAAGAAAAATAAAAGCATGTTTTTTTCATTGCTTTTAAAAGAATCGAAATTATCTCAGCCCTCTGGTTTCTATGTTGATTTTTAAAAATGAAAGATACCAGTTAATGTGTCCTTGTTACAGATATGTCATCCTATCAACAAATCATAGAAGAGGCCAGGAATGATCTACCCTGTAAATGATCCATATTTCTGAAATTTGCATAGTAGTCTTTGTCTTATTTCTGAAATTTCTTTCTTAATGAAAGAAACAGTATACATTTTATTATGTATATGAGTAAAGATATTTTTATAAACCTTATATTTTATTATTTCTTGTCTGAGAATGAAAAACAAAAAATCAGTTTTGGTTTTGAGCACAACAGCTTCTCAAAAGGCTTAAGGTGATATATGTAGCAATTTTCTATTGAAAAGGCAGAAAGATTAAAGAGTTTCAAATTATCACAAACCCTGAGATACAAGGCCCTTTTTGACATTTCCTTGAAGCATTTAGGCACATTCTGAAAGATATAATCAGGAAGAAAAAAGAAATCTTTCATTTCTTTTTATTGGGTGAAAGCCTTGCCTCACTTCTTGGTAATCGATGACATGGGTACACGTTAGTCCTCCAATGGATGGAGAGTGCTGAATCATATGCAATTTCTGTTACCTAAGGATCGGTACACATGCAGTTTGTCTGGAGTTGAAATTAGCCTAAAGGGCACCTCTGTGACTGACTTTAGCATCCCTGGAAGAGCTACTTCTAGGCATTACCAATGTCCATCTGGGTGTGATGTCATTTACAGCTTCTAACCTGAAGCCAAAATCCTAATCAGTCCTGTAGAAATTATTCCACCTATCATGCTGTTCAAGGAAGTCAAATTACCTACACACAGTTCTAGTCCTTTCTGAGTCTTAGAACAACACTGACAGTAGGGGATAAGCAATGGTGAAGGATGTTCTCCTTTGTTTCGTCAACTACCTTGAGACATATACACAAAGAATCCTACAGGCATAAAGATGTAACCACGCTCCTAATAGTTTAGCGTCACCGTGATTGGGCTGGCACCTTCCCTTGGAGTATAGCTGACTCCTTGTAAGGAAAGTTCAGAAGCCAGAGCAGAAGTTTCTATGGGAACATGGCAAAGGCGAGAGGAATCTATCGCTTGCAGAGCCAGGTTCTGCATAAGCATAACCTCACATGTGTCTTCACCCCCAGCTCTGCAAGGCTGTGCACCATTTTACAGGTAAGAGAAGGATGGGGAAGGTTCAACAACTTGCCCAAAGTTGCATGATTTTTAAGTGTTGAAATGGGGACTCAAGTCCAATCTGTCACGTTCCAAAACCCATGTTATTTCTAGTAAATCATGCTGCCTCCTACCTGGGGGTGAGGTCTGTAACACTCATGTGTAGGGCCTTTTACTCTTTTAACAGATACCTGAACACTGGAGCAGGACCAAGCATGGGCTCTGGATGGGCAGGACTTCTAGAGTCTAAAGAAACTTTGGTCTAAAGCACAGCTCTAACCCTCACTACATGCCCCTAGACTAGTTGCCCCTAGACAAGGCACAGAATAATGGTAGCTATTAGTCCCTGAACACGGACAAGATGCCAGATAAGCGACCAGATACTTGACAAAACGGCTGAGGTCACAACAAAAATTGGAGGTAAATATTATTTTCTTAATTATCACACAAAGAAATGGGAAGCACAGAAAGGTAAGAAACTTGCCTAAGGTCTTAAAGCTCAAAAAAGCTTCTGTTCAGAGTCTTGGTTCTGCTGATTTCTTATAAATTGTGGAATATCTTAGAGCCTCCATATCTTTAATATGGATTCATGGGGTGGTTGTGCTTATTAAGTGAAATAACATATAAAAGACTGCCAGTGCTATTCTAGGTGAATCATGGGTGATCAAAATATATTGATTTTTTTTCGTAGCCCCAAGAAAATAAAAGTGTATATTTTTCAAACACTCCATGAAGCCTCCTTGCCGTGGCTAAGGCTGTCCTTCCTACTTCTACTTCTCTGGACAACTTCTGGTCTTTCTGGAAGTCTCCCTCAAACCTGACTGCCTCTTCCTCCCACGAGGCATGTGGCATTTTACCCATATTTCTGTCATATATTGTGTCCTCCACACCATCGGACTGTTCCAAGACAGGGATAATTCCTTATTTCTGCCCTCCCCCAATGCTTGTTACTCCTCCCAATACTGAAGAGTCATTCGTCAAATAGTTAAATAATCACACTTATTCATTCAATAAACGTTTATTGAACCCCCAAGTGGAAGCCTCTCTTTAGTTGGTCCAAACAGTGGCTGACTGAGGGCTTCAGGAAATTCCCAGCAGTGTCCCAGAAATACATTGTCATAGACACACCGCCTCCCACTCCCAAGCCTGATCCTCACACTTTGGTGATCATTTGCACCAGCTCACATCTCAAGCAAGTGACTTATAGGGCTACGAGCCCAAACCTCTTGTTTGTAGTATGTGAATGATGATAATAAACATTGGTTTGGAGCATCCCTTGTTTCAACATCTATAGGTTAAAGTGAGTTAACCTTATTTGGAAGTGATGTTCTCTGACCTCATTTTTTTTTTTTAATGGGTGAGTGAAGAAAGAAATGGCCCAGCAAATATCTAAATCTAAAACTAGCATCAGCAAATATTATTTCCCCTATTGTAGTTTAAATGGAATAATTAATAATGCACCCTGTCCTCGCAGGCTGGGAACTGGGCTTCGACCAGCTCAAGGAGGAGAGCAGCCCACGGCATGATGATGCCTTAAACTTCAACCAGCTTTTCCCTGGTGCTCAGTAATCATTTAAGTTACCCCCATGGAGTCCCATTACACAGCCCCTGCAGTGCTTTCTGAGCCCTTGCCATTCTCCTCTTGAGGAGTTCTACCCAACTTGGGAAGCAGATTTACCTTCACTGAAATAATCAAATAAAAACCATCAATGAAACCAAAACAAGACAACCTGGGCGAGCTTCCTCTTCAGTCCTTTCTCTGGCTCAACATCCATCTTCTCTTTTCACTTCTTTTTTAGATAAACAGATCTTATTCTTCATTTGTAAGCTGGTCTCATCAATGAAACTCTTTTATCTTCTCCCACAACCTCTGCTTTCTTATCTCCCCAGGGTCTTTAGTCCCTCACTGGATGTTTACTCACTTCACTCCGCTTTCCATTTATAAAGGGAAGTCTCCAAACCAGCAGCAGCAACACCCCCGGGGAACTTGTTAGAAATGCAAATTCCTGAGCAAACCCTCCCTCCCGCAGACCTGTGGATTCAGAAATTCATGGGTGGAGCCCAGCCCTCCAGTTCAATAAGCCCTGCAGGCGATTCTCAGGCACCATAGTTTGAGAAACACTGTCTTTAACAAAAGCTGCCTGAGGTTTCTTTTCCCTGAAGCTACTTTCAAACTCTCTTCCTTCTTTAATGTTCAAAGGTCTCTATCAAGCGATCTTAGCTCACTGTGTTCTCACTTCTAGTTTTTTATAGACTCACCTGAAGTCCTGCTTTCACAGATCACCAAATTACTGACATTTTCCGAGCTATGTGGTGATGCATGCACTGGAATTAGAAATAGAAAATCCGAGTAGTGGTCCGCTGCTGTCCAGCTGTGTGACTTTGGGCAAAATACTTAAACTCTTTAAACCTCAGTGTCTCCATCTGCAAAGTGGGAATAGCAATACCTTCTTTACTAGACTGTTGTAGAGATTAAAGGAGATAATTATGTGAAAGTATTATGCACAGGATGCAGTAGAAGCTTAATATATGTTTGTCGAATTCAAATTAAAATGGTATACACATTTGGTGTGTGCTTTAGAAATAAAAACTTTCCGAGATTTCATGGGCTATGTGGTGAAAGATGTGTTTTTTAAAAAAACTTATTAAATACTCATTTACGTGACATATCTTAATGACTTCAGAACCATAACAATGTTCACTAGGTCAATTAACCATACTTTTAAAAATTGCTAAATATATATTTTATATGATACTGGATAATTTGTACGCATTTCCACATGGGGTTTCCATGCTCTTTCTTGGCCTCAATATTGTTTGAATGTTATTTTTTACTCTGCAGAAAATTAGCAGAAACAACAAAGAAACATTGCTTAGTACTGCTTTCTCATTTTCATGGAACTGAAACCAAATGAAATAGATTACAAGGGAGATTTAGTGTGTATAAAAGAATAATCCCTCTAACCTCTTTAATCTCCATAAATCTGGCCTCCACCTCCATCAGTCTACCATAAAGGTGTTTTGTTGCTGCTGTTGTTGTTGTTCACCAATTGAGAGAAACCTGGAGTGCTTCAGAAGGTGCTCAACTTCTCAGTCGCTCTGTTGCACTTAGTGTGTTCATTGCCCCCTCTTGGAAATATTGATTGTGTGATAGGATAATATTTTCGAAAGAGTAGCCATTATTTTCTTTTTTCCCTGCAAGTTTCCCCTTTCTCCTCCCCAGACTGCCCTCACACCACTTTCCAGCATGTTATTGACTGGAGCTCATGGTCTCGGAGGAGGAGTATGACAGGGTATAAAGCAGAAAGAAGACTGTGAGGCCCTGGCTTTTTTGTTGTTTTTCCAAAAGCCTAACCTCTTGTAGAATTTAAAGGATTGGGACAGGGATAAAATATCAGATTAAGAGAAACAGGTATTTTCCCTTGGTTCTAGACCAAGACTCCTTTGATCTGGGGTAAAGAGGAAGGTTAGCAGGGTCTGATGAAAGGAGAGGTTTCAGTGAGTACCAAAGAGAGGGGGTTGGCAAGTTTGGGAACCATGAGAACAGAGAGACTCTGCACCCTCTTTCCTGGCAGAGACTCTCCTCCACCCCGGACACTGCCAAACCCCGGAGAGCAAGTGGCCGTCTGCTACCTCTAGGTTGGTGGGGCCATAAAAAGCCTTGTGGAGATTGCTGGGCTCTCATAATGCAAGAATCCCATGGTGGAAGCTGCCAGGCTGGAAGAGGAGTTCCAAGCAGTAGTAATGTGGATATCACAGTGAGGACTACTGGGTCACAAGAGCCCACAGTCAAAGGAGAAAGGGGACAGATCTCTCAAGGGTCACATGAGGCCACCTCCATAAGCCCCTTGGAGCTTTGCAAACTCCAGAGAAGGATATGAAAACCCCAAATTGGGCAAAATTAATTAAATTTTTGCCTCCTTTTGCTGAATGGAGGTTCAAATGGAAGTTAAATCACACAATAATAAAATTACACCTTTTTACAAATTGTTAGTAGACTACAGTTAACAGCTACTTTATGCTGAAGTCTCCCAGTACTGCGTAGTTCACTTGTGCTCAGACTATCCCACAGCCACCCTCACTATCTGGACCCAGATGAACTCAATGAAGGGCCAAGTTCATAGTGAAGCTTCAGCAATAGTGTTTGATGGAACCATTTGTACAGCACTTGCATGTTGCATCTGGCAGTTTTTCTAAATCTTTTCGACTTCCATTCAATCCTGACCCCATCTCCATCCACTGTTCTCACTTAGTGGTCCACATTTCAGGAATGTGTGTGTGCCTGGTCCTGTGCTGGGCACTAGGAATATGGCCACCCACAGGACAGATGTAGCTCAGGTAGGTTGTGGTCTAGTGGGGTCACGGATGTTTAAGAAGTTAATCACACAGACATTGCCCTTATAATCAGTGCAATAAATATGCATTATTACATACAATGAGAGCAAATGACAGAGAGACTCTAACTAGACCAGGTGTCCAGAGTAGTCCTTGTTGAAGAAATGGCATTTAAAGTAAAATGTGAAGAATAAGTCAAAGTTAGGTAGGCAGAGATAGAATAGGACTGGGGTGGGGTAGTTATTGTTTCAGGCATAAGGACTCCCATGAGCAAAGACCCTAGGAGTGATGAGAACATGGCACCCAACTTCCATAGAGGAGGCTGCTGTGTCCACAATGTAGAGAACTGGTGGACGAGTAGCATGAAACAATGCCAGTGATAAGTATGACCAAATCATGCAACTACACAGAGGCCACATTAAAATAGCAAACCTGTATACCAGGAGCAATGGGAAACTGTCAAGGCATTCTAAACAGGAAAATGACTTGAGCACATTTGAAATTTGAAATGAGCCACTGCTGTGAAATACCATTTTCATATAATGTATTAAAAAAAAGGAAAAATATGATAATGACCAGAGTTGGTGAGGATGTTGCAAATAAACACCCTCATATATCCCTGAAACAAATGTAAATTGGTGCCTCCTTTTGGAAGAGCAATTCAGAAATATACATAAAAATTTTAAATGACCAAATAGTTCTACTGTCAGAAATTTATGCTATGAATTTACTCTCAAAATATACCACTAGTTAGTTTTACAAGATTCAATGAAGCATCGTCTTTAATATTACAAATTTCAACAACAAAAACTGGGAACAATCTAAATGTTCATCAGTAGAGGACCAACTAAAATCATGATGGAATTATATGGTGAAACACTATGACATGTTAATAATGCTGCAGACCTGTTTGGACTGATATGAAAGATCTTAGAGATATTTGAGTCTGTATGGTATAATTTCATTGACATACTAATGGTAGCTGTATGGGGATTATAAATTAAGATTTGTATTGGTTACCTCTAGGGAGAGGAACACAAGTGATAAATGGGAGAATCTTATTTTTTATTTTGTTTCGTTTTACTTTCGCATTGTACACTTGCAGCAGACATAGTGAGTTGCCTTCCCTCCATCCATTTCCCACATTTTCCTTGTTAACAGAAACCTGCTGTTGTTCAGCTACCATCTCTCGGGGATGGCAACGCTATCCCCAGCTCAGGGGTAAATTGGGGATAGTCCAAGAGTCTCAGGGTAATCTCATTTGCTTTGCCAGTTTTGGGGTGGGCTGGGATCCAGGTCTATCTAGGAAATGGGAGGTAAGGTCTGATCTGCTGGGGTCCTGCAGGAAAACTTGCCTCACTCTTAAGAAGTCACCAAAAGATGATGGCCCTTCTCTGGATTCTGGGCTGCTGCAGCTGTCTTGTGACATTGAGGGCACTCAGTCTTAGGGTGATGCCAAAGCTCTGAGAATGTCAGAAGGAAGAGCTTCATCAGAGAGAAGAACTTGTATCACTGGTGAATTATACCAACCATGGAGCCCCTTTCTGGACTCCTTTTTATGAAAAATAACACATTTTCTTATTGTTGAAACCATTGAATCAGGGTCTTCACTATTTAGAATCAAAGTCATCTTATTTGATATGGCATATTCAATTACTTGATGTACCAGGGATGTAGCCCTTGGAGAAAGAAGTGGAAGGGGCAGGCTGACTTCTGTGCAGATGGGGTAGGAGGAAACCGTCGCTGTGACCCAGACTGGTGTCAGCAAGAACTGCATCTGCGGGGCCGACTACAAGTTGAAGAGAAGATCTAAGTTCTCTCTTCTCTTCCCTCCTTTCCACTTTCTACCTTTTAAATTAGTCAGTGTATACTCCTCACCATTTAATGCCCACCCACTAATGGATCTGAAATGATTTATGAGAAAAGCAAAGGGGTAATACACCCAATTAATCATTGCAAGATAAAAGCAGAAAGCAAGGCTTAAAAGAGAAGACAAATATTATATTTGAAAAATCCTCATTGGGGTAAACTATAGCCATTGGGAACATATCTCAACTTTGGGTTCCCATTTATCCGTATATTCACCTCTTCACACTTCCTTCCATCCTCCCAAGGAGAAAGCCAGATCCCCAGTTTTTTACATGACCAGCATCTCTAGCTGTGCTCCTGTTATGAATCCCAAAGTGTCAACAGAGCTATGACTTCAACTGAAAGGTCGAGAAACACTAGAGCTGCTTATATTGGTGAGAGTGGGGAAGCTCCTGCCTTTTCAAGTAGGAAGAATGTGAAGTGGAAAGGGACTGACCCTGTTCCAACAACAGTTTGGTAGAGCCAAAAAAAAAAGTCAGGAACTTCAAAATTATGGAGCCATTCACTTTTTAAGAACCAAGGCAAGATTTGCTTATCTCTGTGTAAACTAAAACTACAAAGGAAATAACAATGTCTCTCCCACTCTGAATTGCCAAACATAGGAATAAAATCTGGGCAAAAAAGAGGAAGGGGATTCCTAAGTCTCCTACAAACTGGCCCTGGAGAACCACACTTGCAATACATATTTATAAAATCAGCAGGAGCCTCAGAGTTTCATATTTTATCAAGCCACATGTAAGAAAAGTATGAGGAGGAAGGAAAAGAGCATTTACTTATGATCCCAGAGATTTCCTTGTTCTTCCAGATTCATGTTACATTCTACAATTTCCACAGCCTCTTTGTGCTACTGCTTGTGTGACACTGTTTCTTTACGTGTGACATGAGTAGACATCTTTGCACCATCGGCACTTTATGATAATCCTCTGGGACATGTTTCAGTGGGACTTTGCATGAGTAAAACATTGCTCTCCACCCTTGTCTAGAATATCAAATTCTTAATCTGAGACCTCTACTGGAAGCTCTCATTTTCCCCTATAATCTTCTGAAAGACTTAACTGTCAGCTAGCTTATGTGGTGATTTCCTAGCTTTTTAGGTTTTTTTTTTCCTCTTCAGTAACATTATTTTAATGAGTGCTCTCCCTAGGGAATTAATTATTACCTTGAAGAGTATATTCATATAGTTCCATCAAGATATCTTAAAAATTATCAAACTCCCAACTGACACACTGTGCAGCATTTAAAAATCATGCAATGTATGTGTGGATTTTTCCCAACTCTGTTAATCAAAATTTTTATATGGGGATAGGAGACACTCTCTCTGTCTTTTTCTCCCTTCCCTCTTTCTCTGTCTTTGTTAAATGCAGAACTCAAACTCACTGGCTGCCAATGTCCAATGCATGTGCCCGTGCACACGGACTCGTTACGGTCCTGTGTGTGAGATCTCTGTCATGGGAAGAAGGAGCTCCATGGGTGTTCGGACTCGTCACAGGACTGCATTTGAGAGGAGGCTCATTACAGCCCACCTTGTCTGCAGTTTATAGAGCTTCTAGAAACCTGGTATTCATGCAGTACCTCGTTGAGGAACAATGATGCTACCCCAGTCGCCATATTCACATGAGGAAACATAGTTAAATAATGGAAAGGTGGCAACCTCAAAGAGAGCAACAGCTGCAGTCCTTATGGAGACTGAGACAACTTTTCATCCTTATCTCACAGCAGATCAGACCTTGTTATGATACAAATTGCATACAGTGCCATGAAGCCTAATATTGGGCACTTGGAATGGTACGCAGTGACAGGAGTTAAGGAGAAGAGCAGCAAGGACCTCAACTTCACACTCCGCCACTTAAAATTTAGGGTTGTGTGAATACATTTGGGAAACGCAGGGAAGGACTCTCAACAGGCCTTCTGCACTCTGAGATAAACGGCAGCCCCGTGCATGGTGCAGCTTGGGCTGTTGTGGAGTCGGCCTGAGGGGGAAGTTTCTTCGACTAGAAATATCTGGCCCTGTAGCCAGACCTACACTGGGGTTCAGTGGTGGGGCAAGGACTCTGAGCTGTGGGACTTACTCCCCTCCCAAGATGTTTGATTGGATGAGTTAATTTGCATGGGGGAGAGGAGATCTGTAAGGAAGATGTTTTATGCTTGAGAAGCGTGTATTGGAAGAATGAGAAAGGGAAGAAGTCTTACCTTCCTCCGTCAACCCAAGGCTGGGTGAAAGGCTACAGGCAGAAGCTGAAGGAGCTGCTTTCAAAAGGGATTTTGTTTTCTTTTTCTCTGTCTTTCCTTCTTCTTCTTCTTCTTTTTGTTTTTTTACACTTGGTGAATAAATAATGTAGTTCAGAGCCTGGAGCACCAAATGCCAATGGAAAGGTGAAGAGAACACATCCTCTCCATGTCTGAAAGGGTGTGATAGGTCTTCCATAGAGCAAAGATGGAAGGAAACATGGTACCATTTGCAATGTGGGGGTGTGGAATCTTCGAGCACCAGGAAAAGCACTTTAGGTAGAGAAACCATGTTCCCAAGAAGGACCCTGGCAGCTGGGCAGTGGCAAGAGGACTTTTCCCGCCCCCCCCTGCCCCCCCCCCCGGCGGAGGCTACCTTTCAAGAAGCAGAAGAGTATGATTAATCATGTCCATGGAAAAATGCCTCCAAATACTCCCAGGGGCCCGTGTAGGGAGAGGACTGAGGGCCTCAATAACACAGATGGGGCCTCTGAACCAACAACCTACAGGTATTAATGTCACCGTGGTCTCACTCACACCCCCAGGCCCGTGGGATCTGGAGACATTTGGATGACGTGTAGTGATGGGAGGCTGCTAGTAGTCTCTTGAGCAGTCTTTGAAAGGATTAATGAGGCAACTTAGGTGAAAATGCTACCACAGTGCCTGGGATGTAGTAAGCACTCTGCTCATTTTGTTTCCAAGCCTGACCTTATTTAAGAGACTTTTACAAAGATCATTCTAGAATATTCACCTCTTTCCATGATTCTATACCCACAGAAGATGTTATGTACCTCATCTTTTCTCATTATGGAAAGATAAACAAATAAATGAATTGCTTCCTAATTTAAAAAGTACTGGTTATTTTACATAGGGAACAAATAGCTTGGAAATAAATAAGTGAAACTTTTGGGGCTTTGCAGGATCTTTCGGTTCATTAAGACAGTAAGATATAAAAGAAATACTTTAGTGCTTCTGCAGGTGCTTAGTATGCATGGGTTACTACATGAGCCCTAAAGAAGATGGTGAAAAGGTAAAGTGGGAACAAAAAGGAATCCTCTCTAAGGTCTCTCGCAGACACACACATGGATTGGTAAGAAAGACCTCTATGGCTTTGTATTCTATTTATGATATTTCACTAAGTTCCTGTTATACTTGGAAAAAGCAGTCTCAACTTTTTAGATGATACCAGATAACAGCCCTATTTGGGTCTATTCAAGGTCATTAATGAGTTGCAATTGCTCCCAAAAGTCTTTTTTGCTTTTGATTTATAGTGCTTGGAAATTGTCCAATAGAATAAATACTTCTAGATTAGGGCAAAGATAGCAAATTTCTAACCTCCTGTGTGGGTCTATGCAGACATCACTAATCAATCACTGTTCTTTTCTGCTAAGTCACCTTTCTCAATACAGTACTACAAGCAGCCACTTCCAATTGAAGGAGTTAAAACCATTTTTCCCCTCTATCTGCCCTAATGGTTTGCTCTCTATGAAAATGCAAATATTTGAAGAAGAGCCTAAATTTAAGTTATCAGTTACTGACAACTAAATGTTAACCAAAAAAAGATTGAAAGCAGCACTTGCTTTAGCATTAAGCAAGAGAGCTCAAGGGCTCTGGAACAGGGGGAGGGGCCGTGGCAGAGTCTAGGAGTTCCCCCAAGATATGCTTCACCTACTTAACAATTTTGCCTAAGGCCAGTGCTGCCAAAAGGACCAGTTCTCTCCAGGGCATCTATTTCAACCATTTACCATCAAATAAAACTTACAACTGGCATATGAATTCTTAGGCCAAGGGCATTTTATTTTTTGAAAATTTAAAGTACTTGTTGGGTAAACTACTTTAAAAATTCAACAGCCATAAAAGAATCCCAGAAAGAACAGTGTGGGGGAAGGTGAGTGAGGTGTAGCTCATTACAGCGGGCGCTATGTGTCTGAACATCATGCACACACAGGTGCTCTTGGGCACACATACTTGCAAATACCATACACTTGCATAGTTAATGATCCTCTGCAGCACACTGGCAAGACAACAGGGAAGGGAAGGCAAGATCAAATACATTTAAAAAGAAATTTTAGAACTTGAGCTTATGGTCCAGATGGAGTAACAGGGGACCAGATTTACTTTTCCACAAGCAACAACCAAAAATGAACAAAATATATAAACAACAGCTTGTAAAATAGTGGACATCAGGCAACATAGGACAGTGATCTTGATAGACAGGGAACAAATAGGATGAACTTAGGGTCTGAGACGTGCAGAGAAGGGAAACTCAGACCCAGAAGACTCCCTGAGTTGAGGAGAAAGAAAAACCTGAGAGTCCAAGGGAGACAAGGGAGCTGTGGTTTACATGACAGAGTTCCAAAGAAGAGAAAGCTGCACAGAGAAGAACCCCAGAAATCTGCAGAAGTTTCCCCTTGAGTATTCAGCTCTGTACCAAGAGCACAAGCATGTGAAGAAATTCTAAGACTGAGGAAAGAATCACCTGAAAGGCACAGTTTCTTAATTTTGCCACTACTGACTTTTTTGGTGGCACAATTCTTTGTTGTGAAGACTGTCCTGGACATTGTTGGATGTTTAGCAGCATCCCTGGCCTCTACTCACCAGATATCAATACCACTCACCTCCCCACCGCACCCCAAATGTGACAACCCAGAATGTCTCCAGACATTGCCAAATGCCCCTTGGGAGGCAAAACGGGGAAGCAGCAGGACGAAGGTAACAATGCCCAGTGTTCACTCCCACAGGGCTGAGAAGAGAGCTTGACTGGAAAACCTCACAGGACATTGGGATGAACACACAGAGGGTCTTGCCTCAGTAGTGAGGTATAATTAGACCTAGACTGACCACGGCTCAAGTCCCACCTAATAAAATCTTAAAAGCAAGAATTGACAGGAGTAAACTATTTGCAAGCAATTTGGCTGCATTCTAGGACAAAGCTCAAAAATATTTTAGAAATATAAAAATATCTAGCACCCAATAAGATAAAATTTATAATTTCTGGGATCCACTTACAATCCCTAATGAGGAAATCAATTAGTCAACCAAAGTCAGAACTGACACAGACAGATAGTAGAATTAGCAGACAGGAACATTAAAATAGTTATTATAATTTTATTCTATATGATCAAAAAGTTAACTAGAGACATGGAAGATATAAAAAAGATCCAACATAAAATTCAAAAGGTGAATATTATAAAATGTGAGATTAAAAACTACAGTGAGTAGAATTTGTGGCAGAAACCAAAAAAGAAAAGATCAGTGAACTAGATGACATAATTATAAAACCAAAGAGAGAAAGAACAGTTAAAAAAAGGAACAGAGCATTAGTAAGTTGTGGGAAAACATCAAACTGCCTCATTTGAATGTAGCTGGACTCTCCAGAGAAGAGGAGACAGGATGACAGAAAAACATTTGAAAAAATAATTGCCGAAAGTTTTCCAAAGTTGATGAAACTCATAAATTCACACATCCCAGAAGCTCAATGAATCCTACACATAAGAAATTCCAAGTAAAATACACCACGGTACACCATAATCTAATTGCTCAGAACTGATAATAAAGAGAAAATAATACAGAGGAATATGGATTACAGCAGATTTCACAGTAGCATTTACTAAAAGAAAAAACTGTCAACCTATAATTGATACCCAGCAAAAATATCTTTCAAAACCAGTGACAAAATAATAATCTTTTCAGAAATACAGCAATTGTAAGGATTCATTACCCGCACACCCACATCATAAGAAATATTAAAGGAAGTCTTTTAGGCAAAAGGAAAATGTTGCTGTATGGAAATATGAATCTATAAAATGGAATGAAGAACACTGGAATTAGTAACTACAAGGTAAATGTCTAAGATTTTTTCATATTTACGTATTTGTAAAGGATAATTCATTATTAGATATTAGAGTATATATAAAAATTAAAATATATAATATTAACAGCATAAATGTCAGGAAGAAAGAAATAGAAATGAACTACTGTAAAGTTTTCATACATGAAATGGTAGAATGTCACTTGAAGGAAGATGATAATACCTACAAGCAACAACTAAAATAATGAAACAAAGAGTTGTAGCTAATAAGCCAAAAGAGAAGATAAAATGGAATCATAAAAAAAATCAATTTATTATAAATGAAGCCAGAAAAAGAGTAAAAAAGAACAAAGATTAGATGGAATGAATAAAAAAATAATGAGATAATTTTGCCAGTTATGAATTTATTGACTTTTAATTTTTAAATGGGCAAAACATTTGAAGAGACTGCTGTGGACTGAATGTTTGTGTCCCCCCAAAATTTATATGTGACATCCTAACCCTACGTGTGTATAAGGAGGTGGGGCTTTGGGGCAGTAAATTAGGGAATGAGGGTGGAGCTCTCAGGAATGGGATTAGTGCCCTTTTAAAAGGGACCCCAGAGACCTCTCCCCCTCACTTCCCCCAATGAGAGGATACAGTAAGAAGTGGGCTGTCTGCAACCCAGAAGAGGGTCCTCTCCAGAAGCTGGCCAGGTTGACACCCTGATCTCAGACTTCCAGCCTCCACAATGGTATGAAATAAATTTCAGTTGTTTTTAAGTCACCCAGTCTACGGTCTTCTCTTACAGCAGCCTGAACTAAGACACAGACCCTTCTGCAAAGAAGGTATATAGTGGCAACAAAAAAATAAAAAGATTCCCACCATCATTAGTCACTAAGAAACTGAAAATTAAAATTCAAATCAGATACTACTACACACATATTAAAATGGCTAAAAAAATATTGTGTGATCTCAGTTATATGTGGAATCTAAAGAAAAAGGGGGATCAAATATATAGAGATGGAAAATAAAACAGTGATTTAGTGGTTACCAGGATCAAGAAATGGCAAGATGTAGATCAAAGGAGACAAAGTTGCCAATAGGTAGGATGAGCAAGTGGAAAGATCTGATGTACAGCGTGGGGACCATACATGTGTTAGTTAATAGTATTGTATTGTATTAAGGATTTTTGCTAAATGAGTAGGTTTTAGCTTCTCTTGCCACAGGGGGCAAAAAATGGGTAACTGTGAGATGATGGGTATGTTCATTTGTTCCACCATAGTAACCATTTTGTGACATACATGTATCTTATAACATCATGTTGTATGCCTGAAATATGCACAATAAAATAAAAAATAAATAAATGAATAAAAAGATTGATTATAACAAGTGTTGATGAGGGTGTGAGAAAAACTGGAACTCACATATAGTGCTGGTGGGGATGTACAACAGCACAACCCCTTTGGAAAACACTTGGCAGGTAGTCTCTTAAAAAGTTAAACATGCAACTGCCATATGACCCAGTCATTCTCCTCCTGGGTATTATGCTCACATGTATTTCTATGTTCATAGCAGCTTCATTTGTAATCGTAAAGAACTGCGAATAAACTTATTGTCCATTAACTGGTGAATGGATTTTTAAAAAATTGTGAATTATCCACATATATGAGTATATTCCATTCATTATCAATAAAAAGAACCTGTTGACACACACACAACATGAATAAATCTCAAAATAATTACACTGGCTGAAAGAAGCCAGACATCAGAGCACACTGTATGATTTTATTTATTTAAAAGTTTAGAAAATGAAAACTCCTCTCCAGTGACAGAAAGCAGATCAGAGGTTGTTGGGGATGGGAGATGGGCAGGGAGGCGTGAGAGGGAAGGGATTACAGAAGAAAGCTCCGGAGTGAGAATATGTTCATTATCTTGATTGTGGTGACAGTTTCATGGGGGTATGAATATATTAAAATATATCGAATTGTACACTTTAAATATGTGTGCTTTATTCCCACACAGCAGGAGGTGAGAGTGAAGCTTCATCTGTATTTACAGCTGCTCCCAGTGGCTCACATCACCCCGTGAGCTCTGCCTCCTGTCAGATCAGTGGTGGCATCAGATTCTCATGGGAGCACAAACCCTACTGTGAACTGAGCATGAAAGTGATCTAGGTAGTGGCTACTTATAAGAATCTAGTGCTTGATGATCTGAGGTGGAGCTGAGGTGGTGATGCTAGTGCTGGGGATCGGCTGCAAATGCAGATTATCATTAGCAGAGAGGTTTGGCTGCACAATAAATGTTATGCGCTTGAATCATCCTGAAACCATCTACCCACCCCTCCCCCAGTCTGTGGGAAAATTGTGTTGCATGGAACCCGTTCCTGGTGCCAAAATGGTTGGGGACTGCTGTTTTACTGTATATCATTTTATCTCAATAAAGCTGTTAACAATGGGAAGTATACAATTTTCTAGGCGACATCATAAAGGATTATATTTGACCTTAATACTTAGAATAGAGATCAGGAGATCTGAGTGCTAAGCTCAGTTCTGCCTCAAGTGTATCTAGGGATCTGGTTACAGGCACATAAATTCTCTTGGACTCAGTTTCCTAATTTACAAAATCAGACAGCTGATTTGGTGATGTCTAGTGTCCTAACTCCAAAATCTAATAATAGATAAAAGTGAATAGAAGAGAGGTTGAGAGGTTGAGTTGTGAAGACTCTGTCACTCATTACCTGTGTGATCTGAGATAAATGATCCAACCCCTTTGAACTGCTAGAAGTTCCACAAAGAAAGGACTGTGTTGTTCTGTTCACTCCTGCGACCCAGAGCCTGGTGTAGACACTGGCATATAAATAAACGTCTTCACAGGTGGCTGGTTACCTCAGTTGGTTAGCATGTGGTGCTAATAAATAAATGTCTTCTTTTTCTGCAAAATGAGACTCTTAATAAGCCTTCCTGTAGCTTAGTCTGTTGATGTTCCCCAACCCCCACACCCCATTGTCCCAATTCTACATTTAACTGTAGCACAGGGAGACAGCTCTTGACACACTTCCCACCTCAGACACAGGACAGGCACCCTGGACAGCAGGAAAACGTTGTCCAGAAGGGGAGCAGGTGCAGGGTGAGAAGTTCTTTAGGGGATGGCTGTGCCTCTGGGCTTTCTCAGGTGCCACTGGGGCTCCTGGGCCCCACTTAATGCCCTGAGGACCACCCTTAAGCCAGAGATAAATGTGCCAGCCTCCCTGCTGTCCAGTGCAATTCTGAGGCCTGGGGCCCTCCCCAGTGAGACTGAGCCCGAGTTGTCCGCAGTCGGACCCTACTCATTCCATACCCTTTCCTGACTTCTCTCCTTTCCTGACTTCTCTCCTTTCCTGTATGACTTCTCTAGCTTCTCACTTGTGCCTCCTGGGGTCACTTCCTAAATGAACTCCCTGCCTCTGTGCCAAAGGCAGAAGAAGGGTGAGCTTATCTCTTGTGGACCTTGTAGGGATAAACTGAAATAGGATGTGTCAAGTGTTTTGTCTACTGCCTGATGAGGTCTTTTTCTTTTTGTTTTGATGCTAGTTTCTTTTTCTGAGTGATCTGAGAGAAAGTGACCCTGCTCCCTTTGAGTTCACAAGATGGAGAGGGAAGGGAAATCTGTGTTAGGAAAGACATGTCCCTGAGAATTTATAAAAGCAAAATGAAAACAATTTAGAGGAAAAGTAGATTATGCTATGGACTGAATTGTGTCCTCTGGAATTCATGCTGAAGCCCTGACTCCCAAAGTGACTATATTTGGAGATAGGAGGTAATTAAGGTTAAAGGAGATGAGAAGGGTGGGGCCCTAATCTGATAGCATTAGTAGCCTTAAAAGAAGAGGAAGATCTCTCTCTCCTCTCTCTCCTTCCATTTCTCTCTCTCCACACATATAAGCCCAGAGAAAAGGCCATCGCCAAGCCAGGAAAGAGCCCTTACCAGAAACCTCAATTTGGCAGCACTTTGATCTTGGACTTTCAGCCTCCAGAACTGTGAGAAAATAAATGTCTGTTGTTTAAGCCACCCAGTCTGTGGTATTTTGTTATGGCAGCTCAAGCTGACGTATACGCTAATGTACCTCAAACACTATAAAGCAAAATATACACGTGACTCAAGAGGAATGAAAATTGTCCAGAGCCAAAGTTCTGATTATATTGGTGCAGTCCAAGTGAATAAGAAAAGCTGAAACTGTCCAAAACCAAAGCAAACCAAACAAAACAGAATCAACATGTAGGGTTGCCAGATTCAGCAAATAAATTGGGGGATGCTCAGTTCAATTGGAATTTCAGCAAAACAATGATTTCTTATTAGTGTAAGTATGATCTGAATATTACACATGACATACTAAAAAGTTATGTGTTGTTTGTCTGAAATTCAAATTTAACTGGGCGTCCTGTATTTTATCACGAACTTACTAATGTGACTGTACAATCTCTCTGAGGAGCTCAAGTTTTCATAAAAAGTCATGTACAAAAGGTGAAAAAAATGAAGGATTGATTTTTAAAGCAAAGTGGCTCAACTTGTTTGGAATTTTACGAGGAATCCTAAAACCCAGGCTGAGTTGGGCTTACAAAACAAATTAAAGACAAGAACAATTTCTTTTTTAAAGTTCAAGGAAAGCAGGGAAAGTGTTGGCCCACTACGTGGAGAAGATGCTATGAAGTTGACAGATGACAGGAGACAGCTACTGAACTTTCATTCTGCTTTGTATTATTCACCAAGGAAAATGCTCTTCAAAAAATAAAATAAAATAAAAAAGCCAACTGACATCCAAGCAATTCAGTAATTCATGGGAGATGATCTATCTCGTCACCTTCAATGCACTCAGAAGATTTATGTCCCAAATTGCTAAAATAAACTGAAGATGTGACCATATGCACTGCTCTGCAAAATCTCAGATGGAGGGCGAGATGGCAGAAAACCAAAGGCAGGCAGATGTTCACACTGTCAGGAAGAGGAAACAAGTGGGCAGTGCTGGACACCATTGAGTGGGAAGTCCAATGTCTAGGAAAATTCCTAAGATGGTTTCCCAAGAAGCAAGTCAGGTCAAATAAGCTTTATTTTCTTTGTGGTTAGGATTACCAGATTTATGTGTCAGGAAAATACTACCAGGATAATGCACCTAGATTTCAACAAAGCATTCACTTGATGAATATTTTCCATGATAACATTGTGGACACTAGCGAAAGACGGGAATCAGTTTTCCGTGGCTCTGAACTCAAATCCCACTTAAATTTGTTAATAATGTCTCAAATAAAGTTATGCTTATCAGATTTGCTGTAAACAAAAAGCTGAAAAGAATGGTATGTTAATTGGATTCTTTTGGCTTGCAAGGAAAGAAACTTAACGTGAAAATAACTGAAACAGGGATTAATTAGAAAGATATCAGGCATATAACAGAGACTCAGGAACAACTAAAAAACTTCCAGAAAGGCTCTAAAGCACAGTAGCTAACAGCATAGACTCTGATTTGAATCCCAGCTTTACACACTGTTGGGCAAGTCACTTTTTAAAAAAAAATTTTAAAACACTTTTTATAATTTTATTTACGTATTTTACCTATTTATTCCATCATTCTGCCTTTATTTTTATTTATTTTTCTAAATTTCAGAATATTATGGGGGTACAAACTCTTTGGTTACATAAATTGCCTTTGCACCGACCGAGTCAGAGCTATAAGCATGCCCATCCCCAAAACAAAAGCACCGCACCTATTAGGTGTGAGTTTACCCATCCCCTCTTGCCCTACACCTGCCCGACACCTGATTAATGTTACTTCCATATGTGCACATAAGCTTTGATTGATTAGTACCAATTTAATGATGAATAAGTGTGGTATTTGTTTTTCCGTTCTTGTGACACTTAACTTAGAAGAATGGGCTCCAGCTCCATCCAGGATAATACAATATGTAGTTCACCAATTTTTTTATGGCTGAGTAGAACTGCATGGTATACATATATACCACATTTTATTAACCCACTCATGTATTGATGGGCATTTGGGTAGTTTCCACATCTTTGCAATTTGAATTATGCTGTTATAAACATTCGAGTGCAGATGTCTGTTTTATAATTCACTTGACTTCTTTGTGCCTCAGTTTCTTCATCTGTAAAATGAAGATAATAATAGCATCTGCCTTAAAGGGTTATAATTAGAATCAAATGAGTTAACATATATAAAGGATCTGGTGCCTGGTGTACAGTAAGCACTATATATTTAATTTTGTAGTACTTTATATAGAGAGTTCTTGTTTCTTCCTTCTACTTTGCAGAGAGCCTTTCTGTTTCTGGAACCCACACGAATGGAAAAATGGCTACTGACTTCACCTCGCAGACCGGGCTTGACTCTCTTAACCCCGTGGCGAGGAGACTTGATGATTTTGTTTGCACCTGCTGCCTTTTCCAGACCCATCCATGGTTGTCAAGAGAAAAATTCATTCATTTATTAGTTCCTTCATTCCACAAATATGAGTTGAGCTCTTAGCATGTGCCTAGCACATTCTAGGCACTGAAAGTACAGGAGTGAGAAAATAAAAAAACAAAGCCCCTTCTCCTATAAGGCATATATTTTGGGGAGGGAGATGAAGAAGACCAATAAAGACACCATTTAAAATATTATGGTAAAGTGTAACACAGAAGGAAAAAGCAAGGTAAGTAGAGGGAGTGACTTGGAAAGGGTCGGAGACAATATTTTACAGAGGGTGGTTAGGGATGGTCCCTTTGGTCAGGTGACATTGAGCAGAGACCCGAGGAAGTGAAGATATCTGGGAGAATGTTCTAGGCAGAGGGAACAGGAAGTGCAAAAGGGCCGAGGCAGGGGCATGCCTGGATTTGAGAGCAGCAAGGCTGATGTGATGGGAACGGGAACAGAGAACGTAAAAGGATGTCAGAGAGGCTTCCGGAGCCAGGTCCTGAGGTCATGGGAGCCTGGCAGGCCACGGTAAAGAACATGGTTGTTACTCTGAGTGAGATGGGGGCCATTGGAAGGGTTGGAGCAGTGACATGGATCAACAGGTTTTAGAAGGCTTACTTGGGCTGCTGGGTGGACAATAACTCTACGGTGGCAACATGAAAGCAGAAGACTAGCTGGAAGGTTATTCAACACTCCATGGGGAATATAATGGTGTTCCGGACTCTGGTGGTAAAGACAGGTAGAGGTGGTCAGAGCCTTAGGATGCTTGCAGTGACCTACTATTCAATGCAGGGTGTGAGATAAAGAGAAGAGTCCAAGTGCCTGGCTGCAAAGTGTGTCTCAGAGTGAACAGTACAATGAAATTCCCGTGTACTGAAATAGGGTAGAATCCGAGAGGAGCAGAGTTTGGGGAAACTATCAGGCATTTTCTTTCATACATGTTAGTTTGAGATACCCTTGGATGTCTATGACGTGGGCAGCAGGAGTGTGGGATCATGGGAGGGTTCAGGATAGAAAAGGCTAGAGATAAAAATGTAGGATTCGCTTGTGCATAGATGGTATTTCAGGCTATGGGACAAGATGAGATCGCTTAGAGAGGAGGAGGTGAGAGAAAACAGAAGAGATCAGAAATTGAGTCCTGAGGGTTGGAGAGAAAGATGCAAAAGACACGAAAGGAGACTGAGAAGGAGGGACCAGTGAAGTGAAATAAGCACCAGAGGGAACGAGCCAGACACAAAATGAAAATGTTTCCAGCAGGTGATAGCACTCAATTATGTCAAACCCAGAGGCTGAGTCAGATAGGAACTGGGGAATGATGTGACCACACAGTGACAAGAGAGAGGGAGCAGCAGCGCCTGTAACAGGGTGCTGAAGAGACAGTGCTGTAGGTTTCCACCACATGCAGCTAATAAAATAAATCAAAGTAGGAGAAGTCAAACTTATTTTGATAAATTGTAGTGAGAAGCCTAAATCATCAAATAAAACTTAAACGTGATAAATGCTAGGCCTGGCATTTAGAGTCAAACTATAAAATCTGTGTATACAGGCATACAAAAGACTAAAAGAATATGCCTCCCAACATTAACAGTTAGTATCCAGAAGTGGTGGAGGTGTATAGATGCTTTTATTTTCCTTTATATTTTTCATAATTTCAAACTTTTGTCTACGATATATATTCATTGCTTTAGTAGTCAGAAAAATATAAATGTTATAAAATATCAGTTGTGTATAAGGGATGGGGGAACTTGTTTTAATATGTGCCAAAAAAAAATTAAATAAGGCAAAGTATGAGTTACCCTCTCCTCTGGCCTGGAACTCACTGTGTGTAGATCTCATGAGCAACTCTCTGAGTTCCCTTAAAAAAAAAAACAAAAAAAAAACTACTCATACCGAAGCATTGATGAGCTATTGAGATTTCACTGAAGATTTTATGTGGAAAATAAATGAGGAGATAGATGCTTCACACATCGCAGTGCAAAAAGCTTATAGCTCCCCACCTCACACTGCTGATCTCTGCAAAGTATTTGCCACTGTGGCAACTAGGAAGCAAGTGGGTGTGTGTATCAGGGATCCTTCCTCCACCCAGACTCACTGACCTCTCTCTATCCCTCCAGGATACTAGAATCTTTAAATTCCTTTCCCTTCTTCTGTAAGAACAATTCACCCTCTCCCAGTGCCTATCCTCAAATTTGAAAAACAAAACTTATCATGATATTCAGCAAAACCAGGATCTGCTCCCGTGGCAGAGTTTACCCTCTTTAGCAAACTTATTTCTGTCCCAAGTGTGGCCTTTGGGATCTCAGGATCCCATCCCTAACACCCCCCTAAGTGCTATCAAGTTTTTCTTGCAAACATGTTCAGTGCTCTTCCCATGAAGGGTTCAGGCCAAGAACATTCTATCCATCCATTTAAATATGTATCGTGGTATAGAGCTGTCATCCAGTAGATCCTCAGGAAATGATCATAGTTTTTGTTATTATTATCATTATCATGACTGTCTTTAAATATTTAAAAAGCTGTGTGGCAGCAGAATGTGGAGACCTGTTTTCTATACTAGCCAAAGACCTAGTAGGACCAATAGGTATAAGTCCTTGGGAGGCGGAGTTGGCTCAACAGAAGGCAGATATTTCCAGCATTTAGAGCTATTCAATAATTCTCGAGGAAGGGCGTCTTATATTGCTTGAATCATCTGATCCTGGACAGAAGGGAACAGGAGATGAGGATTTGAGATAGTTGACTAAAACTCTCCTTCCTGATGAATCATCTTGCAATTCTATGAAAAGTACCTGCATGGTTTTTCCCTTCTTTTCCTTTTCTTCCAAATGTCATCAAATTTAAGATATTAGGCCACTGTACATAAAACTGATTGTTTTGGGATCTGGTAGTGTTTAAAACACTCTGAGACAGAAAATTCCCTTGGAAGGGGTGGAACTGACATAGCTACTGGCTTCCTGTCACTACTTCAAAAGCCTCGGTGGGGGTGGGGGGGGGCGGCATTTAACACAGCCGTCCAGGCGGATGAAATTGCAGGATTCGGAGCTGCGCTGCATGCTGGGGCCTTCGTGGCTGGACTGATCAACCCCAGGGAGGGGGAAATGGTAACCAGATTTCAGGACACCCCAGGGGCTTTCAAGGTACACTTACATTTGCCATTTTCCAATTTTTTCAGGGCACAGAATTAGCTCAAGGTCCTACACATGCCAGTGTAGCTTTGCCTGTAATATAATCTCCTTAAAAGGGTAAGTTAATCTTGACTTTTACTGTTGCAGCATTTCAACCTAACGGTGCTCCATGCACAATGTAATTGGATTTTTATGGGCCTTTATTTAAGGAAATTTGTTTAGTGACAATGACAATTTGAGTATTATAGGTGGGTCCCTTTTGTATAATATCAAAACGACATAGAGCACACAAGGCTAGGCCAGGATAACAGATTTCTAATAGGTAGTTATTACGTAAAACCTGTGTCATTTTAGACACAAACTATATAAGAACTTGTATTCAATGACATTGACCCTGTAAAATTAGAGCCAATGGATAGGTAGGTCTGAGGTCATGCTAATGGAAGATTTCATGCTATACAGTGAACATATCATGTGACTTCTACAGAAAATTCCACTCATTTCAATGGTGAATTGGATACTGGGTTGAATTTTTAAAGGCTATTTGTCCTAAGAGATTATGAATTTATACTGCCTCAGGTTGTATTCCATCATTATAAAAGTCCAGGAGTCCTCCGTAAAGTTTGTTTTACCAGCCAGAATTGGGAATTATATCTCTCGCAATAAATTCCTTCACATTGGCCGTTTGACATTTCAGAGGTAACCCCTGGCTTAGCTGGCTGCAGGTAAAAATTAGAGGCATAACTGGTTTTAATAACAGTCTCTGGGCCTACTTATTTCCAAGCACTTAGCCAATTACATCCTTCTTTATGTAATTTTTTTAATATTCCATAAGGTACATTTCTAGCTGGCTTTTTGCAGTTATTAAATGATTTTGTTTGCTTTTGTTTTAGCTTTAGTATGCAAAACTTAACTGGTGTCTTTCCTCAAGAATGAGGTAAATGGGCAAATTACTAAAGAAAATCTTACGGTTGTTTTTCAGAGATTTGAGATCTGGGTTGTGCTCTGAAGCCTTTCCTTCTGGAAGCTGAGAGAATTGCACTGCGTGTGGATTTTAGGTCAAACGTTTTCCTCTGGTATTTCAGGTATTATTCATATTTATTTACCGAGATGGAGGCTGCATGAGCCTTGTCCTGGAAGTTCTAAGGTTTAGAGTGTTAAGGAAAACAGGAAAAGCAGAATGTGGGAAGACTAGGAGGCAAAGTACAGCCAGGAAAACAGAAAGTGAGGGTGGCTGGGTTCTCGCTTTCCCTGGTGGTGGGGGGAGGATTAAGGATCTATCAACTCGTAACTGGGAAAAGAAATGCGCTTTTTAGTGTAAGAGATACAGGAGAAAACCAAAGTGCTTTTCCTGCTCTCTGCTCTCCACTCGACACACTTGTGACACCAGAGGTCTAGGGGCCGTTTCCCCACAGACTAAGCAATTCTCCAGTGAACGCCAGCTGGGTGTCCTCTAATTCAGTTCGATTCAATTCTGATGCTGTTTACCTGGAGATAGCGTCAGATCTCGCAGATTAAGGGCTCAGTCCCACAAGACTGCCCCCCTCTGATGGCAATTGCAAATAACAGGTGGTCCCCTATACTTCTGACTGTGTTCCCATAATCCTCTCCTTGGGTTTGATTCACTTGCTAGAGGAATTCACAGAACTCAGGGAAACACTTTACTTATGTTTCCCTGTTTATTACAAAGGATATCTTAAAGGATAAAGATGAGCAGCTAGATGGAAGAGATGCATAGGGGGAGGTAGAGGAGAAGGGGCTCAAAGCTTCCATGCTCTGTCTAGGTAGTCAGAGCTCTAGAAACTTCCAAATATCAGGAAGCTCTCTGGATCCAGTCCTTTTGGGGTTTTATGGAAACTTCATTACCTAAGCATGATTGATTACATCACTGGCCATTGGTGACCAACTCAACATTCAGTCCCTCTGTCTTCCCTGGAGGTTGAAAGTCTCAACCCTGTAATCATGCCTTGGTTTTCTGGGGACCAGCCCCCTCATGAGGCTAGAGAGGGGCCACCAGAAATCTCATTAGCATACAAAAGCTACTCTTATTACTCTGGAGATTCCGAGAGTTTTAGGAACTTTGCCAGGAAATGGGGACAAAGACCAAATATAAAAATATCTTCTTATAAACCACAATATCACAGTTAGTGAACCATTTTTTCCAGGACAAAGAGCAGTGACAGGCAGGGGGAGGGTATGAAAGATGTACTGTTCTACATGTCACGGAAAATTCAACCTTTGCCAGCCCTTAGAAGGATTAGAAGTCATCCACAATCCATTTTGAAAATTTTCAATAAACTTTTTATTTTAGAATGGTCTTATATTTAAAGTTGCAAAGATAGTACAGGGTTCCCATATACCCCACATGCAGTCTCCCAGTCATTAACGTATCACATTACAGTGGTATTTTTGTTATCATCAATGAACTAATATTGATACATTATTATTACCTAAAGCCCATACCTTATTCAGATTTCCTAAGTTTTACCTAATGTCCTTCATGTTTTCCAGAATCCCATCTAGGATGCCACATTACATGTAGCTGTCATGTTTCCTTTTGGCTGTGAAAGTTTTTCAGACTTTCCTTGTTTTTTATTATCTCTACAGTTTTGAGGAGTATTGGTCAGGTGTTTTATAGAATGTCCCTCAGTTTGGGATTGTGTGATATTTTTCTCATGATCAGATTATGGGTTTGGGGAAGGAAGACCACAAAGGTAAAATGGCATTCTTACCACGTCATAGCAAAGTTACATATTGTCAACATGAAGTTAACCTTGTTAACATGTGATGTTAACCTTTACCACTTGGGTGAGGTAGTGTTTGCCAGATTTCTTCAGTGTAAAGCCAACCTCCCCTGTCCCCTTCTCTATCCTTTACTCCTGTGAAGGAAGTCACTTGTGATGCTCATACTTAAGGAGAAAGGAATTATGCTCCACTCCCTGAGGACGATCTACATAAATTATTTGGAACTCTGCTATGTAGGAAATTTGTCTATTCTCACTCACTTATTTATTCAATCATTTATCTCTATCAGTATGGACTCATGGATATTTATTTTACATTTTGGGTTATAATCTGGTACTACTTTACTTATTTTCTTGCTCAAATTGTTCCAACTTTGGCTATTGGGAGCCCCTCAGTTGGCTTCTGTGTCTCTTGGTCATACCCCCATCATTGTGTTTTCTTTTTTTTCCTTGAAAAAACTTTTCTACCGTCTGATAGTGCAAGATCCTCCAGTCTCATCTTGTATATGTCCTGCTCTTAGTTCTAGAATCAGCCATTTCTTCAAGAAGCCCTGGTTCCTCTTATTGGACAATGTTATTAGAAACCAAGATCTGGGCAAGAGGTGTGCTTGCTGCTCCTGGGCCTTCCCAATTGTAAGCTCAAATAAATACATGTGTGTATATAACCTGCATATACATATATATCTCTAAATGTTTCTGTGTGCAATCATCTGTATCTATATGAAGCTAAACACAAGTTCATACTGATGTCTCCAACTCTCATCCACTACGACATACTTGGAATATTCTATCTTCCTTCCCTTCTTATCTGTAAATTCCCACCCCAGCAGTGGAAAACCTGACTCCCACAATCACTGACCATTTATCTCATTGTTCAATTCCAGCACCCATGTATAGTGGCACCAGAATTATTAACCTTTACCCTGTGGAAATGATTTCATCAACTAGAGTATAGTGCTTATGTCCATCTCCTTTTGTCTTCAGTCTTACAGACCCCTCATTTCCAAAGCTACTTAGGTCAGCACCTTTGCTCCCATCTCCTTCAGGGAGGTTGTTTCACACACATGTAACACAGATTCTCATGTCACAGTCTGCATTCCATTCTGGGACCCCACCCCTAACTTAATAACTTTTAAAATTTGCATACATTAAATTTCACTCTCTATGCTGTGAAGTTCTATGTGCTTTGACAAATGCATAGGACCCAGTATCCCTCATTAGAATATCACACATAGGAGTTTTAATACCCCCCCAAATCCATTATGCTTCACCTAGACAACTATTCTCCCCACTCCACTCTTCTGGGATCCCTGGCTGGCAACCACTCATCTGTTTACCATCCCTGCAGTTTTGCCTTTTTCAAAAATGTTGTCTAAATGGAATAATACAGTATGTAGCCTTTTAAAAGTTTTAATTGAAATAAAATATACATATAAAGTTTACCACATTAACCATTTTTAAGTGTAAAGTCCAGTGGCATCAAGTCCACTCACATTATTGTGCAATCACCACCAACAACTATCTCAGAATTTTTTGCCTTGCAGAATTTAAACTCTGTACTCATTAAACACTATTTCCTATTTCTCCCTCCCCACAGCTCCTTGCAACCACCATTCTGCTTCTGTCTCCATGAATTTGACCACTCTAGGTACTTCATATAAATGGAACCATATAGTATTTGTCCTTTATTGACTGGCTTATTTCACTAAATAAAATGTCTCCAAGTTCTTCCATATTGTAGCATGTGTCAGAATTTCCTTCCTTTTTAGAGCTGAATAATATTCCATTGTGTGTATCTACCACATTTTGTTTATCCACTCATCTGTGCAGGGATACTTGGGTTGCTTCTACCTTTGGGCTATTGTGAATAATGCTGCTATGAACATAAGTGTGCAAATATCTGTTCAAGTCTCTGCTTTCAATTCTTTTAGGTAAATATCCACAAGAGGAATTGCTGGGTCATATGGTAATTCTATGTTTAATTTTTTGAGGAATTGCTGTACTGTCTTTCAGAGTGGCTGCATTATTGTACATTCCCACCAGCAGTGCACAAGAGTTCCAATTTCTCCACATTCCTGTCAACACTTGTTATTTTCTATTTTTTTAAATAATAGCTATTCTAATGGGTATAAAGTGGTAGCTCATTATGGTTTTGATTTACATCTCTCTAATGATTAGTAAGGTTGAGTGTCTTTTCCTGTGCTTATTGGTCGTTTACATATCTTTGGAGAAATGTCTACTCAAGTTCGTTGCCTGTTTTTAAATTGGATGTTTGTTTTTTCTGTTGTTGAATTGTAGTTTTTAAAAACATTAATATATTCTGGATATTAACCTTGTATCATATAACTTATTAATATACATGAGTTGCAATATTTTTCTCCCATTCTGTGGGTTGCCTTTTCATTCTGTTGATAGTGTGCTTTATACACAGAAGTTTTAAATTTTGCTGTAGTCTAATTTGTCTGTTTTTTTCTTTTGTTGCCTGTGCTTTTCAGTCCTATCTAAGAAATGATTGCCAAATCTAATGTCATGAAGCTTTTTCTCTGTGTTTTCTTCTAAGAATTTTATAGTTCCAGCTCTTACATTTAGGTCTTTGATCCATTTTGAGTTAACTTTTGTATCAGTATGTAGCTTTTTATTTTTACTTTTTATTTTTTTGAGTCAGAATCTCACTCTGTCACCCTGGCTAGAGTGCAGTGGCATCATTATAGCTCACTGCAGCCTCAAACTGCTGGGCTTAAGCGATCCTCCTGCCTCACCCTCCTGAGTAACTGGGACTAGAGGTGCACACCACCACACTCAGCTAAACTTTTCTATTTTTAATAGAGACGGGGTCTCACTCTTGCTCAGGCTGGTCTCCAACTCTTGACACCAAGTGATCCTCCCACCTCGGCCTCCCAGAGTGCTAGAATTACAGGTGTGAGCCACCTCACCCAACCAATGTAGCTTCTTAGAATGGCTTCTTTCACTTAGCAATATACATTTAAGATTCATCCATGTCTTTCATGACTTGATATCTCATTCCTTTTTATTATTAAATAATATTCCATTATATGGATACACCATAGTTTGTTTATCCATTCACCCACTGAAGGACATCTTGGTTGCTTTCAGTTTATAGATATTATTAAATAAAGCTGCTATAAACACTTGTTTTTAGGTGTTGATATAAACATGAGTTTTTACATCAGTTGGGTAAATACTCAGGAACACAATTGTTGGGTCAAATGGTAACGTCATGTTTAGCTTTATGAGGAACTGCCAAACTGTCTTCCAAATGGGCTGTACCAACCTGTATTCCCGCTAGCAAAGAATGAGAATTCTTATTGTTCCCCATCCTTACCAGCAATTAGTATTGCCAATTTTCTGGATTTTTAGCTATTTTAATAAGTGTTTAATCATATTCATTTTTATAAAAAATTACAGCTTTATTTAGATACAATTCACATAACATCAGATCTACTTCCTTCATGTGTACAATTCAGTTGTTTTTATATATTCACATACAACCATCACCACTATCCACATTTAGAACATTGTCATCATTCCAAAAAGAAAATCATACCCATGAGCAGTCACTCTCCACTTCCCTCTCCCTCAACCCCTGGCGAACACTAATCTGCTTTCTGTTTCTATTGATTTGCCCATTCTGGACAGTACATATAAGTGAAATCATGCAATATGCAGCCTTTGTTTCTGGCTTCCTTCATTTAATATAATGTTTTAAGGGTTCATCCATGTTGTAGCATGTTTCTACACTTCATTTTTTTTCAAGACAGGGTCTCACTATGTTGCCCAGGCCGACCTTGAGCTCAAGTGATCTTCCTGCCTCAGCTTTCTGAGTAGCTGGGACCACAGGTGCATGTGACCACATCCAGTTCAGTACCTCATTTTTCTAGCAGCATAAGATTCCATTGTACGGACATGCCACATTTTATTCATCCATTAATTAAGCGATGGACATTTGAATTGTTTCCACTTTTTGGCTATTATGCATAATGTTGCTATAAACATTTGTGTATTAGTATTTGTTTGGACATGTTTTCTTTTCTCTTGGGCATATAACTAGGAGTGAGGTTGCTGGATCATATGGTGACTCTGAGTTTATCTTTTTGTGGAACTGCCAAAGTGTTTTCCAAGGCGGTTGCACTATTGTACACCCTGCCCCCACCAGCAATGTCTGAGTCCAATTTCTCTACGCTCTCACCAACACTTGATACTGCTCATCTTTCTGATTATAGTCATTCCACTGTGTGTGAAGTGCTATCTCATTGTCGTTTGATTTGCATTTCCCTAGTAATTTGATTACCTTTTCATGTACTTATTGGCCAGTTGTGTATCTTTTTTTCCTTTTTTTTTTTTTTGAGGAATGTCTATGCAAATCCTTTGCCCATGTTTAACTTGGATTATTTCTTTTTATTGTTGTGTTTTGAGTTTTTATATACTTTAGATGCAAGTCCCTTATCGGATAAAGATTTGCAAATGTTTCCTCCCATACTGGATTGGCTTCTCACTTTCTTGATCATGTCCTTTGAAGCAGAAAAGTTTTTAATTTTGATGAAGCTCAGTTTATGTATTTTACTTTTGTGGCTTGTGCTTTTGGTGTCTTATTTAAGAAATTACTGCTTAATCCATGGTTACGAAGATTTACTCCTGCTTTAAGCATTTTCTATTCTTAGCTCTTATATTTGGATCTATGACACATTGTTAGTTGTTTTTTTTTTTTTGTATAAGAAGTCAGGTATCATTGTTGCTTTATTTGCATTCACTTACTGAAAAATGATGGCGAGTATCTTTTCATATGCTCATTTGCCTTCTATATGGTTTTTTTGATATAATGTCCGTTCACATATTTTGCTCATTTTGAGCTGGATTTTTCATTTTCTTATTGCTTAGTTTTAAGAGTTCTTTGTATATTTTGAACACAAATCCTTTATCAGATATGTGGGTTGCAAATATTTTCTTCCAGTCTGTGGCTTGTCTTTTCATTCTCTTAACAATGTCTTTCACAGAGCAGAAATTTTTATTTTTAATAAGGTCCAATTTATGGATTTTTTTTCATTGATTACACTCGTGATGTGGTATCTAAAAACTTGTCACCAAGCCCAAGACCATGTAGACATTCTCCTGTTTTCTTTTGGAAGTTTTATGATTTTTCATTTTACATTCATGTCTGGGATACATTTTGAGTTAATTTTTGTTAAAGATAAAAAGTCAGTGCATAGGTTCATTTTTGTGGCCTATGGATGTCCAGTTGTTCCAGGACTATGTGTTGAAAGACTATCCTTTTTCTATTGAATTGCCTTTGCACCCTTGTCAAAAATCAGTTGACTATATTTATGTGGTTTGTTTATGGGCTTTCTATTCTGTTCCATTGATTTGTGCATCTATCATTTTGCCAATACCATACTGTCTTGATTCATACATCTATTTTTTCATTCATGCATTTATCCATCCATTCATTTATCATTTCCTTAATAAATATTTATTATCTTCTTTATGCAAGATACTGTGCTAGATAACACAGAAAACAAAGATGTTTTAGACATGGTGGCTGTCCTCTAAGCTGCAATATAGTCAGGGAGGTGTGCCAGAGCATATGTTCCAACACACACACAAATACTGAAAAGCAAATCACAAGGTGAAAAAAATGCTACACAAGATGCACAGGGTAAAAGATGCTTTCCAAAGAGGAGGATATCAATACTAACATAGAGTAAGGAGATTTGAGCAGGGACTTGAAGAATGGTTAGGATTTAAATAAGATCAGAAAGTAGCTGTGTCAAGGCGAAATTCAGAACGGAGCAAGCACAATGAGGGAGAAAGTGCAAAGTCTACCAGATCTGTCTAATCTGATAGAAATATAATCAAAGCCATGTGTATAATTTAAAATTTTCTAGTAGCTACACTAAAAAAGAAACACTTGAAGTTAATTATATTTAACCCAATATATCCAAAAATGACATCACTTCAATGTATAATCCATTAAAAATATTGAGGTATTTTGCGTCCTTTTTCTTTGGTACTAAGTCTTCAAAATCTTGTATATACATTGCATTTCTCATTTTGGAGCAGCTGCGTTTCAAGTGCTCAATAGCCATATATTGGACAGCACAGGTGTTGAAGCCCGGTAATAAGAAGGAAGGCTGCAAAAGAAGGTTGGGCCAAATTATTCAGAACCTTGAATAACAGGTTGAAGAATTTGAACTTGATTCTGTAGCTAGGGGATAAACACCAACACTTGTGAGTGCGTGACTCCCACCAACACAGTGTTCCTTCACCGACTACAGTCCTGGATGGGCACTCCACACAGGTGTGCTGAATGATTGCTGAGCTATCAGAGCACCGCTTTGTGGAGATTAGCTGAAGATGTATTCGAGGAGGTAGAATGGAAAATTGGAGGACTGATGATTAAGTTCTTTTTATTTAAGCCACATGATACGGAAGCCCTCAGTTGCTTTTTGTCTTTTGCTTTCGACATGAGGGAAGTTACTGCGTGAAATATTTGCTGTTTAGTGTAGGACAGTTTTTTTTTCTAGTGCTGTGTCCTTTATTGTATTGGAGTGTGAACAGGATGGGCTTATGCTAGGACATTTTCGGTAGCCTTTCGGGATGGGTCTGCTTACTTATTACAACCGCTACATTAAAAAAAAGGAAATGCTTTGCTTAAAGGATGTGGGTAGAGGGTGACAGGTTGAAGATAATGCCAGCTATATTTTCATTTTTTTTTTTTTCATTTGAGAATGATCCCTTGACAGTAAAAAGCTAGGAGCCTTCTAAAATGAGGGTGGTAATGGTGATAAAATCCTTGTCCTTAGCTGGCGGTGGAAAAAAACAAGCAGGTTACTTGGATTTGTTGTGATTGTGGGTGCCACTCTTCTTGCCAAATCTATTCTCACAAACTAGCAGGGGATCGGAGCTGAAAAGCTTTCTGTTTTTTATTTATTTATTTTTCACTTGAGATCATTTCCAAAGACTGATAGTGAAATATCTACAAAGAGGCCATTCTGAAATAGAAAACATAATATTTTGCATGCAGGGGTGTGCGTCGGTGTTGCAATTTAGGCCTGTCAAACTTGACAGTGTCCTTTTAGGCTTTTCAAGAGAAAATCTTATAGTATTAGAGCCACATTTCCCATCAGCGATGACAGATTTCTGCATGTTAATACTCAAATTTGGTTGCACTTTCTCCTTTGTAATTAAGCTAACTTGGTTTTCAGAGGCTTGTTTGAATGTCTTTTTAGTGAAATGGAAACAGCGTTAAGTTGGATTTTTAACTCTTTTCTTAGAAGTAGTTTTTAATGTGTCTTGTAGATGGGTCGGCGTACCTGGTGGCATTTATTAACACCAGCCTCGGAGAGCTTTGCAGGAGTTTTAGTGCTGCTTTTGTTTTTTTAAGCACAGTAAATGGCTGTGATCTGGGTCTCTTGTTGCCAGGTCATGGTTGAAAAATATCAATTATTGCTGAGCACGTGAGCTTGTGAGGGGTTGTCTCTATGTAACCAAGCAGGGCATCCCACTGGAGTTGCTGTGCTCTTAAGCCACAGTCTAAGCCAAAACGCAACAGTTTTTACCTTGATCCCTCAGAAAAAAGAGGGTGAGGGGTCTGCTCCCAAGCAAATTGCTAGTGTGAATGTAAAGTCTGACATGAATTTGTGAGAGGTTTCTTCTTTAATGATGTGGGATGAGAAAATAACAACACTACTTTAGTACTTAGTAGTAATGAAATATAAATTGCCCCAGTCAAGAAGTGGTTTCAGAAGTAATATACATAGTGGCTTTGGAACCAGAAGCTAAGTTTGAATTCTGACATCACAATAATTGCTGTGTGGCCATGGTCTTTCTCAGATTCCTTTTTCTGTCTGTCAGTAGGTTAATAAAGGCAATCTCATAAGGTTTTTGTGAGCTTTAACATGGTAACTCTATTCAGTTGCTGGCACACGCCTGAGTGGTAGCTATTAGCATGAAACAGTGCTAAATGCTGTGCTGCAGGCTGGGAGTTCATTTGCTCTACTCCTCTTTTGCTTGTCTCTCTGGAACGGAGTAGAGTAAGGCAGCTGTGGTGACCATCTCAGATCTCCTGCAGTGGGAGCATAATTGGCAGATGGCCCAAGATGCTCCCCATCGGGATCCACTGCCATGTCGCCACACCTCCCACTGGATGCTCCTGTCAACAGCTGGACAGGGCAGGGATGCTAAGGCAGGTGCATCCCAGCAAATCACACATCTCATCTTGTGGGCTGGAGGACTCCACATGACCTGGCTGAACCTTTCTTAAAACTCTGCTCAGGCTGGGTGTGGTGGCCCACGCCTATAATCCTAGCACTCTGGGAGGCTGAGGTGGGAGGATCACTGGAGGCCAGGAATTTGAGACCAGTCCGAGCAAGAGCTTGATCCCATCTCTGAAAAAAAAAAAAAGAAAGAAAGAAAGAGAGAGAAAAAGAAACAAAGGAAGGAAGGAAGGAAGGAAGGAAAAGTTAGCAGGCCATGGTGGCGAGTGCCTATAGTCCCAGCTGCTCGGGATGGTTAGGGATTGCTTGAGCTCAGGAGTTTGAGGCTGCAGTGAGCTATGACACTGCTGCAGGGCCACAGAGTGAGACCCTGTCTCAAAAACAAAACAAAACAAAACAAATAAAAACAAACAAAACTCTGTGCAAACTTCCTCCTTCCCTATCCTCCCTTCTTCCCCTCTCCTTCCACCGATGCCTGACCGGTACCACGTCTGCACTCGAGCCCCTCCGTGTACCTGCTCTCTGCTCCAGTCCTTGGGACGTCTCATCCCATCTTGGTTCTTCCTTTTGGCAAAACTGAACAAACACAGCAGTCCCTACCTGCTTTTCAGGGAATGGTAATTCAGAGTTCAATTTAATTAAAAAAGAATAGTGTTTCCAAAGAATGATCTGGTATTAAACTGTTTTAGGTCCTAGAATGAAAAAGAGGAGAGAATCAAGAGGACAATGCACCCAGAAAAAAAAAAAGAGAGAGAGAAAGAAAGAGAGAGAGAGAAAATTAAGGTGAGAAGAGCATCTCCCCTCGCCTCAATCATAGTGCTTTTCACATTTCTCTGGTGTTGGGTGGATGCCAAGTGCAGGTGCCCTCAGCACGATGCCCTTCCCCTGGCCTCTGCCCTCCTGCACCGTTTGTCTTTTGTGTCCCTCAAGTAGCCCTGGGCCTACACTGCTACTTAGTATTTCAAGTGAAAAAGCCCTTAGTTTGATTCGAGTTGCTTGAAGGATGGGAATGCATTTTTGCTATTTTCCAATCCCTCCTAGTTCCTGTCATCGAAAGCTCTTGGTTTTATTTGCTGTTTGTTAAAAAGAGAAAACCAAGAGGCCCATTAAAGCCCAGGATGCAAGAACTCCAGGCAGCTCCCAGTTCGTCCTCTCTGTTGGGAGTGTCCCCTGGGCAGCCCACGGACAACCTTCCTCAACAGGAAGGAGGCCATTAGAAGTCTTGCCACTTAAAATATTTATTTTTTTGCCTTGGTTCCTTAAAGTGTTCAATTATTGATCCCGCTCTGATTATGATGAATCTATTTGGCCTCATGCTTAAATATTTCCCCGTAGCTATGGATGGTATCACTCTCCTTTCTCAAGTACCAAGGGCTAAATCTATTCAGTTAAAAATAATTAACAAGATGAGGAATCACAATTTTGAGAACACGGGTGAGTTGCAAGAAGCAATTTTGTTTGGAGGCAACGCTGGGCTTACAAAAAGGGAAGATTACACGTAGAGGGGGCTCTGGGGCAGCCTGGTGGGGGCAGGACCACGGGCACTGACCCCGTGGAGGGGAAACAGAGCGCACGGAGGGCTCCAGAGATCAAAGATGCGTCCGGGGGTGGCCTTTAGATTCACTGCGTCTGTCATGGAATTAGACATGCCGGCTGCCCCGCACTTTTATTCCTCGCCTCCCTGCTGGCTGTCTGAGTTCAAACCCATAGTGCATGGGGAGGGCGGCCTTGGGGGGGACTGGGGCGGGGGTGGTGGCTGGAAAAAGGCAGCAGAGAGCAGATTTAGAACAGTTCTGTTCACGAGAAGGTGCTCTCCCTAAATTCTCTGGCAGAAATAAGGAGAAGAAGAAGGAAAAAAAAAAAAAAACCCTGGTATTGCACACAATCCCTTTAGGGGCAATTTTATATCGCTTTGCTAAAAATTGGATATGTCTTCCTAAGTCTTCCACAGCCATTGGCTCAGCAAGAGTTTGAAGTGTTGTGGCAGTGACCCTGACTTTTCCCCTTGCCTCATCCTCTCCCACTCACCCCCTGCCTCTATTTTTCTCTTTTATGTGGATCTATCTGTGTCTAATTTAGACGGCAAGTTCCTTACTCCTGTATGTTATAGTGTCTGGCATACTGTGAGCACTTATAAATGTTAAATGATAATAATGATAATAGGGGAGCCCTAAAGGTGCCAGCTGCTTCATTTCACTGGAGAGAAGAGGGTTTTCACTACAGACTGTAGTTAAAAAAAAAAAAAAATAAAATAAGGGCAGTGGGGAGGGAAAGCATATCAGTTTTCTTAGGCAAGGAGGAGGCCAGAGAGAGGCTGATAGGAATTTGCCATATAAAAGAAAATAGATTAATAAAAAAAAGGTCAACTAAAACCACAGGATGTAAAAAGAATTCAATACCTGGCCTTGAGTCTTGTGACCCTTTCAAGCATTGCTTGTCCAAGGTTTCAAACAAGTTTGAAGCACAGACTGCCTAAAAAGGATGGAGCATCCACTTTCAGCCATGCAGCAAGAGAGCTGCAGGGAGTGAAAGAGCCCAGACATGGGCCTCAGAACCCCTGGATTCCAGACCTGATTCTGCAGCTAACTGGCTGTGTAACATTCGTGGAATCACTTAACTTTTCTATGACCTAGTTTCCCATTTATAAAATGAAGGGTGGGGCCAATACAGGGGAAAGTTTACTGAATAACTTCGATGAATCCTTCCAGTTTTGAAATTCTGTGAGTCAGTGGCTAACAGCTGCATAACATACTCTCTACCATTTTCTTGAGCACTTACTATATGCTAATCACTATAGATCAATTTCATTCACATTACCTCATTCAACACTCACAACTCTGTAAAACAGAAATTGTTACTATGCATGGTTTACAGATGAGATACTGCGGCAGAGAAAGAATAGTGACTGCTCAAGCTGCCACAGCTGGTGGTAGAAGGAGTCTACACCACCCGTTTGAGTCTGAAGCCAGTGCACTCACCCACGAGGCCACACTCTACATTAGCATCCATTGAGCCAGCCCCACGTGGCCCTGTGAGTTGATCCTGGAATGCACAACAATGTTCTAGACATGAACCGTAATACACTTCAAACTAGAAGAGTCTCAGAAGTAATTTAGGGGAACAACTATATTTAGAATATTCACTACAGCCAAACCATATTAACTTAAAGTTGCCTTATTCGTAGGGACTGAGATTGCTTAATAAGACACTGCTTACGCACTAGACAGGTCTGTATATCAACTCATTTAATCTTCACAGCAACCCTGCAAACCCATCCTGAATTTCATAGCTGAGTATTTTGAGGCACTGAACTTAACCATGTCCAGGCTAGTCAAGGGCAGAGGTGGGGTCCAGTGTCATCTCTGGCCCCCAGTGGTGTGCTGGTCCACCGCATTCACCGGCTGCCCATCAGCTCTGTTCGGGTCAGGGCTGCAGGAAGGTGCGATGCAATGGAGGGGGAGCTCGGTCTTCCCGGGTTTTCCCATCCTCCTGCCCCACGTGCACCTTCAAGGCTTGTTGGACTCTCTCTCTCTCTCTCTCTCTTGTGATGACGCAGGAGGCAGGAAATCGCAACAAGCCACGCTTCTCGCTTTTGGCTCTTGTTTCCCATTAGGACATTGCTCAAATGGAGGGAAAAATTGACAGAAGGTCTCCTTTCATGATGGAGGGCGGGAGGGAAACAACTCACACCTCCTCCTCCTTCCTCAGCCAGGGACCCGCCTGCTCCACCCTGAGCGAAGCAGCAATGTCCCCTACGCACTGGCTTTGCAGGTGGCCTCTGAAGCAGGGAGGGAGTCAGGCAGGGAGGAGAGGAGGTTCCATCTCTCCTTCAGAAGGGTGCTGGGTGGTGCCTGAGAACAACCTTACGTGTCCTTAACACAGAAAACAACAGAGGAAACTGGGTTTAGCTACTTTAAATTTAGATTTTGCAGCAACAACCAAAACAAACCCACCGTCACTGCCCTCCTTGTCCACAAGAGAAAAATGATAGATGCAGATTCACAGTGAAAGGTGTTTTGACAAATAACAACCATACATAGCTGGGGATGCTGCTTCTTTTCTGTTGTATTCTTTCCTTCCTTCCTATTCTCTGGCATTTAAAAACCATCATTAATATGTGTCTATTGTATGTGGTATTTCTATATATGCTGATACCAAATGAACTTGTAAAAAAAGCAAGATGAAGAATAGTGCATAGGCGGGATTTTTTTTGGTTATGAAAACAAATGTGTATATATAGTTTTTTCTTTTTTTTAAACAACAACAAAAACATGGCTCTTTCTAGATGGGTTCGGGGTGCAGGCCCATGGTGATGCATGTGCAGCCAGTGTATGCAGAGCTGGCCACATAAAAGCCACCATGCGACAGTACCCCTGGGTCTCCACCACCTTTGGCTATTTATTCCCAACAGCTCTGGTTGTCTGACCCAAGGAAACGCTTGCAAATTTCAACACCCACATCCGTTTCTTAGACATACATGTGTACATACACAGAGTATTTCTGGAAGGATAGACAAAAATTGATAACAATATGTGTTTCTGGGGAGAGAACTGGAACTGGAGTCCTTTTCGTTGTACACCTTTTTGTCCTTTTTACACGTTAAAATTTTTTAATTTTATTTATGTTTTATTATTTCTGGAAAGATCATGTTTCCAGCAGAGAAAAGCACATCTAATGTTTCACAGTGAGGGTTTGGTCCTGGTGTCCTGAACCTCTGCTTGCCCTCTGGAAGCATGTTAATAGGGAGAACACACTATGTGGAAAGAAGAGAAAAAATAATATTCCCAACAACCAGCTCTGCTCCCATCGTGCCCCTGCTGCTCTGTGTACAGGAGGAGGGCCTGGCACTAGGCTTTCCGAGAGCAGACGCCTCCCTGCCCTCACTGGTCACCACGGGTCACAGAGGCAGACACAGGCAGGGAGGCCACAGATAGGGGAGGGGGCAGGGTGCTAATGAGCATGCAGTTGCAGAAGTGACCAAAGAGCCTAAAAACGGGTCTCCGGACAGCTGCGTCCTGCAAGCTCTTGACCCACAGCCGTTGGATCTTCCATCCCTCTGTCTCATAGCCCCCTCTAACCCACAGAGAAAATATGTCCCTTGTACCATTCCAGCAGGTCAGCTGAGAATTGACATAGGTGACCGGCAAAAAGAGAACCACATTCAGAAGAGAACTTTCCTAAACTTGCCTGGGGTTCTGCTTATCCTCTTGAGAATTATGCCGACACTCTGAACTCAGGAGCATTGCAAGTATTCTGCCACTTTTTAACCAAGCTCAATTTTCCTCTTTATGACATCCTTGAAAAGGATCCTGTCTTCTTGAGAGAGGTCAGTGTGATTTATAGCTGGGGAACGGCTAAGTAGCATCCACTCCCGGAGCAGGAGAAGGCCTCCATCAGCACGAGACGCCTGGACATGGTTAAGTTCAGTGCCTCAAAATACTCAGGGGTGCGCCAGGAGAGGCGGCCACGGGCTGCTGCCCGCGTGTGTATTCGTGCAGTCGCAGACTTGCCGATTTCCAGGGTGCATCCCTGACATGAGCCTGCTCCTTCTCTCCTTTATCCTGATGGAAATCCCAGAAACAAACATAATGTTTGGTTCTGGATAAAGATGTTTGGGGAAGGCCAAGAAAGACAGAGTAGGAGGAAGGGGGGCAACCGACACAGAACAGAACATACAATACACGGCAGCGTGCGCACCTGACTTAGCCAGATGCCTCTAGAGGGAAAGCGAAGGAAACAGCTAAATGCCTTTATATCCCCTGGAGTCTTCAAAGGCAGCCTGCAAAGCAGGGCACCTGAGTAATCCTCACTCGTGTAATATCTGACGCGTTTGCATCTGTGATGTGCAGAGTAAATTAGAATTCCTGCTACAAGAACAGAATTTTCACTGCTAAAGTTAACACAGAGGTCAGGCAGCCTTATCACCACCTTATCTTATCTCAGATGGTGTCAGGATGAATATTAGGGGACAGGGGTGTTGTGGATTTTTTTCCCTCTGGGATCATTAGGAAAAGCCATAAAGAAAACGATTCCAAACTCCGCAGCCCTCCATGGGAAAGGAAGGTTAATTTCGCCGTAGGTCCCTTCCATGGACTGTCCAGATTGCCACTATTAAGACAGTTTAGCCGGAGTGTCAGTGCAGGTGCATTGTGACGTTAACTGTTTAGGATGTAATTTCTGGGCCTGAGGAAGATGGATAGCACATCTTAAAGAAAACACATTTGCCCTCCTAACACACCACAACTAAATTCTTCTGCAAAAACAATGGCAATGGATTAAATGGTATGTTTTTTAGATATTGTTAACTTTATTTTCAGAGGAAGCACTAACATTTGTGCTGCCTGGGCTTTGGGGATCCACTTGCCACGGAGACTTGAAGTCTAGATTTAATAAAATCATGCAGTGCGAAGTCCACACAATATTATTTTTCTTATACTGGGCTGAATGCTTTGATTATTATTCACTTTCAATTTACCCCTGGGACATGAAACCTACAATATTATAATGTTTATGCTGCTGGCCAAGGCCTTCTCAAATATGTCAGCAATCATTGCCCCATTTTATAGATTAATAAAATGAGGCAAAAGTGGTACATTATTGATGGAGAAAAGAGGAATTTTACACACATACACACATACACACACCCCCCTAAGCCTTCATCCTTAAAGTTTTTCTTAAAAAAGAAAATGTATCATCTCACAGAAACATATTTTTCTCCCAGACAAGTGTGAACCCAACTTATCTGAAATTAATTTGTAGGTCACGTAGTGGTGTTGAGTTTTATTTTTATAATACATTTCTAATTCTCTCTTTTGGAAAGTAATGATAGTTTTCTGTTTAGAATAAGGTAGAAGGTCTTGAATAGATTTAGAATGACCCAGTCAAGAAATTTTAAGTACGCAAAAAATTCAGAATGGCCTGCCATGCCATTTGATTGGGATAGTGACTTGAAACATCTAAAATATTACTGTTTTTGACAAAGCTGTTCTGTTTTTTCTCTAGACCTGAATAAAACCGTGTCCTGTGTAGCAAGGACTCCATCTCAACTGGCCGTTTCTCTTATACAATATGCATCTTTGAAAATTAGCCAGAGATGGTTTCTGCAATTTATCTCAGCACTTCTTTAAGGGAAGTCTTGAATACTTCTCCAGGTTACTGACCTCTGCTTTGTTCTGGATTCTTCTGAGCCAGCACAATTCCTATGTCTCTCACTGGAATAATCCACAGAAAGAGGAGAATGTGTTCAAAAACTGATAGAGAGATTTCCCTCCAAGAACCCATTGCTAGAAAATGGATTCCTTCTGCCCAACAGCTAAATCCAAGCTACTTTATGTGTTCCTACAATACGATATGGGGTCTTGGCTGAATCAGATGCTATACCATGTCTGACATATGCTGAGGCTATTCAGGTCCAGAGCTTTCCCTATGAAGGGGCTGAGCATTTGTCTTTGGCCTGCAAAGACAGGTGAGAAATAGCAGTAGGTCGTTGTCTTTATTCTGTAGCAATGAGAGTTTATCTCCTTTGGACGTGGAGGTGATGCTAGCCCATGGGCGATAGCATGAGGAAAGCAAAGGACTCAGTGAGCCTCTCCTCTTTATGGAGACAAACAGAAGGAGAAGTTTCTGAGGAGTCTGGAGGAAGAGAGAGAAGAAGTGCATGTGGCTACCTCTCATTGGTTTGGAGGGTATTGGCTCCCGTCTCCCCTCCCTGCCGTGGGCGACCTTGACCATTTCACTGCTCATTAGCACCTCCCACATGGGAGGGCAGAGAATGGGGGAAAAGGTGAAACTCAAATTTATCCATTGGAGGTGCTAATTCTTGACTTTCACACCATGCTAAATCTCCTGGACACTTTATTGGACGATTTCAAGTTGTTTTTCTAAACCCTTTGGTCTATCAGTGAAATTCGTATTATAGACTCTATCAAAGAGCTGAAACACTTTTGTCCACTGGCAGCTCAAGGAGGGGTTTCTGAAAGTGACAGGACCCGCAGTCCATATTTCTGTAAGATATAGATATAGCTAAAACTAACTCTGATGTTTCTGTGTTAATGGGGGAAAAGGGTAATACTGGAAATTTAAATTAAAAAAAAAAACAGAAAAATTATGCTTTTCGACCTCCTTCTCTCATCACAGCTAACCTCAGGAGTCACTATCATGGTGGAAAAGATCAGTTTGAGCTTAATGTCACATATTCCCTGGCGGAGATACTAATAAGCAACCAAATGACCCAGAGCTAGAGAAGGGGAGGGAGACAGAAGGAGCAAAGTGCTTGTGCAACTGACACACTGGATCATTAACCCTTGAATCACTGAACGTTGGTCTGAGATAATTTGTGCCATGTTTGTTTAAAAAAGTCACATTTTACCACAGCCAATTGCACTGAACGAGTAGCAATACACTTGCTCAGAGATGATGTCAATACTGTACTGTAACACTTATCAGGGATAAGAGGGGATGTAGACAACATGGATAATTGAAATACACAAATAATTCCAAACCCTGATATCAAGTGACAGTTGCAACTTTGCCTTTTTGCAAAGCTGCTAGCAGGCACCAGTATTCATTCAGTTGTATCTCTGTTCTCATCCCTCTGCCAACATCCAGAGGGATGCAAGTATAAATAAGCCAGAAACTGGCCAAAAGCAAGATGACAGAAGCAAAAGAGAAAAACGATAAATCAAAGTAAAGGATAGTTCATATTATTGAGTAGCAGCTCCTGGAAGATTGAGAGACGACTGGACTGAATTTGCATTATTTCACGACATCTCTGTGTAATTTTCTGCAGTGGACCAAAGAACCACTGTACTCCTCACAGGAGTAATATTTTCCATCACTTTAAGGTTTATAGATTTGAACCTTCAAGATCTGTGCTCCCGAGGCTGTTTATTTTCTTTTGAATACTTGGCCTTCAATTAATGGTAAACTCCAACTCCAAGGCCTGGACTAAGGCACACACATTCAAACCTGGTGACATTTTACCTAATTTCAAGAGAAGCACAGAAGAGTGAGCAAACCCTGATGGAAACAGCATCAAATTTGAAATTCACAGACCCAGTTTCAAATCCCAGAGCCTCTAGGTGGATGCGGACTGCGAAAATATTACTCCCGTGAGTATATTACTCCTATGAGCAAGTCACTTAAAAGTTTTGAGCTTTAATTTACTAGTTTGTTGATTGGGATAATAATATCTCATGGGATTACTGTGAGGATAAATGTAAATCCTCACTGAAATGATATATGTAAATGTGCTTTATAAAGTGGAAGTGCTATGTAAGTCTTAGTGGATTTTGTAAAGAGGAAAAAATGATATGGCAGATCAAACAAACCCCTCTAATTGTTCTCAGTCTCTAAGGGTGCATTTGGGAAATTTGACAAAAATGCAGATTCAGTGTCCCATCCCCAAGCGTTCTGAGTCAAGAAGTCTGGCGTGGGACCCAGGCACCTTTATTTTTAGCAACCGCACCAGGTGATACTGATGCAGGTGGTCCACGCAGCACCCTTTTAGAAACACTGCTGTGAGCCACTGATTGACACCTTCTGGCAAGAGTGACAAGAGCAGGAGATGGGCAATTGCTCAAAACCGGATGCAGTCAGTGGTACTCTCATGCCATCCTCCTAAATGTATCCCTACTAATGCATGTAGAGCTGCAATCCACAACTGTCCCAGTCAACTCTTGAGCGACTGGGCATAATAACTCTTCCATCACTGTGCAGGTTTTAGGGATTTGTTATCTTTCTTTCTGTGATTTTTTTCCGCATTACTCCCTAGGGTCTCTTTTCCTTGTGCCAAGAACACAAATTCTGGTTTCCTAAATCTCTCCAGATAGGTGCTTCACTCAAAATCTTCCTTCACCCACAGTTCTCTACTCTCAAATTTCTCAGTCCTCCTCACCATTCACATCAAAATGTGAATGTTTTATACATGCCATTGAAAGGGGGCTGTTTAGGTCTAATGAATTTCCGATTCCAGATAGTTCAAACAGTTTCAAAGAGACAAACTGAGGACTCTATAAATTAAGTGTCTGCACGTTACATCCATTATGATTCCTGCATTCTTGGTGACACTAGTTTTGCTTCCTTGGGAAGAGTCATGGCTCAGACACAAGAATATTCCCAGCATGTCAGGAGACCAGGGAAGGGGAACTTGGCTCACCATATTTTAAATACTCTCAAGCCCTGCTCTACAAATTGTCCCATGAGGTCTAAAGGGAATCACCCTTCATTTATATACCAGTGTGAGGATAGCAGTTAGAAAGATTTACTTGAAGCTGCATAGGGGTCCCTTTCACTATAATTGGTCAATATTCCTGCTTTTCCTACTTGAAGTTCAAACTGGGTCTTGGCTACCTTCTTAGTGTTTGCCATGTGCAATAAATGCAAGACACACACAGATGTCTTCAAAAACTTGTGTTCTTCATGGAGAGTTCCTTTAAGGCTAGATATATAGGCACAGTTCTCTGAATTCAACACTAAAGTTAATTAAAAAAAAATCTGTGTGCGTATTGAGTTTTCTTCTCTTACTTTTCTTTTAAGCTTAAGAATGTAATTAAAAATATTGAATTTAATTTTCTTATTTAAGATATAATGCACATATTGTAGAAAATCTAATCTATAAATCTTAATAATTCTAGAGAATTGGGTGTGTCAGGTCCAATTCCCGTTTTAAGGTAATTATTGGAAATATATAGTTTTGCCTGTTTCATCTTGGTTGAAGACATCACAAGGGACTTTTTGGTTTATTAAAATAATTTGAATTATTCATCTCCAAATTAAAACATTAGGTATGAAATTATAGTGCTTTGGAGAACCCTCCAAAAGATTCTGATATGAAATTATGAGAAGAAATATTTCAAAACTAAAATCATTTAAAGTACATGAGAAAAATATGTGAGGATAAAAAATAAACATTATCTACTCACTCCTTTATAAATGCCATAGAAAAGTATACTGTCAAAGTATTTTCAAATACTGGAAACTAATGGTCCTAATACTCTTGAAAAGACCAATATAAGGTTTGGAGGACATGATATCTAATTCAAAAAAATGTGCAGCCAGGCACGGTGGCTCACGCCTGTAATCCTAGCACTCTGGGAGGCCAAGGCAGGAGGATCACTTGAGGTCAGAAGTTCGAGACCAGCCTGAGCAAGAGCGAGACCCCGTCTCTACTAAAAATAGAAAGAAATTATATGGACAGCTAAAAATATATATAGAAAAAAAATTAGCTGGGCTTGGTGGCATATGTCTGTAGTCCCAGCTACTCGGGAGGCTGAGGCAGTAGGATTGCTTAAGCCCAGGAGTTTGAGGTTGCTGTGAGCTAGGCTGACGCCACAGCACTCTAGCCCGGGCAATAGAGTGAGACTCTGTCTCAAAAAAAAAAAAAAGAAATGTAAATGGCTAATACACATTCTACACTGGAAGAACGATGGTTTGCAACACCACCAATGGGTTTATGGGCCTAGGTCTGTCAGGCTAATGACACTACTAAAAATATGAGATAGATTTTCACTGAAAGAACAGATTTGATTGGCCAGTGGTCAGAGTAGGGCTTGTCTCATTGGCCTCCTTTTCGGAAAGGAAATCCTAACACAAGTCTGCATGTCGAGATTGTCTTCAGAACTAAGAATTCATTTGGGTCAAAATTCTGTCTGTGAAAGTATGACTCAAGTGATTAAAGTTCAGAGCTTCTTGAATCAAATGGGCTGTGATTGTGCAAATCTAATTTTAGATAACGTACCAGATTTAGACATTTGCTTTCAGGCTCCTATTACCCAGAGGGAGAACTGCTAAATCAGGAGGAGCTACAGTGTTGTGCTGTGGAATAGCATTGCACCGGGAAGGCACAAACCTGGAGAGCAGCCCCAGCCTGCCACAGTTAATTCCATGGCCTTGGGCAGTCTGTGTGGCTCGCTGGGCCTCACGTGAAAAATGAAACGGTCACACTGGATCATCTCTCCAGCGTCGCTCCTGGTCTCAGTCTCTCAAGTCTCTCAGATGGTGCAAACCAAATTACTCTGGCAAATGGTTCGTAAGTCCACATGAGCAGTGTGAGGTGCATACCGGTCGGTGGATGAGTATCAAAACCTCTCAAGGAGTTGGGTTTTCTGTCTCTTTTGTGGGGTGCAGTGGGTGGTGGCAGCGTTCCGAGAGTCATGTAAACCTCCAAGAGCTGCGGGAGATGCGGATGGTCATCCTCAACTTTGAAATGAGGAAAGTGAGTCTCAAAGGCGTTGATAATAACCCCAAATCATGCCGAGACTCCAGCCTGGAATCCCTGGGCTCCAGGGCCTGTGCCCTGACCACAGCCAGCAGCGTCAGGGGACAAGGTGGCCCCACAGAGCTCCTGAGAGAGCCTGGAAAGTCAGGGAGGCAATTCTGGGGACAGGAGAGTGCTGCGGTTTGAATGTTCCCTCCAGAACTCATGTTGCAATGTCATTATCATCGTCACTGTATTGAGAGGTGGGGCCTGTGAGAGATAATTAGGTCACAAAGGCTCTGACCTGGTGAGTGGCTTAATACCATTGTCATATGAGTGGATTAGTTATTGTGAAACTGGTTGTTGTTTTTTTTATAAAAGTGAATTTGGCCCAATTTCCTTTCCCTGTGTCTTGTGCGCTTTCTTTTCCTTCTGCCACGTTATGACACAGCAAGGGGACCCTCACTAGACATGGCCCCTCAGTCTTGGGCTTCCTATCGTCCAGAACCGTGAGTTGAATAAACTTCTGTTGTTTATGATTCAGCCGGTCTGTGGTATTCTGTTATGCTAGCATAAAATGAACTAAGACAGAGAGGCAGTAAACATAATTATTTTCTGCAAAGAAGGTGAGAAAGAGAATTTGGGTGCCTTACCTGCCATTAGGGGGGCCCTCATTGAGTTTATATGCAGTTTCTGAAGTAAAAGAGTCATTATATTAACCTAGAAACACATTTCTTAGCCTCAACCTGCAACTTACATTCTGCTATAGCTCATAACCCATGGTAGGACTTTAGCAAATTATGTAACTGTGAATGACAGATACAACAACAGTGTTCCATACGCTAACAAGAAGCTTTGGGTAATTTATTTAAATATTGATATATGGAGTCGTTATTAAAAAGTCCTTTAGTGTTTGAATATAAACAATATACTTTCCCTTTGACCTAGAAATTCATTTATTATAAAACTATTTCTCAGCATAATTAAAAATGAGGAAGATATTCATTTTATGTTTACATTTTTCTGTGTTTATAATTTATAACCTACTTCTTTCTAACAAAAGGGTTAAGGCAGGTTACAAAGCTGCTGAGTCTGCAGGTGGGAGTGAAATAATTATAACTGTGAGGAGAGGAGAAATGTGGGAGCAGGGAACTGAGCAAGGCATTAGAGATATAAGCACTCAATCAATGAGAGGTGACAATGATGGCACCAGGGACAAGTCTCATTTGAGGTCAACAGGAGGCAAGTCTTTCTGCTCTAGGGAAAGCAACGAGAAATAGTAAAGTGATACAAGGGAAGAATGAGAACTTACTGTGGACAGAAAAGACAGTCTGCAGTGTATTGCACCGGATAGTTTTATGAAAATCCAAGTCAATTTAATCCAACAAATGCATTTGAGTCCCTAATACGGGTACTCCTATGACAAGATAAAAAGTTGAGTAAGACAGGATTTCAATCCTCAAGGACATCACACTCTAGACATGGGCATAAGAGGAAGACAACAGATAAGAGCAGACCTTTATATTCATGGAAACAAAGGATGGAAAGGAATGGTGTAGAATAAAGGGCAGCTGCCAGTAAGCTTACTTATTTTTTTAATCCAATAAATTATATAATCTATAGCAGTGGTTGGCAAGGTTTTTCTGTAAAGAGCCAGATAATGATATTTTCGGATTTGAAGACCAAGAGACAAAATTGAGGATTGGGGTAGGTGCTTACATATTAAGAAGGAAAACTCCTGCCCCGCCTCACCCCAAAGCAGGTATGCTCTGCAACCCAACTAGATGAAGAAGGACTGATAGTTCGGATAGCAGCATTTTGCAACCTCTAGTAAATCAGATCCTAATGGACCTACGTAGGTGTCATCAGTTGCTGCTAACATCACAAAGAGAGACAACAAGATATTTTATCTTTCCTAATGAACATCTATACTGCCACCTACTCCATAGCATTTCCAGAAAGTCAAGGTTGGATCTGACCAAGCTTCAGATGTGAGTACTGATTTGTAGGTTACATGCTAAATGATACTAGTGAAATCCAGACTGGGGGGAAACTCCACAGGCAAGATACAGTCTCTTCTTCAACAAAACAACAAAAGCTGTTAAAAAGAAAAAGAGAGAGATGGAGCTAGAATGTATAGATTAAGAGACAAATCACACAGTGGCAATATGTGAGCCTCATTTGGATCCCAATTCAAACGAGCTAAGTTGTAAAAAATAAAATGTATATGATAATTGGGGAAATGGAACACTGACTGGAAATGAGATAATATTAAAGAATTTTTGTTAATTTTCACAAATTTTATTGTGGTTTTGGTGTGTTTTTTAAGAGTCCCTTTTTTCAGAGGTATATAATAAAATATTTTCAGAGGAAAAGATGGTATCTGGGATTTGCCTCAAAATAATGTAGAGGGAAGGGGTAGTGATGGGATGAGATAAAACAGGGTTGGGTCTGAGTTGATAAATGTGGCACTTGGGAGAGGAATAATTGGGAGATTCTTTATAGTATTCTCTCTATTTGGGTATTTTGGAATTTTCCATAGAAAAAAACTACTTTAAAAAATACATATTTTCCCTGAATCTCAATAAAACTATTTCATTTTGCATTTAAAAAAAAATGTGCCTTGTGGCTGGGTGCAGTGGTTCATGTCTGTAATCCTAGCACTTTGGGAAGCTGAGGTGGGAGGATTGCTTGAGGCCAGGAGTTTGAGACCAGCCTAGGAAAGAGTGAGACCGTGTCTCTACAAAAAAATGGAAAAATTAGCTGGGTGTGGTGGTGTGCACCTGTAGTCCCAGCTACTTGGGAGGCTGAGGCAGGAGAATGGCTTGAGCCCAGGAGTTTGAGGTTACAGTGAGGTATGATGATGCCACTATACTCTATTCCAGGTGACAGTGAGACTCTGTCTCAAAAACAAAACAAAACAAAATGTGGCTTATAAATATTTTTATTTTTCCTCATTAGATCATCTCTCTAAAATACATACATATGTTCTTAGTGACAAGCTGCCCAGCGGTGCTGAAGACTGGCACCTCACACCACCGTCCTCTCTGGCCCTCGGACTCTGTGGTCAGCAGGGAAAGTAGCAGTGAAATTAAGAGGAACAGCTTCCAAGTGTCCTGTCCTCCAGCTCAGCCTCTGCACATGGCTAGTTCAACAGCCTCCAGTGGGGTAAGTGTTTGAAATCAGTTGTACTATCCATCAGTTCAGTGAGGTATAAAATTCATTCGGATTAGTAGTTTGGCAGAATTTGCTGCTCAGTATTCTTAAGTACTGCACAAAAAGATACATCCTTAGTAATTTAGGAATATTTCCAGATTGCTGAGACATAGTTCTCTGATACAATTTCTTTTTAAAGCAAATATTATTATTATTGTTAGTAATTTAAATTACTAGTTTCAAAAAAAAAAAAAAGCACTACATCCTAAACAGCATTACATTTATGGAAGGTATGCAATGTTAGTAGACTTTTACATTTAATGTTGCATTCAAGGTCTTTGACTCCTCGCAGCTCTTCTTCGTGCAAACGTAGCAACAAAAACAGCCTATCTCAAGTCTAATGCTAATATCGACATTGAAGAAAAGAGTTAACAGGGAAAGCTGCCTCCCTCATTTGTCACCATTAATATTGCCTTCAAAATTGTTGGACCTAACAGGAACCCCACCAAAGTGAAAAGTGTTCTTATGCCAATGCTGTTATCAGCATTAGATGCATTATTGACTGTGATTCAGAGGCGCTCTAAATTAGAAACTTGTGAAGGAAGAAATTTATTAGATAACTAAAAGTAGAACTTGCTCTTTTAGAGCCCATATTTCAAAGAATGGTGAGGTCTCTTTGTTCTTCAAAGCTCTATTGGTGAATGTAGCACGGATGACAGGATGAAATGAACAATCCTCCAGCTTGCTCAGAACTTCCCGTAAGGGCAAACAGAGTTTCAGAAATTCAGATGTGCTCATCTACCATTGAATGTCTGGCACATTCCTGCATTCTCTCTGATCCTAGCCACAGCCCATCGGGCCCAGTGTTCTGTTTCTGGAAGAGCGAGGGAACAGGAATGTCCTCAGGGATCCCCAGAACCTGGTGGGTGTCCACAGCTACAGCAGCCCTCCACGCCAGGGTCCTTAGAGAAACATCAACAATGACTCATGAAGTCTTTATTCTGAGTTATAAACAAAACCCAAATTGTGTATCGTTGTCAAGTTTGCAAATCAGTCAAGCCACCACAGAAACTATGAAAGCTGAACTGGTATAGGAAAAAGGAGTTCTTTAATCTTTAATATTCTAAAAAGTTAACCAAGGGCTTGGGAAATGCCTCAAATTCCAAGCAGTAGAAACGGATGCCATCTAATCACAGCCCCACACAGCAGCCAGGCAAAACTCTCCATTCTCCCCAAATGCCTCCAGTTCAGATGGGAGGGACCACCAGGAAGGGGGAACATTTCTGTCTTCATGCCCATTCAATTCTTGGCCTTGGTTCTGAGCCTTCCAACAAGCATATCAATTAGTAGCTCCACTAGTGAGGGATTTTTTTTTTTTTTTTGGTAATTCAAACACCTGTCCACTAGAAACTGGACCAAGGCCACTGAACAGTTGTCAGATGGTAACGGCAATGTTTATAGATTCAATTCATAGATCTGCCTCGATGTTGCATAAAGAGCCAACAAGTTATATAGCCAGACATCTGGCAACTGGAAGAGCGTCTATCTCTTTAGCGCTCCGACCGTCCCTCACAGTTCTATTTGTGCACGCTATGCTGACCCTGGGAAAGGGAGTGTTATTTTCAAATTGTTATCTCCCTCATTGCTGTCCACAGAGTTGTAGCAACAACTTCTGGTTCCTTCCTCCTTGCCAGCACTACAGTTAAACAAAGATATAAAAAGAAAGCCTCCAGACCTTTGGCTTTCCGTATCTGTATCTGCTAAGCTCTCCCAAAATCAATCTGGCCAAATGCAATCACACAGGCACTCTAATTCTCCCTAGTGCATAAGTTATATTCAGAAAGTAATCTGAGTATTTGGAGAAGCATTCAAATTCATTCAAAACTTTCAGGTATCAAATAATGCTTTATAGGAAATGTACTACAAAGAGTCCTGACAGGCCCACAGAAGTTAATATACTTTGCCACCTTCTATGTCTTTAGTAGAAAGGGGCTTAGACAAAGGAAGGATAGAGGGTGCACACACTGTACACGTGTTTTCAATGATAAACCGTAGCCTGAAATACAGCAGAGTGATGGCGGGGCCGAGGAAAAGCGAAACATATGTTCATTGCCGACAGAATTCCATAGCTTTCCAGAAAAGGCACCTCTATTTTTTATTCCTTAAATTCATTAATTCAGCAAGCATTTATAGGCTGTGCCCTGCATGCTGTATGTGTGTTCCTGAAAATTTGTACTAAAATTGTATGTGTGAATAGTAAACAATAGACACATTTGAGAAGTGGAATTCCGATTTTTGAAATTTTAGGGGGAAAAAGATCCCTAATGAGACTTCACCTTTCCTATATTTCTAGGACTTCTTGTACAGTTTTTGATTTTATGATTTTCCTTCACAGCAAAAGACATAGTCTGAGCAGTCCTGGCTGTGACTAGAGTCTCCACTTTTGCAAGTCTAATTGTGTCTGACATTTCTCTCCGGTTTCTTATGCATCTCTTTTCTTCCCCACGTTACCCCTTCAGGAAGCATTTATGGCATCCTAAGGCCATTTACCAACCCTGCTAGGGGTATTAAGGGTTAATGGTATTTTTATTAGAGATGAAGATAGAAGGAGCTGGAAAGAAATCCCCGCAGGTAACATGCAAGGGGAGAGGCCTGATGTTTTGGCTATTTGCCATTAAAGCTCATTAAAATGATTCCATAGCTATGTCTAATTCTCATGAATAATTAATGCTAAAATGTTAAGGGCTTGAGATTCTTAATAGTGATGGTGACGAGAGGCAGGGTGACCAGATTCTATGGCTCACGTACATTCTTGGTCTTCTTTAGCTTCTTGTCCTCAACAATGAGGTTCAATCTCCCTCCATCATATAATAGCTCATGATATGCTCTCAAGTGTGATTTTGGGTATTTCTAAAATATCTTTGTGAGAGGGAAGGAGGGGCATGATAGGTTCATTTTTATAAGTGCAGTACTCTAGTTTTCAAAGTGACTCAATAACATAAGCAAAACTGAAGCTCATGTCTTTTGGGATCAACCAAGAGATACCTCAGTGAATCAGTATTTATAAATAGGATAAGAATCGACATACATTCTAGCCCTTTTGTTTACATTACTGGGGGGGCTTTGTTTTCTGTATCTGAATCAGTAATTACTAGAGCAATGAAGTGTTTTCCTGAATGCCCATAACTCAGAGAGGCATTGGCACATGGATTTCAACTTCTGCAGCTCTGCAGTTGGTGGGAGTGATGTTGCATTTTTCATATAACTGGGTTGCAAAGTTTAACTCCCACTACAATGCATATGTGCATAGGAAATATCATATTTTGATTTTGTCTATAACTATCTCACCTTCTTCCCATGAACCATTTCTCCCTTCTCTCTTCTACACTCCCACTCCTCTGGCTAGAGAAACAAATATTAACTAAATGTCCAATACAGTTTAAGGCTTAGTCTGATCCAATAATGTAAACAGAAGTAATGATCAATCTCTCTTGCAGATGTATTCCCTCCCTCCAACTTCTCTCACAAGATGCTGCTGGGTGACATGAGGAAAGGGATGTGCCTTCAGTCTCCCAGGGAAGTGGGGAAGAGTCCAGGTTTTAAAATGAAATCTTTGCTGCCTGTTCTGGTGTCTCAGATGATCTTCATTATCCATTGGATGCCACTTGTGCTACTGGCATTTGCGTCTAAAACATGCAGCCAGACTAACTTAAGGTTGTTGGTCTCTCTTGGCTCTCTCAGAACCTGGCGATTCACCCTGGCTGACTTGGCCTCTAACTTAGCTAGTATTAAAGATCCGCTACACCTGCTGCCTATTGGGCTCCCCACAGGTAAGGCCATCCGTTCTCCAGCCCTAGATACAGAGCTACCTTGTCACGGTGATCACCTTCTTCTGTAGATCCAGACTCTCAACTATTTCTGTTCCTTGCTCCATGCCACATTGGAACCAAGGGTGGCTTAAAATTCCAAATGTTAAGCTTCCGCTCTATCTGAGCATCCATGTTGGTGAGGTTGTCCACCTGTTCTCTCCTCCTTCTCCCCTACTGTTCCTCCTCTCTCCTCTCCCCTCCTCCCTCCCTTACTCTTCCTACCATGCCCTGAGCTAGAAAAAAGGTTAGCTGTTACCTTGACTTCTCCTATGTTATATTTTCTTACCACTGTGGAGTAAGCTCACCTGACATTGGGAGATAAGGGAATTTAGAAAATCTGCTCTGGAGACAACAGGCTGACTTGTAAGGCTTTAGCCTGACTTACTTTTTGAATTTCAGAAGCTATTGCCTGGATTTTTACCTTTACATTCTGTCAGTATGCACTATAATCTACCCCTAAGGAAGATGGTTGATTGATTGAAAAAAAATCCTGTGTTTGGGAAGGTAAAGAGGAAAGCAAGAGTATTTAAAAGCAATTAACCCTCTTACACACATGTTGATACAGGACAACTCACATGCCCCTCAATTAAAAAATGTACAATGTAGCATCACTGCTGAGATGCATTGGAAAATGATCATTATTTTCTCTGCTTTTTTAGAGAGACTTTTGATAACCTATGTCTGAAATTCTGTATAAGAAGTAGAAAAGTCATGGGCCATTATAGAGAAGTGAGGCAGGAATGCAAGGAAGGAACACAAGAGGCATTTTGCATTTTTGCGGAGATATGAACACCAGCATGTTATCTTTCAGTAACAAGTGCAGGTGGGCACACATACACACCCAGTGGCGCAGGAAACCAATGTCCATTGGAAAGGTAATAGTGGCTGACAGTTGTGGAATGTGCATGTTAGGACATTGCTCAGCAAGTCGCCACAAAGTAGTCTGCACATCCCAGGGATAAGCAAGACAATCCACTGAGATATGGGAAGAAAATATTGAAATCCTACTTATATTTATTTCTTATCATGATGAAAAGAAAAATGAGCATTGCTGAGATTTAGCATATCATAGGTTAAATTAAGGGGTCCCAAGTAAGAGTGGAAATTCCACAATGTGTAGGGGTTTGAGGCAATTACTCTGTACTTTATTCATTCCATTTTTTTATATTTTATCCTGATATATAGATTACATGAACCAAGATAACTGGATTTACAGGCTATATTCTTTAAAGAGTAGAATCTTTATTACTTTGTAACAATACGGGTAGGACTGTGAAAAAGTTTGAGACCACACAGAGGTTCTCAGTTGAACTCCTGGAAATGTACCTTAAGAGTTGCTATACTTAATAATGAATTATACAATTTTTTTAGCAAAAAAAGTCCTGAATTTGCTGTTTTTTTTTCAATGATAAAATGCAACTGCTTGTCCATAATATGCTATCTAGCTGTTATTTTGGGAGAAAAACATCAGCAGACTTTATACATACCTTGAAGATAAATGATTGAACAATAAAAGAGAAAAGAGGTGTTTTGCAAAAGAAGTATCTAGTATAGAAAGAGTATCTTTTAAAGAGGATGTTGGAAATGCTTTCATCATTATGATATTTTTTGCTGAAAATGTTATCTATTACCTACCAAAATGTTCAAATCTAGAAAGAAATCTACAGACAAAATATTCTTTGAACCTGTTTAGTAAAATATAATGATTTCTGATTATTTTAAAAAATAATTGCCTGAAACCAGAAAATATGGACATCTTCTAACTTAATTTCAACACAGGTCCTCCCATAAGTGGTATATAGTTTGAAAATTTGAAGAAGTATAGCCAGAAATTTATGTCTTTCATTTAGATATTCATATCTTAGTAGAGCATATTTTAAGCTAGAATGGTCACTAAAACAAAGTACCAACAGACCTTCAAATTAATTACATCACTCTGTTAAAGTAAGATTGTAAAAAAAAGAAGAATCATTTAAATCACATTGTTCTCATAAAATGTTACTTAAATATAGTAATATAAAATATTATTTAAACATAGTAATAATTTTCCCTGAGTACAAAATGTGTTCTATATTATTAATAAAAGAAAATGAAAATTTTAAAAAATCGTTTATTTTAATCATTTAAAATTTCTGTTTCATATGTTTGTTTTATAATATGCATAACATTTCAGTTCAGTGGTACATGATTTAATTTATAAATACAGAAATATTTTAGACATACATTGAAATATGTATGCTCAAATTTTTTTACCGATGAGGAACAACATCAAAGAGATTGGGCCTGGTGTGTAAACCCTTGACATATATTTTCCTAATTAATACTAATAACAGTCCTATGAGGAAGATGTTACAATCATTCCCATTTTACAGATTAGGAAAGAGGGACAGAGACCTTCAGTTGCTCAGGAGCTCGTTCGTAGTCACAGAGTTAGTAGCAGATGGTTCATTGGAAATTTGTCAGCCCTAGAATCTGAAGCCAGAGCCCATGTTCTAATGACTGTACCACAGTGACCTCCCAGCAGATGACATGCTTGCGACCCCGAGAAGACTCAAGGTTAGGTTAAGCAGTGCTTCCAGAATAGTGACCTTGTTTAGGTGCCAAGTTTTACTTGGTTATTCATTTCTTACGTCTTACTTTAATTATGTATCGATATGTACTTTAGGTTAAGTTTAAGGGTTGGAAGTTGTGTTAATTATCTCTCCCACTGGAAAACCTGTAGTTTGGAGCATAAGACACTGACCAAAGTACCGAAGATCAGCATGATGTAATTATAAGAAAAGAGCTTAAGAGAAAATAGAGTCACTTCATTACTGTCCATATAAACCCAAGCCCCAAATAATGACAAGCAACATGACCCCTACAAATCTTACAGCCGTCATGGAACTGGTTAGAGAGGCTTTGGATTAGATCTTCTCTCTATCAGAAACATTTCCACAACCTTTTATACAGTCAATTTACGTACGATATATAGGAACTTCTGCAACTTGGGTTACTCTGGGATGGCCAATGACTGCTGCAAGGGGGCCATTATTGTCCATCATGTCAACGCGTGCTCTTTAACAGGAAGATTACTGACAAGATGGAGTGCAATGACAATGAGGAAAATGTTAAAATGTTACTATCTGTCATGTCAGCCCACTGTCCACTGCCTGGGTAAGGTCGGCTTGTTATGGAATCCTCACAGGCTAGTAAGCTAAGGCCCCATATCTCAATGAAATAACCCCATTATTTTTATTTTATTCTTATTTTCAAAATATACCCAAAGGCCTCAAGCACTCTAATGTGTCAAGTTCCAGGCAGCAGTGAATTTCCATGGCAGTTATAAGCCTCTGAAACAGGGTCTTATAATGGAAAAACTGACAGACCCTTAACTATAGCTGCACTAACAGGAGTCGCTATGATAAAAGCTGGCTTAATAAACCACAGTTTGGCCCTATTACTTGAGGTTGCTACAATCTCCGATAAATCTGATGTTCATCCTGACCTAATAACTTGTACACTTCAGATCGTATGCATTGGCAGTTTCTAGAAGGGTTCCTTCTAGCCTGGATGTAGGCTGTGTGATGAATCCAGGCTCCCAGTTTTGACAGCTCAGGTCCCTCTGCCTGGAAGAGTGAATCAGTGAGTACCAGGTAGGACTTGTCAGCAAAGGAGGAAAGAATCATGCATGAAAACAGAGCTTTCCCAATCTGGAAAGTCATAATCAGCAGGCATACAAAAGGGCAGTCAGACTTGGCTGATGGAAAGGAATGGCAGTTAGAGTATGTAATCAACAACTATGCATTTATAAAGCCAGGAGGTCAGGCGTGGTGCCAGGCCCTAGGAGAACAACATAATTATTTCCCTTAAGGAGCCTGTGGTTTAGTGGGAGATAAAAATGTGAAGAAATAAATACAAGTTTTCTTGGTTTGCTCCTCACTCGGCCAAGGCAGGTGGGCGTGGAGGAGGAATTTTAGGTACCTTGATTTCCCTACACCACTTACCACCATGGTGTCCCCCACTCACTCACCCACCCACCTATCCGTCTATCCATTTAGTCACGTGACATCTACTGGACACCTCTATGCATTGGCCCTGTTTTCTTCCTAGTACTCAACACCTTCTCTTCCAAAACACCCTCTTCTCCCTGCTTTCCTGTCCTGTTTGAAGCATCAGCATCCTTACAATCATGCCTCCATCTCTGCCACCTCCACGTGCAGCTATGTGGAATCTTCCTTGACAGTCCTTGCTGCTTCTATTTCCTCCTTCCCATTGCCATGGTCACCACCTCTGTCCAGGGCCTTAGGTGACAGGCAGAGTGCCTCATGCATCTGTGTGCTCAGGTAGCATCTGGCTTGCAACGGAATCAGCTCCCACATTGACCCTCCATGATCTGGCCTCCTTGCTTCCTGTCATTCTTTAACACATCACTCTATTTTATTTTTCTACATATTCCCTTTTGATGTTGTAATAATTACTTTCATGTGTTTAGAAACCTTGTCTGGTTCATTGCTAACAAATAAACTCAATGCTAGATGAGTTGTACTGTTTTTGTCAAGCCAGTTAAGTATTGAATGAATGATTGAATGTTTCCTCAGAATTCAGCCCAGCCTCATCTCCTCCATGAAACTTTCCATGACCTCCCCTCCCCAACTCTGAACAATTATGTTCATTTCTTCCGTGTTCCAATAACACCTAGAACATAACTCTATCAAAATGCTCACAAAAGCATCTGCTCATAATGACCTACTGTCAATCCTCAGAACACTTGTTCTAGGACCTGAGGACAGGAACTTCCTTCCCCAATTTACTTTCTATCCCCATTGCTAGTACCTCTCACTGACGAGTGTATGTGGTTGTTGAATGACTTGTTAAATAAGTGAATAAATAAGTGGGTTACAGAAATAACCATGACCTGTGATCATCTGTACAAAGTGTAGCTACCAGGATAGTCAAAAGGGTAAAAAATGCATCACTTATGATAAATGAAAAATTTTTGATCAATTTGGCTGTCACACTCCAAAACCATTTTGAATATAGACTTGATATTTGAAATAGTAGAGACACCAATATCTGGACGGACACTTGATTTGAGTCAGGCCAGGAACGGGCTTGAGATCCCAAGTGTCGACGAATGCTCCAGATCCTGCACACCTAGGCCTTCCCACCAGGGTTGTGCATGAGCCATTGACAGGCCCTCAGGCTCAAGGGTCCCTTGGGATTCAACGGGAGGACCACCTGCTCCAGGAAGGAAGGAAGGAGTCATCTGGAGCTGATGGTGCCGTGAAAACAGTGTAAAATGATTCAGACCTGAGTGCCTATCTAGAGTTTGCTAGAGCCAGGGTTTGGGGCTTCTGTCTCCTACGGGGCTCAGGGGATTAACCACTAATTTGACTAGGCCAGAGTCAGCAGATCAGTATCAGAGGCATTATCTTCCAAGACAGGATCTCAAGTTTCTGCACATAACTTATACTTTTTTCTTTTCTTTTTTAAAAATCTGTCCCTTCTTCCCTCCCAACCTTTCTTTCCTGTAATCCTCCATTTATTGAGCACCTAATATATTTTAGGCTCAGAGCTTGGTCTCATATAAAAAAAGAGTATGAGTCTTTGTCCTTAAGAAATGTATGATCTAGCTGGAGAGCTAATTAAGTACACAGACAATTATAATTCAAAGGACTGTGAGACATGTGCTGTAAGAGGGGTCCCGAGAGCTATAGTTCATCTCACAGATATTCTGTGAGCACTCACCTGCAGAAGGCAATGGGCAGGCTCTGGAAATAGCATGATAAATAAGACACAATCCCTATCCACTGCATTGGTTTCCAGTCTATTGAGGGAGACTGAAGCATAAATATGTCATTACAAAATTAGCAGTATTAAGAAAAATACTGTGGGAGGTCAGATGAGCAGCATTTTCCTCAATTCAGAGATGGCTTCATGAAGTGATGACTCTAGAGCCAAACAATTGCTGATTTAACTTAGCCATCATGTAGCACTTAGTATGTGCCAAACAGTGTTCTAGACACTGTCTATATATTAGCTTAGTTAATCTTCACAACAATCCTATAAGGTGGGTAGGGTATTATTATTGCTTCCATCTCACCAATAAGAAAACTTAGGCACAGAGAAATTAAGTAACTTGTCTAAGGTTACACAGCTTGTAAGAGTTGAAGCTCAGATTCAAACTCAGGCAATCTGGTTTTGGAGTCTACCGACTACACCACATAGCTCCCAGCATTCAGAAAAAACACCACAAATAAAATTGAAAGGCAAATAATCATCTGGAAACAATATTTCCAGCATGCACAACAGTGTTAATACCATAATATTTTTTCCAGATTTCTTTCAAAAAGTTAAACATTCCAATAGAAAAATGAGAAAGAACCTTAAAAGGCAATTCACAAAAGAAGGATGTAAATGTTTACCAAATATATGGAAATGTTTAACCTCACTAAAAGGAAGCGCAAAAGGAAACAAAAATCCCTGTTTCACTCACTAAATTGGAAAATATTTCATTTAATTATTGTTATGGCCTTTTTGAGAACAATTTGGCAATTTGCATCAAAATCCCTAATGTGTTGCATATCTTTTGATTCAGCAAATACACCTTCAGGAATTTATACAAAGGAAATTAAAATTCATGTTCAGACAATTTCATCAATAAGGATATTTATCACAGTATTGTTTATAACTATGTAAAACTGGAAGTAATATAAATAGCCAATAATAAGGAATCAATTAAGTCATGATACTGACACTCAATAAACTTCTATGTAGCCACTGTAACATAATGTTGAAGGATAATATTAAATGCCACAGGAAGTTATTCATGATTTACAATTAGGTAAAAACAACCAAACTATAAAATAATAGAGCATGTTCCCATTTTTATAAAAACTATATGTAAGTATAGAAAAAAATGTCAGTACTGATTATGTCTGGGTGGCAGTATATAAAGAAAGATTACTAGTGTTCTTCATTTTTCTTATCTGAATTTTCTATTTTCCTTAAAATTAAGATATATTGCCTTTATTATAAGTGAAAATGAGCAGACGTTTTTTCTTGAGGTGAGTTATTCATGTGAAGAAAGTAGAGCATTCAGGCAGAGGATATGGTGGAAACAGTATGGCTTGAGTGTGTTTGTGGGGGGAACAAATGCATTTTTTGAGAAAATGAGAGAGAGAGAAAGAGAGAGAGCATGCAATGGCTTCGTGCACCATGCTAAGGGCACAGGCTTGGTTCTGAAGATAATGAGCCACTGACAGGTGTCGCTCAGGAAAGCAGAGGGAGACAGCCTGAGATCCATTCTAGAACCACCACTTTGCAGGCAGAGTGGAGGGGTAAAGCCTCGTGCGGAGCCCTGGGTTAAGGGTTTGCTGTGAGGGAAGAGATGGTAAAGGTCTGACGTGGATTGACAGTAACTATGGAGCAGAAGCAATGCATTTTGAGTAACAAAACATTTATAACGTAATATGGGTAGCTTAGGTGGTGAATGCATCAAGACGTGGTGAATGATTACTGGTTTGTAGAAAGGAAGCCTCAATTCATGCTCACATTTCTGACTAAGGTTTCAAGTAGATGGCGATAGCTTCACTTAAGACTTGTAACACAGAAGGAGGAATAGGATTGCTTGGGAAAGATGATGTGTTTTGTTCTAGATATATTGAACTTGAGCTTCCTCTGACACTCAACATGATGAATTGGGCAGTTCAGAAGACACACTTCCAACACGGGTGACCCCATCAGGTTTAATCTGGGAGATGAAGAAAGACAGATAAGAAAGGACATAAAGGATGAATAGAATTTCTACAGGTCCAGATGTTACATGCAAACAAAGACAGAGACAGGAGACCACTAAGAAAGTCCGGGTTGGCTGAAATACAGTCTGTGAGGGAGAGCACTTGAAGATAAATCTGGAAAATTTAGAGCTAGGCGACAAAACTCTTCTAATGCTTTTTGTTTGTTTGTTTGCTTAACATGCTATAGGAAGCACAGCTTATTTGAGGCATTTCAGGCTACAGACGTCACATGATAGAGGTAGTACCAACAGCATTGGCGATGGTGTGCAATAAAATGAAAACATTTACAGCTACCGTTTTAAAAATGCTGTTTGAACATTTTAAACACTATGACTCAGACATTAGTCTCATTTATGATTCACAACAACTTTGGGAAGGAAGCATTATCACCCTCATTTTACAGATGAGGAAACTGAGCCACAGAGAGGTTAATAAATTTGCCCAGGGTCACACAGCCTGCAAGTGGCAGAGGCTATTTTCAAACTCAGGTCAATTAGACTCCAAAGTCCACAGAAGTGACTGGGAGCAACTAGGAGATCTAAAAGGCCTGTTTGAGACATACCATTTGATCTGGGATCTGAATGATAATAAGAAGCCGGTCATCTGAAGATCAGGAAGAAGCCAGGCTCTGGGAACAGCTTTTCCAAACACCAGACAGATAAGACTGCCTGTGACTGAGGACTAGAAAGAAGGCCAGTGCAGTAGGAGCAGAGAGGACAAGAGGGGAGCAGGATGTCACATTCGGTCACAAAGGAAGGCAAGACTTGCAAACTGGATAATGGCTTTGGGCTTTACTCAGAGTGCAGTGGGAATCCACTAGAGGATCTTGGACAGGTGACATGTTTGTGTGACATGATCTCTCTAGGAATTAGCTAGGTAAATGAAGGCAGGGGATTAGGGGCAAGGAGGGAACTCTATGAATAGGAATAGCTCATGGGAAGGCACAACATTGAAAAGAACTCTGTATAGGTAGAACAGAAGCTTCTTCTAGAAGAAGATGATGAAGCTGGTGGCCACAGCTTTGAAGACTTAGCTAAGAATTCTGAACTTTATTCAATGGGGTGAATTGAAGAATTTTCAGCAGAGCAGTCATGCAATCATATTTGCATTTTAGAGACCTCCCCAGAGGAGATAAGTGGAGAATACAGGGGCTGATTTAGGAGGGTGGGGTGTGCTGGGAAACGAGGAAGCTGCACAGGAAGCAAGTGGAGTCCAAGAAGGCAGAGGCAATGAGGAGGCTGAAGAGGGAGAATATTCCAGAAGGATTGAGATGGAGATTCTTCAAGATGTCAGAAGTGTACATAAAGAAACATTCATGGCATTTCCTGATTTTCTGGCATGACTGACTGAGTAGATGATGGCAATTGAGGGCATAATAAGCTCATTTTCAAGAAAAGATGGTGACTCCACTTTGGACATAGTGACTGATTTGTTCAGGGGTCATCCTGAACAAGTGGAGATATTCTGGAGATAGGGCGGACAGAGGGTCAGGAGGCTAGCAGGGCCGTGGAACAGAGGTAAACATCTGGGAGTTATTCATCTGGAGATGTAGCCTGAAGCCTTGGATGTGGAGAAAGTCATTAGGGGTGGTGTCATAAGAGAAGACCCAGGTTACTGAAGGAGGCATGCTTGGGCACATTCTGACATTTTTGGGCTAAACAGAGGAAAAATAAACTGTGAAGCAGATTAAGAAGGACTGCTCGAGAGGAAGAGGATAAATAAAGAGAGTGGTTAAGTAACAAAACAAACAAAAAAAGAATTATCTGTAGCAATTTGGAAGGAAGTGGTAATCTTTGCAGAAGACTCTTTACTGGGTTGTAGGAAGCATAGACAGGAGCTGTAGGCTGCATTTTCTAAATGTTTCACTGGGAGGAGATGTAGAAATATGGAATGGGTGTTAGAAGGAATGGGGAATCCAGAAAAGATGTATTGTAGAGAAGCAGAAATGGTGAGTGTGGTTTTGTGCTGAGGTTAGACCTAGCACAGGCAAAGTGGCTGAATATATTATACTGAAAGAGATGATGGAACAGTGCAAGTCCCCTAGAAGGCAAGAGTGGATGCCTGGCCAAATGCAGAGAGGCAGGGAATGATGCCTTCTCTAATCTCTTCCTTGATCAGCCACTAATCTTTGGTCAGCTGGCACCAATGTTGCGTTTTGACATACTCACTTCATTGGCTAATACTGACTACAGTCTTTTTGTCTGTCTGTCTCTCATAAATTCTCATTATCCAACCCTGGCCCAGTCAACTGTAAGCTATGGAGGTCACCTTAGATGTGAAGTTTCTCTTTCTAGTGGCTGTGCATGGGGCAGACCCTCTACAAGAGTCTTAACACTGGGCTACTTTCATAGATGTGGCTCAGATGTACATCTTATCTCTAATTTTCACTTCCTGGAGTTAAGTACTCTTATCTCTGTTTTTCAGATGAGGAAACTGAGGCTCAGAAAGGCTTACTAACTTCCCAGAGCTCATGCAGTCAGGAGATAGTAGAGCTGACATCAAAGTATCAGCCTGTGTGACTCCAAAACCCACTGTTCTCCTGACCACATGTAGAAGCCACGTTCCACTGGATTTGAGTTTAACAGAAAGGTTTTTGCAGTAACCAGACTTAAGGGGATAAAAGGGGTGTGGGCATTGGGAATAGAGAGGCAAGGAAGAAGCCACACTGGGAGGTATGCTCTAGGTAGAATGCATGGACTCAGTCTTGGGGAGTTGTAGGGCAAGGTGCTTGATCACTGTGTCCAAAAATGGCATTATCTGTGCCCCAGATCTTGGTTTCTAAATAATATTTCAGCCTTGGCTGATTCTAAAGCTGGGGCAGAGAAAGTACAAGGTGAACCTGGGATGTCTTAGTGTGCCAGAAAGCATCAAAGTGCTCAAAGATTTACGGGATCATGTCAAAAGGATACAGGAAGCCACAAGAACTGGCTTGAAGGGCTCTTCACTGGCCAAATTGGAGACAATAGAGCAATAAAAATAATAATAAGTAAATAAGACAAAAAGAGTCCTTGATCTATGATATAAATAAATAAATAAATAGGAGAGAGAGAGAGAGAGAGCTCACAAGAAGGTGACAGCTATTCTTCATAGTAAAAATAGGAGAAAGAATTAAAAAATTACCATTTTGCAATGTAATAAGCGGTTTTAGGCAAACATTGTCAATGGATGCTAAAACATTGGGTTGTTGGGGATAGGGTATTCATACTTACACAAAGTATTACCACAGATTAACTATGAATTATAAAGGTGAAAATGTACTTTTATAATGGAGGGATCTTGTGCATAAGAAGTAGCAAATTTAGCATCACTAATTAAAGACAAAATGGCCAATATGTGCCTCCTTATATGATGCAATGGGAAGCATATAATATTACCTATGTAATATTCTTGCCATATATTTAACCTGGGTCTAACCATGAGGAAACAACTCTGCAATACAACTGACCTGAACGCTTTAAAGTTTTCAATGTCTTAAAAGACAAAAAAAAAAAAAAAAGTGGGAATCGGGAATCGATTGTTCTAACTAAAGAGGCATGACAATCAAATACAAAGCATGAAACTTAACTGGATCCTAGATTTTTGAAGATGATAAAAAGATAATTTTGGAATAACTGGAAAAATTTGTATTTGGACTGTATGTAGATGACATTTTAAAATCAATTTTAGGATCTTCTTGATACTGGCCCAGCATGTAAGGAGCTTAGAAGTTGCCACTCCATCCTAGCAACAAGTAAACAACTGAACAAACTGAAAAATCAACAACTCTTCTTAGATCCATCAGAGAATTGAGGTTACAAGGCAAATAAGTGCCCCCAAAATTAGAGAGACAGACAAAGGATGCAGAGAGTCACAACTGAGCAGAACAGAAACCCAGGAGTAGAATCCTCCATGGAAGCTAGGGCTGGGCAGAAAAACCTAAACTGTGGTTCATAAGTTGTTGGAGGCTCAGTCCGGATAATCCGAGAGTCAAAAACTCCAGGGGCACGCAGTTAGAGAGGGATCCCAGAATTTTTGTGAGTTTTACTTCCAGGAGCTCCACCAGGTTTTCACAGTGAATACTGAAGCAAAATCTCTTGGTGCTTTCAGCTGGGTGAGGGCAAAAGGAACCATTTTGAAATACACCAGAACATTCTGTTCTTCTTAACAACGTCTTTCCTTAGGAGAAAGTATTTAATTAGAACCAAACCTGCTGGGGTTTTATCAGAGCCTAACTGACCTGAGGGAAGGGAAATACCCAACTCTAGCTGGCTGTAGCCTTGCACATGGAATAAAAGAAAATATCCAACTCTAGCCCACATTAGTCATCCTGATACATTAAAGGGGGTAGGGAATCAGGGGATGAGAAGCATGTGTTAAGTTCACAGTCCAGAGGTACAGGCTCAGTAAAACACAGAGACCTATTCATAGCACTGTAGAACTCTTCCCCTTCCTCCACACCTTACCACTGCTTTACTGAAGGCCACTTGCAGCAGTTCCTTTTATCCATTACATCATATCCAACTACCGTAAAAAAATTACAAGGCATACTAAAAGGCAAAAACACTTTGAAGAGACAGAGAAAGCACCAGAACCAGCCTCAGATATGACAGGGATATTGGAATTATCAGACCAGGAATTTAAAACAACTATGATCAATATGCTAAAGGCTGTAATAGATGACATAGACAACATGCAAAACAGATGGGAAATGTAAGCAGAAAGATGGAAATACTAAGAAAGAATCAAAAAGAAATGCTAGAGATCAAAAACACCATAAAAGAAATGAAAAATGCTTATTAGTAGGCTGGACATAGCTGAGGAAAAAACTATTGAGAACATTTCAACAGAAAATTCTAAAACTGAAAAGCAAAGAGAAAAAATACTGGAAAAAAAAAACTAGAGCAAGACAGAATATCTAAGAACTGCAGGACAAGTACAAAAAGTGTAACATACATGTAATGGGAATACTAGAAGGAGAAGAAAAAGAGAAAGGAATAGAGGAAATATTTGAAACAATAATGCCTAAGAATTTCTCCAAATTCATATCAGACACCAAGCCACAAATATGGGAAGCTCAGAGAACACCATTCAAGATAAATAGCCAAAAAACCACACCTATGTTTATTATATTGAAATTGCAGAAAACCAAAGAAAATGAAAAAATCCTGAAAGCCAGAGGAAAAAACACCTTACCTGTAAAACAGCAAAGATAAAATCTATATCTGACTTCTCCTTAGACACCATGCAACAAGAAAAGAGAGGAATGAAGTATAATATTTAAAGTGTTGAGAGGAAGAAAACTCCACCAACCTAAAATTAATCTTACCTTTCTTAAATGTGATAGTGGTATTGTAGTTAAATAAAAGAATGTCCAGTTGTTAGGAAATATTACAGATAATGAAATAAGGGTAATTATAATGTCTATAACATTGCTTTCAAATGTATGGAGAAATACTTTCAATTAGTCAATTTTTAAAAATGTGTCTATTATGATCATAATACCTAAAATGGAAAATTACCAAAATTATAAAAACAAAATAGAATGTTAAATTATTAAAATGTCATTTTCTGATCTGAGGACTATAAGAGACCATTTCCACCTCTTCAGAATTAGAAGTTCTGACTATCCCAAGAAGGAAATAGTTTATTGTTCAAGATAATATAGACTGTAATTCTAGGTAGGTTTAATAGAATCATAGAAGTGGTCTAGATCCAGCAATCCCACTGCTACATATTTACCTTAATGAAATGAAAGCTTGTGTTCACACAAAAATGCACATACAAATGTTCATAGCTCTATTTATAGTCATCCAAGACCAGATACATTCCAAAAGTCCTCTGGTGGGTGAAAGGATAAACGAATTGCTTACATCCATACAATGGAATACCACTCAGCAATAAAAATGAATGAACTGTTGATGTATGCAACTGGATGGATGAGTTGCAGAAGCATTATACAAAGTTAAGGAAACTAGATTCAAAAGATTACATGCTACCTGATTTCATTTATATTATGACATTCTTGAAAAGACAAGGCTACGTGACAGAGAATAGATCAAAAGTTGTCAGCAGTCAACTACAAAGGGATAGCATAAGGGAGAATTTTGGGGTGATGGAACTGTTCTATATCCTGCTTGTGGTGGTGGTTGGATGAATTTATACATGTGTTAAAAATTCTTAGAACTGTACAGCAAAAAATGATCAGAACTACTGTCCTTTAATTTAAAATATAAAAAAGGAAAAGGAATTAAAAATTCTATAACATGAAAATTCTAAAATTTTAATAACACACTCATAAACAAAAATAGTAACCCATTATAACAAATAGGGTATAATCGGTAACCCATTATAGTTTAATACCATCATCCTCTATAAAAATTCACCAAGCTATACATTTTGGATTTATGCACTTCTTTGAATGTGTGTTATACTTCAATAAAAAGTTTAAAAATCAAAATGGTTTATTTGCTTTAGTGGATGTGCTATTTTACAGGTGGAAAACATACTTTGGTTGACTGAAGAACATGTTAGAAATATTCTTCGTAGGTCTGGAGTTGAGGCATGATTTCAAGAAACTGTAATACTCTTTTTGTTACTTCAAACTTTCCTTCACCTCAGGGCAAATGCACATAATCAGCACCTTCCTAAGTTTATGGCATGAAGATATAGATGATTCAAATACTCTGATCTTCTCAGATGTTTATCATTTAAAATATCACATGACATCTGTGTGTCTGCTGGTGCTGCTGATATAGCAACCACCACTTCCCCTTGCCCTTTGAAAAGTTACATTATTATGCGCAGTGCAAATGGGACTGGAATTGTTGGTCTGCCCAAGACATGGTGCAAAGCCCGATAGATGATCTGCAGATTCTAGAATTGAATAATAATACAATACATCCTATAAACCAATATCATGGTTTATATTTTTATGGGGAGGATGGAAGGGAAATAAATTTATTAAGTGTTTATTAAATAGCAGGCATTGTGTTAGGTGTTTTGCATTTGCTATTTTATTCAAGTCTCACAATTACCAATTGAGGTCAGGGTATAATACCCTTTTTACAAATATGGAAAATGGCTTTAGTGACTTTTCCAAGGTCTGTGGGCAAACAAATGATTTAACTAAGAGTCAAACTCAGCTCTATGAGCCTAAGAACCAGATTTAACAAGATAGGTACCATCCTAACCCCACTGCTGCTATCATAAGGACCCCCCAACTGAAGGGTGGTCTCTGCTATTACGACAGTTGCACAAGAGGGTAAGTTGCTGTTTATGGGGCTGACAACACCTTTTGCCACATTGTTGGGCCCACAGAGCTTCTGAGGCATGTGCATGTCCAGGGAATGTGGGATGTTTTGCTCCCAAAGAGTGATTACATCAGTGGTTGGCTAAGGCCATTAGTATAAATACCACAGTATCTCAGCCTCAGGAACACCAAGCTCCATAAAAATCTTATGGCTTCAAATACTCAGCCTAAATTCCACAAAGTGATGGAAATCTGTCCTCAAGTGACAACCTCCTTACCACAGGACTTATGGACTCACATACTTGGATTTCTTCCATGGACAAATTCCAGCTGTCCTACCTTTTGATGATTTATTTCGGATACCTTCCAGGCTTTACCTAGGAACTCCACCATGAAAAGACAGCAGGAATTCTAGAGAGTTGTCATGGCAACCCCTAGATATCATCTTCAGAATGCCCCATGGCTGTTGAGTCCAGATTTATCACAATTACATTTCTATGTGGAAGAGGAACTCCTGCATAAGCAACCAGACCCTAGTAAATGGATCTAATTTGTAATTATATGGATCACTTTAACATGCCCGGTGGCAAGATTTTAAGGAACTGCTTGTAAGTGTTGGCATATCGGTGGGTGCTTGTCACATTTGCGTGGGCCTATACTTCAAATCCATTGGGGTGGGGGGAATTACCTAAGCTTGGCATTTGTCAAAGAAAAACTTAGAGTCAAGTTTTATGAAGGCATTTGATGAGAAATTGAGATCAGCTGCCCCTTTCTCCCTAAAGTGAATAGAGTAGGCTGAGTACTTATTCCAGAGAGCCTCATTTTTATTTCTCTTTGTCTCATGATCCATGCTTGAAACAATGGCAGCACAGAGCCCAGTTATGCAGTGTCTGCTTCCAAGCAGGACAGTGCTGGGGCTGTCCAGCATCTTGTGCAGTGGGTGTTTGTCTAGTATTGTCATCGTAATTTTTATTGCATCTCGTGATGTGCACAGATGTGCTTGGTAAGCATCCCAAGAGGAAAAAAAGACTTTGCTCAATATCCCTGTTCCCAAATGACACTACCTTATAGAATCACTTTCTGGGCTACCTCCTTTGGGATGCTGTAACCATTTAAAGTCTCTGGATTTTGGTGTTTTAACAAGGGTTTAATTACTAAGGTAAGTGTATGCACCTGCTAAGGCATTCCTAATTATTTGATAATGGTGCAATCTTTCTCAATACAGCCAGTTTTGTGGTGTAAGCTACACTAATGAAGCACACTGAGAGAACACATTCCCCCAATGTTGGCGAAGCTTATTTAAATTAAATAAATTTGCAAAGGACTGAATTTTTACCACTGGTCTCAACAATTATGCATTGGTATTTCATGCTGGAAGCCAGTATGCACGGTGTCAGAATGAAGCACACTTCCTATTACTTCTGCCCTTTGAAGTGACTTTAAGTGAGATAGTGTCACTTTTAAAATCTTATCTTTCTCAGATTGCTTCACACACCCCCACTTGGTCCCACCCTGTGACAAAACCAAAAGGAAAAACAAAAAACTAACTTATCTTTTTTTGTTGTTGTTGTTCACTGGGCAACAACTGATAGAAGCACTGTTTTGACAATGCTGAAAGTTTTTTTTTCTTTTCCACCTGATTCTTACCATTGCCACATGTAGTCTGTAGCGATTTAGTAATAGGATCTTTACTACAACATCTGCAAATTAGCACCTTGCATTGCAGCCTCTCTGAAAACTTGCTGATGGTTTGCAATTGTAGTAAGTCAGGGTTGACACTATATCCAAGTGTTTCAAACTTTGTTATTTTGGACTAAAAAAAGAAGGCTCCAACGTGCAGATGGTTTCCAAATCACTGTGAGGAGCTACGTTAGCGAAACGCCGCATCTCATTTCTCAAGCACACACATGCATTTTAGTACAAGAAGTTACTTTAGGGAAAATATGCACTGGTCTAAATTGGTTCTATCTATTCTTCTCTGTTCCTGGTCATTTTTTTTTCTTCCAAAATATTTTAGGGAATCAGGCCAAGGCCATTTCACCACTTTGCTGAAGGCCATCATGATGAACACAAGTTTCCAAGTAGGGATAAAAGAACATCCTCAATCATTTAATTTGCCTGAATTTTGGGGTAAACCAAATTAATTTTGAAAATTTTCCAGTAAAATAAGAGCATGACTTTAAATACACCAATGACCTGCCACTGAGATTTTAAACTATTTGCAAATGACAGCCAAGACAAATGAGCAATGGGTAAGAACACAAACAAATTAAAAACTCTTGCAAACCAGGGTTGGGGGATTCACAGAGTGTTCAGGGTTGGTGAGGACCCAAGGTTGAAGGCTGCTCGCCTAGAGCTTTCAACTGGGCCCGGTGTCAGGTGCCTGCGTGCAGCTGTAGTTAACCACACTGGTCTAGATGGCGCTGGCCCTGTTTTATCACAGCATCGGGCAGGGTTGGAGGACTAAGCAACTGGGGACGAGTAAGAGCAAAACAGAGGCACGGTGGGAGGGGTGCCGGGAGCAGAGAGCACAACTTGCAGCACCAGGCCAATCAAAAGGCGGAGGGGGCCTCCCAGCTGATTGCTCAGTGTCCTAGAGATTTCTGTTATTAATGTGGCTTGGGGCATGTACTGCTGATAATTACTGCTAGCTGGAATAATTAATAAGAATAATTGCTCGGCATGGAAAGGGAAAGGGAAGCTCTGGGAGGAGGAAGAAACAGGCTAGAGGAGCAACAGACTCCCCAAGCGCATTTATATAGACAGGAAGTTCAGCAGCAAGCATCCTGAGAATCGAAGAGTTGACTGGATGCCAAGGGCAAAAGTTAAGAGATATCGAGTGAGGCTGAATTCGATAGTCTTATCCTGGAATGCAGGGGAGAAGAGGCCTGTCGTGGCTTTGGTGAGGGGGGACTCCCTTTGGAAATAATAGGTGGAGGCTGTGAAAAAAAGGTACAGTGTGAAGAGAATTAAGAAGTGGCCTTAAATGAGCAGATAAGTCTCTGCATCTGGTATAAACCCAAAAATGCCAGCAGGAGAACCACAGAAAGGAAGACAAGTAAAGAGTGATGCCCCAATGTGAGTCCGGGAGAGTTTATCCCAGCTTGAAGGAAGAAAAGCATCCATTAGAGGCGAAGCATTGGTGTTGACAGTGTGCAAAATAACCACAATTCGGATGTAATAGGGTACATTTTCTCAACACTACATAGAGAGTTGCCAACGCAGTTCTTTTTTTTCTTTTTTTTTTTTGAGACAGAGTCTCACTCTGTCACCGAGGCTAGAGGCTAGAGTGCCGTGGCGTCAGCCTAGCTCACAGCAACCTCAAACTCCTGGGCTTAAGCGATCCTACTGCCTCAGCCTCCCGAGTAGCTGGGACTACAGGCATGCGCCACCATGCCCGGCTAATTTTTTCTCTATATATTTTTAGTTGTCCAGATAATTTATTTCTATTTTTAGTAGAGACGGGGTCTCGCTCAGGCTGGTCTCGAACTCCTGACCTCTAGCGATCCACCCGCCTCGGCCTCCCAGAGGGCTGGGATTACAGGCATGAGCCACTGCGCCCGGCCGCCAACGCAGTTCTTGATATCGTAGATTTCTACATATTACACTTAAATATTTCCCCAAAGGCAGGACAAGCATATGCTTGGCAAAACTTAAAGAGGTGACGAAACTAGATGTGAAAACTTAAGTGTAAGCAGCAGATGGAATCTGGAGGCTGGAATTCGGATAATGACATTCAGAAGGAGGGGCCCGAGCCAAGTGCTGGGTGTTCACCATGACCCTCTGCAGGAGACAGGGCACCACGTGCGTTGTTGTGTTATGAGATAAGAGAAGCCCAGAAAGGCAAGGAGTGACTACTTATGATTCCTTTTTCCTGTAGGAATCACACAGGAAGAGCAATTCAAGCTGAAAAAGATGGATTTACCAAATTATCCCTACCCAGTTACTGACAATAAGCATTGCATTTCAATGGATGCTGTCCTTAACCCTTTCTCCATCTGTATAACATGAATGGGTGATAATTATAATGCAAGGGAAGGAATGCTACTAAAATAGCCAATGCCACATATTTGGTGGTGGGGATTTCCAAAGGCCCTACTGCTGCTCAGAGTGGGGTCTCCTTCACTAAGCTACTAGAAGATTGGGATACCACCCCCTTAGGGGCTTGTATGCCCTGAGAACAGCTGTTGCTTATCTTGGTTGAGTCACATTGTTTCTTTATAGCACTTAGGGAATTCCAAAGAGCGGAATACCAAATGATGTGGCAAGAGAACCAAGTGCAAATCAGGCTCCTCGTATTAGGCCAGGAGACAGGGCCAGATAGAGCCACCATGTGAGGGCATATCTGAATGGTCCTAGGTAAAGGCTGAAGTCTGATCATATGTTTTTAGGAAGCTTTGTACACCCTAACTGAACACACCATTTTTTGGCAAATAAGAAACTGAACTGGACCTTGAAGTTGGTAACTACCCTTAGACACCCTTCACCCTTAGTCTTGCCCTCATTTCACCAATCAGTGGCATTGAGGAGGAGAAGGGTCAGGCTGCGGTTGGTGGTATTTATCAGTAGCTATGACAGGGTTAGCAGAATGCAGAGCAAACCCTGAGCGTGCCTTGGAACCCCAGGAAATCCTGCACGTTAAAACTGCACTCCATGTTTGTTTCTCTCACAGTTTTAAAAAATGATGATTGAAGAAGTGTGAGTAAGCACTGGCATAAACTCTTGAGTTGGAGAACATGAACCTGCAAGGGTTGGGGAATGGGGCAGTGGTGGAGGGGAAGAGGGGAGAAGTCCAAGTTTGGAGAAGTCATGATTCAATCCTTAAGGAAAAGGCAATAATACATTGGTCAGCCTTGCCCTCCTGTCCAGTTGTAGAATATCCAGAACCCCCTGCTCGATATTCCAGTTCATGCTGAAAAAACAAGAGAAGACTATTAACAAGGTGTGCAGGATGCTCCAGGGCTTTGAAGTCAAACTCATGGGACTGAATCCTGGCCCTGCAACTCTCCATAGAGCGACCTTGGACTAGATACTTACCTCCATATGAGGTGGACAATAATACTTACCTGGTAGATTGGTGTCTGCATTAAAGTGAAGTATGTAACATGCCTAGCTCATTGCCTAGCCCATAAATACTCAGTTTATGTTAGCTCCCACTTCCTTCACCTTCCTAGACACTCATGATCTTGTCCCCCTACTCTTCCTGTCACCCTCTTCCTAGCCCCTCCATAAGTCAGTTAGTAACATTCATAATTATGAGAGGGTTGAGGAGGATCCTTAGCTATCTTGCTTTATGAAGTTGGAGCATGAAGTCATTTCTCTTTCTTGCTATGGTATCAGCAATTTCTATTCTTATCCCAGCAGTGAGTGAAGGGGAGGTAAACTGGTCCATTCAACAAATATTCACTGAGTGCCTCCTAAAGGTCAGGAAGTGTGCCTTCCTCCAGCATGACCGGTACCTTCGCCTTCTCCAGATGCCAAGATCAAAGCTGTCCCAGGGAACAAGGAATTGAAGTGAATGCCCCGTCCCTACACTTCTGAAGGGAGGCTTCCACGGTGTCACAGAAAGACAGTGACTTACAGGGACAGTGGTAGGTAGCAAAAGAAGATGAGCATCAGCTGGTTCGAAAAATGATCTTATCCCTCAACACTAACGGTTCCGATGTGCTTACTACATACTTGGCATTGTTTTAAGTGTTTTCTATGTGTTAACTCATTTAACCCTTGTAACAAGTCTAGGAGGCAGTATAATTGTCACTCCACTTTAGAGATGATGAAACTGAAAGATGACCAGGCTAGGGACCATGTCTAGGTCACAAAGCTAGTTCATGGCCAAGTCTTCTGAGTCCAGAGTCCTCCCTCTTGACCTCACACCCCGTCACCCGCTCCTGCACACGTCCTACTGCCTACAAGCAAGGTACGTGTATTGCATCTTCTGCACCTCTATACTCAACTTCTCTTCAATGACTTCTTCTCCTTTGTAAGTCTGCTTTTAGTGTTTATTTTCTCATCTGATTAAATCCCTATTAAAATGTTAGCTTGGGATCAGAGGGTGCTGTATGTGTAGTGTTTTACAGTATCTTGGAGCTGAAATAACATGTTACCTCTGTTTAGGTTTCAGTCTCCTCTTATTTCTCTGCAGAGAGGCCCAAGACAGCTGTATTAAGTTTCCAAATTATCAAGAGACCAGATTCAGCCAAAAGGAAAACCTTTGTCAATTTTCAAAAAGTCTTTTGTTTAGCAGATTTTGAGACTGAGATGGTCTCAAGCAATGTTCTGGCAGTACTCAGTCTTTGGAGAGTAGTAGAGGAGGGGAGTGTGAGCTTCCTGGATGCCTTAGGATACGTTCCACCCATGCATGGAGTTGCAGGGCAATCTGAGGTCCCAAGGGAACCAGTTCCCAAATATAAGTTTTAACTTGTTTACCTTCAGCTTGGAGCCCCTTTCAAAAATTCCCTTGGGATTCTGCCATTGGCACTCAATCTATCCTCATCTTCTAGAGTTAGGGGAAGGTCTCTTCCCAGCTATACTTAAGGCTGCTTTATTTTCCAAATGCTTCAAAACTCAGCAAATTGTCCCTGTCCCAGAGGAGCAAACAAAACCCTGGCAGGGAAAGGCAGCTTTCAAATCTCCTCTTGCCATGGTTCCTTAGGGACAAAGCCACATCAGAGGGGACCAACCCTTTAGCCTTCTTGTCTCCCCACTCAGCTATCTGGCTCAGACCAAATAGACTTTGCTCTATTTCCCTAGCTGTAGTTCTTTTCCTTCTGCGTTTCTGTTTGCTGACCTTGAGATCTCTCTCTTTTTTTTTTAGGATGAAGGTTTAACTTTACAGAAGCTGAAAGAGAATGGTTATGTTTTAAATTTAGGCTCCTGAGGCAAAGATAAAGTCTGTTTTACTCACCCTATAATTTCCAGTGTCTAGCAAAGTAGAGGTGCAATGAATAAATGGAATTGGAAAAACAGAACAATTCTAAAAAATAGGGGAATAAATATTTTCATTTACCCAATTAGAGAGATTAATGTTAATGGCTTAGTTATCTAAAAATATCCTTTCCTATTATCCCATCTTGCCTTTTTTGGAGGAAAGTTAGTAAGTCTCCATCAGTACTTGTGGAATTTTTTCTTAGAGAGCTGAAAAACTAGCAGCCATTCATCACAGGGATAGACATAGCTAATGTCACAGAAAATAGTCTGAATATGAAGTTAGAATATTCCGTTCATGGCTTCACATCCATGGAGCCAAGGACAAGTCCCTTCACCCTTTGGGATCTCAGTTTCCTTGTCTTTAAAGTGGAAGGTTTGGGCCAGATGAACTGTGGCCCAATGTGTCAGGACACTGAAGGATACATGTGCTGGTCAAACCAATTAGAAATGCCTTCAATAAATAAGAAGAAGTCTAGAGGCAGGAGGGGCTGGCTGCTTCAACTACAACTTCAAGGACTAAGTTTCTCTCCTCTTTTCACTTTGTTCTCTTCAGCACATTCTGCTTTCCTTCTACACTGGTTCCCCTCCTGGGCCCAATATGACTGCCACAGGTATTATAGGTAGGTAGCAACATTCAGAAGAAAAAGCAAGAGCTATTCTATATTGTACGCTTTCTCAAGAAAACCCAGCAGACATCCCTCATGTCTAATTGGTGATAATTGCATCACAATCACTTGGTTCAGATCTATGAGAACTTGGATCATTTGAGACTCACCCCTTGGGTGGGGAAGGCTCACCCTTCTATGAAGGGCAGGCCAACTCCAAGGAGGTCTGGTAGGAAGAAAGGAAGCAGCAGATGGTGGTTGGCTGGGAAGCCAATGTTACCTGCCACAAATATCATGTGATTCCAAGGGAACAAGAAAGATGGTAAGCAAAGTTTGCTAGAAGAAAAGAAATGCAGGAGACATTGGGAAGGCCAGGCCCCCACATGAGAAGTCCTTGAAAGGTAGGATTGTCACATGCCACGAATGTTTACTTATTGCATCTCAGGGGGATCTGCACTGCCTGCCCCTATGTTTTACTTTCCAGCCACCAGAGGAGCTGACCCCCCTGGCTGCCAGTTGAGGAGGCCATATAGCAATTCGTTAGGATGAGGAGGGACTTGGTCTAGCAGTTCAGTGGACCCTACAGGGATCCCAAGCAGGGATTAGATCAGCTGTGCTGCCTTCTTCTACATAATGGCAGGAGAGCCAGTCCCACACCCCCTTGGTAGAACAGGCCAGACCCCTGAGCATCTCAGGGTTACTTTCCACTTTCTTCCACCTCATGTTTTCTTCCCTTCTGCTTGGAACTCCTTTCCCGCTCTGGCTTGTGCTTTTCATCCTTTAAATTTCAGCTTAACTGTCCCTTTCTCTGGGAAGCTGTCTTAGGCCACCAAGATTTGGCATCACTCTGGCCTCCTGCATTTGCGCCATTGAACTACTAATTGCACTTTATTATAATTGCCTGTTCCCTTGTCCGTCCTCCCCCGCAGGTAGGTACCTCTTAATAGCAAGGACCATGTCACACGCATGACTATTCTCAACACACAGCGTAGGGACCTTGCATCCAATGAAGGTTCAAAACGTGTTCATTAAAATAATAAATAAATCGTAGGAATAGAGGTAAAAATAAGTTAGAATTGATGGTTGAGGTTTTGGTACCACCAGCATCATTAAACTTATTAACGAAAGCATTAAATAGTTTGTTCCTAAAGACCATCTCTTCTCCCATAAGGATGCTGTTGCCTGAGATGACAGCTCTCTGTGTCCACCCTGGCATCTGTAGCAGCAGAACGTTGGCACCTATAGGTTTTGGCACGTGTGTGTCTATGTGTGGTAGAGAGGACTATGTTGCTTTTGTTTTTCTAAAATCAGATTTAATACAATCCTTTCTATCTTCATTTCTTAAATCTAAAATAAATCTATCCTGATGGTACACCTGATGGGGGTACTGAAAGTAAGGTGAAGAAACGTTACCTTCTGTCTGTCCATCCTTCCTTCAGTCCTTCCTTCCTTCCTTCCTTCCTTCCTTCCTTCCTTCCTTCCTTCCTTCCACTGACAACTTATTGTGGCTGCTGTGTGACAAGCATTCTGCTAGGTGCAAAGGTACAGTGGGGAAGAAGAAAGACATATTTTCTGCATTTATGTTTTAAATAGTCAGATGTTTACAGCAGGGGGGAGGGGAGAAAACAGTTCCAAAAAGAGGAGGGAATTCTCCCTCTGCAGGAGGAATTCATAGGCCCATCTCTGGCCTTTCTCCCTCCCCACTGCTCATGATTCTCCTAAGAATGCAGCACACCCCCTGGTGAGAAGAGACAAGGAACCAAACAAACCCAGAGAGGTCTCTCTTGCATCCCACCAGGGCCTGTCTCTTCTGGGACCCACATTCTCCTCTGCCTGCAGAAGGCAGCCTGTCCCTCAAGTCCAGAAGATTCTAAGCGTGATGTGTTACTGGGAGATGTTGAAATCATGACAGTGTGTAAAAACCAAAGAGAGCAAACTTGGAGGATCAGAGAAAATCTTCTTGAGGAAGTAGCATTTAAGCTGAGACCAGAAAATGTAAAATGAAAAAGAGATAATAGGGAGAAAAAGGTTTTTTTGTGGGAACAAACATGGTTGGGAAGAGAACCTGGAGCCTGGAGATTGCGTGCTTGTGCAGGTGGAGGTAGAAGGGGAACGGCTTGCTGAAATTGCAGTCTTTTTCCTGGCCTCTGACCTGGGGTTAGAAAGGGTCCGATCTCAGTTTGGAACAGAAGGAACATTTATGTGCTTAGTCATTCATTTGTTCATTCATCACTCTCCCGGGTGACGGGAATAGAATTCTGAGTTGGACATTGTCCCTAACCTCAGGCAACTACTGTCCGTAGATAGATTATTTTGTTCATTAAACCATATAGGTGCTCTGCTAGAAGATAAGGACACTAGATTTATAAGTGGTGGAGGGAGGGATGTCACAAGAGGTAGAGAAGAAGTGACACTTGAGTGTTGGCAAATGAGTGTGTTTTTACCAAGTCCAAAAGAAATGTTATGGTCCACCCTTTGGTGTCTCTCTTCCCAGACCTTCCTGCTTTACAAATCTGATGGTTACGTGATGTAGTGTTCTTCTGCCATAAACATTCTTCCTTCCACATCCCAGCCAGGGTGATGTCACTGTGAGACTATGCCTGGTGTAAATGGAATAAGATTCCAGGGCAAATCAGAAATGAAACTAGATCCCTTTAAGAAGAATGAATTAGCCTCAACATAATAAAATAGTTACAACTTAGTGGGAGATGTGCAAATGCTTTACATCACTGAACTGCCCCAGATGGTAAACATAAGGAGAGACCGTATTTTAAAATGGATATATGGTGGATGTGGTTACAAATCTACAGTACACACATAGCAATTATGTGCAGAAAAACTTTTTAAGAGCCTAGCATTTTCTTTGTGCAAGACAACAAGAATGATAAAAAGCTTGTAAGAAGGTAAGAAATGCAACGTCTAGAAAGGAGGCGAGTGGAGGGCTTCTCATATGCCCTCTAAGAGCGGCCCTGCTGGAGTCCCCCAGGGAGGTGGTGAGAGCACAGAGCCGGGTGGGACATTACACTGAAGGCACCCGGGAGACTGACTTGCACTAGTCCTGTCCCTCCGCTGTGGACTTTGGGTCATAGACATTTAGGGGTGGGAGGGGGAAGGCAGGAAGTATTCTAATGAGAATTCAATTAATTCAAGGAATCTCAGAAACCAGGTGTAAACTCTGCCGGATATTAAAAGATCCCTGAGAGGAGACTTAGGGTTTTGGAGCACGTCAGATCAATTTCCGAGGAGCTGGCAAATTGGCAGCTGCCCTGCTGTAGCTCAGGCTCCCCCTAACAGGTCGAAATAATTACCATCCTGCCACTCCGAGCCGAGCCAGTGTGACTTGAAACCCCACCCTGCTGGGTCCCAGCTCCCCGGTGTGCATCTTCAGCGTGCGACCGCCATCCCAGGGAGCCCGAAAGGGTCCTGCCACCCTCTGAAGCATTTCTAGCAGCCCGTGGGGCTCAGCCGAGGGCGTGGTTTCCTGTAGGTGTCGGACTGGCCGCGATAAAATGACGCACGACAGTCTGATGCTGGGGCCGAGAGCAGCAGGGGCTTAATGCCGATGGGGGCGAAGGATGAAAACGCAGCTGAAGAACAATGTCCTGCCGAATAGGAGTGTGGAGTGGGGCACCCGCAGGGCCACTCCGAGGGCCTTTAAGGACTTTATGTCCGCATGATTAGCCAAGATGAAGGGGCCAGCTGCAAACTTTAATTTCCTGATGACACAAAGGAACCATGAACAATATATAGATAGGATTTGAATTTGTAATAAGCAGTGGCCTAATCCACAGCAAAGGATAGTCAGTATAGGCCAAAAAAAAAAAAAAAAAAAAAAAAGCTCCTGAGGTTTCTTAGGGTCCCCATTCAGATACAGTCTTTACTGAGAGTTTCACTTCAAGCAATTTATCTTGGAAGAACCACTAGTGTTGGGTGTGGGAAAGAAGTGATACACTTTTGCTCAAGGAACTCCAATTCCTGGCAAATCTCTCTGTTTTCCTAGCAAGAAGATAAACGGAGTTTCTATAATCATATTGCATGCACCTGGCCAGGAGAATATTCTGGATAAAAGACCAACCACGTTTAGTCCACTGAGAATATTTTGCCAGATACTAACCTCCTTTATTGAACTGCTAATCTTGAGCCAGGGAGGGGAGTTTTTAAAAATAATGCTTTCTTCATTCTTAACAGATGCAAGCATAGCATTTGAGATTTTTTGTTCAAGTGCTGTTAGAATCAAATTAACTGCTGGAAAAGAAAAGCTCAAACTTCATCTTTGTTCTGACCATTTCAGCTCTAATCATCTTGAAGTGTTAAGGTGAATAATAAAAAAAAAATATGTTTAGGTCAACAGGAAGTGGCTCATGAGGGAAACTGGCTTTAATAGCACAGGGAAAGCAGCGGACAAAAGGGGCCAGATGTTTTGACAGGGCACTGAGGAGCAAAGGACCTGGGAAAAGGAAAGAAGCCTTTCAACATTTCTCAGAACAGGGACCTTTTTGTCTCCAACTCTTGGAGAGATCCCGTGGCATGAGCTCCCCTCCAAGAGGCAAAAGATGAGAACTTCGCACGTGCATCAGGATTGTGAATACAACCTGTTAATATTATTAACTATGAAAACCCTCACTGTGTGAGCATTTACCTGTGCTAGGAACTTCACCTACATTATCTTAGTCTTTAAATGACAAGCCTGCAGAGTGGCTTTATCATTCCCGTTTTAAGGGTAAGTCGGTTTAGGCTAAGAGAACTTTACTCGTCTGCAGACATTCTCGCTGTTAAATGTTAGAGCTAAAATTGAAGCCCAGGACTATGCGACCCCAGAGCCATGCTGCAGCCCCCTTGCGATGACAAAAATTACAAAAAAGACACTTGGAACTCCCTGGTGACTGTTGCATTATTCCTGGGATCTGACTCTATCGGACGTCACTTCCATTGCTAGCAGCAAAAACCTGTCGTCCCCTTGGGATTTCCTCCCAAGAAAAATAATAATTACAAAGAACTTCCCACATTGCCAGTGTCGATCTGGACTTCTTTACAATGTGACAGAATCCCTTAGGTAGTGGGGCTTCGGGGAAGGAAAGCGATAGGAATGCTTCCAGGCCTGAGAGGAGCTCAGAGCTGGTTTTTCTTTGAACAAAAAAGGAATCGGGACATGCCTTTTGTGTTTGTTGGATAATAAGAAAACCCTTCTGCGTAATGTGTGTACTCTTGTGAGTCAGTCTTTGGAAGCCATGGTCAAGTTCTGGTGCTCAGAAACTTAATCCTTGCATTCCCCTCTTTGGCAGTGAAAGGTGCCCCAAGGCCAGAGCTGGCTGAACGGCGCCTTGCCAGCTGCCAGGGTCTGGATCTGATGGCCTTCTGGGCACAGCTGTTGGGGAGACTGGGCTCGATTCCGAGGAGAATGTGTCATCATCACCTAACTTCCCGGGCAGCAGTGGGGGATGGCGAAGTTCAGAACTAAGAAGAGCCCATTCTCATGAGTGCCCATTTCCTGAATACTGTGTCCAGGAGCTCTGCCCGAGTCGCACTTCTCCTTTGCTTTCTGTATCCTCTTTGTCCTCAAATCTCCATGTCGGACCAGGCTGCTGGATCGTCCTACTGGGGAAAACTTTGCTCTGTGCAGGCGACCAGCCTCAGTGTTTCTGATCCATGATGTTCCTCAGCACGATGCTGGGAAATGTCTCCGAGAGTCAAGGTTTGCCACAGGCTGGGCTGCCAGAGCCTCCTGCCCTCCCTCCATCCTTCTTGTCTAGGACAATCGAGCTAATTAATGTGACCGAAGAACAGTTGAGCTGCTGCTAATGGACGCCAAGAAAGTGTTGGGGGTCCGAGACAAACGGCTCTTGGCTCGAGTTGCTAAACAGCTTAAGTTTCAGCTCTGAAAATTACTTCAGTTTTACTTAAACCGTCTTCTGTGCCAGGCAGCCAGTTTTGAGAACTGACGCATGGCAAAGCCTCTCCATCTGCAGTGAGTCTTCCCGTTGTCCCCGACCCGCAGGAACTGGGGAAGAGGGGGGTCTGTCCACAGCCTGCCCAAGGCAGCGCGGAAGGAAGAGAGAGAGGGCGAACTGTGTGTGTGATTACTTTGCTTTGCCCAGGTAAGAAAGAGCAAAGTAATCAAGTTAAAACTGTATTTCAATTTCCTCCTCTGAAGAATGTGTTACCAAATGAATTAATGTGTTGTCTCTTTTATCTGAAGACCTGCAGTAACTCATATCTTCTGAAATGAGTCTGACGGGCTTAGTTTCAACAGAAGTAGATGACCTGGCATTATTGAAAAACAGCAAAAGAGTGTCATAAGATTTTAGGAGAATAACATACCTATTTACATATACATATGTAAATATTTGTATGCATATATTTGTGTATATATACATACTTATGTATATATTTACAAATATATATATGTGTGTGTATATATGTACTTTTAGTCATTGGAGCCCTGCTGTTTACACACCAGGGTTCAAATCCTCAGGCTGCCCCTTGCTAGCTGTTTCACTCAAGAATGCTACTTAATCTCTCTGATACTCAGTTTCTGAACTTGCCAAATAAAGATAATAATACTACCTACCTCACTGAATTGTTATGAGGTAACAGTGAAATATAAAATATAAATGTATTAAGCACATGACCCAGTGGTTACCTTATGGTAAGTGTTCAACAAGCAAGTTCTGCTTCAGACAGTATCTACCTGGGATAACGGTCACATTAAATACACCAATGTATGGGGAGGGATGTGCTCACAGTAGGTTCCATAAATATCAGAACTATTCATCTCTCTTCAGTATCATAGTGGCTCATTTTATTGAAATATTAAGTGTAAAACTGTACTTACGTTTACTTTCTATACCTCAGGTCATTTTGTTGAATTGTCTTGTGGATTTTAGTATTCCATCTACCTACCACTTTCCAGTCAATATGTCTCCTGAAGGGACCAAATGCCGATTCACACACAAAAACCAAGTCAATTCAACCACAAACAAAATCTACACCAAACCACCACATTGAAAACTATAGGCAAGGACCATACTGGGAACTCACGTGTGCCTAGTCATCTGGTCAACCTCATACATGTCTGTCTGGCTCAAGGCTATAAACCAGAACTGGTCGGCTTGCTCCTCAGGTCTTGAGTATGTCTGCAGGCTTGGCTATATGATTTATAATAGTCCTTATGTATTCCAAGTTCATGGGGATAGGAAGAAGGCACTAAATGCCAAGGTTTTAAAGACAGTGCCTCACAGAAATGACCATAAATAGCAGCTCAGGAGGCCACTTACATGAAGTTAGACCCGTTTAGGACTAGAGGCTATTACAGTGGGAGCTTATCATAACTTGATTCAAGTGCAATAAGCGAGAAGTGGGGAAGATGACCAGTCAGTGTGAGAAAGCCAAGTGTAGATCAGATAACCACATTAAAAAGATTAAAATGTCCAGCCTGCTATAAATGCCTGCTAAAATCCTAAAAAGGAGTCTGGAGAGACCCATAAAATCATAACTAAGAAAGTAAGGGAGCCCTGAAGCTTTAACCAGATGTTCCTGTGATATGAATGACTATGTTAGTAAATTTTCATCCTAGCAATACAGCTTTGTATTGATCTCTTGCTTTTATTAGTCAGTGCTGCTATGAGATTAAATATTGTCTGGAAGGAAATATAGGCTTCCCTTTCTAGAAGGCTCTTCTCAGTAACCCAGCGTTTGTTATCGCAAAGCGCACAAGGGAGTTGATAATGAATTGCACAACAGAGCGGAGGCTCGAGTCTATAAAAAGAGTTATATAAGGGGTAGCCTTATAGAGAATAACCTCATTTGGGAAGCAGGCATTGTGTGCCATACCGAGTAGGAAACCTATGGAGAGCTGTCTGAAACAGAAATAGACGTGAGTATTTATGACCGGGAGCACCGATTGCAATATACAGTGCTAAACACTTAATCTATGGTTAGATTTTACTCCAGATCCAAGCTGAAGTCAGCAGAATTAAATCTTCAAATGTATTTCAGCAGCCTTAAATCCTTCTGATACTGTTAGCGGTGGCAGGGTTCCAAAATGCATTCTGTTAATAAGACAGTAAAGTATAAAATCGAGTTATCTCCTTCAAGGAGAAAAACACAGAGTAAAGGAAACGAGTCTTGTAAAATTACACTCCCAGCATTCAGGCCTTTTCTACCTGAGTTCCTTTCAATTTATTCTTTTACTACCAGACCATTCTCCTTGAAAAATAGTGGGGGGTCGTGGGTGGGGGAGAAGGAAATCACCCCGTACTTTTTTTTTAACTGTGAAAGGAATGGTACCCCTGAAAAAAGCCTTAGAATTTTTCCTTATTTTTACAGGTCAGAGGAGGTTAAGATTTTGCCAATCAGCTTGTAACACGCGGTATCAAGTCTCCTTGGGCTAGCAAAAAGAATTCAGCAGCTGTTACCTTTTCTTTCTCACTTAACATAACTTTTGGTTTACCTGCAGCTAAAAGAAATCTATGCAGCACGTGCTAGACTTGCTCAAATGAACAAAGTCGAAATAAAGCCTAAAATTCCATCTTGACATCAGTTCTGACATCCCAGAGTTTCGGCACATATGGGATGTGAGACCACCCACTGCTCTGAGATCCCTGCAGGGCACCATTGGGTGAGTTAAGTAATGAATTTTAACCTAAATTCTGAATTTCTTTGCTCTCATGGATTTTGGTCAGACTTCTTCTTGATGGGTCAATATGTATCACTGTTGGCAATTTCCTGTTCTTTAGGCATTGTTTTTTTCACCTGTCCAGGAGTTAGAAAAAGACAGAAACTCCCTTGTGTTGCAGAACTAATGTGATGCAAGAAATTGAGCTGTAGCAATCGACTGGGCAGATACAAAAATACATGAACATATAGATTTATACTCTATGCTAGAATACATCTGGAAAACATATACCTCTGGAATATACTGGAAAACATCTGGAATATCTTTATGTAATACTTGTATATAATACCTCCATATATTGGATAGCATATACCTTGCTATCTTTGAACAAAGATATATATATGTAGATAGATAGATAGATAGATATAATTTCACCACATTAAATTATGGAATTGAGAAAAGAACATAAACTTAATTTCTAATTGAGCCTATAATTAGACAAGATTTAGGCGTTCTTAAGAATCATTTTTGTTGAGCTAAACAAATTATGCAAATTCATTTAGAGACTTTTCTTGAATAACTGCCTAAAAATGAAGCCTGAAAAAATTTCATTCTCCTCTTCCAACTTTGCTGGATTCTGTGCAGACGCCTACGATCCTGTTATGACATCAGAGATAACATTTATAGACCATAATTTACTCCCATTATCCTTCAGTCAACTTAATGAGATCAGGAGGATACCACGGCTTTTGAAAGTTGGTTGGAGAGGCATTCTACTGTAGATACAATTCAAGAGATGCCCTGTTTTACAGCAACCCAACCACGGGTCATAGGTAACTTCTGCAAAGGGTACAGTTTTGTTGCTGCAATTGTTCATTGCATTTGCTTCAATGTACGAGAGTGTTAGCTTGTGACCTTATCCTGGGTATCTACCTACTGATTACCTACAGTTTCCAGTTTCCAAGGCCTGGCTCTTACTATGTGGTATGGATAATTCCAATTATGTTCTCTGCATATTGCTTTTAAGGCTTAACTCTAAAAATCTTTTCCAAATTCTGCTACTTGAAATTAATCGCTTCCCTCATTGAGCCTCTTGTTTGCATGTACCCTGCTTAAAGTTGTTTCTGTTACTCAATGCCAAATTGGGAGCTGCTAGACTAGGTCCTTGTCATTTTTTAATGTCTCCTTCAGTGTCTAAAATGGTGCCTTGCATATCAAATGTCCTGCATAAGTGTCCCTCGAATTGAATTGTCTTTTCTAAACACTGAGAATTAAATCCACCCATAGGGAAGGGTATGAAGATGAATGAGCAAAGGACAGAGACATACTCTAATGACAGCAGAGATGAAGCAAACACACACCTGGTCCCAGACCCTTGACAGGGCATTTATGTAAAACCAAATTAACTTCAAGAGAATTTAATGAGTAAAGTGAATGTTTTTCACCCTCCAGGTGGTCCCTGGAGAGGATGTAAACGCAGTGATGAGAAGAAATAGGGAAAGGAAAAGATGCTGCCGCCATCCCAGCACAATAAAGATAGGTGCTCTCCCGTCCCCGCTCCCCACTTCTGCATATTTCAAAATGACAACAAGGGAAACAATTTACAGTTGATTCCAGGTGCCACTGGCTGTGAAACTCCTTCTGTCATGGCAGAGAGATGAAAAAGAGGCCCCCTTTTCCTTGGACAACTCTGAGCCACATAAATATTGTTTCATTCCCACTTGTAGCAGTTTATGGTGCTTGTCTTTGTTCACTCTCCCTGGATCCTGGCAGCTCAGCCACGCCTCTCTTTCTGTGCACCAGAGCAGAGCTCCTGAAACTATCCCAGGAAAGGGGAAGAGGCCTGGAAAGAGACCAAAGGAGGCACCTTGATGGTATCTTGTGATGGCTTCGTTGTAACTTGCATCATCCTGCAGTGATAAAATGTCATCTTATGTTGAGATCATCTAGATCCTTAGGCGGCATCACCTTGTTGCCTAATGTTACTGCTTACCGTAACAGTGACAGTTACTATGTCCTCTCTGCCCAAAGAGAGAGGTCTCAGGAGACGCTCTTGGGGAACTTGTTAAAATCCTGAATTCTGGACTTTCTCCTGAGACTTCTGATTCAGTAATTCTGGACAGTACCTAGGGATCTGCATTTTAATATATAGTCCATCCCAGGTGATTCTGGGTGGTTGATAAGCATGGTCCCATCGCTAAGAGGAAGGAAGATTAGCTGGCTTATTTTCTACTCAAGGGTTTTTATTGTTTGTTTTTTGTAATAAGTAAGGAAAAAGGAGAAATAGCTTCCGTATGTTTTACATTTGAGGAAAGAAGACTTAAGGATATAATAATATAATTAAGTTCAATTTAACAAATAAACAAAAGCACCGGCCAAGTTACTGGAAATTCAAAATGTGAACAAAACTTGGGTCCCTGTGCTCAAATAACAAACAGTTAGGGACCAAAAAGGATTACCATCCAGGCTCAGACAATGGATTATCCACTTAGCTCAATTCTCTGTCTAACTGGATAGAAGGTCATGATGTGTCCTCAATGTCAACCTTCTTATAAATATCCTATGTTTCCTAACTAAGCTTAGGGGCCTATTGTCCATGCAGATACCACTGATACCAGAGCAGGAAGGCACATCAAATATCATCTGGCCCTGTCTCCCCACACCACAGACAAGGAAACTGAAGTTCCAAGAAGTTAAGTGATTCGTGGAACTTCTCTGGTTAGTTTGCAACAGAGCTCACACCCAAACCAGCCTTCCCAGTCCTCCCCTTTCTCACTGTGGCATATTGCTTGGAGGGAGGTTGTCCATTAGTTCATTCCTTCATTCATTCTTTGTACAGATATTTAGTAAGCACCTACTCTATGCCAGGCCCCAGACAGTGTACTGAAGATGCAAAGTTGAGTGAGATCCTCTTTCTGTCCTCATAACCTTATAATCTAGGGAGGTAAGGATCAGAAACCAGGTTACATAAAGCCAAATTCCTTTGATTTTCTCCGTAACACAGCTCTTATACTTCATTGTCTCCTAGCATGATTTTCAGACTTCAGTCATTTCCTTTCTGACCTCTTGTTTCATTGCCTGACCCATCTGGATCTTTTTAGTCCGGCCTCCTACAGAGCACATCTATCTGTCAGGTGCATGTCCTTACCTCTCCTTGACACCTCTCCACCACTGCTTCCTTCTAGAGAGAAGGCAGCAGGTTGCACGGAGTGCTTCAGAGGTGAACGCTCCATGGTTTGGCGTAGGCTAGAGTACACCTCTTGTTGTTGTTGTGTATTTTTTTGAAGTTCCCTTCAGGTGATGGCCTTTGGGCCTGCAGGAAATCTTTGGAACCAGGACTCTCAGACCCTCTTCTAGTTTGCAACACACCCAGCAGGTGACTGTCCCAGATACAATTTAGATATCTTTTCCCCTATGAGCCTCGCCTTCCATTGTCATACATAAAAGTCAGCCTTCCCTGGACCAGCCGCTCCACTTAGCATCTGACTTTATTAATGAACTCATCTTCTGGCTGAATCCTCAGCCAAGGCAAATCGGAGGCAGCAAACTGCATTTTGCAACTCTAAACCTAAAACTTTATCCCACAAGAGCCACAGTATTCTGAAAGAGCTCACATTTGTATCAAAGTAAAATGTCAGTGGCTCAGAAAAATAAGTACCCAGGCCCACAACGCACCACTTCTTGCCACTTTCAAAGGTACTAAATTATTTTGTCCATATCTATACATCACTTAGTTTTCAAAAATGTACACAGTTGGTCACTCAATTAAAGGATAAACTTCTTTTTAAAATGGGGACTACATCTCTCCTTTCAAAGAAACTAATATATATTCTGTAGACACAGCTGATGCATAATAATTGCAATTTGACTAAAGCCCTTTTTGTCCTTAAATCCCAATAGCATCGGTTATTCAATTAATTGAGTGACAATTGTGTGCCTAACCCTGAGCTATGAGTTATGAGGGATGAATCAGAAATATTTCATATAGTCTCTGTACTCAAGGATTTTGCAACCTTACTAAAGAGGAAAACACACATGAAATAGTTGGAATAATAGGTCTGGGAGGACCTTAAAACCTTTCTAGTCCAGTTGCCTTGCAGTTGATATTTCTGCTGTGCACCAGTATATTTCTGTTCCCCTCTCTTTCTGAGCAGCAGGGAAAATTGCATTTCTCGACCCCTTGAACTTTAGGTAAATGCATGGGACTTGCTTTGGCCAGAAAATGCGAACAGAAGGGACGTGTGCGACATATTGGTGGAAGCATTTACGAGCTGGAGCACAAGTCTCCATTTTCCTCTTTTCCTGAGGCAGCAATTATGGAGGAAGTTTCATGCTGAAAAAGCAGAAAGGCTGAATCAAGGAGAGTGGCATGTGCAGGACTGTCCCAGACGTCTCTAGGACCTTTTGCATGAGCTAGAAAAACAATTTTTTTTTTTGTGCTAGGCCACTGAGGTGTAAGGGCTATTTGTTACCACAGCATAACCTGTCCTAGCCTATCTTGACTAAATCCTTCATTTTGTGGATGGGACAATCTAAGTGTCAACTTGTATTAATATAATATGGAACTTCAATGTATTAAGAGTTTAATATAACCAAGGACTGGGATGGTTGAAGAGGTCTTCATGAAAAATGTCTCGCTCAAGCTTCACTTTGTAGGTTGTGTATGATTACTCCTGGGGAAGAGGCCGTGTCATTGGTGGGGGTGTTAATAGTGGCAGTAATTAGACAGGCCAGATCAGGAGGAGAAGACAGAAAAAAAATGGGTACCTAATTATAACAACAATATCCATAGCTTAACATGCACAACTATCAGGGCTGAGCATTTTATCTGTATCAATATTATTTCATTTGGTTCTCATGGCCATTTCTATACAAATAACAATCGTAACTATCTCAACCCTCCTTATAAGATAGTAATGATTACTATTTCCATTTCTTTAAAAAGTAAACTGAACCTTAGAAAGCTTACTCAGAACATTTGGAACTACTTCATTGGTAGATTCCTTCCCGTCTTCTTCCCTGACACAGGGTAAGAGGTGTTCCCTTTTGTACTCAAGGCTCTTGTCTTCATTTACGCACTGAGTTCATCCCCTTCTGTTCCCTGGGTGTTGCCCTAATGGCTCTCACTTCTTTTTTTCATTATTTTAAACTGTTCTATTTCTGCTACTTCTATCCCTTTACCTTATAAATTAGGTAAATTACTTCCATTTTAAAATAAAAACTATTTTAAAACATTTAAAAGCAAAATAACTATACCCTGACTTTCCCAAGTTATCACACTCTCTTGCCATTTCTTCAGAACCAAACTTATTTAAAAACCATGTACACATTCTGTCTTCACCTCGCTTACCCATCCCAGAAGCTTCCCAGTGTGAGTTGCCACTAACTTCCTGGTTGCCAGATTCAGTGAACCAGGATCTCTCTGCGCCTATTGCCCAGGACTAACCTTAGCTTCTAAGCCTCTCTGCTGTCTTCTAAATTCTTCCTATTGCTTTACTACTCCGTCTGAACCCACTGGTCCCTTAAATGTGGTCCTGTATTGTTGTTCTCAGCCCTTACTCTTCTCATTCTCCATGCACTGTGAGGATAACCTCATCCACCCCTGTGCTTTAACTATGTGTCAATATATTAAATTCCTCCAAATCTGTAGCTCTGGTCCTGTTCTCTCTCAAGGATTTCATAAACATGTCTCTTCATTCATACGTCACCTTGAAACAGGTAAAAACCCAAACTGATTCGCTGCCACCTTAACCCTTCTCCTTCCCCTGAACTCCTTATCTTCATAAATAACTCCCTACTCCCTTAAACTGCCAGCCTGCAAGCCTGTTCTGCTCAGCTTTTATTGTAATGATTCTGCAGCTTGAACCAACCATCAAAATACCTCTCAATTTGTAACCTTCCCTTTTTTATTTGGCCATCCCTGCTATTGGTTTAATTTAAGGTCTTTGTTGTCCCTCATCTCATTAATGATGGGGGATTATCTCCTTAATCCCATTAAGACTCTCCCCAAATCATTCTTCACACTTCAGCCAGAATAATCTTTCTAATATGAAATTCCAATATGCTCATGTCATTCCTCTACATTGTTCAAAGGTTTTTCATCACATTCTGGATAAAATCTGAATATCTTAGGAAGTATACTGAGTCCTTCATGATCTGATCCATGGCTAGGTCTCCACCCTTCTCTTCTGCTACCCGCTTCTCCACGATTACCCCCTGAGCCAAGCCAAGGATGTGCTAGCCCTGGAACAATCTATAGTTTCACTTGCCTTCATGATGCGGCCTTTCTTGTCCAAAATACCCAGTGGCTCCCCCTTATGTTTTCCACCTGGCTTCAAGTCCCAGCATGCAAGTACCCCCTGTTTTATGAAATCTGAGTGCTCCCACATCTGTGCCCCTAGAGTGCCTTGAGCATGCATCTCCCATAGTGCATTGTAACCGTGTGCTTTTCCCACTCCCAGCTGGAGGTGCAAAATCACTGAGGGGAGAGTCTATGTCATATCCCCTCTTTGTACCCAAAACAGTGATTAAAAACCATAGATTCTCAGGATATATTGTTAAATATGTGAATTAGTGATAGCTTCTATGAAGTATAGATTATATGAAAAATTTCTTGAAAATTTGGTTTGCATTTCCATCTACAAATTCAGGGGATTTTTTTTTTACATGATCATTTCATAGTTTGGCTCCCCTTCTCTTCTCAAAATTATTTAAAAGACCATCAACCTATCTACATTTCATGATAGATATAGGATTAGCCCTTTTTAAGAATGCATAACAATAAAACAGCACATAGTCTTCAAGATTTACAGATCTTCAAACACATGGTTTTCGAGATCTACTCTGGGTTCAGAGCCCTGTAGTTAGGACAGAAACACTTGGCAAACACATAAACTTTTTCTTTTTTCCTCTTTTTTTTTTACTCTGCTTGTCTCATTTATAGCTTAGAAGTTGCTTCTGAACCACAGGTGGGTATAAAGACAGCTTGATCTTTGAGGATTACTGATGTGTCTAAAAAGTTGGCTCTATAGTTCAACCTGTTTTCTGGATGAGTGGAGGACACCAAATCATTCAGTACCTTGATGAAAGGAAGAGGGTTGTATGTACTCCTGTTTAATAAGGATACTTCAGACTGGAGCCCATATTTTGATTTTTTGTATGTGATAGTACTGTAAATTCTCTTTTTTCATTTTCTCAATCTCATTAACTTCATTCTCGGTTGCTTCATTATTTTCAGAACTGTCTTCTTGTAGCTGCATTTTTTTTTCTAACCCACTAATCTGTCAGCCGTTAGAGTATTTTTAATTATATTTTTCCAATATTTCTTTCCTTGTCATCATTTATTTTTAATTTACATGCATATATTATTTTTATGATGAAGCACAAGAGTGGCTGTATGTTATATGCAATGTATAGTTACCAAACTTTGCAGGGCTGTTGCCTTTTAAGGCTCACAATGCAATTGCAATTCTTCTGCTCTGCTCAGATTTATGCAAAGAATAAGCCATTAGGAAGAAGTTAGACCCATGTTGGTAGGCTCTGAAGGTTAGATCTCAATCAGTTATTATCATAGAAAATCTAGTTCTTCTGATTTTGAGCCTTTGTGTTTTAAATTGCTATCCTGAGTAGCCAGGTACTCCGACCAGGCATTTAGAAGGTGGGCTCTTAGTAACTATCTGTTTTCAAGGTCATGATGACAACAAACCAATCCCCTGGCATCAAGTGCCATGGTACCTGTTAAATGCCCTGAGTTGGGGAAAGGTGTGCTGGGGAATGAGGTGGGGGCTTAGAAGTTGAGCCTTTTCAGGAGCCTGGGATGTGGGATCAATTCTAGGCTTCAAGTGCTCTGTCATTTGTGATTCTTAGCACGAGCATTACTGGAACTCGGGCTCAAAGGATGGATGTTCTCTGGCTCCATCCCAGGGACAGAGAAAAGGAAGAAATGATAATAACTGGTAGCATTTGTTGAGTGTTTACTATGTGCCAAGCACCATGCTGAATATCTTACACATATTATATCCTTTAACCTCACAGTGAACCCATGAAGTAGGTACTTTATTATTTTCATTTTGAAAATGAGAAAACCAAGGAACAAGGATAAAGCAAGTTGACCAAAGTCACACAGTGATTATTAGGCAATGGAGTTAGGAGTTGAACCTGAGCTTTCCCAGCCCAAAGCCCTTGATCTTAGGTGCCACATTGCTAAAAACATTGGGGAAATATATAACTAAGGGGAATATTGAAAGAACAGTTCCTCTTCTTCTCCCCGACTCCTTGACATAAGAGTGCCGCCATCTTTGGTCCTCTTTTCTTCTTCACCTGCGCTTGGATCCTCATGAGCTCAGCTAGTCCTATGGCTGAGTGACACCCATACACTGACCAAATCCCAAATTTATATTCTGAGCCCAGACCTAGTTAATGAATTACAAATTCATATATCCAATTACCTTCTTGGCATCTCCACTTGGATGGCAACTAGATATCTCCAACATAACACCCCAAAACTGAGGGAATCTCACCCCATATTCCTGGAACTTCCACAGCCTTCTCTTTCTCAGCTCAAGGCAACTCCATCCTCCCAGGTGTTCAGGCCAAAAACATGGGAGTGTCTTGAGTCTTTCTCCCACACTTCAATCCAGTCTGTTGGCAAATCCTGTTAGCTCCATCTTCAAAATGTATTCAAAGTCTGACCCTTTCTCATATCTTCCTGTAAAACCAGCCTTGTTCTGACCATCATTCTGCCTCATTGGAATTACTGCAATAATTTTATAATTGGTTTCTCTACTTCCAACCCCGTCCGTTTATGGTATATTTTATACAAACCCGTCAAAGTGATTCCTTTAAAATGTAAATCAGATTATGGCAATCTTCTGTTTAAAAACTTACCATGGCTCCCAGTTTCACCTAGAGGAAAAGCATAAGTTTTACAATGGCCTGTAGGATGCTCTGTGATCTGCCTATACTCCAAAGTGTATTGAGAGGAGAGAGGATATTTCTCCTTCTCCTCCTCTTCCTCTTCCTCCTTCCTCTTCTTCTCCTTTTTTTTCTTATCTCCTCCTCTTCCGCCTTTGTCACCTCATCCTCATCTTTGCCGGCTTAATTACTGATTTACTCTATTACACAACTTCCAGGAAAAAAATGGAGTCAGTACTTAGTAGCATCTACTGAATGAAACTTGGATTCCCTCTTTTGCCAAGCAACTTTCCGCTTGGTCTTGAAAGCAAGAGACATGGGACTTGTCCTTGATTACTTTCTCTGTATCATTCACTGTATTAACTTAGTCCGGAGACCACAGACCTGGCTCTCAAGTCCATTCTTCCTCTCCATCTCCGCTACTGCCACCTGTGTGCAGCCTTCTTCATCTCCACCTGCATCACTGCAGCAATCCCTTAAGGGGTTTCCCTGTCATTGCCCTCTTCCTTTATCTATTCTCCACCCTACAGCCAAAGTCATATTTCTATAAGGCAAATAAGATATAATGAGATATCATTTCTTGGCTTAAAGATCTCCATTGCTTTCTCTTTTTTTTATAGCTTTGTTTTTTCAACCTTTCTTTGGATCAAGGACCCCTTGGAGGTTTGACAATATATATGAGTTTCCCAGAAAAGTACAAGTGCCAAAGCTTACATTAAATTTCGGAGGATTCAAGGTTGCTCTGAAATTATCTGGGGAAGTATTCAGGGTCCAGGGACTCTACATTCATACATCTTGGGCCATCTGCACGTCTGCCAAAGTTATCCAATATCTGGCCCGTGCCCGTCAGCAGCCTCATATCCCACGACTACCTTTGCCCTTCCAGACACAGCTCAAGGGAAATATTTCCTAACCTCTTCAGGAAGATAATCTTCCCTCTTCTGTGCCTCCAAAGCATACAGAGCAATTATCATGTTGGGCTACAAGGATTTCTAAACATTTTCTCCCATTAACGTTCTCAATTCTTTGAGGAGAGGAATCATATCTAATTTTCAGTTTATGTCCTTGTCCTGCCACAGACTCTAGGGCATAGTTGGCATTCAGTAAATATTTACTGGGTAACTATATCAAAGGTTAAAGAAAGGAGGAATGGCATTTCTCTGTTAAAGATTTACTTGTCCTCCTCTCTTCCTTCCTTTCTGATATTACTAGGAAACACAGATAGCTCTGGTGCATCAAATTATAACATGATGGTGATTATATACCACTGAGGTCAGTTTCTCCTTAATTCTGAGCTTTGCTGGTTCAGTTGTTCTAGCCAACCTTTCCCATTTCTTACCTCTAGGACTGGGATGAGTTTTTGCCCCTGGTATTTCATTTGACCTCTGGAGAAATAAAATTTTGTCCAGTTTTTCCCTCTCTTTGCTCAAATATATTGTCAGGAGAACAAGCTCCTTGACCAGCTAATCTGCTAATAGAGTCTTTAACTCCAGGTTTGCACAATCCCTTCTCTTGGGCCCATAGCTTGGAGCAGCGTTTCTCCTAGAACGAGTCCATGGACTGCCTGCATCAAAATCTCCTGGGGTACTTGTTCATGACACAAATTCTGGGTTCCACTTCAAACCTACTAAATGGTGAGTCTGGGAGGCAGGAAGATGTCCTGGAATCAGCATTTCGAAACTTTTTCAGGGGAATGTTCTATACATAAAATTCGGGAACCACTGACTGGAATCCACTTCCATTTTCTTCCTCATGCACACGGAATCTGGGTTTTTTCCTTTTCTTCTTGACTCCCCTCCATTGAGACCACACCTTAAATTCACCATGACTGCTGACTCCTCCTGTTTTTTTGTGGCATAAGGAAGAAAAGATGAAGAGGTGGAGGAGGTTGGAGCCAGAAAAATCTGGGCTTAAATGTCCTTTCTGCCACTTACTTCCTGTGTGAGGTTACACTTTCTAAACCTCATTTTCTTTAACTGTAAAATGGGTGAATAATACACACCTCATAGGATTGTTGTGAAAATCTAATGGTATAATATATGTAAATTATGTATTTAGCATAATTTACAGTTTACAACCCAACTGAAGTACTCAGTAAGTTATTAGTAATAGCAGTGATAATAAATAATACTGAAATTTATCATTTTCCCATCAAGATATAAATATGTGTTTCATAGTATTTGTGTGTTTGTGTGTGGATATGTATGAATATATTCATATAACAGGTTTCTCATTAGAGCATTTGTCTCTCCTTATTTCACTTACCCATTTTGTCCTGTCTTCTGGCCCCTGTCTGTCTGTCTAGCATTTTGACTGTCAGCCTTAGCTCTGCACTGAAGGTAGTTGAAGATCAAATCTTACTCAGCACTTAGGAAACTGCTTCACTCTATCAGGAAATTTTTGAAGTACTCAGATGAATCACTATGAAGACTAATTTTGAAAACTGTGTTTGATAAGTGACACAGTTTTGGTTGCTAGCTCTCTTATTCCCAAAGGAAACTTAACAAAATATTTTCAGAGAGGAATACTTTGTAGAAAGGAATGAGGATTGGGGGGAGGAAGGAGGCAAACTTGGGGAAACAGCCCTGTTTAATAAGAATTGCTCATAAGGTTTCTCATTCATCTGACATGTTTATGAACTGTGAATCGAGTCCATAGAGCCTCTTTATCTGCTACCATCGAACTGAAATTCTGGAAAGATCTCTTCAATGACATAAAGAGAAAATGGTTCTAGTAGATTCTCAAAGATTTTTCTACAGAAAAAAAACCTGAAGCAGTATAAACTTGATTTAAGTAAGACACCTCTCTCCTGAACTAAAATTTGTCATGATCACAGCCACCCTGATGTCATCTAGAATTTCTTCGTTGTTAGAAACCTCTAAGTGAGAGTGAAACTACAACATCAGTTCCCATGTTTTAGTTTGAAGGTTTCAGCAGGGATTCCATCAGCACCTGAACTGCTGCTGTATCTACCTGATGACTTTCAGGGGGTTGAATAGAATAGCACAAAGAACTCTGGTATTCAGAAAGTTTCAAGTGAGACTCTGTGAAATGCAACTTCCAATATGCATTTGCTCTCTTTGCAATAATCTTCATATTTAATTCTTAATATGTAGGAGCATAAAGGGCTTTACTATAATGGGGGTGGGGGAGGAGAATAGGACATTCTGTGAAAAATTTGAAGAGACAGGGGCCTAGGTTACCTATGAGATGAGATTTCCACGGAGCACAGTAAAACCCTAAGGAGCAGTGGGAGATTCAAGTGCTAACCAGGACGGGAGTGAGAACACGGAGTAGAATAGCTGACCAGATGGGCCACAGCAAGCCACAAGGTCAGCAGAGTTTTGTATCTTCTGAGAGGGCTTCTCCAGAACTTCTGTCAGCTTTTCGTTTATTCAAGAGCCTCCTTATATTTTAATTTCTTTCAGATCCATAATATATTTGTCCAGCCACTCTCCTCCTGGTTTCTTCAACCACTTCATCCGTTGTACTTCTATACTCATATATCTGGCTATAGTCTAGAACATTCTCCATGACCCTCCATGTGCATGCATCCAGGGTGCTAACTGTTGTCGGGCAGCCTGGGGCGTTATACATGCACATGGCAGGGATTCAAAGATGCTGGCCGGTCCTGATTTCCCAACTCACTGCTCTGTCCCATTCTGCAGGGCAGCTTTGCCAAAACTTCTCCGAAATCTGTACATCCGTGTTCCCTCGGCCTCCCTTTACACTCTCGGCAGGGAATTACCTATTTTACTGGAAATGCGGAAATACGGATGGTGTTGGGTGGGAACACCTCTGCTCTCTGCTCCTGCCCCACAAGCTGAGCCACACAGTCTGCCCCTTCCCCTGGGCCCCCACACCTGGGAGTGGGAGCTCTGGGTCACCGACCTCTCTTCTACCAGTGCTCCCGTCTCTGCTGCTCTCTGCTCTCTTCAATGTCTCCCTCTCCTGGTTTCTTCTGAGCAACAAAACCAGCAAATATTTCTCCATCTTAACCTGAAGTCCCCCTCACCAACTGCTCTCCCCTGCCCCTCCTTCCATGCAAGTATCTTGAAAGCAATTATTCACATTTACTGTTTTTACCTCCTTGTCTTCACCTCCCGCTAGTTGCCCAGTGGCTTCTGTCCCTTCCTAGTTGCTAAATCTGATGGCCATTTTTTAATCCTTCTCTGACTTCGCCCAGTCACTCCCCTCAGTGATGAAAATCTTCACGCTTTGCTAATAACGTCCCAGCTCCTCTTTCTCATCTTCTCGTGGCTCTTCTTCCATTTCCATTCCTTAAGAGTAAGTTTTTTGTTAATTTTGAAGGTGTTAGATAATTTGTGTTTTTGTGTCAGTTGCTCATGACCTTCAGGATTAGAGGTACGTTTCTAATGTGTGAATTATTTTAGATTTTAGAGTTATAAAGGCTTGTTTTTCCATAGGCATTGAAAATTTTCCAAATTTTTCATTTTCCTATCAATTTTCAAGAAGATTTCAATTTTACATAGCAAAATCCATTGATTCTTTCCTTTATAGTTTGTTTTCAGTGTCATGCTTAGAAAGGCCTTGTCTACACTTTTAAATGTTGACCTATTTTTTTTCTCAAATAGTTTTATGATTTAATTTTTGAGGTTTAAAGCTTTAATGTATCTAAAGTTTATTTTGGTGGAAGTTTATTATAGTGTTCCAAATGGTAAGCCACTTGCCCCCAAACCACTTACTGAGTAGTCCTTTTCCAAAGGTATTTGGAATGTCACCTTTTTCATTCTGCCTATAAATTTCTTATGAATACTTGGGTCTATTTCTAGACTTTCTATTCTTTTCTGTTTTTCTCTCATATGTCTGGACCTATTCTTTAATGCTTTTAATAATGTTTATTTATAATGCATTTCAGTAACCAGTAGGAAAAGTAGACTTCTCAGCCTTTTTTATTGGCCATTCTTAATACTTTAATTCTTTCAGATGAACTATAGAATCATTTTGTCAAATAATAAGGAATAATTTATTATGGGTATCTTGACTATAATTTTGTTGTTTGTCAATCAGTTTAGGAAAATATGGACAACTGTATACTTTGAAGCTTTTTCTTCCAGATGTCACATCTATCCTTTTTGATTCTCAGAAAAGAAGTAAACAGTTCTACCTGCGGGTCTCATGTTTCATGTTAATTTCATTCCTAGGTAAATTTATCTTTTTGGTTTCGGTTACTATTGGGAATGGAATTTTTGTTTTTCATTATATTTTTATATAAGACTCTAAATGTTTATCTTGATTCTAGATACTTTACAAAATTCTCTTAGTAGTTTTAATAATTTTTTAGTTTATTCTGTATGGTTTCTAAAAAGGGTAGTTTAGTGTATAATCTGCAAAAAAGTGATAGCATTTCTTTTCAGTAAATATACATTCTTAATTTAGTTTTACTTCTTACTGCAATATCATGAAATGTCAGAAAAATAATAAAAGGAATGAAAATATTTATTGTGTTTAATTTGAAGGTTCATGACTTTATTAATAGGCATGATGTTGGCTACTTAATAAACAGACTTGATATGTATGTATTTGTTTGTATCTCTGGAAGGGTAACCAGAAACCAGTTAACAGTGGCTGTATCTGGGAAGGGGTTTGATTGATAGGACAGAAAGGTGGGAGTATACTCAGTGAACAAACTTTTGTGCCTTTTGAATTTTGTACCATTTACATATACAACTTATTCAAATGGAAATAATAAAATTAACAAATCAATACAACATTCATTATCTTATTTAAAAAACATTTATTTATTCCTAGTTTCGAAGGCTTTTAAAAAAATCAGCAGAGTGGTAAATCAAACACGTTTCTTTTTTATAGTCATGGGTCTGATCACATGATTTTTACAATTGATCATTTGATGTATGATATTTTTAATGTGTCTCATTTAAAACAATTTTCATAAATTGTGGTGTTTTAGGCTTTGTTTTCTGATGAGGTAAAGCTAGGATTTTATTTAGCATTTTTTAATCTATTGTCATAAATGAAAGTTTTGCAGCCAGGAAGGTATGTGGTTATGATATTTTTGGATCAGGTTTTGATGTCAGTATTGCAGAACAAATTGAAAAGTCCTCTATGTTTTTCTATACTCAAAAGTTTATTTAGCATGGGATTTGTCCAGTGCTTGAAAAACTGAAAGAACTCATTGTTAAAAACATCTGGATCTAAAGCTTTTATCGGAAGAAATATTTTGATAAAATCTTCAATTTTTTAATTGTTATGGTTTTATTAAGGTTTTCAACTAAGCAAAGATGCCTTAATATTTCTTATGAATTATTGACTTGAAAGACATCTAAGTGCAGTATGTGTGTGATTTGATATCAAGTCTAGACCATACTGTGGTCAAAATGGTAAAAATTATTAAGGAGTGAACTTATTAACATAAAAAATTTACTTCCTGATTCAAAAAATACAAATTTTTCTGTCATAAATTATCAAATCTTGCTTTTATCAAAATGGTAACACATATTATATCTGGTTAAACCATCTGAATTTTTCAATTAACTCACACGGTTGTATGTGTTCACTGATAACATAAGCCAACTCTTGAAAAATATTTGATTTTCTGCTCTGAGTCCATAATGGTAGGAGCTGAAATGACAAGTTTATCTTACTCCAGAGAACAAATCTCTGTAACTCAACCATATCTCTGCCACTCATGAATTATCAAGTCCTGGCTTTGCTTGTGGGATAAATATATCTGTTATGTATACTTTCTTGTCCTTTTTGTATAACTATATATTTCTTTCTTTGCATCCATTTTTATTTATATGCATCCTACCTTTGATACTCACAGCGGAGACTTAACTTGGAGCAAATCAATTAAATACAGTGGTATTCTTTTTACTGTATAATATTGCCAAATCAAAACAGCGAATTTGCCAGGGTCTTTACCGTATTTTCTTCAACGCAGAGGCATGAACTGGAAAAGGGAATGAGGTGAACATTTGATCAAGATGACAAGCACCAGTGGATTCCTGCTGTTAGCTGGAACACAAGCCCGATGACATGTATTTGGTGTCATTCCGATGTAGATTCTGACAGAGGCCAATTTATGGTCCAATTTATGTCTTGACTCTCATACGAAGGCCAAGCAAGCTATAAAATGTAATAAGAATTTCTTCAATCAATGTCCAGAGGAAAAACAAATCACTCAGTTACTGACACAATATTGCATCAACACTCCGGTAAAGTTCTCACAAGTGTGTGACATGCCCCCAAGCTACAAAGAGCTTGGAGAGTGAAAAACCCTGGCATAGTCACCACACCTCCTAACAGAGGAGCTCCTGAACTTCACAGCTGTTAATAGGTCATCTGCTTTCTTTTCCTTTCATTCTAATAGTATTCCCATTTTGGGAATGGGGAGAGGAGAATTAAACAAAATAAATGAATTCCTATTCTCGTTCCTTCCAATGTTTCTGTTTCAGACTTATTTCTGACCTCCTTGCTGTGAACCCCTCTGTTCCTTTTCTCTCTGTCTCCTTCCCTTCATACCAGTCTGCTCTTTACAGAGTTATTTATTTGTCCCTTGGCACATCATTCCAACTCAGGCTCCTGGTGAGGTAACACAGATTAGTCCCCGATCACAGTTTCAATCCAGCCAGTTGCAGGCTCGTGTATTTTCCTTCTGTCTCTTCTTTTAGATGTTTTCCAACCAGACACATGCCGTAAAGCACTGCTACAAGGTGGTGCTTGGAAGGGTGTCAGAGAAGAAAGATGGGGGAATCAACTATCCATGAGATCCATTTTAATTGTTTCTTTCAAACCCTGTTTTAGTATTGTCACCGCACCACACACACACACACACACACAAACGTGCACATATACACAGAGTAAAAGGCCGTAGGATCACCATTGTGCTCTATTTCAGTTGTGACTTCATCTATTTGTGCACATAGGTCTGGGAGTCACAGTCATTTTGTTTATTGGTACAGGACAAAATGGTTAACCTGGGACACTTGATGTTTGAAAGAGTTTGCCTTCAGAACACCGGGAAAGTTACAAAACAGGCCAGGAAACCAGTGCACATTTTTGAAAGAGGTATTTTTTTCCCTTTTAGAAAAGAATCGGGGAAGACTACACAGGATATAGATGCTAAATACATCACAGTGTGTTGAAATGAGAATTGGGAGCAATGCTAGTGCGTGTTCTACCTCCAGTACTTCTTGGCTGTGTAACAGGTGGGGAAGATGATTTAGCAGAACTTCTGTAAATGTAAATGCTACAACATATGAGGAAGAGTCATGCAGCAATTATCATTAGTATTTGGTAATATATTTAATATATTTCTAAAGAGGAAGAACGCTCTATCCAATCAGGGCAATTTTTTTTTCATGCAAACTCTAAGAAATGGTGGTCTCCTGCATCGGCTTCACCTCAGAAACCTTCCAGACCACACTAGCTCAAGACTAACCACTCTCTCTTGTGTTCTAAGAGCAAGTCAACTACATGACTCTTCAGTCAGGGCAGATCCAGGTATTGTGGGGCCCAAAACCAATACAATTTGGTAGATTGCTAAAAAAAATGCAAAATGATATTTGAAAATGATTATTTATTAAGAATGAGAAAAGAAATCACAACAACTTATTGGAGCCTTGGAGATGTGGATTCCTTTGTCCTGAGATCTCCTAAGGCATTTTACAGATTATGTATACATAAAATGATTACTGTTTGCAACCTGGCTTTCCCTCCACACCTAGATTCCCTACAACCACCAGCAACTCCCCTGACTCACAGGGCTGGTTCAAGTGAGCAGTTCTTAAAGCTTAAGCTTCTATTACAACATCTCAACAATGCTTCTCTCTTCCTAGATTGTGAAGTAGAGCCCAGGTGTGATCTCATCCACCTACTGCAGACCCGAGTATGGTGCTTTGAATATATAGGTACTCAGTAAACATATGTAGAACCACATTATGAAGTCATTTCACTATTTATTTCTGTTGAATAATTTTTCTGATTATAAAAGTACCATGTGTTCATGACCAAAGCTTTAGAAAAACCCAGAAAATGACTTTAAAAGAGAATTAAAATATCTGTAATGTAATCAACATCAACACGTTACATTTCCTCTCAATCTTTTTATACTGCATATATATATTTGTATGTTATATTGCATAATTCTACTTAATATATCCAGTTTTTCCTTTTTTATAGCTTTTCTAATTTATTATGCCATGAATAAGAATTTGAAAGCATGACTTTCGATAGTGAATAACCACCTATTGTATAGATGTACCGTATTTTTGTAACCATTCCCCTAACTTACTCAATGCACTACATGCTGGTGAGGGCATATTTCCAATAAATAAGCACAATGTCCTATCGAATTCTTCTAATGTCTTCAATAATCTCACATTATATGTGAGAAAGCTGAGAGTCAGATATGGCGGGAATGGAGAGAAGGAAGGGGTAAGGGTGAATAAAATCTGTGATTAAATTTAGATTCCCACAGTAGAAAACTCCCTGCACCAAACACAGGCACACTTCATTGTATTGCACTTTGCTTTATCATACTTCGCAGACATTGCAGCTTTTACAAATTGAAGGTTTATGGCAACCTGAGTCAAACAAGTCTATTGTCACCATTTTTCCAACAGCACGTGCTCACTTGGTGTCTGTGTGTCACATTTTGGTAATTATTGCAATAATACAAACTTTTTCATTATCATATCATATCTGTTATGGTGATCTGTGATCAGTGATCTTTGATGTTGTTGTAATAGTTTGGGGGAGCCACAAACTGTGTCCATATAATACAGCAAACTTAATAAATGTTATGTGTGTTCTGACTAGTCTGTTTACCAGTTGTTCCTCTCTCTCTCCCTCCCCCCTCAGACCTCCCTATTTCCTGAAACACAGAAATATCGAAATGAGATCAATTAATAACCCTACAGTGGCCTCTAACTATTCAAGTGAAAGGAAAAGTCATACATCTCTCACTTTAAATCAAAAACTAGACATGATTAAGCTTAGTGAGGAAAGCATGCTGAAAACCCAGATAGGCCAAAAGCTAGACCTCTTGAGCCAAACACTTAGCCAAATTGTGAATGTGAAGGAAAAGTTCTGGAAGGAAATTAAAAGTGCTACTCCAATTAACACACAAATGATAAGAAAGTTTGACAGCCTTATTACTGATACGGAGAAAGTTCAAGTGGTCTGGATAGAATATCAAACCAACCATAACATCCCCTTAAGCAAAAGCCTAAGCAGAGCAAGGCCCCACCTCTCTTCAATTCCATGAAGAATAAGAGAGGTGAGGAAGCTGCAGAAGAAAAGTTTGAAGTCAAAGAAGCTGAGTTCATGAGGTTTAAGGAGAGAAGCCAGCTCCATAACATAAAGGGGCAAGATGAAGCAGCAAGTGCTGATGTAAGAGCTGCAGCAAGTTATCCAGAAGTTCTAGCTACGATAATTGATGAAGGTGGCTACACCAACAGCACATTTTCAGTGTAGATGGAACAAGATGTAGATGGAAGAAGATGCCATCCAGGGCTTTCATAGCTAGAGAGGAGAATGCAATACCTGGCTTTAAAGCTTCAAAGGATAGGTTGACTCTTATGTTAGGGGCTAATGCACTTGATGACTTTAAGTTGAAGCCAATGCTTATTTACCATTCTGAAAATCCTATAGCCTTTAAGAATTATGCTAAATATAGTCTGTGCTCTATCAATAGAACAACAAAGCCTGGATGATAGTACATCTGTTTACAGTATGTTTACTGAATATTTTGAGCCCACTATTGAGACCTACTGTTCAGAAAAAAAGATGACTTTCAAAATACTACTGCTCACTCAAGAGCTCAGATGGAGATATATAAGGAGATTAATGTTTTTTTCATGCCTGCTAATACAACACCCATTCTACAGCCCACGGATCAAAGAGTTTCTGACTTTCAAGTCTAATTATTTAAGAAAAACATTTTGTAAGGTATGGCTGCCATAGATAATGATTCCTTTGATGGGTCTGGGAAAAGTAAATTGAAAACCTTCTGGAAAATATTCACCACTCTAGATGCCATTAAGAACAGTTGTGATTCATGAGAAAAGATTGAAATATCAGCTTTAATAGGAGTTTGGAAGAAGTGATTCTGACCCTCAGGGATGACTTTGAGAGGTTCAAGACTCCAGTGGAGGAAGTAACTGAAAAATGTGGTAGAAATAACAAGAGAACTAGAATTAGAAGTGGAACCTGAAGATGTGACTGAATTGCTGCAATCTCGTAATAAAACTTGAACAGGGGAGACGTTGCTTCTTATGGATGATAAAAGAAAGTGGTTTCTTGAGATGGAAACTATTCCTGATGAAGATTCTGTGAATATCATTGAAATGATAATGAAGGATTGAGAATATGACATAGATATAGTTGATAATGCAGTGGCAGGGTTTGAAAGGATTGCCTCAAATTTTGAAAAATTTCTACTGTGGGTAAAATGCTATCAAACAGCATTGCATGCTACAGAGAAATCTTTTGTGAAAGGAAGAGTCAATCAATGTGGCAAACTTCATTGCTGTTTTATTTTAGCAAATTGCCACAGCTCCTCCTGCCTTCAGCCAACACCACCCTGATCAGTCAGCAGCCATCAACGTCGAGGCGAGACTTTCTACCAGCAAAAATGTTATGACTCCCTGAAGGCTCAAATGATTGTTAGCATTTTTTAGCAATAAAGTATTTTTTTAACTAAGATATGTACATTTTTAAGATAGTGCTATTGCACAATTAATAGACTACAGTATAGTGTAAATATAACTTTTATATGCATTGGGAAACCAAAAAATTCATGTGATTCACTGTATTGTGATATTCGTTTTATTGCAGTGGTCTGGAATAAAACCCACAGTATCTCTAAGGTATGGTATACCTGTAGTATATTAAACCTATTAAATAAAAATTAAGTAATAGTATTTCTCTCCATTCTTATAATCTTCCCAAAATGTTAAGAACAGATTTAGGAGCTATATAGATAAATAAATACTGTAGATTTAAAAAAAAAAAAGATTCCCTTAAAATAGCACCCAGAGAAATGGTTTACTCACTTAATTGGAACAATGGCCAAGGGAGAAATTTAGAGCAGAGTATTTCAATGACTCTAAACAAGTGAATTAATGGTTCACTTAATTCATTTCAATGTCTGGTCTAGTGGTACCCAAAAGTCTATTCAAAAGAATGTCCCATTGTATTGCCCTAGGGGTTGCTTCTTTCTGCCCTGCTCTGAATATATATAGTTGTTTAAAATTCATGTCTGACATAAAAACAATCCATACAGATTATATTAAATGTCTAGGGCTCTACTTTGGAGTCTCAGAATTCTGACCACCACTACCAGAAGAACATGATCTGACTTTTAAAGAGATCTTTTTTGGGTTTACAGGAAGAGTTCTAAAAAATATTTCAATGTAAAGCATTCATTTGTGACTAAACTATACTTAAAACAGAAGAGACTCACACTTGGCCTGCACAGACACTTATGGAATACATACATTGTGCTAGAAATTGAACAATGCAGCTTTTCTCCCTCTCCTTTCTACCCTCCAATAAAAATTTATTTCTTGTTAATTCTGCCTCACAAACAACTGTCATATCCATTCTCTCCATCGCCACTGCTGCTGTCTTGGCCTGGTCACCATCGTCTTTCTGGCCTGGACCTCCTGGTAGCCCTGAAGCTCTTTTCTGTGTTCCTGCTGTTACAGCCCACAGTACCTTCTCCAGTGGCAGTGAGCGTGCTCCTTCTAAACCACAAATCTGACTACGTCTGTCCTTGCGTAACATGCTCAAAGTCTTTCCTTTGGATTTAGTATTAACTCTAAATGATTTAATGAGTCTTATAATACCTTAATGTTTGCTTCTCCAGCTTTGCTTCGCACGGCTCCAATTTTACCTCCTACATACCCACGATTTGAAACATGTCCAGTGTGTGGTCCTCATCTCTACCTTCAGGCTCCAGTATGTGCTCCCTCCTTGACCTGGACTATGTTTACCCTTCTTCCCAATGTCCTACCACACCTTATTGGGACAACTTTTCCTTAGCTTAATTATTTATTCCTCTGTAAAGCCCAGAACCTACCATCCCAAATCTAAGTTATTTCTCCTCTGTGATCCCATGACACCACTTCCTTTGCTCTGATTACAGCATTTTTCACATTGTTTGCTCACCTAGCCTGTTTCCACACTGTCTGCTACACAAAACTATAAGCAGTTCAAAAGTAGAGATTACGACTTGTTTAAGACTGTATGCTAAGGGCTGGCACACAGTAGACACTCAAAAAGCTTCCTGAACAAATAAATGAGTAAACAGATGAGAGTTCATGGGCTCATCATTAATGTGTCTCCCTGTCTTTACCCATGTGAATGGCCTCAAGAATCCTTCCTCAGAGGGTTCTCTTCAGAATTCAGTGAGATAAAGAGGCTACCAGGTGATCCCAGCCAGAAAGATGATGGTGGCCAGGCCAAGATAGCAGCAGTGGTAATGGAGAGAATGGCTATGACAGTTGTTTGTGAGGAACAATTAATAAGAAATACATTTTTATTGGAGGGTAGAAAGGAGAAGGAGAAAAATCAAATACTTGGCCCCCAAAATGATGATACCATTCACTGAGATAGTCAAAATGAGAGAGAAGGAGAGGTCTGATTCCCAAAGACCATGTCAGAATTTGAGGTGCCTGAGGATGTCACATTGGAGATGCCAAGTAGACAGTTGGACTGATGAGCCTGAAGGCTACAGCCATGGATTTAAAAGTCTGAACACAGGGGTTAATGGAAAGGACACATGGAGGTTGATGAAAAACAATGAGCAGAGGGAGAGGAGTCCATTAAGGAGATCAAGAAGGAATGACTGGAGAGACACAAGAAGAACCCAAAGAATGTGTTCTTTGAGAAACAAGAAGGGAATAAAGGGCTTTAAAAAGGAGGAACTAATTTGCAATCTTGTGTATGGTCTAGTAAGATAAGGGCTTAAAATTGCCCATTAGCTTTTGCAAGTAGAAAGTCACCAGTGATTTTTATCTAGGTCAACATCATAGAAGTAATGGTGTAAACCAGAGTGTTATGGGTTTAGGAATAGATGGGAGATGAAGTTGAAGTAGAGACAAAGAGCTAGCTCACTCTTTTGAGAAGTCTGACAGAGGAGAGGGAAAAGCCTGAATGGTAGCAAGAGAAAAGATGCAATTTCAGGCGAGGCTTTTGTACAATGTAGCTGTGTATTGTTGTGTACATGCATGTGTGTGGATATGTTCCAGCATAGTGTTTTCTCTCTTTCTCTGTGTTTGAATGTGGTTTTGCTCTGTAGGGCTACTTTGAAACCAGATCTTCTGATTTCTATTATAAGATCTTTTAGTTATACTACAACTACAGAAACTGTCCTACAAAATTGTTATAAAAGGATTCTGTAAAGCTGTTCTTAGGACCAAGTGAGCCATTGCCCTAAACCCAGCCTAAGTGGTTATTATCTATCTTATCAAAATTACACATAGTGAATACATGCAATAAACTATGAGAAGCAGATATTCCTGCCAAGTTAGAATAATGAGCAGGACTAGCAGGGAGTGAACTTTTAGCTAAATAAACTGTTCTTGAGCAGTTTTTTGGAGAGAGAGACTTACAGAGGCAACAAGATAGATGACCTTGGCCTTAGATCTTTCTTCTCTTGGATCCTGAATCTGTTAAGCTAATTGTAAGAAGGAACCAGCTTGTCTCAGTGGTTTATAATCTTTGCACTGCAGTGAGAACATTTTCATAATATGCTTTGGAAGAAAGTGTTATTCTTTCTTCTCTTCCACATGGCATTAAGGTAATGACTTAGGATGCTTATAGAACACAATGTTGTTTATTAGCACCTCTACCTTAAAATGGGAAGGGAAAGGGAAAAGATTATGAAATTTAATCTGCCACTTCCATTAATAGTTTAAGCACCAGGGAAAATATCTACAGAATAGAAAGGTATAAATGATTACATTACGGAAAACTTCCATTTCCTACTTATTCTCATCTATGACATCACAGAAAACTAACAGTTGGGTGTGGTGAAGCAGGAAGTCTGTCTCATTAGAATGAGACACCTAAATGAACAATCTTAAAATAAAATTAAGAAATCAATTTCATTATGCAATACCATCAAAAAGGATAAAATACGTAGGAACAAAATTGATAAAAGAAGGGCAAGATTTGTACACTGAAAATTATAAAACATCATCGACAAAAATTTAAGACCTAAATAAATGAAATGAAATTCCACGTTCATGGACTGGAAGAATCAATGTTAAGACGGCAATATTCCCCAAATTCACCTACAAATTGAATGCAATCCCTTTCAAAATTCCAGGTGTCTTTAAAAATAATTGACAAGCTGATGTTAAAATTCGTATGGAAATGCAAGGGACCCTAAATAGCCAAAACAACCTTGAAAAAGAACAAAGCTAAAGAACTCATACTTTCGTATTTCAAAAATTACTACAAACCTACAGCAATAAAGATAGTATAGTACTATTACAAGGATAGGCATATATCAATGGAATAGAATTGAGAATTCAGAAATAAAGTCATACATTTATGGTCAGCAGATTTTCAGTAAGAGTGCCAACCCAATTCAATGGAAGAAAGAATAGTTTTTTTTAACAAATGGTGCTGGAAGTACTAGATATCCACATATGAAAGAATAAATTTGGAACCCTACTTACATCACATACAAAAGCTAAAATGGATCAAGCACCTAGATATAAGAGATAAAACTATAAAATTCTTAGAAGAAAACATAGACATAATTCTTTGCAACCTCAGATTATGCAAGGGTTTCTTAGATATGACACCAAAAGTACAAGCCATAAAAGAATAAATAAATAAATTGGATTTCATCAAAATTTAAACCTTTTGTGTTTCAAAGACCACCATCAAGAAAGTGAAAAGACAACCCACATAATGGGAGAAGATGTTTGTAAATCATATATCTGATAAGGGACTAGTATCCAGAACACATAAAGAACTCTTACAATTCAACAATAAAAAGACAAATAACCAATTACAATATGATATTTGGATAGCCATTTCTTCAAAGAAGATATACAAATATCCACTTAAGCACATGGAAAAAAATGCTCAACATCATTAGTCCACAGGAAATACAAATCAAAACCACAATTTGATACCACTTCACACTCACTAGGATAGCTATAATAAAAAGGACAGGCAATGCTTGTGTTGTCCAGGATGTGTAGAAATTGGAGCCCTCATACACTGCTGGTGGGAATGTAAAATGTTGCAGCTGCTTTGGAAAACATTTTGGCAATTCTTTAAAATGTTACACATACAGTTACTATATAATACAGCAATTCTATTCCTAGGTATATACCCAAGAGAAATGAAAACATATGTTTACATAAAAACTTGCATGTAAATGCTGTAAATGCTCATAGCAGCATGATGCATAATAGCTAAAAAAGGAAACAATTCAAATGTCCATCACTTAATGGATTAAAAAATGCAATATATCCATATAAGGGAATACTGTTCAGCCATAAAAGGAATGGAATACTGATACACACTACAACATGGACATACCTCGAAAGTATTATACTAAGTGAAAGAAGCCAGTCACAAAAGACCACATATTATACTACATGATTCTGTTCACATGAAAGTCCAGGAGAGGGAAATCTATAAGACAGAAAGTACATCAGTGGTTGCTTAGAGTGGGGAGGGGGGGGTTTGGGGGGGGAGGAGATAATGGGATAATAGCTGAAAAGTTTCTTCTCGAAGTGATGAAAATATTTTTAAATTGACAGGGGTGATCTTTACACATATCTGTGAATATACTAAAAGCCATGGAATTGTACACTTTAAATGGATTAATTACATGGTTTGGAATTATATTGCAATAAATCTGTTTAAAAATAGCAGAGATATATGCATATAATTTGAATGGAGTACTGATGCATGCTACAACAGGACGGACCTTGAAAACATGGTGCTCAGTGAAAGAAGCCAGTCACAAGGCCACATATTGTATGATTTTGTTTATATAAAACATCCAGAGTGGGTAAATCTATAGAGACAGAAAGTAGATTGGTGGTTGCCAGGGGCATAAGGGAGAGTGGAATGAGAGTGACTGCAAATGGGTATGGGTTTTTTGGGGGAGGGGTAATGAAAATGTTCTGGAACTATTATAGATAGTAGTGATGGTTGCACAATTTTGTGAACACACTAAAAAACACTGAATTGTACACTTTTTAAAAAGGGTGAATTTTATGTTATGCAACTTGTATCTCAATTTTAAAGAAGAAAAAAGGCATCTATAAATAATTATCTAAGAGAGGCCATCGATTTATTAGCTCTGACAGCAGAGCAATTGTTCAGTTCTATTAAACCCCATTCCTTGGGGAGGTAAGAATGGACTATTTTGTTTTATTCCTGTTTAAATACTAAAACAAAGGATCCATTTTCTACATATACATTTATAGATTTTTACTATATTTTGCAAAGTATCTTGAAATAAAAATGAAATTATTTTTTGAGATCTGCCTCAAGAGCATAGGCCTTGGCTGGGAATCTGTCTTAGAGAAGGCCCCCACCCGGGCACACTGGAGCTCCAAACCTGTGACTCCTGCCAGAGCTCAGGAGAGAGTGAACAGGGCTGGCGTGGTCCCTGCTGCAGCTGCTTGGCCAGGCAGTTCATTCACCCATCCTTGAGCTTCCTAACAGCAAAAGAGACTTAGCCCAGCAGGGATGGATGTCTCCAGTCCCTTCCAGCTCTGTCATTCAACATCTCTGAGCTTCAGGAAAGCTTGTCTGGACAGAGCAATGATACTTTCATAGGATGAGGCTGGCAGACCAACGTCTTTGTAAGAAACCCAACAAATAAAAACAGAACAGCAAACCCCACTGTAGTAACTAGAAACCAGACCTAATTTGACATAATTTAACTTAATCCTCCTTAATGAAACCCAATATTTTCTTGTTCCTTCAAAGGCGTTGGAACACTCCGGAATGAATGAGCAGAGTCAGATCCAGAGTGAGACTAAAGACCCTGCCAGTCAGGCGCTGGACTCAGTGCTCAGTGTCCAGGGCCCAAGCCTGGGTGGAACCCCAGGAGATGGTATTTCAGGAAGGCTGCAATGGGGATGTGGAGAGGAGAGAAAAATGAACTCCCCAGCTGAAACCACCCCAAGGCTTTTGTAATCTACACTCGTTCACACAATCAGCTAATAGCCCTGAACAAATACTAGATACTATTTTTTTAAAAACAATGATAAAATAAAATCTGCACTCATAATCCCTCCGTGTTAATAGTCCTATTTCCCCCAGTATTTTCTAACTTAGCTATAACAGGGTCCATCCAACTAAGTTCTTTGTTATCAACAAAATCAAATGCATAATTATTATGGTCTGCATTACAAACCTAGGGATCAGACAGAACTATTTTCCCATTTTGACCCAAATGTATACCATTTGTGGGACCCTAACAAAGTGCTTTAATCTTTCTAAATCTCAGTTTTCTTGTATATAGAATGCAGACTTTAACAAGATAACATTTTTAAAGCCCTTAGAAGAGTACCTGGGAAACAACTGGTGTAAATAAATGACAGCAGTAGTTTCCTCCTCCTCATCGTTGCATATGCTAAATTACTTTCATTCACATTTCCTAGATAATCCAAATCACTTAAATTATTCTGATCAGCTCAACAGCCCACAATCTGATGGATAACTGATTTATCAATGGTAAATTGCACAGAAAATGAAAGTGGCTAAAACGCAAGAACTGACTGTGTATCCCATAAATATGTCCAATTACGATACATCAATAAAAAACTGGGATTGAACCTTAAACATCTGCGGACACTGGTACCAGAGTTGCCCCTGGCAATTTCCTGGGAGGGGTCTTGACCCTGAAGTCTCGGGACAGTAGGTCAGGATGAGAAAATGAACAGGCAGTAGGGCCGAGCAGGGACAACTAAAACCACAAAGGATCAGCTGGACACACACGTCTGTCACTGAAAGCCACAGGGGCCCCTTCGCATCTCTGAGCTTTGGCCCCGGCCACTGGGCTGGGTGCTCTGGGGCTGCGGAGCCACACCTGCTGCTGGACCAGGCTTTGTGGAGCTGAAAGACACGACCCTCGGGGACTGGAGCTCTGGGCCCGGTCCACGCAGTGAGCCCGCAGCTCTGTGACACTGTGCATGAGCTGCAACAATGTGCATGCCCTACATGGGTCTTCCAAGCATAAACACGGCTCCTGCTGCACTTCCACCTTCTGCATCCTGCACCAGCAGCTCCTAGGCCCAGGCTGGCCAGGAGCGCAGGGGGAGCGAAATTCTGGGAAATGTAGTCCGGCTTAGCCAAGTGGACACCCCACAAAGCCACCACTTGAGAAAATGAAGTTTTATTGCTGCAAGTCAGTGAAAAAAAAGAAAGTAACATGCTACAGAAAATTATGTGCGGGGTTTACCAAGTCTCTCTCTCTCTCTCTCTTTCTTCTGGCTCTAACTGAGCACTTCCCTTAGAAGTATTTCGTTTTGCCTTTCATTTTTTCCCACGTAAATGAAGAAATAAATTTCTGCGATTTACTGAAAAGTATCTCCCAAAGGGACCAAGGGAGGCAGGAAATTAAACTGTAATGCTGGAATCATTTCACCATACCAGCTTTACCCCACAAATGTAAATTTAGGGAATTCCACTTGTCAAAGTCCTCTTTGAAGCTTTGAATAATTGGATCCCAATTATTCTTAACCACATTATTCAAGCCTATGTTCATCTTAATATCTAAATAGATTTCATTTTTTTTGCCACCTACTAAAATTCCCCAAAGTGAATATTGCCACATTGTGCTTCTCAGTTAAGAGTGAAATTTCTGACTAAAAATGTTTTTACTCATATCCCAAGATGGCTGCAAAATCTTCCGTGATAACCAAAGCTGTGAGAATTGGCATCACATTTGAATCCGTATTAACTTGCAGTAAAAATACACTCAGCAAGAAGGAATCATTGTACTTGCTACCAACCACTTCAATACCTGAGACATCTTCTTTGTTACTAATAGCTATTCCTAATGGTTGTAAAGTCAAAACAGATAGCAAAGAATATAAAGAAAAATCATAGTATCTGGAAAGCATTCTTTGAACAGGCTGAATACAATATAAATTACATATTCTTACTCTGCTTTCAAAAGAAGGAGTTAATGTTTAAAACTGTGCCACACACATCCTATTGTTATATAATTTTCTTTTGGTTTTCTGTTTCATACAAAATGCTGTTCTCAAATGGCTACACTATATTTTTGTGTGACTATCAATTCTTCCTTAGGGCTTTGCAAAAGAAAGTGAGAGAATTGCATGAAAACCTTCCTTAAATTGATAAGAAAATAGACATATCTAAATGGAGTATGGAGATTCAAGAAAACATTAGTATTATCTCTGGAAAATGTATATATTATCACTGAAAGTGTTTGTTAATCACCTAGGTGCTGGGCTAGATGCATCCTGTCTTCCAGGTGTTTGAAATCTAAATCCAACATTATTGTCTGGATGAATGTATGCAGAATGGGAGAAAGGGAATTAAAATTGTTGAGTCTCTACTCTGAGCCACACAGAGAGCTTGCTATGCATTTTCTATACCTTATTTCATTTAATCTTCACAAAAACTAGGGGTTAAAGAGGGTCGGTAATGTCCTCAAGTTTCCACAATTAGTAGGTGGAAGAGTTGTTAGTCATGCTCCAATATCCCAGACCTATTTGTTCTGTTACACCAGTGGTTCTCAACTGGTGATGATTTTGCCCCCCAAGGCACATTTGTCAATATCTGGAGACATCTCTGATCATTGTGACTGCTGGAGTGCCACTGACATCCAGTAGGTGGAGGCTGGGGGTACTGCTAGTCACCCAACAATGCACATCACCCCATCACACCTAGGGATTATCCTGTCTAAAACATCAATAGTGCTGAGTTTGAGAACCCCTGCATTACATCATGTCACAGATTAGGACGTTAATAAGATGCAATAAGATGTCACACCAGACATGAGTGGACAGCTCGGTTTATGTTTTGTGATTCCTTGAAGCAAAATTACTGCATGGATTTATTGATCATAATTTAGTATCACAACCCATGGTAAAAGGAAGTGATTGAGAAGCATGTTGGGTGGTAGAAACAAATTACTCTGGAATAAAGCTTTATTTTTATATTTCTCACCCCCGAGATAGTTTACAAAGAGAACAATACACTGTGGTAAGAAATAATAATTTTATAGAAAACCTACTTAACTTCTGCCTTTTCCTCCTGATTTTAAGTTCTAGAATTTTCAGGAACAGACAGGGCGAGTAAGCCATATTGAGTCAATGGATTCAAAGTTCAGAGTCTTGTAAACTACTGTAGGTTCTGTATCAGGTTGATGTTAATAATAGTTTTATACACAGTATGCTATTGTCACAGACTGTTTGCTATCTATATGCAGGAAAAAGACAAAAAGGGGTAAAAATAGTTCCTAATCCACTGGGTGGCCATACGCCTCTGGCAAGGTTCTCTAAGAGTTTGCTAAATGCTCCCTCGTCTCTCTTTGCCTCTTTGTATATAACAGCAGACTCATCTCTCCTCCCTCTCTTTTTCCTTTCCCTCCCTCCCTCCCTCCCTTCCTTCCTTCCTTCGTTCCTTCCTTCCTTCTTTCATACAAAGTTGACAATGATAAATGTAGCAGGAGCCAGATGCAGTCATGAGATTTTTGCTAGGTTGGTTAGAAACCATTTCGAATGTCCAATGCCAGGCCATACCTGAGCTCTGTAGGTCTCTTCTTCCAGGTCTGTTTAGACGGGCCATTTGCTCTGTGATTGGTTTTGATGACCATCACTGCACGCAGGTTCACTTGCTTTGCAGGAGCCGCTTAGATGGCAGGTTAACGCGTCACGTCTCAGAAACACCACTAAACGGGTGAATGATGGGTGACAACTGAGGGGAGAGCCCCTGTGATCCTCCAGGATGCTGCGATAGCACCACTTAAAGCAAATCTTCCTTCTAATTAACCTCTCAGCTTCCTCCCCTTCCCATAGGCAGAATACTGGGCAGGACCACGGGACTGCTACAGTGCTAACGTTTTTCTATTTCTACAGCCGGTATAGGCAGGAAAAAAAATAGCAAATGGAAAAAGACACATTGGATTTACATTTCTGACCAAGACGAATAGCAAAGATTTACCCAGAACAGGGACAAAATGTATGAAAAGTTAGTTTGTAAAGCACTAACTACATCAGTCAAGAAGGACAGTATCCTTGAGAGATGGCAAATAAACGAGCCCTGAGATACCCCCACCTAATCACCTTGAGTGAGTTTCCAGGCTGACAGAGAGGGAGAAAGAACTGGGATAGGGCTCCGCAGATTTTCCAGTTGAGAAGGTGCAGCTGAGAGTCCAGGAAGACCAAGACATTTGGAGGTCACAGGGCAGAGTAACAAAGAGGAGAAAGCTAAACAGAGAGAGGTCTGGAGATCTGTAGAGGGTCCCTTGAGCATTAAGCTGAGTACTAAACAGTACATACACATAAGGAAACTGCAGGTAGCAGGGCAAAAAGGAACTTGAATGGATTGGAGGCCACAGTGCCCAGAGCTCACATAGGGCTGAAAACACTGCCTGATCCTACTAACCAGGCTGGAAAACCTCAAGATTCACAGACATTGGGTAAAGTACTTGGAACAGTCTCGTCTCAGTAGTGAAGAATAGTAAACAACGTGTAAAAAAGATAGTACCTACGACCAGGTGGGTTTATCCAAGGAATGCAGGGTTGGTTTAACACTTGAAATTCAATCAATGTAAGTCACCCTGTTAACAAAGTGAAAAAGAAAAAGAAAAAAAAAACACATGTTTATTCATTCCTGATAAAAAAAATTCTCAGCAAAACAAGAATAAAAGTGAATTTCTCAATCTGATTAAGGGCATCTACATCATTATTCACAGTAAAATACTAAATGTCTCCCTCTAAATTCACAAACAAGATCATGTCTTCTCTAACCTCTTCAATTTGACATTATACTGGAGGTTCTAGATAGTTCAAGCAAGCAGTAGAAAGAAATAAAAGGTATCCAGATTAGAAAGGAAGAATCGAACTGTCTTGCCTCTCAGAAGACATGATTGGTTCTGTGGAAAATCTAATAAGATGTCCAAAAAAGCTACTTGAACTAATAAGTGAGCTTAGCAAGGTTAAAGGATAAAACATGAAGACACAAAAATCAATTGTGTTTCTATATACCAGAAAGAAATCATTGGAAACCAACATTTCAAAATGACAATTTACTATAGCATCAAAAATTATAAAATATTTAGGGACTAGTGTAAAGGCCTGTATGTCAAAAACTACAAAACGGTGCAGGGAAAGTTTAAAGAAGACCTAAATAAATGGAGAGATGTATTATGCTCTGCATTGGAAGGCTCAATATTTTAAGATGTCAGTTTATCCCTAGTTGATACTATATGATTCCATTTACGTAAAATTCTTGAAAATACAAACAAATTGAGAGTAAGAAAAAGCAGATAAATGAGTTGCCCAGGGACTGGGGCAGAGGGATGTAGTGGTCAGGAAGGGGTGGAAAGAAGGGATTACAAAGGAACACAAGGAACTTTTGGGGGTGATGGATATGATCATTATCTTCACTGCAGTGACAATTTCACAGGGATATGCATATATCAAAAACTTCCAAAATTGTGCACTTTAATATGTGCGGTTTTTGGTATGTCAGTTATACCTCAATAAATCTGTTAAAATTTAAAATAACTTTAAAAGAAAATGAAAGCAATGAATATTCACATTACTTCTCTGTTTTAAAAAATTCAAATTATGAATCAATGCTTTTGCTCTAGATTTCAAAATAACTTGAAATTGGCCTGCCATTTATTGCTTCTCCTTATGTGAACCAAATTCCAAATAAACACATCACCAGACAAGGCATATTCTTCATATTTAAGTCATCTACACTAATTAATTGATGATTCTGTTACTCTTGTATCTTAAACAAGGGGCACATCCATGGATCTCTCAGGTTCTGGCTGCACTCGTCATGGCTTTAGGGTCATGGCTCATTTTACAGAGTTGCCACTGGCTCAGGAGGGGAGATGGACAGGTAATAAGCTTGGAGTGCCCCGATGTCCAAAGGTGGACAATGGCTTTCACTTTCCACAGGTGAGCACTTAGTGGTAGGAAAGATGCTCTTTGCTCAGGATGAGATAGTTTGGTGGACCTGAGATTGCTGAAGAAGGCCATTTATTTATAATACAGGGAGTGGAAAATTAGGCCATTGTATTTCTGCACAGGGGAAGAATTCATAAAAAGTCACACAGAATTATTTTTATATAACTGACAATGACATCGTTGTAAGGTGGAAACAGAGCTTTATTTGTCTTACTTAAAATGATATATAGAGCACTTGTCTGTTTATTTCACTGCAAACAGCTTCTGCAAAAACAGCCGTAAATCCCTGGGGGTTTCTACTGATAGTTATAAGTTACTTGAGCAAAATCTCTCAAGCAAGTTGCTGCCTTGCAGGTATCCATTATTCTAAATTCAAAGGCCTTTTTCTTGTTGTTTGTTTGTTTGTGTTGAATGTGTATGTTCCCCCCAAATTATGTTATGTGCAATATTACTTTAAAAAATATAAAATGTGTCAGAACGTAGCTACTTTTCAAATAGGTAAGTATTTATACCTAAATCAAAACGCGCACAGCCAAAAGGGGAAACACTCGATAAACAGGCTTCATAATCAAATTTGGCTCAGGTTAAAGTGAAGTTAGTTTGATGGATTCAGCTGAAGTCTTGGTAAATAACAGCTCCTGTAATTAAGCTACCTTTGCTTAGCCTCCCTGGGAGCTTATGGGCAGCTCGAAGGTGTCAGAGTGACAACCAGGAGGCAAATTTCAGGAATGAGCAGACAGCTTGCCCACCCACGGGCTAGTCCCTGCCCAGCCCTCAGCCCCTTACACCAAGCGCTGAGCCAAGGGAGGCTGCTGCTGTCCACATACACACCCAGGTATCCATGACATTGGCTGGCAAAGTCCTTGTTTAGGAACGTGAAAGTAACAAAGCCCAAATCAACAAACGCTAATGTCACTTGCCCCCTTTTCTGTCACAAAATCTGGAGCCTGTCATTTCTGTTCTCCATCTATACATCCACATCTATATTTTTACCTAAGTCTATACCTATACTGTTACTTGCATACGTACTCATGCATATACCCCTAAAAGAAAACACTGTGGCAGAGAGAGGAGCAGTGGCTTTGTAGCATAAAAGTCTGCATCCAAATTTTAGCTTAGTCACTTTTTTTTTTTACTATGTGCCAGACATATTGGGCACTGGGGAGACAGTCGCTACCAGCTAGTGGGATGGAAAGGCACATAAATAATTTTAATATAATATGCCAAATGCTAAACTAGAAATAAGCAGGGTGTTATGTGATCATAGAGGGATAAGTTACTTAATGTTCCTGAATCCCATTTTCTTTACTTATAGAATGTACACATATAGTATGTACATCTATACTATTGATATGAGAAATAAAAAAGAATGGTATAAAGTTCCTAGTAAGAGGTATTAGTTCCTGTACAGACGGCCCTCTCGACTTCTATTCCTCAAATTAGATGAATGAATGAAAACAACCTTTTGCCAAGGGTATAAAATCCTAAGCAACTACTTCACATAGAAGGTTGGGGAGGAGAGAGTATTGGTGATTGAAATAAGGATTCCTCACTTCTCTTTATTATGACAAATTAATTCATAACCCAAGAGAAAAGCAAACTCTTGCTCACTCATTCTAAACTACATCTTATTTTCCTCCTTCATTTCTTCCTTCATCATAGTTATCCAAAAAGGAAACACATTTCTCCCGTCTTGATGGGTGCTTCAATTTTTCCTATTGATCAGAGCATGCGTGATGCAGCCAGGTTGTCCCTGGTGTGGCTGACAAAGGGAGGAGCTGCTCAGATACCCCTGCTAGGAAGGGCTCACTGCCCAGCTTCACGGAGTGTGATTGGCTGACAGTGTCCAGTGTAGGCTGCTTCAGCCCTAGCCCTGGGTTTGCAGTGTGCTACAGTCTTCTCAGGGTGGCCTCTGGCCAGTGGTGTGCGGGCCCATACCAGCTGGTGAGAGAGCTAATGATGTGCTTGTCTCTTCTCAACTCTGCATTCAGTGATGTCCTATTGGTACCTTGAAATCAGCCACAGTGCAAGTATTTACACTACAGAAATTGACAATTGCTATAAATCAGAGCTTTCCCCCTGGAGAGCCATGGTTAAACTTTCAAGATACCATGCCCCCCAGCCAATGGCTGAGCAAAGAAGTGGTTCAAGGACCTGACTATTTCTGCTCAACGTGGGACTCCTCCAGCCAGCAATCTTTGCTGTGGTGCTCCCTGGTGAGCTTGCAAAAGCTGTCGAGTCTGCTTCTTGGATTGATTCATCCCCTTGTCCCAGACTGCTTCTTCCCATCTTCCTTCTGCAGGTGTTACTCCCAGTAAACATCTACATTGCTAACTCTGCCTCAGCATCTGTCTCCTGGCACACCCAACCTGGAAGAGCTGGGTAACTGGAATTGGTTTTAACAGGAGGTGTTAAGGTGGGGTTTTGGATGCTCGCCTTCTGGTTGATAATGAGAACTTGCCCTTGGTGAGAGGTGGTGCATAGACACCAAGGTGAGCATGGTATCCCAGCTGGGGCACTGACCCAAAGAGAGTTACGGAGATGGTCAATAGAGCAAAGTTTCCCTAGTGGCAAAATAGATGGTTGATTGGCAACATGCCATACATATGTGTTCACACACACACACACACACACACACACACACACACACACACACACACACACACATTAACCATCACACACCCTCAGACTTCAGCTCATCCATTCTTGTTTTCTTTGACATGTGTGGTTAATTTTATGTGTCAACATGACTGGGCCATAGGATGCCCAGATAGCTGGTTAAACATTATTTCTGGGTGTGTCTGTGAGGGTAATTCCAGAAGAAATTAGCACTTGAATTGGTGGACTGAGTAAAGCAGATGGCCTCCCCAGTGTGAGTGGGCCTCATCCAATCCACTGAGGACTTGAATAGGATAAAAACATGGAGGAAACTGAATTTAGCCTCTGCCTGACTGCTCGAGGCGGCACCTCAGTCTTCAACCCTAAGCACTTCTGGTTCTCAGGTCTTCAGACTTGAACTGGAAAATATATCATGGGCTGTCCAGCTCTCTGGCCTTAAAACCACACTACCATCTTTCCATCTTTCCTGGTTCTCCAATTTACAGATTGTGGGACTTCTCAGACTTCATAATCATATGATCCAACATCTTATAAAAAACTTCTTTCTCTTTCTTGTGTTTTTTTTTTTTTTGAGACAGAGTCTCACTTTGTTGGCCCAGCTAGAGTGAGTGCCGTGGTGTCAGCCTAGTTCACAGCAACCTCAAACTCCTGGCTGGGCTCAGGCGATCCTCCTGCCTCAGCCTCCTGAGTAGCTGGGACTACAGGTGTGAGCCACCATGCCCGGCTAATAAAGATTTATTTTTCTCTTTAAAATTTTCTCCAAACTTTAAATGGCACAGTGTTCCCACTAGGAAGAATACATGAGTCTGAAATCAAGGAATTAAAGCAGGAGTGGACCCACTTACCAACACTTTCAGTGACCCACAGGGAGGACCTGTGCTTCCTGTTTCTGCAACTGTGGGCTCCATAAAGTTGGAGACCTTCATCTCAGAAAGAAGTCTACTCCTGCCAGGGAATATAACAGAGGTCTCATGACTGTTGCCTGGGCACTTTGGCTTCCTTGTGCCCAGGGGCCTGCAGGCAAGATGAGGAGTCACCATTCTGTCATGGATAACCCTAACCAGCAGGAAAAGTAGGGCTACTGTTACACAATGGGAGCAGATGGATTATGTGTGAAATGCTGGTGACCCACTTGGGTGCTTCTTGGTACTTCCTTGCCCAATTACAAATAAAAATGAACAAGTGCAGCCAGCCTGGCCTAAAAATGTAATGGTTACAGGAGGCTCAGACCCCTCAGGAATGAGGGTTTAGTCACATCACCATGTGAGCTACATGGAATCAGCTGAGATAGCAGCTGAGGGTGAGAGGAATCGGACTGAACCAGGGGTAGCGACACCATGAGTATAGATGTGGCCTCGAGGCTGACTACAGCAATGAGTGCATCCCATAAACCTCCCTCCCATAGGTTTTCATCAGGAACAGAGGCCCAGAAGACCCCTGGAGGTTCTACTCCCTGAAAGTGTGTGGAGAGGCATACCCATGGTGCAAGGGGTGGACTGTGGCTGACATAGAGACATCTGCTCAGACGCCCCTTCAAGAAAGGACTCGCTACCCAGCTTTAAAGAGTGTGGTTAGCTGGCAGCTACCAGATGTTGGCACCTTCAAGATCTGCTTTGGCTTTCAAGAAGGGCTCACATTCTGCTTGAAGAGGCCTCGAGCCCAATGCCTGAGCAAAGCCTTGCTACCAGAGCCTGGTCATTTCTGCCAGATGCAGAATTCTTCTAATGGTCAATCTTTGCTCTGGAGCTCCACTTTGGGCTAGCAGAGACCTGGGCATGGATCCTCCTGCCCTGCCCTCCTCCCTCCTCTTTTCCTTTCATGGATATCATTCCTTGATAAACCATTTGCACTTCTAACTGTAACTCAGCATCTGCTTCTTGGAGAATCCAACCAATGACATGGAGGGTCAGGGCCAAAGAAATCCAACAGGACCTCCTGGAGCCCTTGTCTAATACAGAATGTTCCTGAAGACTTTTCTCTCCAGGCTCTGGCCCCTCAGAAAGGAATATGCAAAGATATGCTTGCAGGCTCAGATTCAGACAGCTGTGATGATGGGATCAGGCTTCCATACAGATGCTGCCTGAGCTCCAAACCTCAGCTTCTAATCTCTACTTGCCCACATTTCCAACCTCTTATCACTCCTGTTCCTTCTATTCCTGGTTCCCAAGACCCTTAGCTTTAGGATCATGCCCTCCATTGTCTGATGACCTTCTCTGCCTCTTCCCCATACCCCAGGTCTTGTCTGTGTGCCTGATCTAATCTCACAATCTACTGGTTTCCCCTGCCTGGACTATCTCCTAGATCCATCCAATTCTACTCTTTAGAACCAAATGCCTGGCCCCTACTTCTGCATGTGACCTCTTACTATTCAGATTCTGTGGGCCTTTCTGAAACTCCAGTTTTAATCAGCCTCCTGGTCAGACCTCTCCTGGACCAGCCAACCCAATAATGGCAGAAATTCTCATTGTTACATTGACTGCCAGACCCAGGGAAGGAAAGGAACCATTTCTTTGCCTTTCTTCTTCACCCTGACGCCTTGTGTAATTGCATGTACTCCCTATAGACTTACTACAAATCCTTTCAGAAGCATTATGTGGCATTTCTAAGCATCAAAAGTGATTCATATTGACACAAATCTGTGCTTTAAAAACCAATTATTTACTAATCATTAACTGAGCCCTTATTATAAGCCAATCCTTAGTTACTTCCAAGCTAGAAGATTCCCAAAGTAGCACAGATGTAGAGTTGGGTGTTTACTTGTTTGCTTGCTTTGCCATCTCTCTGAACTTCTTAATTTTATGTAGGTATTTTAATATTTTCTGCTATTAATTTTTAGGTTGGTGGTTAAATTAGTACTACTGCTTTATGGAAAAATGTCTTATGATATTATTTAAATTTATATAATCAAGGACATTGTCAGCACAATGACCACAAATCTGACCCATTTTGTTGTTCTTTTCATCTTGTTCCTATTCCCTCTCTCACATTTATGTTTCCTCCTCTCTTCTTGTGAAAAATCTTAGTGTAGAGAAAGGAAGTGTGTTCTTTTGACTATCATTATGATATTTGCTTGTCCTTTTTTTTTCTTTTAAGGAGTTAAGCCTCCGTAGTTTGGTGAAACTGAAATTTTAATAGTTAGAAAAAAGGGAAAAATTTAATTTTAAGTGCAATCTTCCAAATATATAGTAAGAACTTAAACCATCTTCAACAAAACAGCACCCTGCCTGCATTAACCTGACTTTACCACTCCCATGTCTGACTTTACTATTCCAGGAAATTCCAGCCCAGGAAGACAAAGTTGCAAATAATTTTACTGTTTCTTTCCAATACTTCCGCAGAATCCAAACAATAGACTACTGGCCTACTTAATTAGCCTTTATTAAAGTAAGTACCTCAATCTTAGGGTTCATCAAATAAATATTTACTTAATACTGTCCTAGGAACATTTGCCTTCTATGTCCACCAATCCTAAATAATTATGTCCTCAACCCTACCCAACCTCAGTTGGGTCACCTTCCCCAGCCAATCTGCCCCCCTCCCCTGCACACACCCAAATACCCTACTTTGACCCCCAAAGCCTTATAAATATCTCACTTCTGTCCTACCTGCCCAAAGATGCTACTAAGACTCAGCTTTGCTTCATTGCAGATTATTTTGTTGTTTTTCCAGGGAATCAGCCGTCAACAATAACCAACATTTATTGAGTTCCTAGCACTGATCCACCTCTTGTGAGGAGCCATGATAAACAGTGCCAACAAGGTGTTTACAGTCTAGTGGGTGAGAAGGATATGTAGAAATCTACACTTTGACACAGAATTAAGCAAATGCCATAACAAATGCATAAGCAACCAATCCTGATGCAACTCAAAGAAGGCTTTGCCAACACCTTGTAGAGGAGGTGATAATGGAATTTAGGGTGTTGTAAAAGCTGCTTTGAGATATTATGGAGGCTTACACCTTGCAGTGATTTTCTTCTAATTCTCAAATAGATAACTTCTGGTGTTGCCTATGGCCTTTTTAATGAGAAACAACATGAAAAAAGTCCAGAATTACAGGAATTATTCTAATCCTGGATACTGTGCTAATGAATTGTGGAGCTCCATCAATGAAGAAAATAGAATCCAAACACACACACACACACACACACACACACACACACACACACACACACACACACAAGTATATCAATACCCCAAGGAAGCAGAACTTGCCTATCTGCCAGAACCATCCTGCTCTTTCCACTGACTGTGGACTTGTTCCCAGCATCTGGTGGAGTCAAGTTCTAAGACAGGGCACCATGTTTCGTGATCAGTCACCCATGCTTCCTGCAACTTCCCCCAACAGCAGATAAACATGCCAAAGCACTTGTTTAAATAAAGCTTACTGACACTGAACTCTGATGGTCTTCTGTCATTTTTTTCCACGGGGTTTGGTTGGTGAGGGGGATGGTGGAGCTGGTGGTGTAACCAATACCTTTTGATAAATATGAAGCAGATTAAGCATAATGAGGTTTTTCCCCCCTGGTAATTGTATTAATTTTCTCTTAGGAAGGTAAAGATTTTGTTTGTGCAGCTGACAATTTTTGTTGAAAGTACAACATGGCCTGCCATTAGTTTTCTGAAGATGGTCCCAATCTGAGAGTGCTTTGAGGGGTATTCTGTATGCCTAAATGGAAGCTACAACCATTAGAAATAAATATTCTGGCCACATTCTAATTATACTTTTAAAATTAACAAAAAAAGGCATATGTGTGTTCACAGCAACTGTACTTCCACAATGCCCACAAGAAAAATATCAGCCTGATTCCCATTGAGTTCATGAAGCTTCAGCATCTTGCAGTGATCTGGCTTAACTTTGCTGAGAAGTAATTCAAGTATCTGGAGAAACAGCAGGTGCCGGCAACAAAGGTCTCATTCTACTTTGTCAAGACAGAGTTCAAAGAGTTCCTTAAAAAGACCAAAAGTTGATCAGGGCTACAGTCATCCTGTCAGGGCAACATAAGAACCACTTTTTACCTCATTAGCACTGTTTATCTCATATTGTGTTAGCATTCATTTTCACTAATATGATACAAAAATGTAATGATGTATAAGTGTTTTTTAATGTCATGTAAGTGAAAACAGGTGGGTAATTTACCATGGGCTCCATAGTTCGGAGCTGGCATCTCACAATGAAAAAGCTGAGCTCTTTTATTTATTTTTTCATTTATTTATTTTTTTTACCTGGGTCAGATTTCAACAGCCATGGTTTTTAAAATCACTTAGTCATGTCCATGTGAGACATCACACCAGATCTGTGGACCCAAAGCAAAAATCAAGAGAGTGATTTACTGGGGCTGAATGCCTCAACAAACAACAAGCATGTTTATATAGTTAACCTCCATTCAGAAAGGAAGCAGAGAGGGAGAGAGTGGTTTAAACGAGGTATCATGGGTATTAAAAGGAGTCTGTATTCAGAGTACAGGCCCATGATTAGAGCATTTGCCCTGCCTAGGTTCCTAGCTGCTGAGCTAATGGGCAATCCTTGAGGCATAAGTCAGGAGTGTTACTTTATAAAAGTCACAATGCACATTGGGTGGCATTGATTAGTCCCTGCTTTTTCCAGGAAGTTAGAAAGGCTTAGGATACCTCCACATCTTTTTATGAGAGACCCAGGTTACTTTCTTGCTGCCACCATTATTATCAAGATATCAATAATCTGGATTAATTTCATCTTCATCAATATTAGCTGAGCTAATCAATTTAGAGAAGCCAGGTGTCTTAGTGCTTTTTTCTAGGATGAGTGTTATTCAAATTCTCCCATGACTATTTGCTAATGAAAGGTTATAATATATCTAATATCATCTGGGAAAGCAAAGAGGTTATTTTGTGACTGAAACTGAGACACTTCTTTCTACCCTAAACCTTTGTAAACATAGCACTTTATTTGAAGTTTTTATTTTCTGGATTTTCTGTCTCCCCATTTTAATATTTAAATGGAAGAAAAAGGTTCCCTACCAAGCACATTGGTGCAGTCTTGCTCTGTCTCCGTTGCCTGTCAGCCTGTGATTCTACATTCCCAAATGCCCTGCGGGAGAAAGAAATTGTGTCCAGACACAGCCATGGGAATGGAATTTCCCATACCTTGAGCATGACCTCCAATTTGACCTTAAAATTAAAAACTTGTTTGTGAACTCCTGAGAGAGAAAAAAGTATATAACAGTAGCTGCTGTTTAAAAATATAATTGGCAAGCATAGTATAGGAACAACATATGAGTCAATCACAGACTCCCTTAGATCCTAACAACTCACAGCCCAGATTTCCTGTGTTTTGCTGCCCATGAGTGGACGAACCACCAGTGTAAACATCCAGGAGGGGAAAAGAACTATTCCTTTCTAATCCCAATTTGCACTGGCAACCTTTCCCAAGTGTTTGTTTAAGGACTGGCATCTCTCACTTATTCAGTCACAGTCTGAGAATTTGTAATCAAGCTTGTTTGTGCTTAAGAGCACCGTTCGGGGCTTTGGCACTAGAGAGAGGCTTATTAAGTCTTAACTTTATCATTTGCCAGCGGTGTGACCTCAGTTTCCTGATCTGTAAAATGGTGATAAACAATGGTACAGTAGTTTCCCCTTATCCGTGGGGGATATGTTCCAAGACCCCAGGGGATGCCTGAAACCACAGATAGTACCAAACATGCGCTATGTTTTTTCCTGTACGTACATACCTGTGATAAAGTTTAATTTATAAACTAGGCACAGTAAGAGATTAACATTAGCTAATAATAAAATAGAACAATTATAATAATATTCTATAATAAAAGTTATGTGAATGTGATCTCTCTCTCTTTCTCTCTCTCAAAATACTGTAATATTTTCAGACCACAGGGGTAACTGAAACCGCAGAAAGTGAAACTGTGGCAAAGAGAGACTATTGTACTTACCTGAGACAATTGTTTTGAGAAAAAAAAAGGATATATACTAGCAGCTCATTTGACTAATATTCCATTCCATTAAATTTTCTTCTTAGGAAATTGCTGAATGGCTTATTCCTTATGATCAAGAGAACTGTGAGATGGCTGTACCATTTCCACCTCTGAGAAAATGATGAACAAAATGGTATGTTACTAACATCGTCAACAATATATCACATTTCACACTTTACAAATGAATTTGCACTATATTACTTAATCCTTACAACAATCCTGTTATTAACCTTTGAATGGTTATTATTGCCTATATTGCCCAGATGACATATTACTATCGCTAGGTATACGCTGGGAAAGTAAGGTCCAAAAATTGTGAGTGACTTATTCAAGATCAGATATTGTCTGTGCAACTAGATCATGGTAGATCATGGATTGGAGAACGGTCCTACCTTGGGAAGTCCTTTGCCATTTCAGTATAATTCAGACAAATTAAGTGTTCTTGCTGGGAATTCTAAATTGATTCTCTATCCCTGATAATTAAATTAAAGACCTTTTTTATGCAGGCTGTATCATGCTAGTGGTCAGTAGACAATTCCATGCTAATCAAGAAAGCACTGTCATTTAGTGTCAATATTTTGTTTGTTTGTTTCTTTGCAGTTCTTGTAAGCTGCAGTGATTTAAGAGATGGTTTTCTGGAAGTTGGATTTATTTTGTTGTTGTTTTTGTTTATTTATTTCTTTTGCCTAAATGAAAAACTGTTGATGGACTCAACTCTTCACAAGTTGATGTATTACTGTATCACAAAAGGCCAGGTTGCCTTGGGTTGTCTATGTTACGAAAAAAAATTTTGTTTTTGGCACACAAAGTGATAGAGTTTCCAAAAGGTTGAAAGAGACGTTTTTATGTGTATTTCATGCTGCTTAATAACTGCTTTAACTGCTGATATGGAGCTGAATTTCCCTAATATCTTATTTAATTGAAGACCAGCTATGTGTCCAGAACTCTGCAAGAAACTGTGAAGCATATTTTCTTCTTTAAATGACACAACATGGTTTCTGCCACAAGGTGCTAGAAATCCAGCAGACATTAAATGTCTTCCAGACACTTTCAAGAACAATACAATACAAAACATAATTAAATGTTACATTGTGTTTTACAACTGTCAAACACTACAAGAGTTGGGGGAGACGACAGTGGGCTGAGTAGCCAGGGAGGAAGTAAGGAAGACTCTCTTGGTTTAATCTGCACCATTCATGCAACGGACAGGGTCCCCCGTTATGAGGAAACCCTCAGGAAAATCCCCAAAGGGGCTCATATAGAACAAATCTTTCTTCTTATGGGAATAGCTAGTTGACCATTGTTCTAAATGCAAGAGCTCAAGGTGGCTGCCTTCCGCCTTACTTTTCTGTGCTAAAGGAGAAAGACTAACATGAAAATCCCTTCTTGCAGCCTGTTTCTTAAAATTTTCCCTGATTCTCTAATGTGATTGAAACTTATCTCTTTACATTCCAAATAAAGACAAAGAATATTGTAGTAGGATTTCACCATGGGGGGAGATTGTAATTAAATTTTACACCAGAATCTTGCCCTTAAGAAGATAATGTAAAGAATAACACTGTTCTCCCTTTTTTTGTTGTTGAAATGGGAGTAGCCCACCATGAATGGAGAAACTCACCCCTAATGCCAAGGGAGACATTTGGTGGTCTGCTCCCAATCATTGAGCAAGCAAGAGTGCCCAAGTCCAAGGACAAATGAACATTCCCACATTTAGGCAGAGGGTTAAAAGCAGTAGGGTAGTGCCTAGATATCGCTTGGAGGTTGCAATTGATAGGGAACATAGGGATATGCAATATCTTGACTTGTTTCTCGCTGTGCTGAAATTTCCATCTTATTGGGATTAAAGGTATATAAATATCCTCTAGCCTGAGAGAGGAGGCTTTCCTAATGTGCCAGACCCTAAAATGCCTATTTCTTTAATCCCAGCCCAGCCAGCCAGCCACAGCTGATGGGCCATGTTGGGTACCAACACAGGTGCAGCCAATCCATTGCATGGCAATAACAGTGACTTTTTCAAGAACTTAAATGAATAACACAGGCACTAAGGAAGTTGGATGCTGAGTCAAGCTATTGAAAGAGTAATAAATAAAGTCCAAGGCCTCCTGCTGATGAGATCCTGGATGTCCTGCTTTTTATCTGTCCTTATGATAAATCACTGTTACTTAAACTAGCTGATTTGCAACAAAACCATCTTTAAGTCAGAGCCTGTGGCAGCCTGCTAAAAGAATTCGGATGGGAGGGGACATTGTGGGCTTGAAGAATGAATTGGAGAGTTCATTTCAGGGGGAGGCAAAGCCAGTGTTCATATGGAGACTCCTATTGTGTTATTTTCTTCTCTTACTTTATCACTATTTTTATATGATAATGGTAATATAATATGTAGAATCTAAAAAAGCTCAAAAAAGAAAATAAAAATAACATGTACTCCAAGTACGTAGGAGCATAAACATTTTGCTATAAATGCATCTAGTCAGATATATCACTTTGTACAAAAGTGAGATTGTGATGTATATACTCTTTTAACCTTTTGCTTATTTAATTTTACTTGAAAAAATATTGAATTATTATATAGCACTCATCATATTTCTTAATTTCCCTAATGTTGGACATTTAGGCTATTTCCATTTTTTTTATTATTAGATGAGATCCCGAAACAAGCATCCTTCTAACACTATAGAAATATTTGTGTACACCTCTGATTCTTTTCTCCGTAGAATAACCTCTTAGAGAAAAACACATTTCTCCTCAGAACAAAGGTAAGCTTCAAAGAATTTCTAAAAATAAAAGTAAAAGAGGAAAACACATAAAAATTATCAATAGGCTGGGGGTCATAAAAATGGAAAACTAGGCTTTTTGTTTCCATTTTTGCCTATACCTAAGGGCACACCTTACTGTCCAGCTACAAATCTGGTAAGTGGGTAGAATTGGCCACTACTGTATTTATTGTATGGAAGAAAGGAATCAGGGATTTATTTCAGCCATCAAATTCCAAAGATACCAACAAATATGGAAGGCAAGTATGAAAATGTGGCCATTTGAAACTAGAAGATTCGTGTGGCCTTATTCACAGAGGCCCCTTCGGGTTTGGACTTCCTCATGTCACCAACATGCCTGGCTCCAACCCACATGTAGAATCAGGCTTCACGAGAATGAGGGAGAACAAAGCGATGATCAAGTGTGCATATAAAAATCCCTCGATCTTTTCCTTGTATGTAGGTAAGAAGTTTTTTAAAGGACGAATGCCATTTAAGCCTATTAAGAAGCTTATTTGTTCTAACATAACACACAAAAACACATTGGTGAATTATCAAGCTGACAGTGCACTTAGTAATGAGTGAGGATTAATGTCTTTGCAGAAATGTGATTCATGAATAAAAACTGGTACGAAATTAAACTCTAGACATATAGAGTCATTTGTAATCTTTAAAAAGAAGGCTGTGCTGAGTTGTGAATTATTTTTGCATGGGACTGAGGTACGAGTTATGGAAATATGAGGTGAGAAGAGGTGTTTGGTGTTCAGGGCATACTTAAAGCCTCTCGACCTGTGGGGCTGCCTGGCCAGCTGCTCTCTGCCCCGCCTCTGGCCTTTAAGCCAGACCAACACAATCACCTAGAAGTCGGTGACAAATGCCTGCATAATGTTTGCAATTACGCTTTCCTTCTTTATTCCCAGCCTATTTTTTGACACTATTTCCACCAAATTCTAAACTCCTAGTAATTGTTGTAGGTTGAATTGTGTCCCTACAGAAGTTGGTGAAGTTCAACCCCAGTACCTACGAATGCAACCTTATTTGGAAATAGGGTCTTTGTGGATGATCAAGTGAAGATAAAGTGATTATGGTGGGCCCTAATCCAAGATTACGGTGTCCTTATACAAAGGAGAAATTTAGATACACACACACACACACACACACACACACACACACACACGGAGAATGCCATGTGAACATGAACGCAGAGATTGGGTGCTGCATCTACAAGCCAAGCAAGGCCAAAGATCGCCAGCAACTCCCCAGAAGCCAGGAAGGGCATGGAATAGAGTCTCCCTCGCTGCCCTTAGAAGGAACCAACCCTGCCAACACCTTCATCTTGGACTCCTACTAGACTTCAGAACTGTGAGATGATAAATTGTGTTGTTTAGGCCACCCAATTTGCTGTACCTTGTTAGGAAAGCCGTGGTAAACTAACACGGTAACCTGACCCAGAACCTGACTTTGTCCTTTGTACAAATCTTTGAGGGTTTAACCCCTACTTCTTCTAAAGGACTTTGATTTCTAACCTACTACTCCTCTATCCTAGTCCTGGCTCCCAGGAACCCACTTTCAGCCTGGCCACGGGGCCCTTATATTTTGACCCAGACATATCTTGCTCCCGTATATTTTCCACCCTGAGCATGTGTTTGTGGATAAGGGGTCAGGGAACAGACTTCCAAAGCCAGGGGTTCAGAGCGGGGACACTGGCAGAGGAGCTGGAGGGGGTCTGAAATCAGCTGTTGAGCCTTTGCTGCCTACACATGCTGCAGGAGAGAGAGGAAGTAAGTGGTGGTTCTGCTGCTGGGAGCTTCCAGAAGGAAGCTGCTCCTGTGTGTCCCCCAGTGAAGCCATCTCCAGTGTAGGCTGGTGGCCAAGAACATGTACTCTGCAGTCAGGTGGCCTAAATTTGGATCGTGACTCTAACGCTTACTGATTGTATGACCTAGGGAAAATCACATCTCTGTGCCTCAATTTCTCCATCTATAAAATGAAAGCAAGAATAATCCCTACACCATCATATTATTGTAAATATTTAAAAAGTCGAATATATTTAATGTGCACAGAACAATGCCTGGTCCATAGTAAATGGTACACAAGTATTTGCTTTTTTGTTTTCTTTTTTATTCCTTAGGAGACCATATGTCCCAGTTTTTGTGAGACTGTCTCAGCTTATACCTGTGATTTTAGCACAATTTATAGCACTTCCAACAACTTCCCCCACCCATCCCTCCTTTCACTCTCAAAAGTAATCCGTGTTTACTCTACAAATCAGAACCTTCTCTGATTCTGAGATGCGCTTATTTCCATGGCAGTCCCCAACCCTGCTTCAGTATCTGGAAATAATCCCTGCTTAGAGGCAGGAGATTGCCTACCCTGAGACAATTTGGTCTTGGAGTATCCCTGCTCAATGCTCAACACCATCCCAATGCTCGGGGCTCTTTGTAGTGGATATGGCCTGGAAAACCTATACCCCCTGCTCCTTTTTAGCTATTACAACTATAGTGCACCCTCTGCCCAGTGCTCTTATAGACAGCAATAACTGCTTTATTATCAGCTATGAGGCATTATGAGTGTACAAACTCATGCAGCGTGGTGATTCTATAAATAGACACATAGTCTAGTTGAATGGACAAATCTTTCAGACCTTGCTAGGCAACACTTGCCTAAAATCCATTCTCTTCCGAGAACAGGCATCTTTGGTGGATTCTCAAAAATCCTGCATTCTCTTTCACTTCCGGTGTTCTCTTATTCTGAGTTGATGCCCTGCTCAGTTAGCTTGATATTCTAATCTGGTCTCTTCTGATTCTTCTCTCTCTGTCTTTCCTACCTTCCTACCTTCCTTCCTTCCTTCCTTCCTTCCCTCCTTCCTCTCTTCTTTCCTTTCTTCCTTCCTTCTTCCATTTCAATCAATATTTATTGATCCATCTATTACATGCAAGGCATTGTTCTAAGTGTTGGGGATACAGTGGTGAACAAGGCAGAAAAAGGTTGTGCCTTAGGAAGTTTATATCCCCATGGGGAGAAAGAGACATTAGACACACAAGCAAGTTAAATAAAACATTTTAGATCAGGGGTTAGCAAACATTTTTTTTAAAGGACCAAATAGTAAACATTTTAGGTAGTGTGGGACGCTGTCACAATCCAACTCTGCCATTGCAGTGCTGAGTCAGCCACAGCCATGCAAATGAGTGTGGCTGTGTTCCAATAAAACTTTATTTATAAAAACAGGCAGCAGATTGGACAGATCTGTAGACCATATCCTATTTTAGAAAGCAACAAATTCCATGAAGAAACTAAGATTGGGTAAATTGTAACTGAGAGGAAGAATACCTTAGACAGGAAGGTCAGCAAAGGTTCCTCTGCAGAACACAACTTTGCACTAGGCCCTGAATAATGAAGAGGAAGTCATGGCTTAGAGTGTTCTAGGCAAAGGGGTCACGTGGTGCAAAGATCTTATCAGAAGAACAACTTTGGAATGTTCTAGAAGGGGAGAGAAAGTGTGGCTGGAGCATATTGAGGAGAGGGAGCCAGAGCCAAGGCAAGCCTTTTAGATCTTATTATGTATGGAAGGGGCAGCCATTGGAGGATTTTAAACAAAAGAGTGCTTAGTCTCATTTTTGTGTTTAGTTCACTCTGATTGCTGTGTGAAGAATAAATCATAGGCGTAACAAGTGACCACAGAGAACTGTTAGTAGCCTATTAGAGTAGTCCCAATGAGGGGTCCAGTTTTTATTGCTGGTCTAAAATAAAAAACTGGCTGAACGTTCTCAAGACCCTCACCGCTTCAGTTAGGGCTCATTGGTTGCAAGCAACAGAAACCAATTCTGAATTACTTGAGTACAAAGGGAATTTACTGGAAAGGAATGGGAAGTAGGGGTCTAAAAATCAACCTGGGAAAGAACAGTACTCTTAGAAAAAGAACTTACTTAACAGTTGTGAAAGGGCCCTGTAAATGAGAGTGAGTTCTAAGCGAAAAGTAAAAAAATTCCTGTGTTACTTCATTTAAGATTTCACAGAGTGCCGGTGGCTGATCTTCTGTCACGAGCCCGGCCTTGGCAAGGGGAGAGCACAGCGCCTTGACTTAAAGTCTCAGCAAGAGTACACAGAATGAGAGAGATGCGACTACCCCAGTAACAAACTAGGGTGCTGTTACCAACAGGGAGAACGGACATCGAGTGCCCCAAACACAGTAAAAATCTTCAAGATGCTTTTTTTTCCTGGTGTTCAGTTTCAACTAAAGGGAAAACCTCCTTTCTTCCTTTAATTGTTCTCTCACCATGAAGTTTAGTTCCCCATAGAAAGAAGACATTTATTGGGCTAGAAAAACATGTCCTGTTTATACACTACCACTTTGCACTCCACGTAGAGGCTGATTTCCCTAAAAGTGCTGCTTTGATCAGGATGATTAGAATCCTGTCCTATGGAAGTTAAGATGCTCCCTGACCCTCCCACCCTCACGCACCTGAATCAGGGCTTCAGATTGCCCAAATGGTTTGATTTTCTGCTTCCCAAATACGGAAAACCTGCTCAATCACACCTCTTGGATTTTGCACGTTTTTCCCCCACCTAAAGCTATTCAAGTTTCCTTACAATGTTTACAGGGTACCTATGTGCAAGGTACCATGCTAAACACAGAATAACCACTCTGATACATTACAGGGGGTGCTTCCCAAGTTTTAATGTGTACCCAAACCACCTGGGAATCTTGTTAAGATGAAGACCTTTTTTATTCCCTAGCTCCCAGGTTTTGCTGATGCTTCAGGTCTGTTGGCTAGGCTTTGAGTAGCAATTCCTTAAAGCATATGTACTTGATAATAACACTTTCATTCAATAATAATAACTAACATTTGAGTTTTAATAAGTGATCCCCAAACATTATCTAACTCTTAGAGCCATTCCATGAGTCAGAACAGTATAAATTATTGTTTCCATTTTTAAAAACATTTTACCTCTCTCTGTCTACACACAACACACACACACACATACATATACGTAGTGTCTCTGAACCATTTTAAAGTAAGTTGCAGACATCATGGCACTTTATCCCTAAATGTTCCAACAAGTATCTCTTGAGAAAGAGATATTCTCCTACTTAATTTCAATACCATTGTCACACATGAGAAATTTAACATTGACACTCTAATGTCTAAGATATAGCCCATATTCAAAGTTTCCTCACTGACCCCCAAAATGTCCTTTATAGTTGGAATTTTCTTTTTTGGATTCAGGATCTAATCAAAGATTATACATTACATTGGGTCAGTATGTAACCTTCTAATCTCTTAAATCTTTTATGATAATGACATTTTTGAAGATCTCAGGAAAGTTGTCTAGTAATCTAGATTTGCCCAATTTCTTCCTCACTGTTACACTCAGGTTAAACATTTTTGACAAAAGCATTACATAGACAATGTTCTGTATCTCCGTTGCATTATATCAGAGGATTCATGATATCAGTTTGTTTCATAATGGGCCATGTTAAACTTTAATCACTTATTTACAGTGATGTCAATCAGACTTTTCAATCGTAAAGATACCTTTTCTTCTTTCTGATTAATAAATAAGATATTGGGTGATATTTTGAAATATTTTCCTCGATCATATTTTTCATAATTTTAAAACTTTAAATTTTAAAATAATTACAGATGTACAAAAAGTTGCAAAAAATGTACAGGGAGGTCCTATGCACACACCCTGCCTCCCCCAAAGTTAATATCTTGCATAACTATAGTGTACAGCTAAAATCAGGAACTTAACATTGGTACCATCCACAGATCTTATTCAGATTTCATCAGTTTTATAAGCACTCTTTTGTGTGTATGTAGTTTTATGCAGTTTCATCAAATGCATAGCTTCATGTATCCTCCACCACAATTAAAATCTAGACCTGTTTTATCACCACAGGACTCACTCGTGCCAACCACAACCCCTCCTCATAACCACAACCACTACCACCGCCCATTCCTAACCCATGGTGACCAAAATATTTTCTCTATCTCTATAATTTTGTTATTTTAAGAATGTTATATAAATGGAATAATACAGTATATAACCCTTTGGGATTAGCTTTTTTCAGTCAGCATAATTCTCTTGAGATCTATCCAAGTTGTTGTATGCATTAATAGTTTGTTGCTTTTAGTTGCTGTGTAGTAGTCTATCAATAATAACAGAATACAAAATCTTTTCAATTGTACATGATAGGCCATATTATGGTCTCAATATCTCAATCAATTTTAAAATGTTGAAAACATACAGAGTATGTTCTCTGAACACAGAAAATTGAGGTAGACATCAATTAAATAAATATATCTGTAAATTTCCCAAACATTTTGAAACTAAATAACACATTTGTAAATAACCTGTTGGTCAAAGGAGAAATCACAAAATAAATTAGAAATAATTGTGACCTGAACAAAAATTAAAACTCAGCTATAATAGTCCTTAGGCAGAACTTATAGCAATAAATGCTCATATTAGAAAAGAAAAAAATCTCAAATAAATGATCTAGTCTTCACCCACAAAAAACAAGAAAAAGAAGAGCAAATTAATCATATATGTACTATAATTAAGGCAATAAGAAAGATGAGAACAGAAATCAATGAAATAGAAAACAGAAGAACAATAGAGAAAACAAATAAGACCAAAAGCTCTTTCTTCTAAAAGATAACAAAATTGATAAACATCTGGACTGAAAAAAATAAAAAGATAGAAATGAGCAATATTAGAAATCACTGCATAATCACGGAACTGAAAGGATATCAGAGAATATTATGAATAACATTATGCCAATACAGTCAACAATTCCTTGAAAGACACAAAAATATATAAAATACACTTACAAGAAAACCTGCTAGAAAAAAACAGGCAAAAAATTTGATTAGCATTTTGATAAAAAAGATACATGTTGATAAACAAGCACATGAAAATATGTTTAGGATAATTAGTCAATAGTCAGGAAAATGCAAATTTCAATCACAAGGAGATATTACTACACACTCCTACTAGAATACTAAAAATTAAAAGACTGGCAGCACCAAGTGTCGATTAGGGTTTAGAGAAACTGGAACACTCACACAATGCTCCTAGGAATGCAAAATGGTATACAGACTGTCCCCTACTTACGATGGTTTGACTCGTGATTTTTCACCTTTGAGTTGGTGAGAAAGTGATATGCATTCAGTAGAAACCACACTATGATGTTTGAATTTTGATCTTTTCCCAGGTTGGTGGTATGTGGTATGATACTCTCCGGTGATTCTGGGCAGCAGCAGTGAGCCGCAGGTCCCAGTCAGCCACGTGATCACGAGGGTAAAATACCCATATTTTTAACGAAACAATATTTTCAACTTAAGATGCATTTATTGGGATGTAGCCTCAGTGTAAGTCAGGGGGCATCTGTAGTTACTTTGGAAAACTGTTGGACAGTGTTTTATAAAATCAAGCAGGCTTAGCGTTTGATAAATTCTACACTTTGCTGTTTACTTACCTAAGAGAAATGAAAATATGTCCAAAGACATGTATGCAAATGTTCATAACAACTGTATTCATAATAACAAAAAACGGGAAGCAACTCAAATGCCCATTGATTGGTGAATAAATAAACTAATTGTGTTATATCCATATGAAGGAGTATTACCTGTCAATAAAAAGAAGTGAACTTAACTGTGGTAGTGATTACACAACTGAATGTATTTGTCAAAGCTCATTGTATAGTACACTTAAAATTGGTGATTTTTTGGTATATGATTTTACCTCGATAAAGCTCATGTATAAGATATATTAAAATACATAATTACATATAAATATAAATATATTTAGAACTGAGGAATGAATTCAAAGCTAAAGGTATAGATTTGTGTGTCCAAAGCAAGGACATTATTCAAAACCATAAGTTTTCCAATAATCATGAAGGGAAGGCAAGGTTTATAATATCAACATCTTTTACAGATAAGGAAAGAGGCTCACATTTATTATGTGATTTGTCTGCAGTTAAATAGCTATTTTTAAAAGCTATAGCAATGATCTCATTATTCTATAATGATATACATATATAGGTATGTATAATCTATGTATACAATGGAATTGTAAAGGGGTCACTGAGTTCCATCTATTGAAAAGTTAAATCAGCAGTTACCTTTTGTAACTCACTCAACACTTTTTAAAATGCATGGGCAGAGAATAGTGACCAAAGACCCTTTCTGTCCCTCAATATTTATTTTTGACAGATATCCTTACCCACGTAGAAATATACAAGCATAGAATCAATATCCATACAATCCTCAAAAGAATAAGTAATTAGGTAGATGAGTATTGACTGGTGGATAGGGACAAGGGAGATAAGTGTATAAATGAGAAAGGAATGAAAGAGGCACAGGAAAGATTTAGGGTGGGCAATATGACCAAGAGAACCCAGAATCTCTGTGATCCTTAATCGTCTGTTGTTTTGTCATTTGATAGAATTAAATTCGCAGCCTCAAAGGCTTTTTAATTATTAACTTTGGGGGCTACATTTGCATTTACAGATATTAATAAATTCCTGATGCTAATTATCCAAAAATTAACACAGATTAAAAAACAAACATTAACTTCCTATGACCAAAACAATTATGAGGGCTCAAAAAAAGAACCTACATAAAAGCCTTTGCAAGCAGCATTCGGCATGGATTAAAATGCAGACAAAATGAACACACACGAAGAATGTGATGAATTTTTATGCAAGTATAATTTTATTCCAGATAGGCAACAATTCTTTTTAAAAATGAAATGACTTTAAAAATCTAGCAAAGGAGCCGGTAATGACCTCACAGCTTCTCATATTTCTTTTAAGAAATTAAATTAAACCATTTTTCATTTTGATGGGCAAAAAAAAAAAAAAGTCAAATGACCTGAAAACAATAATATTTTTGGTTTTTCAAACAGTAAGCAAGGTCTCTCTCATTTTCCACAAAGATTCACTCCCCGGGTATGGCTTTGTCATCATGGAATATACGTGTGTGTTTTTATGGCTGTTATAAACCCATGAATTCTAGGGCTGATGACAGAGAGACTAAACTGCCTTTAACGATGGTGGCATGAGCAGTAACTCGAGATAGTATATGCCATAGTGCACAAAATAGATCATAATATCATCAAATTGGATGTTCAAACTGAAACCTCTGGATCTGCAAATATTAATGAAAATAGTAGGCTTCAGAATAAACCATGGTGGTTGCTGAGAAAAACCAACTTACAGAAGCAATATTATGATTTGAAGAACAGAGAATCAATGCAGCCAAACCGCTTCAAACCCCCAGTGTATTTGAGGGGGAGGACAGGTAGGGGGAGGAGAGAGGGCCTGGGGTAAGACACGGTGGTCACACCACTGGCTTTACGGGCGTTCACCGGTAGCACCTCACCACTGCCATTGCTCCAGTCTGTTATACACCGTTCTGTAGAAGGGATTCTGGCAATCAGCTTGTGTGGGGCATAGAGACACATTTATGAAATCCTAATGGAAGCATACAAGTGATTCTCCTGGGGAAAAAAAAAATTTTTTAAATTATAACCCAGGGTGGGGGCAGCTGTGGGAGAAGGAGGGAGGAAATGGAGGATTGCAGAGGAGATGGCAGGGGGAAAATTTCAAGATTTCCTACTTCATGCTGCGGCTGTCTTGCTCCATTACTTCCTATGATGAGCAAGACTGTTTTAGGGGCTGTTTTTTCTGCAGCAGGTCAATGTTCTCTGTAAAGAGAAGCAACAGGAAGAGGGCAATGGTTTTGTGCTGTGAAGGAAAAATACAGAAACCCATTAAAGGGAAAGACACTGAGAATAATATTCCTTAGGATCTCTTCCCTCCTGTAGCTTTTTTGTACTTGCCAAACATTATTTCAAGGACAAATAGGTTGTCCTTTCATGGCATGCAACTAAAGGAGCACGGTCTTGGTATTTTGAGTGGAGGAATGGAAGGAGAGATTTAATTTATTTTACCCTTCTGGATATAAAAAGTGTATTTGACTCTATCAACAATTACTTGTTGCTTACTATTTTTATACGGGACACACGATATTTGTAATATTTATTCACAAGGGTTTAGAGGCAAAGCTACTGAAGAAAAAGCAGTGAGTAGCTACTGGAATGGGTATACGAGAAAGCAAAATAGAAGTTCAATTTCAGGAGAGATTCTGTACTCAAAAAATAAACTCGGGCAGTAAACAGAAGGAAGGAGGAAATAACATTAAAAAGAGGAAAGAGTTGATTTAAGTATTGCTCTAAAGGGAGTTCACCAAGGCAGAGCCTGGAAGACCTAAATATTACTAACAGGCTTCAACTTGGGGAGAAATCAGTAAGATAGTAATAGCATTTTGTCTTCATATTGCAGTTTTCCTCTAAGGATCTCCAAGCACCTCACATATATATTGCAAGATAAAAAGTTCCTGACAATAGTAGCTGCTAAACATTTGAGTAAGTTGCCAAGGGAGCTTGAAGCATCTGTTCTGAAAGTCCTTCAAATAGAATAGCTTCCTGTTTATCTGGAATTGTTACAGGCCATCGGTCTGTAACCTGGGAGCTTGCTAAAACATGGATTTCTGGGTTTACCCCAGAGTTTCTGGTTCAGTAGATCTAGGCAATGGGATGGGCCAAAGAGTTTGCATTTGTGACTAGTTTGGAGGGATGCTGATGGTGTGGACCCAGCGACTATTCATTGAGAAGCACTGGTTTATACACAGCTCTTTCCAATAATGGCACTAACCACCATCTGTTGAGCTCTAACTATATGCAGACCATGTGTCCTTTATTAGGTTGGTACCACCTTCATCCCCATCGTACCGAGGGTGAAGTTGAAGGTGAATGATAATAAACTATTACTCAAATCACTCGGCAAGTAGAGCCAGCTCTGGTCGTCAGACATGAATTGGCCTGAAATTGAGTCCTTCGCTCCAAACTGCTACGTTACACTGACTAGCTGTGGGGATATGAATGCTCTCTAAAAAACTGTAAGTTTCAGACTATAAACCACACAAGATGCAGAACAAAAGTACAAGCACAAAGTTTAAAGAAGGTAAATGGTTTTCTAAGGTGTCATAAGTTTTAGACCTCACTTTGATATACAAGGCTGCATCCCTACTGTAGGTATTAGTCATGAATCATACTGCTGTTACCCAAATATCAGCCGTCACTTTGTTCTCCGTTCAAAAATAAAAATTCACTGATACAGAATCATGTGAGAGTGATGTAGATTTCATAAAGGATGGAGGGAAGGACACGCCATGTCCCTGACCTCCTCCTTGGGACCCTCAGTCCCACTGGCTCCTCTCCTGTATTCTTCCTTTCTTCCTCCCTCTAATATGCAAATGACCACCCACTTTTAATATGCAGAGTTTCCTTCCTTCTTGAAAACTGAGCAACACCCAGGTACCTCCAGACTCTTGAGGTTGCTTTTTTTTTTTTTTAATTTCAGCTCATTATGGGGGTACAAAATTTCAGGTTATATATATTGCCCATGCCTCCCCATCCCCCCGAGTCTGAGCTTCAAGCGTGTCCATTCCCTAGACAGTGCACATCTCACTCATCACGTAGGTATGCACCCATCCCCTCCCCCCACCCCCATCCCCCTCAGTCAGAACTTCAAGTGTGTCCATTCCCCAGACAGTGCGCATCGCACTCATCAAGTAGGTATACACCCATCCCTCCCCCCAGCCCCCACCTCTGTCTGATACCCAATTGGTGTTATTCCCAAATGTGCACTTAGGTGATGATCAGGGAAACCAGTTTGCTGGTGAGTACATGTGGTGCTTATTTTTCCATTCTTGGGATACTTCACTTAATAGAATGGGTTCCAACTCTCTCCAGGAGAACCAAAGAGATGCCATATCACCGTTATTTCTTATAGCTGAGTAATATTCCATGGTATACATATACCACATTTTACTAATCCATTCATGAATTGATGGGCATTTGGGTTGTTTCCACATCTTTGCAATTGTGAATTGTGCTGCTATAAACATTCGGGTGCAGGTGTCTTTTTTATAGAATGACTTTTGTTCTTCTGGGTAGATGCCCAATAATGGGATTGCTGGATCGAATGGTAGGTCTACTTGAATCTGTTTAAGGTATCTCCATATTGTTTTCCACAGGGGTTGCACTAGTTTACAGTCCCACCAGCAGTGTATGAGTGTTCCTGTCTCTCCGCATCCATGCCAACATGTATTGTTTTGGGACTTTTTGATAAAGGCCATTCTCACTGGAGTTAAGTGATATCTCATTGTGGTTTTGATTTGCATTTCCCTGATGATTAGAGATGTTGAACATTTTTTCATGTTTGTTAGCCATTTTTATATCTTCTTTTGAAAAATATCTATTCATGTCCTTTGCCCACTTTTTGATAGGGTTGTTCGACTTTTTCTTACTGATTTTCCTGAGTTCTAAAAAGATTCTTGTTATCAGAGATTCCTTATTTAATAAATGGTGCTGGGAAAACTGGATAGCCACATGTAGAAGACTAAAACAGGACCCACAGCTTTCACCTCTCACAAAAATCAAATCACGGTGGATAACAGACTTAAACCTTAGGTGGGAAACTATTAGAATTCTAGAAGAAAATGTAGGAAAGACTCTTACAGACATTGGCCTAGGCAAAGAATTTATGAAGAAGACCCCTAAGGCAATCACAGCAACAACAAAAATAAATAAATGGGATCTGATCAAATTAAAGAACAGCCAAAGAAACAGTCATGAGAGTAAACAGACAACCTACAGAATAGGAAAAATTGAGGTTGCTTTTATCCCATGCTAGGCTCTTCCCTAGTGGTCTCCCTATGAAGAAATTTTCATACCCACTGCTTAAGATAAAATGTTCTGCATATCATTACATAGAGAACTTTAGAAAAAGTTCTTAGTAATTTCCAGTGGAGGGTTTAAACATACTGGATATGTACCATCTACATGTAGCTACTGAGTACTTGAAAAACATTCAAATTGAGACGTGTTGGAACTGTAAAATACACACTGGATTTCAAAGACTTACTAAAAAAATGTAAAATGTATCATTCCTAATTTTTTTTACATCGATTACATATTGGTATGATAACATTTTGGATATGCTGAGTTCAATAGGATGTATTATTGAACTAAATTTCACCTTTCTTTTTATTTTTGTTATTGGAACTACTGGTATATTTAAAATTAATCTGTGGCGAGCATCATATCTCTATTGGACAGTACTATTGTAGATTTTAAAGAGAACTAAGCAAGCTAACATCTGGGGAATATGTAAGGCTGGATTTTTCTGAAAGTCAGTGGATTAAAAAGTCATTCTATACCTGTAGAAAAACCAGAGAAGATCTACTACATAGTTATCTCCACATGGCAAAAGTCAAAAACTCAGAAATTAAAGAGCTTCAGCTGTTACTGACCAGAGCTCTTGACACTGGGTGGGTAGACAAAACTGTATCCTTAGGTTAATTCTTTGTACATCTGATATAGCACTTACATCATGCCTTACATGGCATAGCACTGCACAGCATTTGATGAATGGATGAATGAGCATAGAATATCTTCATTATTTAGACTACAAGCATTTTGGTGGCAAGATTTACATTTTTTATTCATTTGTCTTCACTGCACAGTGCCTTATGCACAGTAAGGGCTCAGTAAATATTTGTTAAAGGAAAGGCAGCATGGGAATACTGCAAAGAAAGAGAGTGGGTGGTGAGGTAAGGGCTGTGCCACCTGGAAATATTGGGTTTGGAGAGACACAAATGCAGTTCAAACCAACGAGCTCACTGAAGAAGGCCCACCCTCATCATTCACAAAGCCACAGGTCGGCACTTTGGTTGCACCTTATTTAATTATGAATTGCTTGATCCAGCATGTGATTTCAAGTTTGTGGCACATTCTCCAGTTTGCAATTTGGATGGCATCAAAGGAGTCCAGGCTGTATGTTTTCATGAAAGATTTCAGCAACTGAAGAAGAGACCTGAAACCTAGAATATCTGTAATCCCCGTGGAGCTAACTGCAAAGAAAGAAAACTCACGCATTTGTTACACAGAAATGTAAGGAGCGTCAACAAATCAGCTGTAGACAATTTGGGCCAGGCTCAATGGAGGATTTCCATAGGTGTTTACAACCCCTCCCCACAGCTCTCTTCAGTTTTCTCTTCATTCTATGCAAATGTAAAGAACAAAATTTACACAAATATAGTAAAAAGACTGAGGTTAAAAAAAATGAGGTTTTATTGAACAAAAGCAAGATCGTAACCATTTTATAAGAATAAGAAATACAGAAAACAATAGTTCCAGATTCAACAGCAGGCAGGCCAAGCATCTGCTTCAGGTATCAGCAAATAGAGGGCAACAGAAAATTTCTCTTTTAAAATTACGATATTTCAGATATTAAAGAATGCGGGTAATCGTAGTGAGACAAATAAAAAAAGTGATGAGACCTACTTATTATTCTTTGGCTTGTTGTTGTTTTTATCTGGAATTAAATATGGTGGTGGACACCATAATCTTTTTTTTAAGATCATAATCTTAATAGCACTTATGTTTGTATCCGGACCTGGGAGGGTCCAATTATTCCATGTTATACTATCCACATTTGCAAATGCTGTGGTCATGCCAGGGTCTCCACAGCATAACATTTTGTACTAAAGTTAAATGGAACACAGTTACCCTGACACCAATTTCCCCTAAATGTGCTTTTCTGTGCATGTTAAATCCTGATTTGTCACAGTTAGGTTGGCCCCTGAGGATCCATGGTTAGGATTGTAAGATAACATATCTCATCACCATCAATTCTTAGTTTTTTTCTTGAATATGGCTGAGGAAAACTGGATCTGTAAGCAAGATCTTGAGACCATAAAAAATATCTGATATATCAGGGAGGTTTTTAGGGCTGTGACACTATTCTGTATGACTCTGTAATGGAAGATACATGCCAATGATTTGTTTGTCAAAAGTCATAAAACACAGAACACGAAATTGAATCCTAGTGTAAACTATGGACTTTGGTTGATTGAGACGGGTGACTGTTCATTCATCAGTTATAACAAAGTGTGGCCCTGACATGGGGTGACAGTGCTGAGGGAGGCTGTGTGTGTGGCCAGGGACAGGGTATGTGGGAACTGTCTGTACTTTCCACTCAATTTTGCCGTGAACCTAAAACTGCTCTAAAAAATAAAATTTATTAATTTATTAAACATATAATACAAATATAGACACAGTTACGTGTTGTTTAAAAACTAAGACACAAACACACACATTAGCCTAGGCCCGTACAGGGTCAGGATCATCAATATCACTGTCTTCTACCTCCACATCTTGTCCCACTGGAAGGTCTTCAAGATCAATATCACCCTTGGAGCTGTCATCTTCTATGATAACAATGCCTTCTTCTGGAACACCTCCTAAAGGACCTGCCTAAGGCTATTTTACAATTAACTTTTTTTTTATAAGTAGAAGGAGTACACTCTAAAACAATGATAACAGTATAGCATAAGCAGATACATAAACCAGTGCCAGTTGTTTATTATCATTATCAAGTATTATGCAGTGTACACAATTGTTTGTGCTCTACTTGTACATGACTGGCAGTGCAGTAGTCTGTTTATGCCAGTGTCACCACAAATGTGAATGATGCGTCATGCTAAGATGTTATGACAGCTACGATGTCACTAGGCCATAGGAATTTTTCAGCTCCATTATAATCTTATGGGACCACTGCCGTATATGCAGTCTGTTGTTGACCCAAATGTCATTGTGTGGCACATCATTGTACATACACACATACAAACCAGGTTAAAACACATTTTCTACTTAGTGGGAGCTTTCTATACTACAGATGATGATGGAAAATGGATGATATAGTATTGGTAGCCTGGCAATCAACCTAAGAAGAGAAGGAACCCCTACTTCACGGACTAGGGGATAGAAAAACAATCATAAAGAAGAAAAGAAAGAAAGAAGGGGGGATGGGAGGGAGGAAAGGAAGGAAGAAAAGAGAAAGAGAGCCATATTGCAACGACTGCTCTGAGGCGTGGTTGCCTGCGGTCTGGCCGTGCTGGCTGTCAGCATATGTGGCCACGCAGCCGTGGGAGGTGGTGATTGCCATCAATTGTGTGAGACCCATGAGGACAGCGTGAGTCATGTCATGGCCACTCAGAGATTATCCTCAGACTAGTTGAGCCTGATAAAATAAACAAGGCATTTAAAAATCAGTCAGAAAATAGTGCATCTAGAACTCTGCTTACCCATAGGAAAAAAGGCAGACCAAAAATGCAGAAGAACAGAATAATAAAGATAGCAATAGTAGCAGTAGTGAGGAGTGGGATCTCAGCTACTGGCAACAAAAACCTACATACATCTTAATTATTCAGAATAAATTATTAAGAATAAATATACTGAAATAGGAGCACTTGTACAATTGCAGGGGATAATTTTTTAAACCAGTTGCCAGTGGGTTTTATTTTTTGTTTTCGGTATTTTGTCTTTTTTTTTTTTTTGGCATAATGAGATGGTCTCAGGTAAGGGAAATTTTAAATTTTGGGCTGAATGTCAAAGAAAAAAAATTCCTGACTGTGAGAACTATTGGATTACAAAATGGTCTCTCAAGGGAAGGCATAGAAACTCCATCTGCGCTGCTCTGGGAATAGGTTTGTTAGTTAAATTGTACTCCTTTTCTTAGTTGACTGCTTGACATTTCAGCAACAGAGCCAAATAATTCATGGGTCAACTAAGAAGAGTGCTTATTATAATCGTCTTTTAAAATCTCTACCAACAGCAGTGAATTAGAAAAAATATATAGTTGCTATTTTATTCTACGTGATAAAGCCTGTCAGATTTTTACAGTATGAAATCTCTTCTTCAATACCCTCGGATTGCTTTTTAAATGATCGCTGATATCCATAAAAAAGAATGCTCTGGCAGTGCTAAGAAAATAGCATTTGAGAGTTGACGAGAAATAATGAAGAAGGATTGTGTCCACTATTTGTAAGAACTGCTGCTAGAATCTTAACCATCCCTTAGACTTCAAATAATAACCTTGCTAATAATAAACTATATTAAAGCCAACAACATACCAAATGACTTTTAATTCTCATGGAAGCAGAAAGGGAAAAAAAAACACAACAGTTAAAGTAAAAGAAGGCTTGCAGAGAATCAATAAATTAAGAACTGCAGATTGTGACATTATTATCCTGTAAATACTCCTTAGTGATTCTTCCAGGATCTCTTCAAACAAAGAAATAGAAAATTAACACCATCCCATCCAATATTAGCATGGAACGAAGGCAATAAAGGTGAGATACTAGTGCTCTCAGGGCCTGGGGAAAATTACTCTGTGTTCTCATCCCCTAACATTTTCATAGAGTTAGAAATGGTTACCAAGGACAGCCTGGAAAAGCAAAACAAGGGAAGGAGAATTCCAAAATGGACAACAAGCAATTTGGACACTGTAGGAGGCAGACAGCTCTAACTCCCCACATATATAACCCTTAGGTGGTTTGGGTCATTTGTCCTACCTGCCACCTGTCCATGGCTCCAGCCACTGGAATCTCCAATTATCAGTGATTTTCCAAGTACCAAGAAGAGGAGAAGGAGGTTAATATATTTGTTTAATGCATTTAATCATAAGACCCAATCTTCATATCTGGGCAATGTCCCTCAATCACCCCAACAATGTTAGAAGGAGCAGAAAAGACATACAATCCCCATGAATGTGTCAAAAATTACTTATGTGCCTGCTAAACTATCTTTTCTCTTTTCTGTTGAAAAAGCCAACTGGTCAGAGGTGAGAGTCCATAAAACAAAAGGTATCCACGATGTAAAAAACTGTGATGAAGTAATTACTTAGATACATCAGCACTGGGTTAAAAACTTAGTATGTTCATGTCAGACCACACCAAATATATAAAAGTATATGAAAGCACTGAGAATGCTGGGGCTGGAAGAGATACCTGAACTCATGTAGTTTGGCTTCATTGCAGATGAAAAACCATAGCCAATGTTGACAAGTAAAGGTGATACAGCTGGAAAGTAACTAAGACTGGACCGGAAATGTCCAGTTTCTATTTCTCGTAATGCCCTTTCTCTCTATAACATATAGAAATATATTTTAGTTAGCCTTCTAGCTAATCCACTGTATACCCAGACACTATTCTAGGCACAGGGAATAAAGTGACAAGGAAGACAGACAGACAGACACAATTGTCCTTACAGAGTGTACAGGTTGGCTGGGAAGACAGACAATTAAATAAAAATAATAAAATGTGATAAGCATTAGGAAGGAGAAATATTCCATATACTTGAGACCTAGTCTAGTTGACAGATCAGTGACACACCCCCAGGGGAAATAGTGTTAAGTTGGAGCCTAAAGTGTGGGACAGACAGATGAAGTAAGACAGTCGGGACAGGAGAGGTGTCCCGGACAGCAGTGGAGGCCTGTGGACTAGAGGGAGGGGTTGTTGAGTTAGAGACAGAAAGACATGGGGGGTGAAGGGTCAGGAAAGAACAGGCCAGGGGAAGATGGAGAGACGACCCTGAAGATGTGAGTAGGAAGGATTGGAAGACACTTGAGAGTTTGTGGGATTGAGGGAAGGGGTACTCTATGGGAAGTGGGGAGCCACTGAAAAGTTTTAGTAGGGGAATCGAAATGATTATTTTTGTGTTTTGGTGTGATCCGGCTGGCTGTGTTGTGGAGAAACAGTGGAAGGCGGAAAGAGCAGATGATGGTGGAAAGATGAAGTGAGTTGGGTAGACACGGATAGACATGTGAAAGGGGGGTGGGGTTGTTGACTGACTAGATACGGGGGCAGTGTGGGGATGGGGAAAGTGAAGACTTTTACCGCATCGGAAAATGCAGAGAGAAGACTGCCAAGGGCTATATATAGTAATACATACATTATATATTAGTATTGGTGTGTGTGTTGGGTTTAAGATGCTGGAAGAGAAATGATCATCCTGTCTCCAAAACTGTCAGGGATTTCCAACGCAGAGCCACTAGCCAGCACTATCACATGGGAAACATAAAAAATGGAGGCTGGAAACATTGTACCAGACTTTTGGAAGAAATGCAAATTTCCTAGAAAGATATTTGCAATCGGAAGCAAATCCTTGGATGGGGCTAGGAGAGTTGGAAGAGCATTCCCCGAGCAAAACTCCTGTGGCAGCGAATGCTCAGGGTGAGCGACGGATGCGTTGGGTTGTTGTGAGTGATGTGTTTGCAGTTGGGCTCAGAGAGTGCAGAGAGCCGTACGTGGAATTAGGCGCACCTGTGCATAGCACAGATGCTTCAAAACAAAACAGTGGTGGGTTCTCTCTCACCAGAGGGGAAACAAATGGCAAATGGAAGCTTCAAAGTTGCCCCAAGGCCTTAACAGGCACAAAGACTGATACGTCACCTAACACAAATGACTCTTCCCTTTCTCCACCCTCCCACTTCCGGTCATGGCACCTTCAGAGTCCCTCCAACTTTGGGAAGAAGCAGGCATAGCCTCTTTGACCAGCTTTGCAGAGCAGGTTTCTGCTTTTGACTGCATGTCACCACTGTCTGTTTAGAGGAGACAACTTCAGCTTTCCAGATGTTCAACCCTTCTGCTCTACCAAACCTTTTGAAACACAAATCTTTCATGAAATTTCTCAATGCCAGTTTGTCAGCACTTGCTCTTGTTTAGTGTCCCAGGGTTCCTCCAAAAGCAGACCCTGAGACAAGGAGAAGCCAGCAAGCTGTGTATAGGGGGGTGCAGAGGTGAGAGGAGGAAGGGCAGGGAGCCGGGTAAAGGGTGTGTTATCAAGCCAGCTGCCATAGCAGGTGCCTGGAAATTAATCGGTTATCCTACTCAAGGGCTGAGGAGCTGGGGTGTTTCTATACCACATCCCATCAGTCAGGAGTTGAGGGTTTTGGGTGGGCATGTGGATAAAGGAGGGCTATATACTCTTATGTGAGTACCAAAGTGTTAAAAAGTCCTCAGGCAAAAAAAAAAATGCATTTTTCTGGCTGTGGGAGGTCAGCCGGTGTGTACAGATGTGGTAAGGGGGAAGGGATATGGATGGGGCCCTGCGAGTGGCAACACAGGCTTCCCCAAGTTGGGGCAGGGGTGGGAGGCATCAAGGTGGACTAAAAGGCAATTTACAACAGATACACACACACACACACACACACACACACACACACACACAGTAGGAAAGATGTGTGACATCGCAGATTAAGGCTTCTTGAAAACAGGAGAAAGCTATTCTATCATGGCACTGGGGGGAAAGATCAGATAAGACAGAACAGATGAAAAAGATTTCATCCAAGGAGGTTAGGGACAACATCGCTGGCACCCAGTTACTCTTTGCACTGCTCTTTGGAGGACTGCCCATTATTAGCAAGTGCTACTTGACAAGTTTGGGATGTACCTCGTCCCTTCCAAGCCCGAAACATAAAAATAGTTCTACAAACCATCTTACCCCTTGTCTGTGAGTGTACAAATGTGTGTGCCTATGCATATATATGTGTGTGTGCAATGGCTTAATTTAGTTTCTCTAAATTGAATCCTTGAGAGCAGACCCACAGATCTTGAGTTTTCATTTAGTCCATGCTGCTGCCTGCTACAGCAATCTGCATATTGTCAACATAGATGATGGACTATGTGAGAAATACATCTCACCTGACCCATAGGGAACTCATAGTACTTCAAATGTAGCAATAACATGGATCTTCCTTGGAGGAAGCTCCTGAACTTCCTTGGAGGCTAAACTTGGCATTTGCCAAAGACTAAACACGAACTTGGAATTTTGCTGAACTTCCAAGAAATGTGTTCTTAAGTACTAGGTTAATCATCCCATAAGGTCAGTCCTTCAGGGCAACAGAGTCATTTGATGGAGAGGCAGCTCCATCTGAGGTGCCAGCAGGGTCTTAAGGGAGTACAGGAGAGAAAGGCATTGTTCTGCTTTGCACAGGACAGATGCTATCTGTCTAGTTCGACATCTCAACTACCCACCTTGACACCTCGTGTACACCAATAGCAATAAAGATAAAATTGTGCATGCCAAATATAGTTGGTGAAGGACAAACAAGGCTAAATATTTCAATGTTAGCATTCATCTCTCTGTAAGAGGATCAAATCTTTGGGGATTAATGACCCAAATTAGTATGCCAAAGCAGCTTCTCAGTTTCTTAAAAGAAAATCTGAGTGATGCCCTTTAAAAATAGGAATTCATATATTCATGAGAGTCTGATTCTGAGGTTCAGAAGTCACGGAAAGCCACCCCTAAAACCCAGACTGCAGTTCATGGCGTTCTGAGTGTTACACCTAGGAAGGAGCCCATTACTTTCTAACAGGTAGACAGGGTCTCATGAAAAGAGAGAGGGGTATTGACCGGCCCAGGACCTTCCCTCCATGTCCCCTTGTCTCTGTTTTCATGGATGTCTATACTCTTGACTTCTACACAGACCCTGGGGGCAGAAGTGAAAACCCCCAAACTCCCAAGAAGAATGCAGAGACATGTGGTCCTTGGAACTAGAAAAAGCCCAGCAGATGTGTCAAGGTGACTAAGCCTCTACCAAATATCTTACTTTTGAATATCCTTGGTTCCATTTAAGAACTTCTTTAAAATGCCCTAGAGACATGGGTCTTCAGTATTAATTTTCAACACATTCCAACAAGGCTAGAATGACAGTGTTGTAGGATGGTTTAGAGCACAAGCCCCGGAGTCAGAGGTATCTAGGTTCAAATCTTAGCTCTTTCGTTTACTGAATGTATGACCTGGGCCTAAATACTTTTCTCTTTATGTTTTTATTTTCTTATCTAAAAATGCAAATGACAATAGAATCTACATAGTAGAGTTATTGTGATGAGTAAAGGACGCAATGAATAAAGCACAGTACCTGGAAAGTAGTAGACTCCAAACCTTTTAACTAGTACACCGGAAGTGATGGTGGTGGTGAGGGTGGTGGTAGTTGTAGGAGATCTGTGTTCACCTGTGCCTCAGAGAGTGAACCTGTACCCATGTCACAGGTGCCAAAGTAGATCAGTAGGACACTGAGCCCAGAACCCCAGCCCCACAGCTGCTCTGGGCATCTGTGACCAAAAACTCAGTGCTGGTGTGGCTGCTGGTAGGATTGTACCGTGCTATCCACTTTAGAGTTAGGTGGCCTTATGAAATATGAATGCAAGAAATACATATCACTTCTTGGGGAAAGCTACAATTGCTATAAAATACCCACTACTAAATTGGCAGGAACTCCTGTCCCATCACCTGGACACAATATCCCATCTCTGGATACAATGTCTATGTGATGAAAGTCCAATAAAAATACTGTTAAGCTACATCTAGAAAGAATAATGTGTGTTACCAGTTCCAGTTCAGACTGATAACACACATTATTCTTTCGGATTTCAGTTCCTGGAAGGATGGAAAAGAAGGAAAGAGAAGGAAGCTAAAATCTAGTGGTAGCTGTAGATCCTTCAGAACCTCCTGGCACTGGTGATGCAATGGAGAATGAATGAGACAGGCACAGTTCCTTCACTCAGAAGCTAGCATTGTAGTGAAAGAGTTAGGCTTAAACCAAAGAAACAAAAACCTATCATAGGAAATGCCTATGTTTATTGCAGCACTATTCACAATAGCCAAGATATGGAGTCAACCTAAGTGTCCATCAATGGATGAATGAATAAAGAAATTGTGGCACATATACACAATGGAATATTATATGGCCACAAAAAAGAATGAAATCCTGCCATTGGCAACAACATGGATGGAATTAGATGACATTATGTTAAATAAGTAAAATACTTTTAAGCTGCTATAAGTGAAACTGAAAGACACAAACAAGGCACTTGGATTATATACAAGGAAAATTGAAGCCATCAAAGAGAGTAAGGTGATCCAATTAAGGTTTGTATAACCTGTGTAACTACCACCCATAAAAACATGTAGAAGACTTCCTCACCCCCAGGCTCTTTGGCAGTCAAGACCACCAAGAACCCCTTTTCTGTCTCCTCACATTGATCAAATTTCTGTTATCATACCTATTCTTGAACTTCATATAAATAGAACCACAGAATGTATACTTGTTTGTATCTGGTGTCTTTTAATCAACATCATGTTTCTGTAATTCATCCATATTGTTGTGTGTATCAGTAGTCCATTCCTTTTAGTTGCTGAAGAGTATTCTATCGTATGCATATATCCCTATTGGACTATCCATTCACCTATTGATGGGCATTGGTATTGTTTCCAGTTTCTGGCTATTATAAAGTTGCTCCAACATTCTCATTCACATGCTGGGCCATTGGAAAGGTATATGTATAATTTTATAAGGATCTTCCAGTTTCCCAAAACTTTAAATAGTTTTAACATTTTATTCCTACTAACCAAGTATGAGAGGTTTGTTTGCTCAAAATCCTCTTTAACATTTAACAATGTCAGTCTTTTTGATTTTAGCCATTTCAGTGGAAGGGAAATAGTATCTCATTGTGCTTTAAATTTGTGTTTTCATGATGACCAATCATGTTGAACATCTTTTCTTGTGCATTTTGGACATTCATATAACCTTTTCTGTCTGTTCAAGTCTTTTCCCATGTTGACAAATGTAGGAGTTATTTATGTATATGGATATGAACCGTTTGTCAGATATATATTTTGCAAATATGTTTTCCCAGTCTATAGCTTGCCTATTAATTTTCTTAATGGTGTCCTTTTAATTTATCATTTTTTTCCTTTTATATGTCCTAAGAAACTTGCCTATACCCAGGTCACATGGTGCTTTTCCATGTTTTCTTCATTATTCTAGCTTTTACATTTAGACCTATAACCCATCTCAAATTAATTTTTAAATTACATATTCCTATACATACACATACATAAATTTTATGGATATAAAAAAGTTGAGTTTTTTTTTCTCCTACGGATATCCAATTGTTCCAGCAATATTTGTTAAGAAGACTTTTTTTTCCTTATTGAATTGACTTAAGGCCTTGTAAAAATCAATCAGCCATATTTTGTGGGTCTATTTCTAGACTCTCTATTCTGTTCTATTGATCTATTTGTCTATCCTTATGCCAGTGCCACACTATCTTGATTACAGTAGCTTTATTTTAAGTCTTGAGGCAGGTATTATAAATCTCCAAATGTATTTTTCTTTTTCAAAATTGTTATGGCTATTCTAGATTCTTTGCACTTTCATAAAAATTTTAAATCAGCCTGCAGGGATTTTGATTGGGATTGTGTTGAATCTCAAGATCAATTTGGGGAGACCTGACATCTTGATAATATTGAGTCTTTCAATCCAAGAACATAGTATCTCTCCATTTTTAATAGGGTCTTTAGTTTCTCTTAGCAGTACTTTGTAGTTTCAGTGCAGAGATCTTGCATGTCTTTTGTTAGATTTATTTCTAGGTGTTTGATGCCTGCTGCTGTTATAAATGTTTTTATTTTATTTTATTTTTCAATTTTTTCACTAGTTATATATTAGCCTTGCATTTTACAATCATACTAAAACTAGTTATTAGTTTTAGTAGGTTTTAATTTTTTTTGAAACTCCCATAAGGTGTACTGCGTACACAATCATGTCATTTGCAAACAAGTTTTACTTCTTCTTTGTCAGTATATATGCCTTTTATTTATTTGTTTTTTCTTGTCTTCTTTCACTGACCAGGACTTCCAATACCATGCTTCATAGAAGTGGTATGTCCATTATCTTTTGCTGCATATCAATCTAACCCAAAACTTAGTGGTATAATACAATAATAATTTTATTGCAGATGAATCCATGGATTAGGGATTCAGGCAGAGCTCAGCAGTGGTGGCTTCCTTGTGCCCCTGCCTTTCATGTAGGAAATAAACTGTGTGTTGGGGAGTATGATTCTCTAAATCTCTCTTGCCCTGTCCCCAGCCATCAGCATACTACTCCTGTGCATTTAACAAAGGCTTAAGGGAAAGAGTTGGCAAACTGGCACAAATATGTTCTGTAGCTGGGGTGCCTCTGAGTCATAATCCTCCATAGCAGCCCACACATGGCTGTTAAAAGTTTGTTAAAACAGCAATCCCCAACTACTTTTGGCACCAGGGACCATTTTTATGGAAGATAATTTTTCCACAGGCTGGGGGTTGTGAGGATGGAGGGATTTTTTGGGATGATTAAAGCGCATTACATTTATTGTGCAGTCAAACCTCCCCTGCTCTGCAGTGCTAGCATCACTGCCTCAGCTCCACCTCAGATCATCAAGCATTAGATTCTCATAAGGAGCCCGCAGTGTAGATTCCTCCCATGCGCAGTTTACAGTAGAGTTCACACTCCTGTGAGAGTCTAATGCCACTGCTGATCTGAGAGGAGGCGGAGCTTATGTGGTGATGTGATTGATGGGGAGCAGCTGTAAATACAGATGAAGCTTTCAATCCCTTGCCACTCACCTCCTGCTGTGTAGCCCAGTTCCTAACAGGCCACAGACTGGTATCAGCCTGGTACCAGGTCCACGGCCAGTGTTAAAAGTTAGCATATATTTGGGTTAAATAGACACAATTATACACAGAAATCTAGTGTATGATAAATGTGGTATCCCAAGAAATTGGGATAAATGTTGTCTTTTTTATTCTTAATAAATAGTGTTGAGACAGTGGGATATCTCTTTAGTGAAGGTAAAATTTTATACATTCCTCATACGATACATAAAATAAACTCCAAGTGGATCAGAGATCTAAATGTAAAAAATGAAACTATGAAAGTCCTAGAAGAAAACATGGGTGAATTTCTTTATATCTTGAGTGTAGGGAAAGGCTTTCTAACTATATGACTCAAAACCTGTATACAATATTAAAAAAATTGATAAATTTGACTACCAAAAAAAAATCTTTAAGATGAATAACACACTGGGAGAAAATATTTGCAACATATTTCACAGATAAAGGGCTAATATTAGCATACAAATAATATTTAAATATTGAATAATAAAAGACCTAAAATCCTGTAGAAAAATAGACAAAAGACATGAATAAAAAATTCACAAAAGGAGATATAAAATTACCCTTAAACATATGAAAATTTATGCAATTTTACACATAAGAGAAATGCAAATTAAACCATACTGAGTTACCATTTCTCACCCATTAGACTGGCAAAAACTCAAAAGCTGGACAATGTACTCTGTTGGTGACACTGTGGGGGAACAGACACTGCCATGCAGTGCTGATGGAATGCAAAATGGTGCGATGCTTATGGGAGGAAAAGTGGTAATATCTCACCAGATCACAATTGTGTGTGTTATTTAATCCAGCAAGCCTACTTCTAGGAATTTACACTAAGGATACACTTTCAATATTAATAATATGAAAATACATATGTGCAAATTTATTCATTGCAGTATTATTTGTAATTGAAACATATTGAAGGCTCCCTGAATGTCCAAGCATTGGTGGGATAACTGTGGTGCATGTACCCAATGGTGTCAAACACACTGTGCAGTTGAGGAAGAGCCTCATGAACTGATATGGAATGATTTCCAGGAGCTATTCCTTGGTGAACAAAAGCAAAGTACAAAAGAGCATACACGTTATGCTGCATTTTGTGTAAGAAGGAAGAGAAAATAAGAAACCGCACATACATTTGCTTACCTTTACATAAGGAACACAGGAAAAATAAACCAGAAACAAAAATTTTGTTATCTATAAGGTTGGAGATGGGAGGGGAAAAATAAAGTAAAAGGGATATGGGGGAAGTGACACTTCTCAGAATATTCCTTTTTGCATAATTTTGGCCTTAGGAATCATGTTATTGTTCTAAATATTCTAAAAATAAAATTAACCCAATAAAGACTAAAGAGAGGGAGAATCAAAAATGGAAAGCAAATGACACAAATGGACTGAATGTTTTTTCAAAGAATGCCATAATCACATTTAGGAAGGAAAAAAGAAAAAGAAAAAACAATCAGAAAACTTATAACACAGAATGTGACTATTAAACCCTAACTTAGTGTTGAGCAAGGTGGAATGTGGGGAGACAATTGTGAGCAAATCTTAAATTGCTTTTAGTTGGTTTGAAATTTGAAGAGATATGGATGAAACAATTCTGAAAAAATTTTTAAATGTCTTAAGAGATTGAGCACATGAGTAAATGTGTTGATATTGTTGGGGGCTAGGGTTCCCACTGTGGTAGAAAGGGCATACAAATATGAAATGGAAATAACTGAACCCTATAGAGATGGAATGGAATTGACGATAACAGTATGAATGCATGATTTCTAACATATGAACATAAACAGGCTTATAGATGTATGTATATGTATTTGTATAAGGATAATTCTATGTTTAAGTATGTATTAATTTATATATATATGTATGTGTGTATATACACACACACACACACATTGGCCAGGAAACAATGACAACTTAGGAGTAAGGAGCATATCCAGCACCCATAAGTTGGTCTTTAATACTACTGCTTGATAAAAGAAACCAGGGATCCTCCAAGAAAAGACTGACTCTACACCTAGAATAGGCAGGCCAAAGAGAGCCTGGCAAGTCTTGTTATGTCAAGGAGTAAGGAAGTGCTCCAAAAAAGTGATGAGGCCATGTCACAAAGATGCAGAAGTCATGTGAAGAGGCTGCCACTGGTCAAATCTGTGATAATTTAAATATGAAAATAATTAAGTACCATAATAGACTGTCAACTACTGAAAAGTAGGAATTCATGACTTTCTACATTTTACCTAGAACTGGAAGTCCCAATTTAGGTTCTAAAAGTCCTTTTAGTACTGAGTGGAGATTGGACTGGAGAGTTAAAATCCAAGTTGTGAAACCAGATCGGGAGCTGTTGTGGTTTTCCAGATGAATGACAGTTGTCTAGATTATATGTGGGGCATCAAAGACAAAGAAAACAAGATGTATTTTCAGGATAACACAGACAGGACTTGCTGGTAAATTATATGAGAAAAGAAGGACCTCGAGGACCCAGTGGGACTGCGATGCCATTTACTGAGAGAGAAAAATGTTAGAGGAAAATGTTTGTAGCAGGGATCTTGGTGGAGGTAGAACAGGGAGGGAAAAGCATTTGGATGTGTTTGATTTGTAATTCTGCTAGATATCCAGGTGGAAATAGCAAGTAGACTGTTGGATATATAAACTCAGGTCTCAGAGAAGAGGCCTGGGCTAGAAATTCTAATTCTGTGAAACAAGCATTTTGAACCTCATGTAATTGTGAGATTCTAAGATGTAACTTAATTTGTTCAGGCTTACCAACCAAGTATAATAAATTAATGAGCTAGAATTCAAACCCAGGTCTGTCGGACTTTAAGCCATCTCACTGTACTTTCTTGGAGGAGTTGAACTCCATCTCTGGTGTCTCATATCTCCCAAAGCACTTAGCAAAATACTGAATGCACAGCAGAGGTTCACTAAGTATTTGCTGATTGAATAATATGCCTTGGGATATTAGGAAACTCACCAAAGTCTGAACCTCATATTATATTTACACAGCTACATTCGAAGTGTGGACTTGACTAATTGCTTTCTAGCAATCGGTAGTGTACCAACTTGGGCAGAAAGTGAGCAGAAGCAGAGAAAACCAATCCAGCTCATTTGAGTTCCAGTCAATATTGGTCCTGAACACTTGGGCCTGGGCATTTGAAGTCATGGTTCAACCAAATAAAGACAAAACTTTGGTTTTTACAGTGGGTGCCTTGGCCTGTGTCCATGCCCGTAGGTAATAAAACTGTCCTGGCTGCCATGTTAAGACCATCAAAGCTTACTTAGTCCTCTTGCATCATTGCGTGGCCGAGGAATGCTGCATCTGTGATCCAATTTCTACCAAGAAAAGAGAAAAGACTAGCATGTTGTGCTTGAGCAGTACAATGAATCATCCAAGAAATCTTTTCCTGCCAGTTTTTATCCACTTTTGTCTCCACGAGTCTCTCTCCTTCAGCTTTTTGTTATGTATTTAGCATCCTTGGCGCACCTATCAGCCAGGACACAAGAGCCCATTTCTCCCCAGCGATGTAGGGTGTAAGCAAAAGTTTATCTTAACATTTTAAGGTTAGCGGTTCACCGTGTTTGGGAAGAGCTATATTTTCCACCAAACATGATTACCGCAGAAAGAGTTGTGTTAAACTGCTGATATGTCACAAGTCCCTCACTTTGGAACAGTATTAGGATTAGCAACCCTGAGGTTGTCATGCAGTAATTAAGGGACTGTGAAATGTTATATAAAGGCTCACAGCTGGCTATTCAAGACAGCAAAATTGAAAGGCAGATTGCTATCACCAGGGGAGATCAACTCTTCTAGGTCTGTAATATTAAGCCCTGGTGCTTGCTAGAAAAGCTGCAAGTATGGCAAGAGTTAATTTCAGGCCATTGTTTGACCCTCCTGGTTTTCCTGTGGTGGGTCACAGCCCTGAAAGAATACCATTATCACATAGCACCAGGATGGTGTGCGAGTTTCTAAGAAATAAATTTGTATTGCTGGTTCAAGTTCTTTTGTACTGACACCCCCTCAGTGACTGGCTCTTCTGGGGGAAATAGGACAGCGTTCAGAAGGCAGAAGTTCTCTTCCACCAGTCCCCCTGGCTCGTCCACCAGTCCCCCTGGCTTGCCCCTGCTCTGGGAGAAATGGAAAGTGACATAGCTGCTTAGGAAGCTATTATCATGCTACTTGGGGTTTCCTGCTGTTCTCATTGTCATTGAATCCCTGATAGTGTTATTTAGAAATAAGGGATAATCGCTATTGGTATATTGTGTATGAGATAGAAAACTGTTTCTGAGGTAGACTAACAGCCAAAGCAAAACGAAATCATTTAATCCATCTCGAAAGCCGTTTGTTGAGAGTATACTACAAAGCTATAAAGATCATTACTATTACAGAGCACACCGTAACATTAAATGAGAAGTTTCTTTCCCTGGAGAGGGCAGGGAGTTATTCCATTATGCTAACTCCATCTAGCACCTTCTGGGTTTACCACGACAGGCATAAGAATAGAAAGATGAATGCCTGGCTAGCTTAGGCGTAAACATGATCATTTTCACTGTGTAATACTTCCCTCTGGACTATAGGTATCTGCCAGGAAATCTTTAAAGTATAGAATTTTCCTGAGTTTTGATCATCAGTTTTCCCAGCAGCTGAGCACCAACCTGACACTTTACCCAAAGTAGTGGAGGTGGAGGGTGCAATTGGGCTGCAAAATGGTTGTGTAGATCTTGGGTTGATTGGAAGGCTTTGCTTCTGAGCACAACAGTACCTGGTCACCATAAATGTCATCACTGAATATAATGTTACTGTTTGAATTCTTGACATATGAATTTTAAAATAATAACATCCTATGAAATAATGTCTTGTGATGTAAATGAGCCCTGCTAACTCCTGTAGACATATGAGTAAAATCATTTAGGCCTATGAACTCTAAAACTATTTCTGAATAATCTACTTTATGCAATGCTTAGCTTAGAACCATGCACAAATAGACACACAGTAAACATTTTCTTTTAAGGAGAAGGAGGAAAAAAGTCAATTTTGATTATAAACTTCTTGGAATATCAGAAATCATCTTAAAATTATTGTATATAAATCAATAGTTTCAATTCAAACACCTTTTTTAAAATTTGAGAGGATACAGGTAAAGCCTTTATTCAAATTCTATCTAAAAATATGAGGCTACTTTTAACCCCATTCTTCTACCAAATTATAAAATATATTCCATTCCATTCTAATGTCTTTAATATTGGGAGGAAGAGTAAGTTAGAAAGTGATAGCATAGAAGAGACGTGGCAAATAGGTTTTATCTCCTATGCCAGGTCTGTTTAATTAATAATGCCTTCCTGCAGGGCTGGGTTAAGAAGTGGCCTGAGTGTTTTGGTTACTTAATGACATCTACCATGGGTGTCAGAAGGGTGGGATACATTCTTATGAGGTTGTACAGAGATACTTGGTTTTGCGAATGTTTGCCAAAATGGAAGAAAATTAAGATGTGATTTGGTGTAGACTCAAGTGGTCATTCTGAAACCTGTGTATTTTCCTTTACTGATCATAAGAAAGAGATCAACATAGAAACTCTAAAGGCTAAGTCTGACTCTGAGTCAAGATCAGAGAGACCAGCATATCAGAAATTGGATGGGGGAGCTATGTACAATGTTTCTTGTATCTTGTATCTTCTTCAATAAATGCCTCTATTTTTCATATTACATAACTGGATACTTTCCAGACAGACCACACACACACACACACACAATTTTATTTTAATCAACTGATGTAGTAGTTGAGATGGCTGCCAATTCTTTGACACTCCTCTGTTTGAGGGATAGGGCCTATGTGTGCTGCCCTTGAATCTGGATGTGTCCTTGAAGTCCAGAAAAGAGGTATATACAATTATGATAGCATCACGGTTAAGAGTTCAGACTCTGGATCCCAATCTTTGATCTGACACTAACTGTTTGAGCAAGATTTTAAATATCTCTGTGCTTCTGGTTTTTTTACCTGTAAAATGAGTATAATGATAGTACCTATCTAATAGGTTATTGAGAGATTTAAAAGAGGTACTATGTGTATAGTACTTAGAATAGAATCTGGCACTTAGTAAATGCTCAGTAAATGGGCCATTATTATCATTAGAGTAGGATTAAGTATATGTTCTTTGGGAGCAAACAGAGAGACAGTATCCCTGGTGGTGATGAGGGCTCAGGAAAGCCTTCATGGGAGAAGTAACTTTTAACCCAAGATTAGCAAGGTAAGGAGAAGTTCTCTTAAGAAGTGGGAGTTTGGCCAGCAAGATGGGGGTGAGGAGAAATGGGGAGGGGGATAACAAGGTGGGAGCATGAAGGGGAAGGCAGGGACTTCCAAGCAGAAAGAGCAGTTTACACGGAGTTTTTGGAGGCAAGAGAGACCATGGCACCATGCTGGTCTTGACTCCAAACCCTATGGTGTCATTTAGTGATTATACAATTTCTTGTATGTCAAGATGTCATTGACTTTCTAGATTCAAGTTCTTACTTCCCAGACTTTCCATCATTTTCCATCCTTTGCTCTAAATCTTCTCTAAATATCAACTATTCCCCTCTTTAGACAAAGAGACTAAGCTGTTCTCGGCACCCTAATACAAGTCAAATAGAGCCCCCTACTCTAGCCTTGTGGTCTTCTCTGGTTTCCAGATCTTCAGAACCTGGCTTTTTCATTGCTATTTTGAGGCCATTTAACCTTGCTAGTTTGGTCAGGGTCAGTCCTTAGCAAGTGATGACCTTATCCAGACACCGTGCAAACATTTGTGAAAGGAAAGAGAGTATCTCATTTAATAGCTTAAAAGTCCTGCATAGGCTTGAGTGGATGAAAACAGTTAAACACAGGTAATATTCTGCCTGAGTGGCTGCATCACTTACTCAAATCAAAACAGATGCTCTCTACAGAATGGCTATCTGCTGGATTCTCTCATACCTCTTGTAAGAGGGCAAAAGAGGAGGAGGATGGGATTACAAGTGAAAAGACATGCTGTGAGGGCAAAAGCCAAGCAGTTCAACCAAATCACAAAAAGTGTCCTTCCAAAAATAAGTCTTCCTTAGTGTGCAGAAGGAGGTAAGAAATTTTGCAATTGATGTGACTATGAACTTTGGCCCCTCTTATCACACCCAATTATACAAAAGGACAAGCTCTGGGCTGAGGTTCCAGGGACTTCCTAGTGCATTTGGAATAGAACACGTGCAAGAATTTCACAGATGAGCCAAGTGGGCAGAGCCAGTCTGACTTCTGGAATGCGCCACAAAGAGAAAAATCTCGAGACAGAATTAAATGCAGGTTACCAAGGGAGTTGGGAGCTGTGCAGACTTGAGTGAATCACAATCAGAAACAAGGATTATGTTGTTTAATTTTGAAGAGTTCCTTCCTAATTTTCTCAAATAAATGTCATTTCCAATGATCCCTGCTCTGAGCATTAATATAATAAGCACTCTGGCTAATAGAATTCATAGTAGTAATGGAGTATTTTGGTGGCAAATTTATCTAAATATCCATTTCATAAAATAACATTTGTTAAAATGTAAAAATGGATAAAAAGAACAAAAGGAAAGTGTTGCTTTTTCTTTTGTGTTTGATGGGTTTTTCATTAAGCCTACTTCTTATAATGATAAGTAGTCCTTGGGAATTAACAAGTCACTGAATTTGTAAAGCAAGCTTCCAGAATCTTACAGCTTTTACCTCTCTGATATTTCTTCAGGAAGTAGGATAATGGCAAAGCCATTTATAAGGGGAATGACACTCAAATGTTCTAAAGCTGCAGTCCCCAACCCCAGTGCTGTGGACCAGTACTGGTCCATGGCCTGTTAGGGACTGGGCCACAGAGCTCTACCTCCCCCATGCCCCTTCCATGGAAAAATTGTCTTCCATGAAACCAGTCTCTGGTGCAAAAAAGGTTGGGGACCACTATAGCAGACAAGTTCCACAGATACCCGCACATAGTGGAATATAGGAGCTATATCCATGTTCTCAGGTTTGTATAACATTCTTTCTATTTAGTAATTCTAGGCAAATGAATCTTGCTGTCTGTTTCCCAGTTGGGACGTGGTAGAGAAGACAAAAATTTGGCACAGTATTTTAAGCCCTCATCATTTATTAAAGAACATCACAGCGGAATTTCTTTTTTGAAAAATTTATTCTTGAGACCAATAATAGAAAAGAAGACCCAAAAATCATAAAGAAAATCTACCTATATTGATATAATAAATTGTTAGTGATTGATAGATTAAATAGTGCCCATTCCACACCACCTACTATGCAGGTTTGGGGACAGTAAAAATTGATAAGACACAAACCTGCCCTGTTTTATTTAGTGCAGATATTTAGTCAACATGCTGATGGTGGAGGCTGGCAGGGGCTAGGATAGGTGACCAACCATCCCAGGTTACTCAGGACTGGAGGCTGAGGGGGTCTCCCAGGTGCTAAAACCTGGAAGGTCTCAGGCAAACCAGGGCACTTTGGTCACCCATAGAGAGGAAGCTAAACTAATAGGGTTAGGGTCTGTTGATGAAAGATTTTGTGTGCCTCACAATGGGGCCTGGCCTTGACCTTGTTGGGAATGTTGGGCCTCTGGTTTTGACACACAGAATTTTGCAAAGGTAACTCTGGCCTGGAGGCTAACCAGGCATCATTTCTGACCATCGTTTCTGTTTCCATCCCACTGACCAGAAGGGAGTCCTTATAGTGGCAGCTGGCAAGAGAAGAGTGAGTGCCACAGGGTCTCACCTCGTTCTACCTGACATCTCTGATCCATATGTGACCAAGACATGTGGGAAAACGTGCCTGATTCCATTAATTCATTTCTCCCACAATCCTCTAAGGTAGAAGACATAGACTTTCTTCCCAATTCCTCTTCCTTCCTGCCTGGGACAGCAACCTGCTGCCACCTCTCTCCCGCAGCGGCGTTCTTGTTTGTCCTTCCCTGGAGCTGTAAGCCTACAGTGGCTGCTGAGGATCATGGTTCACAGAGGATGGGAATTAAAAAAACAAAATTCTACCATCAATTTTGTCACAACAGCATCTCTTACAAGCAAAGTTAAACTGCAATGATAAAAATCAGAACAGTGGTTGCTTCCAGGGGAGATGTTGACTGTGAAGGGGAATTAATGAATGTTCTCGGGTGATAAAAAATATTCTGCATCTTGAAGGCATGTGGGTTACATGGGTGTGTGCATTTGTTAAAATCCACTGAACTGCACACTTAGCATGTGTGCATTTCACTGTAAATAAAATTGCACCTAAAATATTTTTAAAAAGGGAAAAAATTAACTCTGTTGCTCTTATAAACATTCTTATAATTAAATCTTCAGATATATTCATGTTTGTTGCCTTAGGGTAAATTCCTGCTAAAGTGGAATTTGGGGGCCAAAAAAGGATATGTACACTTTTAGGGATTTTGTTACATTTTGAAAATTGTCTTCCAGAAAGATACTTTCCCGTTTATACTTCAATTAAAGGTGTTTGTAAATAGACATCAGGCTCTTACCTGCCCTGGCTTGATTTGCTATTTATCTATACTAATAGAAATGGAGTAACCTATTTAGAAATGCATAGAGATAACAGATTATCTGAGAATTACTAATCCTATTTCATGGTTTGGGAAGATTGCATATTTACTTAATATTTTTTTTATTTCAGCATATTACGGGGGTACAAATGTTTAGGTTACATATATTGCCTTTGCCCTGACTGAGTCAGAGCTTCAAGCGTGTCCATTGCCCAGACAGTGTGCACCACACCCATCAGGTGTGAATGTACCCATCTCCCCTCCCCCTCCCACCTGCCCAACACCCAATGGATATTAGTACTATATGTGCACATAAGTGTTGATCAATTAAAACCATTTGATGGTGAGTACATGCAGTGCTTGTTTTTCCATTCTTGTGATACTTCACTTAATAGAGTGGGCTCCAGATCTATCCAGGATAATACAAAAGGTGCTAGATCACCATTGTTTTTTGTGGCTGAGTAGAATTCCATGGTATACATATACCACATTTTATTAATCCACTCATGTATTAATGGGCACTTGGATTGTTTCCACTTCTTTGCAATTGTGAATTGTGCTGCTATAAACATTCGGGTGCAGATGTCTTTTTCTGTAGAATGTCTTTTTTCTTGTGGGTAGATGCCCAGTAATGGGATTCCTGCATCAAATGGTAGTTCTACTTGTAGCTCTTTGAGGTATCTCCATATTACTTTCCACAGAGGTTGTACTAGTTTGCAGTCCCACCAGCAGTGTATGAGTGTTCCTTTTTCTCCACATCCACGCCAACATTTGTTGTTTTGAGGCTTTTTGATAAAAGCCTCTCTCACTGGAGTTAAGTGAGAGCCACTCTCATTGGAGTTATATCTCATTGTGGTTTTGATTTGCATTTCCCTCTTGATTAGAGATGTTGAGTATTTTTTCATATGTTTGTTGGCCATTAGTCTATCTTGTTTTGAAAAGTTTCTGTTCATGTCCTTTGCCCACTTTTTAACAGGGTTGTTTGATTTTTTCTTGCTGATTTTCCTGAATTCTATGTAGATTCTATTTATCAGCCTTTTATCAGATGTGTAGCATGTAAATGTTTTCTCTCATTCTGTAGGTTGTCTGTTTGCTCTCATGGTAGTTTCCTTGGCCGTACAGAAGCTTGTTAATATGATCAGGTCCTATTTATGTATTTTTGTTGTTGCAGTGATTGCCTTTGGGGCCTTCTTCATAAATTCTTTCCCTAGGCCTAGGTCTATAAGAGTTTTTCCAACATTTTCTTCTAGAATTCTTATAGTTTCATGCCTTAGATTTAAGTCTGTTATCCACTGTGAGTTGATTTTTGTGAGAGGTGAGAAGTGCAGATCCTGTTTCAGTCTTCTACATGTGGCTATCCAGTTTTCCAAGCATCATTTATTGAATTAGGCTTCTTTTCCCCAGGGTATGTTTTTGTCTGCTTTGTCAAAGATTAGATGGCTATATGAGGATGGTTTTATATCTGGATTCTCAATTCTGTTCCATTGGTCTATGTCTCTATCCTTGTGCCAGTACCATGCTGTTTTAGTTACTATAACCTTGTAGTATATCTTGAAGTCTGGTAAATTGATGCCTCCCAATTTGTTCTTTTTGCTTAAGATTGCTTTTTCTATACGGGATCTTCCCTGGTTCCATATGAAGAATTAATATAAATATATCAGGGATGAATTTCAGTCATAAAATCAGGCATATAGGAAAGATGACCTTATGTGTTTTCTGTGCCTTCACTTCATTTCTGGGTCTGAGTCCTTATTCTTATTCCCTGGTAGAAAAATCAATCTATTTCCTTCTGGGAGTTTGCACTGAGGCATGGGTGATGAGTGCTGGGGTGTCCCTTCTTGCTTAATTGTCATTCTCTTCATCAGGCAGCACATGTCCTAGCCAAAATGCTAGGCCCAGAGACTCTCCTGCTTCCAGACCATGTTTGGGACATATGTTCTGCTGCCAAGACACACCAAGCAGCCACCTCTCTCTGGGATCTCACTGCTTCTCTAGCCTCTGGCCCTACGAATCTCTGTCTCTCGCCTTCTGTCTCTCGCTGTTCCTCTTAGCCCAGCATGCCTATAAATCCCCTCCGCAGGGCTGAAGCTTAGAACTTCATAGGCCAGAAAGACTTGTTTTCTTTCCAACCCAACCATAGTTTCGGTGACCAGAGGGAGAATGAATGGCTGAGCTGGCAGAAACCATGCACATCCTCCACGTTCCAGGAGGTGGGTTCAAATGACCAGTAGGTGGTGGCTGTGGATTTTAATTCAGGCCTGCATCCTCAAACTGGCCTTCTGGTGGTCTGTAAACGATACTTCCACAGGTGACCACTTTTTGCCTGACACTGCTTAGACATCCGAGAACTAGGGACCAGTCCAGAGAGGGGTAGCACCTATACCACTCAACCAACTAGGAACTCTATTGTGGGTAGCTGCTGACATGAGGCCCACGCAAGTCTCAGTTATCCCTGCACACGATGTCAGCGAGAACTCTGGGATGTGGGAGGAGAGTGAACCTCAGAACTTTAATCCCTTCCATCTGGGAACGTGCACACAGAGCTGCTAAACTACTATGCCCCGGCACAAACAGCTGATTTGACCATCATCTCCTCTGCTGTCCCTTCCCCAGGCTCTGGTGGAAGTGCTAATGACAGGGAAAGCTACTGCAGCAGGGGGGTACGGAGGAAGCAGGAAAAAGGCACGGGATGGTACCAAAAGCAATAATTAGCTCTCGGATAATCATGATTTGAAATAACTCAAATCTGAGTAATCTGAAGAGGTAGCTTTCTTGAGGGATACGTTTTCTGAACAGGAAGTAGGAAGAAAACAGCAGCCAGAGCCAAGAGCAAAGGGCTGTGCACACTTCTGCAGCCCAGACCCCTACCCCCGTCGGCATCGCAGAGTTCATCTTTCCTCCCTCTCCCACTGCCACCATGGACCTGAGCATTAACTGCACAGACGATCACGCAGTCACATAATTACTGGAAATTATGTCTATAAAGCCGGGGAGAAACCAGTGTCATCTTGTACTGCTGGTTTGCTTTCGGAGAGGCTGGCACAAAGCCGCAACACCCAGTAGGCAGCAGCCTTCATCTTGGCATAAACCTGCGGAATCAAATGCTTCTGCTTGCTCCTGGCTGGTTCACACCCTCTCCTCTCCTTCCAGAAGGAATTAGCCCAGCTCCGACTAGGTGCTATGCTGTTCCATATGGACCACCTCACAAAGGATACAAAAAATGTCACGCTCAGCATTAAAGCGGGGGCTCACACTGCTATCTTGCGACCTTCCCAACCTCAATCTGAAATGAAGCTTCCTTATTCTGTATACAGCGCTGTTGGCGTATTGCAGAAGCCGGTAGATCAGCTTGTCCCCCTCTGTCTGTCTCTTTTTAGTGTCAAAACCCTTCCTAAATAGAATTGAGTTAAAAGAAAATACCGGTTTCCTCTTTTTTTCTTGGAGGGGAGGGAAGAGGATGAAGGTCTTTGGAAACCAGTTCAGACAAGTTTGAATACAATTAAACAGGAGGCTCCTATCTGCCTGCCATCCAAACTTCCAGATTTCTTTTCTGAGCCTTGTGTTGCTTGGTGCCTACCTATGTAAATAGACTGGCATACAGACTGATAGTCAGTAAGACTCTTTACTTTCTGCTAATGCCAAGGCAATTCTTGGAAAAGCCACTATGGTATCACAGTATTCTCAGTTAATATGTATTGACCTTGAAAACCATTTTAAAAATCTATACTTACCAGCAATAATATTGATGCCTTCCTCTATTAAAAAAAAGTTACCTGGCCTACATAGAAAAAGTATGTGTGTTTAAATTCCTTCTCTGTCTTCACAAGGTCAGGCTCACAGGCACAGGGACTAGAAAGAAGCTGATGCTAAAGCTCACTGACCCGTGTAGGGATTAGCTTCCTAAAAAAGGTCCCTTGGTACCGCTGCTCCCCTGAATAGAATAAGAGAATTAAGGCACCTGCCTTGGCCAATATGACTAGAGCCTATCAATGAATAGATTTCCTGAAAATCTATTGAACACCTCTTGTGTTCAGGCTGCTAGACTAACCACTTCACGGGTGTAGACCGATTCTGTGTTGTTTAACGGTGGAGTTTCCAGGTATTATTTGTCCATCTCATGTGACACGCAATGCTAACATGACAATCATTTGTTGAAAACATGATGAAAATAATTAAGTACTGCAAAGAAGGCCTGGGTTTTCGCCACAGTCCAATTCCCTTCACAGCTGTATGGCCCTGAGACTGAGTCTTTGTTTCCTTGCCTGTGACTCCAGACTAACAACCCCAAATCCTATTTCACAGAGTTGTTGGGGTCATAAAAATGGAGCCACAGAAATGGTCACCAATCATTGTTCACTGGCTTTTTTCTCCACTCCAGAACCTTAGTACCCTCAAATCTCTCAAAAAATAGTTCTGAAGCCCTCTTGGAGAAGGGGCTCACATGTGTTTATATTGGCCCCTTGGATTCTCTGTGACATCTGGAGAATCCAAGGGGCCAATAGAAACACATGTCTTCTGCCTCTTCTGTTGGTGCCAGCATCAAAGGCAAGGTGCTATCAACTCCTGCTGAAGGCATCACCATGGCTGATACCACACACACAGCGCAGATGCACACACAAGCACACGCATGCCACTGCTGACCATAATGGCACCACACTGCTTGATGTCAAGGGCTCTGACACTGGGCCAAAGACAAAGTTTCTGCCATTGTGAAAACTTCTAGACCCAACAATCTCTTGCATTGGAGCTCTACTTGTTTTTCTTCCTTTTATTGGCTGAGTAGGAAGGTGACTGAGGGACAAGACACAGGGCTGCACTCAGGCTCACCTCTCCACTGTGCTCAGCCTCGACATGGAACCTCCATTCTCCAGTCCCAAGAGACAAGATTTAGAAAGGAGACTCCTGCCTGAAAATGAATTCAGCCATACCAGAACCCATGTGGGATGGCCCCTGTCACTCTCGTTTGCTTCTGTTTCCCCAGTGCCTAGATAATTCTAGGCGCAAAGTAAGTGTACTAGAAATCTTTACAAAAGAAATGGGTGAAGTTGGTCACTTCCGTCCTTGATGCATCACAAAGATTAACACAAATATGAACAGAATCATGAAGTCCTTATAAGACTCGCTCCATGTTGCCATGTTCAAAAAGCAACCTGGGCATAAGTGGGTTTCAGTAAAACTTATTGTGTATTACTTTGTTCATGGTGTTAAAAGGTAGTAGAAATGGTTAGGTTTTAGTTTGTTGGTTGGTTTGTTTTTTGCACTCCCTTGCTTCCCTTTAGCCTCTTACTTCACCTTGGATCCACTGTTACTCTTAGATGTGAACTGCTTACCCAACACTTCCCAGCTCCTGGCAAACCACAGCAGAATCCAGACCCACGAATGTCCCCATGTGCCTGCCAGAGCCCCACCACAGAGGGTTGCCTGTGCTTGGTCCCATCTGTCCACGGCTACCTTGCCCCATGTTTATGCCAAGTGAAATCTCAGTCATCCTTTGAATGCCCACCTCTGTGGAACCTTCTCTATCACACATCACCTCCCTCTCCCATTAGGACAATAAATGGTCCCTCTGCATTCCCAGAGTGGTTTGTTCATTTGGCCAGTGTAATGGTAGTTATCTGTTAATTATTTATGTGTTTGTCTCCTTTGCTGGATTGTAAGCTCCCCAGGGGCAGGGAGCACGTTTTATAAACCGATACTGCCAGGGTCTAGCACAAGGTAGATGCTCTGTAACTGTGGGTTCATAAGAATATCTTTGAGAAAAAGAAAATTAAAAAGCAATATAAACATGTCTGATTCATGCTCATCTTTTCCTTCCTTTCCCCACTGTGCACACTCATAGACACACAAACTACACCCACACCCACACAAACTACACCCACACACACACACACATAAACATGTTTTTTAAAGCCTAGTATGTTTATGGTCTTACCATGGCCATTGCATGCACCCAGAACATTACAGTTGCAGTGGGTAAATCCCTCCTTATACTCTCAGGTGAGCATTTCACATTCTCCTTATTGTGGAGTGGCTCTGTTTTTATCTCTGCTTTTACAATTAGAACAGCTGCATCTTCACACCTCGAAATCCCTTATCTCCCTTTTCAAATTTGTTGTAGGAGAAGTAGACAAAGAGTAGTACATATTAAGGGAAGGCATTTGGTAGCTGCTATATAGAATGAATGGTTGTGTCCCCGATAAACTCATATGTTGAAATCCTAATGCCCAGTGTGATGGCATTAGGAGGTGGGGCCTTTGGCAGAGTCTTCATGAATGGGATTGTGCCCTTATAAAAGAGACTCATGAGAGCCCCCTTACTCCTTCTGCCATGGGACAGGCAAGAGTGAGAAGACAGCCATCTATGACCCAGGAAGTGACCCCCACTAGACACCAAATCTGCTGGCACCTTTATTTTGGAATTTCGAGCCTCCAAAACTGTGATAAATAAATTTCTGTTGCCTATAAGCCACTCAGCCTATGGTACTCTGTTATAGCAGCCCAAATGTACTAGGACAGCATCATACAGGAAATAAAAAGATTTCAAAAGTTTGGACCAATCAATGTTCAACTATGAGACTACATCATTCCATGTAGTCTAATGGCAAGAGATGAGAAATTTCAGGGCTACTGACTTCACGGAAGATGAGCTTCAAATTCTCTAGCACAGGTGTTTCTGTACCGATGACATCTTAAAGTGCAAATTCAATGGCCCTAAATACCCACTGCCATCACTGTGCAGCGTGAGCATTCACATGTTGGGTTTTAATACAAATCTGAATGGTGTAATAGTTGCAATAAAATTACTTTTATTGTGACTTTTTTGTTGTTATGACACACAAGTCATTATCCTGTAGGTCAATTATCTACTTTTATTAATCATTGTTGACAAATTTCTTTCTTTCTTTTTTTTTTTTTTTTTTTTGAGACAGAGTCTCGCTTTGTTGCCTGGGCTAGAGTGAGTGCCGTGGCGTCAGCCTAGCTCACAGCAACCTCAAACTCCTGGGCTTAAACGATCCTACTGCCTCAGCCTCCCGAGTAGCTGGGACTACAGGCATGCGCCACCATGCCCAGCTAATTTTTTCTATGTATATTTTAGTTGGCCAGATAATTTCTTTCTATTTTTTAGTAGAGACGGGGTCTCGCTCTTGCTCAGGCTGGTCTCGAACTCCTGAGCTCAGAAGATCCACCCGCCTCGGCCTCCCAGAGTGCTAGGATTACAGGCGTGAGCCACCGCGCCCGGCCTCATTGTTGAAAAATTATTTTACCTTTCAGGAACAATGAATTTTTTCTGAGTCCTAACGTATCTCTAAGATTATGTTCTGTTATTCAAGGTTCATCTGATTGCACTCAATTCTAGCTCAAGAAGAGGAAAGTTTTAAAATATAACAAAAACAGAAAATCCGACAGACATTTCCATACAAGAACCAAAGTGTAACACTGGCCTCATAGGGACAAAATGGAAAAACTGTAAGGGCAGAAATCAAGTCTTCTTTCCCCGCTCAGATACCACGTGGTTTTTCTCATTGCATGGTTTCTGTCTGGGCTACACTTGAGGGTTTTCCCTTCTCTCTTTCAGTTGTCTCAGTGGATTCAGTTTGCACACAACTCAAGCCTGAGATTTCTTTTGGGTTCCAGCTACTGCATCCATGTCCACTTTCAACAGTTTGCTAGTTTCCCAAAACAAAACTCCCCAAAGTGGAATCTGACTGCAACATAAGTTGTAGAACACAAGCCAGTTTAAGAATAGTCGGTCGGTCCTAGAGTCAAGTTCCCTCCTTTAGTCCCAAGGGAAGGGATGAACTTGGACAAATCCACTGCAGGTGAGAAGAGATTCCTCAAGAAAGGGTCAGGAGGAGGGCTGGGCAGACAGCCCAAGGTATGTCCAGAGCAGAGGCTGGCAAACTTCCATTAAGGGCCAGATAGCAAATATTTTAGGTATGTTAAGCCAAACAGTCTCTGTTCAAATACTAAATTCTGCCATTTATGGTACGTAAGCAGCCATAAATAATATGCAAACAAATGAGCATGTCTGTGTTCCAATAAAGCTTTAAAAAAACAGATAGCAGGCAGGATCTGGTGCAGAGGTTGTGGTTTCCTAGTCTCTGCTCTAGATTGTTATGGGGATTCTCACAGTGATATTTAGGAGTAACACAGTACCAATCAAGAACATCAAAAATTGTCCTCTCAAACAAAAACTTTTTATTACAAAGATATGTTAAAGTAAGAAAATAAATATATTCAGTCTAACCACTCAGAAAATCAAACATGGCTCACATTCATCTTTTTTCTATGTTTTTTAGGTAACTAGAATTATGCATATTGCTTTAGATGCTACCATCCTTACATAACAAAAAACAGTAAACATTTTCTCTTGTCATTTAGTATTATACAAATATCATTACTAATAGACGTAAGGGAGTAATATGCTGGTAGATGTTTATCCACCAGCTCTCTGAGGAATAAAACCAGCCTGGATTTGGAGCATTTTCTGATTTCCATGGTATACATATTCCCACCATGGTTGATTTCAAGCTACCAACAGTTCAACAACTGTCTTGTAAAATTCCTAAAGTTTTAACAATTGACACTTGTAAACCAGTATGAATCAGGTCCAGCAAATCACTGAAAGTATTCTATGTGTTGACACTACATTATTCAATCAATCTCCTATTTTTGGACATGTAGGCTATTTCCACTTTTTGCTATTAGTGACAATAATGCAATTAACATAGGGAAGTCTTTCCCAAGATTGCTGTTTTCCTCCTGAAACTGGAGTTTTTGGGTCAAAACTATGCAGCATCTAAGGCTTTTAAAATATAGTTTCAAATACTAATGTAAAAACTTAGCAGCCTTTGTTTTTGTAGTAACGAAGGACATTAGTTTTGTTGAAATCCTTGCCACAGTTGGGTTTCAAAATTATTATTCACCAATGCTGTAGGTTCCAAAGAGTATGCTGTTATTTTAAAATTTCCATTTGTTTGATTATTTTAGTGAAAGACAATTTTTTCATGTGTTGAATGTCTAATTCTATTTTTTGTGTAAGTTTTGTTCAAGTCTTTTGCCATTTTTTCTAGTAGGTCGTTTATATTATTTGAGATGTTAACTTTGGGATAGCTATTTTTCTGCCCTATATGTTGCAAATGTTTTTCCCTCTTAGGCATTTTTCTTTTAATTTGTAAAGGTTTTGATTTACAGAAGTTTCATGTTTATATGTAGTTACCACTATCAATATTTCCCTTCTGATTTCTACCTTTGATATCATACTTAGAAAGGCCTTCCTCATTCTCAAGAAGATAAATATATTCATATTTTATAATATACATTATGAATATATTTATCAATAATTTTTCTAGTACTTTTTTGTTTCCTTTTTAATAGTTGAAAAATGTTTAATTCTTCTGGAAATTAACTTGGCATGCAGGGTAGGGATTTGATTATTTTTTTTCAAACCGATCTCAAAAACCAATTACCAAACAATTAATCTTTTACAGGGTATTTGGGAATATTGCTTTTATTACATATTAATTTCTTATATACTTTTTAAAAATAAATTTCATTGTGCATATTTGAGGTTTACAACATGATGTTATGAGATACATAGAGATAATAAAATAGTGAAGCAAAAAATTAAGATTTCTCTCATCTCAGTTATTTTTTAAGAGCAGTAAAATCTATTAATATTAATGCAGTACATTTTTATTACCTGTAGTCCTCATGTAGCACATTAGATCCTAGACTTGTTTGTCCTACATATCTACTTTGTATCCTTTGACCTAGATCTTCCCATATTCACACTCACTTCCACCCCCTAGCACGCTGTAACCACTGTTTTATTTTCTATCTCTGAATATTTGACCTATTTTTTTTTAGAATCTGCATATAGGTGAGATCATGCAATAGTTTTCTTTCTGTGTGCCTATTTCACTTAGCACAACGTCCTCCAGGTGCATCTATGTTGTGGCAAATGGCAGGATCGCCTTCTTTTTTTAAGGTTGAATAATATTTCATTGTACATATACCACATTTTCTTTATCCTTTCATCAATTGACAGACACTTAGATTGTTTCCCTACCTTGGCTATTGTGAATAGTGGGGCAATCATTATGGGAGTGCAGATATCTTTGTGAGGTGGTGATTTCATCTCCTTTGGGTACATACCCAGAAGAGAAATTGCTGGGTCATATGGTAATTTTCTTCTTAACTTCTTTAGGAATTTCCATACTGGTTTCCATAATGGCTACACCAGTCTACATTCCCACCAATAGCGTGCTAGGGTTCCCTTTTCTCCACAGCTTGCCAACGATTTTTATATCTTGTCTTTTTGATAACAGCCATCTTAATGGGTGTGAGGTGATATCTCATAGTGGTTTGCATTTTCCTGATGATTAGTGATGTTGCATACCTTTTCATTTACCTCCTGGTCATTTTTATATCATTTTTAGACAAATGTATGTCCAGGTCCTTTGTCTATTTTTTAATTGGGTTATTTGTTTTTCTGCTATTTAGTTGTAAGCATCCTTTATAAATTTTGGATATAAACCCTTATCAGATATGTGGTTTGCCAATATTTTTTCCCAGTCTATAGGTTGCCTTTTCTTCTTGTTGATTGTCTCCTTTGCTATGCAAAAGCTTTATAGTTTGATGTAGTCCCATTTATTTATTTTTGCTTTTGTAGCCTGAGCTTTTGGTGTGATGTCCAAAAAATCATTGTCAAGGCCAATATCAAGGAGATTTCCCCCTAAGTTCTCTTCTAAAACTTATAAGGTTTCAGATCTTACATGTAGGTCTTTTGTCTATTTTGAGTTGATTTTTGTGTATGGTGTAAGATAAGGGTCTAGTTTCATTCTTTTGCATGTGGAAACCCAGTTTACCAAGCACCATTTATTGAAGAAACTATCCTTTGCCCATATGTCCTCTTGGTGCCCTTGCCAAAAATATGTTGACAAAGTACATTTGGACTTATTTCTGAGCTGTCTATTCTGTTCCACTGGTCTATGTTTCCATTTTTAAGTCAGTGGCATGCTGTTTTGATTACTATAGCCTTGTAGTATAATTTTAAGTTGGAAAGTATTATGTTTCTAGCTTTGTTTTTCTTTTCAGTATTGCTTTGGCTATTCAAGGTTTACTGAGATGACATATGAATTGTTAGGTTTTTTTTATTTCAGTAAAGAAGGCCATTGGAACTTTGATAGGGATTGTGATGAATCTGTATATTTCTTTGGGTAGTGTGGACATTTTAATACTATCAATTATTCTAATCCATGAACACAGGATATCTTTCCATTTATTTGCATCTTCCCCAATTTCTTTCATCAACATTTTATAGTTTTCAGTGTACAAATCTTTCACCTTATTGGTTAAATTGTATTGATGTTATCATAAAAGAGCTTTTTAAAAATTTCTTTTTTAACTTGGTCATCATTTGTGCATAGAAATACTACTGATTATTGTATGTTGATTTTATATCCTGCAACTTGACTGAATTCATTTATTCTTTCTTTTTTTGTTTTTAAATTTCAGAATATTACAGGGGTACAAACATTTTGGTTACATATATTGTCTTTGCACTGCCTGAGTCTGAGCTACAAGCATTCCCATCCTCCAGAAAGTGTGCACCACACCCATTAGGTGTGAATTTACCCATCTTCTCCTCCCCACTCCCATTTGCCTGACACCTGATGAATGTTACTTCCATATATGCACGTGTTGATTGATTAGTGCTAATTTAATGGTGAGTACACGTGAAGACATTTATTCTTTCTAAGAGTTTTTTGTAAAGTCTTTGGGGTTCTCTGTTTATGAAATGATGTCATCTCTGAATGGAGATAATCTTATTTCTTTCTTCCCAATTTGGATGCCTTTAACTTCTTTCTCCTACTAATTGCTCTGACTAGCACTTTCAGTCCTATGTTGAAGAGAAGTGGTGAGAGTGGGCATCCCTGTCATGTACCAGATCTTAGTGGAAAAAACTTTCCACTGTTCCCCACTAATTATAATGTTAGTTGTGGGTTTTTCATTAGTGGTCTTTTTATGTTGAGAAACTTTTGTACTATACCTAAAGTGTTGAAAGTTTTTATCAAAAAAGGATGTTGAACATTGTCAAATGCTTTTTCTGCATCAATTGAGATGATCATGTATTATCTTTCATTCTATTAATGTGGTGTATCACATTGATTGATTTGCATATATTAAACTAGCCTTGGCTGCCAAGGTTAAATCCCATTTGGTCGTAATGTATAATCTTTTTGATAATGTTGTCGAATTCACTTTGCTAACATTTTATTGAGGATTTTTATATCAATGTTCATCAGAGATATTGGCCTATGGTTTTCTTTTCTTGCAGTATCTTTGTCTGGCATAGGTATCAAGGTGACTCTGGCCTCATAAAATGTGTTTGGAAGTATCCCCTCTAGCTATATTTTTTGGAAGAGTTTATAAAGTATTGGTAGTAATTCTTTGAATGTTTGATAGAATTCAGCCATGAAGCCATCTGGTCCTGGGCTTTTCTTTGTTGGAAGGTTTTTAATTATCTGGACTTCAATCTGTTTATTTGTTATTGGTCTGTTCAAGTTTTTTTATTTCTTTCTGATTCAATCTTGGTAGGTTATATTTTTCTAAGAATTTATTCATTTCCTCTAGGTTTTCCAGTTTGTTGGCACATAATTGCTCATAATAGTCCCTTATGATCCTTTAAATTTCTGAGGTATCTGTTGTAATGTCTCCACTTTCATTTCTGATTTTATTTGAGTCTTTTCTCTTTTTTTGTTAATTAGTATAGCTGGGGCTTGTCAATTTTGTTTATTTTTTCAAAGAACCAACTCTTGGTTTTATTGATTTTTCTGTGGTTTTTTTCTTCTCCATTTGATTTTGTTTCTTTTCTGATCTTTATTATTTCCTTCTTTCTGCTAACTGTGGGTTTAATTTGTTCTTTTTTCAGCTCATTGAGGCATAATATTAGGCTATTTATTTGGGATATTTTTTCTTTTCTGAACTAGGCATTTATGGATATAAGCTTCCCTTTTAAAACTACTTTTTCTTATATGACTCGTTGGTCTAGGGACATGATTCTTGCTTAAGATGCAGAAATTTCTTTTTCTTGCATCCCATAGGTTTAGGTATGTTGAATTTCCATTGCCATTTGTCTCAAGATATTTTTTAAGTTCCTTTTTGATTTATTATTTGACCCATTGGTTGTTCAGGAGCATATTATTTAATTTTCACGTATTTGTCAATTTTCCAAGATTCCTCATGTTATTGATATCTAGTTTCATAACATTATGGTCGGAAATGATACTAGATATTATTTCAATCTTCTTAAATTTGTTAAGACTAGTTTTGTAGCCTAATATATGGTGTATCCTGGAGAATGTTTCATGTGCACAAGAGAAAAATGTATGTTCTGCTGTTATTGGATGAAAAGTTCTATATATGTAAGTTAGGTCTATTTGGACTAAAGTGCAGTTCAAGTCCAGCATTTTCTTGTTAATTTTTTGTCTGGTTGATCTATCTATTATTGAAACTGCAGTATTAAAGTCCGTAGTCTACCGTTATTGTATTGCTATCTATTTTTCCCTTCACTTCCACTAATATTTGCTTTATATATTTAAGTGCTCTGATATTTGGTGCATATATATTTACAATTGTTATGTCCTCTTGATGCATTGACCCCCTTATCATTAAATAATGACTTTCTTTGTCTCTTGTGACAATTTTCAACTTGAGGTTTACTTTATTTAATATAAGTAGAGCTATCTCTGCTGTGTTTTGGTTACTATTTGCATGGAATACCTTTTTTCATCCCTTCATGTTCAGCTTATATGTGTCCTTAAAGCTAAAATTGGTCTCTTATAGGCAGTGTATAGTTGGATCTTATATTTTTTTATCCAGCCACTCTATGTCTTTTGATTGCAGAGTTTAATCCATTTATATTCAAGGTTTTTATTGATAGATAAAAACTTTTATTGATAGATAAGGACTTTTGCCATTTTGTTACTATTTTATGATTGTTTCATAGATCCTCTATTCCTTTTGTCTTCTTTTATTGTTTACTTTTGTGGTTTGTTGTTTTCCTGGTAGTGCTAAACTTTGATTCTTTTCTCTTTCTTATTTGTGTATCTGCTAGAGCTTTTTGTTTTGTCATTACCATGAGGCTTACATAAAGCATCCTATAGTTACAATATATTATTTTAAGCTGATTACAATTAAGCTTTGGTTGCATACAGATAATCTAGATGTTTGTCCTCCCCTTCACAACTTATATTTTTGTTGTCACAATTTATATTTTTCATGTTGTATATTCCTTATCAACTTGTTATAGCAATATTTTTGACCATTTTGACTTTTAACCTTCATACTAAAGGTTAAAGATTCATACACCAGTATAAATGGAGTATTCCAAATTTGACTGTGTATTTACTTCTACCAGTGTGTTTTATACTTTCATTTGTTTTCATGATATTAATTATCATTCATCTTTTTACTGGTTGGAGAACTCCTTTAATCATTTCTTGCAAGGCAGGTATGGTAGTGATGAATTCCTTCAGCTTTTCCTTGTCTAGGAAAGACTTTCTCTTTCATTTCTGAAGAATAGCTTTTCCGGGTACAGTATTCTTGACTGACAGTTTTTTTCTTTCAGGATTTTGAATATGTTATTCTGTTCTCTTCTGGTCTGCAAGGTTTCTGCTGAGAAATTTATGAATAGTATAATGTATGTCAGTTGATACTTCCCTCTTGCTGTTTTTGAAATTCTCTGTCCTTGACTTTTTTCCTTTCCACTTTAACACTGGATGCCTTTGACTTTTGACATTTTGATTTATGATGTACCTCAGTGAGAACTTCATTGGTTTAACACATTTGAGGACTTTTGAGCCTCATGGGTCTGGCTGTTCATATGTCTTCCAAGACAGGAAGTTTTCAGCAATTATTTAATTAAATAAACTTTCCATCACTTTCTCCATCCCCTTTCTTTCTGGACCTCCAATAATGTCAGTACTTATTTGCTTAGCAGTGTCCCATATGTCCAATAATCTTTCTTCACTCTTTTTCATTCTTTTTCTTATTTCTTTCCTCTGACTGGGCTATTTCAAAAGACTTGTCTTCAAGTTCACAGATTCTTCTGCTTTATCTAGTCTGCAATTGAAATTCTCTATTGTACATTTTATTTCATTCATTGAATTTTTCAGTTCCAATATTTCTATTTGGTTCTTTTAATATCTATCTCTTAGTTGAATTTCTCATGCAGATTATGAATTTTGTTTTTTATTTCATTGAATTGTCTATTTGTAGTCTCTTGAATCTCACTGAGTTTCCTTAAAATCATTACTTTGAATTACTTTTTAGGCCGTTTGTAAATTTTTGTTTCTTTAGAGTCAGTTACTAGAGAATTATTGTATTCCTTTGGTGGTGTCATGTTTCCTTGCTTTTTTGTGTTTCTTGTGTCCCTGTGTTGGGACACAATCACCTCTTACAAATTTATAGAGTGGCTTCCATAGGGAAAAACTTTCACCTACAAATGTGCTCTAGGATGTTGGTAGGGCAAGGTGTATTGGCTCTGATTCTGAGTGGGCACAGTAGTGTAGTCTCTGTGCAGCTTCTTCACCTGTGATCAATGTCATTGATGACCGAAGGTGCTTCAATAGCCTGGGTTCTAGGAGTTAGTGGCAGCACTGGTGTTAGAGTAGGTTTTTAGGGTGCTCAGTGGCCAGGCCTTTAGGGGTCCTTCTGTTATCATTTTGCCTGGAGTGGTGAAGCTGTGAGAACTCCATTCAGCTACCTAAGCTGGGCCCAGGGCCCTTGAGGACTGCAGGATTCTCCAGCAGTAAAGATTGCAGGAGTCTCACAGGGGGCCTTTTGCTTAACTTCTCCCACAGGAAGAAGTCCCTCCTGGTTATGAATGTGAGGTTTGTCCAGTTTTTGTTGTTGTTAGGGTGTGAATAATACTCTTTCCAACTCTTGACATCCTAAGCAGAAAGTAGAAATAGCAGGTTTGTAATTCTCTTTGTCTTTTCCCCAGAGAAAATTTTTAGCTTCTGCTAATAAATATTTTTGAATCCTTCCCCTACCATTTCTAGGAGTATTGTGTCCATTTATCTTTTCCACCAATGTTTTTCTTTCTATAGCTGGAACTATATTGCCATTAATTGGCATTTTCTAGCACTTTGAACTTATAAAGTACTTTAGAATCATTTAAATAGTTTTCTCTGTAACAATCACATGGGGCAAATGAGCCACATCTGCCCTTATTTAGATAGGGGAATTAAAGAATAGAGAGATGTAGTCATTTATCTAGGATCAGAGTAAAGCCATCTTAAAAATCCAAAGTTAATGTGTTAGTTATTTTAGGTACCTGCTCTGACATTTCATTGGGGCAAAACTGCCAGCATTTTTCCCCTGGAACCACAGGGAGAAATCAAGCCTTGTTAGAATAGTTACAATAGTAAATTTTTATGTATTTTGTACATTAAATTTAAATTTAGCCTACATAAATGATCTTTGTGATTTCTACAAAACTTTGCCAGGTCCTCACTGTGCTATTGTCCTGAGTGTGGGGAAGGCTGTGGCAGAGAAATAACAGCTTTCATTCCCTTATTGCTTTAGATCCTAGTAGGCAACAGATAAAGAAAGAATGCCAAGAGGGGTTACAATGGAAGGAACATAGTCTGGCTGGGCCAACAACCTTAACTCCTTCACTTTACCTGGGGGAATCTCTTGCATCAAAGCACGTACCTCCATAAAATCAGGGAATCTGTGTTCTTGTAGCCTTCTTGTGAACTACCTTTGATTCCAGGCCCTGAAGTTACCAACTTTCGGTCTTTCTTTGAGCATCTTTGTCTCCCATTTATCAGTGTCCTTCTAACAGGATACTCAGAGCAATCATGTCCAAACAAAGAACTAGTTCACTGGATCTTAGAGCTTGATAAAAACAGAAGTAGAAAGTAATGTTTTTCAGCAATCCAAGATCAACTGCTGTCATTTCTTCCATTTTTTACAAAAGCTTTTGGGTTTAAACAGAAGAAAAAGAGAGCTGAAACAAAGAGCCAAGTTCTCACTCCCTTTTCATGAAACTTTTTTATCTATGATATGAGTCAATCAATGATGACTGTTGGGCATGTAAATCTGGGCAAAACACACAGTAGGGAGATACAGTATCAACTGTCCCAGGTATGGGCAGAGGCATAGGGGACACAAAGATGAATCTGAGCCCAGATATTAGAAGCTATCCCAAGGTCTTACTTTTTTTAGGGCAACCTGGACACATACTGCCTGGAAGAGCAAAGAACACAATTGCACTAGAGTAGGACCCCTCCATATGAAGCCATCCTTATTTTAAATAGCTCAATGGGTTTGAGTTGATGTAAAGAGCTAAATAGCAAGGTACATGGAAAATAAATATAATTTTTCCATAAAAATTAATGCTCAGTGGAAGATGATTTCATCTAGGACTTAGACTGATTGCATCCTAATTTTGATGAAAGTTGTAGGAAACTGCTAAAGATTTAGTGCTTCCAGGTCACAAGTTGACTGATATTTACCTATGTAATTCCTCATCCTGTTCACCTACATTAGCTCACTTAATCCCCAGGAATCCCCATCATCTTGAAATTATGTGTTAAGCACCGATTTGCATTAGATGCTGTGTTAAACTTAGGGCAAAGGTCATTTAAGAGCCTCCTAAGGCCTCACAACATAATGGCACAGACAAATCTATGTAAATGCACAGATTTTTAAATGTTTGTATTATGTGCATTTAAGACGGAACATCTTCAAATGTGGGCACCACAACATTTAACATGGAAATGTTAAAAAAAAAAAAAAAAAGTAATGTCCCACCTTGGGAGATATAATAGGTTACAAGTTACACAACCCTGTCTTAATTTTTGCAAGTGTAATATGCATAGTAACATATCTGCTAAAAATTTTATCAGATATGAAGATTTTTTTAGCTTCATTGTCAAAATGAGACTAAATTTTTGCTCCTAGAAAGGCTCCAAGGAAAGGAGGAAAGAAGCTCTTGAAATTAGAATTAACTACGTGGGGTCCAGCCAGCCCTCTCTTTGTCCCCAGCTGCAGGTAACAGATCCACATTCACAGACAACTTGACCATCCTCTGTCCCTTCCTGGCCTGATGCAGGACCCTGAGCCAAATGCTTGGTGGTTACATGGTGCTTTTTATCATCCACAGATATAAGCTAATTAATTATAATGATGGATACAGTATTTATTTGGATCATGTGCAAATCTGTCACAGTTCAGAAGCTTTGGACAAGTTGCTACCATAGGTTTTGGCTGAGCAAAGTTTGAGCACTCTGCTCAGTCCGCAGAGTGCGGATGACTGTGCTGTGTCTTTGAGTCCTTTTTCCCTATCATGGTAAAGCGTAACAATAGCTAAGCAGACGCAGTCAGAGAGAGTCATCAACGCTTATTCTGTCACTTAAACCAGTGCCAAAATCAATTTTGAAGCATTATCTCAAAGTTGCTTTCAACTCGATCTGGGTGTTGCTCTTCAGCTAGAATATCACCCCCTACACTGGAATCTTTATTACATCACACTAATCTAATTTAAATGCATTTTTACTGTACTTGGTTTAATGAATGTGGAATGTGTCACTATGAAATTGCACCATTAATTTGATAAATAGGACTTGAAGGTATAATTTTTTCCAGCATTGCAGACTAATGAAGCTAAAATACATATATAATAAGAAGTGTAAATAATAAATTATTCTTAGGAGCAAAAAAATTAATTAGATCTTACCACAAATTGCATCTCAATGTCAATTTTTTTTTTCAAAACTACTGACTTTCAAACTACTTGGAACACCATTGTAAGCCCTGAAAACTTTCTCAAGTGATTACCTTCCATCCTGGGAATCTGCTTTAAGAAACTGCTATTGTTCAAAAAGTCCTTTCAAGATGCCAGTACAGATCCCGGTTGTCATTTCTACCTGGCATTTAGAGTATCTAGATGAATTAATCTTCTTCTTTAAGTTGCATAGTTTTATTTATTCATAAAGACTCCTGAAATCCTTGCAGATAGTATGCTGTGGAAATGGAAAATAAATAAATTTTAAAAAAAGGAGACCTTGTGTGCAAATTTGCATGCAAAGGTGACAGAACTTTATATCCAGGGATTTGGGGGAAAGTTGCTCCCGCAAGATTGCTTTTCATCAGGAAGCTGGGTCTGTGTCATCCATAGGCTGAAGGATGGTATAACAGAAAACGATGGATCACGCCCCAATTACTGTCCAGATGCACACTCTGTGGGTAGATAAGCTGGAAATTAGCTGGTTAATATGCACACTAAAGCCAGAGACCAGATAATGCTCCACATGAGATTCTATTCCTTGGGTGGAGAAGAAGGAATTGTTGTTACGATTGGCATAAGTGAGTTTTGGTTCAGGTTCAGCATAGGAGCAGTGACTTTAGTGTTTGTACATATTAGCCAGTAATTCCTAGAACTCTAATTAATGAAATCTTTGCAGAGGACATTAGCTATAGCACGTCCGTCTGCTTAGAAACACAGACTATGAAAGCCAAAATGTATGGCAATAGGAAGCCCATTCTGGAGACTCTAGTCTTTGTTTTTAGTATGTCTATTGATTTTTTTTAGCTTCATTGTCAAAATGAGACTAAATTTTTCCCCCTAGAAAGGTTCCAAAGAAAGGAGGAAAGAAGCCCTTGGAATTAGAATTAACTATGTGGGGTCCAGCCAGCCCTCTCTTTGTCCCCAGCTGCAGGTCACAGACTTGCATTCACAGACAACTTGACCATGCCCTGTCACTTCCCAGCCTGATGCAGGACCCTGGGCCAAATGCTGTCCCTGGCCTTATTTTCCATTCCTAGTATGTAGTTTAACAAACAATGTTTTTATTCCTTGTTATTTGATTTCAAGCCAGAATTCTGACGTGGCATCAGTTTTGTTGCCAGATAATGCATTAAACCTTACTAAGGGGTAAACATAATGATCTTCATTAAACTCTTTAAATGAACCCACCTCCTGCTTCTTCAGGTTGAGAAAAGCATTGACAGGGAACATTGTGGAAGCGTCTTGGAGCTATTTTCTTCTTGTAACAAGGGGAGGGAGAGATGAGTGGCAGCTTTTAGGGGGCGAAAGAAAGTTAGGTAAACATAAAAGGTTTTGTAAGATTTCTTTTCCTAATGGCAAAGTTTTAGAGCAATAAATCACAATTCAGTCAATACCATTAGTTTTGGGGCATTATATACCCTCATTAAAGTGCATAAACAATTATATTTATTGAAGGTAATGTACTGTGTAGTGCATTATAACGACACTCATTAACATATGTAATCATCATTTGAATGGGCTTTACTACAATGTAAACTGATAATGGCATGATTACACACTGGGTTATTAACTTTTCAGTCTTAAGATAATAAAAGGTGATTCAAGAAACCAAAAGCACATATGCATTGCCCTTCGTTTGTGAGTTATGCATTTCCATACCAAATTCTAAGTTCAGGTACCCATGCTCAGAAACTGTCTCCTTAATGTCTGTTGTCTTGACAGAATACTAAATTCAGTGGAGTGCTTTGACGGTGAGGGAATATGTGGCAGGAACTATTTCAGACCCAGTTATGAAAATAATTCTGTGGGTGATCCTATTTCTATCTTACATTGTGACTTGATCTGTTCATGCTTTGGCTTCAGTACTTTTCTACACTCAACCCTGTCAATATCACATGCTCTTAGAAAAATAGGAATGTCCTTCAAAGCTTTTCTTTGAAAATTGCATTTTAGAGGCATTTGGCTGATGATGGGAAACATTGGGAAAGCCCAGATTAAGGGTCATTGTGCAAAAAGGGACAAGGTCAGGAAAGACAAAGAGTAAGAAACTGTTCTAGAGTAAAAGAGATTAAAGAAACATAATAATGAAATGCAATGTGTGATCCTAGATTGGATCCTGAACCGGAATTTTCTTCTCTCTTTTCTGTAAAGATATTTTTATTAGGTCAATTGGAAAAACTTGAATAATGTCTGTAAATCAGATAATAGCAGCTTAGTAATATACATTTCTTGATTTTGATAATCTTACTGTGGTAAGTCAGAGAATGTACTTGTTCTTTATGTATATACAAGTATTTAAGAATAAAGGTCCTTTATGTCTGCAACTTACTCTCAAATGAAATAGAAGAAATAATATGTAAACATACCTAATAACAGCAGTAATAATACATATGAAGAGAGAGAATCATAAGGAAAATATGGTAAAAAATTATCTTAATCTGGGTGAAGGCTATTCAGGAATTCTTTGTACTAGTCTTGCAGCATTCTCTAAATCTGAAATTATTTTAAAATTTAAAAAAGAGAGACATTTAGACTTTCAAAATTGACTGTAAGAAGGCCATGACTTTAATTAAGAGGTTCTGTTGGCTAGTGTTATCAGCAACAAGTCAGAATAACCATCAGGAACTCAGGACTCATTTATGTCCTTTATCTGCTCTGTCAGTGAAAGTCCCAGATTTGAGAAGACAGTTCTTAATTCCTTTCCTCCCAGCCAATATTTCCTATATTTTAGAGTCAGGAATGACAAAAGGTTTGTGACATGAAAGGTGAAAGACACTGTACTCTAATCACCTAGATTAAAGAGTTATAGCAATAGCCACTTAAAATTCCCTCTGAACCATGACTTTGCAACTGGGTTTGAATCAGCTTGAAAGCTGAGAATGATTGACTTGTATCTTTGCATAAGCCCTAAGGAAAGCACTTCTATTTTCTTCCTAAACAAACTACTGCAGTCTTACTCTTAAGTAGCACCCAAGCTTTAACCAATGGATTGTGTGGACTAGGCATGAGTTTACCAGCCACATTTATTATGGATCAAACGAAGTAAATAGAAACCAGTTACCCACAACACTGAAGGAAGAACAAAGATAAAACCAATCTCAGAAGTTTCTGGGATTAGTCTTCTTTTTGTCTCATTAGACCACATAAGCCTCAGAAAGTAATACTGATATATATTAAAATTTGCTTTAGAATATATGTATTTTCTTTGGTTGTCTAATTTTCACTGAACTTCACAGACACTGAGGAGTTGTATAGCTAAGAGCTACCCATTTTAAAGTACAGTTACAAAAGCAGAATAGCTTGCCTATCCTCACAAACAACAAAGCAAAATGAATCAATAGCTCTCTACAAATAAGAGGAAATGCATACTACATGTGCATTTCTATACAGATAACTAGATTTGAAGACTACATCTGCTGGGTTAATGTTTTTATTAAATCATATTCAAGTTGGCACAATAATCTTTTCTCATTATAAACACTGAGCACTTTTATTTGCTACAGGGTATAGCTTTAAGAAATTTTCAATTGACTGACAGCTGCCTGTCAACTTCTGACTCTGGAGAGATCCAGGAGCTCAGCTTGCAAAGCTCCAGGGAATTCTAGGGAGCTCCAAGATGGTTAATGGCTGTCCATTAGCGTAAGGCCCAACGGAGCCCTGGAATCTGTTAAGTGGGAAGTTCTTGCGGCAGAAGGTCACATAATTCCCTATTGCCATCTGAGAGAACTGGGAAAATTCAACTTGAAGCAGACTGGGGTGCTATAAGTTTATGTACTAAGGGAAATCATTTCATGCAGTTTGGTATTACCGTACACCATGTTTTATTTATATTCTATACTGGATGAGAAATTGAATACTATGCTCTTTTCTGGCAGTGGAAACTTGCCTTATTCTCCTGAACTGGGCATGGCATCAATACAGCAGCTTGCAGCCTTTTTGACTATGTATTATAGAGTGGCTTCTGTGCATTATATATTAAATCCGATATGCACTGTGAGTTTATATGCCACACACACTACATTTTTCTATATTATGTCCTGCAATCTATCATATTAAGTGAAAGGGGTGATGGAGTGGGCCTCAGGTAATGTAAAGAAGATTGCTAACAGCTTGCATGCTGCGCTGAGAGTAGGTAGGCATTTGTGCAGTGTACTCTGTGTATATATCGAGTGAGCACACTGCAAACTGACCATGTAGAGAGTTTCACACACCTGGCTTTGGACTTAACCACCTATATACCACTAAAATTACCTGCTAGCCCCAAACAACATGCCTGACCCATTAACAAAGCCCAGGAAAGCTCAGACAAGACGAATAGTCCTTCTCAGAAGTGGGACTAAAAATGGAGTCTGGCCCGTTAAAGAAAAAGCTGGTTCCACCTAAAAACAGTCAACACAGGCTAACAATGGTCCTCAGCACAGGAAACTCGGACAAGCATTTAGCAATCACCACCTCTGAGCTGTTAATCTATGTCCTGTATTTTTTGCTCCAACATGTGGAAGGAACCTGGAGATTGCATCTCCAAACAACCCATAAAAAAGGACACAAAAGCCCCGTTCAACAATGAAGTAAGGAAGAAGTATTAACTACACTTTTTAAAATAAAAATGCATTTTCTCATGGCATTATCTGTTCATTTATCAGGATTCTTAAATCAGGGAAGACTCAGAATTGGGTTACTTGCCTCATCTCACTGTCCATCAAATTGTCTTTTCTGGAACTTTCTAGGGTAAGGAAAGACACGTAAACTGGGCCACTGTCTTCTTAGCATAACATTTAGGGCTTATGAGGATTCTGACAATGAAATTTTTTTTCCTGTGAAAATGTCTTGGTTCTGCTTACCCATTGATGTAAAGGTAAAATGTTTTTCCGTTACCTGGGAGCTAGGTATTGTGACTGCCCTTCAAGACTTTGACCTTGTGGTCAGCCACTGTGTATTCCTCTGGTTCTCACTGACTGAGATCCTGCGTTACTTTAATCTATAGTTACTAATCTTGGAATTACACTTATAAAAAAAAAAGGAAGAAGAACCCCGCTATTAGACACTCATGACCGGCCACAGGGCAGTCCTGCCTTCTCATTGTCACCGTAGAATCTTTTCCTAAGAGCAGTAAAAGTGCTCACAAGAATAAAGATTCTTTGCTACCAATATTAGTGAAAAGAACCATCATTTAAGGCGCTGTATAATCACTCATTATTTCTATTCTTCTAGTACTGATACACTTCGTGTGGTGAGGGGGTTGTCACTTTTGTGGAAAGAGACACTTGGTCTTGAGTATCAGGCTTTACAATACATTTCTGGTGCAATATTATCAGGTGACACCAATTCATCCCAGAGCATTTTACAGCTCAACAGAAGGTTTTGATTTCCTGGTGGAGTCTTAATTGATTCTGAATTCTTTAGCATTCAACCTTCCGCTTGATGATTCTTATAAGATTTAATACAGGAAATATTAAGTTTAAACAAAGAAGGCCCAGAAGGGATACTTTTGTGGACTGTCAAAGATATTTTCTACTATTAAGTGGAAGTGCCAAGCCAGTCAAGGAGATGAGGGGTTTTGCTTTAGACCACCTCGTGGCTATCTCCAGCTGCCCCAGAGGGAAAGGGTCCAAACTGTTCCAGGCTCCACAGTCTTAGCTGCTAGGCGATGTACAGAGTGACACTGACGAGCCAAGGAAAACTAGTAGGAGGTCCTTGCAGCTTTCTTCCATTAAAGGGAAGACTGCCAAATTCGAAACTCTGAAGTTGCAGGGGAGCAGGGAAATACAGCATCAGGAAAATGGCTATACCAGGCGAAGCCCCTGGGCTACATATGGAAGGGTGTCTGTAACGTTTGGCCACAAATGTTGCACCAAGTTTCTTTCCTGCTGTAGTTAGCAGCATGTGGCAAACCTCCCCTCGTAATTTTTAGAAGGACCAAGTGTAAGCAGGGAAATCATGAGGCTGTGATATGAATCAAATAACACCAGTGATGGCAAATGTTTGCATTCATATACGGGGAGGAATGGATAGTCATTGGGTTGCTTAAAATATTGAAGGTATTCCCTATGTACCTATGTCTGGATTACAAGGATGGTGGGTACCCCGCCTCCCTCTCCTGAGCAGGAGGATCCGTGTTGCTCCTCAGCAATGCTAGTGGGTAGGTGGAGAGGTCAGTCTTCCAGACACCTGGAGGAAGAAATTAACTGAGTATTTGTTTGTTCTTTTCATTTATTATAATAAAATAAAAAGTGTCCCGAGAAAACTTGTTAATGTGGTTGAGTAGAAATACGGTAGATTGGTGGGCATACAGTAGGTTCCTGAGTATGTTGTGGGAAAAAATGTGGATGGGGAAATCTTCCTCCAATCCTAAAGTGATGAAGTTATGATGGAGACATTGTTGCCACAACCCAGAGTCACTTAGAGTAGGTGGTCTTCCATGTGGCATTCTCCAAACCAAGCCACAGGGCTTACCTTATTACCCTCTGACTGTGTCCCCAGTACATGCACATGCAAGATTTCCCAGTGTACGACCTGATATCAGTTTATATACATATATATGAAATGTACATAATCATTCTGCAGCTGTCAGAAGCGTCTGGAAAAGCCCAAGAGTTCAGTCTGAAAGGTGCTATTGGGCTGGGAAAAACACCACAGTGGCCGCAGATGGCTCATTTTCACAATAGACCTGAGGTTTAAAAGAAAAAAACAAAACCTAGTTGTTTTGCCTGCAGCATAAACAAGGAATATTCTCCTTGAGCAAGTGCAACTGGCTTTGCAGAGATGAGGCTCCAATCAGTCTTGCGAGATTCTGACATGAAACATACACACATATGTACACATATAAATGCACCCCTAAGACAAAGGTACGAGTTTGAGGTAGTTGTGCCCAAACCTTGACTTTACAACATTGTTTGTCATGGTAGTGTTAGGAGTGTTTTAAAACTTAATAATAATATTTTATTGTAAAAGTAACACAGTCTTATTCCTGAAAATGTGGAACATAGAGAAAAATCTACCTACAAATCTATCATCCCAGGATATTCACATATTTATAAATATAAAACACTATAAATTATATTATAAATATTATATTTATGAAATAATTATAGAATGTAAGATATATGATATATAAATAAAATATATATTATATTAAAATAAATCATATTATCTTTATATAAATGTACAAATAAATAAAATTTTATTTCATATGTGTATATATGTACACATACATATATATTCTGTGAATATATATAAAATATACATATAGTATACATTATAGATATATGTATATCGTCTGTATACATATCTATTATTAACATATGTATTTTTACATAATTGGGCATTATAATATATTTACATATATGTGCACACTTTTGTGTCTTGCTTTTGTTTATTAATATTATAATCATAGCAGGAACAATTTCCCATGTCATTAATCATTAATTATGATCACTGAACATTTTTAATGACTATATATCATCATGTGAATGTATCATAACTTTTTCTACAAGTCATTTACTATTGAAATTTTCAAAAAGTGTTCCCAGTGTTTTTCCTTTTTTTTTCTGTAGGCAACATTCCATTAACTGTTCTTATAATTAAATCTTTGGCTGTGTAATTCAGTTTCTTGAATTACTGGTCAAAGAGTATGAACATTTTCAAGACTCATACATATTGCCAAATACTTTCCCCAAGACAAAGCTTGTTCACTGAGGATAAGAAATGTTCCTGGTTAGATATCAAGGCATATTGCAACAGGATCAATTTGGTACAAGGGGTGTGTAATTTCATAATTTTTCATAACTTCCTGGGGATGTGTCTAGCCTACTGAGATAAACCAAACTAGAACTATTTCCGAGCTGACAATTATAACTCTACAGTGATCACCCAGATCTTGGCTACGTTGACTGCTTTAATCACCGCCTCTACTCCTCAAAAATGGCATTATTTGTTTTACATTGCATTTTTAATCACTTTTTAAAATCCTTTAGAGATACAGCTCTACTAATTACCTCTTAAGGTTATAATTTCCTGAATCCCCTCACTGTTAAGACCTTTCACTAGGTAAACAATTTTAATAGAAGGAGGACATGAGAAAGTTCTTTGTTCATCCTAGTGTGTAGACTATTCTAGACCCACCCGAGGAATCCTTAATGTCTTTCAGGAAACATACACTGTTGTAACTCCCACCCACCAGCCTTCAAGTCTCCTTTGAGATGCAAAGTCATGTGAAAATTAGGGAGAATGTTTTACTATGTGTGTGTGTTTAACGCTAGTTGTAGTGTCATTTTGTCTCTTGATTTTGTGGCTTAAAAATCCATTTTTTGTGTAAATACACTGCTAGGCAGTCCCTCTGTGATCAGTCCTATCTCTATCAAGGACACTAAAGCAGTGAACAGATTGCTGCTCTCGGCCCCATGTGGATCTGCATGGAGCGTGGATTGGAACCCACAGTCTACACATTTCCAACTCCAGCCCCGGCAGTTGAGCCACTCTCCCCCCTCCAGAATGATCTATGACCTTTTGTGGAAAGTTTGATGGATAGAGACAGCTCAAGCACTAAACTGGAACCCAAAATCAATAAACGTATTAGGACTGGGTGCTCACAAATTGGTAGCCATTTAATTCCCCTGCTATTAATTTTTCTCCCTTCCAGACATGCTCTGGGGTATGGTGTGTGAACTTGTTAAAGCTCAGCTGCAGTTCAACCTTGAAGGTGCCTGAGTGGGCTGGAGAGACCTTTCTAGTGCTTCCAGCAATCTTATTTGCTGCTATTTATTTCGAAGATGACGAAAAGACTCCTATTTCTCTAATTGGCATTATTGGCTAAAAGGAAGACTTCATACCATTTCATTTTTTAAAATGTCTTATTATAGATATTTTCAAATATTCACAGCTGTTGAGATGATAACGTAACCTCCTTATGCCTAACACCCGTTTTTTTCATTTTTAAAAATTTTCACCCATTTTTAACATTTTTTTTTTTTTAGTTTTTGCTTATGCTTTTAATTTAAAATATACTGGTTTATTTTCTGGAAGCAATGGGCCCCTCTTGGTAGTGGTGGCAGTGCAAACGTCACAATGTTAAGAGCATGTGTCATGGGGTTTCCCACATCTCAGCAGCATGAGATACAACCATCCAATCAACTTGCTAAAATAAAACACCCTAGAGGCCTTACTGATGCCCTCCCTCCAACCCTTCGGCTAGTCCTGCGGACTCCACCTGCAAAGTAGGTCCCAGACCTGTCCACGCCATCTCGCTTCCGTGTTGTCCTCCCCTCACCCTGATCACTACACCAGCCTCTGAGTCATCCTCCCTGCTTCTCTTCTTGTCCCCCAGCCCCACCAGGATTCATTCCCCCAACGACAACTCCAGTGATCACGCCATCCTGCCGCTTACCGCCCGCCATCGGCTGTCATTCTTGCCACCGCTACTCCTCTCCACTAATCCACGGTGGCCAGTGTCACCTTTCACAGACACAAATAGATCGTGTCATTTCATTTCTCGAAACCCTCCAGTGGCTTCCTGTTGCACTTGAAATTTTAGACTCCTGGGCTGGGCCTGAGTCCCTGCCTACTTCTCAAAAGCACATTTCCCACCTATCTTCATCTCTCTCACTGAGCTCCGCCTACCCAGCTTTGCTTCAGCGCCTGGAACTTGTGCAGCCACGCTCCTCTCACTTCTAAGCATGTGCGTCCACACTCCTCCCACTTCTGAGCATGTGCAGCCAAGCTCCTCCCACTTCTGAGTATGTACGGCCACGCTCCTCCCACTTCTGAGCATGTGCGGCCAAGCTCCTCCCACTTCTGAGCATGTGCGGCCACGCTCCTCCCACTTCTGAGCATGTGTGGCCACGCTCCTCCCACTTCTGAGCATGTGCGGCCAAGCTCCTCCCACTTCTGAGCATGTGCGGCCATGCTCCTCCCACTGCTGGGCCTTGCACTCGCTTCCCACCCTCCACCCGCTTCCCTCCCAGATCTTCTCTGTTAACTCCTCCCTGTCACCCAGGAATCGGTTCAAATACCACCTCTTTGAGAAACCTTCCTGTATCACCTGAACTAAACGAGCTCCCCAGCTCCCAAACCTGATTGCTCAGACACTTGCCTTGTATTAAATGCTTATTCTCTTTTATCCCGCTATAATAGCAGCTCTATGAAAGAAGAGACTTTTTCTGTCTTATTCACCATTATATCTTGAGTTTCTGGGACAGGATATATATAGGAACTCAGTAACAGTTTGTTGAGAGAAAGAAAGAATGAATGAATACAGCAAAAAGAAACTTTAGAATCTTATTGTAAGGATCGTATAAGTAACAGCTACTCTTCTGAATGATAAAGGTAAACCTAATAATAGAGAAAGCAGATTATAAAGGCTCCTGGGGGCTTTGGTAGATTGATGGTATGGGACCATGGAAAATGAGAGGAAGGAGCTGCCTCATGCAGGGACGAAGTCAATAGTATAAGTTAGCAATGACTGTAGAAAGGCTCATTTACCCCCCAGATCATATCCTTTCCCTGCCTCCCTCTCTGCCTGATATCCCTGTCATCAGATTAGTGACTTTGGGTGAAACATGTATGCCCAGTGGCCCATTGAGTACAGAGGTCATATCTACTACCTCCTAGTTACTTCCTCAGCTCTTAAGTCAGTTCATTTTTCTCATCGCCTTCTCACTCCCTAACACCTGACAATATCACTTTCACTCCGATCATCTACTGAAATTGATCTCTGTGCAATGATATTGATATCCTAATCTTCAATTGCAATCCTAATGCTCAGTCTTCATTCTCTTGGCCTCTCTGCATCATTCCCCACTGCTGACTGCTTCCTTCTTGGGAAACTCTTTGCTCCCATGGCTTCCATGGCATTGAACTTCTGGTTCTCTTTCTAGCTACAGATAACTTCCTCCTCTGTGCCAAATCTGTGTCCTTGGTATTCTCCAGGGTTTGCATCTGGGCACTCTGTCTTTCTCTGTCCAGCATGTATCATACCATGCCAAGTCATCTACTGGGACAGCCTAACATCAATCCCAAATCTTCAAATCAAAATTGAGTTCACCTTTCTCCAGAAACAGCTTTCCTTCCAATTTCCTTGTTTTCATCATTACATTTATTCATTCACTTAAAAAAGAAAAGCTTAAAAAGCATCTTGGGGTTTTCCCTCTTTACCTATCCTCCTTGGAACATTCAATTTTTATTTTACTGTATTTTTCATTTAAGTCCCTTTCTAGTACTAACACTATCAATGACTCCTCACATTTCCATTCTCTTACCTAGTCCAGTTAATCCAGTCAAGTTAATCTTGAAACATTGCTTTGCCCACGTGCTTGCATTGCTCAAAAACCACCTTTGACTTCTGTTGCCTATTAAATAAAGCCTGAGCTTGGTTTAGGAGGATGTGTACCTAAAATTTGATCTTTTACCCTTCCCTAACATCATTTCTCACTGCTCTTGATCTAAAACTTCTGCTCCAGCTGAACACTTCTGCTCCTTGACTGCTGTGCTTCCTTGGTGCATCCTCCCTCTGCTCTAAAGCCTGGACATAGGAAAGGGAGAAAGGATCTTGACTACTATGAAATATTAACTGTCTAAATCTATGCTGCCCAACACAGTAGCCACTTGCCATATGTGGCTGCTGACCCTTTGAAATGTGGCTAATGAGACTGAGGAAATGAACTCTTAATTTTATTTAAATTAAATTTCACTTAAAAACTAATACCCAATTCAGTTATTGGGAAACTTTTAAGCAGATTTGGAACAACTTGGATATGTAAATCTACTTTTTCAACTGTAAATTGTATGCAGTATAAATGTAGATCAACTATTTCTGATGAGATTTTTAGGGTCTAAATTGACATGTGCTGTAAGTGTGAACCACACACCAGAGTTTGAAGAGTTAACTTGAAAATAGGAGTGTAGAATATTTCGTTAAATTGTTTTATATTGATTACATGTTGAAATCATACTATTTTGAATATATTGGGTTAAATAAAATATATTATTAATATTAATTTTGCCTGTTTTGTTTGACTTTTTGATATAGCTACTAGAAAAATTTAAATTATACACGTGGCTCACATTATATTTCTTTGGGACGGTGCTTTTCTAAATATCTTCTGCAGAAAAATGTCCTCATAGCCCAAAAGACTTCGATTCTGACTCCAAGGCCCAATCACAGATTAAACAAATCATAACCTTTAGGAAAAGGTCCTGGGGTTGTTGTTTTTATAAGTCCCTGGGAGATCTAAATCATAAGGCATACTTGGGAAACCTGCCCTAAGTGATGGTCCTCCCTTTAACATAGCATTTATTGTCTTCCTCACTCATTTATTGTGTTCATTTAATACAGGCTCTCTCATGCTAGCATTCTGGGTTGCACATGCGTATTCCCAACTAGAGAGAAAGTGCTCAGGAAGGAGTAGTTGTGATAACTATAGCTGACATACATTAAGTGCTAACAAGGTACCAAGCACCCTTTCAGTTGCTCTATGTTTATTTTCTCATTTAATTAATAATAGCACCCACAATCCAGGGAGGTGGGTGCTATTCTGTCCCCTTTCACAGAGGAAATAGGGATTCTGGACAGACAGGCACTGACTGATGGAGCTACGATCTGGACCTGTTCTGTTCAATGTCACAGCCCGGGCTGCAATTACATGACATTGCTTAGGAGCCAGGTGCTGTTCCTATGTGTACAGGGTGCTTAACAAATGCAAATTCTGATCATTCTGATTGCAGTCAGCACCTACAAAGGAAAGATGGTGGGTGGGCACTCAGGAAGTGCTGGTGGTGCCTTCAGGATGCACTTCTGCTTGTGAAGAAGCAGGACTGTGTCTGCATAATTCGTGCTCAAGTCAAATGCACGTCCCCTGTCAACCGAGCAACTGCTGTGTTTCAAAGGCCCTGGTTTCTGATGCAGAGTCCCCTGTCTCCAGAGCTCAGCAAAAGGAGCACCTGTTCCAGAGCCCCAGAGGGGACGGCTGGAGCTCTCTGCATCGGGGGCTTGGGAGGGGGGAGTAAGCATTAGAGCAGGGCAGTGCAGTTGTCAGCGGGCCAAGGAGCGACCGGCTGAAGCCACGATGCCAAGGACATTGTGTCCAGGCTGCACGGATGTTAAGATTCCCAGAAAGAGAAAGAAACGCTGGATTGGAAGCTGAAGCAAGATTCACCAGGCCTGTAGAAGGCATTTAGCTTTTAGTTGTTATAAAAATGAAAATAATTGTGAAAGCAGAGAGAAATCTGCAGCTGCTCGGGGCTATTCATACCATAAGAGATCCCACCAGGCCCTCTTTATTGTTGCAGTTTTGGCAAATTATTTTCTTATCACACATAACCTCCTCACTTCTGTTCCTGGATAAGCACTTAGGCTCGTAAAGCTATGGGTCAGCCACAGTTGAGCATGCAGCACACGGAACAGGCGGCCGTGGGGAACTCTGCAGCCCTCCCCTCTGAAAAGCAGCAACTGGAGTCCATAAAAAGTTGGCCCGGGCTGTCCATTAGTGGACCCAGGTCTGGGGATCTGGCCTGGATCAGCCACCCCCTCCACAGAGCCTTACCTGCAGGGAGGGCCACCTTGTGAGGACCCCCTTGTGGGCTGGGGCTCACCTTCGCTGTGTGCTGAGCCCCTGGCGGCCTCAAGGGCAAGGGCAGGTGCACAAGCGAGCAAGCAACTGCGAGGCCCTGGCCCTGCCGTGGACAGAAGGGGCCGGGTGCCCACCACACATGTGTGCTGGACAAATGCGCTGGCATCTCCGGCGTGGGCAGAGAGCATGCCGCTCCCATTATCCCGGCCCATTAGGGAAGCAATTGGAAAAAAAACATTTAGCAATTTGGACAGGAGTGAGGCTGCAGAATGGCTCGTTTCTCTGTGACAGCCTGCCACGTACAGATGAAAGGGAAGGCTTATAACAAATTTTCATTACTCCCAAATAAAAAAGCAACAGCAGGCAAAGCAAGGGCTTTGAGGCTGAGAGGTGGGGCCCAAAATCCACCCAGAAGACCACAAAGGAGCCTCCGCAAAACAAATCAATCAGTCTCTCAGTCACTTCCACTTGCCCGGCGCGGTTCATGCCAGTGGCAATCAGGCCTGTCAGTCTGTCAGTCTTTGGCCTTCAGCTCTTGCCTCACACTGCTCAGGAAGTGCACCAAATGCCACCTACCGGGCTCTCCTCTTGCTCAACGCCCTTGCTCACCTTCCCTCAACAGTCTACGCTCCACTCCGCAGGAAAACCCACCCCCAACCTGGGAGGCAGCACAGCAGGGTTTGGTAAAGGGAAGTGATTGGGGTTTGCTAACAGCATCAGGGGCTTTGCTTTTTGCTTTGCTTCTAGTTTTAGTGGAAATCAAACCTCAGATTCAGAAGTGCAAAGGGCCCTGCAGGGCTCCCAGATGCCCGGGGCTATGGCTTCATCAATGCTCCTCCCACCCCCAATTCGTGCTCTGCCCAGAGAGTCCAGGACACCCACTAGGCACAGACCCCAAATGAAACCCCGCCTCTGAATACCTCACGCAGGTCCCACAACCCACTCCCGCTCTAATGAGTCTGGCTGCCCGCAGAGCTGCATAATGCATTGCGCCTTTGACCTTATTAGAAGACAACTACACAAATACTGCCTTTTCCTGGCCTGGGTGTCTGTCCGCAGGTATCCGCAGCACGTTTACCATTGCAGATAAAAACGAATTGTGGTGGTGGGGGGTGCAGGCTGGATGTTGAATAAGACCAGGGCTGGAATACAGAGGCTTCCCATTCCATGATTTCTCTAACCCCCACCTTTCATTATCAACAGCTTCAAAAACACATGTTATTAAGCATCTGGGTTTTTGTGACATCCAAGACTGTGTAGGGAATAAATGGGATTCATGGGGTCTAAGTATTGTTCCTCTTTGGGATGGCTAGTGTTGATGGCTAAAGGACAGAGTCTGGTCACGGGCTCAAGAATATCGAAGCAGAATCCCAATGTTACTATTTTTTCTTTGTGTAAGATTCAATACGATAGTTTGCAAAGAAATACCATGCACATATAAATGTTTAAAAGATGTTTTAGTCTCCCTAATGTGACATATGGTAATGGTCAAGGATTTGTGACGTCTGTGGTGCATACATGCAGGTAGCTACTGAAAACTCCTGAGAGTTCAGAGGAGAAGCATCCTTTAACAGCCAAGTGATCAAAGGAGCCACTAGGGGCAGGAATAAAGTTTGCTGAGCACCTTCTTATGTGCCAAGCCCCTTAGATAAATTGTCTTCCTGAATGGTAAACTGAGGCTCAAGAAGGGAGTAGTGGAGCCGGGAGCAGGAATATAGTTTGACCAGGAGGATTGGCCAAGGACAACCCCAGAGCCAAGGTGCAGAGGCAGAAAATCCAATTCCACAGCTGAGTGTCTTCTCTGTCCCAGGCACTGGCCTGGATATTAGGGGAAACCAGGACGCAGAAGACATGGGACTCTCCTTAGAGGAGTTCAAGACTAAGGCACTATCAGGGTGCCACCACCATGAAAGGCCACAACGAAGGAAAGAGGATGTCACAGAACAAAGAGAAAATGAATGGGAGGGAAAAAGAGGTTTGAGAGGCAGTGATAGTCTGGTTTGATAAAAGCACTTGCCAGAAATTTCTCTCTTTACACCCAAGGATCCCACCTAGTATGGAGAGAACTGAATATTGGCCTCCTTGGTTTCCCCTACTTTTCCCAGCCCAGTAGGATACAGGCACAGGTCATGAGAGGAACGGAATGGAAGAGAGGATTAAGGTTAAGAATTATTTCATGGTGGCTCATGCCTGTAATCCTAGCACTTTGGGAGGTCGAGGCAGGGGTATCGCTTGAGGCCAAGAGTTCAAGGCCAGCCTGAGGAAGAGCAAGACCTCACCTCTACAAAAAAAAGAAAAGAAAAGAAAAGAAAAGAAAAGAAAAGAAAAGAAAAGAAAAGAAAAGAAAAGAAAAGAAAAATTAGCTAGGAATGGCAGTAGTAGTAGTCCCAGCTACTTGGGAGGCTGAGGCAGGAGGATCGCTGAAGCCCAGGAGTTTGAGGTTGCTGTGAGCTATGATGACACCACCGTACTCTAGCCAGGGTGACAGTGCTAGACTCTTGTCTCCAAAAAAAAAAAAAAAAGAAGAAGAAGAAAAGAAAAAAAAAGAATTCAATGATTTTCAGAACTCAAGACCTCCTTGCTACCTTCGCATTGGCGTGGTTTGCTTCATTCATGTGCACTGGTTTTGAAACAGGGTAGAGAGGGGGGCTTGGCCTTATTGATACATTGATCATGCAGAGAACATTCTTACAAGTAATCTATGGGCCTTGGATTTTAGAATAAAGCATTCACTTGCACAGTTTATGTTTTTATGACCTCTCTCTTCCTACTTTGAGGACTATTAAAGAGATTAATAAATTCAAGCTTACCTTACAGAACACCTCGAGGTAGAGGCCCAAGAGTACTCTATGGATAACACTATATACAGACGAACAAATATTCTATAATCCAACATTCAGTTTCTTGGAGAAGTTAATAAATACAAGGTGTGGGTATTAGCATTCTTCTGCAAAGCACTTCCACGTATATTATCTCACTCCTCTTTCCTACCTGAACTAAGTGGGCATCATTACCCCATTTCAGGTCCAGGGTGACAATGTGACTTGTTCATTGCCACATAGTGATAAGTGACAAAATCTGAACACAGAGGTTTTTTTAATGAGATAATCATTCTGTTTTGAGTGTCTCATATTCACCAAGTATTGTTTACTCATTTTATTTTATTCTTACAATTACTTGCACAGTAGGTTATTATCATCCTTGATTTAGGGTTGAGAAATGAAGTCTCCAAGAGACAAAGTGACTTGCCCAGAGTGGCACCACTCATAGGGAGGCCTAGACTATGAATATTCTCCCCAGAATGGAAGTCCTTAAAGAGCTAAAAATCTGGCTACAGAGAGAATAAATGCCAGACTTGGAGAAATGGAGCTAAAATGCAAGTCCTGCCCACTAAATCCTTTGACAAATCCTTTTCAATAGCTGAGCCTTTGTTTCCTTTTCTGTTAAATAAACTTATAAGCCTGAGGCTTCAGATTCTAAGTCCAGGGCTCTTTCCACCAAAACATGTTCTGTCACAAATACTCTGCAATGTCTTCCTGGAAATTTCTTTCTATAGAAAAATCCTAAAATTCATATGGAACCACAAAAGACTGCAAATAGCCAAAGCAATTTTGAGCAAGAAGAAAAAAGCTGGAAGCATCATATCTCCTGTTTTCAAAATACATTACAAAGCTGTAGTAATCAAAACAGTATGGTAATCCACATTAATATAGTCAACTGATTTTTGACAAAGGAGCAAAAGCAATACAACGGAGCAAAGACAGTCTTTTCAACAAATGATGCTGGAACAACTGGACAGGTACATGCAAAAAATTGATAATCTAGACATAGAACTTACAACCTTCACAGACATTAAATCAAAATGGATCATTGACCTAAATGTAAAATCATCAAAGGCACTACCCATGAAAGAAATTATTTATAAGCTAGACTTTATTAAAATTAAAAACTTCTGCTTTGCAATAGACAATGCCAAGAGAAGGGGAAGCAAGTCACAGACTGAAAGAAAATATTTATAAAAGACACATCTGGTAAAGGACTTTTATCCAAAATCTACAAACAACTCTGAAAATTCAACAATAAAAAAAACTATCTGATTAAAAAGTGGGCCAAAGATTTTAACAGACGTCTCACCAAAGAAGATACATAGATGGCAAATAAACATATGAAAAGATGCTCCGTGCCATATATCATCAGGAAAATGCAAATTCAAACAACAATGAGATACCACAACATACTTATTAAAATGGCAAAGATCCAAAACACTGACAACACTATACGCTGGTGAAGATGTGGAACAACAGGAACTATCATTCATTGCTGATAGAAATGCAAAATGGTACAGCCACTTTGGAATACAGTTTGCCTATTTTTTACAAAACTAAACATACTCTTACCATAAGACCCAGCAACTATGCTCCTTGGTATTTGCTGAAAAGAGTTGAAAACTTATGTCCCCACAAAAATCTGCACGTGGATGTTTACAGAAACTTTATTCACAATTGTCAAAACTTTAAAGCCACCGAGATGTCCTTCAGTAGGTGAACAGATAAATAACTTGTGGTACAATGAAATATTATTCAGCACTAAAAAGAAATGAGCTATCAAACAATGAAAAGACATAGAGGAAACTAAAACACACATTATTAAGTGAAAGAAGCCAGTCTTAAAAGTCTATATATTGTATGATTCCGACTATATGGCATTCTAGTAAAGGCAAAACTATAGAGCCAGCAAAAAGATCAGTGGTTGCCAGGGGTTCATGTGGAGGAGAGATGAACAGGCAGAGCACAGAGGATCTTTAAGGCAGTGAAAATATTCTGTATGATACTTTAATTGTGGATACATGTCATTCTACATTCGTCTAAACCCACAGGGTGTACAACACTAAGGGCGACACTAATGTCAACTTTGAACTTTGTGTGATTATGATGTATCAGGTGTAGATCCATCAAATGTACCACTCCAGTGGGGAATGTTCATATTGGAGGGAGCTAGGCATAAGTGGAGGCAGAGGGTGTATGGGAAATCTCTTACTTTATCCTTAATTTTGCTGTGAACCTAAAACTGCTCTAAAAAAATAAAATCTTAAGAAAACAGTATAGCACTGGCATGAAAACAGATATATACACCAGTAGAAGAGAACGAAGAGCCGAGAAATAAATCCACACATATATGGTCAACTGATCTTCAAAAGGGTGCCAAGAATACACAATGAACAAAAGATAGTCTCTTTACTAAATGGTGTTGGGAAAACTGGATATCCACATGCAAAGAATGAAATTGGATCCTTATCTTACACCATACATAAAAAACCAACACAAAATGTATTAAAGACTTAAATGTAAGTTCTGAAACCATAAAACTCCTAGAATAAAACATAGCAAAAAATCTTCTTGACATTGGCCTTGGCAATGATTTCTTGGCTATGACAACAAAAAGGCAACAAGAGCAAAAATAGACAAATGGGACTACATCAAACTAAAAATCTGCATAGCAAAGGAAGAAACAACAGAGTGAAAAGACAACCTATGGAATAGAAGAAAATGTTTGCAAACCATGTATCTGCTAAGAAGTAATAGCCAAAATATGTAAGGACTTCCTACAACTCAATAGCAAAAAAACAAATAACCTGACTTAAAAATGGGAAAAAGGTCTCAATAGACATTTCTCCAAAGAAGACATACAAATGGCCAATAGGTATATGAAAAGGTGCTCAACATCACTAATCATTAGGGAAATACAAATTAAGACCATTGTGAGATATCACCTCATACCTATTAGGATGGTCATTATCAAAAACAAAAGATAACAAATATTAGCAAGGATTTGGAGAAAAAAAGAACCCTTGAATACTATTGGTGGGAATGTAAATTAATGCAGCCATGATAGAAAATAATATGAAAGTTCCTCAAGAAATCAAAAATAGAGCTACCATATGATCCAGCAATTACATGCCTAGGTATACAGCCAAAGAAATTGAAATCAAGTTCTAGAAGAGATATCTATACTCCCATGTTCATTGCAGCATCATTCACAATATCTAAGACATGGAAACAACCTAAATGTGATCGTGCCTATAGTTAACAATATTGTATTGAATACATGAAAATTTGCTAAGAAGGTATGTATTATGTTGTGTTCTTGTCACACACACAACAATAATACTAATAAATGAGAGCAAGAAGAAACTTTTGGTAGTAATGTATAGGTTTATGGCATAGATTGTGATGATGGTTTCAGGGTGTAGGCTTATCTCCAAACTCATCCAGTTATGCATATTAAATGCGTACAGCTTTTTGTATTCCAATCATATCTCAATAAAGTCATTTTTAAAAGAGAAATCTCTTTCTACACTAAAACATTTGCAAGTATCTGATTTAGTTTGCCATTGTGTGACTCACCATTCAACAGAGGTCCAATATCAAAGAAACAAGACGGGATGAAACTATTACTTGGGTTATTTGAACCAGAAAATGCTACATCAAGTAATGGGGGTAAAAAGAGTTCTGAATTTTTTGAGAAACCATCTTTCCACTTGCCATTACTAAGAGACCTCATGCTTGAAAGGAGGTCACATGGCCAAGACAGAGGTGTGTCTAAAGCTGAAGGTCTCAGTGGCCAGGTAAGTGCTGTGGTTGCTGAAATAATCTGACTCCAGGAAGGAGAGAGGGAAGGGGGCACTTAGACTCAACACACTTACTGTTTTCATTGAAATATTATGTAGCATTTCATAGTGACATCTCTCACTAAGGGCTGTACTGAGAACATCCCTGTTCTGCCAGACTTACACTAGGGAGTAGCTAGAAAAATTTAACTCTATACATGGTCAGAACAGAAGTCTTTTTTTCATAAGATTATACTGATTCAATATTCACAAACCAGTGCTTCGCGAAATGTGGTCTGCACATCATTTTGCAAGCATCGCTTGGGGTATTAGTTAAAATTGCAGATCCTTTGTTCCCATTATACTTCCATCAAATCAGAATTTGTAGGGTGGGGCTCCAGAATCTGCATTTTAACAAACTCCCCAGGTGATACGCTTATACACTGAAGTTTGGGAGCTGCTGTTGGAAACAAAACAAACCACTTCTATATCCACAATGTCCCCTTTAAACAAGGCCTCTGGGCAGTTGAAATAATAAATAAAATTTGTACTTATCCCAGGACCCAGAATTGCTCCCCAAGGAAAGCAGTTGGCAGATATTCCTGCTGACGGGTGGCGGCTGTGGCTACAGTAGTTATTTCCAGGCAATGGACAATTCTTCCAGCCCAAATAAAACTTAAGCTTAAAATAACAATGATAGTTTTTGATAGTTTTGGTGCAATAGCAATGAACCTTGCAATGCATCATTCCCCAGAATTGTATGGACTGCTTAATGCCATCAGATCCAACAGTGCCATCCATAGGCAAGCTGGACTTTGATTTAATCTCAAGTACCATGTCCAAGAGAGTCAAAATAATGTCACAGGGATGGCTTCCATTTTGCTTTTTCTGACCACTTTCTGACTCACTTCACCTCTGAGCATACATGCTGTTCCGCCAACCTCTATCCTTTGTGTATTCACTTCTTTTTGATCCTTCTCCTTCCTCAAGTACCTTTCCAAACTCAGTCCTGATGTACATGCAAGGGTTTTAGAAAACATGGCATCCTTCAGAGCCTCATGGGAGATGCCCAAAGCAACTAAGAAAAACCATAATTCATGTTTCCTAGTTCCAGAGAGGAGAAAAACAGCAAAGTAAACAGATTTGTAAATAAACATTTTTTAAAAAATCAACTCTTTTCCATTTGATTCAGAGCAAAGCATGATTATTTATGGAGGAGCTGGTGAATTCTGGCTTCTCCTTAGTTAGGGGGCTGCTTTGAAGGATGCCTGGGAGACCCTTTCCCTTGGCTCACCACCCCCCAATTTCTGTCTGACCCACAAAGGGCCAGAAGCACACTTTCTCTGCATAGAAGCAAAACCTACTGGGGCATTTCTTCTTTACAACCAAATGCAAAGCTGCCTGCTGTGTAAATAGATGGAACTAAGAGACTAAGTGACACCATTCTCGATGCAAAAGACGTTAACCCTAAGTTTTCACAGCAATGCACTGGAATTCTCAGAGGCTAAAAGAAGCCCACAAAGCCCTCTGCAAAACTAGAGCAACCTTTTCTACCAGTGAGCTCTGATTCCGCACACTGTAGTTCAGCCACTGACTCGGGAGCAGGCACAGTGTCAGCAGGAAAGTGAAGCTCCTGGTGGAAGGCACAAGGGTGTTGGGTCAGTGGATTAGATTTATCCAGAGAAACTGGTCAAGTATGCGTGTGCTTCTCCTAAACTGTTGTGCTAGTCCTCCTTGTCTGCTCTTCATAACAAAGACCCCCTTTTAAAGGTGATTGCTACTTTGTGTCACTTGTTCATGTGGCTTGCACAGTTTGATATTTATGACTCTCCTATTTTTCATACAGACAGAAGTCCTAGGAGTCTGCCCTCATAGGCTTCTCAAACCAGCCCTTCCTCTTCCTCAATCTGCATCATTCCTCAATGGCCATTTGCTTCCTTTGTCATAGTAAATGGTCTCAACTACCTGGATACGTTCAAACTGTAACCTGTCGGATTCCAGGTTTTCTTACGGGATTGCCCCTACCACCATCTTTTGCAGTCTTTCTGCAAAAAAAAAAAAAAAAAAAAAAAAAGAAATCCTACCAAATCTTAAGGGGGCAAGTAAAATAATGGGTTTCATCATCCTCAAGAGAAGAGCATGCTAGAAAAGCGTGTGGAGGAGAGGGCAAGGATTTGTGTCCCTTCAGAAAAGCTGTCCCAGGTGTGTTGCACACAGGTCTGTCCATCAGCTTGCTCAGCCCCTAGATTGGGAAGAATTAGGCTCAGTGTAAATAAATGATAATGAGTCCATTGAAGCATTATACAGAATGGTCCCCTAGTGGCAGGAAAGAGTTAATGTACCTCCCAAAGTGCCTAACTTACAGTCCGGGAGGGACCTCAGTTTGGGAGAAATGGGCCCTATAAACCCAAACTTTGATAACAGATGTCAGCAAGACAGAAAAGTAGAAAACAGAGGGTAATTATTTTTTTAAATCATGCATGAGTACTTCACTCTGGTGGGTATTAACTTAGTCATTTCTAGTAGGCCAGAGAATAAAAAAGGCAGAAGATGAAAGGAGACCCAAAGAAAAGAAAAAGACACAGAGGAAGAGACACAAAAAGAAAAAAGAGCAAGTGACATGTATAGTATTTTTTATTTGTCCTGACTGTGTTTGAAATTTCTGAGTTGCAAAAATTGAATCTCCCATGTCTCAAAGCCCCTCCAGGGTAGTTGAAAACAGTCACCATCTGCCTCCCAGAGGAAGCTGATCCTTGGCTTTTATCAACTACAGTAAACTCTATTTTAGAATATTATTTTCTACAGGTATCAGAATTCCCTCCCTGGAATTATATTTTAAAGATCTTTGTATCTCTATCTTTTACAAAGGTATAATAAAAGACCATATTAGGAAAAAAAACTTTGTATACTCAAACTTTATTTTTTATCTCCTAAATTTGGCTGCTTAAATCCATATAAGATTGTTAAAAACTGGAAGCTCTTTGAGGGCAATAGTTTTTAGTAGCAGTAACAGTAGCATTAATCTTACAAAGCTTTGTTAAAGTATTTGCTTGGTGATAGATATTATGGTTTACAAATGGTGAGCCAAAAAATAAATAAAATGTTGCTGGTTGATAAAACATGATGTAAACACCCATAATCTTTCATTTATTTTTTCACATATTTAAACTATCATATCTATTCTTAAAAAAATTTAGAACATACAGATATATACAAAAAGAAAAAAAATCTTACATAATTCCAGATGTAGCATTTGTAACGTTTTGAGGTCTATATATTCAGTATATAAATTAATTTTATTAAAGTGAATTAAATACATACTATCTTGTTATATGTTTTTAAAAACTAAAAAAATGGTTTTCTATGGACCTATTTCCATTTCAATTATGTAAAATCCTAACAATTATTTTTAATGACTGCATGTGTTTCATTATGTGGCTACATAAAAATTATTTACTCCAATTTCTCCAATTTATGATCCAACATTTATGGTTGGTTACAATTATTTGTATTTGAAACAATGCCGAGATGAACATTCTCAGAGTTAAATGTTTGTGTACATTCATGATAATTTTCTAATTCTATGAAATAGAATTATGTGATCAAAGGATTCAGGCTTTTAAAGTTGGCCATTTTATATTGTCAGCTTAATATGCCAAAACTTGTATCAATTTCTTCTTCAACCAGCAGTGGGCATACATATATCTTCAAAGTAAACAGTCAAACAGTAGATCCTATGAAAAAAGATAATTTGATTTTGTGACTCTGATACAAATTTGTGGTAGATAGTAAAAATTCCAGCAAAGATTTTTATTAGTTAGCTTGCAGTGATAATGAAGATAAATTCTACATGCTTTATTAATCAAAGATTTTTCCACATACACAAATTTGGGAGTGGATTTGAGGGTGACTATAATCACAAAATATAAACATAAGAAAGGAAATTACATCATTTTATAGTGAACTTTCAGAGGCATAGAATAAAGAGGTCTTATAGACAAGATGGCCTAAGGAGCAGTCTACAAATGGAAAATCAAACTCAGTGATTCGTTCACTCATTCATTGGTCCTTTCTTTCAAAATTTATTGACCATGGCTGTTTTTACCATACTGTATTAGCTATGGAAGCTCACAACTAAGAGAAACTTAAAATTTAGTTCTTATAGCACACTATAGATCCCCTAGAAATCTCTTCAAAAATTTAGGAGCTTCTAATAGTTGTCCAAAATGGTAACTAATTGTTTTTACAAGGACAAATCAACCAAGTACCTAATCAATCAACTAATTTATTGAGCACTCCCTATAGACAAGGCACATCAAATGCTGTGAGATGGTCCCTGCCCTTCAGTGGCTTGGAATATAATACAAAACACTTGACAATAAACCCACATAAACATTTAAATGGTAAGCCATGGTACAGAAAGAATGTACCACAGAGAGAATCAACTGAGTGGAAGGTTTTGTTTTGCTCTTCTGGGCTGCAGGAAGGGCTCCTTCCAGCCTAAATGGCAGAAGTCTAACTTGGGCTGGGCCATATTGGATTGTGGAATGTGCCTGAATAAAGGAGAATACATAGGTAGGAAATCAGCCTCAGCAAAGCCAGAGTGTGCAAGGCATATTTGGGAAGGAGTAATAAGAACCCCAGGAAGGTCTGGCTGGAGTAGAGAGTTCACTGTGAAGAAAAGGGGAAGAGAACACCAGAAAAGCAGCTGAAATGGATTGCTGCACTTGATGAAAGCAAAGCCAGGGAGTTGGAACTCATCCTAAGGCAATGAGTAACTGGAAAAGATTTTAGAGGAAGGAAGTGACAGGGTGTGGACAGGAGTTTAGGAAGATCAGTCTCCACCAAGAGCAAGATGGAAGGTGGTAAAGTTGGGGAGAGACTAACAGCAAGAAGCCAGCTTGGAGAAGGTTGTAATAATCCAGGTGTGAGGTGATTAGATGCTGGGGATCAGGTAGATGCGGCAAGATGGGAAAGGTGAGAAATTCCAAATACTAGCACAGCTGAGTTTTAGGGGATTCTGAAGGCTCTTTGTCCTTCAGTCACCTTTTCTTCCAATGATCAATTTGAAACACACAAATGGATGGCAGCAGATTGCTTCTCTCTGGTTCTCCTGGTGTTTCTACTTCTAGCGTCCCCTGACTTGGGGACAACACTTACATTAGGCAACTATAAAACCAGATGTGGACTTCAGTAACCATTGTTGGGAATATTTTTAACATAGCTATTAAAAGCCTTAAATATTTTTTTTAAAAGGCCATTCTTCTCCTTTATGAATGTATGCATTACATATAAATTTACATGCATATATTGTGCATTTTGGTATCATGATTCACATTTAACTTAACCAGAAGTGAAGCTCTTATTAAATATCCCATGCTTGAAAATGTTAGGATAATTTGCAGAAAATATTTCAAAGCTTCTCTAAATGGCTCAGAAGCATTTACAACTTAAGGAAAACTACATCTTGCTGAAAAGCATGAATTGTCTAGCCTTTTTTTAATGAGAATTTAAGAATGTTTATTAAAAAAGAAATAAATTTTCCATTTCAGCTCATTTGGCTTCATCTGCTATTAAGTCCTACACATACCCAGGAGTTGTACTGATGTACTTAAATATTGTTTCTATGTTGAGCTTGCCTAATGAGGCAATTAGTGGAACTCCTTAGATAGCTGGACCAAACACTTTTCAGCAGACAGAAGAGGTCCACTCAAACAACAATGCAAAGTGCTTACGTTCCCTGCCCACTTCTACTTGACAGTATGTCTTAGATAAAGAGAGTGGCGATTTTGGAAGGTAGACAAAACCATGCACTTTGCCTAAATGGATGAAGAAGGAGCTTAAGGCCATTGTGTCTAAAAACCACGCAAAATGCACAACACTGAAGAATAGAACTTTCTCCTTCTTTGTCTCTGAATTAGTGGTTTTGTACCTTTGCTTTAATCCAAAGCTTTCTAAACTTCAGTCTTTAAGAAACCACCTTTTTGTTGTTATTTATTAAGTATAAATTATTTCCTTTAAATTGATTCAAAACTTTTACTAAATTTATTTTAAAGAAAACTGTATATAGCTACCATAAATAGAATACCAGAATCATTTGATCCAAATAAAAGATAATAAAAAGTAATCTCATGACAATAAAACTGTGTTATTAAGTGCTGTTGCAATATTACCTTCTATCAAAGCTTGGAGCCTGTGATACTTTCTTTTTCTTACAGGGGGAGATTGGCAAAGACTAGAGAGGTGCTAAAGTTATTCTAGTACCAGATGAAGACTTTCTCTCTGACTTCATTACAAGGATTGAAAGAGAACTGAAAAGGAAATAGCTTCCCTGCAATGTGATTACTTATTTATTTATTTTTATTTAACAAACACATGCATAGACTTATTAGGTGCCTGGCTTTTTCCAAGTAATTTATCTATTACTTTATCTAATCCTCATAGTAACCTTAGGAAGTAGTACTATTATAATCACCATTATACAGATGGAAATAATGGCACAAAGAGGTGAAGCAATTATTTTAAGGTCACACAGCTAAAAAGTGGCAGAGACAGAATTCAAACCCAGGCACTCTCATTGGTGTTTATTCCCTCAACACCTCTCTGCACTGCCTCTGTGACAGAGGGGCTCAATGCTCTCTGAAGCCATGTTCACATACTACCTAAGATCATAGCGTGTCCCACCTAAAACCATCAGCCCACACTGCGCTCTGTGTCCCACACTGGGAGGAATACTGACCCACCAGCTATTCTCGAATCCCATCTCCTTGGTGAAACTTATGACCCAGTTCTCAGTAACTGCTTTGTCCCCCGACCCACTGAAAGTTTTACTGGCTATTGTTCCCTCTGGATTGTTAGTCTTTGGATTAACTAGAATGGTATTTGTATTTAAGTTTTAATATTAGTATGCTAATATTAAATAATATTAATACTACATTAGTAAATAATATTAGTATATTCTTCTCCCCTGGTAGAATTGAAGTCCTTTAAAGGAAGGAAATGTTTTGTATCTACTTCAGTCACTAAGCATTAATAGGTGCTTTATAAATGCTTTAATGATAATCATTGCACCCATATATAGACCAGCATTTCTAAAGAAGTAATTATACATATACGTATATATGTGTGTGTATATATCCATCCCACAAGAATAAATTGTCACACACACACACACACACACAGAAATGCAATTTCCAGAGAGGGTGAAAGTAAGGACAAGGGGCCCTGTAACCCAGGCGATAAGATGTTGCCTCCCTTTTTCCATTCTTTCACTTATAACCTATAGGTGTCCTTAAATCTAAAGTGGATCACTTGTAGACAATATATAGTTGGATCTTGTTTTTCTAACCATTGAGCTGCTCTGTGTCTTTGATTGGAGAGTTTAATCCATTTCCATTTCAAGTAATTATTGATAGGAAAGGATTTACTATTGCCATTGAGACTTATTTTCCCCTTGTCTTGTAGCTTCTTGTCACTTTTTTCCTCTCTTTCTGTCTTCCTTTGTGTTTTGTTGATTTTTTTATAGTGACATGCTTTGATTCCTTTCTAATTGTCTTGTGCATATTCTATTTTCTATAGGTATTTTCTTTGTGGTTACCACAAGGATTACATAAAACATTTACAGTTGAAACATTCTCTTTGAAATTGACAACAATTTAATTTCAATCACAGACAAATACTCTACACTTTTCTTCTTGTCCCACCCACTTTATATTATTTCACAAATTACATCTTTTTATGTTGTGTATCCATTAGCATATTTTTATATCTATAGTTTTTTTGTACATTTGCCTTTTAACTTCTATCCTGAAGTATTCTGTATGTCTACAGACTTATCTTTACCAGATAGCATTATACTTTCATGTGGTTTTGTATTGCTGTTTGGTTTCCTTTTGTTTTAACCTGAAGGACTGCCTTTAAACAATTTGTTGTAAGACTGATCTGGTGGTAATGAACTCCCTCTGCCTTTGTCTATTTCTTTTTCATTTTTGAATGATAGTTTTGCTGCATGTAGTATTCTTGGTTGGCATTTTTCTTCTTTCAGCACTACTCTCAGATACTATCAAATGGTCTCAATTTTTAGGTAATAAAATCTCCAGTCCAGTCTAATTTCAAAACTCAAAACTCCAATCCAATTTATAAGGTCACTCCTCCTCTAGCTAATGTCTGATACAGTCCAGGAAGCCTGAATTGGAAGAAGGGGGATGGATGATTTCACTCTGTTCCCATTTTCTCCATTTGCTTTTTTACTGGTTTCTTTTTAATTATGTTGTCTCTGACTTCCACAGAACTGGAGCAGTGGGCAGGAGAGATGTAAGGACCAGGAATAGCCTTACCTTTGGAATCTGGTGTGGTGGGGTGTTTTTGAATTCTTTGGAATCCAAAGAATTGGAGTTCCAAACCCTCTATCATCACTGGGATCTCCTACTTCAATTCTCTTTGCAAGGGTAATACTCTTTCAGTGAGCTGCTTATGGTTCCCCTGGGTCTGGCTTCCAGTGGTTGCACACACCCATACTCCTGCTAGGAGTCAGCTTGCCCCTTCAGACAGTCCTGTCAACTTAAAATACAGATAGATAGGCAGACATAGGTCTTCTGACCTATGAAAAACACCATAGAGCTTTGAAATGTCAGCAGCCTCATTTCTTTGCTTAGCTGCCAGCAGACTGCCCCAGCTAGACATTATCCCTCTTAGGCCTTCCAAATCCTCCCTCTCCTAAATTCCAAAGTGACATGCTTACCATGTTCTTTAAGTGGTTCACTTGGTTTGATTTGAGTTCACACTACCCTTCCTCTCCTCCCTTACAGGGGGCATACAACACACTGTTCACTCTCTCCAAGAAAACCCTCACCACCAGCACATTCAAACTCTTGATGAATTCAGGGCCTTTGACAAAGTTTAAATATAAACTTCATGATAAAACTCTTAGAAAACTAAGAAAGAAGGGAACCTACTCAAACTGATAAAGAGCATCCACACACACATACAAAAAAAATCCTACAGCTGTCATCATAATTAATGTAAAACACATGAATGTTATCCCTTAATTGGGAACAAGTCAAGGATGTCTGCTCTCATAACTCCTATTTAACGCAGTACTGGAATTCTTAGTCCATGTAATAAAGCACAAAAATAAATAAAAGTCATACAGATTAGGAAGTAAGAACTAAAACTGTTGCTATTTTCAGACAACATAGAAAAATCTCAAGGAATATATGGGAAAACACCTCTTAGAACTAATAAGTAAGCTTAGCAAGGTTGCAGAAAACAAGGTTAGCACACAAAAAGCGAATCACACTTCCATATGTTAACAATGAACAATTGCAAACTGAAATTTAAAATGAAATACCATTTACAATCACTAAAAGAATATAAAACATTTAGGTATAAAACTAACAAAGTAGGCACAGGATCTGTATACTGAAAACTACAGAATGCTAATAAAAAAATCAAAGAAAGACTTAAATAAGTGAATAGATTTGTTGTGTTCATGGATTGACAGGCTCAAAAAATTGATCTATAAGTTTAATGAGATTCTCATTAAAATTCTAGGAAGATTATTTTTAGATATAAACATGCTGGTTCTAAAACGTATATGGAAAAGCAAAGCAGCTAGAATAATAAAAACAATTTTGAAAAAGTAAAATAAAGTTGGCAGAATCACACAACCTGATTTGAGATGTACTGTATGTAGAGCTACAGTAATCAAGACAGTATGGTATTGGCAGAGGAATAGATACATAGATCTACGGAACAGATCAGAGAATCCAGAAGTAGATCCAAACAAGTATTGCCAACTGATTTTTGACAGAGATCAAATTAATAGAGGAACGATAGTCTTTTCAACAAATAGTTTTTGAATATTTGGACAATCATAGGCAAAAGAGAAAAAAAAGCAAACCTCAACCTAAGCCTCATACCTCACATAAAAAGGTATTCAAAATGTTTCATGATCTAAATGTAAAGCATACAACCACAAAACTTTTAGAAGTAAACACCCCCCAAAAAGTTCATGACCTAGGGTTAGAGAAATAGTTCTTAGCCATGCCATCAACCACAGAATTCATAATAGCAAAATTAATACATTGGATTTTATCAAAATTAATAACTTGCTTTGTGAAATACCCTAAGAGGATGAAAAGACAAGCCACAAATTAGGAGAAAATATTTGCAAATCATATATCTGAGAAAAGACTCATATTCAGAATATATAAAGAACTCTATAAACTCACCTGTAGGAAGGCAAAGAATTCAATTATAAAATGAACAAAGTACTTAGGCACTTTGCCAAAGAAGATATACAGATGGCAAAAAAACACATGAAAATATTTCAACATCATTAGCTATTAGGGAATTAAAAATTAAAACTACAATGAGACACTACTATATACCTATCAGAACAGCTAAAATAAAAAATACTGTCAGTACCAAATGCTAGCAATGATGTAGAGAAACTGTATCTCTCATATATTGTTCATGGGAATGTAAAATGATATAGCCACTATGGAAACAGTCTGGCCGTTTCTTATAAGGTTAAATATACATATACCATATGGCAGAGCAAGCATACTTCTGGATATCTACCCTAGAGCGATTAAAACTTGTGTTCATACAAAAACCTTTATACAAATGTTCACAGCAGCTTTATTTGTAATAGACAAAAAGAGGAAATGAGCAAATTGCCCTTCAACAGGTGAATGAATAAGCAAAGCACGGCTCACCCACACAATGGAACACTAATCCATGACAAAAACAAACAGACTCTTGGTGCATGCAACAACCTAGATGAACCTGAGGGCAGTTGTGTTAAGTAAAAAAATCCAATTTCGAAGTGTTATATACTATATGATACCATTTATAGAACAACCTTCAAGAGGCAAAGTTAAAGCGATAGAGAAGAGATTAGTAGTTGCCAAGGTTGGAACTGGAAAAAGACTATGACTACTAAGCTGTAATATGAAGGAATTTCTTTGTGTTGATGGAGTAGTTCTATATTCTGAATGTGGTGTTGCTTACTCAAATCTTACACATGATAAAATTTCATGGAAGCATACATTTTAAAAAGGTCATGTAAAAACTTGTAAAATCTGAATAACTCAGGTTCATATCTGAGTCCGTAATGTACCAATGACAATTTCCTGGCTTTGGCAACGTGCTATGGTTATCTTACATATTATCATTGGGGAAATCTGGGTAAAGTGTATGCAGGAACTCTCTGTATTATTTTTGCAACATCTCGTGTGTCTTACACTATTTCAAAATGAAAAGTTATTACAGATACACACTCACAAACACACAGATGTGGTGGTGTCCTTTCCTTGTGGTAATGACTACACTTTGCCAATAGAATTAAGTGCACACTACTTAGCATGATATTCAAGCTCTTTAAAAGGTTTTAAAACCTACATTCCCTGTTCCATCCTCTTCCCTTGCACTTCCCTCTCATACCAAGGACTATTCTTGCCCAAATACCCTGTTTGTCACACAACTGTGTCTTTGTATGGTTTATTCCTTTCCTTCCGCTTTTCTTAACAAACCCCAATCTATCCTTCACATGTATGTAGGAAAACCCTCCCCACTTTCCTGTATCTGGCCACAGAGAGGTAAAACACCCAACACATTCCTGCAGACACTTTTGGGACGGCCCTGAACCTTCTTTTCCTTCTTGACTTCTCCTCAAAGATGGAGAAGGTGGCAGCAGCCACTCTAAGCAGGGACAGCCTAATGAACAGGGGCTCTTTTGTTAGTGGAAGGGGTTATTTTATATCAAATGAGACTGTCTTGTTTCTTTCCCTCCCTTCCCTTTTCTCACATTTTGTATTAAGAGGAAATTTTCTTTTGTTTCATTTGGCTCATTTTTTTGTGGGCTAACCTGTAAACATCCAGAGTCTCAGAAAGAAAGAGGTGTCAGTGCTGGTACTTGGTCCTCTAGCCAGGCCTTGAATCTGTAGCAGAAACCCAACCCAAATGCTCCATCCTCTCCTAGGCATCCAGTCACCTGCCCTCCATATCCTCAGAGTATTTACATTATAGCACAGTGTAACAACAACGTGCCATGTGACAGCGGCTTCCACTGAACTGTGAACTCAAAGGCAGCATCCCCAGGTCTCTTTCATCTTTGTATTTACAACAAATAAAAGAGAATACAGCACAGAGGTACCTAAAAGGAGATCCATCTAATGATCAGAAGAGCAAAAACAGCATATGATAGAGTCCTGGAGCCAAGAACCATTTGCTGCAAAATTATCTCAGATACACATTTGCATGTGTAAGGAGGAAGATGGTGGTTATTTGAGATGGTGGTTACCCTTATGGGAGAAGAACTCAGTGTTAATCAGACATGGAGTCAGGAGATAAAATGGGAAAAAGGGTTCCATGACAGAGAGCTGGTGAACAGGGCCAGAGGTACCTGAACTGGACCATTAAACACCAGCATTTTTGCCTAGAAAACTCCTTCAGTGAGCATGCAAGAGAGGGCCTTCGGGCTCATTTTCCATCAAGCCTCTTTTTCTCTATCCAATCACCACTATTTCTTTGTGTCCAGGATATTTTCTGATTGTATTCTACAATCTTGCTCTGTCCATGACACATGTGTGCATGAAAAACCCTAAAGCAGTAGAGATGGCAACATCAGTGGCACACGAGGCCGAATTCAAGTCCAGCTGATTTTGTTTCCACCATCAGCAAGCAGATCTGCCTTCAACAGGGCAGCCAACATGCACTCGTTTTCAATATACCGCTAAGATTTCTTTGGAATCAAGCAGTTCACTGTGTGAAAGTTTCTTTCTTTTTCCTAGAAACATTCTAGCTGGCTAACATTGAATTTATGGCTTTGCAGAATTCCCTGAGAACAGGTGAAGTGAAAAATTGTACCCATGTTGTCAACAAATTCCAAGAATAACGTTCCTGTCTATCCATCCATACAAGGAAGTTTACATGCCATAAACATATGGATGAAAACAGTAATTCACTCTTATCATAAGAAGGTATTTTTTTAAAGTGTGGGAAAAACATAGTAAATTTGAAAACCTACTAAAAAAGTAGGATATAATATTCCTGCCCCATAATTTTGCATCTTGTTCTTCACTCATGTGAAATATGTTTGGAACACCCAATGTAAAATGTACATTCTCTAGGATTGTATTCAGGCAAAAACGGTTAGCCTCTTAAGAAAAGAGTAAAACTTATCAATGTATTCATTTTAGTAGAAGGAACATTTTACACCTGTATAAATTTCAGTATTGATTCATATTTTCCTGTCTGGTTCTCTCATAGTGAGTGTTTATTCATGTACATGCTTTTGTGCAATAAGTTTTTCAAAAAGAAATTATTATTATTACTGTAATTATTGAGACAAGCTCTTGCTCTGTCACCCAGGCTGGAGTGCAGTGGTTTCCTCATCGCTCACTGCAGCCTCGAACTCCTGGGCTCAAGGGATCCTTCTGACTTAGCCTCCTGAGTAGCTGGGACCACCACACTTGGCTAGTTTTTCTATTTTTTGTAGAGACAGGGTCTTGCTATTATATTGCTCGGGCTGGTCTTGAACTCCTGGCCTCAAGCTATCATCCAGGCATAAGCCACCATGCTTGGCAAAAAAAATTTTTAAGAAGAAAGTTTCCACATAAATTTTTATCTTTTATCTAGTCTATGTATGTGATGAGAAATTATAGCTGGAGAGATTGTCCTAGCATATCAGACAGCAGGTCTTCTAATTGAGCCTTCTCACATAATGTTCACCCCTAAAGATTCTCACAGACTTTGATGCTAATAATTTTCAGTGCCTATACACCTGCAAAATAGGACTTAAAATTATTCTTAAAAATCGTAACTCAAACATTGGCAGATACCTTAAATATGAATCATGCTTGCTTTATATTTTTTTTAAAAATGTCTTACATTGCTCCTAATTCAGAACCATTAAAATAGTGGGCAGCCAGTAAATATTATTTCTGGTTAATAACTTATGCATATTCAATGATTCCTGCTGCTCTCTGTTCTGGAAGGTAGGTATAGCAATTATTTTTGACCCCACTTTAGAGAAAGAGAAATTGAAGAAGAGAAAGAACAAGTATTGAAGTTGTTGTCTTAAAAATCACGGGTAGATTCTGAGACAAGATGTCATTTCCAAAACACGCAAAACTCCAGTCTTTCTCGCTCCTACATTGGCTGAGGAGGTAGCAGCAGCTATTTAGCCATATTAAATCAAATAACAATAATGCATTTTATTTACAAGGCACTTGTCCTCCATTGGCATGCAAGGTGTCTGCCTTGAAGCGCAGCAGTAAAACAATTAAACTGTATTGAGCTGTCTAATGTCATCCCCACGTGGAGGTTGGTGTATTGTAAGACCTTGCTCAGGGTTCTTTGTATAAGACTCGCGTTTTCACTATAACTACCCTTGATTCTTTGTGTATCTCTAATTTCTTTCCATAACATCAATAAAAGAGAATATTGAGAGGAGAAAGGTCTCTTCCAAACAGGGGGTCTGACTCTTGGCTGTGATTTGCTTGGCAATTGGAGATTTTGTGTACAATCTCTTACAGCAAAAGGTGAGAAATGCAGAAGCAATGGCTTTTATAAAAACACAGAGCAGCAGGAAGCCCTCTCTGCCCAATTACAAGGTGATCCCAGTTCATTTTTACGGTTTGTTTCTTTTTTTTTTTTATCACATATGTTTCCAAACACAGTCTTGATATCCTGTGGGGCTGCTTTTGTAAAAAGCCATAGCTTCTGATTTAAGGAGCTTCAAAAATAGCTCTCTGCTTCTCCAGTCTGAACGAGAGCAGTCAAGTTACAGCACATTTATTCTCTTTGAAAAATAGAAAGATGTCAAAAGCAAAGTTCACGGCAAAATTAAGCTGATTTGTTTTGTGTTTCTGTGATTCTGGCTATAGAAGTAAACAGGAAAAAAAAAACCCACAGTGGTTTGTTTAATAAGCAAAAACTGCTATTAAAATGAATTTTGTGCTCAAAAACTTATCCTGGCAGGAAGAATCATCAATTATACAAGCTTTGGGAGAGAGGGTGGGGTAAAAGCAAAGCTTAATATCCACAGTCAGCACACAATTCAGGCATCATGTTCAGAAAAAGGACAACCTCATTAGTCTGATACGAATGATCAGTGGTTCTCAGAGATTCTCTGCGTTGGCTGTCACAGATGCGAAGCAGAAACCTGATATTAAAACTTCTGTAGTAAAAGCAGCTTTGGCTGACAGTGTCAAAAGGGTGGCCCCAAATTGGAAAACTTTCAGGAGATGCCCAGATGAGACTCTGCAGGAATTGCCACCCGGGAGGAGGCTGGTGAAGCTCCGACAGAAACAGCATCCACAGCACGGGCTGACTTTCTCCTGAGCATGCTTTGACACTGCCGTCCCCAACCTCACGTTCCTCTCAGGATGGAGCAGCAGCATATTCAAAGGGTTCTATAATTTCATGTTTCTCAAGTGCACCAGGCTCCCACATACCATAAAGCCATTGCACATGCCATTCCCTCTGCCTGGAACCTTCTTCTACCCTCTGCTTTGTCCAGTTGACTTCTGTTCTTCCAGTAGATCCCAGCCCAGGAGTCACTTCTTCAGCGAAGCGTTCCCTGATGGCCCCTTGTCACACATGGTTAGTACCATGAACCTCCCCTTGCTAGCACTTATCACAGGTGTAATTTTTCAGTATTTGAGTAATTCATCCTTTGATTACTATCTTAAACATACAGACCAGAATGTAATGAATGCCTGTGTGCTGTACACATGGCTAATTTTCAATCAATCAATTGTCTAGAGGTTCACAATGAAATCAATCACTCCTATAGAGGTACATGACTCAATAAATCCACAGATAATTTTAAGACCACTTTTTAACTAAGATCTTTGGTCCTCACCTCATTTGATCTCTCATCAGTGCAGTGTCCAAGTTAAAGAAAGGATCAAATTAACTTACCTGGATTTCTGCTTTCTCTTTATTCCCAATTCATTGTATCAATTCTGCTAATGAATGTTGAAATTGTCACCACCAAGTAGGAAGACAGGATCCTCAGACTGGGAAATGGAAACTGAATACCAGCAGTTAGCATGAAGGCCAGCAGTGCGGTGCACTCAAAGATAACCCTTAAGATTTTAGACCATGGCTTTTGATAGCATGGAATAGAAGGAAACTTTGCACTTTTTCCCTATCTCTAGCTTTACTCTTTGGATAAGTGCATGGATAATCTAGAGTCCTTTTAATTTTTTTGGTAGATAGATACATAGTCCAAAAGACAGAAAGTAGACTGAAAGATAGGTTATCCCACATTGTTGTATACTTTATGTAATTCTATCTAAGAGTATAACTGACATTGTGTGAACTTTCAACCTCTTGTAACTCCTGCTTTTTCTCTTTTAGCTTGACTTATCTGTTTCATTTTACAGTAGAATCCATCTTTAGACACACCGATGTCTGGCATTCCCACTGCTTGCTCACCTGGGGCCAACAAATTGCTTTCCTGAGTATGATTCTTGGTCCTACTGTTACAAAGTTGGAAACTGATGAGAAACATTAGCCTGCCAATGAGATGGGCAGTATCCCATAGAACACTCTGGGGGGTCTGTGTGGAACTTGTTCAGCTTCTTGAGGAGCTAAGATGATAACAGACCTGTTCTGAGATTGGAGCTACAAACCACAAAGTACTGCAGAGGCTGACCAGAGCTCCAGGATGCAAAAGGTTTCCCATGAGAAGCAAACCCATTCCATTTGTGGCTTTTGCTAGTTTGGCACTATCAAGAAATGTATTTTTAAAAAACCTTCTCTGCACAGCTAGTACAAGCCACAAATCCGATACCTTCAGTTTACATGCAAAACATGATGCCTAATTCAGGTTAGATTTTGTACTGCATTAGCTAATGTAATAGAACTTCTTCCAAGAAGTTCCCAGGTCAACCAGCTTAACCGCCACATTTCAAATACACTTTGATTTGAGACCTAAGCCAAACATTCACAAAGTGCTGGATGGTGATGTAATTGTTGAATTTCAACCTTAAAATATTTAAATGATGCATCGCCCCCATCCCCATGCTTTCGATAAACTCTCATGAAAATCATGGGCTTGACCTGACAGTTGATTCCGTTAGTGTGATAGAGGCAAGTTCATATCACAGAAACAGGAAATAATGCAGGTTGGAATCTTCACTCAAATGTGACATGGGTAAAAGGCATACAGTATAGACGGACTCCAAGAAGAAATCTTACAGTTAGAAATAGTTGAAGGGCCTTAACTTGGGGTGAAGGGGGCAAGTTGTAATCTCATTTTTAAGAAACCTACACAGGCCTTATAGGCTGTTCTATGACCCATATTAGATTCCAAAATATCCGTGAGCGTTGGTCCTCACTACTGTTTTCCTCCAGTCAGTTTTGCTGTCTCAAAACTGGACTCAATTGGATTTCCTAAGGCTCTTTTTGCCTTGCCTTCTTTTCCATGGAGATTGGTGACAACACTCCACTCTGCAGCATTTGGGCTCACTGCTTTTGTGGGGTAAGTAAATCTATTCCCATTGTCTTGCATATAATCTGTGAAGTCTAAGTTGCATTATTTAGTATGAGAGGTTTAAGGTATTATTATTTTTAGCTGCATCACCTAATTGAGGAATGGATAAGAAATATCTGAGAATTTACTTGTCTTCCCCCATTGACTCTGTTACTTGTGATTCTATGATTTAAAAAAAAAAAAATCTTGGAAAGAGTAATAGGAGAGAATTTTAAAAAATGTCTCTTCTTTATCTCCCAAAACATCATTAAGCTTTGGATTCACAGAAGCAAAATGGCCTTAGATGATGAAGATATAGATTATGGACTGAGGGCTACATAATTAAACATGTAAGATATCAAGGTAAACTACCAGAATACATAAAGAGGATAATTTCTTTAGTCAGCAAATGGGCAATAACAGGAAAAGAATTTTTGTCTTGGGATAGAGAGCAGTTGTATAAACATATGATGCAAAGGCTTTTTCAAATAGACATAACATTGCCATATGTTCCATCCGAAAACTGCAGAGGGACTTGGGAAAATCAGAATGATTTAAGATCGCCTATATACATCTCTGCCACCACTTGGTTAGCTGAGCCCAAGCAGCTAAAAGTAAGGAGTGTAGTTAAATAGGGACATGTTGAGAGACCATAGTGTGCCCCAGAGATTGTTGTGTTGGGATAAAGAAAGCCATCAAACATCACCGACAAACTGCTGCTTCCCTTAAGACATGGTAGAGTGCGTGCACCACCACTAGTCGCTCTGCTCTGCGGTGCTCATGGAACGTCTTCCTACAGATTCAGGCAGGAGCTGCTTAACATGGTGAAAGAGGTGTAGACTGTGCTGAGCATGTGGATTTGCCCTTCTTCAGTACTTGGCTGGGAGAAAGAGACAATGCTGCCAGGTGTCAAAAGACCACTGAAGTAAACAGATCGCTCTACACAAAGGGAAGACAGGCTGGAACGCAGGCACAATGCAAACAATAGCACCTCAATGCCAAGTACAGGCTGTGTCTGGACAATATCAAATCAACCAATGGAAGGGTGAAACATTTAACACACACTAATGTTTTGTCTGCATAACCTTGCCAGTGTCTTTGTTTTCTCTTTGTGACTGGAGCAAACAATTGTTTTTTTTTATATCATGTAGGCACAGCCACTATGTAAAAAACTGGTACCTGAAGATGAGCCACTGAATGTCAGTGGTAGAGACCACCACTCTGCATTTCATACAGTGAGGGAGGGGAATGAGATTGACGTGGGAAGCAAATTATATTACTAGCAGTATGGATTGCAATGGGAGATCTGTTCCACTAAGGTGGTTTCATTAATCTTCACGTGGTCTAATTAATCAGTAAGAGGCCCAGCAATGATCCTTCTGAAAGTTGTTTTTCCCCCATTCAGAGGATCAGATCCATTAATACACAGATCTTTTTACTGTCTAATTCTTTAATAAAGAGGATAAAGTAATGACTTTTCCTGGCCAGAATTAATCAGGTGGTCCTTGAAACTTGAATTTACTTGCTCATTTCTCAAACATTTCCTTCAGTTTGCCTCTATTGCTATCCACAGAGTCTTTCCTCAAAAATAAAAACAAAACAAGATCTGTGTAATTTGAAACTACTCAACCATAAGAATGTAAATAATATTATAGTGAGCCAAACCAAGCTACTCAAAATGATGTCCCTGAAACAGGCATTCGTACATGCATGCATTTTCTTGTTTATTTTTCATTTGGCAGGGTAGTTGATAGGATCTCAACTGGAAACCTTTCTTCAGTAATAAAATTCCTCACAATTATTTCTTCCTATGTTTATTTCCCTTCACATTATAGTTTTCCTGTAAGTCCTACACGATGGATGGTGAAGCCCCCAGATCTCCCCTTTGTATCTCTGAAACGCCTCCCCTCGCTTAAACTCACTGATTCATTCATCAGGTGTAGCCAGTACACTACTCAACCCACTTAATGAATTTTTCATTTCAACAATCATGTTTTTCATTTCTAAGAAGTTTTAAACTGCCAGATTTTGTTTCTTGAGTACCTCTTGTAGTTTAATAATCTCTTGTTCATCTGTTGTGTTTACAAAAACCTTCTTTATCTCTCTGATGATATTGTCTACCCTTAAAATCATTTTTGGATTGTTTCTATTCCTGGGGTATACAATTTTTTTGTTTGTTGTATTGGTGGTCTCTCTTTCATTGTGGTGGCCGTCCTCAGATATTGGGTAGTTCTTGGGTTGTTCGCTGCCTTAGTTAAGGTTCCTTCAACACAGAGCCTGAAAATTGGTTGTTAAGTAGTTTACTTGAAAGGAATCCCAAGAAGTTGCAATGAGAGTGAGATATAGAAGGAGGAACAGCCAGTTAAGAGAGCATTGGAGGTTGCTCAGTTTCCCCAGGATCTCTAAGAAGCACATAGAATGCCTCCCGGGACTGTTTGCTAAAGGACTCTCATTCCCATGAGTTGGGTGTTGCCCTGGGGGTGCTGACTCCCTCACACTTTTGACTGTGTTTGCCTATAGGCCAAAGGGGTCCCTTCAGATCTGAAGAAGGCCCTGGGGTATAAAAGAGAAAGGACCTGTATTCCAGGTAGGACCTGGTCAGTGTGTGCCCAGACACACATGAAACTGCAGCTGAAATCAGAGGTGTCCAAAGGAACCTGCTGCAGGCACTCATATGTGGAGGAATTCTCAAGCATGTGTCCTGGGTTGTGATAGTTCCTGATAGAATGACCTTTCTGCAAGAGTGGCCTTTGGGCAGTGCCATTAAGCCCAGCCTTTTAGCAGGAGCATCTGATTTGGCCTGGCAGTGAGGGCTGCCCATCTACCGCTGTTTTTTCAAAGTGCCTCTTTTTCACTAGTCCACAGGGAGTTCTCATTCTTGCTTTTAGAAATGACTATGAATACTTTATTTTTTTAAATGCTCTCTAAAATACCTTGCGGGAGAGAAAGATTTCCACCTGTGCTCAGCCGTCTGCCTAATGTGTAAATTAGTCTCTTCTATCATCCGTCTTAAAGCATCACTTCCAAGATCACAGAGATTTCCCCATTTCCCAGCAACCTTGCGTTTCAAGAACACTCCCACATTGACAACATTCATCTCTACCTGGTTTCACAACTGCTATCATCTCACTTGAATTCAAAGTGTTAATTACTGGAGGTGACCCCTGATCCCCTGAAAAAGCCTCACGAGGACTGTTCAGCTCAGTCCATCTAAAACGTTCCAAACCCAGGACTCAAAAATACATTATTTATTAAATATTTGATACCTTCACCCTTTTTCCATTACATAAGATTGCTTTGAGTTGTTATCATGTTGTGTTACTTTGCTAGGGCTGCCATAACAAAGTACCACAGACTGGGTGGCTTACACCACAGGCATTTATTTTGTCACAGTTCTGGAGGCTTTAAGTCCAAGACAAGGTATTAGCAGGTTTGGTTTCTCCTGAGGCCTCTCTCCTTGGCTCATAGCTGGCTGTCTTTTCCTGTGTCTTCATATGATCTTCTCTCTGCACTTACCTGTGTCCAAATCTCCTCTTTTTGTAAGAATCCCAGTCATATTGGATTATGACCCACTCTAATGCCTCATTCTAACTGAATTACCCCTTTAAAGACCCTATCTCCAGATGTGACCACATTCTGAAGTTTTGGAGGTTAGGGCTTCAACATAGGAATTTTGGAGAGGCACAATTCAGCCCCTAACACACTCTGTTAAGAATTCTCCAGATTTTACTCCAGCATTCAAATGCAATGAAACATTATTCCAATCCCCATTTCACTTTAAATAGAAGGAGTAACCATTGCCACAGACTTGGAAACCACGGTATTATTTTCTCCAATTTTTTCTAGAAAAACATTTCTCCTAATAATTCCTTGGAGTGTGCAGAAAGGAGCACAAGAACATACAATAACTGAGAGGATAAAGTCTTTAGGTCAAATCTAAATACAGCAAAACCTCTTTAATATGAGCTAATATTCTCCAACTTACGTGAGAGGATGAAACTAAGTCTTAGAATAGTTTGAAATTTATTTTTTAAATAATATATATGTCTTGTTAAAAAAAATTAACCAAACAGTTCAAAGGGATATAAGAGTGTAAAGAATGTCTTCTCCCACCTCAACCCTCAGTTCCCAGTTGTCCTTCCCAGAGGCAACCACTATTATCTGTTTCTTAATTATCACTCCAGAGATACTCTATGGGAATGCAAACATGTATATTAATGCATCCTTTTTGCTTTATACAGTTGGGGTATACTTTACACACATTTTGCATTGTGCCTTTTCCACTTAACAATCTTTGAGATTATGCCATATCACAGGAAGAAGCTATAACTAATTATTTTCAAAGGTTGCATAATATTATGTTGTATGGATGTACAAATAATATTTTAGCCATACTCTTCTGATGGACTTTTAGGTTATTCCAGCCTTGTGTTACCGTCAATAATGCTGTATGAATAGCCTTCTTAATGTAACTTCGTACAGATGTGTAAGTACACTTGAAAGATAAATTTCTACCAGTGAAACTGCAAGTACAAATGTTATGTGTATTTTTAATTTTGAAATACATTGAGAAATTTCTCTTCAAAGAGTCGGCATCCATTTGGAATCCCACCAACAATCTATGTGAGTCTTTACTTCCTCACACCTTGTTAATACAGACTATCATCAAACTTTTGAACATGTGTCAATTTTGTAGGCAAATATTGATATATTATTATTTTTATAATTTGCATTTCTCTAATTATAGGCAAAGTTGGGCATCTTTTTTCTATACTTAAAAAATTTGTTACTTCTTTTTGGAAAAGCTATTTGTTCATAATTTTTGTCCATTTATCAATCATTTTTCTTTTCTTGATCACTAAACAGGTTTTAAATAACCATAATGGAGTATTTATTATTTCTAGAACAAATATCAGATGAATAATATAGGTTTCCAAGTCTTCTTAAGTCTCCTATGTCTGCTTTGATAAATAAATAACAGGGAATAATAGATCCACCACTAGATAAGGAGTCTCATTGCTATCACTATTGCAAAGCATTTTAATAATCTGAATGAATGGAGAGATACATCATGTTCATTGATGAAACGACTTAACAGTAAAAGATGTCAGTTCTCCATAGCTAATCTCTACATGCAATGCAATTCCAACAAAAATTTCAAGCAGAAGTTTTTGAGGAACTCTACAAATTTATTCTGCAATGTTGTGAAAGAACAAAAGTGTACAAACAGCCAAGTTAATTTTGAAAAGCTGTGCAAAGAAAAAGAAACATGCTCTATCATAGAGTAATATATCTAAAAAGCTTTAGTAAGAACAGCAATAAAGAGTAAAAGAAAGTTGATCAACAGAACATAAAAGATATCAGGAAAAAAATAGGAAAATGGCATATTGTTTAGAAAATAATATAGGGAAAACTCCTGCACTCCATAGAGAAAAATAATCTTGAATTTCTACATACACCGTATTCAAAGTGGATGCCAGATGGAATAAAGACCTAAATAAGAAAGGTGAAATTAAAAATGGAACCCTGGTACATTGTTGGCAGGAATGTAAATTAGTACAGCCATTATGGAAAACAGTGTGGGAAGTTCCTTAAAAAACTAAAAATAGAATTACCATAGAAACCAGCAATCCCACTTCTGGATTTGAAATTTCAAACCCAAAAGATTTGAAATCAGTTTGTCAAAGAGATGTCTGCACCCGTATATTCATTGCAGCACTATTCACAACAGCCAAGGTTATGGAATCAACCTAAGTGTACATCAACAGATGAATGGATAAAGAAAATGTGGTAAATATATATACATGATGGAATACTATTCATTCTTTAAAAAGAAGGAAATTCTGCCATCTGTGACAACACAGATGGAACTGAAGAGCATTATGGCAAGTGAAATAAGTTAGGCACAGAGAGACAAATACTGCTTGTTCTCCTTACATGTGAAATCTAAAACAATCAAACTCATAGAAGCAGAGAGTAGAATGGTGATTACAGAGGCTGGGGCGTGTGGAAAATGGGGAAATGATAGTCAAAGGGTCCAACATCTCAGCTGGGAGGAATATGTTTTTTTCTTTTTTGAGTTCTGTTTCACAGTGTTGTGAATATTTGAGATGATGGATATGTTAACTAGCTTTATTTAATTATTCCACATTATAGTTATAAATTAAAACATCATTTAGTACCCCATAAATTTATATAATTATAAATTGCCAATCTACAATTTAAAAATAAATAAATAAAGCTGATAGAAGAAAATGTTGACATGCTTGAAACTTTGGGGGTAGGAAGGGACTTCCTCAGATAGATGCCCAAAGCACAAAATGTCTAGTTGTCTATAAAATAAAGATTATTATAGACACAGTTAATGGGCAGATGATGGTTTGGGAGAAGATATTTTGTAACTTCTAAAACTGAGACAGGATTAATATTTAGAATATGCTACAAACTCCTGGTCACCGAGGCCTCCTGTGAAAACTATAATTATCCATTTACTTCAAAATTGGGCAAGAGCAGACCAAGATACCCAGGTGGAACTTCCGGGTGCTGAATACATTCTTTGTCACTGTATTCTGTACTAGAAGCCCTATTTCCTCCCGAGTCCCAGTTGGTCTGATGTGGTATTACGTGGGGTCCCATGTTGGTGGATCAAACACTCTGTAAACTCTCAGACAGTGGTGCTAGAAAGGCTGTGAGAGAAGGAAAGAATATGTGTCTATTTTAGTGAAAACAAATAGGTGTCCCTCTCAGGATGGAGGATTTCAAGATACTCCACTTGCCTTCAGGAGATGGTGCCAGTTGGCAGGGGCTCAGCCTTGGTTTCTGTGGCTTGCAGGCAGCTTAACCTTTAGCTGTGACAGTAGCTGGACAGCCTGGGTTGGTAGGAGCCCAGGCTATGAGGCCATGCATAGCTTCCATCCCTGTCACCGTGGCTATTTCAGTCCTGTGCCCATTGTGCCAGGCACTGAGATCGCTGATAACACAGCTAGTTCACACCACCTGCCCAAGTTAATGCGCCTACTTGGTTGTTTAGTGCTTCCTCCATGGCAGATGCTCTCTGGTGGGCATTATCTTATTGTAATATTTTCACATCTCATGCCCATTCCCTTATGTCGAGTCATATGCCTCTACCCCTGACCGTGTTGTTCCAGATCTTCCAATCATGCTCTTTCAGGACCCTGATGAACTGGCCAAATCATTTGCTATTGTCATAAGTTCATATATACTCAAACCTTGGGCCACTTCTCTTCCTACATAAAGAAGACAACCAGGTGTATCACCCAAAATTTAGTCCATTTGTAGGATTTCCCCCTACAACTACATTTTAAGGCCATCTGTGATTAAGTGAGCTGTGTTGTGGCTTCTATTCTTGTTATCTACTACTATATAATCCAAAATGTAGAGGCTTAAAACAACAATATTTGCTTTTCTCATGTATCTTAAATTTGGGAAGGGCTTTGTGGGAACAGCTTGCCTCTGCTCCATGTAACAGGTGGGGCAGCCGACAGCTGGAGTGGAATCAGAGAAGGGTTAGTTGCTTACTCATACATTTGCTGGTTGATGCTGGCTGCCTGCTGGGCCCTCAGCTGCTGCTAAGGCTGAAAGACCTACACATGGCCTTTTAATACAGCTATTTAGCTTTCTCAAGGCATGGTGGCTTGGTTCCAAGATCACGCAAGCATCTCAAGAAGAAGGAAAAGCCAGGAGGGAAATATAGCACCTTTTATGATCTTGCCTTGGAAATCATTCTGTGTCACTTCTGCCCCATTCTATGTTAGAAGTGAGCTAGTAAGGCCAGCCCATGTTCAAGGAGAGGAGAGTTAGACTCTATCTTTTGATAGGATCAAAAGAATGTTATAGAATGTCAAAGAATTTCCACCACTGCTTATGCTCCTGACCACCAGATTCCTAAAATTTCCTTAATAAGATTAGTCCGTAATCTTCATAGCACTCATCTCATACCCTCTTAAGCTCGTGTGTCTTAACCATGGCTTCCAACGTTCCTGCTACTTCTTGCCACATTTAGTCAAGTTAGCATATCATTGATGTAGTGGAAAGGTGTGACGTTCTTCAGGATGTCTAGATAGTCCAGGTCTCTTCAGACTTTATTAAGACAAAGGGCTGGATTATTCATATTTATCATGTGTAGACTGTAAATGAGTACTGTTTTCTTTTCCAAGTGAATGCAAACTATATCTGGTCCTCTTTTCTGACTGAAGTGGAAAGAGCGCACCACCAGATAAGAGGCCACATTCTACATTCCTGAAGTCATCTTAATGTGCTCTCAAAAAGATACCACCCAGGGCACTGCAGATGAAATGAGGCTATACTTGGTTGTATTTGAAGTAGTCTCATGTCATCCTTCAGGCTCCATCTGACTTTTGTAGGTGCCAGACTCATGAATTAAACAGAGACATGCTAGGAATCACCTCTGAATTATTTAGGTCCCTACGGAAAACCCTATTTTCTGCTATCCAGCACATCCCAAGGTCACAATTCTTCTGTAATTACTATGTTAGTGGGGTGGGCATAGTTTCAGAGCTTGCCTTACCTCACTATGCCAGCTCTTGTCTTACAAAAAAATAAATTCATACCAACTGGTTCTGCCAGCTCCCAGTTACATCCATTCCAGGGGCCCATTGGATCTTTTATGAGCCTGACCTGGGCCAAAATTCCATTGATTACTTAGTTCCCATATGGCCACTCAAAAATGGGGCCACTCTTCAGATCCCTTTGAGGAAGCACTGGGGACATCCATACCATACACCTGCGACAGTGGTGCAGGGTCCTCCTCTTGGGAATCTGGCTTCCTCCCCAGTTCAGTGAGTTTCAGGTCAGAAAACTGGCTCAGTTTCAAAAACTGGACAAAAAGATTTTACTTGGGCAACTATGTTTAGTCTCCTAATCAACCATACTTAGTTTTTTCTTCCTGTATAGATTGTGCAATGTCCTTGCTGGCTTTCTGTCCAGCTTGTCTCCAGGGACACTATGTTCATTAATCATCTCCATAGGTCCCTATAGATCGTGGTTCTCTGGCTGCCACTCTCAGATCTGCCACTCATGGAAATAATCACATCTGACTTGCTTCTGATAGTTAAATGCAACCACCTCAGTGTCTCTGACCCAGACATCTCATGCCTCTATTATTTTGAGATCCTATCATCTTTATTATTATCAGTAAGCCCAGTTCTAAAATGTTATTCTAGTTATCTATTTGTGCATAGTGGCATAAAACAACAATCATTTTATTATGCCTCATCATATTGGGGTTAGGAATTTTGGCAGAGCTCAACTGAGCAATTCTTCTGTTTCCATTGACATCAACAGGGATCACTCTGTGTCATTCACCTGGCTGCTAGAGAAGTCTAGAAGGTCCCAGATGGCTTCATGCACAGGCATGATGACGGCAGGGATGAATGGACCCTTCCCTCTCTATGTCGTCTCAGGTGGTTATCTCTCTGGCAAGGTAGCTGGACCTTTTACATGTTGGTTCAAAGTTCTAAGAGCAAGTGTTCCAAGAGGCCCAGGAAAAAACTGCAAGGTTTTTTTTTTTCACCAGAAAAAATCCCAGAACTTCATTTCCTCTATTTTCTAATGATAAAGAAGGTCACTAAGGCCAATTCAGATGCAAAAGGAAAATTAGATTCTACCTCCTAATCAATGAAATAGTAAAGTACTCGAGGCCACTTTTAATCTATCACAAATAATATCTCTTACTGTCGCATCAGATTAGGAAAGAAAACCACTTTTGGGAGACAAATTTCTATAGTTCTTTCAAGTTTCTGCACATCTCGTAAGCAGAAGCACTGACTGCCCCTGTTGCAGACTATCTTTTCAAAGGTGTTTGTATAGCAATCAGCCTTGGAAGCTAGAGATACTGTCTCTCTCAGGGGCAAAAGTCAGGCAGGCTTACTGTCTTTTCAAAAGAGCAACCCTAAACTGAAGGTTGCTCTCCTGTAATGCAATCCATTATATGTCCAGGTATCACCCGGCCCTCTTTGCATTACCCTGAGGGAACTGGACATTGGAGAGCTGGTACAAATGCTAATATTCTCACTACTGCAAATGCCGTGAACAACAAAGTCTTTTGTCTCTGACCCAGGAGTCTTGTATCTTTAAGCAACTCTGACATTATTGTAGGCTAACTTGTTAACTTAAAAGTAGGATAAAATCTCATCTCCTTCAAAATTCTTAACATCACTATTGAGCTCCTCAGACATACTGGTGTACCTCTCAACAGCACATTCCTCACTTCTTTGGTAAACGGCATCCTCCAGGCCTTCCCATGGAGAATAGTCATCAGTTAGGATTTCAAATCTTTCAGAGAATATTTACTCTACATGCCTACATCTCTTGAGTCTTTTGATCTTCTTCCACCTTCTTCCACGGCAATTCTAGCATTTATACTTCATGTAATATGGGCCATTGTTTTCTCCAAGCTTCTAAGAGGCATCTTAGTGGTGCATGAGAACAATCTCCCAGGATCTTAGTCAGGTACTAAATTCCAAATCCCAGGAGAGTGCACCCACATTAATAAGGTCTTGGTTATTCAACTTAGTGTTCTGCTTTTCCAATCCAGCGTTCTCAGAAAACAGTTCCATATGAATCTCTCAGCTCCTGCTGGCAAAAGTTGGTTAGATCCTACATTCCCTTCATGGCATGCTTCCTTTCTTCCTTCGTAGATCTAGTATTTCCCCAGTGAGTTATTTTGTAACTTTATCCGAGTCATGGGTCTGGTAGCCAGTAGGAGAAATGGAGGGAAGTTCTGATGGGGAGACTGTTTACCTGTAAGGTAGAGTCGTTTGCATAATCTCAAGTTAAAGAGAGTGTCAGCCTCTAACAGAAAGGAGTAGGCCACTTCAAAATTTTCAAATGCATCAATCAACCAAGGTATTTCAGGGCCCCATTGTTTCCCAGTTTGTGCCCTGCTCTTGACACAGTAGACCTGCCTAGGTTGACAAAACTTCTCTGGAGTTTTTCCTACTTTTATGTTTGAGTCCTGGGCCTGGGCTTCAGTTTCTTATGCTCTCCAGGAGCCAAAAAGCCCTTCTTGATCTCATATCTATCCTTTAGTTGTTGATTAGTTAATCTTCGCCATTCATTATTTTTTCCTAATACATCAGTTTCCTTTAGCAATAGATATCTAATTTCCTTGTTTGAACAATTACCATTTCTCCTATATTTCTTAAATGTTGGAATATACATTTAAGATGTTAAATATACATTGTGCCCACATGTGAATTTCTTTTCATTGGTACATCATTTCAGTTCAGTTCATGACTAATGAAAGTTCTAATAATTTCACTGGTCCCTTTTGCAAGGGCTAGTCATGATCAGCCTACCGCCAGTATGGAGTCCACATTGATGGTGGCCAGAGGGAGTGATCCAGACTTCTATCTTAACATCTGTTTTCTCAAACCATCCTACTCTTGAGGCTAGCTATTGCAGATTGTGTTCCTAAGGAGGCAGATTCTGAGATGGAGATTAACCTAAAGAACATTTATTAGAGAATGTTCTCAAGATCAATATAGGTGACAGAAAGGGACGACACAGGACTGGATAGAGGGAGAAGGTGGGCTGCAATGCAGTCTCCACAAAGGTGTCACCTGACCCCACAGAGAACCCTGTAGGTAGGATTGTCCTTCTGAGTTGTCTCAAGTTAGTGTGAGGGGGTGGGGTGTATATGCCCAAATAAACTAGTTATTGGATGTAGAATAATCTGGAAAAGTGCATAAACTTGCACAAGGCCACTCTCTTCTCCAAGGGTAATTCCTGGAAAGGGCTGACAGCTGAGAGCCATCTGCCAGCAGCATTCCCAGCTCCTGGAGGATCAAGGCCATTCCTGAAGGAGGATCTGGGTGTACATCACAGCACCCACCACATAAGTAAGGGAAGACATCCAGACTCCCTCATAATCAGAAAAATGCAAATTTAAACCATTAGCTACCTCTTACCTCCATCAGGTTGTCAGTAATATGGGGAAACAGGAATCTTCATGTAGTATTGACAGAAATATAAATAAGTACAGGTATTCTGGAAATGATCTGGCAGTGCTTAAGAAAAGTAAGTAGGCATATGGCCATGCCCTATCAATCCCATTAAAAGCTCTCACACAGGTCTGTAAAGTTACATGAACAAGAATATATTCACGTCAGTGTTGTCTGCAGCAAAGGGATAAACCAGGTATGCATCATTAGAGAAATACATATGCAAAATATGGTGGTTGCAACCATAGAATTCTATGAAGTATTGAGAAGCAAAGAACTAGATATACATACAGAAAGAAAGATGAAAGGATGTAAAAAAAAAAAAAGGAGCAATAAAGAACTGAGTTAAAAATATGTTAAAATAGCAAAATCTATAGTATAATAAATATTATTTATGTCAATGAAAAACACATCACAGAGCATATTTTACAATGCACATACTCACACATTCATATGCATCAAACCTATCATAGGGAGTGCCTCCAGCAAAGAGGGCAGGGGAATAGGAAAAGGGAAAAAAAAAATAGGCAAAAAATAAATAAGACAAAGAGGGGTCTTGCATGGACCAATGATCAACTCAACCCTTTGCACCTGAGGTCCAAAATAAGAACAATAGTAAGTATATTAAACAATTTGGTGCAAATCTGCTTTAACATAAGTTTGAAATTAAAAATCCAACAGGAAGAAAGTTAGATTGATTAGTAGAGCGGTCCCCCAAAAAATTCTCTTCAATTGGAAAGACACCTCACAAGGCTTTACATGTAGGATGATGCAGCTTCTTACCTACTTAGACAGTAAGGGATATCCACAGTTGCTAGAACATAGAGATATTCTGTAAGTGCTGAGAGAACCAAGTAAATAAACAAATAAGTGAATGAATGAACAAGGCAAAGAATGAACATCTGAACAGATAATTAAATGAAATGAAGATGAGAGGGCGACAACAGGTACAAGAATAAATCATACTGTGGAAGATAAACTAGCCAATCAACCCCGGAGCTAAAAGTAACTTCTCCAAAAAGAACAAAGAAGAGCTAAAATAAGATTTTAAAGGAAGAAAACTTGCATCTGGTTGTCCTAGCTCTTTGTTCAATGAGATAGGCACAGATTTGATGTTGGACAAACCCCAATCGAAGCCAGTTACAGAAGGTGAATTGTTTGCCTGTTTAGTACACTCTAAAAGATTACTCATTTCTCTTTAATTATTTCATAGAAGAAGAAAAGGAACATGAGCACCCATCCCAACAAGGAGAAGAGAAAGACCCATCACCATTTTGTGACACACTTCCTCACAAGAACACAAAGCTCCCCTAGATTCCTTTCTGGTCTGGGAGTCATCATTAATACCCTCACTTCAAATCCTTCCTTTCCATGCTTATCCCAACACACACCACTTACAGCGTTGCCTTCCCCAGTGGGTAAGCTGTCCTTGATAACTCCCAAGGCTTATCAACTGGTACGAACACAATAAAATCATCTGGCCAGCCTAACAAGAGCCTTTGAACCCTAAATCAGTAGGAATTGAAAATAGAAATCATTAACTCCTTTTTCAAGGATGAAGCCCAATAGGAATTCTCCTGAAAATTCCCAAGACCTGCCAGGACACGTTCCTGCTCCTCTTCTGATCTGTCTTTTTACATCTTCTAAGTTAGTGGCCTCCAAGAAATTCCAATGGGATGCAAAAAGAAAATTGTAGAAATTCTTATTACATTTAGTTTCTGTCCCTTTTTTAAAATAAGAAAGTCTATACTTATGTATGCTTTATATTTTATATACTATATTATTACTGTGGTACAGATATCTACCTTAGATAAATGTGTGTGTACACACACACACACACACATATATATATGCAAAGCATGGTCAAACAATTTTACTGATGAGGTAAGATTGAAAAGTCTGGAACCTCTGCCCTTGGACTCCCAGTTTTAGACAGAGTCTTGCCCTTTTTCCCCACTCAGATGATTAGAGACGTCCTGACTTGCTCCTGACAGTTCTATTTTTTCAGCCTTTCTATTGTCTTTGCCTTGGTTCTATTCCTATAAAGTCCTCTCTTTGGCACATGACCTTTTCCCTCTATTGTTAAAGCTCTTGTCTCTTCCCCAAACTGAAAAGCTTTTGGTTCTCAATGCTCTTTCTGAACTTAGGATGGAGCTGCCCCGCCTCCTGTGGGGCTTGGCTTCTGATCACCATCCCTGGCTGGGTGGGTGGGAGGATGTGGGGAGCACAGATCTGCCCTCATTTTCTTGTGCCCCTACTGGCTTCCTCCTAGCTCCTCCATCCATATAATTGGTCCACTCGTTTCTCACAACATGCTGCAAGAAAAAACACTACAACCACTTCCTGCGGGAAATGTCCCTCCCACTATTCTAGAGGCTCTCTCCTTACTAGATGTTACAGATGCAAAAAACTTTATTATGATGTATCATAGATCCGACTCCAACTTATCTTCTGTTAGGCAACATAAATAGAATCTCTGTAGAATATTGATGCATATATATAAGAGAGATTCTGTTTCTAACAAAAGAAGGAAAGGAAAAAAATCTAAATAAGATAAAGGCCAATAAAAATCAGGACAAATTATAGACTAAATCAAATACTAAAAATAAGTGCTCCTATGAGCAAGAAGCTTGAGAATCTGAACGTGGTGACTTACCCATAATAGGTGTTCAATAAATATTGATTATCCTGATTGAACATTATTCATGCAAAGGAGAAAATAATCTTTTTCTTTATACATTGCTTCTGCATTTTCATTTAAAAATCCATAAATGTATGATTTTCTTATAATTAGTCACAGAGCATGTAACAAAGTCAAGTTTGTATGAATTGAACACCTTCTCACCTGAGCAGTGAGAGCTGAATTTTGGAAAGACATAAAGGCAGTGTATCTATAGCTTGGAAAACCATTTTATTTATTGTTCAAACTAGGGCACTTTTGAGAGTGTACAATAAATAGAATGGATAGCAGGCATGATGGGATCACCCCATGCAAACCAGACATCATATGGTCATCCTATCTATGACTGGCCAAACCAAAGGCAACAGTGATTTGGACCCAATCATGCAGTGATTTGTTTCTCATTAAGCGATTTATTGTCACTCAGCCAATCACAGACTCAGTACTTAAAGGTCAGTTACCACCAAATGGAAAAGAAAATTTTTCATTTGAATAAATTACTGAAGTCTACCACAATGTTTTTGTTAACCTGTGATCAGAATTGAGTTCTTTTCCTCTTAATCTGTCACATATTTTATTATCTGATTCTATTCCTAAATTTTACAGTTGCTAGCAGTATTTATTTCCTTTCTTATTTTTTTTATATATACAACTCACATTTTTCTGAACCTTATTTTCTTAACCTCTCAGCAACTTTGGAAACTAATGCCCACTCACTACTTTTCAAACCGCTGCATTTCCCCTGTTTTCCAATACCAAATTCATGCCCCTGCTCTGCCCTTGTTTCTCTCCTTCTTCTCTGGACCCTATTATAGTCTATTCTTTCTCCATCTGTTTCTTCTTTTCCCACCTCTGATGCACCCCTGGGAAGTCCCACTGGCTCTTCTGGTTTCTGTGGCCATCTACTTATAGCTGACTCTTAGATCTTCATCCCCTGTCTAGACCTCCATTTCTTCCTGCACTCCAAACCTATATAACTGACTTCTCTACTTCAATGTCTCTCGAGAACCCAGAAGAATTGAATAAAATTCAATGTGTTCAAATCTGTGTTCATCCTCTCAACCATGGCCCAACTACTCCTCCTTCAGTGTTCCCTGTCTCAAGGACAGCAGCAACATCAAACCAGAAACCCATGCTTTGTCCTTGACTCCTTATTCTGTTATTCTCCACATCATTGGGTCACCAAGTCCTGTCCATTCTATCCCCCGAATGTCCTTTTCTCTCCATCTCCACATCCCCAATAGTGACTAAACTAGCACCAACTCCCCATCTCTCAACCAGTCATTCCACCCCCAGACTTGCCCCTTTCTTGTTCCTGTTTAGATTGCAGCAGGAATGATTTCCAATGATGCGAATCAGATCAGTTGGCTTTTCTACTTAAAACTGTTCCCTTGCTCTTAGATGCAGGTCAAATAACATGACCTCCATGTCCCTGCACTATCCGGCCATGCCTATTTCCCCAGACTCCTCTCACACCTCTTTCCTTTGGCACTGCTTACTGGAATTTCCCACAACCAGGCTCTGTCTTGCTTCAGGGCTTTAACACAGCCCATAGCCACTGCAGGGACATTTCCTACTTCACCTGGCCCACTCCTACTCATCCTACTTCCCCTGGTCAGAATGTCATTTCCTTAAGGAGCCATTGTCTGATCCCAAAATCATATCAGGTTTCTTCCTATGTGCTCCTATGATACACTTTCCATACATTGGGTTGAAACACATGCAATTGCTTAGTTGTAAGTCAATAACAGTCAAGTAAAAGAAAACTCATATAGTTCAAGCTAATACTTGGACCTGCTAGATTCTAAATTTCCTGAGGATAGGAACCTGGTCTATCTTGTACACTGCTTTACACGGTTCCTGGCACATAGTAAATACTCAATGGAAATTTGTTAAATGAATGAATGAATAATTAACCACATTTTCTTGAAATGGGTCATCATTTTAATTGGCCTAATTGAAGCTATAACAATTTTCTTTTTAATACTGACATATTTTTTCTGTTGTACAAGTACTAGCCTACTCTAGTTTGATTAAACGCTGAATAAATATATACTGAGTTTTTAACAGAGTACAGTTATGTGAACCAATAAGCAATATCTTGGTCTACAGGGCACAAACCTGAGTTAATTTTATAAAGGTCACCACTCTTCATGAGTGTAAAAGAAGGCAAAGAATCCAGGAAAAACTGGACTCAAAAACTTGAATAAACTCTAAAATTGTTTAGCCCCTATGGAAAGTCTTATAGTGACACCTTTGAAAATGGAACTCCTGAGGTTCCACTTTGCAAAAGACCTTAAGAATGGGGCATTTTCAATAAGGATCATTCAACAGGCCTATCACTTTGAATATCGGATAGCCTCTCAAAAGACGAATATGGGCATGCTAGCACTTTGCTAATTCCCATTAACTATGGCAGTCCTTGGAGAATTGCTGCATTAATGAGGAAGGCATTGGCTATGCAGCGCCTGCAAACAGAGGAGTTCGTCTTTGCTTCAGTTCTTCTGACAAGTGTAGTTCTGCTTTAATTATTTATGATCATACACCACAGCATAGGCGCACTCACAAATATTTTGTATGAGTAATGAAGTTTCAGTAATAAGAGCCTTCACTCCATCTTGCTGCTGTTAAAGCTTACAGAGAAACAGGGTGAGAATTTAAGGTTTTTGTAGATTAATCAACTAGGAATTAGCAGGATTCCCTAGGATAGAGTTCTAAATAATACAATGAAAATAAATATCTACAAGTACAATTCTTATTTTTTTCAAGCTCTTTAACAGCCCTCTGAAGACCCTAGATGAACCAAAAGGAAAATGATAAGAAATGAAGCAGCTAATGATAACAATAATTACAATAATAATATTGCTTATATAACTCTTTATGGATGTGTCTACACAAACATGTGAGATGGATATTGAGAAAATTTCTAAATAATTCAGAACAAATAGCTTACAAGTGCGAGCAGAGAGAGGCTGGGAAGAAGACAGTTCATTTGGTCAGAATCCTCCAGCCTATATTGGTCAAATTTCCTGAATGATTTATCATATCACTCCTTAAAATTTTCAATGCTACCCTTTAATTCCAATCCTGCACATAACTTTCTTTTGACTAAGGCCAAGTGATTTAATCTCTCTAAGAATAAATTTTTTTTTGTTCAGCAGAGTGAGATCCAGCTTAGACTATTTGCAACGTCTTTCCCAGCCCTGGTGTTTCTTGTTCTATGACATCCCTGATCATAGATTTATTGTCACTTATTCTTTCAATAATAACCTATTGAGCAGCACCTACCATATCATAAGGACCAAGGAGAAGTGCACCCACAAAGTCTAAAGACAATATTAAGTGTTCCCCACCATTCCCGTCTTCACCTCCAATCTTTGACCCTTCCACCTCGCACACAAACACACACATATACTTTGTTTTGTTTGTCCTTTGTTTTAGTCAGGATCATAGAAAAATATAAAAGGATATACAGATTGTTTTCAGACCCAAGGAGACTTGAAACATAAGGTACGATGTATGCTCCTCACTTTTTTAGAGCTTTATTAGAGATACGGTTGACAAATAAAAATTGTATATACTTAAGGCATACGACTTGATGTTTTGACTCATGTATACCTTGTGAAAGGATCACCGCAATCAAGTTAACATATCCATGACTTTACGTACTTACTATTTTCTTTCTTTGTGTGTGTGTGTGTGTGTGTGATGAGAACGCTTATGTTCTACCCTCTTCACAGATTTCGTGTGTACAATCCAGTGACCATGCTATACGTCAGATCTTCAGAATTTATTCATTTCGCACAACTGAAACTTTGTGCTCCTTGACCACTGCTTCCCATCTCCCTCCTCCCAGCCCCTCGCAGCTACCACTCTGCTCTCTGCTTCTATGGATTAAGCCTTTTTTTGGATTCCACATACGGGTGAGATCAGGCCATATTTGTCTTTCTGTGCCTGGCTTATTTCACTTAGCATAATGTCCTTCAGGTCCAACCATGCCGTTGCCTTCTTTTATAAAACCAAATTTTATTCCATTTTATATCTGTACCACTTTGTCTTTATCCATTCATCTATTGACAGACATTTAGGTTGTTTCCATATCTTGGCTATTGTGAACATGCTGCAATGAACATGGGAGTGCAGATATTTCTTTGGGATCCCAATTTCATTTCCTTTGGATATACAGCCAGAGGTGGGATTGCTGGATCCTATGGTAGTTCTGTCACGATCCTCCCTCTTTCCTCAGACCTCTTAGGGAACCTTGGCCTCCAGAGTCACAATACTCCTCTGGATTTCTCGCCTAGCACCAGACCCACACGCAGCCTGCTGTTCACACTCAGCTAAGTACAAAGCACCCGAGAGCAGGGGACTCCTAGTACTCAACTACTAGAAGAGAAATGAAACCACTGACAAAGGCTATGGGCATTCCACACCCACATGCTACTCACTAACCTTGAAGGACAAAAAGTGTGCCAGAGACACCCTAGGGTGTTAAATGGCATAGATGGCATAAAATGGCTGCATGGAGTAATCTTCAGTAGCTAGTGAGAGTGGCCATGATGAGCTGCCCAAATAGAAGAACAAACAACAATTCAGCTTGGGCAATAAAATGAATGGAAGATATAGAGTAGGAAAAAGACATTGTAAATGACTGGATCAGCTAGATTGAGTTATTCAGTTACGTCATAGCCTTAGCCAACCAAACTAAAAGAAAAGGAGAAAGAAAAACTGATCTGAGAAAAATTCACTGCCTTAAGGATATGTGTGCAGCCTTCACACTGCTTCTGAGCCCAACCTTTGGATAAATAATTATATATTAATAAGAGGTTTATAGCTTTTTCTTTTGCTGGAAAATTGTATGTGAGACTCCCTAATCTTATGTATAAGGGAATTTAGGGCTTGAGTCAATACTTCAGTGTTTGGTCTTTCTTGTAACACCAAATATCCCTTTTAATATTTAAAAAAAAAATGGCAATTTAAAAAATGATTATATTCAACCATTTGACAAATATTTATTGGATGCCTATTATGAGTCAGACCCCATTCTTAAGGGTGAACTGTGCGGCAGGGACAAAATAGACGTGGTCCCTGACCTAATGACGCTCAGTCTATGGCGGGGACAGGCAATAAACAAAGTAAGTAAATATAGAATTGCAATTTGTGAGAAAACAAACCTGGGTTTTCTGAGAGAGCCTAATGGTGACAGGGGTAGGGAGCATCTAATTAAGGAAAGATTTCCCCGAGGAAGTGACAGTTGATCTGAAACCTAAGGGATGAGAGGGAGTTCGTAGGGGATGCATAATTAGGGCACATGCCAGCTACCAGCCATGCTGGCATTGGAATAGGCTCGACATATGGAGAGGACTTCCTGTGCCTGCACGTGGAGATTTACATTTGCAAAAAGTTGCTTTGTTTATAAAAATAAAATGAATGCTTGGTGATTTTCAGGCAGAAACAGACTGATGAGGTGGGAATAACTCTGATTGAACCTGAATAGTCTGGTTTGTCGTCAAAGTCAAACACTCATCTCTGAGTAGTAAAATGCCTTCTTCTAGATATTTGTCTTATTTTCATGCTCAATTTTAAAAATTATATCTAAAGAGCTCCAAAGACATTTTCTATAGCCTTCTTTAGTAGATTACTCCAATAGTGAACTCAGTGCCAGTATGTTTCTTCATCGTGCTTTTTGTTTGTATCTCCAATAGGACTATATGGGGGTGTGTACACACATATTCACATAGCAAAACCTAATCACCACTGTCTGCATAACAGTCTTTTGTATAATTTTTAAGACTATTGGCAAATTTTCCTTCTCTTTTCTCTAAGACATACTATAATATAGGTCATTATGAGTGTAGATAATTATTCTGGAGTATTTGTGCAGCTTCTGTTCTAGTCTTTAGGAGTAGGAAATCAGCACTTTGTACACACTCACGCACACACACCAAAATAAAAAAAGAAAAGAAAAGAAAAGAAAAGAAAAAAAGAAAAAAAACAAACACTGGACCAGAAAACAAAACAATGAGATTGTTAATAGGCAATGAGTTATAGTTTAACCTGTGAAAAAGGACACAAACCAATTGTCATCTTCAAAATATTCCTATAGAAAAGCTATCTAGCACTACAAAGTCTTGGTGTTCCTCCTTGATCATTTCCCAAGGCTGTTCTCTCTTTTCACATTCTTTTCTCCCCTTCTGGCCTAGTGCCACACTTGCATTACCAGGGTTACTCATTTATATTGCTAACCTAAACCTTTTGGTAATGTCTTTTCTCTCTTCTTATGAATTACCACCACATGCACTCAACATTAACATTTTCCTCCTACATTTATTCATTAGCACTGCAAAGACTCTCATTTAAAACCAAATTCTTTACCTGAAAAACAGTAAATAGAGCAGAGGTGTTCCTGAAAGGCAATATTGCTCTTATATAATTATATAATTGTATACATATTGTGTTTGTAATTTTCCTGTATTTATGTGCCTGTTCCATTTCCATCTTGTTTCTCTATTACCATATGTATGCAACGAGCTTATGCATGTGTCAAAACAACACAACATATAAACTCAGAACAGGTTCAATGAACTATTTCAGCTGCTTTTTCTTCTCATTTCCTTCTACTGGCTTCAGGAATCCTTGGGCTTTGACAGTGGGAATTGCAAAACCCTCAGGGCAAGTCCCTTTGTGGCTCATTCTGCATCTTATTTAGTGCTGGTATCCAGAGACTATAAGTAATTCTGAACAGGCCAGTGTCACAGCTAGCTCAGGTGACTCGCAGACATCATTCAAACGTGCCGATATTCTCCCTAACTTCGCTAGAATCACGTGGCAGTCATCAAGGGCTAACGTGGTGGGGAGGGCAGCTCAGCAGCACGGAGTTTGGTCCCAAACTCTGGCACGTGGGTATCGCGATGTGACCAAATTTGGGGCTCGGTGAACGACTCTCCATTCTCCACTCAGAACAAAAGAAAAGGCTTCAAGTGCAGCAGGATGGATTCAAGTCAGGCACAAAGATAAATCCCCAGAGAACATGGGTTGGGAAACACTGGAATATGTTACCAAAAGAAGCAGACATATATGTTTACCTTAGTGACTTTTTTTTTTTTTAACTCCATTTTCTCCAGCACCAGGAGAAAAATGGTCCTATTCAAACCCAAGGAAACGTGTGGTGACCTTTGATGTATACCTGGCATCTCAGGTCTCTCCTTAACTGTCACTTTTTTCTTTAGAGAGGCCTTTCCCTCCCATCCATTCTAATTAGATCTGCCCTCTTTTTCTCTTATTACCCTGTTATTTTTCTTTCCATCTCTTATAACAACTTGTAATTATACATTTATTGACTTGTTTTTTCTTTGGAAAGCCAGTTGTTAGGCATTTGCCAGCACACCACTGCTCCCAATCATCCTTCCTGCTTCTCTCTTTGCTCCCACATAGCAGCCAAATTGATCCCCCGAACACTCAAATCAGCTCAAGCCGTCTTCCTGCTCAGCAACTCCCAGTGGTTTCCCATCTCACTCCGTTAGAAACCAAAATTCTTACCGTGGCCCACATGTCCCCATGGGATCTGCCAAGCCCCACTCTCCTGTGTTTGTCTGACCCTGTCCTTTTCCCCTCTGGCTCACTCTATTCCAGCCACACTGTGGCTCTGCTGGTCCTCAAACGTCCGTCCCCACAGGCTGCGCCTTGGGGTCACAGTAAGTGCTTCTCCCAGACAGAAGTGTGGCCCCCTCCCTCACTTCGTGTGCTTCCTCCTTTCCATGCCTGTCACCTGATCAGAGCCACCTTCTCTGAGCCTTCTGTACAAAGCAGCACCCCCACCACCATGCCACTCTCCACTCCCTTATTCTTCCTATAGCAGGCACCATTGGTTTACATATTGATCCACTTCTCACCTCTCCTCCCCTCTGCAAACTACCTTTGCTTGGTTCTCTTTGCTGACTGACTGTTGGCGAGGTTTAATGAGAGGCACCATGTGCTCAAGATTGGAGGGAAGAAAGAAGAGAGAGGCCGGCTCCCCTCTCTCTCTCTCCCTCTCTCTCTCTCCACACACAAACACACACACACACACCACCACCACATTTTCAGGTGGCATTGCCAGCAGTGACCCAGTCTCCCCCATGACTTCAGACTCCCACGAATAACTTCTCCCCTCCCCTCGTGGTCCCAGGCTCTGGCTCTTGGGCTCTGGTAATATCCCCTCTTCTCGTCATTCCCCAGCCCTAGAGATGATGGCAGCTAATCTTGGGATTGGTGCCCAATTGCCTCTAAGGCTCTTCAACACTTGTAAAATATTTGAAATACACTTCTCATATTAAATTTCCTGTTTTGAAACACCTGGAATGGGTTCAGTTTCCCTGATGAGCACTTAATGACACCCCCAACTATCTCCCTCACTAAGCCAAGGGAGAGTGGTGACTAGTTACTCGTCTGCACCAAGAACTCTTGTTCCTGCTTTTTATGGGGGTTGCTGCACTTCCTGAGAGGGGCCTTTTCCTCCTGGCCATTCTAATTAGATGTCTCCTCTTTGTCTTTCTCTGCTGCCTTGTTATTTTCATTGCCACTCTTATAACAACTTGCAGTTATACATTTATTTACTTGTTTATTTACATAATGCCTCCTTCCCCTACCCAACTAGACACGGTAAGGATCTCCTCTCTCATTCAACACTCCTTCACCAGCTCCTGCTACCATGTCCAGTCCACAATAGATGAACTAGAACTATTTTTTTACGTCAAGTAAAAAATTCTTTTGGACTGGATCTCTCATCGTAACCATCATAATACTTTGGACCCAGTAAAGTTCTCAATAAATATTTGTAGAGTTGATTAGTATATTTGGGTTTCTCTGAAAAATTCACTAGGACTGTCATTATACCAAGGTTTTCCATTAATCCTGGAGGATCTATTTTTAATGGTATTCTCCATATACGTGCATACTCATTTATACATTTCTGCATATTACCATGAAAGAGCCGTCATTCTCAGGACACAGCATTAAAGCAAGTAAAACAAAGGTATTCATATGATTTAAGTATGCTCACTTGCCCACTGTGGCAAAAATGAAGAGAGAGCTCAACATGGAACTGTACACAAACACCAAGGTTTTTCTTCTCAGAGATTTTTGTTGCTATTGTTTTTGTTTTTTTGCATTGTTTTAGTTTGGGGTTTTGTTTTTTTTTTTTGTAATTTCATATTTTTTTTCTCTGATCTAAAGTGGCCTAAGCTATCAAAGAGTAAGATCAAATTTGTGCTTGACAATTTCCTTTTTGTTGTAAACAGTTACCATGTTTGGGTTGTGTTACGGATTTTCCACATGTGTCAATTGGTCTTTGTAATGCCCTAAGCTCCATTCTTGCTGCTAAAGTAAAGAGAAAGCCTCGACGAACACAGGGAAGTCTATCATGCATCACTTTTTTTAACTTTCCAATTTCTATTTGCTTCTTTATTCTCCATACTTCTCTGTCCTCTCTTTTGTTTAAAATCTCATTTAGCATTCTCTTGAGGGGAGAACACGAGATTACAATCTAACGATTGTAATGAGAATGGGTTAAGTTGGTGCCGTTTCCCATTTTCATTACAATCTTGGTGGCAAGAATAATGTAACAGAATTTTTAATGCCTCATATATTACATGAACATTTTCCCGTGAGCTCCTGTTCCTTTTCTGCGGACAGCACTGTGGCTGTGTGCTGTAGGACTTTGATCTTTTTATATTCTGCATTGTAATCAATTGGCCATTTCACCCCTTCCCCATAGATTACAGTCAAACAAGTGAAAAATATTTTGATCTATAGCATACCACTGCATCTCATGACTATAAAATCCTGTCACCTGAAGACCAGTACCTGCAAAATGCATGGAGCCAGTGATTCAAATTGGACAGAAAGCACAATCCGGGTGTTCTTACGGCCAGGCACTTCTCTGAAAGGCACTCTGAGAATAACAGCTTTGTGATTTATAGCATAAATATACAGAGTTTGTTCATTTAAATATCAGGGGCTCTTGGGGAACTAGACTTTGAACTCTAAGATGCTCACCCTTGAAATGGAAAGCCTCAAAGATCCGTGTTACTCCAAGTGCAGTCCTCTGACCAGCAAGCAGCATAAGCATCACCTGCAGAAAAATGCAGCATCTCAGGCCTCAGCCGGCCCGGATTTCCTTGATTAGAATCTAGATTTTGACAAGACCCTTAGTGACTGGTCTGCACTGCAGAGAAAGCCTGCTTAGAAGGCTTTACAGGCTGTACTTTGTACAGAAATTCAAAAGTAACTCCCCCTCCCTGAATGAGCCCTGGTGCTTACTGTGGGCACCCAGTGCAGGGTGGGGCCCCAGGATTCCAGAACGCTCCCACCTGGCTTCCCGGAATCTCCTTGTGATGTCATCTCCACTTTACCTTTTAATGGCCTTTGCTTATCATTACCATCCTTCCTGGGTTCCACTTTTGAGGGGGCTAAAACCTTTTGACAAACTACTTCTCAGAAGCCCTTTGAAGCAGAAACATCTCCATCCAAATCTTAGCTCTGCCAGTATTGCCATGAGGAGAGTTATCTATTGTCTCTGTGCCTCAGTTTCTTTATTTATAGACTGGAGATAATATTTACGACATTAGTAAGAAAGAACAAACTGCTGTCATATACAGACCCCCAAAACACAATGGTTCCAACCATATAGAAATGTCCTCATCTCAGGGAGTAGCCCGCGTTGGAGGTTGGCTGGGCTACCTCACTTTATCAGAGAGTGTGATTTTCCCCAACACATTTCTCCATGATTCCCTAGGGCACCCTCTCTGTCTGCAAGTCTCAAGCTTCCTTGCAGCAGGCACAAAGAGACAGGGTCCGTGCAATGGCCCCTGCCCAGCTGGGAGGGGCCATGCATAAACTGCAGTCCTCCGTTGGATGCCTGCTCCAGGGCTGTGACTGTGGAAGCAGGCTGGGCATCTGAGTGGACAGCAGCGGTCCCATCCACATGCACCCAGCAGGGATATTTCAGTAGTGAAAGGGGTTATGGATATAAATTATATAGCACACTGCCTGGCACCACACACATGAGGTACTCTATAATGGTAGCTATTATTCTTATCATCTTATTATTAAGATGGTAAGTCTTCCTCCTGTCATTTTTGAAGGCTGTTCGAAACTTCAACTTATGCAATGGAAAGTGAATGAATTTCAATCCATCCTCCTAAAGGGACCATAGATCCCTAGATCAAACCACAGTGGCTTAAAGTCAAGTTTGTGTGACATTGGTACCTACTTGGACACTGCCCAGTTTCCAGAGAGGTTAATAAGCAGCTCTTGCATCCACATCACATCTGTCCTTTGTACCTGTATGTCTTCGGTTGAAGCAGGGTCTGATACAGGGGTTTGAGTGCTCATGGTTCATCACTGGAGGGACGGATCTTCAGAGAAAGGGTGTGAGGAAATCCGACCTCACAGGGAGCTCTGGAGCAAGAGCAAGAGCAGGAGCAGGACTTGCACTATAAAATATGTCCCCTTTTACTCCTGTCCCAGTCAACCTATGGCCACAGGCTACACGGGGGTGGTGGCAGCTCAGCACCCTCACCAGGCAACTCTGCACCAGCCCATCAGAGGGGGTGCATGCGGGGCCCAGCAGCAACAATTTTCTATGGATATTTGCTGCTTACTTTTAACATATTTGAGAAACAAAGTGCTAGGGCAAATCAGAGTAGAAAAAACCCTATCTAGGTGGGTAGATCAGAGAAGGTTTTGGTCTCACAGCCACAGACTAAACAGGTAACTCCAGCCATCACTTGGACACAGGGAGATCACAAGAAACATGATTCATTCAGTGTAATTTTTCACTACTACTGCAAAAATGATTCCTGCCTCATCCATCAAAAAAAATATTTTCTGCAAATAGGCATCTAAGCTACTTATTATTTAACCTGTTAATACAGCACAACTCTTAACACTAATTGACTCCAAACAAGAATATGAGTTGATCCTGGCTGGGCACAGTAGCTCACACCTGTCGTCCCAGCTACTCGGGAGGCTGAGGCAGGAGGATCACTTGAGCCCAGGAGTTTGAGACTGCAGTGAGCTATCATCATGCCATTGCACTCCAGCTTTGGTGACAGAGAGAGACTCTGTTTATAAAACAAACAAACAAACAAGTAAAAATAAGAGAATATGAGTTATGAGTTGATCCAAATCACCACTTTTAACAGGTCTTCAGATAAACCAATCAGAGAGGGATTCTTTGGGAATGATTCAAGGTGCTCTTAATCACTGCCAAATGTCCTACTTCCTTTATAGCATCTTTTATATCCAAACCTATTTCTCCCTCCCCGTACCCCTGTTCAAGACCTTATCGCATCACACCTAGATCATAGCCCATGACATACTCTCACCTGCCCCTAACTCTGCGACCCGTCCCAAGCACTAGCTCCACCTGAAGTCAGCCTGACTTTGGACTCTGGTCCTAGTTCCTAGGCTTTGTGTCTTTCTTTGTGTGCAAGACACCATATGCCCAGTTCCAGAAACTAGATCAACACTTTCTCCTCTGCCTGACTTTCTACTTTAGCTCCCAGCCTGATGCCCCAAGTCCCCTGGGGCTGGGTCCTTGTACCCCTGAACCTATTCAGAGATTTGCTTGATCACCAGCCCTGTGACTTCCTGCTGTTTAGTGACAGATTCCCTGGGCCACCTGCCGCCTGCCTACCCACCTGCCTGCCTGCATCTGCACCTATTGTCTACTGCCAGACAGCTCTCCTCCCCGCGGACGGGAAAGAACAGATGGAATATTCTTGACAAAGTGGTGTAAAGAGAGAAAATGCCAGCTTAACTGCTATAGAGAATGAGGGTTAAGCTCCTTTATTAGAAAAGGGGGGTTGCTAAAGATGGAGGCCAAGGAAATGGGGAGGCTGTGGGCATTCTGTCCCGATGGCTGTTGTCAGTGGGATTGGCACCGCCTGTGTCCTAGAGTCAGAACTGACACACATCTCAGCCCACCACTCACTACCATCTAAGAGAGGACAAAATATCACCAAATCAGGCTCAGTTCCCCATCTATAAAGTAGGGGTAACATCACCCTCACGGAACTGCTATTATTCTTGCTGAGATTAAAAGAGATACTACATGTTGAGTCTCTTACAGTAGTTCCCTAAGCAGAGGCCTGATATATAGGAAATAATATTAATAAGCATCAATCAATGCTAGAAGAAAACATACACGTAGGGTAGATTTGTTTGGGGAGAAAGAACGTCATGTATTTAGAATAGAAGCCTAAGCTAGATGATTCACCTTGTAAAAGATCAATAAATTCAGAAAATGTGGAAGCAGCAGGAATCAGTGAGGTAAAAATCAGAGCTGATATCTGAGCCCGGAGCAGAAAGATCTTCTGCCAGGATCCAGGGCTCCCTGGCAGCCCTGGGATCCGGAGTGTCAGGGTAGGGTGAGCAGGAGAGCTGGAATTGAACCAGAAAGGCTGGAGAGTGGGAGGGAGTGGGACCCTGGCTGTGGTCTAGGGCATAAACACACCATAAAATGCCCCTAAGGCAACAGAAAGAGCTAAGAGAGAAAAAGGAAAGGGGAATCGAAGACTATAGCAGGTTTTATTGGAAGGGCAGTGAATGGAGAGAGCTACGACAAAGTATTCGGAGCAACTCGGAGAGGGAGAACGTCGGGAAGTCCATAGAGGGAGAGGTAAACGAGCAGTCAGCTGTGACAGAGAGAAGAGGCAATGAAGAAACATCATAATATATAATGCTATTGCAAAACAACAGCGGGGAATAGGGAATTGATAGCGAAGCAATAAATACCAGCAATGAGGGAACTAAATACCATTAAAATGCACAATAGTTAATAACAATGAAGCTGAAGTCAGAGGAAGCAATTAATAAATTAACAAATAATACCATAAAGTTTAAAATGAATAAAGAAAAAAAATGAGGTTATACGTATGGCCGTTAGCAAGAGAAGGGCAGGGTTCCTTGGAGGAGAGATGGGAGAGGATGACTTAGCTGCATTGCAGAAGGTTCTGAGGAGCTAAAAGAGAAGAGAGGACATAGTCTACCCAGCTGCAAGCGAATGGCTAGAAGGGTGGGGCACAGCCACTTGCTCCCAGCTCTCCCCACGAGGCTCCTGTCCCCAGAGCTCCTCACCCACCACTGTCATGAATAAAAATGGCCTCAGGGACACCTGCCTACATCATGCCAATTACGGTGCACACACACTTGAGCCTTCATTCTAAAGGTGGTCTCTGGAAATAACTGCTAGGGAATTGTCCTAAAATGCACGTCCTGGACCAGGTCACAGACCCCATTCTTAGAGTCAGCATCTTCTCCGCTCCCACTCTCAACCTCAGTACATCTTTTTCAGTGGTACTGGGAGTCAGTAGGGATCCCCAAGTAAAGATGGGGGACCCCCAGTGGCTACATCGACCCCCATCAGTGGTAACCTCAGCCACAGACCTGAAAGCCACAGTCATTATGAGAGTGCCTCACCCTCAGGACAGCTTCTACCCGTGTGGTTTGTTTTCAATATTTCTCTTTTTCCAATATAATTATGATATTTGAGGGCTGCATTTCTTTTCCAAAGCACAGGTCAAGACTTTAATATTCTCTACTCCAGGGAACACCTACAAAGCAAGAGGAAAAAACAATAACAAAAAGATGAGGATTTATTTTGCTCTCACAAACTAGATGAGAGCAAAAACTTCAACCAGGCTGGAGAGATGGACAGTGCAAGGAATGGAAGCAAGTTAGGCAGGGTTTAATAGGCCAGCTCTGCCTTTTCTTTTAAGAAATTTGTCTCTTCCTCATTTTTGTGTGATATCAGGTCATTAATCTTGTGGCATTTGCCCAGAGATAAGTTTCCAGAAGGCAGGATCAATCTCTTGCCCTTTGCCTGCCACACAGCACCTCCTGTTTGCTTTTCCACATTGTTTTTCCTGCTCTCCTCCCCTCCAGGCCCAGCATCTCCTATTTAGCCAGGATTTAATGGCTGGGACTATGGGATTGGCTACATCATGGACTCAGCCGCTCCCGTTCTCCAAAACAAGGTCAAACGGATGGACGGTTCCTGAGCAACCACATTCCCAACTCACCATTCAACAGTAAGAACAGTAAGAAATCAGACCCAGAAAAGAAACAGCTGGTACACATTACAGATAACTCCAGGGTTAGTAAGGAAAGGATAAAAGGTAGGAGACAGAAGAAAAGGGAAATGAAAGGAATAGTTGGCATGAAGAGGAAGGAAAGGGAAGAAAATGAAAAGGAAAAGAAAGAAAGAAGAGAAAGGGAGGTAAATGACACATTGAGAGTTTCCAAAGAATGGGATATTAAGAACACCAAGATACTACAACTTTTACATTTGCATAAAAAGAATATTAATTGATCATCCATTCAATTAGAACTTGAATATGTTTAATTTATCCAAATCAAGTTAATTCTTATCTTATTGTGTGGGATGCATAATATATAAGGTAATATCAATTGCATTCATTAGCAATAAATATGAAAGAATATTTTCCTCGAATCTACTACTGCAAAACAAACATAGCCTATCTCTCTTAAAGAAAATAAATAATTGTTTTGGAGTCCATTAGACTGAGGCAGCTCCAGAGCCCTGGGTTCCTACATAATCAAACCAAAACCCAACTCAGTGTAAGCCTACTCTGGGCCAATCAGAAACCACCAACCAGCCCTCAACATGGGACTTTCCACTGGAATAAATTCTTTGCCTTGCTTCCACGTTCCCCCTATAAAACTTGTCCTCTGTTCCTATTTGGTGGAACTTCTAACTGCTTACAGTCTGGAGCAACCTGATTCGTGAATTGCTATCTGCTCAAATAAACTCTTTAAAGTCTTGATGTGCCTTAGTTTATCTTTTAATGAGAACTACCCTGAAAAGAATGAAAGTCCAAGGGTGGAAGTTATAGCTCATCCTTTCTGACTTTTGTTCTGGGACTGGCACATGGAGTCTACTGCACAAGATTGAACACGGTGCATTGATCATGTCTTCCCAATGATCATAATAATCAACATCAAGTCTGAAGGCAGTTAACAGGCAGATGGGGTGAACTTTTCACTTCCGAATCTAAATTATTTGCTATTGGATAAGCAATTTGTTTTTACTGGATTGGACATGAATTAAATTGATTCTAACTACTTTAAGTTTGATACAATTGATATGCTATTGTATTGTCTTTTAATGTTAGATTGCTTGCATGTGCTGTATTTGACTTGTATATAGGTATAAAAAAGTCCATTTTCTGATCTTTTTCCATGAAAAAGAAAGCCATCTTGAACAATTTTACAATGAAATCTGCCCTTAAGTGAATGAAAAACAGTAATAGAAGAAAAAAACAGGACAATAATGTCTTTCTCATTAAGGACTTTAATAATGGCCTCTGTTCTCTGTGCTATTTCTTCTAGAAAGACATTTAACAACAACAGCAATGAAGCAATGAAGTGTATAACCTCAATATGGGCTGAATAACTATAGTATCATTGTTAAATGTTTATATAAAAGAGCGCAACGATCTGAGTTGTTACATGACATGTAGATGGACTATGGATTTGGTCACATGGATAAAAAACAGTCCGACTTCACTGGAACACGGCTCATTCTTCTTCAGCCTCTGACGCCTATTCAAACATCTTGGGTGCTAGAATTGGAAGAGGCTTGTAGTCCAGTTCTACTCCTGCCACTGAGTTGCTTTGTAATCTGGAGAAATCTCATTCTATCTCCAGCCCACGGGTTCTCTGCCTGTGAAACACAGAGAGGTACATAGCCCTCCACATCATGGGTGAGTTAAGGATAAAATGAAGAAAGAAAGGAGAAAGTGCATTGAAAAAACTACAAACACCAGAGCCCTTTATGGTGAATTGGAGTCAGAGAACAGCAATGTCAGGAGAAAACGAGATCATCCAGTCTAGGCTGCTGATTTCATGGAGAAGCCTCTGAGGGCCAGAGTCCAAGGTCAAACAGCTAGTTACCAATGAGCTGAGATAGACACCGGGTCTCCTGGCTCCCCAGTCCTCTCTCTCCACTATACCACTTACTTGCCTAAGTGTTTGTTGTCCTGTTTTGCTATTATTACACCATTAACATATAATATCAGTGTTAAGTTGTCTTCCAACATCAGTTATTATAAAAGAATCACACTAAACTATTCTAATTATGTCACTAATATTTCTCATAATGAATAGATGGTATTTTAGAATGCCAAAAATGGTGATTTCCAGCATGCTGAGTGTCCTTATTTAAGTTCACACTGTGAAATATTAGCTGATACTTTTTGAGCACTTAACAGTGTGCCAGACTGTACTATAGGTTTCTCATGATCTCATTTAGTCCCCACAATGATCCTATGAAGTCCACACTGTTTATTATCCCTCTTAAAGATGAGGAAACTTCATATGTTCATTCATGAACTCTGCTTAGTTTTATAGGGAGACCAAGCGCAGTAAACTCAGCTTCCCAGGCTCTGCCAGGGGCTTCTGGGTGCAGACAGCCAATGCTAGATGCTGGCAGGACACCAGGGCAGCAGCAAGGGAGGAGTTAGGGTATTTTACCTCCCCCACCTTGGCAGCTGCCTCTCCCAAAGGAGCTGCTTCTCAGTGGTTACAGCTCTTGCTAGACAGCCCCTCCTTCCCTAGTCCTCACTCCCACTGGATCCTGGTCCCTGTTAACACCATCTCTCCTGCTTTTGCTCCCCTAGTACCAGCAGAGGTAGCAGCTTCCCGGTGTTGCAAATCTTGGTGCTGCTTCACTCTTTCCTATTTAACTTTTTAGCCCTCCCAACACCTTTCCACTTAGTTCCCCACATTCAATTCCCTCTGTTGAACTACCTGGCAGTTTCCTGATTGGAGCTGACTAATACACTTAAGTAAGCAAGTGACTTTAAAGTTAAAGAGTATAGGCTGGGTTGGAACTTGGGCTGCCCAACTATGAAGTCTCTGCCCTTAATCTTGAAAGGCTACCATTCCCTGCAGTGCCATGGATTAAGCTAGTGGTCTCCAAACTTTTTGTTAACTTTTTTGATTGTGCACCTTTATGAAGAAAAAATATGTAAGCATGGAACCCTGGCATGTATATTTATTTATAAATTATATGTAAGTAGTACTGCACATCATATGTTAAATATCAGTAAAGCTTAATTGTTTTCATTTTTATTTTTTGTTATGATATTTTTCTCCATGACAAAGGAAGCCATCATATTCAGGTTTTGAGTATAGTAGAAATATACTTTGAATTCTTTATTGCTGTTATATAAATTCAGCCACTTTATTCGGAAGCAGAGAGACATTCTCCAGAACCGTACCACATTTTCTCCCGTTTTCTTCATTTTCTCATCTTCTATCTCCTTCCCCTCTAGGATTTGAACAGCAAAGCTAAGGAATGAGGTTCTAGGGGGGAAATCAGGAGAAAAGTGGGATGAAAAGTCTCCCAAATCTGTTTTATTCCCAACTTAAGACCAGCTCACACTCTAGAAATAGTTAAGAATTATCAACATCTTTTTCATAACAGTTTTTTACTGAGATATAATTCATATAACTATAAAATGTATTCCTTGAAAGTGCATAATTTAATGCTTTTTAGTACATTCGCAGAGTTATGTAACCCTCACCACTAACTAATGATAGCACATTTCCAACATCTGTAAAAGAAACCCACACCCCTCTTCAGTCACTCCCCACTTCCACTCACCCCCAGCCTCTAGCAACCACTAACCTGCTTTCTGTCTCTACGGATTTGACAATTCTGAACATTTCATATAAATTAAATCACACAATATGTGGCCTTTTGTGATTCCTTTTTTTACTCTGCATAATATTTTCAAAGTTTATCCCTGGTGTAGCACACATCAATACTTCATTCCTTTTTATGGCCAAATAATATTCCATTGTATGGATATACCACATTTGATTTATCCATTCATCAGTTGATGGATATTTGGGTTCTTTTCACTTTTTGGCTTTTGTGGATAGTGCTGCTATGAACTTTCAAGTACTAGCTTTTGCATGGATATAGGTTTGCATTTCTCTTGAGTAGGAGTGGAATTACTGGGTCACATGGTAACTGCATGTTTAAACATTTTAAACAACTGCCAAACTGTTTTGCAGAGTGGCTGTGTTATTTTACATTCCCACTAGCAGAAATATCTGAGGGTGCCAATTTCTTCACATCCCTCCAATGCTTGCTATCTTTTTGATTTTAGCCATCCACATGCTATGTCATCATGGGTTTGATTTGCATTTCTCTAATTATTCAACATCTTTTAAAAAACTAGTTATTTGATTAACATTAATAAAATACTTTATTAATGCAAATTAAATATCAATATTTATTTTCAGTGAATGAAAGTTGGCCAATTTCATCTGCACACAGAAGAGCCTTCCAGTGCTCTGATGAAATGCTTAAAAGTCACAATATGAAAGCCAAGTAACCATTCCATTTAAAAATGTAAATGTAAATTTAGAAACTACAAATTGAAAATGCAATATGACTAGATATTATATATAATATTGCATATAACTGTATATGCAATTTAACTCTTCACCCCTGGTCTCCACAACATCTTAAAGATTCTATGGACCAGCTGGTTTCTTAAAACAGGTTTTATGTTCTTAACCACCAATGCTAATTTAATTAATTAAGCCAGACATTTGATTAACATTTCCAGCTCATTCACCAAAATTTCTCTTATAAGGGATACATTTTAGAACACTATTTTTTCTCTGTTTTTATCACTTGCCTTTAGTTGAAATTCAGCATATGATTATTGTTAATTATTGATATATATCAATCCTTCCTTTGCTTATCAAACACTTTCTAAAATAAACAACGATTCGTAAAAGCCTCAGGAAGTGGTGGGTATAGTGGGCAATAAGGTTCCTATTACATGGCTGATAAAAGCATTTATCCCAGAGCTGGACGTTGACTACATCATTAGAATCACTCTACTGCTCTTGGCCAAAAAGGCCTGCAAACCTTTAAGTTCCAAAAGTTTAGTTTCCCAATGAAATAGTACCAAACCAAAGAGTAATCTATCCATTCGTCCCTTCATTGAACAAATAAATATTAAGCACCTATCATGTGCCAGGAACTGTTCAAGGCACAGAGAACACAGCAAAGAACCAGCCCTTCAAAGCCCTGCCAGCAAGGAGCACACAGTCTACTGAGATGCCTGTCACCAGCCTTCTGCTGCTGTTGCAGGAGTGGCGCCTGGTTCTGTGGCTGCCATCTCACCCCTCTGGGGACAAAAGCCGACAGACTGCCATCTCACCCCTCTGGGGACAAAAGCCGACACACCGTGGATGACAGAGCTTCAAAACGGACAGAAACTCATTTAAATGAGTGTGAATGGCTCAAGGCCCCAAAGCAATTCACTTTCAGCGGCCAGGGTTTTTCTACTTCTTATTCTCAGAGCTTACTTTCAGAGAGCTAATGTCCACAGAGGAACAAAACAAAGCAAAAATAAATAAAATTCACTCAGACTATCCAGATCATGGCCCCAATTGCTAGCTGAAACTCTTCTGAGGAGAGAAAGTATTGAGAAGATGTATTTCTCTAACGGGCATTTTCCGCACACACCTGTTTTCACTGGAAATACCCCACTTCCAGAACAATGCCTTGTCCCCTGGGGTCAATTCCTCTAACTGCCGATCTCCTTTCTCCTGCAAAGCTCCCAAACAGCTAGCCTACAGTAGTTCTGATGCAGCTAACCTCAAACTGCTCAGAATCTCTATAAAAGCCTGAATTCCCAAGACATTTCTAGCTCAAGTCTCTAAGTGTACCTGTGCTCTCAGGGCATAAATTGAGCAAGACCTTGGGGATCTCTCATCTGATACCTTTTTTGATGGCTCAGGGGGGAAGATACTAAAAAATGGAACTTAAAGGGCCCATCATAAACACAAAAATCCTAAAAGCACCCAGATTTAATTAGGTTTCCCTGTTAAATACTCTCATAGCACCTGACACTTTTCCTTTATGGCATGTATCACAGCTTATTACTCAATACACATTAGTGTTTATATTTGATGCACAAAGGTGGGAACCTCATCTGTTTTGCTCACAACTATATTTCCAGTGGATGAATGAATGCATGTTTTTATTCATTCATAGGGCCATGCAAGTCTTAGATGGAAAACTGAACTCTTTTAGCTTAGGGCGTGTCCTTGCCCTTAAGAATGGAAGTTCTGACATTATAAAGCAAGTTGATTACCTATCCATTGCCTCATGGCCCTAATAGTTGACAACTGGGTATCCTTATAGGCTTACCAACCTCAGGGACCACACACCCTAGAATATCTTTTCCAAATTCCCTATGTGTGGGTTAGCGTTTGGTGCTGTCCTCTGAATATGCTGCCTTCTTCCCATTGCCCTGCCAAGCCAGGAATGAGTTTCCAGCTCCCTCTAAAAAGATCCTTGAGATCATATATTGTGCAGCTAATTGTACCTAAACTTAGTTTGGGTTTATTCAGCTGCCAAAACTGCCAAAAAGATAGTTGGCAATATCTGAGATGCTTTTGGGATGGAGTATACAAAGTATCACGTATTCAAAATGTCTTTCCCCTCCCCTACCTATTATGTAGAACATCTTAAAGTGTAGGATTTGTTCATCATTTGGATTTGAATCAATAACTGTTACCTCACTAATGTTATTGACATTCTGAGTTATAATGTAAATGCTTTAGTAAACACTAAAAGGTCACTTTCCAAGACTTGGGTCCACTCAGTATTGTATCATTCTAATCTGTAGCCTACACTTTAGCACCTTCATTTCCCTAAGAAACTTTTTCTTAAACCTAAATTTAAACCTATAGTAAACACATGAGGGGACATTTGTGTACAGAAATAAGCAGGACAGAGATGGCTTTACCATCAAAGCAATAAGGTTCAGCTTCAGGGCCCCTCACATCCTTTGCCCAAGGCCCTGGGAGGGTCCCCAGCAATGTGCTAACCAAATCAAAAATGATTTTATAAATTTGGGAAAAGTAAGATAGTTATGTACTGTTTTTATATAAAAACTGCCCAAATCGTATCAGCTTAACAAAACCTGTATCTATGACCAAAGCTGAAGTTAGAAAGCTTTGATATCGATCTATTTCTTACCACCTAACTGATGATTCATTTCAGTTGAAAAGACCTATCTGAATTGTTTTGCCTTTTTTTAAATAAATAAATAAATAACCAAACCATCCATGCTTGTTCTTTATAAAGCAAAAGAGATTGCCAGATCATGCTGTATGGTTTCCTTCTGAGCTACAGTTTATTCTCTGTGGACATGTATTAATAGCATTCTATTGGGGTAAAAATCTGCATAGAGTCTCTTCCAGCTGCTCAACCCAAAATTAGTCTTTGAGTGCCAAGTGGTCCACTTCACAATAACCAGAAAATTATTATTGTCATTTTTATTTGAGAATCTATGGCCCCTCCAAGACCTGTGCTGAAATAAAATGATTATCTCTTTTTTATGTATATTTGGAGAAGCAACAGTTTCAGTCACAGAAATATGCACACCTACACACACATATGCATAAAACACTCACACACAAACATACACACCTACATAAAATCTTTAGAAGAGAATATGCTTTGACTGCAGGGATGGATTTTGTATGAATAGAACCCTGAGGCATCTAACAGCTTAAATAATGGTTTCCATTCCAAAGAAGAAAAAACATTTTTCCTTGATAGCACTTTTTTATATTCACTGCACTGGAATTACTTTTTCAAAATTCTGCCAGTGAAGACTTATCATGTGTGGGTGCCATTGCTGTAACATAAAGATAAGGATTGAAGCAAATTCCACTCATAAGCTCATGAGCCTGTAAATTGGAACTATCCTTCACCACACAAAGCATTTTGCCAGTCCAAAAATTTTTCTTAAAAGCAAGACAGGAGTTTTCTCCTCCAGAATTCTCCCGCTTTAACTGCTTAAACCTTTTCAGCTGCTAGAATCTTATGTGTTCACAGACCATTTAGGAGAGAAACATACAAACAACATCTACAGCCTACATAAAATGTAGAAAATAACTTCCGATTAATGTTTTTTTATCATTTCTAGGTTCAGGTAGATATCAAAGCATTTCAATAAACTATATAATGTTATTTCTACAGATTGAGGAAAATCATTAAAATCTATACAAAAGCCTATAAATAATATATTTAATAATTGTCATTGAGGTTTTTTGAAGGGAATAACTTGGTTCAAAATGGTGTTAGAATGTCCTAATAAGCCACCCACAGCCCCAAGTTCTTTAAGCCTCAGCCTAAACATAGGGCTATCGCTTCTTACTCATCCATCCCTCCAGACAGGTCAAACTTCCCAATAGATTCTTTATGGAACCCTGCACTGAACCTTCACCGTTAGGGACAAGCAAGTGATCTGTGTGGCTATTTGTTTCCTGTTCCTGTCCTCTGATAAACTGTAAGCTCCACAAAAGCAGGGGTGCTGTGTAGCTCACTCATCATTATACTCCCAATCTGACCACTCCCTAGGAAGAGAGTCAATAAATATTTGTCAGGTGAATGCATAAATGAATAGGCAATAGAAATATTAAATAGTCCTTCCTTGGATCTGTTGTTCTGAGATAGGGAGAAAAAAAAACCAATGGAGTGATATTTTTGCTATCATTTGCTATGAATGCTTACTCTTACCTTAATAGATTTTAAAGTTTAAAGGGGCTCCTAACAGCCCTCCATCCACCTACTTTTGTCAGATGTATTTTGCATTCTCTTTACCTTCCGAGGAGGCAAACGGGTCCATCTAAGACGGTTGTGAATACCAACCTTATGTTTTAAAATTATGATCATTGCATTATACCACGAAGAAGGAAAGCAAGCTAGAAACTCATGCTTCACCCTCTCTTACTGCCTCACTCATGACTGTAGGATATTAAACCTCACCCAAATGCTCAGGCCAACAATCACCTTTCTCGCTAAGAATCTCGTATATTGTTTCAAGGGGAAATGTGGGTTTTTATAAAAGATCTCTACCGACTCTGCTGTTAACATGCAGTCACGCCCTTTGCTATCACAGAATCACGCAGCAACTTGCAAATGAACACATGGGCCACTGCTGCTCATAATACAAACATAGCACCCACAGGCGATGAGGGCTTCACGTAACAACACTAATTCTTTAATAATTCGGTGCTGTTTTTCCTGTTCGTACCAGAACTTGCACTTGGCTTGATTATTCTTGAGGAAGGGGCTCAATATTTCTTTCATAAAGATAATTGTTTCCGTGGGATTTGGGGCTTTCCTCCCTCCCCCATTTTGGAGATGCCTATGTGGCTGAAAACACATAAAGTGGAGACGCACCTCTTCATTAAAAACTTTAACCTCTCGCTAATGATGATATTAATACCCAGCGTGCGATAAACACCTGAGACGTACTTTGTCCTAAACAACACAGCCTTAGAGAACCTTGTAGTCAATAAAATAAAATACCCCTTTCTCTTTAATTAACATATGAAATAAACACAATCTGTGACACCTAGTGTGCAGCAGCAATTAAGAGGCATTGCTTAGTTAAACCTCCTAATACCTCATTTAAATATGCAATTAAGGGATAATTGCCTTCAATCAATAAAAAAATTGAAATATTTCGCAGGGGCTTCAATTATTTTTTTTGCTAGGCTTTCTACTTTACACTTGGCCAGCGCTAAGCCTGTGAGCCTTACTCCTTTGGTTAAAGTGACATTACCCCCTTTCTGGGTATTGGCTTTTAAGCGTGCTATTAACATTGCGAGAGGCCAATAACAATGCTAAGCTTTAGAAATCATCTCTTTTGGCCCCAGCTAGAATTTCCATGGCTCCGAAATTGCCTCTTCCTGACCTGCCTTGGGTTGTGTTCTTTGTTTTTACTCAGCACAAAGAACTCCATTTTCATCTAGTTGTAAAGGAATCTACAGTTTGCTGCGCTTCCTTGTTCATGCACCGAAATGCAGTGAGCAGGAGAAGCGTCCTGTGGCCATCACATTTGTTGGTGCATTTACTTTGGTGGGGCTGGATTTTATCCCTTCACCCTTCTCCCAAAAAAACACAAATTAAGAGTGTTTGTATTTACAGACTCTGATGTACAAACAAAGAAAGATGTTTAAGCTGAACCTTCAGACCAACCATGGGAAGTGTGTGAAGTGAATTGGGAAGTACGATAACCATCACCAGGGAGGATCAAGGAATAACTACAAGGTAAAACAGTTAGGTGTGTAGGCAGCAGAGCATAACCGAATATTCATCCCAGAAAGGGGCAAATTGAATAAATATGCTGGGTTGACAAGGGGTGGTCTGAAGTGCTGAAGCTGAGTGGAAAATGCAAATATTAAGCAACGATCTTATAAAATAAACCATAAAATGAAAGAATATAATCAATCAACAGGGAAAAAATACCACACAGACAAAGCCAAGTGAAGGATTAGGTGACAGCTGATGAATTTAGGGCTATCTAAGCAGCCCTGCTGCATAATTCAGGCAACAGAAAATGCTACAGCCTGAGTTATCTAACTTGGTGGCCCAGCACATGCCTAAACTTCTATTTCAATTTGATTGAGTTGGTTTGATATTAAAAGATCAATGTCGGTTTGTTCTGAACATGAAAAATAATATCATTTTGTCATGACTCTACAATGTGAAAAATGTGTGCTTTCCAATTTGGAGTACTGGCCCTGAGAGCCCAGTGGGATCCCAGCCAAGCTGCAGTTACTGACCACCCAGCCCCTCCAAGATGGGAAGACCCCAAAGAAAACTCAGAAACAGATGAAATCTGTGCAGTTGGCCCTCGAACAACACATGTTGAAACTATGCAGGTCCACTTATATGTGGATTTTCTTTCACCCCTGAGAGAGCAAGACCAATCCCTCTCTTCCTCCTCCTCCTCCTCCTCCTCCTCCTCCTCCTCAGCCTGTTCAACGTGAAGACAATGAGGATAAAGACCTTTATGATGATCCACTTCCACTTAAGGAATGGTAAATACACTTTTTCTTCCTAATGATTTTCTTAATAACATTTTCTTTTGTCTAGCTTACTTTATTGTAAGAATTGCAGTATATAATATTAATACATACAACATGCAAAATACATGTTGCTCAACTGTTATTAGTAAGGCTTCTGGTCAACAGTGGGCTATCAGTAGTTAAGTTTTCAGGGAATCAAAAGTTATACTTGGATTTTTAACTGCGCATGGGAGGATTATGGGGGTCAGTACCCCTAACCCCTGCATTGCTCAAGGGTCAACTATACACTCACAGAGCTTGGGAACCCTACTGAACTCCAACTTCTCTTTTCCTCCCTATATGACAATACTTTCTGGTCTCATCAATTTCATCTGAGAGCAGGATACATCTACGTCAATACCCACACACAGGTACACAAAATCTACCCCTTAATTCCCTGTGCTACTCTCACTTTCCAAGTGATGCAAGATTGTGAACCCATTTCCATGGGCCTTCTGCTGGGTCTTTGGTGCAACCTTTGTTTCTCAAGAGTCTCAACCAATCTTCGTTGATAATAACAGCACATTAATAATCTCAAATACTGTTTTAACAGCATTACATGGTTTACTTCATGGAATCCTCATACCCCAAAGAGGAGGGTAAATTATCCTCATTTTACAGATGAAGAAATTATGGCACTAAAAGATTGTATTGCCAGAAGTAGCTGGAATATAAATTTCACAGGCCCAGCCACTGTACTTGACAAACTCTCTAGAGTCTCAGTTTGCAAAAGTGTAGCACTTATTTCATGGAGTGATTCAATGAATTTGAAATAATATAAACTGTGTACTTCCAGATTTTATCTTCGTGGCCTTAATGACCCTCAAGAGAACTGAAACCTTGGCACAATATCCCTGTTTTTCAGAAAACAATCTTCTGTTTTTAGAAAACAATCCTGTACTTTCATTCATACATTCAGATTCAGTGGGCGTTATTGAGTCACTAAAATATTCATCAGGCATCACTATGCTAAACATAGAGATAAAGAGATGAATAGCCTTGCCCTCTCCTTTCTTCCTCATTCATCTTCCACACTACATTAGAGAAATTTATTAGATTTAGAGATATGAAATTGCCATTATTCAACTGTCTCTGACCTACAAAAACAGTAATCTTATGTAGTTCAATCAAATAAAACAAAAACCTTTGATGGCTTCCCAACCTATAGAGGGCAAAGTTGAGTCTTCTGAGAATGTCAGAATGTGGTCTTTCATTACTTTCTCAGATCCATTCCTTGCTATTCTGCCTGCCTCCCACTTTTGCTCACCCTCTTGTAGGGCCAGTCTCACATGGCCTACCCCTTTGAGAGAAAGGGCTTTTCCTACTGACTTGCTGTTGGGAGATACTCATCCATCAGTTTCCTGTGCTCTATACATCCTGCTGGGTATGTCCAGAATGTAAGGTCCTGACCACTCTTTACCTGGGCTGTGTCTCAGGACTGTGTTGCAGTGAGCAACCTTCAGAGATAAGGTAATGTCTCCCTCTGGGACAATAAGCAGGCTGGCGTACTGCTTGTTATAAAACAGCAGATTCCCCAAGTTCAACATTCCTCAGCTGCAATACAAACACATCCAGGCCCATGTCGTTGCTCCTATGAACTTGGGAGATGAGGGAAACTGATGCACATGTTGATACTCATGTAATGGACAATGAAGTTCTTTGTTTCTGACCGTGAGTGTATGTCACAAAGGGAGAAGGGGAGTAGTTGGAGACAGAGAAAAGGGGAAAGAGCTGGATCAGGGCAGGAGTTACAAAATCTATCTTGGGGTATGGAACCCAGACTCCTAACCACCTGGGTTAGTGCATGTGAGCTCTGCCCAGAGAGTTATAGAGGGATGCAAAGCCCAGGGGCTGCGCACTCTGTTTCAGGGACCAAGAAGACTGGGCCAGAGCAGTAGGCCTGGATTTGTAGGTTAATCTCCCGATTTTAAATGGTGCCTGAATTGAAAACATAAACAATCTCTGAGTAAACAAAACACACACGGTTTCCAAACCTGCAGGCTTCCAGGTTGCAACCACAGGATGAGAGTATCTGCAAGGTGTTTTCCAGCTCCTAAGTTTTACGATCTATGACTCAACAATATATAATGGCTTTCCCCTTCGTAGGAGGAAAACAGACATTGTTTGCTGTTCCTCTAACAGAGTTTATTTCAATACGTACTGTTTCTGAGTAAATCTCTCAGCTCATTTCTGATAGCTTGAATTTATATTGGGTTTTATCAGGCCTCTTTAGTTTATTAAATCATAAAGGTCTCTCAAAAGTCAATTAAGCATATTAGAATTCACAAGACTAAAATTTTTAATAACCAGGAACAAGGTGAGGACGTATTTTCAAATGATGGTTGAGATAGTGAACTACAGGCTGATTTATATTAAGAACACTTCTTAGGTTTCATTATCTTAACTGCTTCACACAGACTTGCATATGTGTTCCATTTAAAATAGAGTCGAAATTTTTGACCATTTCTGAAATTATTCTTGAATGAGTAATTCTGTATATGTAAGCCAATTACCTACACTTTTACGGCAGATTTAACTGCTGTGTTGACAGTGCTGTAGTCAGATTTATGCTTAATCACTCTCAGCACATAAATCTATTTCAATAAGTTTAAATGTATATGATGGAGAAGTAAAGGGTACCTGTCAAAACTGCTTCATTGTTCTGGGTTTGTGTGGATTTTTAAAAAACAAAACAAAACATTTTTCTTATGATTTTAGTAATACAAACTCATTGCAGAAAACTTTAAAAATATACAAAATTATAGTTAAAGTAAAAATTATCACTAATCCCACCATCCAGAGACACTTGCTAGTTGAGACAGTACTTTATGTAGAAGTTTTTGTTCTACTTTTTCACATACTGATGTCATAAATATTTTTCATATCATTAAAATTGTACCCCTATAGAATAAAAAGGAGCAATTTTTATTCTGTAGGGGTACATTTCATAATATTGCATTGCATAGATGTGACATTCCCCTATTGTTGGGCAATTAGGTTGTTTACAGTTTTTCACTGTGATAATAATATTGTGAAGAACAAATTTTGGCGTATTTATGGAAAAGATCCTTAAGACAGATATCCAAGTTACACTGGTAAAGTGAAATTATAGCATAGAAGAGAATATTATACTGATTAATCTTGATATTGTTATTAAATAAAACAAGTATACAAGGTATACTGTTTTGGAAGGAATAACACAAAAGGCATGTTTTCAAAAGTCCCAAAATAATGTGATATGAGATGATAAATAAGGCTGTGGTTGTGGTTTTTGCTTCTCTAGCACCCTTTGACAAAAAATGTTATGTTCGTGATTAAGTTAAATAATAGGACCGACAAACATACTGATTTATATTAGGAAAGGTTGGCTGTTTATGTTCTAGCTGTTCACAAATCGTGAGACATCCAGAGCTGTTTTGTGAGTTAACTTGCCTTCAGATAAGGTGACTGCATAATCGCATGGTAACTCATTGTCCTGGTGGTACAAGGTGGAGAGACTCCCAGGCTCCAAGGCAGTATCCGATGGAGCATTCGAGCCTTTCCTGGGATGCCATCAGAAATGGCACTAGGTCCAGCCACCTCATGCATGGCCTCCTAACTCAAGTGCTTGAAATTCCTCATACTCTTCACTCTTTTCTTTCCCTTGCAAAGTAATGTACCAGGATTTTCAGGCAAAACAGACAAGAATTAAGTACTCTACGCAAAAGAAAACCATTTTTAACCACTAACCTTCCACCCTCCAATACTATGCCTTGTCATTCCCAGGACCTTTTGAAAACCATGTCAAATTTGTTCAGAATAGTTAACATTGTATAGGCTTCAAACATGGTTATTTCTATGAATACTCTTAACATAAAGAATATTGGCTTCTATACATAAGTTGTCATAAATTTCTTATGCAGGATTTCTCATTGAAATTAATGCCGCATCCACATCAGGAAAGCACTGACTTCAAGCGTGTCCCTGTCTGAGTGCGTGGGGAGGTCTGTGGGGGAGCCAGGCATCCTCCTGTGGGTCAGACTGCACAGGGCTGGCTGGCTGTGGGGGAACAGCCCTCCCGCCCTGCTCTCTGTTCCCTATTATATTTCTCGCATTCTCCAGTCTTTGAGAATGTATCTCCCTTTCACCTTTTCTCCTGTGCCGCGTGTCCCAGGCTGTTTCTCTGCAGATTCACAACAATTTCTGGGGGTGGGGGGAGTGATCCACTTGTGTGTAGCCGTCCAAGTTCTTCCTCTCCTTCTCTGGGAGCAGGGAGCCTGGAGGCCACCGGGTAATCTGCCATTTCCCCTCTCCAATTACTCCTGCTATATCTTGTAATCACTGCCGTATCTGAAGGTATAGAACTCTTTTCATTAGCACTATTATTTATTGATGACTTCTCTCATTTTTCTTAATTAGTCTTGCCAGAGGTTTTTCAATTTTCCTATTCTTTCAAGAACTGTCGTGTTGATTCTATTAATAGATACTGTATTTTTGTTTTCCATTTATTGATTTTTGCTCTGATCTTTATCTTGCCCTCTTTCTACTTTCATTATGTTTGTTCTCTTACATCTCTAATTTCTCAAACAGCATATAATTCATTATCAGTCTTTCTTCTTTCCTAATATAATCACTCAAGATTGTAAGTTTCCCTTAAAGTACCACTTTCATCGTACCCTGAAAATTGTGATATAGTATGTTTCCATTACTGTCCAAGTCTAAGTGTTTCTTTTAGCTTAATGATAATTTTTTCTTGGACCCATGGATTATTTAGTAAAGTGATTTTTAATTTCTAAGTTATGAGGTTTTTATTATTGATGTTGTTGACTTTTAATATAATGGCATTTTTCAACAACTTTATTGGGAAGTAATTTACATACTATTAAGTTTACCCAAGATAGGTATAGAATTCAATGATTTTTAGTAAATTTATATAATTGTCAACCAGCACTAATTTTAGAACATTTCCACCACCCAGAAAATATCCTTCATGCCCATTTGCTGTCAAGCTGTAACGGCATTTTGGTCAAAGAACATGGTCTATATGATACTGATTCATTGAAACTTATTGATAGGTGCTTTATGGCCTAGATTTGCCCTGCTAGAGCCACTACACATGTGATTATTTAAATTTAAAGAAGTTTAATAAAGTCAAAAATTAAGTTTCTCAACCTCACTAGGCACAAAGTGCTCAACAGCCACATGTATTGGACAGCACAGGTCTAGAACTTTCTTTAGCATTTAAGAAGTCCTACTGGACAGCACTGGCCTAGATATATCTTTCAGTTCTCTTTTTAGTTGATCTAATCTGCTATCTAATCCATCTGTTGAGTATTTTAGTTCATTAAACATTCCAGGCATAACTTTTCTATGGTCTTTAACAATTTCAGTGTTTACTGTGATTGTGGTCCTGAATCTCTTGTGTGTCTGATGACACTCACTCATGATCCTTGTCTCCTGGTATGTTTAGTAATTTTTTTTCTTCTGAACTCAAAGCTTGATTTCAATGTGTGGGAATCCTATGAGCCTAAATTGGAGGTGGTTTCTTCCAACAAGGATTCAGCTCTTCTTCTCTGTCACCTACAGGCACCAGTGACAAAGGACCACTTTTACCTTCCCTAAGAGTGTCAGCTCAAAGCCCCAGGCTCAGCAACCTTACTGGACCCTGACCCAGAACAGCCCCACTACTGCTTATTACTTCAGTCTTCTACCTCAGTTCATGTCAAATCATTTGGAGAAGATGGGGGCTTCCTTCAGGCCAACTGCACTCTCTTATCAGCCCAACCGTTACCAACAACCATGTCCTGTTGGAATTGGGTTGTTCTACCCAGGAACCTCAGAGTACCCAGTCTACCATCCTGCCAACATTTGAGTAGCAGACCTCTGTGTGTAGCCCAAAATGGTATCTGCTGAATTTATTTTAGGTTCCTATGACTTCTTCGCACAGTATTTCTTTCAAAATAAAATAATTGAGGGAGGGTATCACAAAAGACATTGTAAAGATTCGAACAAAAAGCAATTATCTCTGTTGTGAGGGAAAAACATCTCGTGTTGTATCTATTCTCTATGGGACCTTTCTTAACTAAAGGAGGCAGCATAGTGCAGTGGAAATACCTTGGGCTTTGAGGCCACGTAGTTCCAAACACCCATTTCAATATTATCACTCAATAGCCATATGGTTTATGCAAATACCTTAATCTGGGCCTCAATTTCTTCATTTGTGCAAATGAAAGTTACAAGATATGCTTATCAGAGTTGTGAGGATTAGTGATAAAGAAAGTGGCATTTAGGATAATTCAATAAAAGATAACTGTTGCTGAAGATGATAATGAGTAACAAAGCACTGAGGCAGGTGTTATGATCTCCTTTTTTGTAAATAAGAAAACAGAAGCTTTAACGAGGTGAATTTCAAGAATAATGATGCAATGAATTCATATGAAGCTTGTTCTTTTCAAAGTTCTGAATGATGGCAGCCCTGTGCTGCCGGTATAGGCTCTGGGATAGCCAAAGAGCCATTGTTTGTGGGAGTTGTGAATGGATCTTAGAGGTATGACCTGAGGTTTGAGCATAGCCCCTTGGAGGACAGAGCTGGGAGAGAAGAACGAGTGTGTGGCAGGCTTGGGGTGAGACCTCCCTGCTCCACCACATTCCAGCACAGAACTTCCTGAAGTCCAAGAATCCTAAACTTGAACCTGGTCTAGAACGTCATTAGGAAGGAATACCTGTCAAAGTAAGTGGATAGAGCATATTTTAATTAATAGTGTGTTCAGTATTTACACTTACAACCTCTGGGCCTCCATTTGTTCTCTTGCTCCAGCCTCACAAATATTAGGGGTGAGCCTATCTTTGGGGAAATTTGCTGTGCTCTCCCGTGCAAAGAGACAAGGCTTCTACTCCAGGACATGGGTTACTACTGAGGGACTGAGTAAGGAAGTGATGAGGGGATGGCAGCTTGCACCCACTCCACTTCTGTCCCATGATAAAATTCAAGCACTCTAAACATATACTTCTGTCCAAGGTTAGAGCTCTCTTTCCTCATTACAGCCGTACCAGCATGCCTTCCTGCCCTGTGTCTTCCTTAAGTCTAACTTACCAACGTAGGCTCAGGCACACCATACAATATGAAGACACGAGGGTACAAATTCTACCTGGTTCTGGGAGCTCCACCTTGTTCAGTTCCCCGTTGCATCAGTGCACTCTCAGGCTTACCAGGCTAAGCAGGTGAGTCTTCTCCCTCCCGTGAAAAGTGTTGCCTTGCCAGTGGAAGCCCAGTGACTTCTCCAAGGATCTCAATCTCTCATACGTCTTACCTGAACCCATTTGCCCCCTGAGTTAATGGCTCAGACATACCAGGCTGTGAACAGGAATCAACCAGAAGAATTCTTTGAACCTACAAATTTTCAGGTCCCATCTTTGGAGATTCTGATTCAGTAGGAGGCCCAAAGTAGAGCCAGGGAATTGCTTTGTGGATGGCATTGTTTTTGCCATTGCTAGTGTGCATGTGTGTCTGTCTGTTATTAAGCTTACTAAGTGATCTGACACAGATAGGATTGAAGATCTTGGATTTCAATTCTGTATTTTTTTCTTATGTGCATACGTCTTATTTTCTTAAGCTCCTGGGAGCAGAAGTTGTGTTGTGTTTTACATGAGTGTGCAACCTGCTCAGCACCTGGCAGTATGCAATGGGTCTAGTACAGACTCCATAAAAGTGTATTGAATGAAACCTGGATCTTCCAAGGTAAGAGCAGGAGAAATTGAGCACTACCACATCTACATGCTAGTCCCAGTGTCACCTGTTGTCATCATCTCCACTTCAGTTCTGCGTGCTCTAGGGCTGTGGTGCTGAAAACCCTCAAACCTTGTGGGCATCAGAACCTTCCATAACTTGCAGCACATTGGCAGCTTCTCACCCAGCCCCTCCCACAGCTCTTTGTTTTGTTTGCTTGTAGAGCCGAGTTTAAATCCAAATTCAACTGTGAATCATTAAAAGGGTGATTTTCCTTAAAACCAGTGATTTGTCCTTGGACAACTGGCAGCCCTGACCCCTGCTTGAGCCACATTAATTTCGGAAGGAGTTGTTAGGGACGGAGGAAAGCCAGCTGGGGCTGCCAGCTTTTAACTCCTGCTCAGGGGGCTTAAAGAGGTAGTCCTGAGGTTCCTGCAACCACGTCCTTCTTTAAAATCAATGAAAAAGAGCAAAAAAGTGAAAATCCCATTGTAGGAAAAACACCATCTAGGAGATCTCACATTTTGCATGGGTAGCTTTGCTTTTCCCGAGGCGTGTGGAAGACAATGTCCCCACCTGAATCTGATATAAGGGAATGATTTGAGACATTCACTTAGGTGAGAACCTTTTGTTAACCAGAAAATTGGTCCCTTTGCCTCTCTGGGTTTTTTTTTTTATATAAGTATGCTTTACTTTCTCTATTTTTTCTTAAATGGTACTTATACATACACCTTATTGATGTTTTATTCATGTGGACAAACTGCTCTCATTATGTGAATGTACAATAGCTGGAAGTCAATGGGAATCAAATGACTACAGCTTTATGCAGAGCTTTAAAAATTGCAGGACTGGTAATAATAACTTATGAGGCTGCCAGCGTTGAGATAGAGTTGGTCAAACTTTAGACTTCAGTGTGCAATGTACATATTCATCTTCAAACTCTCAAAGAGGGCTCATGTCCCTCTGTTTCCATAAATAGCATGAACCTATGATCTGCTCAAGATAAGAGCATGAAGTACCCATTTTTCCTGCCCTGTGACATCAGAAAAGGCACACAGAATTGGCTGTCTGTGCACTGAGAGTAGCTGCTACATGCAAGGCATTGTGTCAGACGTAGACCTGATAAGAGAAGACTCTTACGCTCAAATCACCCCCAGGGGAAGAGGCACTCATTTCATTCACCCTGTGAAATATCAGGAGAGAAAATAACGGGCACGGGTCACCAAGGTCGAAAATCCATAGCTGCAACATGGGCACTACATAGCAACCTCACAAAACTCATCCCAACTGTTTGGGAAAGAGAAGCATGGAATGTTCACCTAAAAGTCTAAGGCAAGGATATATAGAGGATGCAGTTTGTAAAGAATAAATGACCAAGAGTTTTAAAGATCATGAGAGCAAATTAGGTATGTTTAATCAAGACTTGCCTGCACATATTCAGGTGATTGTGGTGTACTCAAATAAATTAGCTTGAATAAGTTACAACCCTTTGTTGGAAAAACTGTAATAGCTATTGGATCGAAAATCTCTGGTATGTATCCCTAACCCTACCCTGCCAGCCCAGTCGCCTGGCCTCAGGGCCCATGTCCCTGCCTGGCCCAGAATCCTGTACAAGTCTCCTTCTTTTGCAGACTCCCACCTGTGAGCTCACACAGGTCCGATGTCTTACATTCCTTCGTTCCCCCTGAACACAAGCAAACAAACACATATTGACTGAGTTAGTTACTTTCATGCAGCTACATTGATTTTTCACTTGTTTAATTTTCTTTTTGTTCGCTCATGTCTTTTTTTTTACGTGCATCAAGTATCCGTACATCAAGCGTCGGGTTGTTAGATCTTCTAAGAGTAGAAACTACATGTTCTGCTTTTTTTGTACATCACTCCCACAATGCTAAATGCTGTTATCTGGCTAAAGGAGAGATTAATTTAAGGCTAGAAAATAAGCCTACTAAGAGAATTAATTATAGACATGGGGAAGATAGGAGACTGAGTAACTGCACTTCAGCACGTGAAACCTGATTGTGTGAAAATGCTAACGATATAATTTTTGGTAATCTGTACAAGGAGTGAAGGAAGGGAAATGAGGCTGCTAGGCCAAAAATAAACCAAAAACCTTAGAATTAAGCCTCTTCTACTCTGATTTCAGTACAAATTATGGGATTCTATATTTATTGCTGGGAAACCTAAAATTTTAATAGATATCCCAAAAAGCTAAATGTTATTGCTGTGAAGGTGTCTGTTGATTACTAGGCTGTGGTTGCTGGTTTCCGGTACCTAAAGGGCCTTAACAACCTCTGGCAAGATACTCATACCTGCCAGACCATTACAGCTCCCACCAGGATGACTGCTTAACACTGGAGCCGCATGTCCAGAGCTCTGTCCTGAAATCAATACATGTGGCACTGACACATGCCCCCGCAAGCTAGCGTGGGATCCCTCGCCATTCTTCAGAGTCCTCCTCTTTGAGTCCCTTTCTCTCTACCTGGCCCCTGTTCCTGGTTGATCTATCCATCTTCACCTACCACTCTGGCTGTCTTCTTAGGCTTTCCTCCCTTTAGGGACTCCATTCATGGCAATCTGGAGTACGCTTATACTTTTCTAAAGAAAATTCTCAAAGGTGAATCAATGTCCTTCTTCCTCATGGCTCACGCTTGTCTTGTTAGACCTTATTAGAGCTGACCCTGCGGAGCCACCTGCTCTTCTCGGAACTCTCTTGACTCAGGTTCCCTCACCCAGGGAGTCCTTTTCCTTCCTGGCTTCTCCATCTAAGACCTTTGACCTTTCCCTCCTCCCCCACCAAAGTTCTCTCCGCTGTCTTCTTCTCTCCTAACTCACTGTACTGCCCCATGGTGATCTCAAACCTGCATTTCTCAGCTCCCTTCTTAATTCCAGACATGTGTTTTCAATTCTTTGTTGGCAAACTTCCACCCAAAAATCCAATCCACCACGGTGCCTAGAACATAATTAGTGCTTAATAAGTATTTACCATATTCACTTTAGAATGTATACTATATTCAATTTAGATAATACTTTTTAAGCACTAATTATGTACTAGACACCATGGTGGGTACAGAGATGAACAGAAACATCTTTGTGAGCTGCAGAGGGAATGATTATGTGAGATCCTGGCTAAGCAGAGAATGAAGCCCCATGGACCACAGTTTATTCTTAGAGCACTAAAAGGATAAGTTCTAAAGGATGAATAAGGAAAAATGGGCTGAAATTATACCCCTAAATTCAGATTCATTCTAGATCTTTCTGGATACAATCCTGGAATGTACTCCAGTGGTCTTAAGGAAAGTACCAAATGATTCCTCAAGAGAAAATTGAGACATAGAGAAGGGATTGGCAAACTATAGCCCACAGGCCAAATCCAACCGCTGAATGTATTTGTAAATAAATGATACTGGAGCACAACCATGCTCATTCATTTCCATATTGTCTGTGGCTGATTTTGTGCTACAACAGCAGGGCATTTATGACTGACAACCATGGCTCACAAACTCTAAAATATTTACTATCTGGCACTTTAAGAAAATCTCTGCCAACTCATGTCGTATGGTATGACAACCCCAACTTGTCTTATTATAAATATAACCTGAGTGTTTCTTAAAAGAACATATTTCTAAGCCCCAGCCCAGATCTAGGAATTAGAATTTCCAGGGCATGAACCTGGAACTCAGGATTTTTCACAGACACTACAGGTGATCCTTAGGATCAGGAAAAACCCTGGTAGAGTTTTTAGAAGCTTAATCTTTAGAATCTTACAGGTTTGGATTTATGTCTCAGTGCCACCGTTTCTAATTCTGTTACCTTGAGCAAGATACTTAACCTTCTCTGAGCTTCAGTTTTCTTATTATAAAATAGAAGAAACAAATGACCCTTCCTCATAGAGTTGTTGGGAGGATTAAACGAGAAATGTGGTACATAGTACCAGATTCAACAAGTGTTTTATCATTGTCATCATCATCATCATCACCCTTATTATCATTTTCTCCTCTTCCTCCTCTTCCTCATATAATATCATCACTCATATAAGCTATCTGCCTGGAAAGTTTTTGGTATAATTGTATTTGAAAATGGTGGCTTAGATTACCTTTAGTTTATGAATTCTGAGTTCTACTTTCTCCTTCTTTAGTTTGAAAATATTCAGCAAATAAATCTTTAAATGATTTATAACATCTTTTATTTAAGAAGTACAAAGTACTGTATGTACAAACAAGTGAATGTGGTGGGGGAGATGGAGAAGGCAAATTGACCTACCCCAAACCACAGAGCAAATCCACGAACAGCATATACAGCGCCTAACACCCAGCCCTTTACCTGAACTCAAACACCAACACACCTTTCCAGATCAGTCTCATTATCATTTATTTATTACCCTTTTGTTGATAGGATACAACAAATCTATCAGCCAAAAACCTTTTAGAGTCCCACAAAATGCTCACAAGCCTCCTCTGCCTTTACCAGTGTCGAAAAGATGATGGGATAGAGGAAGTGGGCACCACTTGCCCGGAGAGCCCCAGGGTGACTTTGACTGTGTCACTCCCTTTCTCGAACCACTTCAGGGGGCCCCAGTTGCTTCTCAGTCAGATTTAAATATCTCATCATGAGCTTTAAATTCCACTCCTCTCTTGTACCTACCCGCCCTCATCTCACACTTCATTCATTTATATTTCACCTTGTGGTCTTCACCCCAGTCGAGAAAACCTACCAAGGCTGAACACATCCCAGAATGAATCTTAAAGTCCATTAAAAGAAGAAAAACGCCCTGAACAAGAAGGATGATAGTCTTAACCATACTCTCTTTTGGTCAGACCACACTTTGGAAATTATGTCCCATTCCAGGAAGGACATTCTAAGAGGAGTGTGGAAAAACAGGTGGCCATTCAAAGAAGAGGCTGCAATGTGGTCAGGGATAAACAGTTCTGTGAGGTTGCAACATGATAGCGTCTTTCAGATACTTGAAGGACTGTCACACTGAGAAAGAGTTAGACTAACTCCAAATGGCTCCAGACCTGAAATCAACACAACGGACTGGTATTTCGGAAAAGCACGTTACTGCTCCATTCAAGGGAAGAACTTCACTCTTAGTGAAGCTGATCCAAACTAGAATAGACTGTTTTAGGAAGTTGGTAATCTGAGTGTGATCAGGTTTAGAAAGGATGTTGTAGTGGCGATACCTATTTCTGACACACAGAGGAATTAGGTGACTTTTAGAGTGGAACTAAGTAGTGAAGAGCACAGCCTTTGGAGCCAAACTGGGCTTAACTCTCTACCTTTACACACACAGTGTGGCTTAAACCTCTCTGTGCTTCAGTTTCTTCATGCTAATAGTACCAACCTCACAGTGTTATAGTGAGGGACTAAATGAATGAATATAGGTAAAGGACTTAGAACAGAAGCTGACATGTATGAGCATTATGTTAGTGTTCGTTTTAAGAATTTTATGATTTTTATCATCTGGTGACCTCAGGAATAACCATTGTGTGTCCTTCACCAGCATCAAAGCTCCTAGTTTTTTCCTGCAGGGCACAGAACAACAGCAGGCAGTTAGCTTTTTACAAACTCAACTTCTCCTCTCCACTAAAGTCAAGAAAAAGGAAGATTGGGGGAGCCAAGACGGGAGACTCCCGTAGCCTCTGGGCTCCTAGAACATGCAAAGAGAGGGGAGGGAGGGCTCTCTGCCCCTTCCTTCTCAGGGCTTCCAGCCAGGAGTGACACTTCAGGGGAGCAGCTTCTAGAAACACAGGGGGCACAAATTAGCCCCATGGATGAAAAAAATCACAAGGGCAAGATATTGGACTCAGTTCTAAACTGCACCTAGCACAACGGTGGCCCTCAAAAGCAATTAACACAGCCATGGTGCAAATCAACATGGGCCTTCAGACCAGGAGCTGAAAGAAATTAGACTGAACCTTAAAAGAAATCAGGCCATGGATAAAAAGGAATTTCAATAAAATTATTAAATATTTACTAATATGGCTGTCAGTCATCCCTGTGTAGTCCATTGAATTATCTCCCAGTTATTTGACTTCTTTTCAGAGCCAGGATATGGTTAGCCTAGGTGAATGCCTGGATCCATTTCAGAACCCAGTGGTTCTATTCAGTTTACTTCAGTCTAAGCTGTGTCTGACATCCCATGCATATTTTTAGTGGCCCTTTAATGAAAGAAGCATACCTCTCTCCCTTCAGTGCTAAAATCTTTCCTGCAACCCTCTGGCAACTTTGCTACCTCCGTTAAATAGCCAGGATTCTCCTCTCTAGCTCTGCAGAGCCGACATCGTTTCTGCCTGTGGCGTAATGGTTTCTGCCTCTTTTGTTTATATTTATTTGTGTTTGTCCTGTCTCCTTCATTACACTTTAAGCCTCTACCTATAAGCATTGACTTCTTTTGTGACTCACCCCAGTACACAAGATATTCGTGATTGACTGACTGCCGTATTAGTGAATAATGCTTGATGATTTTATTGAAATTCCTTTTTACCCATGGTCTGATTTCTTTAGGGTTTAGCCTAATTTCTTTCAGCTCCTGGTCGGTAGGCCCATGTTGATTTGCATTATAGCTGTATTAATGCTTTTGAATGCTATCCATGTGCTAGGTGCTGTTTAGAACTAAATAAAATGTCTTGCCCTAGTGATTTGTTTTCTTTCAACTTGGCAGATTTGTGACCCCTGTGTTTCTAGGAGCTGAAATTGTCAAGACTCTTTTAATGCACCTCTTTGTTCGGGCAATAGCACGCCTGGTGGCTTTGAGAATAGCTGTCGTTTTGAGAATAGCATTTGTAGACACAACTGCTGCTGAAAAGGGAAACTCTATACATGGACTATTTCACTGGGAACAAGGCAGCAAAAAGAGCGACTATTGTTCTCCACTAAAAGAAATAAACGAAGCCTAGTGTATTAATTTGATCCTGGACATGATGCAGCATTTTGCTCTAAATCTAGACACGATTGTATCTATATTGTCCATGTCAGTGCAGTTCTGATCCCAATCAGTGTCTGTGATCACCCCCCAAGGCACCCAGTACAGAAAAGATCTGGCCCCTGCTTCAATGAACTTCCAAGATGGCTTTGAGTAAACAGCACTAGCCACAGCGTGAAACTCCTTGGGTCCTTGTTACACTCCCGGGTGTCGTAAGCTCAGGCAATCTCGGCACTGTAAAAACCACAGACAGCTACAATCCAAAAGAACCAGAGGCTTATGATACTTCTTTGAAACTTGGATTTGTGCCACTACAGTTTAGCAAGAGTTGGAGACCGAGAGGGCACATTTGTCCCTCTCCTGCCGGTGAAATATGGCTCCTCGGTGCATCTGTTCGTGGCTGTGTTCTATCCACGGAGGGATCGAGCATCAGGCATTTGCCACTTGTGCGACACTGAATCTTCCGGCTCAACAGAATGTGCCAAATCCCTCCTCGTATGACACATTAAAAATTGAAATTCAGCTGCCTGTCGCCCTTTCTAGAACACGTATATGTCTAATATACAATTCTAGAGTAGTCCATTACAAAAACTGACTATGGGCTGGGGAAAAATGCGGGCCTTACTTGGAAAAGCAGAATGAACGGCAGGTCAAAAAAACCTCAAGTTCACCCTGCGGTGGAGTCATTTACCCTCCTCCTTGTGAAACTGTCCTGGTCCAGGAATATCTCTATGGGTTCCAAGAAAACTGAAAACGTCATCCCTCAAACAATCACCTGTAAACAGGTTCAAAGCAGCAGCAACAACAACAAAAAGTTTTAAAGAAGGAAAACATTTTAAGGACAAATACACTTTTAAAAGATAAATTCCCCAAACAAGATTTTTAGGTCTTATAAAAATTAATTTTGAAGGAAATAAGAAGAGAAACGGGGGAATTCATTGACTGAAAAAGAGGAAACAAAAGACACTGAAAAACAAAAGGAAAATGAAGGAAGAGCACAAATAAACCAGGAAATCTTCAAAGGGAAAAAAAAATCAGAAAATCTTTACATCTTTGCTAATTTGATAAGTAAAAATGTCTCATATCATTTTAATTTGCATTTATTTGATCACCAGTGAAATCAAATGTTTCCTCGTGTATTTTCTAACCAATCTGTTTTCTCTTTGGCAAATTGTATTACTAAGTGGCTAACGCTCAGTTACCTGTTTCCCTATTTCTTTTCTTATGGATTAGTCTGAGCTCTGTATGCAATGAAGATTATCATATTTGCTATACCTAGGAAACCTCTAATAAATGGCAAAGTTGTAAGCCACATACATATATAATGGTAAGCCATATACATATATACATGTATAATTATATTGTTTATTTGTAATTGTATATATAATGACCTGGTTCTGATCCATTTTGCATATTCATCAGAAATTAAGAATCGATGTCCTGAAAACTAAGATTTCAGAGAGGTCACCCATGTCAGGTTGCAGTAGACATATAGTAAATGTGAAAGTGTTAGCAAGTTGGGGTAGTAATCAGGGTGTGGGGATTAATTAATATCCTCAGCAGACTGAAAAATTGTGAGACACAACAAAATGCAGTTCGTTAGGGCAAGTACAGTATCAGTAAAAGCCACTGGTCACTTGGACATGGGAGTGATTGACAAAGTTCAGACATGGCAGAAGAGTTTGAGAGCCACAGTGACTGGCAGCCTCATCCGGGATTATCATTGCTCATTTGAAAGCAAACATTAAATACAGGAGGTCTGCAGTAACCTTGCTATGGGGAGTGCTGAGTCACATTCTTAAATCCTGTTTCATTCAATCTGTGATTTAGTTATTTAGTTAAGCCTACGGTGGTCCCTAGGTGCTGGGTATATATCGATCCAGAAGACAGTCAAAGTCCCTGTCCTGGTGGAGCTTACTGTCTAGTGCAAGGGACAACTGCGATAAACAATACACAATAAATCAATAATAATACAAACGGTGATAAGTAATAGGAAACAAAGTACAGTAATAAAAAAGTAACCCGACCACACACATACATATACACAGATTCATATGTGCACACACACACAGACATAACAGCAAAAGAGTTGGGAAATAAGACATGCGAGGAAAGGCTAAGGAAGGAATATTCTTGTACCTGGAGGAGAAGTAGGTGAGAAAAGGCTAAGAGTGCCCCTGCAGAATTCAGAGGGTTGTGTTTTTCCATTGAAGACGTCCAACATAAAATAGGATAAAAATAGTGTATTAAATCTATCATTTATGTGTTTTAAAAAAATAGTATCTTCAAAAAAGAGGAAGGTTAAAATATTTCTCCTCTGATAGTATTTTAAAGGGGAGATTCTCTTTTATCTGAGATTAGTCTCCCCAACGTTAAGAAAAGGACAAATGATTTTAAAATGTCTGCCAGCTCAGGGTCTGCTTTTTCCGAGTTCCTCCTGGTTCTTCCTTCTTTTCCTTTGCTCCTTTGAACAATTATTACAAGCAGTCCCTTACCAGGAAAAAGCTTGTTCTAGCATCATGTGGTGAGGGAGCTTCTATTCTGACCTCTCTGGATCTCAGATTCTTGATTTCGATTTTCAGTTGCTTCCATCCTCTTCAATAGCCTGCTTTACTAATTTCACAAACATCCTTTTAACTTGAGATGCTTAAAAGACAGCCAGTGATTAGCTGAAAAGTGATGAAGCCACATTGTGAAATAAACAATGTATCACCTCGTTATTATTCTTACAGATGTAGTTATCCCCTTCCCTGCCATAAAAATACATAGTGACATTCCCATGCGATACATTTGAGTGGCAGGGGCACGGAAGGAGAAAAGAGACATACTAAACCCATTTTAAAGATGAGAACACTGAAGTTATAAAATGGCTTAGTTGAATATTCCAAGGCTGTTCGAAATGAGGGGCAGATTTCAGATGCAATTCTCAAAGCTCCAGCCTCTAAACAAAGCAGAAGAACAAATGCCCACTTCCAGTTGGCACAGAGAGTCTCCAGGGTTGGAAATCTGCTTTAAAAATTCTAAAGCAAAAATCCTTTGAAAATATAGTTACAGCGCACTAATCAATGTGTTCCAGTGCCCCTCCGTTTCAGCCGCCCCGAGAGCCTGAGATTGTTAGTGCCACTTAGCTATGCTTGGCAGTACTCACCCCTAAGAATGGGAGCCCTGGTGGCCTTTCTGACAAGCCAAGGCACAGAGATGTGTCTGCTGACATGAAAAGGACCCTTCTGTGAAATGCGTTGAACACTTAGTGTTTTATTAAATGGTCTTGAACATTCTTGCTCTATCCATCTCTTCCTTCCCAGTCACGTCCAATTTTTTTTTTTTTTTTTGAGTCAAGGCCACCTTCCAAAGCGGCTACCAGTCATAAATGTTATAATTTTAAATGAGTTCTCTGCTGTAATTTAAAAGATAACTCATTCCTATTTCCAACATTTAATGTATTTTGTTTTTTTTTTTCCCTGAAAGCAATATACGTGTGTAATTAATAAACAATTTAGTATGTTGAGGAACCCAGGAACTTGGCAAATGTTCTGGGGATATGAAATCTCAAGAAAAGCAGCACATTATAAGGCATAGTAAGTAATTACTTATGTAAGCTTTCTTTTTAAATTCTAAGAACATTAACTACTAATTACCTACTAATTACCAGTACTTCAGCAGGTGTTTGCACTTAACTGTAGACGAAAGCCCCTGTGAAAAACAAACCCCTCACAGCCTCTCTCAAGATCAAAGCCGAATCCCACCGGACCTTGAAGTCGCCAGAGGTTTGGTGAAACCGGTTACAAGCCGATGTCTTCACCACTTGGCTGCTTAAGGTGAAAAAGTGAATTTGTGTTTGTCCATTTTCCATTCTCTTTTTCCCCAAACGCAGTCATTATCAAGGAGTGAAAAGAACTGGCTTGAATGGCAGCTTCGAGGTATCTGGGGTTGCACTCCAACGATGATGAAGAGGCCTTCATCAGAAATGCATCCGTCTCACTCGCACCGGCTGAAGCAGCCTCTGTGTCTGGTGGGCCTGGAGCACCACCCACCCGCCTCCCCACGCTTCCCTCCCTGGAATTCGCAACGAGTATGTGTGTGTTTATTTCATTGCCTTCCATTCTCCTTATCGAGCTCTGCAAATGATCTGTAAGCTCCCTTCCAACTTGAAACGCGTGGGCTTCTCTGATCCTCCACTTCACAAAGTTTCAGGAACTAAAGCTGTGCTGTGTTCACTGAAGACCCGAAATTGTTCCACATCTGGCGGGTCCCTACGTGGAGAATGCCATTTCTCCCGTTCTCCTGAAGAATGGGAGCCCTGGCAGCCTTTCTGACAAGCCAAGGCAGACGGGGGTCACTGTGTGTCTCACAAGAGCTGAGAGCCGCTTCTTCAAGACACCTCAGGCATGTTCACATTGCCCCGCGCTGACACTGAACAGGGATGCAGGAATGGAAAGGTGACCTCTGATAGCACAGTCTCACCTAAATTCTACCATGCAGTGTTCAGCTCTGCCCAGGACCACGTTCCGGTGCCGTCCACACCTCTCACTGTGGCCCTCTATGGGTTTCTGTTAGTATCCTGTTTGCTATGGGCTGCCATAACAAATTGTCACAAGCTTGGTGGCTTAAAACCACAGAGATTTATTCTCTCACGGTTCTGAAGACCAGAAGTGCAAAATCAAGGAGGCTGCGTTCTTTCATTAGCTATAGGGGAGATTCTGGTCCTTGGTTGGGGGTGGGTGGTACCAGGCATTCCTTGGCTTGTGTCCGTATCACTCCAATCTCTCCCCCCATGGTCCCATTACCTCCTCCTCTTCTGTCTGTCAAATCTCCCCTGCATGTCTTAAAAGACACTTGCCATTAGATTCAGGGTCCACCCAGATAATCCAGAGTGATCCCGTCTTGAGATCCTTAATTACATGTGCAAAGACCCTTTTTCCCAAAATGATCATATTTACAGGTTCTGGCAATTTGGACATGGACATATCTGTTGGGGCACCACCATTAACCCTACTGCAGTCCTCTAAATGGTCTCTCATCTATTAATTCATTTATCCAACATACTTTATTGAGCCCTACAATATTTCGGGCACAATTTCAGATGAAGATGAATTCATGAACAAGACAGTCTAGGTCCCTGCTCTCATAGAACTTATCTATTACACCCCACACCTATTTTGCACATCCGTTTCAGTTATACACATTTCCTTAGATCTACCATATACCATTGATATTCAAAACACACCTAATTCTTAGAAATCTAGTCAAATCATAGCTTGTGTGCAGGTTGGAGAAACAAGAGACATGCCTGGAAAGTTTCCTTTCAAGTTTGCAGAAGAACAAGAGAGAGAAAAGCATAGATGTGCAAATTTTATAAATTCATTTTACAATGTAATTGAAATGCCAGAAGATTGAAGAATTCATTGTTGATGAAGCAGCGGATATTAGCGCAATGAAGAATAGCTCTGTCTCTGTCGGCTGGCCGTCTTTTCTGTGTCAGGGGCTGTCACTTTCTATTGCATTTCAACTGACTAATTACCTCAGTTTATTAAAACTGAATATGAATTCACATATTTTACTTTCCCAGGCTTCAAGTGTTCCCATTATGGAGACCTATCACCTAACAATATGTCCCATAGTTCTGGGGTTTCTCAGGTTAGGAAATGAGTGGGCTAACCCAGACAGGTGTCAAGAGTACCCAGTGGCCACTGTAAGGCACAGTTGTGTACGACCACATGCCTTAGTCAGAGCTGAGGCAAACCAAGTCCTGTAGCCCCGAGTAAAGATCTGGGCTGGGAAGAGGTGGGACCACAGATGGGACTGGCACGAATGAAAGCTATGCCTCTAATGGAGAGCTGCTTTCCCACCAGAGGTAATGACCAGAGATCATCAAAGGAAGGGACCATAGATTAGTTTATATTTTGTGTATCTGAAAACTACCTCAACTTCAAATCAGACACTTAAATTTTAAAAGTTTCCTGGGTCTTGGTGGGGAAGGGGGATGGTTCCTAATGGTGATGGTATTTTGCGTGTGTGTGTTGGGAGGGAGTGGCCGGGGGCGGTTGCTCTGGTCATCTTGGAGTGCACTTCCAGGTACGACGGGCAGAGTTGTGTAGATAAAATCTAAGTGGGCCTCACGTGAAAAACCAAACGTTCATCATTCCACAGTGCAGTCGTAGCTATGTGATTACAGGTTTTAAAAGAGCCATTGTCAGAAAAGTGGAGTCTAGAAACAAGCAATTAGCACTTTGATCTCCAGCACAGTTGCAGCACCTGTTGGAATTTCATTTGGATTGTACCGAATAACATGCCGGGAGGAGCAGAGGCGACCACTTCTCGCTTTTCAAAAGGAGTATCTAGAACTGCAGACCTTCTGATGACACGGTCATTTCTTGGCCAGACAGGTGACGTGGTATGTGGGTGACCAGAAGTCTCAGTGAGGTTTTCATAAATTGCCAGAGATAGTCAATATTCATGGGAAAATAAAACCAAAACAATACTTTGGGAAATCAAGTAAATGTGGGGGCTGTGGCAAAGAACAAAACCCCCGGTCACAGAGGAAAATGCCACTTACCCTGAGCTGCAGTTACAAACACGAGAACATCAGACGCAGGAAAGGGAAGGAGGCTTGTTTTTTCCTTCGCAGATTCTGATTGTTCATTAAGAAAGGTAGTTATTGAATGCTTTTCCACGGTAAATCATGCTATCTTGCTCCAATCAGAATGTGTCTACATTTCAAAATTTCCGGGGAAGCGCTCCCCAAACCCAGCATGCAGCCTCGTCCTCTGGTCAGAAGTGTGACGTGGCTGAATGTGTCTCCTTAGTTAGAGCCTCAGAAAACTCTCTGGTCCTACTCATTCCCATGCAAGGCTCCACCTGCCCTGGGCACTGTGTTCTTAACAAAATGAGTCAATGTTTTAAAAATCAGGCCCACAATAATCTGGATTTTCAGCATTTTTTGAAAAATCTGAGGATCTAGACCCGCCAAGCCAACACTCCCCTAGAACCACAATCAGTGAAGCTAAGTGGCAGCTTCTCTTCTAAACAGGACAAGCACAATTAGCTGCTGCACCCTCCCCCCTCATCTCACTTGTGATTGTTCCCAGCCTGGTCCAGTCAGGGGGCTTTGGAGGTTATGGAGTCTGCATGGAGTCAGGGGCCTTGAAAGGCCTCACCAAGCACCTCTTTACATACGGACTCCTTTTAGGATGCAATTTACCCCAGTTCTCCTTCCAAAATGCGCTCACCCCTGCTTTGTCCTGCCCAAAGCACAGCAAGCTCTCCCTCCTCTGAGTATCCAAGGCACTGCCAGCCTAGCCCTGCTTTGCTGTAGGAGATTTACTCACCAACAATCCCTGTTTTCCAAGTCATATTTCAGTTGGAACCCCAGTGTGCCAAACAAATCAAAGAGGAGCTACTCTGCTTGTATCTGTGGGGCCAGAATCCTGCCCTCCCTACGACCACCTTAACCTCTACACATAGACCATCCAAACAGCCCCTGAGGCACCTTGGGGGAACCCTCAAGATTCCCCCAAAACACTGGTTTATGTTTTTTAATCAGTATCTTTTATATAGTGCTCCATAATGTTAGTTATCTATTATTTTATATATTCTATTCTTGTAAGCACATTATTCCTAAAGAACTATGCCTAATGCTTATATTCCACATAGAATGTATGAAATAAATCTTCATTGGTTTATTATCTCCCACATTTTAAAACAGCTGTCACTCCTGAGCAAGCGGAACTGGACATTCTCTTCCCAACAGAACCCACTACTGAATATCAGTGCTCAGAGAATGACACTGGGACAGCCTCCAAAGCAGAAAGGGTGCACTGTCATGTTGGTTCACTTACAAGGTGGACTCTGGTAATATCTAGCACACTGAGGCCCCACACTGTAAAATAATAACAATGGAATTTGGAAAAATAAACACACCCCTATGCTGGTAATATTCTGTTCCCAATCTGGTTGTTACTCATATACATTGTTTAATTCGTGAAAATTCATTGAGTTCTACACTTAGGATTTGTGCAGTTTTCTGCATATATGTTTTATTTAATAAAAAGTAAACAAGACAAGAAAGAAGGAACAATTGGCTTTGAATCTTTATTCAGTGTTTCCCAGATCAAGACACATCAGGACTGGGTTTATTCACATCAGGACTGGGTTTATTATCCTGTTGTCTAACTCAGGATCTGGCGTACAGTAAGGGGCAGCGTGTTCTTACCAAAAACATGAATGTGACCTTGGCATGGGTCAGTGCAGTGAGAATTAGCACGCTTTCTTCTCCACATATCTCTTTATAATCCAAGCATCCACTCAACCAGTTACCAGTAGCTGGTTCTCCTTACCACGGGTCCCTTTCCGAGGAATAGAGAGGTGTCACAGAGCTCTAGCCCAAGCCTATCCTTCATGGAGCTTTGTCCTGGACACTGACAACCTGCAGCAGACACTACACTGGGAGCCAGGAACACAGAGATGTACACAATTGTTTCTTGGAGGAAACATCTATAGACACTAGTTGTCAGAGCCATGGGGGTATCTGTATCTGTCACTGAGCCTATGAACAAGCACCATGGGAACAGCTCTTAAATCTATCTAGAGAGATCCGGGAAATTTTCCCAGAAGATAACATGTAACTTGGGTAGGGGTTCACCAAGTGATGATTTAGCAGTTTCTGTTAACCATTGTTTATGTTGCGGAGGCTTTTTCCTTCTTCTCAAAAATGCTTCCTTCTGACTCTTCCAGAGAAAAAGGAAAAGGATCTGGCTCTTCTCCAAATCTAACTCGGGATCGTATCATAATCATCTGAAAACATTTCAGCCTTTCTTAACCCCCAACTTCTGAGTGGTGAACATGTATGATAAAATTATTTTACATTTTGTCATTCACGAGAAAGCATCATTTCAAACAGATCAATATTTTATTATGCCACCAATATACACATAATAAATGAAGGGTGTATGGTAAACAGAATAATGGCCTCGCCAAAAATATCTACAGCCCGATCCCCAAAACCTGTGAACATACTAAAGGTGTGTGGTGCGAAAGGGACTTTGCAGAGGGAATTAAGGTTAAGACCTTATGATAGGAAAATTATCCTGGATTATCTGGGTGGATCCAGTTTAATCACACAGGCCTTTAAAAGTGGAGAGGAAGGCAGAAGAGGCCGAGAGATATGATGGAAGAAAGGGCGGCAGAGGCTCAAAGTGTGAAACTCATTTCAACCCACCATTTCTGGCCCTGAAGATGGAGGAAGGAGGCCATCACTAAGGAATATGGCCCATGTCCAGAGCCAGGAATGGCCCTCAGCTGACAGCCAGCAAGAAAACAGGGACCTCAGTCTTACAACCACAAGGGATTGATTCTTTCCTTGCTGCAATAAGGAACATAGCCCTGCAGACACCTTAATTTTAGCCATGCCGAATACTTGTACCAGACTTCTGTTCTATAGAGCCGTTAGGTAATAAATGTACATTGTTTTAAACTGCTAAATTGGTGGTAATTTGTTACAGAAGCAATAGGAAACTAACATAAAAGGAAAGTCTCCCATCAAGCAGGCTTCAACAATAGGTTGTCATAGAAGGAGCTCTGAGGTTGATTCCTGCTGGCTCTACTAGTTGCCTCAATGTGACCTTGGACAAGTCCCTTCCCCTCTCTGAGCTTCAGTTTTTGCAGCTGTAAACAGGTCTAAGAGCATCTACCTGTAGGAGTTGCATCATTTAACCACATCAGGCATGTGAAAGCCCTTAACAAGATGCTGGGGAGATACAGCAGGGGCTCCATAAATGTTTAGAAGGAAAATAGAGCCTTTTGCTGATTAACATCCCCAACTGGCCCATGAAATTGCTCACATGCATTTCCGGGAAGCCTTCATCCACCTGGTGCCAGGTGAGGAGGTTTTCTTCTCTGTCAATAGTTGTCTGTGTAGCCCGGCGGGGGCAGCTCAGGAATTTTGCATTCTGGAAGGGTAGAGGGCATGTGAGTACCAGTGAGGCCTTCGATGCTCCAAAAGCCAGACCCCAAGGATGGTTGTGATGGGGCTTCCAGCACAACAACCCTGTTTGATCAGAGCCAGAGCCTCCCCTGTGCACTCTCCTCTCTCACTTCCCAAAGGTTTCACTGCAGCGTCTCCACTCTCCCTCTCCTGAGTCCTTGGCTCTCCCTCCCTGTCGGCAAACAACATGTGCTAGAATCTCCACCTTTGAACAACTACCCTTTGACCCACTCCCCCACCTTCTCTTCCTTCCTAGCAAACAGTCTGGAAAGGGCCTCTGCTGCCCCTTCTTCTGCTCCCATGTGTTCCTCCATCATTCCCCTGGCGTTTGTTCTGCCTCTTCTCTTGTCAAGAGCTAGTGGGGTCAATTTTCTGCCTCCAACTTCTGCCTCTCAGCAGCATGTGACACTGTGACATGTTGACCACAATTTTCTTGAAGGACTCTGCTCTTGTGCTTGGGACAAGGCAGTCTCTGGGTGGTCCTCCCCCTTTATGGGCTGCTCCTGGTGGGCTTGTCCTCTTTGCTCAAACTCCACATACCAGAACGCCCCAGGGCTCAGCCAGGGCCCCCACACTCTCTCCCTGGGTGAGCTCAGGCAGCCCCAGGGCTTCAAATACCATACCACAGATTTCCAAACTGATCTCTAGTTTTGGCCTCACCGTGGACTTCCAGACATTACTTGGAGGTCCCGTAGTTATTATCGAAGCCAAGACGACCAAACAGAATTCCTGAGTCCCATCCTTCCTTCTCCCTGAATCCCTGCCTGGGTAGATGGCCTCACCATTCACCCAGTTGCTAAAGTCAAAAGTCCAGGAGTTGCTCCTGATTTTTTTCGCCTTTTTTAAAAAATATCGTATCTCACCCATCAAGAAGTTCCTTTAGTCAAACTTCAAAATATGTCCTTTATCTGTCCATTTCTGTGCACCCCCCACACCTGCCTAGCCAGGCCTCTGTTCCCCACCACACCTGGACCCCTGCAGCAGCCTCCAGATTGCTGTCCCTGATTCCCCCTCACCCCACCGCAATCCCACTCTATTTCTACACAGAAGGCAAAAATGATCTTTTAAAAGTCTAAATTAGGTCATTTTATTCTTCTACTTAAAACTTTTCAGTGGCTTCACATTGCCTTTAAAATAAAATTTTCACTTGATGCTTTTCTATGATGAAAAATAAAATAAAATTTAAACTCCTCATGCTGTCAAAGACTCTCTGTGCCTCACCCCTGCCCACCTCCCTTGGCCTGGCTTGTGCTGCTCTGGGCCTTCCTGCCTTCTTGCTGTTCCTCTGTTCCCCCAAGATCACCTTTGCTTTAGGTGTGTACCTGTTGTTCCCCCTACTTGGAACTCTCTGCTCACATGACTTGGTGTGATTGGATCTTTCTCATCAGTCTTCAGCTCAAATGTCTCCTCTACAAGCCCACCTAGCAGCCCTCTCACACATTTTGTTTAATTTGCTTCACAGCATTTATTGTAATCTAGGGTTTGCTTGTGTTTTTTAATTGTCTACTTGTTTATCTTCTGACCCTCCCTCTCTCTCTCTCTCTCTCTCTCTCTCTCTCTCTCTCTCTCTCTCTCTCGCTCTCTCTCTCTCTCTCTTTCTTGTATTCAAGCTCCCTGTGAGTGGGAACCTGGTTTGCCTGGCTCTGGGATAGATCTCAGGGACCTAGAGCAATGTCTGGTGATTATAGATGTGCCATAAATAAAGGATATGCAATAGCAGGGTTGGTGAGAACTAGGAAGAAAAATAGAGCAAGATAGGGGAAAAGATGGTCTTTCATCTGGGTTATAAGGAAAAGGTCTCTGATGGAGGTTATCTGGGCCAATACCCAAAGGAAATGGAGAATCCAGTTCTGTGGAGGATTTGGGGCAAGGACAGAGGGCATTACAGACAAAGGGGAGAGCAAGTGCAAAGAAAGGTCTTGCTGAAGGAACAAGGAGGCCAGTGTGGCTGCAAGACTAGATGAACTGCATCAATGGAGCCCCTGACCTTGCTAGCAGGGACCAGCGTTTCCCTATTTCTTTCTGGGACCATATTCTGAAGATTGCTCAAAGCTTCAAGGGAAGGGGCATGATCTCTGCCCTGGTATTATAACAGGTAGCAAGAGGGAGTTGGCAGATGTCATTAAGATTACTAAGCAGTTGATCTTTAGATAGGAAGATTATCCTGGATTATCTGGGTGGGACCAGTACAATCACATAAGCCTTTAAAGCAACAGTTCCCCACCCTTTTTGGCACCAGGGACCAGTTTCATGGAAGACAATTTTTCCACAGAAGGGGAGGGGGACAGGGAGGTGGAGCTCAGGTGGTGATGGCTGTAAATACAGATTAAGCTTCACTAGGCTCTAGGCTCACCTGCCTGCCACTCACCTCCTGCTGTGCCGCTCGGTATGGTCCCTAAGTTTCATTGAAGACAGTTTTTCCACGGGTGTGGGTAGGGGGCTGTGGGGGAGGAGGAGCTCTGTGGGTTGGTTCGTAACAGGTCATGTACCAGTACAGATCCCCAGCTGGGGGCTGGGGACTGCAGTTTTAAAGGAAGAGGTAGAAGAGGGAGTCAGAGAAGCATGAGGCATGAGAAGGACTCCATGTGCCACTGCTGGCGTGGAAGATGGAGAGGGCTGTGTGTCAAAGGAAAGGGACCTCAGTCCTACAACCACAAGGAACTGGATCGCGCCAACAACCTGAACACCAGAGCCTGCCGGTAAGAGCCCATCCCAGATGACACCTTGTTTTCGGCCTTGTGGAGCCCTGAGCAGAGTCTAGTCACACACCACTGGGCTTTTTGCCCTATTAGAACTGTGAGATGATCAGCCGGTGTTGGTTGAAGCTGCTACAGTTGCGGTAATTTGATACGCACTCACAGAATGAAGTTGAGAAGAAGCATCTTAAGAGTCGGGGATAACGGAAAATCTGAGCAGAGCTACCTGCAGGGAGGGCTGCGGAGAGATGGCAAAGCTGAGAGATGGCAAAGAGGGGAGCCTCAGCGCTGCAGCCAGGACACAGGTGGCCACCCCGCTGTTACCTGACTCCCGCTGCTGACCCGCCCGGGGGTTTCTGAGCACACGCAAGGGGGCAGCACTCAAAGGAGCAGAGGTTGCTACTTCTCACTTTCATCAAGAGCGCAAAAAATGTGAGGGAAAGAAGGAAGAGAGGTAACCGATTATACTTAGTAACTTGCTTGACCAGTGGAATGTGGCAGAAGGTGTGTCCTTCGATCTCCGTGGCCAGGTTATGAGAAGACTTGCAGTATCCTCCTTGCCTTTTAAACCACTCTTTCTTGGCGCCCTGAGCGACCCATTACCCTGACAAGGCCACCTTGGGAGATGACCGGGAGGGGCTCTGGTCAACACTCCCGGCTGAATCCAGCCTTCCAGCCGTCCACACCAAAGCCCCAGGCCTCAGACAAAGCCACACAAAGCAGAAGAATTGCACAGCCAAGCCTTGACCGAATTTGATAGCAAAATGATGATATAAAATTATGGCTGGCGTTTTAAGCTATGAAATTTGGGGGCCATTTGTGTTAGGCAGCAATTGATATTTAGAAAAACAGAGTGGGCCCTGCTTTATTCAAGCTTCATTTGGGGTTTAGCTGTAAAGGTCATATGAAATCAGCTCACCTGCCACCCTTTAAAAGAGGGACACAGAAAACCTGAACGACTTTTCCCTTGTGTGGACACTCCCGAGGGGGACTTTAGAGGTAGAAGATCCACACTTCTTAAGCCACAGACACCGGCTAATGCTCGTGCTAACTCAGAGGCAGCACACAGCCTGTCTTACAAATCCACCTCTGCGCAGGGAAGCTCTATCCTCACAGCTCAGGGCTTGTTTGCAGCCTGAAAACCACAGCTGCCCTCCCCTAAATGGGGTGAATTCTCCAATGAACAACACCCTGTGTGCCATTAACTTAGGAAATATCCCTGGTTTAGTCTACCTTTCATGGTTCCGGCTTACTCACTTCAACTGTTAAATAACTTGTGACAAACTGCAGGATTTCCTTGATGTGACAATTACACGGCACTCAGTAATCTTGTACCTACTGGGTTTTCTGCTCCCTTCGCCGCCGTCTGCACCTGAGCACGGGAATTCTGTGCTGTTCCGTGGGGTTGTGTGGGGTGTGGGTAGCCGACACGGTCCCAGGAAGACAGGTCATCAGTCATACCATTCTGGAAAATGTTAACTTCTAATTTAGCATTGGCACCTCTGCAATGCAGAACGGTAGATTGTGTGGCTTTTTAGGAAGCCCCAGGGCCCCTCAGACATGACCTTTACTCAGGTCAATATTTATTAAGTGATTAAGTGCCTACTATGTGGGAGGTGCTGTAGTCACAAAATGATTCAGACAATGCTCGTACTCTTGAATAATTCAGTCCAGGGGAGAAGATTGTCATTTAATATTGTTCCCTGAAAAGTCTCTGCTTTTCTGAACATTCTCAGTTCCTAAGAGATTGGAGCTAGTAGAAACAGAAGGAAACTTGGGCTGGGAGTTGAGATCATTGGCCTCCAGTGTAAGTCTTGTTACTGATCATGTGAATTTCCAAGGCACCCACTCCTTCGGGTCTCCATCTCCTCATCAGATGCACATTGATGGTCTCCCCAGACATGTTTTTGTCATGGGCTGTTTTGAGAGTAGAATAAGATATTGTCTGGGAAAGTCATCTAAAAAGTATAAAGCTCTGAAAATGTGAGTGGGAGTCCAGTGTGGCCAAGCAGATGGCCAATTTAAACCTGGGAATCCCAACTCAGCATTAACCCTTCCCGTCTTCTCCCCATTTGGCTAGCGAGCAACTTCATTTATTCACTTAATAATGTGCCCTCCTGTCATTTTTACTTCCATTCCCCATGTCACCTTTCCCTCCTTCACTATCATTTTCTACTAAAAATACTGTAAGATGCTCAGATGTGGTGAGGCCCCTGCCGAGCACATGCATATGCATGAGGTGGAGCTCTTGCCCCTTGGAGACACTGATGTCACAACTCTGGGGAAATGGCTAAGTAACCATGACAACGCCACTCAGTGTTGCATCTTGCGTTGGAGGGCTCTGAGGATGGCCAGCCCGTTACACAGGCAGGACGGTGACATTCCCTCGGCAAGGAGTGCAGAGTGTCCAGGTGGTGGCAGCCGGCCAGCAGTGACAGAGGGCCCTCCACGCGTCCTTCCATCTGGCTTCTCTTGCCCACTCTGGCGACTGGAGTTGCAGCCTGTGATTTATCAGGCTCAGTACTCCCACTCGGGAGCAACGGATGGATCGGGGACAGCAACGGGGGCCGGGACGTACAGCCCACGGTCTTGAGAGTCTGGGTCAGAGATTTGATCTGTGTCAGTTTCCTTCCCATCTTGACCAGGTGCCACTGACCCTCGGGTACCTACTCAGGGAGACTGTTAATATTTTAAAGTCATTAACTAGAGAAAGCAAACTCTGAAATGTGGGCAAAGATGGAAAATGATGAGTTCTGGATAAAAAGCAACATAAAATAAGCATTAAGGATGTGAGTTTTTCCTTTTGAATCACCTTTATGTCAATAATAATAATTTAGTCACCATGTTACTTCCAAAGTGAACTTTCTTGGATAAACCTCCCTCACCACTGTATTTTCTAGATTTTTTTTTTAAGTGTAAGTATGTGTTTAGAGCCCACGTCATACACTGCTGAGATTTTGGAACCATTTTATTCCATTTCTGCTGCTCCTCCCACTGCCAAAAAGTAATAATATAGTGAATACTCAGCATGTATACACTGTGCCAGTCAATTTCAGAAACATTTCCACTATTAAAAAATAATAATTTAATGGGGCCTCAGTGTCTGAAGGTTACCCTATTGTTCAGGGCTATAATTTCAACAGCATTTAAAAAAAAATTTTTTTTTTTTTTTAAAAATCTCCCTCACTAACAGGATGTATATTGAGGGCTTTTTTCCAAATGCCATGCTCAGACAATTCAGAAATGTGTGAAAGAAAAGAAAGCAAACCACTGCAGCTATAACAATAAACAAGAAAGTGAATGGGCAATCCCTGTTGAAGCACAGGATGTGGCACTGATATCACCCAGGTGGGGCCACTTTGTGAGACCCAGGGTGTCAAGGACCTCTCTCCATAATCTCACACTCTAATTTTCAAACCCACCTCCCAGAGCCAAATGCTGGTGACAACAGGCCCAAAGCTATAGAAAGTACCCATTACAGGTGGCCCCAAGGCCTCTGATCAGAAAAGCTTCTCTGAGGACCAGACTTGCTTACCCTCCAAGTCTCCCCTACTGCTTCTGTCCGTGCTGGACTTCCCATCCTCATCCTCACCACACGGCCATCTGATCCCTGCCACTAATCAACCATCCAGGACAGTGATGACCTGACTGCTGGCCAACTGCCAGGAGAGCATCTCCGAGCTCCACACTCCCAAATGTCAGGACAGTGAAGCTATTTATGCTACTTTGTTAAGAAGGAAGATTTACAAACCCATGAGTGAAAATGTAATTCACGAGTACAGCAAAGTCACAGTTGCCACATGGGCAAATACCACAAGGACCATGTTAATACCTATCACCACACAAACATACAAGATTGTGTTCCGCAGTGCAACGTACTGCTCTGGGAAGTAGTATTTCTGGTGTTGAGTCACAGCACTTTTTAACACAGGTAGAACATGTGTCTCCTAACCCAAATAGCCAAAATATGAGAAATTTTATATACTTTTTATGAGTAAGGTTCTTAACTGCAAGTAAAAGAAGTTGACTCTTACCAGTCAATTAGAATATCATATTATTATGAGGATACTTCTGTTGTAATGTCCTGTTATGCATGGAGGAAAGTGAAATGACTATTTTTTCCACAACTAACTGCATCTGCCACAGGTTTAAAATGTAACGTATTATCTCACCCTCATGAAGCATAAATTACTACAGGAAATGTCCTCTTGCCATAAACAACAGAAATTCAAACAAAATATATGAAATAATTGCTTTCAGACATTGAACAGAAACAATGAAAAACTGTGATCCCTGAGGGGAAAAAAGATACAAACAAGATAAGCCTTATGATTGCCCCAGCTTACAACCTGGAAGCAGTTTTCAGGCCACAGATGCAAAGAATGAGAGCTCAGACAAAGCCTGAAGTTCTTACTGAGTTGAAGGAACACTGACCACAGTTCAGGAAAGCCAAGGCAGCTAGAATGTTCAGAGCATAGGAATATATGCAAAGAAAGCATTCCAGAAATCTGCACTAGAGTCCCCCAGAAGCTTTGGTTGATCTGCTCATGCATAGTTCAATATCCCATGAGGCCAGCAAAGAACAACTTCTATGGAAAGAACAAATTGCTGTGTAGCTATGAGATGAACAAATTCAAAAGTTCACACAGGGCTTGGAATTCATTGATTTTTCAGAAAGGTCATACCTTAGAAGTGGAGCTAAATTAACCCTATAATAAAGGCTACTCTAGACTTTCCCTAAACAAATTTAAAACAAGTCTTGAAAATATCAGCTTACCCCAACTAACTTAATTGTGTGTCAGAACAAAGTCTACCATCTTTTTGAAGAATACAGCAAGATACGGTACAGAGCAACATAACAATGTCCAGCATCGAATAAAAATAACTATATATACACGAAGCAAGGAAAATTGACCCATAATCACAAGAAAAAATCATTTAATAGAAACAGACCCAAAAATGACAGATAGGATGGAATTAGCATAGCTAATTAAATTGAATTAAAGCAACTGTTCTAAAAATGCTTCATATACTCAAAGAAATAAAGAGAAATGTGAACATAATAGGGGGAGAAATGAAAGTCATTAAAAAAACCCAACTGGAACTTCCAAAATTAAAGATATAATATATCAATATATGAAATGGAGCAAATATACTGGAAGGAATTAACAGCAGATTAGCAGAAAAAAGACTCATGAACTTGAGGTAGCAACATAAACTATACACAATGAAGTATAAACACACACACACACACACACACACACAGGCTGAAAAATAAAATCTCAGTGGCCTGCAATACAACATCATCTAAACTACATGCAAGTGTGATAATAGAAGGAAAATGGAGAATGATAAAAATATTTGAGAAGAGAAAAAGAAATAATGGTCAAAAAATTTTCAAATGGATAAACAATAAAAACTAACAGATACAATAAGTGTGATGAGCCCCTAGCAGAGTAACACACCAAGGTACATCATAACCAAAAACCAGTAGCAAAGAGAAACAGCTTAAAAATCAAGCAGAGAAAAAACTACATTCAAGACAGAAGGACATTTACAAATAAACTTATCCAAGGCCACATAAAAAAAAAAAAAGACAGAGGGAGAAAGATAAGGATTAAAGCAAACTTCTTGTCAGAAACTGTGCAAGCCAGAAAAGAATGGAAAAACACCTTTTAAAATGCTGAAAGGAAACACTGTCAACCTAGACTTCTGTATCCAGTGAAAACATGTTTCAAAAATAAAAGCAAAATAAAGAATTTATCAGACAAACAAAAGCTGAAAGAATTCATCATGAGTAGAGCTGTACTAGAGAAAAATTAATAAAGTTAATTTTCCAGGCAAAAGGATATTAAGCTGGATTGAAATTTGGATCCACACAAAGGAATGAAAACTATCCAAAATCATAAATTTGCGGGAAATATAAAAAATATCTTATAAAAAACAATTTTCTCATTATTTAATGTTTTTGAAAGATAATTAACTTTTTGAACCAAAAATATAACTATATACTATGGGATTTATAACATATGTAGAAATAAAATGTATGACAACAATAGCACAAAGAATGTGAGTAGAAAATCAAAATATATTATTGTAAGATTCTCACACTACATGAAGTGCTGTAATATTATATGAAAGAAGACTGTGATAAACTAAAACTGTGTATTGTAAATTCTATAGCAACCACTTAAAAAAAATCAAACAAGGGGGTATGGCCAATAAACCAATTATGGAGATTAAACAAAATCATTTTTAAAAAATCCCAATTAGTCAAAAATAAAACATATTTTAAGGGTCATCAAGTGTTTTCTTCAGATTTAAATGTAATTTTAGTGCCTTTAACCAAGCACTGTAGACTGGATTAAAGAACTAGGTTTTCAGTGCTAAACTTTGGATAGCCTATGGTCAGTCTAACCATACTTTTAAGCAGGACTGCTCTTAATAAAATACCAACGTGATCCCCCGAAGAGTAATACATTGACACATTACCACGCCAGCATACAGATGTATGAGACAGTCCTGCTGGGTCCAGTGACAAATCAGTTTCTTGGTGGCTGTGAGGTCCACGGCTTGAAGACAAGTCTAGACCTTGGACAGAGAGAAAGGGAGGCTGGCGGGTGGAGTGGGAGTCACACGTTTTTGTAAGCTCAGAAAGGAGAGGGTCTGTATTGGCTTTGTTTGACACTGGGTACCGTCACCTAGCACAGCAGCTGGCACTTATTAGTCACTCAATAAATATTTGTGGAAGGATGGCAGAAGGGAGAGAAGGATCAAGTTGGGGCAGGATGGGGAGGGAGGTCTGCAAGGCAATACATCAGCACCCATCAGAAATCTATGCGCCTCTGACATTTCTTACACATGACAACAACAAAGCCCAGAAACTAGAGTAGGGAGAAATAAATGTGTCTTAAATGAAAACAGCATTTGTAGAAAAAGACCAGAGTACTAATCTTCCAAAGTGCCAGATGCATCCCTCTCAGATGCCTTAAAAGATTTTCCTTGGCTAACTAGTCAGATTCGTGCCAAGAAACATCCATTTGCTCTGACTGCTCAGCTAGCGAGCTACCGTCTGACAATTGTCCTAAAGATTGATGCATAATATAATCAGGAGGGGATAGCCACACAAATTGAGAGGTGTGGTTATTGCAAATACAGGTCTTAATGCACATCAGAGGCCATTCCTCAGGCAGAATATTCAATTTAGAAATCTATTGTCACCTAGATACATCTGCCAATAAATTGTCGGAGAGATGCATTTATATCGAGGGCAAAATACTTTGCCTTATGGTTCCTCCTAAGATCCTTGAAGACAAAATGGTTTATCCTCAGCATCTTTGTTTAAATGGCAATAAAAGCCTCACCTAACATGAAGGTCAAGGTAAGTAGGACAATTGACATATACACCGATTCCACACGAAGGGAAAAGCCCTCTACTCTGCATACAGCAGGGCTTAAGACAATTGACATTGCCTTGTCACAATCTCACTGGCTGTCTAAACACATAGGACGTGACGTTTAAAATTCTTAACCCTATATGGTGATCTAATGCCCAGGATTTCCCAAAAAGAAAAGATTAAGTATATAAACAAAAAACATTGGATGTGTTTTATGAAAACATTGTCAGGTGGCAAATCAAAAACAACGGAGTCCTAAATATAGTACCACCATCCCATCACCCCCACCATTAAAGCAAATATGAATACCTACATATAAAGGCATATATGATATTATCTGTCCATTTTTATTGAAATAAATAGAGTTTCTTGGATATCACCATAAATTAAGAGGAGAAAAATCTTTATCCCTCCCTTTCTTTCTCCCTGCCTCCTTCTCTCTCTCTCTCCCTCTTTCTTTGTCTCCGTGTGTGTCTCTCTCAGCCCCAGTAGGGTATTTTCCTGGACCCCTCCCCAGCAAAGCTTTGCCTCCATCAATTGCCATTCTAAGTGTAAAGCTTTGCTTTTCTCAGCAATGTCTATCTGAGCCATCAGAGTAAATTCCATCCCAGCAGCTCCTGCCTAGCAGGGAGGCTGGGGAAGGAGGATGTCCATTGCAGTGGGGCATCTGTTTATTTTGTATTTAACAAAAGGAAAGGGTTTCTTACAACAAAATTTTTTGGCTTGGGAGCCCTGAATGTAAACTTACAACAGTGACCTGAGCTCACCTCAGGAACATTGTTAGCTGACAAGCGCCCTGGGAGTGCGAGACAGAATCCCATTCCTGCTCCCTTTGACTGATCTAAGCTCCTTTTGCTGTCATCTAACACTGCAGATTTGATTTAATTTGATGAGACTTCTAAGACAATTTGGAAACTTAAGCATTTAATGCCAACCCTGATCATCTCTCTTCCACACATCTTCAAAGGCTTCTCGGTTTATAAATAAAAAGTAGGATCAGGTGTAAGGGCCATAATAGTACTTTGTTTTTCTACTTTTTAGTCTTTAAGGAAAAGTTATCTTCCAAAGACAGAGCCAAAAGGAATGAGCAGAAATTACAGAAAAACAGGTTAGGGCTTTACGTAGGGAAGCACTTTCTAAGGATCAGAGCTACTGTCAACGGAGAGAAACTTCTTGACACAGGAGGGGTTCAGAGACTTGGAGGGCCCACATGATGGTAGGATTGTGAGACCTCTGAAATCCATCACTATGCTTTATATGGCTCCAAAATCAGGGGAGGATTCTGTTTTCTGGCTACGATACGGTGGCATTTCAGCAGTAGAATAGCTGGGGTAAAAAATGTGTCAAAGGATGCAGAGTCTATGTGGAAAAGGCAACGTAACTATGTTCTGTGGAAAGTGAAGGTACCAAAGGACAGGATCCATCGATACATTGAATCTTCACCTTGGTTCACTCTTCCTTCTCTTTGTCTTCCCACCAAGACTATGAGATCCTAGCTGAACCTGGTTATGCTGGGATGGAGTAAGATCATTGTGATTTCATGCTTTTATAAAATACTCATTAAGAAATTCTCCTCTACGGAAGGTGACAGGGTATAACATTTGTTGTTTCATTGTCAGAAAAGAAACCTGCACCGTGATTTCTGCTACTGGGGAAATTGCTTCAATTCAAATGGAATCTCAAGTCTTTAAACAGTTTCCACCAAGCAAACACCTGGAGGCCAGCAGCCGCCAAGCCCTGCCTGCGGGCATGTGGGTGGGAAGACAGGATCCCTGGGAGTGTGACTAAAGGGAACGGGGGCTGCATCTGGTCTGCCCCCACGACCATGGCCTCTCGTCCACAGATCCCTGCTATTCTGGCCAGCTGCTTGCAGCTGCTTGGGACGCTTTTCCTCAGTGGCAGCCATCCTTTGCTCCACGTGAGTTATTCCCAAATCTTTCTTTCTGCATCCACTGCCGGAGACCTCGCCCAAGCCACCACCCTCTCTCACCTGGATAGGATCGCTACAAAAACTCCCAAGAGTGTCCATGCACTCTCTTTGCCCCACACCCACCCTGCACAGCGGGGTCTCCACAAAGCAGGCAGGCAGATCCTGATGTTGCATCATGCATTTCTGTTTATTATCCGTAGCCCCAACTAGCACGAAAGCTCCATGGGGTCAGGGTCTTTGTTTCTTTTGTCCCTCACTGTATCACCAGCACTTGAAACAGTGACAGACACACTACAGTCATTCCATAAGTATTTGGGGGGCTCAGTGGAATTTTCTACTTGTATCTACATTTGCCAGGGAAGTATAAAAATTAGACACTGTGTTTCATAACCACTATCAAGAATATGAACTGTGAGGGATGGGGTACCTCATACCCTTACTAGACCTAACTGAAGACTGTTTCCTGACCAGTGAACAGGGGACCCTGTTTTAATCAATCCTATACAGACTCATGGACTCATTCCACCCTACCCAGAATAGTGTAGTTTTCCTTAATGATAATAACCACCAAGAAGCCCTCTTTCTAATACTTAAAAAACTCTGACTTTCCTCCCTCAACAAACTCTTCACTGAATTTCTTCATTGCAATGTGTTTCTTTGCCTAGCAAGCAAGTGAGTGGAAATGAATGAAGGAATGAATGACTGACCCTCCTCAGTTGGCCAGGGGTGTTCTGAGGCTTAGCCAATTATTAGCTACTTTGCACAAGCACAACCAACACTCATTCCCATTTGAAATGGCTCTCCCCAAAGAGAGTTCTCAAGAAAGCATCAGTTTTGGAAGAATCTCTGTGGCCCAGTGGTCAATAATGGTAGGTAGGCACTACAAATAAAGAAACAATCATCAGTTGCACAGTCTAGTGTAGAAAGCCCAAGCTCCTTTGTCAGAGGAAGCTGAGTATATGAATCATGGCTCCATCATTTTGGAAAAATTAGTTAACATTGCTAAGGGTGTTTCTTCACCTGTACAGTAAGACCTGCCTTGCTGAGTGGTTGTGAGATTTAGACATAACATACACAAAGCACCAAGCACAGTGTCAGACAGAGTAAGTACTCAATATATTAGTCATCACTATTCACAGATGGTAGCTATTGTTTTCACAAGTTAGACTAAGGAGAGCTTCTCTACCCTCCTTAGCAGATGCTGTGTTTATCTGCTATTGCTGTGTGGCTCTCCTCCTCTCCCCCCATTGATTAGTGGTTTAAAACAACATGTTTATTATCCCACAGATTCTGTGAGGCAGAGGTCTGGGCACAACTTCTGGGTTGCGGGTCCTCTGCTCAAGGCTACAATTAAGGTTCCAGCCAGGGCTGGATTCTCGTCCACAGGTCAGAGTCCCCTCCCAAGTTCATGTGGTTGTTAATAAGTCATCCGCTTGCAGCTGCAGAACTTGCCATGGCTTACATCTCCAAAGGCAAGAGGAGAGAGACTCTGATTTCTTCCATCTCTAACCTCTTAGACCTTCTTGTAAAGGGCTCACCTGATTAGATCAGGCCCACCCAAGATAATCCTCCCTTTACCATAAAGTTGACCGACTAGGGAGTTTCATTACATCTGCAGAATGCCCTCACCATTGCCATAGAAGACAACCTAGACACAGCAGTGCTGTACCATCACTTTTGCCATATTCGATTCATCAGAAGCAGATTTCAGATCCCACTAATACTCAAGGGCATGGGCCGTTGGAGATCATCTTAGAATTCTGCCTACTGCAGTCGTCATTTGTACCCACAGAATCTGAACATTGCTGGCTGACCCGTAGTGGTAATGGAGTGAAGTCAGTGAATACCACCATTAGCATATTTTCTGCCCTGCTGAGAACCCAAGAACAGCAGACAGAAAGGGCATGGCTGTGGCAGCTGAGCAGCAAAAGGGCCACAGAGAGAAATGAAGACCTATCGCAGGTTAGTTGAATTCAGCCTTCTCCCCACTTACACAAGGGAGAAAAGAATAGTAGGCATTGTGGCGATGGCTGCTGCCTGCTCCAGATTAATCAAAATCAACTGGCCAACACCCATCGCCTTCTTGGTGTGACTCAGTGTAGACCCATGTGGGAAGAACTGCTGTTGAAGGAATGTGCGCATGTACACACGCACGCACTCACAGACACATTCACACAGCCACACAGCCCAGATGTGTTCTGCTGATATTCAAGGATATCAGAACCAATTTCCTCAATGCGGCTTTCCAAGGTGGGGGAAGCGAGGGGATGAGGAAGAGCGTGTTTTCATGTGCGGGGGGCCAAAAACAATTCTTCTCTGCTACTAAGAAATGACAGAGTCCACAACAACTTCTTTCATACGTGGTCCCAGAAGTGGCAGCTGTCCCCTGACAGATTAGGTCATCCCCTACTTAGGTCACAGATAGGAAGCCTTCTGGGGGGATTGGAATCTGCTGTCTCCGCAGCTGTGCCCAGGATCCAAGGGAAGCCGCTCCAGCCGTGCACCCGCACACGGGGGCAGGGGCTTGCTCGCCGGGCCCTTCTGTTCTGCTGGCCAGGGCAGCGTCTGTAAGAATTGCGTCTGAAGGATGGATTCTCTAAAATCCCCCCCGTAGGAGAACGCACACCAAAGTCTCCAGGGACACACCGCCCCCTGCAGAGCAGCCGGAGCCAGGCTGCGTGGGAACCGCCCGTCCGAGCTCAGACCCCTGCGGCCGAGCGGGGCCCACAGCACCAGGAATCTCTCCGCTGCGCAGAAAAATTAAGTCGACAGCTGGCGATCCTGGTGCCTGATCATATTCAAGCCACATGCTTGCTTTAGTTTCCCTTTCATTGTTTTCAGTTATTACTTTGCTTTTACTTTTTTTTTTCTTTCTTTCTTTCCATATCTTCTGTTTTTCTCTCTTCTTTTTTCATGGTTTCCCTTTGATGCATGCTTTTGTCTGTTTATCTGTTTATCACACTTTGCTCTCTCCAACCTTTCTCCCTCCTTTGTCCTTTTCCCTACTGCTATTTTAGTTCTGTCTATTGCTGTTTGACTCTCTAGTTTGAACTCTCCACCCAAACTAGCTGAAGACAAGGTGCCCAGCTTGAATTGCCTCTAAGCCTTTGCTATAGATCATTTAACCAGCTATGAAGGTCCTTTGAATGTTTGACCAGAACTTTTTTTAAGTCAGTAAACAGATTAGATGTAACATTTCCCACTTGTCAAGGTGATAACTCCCTTTGAGTCTAGTGAACTCTTATTGAATAGGTAGTATATTGGGTAAATTGTATCAATAGAACAAATAATGCAACAGTCAGTATGGAAACATCTGTAAGGAAAATGAAACCTCTTGCAGATGAGGCAAAACGCATTTATCCTCAGATATTACCGTAGGCATTATTACCTGCAAAGTAGGACTTCATTAGCACATACAAGCCACGCTTAGTACGTTGAAGAAATGAACTCCCTTTGTGTGGCTTCTCTTACATTCTCACAGGAAGCGGGAGAAAAGAGATGTGTTCATAGAAAGCAGTTTGCACTGTGGAAGATGACGGTTTTATGCTGCGCTGCCCTTACTCCCCAAACATCCTCAAAAATGATTTTCTGCATCATAACAGGCACACTTACAGATATCTTAGTGATGACACAGAAAATCTGAACACTTCAGCCATTCTGTCAATGTTTGAGAAAAAAAATATTCCTGACCCAGCTCCAACTGCAAAGCAACTTGCTGAAACATCACCTAAAACAGGAGGTTCCAATTCATTGGAACTCAACTTATTACATGCTTGAGCAGCGACTGGAACAAGAAAAAGCTGTGCAAGATTTTGCAGGCCAGGGTGTGAGAACAACAACAAAAAAAGGAGATATTCTTTTAACCTTTACTCAGTGGAGTCTGACAGCTGTGTCAGTTATCATCCTCCTCCTTGGGAAGTCACTGCTGACAAAGCAAGTCTGGACTAGGGGGTTCGCTACTGATCGGATGTCTGTAACTCGTGGTCAGATAAATGCCAACTTAATTTGAAATCAGGAAAGTACTCCTAAGATTCAGACCCGTGCATTCCTTCCATAGACCCAGGAGAGAAGGAAGTGTTGGGGCAAGGTTATCTTTCTCAGCCACGTTTCTTGAATCATAGTCTACCCCTGTTTGTTAGATGGCTTTGATCACTCTAGTGAGGTTGATTTAAACAAATCTACATGGAATCCCAATTCTTTGCTCTCTTTTTGGGGTCAAGGTTATCTCAGAAAAACAAGGTCTCTTCGATTTATCTTGAAATATGAGAAACACTTGTTTCCTCTCAGGCTCGGGGTAGGAAGCTGAGGTGACAGGGGCTGCGAAGAGGCAGTGGCAATGGTGGTAGAAGAGGTGCCCTGCATATTAAAGGTTCATTCTCCTCTGCAGCCAGGCTGACAGCTTCCCGCCCTCTGAGATGTAAAGGAAACTAACCTTCCCTGCTCCTGGTCTCCTGCGTGGAGGCCCCAAACGAATCTCAAATTCCTGGCAACAAAATAATTATGGCCTTAATAATAATTAATACACTTAGAGTAGTCTAAGGCCAATATCTAAAAGACTATCTCCTTTCTTAGACACAGGTCATAGAAGCCAAAACAAAGTAGATGAGCAACCCCCCCCACCTCACCATCCAGATTTTAGCAATTGGTCATTCCAGCCACACATTCGCTAAAACCCTGTGTTCACTCTAAAACAGTGGCTGGTGACATTGTCTTTCACTGTGTATGTTTAGCTTTGCATTTACAGGGAAGCTTATTCACTAAAACAGCCATTTTCTAGGGACAATGTGAAGAAGCATATGCCAGGAAATATAAAAATTCAAATCCTAAAACAAAATATTCTTACTTTAAAAGTAAAGTCAGGCAACTTTAGATACATTGTTGTTTTCAACCAGACTTGTCGCTAGAAGTTGTTAATTTAAAAGACAACAACTCTATGTTTCATTAGTGCCCCCCTACTCCATGTGTTTCATCAAGCTGAAGCTTCTAGAACCGTGCTAATAGACATATAGTGTGAGCCAATTATGCAATTCTATAGTGGCATGTTGATAAATAACAAGAAGCAGCTGACATTAATTTTAATAATTTATCTTATTTAATCCAGTATGTCCAAAATAGTATTATTTTAATATGTAATCAATATAAAAAATTATTAATGAGCTTTTTTGCATTCTTTATTCTTGTATTAAGTCTTAGAAATCCAGTGTATATTTTAGACTTACGGTATATTTCAATTTGGACAAGCCACATTCCAAGCGCTCAATACCCTGGAAAGCACAGTCCTCAATGACTGATAGCTGCACAACTGTCATGCTGGTTGGATTGTCGGTTGTAATGATAATGATATAATAGAAATTAACTGTGTTTTGGTCCATCCAGATCTATTTTCAAATCCTGGCTCCACTACTTACTGGCTGTGTGGCCTTGCACTAATCACTTAGCATCTCTGAACTTTAATCTCCTTATATTTGAAGCCAGGATATTAATCCCTCCATTTCAAAAGATTATTGTGTTATATAAAAATGTATGCATATGTAAGGTGCTTAGTGTAATAGCTAGCACACAGTAGGAACTTAATAATAGGCATTTAGCATTATTAGTATCACTCATGGGTTATACATGTATAACAATAACAGTGCAGAATGTGACTAAGTTTTTAAAATCTGGAAAAAACAACCTTTTATTTATAATTTTATCTAAAGACTATTTGTATCAAATCAGCATTTCTCAGTACTAGCTGCACTTGGTTTTGTTGTTAAAATATTTAATCTAATAAGATAACATTGATGAAGATAGGACTCTATGATTTGAAACCCTTCAGGAACAGAGACTATAGAGAGCTACTATTTATAAATGGCACACACATGAACTTGATACTGCTCAGCATATACCGCAGTTGCTGCCCCCCCTATGGAGCTACCTAAGACTGATGTTAGACGGTTATGTTCTAGGGCCAGAGGGGAAGACTTCACCCCTGTAGGTAGTGTGAATTACCCATGTGTGGTTTTACATAAAGGCAGATCATGGGACAGTAGATGAAAGCACTGCTATTGGTGGCACTTAGGGAAATCACTTTAGGAAAGGGAAATGTCCCTTTCCTTCTGCAACACTTGGGAAAGTTGGAGACCCGCACTCCAGAAAAGAGGGATAAGAAAATCACTCCCAATGGGAAATGACTAAAGGCCAGGGGCAAAAAGCAGAAAGGTCCCCAAAGAGGGATGTGTTGGGAGCGGCTTAGACCTGTGCCTCCTGGGAGGGGGCTTACCTGGTATTGGTTTTAAATTCCTCTGTTGTAATTTCCTTCTAATACCCCCAAGCCTTCAGCAAAATCTTGTTAAATATTATGCTCTGTTCTCAGCAGTCATGGGGGGAAGTTAAAGAGAAAGAATGGATGTGTTCCTGATACAGGGGAGGAGCAGGGAGTGAGGAGCAGCTTCGGGGAAAGTGGGGGCCGCTGGCATGACAGGAGGCGACCTGCACTGGGCATTACCAACAACGACCTTGCTGGAGCAGCAAGGGCAGGCCGCAGCGCAGGGGCTGGCTGCGGGGCACACGCCAGCAATGACAGGCTGGGGAGGGAGGATGTTAGCATCCCCACGGAGTCCCAAAAATGTAGGAGGGGACTAGCCCATTAAAGGAACTGAACTCAAAAGGATGGGTGCTCAATTATTGTAATGTAGACATTGAAAAGAATTGTGGCCACATTTTGCATCTCAGTCCGTGGGAGGCCGGCACATTCTTGCTACATGGTGGGAAATATTAACTTCTCTAGCCATTTGCTCACAGCTGTATATTCTTGGACAAGCTATCCAAGTTCTCAGACCTTTAAGTATGCTCATCCTTAGAATGAGGGAATTAAATAAGATGGCTTTAAGGTTTCTTCCAAGGATATAATCCTTTACATCATAATTTGAGGACCAGCCACCTAATGCATTGGGTGGATAGATGCTAGATTTGGGTATAACATCATCATTCAAATTTAGAAATTCACAAAATAACCTGACTCTCTATATGAGGCAAAAGTTTTCAGTTTGTACATTTGAATCAATTCAAGTATGATCAAGTCTGATAGATCCAGTGAAGATTTATAAAATGAGTAAGAATTGCTAAAAAGTAAATGAAGGTTAGGACATACTTACTTAACTTAATGAAAGCAGCAAGATCTCAATTTATTATACCAAATTTTAGAATTAATTCAAATCTGTGCTGGTAGGAGTAAGCATATGGTAGGTGCTTAATAAATGTAAGTTAGGTAAATGACTGAAAAATACTCCCAGACTAGTTTAACTCTTGATGCTATTTGAATCATTTCTTCATTTCTTAACCTCATTAACTTCACATGGCTGCTTCAGTACTCAGGAATGGGAGCTTATTCTTCTATTAGAATGAACTCTGACTATAGCAGCACAAATGATACCAGTGATAAACAAGAGAGAGCTGTAGACATCTAAAACAGTTGGCACACCTATACAGAGAATTCCCAAATAAAATTGGGTTTTAAAAGAGTACTATCAGCTGGATGCAGTGGCTCACACCTGAAATCCCAGCACTTTGGGAGGCTGAGGTAGAGGATCACTTGAGGACAACAGTTCAAGACGATTCTGGCAACATAGCAAGACTCCATCTCTACAAAATATTGAAAAATTAGCTGGCTATGGTGGCACGCACCTGTAATCCCAGCTACTCGGGAGGCTGAGGCAGGAGGATCACCTGAGCCTGGGTGTTCACAGCTGCAGTGAGCTACAATCAGGCCATTGCACTTTAGCCTGGGAGACAGAGCGAGACCCCCTTGTCTTTTAAAAATAAATAAATAAGGGTATTATCAAAAGAAATACCTGGAAAGGCAACTGATAGGGGTGAAATATTAAAATGGTCCATGGCAATGAGGGAGGCCACAGCCTAGGGTGAAATAGGGTATAAAATTATCTGAAGATAAGCAACAGGTATTTTCTTAGCTTGGTTTGAAGCAAGAAGAACAAGCAAAGGAGAAGTGACTGCTTGGGAAAGATGGTATAAAGTTAACACTTTGATAGAAGGACAGCATTATTAAGCTCCAGGTTGCTTTTTCTTTTCCATAAAATAACGTAAGATTTTATCTACAAAGGGCAGAATAATCATAATAAAAAGGAGAATAAAAGTTTAGATAGTTAAAAATCAGAAAAGTTCAAGTTTCCAGTTCCTAAGAATTCCATCCGGTGTACTCAAAGAGTGCTCAGCTGTTACCACTCAGCCATCTTTGAGAATTATTAAAAATAAGAGGAAAACACAAAAGTTGAGGCTGAGAAAATATTGTGCTGATTTTCCAAAAGAAGGGTAAAAAATGAATTTATTAGATGGTAAGTGAATCCAGAGGAAATCTAGTCTTATCTAACAAATTTATGGTGTATAAACTTTGAGAAAAGAATATGGTGGCTTTGCTAGGAAGCAACAGGGGATCACCAAGAATATACTGAGCCAATATGACTTTAATCTTACTAATATAGTTGCTTAGAGAATAGATTATGAGTATATTAAGGCATAGTCTTGAGATTTTAGCAGAGCACTTGAAAAAGCCCTAATATTCCCTCATAGACAAAAGAGATAAAATATGGGTGGAAACGGATAAAGGATAGGTTAGTTTCATAGTTATTTGAACAACCATATCACTAAAAAGTGTTAATTATAAAGAATCAAAATGTACCACTAGAGAAAATCACTTACTCACAAAGAAATACAGTAAGAGAGAAAGAAAAGATCTATAAAACAACTAGAAAACAATTAACAAAATGGCAGTAGCAAGTCCTTACCAATCAATAATTACCTTGAATGTAAATGGATTAAATTCTCCAATGAAAAGACATAGAGTCACTGAATGGACAAAAAAGAAAAAAGAAAAAAGATCTAATTGTATGCTGCCTATAAGAGACTCACTTCACCTGTAAGGACACACATAGACTAAAGTGAAGGGCTAGAAAAAGATATTCCATTCAAATAGAAACCAAAAAGGAGGATGACACCCATAAATACACCACATAAATACAAAAGGCCATAAGGGACTATTATGACAAATATATGCCAACAAATTGGAAAACCTAGAAGAATTGGATAAATTCCTGGACACATACAACCTACTAAGATTGAACTATGAAGAAACAGAAAATCTGAACAGACCAATCTCCTTACTCAGTCAAGTAAGGAGATTGAATCAGTAATAAAAAATTTCCCATCAAATAAAAGCCCAGGACCTAATGGCCGCACAGCTGAATTCTACCAAATATTTAAAGAAAAACTAATACCAATTCTTTTCAAACAATTGCAAAAATTGAAAAAGAAGGAATTCTTCCAAACTCATTCTATGAGGCCAGCATTACCTTGATACCAAAACCAGACAAGAAGACAACAAAAAAAGAAAACTATAGGCCAGTATTCCTGTTCAACATAGATGCAGAAATCCTCAACAAAATACTAGCAAACAGAAATCAGCAGCACATTAAAAAAATCATTCACCATGATCAAGTTGGATTCATCCCAGTGATCCAAGGATGGTTCAACACAAGCAAATCAAGAAACATAACACATCACATTAACAAAATAAAGGACCAAAAAATGATTATTCAATAGATGTAGAAAAAGCATTTGACAAAATTCAACATCTCTTCATGATAAGAAAAAAAACTCTCAACAAAATATGTAAGAAACTCAAACAATTTAATAGCAAGAAAACAAATAACCCAATTTAAAAAAATGGGCAAAAGACCTGAAGAGACATTTCTCAAAAGAAGACATACAAATGGCTAACAGGTGTATGAAAAAGTGTTCAACATTACTAGTCATCAAGGAAATGCAAATCAAAATCACAATGAGATATCACTTCACCCCAGTTAGAATGGCCATTAGCAAAAAGACAAAAGATAACAAGGGCTGGCAAGGATTTAAAGAAAGGGGAATGCTCATACACTGTTGGTAATAATGTACAGTAGTACAGCCACTATGGAAAACAGTACAGAGTTTCCTCAAAAGATTAAAAATAGTAATCCCACTACTGGGCATATATCTAAGGAATTGAAATTAGTATGTTGAAGATATATCTGTACTCCATGTTTATTGCAGCACTATTCACAATAGCCAAGATATGAAATCAACCTAAGTGTTTGTCAACAGATGAATGGATAAAGAAAATGTGGTACCTATGCACAATGGAATACTATTTAGCCATTAAAAAGAATGAAATACTGCCATTTGCAACATGGATGAACCTGGAGGCCATATGTTATGTGAAATAAGCCAGGCACAGAAAAACAAACGTCACATGCTCTCTCTCATATGTGAAATCTAAAACAGCTGATCACATAGAAGAACAGTCATCCCGCAGGATACTTGGGGGATTAGTTCCAGGTCCCTCACCCCACTGTATAAAAATCTGTGCATACTCAAATCCTAAAGCCAGCCCTGTGGAATCTTCATATAAGAAAATTCAGCCCTCCATAGACATGTGTTTTGTGTTCCACAAATACTGTATTTTAGTTCTGCATTTGGTTGAAAAAAATCCATATGTAAGTGGACCCAAGCAGTTTAAACCCATGTTGTTCAAGGGACAACTTTAGAGAGTAGAATGGTGGTTACTGCAGGCTGGGACAGTTGGAGGGGTGGCATGGAGAGATGTTGGTCAAGGAATACATGTCCATAATTATGATTAGATAGGAGAGAGAAATTTCAAGAGATCTTGAAATTAATGCAGCAAGGTAACTAATAGTTAATGATGATATATTCTTAAAAAACATAAAGAGAGTAGATGTTATGTGCTCTTACTACAAAAGTAACTATGTGAAGTAATGGATTTGTTAATTAACTAGACTTAACTATTCCACAATGGATATGTACTGCAAAACATCATGTTGTACATGATAAAAATATATAATATTATCTGTCAATTTTAAGTAAATAACTAATAGTTAATTGATGACATGGAAAAAATCCTGTGCTGCTCAACATTTTCATTAGTGACCAAGGTGACAAAATAGAAGTACACTTATTCAATTTAAGGAAGATGCAAAGCTGATAGAGTTAACTAAAGGCCACATGTTTTTCAAGACTCTTTAGTACAAGTGACAGAAGCCTAGTTTAAATTAACCCCAGAAAGCAAACTGTCCAGTGGGTGAATCACACCAGGCATAGTTGGATCCAGTTGCTCAAATAATGCTACAAAGCATCAGACTCTCTCTGTACCTTGGCTCTGCTTTCTTCTGTGTTTGCTTCATTTTCAGGCAGGTTCTCTCAAATGAGGTCACATGCGGCATTAGCATCTCCAGGCTTACCAGCTCAATAACCGTAATGAAAAGAATGGCCCTCTTGCTCAAGAGTTCTGGTCGAAGTTTCAGGTTTGAGGCTCATTGCCCTGACTTGGAACATGTGCCCACCTCTGAATCAACCAATTGATTGATTCACTGGGGAGGAGGCGGGAGGGATGTCCTCTCAAAACCCAAAAACTAAGACCAGGAAGAATCCCTTTGTTCTCCAAAGGGATTCTGCGCAGACAAAATATAGTGAACAATTGCACCAAAAATAATAGGGTAAGATAATCATTTTTAAAAACAAGATTAAATAATAAAAGTCCTGAACTTGATTTAAAACAATCAATTTCATAAATTAAAGATGAGGATAGACCACATTTGTCAACAAACAATTCATTTGAAAAAGATTTAGAGGTTATGTTAGACAATAAGCTCATTATGAACTAACAATATGTTATAGAAACTGAAAGAACTAACTCAATTTTAAGTTGCCTCAATAGGAAAATCATAACCCAATTATGGGATGTTATGATCCCACTGTTTTCTTCCTTGGTCAGACCACAGCTGGATGTTACCGTCTAGAAGGACATTCACAAAGTATAGTGCATCAGAGAAGCCTGACTAGGATAAAGTACTAAAAATCAACTTAAGAGAAGACCTGAAGAAGTTGGAGATTCCCATCCTGGAAAAGGGATCACCAAAGAGCGAAGTTTTAAATATTTGAAAAGCAATCATACGGACGTAAGATTGACTTCATGTGTCCTGCTTCAATAGTAAGAGCTAATACCTGCAATGAAATTAATGGGAAATAGATTAGGGTTGGTTTAACAAGTAGTACTGTCCAGCAAAATAATTGGCTCCCCTGAGATAAAGTGAGCTTCTCTCAAACGTAATTATAGGAATGATATAGGACTGTGTTGGTCACAAGTCAACTCCTAAGCTGTATCTCCCAACTCTTAAAGCTATGATCAAGTGATTCCATGAGTATCTTCTCCATTACAGGCAAGTTAATAAGAACTGCAGACCTTTTCTATTTTCAGTAGTGAGTGAAGGACCCAGGCCTTCTGGATCTACTACATGAATATGATTTTAAAAATTCACCATTCTGGTTGATTGGAAGGAATTCAGTGCTATGTGGAAGTAAGCCCCATGTGCAAAAATCTTGGAATATAAGACACTAAGGAAATCGAGGGTTTGGGCAAATGTCTCACTCACCTGGCACCTCATGCATTAGTGTGTGTTCTGCACTCCCTCATAATTAATCTGATATCTACCTCTTCAGGGAAATGGTTCAAATTTCTATTAAAACCATTTTGATCATCCATGGATTTCTTTATCATGTTGTTTTACAACATGGATATTGTAAAAAATGTAATAAAGTATCAAGTGCATTGCAGAAATGTAATCAAATATCGGAAAGTGTTTTATAAATGTCAAACAGTATATACATGTAAGGGGTTATTGTAATTATTATTCATTCCACCATGGCATAGATAACTTATACTTGCCTATATTAAAATTTTCTTTATAAATTTATGAGAATTAACTAAATCCTTAGAAGATATAAAATAAGCAGGTAAAAGATATCCAATTCCTTTAAATTGAGAACTACAGTAGTTCTAGCTTAAGGAGATGCTACATCCATAGTGAGTACTTAAATGTTACCTGAATACCTGTGAGAATTAAATGAAATTTTGTGAAAAGTACTTTTTGAGGTGCTATATAATTCCAAAATCAAAATATTATCATTACTCTGTTCTCATTACTAACAATGTTTTTATTATCCTACTATTAATACAATGAATTGGCTTCCAAAATACAGATATTAATATCTGGACTAGGCCAACTCTACTTGATAATTAATATCAGAATTCTGGCACCTGGATGGGCAAAATCAGATAACAGTTTCCTTATGTGTGAGTGGTTCAAATACAGTAAATCAGTCTCTGACAGCTTTAATTATTAATATTAATTATTAGCAAAGGGCACAATGTCAAACATAGGGACTCTGTGGCCACTCTGTCTTTTACAAATCACTCATATTCTATATTAGTGCTTATGTTAGCAAAATTGCAAAGTAAAAGCACTAGATCAATATTAAGACTACATCCTTAAAAGGACTCATTGAAACCAATTCGATTCTTCCTTACCATAATTCCAAAAGACCAATAGGTGGGACTTATAAGGCCTAAATATTCTGTAGATTTTTGTTAGTTGCTTTTTAACAAGATGAATCTCATCTGCGATGGGGGGTTTAACTAAGAAATCATGAAGCTGAAACTTCTCATTTTGCAAATAAGAAAACAGATGACCATAGCAAGTAAGTGCCTTAATGAAGGTTAAGTTAGCAGGAGAGATTGGACATAAACAAAAGACTGAAGTCATTAGTGCTTTTCAGGAAAATTTTATGTATTCTTATGGTAAAATCTGACCACATATTTCATAATACTACTCAATATGTCTGTGGTGCTTTTCCTTCACGGTCATTATCCCCACTGAATAAATATTATTAAACATATGTGAGGAGGCATGATTTAAGTTGGTTGTTGTACTTGAAGGGTTATGATTCATTTCCAGTAAGAACCAAAATTACAATCAAAAAGGGATAAAAATGTTACCCAGCATAGCCAGATACACAAATGTGCAGGGAGCCCGAACAGTCTACTCTGTAGGCACAAGGTCTGCAAATAAAATGTGTCCATACATGTAGAGCTGTAGAAAATGTGAAAGGTTTGTAAGAAATGGATGATGAGCAGGAAATATTGACCTTGTTTCTACTTGAGGTCAAAGAAATGCAAAGAGATTCCTTCGTATATTTTATTTCCCTGGGGAGAGCATGTTACTTAATTAAAAAAAAAAATCCTTGAGCAAAGCAATCTCTCTAGTTGCCAGTGGTGCTTTCTTTTCCTGGTACTATTTTACCTCAGAATTATTTTTGCATTATTCAAAAGCAAAAAGGAAAAATTTGGCAAAGTTTAACCCACTCAAGATGGATGTTAATTGCAATGTTATAATACTAATTTGTGCATCCTTACTCAACCATAGGAAACTCATTATGGCCTCATTTAACATTCTGAAAACATTTTTAGACCATTTATAGGTTCAAATGGAAATAAATATGACTATATGTGTAGAATTGTCATTTTAATCAAATTAAATTCTCCAATTAGAGAAAGAAGTCTTGTTAAGATCACCCATAATTCATATTCATAGAAGACTTCAGTTCAGTTTATAGAACTCCGCAAGACCATTTGGAACAAGAAATTTGGATTCTTGCTGTTATGTATTTATCAGAATATGTTATTCGTGATTTTTTAAACCCTAAAAGACTTTTTATAATAATATATTAATGATCCATAGTTTAAATCTTTTAAAATGCTAGCTGGTTTAGAATTCAAAGGTTGAATTTTGAAAATGCTGAGAAACTGAATAAGTATATTTCCAAACAGCATCATCATTTTAGAAGGAGCAAAGAGTTGAAACTTTGCTTTTCATAATAAATAAAAAATCCTGACACTCTTTCGGTGCAATTGCCTAAATACTAGTTTTTTTTAAAAAAGCACATAGCTATCATATCTATAAAGTATAAATAAGAAAAACCAAAACAGAAAGTTGAATCTGGTCAGCTTGAAGAGTTTAATAGTATCATTAATAATAGATCCATAAACTGTGCTCATTTAAATAGCAAAGTTGAGTTCTTAAGCAGAATAAATAAATATACTCCATGGAATCAAAGACTTTTTAGGATGACTCATTACTTTCAACCCTGACATTCAGCTAATGATGACATATTACATTGCATTTATATCACATCGTATTTATATTACATTAGGAACAATCTTTATGACCTGATGTTCAGGGTTGGCAGGGTTTTTTTTCTTTTAATTTCTTTCAAACTTACACATTTTTTTAAACATCTGAATTCAAAAAGCACAAATATGTTCACTATAATTAACATGCTGCCTGTGGTTTATAAAATTTAGGAAGCAAGAACTTCCAGGATTCCTGAAGCGACCTAACCTTACAAGACAGATGGTCTGCAGCCATCTCATCAGCAGGCTCAGAATTAGTCTAGGTAAAAGGGGCTATGACCCCAGATGTGTGATTGGAGGGGATTGCAAACTGTCTCCCATTCTACCCCTGCCCTGAATAGTATTTGTTATTCTATTTACAAAAAGATGCATCCCTGTAGGCCAGGGCTGCAACTGCCAGAGACCATGTTAAAATTCATCCCCACATGGCTGAATATGTTTGTTCCACAAATATTTACTAAGTGCCTACTATGTTCTATGTTCTGAGTACTATGAAGAATATAGAGAGCTTTGAGCTGCAGGGCTGCAGAAATACTAGGGAGTGAAAAAAAAATTAGAGACAGAAAAATCTGGGTCCAACCTTATCACCACTGACTGTAGGATCATGAATAAGTAACTAACCCTCAGTTTTCTGATCTGGAAAATAGGGATAATAGCTTCCATATCTATCATGGGGTATGGATCGTAATTAGCTGGATTATGATTAACTCAGTATGTGGAAGGGATTTAGGAGAATGCTTGGCACATACTAAATGTTCAATAATTATAGCTGTTGCTAATATTGTTATTAGCCATAAATACTACCCTCAAGTAATTTAAAGTGAAATAGGGAGTTAAGGTATCTGCCTACATAACTATGATACAAAGTATTAACAGGAAAAGTAAAAGTAGTTCAGAGAAAGAAAAGATGGGTCTCTAGAAGTAGAAATCAGGGAAAGTTTGAGAAAAGAGGTCACATTAGAGCTGGATCCTGAGATCTGAGCAAATATTTCTAGAAAAGTAGCAAGTACTTCAATACCCAGTCAGGATTTGGTGCATTCATTCATTCATACATCCATAATAAACATTTTGGAGTTTAAGAGAGCTATGGAAAGAGACTGTGTACATTTCTATTAATGTGAATGGTGAGTTTGTGATTTTCGTGCTTCTGGGGAGGATGGATCTGGATGGGGTGCTGATGGCAGGGAGCAACTGTGAGTACTGGGTGCCAACTCCAAGGTGAATCACAGGGGATGGGGACGTGGGGCAGGAGGTAAGCAGAACCTTTCCCCTAATTCCTCAACAGGTTATTTAGGGAGGAATTATTCAATTGGAATAAGGATGAAATACATCAGTAGACACTGGCTGTGGTCTGTATATCAGAGTACAGGGGACAGGAAATTTTACATTGAGGTGACTTTTAGTATTCCATTTTATCTCTAATATTGGCTTATTAGCTATGCCTCTTTTTTGTTTTCAGTAGTTGCTCTAGGGTTTACTATATGCATCTCTACTATACCACAGTCTACCTTCAGGTAATTATTACACTACTTCACTTATAGTTTAGGAGCCTTATTTGATATACTTCTATTCCTTCCCTCCTGTCCTTTGTGTTATTGTTGCCACGAATTTTAATTATACATATTTGATTAACCCTATAATACATTATTGTTATTATTACCCTTGAATTAAACAGTCAATTATCTTTTAAGGAGATATAAAAATAAGGGAAAATATCTCATATTTGCCAACATATCTGCCATGTCTGTGCTCATCATTCTTTTTATTTTTTTTTTCATCTGGTATTATTTTCCTTCTGCCTGAAGAACTTTCTTTAACATTTTTTAAAGTGCAGATCTGCCAGTAATGAAATCTCTCCATGTTTTTCTGAAAAGGTTTCTATTTTATCTTCATTTTTAAGGATATTGTCTTTAGGACATAAAATTCTAAGTTGACAGGTTTGGGTTTTGTTTTTTTTATTTCAGCAATTTAAACATGTTTCATTGCTTTGGGCTTGCATATTTCTGATAAAAAAATCTATAATCATTTTTTATTTTTGTTCCTTTGTATATAATATGTATTTTTCTTCTCTGGCTTCTTTTAAAATTTCTCTATTTTATTGATTTTTTGCAATTTGATTAAGATGTGCCTTGGTATATTTTGTATGTGTATGCATGTGTTTATCCTGCTTGTATTTATGGAACTTCTTGAGCTGTAAATTTATATTTTTTTCCATATTTGAAAAAAAATCAGCCATTATTTCTTCAAACAGCACCCACCCTCATTCTCCTGTGGCTCCAACTGCACAAATATTACACTGCTTGATATTGTCCCATGGGCCACTGAGGTGCTGTTCATTTATTTTCAGAAAGCTCTTTTTGCAATTTATTTTTTTCTTTCTTTTAGATAGAAAAGATAGATATTTGTCATGTACAATGCAATGTTTTAAAATATGTATACATCATAGAATGGCTAAATTGAGCTAATTAACATGTGCATTACCTCACATACTTGCCATATTTTTACAGTAACAATGCTTAAAATCTACTCTCAATGATTTTCAAAATTACAATGCATTTTTGTTAACTATAGTCACCACATTGTAAAATAGATCTCTTAAACTTATTCCTCCTATCTAACTGAAAGTTTGTATCCTTTGACCCCACTCCCAACTTCCAGAGCCTGGTCACCACCATTCTATTTTCTACTTCTATCAACTTTTCTAGATTCCACATATGAAGACATAATGTCCTCTAGGTTCATCCATATTGTCGCAAATGGCAGGATCTCCTTCTTTTTTGAGGCTGAATAGAATTCCATTGTGTCCATTGTGCGTTTGTGTGTGTGTGTGTGTGTGTGTGTGTGTGTGTGTGTGTGTGTGTGTATCTCACATATCTGTGAATTGAAAGACAGGTTATTTGAAAATACGTTCATTTTTAAAACTATTTTTTCTCTTTGAATCATTCTTGATAAGGTTTATTACTATGTCCTGAAGTTCACTGACTTTTCTTCTATAGTATCTATGCTGCTAGTAGTCCCATTCAGTGAAATTTTCATTTCTGATGTAATTTTTGTCTCTAGAAATTCCATTTGGGTCTTTATTGTATCTTCCACTTTTCTCCTATCATGTTCATGTTTTCCTTTAAATAGTTTAGCATAATTTTATAATAGCTGTTTTAACATTCTTGTCTGCTAGTTCTACCATCTCTGTCATTTCTGGTCAGTTTCTATTGTCTTTCCTTATCATTGTGGGCTACATTTTCTTACTTCTTGGCATATTTTTAAACTTTTTATTGGATGCCAGACATTGTTAATTTTTACTTTGCTGGGTGTTAGATATTGCTGTGTTCCTTGGATGAGTATAGGGCTTTATTTTGGTGGTTATGTTATTTTCAGATCAGTTAGGTCCCTTTAAGCCTTATTTCTAACCTTTTTTAGGGTGGGTCTTGAGTAGCCTTTAATCGGATATTCAATTCTGTTACTACTGTGTGAACTATGGATACCATTGACCTGACCATCCTTGGCTGTTCTTTGCTCAGCATTGTGATGATATACTTTACTCATGCACAGATTGGCATTTGACAAAGACCCAAAAGGACTTCCTTGCAGATTTCTGGAGCTCTTATTCTGCATGGTTTCTTGCTTTCTATAGCTCTGCCCTGCAAATTCCAGCCATCGTACCCTCCCCAAACTCTGACCACCATCTCCCACCTCAGTAAGATTCCCCACCCTGTGCCTATTGTCTACAAATTGTTTTCAGGCCAAAGTTGTTACAGAACTTACCTCATTCATTCCCTTCTCTGAGACATCACATTTCTGTGCTGCCTGTTGTCTGATGTTTATAAACAGTTTTTTAACGTAGTTTTTACAATTTTCTAATTTACCATAGGAGGGTAAATCCAGTCCGTGTTACTCTCTCATGGCCAGGAGCACAATCCCAGGACTGGAGATGCTGAAGAAATAAATTCTGACTCTTCTCTGGTGAATAATAGCAATCAAAAGGCCGAGGAGACACAGCGGTGACATAAGATCATAGTCTTTTAGGGATTCTATGTTTTAACAAATGACTGCCAAAAGGCATTAGCTAAATTTACTGTGTCTGTTTGGAGGAATATTTCCAGAGGAAAATTACAGGCCCTTACCCTATTCAAATTTTTATCAATGACTTAGATTGAACAAGCCTATCAAATTTGGCAAGTATATAAAGTTAAGAATGTTAGCAACTCTTCTGAGTAGATTCAGAAAGCTTTCAGTAGCTTTGAACAGGCTGAAATTTAATGAGAATACATGTAAAATTTTTATTTGAGTTCAAAAGACCAAGGATACATGTACAAAATAGAAAGATCTACTGTCTTATCCAATTTACACAGAAATGTCTACCATTTTATTTGACCACAAGCTTAATATAAACTGTACTGACATTGATTTAAAAAAACAAAAGGTGGGGGGAATGGGAAGAAAATGAAAGAAGAAAAGAGACTTTAAGCCAAAGATAACAATGCTGCTTTCAGACTCCTGAGGGCAGGCAATTTGTTGTATTTACTGACGTATCCTCCTCACAGGGCTTGAAAAATCCTAAAAGGCTTTTGTGCGATAAATTGTGTTCAGTTCTAGACATCGCATTTTAAGTGGTACATTGACAATCCAGAATGCATCCTGAATAGGGAACCCAGCATTCTGATGGTTCTGGAAAATATCCCAGCACGGAAATAGTTGAAAGCATTTTGTGTTCAAACCAAAGAAGATAAGGCTAAGGAGGGAAATGTAGACTATCTTAAAAATATTTGAAGGGCTGGCAAATATTTGATGAGGTTGTCAAACTGCTCTGTGTCTCTCTAGGATAGAACACTACAACTATGGGGGAAAGTTACAGGAAAATAGGTTTGGGTCTAACAATGGAATATTATCTATCTTCGGGAATAAAGTCCCAAATACTAGACTGATTTATTCATCAGATTCACCACTTAAAATATTTTGAAGAGGTGTTTTAAGATGGCTTAGGAATTCTATTTCTCTTCCAACTCTATAAATCCATGATTTCTTAGTACTAATAAAACAGAATAAACATTTTTACCTCTGTCTGGGTCATGATAGAAAATCCTTAGAATTGTTTTACTGTCACTAACTGTCACTGGGTCTTCTACCACAAATAAGTGTTTTTGCTACTAGACAATCAGTCTCAAACTTTGCCACATTAGAGAATCTCTTGAAGTAGAGATGGATGAGAAGAAGAGATTGGGGAGATAAAAGGAAGCACATAGTGCTCTGTGTTGGATGACACAGGAAACACACAAAAAGAAGCCCCAGCTCTTTCCATGGGCTGGGATAGGTCTATATTCTACTAATCAATGCACTGTTGCACTCAACATTTTACATTAGTATGCAGTATATTATTCTGATGCCACTTTTTGACTTTTCCAATAACTAAAACATAAAAATGTGTTGTCTGTGGCAAAATGCAGATAATCATTGAAACTGAATAATGGTACATTGGGATTGATTACATTATTGTCTCTACTTGTGTATATTTGATATTTTTCATACTAAACAGTTCTTATTTAAAAGATGACTTCCAATTATATTTATTCATGTTCAGAAATAGCATTTTTCCTTTCTCTTAATTGTGCCTTGCATGTGGAGGGAGCTCCACTAGTTCAACACCCATTTCCTCATTCCCTCTATGACTCTTGGCCCCAACTTCCCCCAGACAAGTGGAAGGACTTATTTGATAGGTGAGTTTGAGATACGAACATAGGTATATAAATGGCTCATCCCCTGCCCTCCGTCCTTTTGGGAGGCACCTACCCCCAGAAAGCACACACCTGGTCTACCCTCCATGCTGTAAGCTGTAGAGGGGCAGCCCCCATAAGGGGAGGCTAGTTCAGTGCTACCTGTGCCCAAGAAGGTAAGTCCAACTCTGGGGTGGAGTATTAGAAAGTCCATTGTTGCTACAATCCAAGCCTTGTCAACTAGTCTAGGTTTTACAAAGCTGACAGTTTTATGCCAATCTACCTGAGTTCTTTGTCTTTCTCAGAGGATTCAGAATTCTGCAAGAAAGAAGGATGCCTTGCATTGGTCCCTTAAAGCCCTAACAATTCTTACCTCATGCCGGGAAACCCTTTCTACTCTTTCTCCCATGTTCACCTTTGTTGGTCAGCCTTCCTGAGAAGCTTTTCCTGAAGTACTCCATCAGGGGAGTTACTACTTCTTCCTGCACACTCCCACTCTCAGCACTCTGTTTGTTCCTACATTATGTCATCTATAGAATTGTGTCGTCATTATCTGTTTATATGTCTATGTTGCCAACGAGATGGTGCCTTCTAGAGCAAAGAATGTCATTCATCTACATGTATTCAACACTGGCATAATGCCTGGGCCCCAGTTAGGTGTGCTAAAAATGTTCTATAATTGAATGAATGAATGAAAGAATGAGTGAAGTACCTAGTATTTTTGATGAGTAGTTATTAATTCTGAATAGTGATTTATTTTTAAGACCTTAGTCATTTTTGCTGATAGAATCTAAGAGCTCTAATGCCTGAGACATCAATCATGTATCCCATTTGAATTTTAATCTATATTGACTTTATTAATCTATAATTTACAGGCTCTAAAGGCAATGTATTAATTTACTCTGTGATTACACTATGGGAACAGGAGTCAGGAATCCTGAATTTTACTTTTGGCTCTATCACTGATATACCTTTGCCTTTGAAGAAATCACTTCACCAGATTGGTGCCCCAGTTCTATACCTATAAAATGGAGGCACTAATTTTCTTAGTAAGCATTCTCATATCCCTTATTAACTAAAACTTTCCATATAAAACCTGTATTTTCAGTATTACATATTTAGTTATAATTTCAGGCCACACATGAAACTTGGAAGCTTATTGAAAAGCCATTGCATGTAATGCTGAGATATATATTTTTTTACTTTTTATTGGTATAAAAGAATTCTTTAATATTGAAAGAATCAGAGTCCATAAAATTGCTCCTGTTCAATGGAGAGGTAATCGTTTCCACACTTTGACTAAATTAAGGAATAAAGACAAAAGTTGGTATTATTAAATTTGGTGATACATGAGGGGGAAATGTTCACATTAAAATGCAATAATGTATCTGTTGAATGGTTATTTCAATAAGAATGAAAGTTTGATTCAGTATCAGAATAGAATTACATAGCTTCTTCATTTCTAACACCTGGAAAATTTCCCATTGTCACATACCTGTCTCTATAGTTTATGCAGGGAAAGGAGGAAGAAGAAGAGCAAGAGACACTACTGAAATGGTCAAGATATCTGTAACTGAGACAACCAGTAATGCACCCAATATCCATTCTTCCCTTCTTTTGTTAAATACAAAATTCCAATTTTATTCTGAACAACAATATTCTTGAGTTAAAAAAAAAATAAATTTCCAGCCTCTCTTGCAGCTAGGTGTGGCCCTGACATTAAGTTCTGGCCCATAGGATGACAGCAAAAGTTGTTGGATATGTTTCCCAGGAAGAATACTTAAAAGGATGACAGACAGCTATAGCACCCCTGTTGCCCTTTGCCTCGTCTCCTTTTCTTCTATATGGAATATAGACATGATAGCTGACTCTTCAGCAATCATTTTGAGACTTTGAGGATAGAAGCTAGTGCTAAGTACAGCAAAGTAGTAAAACTAAAAGGATTCCAGGTCCCAGGTGACTCCATAGAGTTCTCATGACAATCCCTGGGCATTCTCCAGGACTAACTACTTCCTTTCTGTGATGGAAAATAAACTCTTCATCTCTTTAAGCCACTGTGATCATGTTGCAGATACTGGCTCCCAAGTGCAATTTCTAAGTGTTAGAACACATTCATACCTTAAGAGAAAGACAGTCCCAGACCCACATTACTTTAGAAGTCTTGTCGGGCAAGGAAAACATTGTTAGATGTTTTCCTGCTTTTGTGTGCCAAGTTAAATTTTAAAATCATAGATTGAGAAATGACCAGCTACCCTTGGAAACTCTGCATGGGGTCGTGGCTCCAAGAGACACATTCAAACCCAACAGCTCTCCACCAAGCAGAAAACCAGAGAATTCATTTAGCTCCAAGCATCTGTGATTTCAAGTATATGTGGTCCAATGAGGGAGATGATATTGGATCCCCTGAATACTACATTGTTTTCATCATTACAAATATCTGTTCATAGATCTATTTTTTCCCTATAAACTGTGGGTAGGATCCTTGAGGGCTGAGATGGTCATGTTAGTCATTGCGTCCCAAAGTAGTTGGCACTCTAGAGATAAATATTGAATGAATTAATGAATTTGTAAGCTCTGAAGTTCTCATGGGTAACTAGTGGGGCTAAGGGCCATAGGCTAGCTTTAAGCATGTCCAGAAACCAAGAACAGCCAGTTCATTCTTCCCTTTGCTGAAAAAAAGCGATGGGTAAAATGAGAATGGGAAGGGAAAGTAGTCTTTTTCTCTCCACATTTAGAGAAGAGACATTCCACATGAAAAAGATGGTACTGACTGCACTACTGGTTCATCATTTTGACATTCCTGGGATGACAGGAATCCTTGCCCCCCCCCTTCTGTTGTAGGAAAACAATCCACACTTAGATCCAAAGGCTATGAGAAGGAGCTGGCAGGGGGAGCAAGCAGTCACAAAGTGGAGGAAAGTATTTCCATCCGAGGGGAAAACACAGCAACGTGATAAAGCAGGAAGCATTTGGGGAATCTTTACTACTTTGGTGAGAGATGCCTTGTGTCTAATCACAAAATTCCACTCAGATTAGTAATAGCAATCTGAAACCAGTTCCCAAAGTGGTTTTGGACTTGGAATAACTTAATCAAAGAAAATCTTAAAGTCCAATATGTAAAACAACAGAAGTGGAGCTTCCCTGGTTGAAGAGGCAGGTGAGAGATTCAGTGATCTCCTATTCCCCATCCCTCCATCTCCCCCTATCCCCACATTGCCCTTGCTGGAAAGAGCACAGTTTGAAAACCACTCAGTACTATCTGCTTGCTCTGCCTATAAATGAACCCATAAGTTAAGGAAATATCCATTCCTTTACTCATTTCCCAGCAGCAGAAGTAACAGATTAGCCCCAAACTGAAACCTTCAAAATTCAACCGAAGCCTAGAGTCCAAAGTGCCTCCCCTTTCTCTGACAACTATTTCACCCATCTGCTGTTGCTCAGAATGAAGCAAGACATTAAATTATTCTTTCAACATTTGCCTGAATGCATTCCTTTCACTTGACAGTGTACTTTAGTTTAAGAGAAGCGATTTGTTATATGAATTATGCAAAAAGCTTTAACATGACTGACTAACACCTTTCCTTACATATGCCTTTGATAACTTCCCAAAACAGCCTTTGGCCATCAGAAAGACCAGGAAAGAGTCCAATTAGGTACCTTAGTCCATTCTTCTTGATCAAGCAACATTTCTGGTGTTTCACGTTCTTTCAGTTGCTCAGATTTAGTGCCATCCTATCTGGACACCAGATGTTTTATTTGAAAATAGTTGCTAGAATATAAATGAAATGAAAACTAATCAGGTTGTTATAAATTCAAATAAGGTAGATTGTTTCTTTGAGAAAATCTGTGGTGACTGAGTTAGCAAAGAAGTATTTTCATTAAATGAAACTTGGGCACCACACTTAGCACCATGTAATCTCACATAGCTCTGGGCACTCCATAAATATTAAACAGTAACAGTAAAACCACCATGGCCATGACCCGAAACACCCCTGGATTCTCTTGGCTTCTCATGAACACTAACTGCCTAACCTGTCTAATGATATGATGTTTGTAAGGGGAAAACTTGTAAACTGACAGCCTAATTCTGCACTTAACTAGGAAAAAGAAGCATAGTTCTTGTCAAGCAAGTTTAAAAGTTCAAGTATTTATTTCTAGATGCTGATAATAAATGTAGCCACTTCTCCTATGCTCGGTTATTGGGTGGAGACAACTTAGGCTCAGGATGCTGTTTTCAAAGTTCAACCATAAGCACAGAACGTTCTCGATACTTCAAGTTTACTTATTGTATTAGTTTGCTAGGGCTCTCATAACAAAGTATCCTAGGCTAGGTGGCTTAAACAACAGAAATTTATTTTCTTACAATTCTGGAGGCTAGAAGTCTGAGATTGAAGTGTCAGCAGGATTTATTTCTTCTAAGACCTCTCTTTTAGCTTGCAGATGGCCATCTTCTCTTTACATGATCTTCCATCCATGTGTGTCTATGTCCTTACCTCCCTCTCCTATAAGGACATCAGTTATATTAGATTAGGGGCCTACCCTAATGATCTCATCTTACCTTCGTCATCTCTTTCAAGGCCTTGTCTCTGCATAAGTCAGATTTAGGGGTTAGGACTTCAGCATATGAATTTGGAGATGCAGTTTGGCCCATAACACTTATAGTAACTAAAGGGGGCTTCATGTGCACTTATAACCCAATCCCTCATTTTACAGTTGAGGAAATTGAATCCAAAGAGATGAAGTTTCATGCCGATGAAGATATTTCAGGTAGGGATAGATTGAGGTAGGGACAAAACTAGGACCAGGACAAAAGTTTCTTGGGCTTCCAGTCCACTGCCCTTTCTTGAAAATTTACAGAGAAATAAATGGTTCCATGAAAAATCTTACTTTATGTCCAGTGGAGTTGTGGTGTAAAATGCATTGCAGCAGTTCCTGGATCATTGTTGATATGTGAATGGGCACAGTGACATTCACATTGGAGCTGGCCACTTCCTCTTAGTCTCAGATATAATTGCACTGACTTTTGGCTTCAGATTTATAAGCAAAACTAGGTGACTTCACTTGTCTGTTAAGAAGTATATGCATTTCAGGTACCCTCAAGGCAATCCTCTGGAAGTGGAAAGAAAAATATTAGAATTTCTATGTTACCTTCTTTATCTTAAAGAAACAAATTACTTGAGATGCACAAAATGTATGGATTGACACTGGTCAGGTGCCATGTGGCACTAAGGGAAGAATGGGTGTTCCCTGAGAGGCACTTTGAGTGTTGTGATCAATTATAATTTATAGCCGGTGCCTGGTTAAATGAATTTATGGTTTATATCATCTAGATTGAACTAAATTACCCCTCATGAAATGGACAAATGGCTTGAAAGGATTCTTTCAAACACCCTGCAGATTGAAAATAGCATAAATAATAAAAGCACAAGTAAATAAGAAAATGGCTGAGCTGAATACTTTTATTTCCAGTATAAGCTCATCATGTGACACAAGATGAGATAAAAGCAATGATGACCTAATTATATCTGACATGTTGAATCTCATTCTTCTCATATTTTTTTCTTTTTAAAGGGGAAAAAAATCCCATAGGATTTTATGTGATTGATAGGAAAAAAACTTATTTTTAAAGTAGGGCTTATTTTCTCTTTATCTCGTTCTTTATGCGTTTACTTGTGGTTACGTGTACATCATGTACAGCATATGCACATAGGATGCTATAAGGTACCAAGCATGTTTTACAGTGTTCATCAGTGCATGTGTAAGTAAACGTACACATTAAGTTTTGCTCTATTTTTTGTTGACATACCTCTAAAAAGTTCAGCAGCCACTGGCCACAGTATTCTAAGCAGTGAAAGGACGGGACAGGAGCCTTCCTGCAAGGAGCTGCCCTTACTTCTAGAGATTTCTGTACACAGGGGCATATTTGTATTTTGGGTTATTGTTTTTAAGCTTTTTATTATTTCAAAATATTAAGGGGGTACAAAGGTTTTTGTTATGTAGATACCTTTTATAATGCTTAAGTCAGGGCTTTTAGTGTACCTATCACCCAAATAGTGTTTTTAACTTTTTACTGATATTTAATATATATATATGAAAGTTGCACAAATCACAATGACTTTCCTCAAAGTGAATGCATTCATGTATCCAATACCCAGATCAAGAAGTATAATAATTCCAGAATGCCAAAGGCCTCTCTCATGGCCCTTGCCAGTCAGTAGCCCAGCCAAGGATAATAACTATCCTGTATCTTATATTATAGATTCATTGTGCCTCTTTTTAAACTTTATATAGACGGACTCATTCTCCTTGTCTTTTTCTCATTGATTTGTAGGAGTTCTTTATGTATTCTGGATGCAAATCCTTTGTGTTAAAAATATTTATGTATTCATATGTATTGAAAAATACTCTCTTCCACTCTGTGGCTTGGCTTGCCTTTTTATACTCTTAGTAGTATCTTTTCATGAATAGAAGTTCTTAATTTTAATATAGTCCATTTTATCAAAAATTATTCTTTTCAAAGAAAAAAAGCCTGCCAGCCAAGAATTTTATTTCTTGCCAGACTAAGTATCATAAATAAAGGAGAAATAAAGTCTTTCCCAGACAAGCAAATGCTGAGAGAATTTGTCACCACTAGACCAGCCCTACAGAAATACTCAAAGGATTCTTAAACATGGAATTCAAGAAGCAATATTCACCACCACAAAAACACATAAAACACACAAAAATACAAAACTCACAGGTTTTATAAAACAATCACACAAAGGAGAAAGAGAAATGAATTAAATGACAACATGACAGGAGTTTAACAAACCACAAAGACAAAAAGACAGATAAAAGGAAAGAAACAAAGAAATAATATTAATAAAACAACTAGAAATCAACTAACAATATGACAATAACAAAGCCTCACATATCAATATTAACCTTGAACATAAATAGATTAAATGCTCCACTTAAAAGATAGATTGGTAGAATAGATTTTAAAAATATGATTCATCCATATACTCCTTACAAGAAACTCACCTTCCTCATAAAGATACATGTAAACTGAAAGTAAAGGGATGGAAAAAAACTTCCACACAAATGGAAACCAAAAGAGAGCAGGAGTAGCTATACTTATATCAGATAAAACAGACTTTAAATAAAAAACAGTAAAAAAAGATAGAGAAGGTCATTATATAATGATAAAGGGATCAATCCAGCAAGAAGATATAATGATTCTAAATACACAGGCATCCAATATCAGACCACCCAGATTCACAAAATAATTATTAGTAAACCTAAAGAAAGAGACAGCAACACAATAGTAGGTGGGGGGGTGGGGGGTGGTCAATACCCCACTCACAGCACTAGACAGATCATCAAGACAGAAAATCAACAAAGAAACGTTGGACTTAAATTGGACTTTGGTTCTCTGGTAAAAGTTTCCATTAATCTATGCTTCTTTCTTTTTTCTATTTTCTTGAGCGTAATAATTACGGTTGTTTGAAAGCTCATACCTCTTAACTACAATACTAGATCACCTGTGAGTCTGTTTCTACTGTCTGACTTTTCTTTTGGAGTTTGGTTATATAATGATGTTTCTTGGCATAACTAATAATTTTTGTTTGAATGACAAGCATGTTGACTCCAGATAATGTTATATTTCACCAGAGAAAGTTCATAATTTCCTCTCTCGTTATCATAGATTCAGGGGGAAGACAATCCCGTTTATCCAATTGGAAGTGAGCTGAGTCAAGGCTGTGTTGCAGTTTTGGTAAAACTTAGTCTAGCTCTAAACACTTTATCTAAAGAAAAACACTAATAACTGAGAATCTGATGAGTTTTTGCTTCCCCAGAACTAAGAGATGTGAAAAAGCCCCTCTGTTTTTAAACTTAGTTTTGTTAACTTCATAGGTATCTTCAGAATTTGGCAAATATCTTGAGGAGAAAATAAACCGTGTATTTGAGGCCCCTCAAATGTTTAGTTTTTGACATTCTAGCCTTGTACAACTGCAAAAACTCTACTGGTTTCTTTGACTTCTGACAGAAACCCTCTGCCTCAGCCCAACAAAATGTTCAGCCATGAGCAGAACAAAATCCTTCAAAAAGAGAGAGAGAGAGAGAGAGAGAGAGAGGGAGAGAGAGAACATGAAGGTGATTAGCTTATCTCTAAGAGGTTTTCTCCTTTCCAGAATTTTAGTCCTTCTATTCCTCCTTGCTTCTCCATTTCTTTTTTTTTTTTTTTAATTTCAGAATATTACAAGGACACAAATGTTTTGGTTACACAAATTGCTTGTGTACAATTTGAGTCAAAGTTATAAGCGTGCCTATCACAGAGATAGTGTGCATTACACCCATTAGGTGTGTGAATTTGCTGATCCCCTCCTCCCCCTCCCACCTGCTGGATTTCCAATGAATTTTATTTCCACACATGCACGTACACACTGATCTATTAATTCCAATTTAATGGTGAGTACATGTGGTGTTTGTTTTTCCATTATTGTGATACTTCACTTAGAATAATGGTCTCCAGTTCCATCCAGGTTAATACAATAAGTATTAGTTCACCATTTGATTTTAGGGCTGAGTAGTACTCCAAGGTATGCCATATTTTACTAATGCACTCATGTATTGATGAACACTTGGGTTGTTTCTACACCTTTGCAATTGTGAATTGTGCTGCTGTAAACATTTTTAATGCAGGTGTCTTTTTTATAGAATGTCTTTTTTTCCTTTGGGTAAATAAACAGTAGTGGGATTGCTGGATCAGATGGTAGTTCTACTTTTAGTTCTCTGAGGTATCTCCATACTACTTCCCATGGAGGATGTACTAATTTTCAGTCCCACCAGCAGTGTATGAGTGTTCCTATCTCTCCACATCCATGCCAACATTTGTTGTTTGGGGACATTTTGATAAAAGCCATTCTCACTGGAGTTAAGTGATATCGCATTGTGGTTTTGATTTGCATTTCCCTGATGATTAAAGATGTGGAGCAGTTTTTCATATGTTTGTTGTCCATTAGTCTATCTCCCTTTGAAAAGTTTCTATTCATCTCTTTTGCCCACTTTTTGATGGGGTTGTTTGATTTTTTTTTTCTTGTTAATTTGTTTCAGTTCTTCTATCAGCCGTTTATTGGATGTATAGCATGCAAATATTTTCTCTCATTTTGTGGGTTGTCTATCACTCTAATGATTGTTTCCTTGGTCATGCAGAAGGTTTTTAATTTGATTAGGTCCCATTTATTTAATTTTGTTGTTGCTGTGATTGTTTCTGTTGTCTTATTCATAAATTCTCTGCCTAGGCCAATATCTATAAGAGTTTTCCCAAAATTTTCTTCTAGAATTCTTATAGTTTCATGCTTTAGGTTTAAGTCTGTTATCCATCATGAGTTGATTTTTGTGAGTGGTGAGAGGTGCAGATCCTGTTTCAGTCTTCTACATGTGGCTATCCAATTTACACAGCATCATTTATTGAATAGGGATTCTTTTCCCCAGTGTATGCTTTTGTCTGCTTTGTCAAAGATCAGATGGTAATATAAGGATGGTTTTATATCTGGGGGATGGACACACTTATAACTTTGACTCAAATAGTACAAAAGCAATTCATGTATTCAAAATTTTTTACCCCTGTAATATTCTTAAATAAGAAAAAAAAAAATCCATCACTATCAAATGGGCTTCATCCCAGAGATGGAGGGATGGTTCAACATATGAGAATCTATAAATGTAATTAACCACATAAAAAGAAGTAAAAACAAATACCATATGATCCTCTCAATAGACACAGAAAAAGCATTTGACAAAATTCAACACCCTTTTATGATAAGAATGCTTAACAAAATTGGCATAGGTGGGACTTACCTCAAAATGATAAAAGCCATATATGACACACCCACAACTGACATCATACTGAATGTGGAAAAATTGAATGCATTCCTGCTTAGAAATGCAACCAGACAAGGTTTTCCACTATCACCACTTCTATTTGACATAGTGCTGGAAGTCCTAGCCAGAGCAATCAGACAAGAGAAGGAAATCAAGGGTATCCAAATGTGGGTGGAAGAGGTCAAATTATTGCTCTTTCTGACAATATGATCTTATATCTAGAAAACTCCAAAGATTCTGCCGCAAGACTACTAGAGTTGATAAATACATTCAGAAATCTCAGGTTACAAAATCAATGTACACAAATCAGTAGCATTCACATACGCCAACAGCAGTCAAGCTGAGAACCAAATCAAAGACTGGATACCTTTCACAATCCCAACAAAGAAAATAAAATACCTAGGAATATATTTAACTAAGGAGGTGAAAGACCTCTACAGGGAGAACTATGAAACACTGAGGAAGGAAATAGCAGAGGATGTAAACAGACATAAAAACATGCCACACTCATGGATCAGCAGAATCAACATTGTTAAAATGTCTATACTACTCAAAGTGATCTATAGATTCAATGCAATCCCTATTAAAATACCAAGATCATTTTTCACAGATCTAGAAAAAATAATTCTACGCTTCATATGAAACCAGAGAAGACCCCATTTAGCCAAAGCAACCTTAAGCAAAAAGAACAAATTTGGAGGCATCAATTTACCAGACTTTAAGCTATACTACAAGGCTATAGTAACCAAAACAGCATGGTACTGGCACAAGAACGGAGATATAAACCAATGGATCAGAACAGAGAATCCATTTTTTTTTAAACATATGAATTTGTATGTGAGTGAGTGTGTGTGTGTATGTGTGTGTGCATGTGTTTTATCAATCTTTTCTGGATGTTTTTGGCATGAATGTATGACATAAACTATTTATTTTACCCTGTAGTATAAATCCTGTCTGTTTGAGAAGTAAAATAAACAGTAGTCTTAATTACTTGCTGCTTGGAAGAGGTTTTGAATCCCTAAATTCTGTCTAAAGGGTTTTTCTTTTTCTTCTTTGATTGTTTTATGGATGAAGAATTACATTAGGACCAATATTTATTTTTTAAATCTTGTTGTTTAAAGGCCAAGGGCAACGTGAAATAACAAAGTTAAATGGTCCTTTTGTAGTTTGAAATCTAGCCAGTCATAGGGCAATTATAAAAAGCAAGCACTTACATGAACACAAAACAAGCTGGTGACAAACATGCAGAATATGGTGACTTGTGTAATGTACTTTTCTCACTATCAAGTTGAAACCCTCTGTTGCATTAACTAAATGTCAAATGGAGTGGTTGAGAATGCCATGAGCTTCTTAAATATACTACACACATCATTTGTCAACTGTTTCTTTAGCAAGAGTAAGTTATTCATAAAAAAATACTTTTTCATTATATATTAATTCTGATCTGAATTTCATTAGGATATGAAAATTACATAGGGTAAAATACCTGTTCATATGAATATATCTCTCTCTGAGGATGGTATTTTGGAATTATTATTTATCATATTTTAAGGGGAAAATAATTCTTTCCTTTAATTATTTAAAGATATCCAATGAAGCTTAGAATAATGTATTGAATTTTTCACAAATAAATTCTGCCATTTTATTTTATTTTTACTTATTACCAATGATAATGTTAATAATTTTAATATAATAATCTCTAAATATTGTTAAATGCTGAACAATCTTTCATAAGACCCAGTGCTTTCTGCTTTCTGCCCCATCTCATTAAATCATCACAGCAACTATATGAGTAGTTATTCTTGACCTAATTTTACAGATGAGGAAACTAAGTTTAGGCTGATACCTAGATCTGTTTGATTCCAGAGCTAATACTCTTAACCACAAGAGTATGTTGTCCCTAAGGATAAATGAAAGGTGATGCATTGATTTCCAGTTTGATAGATACCTATTTCTCGCTCCTTTTCAAACTGCATTAGGTGGACAGATAGGTAAAGATAGAAAAGTGTAAGTCAAATTTATCAATTCTGTCACTTGTCTAAGGCTCAAATAAATGTTGACCGAGGAGCAAAGGTTGCAGTTAAGATAAATTTCTGGTATTATCTGAAGATCACAATTTTCTGTGTCATCTCTGTTCAACAAGAACTTAAAAGGCTAACCTTGTGAATTCTTCTCATCCCTGCTCTTTCTGTGGAGATAACTCTCCTGTCCCTACTTTCTTGCTGCTTCTTCGGTGCCTCATGGCTTAATCTGATCCTTTACTTTCCAATGACCTAAATTCTACTGAAAAGAGCTGTGTAATCCAATCAGTTGTCAATACTAGCTCTATTGAGCTGCATTTGGTGATTGATTACTTTTTGATAAAAATCATAATTCATTACATAATGACCTTGACTCATCCTACCTTCCTTTTTCCCTTCACCTGTGCTTTCAATTATTATTACCATCATTGTTGCTGCTGTTGCTGCTACTGCAGTTGTTATTATTGTCCATGTGTCTTAATTAATGTTTTCATTTTACACCATTTAGCCAGACAAGTCTACCTTACTGATATTTCCCCACCATATGCCTCTTTCTTGTTAATCTTAATAAAGATATCAAAGACTCCAATCTCATTATAAATTAATTCTACTTCCTCTGGGATACTTAAAAATTTTAGGTCTCTGTAAAAGCATCTGCTATAGGTTTACTTTTTTTTCCATTCTGTAGTTTTTATATCATTTTTAAATCAAAACAATAAGAATAAAGGTGTATCTTAGATCATAATCCCCATGCTTATATTATTTGCATGATAGCCAATCTTAATTTTTGTGGTCTTATTTTCAGTTCATTATTTAAAATAACTCTTTTCGCTCAGATTGAATGACTTATAGGTAGAAGTATTTTTAATGGTTTTAGAAGATTCCTTAGACAAATGCTGAAAATTATAGTCCAGTTTTTGGAAGTAACACTTCTGAATATAGCCCTTCTGAACACTGGAAGGTAACGCTCTAGGAAATAGGGATCAGTGTAGCCAGGCAACGATTTCTAAATCATCACATGGTCAAGCAGTAAGGTGAATATGAAAAATGCAGGCAGAGGTTCTATAGAACCCCTCTGGAGGGGATGTCTTAATATTAGCATTACAAAAATGTCTCCAGCTCCCCAATCTTAAATACATAATTTGTGAATAACATTATGGGTTTGCAGCTGGCAGTGAAGCATGATATATTGTTAATGCTTTTTGCAAACGTTCGAGTGGCTATCTATGAAGACTCTATTGTCTCTGATGGCTTTCATATAGCACAGTCCAAAAAACACTTCAATTTCCTGCTAAACTAGAGATTTTACTGTTCTTCAGATCATTAGAATTTTTATTACATCTAAATAAGAGAAGCCATTATTAGGATCAATTCATAGCTACAGAGTTTGCAATTTTAGAATTTGCTCTATGAATTTGGCTTGTACTCTCTGGAATCTAAGCTTTCATTTTTGGGGGGGAAAAGATAAGTTAACTTTTTGTAGCTCTCTTGGATAGGAAGACAGCCCTGACAATATTTAAATACTGTGCCAGAAAGCCAAGCATATCAGGTTCCAATTAACATTCTCAATCCAAACTCATCTCAATTTTTCTCGGGTTGAAGGAGATTGGGCTATACTGAAGGGTTGTACTTATAAAGTGATTATGAAATTTTCTCCTGTCATTCAGTTTTGTGTGATATCTCTGGGCAATTTCTGATGTTGCTACTGTGGCAACAGCATATTTAGTGCTTGTCACAGATAGAAGCATTCTGAAATTGTAAGGGAGGAGCCCTGATTTATAATGTGCTACAAATTGCTCTCAGCACTGGAATACAAATTCAAATATGATAGTTGATACCAATCTGCAATGTATTTTGGAGTAATCCCAATTGCTTATGAAAATCCCTTGATGGTTTAGGGATACATTTTGTCTACCAAACAGTCACTCTGACTGCATTGAGAATTCAGACACAATTTTTAAAATGCAAAAGGGATTTCAGGGTAAATTAGATTTTTTAAACCCCAAGTGTTCCAAATAGAGGCATCTTTGCTTTAAGCACCAAGACCTTGTAAGACTGCAGATAGGATGTCTCTGAGAAAAATTCCATTCCTGATAAATATGACTGGGAATGTCAATTGAGCACAACTTTAAACAATCTATGCGTGTTAGGCATTTTCCTACATGAAGAGAAAGTTGTGCATATTTCATCATTTCCTTTCATGTCTTTATTGCAAGAACACTTCATATGTGCTAACACACACTCACACACACACACACACACACACACACACACACACACAGAGAAGTAAATTCATTGGCAACTGTTTGTACAATAGCCTAAAGAGTTCCAGAGTGGAAAAAAAGTGTGCAATGTGGCTCTTGAGCCAATAGAGTTATAACATATTCTGATTGTTTGTTTAGAATCCAATACATTCATAACGCATTGCTTGCTTAGAATTTCAGAATAAATTCATCATAAACAAATCTCAAGTTCAAGTGCCTGTATCTAACTTGAGGGGAATAGAGCAGATAGGCATAGCTAGCTAGATTAATCAGTACACTGTCATCAGCAGTGAGAAAGAACAGTCCCAGCACCCTGAGCTGTTATCTGGACGGGACGGCCAGCAAGAAGGTATGAACAGCAAGAAGGTAGACTTTCCTGGGGCAATGAACATGGTCCTTGCCCACTGAAAGACCTAGGAGAATTTCTCAAACTAGTTTCTAGATCAGAGACAGACCAGGACAGGATGATTTGCTGTTCTTTATCATGTTATAGTTGAGAAAGAGGTCAGTAGACATATTTCATGTAAGTTAAAGCTTTGCATTAGTTTGCTAGGGCTGCCTCAAGAAAGTACCAAAGACTGAGTAGCAAAGAACAACAGAAATTTATTTTCTCACAATTCTGGAAGCTGGAAGTCCCGATCAGAGTGTCAGCAGGGCTGGTTTCTTCCGAGGCCTCTCTCATTGGCTTTCAGATGGCTACTTACTCTCCATGTCTTTCTGTGATCTTCCCTCTGTGTGTGACTATGCCCTTATCTCCCCTTCTTATAAGGACACCAGTCCTATAGAATTAGGGCTATCTTCATTTTAACTAAACGACATCTTAAAAAACCCTATCTCCAAATACAGTCCCAAACTGAGGTACTACTGGGAGATAGGACTTCAACATATAAATTTGGAGGAGGACACAAATCAGCCCATCACAAGCCTAGAGGTTGATATTAATTATGTTTCATCTCTACTGAATTTTATGTTTCCTTATGCTTTTGCGATATTGCAAAAAGCATTTTGACACATTGGAGACTCCCTGCTTGATATGATAAGAATATGTTAAAGAAACCAATGGAGGATTTGACACTGCTTGGTCCTGAAATGGGCCTGCTAGTGTCACTTATGCAGTTATCAGCCACCCTACACTATACGCTTCAGAGAACTGTATTATGGTTCAAGTTTGGCCATGGGACTTGCTTTGGCCAATAAAATGCAAATGGAAGTGAGATGTGCCACTTCCAAGTAGAAAGAAGCACTGTGAGCCATTGTATGTTCTATCAGGTTCTCCTTTCCTTTGGCCACGAGCACTAAATTTTCCCAGATAGGGCACATAACAGAAGCAACATGTTGTAAGCCACCAAGATCTTGGAGTAGTTGCCACAGTATCGTTTAGCCAAAGCTAGATGATACCTTCTGCATTTCTTCTCCTTGCCCCTGAGCCTCCTGCTTACTTGTATTGTTGAACAGTTCACCAGTTACTAGAAACTCCACTAGCATGTCCCATACAGATCCATCTGCCCACTCTGGGAAGGGTCGTAAGTTGTCCTTACCCAAATAAAACTCTAATTCCTTTTTCCCCCAATCAGCAATCAGGAAAAGCAATTTGACCAAACTGACACATAAGAAGGTATGTGGAAACCTCTGCTGACCAAAGTGATGTATGACTTTGCTATGGAAATCTCTGATTTAAGCAGAGATGTATTAACTTAAAAAAAAAAAAGACTAATAACGGGATTTCAAAAAGTTGTCTGGCAAACAAGAAGGCATTCCAATGTCTCTAACATTGCTTTATGTACTTGCCCAATACTCTCTTCTAGAAAAAATTTCAATACAAACCTTAGTGATTGTTTTTGAGCTACAATTTGAACTATATACACCTACAATTTCTTGCTATATGCAGACACTGTGCAAGACTCTTCACATGCATTATTCCATGTAATCTCCTCAATTGTTCTATACAACACGTACAACTTTTTATTCCCATACTACAGGTAAGTAAATTACTCTATGGTTCATAAATGCTATGTAACAGTGACATCGATACTCCTTTTATTCTCAGAACCTCAGGGAAAACAAAGCATTATTGAAGATTTTTAAGATTTTTCTTCTTTTTTACTTTATGATCTGTACTTTAATTTTTGATGGTATTTATGATAAAGGGAGTAAAGGCAGAATGTCTCGGTAAATTGAAAATCAAAGGTTGATCTATCTGCCTGCTTCAAACACTTAGAAATAATAAATGAGAAAGAAAACATAACCAAAAAGAGAAAACAAAAAAGAGAAAGATGTATCAAAACTCAAAAGCAAATCAAAAATCCCTGTAGATCAAAAAAGAAACGGAAACCCAGAGCAATAATGGAAAGGAGGGTGTAGGTGGTAAAACCACAGCCTATCAGATTCTGGTGGTGGTCGCAAAGCTTGTTCCTGCAAGGTAATAGGAACTAAAGTGTTCCATGCCAGACCAATATTTAGAGCTAAGTTTATTGCTTAAAGCCAGAAGCTGAAGGTGGCTTCCAAAAGAAAAATATCATACACTTATAAAACTTTATTCTTTACTAGGATGTGGGGGTCTGAGTGGAAGCAACAGTGTAACTTCTGGGTAGGAAGAAGGGAGCACAAAGGAAGAGAGCAAAGGAAAAAAAAATCTCCCCACTTAAGATGAGCTCACAAACCCAAATTCCAAAGCACAAAGAAAACTAAGCCTAACTAAGCAAGCCAAAAATAAATAAACAAATTAAGTAAGCTCACTCCAAATGAGATCAATGTCACAACACAATCTAACAAAGATTTTAAAATATGTTTGGTTAGGATGTTCAAAAGGATAAATGAAGCAACAATATCTACAAAAATATAACAATAGATAATGAAATAAAGTTTTGGAAATGAAAGAAGATGCTTATGAAAAATAATTAATTAGGAATCTTGAAACTGAAAAAATACATCAGAGGAATAGAAAAAAAAAATAAGGGGATAAATTCCAGACTGTACTTAAGAGAACATGTATCCAATAGGAGTTCCAGCAAAAGAGAAGTGAAGAAATAATGGTTGAAAATGTCCCAGAGTTGAAGAAAGATACCAGTCCTTGGATTAAATGAGTACTTTAAGTTCTGAGCAGGATAAAGAAGAATAAATCCATGCCCAGTTTAAAAAAAAAAATCTAAAAGCTGCCAAAAATTACAGATGACCTACAAAATAATGGGAATTAAGTTGGCAACAAAACTTTCATTAGCAACAATACAAGCCAAAAGACAATGGAATAATATTTTCAAAGTAAATATCAGATTTTATGCACAGCTAAACATTTAATTAAGAGTGAGGGGAAAATAAAGGCTTTTTTACACATATAAAAATAAGAGTTTGCCACTCACAGATTCTAATTAAAAGAATTATTAAAAAATATCTTTCAACATGAAGGAAATTAAAGCCAGGAAGCAGGTGGATGTGGATGACTTGCACAGCTCAACAATATGCAATGTCCCCCACTATGGAACAGTTACATTTTCCTGTTCCTCTTGAAGTCATGCTTGGCCATGTGACTTGCTTTGGCCAAGGAAATGTGAGCAAAAAATGATATACAGCTCTCTTGCATGGAAGCTTTAAGAGCCAGCACATTCCCCCTTTGCCCCAGCAGATGGGGACTGCTCCTTCAGAATGCAGGAGCTGACCCCTCGTCAACCCATAGTGTAAATGAAATAAAACTTAGTTGTTTAAACCACTTCTTTTAAAGTTGTTAGTTCAGTAGTATGAGTATGAAAATCGATTATAAAAAAACTTGGAGAGATGACAAAAATTAATAAAATATGCCAGGAAATTAATTAAAAATCAATTAGAAAAGTACTAATTATTAAGGAACTTCCAAATCTCTGGGCAACATGGAATATGTTCAAAAGAGAGTTTAAAAATATTCTGGAAGTCATAGAACTACTTAGCTTAAGCTTTGTTTAAAAATGTATTGATAAGTGTGTATGTTTAAAAGTTAAGATATTCACCAGAAGAATAGAGAAGCAATCTAAAGCCTTCAAACCACAGGGTAGAGAAAGGAGGAGGTTGAAAACTCACCCAATTCATGTGAAATTAGGACAAAGAGAGAAGAGCTTAAGAAGAAGATATAAAGAAAAATTATGATAAACAGAAATTATAAAAGAATATGGCATTAATAGGTCCAAAAATAAAAAGTCACAATAAAATGAAAGGAGTAAAGTCACAGATTAAAAGATCAATCAGATTGGATCAAACTGAATCTAAGCAGATTAGATTTTCTACAATCCACATATTTGCTGCTTTACAAAAAACACACCTAACTCAAAGTCACACACAAAGATATGGAAATGGACACCAAACAAATACTAATTGTTATGCACTGAATTTTGTTCTCCCCAAAATTCACATGTTGAAGTACCAGCCCTAGTACTTCAGAATGTGATCTATTTGGAAATGGGGTCTTTAAAGAGGTAATTAAGTTTAAATGAGGTAATTATGGTGGGCTTTAATTTAATACGACTGATGTCCTTACAAAAAGAGGAAATTAGGACACAGACACACACAAAAGGACCATGTAAAGACACAGGGACATCTGAAAGCCAAGGAGGGAGGCCTCAGGAGAAACCAACCCTGACCGTTCAGACTTCCAGCCTCCAGAACTGTGGGAAAATAAATTTCTGTTGTCTAAGCCCGTGGTCCCCAACCCCCGGGCCATAGCCTGGTACTGGTCCCATGGCCTGTTAGGAACCGGGCCGCACATCACTGCCTGACCTCTGTGTCCCCCACCCCACCTCCCCAGATCTGTGGAAAAATTGTCTTCTATGAAACTGGCCCCTGGTGCCAAGAAGGTTGGGGACCACTGGTCTAAGCCACCCATTCTGTGGCACTTTGTTATGGCACTGCTAGAAAACTAATACACTTACCCAAAGAAAGCTAGTGGAAATATTAATGTCAGAACAAACAGAATTAAAGTAAAAAAGCATTAATACCATTAAAGTGGGACATCAACCTTGAAAACGCATCAATCCAACACAGACATAAAGCCATTCCCTCTTGAAGCCACTCCAGTCAAGCTCTAGTTCCTACCACCCTCAAAAAATTATTCTAGTCAATGTCGCTGAAATCCTTCACATTATCAAAAACTAATGGGCGGCCTTCTGTCTCCATCTACACACCCAAGACAGAGGCTGCTGGTTGTCTCCGCAGAATGGCCACAGTGGAGGGAGGATGTGGAAAAAGTCATCCGCTGTGATGCAGGGCAGACAGAGAGGAAGGCAGGGAGCGGATATGAGAGCAAACAGACAAAACTGGCACAGTAGTAATTAACAGGTGTCACCAGGTGAATACTGTACAGGGAACACTTCATTTCTACCCCCACCCCTGATTCTCCCAAGTCTTTCCCATCTCACGAAACGGCAATCCCATTCACCCAGTTGCTCAGGCAAAAATCTTAGGAACCCTTCTTGGTTCCTCTGTTGCTATTCTATGTGACATCTAATTCATCGGCAAATCCAGTGGGCCGAATAGCCAAAATATATTCTGAATCCTCCCACATGTGACCATGACCTCTTCAGTGCAAACCACTGCCACCTCTTCTGCCTGGACTGTCCCATCAGCCTCCTTACTCGCCATCTGTCTCCCCTCTTGTTTTGCCGTAGTTAGTTCTCCGTGCAGCTGGCAGAGGTACCTTTTCAAAACAAAAGTCCTCCCCTGTCGTTCTGACCTTGCCATTCTTCAAACACACCTGTCGTGCTCCCTCAACATGACATGCTCCCTCCTTGGGGTCTTTCCATCATCTCCACCTGGAATGACATTCCCCAGACACCCACATAGCTCCCTTCCTTGCTTTGTCCAGTCCCTCTCATGGGTCACCTCCTGACAGAGCCTTCTCTGACCACCCCTGTAGCAGCGGCTCCCAGTCCCAACCTGTCGTCTCTCTCCTTACCCTGTTCTACCCTTCTGCACAGCGCTAGCTGTGACACCTGATTCAAGACAGGGTCTATTTATTGTTTGTTATCTGTCTCCCAGACTAGAATATAAGCTCTCTGAAAGTAGAGAATTTTCTGGCCTTGTTCTCTGTACCTGGAACAGGGCTGGACATATCATTGGTACTCAGTAAATATTTATTGGTGGAATGAATACTTAAGTCAGTGATTAATCGTGAAATTGTATGTACCTAAAAGCAAGAAGGCATGAAGTCATTTTCTCTTCAATCTCCTGTAGTCAGCAAGGCCTTGAAATATTTAAGCAAAATCTGAGAGCATTAAAGAGAAATTGTTAATCTTCAAGTTATACCCTTATTTATAGCAAGTGTAATAGATAAACTAGATTTTTCAAAATAGTAAGAATATAGAAGATTTGAACAAATGAATATAGTTTGATCTAAAATATATGTGAAACCTTACGTCCTCCAAACAGAGAATATACATCCTTTATATACATACATTGATGAAATTTAATGATGCGCTAAATCAGAATGGAAGCTCTACCAAATTTCAATGGATCTACATCATACAGACCCTATTTTTGTCCACAACACAATTAAAATCAAAGTCAGCAATAAAAATATACTAAGTTAAGAAATATATGTTTGGAAACTTAATAAAAATGGGACTTTTAAATATGTATGGATTAAAAGAAAATCAGAACAGAAATTACTGGCTGATGCTAACGTCATTACATTTCAAAATTTATGCTGTTCATCAAAAGTATGTTTTAGAGTTAAATGTATGATCTTCAATAAATTTGTTACGAAATAATATTTTTTAAAAAATAATTAAGCATTCAAATTAAGAAACTAGAAAAATAACAGAGTACACTGTAAGTGTATGAGGCAGGAAGCAAAATACCAAAAAAAGACATTTATGAAACAGAAACAAACAATAGAGAGGATTATAAAATAAAAGTTGGTCTTTGAAAAAATAGACCATAAGTAATATTATACATAAAAGGGACATAAGTACATATAGAGAAGGATAGAATCATTTAAGTAACTTTGTGCCAATAAATGGATAATTCTGTATAAAAATAAATTTACCAACATTGACTAAAGAAATAGAAAACCTGAGTAAACTAATAAACTACACATCATAAAAAGTATTAATAGCAGCCAAATCTCATCCACCCCAAAACTTTCCCCCCTCAAAATAGCAGTTTTTACAGATGAGGTTTTATAAACCTTCCAGAAACTTATAATTCCCATTTTAAAAACTATTTCAAAAAATAAAGTGAGAAAGCAAGCCAATTAAGTTTATGAGATTACTAAACCATACACCCAAAGAGAACAAAGACAGTAGAAGAAAAGGCTGAAAAACAAAATACAACAAAACAAAGCAAAACCATATAGGAAAAAAATTGATACATTTGGCTCATTAAAATTAAAAGCTTTTCTACATCAAAAGATAGCATAAACAAAATGAAAAACCTATCCTAGAAAAATAACTTCTGGGAAGAGTTATTTGCATATATAGTATATATAAAATAAAGGAATATGTGGAAAACTTATAAAATCAAAAAGAAAAGGACAAACTAATAGAAAAAAATGGACAAAGTGTGTACCCAAGCAATTCACAAAAGAAGAAACTAAAATTGGTGATAAACTTATGAAGAAATGCTCAATCTCATTAGGAATCAAATAAATGCAAGGTAAAACAACAATGAGATGCCATTTTATTCCCAACATATTGGCAAATCGAAAAGGCTTATGATACCTCGTGTTGAGGAGAATGTCAAGGAAGGCCAAGCTCTCATGCACCATTGGTGAGGGTACAAACTGGTTCCACAACTTTGGTGCTTAACATGGCAATAATCAGTAAGGACAGCATGCCTGACAACCTAACAATTCCAATTCTTGGTAATTTCATCCAGATAAATTCTCTGGCACATGTGACATGTTCAAGGATGATCATTGCAGCAATTTTTGTTGTAACAGGCAAAAAAAAAAAAAAAAATCAGAAATAATTTAAATGTTTTTCAAGAGCAAATTGGATAAATAAATTGTCATAGAGTATATCATATAAAGGGCTTTATACAGTAATCAAAATAAATGAAATAGAACTGTAATTATCAAAAACATTACATTATGCAAAAAAGAGGCCAGTCATGGACTAGATATGTCATTAATGTAAAGATTGAAAACATGCAAAATGACATTTAATTTTGTATGTGGTGTATATGTAGCAATTCTATTAATAATATAAATACAAGCATAGGAATGACAATGACAAATTCAAGAGAGTGCTAACATCTCGGGAAGGAGAGAGTATTATGTTTTCAAGAAGGTATAAACAACGAGCTTTAACTATGGGTAGATAGGTAGAGATGGAGATAGAGTATTTTTATTTCCTTTAAAAAGATCCAAAGCAAATAAGGCACAATGTTAACATTTATTAAAGTTTGATAGTCTATAAGGGGGCCTTTGTTACATTACTTATTCTCAATAAGTTTTTTCTGTATATTTGGAGTATTTCATAATTTAAAAAAATAAGTCAGGAGGCAGGAAAGGGGCAAAATGAAGGACTAAAATAACAGCGGATGGGGGAGCAAACCAAGCTAGAATTATTAGGAAATGGAGAGAAAGAAAACAAATACGAGAAGGTAAAACAGAAACGAAACAGACAATGAAGGTGAGCAGGAAACGGAGAACAGAAAGCAGCTGCTGGCTGAGGTCTGCGGGAGGGAAGGCATGCCAACACCATTTCATCCCCTCTTCCACTGCTGATGCTACCAACTCAGTGACTCCCCAGGAGACAGGGCTGGTGGCAAGAGAATCGGGGGTTGCATTGATTCCGGGAACATCACCTCTGCTCTCTTTCCTCCCAACCACTGGATCTCTATTAGTCCAGGGGCTGGGGAGAGTAAGCTTTATTTTCCTATCACCACAGGCACGGTCTTGTCTATGATTCCCGAAATTTAATGATGAGAAAGACACGTTAGCGCGCCTAAGACTGCTTTTCTCTGCAATAGTAAATCACTCCCTGAGCAACGTCAGGTTTAGGAAACTATTGACCATTTAATTCTAGGAAATAAAGCCATTTCTGCTCTTAGGAAATGTTGCTGTGTATTTTGTTTACACAGTGTAAAGTGGAACTAACCATCTTTAGCACCAAACATTCCCCAACTCTGTCTGTCCCTCTCCCCACTTGGGCACAGAAAGTGTGGCACCATCTTGGCCTCTCCTTCCTGATCCACCACATGTAGCAGTTACCCAGTCCTCTCCCATGGGTCCCTACCTCTTGTCTAGACAGTTGTAACAAACTAATCGGTCTCCATGCCTGGGGATGCCCCCATTAACGACATCCTCTACCACCATCTGATAAAGGTTGTTGCATCCCAGCTCCGATATTCTTACACCTTTTCTCAGAAAACACAACTGGTGTTTACATCAATGTGTAAGGGCAGAGCTCACCTCTCCACTCCAGCATTCAAAAAAAGCCTGCTGCCATCTGGTCCCTTATCTCCCGAAGCCAATCTACCCACACCCCTTATGCTATCATGATGCACCCACACAATGCCACACGAAATGGTCATCCTTAAACATTCGCCACCATTTTCCACCTATGAACATTTCCTTAGAATGTTCCCTCTACTTTCTCTTTCCTCATCTTCACCTAGAGAAATCCAATCTAGCCTTCAAGGACCAGCTCAAATGCTACCTACTCCATGGCGCCTTCTCTAAAGACAGCTCTACCTACCTCAGGACTGGCATGTGCATCTTGCTACTCTGTTAGATTATAAATCACAAAGGGACAGAGTATTGTTTCCAACCCATTGCTAGGTTCCAGTCATACCTAGCACTATACCTTACACATAATAGGTGCTCAACAATACTGTAATGAATGCATATAAATGTGTATTTATATATGTACTGCCTAAAACCACATGCACTTTTATAATGAAAATTTTGATATAAATATAACTGCAGCCCTGAACTTTTGTTACCTAGTAGTCCCTCAATATGTAATTGTGTGGATTAATGGATGGCTGAGTACATGAATGGATGGATTTTCCTATACTCACTTTTAATTGAATGAGATGTCACAGGTCACTATACATCATTGTCAGTTGCCCTATGTTCTTGCCAATATCTTTGCTTAAGATCCTTGGGAGCACATTTCTAAGTTTTAAAGTAACATATAAATATTAATTCTATTTAATATGGTTCTAAAGGGAAAATACGAATATAAGAATCTGTCTACATATAAAAATTCATTGCACTTTACATTGCAACAGATAATGTTAATCACATAATTTGTTTGTTCTTCTACTTCTTTTCATTGTTTACTAAACGTTCTTGCCTGAGTTGATTCCGTTGCCCTCATTGAGAACAGGCTATTGTGAACAGTCCTTGCTGAACACTAGCTAGCCATCTGATAATTTTTTTAAATATCACTCATTCTCCCTTCTTAGAACTAATAGCATCTTTCTTGACAAATGGCTGCCACAGGTTATTACGTCCACTTTCTCAAACTATTCTTTCACTTATAATTTTTATATTAATCCAATTATTTCTAAAAGTGAGTTGAGTATCATGAACAGCAAAAAAAAAAAATTGTATTGTTATACTATTCAGTTCGTTGTTGAAAGGAGTTGGGAAAACTTGTGTGAGTGGAAATTGATCATGAAACCAACACATCCTCCATGCCTTTTAGGACACTTCCTCCCAAAGGAGATGTCACTAAAGCACGACAAGGCCACCAGCACCCTCTTGCTTCTGCATGTCTAACTGAGAAATGACCCCGCAAAAATGGAACTCAATTTTTTAAAATGTCAGTCAACCGATATTACTTCCAATGTAATATTTCCACTCACACAGCATTAAAAATATATATGCACTAAACCTTCTGTCAGCTTGAGAAGAAGGTAACAAAGTTTCACTCTATTTCAATAACAGTGAGTCAATTTAGGGGCCTTCGTTGTGTCTAGAGGCAAGATTTTTCTCTTGGGTTATCACAATACCATGGGTGTCAATCAAAGAACCACACTCAGAGGACCAAGAGAATATCAGATGAGTCTCACCACCAGGCTGAATTCTGGCTTGTATTTGTAAATGATTTCCTCAGCTGAGTCGTCAGTCACAAAGTCATCTGCATGGAGATGATACTTCATTATTGTTCTATGGGGCTCCAATTAAGCAGGACATGACAAACAGTCATCAAGCTGACAGCTCATCCAAGTATTCGGCAATTACCACAACCCATGGCCGTGAGAGGATCATGGGCCTCTCTGCTCCCCTCTTAGGTGAAGACTGACTGGGATGAAAGATTCCCTTCCAATAAATAGCTTGCTCATGTCCTGCTCCTCACCAGCACGAGTCTCCTTGTAAAGCAGTAATAGTCCCCAAATTCAATGTCTCATGTAAAATTATCACGAATTAACATTGACTTTAAATTCCCGTGTGCATGCAGATTGCTTGACATGAATGCAACGACTCCCATGCAAAAAAAAAAAAAAAAAATTATGTGTTTTTATTTACCCCAGAAATTTTAAGCATTGCATCAGATTTGAGGTCCAAGCTCAGAAAGGTAACCAAGTTTAAGTATAGTATTTAATAGAAGTACAAATCATTGACTTGATTTTTATATTTATGCAGACGTGTTTAGTCTCCTCCACACTGAAGGGATGGTGCCATCACATGGGAATGATAGGTGCTTTCTGAGAGAGGAGAGCAGCACAGCGGCTTTTTAAGCTGCCTTTGATTAACTAAGGTGGCTTGATTTTCACTAATAACTCACAAGAGCTGTTAGGAAAATTGGATGGTGTTTATAATTCTAATTTGTTTTACTCTGCAACTCTAGGAAACAACACTGTAGTAAATATATTGAAATGTCAGGGTTATCGCTTGCCACACAAAGTTTATTTTATTTTTCCCCCACTGAACAAATGCCAACAGCTTAGCCTGCTGAGCCCAAGCTTATGTGAACTAGTGATCCAGGCAGCCTTTGGCAGTTGCAAGTGGCCATTTGGCCCACCCGAGCTTGCGCTGCCTAGATTCCCCGGGACGGACTCCAACTTCAGGGTAGTCAGAGACTTTTCAGTGCTGCTGGGGCCCCCGTGTCCTCCCGCGGCAGCAGGCTGCCTCCTAAGAAGCTGGCTCCTCTAGCTGTTCCGAGAAGGAAACTTGAATACTGTTCTGGCAGCTTTGTAGCTCCAGCCACTCTCTATCTGGAGCTGAACAAACTTTTTAAAAATGCTAGAAGCAATGGTTTGGAATCTTCGTCCAGAATGACTTTGAGGAAAGCTGCCCTGAAAGTTGGGACTGACTTCTTTGGCGAGCTCTGCTAAGGAGCCAGATGCCATCTTTGTGCACACGGGAAGTGGGTGTGGGTAATAGAGCTCCAAGGACAATGTCCAAGGAATGACAGCTCAGATGCACCAGCAGTTTCTTCATCAACAGCACTTCAGTTCTATGAGTCCAAATCCATCTTCCATGGAACAAGCTGATCAGTTTCAGGAACTCTAAGCTGCTGTTGCCCATTTTTTCCTATTCATTAGTAAATCTCAACAGATGACACAATTTACAGTGCGCCTTTTTAAAAGTGCAATATCGTCGGCTTCGTTAGGGACTCGTGACATTCCTGTGAGATGCCCATCTTCCAAAGAAAGAAAGGAGATGTGATGAAAAGAGTTTAGTCAGCCAGCCAAGACAGACAAACGATTTCCGTGACGCTTTCTCTCCCCAGCCAGAGTTCACTCTTGGTGCCTCAGTTCCTGGGTCTGAACAAAATAAGGTTTGTAAGATCATCCTGGCTTGAGTTCAACTGCGTTGTATGGAATGCATTTAAAAAAATTAATTTGTTTCATTTTGCTTTTGAGTTGGAGGGCTTGCTCACTTCATTTTGATTGAATCTTATTTTATAATTATGCAAAGCATATGCATAGTTGAAAAGTCAATCCTGCATAGCATGGGTCCTGTTTTCTCCCCCTAAAGGTAACCATTCTTATTAGTTTTTAGTTTATCCTTCCATTATTTAAGTATAAGCAAATATATTTATATATCTTATCTCACATCTTTCTTAGATATGAGATAGCTTATCATACACACTGGTTTGCACTTTAATATTTCCACGTATCCAGGAGACCACTCCAGAGCAGTCTAAGTAGATATTCTGCATTTCTTTTTATAGCTGCTTAGAAGTCCTGGAGTGATATGTGTCATTGTACCGTAGTTTATCCATCTAAACCCTTGTTGATAAGCAGTGAGTCATTCTCGTCTTTTGAAATTACAAGTAGAGCTGCAGTTAACAGTCTTGCATATATATGCTTTCATACTTTTCCCAGTTTATCTTAGGGATGGATTTCTAGAAAGAGGATTGCTCGTCAGTGGATATGCTAATTATCAGATAATTATATGCATACTTATGTGTTGACTAGCAACCTCCTTTCTAGGATTGTCGGTCAATGGATAAGTGTGTATGCAGTTTAGCTAGCTATTGCCCAATTCCTTCCATCGGGTTTATACCATTTTTCTTTCCCACCAGCAACGTATAACAATGCCGATTTCCCCTTGGGCTCACCAAGAGAGAATATTTTCAACATTTTGGATTTTTGACAATGTGATGTCAGTCTCCTAGGTCCCAGCTATCCAAACCAAGTCTGTATTTTATATAAGAAAACAGTTTGTTTTGCCTAAGTGTGCTCACCTCGGAAAGCAGCTTGGAGATGTTATTATTACCAGTGTTGACTCCCCCTTTCATCACAAGAGTGCGTTTCCTCTGAGAAAGAAGGGAAGGGAAAGCCCCCCCATACGCTCAGGTGATAAAAAGAATTGTGTGGTCACACAGGAGCCATTAACAAGGCTTTCCATTCTTTGAACAAAGATTGGCCAAGTATCTACCATGAACCTACTAAGTGCTACTAAAGTGCTTGGGGACTGGGGTATGGAACTGAAGAGTGTTAAAGAACTAGAAGAATGTCTCATGTGTCAAGATACAAGCTCTATCATAACAGGCTCCGAATAACCCCAAGCAAGTGTGATATTTAGCCCTTGACTAACCAGCTATGAAGAGCAACATGGTGCTGTTTGCCCAACTCTGATATTTGTGCTGCCCATCAGAAAGGAAATTTTATATATGACATATAGATGAAAGAAAAAGAGAGAATGAAATCCAGATAAATAAACATGAGACTTTTGCTTCCACTGGGTAGGAGGCTAATTGAACTGTATACCGCCCTTAGCACCCAGCAGCACCTTGCTCATAGAAATTTAGCAGTAAAGTGTTTGTGGAGTGGAAGGATCAAATTTTTAAAATATTTGTGTACTAGAGGAGAAATATCTAAACCTTTCTTTCTCCAAGTCCTATGACATAAAGAATTTTGCTGATTTTAATCTTCCAATTTGGAAAGGTTTCTTCCCATTAACTAAATTCTGATTCTGAAAATAAGAGCTGACCTTTGTTGAGTGGCTCATACGTGCCAGGCACACTTCTAAGCCCCTCACTTGTGTTAACTCATTCGGTCTTCTAAACAACCCTGCTTCGTGTGCTTCAATACAATTATTTCCCCCATTTTACAGATGGGAAAAGGAACGTAAAAAAAGATTAAGTAACTTATCCACAAAGTTCAGTTCTTAAGAGTTCCAAGAGTCAGGATGTAGAAATAACACTCTTGAATCCACTTGTAAACTGAGACCCGCAGAAGAACTTATTTGAGAATTTAGAGTTACTATACATAGATTGACCTTCCTACTCCTTGGTGGTACTGTCACACTACAGCCAAGTCCGTTGTCCTCCCCTTGCAGCATCTATAGGCAGCTGCCCACCTCCTGGCCATTCTCTGTGAGTCTCATTCAAAGGCCCCCCTCTCTGCCTTGAGGCTTTTGCTCCAAATTGGTTGATTCTGAATCTGATTTCTATGCATACAATTGGTCTATTTACACTTCCCAGAAGCCTAGGCCCAGGGTGTATAGTCTGAAATGCTTTGCTGTATATTAATAGAAATTACCTTGCTCAGCCTTTCAGCTGTTTATATCACTGTGCAATGGTTTTCCAAGATCCAGCTGTCATCAGTCTTCCCCCTATACTATCTAAAGAGAGATGAGTTGCAAGGTTCTATTGCTGAGCCTCCTGTCTTGCAATTTGATATCAATTGTGGCATTTAGATAATGCTGGTAAAAGCAATCAAGAAGCTTGACATGACATCTATGGCTGAACTACTATTCTCCAATTTTTTAACAGCTAGCTCTGGAAACGAGGTCATAGAAGGGCCACATCCTCTTAACCATTCCAGAAAATGTGTTGAGTTTCTTGATGCTGTTTTATTTTACTCTTCTGTCTGTCAATGAATCACCTATCAAACTAAAATCAAGGCAGAAAACTTTCAGCTGCATATTCATTTTCTCTGGTTCTAGAAGAAAAATAAACAAATCTTTGTCTCTTCTCAATTAAAGCTGTTCTAAAGAACTATGCTACTTTTGCAGAACAATTCGAAACCTCCTGTGTATGCTGTTATTGGCTGTGTAACTCTAGACCTCATATGATGGTTACAGTATCTTCATCTGTTCATTTCAGCCATAATCATATATAAATGTGATATAAAAGCACTAAAGAGAGTGAGATGATTAAGATAAAGCTCCTGCCTTGAAAATATCTCACTCTTATAGGGGATATGGCGCAAAATCAGAAAGTGATCATATAATAGTCAAACGCTGCTAGAGAATAATGCACAAAATTGTGTCTTACCACTTTCTACGTGAATGTATATTGTTTTTAGAATAGAAGAAAAATATGTTTTTCCTACTTTAAAAGTCTTCATGTTAAAAATGTTTAAAAGTTAAACATGTTCCTCTTGTACCAGCACTGATTGTTTGGAAACCAGGAATTTGGCATCTAAGGTCCATAACAGTAGGGCTCATTCATCCCTGGCTACTTCTCAAGTAGGACATAAATGCTATTCCCCTTCGAAGTTTGCAGCTATGAGTCCTTGCATATTCTCATCCTCAAGGCAAAGCAAACACAAATGAACATAAAGGAAAGGATGGTTTACATTATGGTTGCTAGACACAGGTGTGAGTCCCTGCGACTACATTTTTCTGACACGTCTTCTTATCACCTAACCACACCAGTGCAGCGCCCTTTAAAGATGCTGTGGTTTCTATCTAACGTCCACAGGCTCTTTCCTTTACTGAAGGCTTTGTGTGCCATGTCCTGGTCTAAGTACTTGCGAAAGATGAGAAGCCACTTAGGATTGAAGGATAAACAGTTCACCAGAGGTGACCTCTGCCACAGACCTCCAAAGGAAAATTCTTCTTTCATTAAAGGCATTTGGCCTTCAAAAGTTTAAGTCCAATGTGACAAATTCGGGGGTAGGGAATAAATTAAAGATGGTACCATGAACTGTATCATGACTGGATATCTCATCATCCAATACTTATTCCAAGATTATGATAATTGCTCCAGACATACTTCATTTTTCAAGTATTCTTAGCAAAAACTAAAATTTTAACATATTCTCTGCAAGACTGAGAATATCATAATCTTTTCTCACCTCACGAAAGAATACTCTTTGGTACAGATGTTGAGAGAAGTGTGAGCTGTAGAAAGTGATTTGACAGTTGGTGTATGGAAAAGCCTCAGAAAATGAAGTATTGTGATATAATAAGTCACATGAGACCAGATCGACTTCTGGAGTCGGGCCCATTAAAATGGAGCTATGTGAGATCCTATTCAACAAGTTTTTCCATCACGGTAAACAGGATTAAAACTTTCATCAATAGCAATATCCTCCAAATGGAGCTATGAAAGATAATTATCCAACTTCAGTTTCTTGGTCAATTTCAAAATATATCTCAGAATATATACTGCCCCTCTTCTATCAGATTAGACACTGCTTGCTTGTCACATAGCAAATGTTATTTAACATCTAATTTCTCATCAGAGACAAGATCTAAGCATATTTTTCCATTATGAACAAAAATGTATGAGAAATGTCTCCTCTCCCAATAGCTGTTCTCAGCTCTATTTTATTTCAAATGAGAATCATACTTTCAATTATTATGAACCAGAAATGCACAAGCAAATGTGCATCTGAATTTTATTTTATAAAAGCCCCTTCACATCATAAATTCTAATGGATCCTTAACTATAAAACCCCAATTTGTAGAGTCCGCTGCCCCTGGAACCTCTAGAGAGTCTTAATAAATTCTGTTAGCAAATATAAAAGATATACCCAATCGAAAAGTGTTATTGACTACATTTTTATTCATTTCATTTATCAACAGATGTTTATATAATACCTACTGGTGTCAGGCACTGTTCTAGGCACTGGTAACAAATAAGACACAGTCATTGACCTCAAGAAGCTCTTATCTGATGCAGAAGAGGGATATATTATGATACAAATAAATAATCACAAACCAGTGAGACTGCAGTTTGTACAGGTGCTAATGGAGATGAAAAAAGAAGGTGTCTAAGAATGTGAGGGGGATTGTGAAATGTTTCATAAAGGATATTCAATTTGATATAAAATTTAGTTTAAAATGTGAGGGATGGAGAAAGGCATTCTGGCGGAGGACTCCATGTGTAAATGCCAAGAGGCAGGAAAGAACACATCACGCATGGGAAAGTGCAAGTGGTCCCCTGTGAAGGGAAGTGCTGGGACCTGAGGTCACAAACATAGGCCAAGAGCAGATCATGAAGGACGTGAAAGAGTGGCTCTCTCAGGGTACAGCTGAGATCAGATTTATCTTTTAGACAGCATTCCCATAGCAGCTGGGAGGCCAGACTGGAGGGAAGCAAGGCTAGGGGCAGGGAGCACAACTGGGAGTTGGCACAGTAGCCCTGGCTGAGTTAATAAAGGTATGAACCAACACCAGAGAGAAAGCACCTGATGACACTTTGCAGGTAGACTGAGCAAGACTCAGGGACTGAGATAACGACACAAGGAGAGAGGAAAGAGATGAAGGTGACTCCCAGATTTCTTGATGGACCTTGGGCTCTTGTTTGGAAGTTCTACCTGGGAAATGGTGAAAAATATCCATTTTTAATCTGAGATGCTCATCTTTTTAAGCAATCAACTTTGGGAACAAAACGTGAATAAGAAGAAAAGTGAATGGTGGGAGCACAGGGGTCAAAGCCCCATCACATTTACAATCAACTGGGTAGATGGTGGTGTTATTAATTGAGATAATGCGTTAGGAGAAGCGGTAGACTTGGAGGAGAAGGAACAATGGGCTGCCATGAATTCCAGTTTGGGCAACTGGACATTGAGAGTCATCTTTTGTGTTCAGGTGAAGATGTTCCCCAGGGAGTTGGTTAAATGGATCTGGAGCTCAGAGGAAAATTTTGGAATAGAGATTTGTAAGATGTAAGAGAATTGGTGGTAGTTGAAGCCACAAACTAGACCTGAAGTATGCATTGCTCTTCTTTAGTGGTATATCAGATTTGATCAAAATTAAATTCTTCAAACAATATTTATTCACTCCATCAACAAATAGTAACTGAGCATCTTCTAGTGCAAGGACTTAAGTGAGAAGCTCTGATGTGGAGTAGAACTGTGAATAAGACAGCATTCATTCCCAAGACATGTGTATTCTACCTGGGAATTCAGAGGTTAAACTGGTTGCACAATATGTTATTTAATTATATTTGGGATTAGGACCATCAAGAAGAGATATAGAACTTTTAATGACGAAACAGAACTAGTTCAATAGCAACCTAGAGGGTTTCATGTAGGATTTGCTGAAAAGCTACTTTGAGCTAAGTTTTAAAGGTGAATTAACCAGGCGAAGAGAGAGAAAGAACATTCCATGTAGAAAGAGTAGCATGCACAAAGGGCCTGGGGCAGAAAGGATGATGGAATACTCCAGGATATGAAAAAAAGTTAGTGGGACAAGGAAAAATGTATGTAAATATGCCAACTTATTAAGTTGAAATACAAAGTGCTGTATTTGGGCAAATATTAAGTAAATGTGACCATAATATAGAAATATGGAATCCATACCATCTGAGGTTTTAGTCCTCTTATTTAGAACTCAAACCCCAGTTGGTAGAAAAACAAACAGAGAAAGCACAAATATAGTTTGAAGACAGAACAAATTAATACAAGAATAACTTCACTGAATGCCATGGAACTTCCTACAGCTCTGCAATGGCATGTTCCTCATAGGGAAGTCAGAAATCAACCTCTCAGATAGACTTCAACATCATAGCTATATGGCATTATAAACATACTAATAACATAACAATATGTTATTTTCATAAGCATTTAACTGTGAAATGTCCTCAAAACACTCAAGATTTGGGAATAAAAAAGATCAACAGTGCTTTCCTATTCTGATCCAGAGGGAGGTTATGCATTTATTCTGGGTCCTTTAGCCACCTGGCTCTCCTCTGTTATCAATACCTAACTTCTAATGGGACCTGGCTATGCCATATATAAGCTATCAATTAGCAACTTCACTCCCACAAAAACCAGCCCTCAAGATAAGAATTGTACAATGCCAACTGGAATAATTATGAGTAACTGCAACAAATATTTCCATTTCTCTCACTTCCAAGAGTATTTTGGGCTATATTTTCTGAATCATTGCTCAAGTCTCAGCTTGTCTACGTACATTTAACCCCCTCAAGCCAAAGGTGATAGCAGTCACACATCTAGAAGGAGCTTACGCACAGTTGAGGACATTCAAAATGGTTTTATGGGTGAGGCAAACGTTATCTGACACACTGTGTCATGCCCTACAGTTTTTGGAAACTTCCATGAGACCTTTCATTTCACCAAATGGTTCACAAAGGACATCGCTGTAGTGTCTCCACCTCCTCACGATTTCATGTACAAAGGCTGCAGCTCTCTCCCACACTGCACCGCAGGGCTCCATGGGGACCCACTATAGACCTTCATAGAGTCTTGCTCCAGCAAGTCACAGCCCCAGAAAGGAGAAGCACACAAGCTTATTCCTTTCAGATCAAAACCCAAATCCAGAGCTTCTCCACAATATCATAAAAGCAAGACCATCACATTTGCAGAAAAAAAGCAGAGCATATTATAATGGGATCATTAAGATCAACCCTGAATTATGTTCACAAATATCATGACAGTGTTGTGGATACTAATTGCTATCTAAAAACACCATTCCAGTCTAAGTGCTAGTATTAGACAAGGGTGCATTCTATCAGATATTTTTGGGTCCATAATTGAAGGCATTATTAAAAATTTACTGAAAAAGATACTGGAAATATCATAAGGGACAAAAGGTGTGTTTGAAGCTCCAGTCATTATCGATGATGCCACATCAAGTGACAAACACAGGGGTCTAGACAGGAGAGAACGGCTTGGAAGGCAATGGTGCAGAGAGCTTTTTTTTACATGAATACCAAGCCCAGGGCTGCCTGACTTTAAGCTCCACCGACCACACTCTGATGAGGCATTGGTGGTCCCATGCACTTCCCATCTAAGAAATGTACCTACTGATCTACATCTTATGAATATTTGATCCAGCTACAAATTTAAAAAAATATCACCAGTCTCTGAATTATTTAATTGTTTTTGCCAAAGTCCTAAATTATTTTTCCTGTAATAAAATAAAATGCATTGGGTGGGAAACAAGAATCCAAAGAGGCAAATACCAACTTGAGTTCCTGAAAGCTGAGGTCCAAGCCACGCTGATTTTCTTTACGACATAAGTGGTCGACTTGGCTGATAGCAGCGGAGACTTGGGTCAATACTGTCATTCCCGCCTGCCAGCGCTGCAGACTTCATGCCTTCTCCCCTGAATTAACTTGACCACAGGCTATTTCTTGTAGGGTATAATGAAGAAATTGGCCAAAGTTCCTGCAAGAGATATAATGTTGACATGAATTCTTTAAAACACATAAACAAGCCTTGAAGACAAGAAAGGTCATGGTGAAAGAAGCAAATTTCCTTCCTTTAATATTTATGGGAAGAAAAGAATTCTAATCTGGGAAGTGACTTATGAACAGTAGCAATAGGTCAGGGACAGAATACGACCATAGGGACCAGGCAGGTGACTAATCTTTGGGAAAGGACTGCAGAGAGAGGCCATAGGTGCTGGACTCTGTGTGTGTGTGTGTACATGCATGTGTAAGTGTGTGTGTGCATGTGTGCCCATGCATGTGTAAGCACATATGTGCATGTGTATGTGCATGTGTAAGCATGTGTATGTACACACATGCTAAAATAGTAATACTAAAACATTATAATTAAAACAATTTGTTATATGCTGAAAGTTCACAGTAGGATAGCAGATTGATTTAACACTAGAGAAAGATAAGTCCCAGAAAAGATTAAAAAAAAAAAAAAAACACAGCTACCAGGTATGTCTGTGGTAGTTAAAGGGGATGTTGACAAGGAAAATCCTCAGGGAACAATAAAATTCATCTTGATATCCAAAAGAATGGATGCTGCGCCAAATATACTTTGAAATGGTCCCCATGATTCTGGATCCTGGAATTCATTCCCTGATGTCATTCCCTTCTGTTGAGTGTGAGTGCGACTGTGAGCTGCTTCTAACCAATGGAATCTGGCAAAGGTGATGAATGTCCTGACTCCACATAGGTGATTGCATTATATAAGGTCACAGTGTCTGTCTTGTGAGGAGAGTCTCCCCCATGCTGGCTTCACAGAAGCAAGGAGCCCACTGGGAAGACCCACATGGTGAGGAAGGGAGGGCAGTCCCCAGGTGACAGGCAGCAAGAATGTGCCTCAGTCCAGCAGCCTGGAAGGAGCTGAGTGCTAGAAGTGGCCTCTTCCCTGGTCAAGTCTCAGTCCACAGCCTTGGCTAACACCTTGAGAGCAGCCTCGTGAGACCCTGAAACAGATGACCCAGCCAAACTGTGCCCAGGCTCCTCATCTGCAGAAACTATAACATCATAAATGTGCACTGTTATAAGTGGCTAAGTTTGTAACAATATCATTACGTAGTAATTAACAAATAACTAATATATTAATAGATGCTGAGGGCTTTGTCTAGGTTCTTTTGTTCCTAAGGGTTCTTCCTTTATACAATGTGTTCACCAGTCACATGTGCTACAAAAAAACCTAAACTAATTTACAAGGAAGTTACAGAAGACCAAATTTTATGTCAAGATATCATTGAGCAGAACAATGTGATACACAGAAGAAACTATAGCACTGTACCTGTGGATTTCCATTCAAGGGGAATGAATTCTTTCTCAAGAGGTATAATTCTAACAATCCATATTCTGTGGAACATGAAAGAGAGGATAGACGTGCCTGCGAATGAGAGTAATTAGCCTGTGGTGTGTTATTAATAGAAGGAGCTTTGGAGGCAGACAGATCCAGGCTCAAATCCAAGCTTTGCTCTTCATAGGCTTGGATAATATATTGAGTCTCAGTTTACTCATCTGAACAATTGGAACAACCAGACCAACCCCAAACAGGGATGCGAGGATGAATAAGATACCTAACTTGAACACAGAAGATAGTAAGTACTCAATAAATACTAATTCTCTTCCCCTTTCTTTATGCCGTAAGATTAGTACATCTTAGATTTCAGAAGAGAATATTTGTAAATAAAATCAGGGGAAGTACAACACTAAAAGGAAATGTGGTCCAGGAAGTATTGGAGGCACTAAAAATGAAAATCTGATTCTATAATTATGAATAATATTAACAAAGAGGAAACATCTGAAGAAATCAGAGTACCTGCTTAGCATGTCCTCTAATAAGTTCAGTTTTCTTTAAAAGCATGTGAATGAAAAGGAAAGGACAATTACAAAACAAAGATTCAGAGGAGGAGGAGGAGGAGGACACAGGGAACCCACAAGAAGGCCACAAAGGCCAAGCCCAGAAGTGAACTTAGCCTGGTGAAAAATGCAAAGGCAGAAATGCATTTATTATGCCATGTTTGAAATAACAAAAGGTGAAAAATAAAAAGGACAATGTCTTTGTTTTATAAAGGTGGTACGATATTATCAGGTGGTACAAAACAAACCACTTCACTAAGGAGGGTGACCATCAAACAGAAAAAAGAAGAAGAAATATAATTAAGACACAACCAAAGAGTAAGACTGTGGAGATGATGGGCAAAGTGCATGGAGGCTCAGATAATTACTCCCAGGAGAAAGGCAGCAAATACAATTGGAGAACCGCTGTCAGTAATTTTTGAAAAATCCTGTAGAACCAGAGAGGCCAAAAAACTACAAATAAGCAAAAATTTTAATTTTTAAACAGTAAATACTTCCTAATAAATCTTGATAGTGATACCCACCTAAATTCCCTAATGGATAATTAAATAGATGTTTGTAAGCACTTTGAGAGACAAATGATTATTACTAGGAACCAAAATGGGTTCACTAAAGAAGATGTTAGGGCAAACAAAGCTCGCTTATTTCCTAAGAAAGTGACTGAATTAGTCAATTAGAAGATGCTGATCTGGAAATGAGAAATGAATGAATTGTTTTATATTTAGCCTAGAGTAAAGGACTCCAGGGAAGTGCTGTCTTCAAGTGTTTCAAAGACTATCATAAGGGGTTAAAATCATTGAGCATTGCTCAATGCATCCTTCAAATCTCAGCTTAGAGCACTGTTGAGGAAACCTCTCTGATCGTTCAGGTTTAGAGTTGATACCCTTCCTCTATGTTGCAACACCTACCTCTCAGGTAGAATGCAAGATCCACAGGCAAGGCCCAAGTCTATCTTTTTTATTCTTTTATCCTCAGGGTCTAAACCACACCCCATACATGCCCTGTGCTCTGTAAATACTTGCCAGTGGAATGAATGAGTAAATAAAAGAATAAAAAGTATCCGTATGTTACAGAGGTGGAGTTTTTATCTCAGTATCAGGAAGAACTTTCTTACAATTAGGAATCTTTAAGATTCCTTCAGAAGTCCTAATTTCTTCATTCTGAAAGTATTCAAGAAGAACCCAAAAACCAGATCATCTGTATGGTATTTCATACACTGGAATGGAAATTCAGTTAGATAACCTCTAAACTCCCTCTGTCTCTACTCTAGACTCAAAGCCATAGCACCTTTTACTATCAAATGGGGTCGGTTTTCACAAAAAGTAAAAACCGACAGCCCTAAAATTCCAGAGGCAAAATATTAATAGCCACACTAAACAGTGACCTCCTGAAAGCTGGTTTAATTCTCTTGGCATCTCCTATCTTGCCTAGAACAGGGCTTTGCCCAAGCTGACAGTTAATAAGTGTTGATAAATAAATAGCTATGATAAATGTAAATTGTTTCTGAAGTGAAGAGAGCAAGAAACCAAAAATGTTTGTACCCCATAATATTCTGAAATTTAAAAATAAAAAAAAAGAAAGATCCCACATTTCCCCAAAAGGCAGAAACACCTATTTTTCTCTCCTTTTCCACATGTCAGAGTAGATAATAGAGAAGAAAAAGACGCCAAGTTGGAGAGGAGAGGGCCTCAATAAAAAGCAGGAACTTACAGAAAAGGAAAAAAAAGAACAATAAAGACATTCAGTCCAACCACCCTGTTTCACAGAAAGAAGCACAGTCCCAAAGGTTGAGGTGACTTCTCAAAAGTCATCATGTTATTTGGGGACAGAGCCCAGACACAGTTTACTGCTATTTCCACCAGTCTAGGTTGCCTTGAGGACTCTTTGCAGAAACAATTGAAGGCAAGAAATCCTGGGTCTTGGGACAACTAGGCCATTTTGGGACATTACAAGCATCTATAGTCACAAACCATGGACTCCAGTCATCCCAGTAGTAACTCCAAGAGGGATGTTGGCCAGGAAAAGAAGAGACAGCACAAAGTACCAGAGGAAAAGGAAATTACCTTTCATTTAATTCACTGAATATCAATCATTGCATTTCCTAAAGTAAATTATGAAAAGAAAAAATAATAATAACATCATATTTTAAGACTTTATGGCAGCATGTAACCCAAGAATGTAGCCCTACTTGTACTAAAAGTGCTGAGTTAACTCAGTAAAATTCAGTTTCCGTGATTCCACAATGTAAAGAAAAGTGGACAAATAACTGACATTTGGGTTGCGTTGGTCAAATAAGAATACAAGGCAGATGGTATTAAAGGGGATTTTTTGGCCTGGTTCTCTGCATTTATTTTATATATATATATTTGCCTTATATATGTGGTATCCAAGATGACAGTAAATTTGTAAGGCCTTTGATATTTCTATTGGTGGTTTATATTAATCGAAATCACCACAAAATTGTGAAATCACCAAGACTTTGTGCTCTGTAGCTATGGTCCACAGGTCCAAAATCAACAGGAGAACTTTACCCAGCAACGTTTCCTAGGATGACAGCTGCGGTGTTTTCTTTTGTTGAACTATTTGATGAAATGACAATTAAACTGCTGCATTTGTTCATTCAAAGGATATTTAGAGGATGGCGGCCACTTTGATGACATGTATTGCAAAGCATATCCCTCTACCCCCACCCTGAAGGACACCAGAGCCAAGTGCCAGGTATTGTGGTCATTGCTTCATTAGAGATACGTCCGGTTTTATGGGAGTCCAGACAAGAGGGAACAGGGCTTGCCAGAGGAAATAATGCTAGAGGGGAATCTTGAAGTAAAAGTAGAAGTTAGCTGGCTAGACAAGGGGTCAGGCATGAGTCACACAGAAGGAATAGCAGTCGCAAAGGCATAAGCAGGGCAGGAACTGATACGAGTCTTGTGTGGCCAAAGTCTGTGGCTCATGTAAAAGAGGGGCTTTAGCTACTGTGGTCATTTGGATTTGAACCAGGACAGAAGTCAAGGACTTCTCTCTCCTCTTTGTCCTCACTGTCACTGCCTTGTCCCCGGCTCTCATCGACGTTCTCCAGAGGTCTTACAATAACTTTCTGACTGTGCTCCCTCCTGCCAATCTTCCCTTCCACTTTGCAATTCATCCTCCACACTTCAAGAGATTTAACTTCCAAGAATACAAATCTTATCATTCCATTCTCCAATTTCATCTTTGCCTACGAGATAAAGTCCAAATTTCTTAGTGCAAAGCATAAACATTTTCCCACATGGCCCATTGCCTTTCTCACTTGATCTCCTGCCTCTTCCCACCTCACAACTTAATATGTAGGACTGTCACCTGTAAGCACTCAACGTACCCTCACACGTGTGCCCCTCACACCTCTGATCTCCGTACATACCATTTCCTCTGCCTGGAATGCCTTTAATGGTGAGACATTCTGCTCCCCTTCAATAAAGCCTAGCTGCACATGTCTACAAGTTCTTCCTCCATCTTCCCATAGTCCTTTGCATAAATCCCTACTATATCAATTTGCATATTGTATTGGGTCTCTTTCTGCATAACTTCTCCCATCTCAGTTTTCCTCACCTCTCAGTTTTCTCTGATTTACCAGTACCCTTCAGAATTACTCTGTGCTTGCAAACCACAGGTACTTGAAGTTTGTTGAATGAATCAATGAGCCACAATTTCCTCATATTATAATTGAAAACCACCCATAGTTTGGCTTTTTATTTAACCTATCATCACAGTATATCTGAATGTAGAAAACATGTTTCATCTCTCCCCTTTGATTTACACCCTTTGCAGACACTGCCTCACCTGTCAACTACCTATTTATTCCAAACCGAGGTCTCCAAAAGCAACAGACAGGCCTCCAATGCTGTGAGGACTTAAACAGTGTGAAACACCCTGCTAGTAAACAGTTACAAGCACCTTATTTAGAAATAACCTGTGCATGTTTTAAACATTGGATGAAATTTGAGTGTAAAAATTGAAGTAATTTGAAAGCCCAGAGCACAATGTTTCCACAAACACAAAAAGGTGCTTTGAGAAAAAGGCCTAAAAGTCAGTTCTTCCTGCCCTGCCCCGGGATAAACTGATATGTGTAAAAGGAAAACCATGAGGAGTCTGTACACTGTTGTTCCCCAGGAAGAGGGGAAGGGACTTTTGTTCATTTTGTGAAGGATCAGCAAGAAGAGACCACACTGGACTTCCGTTTATTCCTGTTCCTTCATGTCAACTGGCTCAGACTCTCTCGACTGTCCAAGAGAACAGGTTAGGGAAGGGGGAGTATTTATGTGCAACTACTGTTATAAAATTTAATTCTGAAGTTCAAACCCTAATCTCACCCTAAGCTCTTTCTCAGAAGGTGGAAAAGTACTTTGAGGCATTGATGGTCCAAAAGATTGAGTGGCTTCTGTAAAAGGTAAATTGAATATTTTACAAGAAAAAAAAATATATATGTATATATGAAGTGGAAATTAATGTACTATTTGAAGGTAATCAGCCTTTCCACAATTATTTCATGGTCATGGATTTTGTGTTGATGCTGGTTAATTAGCCAAATATGAATTATATATGTATATTTTAAGTAAGTGCACATGCATATTAAAGGGTTTTTCCCTTTATTTCATTATGAAGCAACTCATTTGATGTGGCTTTGCATAAAGCTCCAATATACATCAAAAAGCAATCAACAAACTCTTTGAGTACATCAAGCAGGATAATTTAGATGGTTTTTAATCATGATTATGAAAATATAATTAGGTGGTTTCATGTTTGTTGTTGAGTACATGTAAAAGAAAGTGATTCTCCAAATAGAAAATGTGGGCAATATTACACAGAAACCACAAGAGACTCGTGTGCGTGAGGCACAAGTGTGTGCACGCGTACATACACACACACACACACACACACACACACACACAGGCACAGAAACCACTGGCCTGTTTCTTCAACACATCAGCAGCTCTCATATTTAAAAAGAATATTATTTCTTTCAAGATATCAAAGAAATCTTATTTAATGAACTGATTATATAGAAGTAGGCTGGAAAAATGCCTCCCTTTAATGTCATCATAGACTTTAGCTGTTGTCCACAATTTAAAACAAATCCTCCCTGCCGTGGCCCCTACAGAAAAAGAGCAGGGAAGCTCATCAGTGCTGAAGCGGCTCACGTGTCCTTAGTGACCACTGGGAACTAGCACAGTCATGGATCTGCACAGCTGAATGATTGTGCACTCATGGCCTTTTCTAATCCATTTGACATAAACCTGATATTTATCTGTCTCCAATCACCCAGTTTAGGAGTCGAAAGGATCTGCGAGTTCTCATGCAGGAGGATGAATCACATGCAAGCAAACTGCTGTCTCATGCCAGACTATCCAGGTATCCGCCACCATGGCCAGGAGAGATGACAAAAAAGACAGCCCCCAATCCCTGGTGGTCTCCCTTGCCCCAGAGTTCCCTGGTGGGCTCTCCCAAGCCACATTTGGTTTTTCCCCTGTACAGACAGAGTTGATTACCGGCCCTGTTAGAAAAGTTCACCCTTCCCGGTCCACCTCAGAAATCACGTACAAGAGCCTGGGGTTGCGCTTAGAAGTAATTTGGTCACCAGCAAGCTGGCCCCTTTTGTTGGGAAATTCAAAGAGCTGCAGCACCATGACTTTAACGAAGCCACAATTAGAGTGGCTTTCTTTCAGCACCATGTGTAATCTGTTTTACCATAGAAATACAAAGTTGCTGTCCGTGCACACAATTTTAGCATTTCTGGTTTTTATGCCATCTTACTTACAAGAAACTCCCAGCTGTTATAATTTGTCTCATCCGTAGCTCTCTTGTAAAACCAGCCTTTGTTCCTTTTTCTCAGTGCCAGGGACTTGCTGGGTTTCACCTGATGTGATTTGTCCAGGCATTAATAATGCATCTTCAAGATGCAAGATGCATGAATTCCTTTAGTAACAGATCTGCTGGCAGAGGGCTGTATTGTATTGTACAGCTTCGCTGCAGAAAGGGAAGACAAGGGGACAAAGGGAAGGTCATCAGCCTCAGGAGTGAGGGTGCTGGTTGTTTCAGAAGGTCATTCCAACCAGCTCATGGTAAAGACAAGGGCATGCTGAGGATAATGAGTATTAGACCAACAACTCCTTCAAGGAAAAAAAAAAAAGCTTTTGCCAAATCTGCAATGTGTTCCCGTAGATTAAAGTGAATTGCACACACAGATGACAGCTCAGGAAGTCCAGAGTATCTTGCTATCCTCATCTCTTACTTGGTATCAAGGGATATTTCTTTTTCGTAGGTCCTTACTCTCCCTTTGGACCTTGGTGCACACTCCAGCAACTTTCTCAGTGGCCTTGATGTGATCGCTGCTATTGTTATCCATATGCATTTTTTATCATCTTGCATTTGTGAAGAGCTTGTATTTTCAAGTGGCTTTATAATCATTAATAAGTTATTTCTCATAATTATCCTGAAAAGTAGGGCAGAGTTCTTTTCTCAATGCTCTTTTCTCCAGAGAAAAAGCACAGAGAGGTCGCAAGGGGAGAAGTTCACAGGGAGAATGCATTCCAGAGCTGGAGTCAGGACACGTGCACGGGGCTACCCTACCTCCTAAACCAAACGGCCACCTCTGGAATGCCAACGTGAGCAACTGAAGGCATCACATGGGCCCCAGTCAGACATGAGCAGGTTGCTTAGTGGACACATTCTTAAACCCTGCAGGAAGATAATCCTGCTTCCAATGACTGGATTTTGAACTCAGGTTATCATCATAAATACCACGTGACTCCAACATCATAGATTTTCTTAAGAAACAATGAATGTTCTATATAATGTTGACATCAAAAAGTTCAGCCATGGAAACAGTAGCTTGTGCAGATGATCATTGAACTTCCGATCGCTATGAGGACTCCCGACGAAATTTGTCGACCTACAACCAAACCGCAGTCTCCATGTGGTCCTTACGGTGGGCTCACCTGCCTCCTACTCCCATCCTCACCCCTGCCCACTTCCCACCCCACCCCCTAAAAAAAATTTCATTTAATCAATAACATTTGCTTTCAGGGCAGCTCTCCTTTACTGCTGTTCCATCTCTGTCTGAGTTACCATAGCAACTCTTCTCAGAGCAGTGTGATACCCAGTTTGTACAGTTCAGACCCGTCACGTGACTGACTACCTGCTTCTACTTTAATCATTGCTGGAGGGAACACTCAAAAAGTGGCTGCTTCCTGCTTCCTGTTGCAGTCCACCAAACTGCCGTCTCGCTTGCATTTCCTCCGCCAACCTAGAAAACACGTGTCTGTTGTGCTGACTTCCAAAGCAGAAAAGAGGAGCGGGTGAGAGTACCCAGCCTGCTAGAAGTAGCGGAGCCTTCTAGGCCCTACAGCCAAATTCTTCTTTTTCCCTGTAGAGAGGCTCTTGGGTTTAGCAGGCCTCCTTTCTAAGATCTTAAGTGTAGAGAAAAAGATGTGTCTGACCTGAGCCTAGCCTGAGATCCATCTTCCGGTGGCCCCGTGACCTCCGAACACTCGTCTCCATTCGTGCAGCCATTTCGTGGGCCCCCCGGTAAGGCAAGGCCAGGAACTTGGGACTCTCAGGAGCCTCCCTTGTTGCAGCTTTGAGGGGTCCGTTTAAATCACATTATAAACCTAATGAAACACAGCTAATGAAGCACAGATGTCCTATCAGATTTGGAGCTCTGAGTCCCCGTAAAAGCCCAGTAAAAATAAATGAAAGGAGCATTGTATCCATGGAAATGGGCAGCTCACATGCTAATCCTTCCCCCTCACCCATTTATGAGTTCATTACCATTTCTAATTCCAGGGCTTCTGAAAGCATTTGTGGCTTCTGGGTCAGTCATTTCCTGGAAACTCATGGCGGGCTGGGCTTGAACCCCCTCGGCTTGGCCCCTTGCTCAGAGACGTGGCGGGGGGGAGGGGTGCGTGGTTATCGGTTGCACCAGCTCCTGGTTACCTTTTTTCTTTTTGAGATGCTGGGATGAATCTAGAGTCCTGTGTCCTCCTGGGACCTAGCAGAAGGCCCTCTAGGACCAGATTTCTGTGTCTTTTGGGAATAACGACAGGGAATTTGATCAGGAAAGATCTGATACCTAAGAGCTCTCTGTCACAGTGTCGAGTGTGACCCACAGTCATTCCTCCTTTAGATTAAGATGACATTCCCACATCAAATGGGCATGATTTCAGCTACTGTACAACAGTTACTGTGATTTGGCAACGTCATGAAGGAAAGTGACAGAAGGCGGGTAATTTTATTGGGAAACAGGGTTAGACTGAGCCCAGAGTTTGAGGCCCTCCCTGGAGGAACAGGAGCGGGCAGGACACTTAGGAGACCTGGGAAGCTCCCTGAGGGCACTGGCTGCCCAGCGGTAGGGGCCCAAGAGAAGCGAGGACATGCTACAAAGAGATGCAAAGGAGCACAGAGCATCGTCAGAAACAAAACCTGCCTCCCTCACGGGCTCAGCTTGATGAGAATAACTAAGTGGCTCCTCTGGGTACAGGACAAGGTGTAACGGGCCCTCTATGCCCATCAGAGGCTTGTTTCCTCTTGCAGTTTTCATTCCCTTTCTTAGATATTTGTTTGTAGCGATCAGCAGCTTGTATTGGAGCCAAAGTGGTTCTCTTGAGGAGATTCTTTGGGGACAAATCTCTACATGTTTTATTTTTGGGATATAATTTTGGATTCTTAAATTTTCAAAGATGTCCTCTGAAAGAAAGAGTACATGTTCTCAATTTAAAAGTAAACATCTGAGTGTCAATAATACCTTGCATTACAGTTCCCACTTTAAATAACTGACTGTCGCTTTGTCGGCCCCAGATACTGGGGATGAGAAATGATATAGATGAGGAAACTGAGGCACAAGGCAATAGAGAGACTTTCCCGGGGCCACTCATTAGCGCGAGCATTAGGACTGAGGCTCCTAACAATACATTTCAGACCCCAAGTAAGAAAGCTATAAGCCCCAGACATTTTTCCAAAACAATCGGTTTTGTCCATCTTAATGGCTGAAACATGAAAGCTTTGTAAAAATGGTCCAAGAAATTAAAGCTTAGGCTTGTGATTATTACAGTGATTTGTCAGCAGTGGTGTATGATTTTGGGCACAGTCCCAGCTGTATTAACAAGAGGATAAGAGTGCAGTTCATTTGTCATCTACCTAATATAGATATCCTTGCCTTGCCAAAGGAAGAGCTAAAAAGAAGTGATATAGCATCAGTGATGGGGCAACATAAGTGACTTCATGGAAAATGATTTAATCCGTTCACTGCCTGCTAACACAGAGAGATTTTTACCACTGATTTATGTGAACAACTGTCTGAACTGTCAGAAATAGAAATAACCCTGACCGAAAAAAAAAATAAAAATGGAAAAGTTATGTGAGCAGCTAAGACCATTTACCTACTCACTCTACCATCTGACTCAGGACAGATGAGGGGGGAAATATGTCACAGAAACTAAACACAGTGACCTGTATGGTGACAGGGAAGGTGCTGAAAGAGCTGCTTGCTTATGATGATAAAATGTGCAGTGTGCTTCATGGATCAGCAACCTGTTGCTCAGAAATGTCTTCCCTCTGTTAAGACAAAGCAGCTAGAGTTGGGCTGGCAACCTGATCTACTGGGCAAAGCTGGCTAAGCAGCTGACCCGGCAGTCTTCGGCTCACACTGACTGTTTGCCTTTCTGATCAGCTGCCTTCTTTTCTTCCTTAGTCCCAATTAACCCACCCTCTGTCACTCTTAGTAACACGTTTCAGGCAGAGTAGATCAGCCCAGATTCATAGAATATCTTACCTATTAAAGATGCTTAAAATAGGACAATCCTCCCGAATTCTCTCTCAACAATTTCAGAAATGAAATAAAGACCAACATGTTTGAATTTTTTTTCTTTTCTTTCTTTCTTTCTTTCTTTCTTTCTTCTTCTTCTTCTTCTTCTTCTTCTTCTTCTTCTTCTTCTTCTTCTTCTTCTTCTTCTTCTTCTTCTTCTTCTTCTTCTTCTTCTTCTTCTTCTTCTTCTTCTTCTTCTTCTTCTTCTTCTTCTTCTTCTTCTTCTTCTTCTTCTTCTTCTTCTTCTTCCTTTTTTTTTCTTTTTTTGTTTTTGTTTTTGAGACAGGATTTCACTCTGTAGCTCAGGTTGGAGTGCAGTGGCTCTAATGTATTTATTTCACTGCAACCTTGACCTCCTCAGCTCAAGTGATCCTCTGACCTCAGCCTCCTGAGTAGCTGGGACTACAGGCATGCACCCCAAGACCCAGCTAGGTTTTTTATCTTTTGTAGAGAAGGGGTCTTGCTATGTTGTCCAGGTTGGTCTTGAACTCCCAGCCTCACGTGATCTTCCTGCTGCCTTGGGAGGATGCCAAAGTGCTGGGATTACAGGGGTGAGCCACCATGCCTGGCCTCCAAAGTGTTTGAATTCCTTTTAAGCAAATTGAAGAAACTAATGACATTATACATGGAGAGATTTCCTGTACTTGACAGATTGGATGCTCTGGAGTGAAAGAGTTGAGCATTTTGAGTTTCAGAGACCTGAGATTTAACCTGGGCTTTCACTGACTGCCCAGGCAGTGGGCAGGTGTGTGACGTCAAAGAGACAGTCTGGCGGGGAGTGGAAACTCACATTCTTGCTTCACTACCTTTCCTTCATTAACGCTCTTCCCAAAGTTAACAGTTGGGAAGGCTTACCTCTCAGCAATACAAATACGGTAATATTTGGCACTTTACAACAAAGTCCTCAGGAATATGTCTTAAGCTAACAGCTGTGCATCTTAACATCACTGAGGATTGTAATTCCATTCTATGGAGAAAGTATGCTTCACGCCACTTGGACATCTCTTTTCTCGAGTGTGTCTTCAAGATCCCACAGGATAAAGAAAGGATTTCACAGATGAGCAACCAGAGCTGAGCGGTGCTTGCTGGCCCCACAGAAAGCTGGGCAGATTCACTCTGGAATCCAGCCCTACCGATGCCTAATCTCTGTTCTCTGTGCTGTAACGTTTGGCTAAAATTGCATACTCAAATAACAGATTAGTTTTGCACATTACTCAATGTCCCCATTTCTTCCAGAAAAGTATGACTAATATATAATCTAGTGACGAAAATAGCAGATTTCGCAAAACCGTATCTTGAAACTGTAGTGCTTATTCTTGGATTAGAAATAAAGCCACACCTTGCCTTCTTCAAAAATTGGAAAATAATTTTATAACCAAATGATGTTAATATTCACTGAATAATGTAATCCAAGCCACTGTATAATCAAACGAGTCCCGGACTGTGGGCGCTGAGTTTTACTTCTGTTTCTACTCCTATGTGATCTCTAGGTATCAATTTTCACCTTTGTGAAATAAGGGGATTAACCTAATTTATTTGTAAGGTACCTTTCTTCAAGTGTAGATTTTATGCATCTATAATCTGTCCTTTAGGATATTAGGCTTTCTTCGCAAATGCTGTGTCAATATTAATCCTGCTCCACTTTCCCCACTAAGAAAGAGCGAGCAGCACTCTCTCCTCCCTCCCCTCCCAAGAGCTCTCTGGGAATGAGGCACACTCAGGTGTAGGCACAGGCGAGTGGCCTGCGGTGCTTACTGATCTATGCTGAAGACCCAGAGGCCCTAACGGGAAACCAGCCAGAGCAGGAGTCAAGGGAACTAAGGTAGCTAAGAATGAGTGGAAACTCCCCCAGCCTAATCCCCTCCCTGGGAGTGTCCCTGTGCCCTTTCTTGAGGAGTCTAGGAACACTTCTCCACCAGCAGCCAGGTGACCTCTGACCTTTCTGCAAGAACCCTGCACTTGAGCTGGTGTGATGCCTACACACAAAGGACAGAGACGGAAAGAGGACCTTCTCAGCTCTGCACCAGGAAGGACAATTTTCCAGACACACAAAGCCCGGAAATAAATAATGCCCCACCACCTACAATGTCACAGGAATAATGAGGGAAACAATGGGTTAGGCATCATTACATAAGCTTCCATGCCTCCCAAAGCACTATCTAATCGTCCAGTGGTTTTAATGATGATGATGATAGTAGACACCATAGTGGTATCAACAGATATCAAGGAAGTGTTTTATTAAGCAAAATCACTAAAATATACTTGACAGAACTTTTTCCTCCATCATCATGTTTGCCAGGGTAAAGCCATTCTCACCATTACCTGGAGACTGTTCCTAAGAAAGTCACATCTAAATGTGCTATCTTGCTTTTTTATTTCACATATCAATCTATCCAATAAATTTATTGATCACCTTCTCTATGCCAGGCACTGGGTTAAGAATGAGAAAAGGAAAGACAAAAATGCACAGTGTCAGGCCCCAGAGACAGCACAGTCTAGGAGGGTAACTGACATTAACAGCAATATAGGTGCTATGATACAGATATACAAAGAAGAGTGACAGCTCCAGAGAAGAGAACTTTGAGGGAGATTCATTTGAGAAAGAAAAAAAAAAAACAGAAAAAACAAGTTGCTTAGTAAATGGTTTAAAGGAAGGAAGAAAATAGTGATTATTAGGAAAAGATGCTCAAAATAATGTGGACGTGGAAATACTCAGGTGTCACAGTTTGGCACCTTCCGAGAGGGGCAGGTAAGACATTCTGTAATGTAATATTAAAATATTGAAGGAAACTGGAATTATGTCATTCTAATTTTGTTTATACAGGAAAATCTTTATCTGTTTATAAGGAATTTGCCAGCTTGGTGAAAGGTGAACACTGGCAGAACATTCTAAAGCATTCTATGTGTTCTGCGGCAGACTGGTGAAGGGTGTGGTACCAAATGGACTCTACAAAGGAAAATGTACTGGTAACTCCACGCTGTCTGTAGCCAGACTTGCACATCCAGTCTTAAGCACTCAGGTGACCGTGTCACACGTGTACATTGTACCATGTCAACAATGTCAAGTGGTATTTGAGGAGAGCACTGTCATTGCTTGGACAGGCACAGAGTTTCCGGCAGTGCATTGGGACAGCTTTGCTGTTAACGCTTTACCCACCATTCCATCTCAGTCCCGCTGCCATGAGGATGCCCACCACAGTCATTCACATCTAGGGCCTGTCATCTGCTTTCCCTTCCTCCTGCAAAATATGTCCCTTCTTCCACCCAAAAGGCAAGAAGCAGTCCAGCCATCATTTTACTATTGAGGTCTGGAAACATGCGCCCTTCTGTTTTTCTTTTGTTTTGCTTTAATATTCTCCCTCTCCTATTTCTTCTCTCCTTTTTCATTCTGTTTTCCTCACCCTTTATGCTTCCATTCCTCCTCCCTCCTTCTCCCCATATTCCTGTACAAAAGAGCACATTCTTTGCAGACCTCCATTCTATATATCAATATGCCTTTTAAAAGGTCATTGCAAATCTAAAAATCTATTTATACATGAGCAAATTTAGTTAAGTAAAGAGGAAAATAAAACCTCCTCCATTTAAGGCAAGGAAAGGACAAGAAATTATGCCATCAAGTGTGACAACCATATGGCCAATACCACAAGTCAAAGACAAGAAATTAGATGGGAAAATGGAAAGAGACAAAGCTGTAATTATATGTATATGATGTGATTATGTACCCAGAAATCTAAAAGAATCAACTAGAAAACTGTTCTAGCTAATACAAGCTAATAAGACCACCAGGTACAAGATCAACATACATAAATTACTAGCATCTTCATTTATCAACAATGTCCCCTTAGAAAATGTAATGAACAAAGTATCTTATCATAATAACAGCAAAATGCTAATATTAGGCCTAATAATAAATGTAATAAAAGACTTAACATTTCATATGTAATCATTCCCCCCAAATTAATCTATAAGGTAAAAAACAATCAAAATAAACTCAACACACTGATTGTAAAGTTTACGTAAAAGAGAAAAGATTTTTAAATATCCAAGAAAATTTAGGGAAAAAATAGTAATGTGAGCTTGTACTACCAAGCACTAGATATACTATGTCGCTATGTAAATTAAAATGGTGTGGTTGGTATTTGTGTAGGAGTACGCTCCAGATCGACAAAAAAGAATACAAAGAAAGGAATAAATAGAAAAGTCTCATATATGTGTGAATTTAAAACACGAAGTCAATCAATGATTTTAAATCACTGGAGAAAGGGCAGAATGTACGCAACAAATGGTACTGGGAAAACTGTGTCTGCACATCGGAAGAAAGCTTGACTCCTACGTCACTCCTTATAGAAAAATAAACCTCAAAGCAGTTCAAGAGCTAAACACAAAAAATTATATAAATACAGGAGAAGAAAATATGGGAGGATCCTTTTATAATTTTGTGATTAGGAATGTCTTTTTAAGCAACAATATAATGCTCTATGTGTCTTATATAAAGAAAAAGATGGACAGATTGGAAAGAATTTTAAAATTCTTTAAGATGAAATACACCACAACTAAAGCTAAAAGGCATGCAACTTGGGGAATATATTAATATTTGCAATGAATGTGTTTCCGAACACATTATTTGCAATAAATGTGTTTTATATTATATAATATAAAAAGTTCTCTTTTATACTACATAATGATATATATAACATATAAGGAGTTTTTGCAAATGTATAATAAAGCAATCCAAGAGAAAATAAATGGACAAGGATGTAAGTGACATTGGTTGATAGGATCCTATTCCCCAGGCAATATCTTAAGTACTTTTCATATATTAAGTCAATTAACTTACATAATAATCCTTTTGTTCAGATACTATTACCATCTCCATTTTGCAGACAAGAAAACTAAGACAAAGAGAAATTTAGAAATTTTCCCAAAGTTATACGATTAGTAAGTGCTATAGTCAGGATTCAAATCTTTAAATTCTGACACCAGAACCCAAGTCAATGAAAAATACAAACAGCTAACAAATTAAGAAAAGCAGTTCAACATTAGTCACAATGAGGGAAACGCAAAAGCTAAGACAGAACAAGATATTTTTACCTAACAAACAGTCATTAAAAAAAAAAGTGGATTTATAAGACCAACATTATCAAGAGTGTTGGGAAACAGTTTGTCTCATGATCAGTTATTGGGGACGTCTCTTGGCACAGGTATTTTTAGAGGGCAATTTAGCAATGTCCATCGAACTTAAAAGAACTTATGCTTTGACCCAAAAACTTCATTTCTATCTCATAGAAATATTTAGACATGTGCCCAGAGAGGCACAAAGTGAAAAACTGAAAATAGTTTATATGTCCATCAATAAGGGAATGGTTAACAAAATGGTTACCCATCCAATCACGGGTTGTATGTAGTGTGATGATTAAAAAGAATAAGTTATATCTACATGAACTGACATGGAAAGATATTTAAGACATACTATTAAGTCCAAATAGCAAGTCATAAAATAGTATGTATAACCTGATATCATATGCAAACATGTATACATTACATATTCATTTATCCACTCAACTACAAAATAATTAGCACCTACGGCATGCGGGGAACTGCACTAGTCAGTAAGGTGCTGGGCTGAATAGACAAAGGCTCTCTTTTTAGGAGGTCACATTCTGCTCAGCAGCCAAACAATAAACAAGCAAACCAATAAAAGACCAACATAATGTAGATGGTGTATTTGTTTTTTATTGTTAATTACTGCACACTTAGCAGCTTAAACAACACAAATTTGTGATCTCACAATGCTGCAGGTTGGAAGTTCAATCCAAGTCTCACCCAGAAAGGGCTGCATTCCTCTCTGCAGGCTCTGGGAAGGATCTGTTTCCTTGCTCATTTGAGTCGCTGGCAGAATTTAGTTCCTTGTGGTTGTAGGACTGAGGTCCCCATTTCCTTGCTGGCTGTCAGCTGAGGGCCATTCCCAGTTCCTAGAAGCCACCTGCATCCTTTGGGGGGGTCACCCCCCTCCCTATTCAAAGCCAACAATGGCGGGTCAAGTCCCTCTCACACTCTGAATCTCTGGTCCTTCTTCTCTCTAACCCAACCAGAAAAGGTTCACCACTTTTAATGACTCATGTGATTGAATTGGACCCACCAGGATAATCCAGAATTATCTCCCTGTCTTAAGGTCCATACGTTTAATCATATCACATTTAGTCTCCTTTGCAGTGGAATGTAACACATTTATTCCAGGGCTTAGGGTATAGACATCTTTATAGGGGAGGGAGCATTATTCTGCCGATTACTGATGGGAATAAATGCTATGAGGAAAACCAAAAGGGTAATAGGCCAAAGGTGATGTAGGGAGAGGGGGAAAGCTAATTTAGATTGTGTCACTGGAGACGGCTTCCCTAAGGAAATGGCATCTGAACTGGAAGACCAGCTGTGTGATCACCTGGGCAGGGCGTTCCAGACACGTATTTAAATATCCAGAAAAAGGCATGTAAAGCTACCTAGCAAAGTGTTCACAGGCTACCTCTGGAGAGAAGAACAGAAATCAAGGGTGGGAAAAAATAACATTTACTCACTAATCTATATCCTTCTGTTTGCATGTTTTACTTATGTAATTTTTTTTAATTATGTTTATAAAGTCTTAGAAACAAAAAAGGAAAATATCTTTTTTCTTGGGCCTAGTTAAAGCAAAGAGAGTTTAAGATTTAGGTACTAGTGAAGGTTAAGCATATTCTATTAATAAATTCTGACACACTCACATAGAAAATAAAAAAATGAAATCTTGTCTTGGATTCTATGAAAGGATCAGTTCCAGAGGGGAATAATAAATCAATACACCTCGTCTTCTGAGTCTTTAAGGAAAATACACTTGCCAATTAGACATTTTCACGCATCAGCAACCTTGGAAACTCTAATCTCTTTATTTTGTTTCTAAGTCCTAACTTGGTGCTCGTTTGCTGAGCTCTCAGCCTGGACATCTGGCATTGTTTTGTGTGGTTTTCCAAGAAGGACACTGAAAGCGTCTCTGAGAACGAAGGCAGGCAGAAGAAAAGTTACTTGAATGGGTTCTGGGTGTAGCAATCTGTCCCAGCAAAATCGTGAGTCTTGTGGGAACGCATTTTTGCTTAAGCCACAGACAAGCGCGTGATCAGAGGAGGATACGTGGCAGTGACTGCCGGGGACCTGAAGTGCAGTGGTCACACAGGGCGAAGACAGAAGACCAAAGGGCTCTCCCAGGACACAGGGAAGCAAAACTTTGAGCAATTTGGTATCAAGACCCTGGGATACAACTGCAGAAAATAGGCTTCGTGTGCTTGTGTGTGTGGGTACAAGTGCACACACATGCATACGATGCTCAAAATTACAACTCCTTTGGAGCAAAGATAAAATGCCGAAAAACAGTGAGAAGCAAACAATAGCTACAGCTAGAAATTAAGGAGTTCCTATTTCTGTGCTAATCACATAGATTTGTTTTTCCAGACACCCTGCCTATCAAAGACAGGAAGTCTCTGAGTAATATGTTTACAATAGCCCAGTAGACTCTTATATTAGAATGTCCCTTCATCACTTCAAGAGTGACAAATCCAAAACAGAACATATCTTTGTCTGCTCAGAAATACTTTTTCCTTCCAGCTCTTCTTCCAGCCTGAGACAGGGACACCTTCTTTTTCCTCATCCCTCACTTTTGACGTGTCATTCTCTTCAAATTCTTTTTAGAAGTAGGTGAAATATAAGTCACACATAAATGAAAGTAGCACTTAATCAGCCACCAAATGTAGTGTCAGCTATTATATAAATCCCTTTCTCTCCGTTCCCACTGTCACCCCTGGTTGAGGATTTCATCCCAGAAGCATTTATCTGAGGCATTTCCTCGGGAGCCTCCTCTGCCCACTGCCTGTCGTTTAAGTCCAATCCTTCCTTATTTCACCAGCTGGGAGCACAAACAGCCACATTATCATCCCGGGACCAAATAGTGTCTTGGAGTCCCTCTCAGGTGTGCCTGGGGGTTCAAAGGCAGGGAGTTCAGGGTTCTCGCAAAGTCCTACTTCCTCACTCTTGCTGAGGTCTTGGACAGCTTAAATATGCCCACACATTGGCTCTCACCTTCGCTCCTGGCCCTACTCAGCTGGGGGCCTGGCAGACCCTTCCCCTTGAGAGACAGGTCTGGTAGAACCGCCCTGGTGTGGGGCACCTGTGGCCGTCATGCTCAGCCTCACTTGAAGGTCTAGTTTCCTTCTGGGGAGGTGGCAAAGCGAGACTGAGAGCCAACTATGTGTCCTCTACAGCTCACTCAGAGATAAACTGAAGTACAAAGCCAAACAAAACCACACTCATCCCCAGCAGGGCAAGAGCAGCTCAGGGCCCACGTTGCCTGTGTCCATGTGGTGAGTCCAGATACTTTCCTCCAGCCCCAAAAGAGAAAAAGAGAAAGAAAGAGGGAGGGAGGAAGGGACGGAGAGAGCAACACAGCACTGGCGACACACAAAAATTTATATTCCCAAATGAAACTTTTAATTTAAAAGTTGAAACTTCCCAAATTCTCTCTCATTTTTTTCTTCTTGCAACAAATATTTTTTGAACACCTACTATGTGCCAGGCACTGAACAGAACAGATAGGAGCCTCCTGGGGCATAAGCCCTGGTATGGAAAATAGTAAAAAACAATCTAGGCAAGGAAGGAAGATGGTGTCAGGCAGTGACAAGTCTATGAGCAAGTAAAACAGGTCACGGGGAAGGAAAGCGCAGCGTCCTTCTTAGATAAGGCAGTCCTGAAGGCCTCTCTCAGTGGTGACATCTGAGCTGAGAGTCAGCCGAAGGAAAAGATTTTGTACCCAAGTCAACGGTGAATGAACAGTTCTCCCCTGACAAAAAATGAGTGGACACATGCATCACACGCATCACATGTGCATGAGTTTGCCAAGGCTGCCATATCCAAGTATCACAAAATGGTGGCGTAAAAGACAAGTGTATCATCTCCCATTTGTAAAGGCCAGAAGTCTGAAATCAGGTTTCAGTAGGGCACTGATCCTTCTGGAGTTGCTAGGGGAGGATGGGCCCAGTCCTCTCTGCTAGTTCCGGTAGCTCCTTGGCTCATAGCAGCTAACTCCAGTGTTCGCATGGCGTTCTGTGTCCTGTCTGTGTTTCAATTTCCCTGTCTTATAAGGACACCAGTCATATCGGATTAGGGGCCCGCCCTATTCCAGCCTGACCCCATCTTAGCTAACTACATCTGCAACAACTCTGTTTCCAAATGAGGTCACATTCTGAGCTACAGGGGATTAGGACTTCTACATATGAATGTCAGGGACACCGTTCAACCCATGACAACATTTCTGTACTGCAGGCGTCTGCTCAGGTGGGGTGGCGGACGAGGTTTACCCACAGTGATCGGACAACCCTTCCAGAGCAAGGCTGAGCTTGCTTTCTGCTCTGTCTCCCTCACATCACCGAGCACAGCACGTAATAAATGAATGACTACTCGTTGAAGGTTGATTAATGGTACATTTTACACTAACATTTAAAAAATGTGTGTGTTCTCGTGTTGAGGTAGTGTGGGATTTGTTTGGGTGCCAGCAGCGGATCTCATGCTTAGCAGATAGGAAAGGCTTTAAATCGTTTTAGGGTCTGATGTGATTAGTAACCGTTCCCAGAGACCACGTGGAAAAAACTAGCTGGCATCTAAGGCTGCACCAGCCCCCTCTGTCTCCCACCCGGGTCCCCGAGGCAGCGGAGCTGACGAGCTCAGGCGAGGTTGGCAGAGGTCACATTTGTGGGAGATCCACAAAGGGCTAGTGGAGAAAGTGCAGCAGCAGAACGCAGCCATCCAGGCCCCCGGGCAGCTCAGCCCCCTCGCCCAGCCTGGGGACACACAGCTGCCCGGTCCCACCTCAGAGGGGCAAATTCCCCAACATCAGAGAAGCAGCCCTGGGCCACTAAACGGAAACCTGGCCAGCGAGGAAGCAGCTGGTCTTGGCAAACAAAAAATACTGCCCTAGGCAAAAACAAAGCAAGAGGGAGCCTGGAAGAGCTTCGTTCTGAGGAGCCACTCCCTCCCTAAACCAATTTTTAATCCAATATAAAATTCTAAGCCTATTCAGAAAACACCGTGACAAATTCCTTCAGTCTAAATTCTCTGTGATTGGAAATTCCTAGAAAGCTTTTCCTTTCCTTTCAAAACACTCGACAATTTGTTCCAATAGTATATCCCACATTGTGACTGGCTATTTTGTTATCCACTTTTTTTTTTGAAATAACACTGGCATGATCTTGTGGAATTTCAAGAAGATCTACGTTAAGCAGAATTGCATTTTTAGCTGTCGTTTATTGTTTTCCTGTTTTTTTTTTATCTCATGCAATAAGCTATTCATGACAAGCTACTTTTCATTGTTGAAAATTATATTTATGTATACACATGAAAATATAGCAATCTCTTATGAAATATATGTTTAATTGATTTATTAGTTTCCCACTGTGCTTAAGAACTCATGAACCTGAAATTAGCTGTGTATAATGGTTCTTCTGCTAAGAAGAGTAATTCTACAGATACTGATGAAACACAGTAAGGTGAAATTTTCAAAGATCTAGTCATAGCTAGGTTAGAGGGTCTAAACCAGAGATTTTATCATTCTTACTGATAAAAATAATAATAGCTAGAATTGGGTATTGAGTACCTACCTGTGATAGTCAGTGTGCTATGTATTTTGTACTTACCTTATCTCAAAGCCTTTCAACACTATAAAAAAATTATTATTTAGAAACATTACGTGACTTGCCCATCACAGCTATTACTGGGAAGAGTTGGGATTCAGACCCTAGTTTGTCTAACTCTAAACCCTGTGCTGAGTCCAGTGCACTACTACATGGATAAAAATAAGGAAAAAACACAATTAAAACATTAATCAAAACTTAAAAGATATTTTCAAAAATACCACTGGTATATTCTTTTAGAAAATTGATTTACGGAGCCAGGCACAGTGGCTCATGTTTGTGATCCTAACAACTCAGGAGGCAGAGGTAGGAGGATTGCTTGAGTCCAGGGAGTTCAAGACTCAACTGGGCAACTACACTGTCTCTAAAAAAATTTGAAATATTAGCCTAGGGTGGTGGCACGTGCCTATAGTCCCAGCTACTGGGGAGGCTGAGGCGGGAGGATCACTTGAGTCCAGGAGTTCGAGGCTGCAGTGAGCTATGATTGTGTCATTACATTTCAGCCTGCGTGACAGAGCAAGACCCTGTCTCTAAAACCAAAAATGAATTTAAAAAAAGAAAATTGATTTATTGATTTACAAAAAAATAACTCTATTAAAAATGGAAGGAAAATTCCAAAGGGTAAACTAAGGCATGGAATTTGTAACTACAGCTTTTTAGAACTTACTTCAAAACACAATTGTGGATATAGGAAATGTCATTTCACACTCTTTTGATGATAAGTTCTAGAAGCACTGGAGACTTATAATGTTACAAATTACATGGTAACCTTTTATGCAACAGGCTTATGGAGCACAACATTATGTGAGTGATGCTATTCTAAGAAGAACTGGTCATGCTGAGCTAAATTTTCCAAGAATGCAATTTAAGCCCACAGTCAGGTGTATTATAAAATGAATGGAATACCGTGGTTCAAACACAGCCCTCCGAATGGTCCATCTGTGGACCTTATCTCACCGATTCTCATTAAACAGTGATTTCATTTCTCTACATCATCACAAGCTCCACTCCTGGGCAGTGTTCAGCTGCCTGGCTGGTCTCACAACACATGCAAATATGAATTAAAGGCGGCCGCACCACAAGACCGAGGAGAGTTCGGTAATACCCTTCCCAGTGTGAAGCACGGGGCCCCAGCCCTCACAGATGGGAAAAAGAAATTGGTGGTCCCAGCAGGCCTTCTGTTTATTACCCCCTGAGGCCTCATTTGGAGTGTGGCAGTCACACACACGCACATGCGCACACGCACACAGCTCTAAACCCCTTCGCCTGCCCTCTCCATCCCAAGCACTTGTAAGGTTAAAGATGTGTTTGGACTCTACCCCAATAAAATCCCAAATCCTTCACAGATACCTTGTCACAGACTCTCCATGCTCCTCCGTGAGACTTGGGAAAGAAGGTATGTTTTCCTCATTATCCATATGGGGAAATTGGAGTGTGAAATGTAACCATTTGTCCAGAGCTAGGAGGAGAATCAAAGACGGAACGCAGAAGTGGAATTTCCTGTCCTCTGACCTCCTGTACCACGCAGTTTGCACCTTCCTTACAGCCCGTGTTCCTTTCCGCAACACGGTCAAGTGATTTGTAAAGTTGTCTTTTCTCCCTTAACGTGACAATAAGCCCTTCAGGGTGAGGAACTGTTTCTGGTTCATTTTCTCGTTCTCACCACACCCAGCAAGGTGCCCTCCGAGGTTAACTGTGAGAACTCCACGTGTTTATGGATTCCAACAAGAGGGCAGACAAGATCCAAGCAGATGTTGGGTAGATGTGGCGAGCGCTGGCGGCAGTGGCTGGGCATTGGCGGGTCTCCTTTGCAGTACACGTGTCTTCCCCCATGCCCTTTCACCACTGGTCACCATGAGTGGAAGACAGAGAGAACATGGGAGAAAGAAGAAACATGCCCTGTGGTGGTTTCTAAAGCAGTGGTGAGAGTCGAAGTGATGGGTAAGTGTGAGAGATTGCTCCTGGAAGCACCCACCCTTTTGGTTCCCAGGTGCCCTGTAGCCTTATCCACTAATTACAAAAATATTGTCAGCCTAAAGGAAAGAAACCTCCTGGGAGTCACGTGTCTACTGGCTGAGACTATCCTGACTCTGGTCCGAATGGAGGTCTCAAGCAGTCCAGGTCCACTGGTACTTATCATTCTATGTTAAAGGCCTGAACTGCAGTATCAACCGCCAGCCGCCATGCAGTGAGCTATCTTGGACTTTCCAGCCCAGCCAATCCCTGGATGAGCCAATATCACAGGGTGCAGAACTGCCCAGAAGAGCCCAAACAATCCACAGAATTGTGATAAAATGGTAGCGGCTTTTAAGCCATTAAGTTTTGGGGAGCCTTGTTACATAGCAATAGATAATCAGAACTCTGAACTTGATGCCAGAGTGAGATGAGATTCAGGGAGAGGGAAAGGTCTTATAGGGAGTGTTGGATGTATTTCACATGTGGAAGGACATGAATTCTTGGAAGCAGAGAGCAAACTAAGATAACTACTCTTCAAATACAGCTCCCCAGTGAATCACACCTCCTGGTATTCATGACCTTGAATGGTCCCTTTCCACGGAGAATGTGTGACCAAGAGAATGTGGCAGAAGACACTTGGTATGGCTTCCAAAGTTATGGCATAAGCAACCTTGCAGCTTTTACTTCCGGGGAAGCTGTCTACTGTGTAACAAGTCCAGCTACTCTGTGACTATAGCAGCCCATGCAAAGAGAGAGGAAAAGGCCAGCCTGGCCAGCCCTCCACCATCTAGCCCTCCCAGCTGTGGTGCCAAACATGGGCATGAAGAAGCCATTTCAGTATCCTGCCTTCAAATGACTCCAGCCCCATCTGTGTCCAACTTCAATCCCATGAGACATCCCAACCAAAAATCCTTCAGCTGAGCCCAGTCAACCCATAAAATTTGGAGAGATTGCATTAAATTAGTTTTAAGCCAATAAGTCTTGGGTTGGTTTGTTATGTAGCAAAAGGCACTCGTACAAAGATCAGGCTTGTACAATGCAATTATGTCAAACTTTCCAGTTCTTTTGTATGCAAACAACTTTTTCTGCTTGTGGCAAATGCAAAATCTGGTATATCTTCTCTATGACAGGCTCAGAGAGAAAAAAAATGTCAAGTGAATGACATTCTACCATTTATCAAAAGAACTTATGACATCAGTGAGCTATGTCTAGTATAGCAATGAAAATGGGGCAACTGCACATTTGGGTTAAAGAACGAAACAGTCCAACACAGCTTGGCCCTGGGTGGACGTGTGCTGAACATGAGTGCCCACTCACAAGACATTTCCCCCAGATACCTTTCGGATTAAAAACCCAACAAATCATGCAACATCAATGAAGGCCCTAGTTATGTGGAAGACTATGCTATATTAGAAAGCTGAACCAAAGGAGCATCCGCCCAGCAGAGCTTCCTCTGCAGCCAGGCCTTGGTCCTCACTCATCTATGGAAGCTAAATTAGTTGATTCACAAAAGTAGAGAGTAGAATAGTAGTTACTAGAAGCTGAGAAGGGTTGGGGTAGAGGAGAATAGGGAGAGGCTGGTTAACAGCTAGAAAGAAGGAATAAGTTCTAGTGTAGGATGACTACAGTTAACAACAATTTACTCTATGTTTTCAAATAGCTTAAAGGGAGGATTTTGAATGCTCCCAACATGAAGAAATGATAATTGTTTGAGGTGATGGATAAGCTACTTAACCTTATTTGATCATTACACATTCAAAGGGTATTGAAATATGACACTGTAACCCATAAATTTGTATAATTATTATGTGTCAATTAAAAAAATTTTTTAACTGTGAAAAAAAAAAAGAGGCCTGAGGGAGCTTGTTCTTTCCCTTTACCCATGTGAGGACTTAGCTAGAAATCGCCATCTGTGAAAAGTGGGCCCTCACCAGACACAGAATCTGCCGGCGTCTTGATATTGGACTTCCCAGCTTCCAGAACTGTGAGCAATAAATCTCTGTAGTTTATAAATTTCCCAGTCCAAGGTATGTTGTTATAGCAGCCCAAGGAACCTAAGACAATTAGGTTATTCTTGAGAAATAATGTATTTTTTCTTTCCTTTATCCTCCTCCTAGGAGTTGCACATACTAAACTAACATTGCTGAAGGACATAGAGGCCCTTTTCCACCTAATTCCCTAGGCCCTGGGAAGATTTAATTATTTTGCAAATACTTTGTCTTAAGGGCAGAACTCCATTTCCTGTCCCCTCCTCCCATCTCTCCTTCAACCTCCTAAGAGGTAGCAATGAGCCTGAGAGCCCAGGACAGACCACCCGCACAAGAGTTGAGCCCCTGAGGATAGTGAACCAAGGAGGAGGTGAAGGTCACAAGACAGGTCCCCTGGAAGGGAGGAGGAGAAGAGAGAGAGTCAAAGGAGAAAGAAGTTCCTAAGGCACTAGGCCTTCCGCTAGCCAAAAAGCAAAGTGAAAAGCTGAAGAGTATTTATCAATAAACTTAAGGTCCTCCCATTGGGATAGTGATTTGGAATCACCAAGGACCTTTACATTTTGTTTCATTTGATTCCTCAACAGGAGTTGCTAGCTTCTTTTTCTAGATGAGGACACCAAGGCAAAGAAAGGTTGAATGACTTGTCCATGGTCATAGCCAGCAAGTAGCAGAGTAGGACTCAGGCTATGACAACATGCAGATAAGCCACAAAGTCCCTCCCTCCTTTCCGCCAAAGCCACCAGTGCTGAGGTTCAGTGCCTCCTCCCTTCTTGCCAGGGTAATTGGTACGTCCTCACTGCCTCCTGAAGCATGCCTTGCCAATTAATTGCCTGCCAGGGCACTTTCTAATTGGAGTTATGTTGTTTCTCTACGTAAAAACTTACAAGCAGTGACACAGCACCAACAAGCACACTCAGTGCCCAGATACTGGTTTTTAAACACCATTTTCCAATATATGGAGCCAGGGCTCCCTGGAGAAACATCTGACTCTAGAGTTAAGACAAGGAAGATAGAATATGAGTAATATGAGCATGGAACATTTTGCAATGCCAGAAAGCAAGGAAATGCACAAAACACACACAGAGATACACACACGCACAATGACAGAGGCATGTCAAAACAACACAGGAGACAATCTGGAAGAATTCCCAATGGCCAGCGCTAGAAGAATTGGAGAAACAAAATAAATAACACTAATACTGGTTATAACCCAAAGAATATCCAAAGTATTAAATGAATATCCATGAGTCCATACTGATATAAATAATTGACTGAATAAATAAACAAATGGGGAAGAAGGGATAAATCTTCCTTACAGAAGAATTCCAAATAATACCTGTAAAAGGAATGAGGAAAATAGAAAATCACCAGTAGAATACCACTGTAATGATTGCTGCATGCAAGACCCGCTGATGAATGCTAAAATTAGAGGGTGAAATGTTAAGAAAGAAGATATTTGCATAGCCTCAAATCGTCTCCTCTATAATATTTATTAATTACTGTGGTGGTTTTAACACATGTGCACGAATTCTTTGATACTTCTCTCTCCAGGAATTGGAGCTTAATTCCTCTTCCTTTGAGTGTGGGCTGGACTTAGAGACTCACTGCTAAAGAATGGAGTATAAAAAGGGAGAAAGATTAACATTATAGCAGAGAAATAGGACAGATTTCACCCTGACCAAGTGGTGGGAGCGAACACCTCCAGTAACAAGCCGTGTTGGTCTCATGCATGCCCTGGTACAATGCACTGAGTGGGCACTTCACCTCTGTGGTATTCTTCCCCCAAATCCATAATCCTAGTTTTATCACGAGACAGTATCAGATGAACCCAAACCGAGGGTTCAGGATGTGCTACCAAGAAAAGACCGAGGAACTGCCACAGATCAGCGGAGAGGAAGATGTGACAACCAAATGCAATGTGGGATTCGGAATTTGATCCTGGAACAGAAAAAGGGCATTTGTGGAAAAACTGGTGAAATCTGAATAAAATTCATAGTTTCATTTTAAAAAACAAACAAAACATCTTTTGGGTCTAAACAACAAAGTACAGGCTCCTGAGCACAAAGTGGGAGATGGACGAGGAGGCTTCCGGATCCTACTCGTTGCGGTCTTGTGAGCCCTGCTCAGCACCTGTATCATTCCAGTGCATTTCCCTGTGATTGTGTCTCCTCTTCTTGGTGATACAGTTTTTGAGGGAAGCCTGATCTCACTCATCTTTTATAGCCTCAGCGTTTAGCACATGCTTTATGCATATTGAATGAATGAATGAACAAGTAATGAGCAAACCCAGACTTAGAAATCTATTGGCTAGAAAAAAATAGATGAGTGAATTCATCTCAGCTCTGTAGACATGTTTGAAGAAAACTATTTTCAGACTATATTTATAAGGTGTATATGAAACATAAATAAATTTTGTGTTTAAACTTGAGTCCCATCCCTAGGATATCTTGATGTATATGCAAATATTCCAAAATCCAAAAAAATCTGAAATTTGAAACGTTTCTGGTCCCAAGTATGTTGGATGGGGGATACTCAACCTACAACATCTACCTTTTCAGACTGTTGTGATAGTGAGTGAATAAAGCACTTAGAATAGTTCCTGACACCCAGCAGCAAGTTTAGAGGCTGTTGTTGGTGCTAAAATCAAGGCTAGTAGGAATAGGGATAAAAAAAATTAAATCCCTTCAGAAAGTGCTCGAATGAGAATGGAGACATTAACTGGAGGAATAAAATACAGTAAGTCATTTTACAATCACCATTAGGATTTGAATTTCCCCATTATCTCCCTGTTCCCTAATACGTATTTCCCCAGCTACTCTCATATGTCCAGACCTCCTAACATACCCACCCTAAAATTTCTAACCTTAGTTTATTTGAATGGAAATGAAATTTCATTTGGGATACTTACTTGTTGAAAGGGGATTTTAAAACCATTTCTTAAGTAGAGATGCATTGCTCTAAATGCGTTGAGAGAGCAAGAAGCCTCCAAGAGAGACACTTTCCGAAGGATATTGCTCTGAATATCATATAATCTGGGCGTCTAAGGATGCAAATAAATCCCAGGCACATTTGCCTCTTACCCTACCTCAGACAGGGACATTGCCAAAGCTCTCAGCCACCATTTCCCCATCTGCAAAGCAAGGATAAAAATATAAATATTACTCCAAGAGGAACTGCACTTGTTTGAAAGGAGAGAAGCAAGGGAAAAAGGGTAAATAAGGAAAAAAAAATGTATATTTGGAAACTATTACACATTATTAGATTGGGGGAAGAGAGGAAACACTTAAGGCCAGGGAAGAGTCAGGAATTAGGAGCAGTCGCCCCAGTCTCTTCTCCACAACTGAACTGCAACTGAACTTGGGACAAATGGCTTAATCCTTACGTGCCTTGGTTTACCCTGGGATATTGTGAAACTTCCCTAAGGTCTGATCCTCTAGGTTCCTTAACTGACAAGTGGCTTGAGTAAAGGCATCATCTTATTCTGTTGGTTTTCATTTAATAACAATGAGGATAGTCAAATCAGTACTAGGGCCATGCAACATCCAAGGAGCTCAAGGCATCTGTAGACACCGTCCTTACTCTCAGTGCTTTTGCTATTTTTGCTCTACATTTTGCTGCCCTTGATAGTGCCTGTTGGCCCCAATGTACTTACTGCCAAAAGCCTTCCTAAGGTTTGTAAAGTTGCTATTTTCAAAGGTTTCAAAGTGAAATATTTCCATCCAATCTTTGGAGAAAAGACAACTGAACTAAAGTTTGAGGCAGGTTGACACACAACTTTTTTGTTAAATGGGGCATCGCAGTTCAAGGCAAATGTAAATTCATCATTTGATGGACACCCAAGCTTTTCATGCATGTACAGGCTCTTCCTGCTGTGTGCAGTCATGTCTGTGACCCTTCGCAGGGAGATTTATGTCCCTCATTTCCGGACTCAGTTCTCCCTGAGTTCCTGAGCCGTTCTGCCTAATGTCAAATGCATTAATTGTCTCCGCCAGCGCCGAGCACACATGGGCATCACCTTGGCTACCTATGGATCCTCACATTCTCCCCAGATTCTCTGGCTGTTCGCTAATCAGTTCCAGTCTCTAGATTCCCAAATGCCTTGGGGTCAGCTTCATCTGCCTTCAAGCCCCATGCCCACCCCACATAGGAACAATCTAGAAGCCCCGTAATTCTAACCAGTTACCTTCTTAGTTGCTCAGACTGGAGAATGGATATTTCAACAGTGACTTATGCAGAAAATATGACAAATATCCCCAAGATCTCTCCATGCCCTGAAATTGCATCAGCGCTCTAGAACCTTCTCATAGCACTGGAGAGGGAGAAACCCTGAAATAATTGAGTTGATGTTTCCTATCAGCCCAGTGGGATAGAGGTTCTAATAGAATTATATTTCAGATAATAATATAATTTTACATGCCCCTCTGAGTTTGGGACTGCAATCCATACCCCCACCCTTTGGCCAGCATCTGTCCTCCTGGGACTGGCCTACCCTTGTACCTGCTGGCTGGCATTATGCTGCCGAAGGACAGACCTCCCAGATGACAAGTGGCTACCCACCTGACTCCCATGTCTGAAGAGCCAGCTTCAGCAGCAGCTCCCTATACCATAAACTGTACCAAAGCACCATCTCTGCCATCCCTTCCATCTTCGTAGAGACAACCCAGCTGTCTTGCCATTTGACTTTCTCCTAAAAACCTAGGATAGTCTTTCTTAACCAACAGATCCTCTCCCCAGGAAAAAGCATGTAACCATGTACTTCAACCACAGGGAGATCACTGACCTATCAGAGGCCCATGCACGGACTCCATTTGGTCAATACATACTCAGTTCATCTTGCCTACCCAGGAACTGAGCAGGGATGTGGACATTGCCAGCTCCAAACCACTGATGCCTACTGTGGATGCTACAAGGCAGCCCCGTGGGTTGACAGCCCCAAACAATGACCCCTTCCAGGCATAATTCTAGAACACTCATGTGTAAAACTCATGGGTTTACTTAAAAATTAAATAATGCATATCATTCAAAGAAGATACATCTTAATTATGCAGTAATCCCTTAAAAATAAGCTTCATTGGTGAAATTAGTCTAGAATACCAACTGGGAATGCTGGGAATAAATATCCCAACAATGGGAGTAAGGACCTGCCTAGCGCATCCTGTCCCTTCCCAAGCCTTAGGGCAAAGTTAAGCCACTAATTATGGTTTTTGTGGCCTGGATCAGAGGTTCTAGAAAAACAAGTGTGGTAATGAACACCTGAGACATAGAAAATGAATTCAATTTAGCAGGAATTGTGAAGAGCACGATTTGTCCTTTCCTCTTCCGTTTTTCTTCTTGAGGGTTTATGCTAGGTAAGAGGTACTGATGGAACTGAGAAGAGTGAGCTTTTACCTCCTCTCTTCTCTCGCTAGAAGTCTTACCTGTGAGCAGTTGCAGAACCAAAGCTAAGACTAGGGTGAAAATATATCGTATTTTCACTTCTTTTTTAATGTACATGAAATCATGAAGTCAATGTTGGAAAGATCGTTTTGTCTCCTAGCATAAATTACCATTTTTTAAAGATCCCTGAGAATGATGACTCCCCAAGTTCTGAGCCAATATTTTATGCCCTCTACATTCACTAATTCAACAAATATTTATTGTGCACACGGTATGTATACGTGAAGTCCTGTTCTAGGCACTGAAGATACAACAAGGACCTGCAGAGATCCTACCCTTAGGGGGTCACAGTGAGCTGGCCAACATTGAACAAGTGTCACACGTATGAGCAAAGGAACATGTGGTGCCCCAAAGGTGAACCCAGCCTAGCTAAGAAGTTCTTCCTCCTGTCTTACTGCAATTCATCTCATATCACTCAAGCCCTTTTTTCCTTCACACAAATAGAGACACAAGATAATCGTTTCTATTGTTCAAACCTTTATAAAATGGTTATCCTCATGAAATCATTCCTTATTCTTCTCTTCTCTTGATTAAACAACTCCACTTTTTAGCATTTCCTCACAGGACATATTTCCTTGCCTTTAATAATAACTATCCTCTTATTGGTGCTGACCCTTACCATTTATAAGCCACTTTGTGGTTAACAGAGCACTTCCACATCATTATCACACTTTGATCTTCACAACAGCACCACAAGGAAGCCGCTGCAGATATTTGCTGAGCGCCAAGTATGCCCAAGGCACTGTTCTAGGGCCATGGGGGCACGTGTGCCACTTTACACTTATCCCTGTTAAAATTTATCCAATTTGGGGGAGCCATTTTCTCAATGAGTCAAAGTCATTTTGAGTTTTATTTCTGTCTTGCAGAGCAGTAACAACACCACCTAATTTAGTGCCAGCTACAAATGTAATGAGCGTAGTCTCAATTCCTTCACCCAGGCCATCAAAATAGTTATTGAGTAGGCTAGATCCCGGCCCCAATACCTCTGGGACAGCACTTAATATGTCCCTCTAGTTCCTCTTGGGGTGACACCTTCCGGCCTCTAGTAGAAGCTTGAATAGGAAAATACTTTTCTAACATGTTAAAGGCAATGCCTGGTTTAAAAAATCAAAATCTTTACTAAGATTGAGATAGATCCCATCGATCGATTCCTCTGGTCCACATAGCCTCTCACAGTCAGGGGAGGAAATTAAATTGGCCTGGCACTATTTGCTCTTTACAAAACTTTACTGATTGCTTCTTAGTATTTTATGTCCTTTCAGGTGCTATCCAATTGATTGTCTGATGATTTATTCCAAGATCTTTCCAGGTATCAATGTTAATTAAGCCACAGGTCTGAAATCTCCAGGTCATCCTGTCTTTCTCTCGAAGATGGGCACCTCATTTACCCTTTTGCTGTCCTTAGGGGATCTTCCAATCCTCTGTGATTTGGGGGAAACACCGGCTAATAGTCCTAAGATGAAAGTTGAAAATTCATTCAGTATCCTACAGGGCAAGCCATCAGTCCTGCTGACTCGAACGTATTAGGTTTTTCTAAGTTTTCTAACTACATTGTCCCTTTGGCCTTCTATCCTCCTATTACAACAGGGACTTATTCCAGGCAGCAATTTACAGGTGATATTATCTTCCCCCTGGGGGAGGGGAGTGAAGAAGACATTGTAAAAAATAAAATGAATAAAATAAAAAGCTCTATCTTTTCACTCTCTTCTTCTGCTTTAACATCTCAGGCAGAGACAAGGTCATGCAAACAAATCCCATTTTCTTTCCCCTTCTTGGCCATAGGGGAAGAGTGCATTTCCCAGCCTCTCTTGCAGTTAAGTTGGGGGTCACGTGTTTGGGTTTGGACCAGTTTAACGATGGAAGCAATGATACACACACACCACTTTCTGGTCTGAACACGAAACTCACTGCATGACCCTCATATTGTCCCTTCTCCTTTGGTAATAGCCATGGGCACAGCATGTTGATGAGGAAAGGAGATTGGACCTGAAAAACCACTCAGGAGGGCTGCAGGAGAGAGTTGCCCAACGTGCATTGGACTGGGACATAAATAAGAGATGCATTCTGGTGCTATTCAGCTGTGCTTCCTCACTCGCTGTTAGGAAGTTTTCTTTATGTTGATCTAAAATCTCTCTCCCTACAGTCTTCTCACACTGACCTGAGTTTCACCCTTTGAATCATACAGGGAATATATCTCTGTCAATTACAAAGTAAAATTTTCTCTCAGAGTGTCCTTTTTTTGGACTAATAAAATATTTAAAGAATATCTTTTCTTATTTTATATTATGTTTCTTAGGTATATATTTTTTATTTTAACCTTGCTCATCAGTCATACTATTTTATATATTTATGTAAATTGTTATTTCATTTGGAGGAGACCTTGCCAAAGGACCTTAATCCATCATATGCTACACAAAGAGAGAACTGACAAGATCAATTTTTTTTATGTTATAAGAAATTAAATGGGTTAGATATCTATGTATGTGTGTGTTTTAATTTGAAAAGTTTCTGTAAAGTTACTTACTGTAAAGGCAAATATAACAAATACCTGAGTATCCATCATCCAATGTTTTAAAATGTTCACATTTCTTAATATATACAAGACACAAAACTTGATAGCCAAAGCCCCTCTGTTCCCCTCCCAAATCTCACTTTCTTTACTCCTGCCTCACAGAAAACCAGTCTCCCTTTTTATACTTGAGTTACATAAATATATATTTGATCATAAATAATGTATTATACAGTAGGCTGTGTTTTTATTTTACATAAATCGTATATTTATCTCTATACAACTTGGTTTTTTTCACTTAACATTATATTTTGAGATAAAATCAATATGATACATACAGATCTAGTTCATTTAACTTTAATTGCTGTGTGGCATAAATCCATTGTATAAATATAGCTAGAGATTATTTATCCATTTCCATATTCATTAATGGACATTTAGGCTCTTTCTAATTTATTGCTGTTACAATAATGCCAGTTGCTCTCCAAAGTGGTTATGCTGTTATATTTTCCCACAAGTTATGTATGCAAGTTCTTATTTCACCATTCCTTAATCAACATTTGATATAGTTTTATACCAAATATAAACTATTGGTATAGTTTAAAATAGTTTTATTTTTGCCAGTCTTCTAGATCTTACTGCCTAAATTTGTCTTTTGTTCTACTCAGTCTTCATTTGTCCTTCAGTAGTTGTAAGATTCTTCCAAAGAGCGTAAGGCATATCATTTACATAAATTCTTAGATATTTTATAGCTTGTTGATAATATAAATGAAATATGTTGTAGTGTTGCATCTTCTGACTATTGCTGGTATTTTAAAATGCTATTGATTTTTGTTCAGTTAATAATTCTACAAAAGGAAACAGGCTTTATAATGATCAACTTAAGAAAGCAATATTTAATGAAGAAAACTTCAAATTTTTAAATTATCGTATAGTATTTTTATTTGCTAATACAGGGCTCAGCCTTCATTCATTCAACAAATACTATTTAATACCTACTATGTTCTAGTAGGTGTTAGAACAGGGCCACTCCAGCAAGAATGTGACAGGCAATGTCACATTAACACAGAAGCTCAAATTATATGCAGCTCTTGGCCCCATTGACAGTATGATGGCATTCAATAAAAAAGCAACAAACAAGAAACAATTAAGTGGAATCCTTTTTATATTTATTGAGAATCCATTTCCCACGATTGTGGAGAATTTAGCAGCTCTTGGGACTCAACACTTCCTCTAAATTTTCCAAACCCCAGAACACAAGTATCCACATTTGCTTCTTTCTGCTATGTGATGTCACTGCAAGAAATCAGCCCTCCATTCTGCCTCAGATACGGGTTTACAGGATGGCAAAGGACAGCCTTTCCCCACCCCAGCCTCACACACAAACAACCCCACTCACCCCGCATCAACTACCAGCGTTGGGCTTTCTCTTCTATGTCGCCATTGCCCTGTGCCACTGAAGAGTAGAGGACAGTAACTGTCCCCTCAGGGTTATTTGAATACAATCCAACAAATTGTCTGGGCACAGATACACCTCCTTCTACTGCAGGATCCACAGACAATGTGCATCTCTGGTAAAGCCACTGCTGGTGTTCAGCAGTCCCTCAGTAAACTCACCATGGCCTTCCAGCTATTTCCAACCTGACCTTCTCAGCCCTGCCCACCCAGTCCTCCCAGGTGACCTGATTTTCTCTCTACTCTTTTTCCAATCTATTGTAATGGGATAAAATCTGTCCTCAGCTTTCTTCCTCTTTCTCAAGAGTTTATATTGAAAGCCAAATAGACAGAGTACTGAATCTGTCTTCTGCTATTGCAACACTAAGTCTCCTCTGGCAAACCAGAGAATGAGTCATAGTCATGAAATGCAGAAAGAAAAGCATGAAGATGAAGACTCCAAGATATCACCATACTACACAGTAAAGCAGACATAGAGGACACAAAGTTCTGGAGTCAGACTACCCGAGTTTGAATCCCACTTCTGCCGTTTACTGCTATGTATTAATAATTTTGTGCAAGTTACTTAATCTCTATGTGCTTCAGTTTCCTTATCTGTAAAGTGGAGCTGATAATAATCTACCTCAGAGTATTAGTGTGATAATCAAATAAAGTCCTCACATGTGAAGCACTCAGAACAATGCCAGGGACATAGCAAACACTCAAAAACATTAGCCATTATTATATAATTAAACATGACTCAAGGCTAGTTTGCATTCAGCTAAGCACACAGCACCTTGAGTCTAGAAGCCTGTGTCACTATTCCCTTGATTTGGTTCTGCCTGAAGACGGGTTGATCATCACCCTGAAGCCCTGCATCCTCATTACCCTGCACTTTGTTCAGCTGCCTACCTCCCTGATGCTTGGTTTCCAAGGAATGCATGGCCCAGATGTCTCACTAGGCAATTGCACACTCTTTATTGCTGGTTAACGTTTCAACTAGAAATCTCTTTCTAGTCTCCTGCCCTGGAGACATCCACATGGCTCATTTCCTCATTTCATTCGGGTTTCCACTTAAATGTCACCTCCATGGAGAAGCTTTCTCTAAAAAAATAACCTGGTATCCTTCATTCTACCACTCTGCTTTATTTTCTCCATAGCACTTATCACTACCTAATGTTTTATATGGGTATGTGTATAAAATGTTATATAATGGTATATATGTATATAACATATGTATATAAAATGTTATATAATGGTATATATGAATATAGCTTATATTGTAAAATGTTACCTAAATACATACAGTATATAAAAATACATGTCACATCAATAAATGTGAGTGAGCGAGTCAGCGAGTGGGTAGATGAATAGCTGGATGGTTTGCTCGGCATATAGTTAATTGAATTTCACTTCAATCTATTGACATAAAAAAAAACAGAACCAATTTTTTTTGTTTTTGTAACTTTCTGACATAGACTCTCAGGACCAAAGCTGGACTCATATTCAACAATTAGGTGAATGTCTTAGGTCAGGTTTCCTAGAAGCAGAGCCTGAGATAAGGATTTGGTCCATATGATTTACGGATAGAGCAATCTTCAGGAAGCACCTGCAGGGAAGTGGGGTGGGGGCTAAGCAAGGAAATAGTATCAGGTCAAGTCTTCCCTTGGCCTAATCCAAAAAGAATCTGGAATACAATCCACCCTTCAGAGTCATCCTCACCTTGAGGCTGTCTGCCATTGGCTGCAGGGCTTCCCCCGTCTCCCCACAACCCCGTGGGATGCAGAGCCCCCAGGCCTCCTCAGTGCAGGGCAGTTCTCCTGAGAAGGCAGCTGTGGTGAGTTAGCAGTCAACACTCACGGGAGCTGAGGGTGCACCAGCTGGTGAAGGAGTTCTAGGCTGGTCCAACAACACCTTGTACAGTAAGATTTTAATGTAAAAAAGCAAAGAAAAAATGCCATTTGGCTTTGTTTCAAAAGAGCAGAAAACCCAGTATTATGTCAATGAGCTTATCTTGACAGTGAATATGTGAAACTACCTCAATCCCTACCTCTCTGCAGGAAATGAGACACACAGCACCTTATACTTGCTTTCAATCATTTCAGTGTCATCATTAGGCTTTCCTCTTTGAGATGTTTTTCAAAACCTTACAGACAACTTCTTAACTTTCTGGACAAATAGCTAAAACCTTTAGCAAATAGGCCAGGAAGGTGTGTGTGCAGGTGTGTGTGTGTCTGAAAATCAAAATATGCAAGTACACAAAGCTTCATTATTAGTAACAGATAAGGATGCCCATTTCTGTTAATAGTATTTTATTTAGAGTTTTAGAATAGTCACAAAAGTGAAATCAAGTGTTCTAGGCTAGTGTTCTTCTAGCCTAGAACACTACTTAACAATAAACTCTTCATGAAATGCAGCTATTGAAGAAGATTCCGGTGGAAAAACTATGAGGCTATTTTATAACTAACAGATACAAGGCACTGATGTTGTCTAGGAACATAATTTGAACAATGGCAGAATTACGGAGCTTAGAGAATGCTTCTGCCTTTGGTCAGCTTCTTCGCTGACCCCGTGTGACCAATTTTATTTAATCCCATGCTAAAGAATGGGGTGAGTAGAATGCGGCCACATCCCACCCTCAAAAGCCACCTACCAACACCACTATACTGCATTGGCACACCGGGAGAATCAAACATTGATATTCCAAAGCTACTCTACTGCCACACAAAGGGGCACATGCTTTAAACTTTTCCTGGAGGACACCAATTAAATAGTAGTAGTTGCTCTTTTATTTTCTCTCTGGTTCTGTGTGTGTGTGTGTGTGTGTGTGTGTGTGTGTGTGTGTGTGTCTTTCTCAACTTATCGCTTAGATATTTTTTCCCCAGGAAAATTTCCCAAAAACTCACAAAAATGTTCCAAACCTCAGGATAGGTTGACACCCTGAGAATTTGTTATTCGAGAGCCAGGCCTTTTGAAGTCTGATTTCTCAGGATTAATGCTTTCTCTTTAAACAGTGAACAGGAACATTGACTCAAAGGGGCTCTGACAATCACTTAGGAATAACTCAGACATTTGTGTCTGGGCAAGGTCTCCCCTACACAGGGAACCTTTTGTAAATATTACTTACTCGAACCATAACACTAATAGATGTAGTTAATAATTATCACAATGTGCCAAAACTGCACAGTTTGCTCCCTGATTACAATATTAAATTGCTATTGAGCTGTGGTATTCGCTTCAGGCAATACTAGTAAGAACCCCCCAAAGACCCTGGCTGGCCTCGCCATATAAAAATGGAAAATGTTCTGCTGCACACAATGCTCAGGCAGCAGTGGGCTTTGCCAGAAAACAAACACAAAACTCAAACAATAGAAGGAAAGTTTTATCAGAGCTGAAGTGTCCTTTCACTTGGGAACTGTCATCTCTCGAAAAGAAAAACACGCACACACTTGATAGCGGCTCACAAGGCAAGCCATTACTATGGGCACAGTGACTCACGGTGCAGAGACGAGTGTGCAGCCAGCGCTGAAAGGCTTTGTTTTATTTGCATCCGATTATGTCTAGAGATAGGCCATTCCAGCTCTGCAAAGTTGAGAGTCCCTCAGAATGTGAACAGGCTTCCCTCCCCATGAGCAGGGAGGGAATTTTCTTTTCCCACACACCCTCTCCTCTCTGCCTGACAGGTCAAGTGGCCTGGACAATAGGGCAAAGCTACTGAGAGCAAAACTGCAATTTAATTGAGAAGTGTCATTAGCTCCAGGACAGCACATTCAAAAGCAGACACAATGGGGGCACTTGTCATGTGCAGTGCACGCCAATTCACCCCTCATCCGCCCCCATACTGCGTCCCACCTCCATATTTGTAATTTTGGAGACCCACAGTGGGCAAATGAGCACTTAGCAATCAATTTGCACACGCAGCCGCCCAGCCTGTGCAAACGAGAGGTTGGCTTGCCCACCCCAGGGATATGGAAGCACATCCACGGTACGCCTACTACTGAGGCTGAACTCAATCTAAGCTTCTTTACAGGAAATTGAGGCTCCAGAATGCAGCATGGTAATGAGAAAAAGAACAGTGGCTATTAGGCAACTAATTAAAAGAGATTCAGCAAGGAGGATGCCACTTGTGCCTTGACCCCTTCAGGCCAGGCAAACTAGTAAATAGCCAGAAAAATGCTTTTGTGGGGATTGGGAGAGGTGACACTGGGAGCCATCTGCAGCCCTATTAGCAGCTGCGTCAGCTCTGGCCTGTGCAGGCAGGCACAGTGATGGATGCTCCTGGCACAGAGGAGACAGTAAATGTCTGCTCCTTTCCTTCCTCCCATGCAGCCAATCTACCTGCTCCAGATTACCAAGGTGTGCTGGGCTGCATCCATTTCCCATGCCAGGACAACCTGGTGTGAGCTTGGAACTCAACGGGCAATTCCAGCCACCATGTCACCTGTAACACTAAAAATTCCCAGGAGGAACAGAGAGTGTTTACCCTGCAGCATCTAAGAAAGAGGCCCAGGCACGTTGACTCTTGGCAAATTTGATGAATATTAAGCCTAAAGGACCTTAGATTTTTAAAAAGTCTTTGCATCCTCTTTATTTCCAAAAATACACTTGTTCACTATAAATTTGTTCACATATTAATCTACATTTTATGCAGTCCTCAAGAATAAATGATGTTCTTAATTATTTCCCCATTTACAAAGCTGTGTGACCTTGGGCAAGTTACTACCCACTGTGTGCATCAGTTTATCATCTAAAAGTGGGGATAATACTAATGCATACGAAATCCCTTAGCACAAGTGCCTAGTGCAAAATAAGACTCTAATAAATGTTCGCTGATGCTGTTATTGTTACTGCTATTGTTATTATCACTGTTGTCTTTTATCCTCAGAATCTAGCACAGCGGCTAGTACACAAAAGATGTTCAAAATTTGTTCTGTGAGCAGCTGATTGAATGAATGAATGAATGAACAGATGGATGCCTTAGGTGACAGGCAACTTTCTGTCCTGAGCTGCTGCATCCCAATCATCATTCTCCCCATGCCAAGAAATAAGGAGGTTCAGGTCACATCATTTCATCTGCTACATTCTGTGCCTCTCAAGTCTAAATGTCAGCTGCCCACACAACCTAATAAGAGAGGATAGCAATGGAAGTGTGATTTTTTTAAGGCTCTTGCCATTCATTCTAATGAGCCTGTGAATTTGAAGGGAATAACCAAGCCAAGCAGCTCTGATGTTTATTTCTAAGGAAGCCCATGTTGGGATACAGGGTTTGGGCAGAGGGAGCCCATATTGGCAGCACTACTATGGCCCCTCCCAAAAACCTCCACAAGAGAAGAAACCAACAGAAAAGAGAGTGTGTGTGTAGAACATCCCATCCCAGAATAGATCCTGAGCTCAAGCTGATAACACATGAGGGGTATGATTCAATAGAGGCATTAAGAGCCCAAGCTCTGGATTACGTAGATCTACGTCCTAATTCCAATTCTGACACATGAACCATGGACAAGTTACTGAAGCTCTTTGAGCCTCACATTCTTTATCTGTGAAATGGGAATGAAATCAGCCTCACAAGGCTTTGGGGAAGTTTAAATAAAAGGAGGCATGCAGAGCCTGTCGCATAGGAAGTTAGGTATCTTTGAGGCTAATGAATCACTCTCTCCACTGAGTTCTGAGAAAACTGAGAAATAGATGCAGGCCTCCAAAATGGATCAAATATTAGTTTTGTAACTGGTGAAACTGGACTGGGGAAGCTCTCTTGGCTTAAGGCCACATTGGTCCTCTTACTCCTAGCTCCAAGGCAATGGGCACCCTGTGATCCACAACAGGGAGAACAGCGCTGACTACTTCAGCGACATGGAAACTTGCCTGCTCCTCCCGCTGGTCATGTCAGGGGGCCCTAGAGCTCCATTTCCCTCTGCTGTGCTCATGCAGCAGGCAGTGGGCTGAGCCTTTCCCTTCACAACCTAATCCTCAAGCTGAGTCCATTCCTCCTCTTCCACGTGCAGGACTAGCTCCTACAGCCTTCTTTCTTTTTGATTCCCCTTTTCTTTCGGGCCCAGATATTTACCCTTCTTAGTTATTCTTGCATAGTGTCTTGGAGCCCCTCCATTATGAAAGAAACAAAGCCAAGGATTTCTTGGTCAGTCTGAAAAGAGTATCCACCACTCATGCTATTCTTGTCCACCCTCTGTTCCTGAAATTGGATAATCCTACAACAGGAAATACCTTCCCATCAGACAGCAATTAACCCAGGACTATAAATCTATTGTTTCACCCTTTATTCCCCATGAGTGTGCCCCACTCTGTCTGCTCTCTCTAATGCTTCCCTTTACAGTCATGCGTTGTTTCACAAAAGGGGTCATTCTGAGAAGTGCATCATGAGGAGATTTTGTCATTGTGAGAACATCATAGAGTGTACAAACCTAGCTGGTATAGCCTAGTACATGCCTAGGCTACATGGTATAGCCTATTGCTGTGGTCCTAAACCCCTGTTCCCTGGACCTGGTCAGGAATTGGCCCTCACAGCAGGAGGTGAGCAAAAGGGAGCGAGTGAAGCTTCATCTGTATTTACAGCCACTCCCCATCACTCCCATCACTGCATAAGCTCTGCCTCCTGTCAGATCAGCAGTGGCATTAGATTCTCATAGGAGCCCGAACCCTACTATAAACTGTGCACGTGAGGGATCTAGGTTGCAGCTACTTGTGAGAATCTAATGCCTGATGATCTGAGGTGGAGCTGAGGCCATGTTGCTGGTGCTGGGGAGCAGCTGCAAATACAAATTATCATTAGCAGAGAGGTTTGACTGAATAATAAATGTAATGCGTTTGAATCATCCAAAAACATTCCTTTCCCCCCACCCCACCGCACCCTATTCCCAGTCCATGGACAAATTGTCTTCCATGAAACTGGTCCCTGGTGCCAAAAAGGCTGGGGACCACTGGCCCACTGCTCCTAGGCTACAAACCTAGGCAAGTTACTGTGCCGAATACTGTAGGCAACTGTAATGCAATGGTACGTGTTTATCATATCTAAACAAAGAAAATACTGTAGGCAACTGTAATGCAATGGTACGTGTTTATCATATCTAAACATAGAAAAGGTATGGTAAAAACACAGTATTATAATCTTATGGAATCATCATCATATGTGTTCCATTATTAACCAAAACATTGTCATGTGGCCCATGACTGTATTTCCCAGGAAACTTCCCTCAGGGAATAAATAATGGCTGCATTCCCACCTACAATTTCTGAGCTAAACCAAAACTCAACTAAGTCTTGTTAAAATTTTCAGTGCTCATCTCCCTGGTTTTTCTATCTCAAATCTGCCCCAAATGTATAGCATAGTCATCCCAATCTCCAAGCTTCTCCACTGGCTTTTATCTTGACTCCTTGCCCATAGCATTAAAAAGCCCCTCACAATTGGGGCTTTTCAACTTCCTCGGGTGCAGTCATTCCCATTCATTCTCTGAAACCTTGCCTGTCCTCCTCTGGTGCATCTCTTTGTACCCTAGTCCCTGTATAATTTTCTTAGTCTCCCATGATAAGCATTATGCCTGGCTATATTCATTTTTCCTTTACCATCAGTCTAGCCCAATATTTCTGATGATGCTTGACAAAATCTTTGGGACACAACTGAATTGTGTTTCTTTTAAAATAATCAAGGGGGCCAGGTGCAGTGGCTCAAGCCTGTAATCCTAGCACTCTGGGAGGCCGAGGCAGGAGGATCACTCGAGGTCAGGAGTTCGAGACCAGCCTGAGCAAGAGCAAGCCTTCGTCTCTACTAAAAATAAAAAGAAATGATGTGGACAGCTAAATATATATATATATATATATACACATATATAAAATAAAATAATCAAGGGGACAGACATTTCAGAACAGCGAGAGACTTAGAAATCTCAGACCAGTCTCTGCAGGCCTGACCCACTGACTGACCCAGAGACCAGTCAGTATTTGGTTTGTTACCACCACTTTGTCCTTGACACTATGTAGACTATTCAACATTTAGATTTTACCTGTGGGTGTTAGCCTTTTGTTTGTGAGATGAATGATTTCAAGCACCCACACAGTCTGGACTCCTGGGTTTGTGGGGAGCAGGCTTCAAGGTCTGGCCAACAACCAGACAATTGCTGCAAGGTAGGAGCAGCAGACGGCTGTGCCCTGATTGGTCATCTTTATAAAAATTTCCTGGGCTAGAAATGATTGGCAATGATGACATCTGATCATAATTCCATTCCCTCATTTGAAGTAGATTTTATAAACTGAACTCAAAGATCAAACTACCTCAGTTTTTGAATATTTGGCAAGCAGTATATATTCCATATGTTGTAATAATATTAAAAAAAAAAAAAAAAAAACTCCCAGAACACCTGGCTTCCAGGCACTCAACCTCTGTCCTTCTTTCAGATCTGTCTAACTCAGCCTCCAAGATCCCAGCTTTTCCTTACGATCTGGTAGATTTTAGTTTCCCATTCCTATCTGTCTAGTTTAGGCTACTTGATCTCAGTCTTTCCTTAAGGAGATTCCCTTCCTCACAGAATAATTCCTAATCAGAATGATTTTTCTTTCAGTCTCCCACTGTTCCTGTTCCTATTTCTAAATCAAATCCTGCTATTAAACCTACCCAGGCCCTCCTGGAAAGTCTCAGCAAACCTGATTCCTAGAGAACTGCATAAAGCTTTTCAATTTTCTTTATTATGTTAAAAAGATGGGATTACAATAATTCTATTGAATTTTTCTTCCACCTACCCTAAGAGGATGACATCCCCATACTGTAAGGGCCCATTCCTATAAAAAGGGAGATTCACTAACAAAAATCTGCCTGTGTCTGAACTCTGAGCTGAGTATTTCAAATACATTAATGCAACCATAACAGAAGATTATGTAATTAACAAGATAAAGTCAATCTGAGACCATGATGGGTGAGGAGGAACATTGACTTCAATAGCATATGAACAAACCACGTGATACCAAGAGGGTGGTCTTGCCATTGCTCCCCCTTTGACCCTAGAACTGGTTATAAGTCAAAGCAAGTTAAAGAACAGGATTTGAAGCAGCTGAACAATAACTGCTACCAATTCCTTTATAATTTAAAGGCTGAAACCATACATACCGGTGTTCCTAAGTCTTGGCCTGCAGAGAATCATGTAAAAAGAACAAAAATGTTTCCATTTACCAAAGCCAAAAAACCTGTACAACAAAAGATACTTTAATTTTATACCCAGTGCACCTGCTAAGGTCAAAAACATCAACCCCACTCCCATAGCCTGTGCCTGATGAAAATAGCCACACACCTGTGACTACCAGCAATAAAGATGTCACACATTGTAAAGAAAAATCTGAGAGATCCACCCTTTCCAAAGCCTTCTTCCAAACCACATCACCAACACAATGTCTAAGTCCCCAAATGAATGTCCAGCCTTGAGGTTTCCAGACTTTATATAATATATAGGAGTCTGAGGAGGCTCCTAAATTGCCCCTACCCTCCATTCCAAGTTCTAAATCAATATAAGAGTCAAATAAAGACCAAAATACTGGTTTTATTACCAGTACAAAGAAAGGGACAGCTCAATATTTACTGAAAAGGAGCAAGCTCCAAGATGCATAGTTAAATTTTTAAAAGCTAGGTGCATAGCTATATATGCTGTGTATCATCTTTATGTCTGTACGTATGTATACATGACCAGAGACCAAAACAGACTTTTTATACCATCCCATCAAGTCTGGATTTTAGAATCTGCACATGGGAAATTTGGGACAACAGAGTAGTTAATTAACTAGGCAGTCATTTAAAAGATTATGGCTCGACTCACCCCCTGTTGAGTCAAATACTAAATAAAGAAAGGCCATACATATGTAGCCACCTGTAAGCCATTATTAACCCCTTTCACTAGAGAAGCGGTGGATGCCACATTATTGCTGCTTCGCCAATCACACACATCTCCTACTCCAGTGGAAACCCACCAACGAAAGAGGTGGAGAGGAGGGAAGGTTACTTTTCAGTACTACTATGTTGCTACATAGGGAAGCCAAAGAGGTGTGTAATACAAGATTTGAACTTAATTGGCACAAACTAGTCCTTGACACAACTTTACCTAAGAAATGTGACTGATGCAAATACAAGGAATATTTCCAGAACCTGGGCCCCCTCCATCTCTTGCTCAGACTATTGCAGTAACTTCTAACTGATCTCTGGCCTCAGGGTCTCTCCACTCCAATTCATCCTTTGCACTCCACCATAGTTTTATCGCTAGAATTCAATTCTGATTACATGACTACCCAACATAAAATCCTCCCTTGCCTCCCAGTTGCTTCAAGAATGAAATCCAGTCTCTTTGTCATGGCTTTTAGATCCCTCTCTGGTTCCAACCTACCTGTAAATCTTTCCTCCAAATGCTAGATTCCAGATCTATTGGGGTGTTGAACATTCCACAAATAGGCCATAGTCTTCTATGTCTTCAAATCTTTTCATATGTTGTATTAGTCAGAGTAATTAATGCCAACTACCTCAACAGACAAACTTAATGCAATAAAATTCTATTTCTCTCTCACACAAAGTACAATGCAGGTAAAAGGGGGCTCCCCTCCATCCAGTGACTTAGTGATCCAGGTTCGTTCTTTATTGTGACTGAGCCATCTCAGCCTCTTCCTACCAAGTATGCCCCAGCAGGAGAAGAGAGAAATGCATGGGACAACACACCAGTGCTTAAGTGCAGAGGATACTAAGTAGTGCATCGTTTCTGCTCACAGTCCTATTCACTAAGATTCAGTCACAAAGATCCAATCCAACTGCAAGAAATCTGGAAAATATAGGGAAACATATGGACAATTTGTGAGCACAAACTACCACATACAGTTTTCCACATACACTATGCCCTTTTCTTCGAATATCTTTCCATCTCTTCTCTTCCTAGTAAGTATCTTCTCATCTTCCAGATCCTGATCAAACGTCACCTCCTGAACTCTTCAGACAATTACGTCCTTCTACCCGATGCTCCCATAAGTTTCCATATAAATCTCTGCGTGGATCATTTCATTTCAGAAGACAAGGAGTTATCTTTCTCATCGGTGACTCACTTCCTAGCACCTATAAACACACAATACATGTTTGCCCATATGCACAAATGAGCCCACCAAGATGATATATAGAAGGATTTGCCCATGGAAACAAAAAAGCAAAGAGGATTGATTCTCTCATGAGTCCTTGACATGGGTCTGAATTACTAGCCAAGCATGAAACTGTCTATGGTAAATGAGCTCTCAGAAAGGGTGATTTCTGGACAAAATTTATTGATGTTTAAAACATCTAAAAGAGCCACATGATTATAGTGTGCCCTATAATGTTTAAAACGATACAATGTTCTGATTCTGGAACTGGAAGTCTAGAAGGGTTTCCAGTTGGGAGCAGGAGTGATGGCTGAGATGCACTGTCGTAGGGCTTGCTTCCGAGAAAATGAGAGGGGCAGAGGGGTGGTACAAATATTTCCAGGCAGCCAGCCAAGCTAGTGATCCCAGGCATGTGTGTGTGCTCTGAGACAGTCTGTCTTTCTCCCATGCTGACATTTGCGTCCCTTCCCACGCCTAATCATATCTTTCTTATATCTTTGAAATGACCAAATTCAGGAAAAGCGGCTGTAGTCCATCCTATTTCCAAAGCAGAGAAATGTTAGGAACTGGAAAAGTTTGCAGACGTCTGCCTTGCATTTTTTGGTAGCCTGCTGCATTCTGACTGAGGTCAGGTAACCATAACAAAAAGCAAAACGAATGACTTCAGTGAAAACTTTGCCCGGGGCAAAGCCAAGAGGTATGACATTTCGGTTGGATTACAATCAACAGAAGCAACTTACACTGATGTCGATATTGTTCAGAATTCTGGAGATAAGTGTTATACATTTAAGGACTTTTTTAAGATTTTCAAGCTTTTGATATTTCAGTTGAACAGTTTGGTTGCCCAGGTTTTATACCTCCCCCACCCCAAAGCATTCATTAAAGAATCTTAGTCATGAATTTTTGGCTAGTGTAATGCAGCTGTCTTAATATCAGTGTCCTGTGGTTTATAAGCTCACTGTTTTCCTGGAAGGATCTAGAAGCATATTAGCTGTGACTCTCCTAAACATGTCTCTCAATGAAACCCTGCCATTAGCACCAAATATTCCAGCAGACTAACTAGCTGTGGGCAACATCTCATCTCACTGACAAAATCTGCCACCAGCCTCGATTAATTTGGAGAGCCTGTCTCATCAGAAAAGCTCCATGACAAATCTACTTCTGCTGCTGGTGTTAACACGCTGCTATCAGGGCAACAGCCAAAATGCATCTGAGCCCTGGACTCCTGTGAGAACTTATCACGGAAGTAGACTCCTTGCTGAAGGACAGGAGCTGCCCTTCGCTGAGGGTGAAAATTGTTTCTGCGGGGAAAGCTCCAAAGCCATTTCACCCATTAAAATGTGACTGGGCAGATTAGGAAAACAGGAGGGGTGAAAGCAGAGTGTGCAGATGCCATGGGGGCTGGTAAAGAACCGGCCCCAGAAAGTGGCTGAGTGACCACGTAGTCATTCTTGGGAGCGGAAGGCGTTGGTCCCAGAGCATCGTTACCGCTGGGCGGTTTCACATGCCAATTACTGGTGTATTGATCGTGTTTAGATTGACTGCATGTCAAAAATTAATAATGCCAGTGCAGGGTGCCACTCTGAGGTGTGCTAGAGCTTGTTACCCAGAAGGAAAGTAAAGATGCTGGAGTCAAATCTGGAAAGCACTTCAAATCCGTGTGCCAGGATGAGAAACAAAAGCAGCTAGAAAGCTTCACAAAACAAAAGAATGCACCGCCGTGGCCAGCTAAAAGCATGGCTTGAAGCGTGGCCCCTGGACTGCTGCATCAGCGTCACCCACAAACTTGTTAGAAATGCAGATTCTCTGGCCCCAGTCTAAACCTACTGATCCAGAAACCTGGGAGGGGGGTGCCCAGCAATCTGCGTTTTAAGGAGCCCCCAGGTGTTTCTGATCCCAGTTCAAGCAGAACTGTATTCCAGAGAATACAGAGGGATCTTCAAGTTCACGTCCTAACTCAGCCACCCTCTCAATAGAAGACCTTATGGAAGTCAACCTTGTTGTCCTTCCATCTCATTCCATCTAGAAAGTGGCTAGTCATACCAAACACTGTGGTCCCAACCTGCTACTTCACCCCCTGCTCCTGGCGAGATGACCAACACAGCCCATGTTGGAAGCTTCTATTTCTTCAAAGAAAGAAAGAAAGAAACAAAGAAAGAAAAGAAAAAAATTGCCCTGGGCTTAGAGATAGAAAAGACTAAGAAGTTCCAGACCACGATCTGCCTAAACCAGAGGCTGGTCAGATCTGGTGGCTGCCTGTCTGTGTAAGTAACATTTTATTGAGGCCCCACCATGCTCACTCATTACATATTGTCAAGGGCTGCTTTTGAGCTACAACAGCGGGGTTGAGTAGTTGCAACAGAGACACTATGGCCTGCAGAGCCTAAAATATTTACTCTCTGATACTGTTTACGGGAAACATCTTCAGACAGCTAGCTGGTCTAGATCCCTAATCAGCCTCCACTGAAGTAGGAACTCAAAGCAAAGGGGAGGCTCAGGAGCTTCGGGACCTCTGGCACAGGAGGCTCTGTCCGAGAGCAGCTTCATTCTTCTGGGGCCTGAAAGCCCCAGGTTTGCCTCTAGAGACAACTTTGGGGTCCCCAAAAGACAGTCTGGTCTGTACAAAACCCCTCTGGTGATCTCACTCATGCTAGTCCAGAGACCACGCTTTGAGAACTGGAGGTATCTGATCTGGCTCTCCAGACGCGGGAAGATACGTGCATATCCCAGCGCGCTTAGAAAGTTCATCGGATAAAAATCTGGTCTAAATCTCCCAAATGCAGCTGTGATTTTTTTTTTTTTTCACTTTCTAAGAAATTTGGCAGGCAGCGAGGGGGATAAATTCAAACTTGCAGGCTCGTTTAATTAATTCAGCCTAGAATGTGTGTAATTACTCATTTAACATTCTTCTCGAAATTTAGACTGCAAATACTCCAACTCCATACTTGTAAAGATCATTTTAAATTTATAGAACCCAACTTCCAGCAGACCAGAAAGCTAAATGTAGTTTTGACTTGTACCATCGCATAAACAAATGCTTGTTCCAAATGTAACCTTCGGGCATTTTGGAATTAGGAAGTTCTAATCTCTCAAAAACACAGATGGGCAGATAGCTTACACATGTCAAGGGAATCCTTGGTGTATGGTGGTGAGAAAACTCACTGGTACCTCTGAGGTTACAAAGGAAATTTTCAAAATTGTCAGCTTTACAAACAAACATAAAATTATTTAGAATTCCATAAGAATTCTAAAAAGAATTTAAAATAACAAAGAATTTCTATTCTAAAACTGAAGTGTTTTAATTTTTTTTAATTATACAAGCTATAATGCCTCATTATAGAAAATGTATAAAATAGAGAAAAGAAAATCCACCCGTGGATTTTACTAAAAAAAGAAAACCTTTGAAATTTAAAATTTGAAAGAATCTGTTTTCCTAATATGGAAAGAACTGTTTGCAAATTGTCAAAGAGCTAATAGGAACTACAAAGTTCAGTGACAACGGTGGCTATGACCCAGATAAGCATTTGTCCCTCACCGTATCATCAACGATATATTCTCCATAGGGCCTTCCCCTAGCTCAACCTTCAAGATATACCTCTAATCCTTTTTCTCCATTCTAGTCTCCCTAATTTCTCTTTGTCTCTCCCTTTCTTAATTGGCTATAATATAATTGAAGCTTACATTTATTGAACTTTGTGTTGAGAACCTTACATGGATTATTTCATTTAACTTGCAAGAACTCTGTGAGTAGCTACTATGAGATCTTCATGTTACCCATGAGAATCTGGACGCTTAGAGAAGCAGTATGGCCGATCGTTACTACTATGATCCCAAATTTGTTCACAACTCCCTATATGTGTGCCTGTAGAAAAAGATGGCATCTATGTCTCTAAGCCTTAAATTTGGGCTTGGTCATGTGAATTGCTTTAGTCAATGGGACAATAGCAAATGAGACATAAGTCTCATGTTACATACTTGCTCATTGAAGCTTGCCCTCTCTTGCTGTCAGAGCTTTCAGCCACCAAATAAAGAAACCCAGGCTAGGCTGATACATGAAGAAAGATTCCAAAGAGAAAGGCCCTACCCAAGGCCCCAGACATATGAGTGAGCCCGGCAAATAATAGGAGGAGCAAAGAGAAGCTGTCCCAGCAGAACCCAGCTGAATTGTCAACTCACCAAATCATGAACACATACATCATGATTTTTTAAGCCACTAAATTTTGGGGTAGTTTGTTACACAGCCAAAGCTAACTGACACAAGTATTTTGCCCAGAATCATATAGGCAGGATTAAGATTCAAGCAGAGGTGGTCTTTACTCTAGAATTTAAGTGCTTAACCCCATGTCATACATGAAACCCCCATGAATCTAGTCAGTACCATGGGTAGAGCCAACGCTCAATGGTGACACAGTGTCCCCTTAAAGACACCTATAATGATGGGTTATCTGTCCGTCTGGGCCCAGAGATGGGCCCATTTCACATGTTGCCATTAGTAGCTCATTTTTAAATTCAGGCCAGAGGCACCTGGGAAATAATTAGCTGCAGTATTGCTGTCCTCCCATAACAAATTTGAGGGCAACTCTTTATTTTTGCTGAAGTTAAACAGTTTGTGGCAACAAATGTTTCTTACACTTTTCTAGGAATAGAAATGTATTTACTTTTAATCAGTTGGGGACTCATTAGTGAGGCTGTCTTTATCTCCCTGAGTCTTTGTCTTCTTTGCTTGTTTCTGTTGTGAGTTCCCCACCCCACCCCCCGCCCTGCCGTATTAGTGTTTTGTTTGTTTTCTGCAGAACCCTCTGAAATAAACTCTAATAGGCTGAACAAATCAGAAACTGGAGCAATGTCAATTGCAATATCAGAGTCAACCTTTACAATCTACCTGTTTCCACAATCCTTCCCTGTGCCTTACAAAAATGAATGAATAACTGATCATTAAAAATAAAAAAGCTATCATTCAAATAATCAAGCTGTGTGAAGCTTTAATCCAGTGCAGAGACACTAATGAGAAATTCCGGTAAAGACAATACACCAAAGCATTTCTAAGACACGTAAAGCTTTTAAAATATTTCCCCACAATAACAGACTCCTGAAAGATTTGCAGATGTATAGTCAAAGTGAATAAAATATTTTGATGTATAATAAACAGAGATCATGTAGAAAAGTAAATTTGGGATACCAAATTTGAAAACAGTTATCATGACGACTAACTTGTATAGCCTGAAGTGAATCACTTCTAATTTTTCCTGTGATTTTCTCTACCTATAAAATGGGTCTCCATAGCCTTTGTTTTGTGGAATGAGCAACACAGAATTTCAGATAGTATGGTTTAGGAAAAGTATGTCTTTGAAATTCCAGTGGTTCTTAAGCAGTTATTAATCCAGGGCCTGCCTAGTATCCTACCATGACCCCCCTAAAACATACACTCTTTCAATAACATCTGTGTCCCCTGCAGAGATAGTTCCCTTTGGTGCCTGCCTGCATCAGAGAGCGTTTCTGCCTGTGTCTTTGGGACACCCCTACCCCCGGCAAATGAAATGTAGACACAGTCTGTAGCTCTGACACTCATTATCTGGTGTGCCTCAGGGATAGATTTAGGCAACCGGCCACTTCTAGAAGCATCTGATGAGGGTGTCTGTGCTTACACTTTCTATGTGTACACTATCTAGCCCTTTTGCCCTGGTTTCTGGTGCCATTTTCCCTCCTGATCTCTGGCAGGAACTAGAATCTAGCCATGCACCACAGACAGCAGGCTGAACCCTTCCTTACCCTCTCTGGGTTTGTGCAGCCTGGAGCTGGTCTCCATTTTCTTTCTCCCCCATAGTCTTGGATCTCCTTTAGGAAGACCTGCATGAGCTCCCATCAGATGATAAGAGCTACAGCCTCCCAGAGACTTTCCATTATACCCTCCTTCTCTCCCGCCTTGGATTTTAATAAGCACTTACTGAGAATTAAGTATGTCCCAGCCATTTGGATCTGGTGTCTTGAACAGCCCTTCCCTGGGAGGAAAATTGAAATCTGCCCCATGGCCCCAGGAACCTCTGCTCTCTTCCCTGCCCTGATCCCAGCAGTCCGGGCTCATCCACTCCCTCCTGATGGAGGTGTTGCACCATTTAAGAGAGAAAAAATAAATCTGCTCAGAAATTCTAAGGACCAAAAGATTGTCTAATGCCAGTGAGCCACCGCTAGAGTGTCAACAAAAAGAGAACAGGATGACTTAGCTCTTGCTTCGTTATCCTAATATTCTCTGTCATTCCCCAAGGAGAAAAGGACATTTGGGTAAGGAAGAAACTTACTTTTTCTCTTGTAGATTTTCCTTCTGACAGCCCTTTCTCATTATGTGCTTGTTTGCATCTTCGTATTGTATGTACTAAGCTCTCTCCATCACACTGCAGAAAATAAGGGCTTGGTGTATAATCTGCACCATATTTAACTGTAAAATTGCATTGTTTACATCCCTTCCATCCCTATGTGTCTAAAGGAGCTGTGTACCTTTGATTCATTCTTAAAATTTGTATTTTATAACCAGATTGTGCATCTGTTATAAAAGAAGATTGTTGAGTGGTTGAAGATTAATTTGTTTTTCTTACCCAGTTTCATTCAGAAAGGGAAGATGGATGAGATAAGTACCTGTTTCCATTAATCCTGTTTTGTGCATGTTCCACAAAATATGTATGCAGATGCTTTGTGCCTCAAAACCCAGAGCCTGATGCCTGTTTCTCAACCATAAACCACAAAATACTCAAGAACCCATGATCTTCTTTTCTTCTCAGCCAAGTGTGCCTTGGCACTATCAAAAACTCTCTCTTAGAGACACATTTTCCCTTAAGCTCAATTTACACGGAATGAAGGGCCCTGGGCAGCAAGCTGCTGGAATTCTTTCAGTATCGTGTTTGCCTGCAAAAGGGCATTTACTCTTGACATTTTTGAAGATATTCATTTTACAACCCAATTTTCACACTCAAATAATCACCATCTGTGTTGTCCAGTTTAGAATAATCACTGGAAGCAAGTGTAAGTTATTTTTCTCTTCATTTTGTTTTGTTTTTCCTTTTGTTTCTTTTGTTTTAATTGGTGGTAGCATAATCAAATTTAGTCTTTCATTTCTATGTACTGTTGCTTTATATGCAAAGGGGAAGAGAGGGAAGGGAGAGAGGGTAGAGGGAGGAAAAAAGTAAGAAAATAAAAGATACCTGATAAAGAGTAAAATGCACTGAGCCTTAGCAAGCTTTTTCTCATGAAACACTATCATTATTGTTGCTGTTGTTCATACCACTTTTCTTGCACATTTTGCCATTAATCCTTCAAGTCAGACGATCCATCCTTATCCCAACTGGAGATTCTTTAACGTGTGAAAGCCAGTTTATCTATATACTGTACTTGATTTATAACTCAGTTCATTTTTAAAATACTCAATTAATTTCATGGTATTCCTGGGTCCTCCTGATCTGAGGAAGATCTCTCCAAATGAGGCAACGGATACCCCAGGAACCCCCCAGCCCTGAACTTCCCGTTTTGTAACATTCATCGCGTTTACACTTACTCATTCTTTCTACCTGTGATGTCCTGTAATACCACATACCACGCCTGTTTTATTTATAAGACTCCTTAAGGTAGAGTACCCCCCTACACACATTGTGTTTGACACTTTCAGTGTGCCCTAAAAGCATTTATTAATTGAATTAAATAAATGAATCAATGTTGGTTCTGCTTCCTGTTCTTTCTTAAAAGGGAATCTGAGCTCTTTATACCGTAAAATTCTCCATCACAAGAATTATTGTCCCTCATAGACTAAAAAAAAGAAAAGAGAGAGAGCTCGATATATTTTGTATAAGTCAGAATGGTTTCCTTGAAAACATGCATTTTTTTCATATTAAAGTGTATGTGGGGAAAAAAAGCGTAACAGTGAAGGAAGAGCTACTATGCCAAACAATTACGGAATGTCATGAAACTTTCTTATCTCAGCCAGTTAGATAATATTTAAGGCTAAGTCGGGCGGAAAACACTTCTCAATGAGTTTGTGTTTATTTTAAGGAGGGGGCAAACACAAGCTGAACAGAAAAGAGCAAATATGAAACCCAGTGTATCACCGCTCTGCATGAAGCACTCGCAGGACCCAGTGACCACTCGGCAGTAAACAGAGACTGCACCAAGGCAGGCAAGACAGAGATGGAAACCATATGGGTCTGTAGTAAAATAACACAGTTTATCTCCGCAGGTGAGAGGAAGTGCCGATGGGAGTAAATACTGTATGTCATTAAATTTAAACCAAACACGTATTAAGAGCTCTGTTTTGATCTTTGCTGGAGGAAAAACAAAGACGTTGGACAACTGGAATAAGCAAGTACCTCTCCTTTCTCGGAGAGGGCAGCGTGTTTTGGACTACATATTGCTCCATTTCAACAGACCCCGTGCGAGCACATCTGGAGAGGCAAAGCAGTTTAACATCTGTGCTTCTGAAAATTAGAGTTATTGTTGAAGCCACATCAGTGACCATGCATGGGTTTCTATTAATAAACCATGTGACTTATTTTAACTATTATTTTTATCGTCTTACACCTAGGTTAGGATTTTCCTTACAAAAGCAAATTCTCATATCATCAAGCCCCTAAGTAGTACTTCCAGGGGTACTGGATAAATCTAGAAAGGTATAAAAGATCCAAATTAACGGAAATTCAGAGCGTTCCTTCACAAGACAAAAACAAATGCCTTTATTCCTAAAGTCTGTACACACATTATACAGTAGTCTCTCCTATCCACAGTTTCACTTTCCACAATTTTAGTTACCTAAGGTCAGCCACGGTATGAAAATATTAAATGGAAAATTCCACAAATAAACAATTTATACACCGAGGCTGTGCATCATCCCTTTGGCTAGCATCTCCATGTGGGGTACACTTACTCGCACCTTAGTCATTCTGTAGCCACCTCAGCTGTCAGATCGACTGTTGTGGTTTCGCAGTGCTGGGTCAGTAGGAAACTAACACTTACATCCGATGCCTACCTCAATCATCTCTATTTCACACGATAGACATTTTATCATCTCACATCAGCACAAGAAGAAGAGTGAGTACAGTACGATAAAATATTTTGAGAGACAGAAGTATCACATTCACGTAACATTTATTGCGGTATATTGTTATAATTGCTCTATTTTATTATTGTTAATCTCTTACAATGCCTAATTTATAAATACAACTTTATCATACTTATGTATGTACAGGAAAAAATATAATATATATAGGGTTTGGTACCATCTGCAGTTTCAGCCAGCCACTGAGGGTCCTGTGGTGCCTCCCCCAACGATAAAGGGTGACTGCTATACTCAGTCCATATGGACATTCAACACATGGACTCACAGTATCTACCTCTAGAACAACACAGGCACCAGAGAAAATACACTGGTGCTCTCAGGTTTTAAAATATAGATTTACATCATAAAGAAGACATCCATTTGCTAATTTTTATATGCCATTTTTATGGCAAGTTGAAGGTAACCTGTAAAATCAAAAGTGAATCAGTATGGAAATGAAAATGATTGATGTCTCTTTCTTGAATTGGGGCCTAGTGATCTCAATGGCCTTCTAGGAGGTTCTTCATCATGTTGTGCTATGAATATTCATGGTAACAAAATATCTACATTTTTTCCCTAAATAAATTATTAATTTATTTGACATAAAAATCAGACACCATCTTATTAGTGTATTAGGGTCATGTTGACTATCATGACAAAGAAGCCCCAAAATTTTAGTGGCTCGGCACAATAGAATTTCTCATTCATCTAACAATCCAATGAGGGTTTTCCTGGCCATTGAGGTGGTTCCCTCCACATGGTGATTCAAGGATCCAGGCTCCTTCCATCTTGCGTTGCTATCATCCGTAGGGCCTTAGAGGACTCTGATTCATCCAGGGGGAGGGGAAAAGAGGGAGTAGAGAAAGCCCTACCTACTTCAAAGCCTCAGCCTGAAGGTAACTTCATATCCCCTTTTACTCATGTTTTATTGAGGGGGACCAGTCACACAGCCACTTGTGGATGAAAGAGAGGCTGGACAGCTGTCTCCTGGTGACAGTTCCACATTACCAATGAGGCACACACATATTATTTTGATAAGCCATCTATACTGCAGTGTCTAATGTAAATCATTCCTGATTTCCTCATTAATTCCCAAGAGATATATTGAGGGAAGGATCAACCAGGGGCAGGGAGTAAGTGAACTCTGGGATTTTTGTATCTCCTGTTCCTCCACGCACAAAACATCTTGGCGACCAGACACATTTGACAACTGGTAGTCCAGGCTATGATTCAAAAAGTGGTCAAATGTCCAAATGTACCTTAACGTACCTTTCTGATGGCTGCATAGCTTCTTTGGCTAAAGTTACGCCTTTTACATTGTTACATGCCTGATCTTGGGAGCCCTTGCAATGAACACATCCTGCAAATAAAATAAAATTTAAAAAAAAGGATCATTGGCTTTTGGTGAGGGATAGCTATAAAGAAAAGGTACTTGCTTTTAGTCATTCCCACAAAAGAGCTACTCAAACTCTAATGTCACCTGGCCCAATTAAATATCTATAAAGGGCAGGGAACCAGATAAATTATGGCTGCAGGAATTTGGACTAAGCCAGGCTGGAAAGAGTAGGAGAACGAATGGCCAAAGTTTGCACTTGACTTTGGGTCCACACAAAGCCTTTGCCTTCACTCGCCCTGAAAGGGAATATTCTGATCTGGGTATAAGGTGGACATGTCCTGAAGAGCTTTAGCTCTTGAACCTTAGCGTGGAAAAATTGGATGTCTATTAATCCAACCGAGCTTAAACAAGACTCACAGCGTACTGGGAGGCAGACACAAAATGTTGGCTATTCACACTCTTTATGCCCCAGAAGAAAGATCATGAATAAAGAGTTCCTGAGCACTGCACCCTCCTAGGAAAACCTCCTAGGAAAAGTGCCAGTGATATATAAGGGACATTTACATCTAAGCAAACAGTGATCCTTTCCATCTGGCTAAATGCTCCTAGGAAGCATCCTGGAAGTTTCTGCCCCTCACCACTTCTGCTCATTAGGCTGCTCTGCAAATCAAGAGCTCTGCCCTGGGGGACTGTCAGCAAAGCAGTTAGCACGTCCAGATGTGGACACTTCCTTAAAGGTGAAGTACAACAGGGGGAACAGATTAATCTGCAATGCACCGAAGTCAGAAACTAACCCTGCGATGTGTGCAATGAAAAGGAAAAGATGCCGTTGAATTTTATCTCCGAGTGGTGTCATTATTTCCAACTAACTTACTCCTTCAGGCAACTCAGATAGTTTATTTTCCTGAAGCCCTTTTTCAACATAGCATACGCCTTCCTCTTGCTAGAACCCAGAGCAGAATGACAGCAGCTGAGAAAACATTCCAGTCCCCGGGAAAGGGAAAGACCTGCTGACGCTGACTGAGCGGGCGGGGATGGCAGGTTGTCACCCCAGGTGGGTTGTCCTGTCTGCATCAGGGAACGGGGGATGATGGGGGGGGGGCAAAGGCCTTTTTCCTGATTCTGTGACTCATAGGGGGTTAAAGTTCAGGGAGGTTTTCCCAGAAAAGCAGAAAATAAAATTCTCAATGCTATGTATAGTGTAGCTAGAATGTGATATTTCCTTCCACTTGTTAAATTGGGATTTTTGTTTTATGTTCTTTGGATTTAGCTCCTGGGTGCTCTCTGCTTAGTTTAAAAGGGTTTCCATCTCCACGTTGTCATACATGGAAAAAATATACTGAAGCGGTGCACCGTACATCGTGACTTTTATTTTGCTGTCAGACTGCAAGTTACAATGTACCTGTGTGCATTAAAGACTCGGGGGCTTTAAAAAGCGAAAGGATCCCTCCACATGCTGTACAAAGAGAACTACAGCCCTGGAGGGAACAGCCCACAAACAACCCCTGGCCGCCTTCTGCATGTCAACCACTCAGCCCAGACTCCAGCAACAGCTCCACTTGCCTGTCACTACATTTCTCTCAGTACAGGCCATTTATTAAAAACACAACAGAAAAAGTTTTTACCAGGTGACATGGACTGATTTTTGGTTCATTCAGAAAACACTCATCTTATTTATGTATTAGCCAGCCCTAAGCTTTGGGCGGTTTTGTGTTCTTTTTCAGGAGTGGTGATCAACGCCTGGGGTCTGTCCACATCCACACTCAGGGTCCTGCTCCCTCAGGGGACTCAGAGCAGGCCTGTCCCCACAGCCATCCCAGGGTGCCATCAGACTCTGGAGCTGACCCTGAGCTCTGGCCATGTGCTCACCACCTGAGCAAACATGCTCCACTGGAACAGAGCGTGTCTGGTGATGTGACTCGATACCTCCCGAGTCTGGAATTTTTTATTATTCTTCTAAGCCTTATTCTAGCCATACAGTTGGCTCCCGGGAGCCATACAAGAAGCTCAGTTGAAGGCCAGAGTGATTATTGACCCTGAGAAACACCATGGAGGCTGGAAACTACTCATTCACCACCAAGGAGCTTCTGGACTCTTCCGACGGCACGTGAAAGCCCAGTGTGGAAACAGAATCCAGCGGATGGCAGGCAGCCTCCGGGGATCTCAACCGGGGGAGTATGCCAGAGATGTCACAGACAGGGGGACTGTATGCACAAAGCACATCCTTGACCGAGGTGTGGACACACTTGTGTTAAAACGGGCAGAGCTAAGCGAGATTCAGTCGGTCAGTATAAGCAAAACAGTGCAACCTGTCAGTCATCTAAGTTCAGAAAGCCAATCTGTAAGTAAATATTTGCTTCAGCCAGCAAGATACAACCTAACAGTCTTTTCCGTTCTGTAATAAAGTTTTGGGGGGAAGATAAACTATTTGTAAAGAGAGAAGGGGACAGAGAGAGAGACAATGAGAAAACACTGTGTTAGGGTATTAGAAATGGGAGGAAAAGAGGGAAATACAGTTGAAAAATAACCACCTTTGTTTTTACTGAAAGAGGGTCTTCTTAAACCTACTTCATACACCTTTCCCTGGGCTTTTGGATTCAAGGATACCCAAATGAGAGTGCCAGAGCTGGTGCAGAGCTAAGAGTAGTTTTATTTACAACACCAGGCTGTTTAGAACTCCCATTTTATTCTTGGTAATTTGATTGTTTGGTCACGCCTCCTAATAAGTGAAATGTTACACTGGAGGATTTGTTTAAACCTCGCAGCTTCGGATACAGTAAGTTGCTGAATGATGTTTGCTAATGGCACACATTCGATAATTCCTATAATGTGAAATCTCAGCCAGATTTAATGTTTAATTTCCCTGGGATTCGCTCTGAAATTATTACAGACATTATGTATTCCGCTCCCTGGACTTGGAATTAATTTCAAAACAGAGTAAAAGTGCATCCATCTTGGTGTCTTGTGGGAGTTCAGATCAGTAACATTCCATTTGTCCTGAAGTTTCTGAAGTTTAGAATGTCTTCTCACTTTATTTTCCATTTGATCTGGCTTGAGTAGCTACAAGGCACAGTCATCCAGACCTACGTCTTTGTTTTTGTTTGTGATCTTACACATGCCATTGCTTGATGAGTTAATACTCTCGCAAAACTATGTTGATCCTCCAAGCTCTAGCTGCCTAACTAGAGGGTACATTTGTGGTGTTATCGTGATACAAAAATATTGCCAACATGTAATAAACTGGCAGGAAAAATAATTAAATAGCTATGTCTACATCTTTTTATGAATATCTGTCACAGAAACAGAATTCACAACATGCATCACTTTGATTAATCAATCAATGTATTGGCTATGCTTCCAATACCTGGCCCAAGTAGAAAGCTCAGTGGCTGGAAGACCTCCAAACATTTTAGAATAAAGCAACCAGACCTATGTTAGGTTGTGATCCAAAAATTCCAGACAATAAATCTTTAATTTGCTACCCTGGCAACTCTCACCAAATTTGAATTAAAAGAATATTTTCCACACAAAGCTTTGAAAGGATTTGCCTTCTGAACAGTTTTAAAAGTTTAACCTTTAGCTGAAGCACGCTTCCTACAGTCCAAAAGGAAACGGAGTGAGAAAAAAAGACATCAAGGGATTAATTCACAAGTTTTACCCCAAAATGAATGACAGCTGTTTGGGAGTTCAATTGCACTGACGTCCCATTAGGTTCAAAACATCCTGGGTCTTGCAATTATCTCATAGATTTAATAAAACCTTGTGAGTAAAAATTTCACCTCCCCAATCTAGGTCTGAGCCAGTGAACTCACATACGTATAACTGCTTTGAATGAATTCCTGAGCAGGAAACTAATTCAAGTGGTTAGTTCTTCCTAGAATTTTTCATTTTAATCTGACAGATCTTCTTTGACTAGCTCTCCCTCCTCCACTGCAAGGATGGATGGTGGGGTTAGAGGTGGTGTCTATGGTTTTAGTTTCAAGTGAACAGACCAATGGATTGAGTGTGGGCTAGAAGTTTGCCCAAAGTGGCAGAACACAGGCTTTGGAAATTTGCAGCTTCTCTGTATCCATCCTTGAAAATGATGGAAGAATTTTAAAGCCCAAAGACTCTTAGAAATCATTCAGAAGCTAATTCTCTCATTTCCCAACTAAGAAAATTGAGATCAGAGGAAGAAGTGGCAGATCCAACGCCCCGCAGCTGTGAGAAGCAGGGCCAGGGAGGGTGAGATGGAGCCATCTCCTCTGGCTTCCTCATAAACCCCTGTCTCTGCTGTTCCACTCACTCCACCGGATGCTTCTTATTTCTCTGCTGTCTTTCCTAGAGTGAGCTCTCAGAATAATTTCTTCCTTGTCTCTGCATCCTCCGTGCATAGCTCAGGACCGAGAATGCAGGAAATCTATGGTGAAGATATTTTTTCTTTCTTTCTTTTTTTTCCCAAAAATAGTTGTGTCTTTCTCTTATTGTTTGCATGTCTTATTACCATACATTCTCATAGTTAGGAAAAGAAGAAAAGTTTAAAGAACAAAATCAAAACTGCTGGGGAGTTCACCAGTCATACATGCCCACTGCGAGTGTTTAAGTGAAAACCTTCCAGAAGATTCGCTGTGCCTATTTATGACACATACCTTGTAGCTAAATGGGATTACACTCCATGGGCTGTTTAGTCATCTCTTTTTTTTTTCTTTTTTCCTTAACAACATAGTGAGGAGATCTTGCATGTCTGTGAGTACAGATTTACATCATTATTTTAGAGAGCTATACAGAGTTCTCCTACATAAATGTGCCATAATGGATTTAACTGAAACCCTTTTTTGGAATATAGGTCATTTTCATTTATTCATTATCATAACTAATATTGTAATAAATATTCTCATGCATGGAATTGTGAATTTTTTGAAAATTTGGTGCATACTACAAAATTATCCTCCAGAAATCCTGTAGCAATATCCACTCTCACCAACTTATTAAAATGTGCATTTCTCCATACACCTACCCACACTGCAAGTGTCAGCCTTTAATGCTCCAATATTTTGGCCAGAAAAATCATATTTTAATTTCCAGTATGGAGTTTATTAATGAGGTTTATGCATGTGTAAGTATTATATTGAGAGCCTACGATTTCCCAAGCATTGTGTTATGTGCTGGGGCCATAAAAGTGTACAAACAGATATGGTCCCTGTGCTTGTACAACTTCCTAATTCTAGTGGAGACACAGATGATGGAAAAGAAAATAAATAAATACCAATTGCCAAAAGGTCTATGAAGGAAATAAGCATAGTGTTGTGATAAAAGGTAATGCTGGTAGACAACGTGAGTTGGGGGAGCCCAGCTGAGGGACCAACATTGAAGCCAAGACATAACAGGTAATAAGTCGCCAGTCAAGGAAAGGGCAGGGTGGGGGCCTGCAAGGGAGGGGAGCAGCCATGTGCTTGGAGAATGGCCTCACCTGGGAAATGACCAAGGGCCAGTGTGACTGGGAAACAGTACACAAGTAACAGAACAGCACACAGTCACACTGGAAAGGGGGGCAGGTCCAGGTCACATAGGGCCTGGTGGGCTTGGAAGACTTTGAATTGTATGCAGGTGCATTAAGAAGCCACTGAAGGGTTCAAGGCAGGGAATGACATGCTCCAATGTATGGGTTTAAAAGATCACAAGGAAAATGGACAGAAGGGGACATGGGGAGCCACAGAGGTGGCTGTTCAGCCATTGCTCCAGTGGAACAGGTGCAAGCCCCGAGTGGGGCAGTGGAGACGGGGGGAAGGACAGGCTGAACATACTCTTTGGAGCTAGAACTGGTGATATCAAGGGGTGGACAGGAAGTGGAATTTACATAAGGGAAAGGATGACTTCTGTATTTCTGATTTGAGTCACCAAATGGTGAGGCCATTTGCTGAGATAGGGAGGCCTGAAGAACAAGTTTGGTGGTAAATCAAGAATTCCATATTGGTATGATTTGTAACAGTAAAAATGAGAAACAAGCTAAATATATAGCAGTTGAGATGGTTATATAAATTATGATATAACCATATATTACACTCTCCATGAAAACCATGGTTTTTAAAAATTATTATATAGAAAAATGTTCATAATATGTTAAGTGAAAAAAGAATGCATTATTATTCATACAGGATGATATATCCAAATATAGGTATAGAGATAGAGATGGAGATAGATTAGATATAGAAGAAAAAAAGAGTAGAATGAAATATACCAAAATGTTTGCAATGATTATATTTTGATAGTAAGGTTATAAGTAATTTTTATTTTCTTTACACCTTTTTATTTCCCAAATTTCCCCTATTAAACATGTATTATTATTATTATCACACAAAAAAGTCATTAAAAAACAGTCAGTTTACCTGCAGCAGTCCACAGTTTGGTTTGGGTCAAGTCATAATTAATCCATAAAATCCAATGGAAATAGAAAAAGCACAGTGTTGTGCTGTCATGTCTTAGCTGAAGGCCTTGAAGATTACCACTGTTATCTTATTTACAGACATGTTTTGTCAAATGAAAGACATTATGTGTATATTTCAAGGCTAACCAATGGAAGACGTCAGACTAGAAGTCGAGTCTCCTGGTTCACAGCCAAGTGCTTCTGCTCATGGGATCTCATCATGGATGCTGAGACCAGCCCAGAATTCTGAGACCCACTCTGGACCAACCAAGCTCCCAGGCAGAGTAGAAAACCAGCAATATAGCTGGTATATATGATTTCAGGAACATCTAGTATTTCTGTCCATCTTCTGCTCCTCTTCCATCTGCTTAGCTAATACCTTAGATTCCTTTAACAGGGATCAGTTCCTTTTATTCCACAATTAGAAATAAGGCTTAAAAGTACATATTCTTAGGAGAGGTCATCTCTTGATTTAAATTCACCCCAGGAGTTCAGGACTTTTATCAAATACACTCGTCCCTTTGTATCTGTGAGCTCTGCATCTCTAGATTCAACCAACCCCAGATCAAAAATATTCGAGGAAATCCCTGGTGGTCTAGTGGTTAGGAAAAAATATATATCCAGGGGGAAAAAGTTCCACAAAGTTCCAAACGGCAAAATTCAAATTTGCCTTGCACCGAATACTACATGGAATCCACATGACTGAAGTGATATGTAGGCATCGTGTCAGGTGTTATAAGTAATCTAGAGATGATTTAAATTATAGGAGAGGATGTGTGTAGGTGATATGCAAATGCTACACAATTTATATCAGGGACTTGAGCATCTGTGGATTTCGGGGACAGTGTATCCTCCACAGATACTCAGAGATGACTGCTCCTGAGAAAAGGTTTTGAAAAGGCCACCCGAATACTGGGTCCCTAAAAGTTAGGGATTTCCAAAACATAGGGAATAGAGAGAGGGGGTGAGACTTGGGAGAAGGAGTAAATGTAAAGAAAACAAATTTTTTTAAGCATACAAATTTATTTGATCAAAGCTTTATGTGGCACAGGAACCTTCCAAAATGAAGACCCAAAGACCCAGGGAAAACTGTCCATCTTAATGCTCAGGTTCGATGAAGAATTACAGCCATTTAGAAATGTGATTGGACAGAAAAGGAAACAAATATTTAATGAGTCCTTTCTGTGTACTGGCCACTCCACTAGGTGTTTCACGTATATAACACGTTTAGCCCGACCATCCCAGCAAGCAGGATGATTATTCTCGATTGACATTTATTTACTCAACAGATACTTACCGAGCAGGTGCTAGATATGCTCAACGCCAGCCTAGCTCCTGGAGATACTGCAAAATTCAAAACAGGCTAAGTCCTTGCTCTCGAGGAGCTAACTCAGGTACTTGGAGGAGACAGACAACACATATTCTTAAAATGAATGTATAGTATAACAGATGGTGATGAGTACTATGAAGAAAAATAAAGCAGAGTGAGTGGATACCAAGAGAAGCCATGAAAGACATGTCAGGATCATGCAGCTGGCAACTGTCTGAGCTAGGACCAAACTCAGTTTCCTCACCTGCTGCTGTCCAAAGGCCCTGCTCTTCTTGCTAGAAAGCTTGTCCTACCTGACCATTTGCCTGGTGTTAGCCCAGCCAACCAACCCCCAAATATCCTACTGGTTAAGCCTTTGGTAAACATTTGTTAGCCAACTGTGAGTCAAGTAAAATCTACTTACGGGTAATTGTTCAGCATGATTGGTTTTTGCTTGTGCATGAATTCAAAGCTCCTTCAATCCTGGTGACCTTCAAAAACAAAAATAAAAACCTCAGCCCATAAATGAAACGGAATAACTACCCTCTGAAATGCTGGGAGCCCCAGACTCCACTAAGTACAAGCAACATCAATTTCCACTTCGGTAAGAAAGAAAAATGTAAATACAATGCAAACTTCAGTCTTATGAAGGGTTTTTTTCCTTTTTCTTCTTCTTGTCCTTTTCATTTTTAATTCTGTTAAACTATTTTTTCCTGGTGCCAAGGGATAAAAATTTCTTATGCAAAGAGAGGGAGAGGGAATGAAGCAAGGGTTGGTATTTTGTTGTTCAATGTGCTTTTACATGCCTATAAAAATCCATCTTCAAAACATCTCACCTACTAAATATAAGACATTTGAAATACATAGTCTAAACCCACCAATGATACAATACTATGGAAAGGTCAGCCCACCTGGAGTTTCCAGCTTTTTTGTGAACAAATGTGGTCTGATCCTGAGAATATGAACCTCTACTATATCTTCACAGAGAAAAGCAGGTGCAAACAAAAAGAATATTAACTTCCATCAAGAGCAAATCAAACTTGTTCAAGAACTTTACTGGCAGAAGTGAAATTAATTTTTCTATGGCAAATAGTTAGTGGCATTGAGGGATCAGTCAATTGCCCAAGAAGGGAAGTAAACCCACTGGAGTTCAGAAGCATTCTTGTTCTCAATAATGCATTTAATTCGTAAAAACAAATAAGATTTGTCTCTACACTTTCACTTTTAAAAACATACCTAAGACTAAATGATTTAGAGTTCTTCCCTGCTAAAAATCAAATTATTAAAGCAAGTTTCCTAAACTCATAAAGCTTCAAAGGATTGTTAAAATTAGTATTGGAATGTGAAGTGCCAGCCTGGGTGGGGCCTTCCTTGATTGAAACAAACTTCACTGTAGACATTAATAGGCACAAGGCTTTTCAATGACGGTCCGTAGCAGAATTTAGTTACATCCTACTGCGCTCCACGGGCCTGGCACATAAAGGCTCTTTTTGTAGGAATATTTGTACCATCTGGAACCTCTCAGGATTAAGCTAGTAGAAATGATGTTGCAGAAAACCATGACTTTAGACCGCCTTGTTAATTATTCCTACAAAATACATCATCCTAGTTTTTGGTGATCTGGAGTACAATGGAAGCCAGTTAGAAAGTAGTTTCAATCAACTCAGTGGGGGAAGAGGATCTGAAACCTTGATTGCCAGATTTCTGGTTAATAGAGCCCATGAATTTCCCTGTAGCACTACATGAACCAAGCTCCTATCAGGTAGAAAGACCAGTCACTAGAACCCTAATTATACAACTGTGGAGACTCTGGCTTTGGTCTGAACTTTGAGTAACTTCCATCAGAAAATCTGAATTTTCTGTATTTCTTTTTTGAATCTACCCTCATCCCAGTAGCCAACTTGCTTGGGACTAAGGTCATGGTGGCACAAAGGGTTAACAACTGATGCAGAGACAAGTCAATAAAGGGTAGAATCTGGACAGAGCTCTATCTGCCAAGGGTTTTGCCAGGTCTCCATTTGCCAGGTCTCCAGTGAGGAGGGATTAGAGGTGATCCCGTGGCCACTTTATAATAATTGCCATATTTGGCACATGTACTTAATTTTAAATTAACTGTTTGGTAAACTGTAAATTGTGCACTCCAGAGAATGGGTTCTGCCAATCTCAACAAATCCTTTTACTCTTTTTCAAAGTTAGAGAACTCCTTCAGTCATTGTTAAAGATCGGTCTGGGACCCAAGTGGTCCATTAGGTGAGGAGGGCTCTTTGCAAGGTGCCTTAACGTATTTTTTTCTGCCTGAATGTGCTACTCTAAAGGGTACCGCTGTTAAGATAATATATGTGAAAGGACTTTGTAAACTGTAGCAATGCCAAAATATTGTTGCCTGCCCAAAAGGCTCACAATATTCTCAGTTCCAAATGTCACCTGATTTCCAGCAAGAGTTGTCACACGTTAATGGGCCTTACAAGCCCATCTACCATCTTTATCATCCTATAAATCAACCCCAACCACAATACTGTGCTCATATCTGTATCAATTGTATATAGCCTGTTAGAGTAGTATTCTCTGGGGGTTATAAAGTATTAATCTGTCTGTCTACAGTGATATTCATTTACCTTGAAGAATACACACTCATAGACACAGGTACATACCTTTTTTCAAAAGCACACATCTTTTTTCAAAAAGAAAACCCTAATAGTTTAAAAGTGGGCATTCAATACCTGGTGTTTAAAAAAAAAAAAGTCTTTATTTTTACCTGGTTTCCTGTTTTAATTGCCTCCAAAGCTGTGTTCCTATTGATAGCACAGTTTTACCTAGCAAAGTTGTCCTGATAAATACAGCCGAATGCTGTGGGCAGAAATAATGAGTATGGGAATTCCTACTCCTTATAACTAACTTCTTCTGTTCCTTTCTTGGTGTTTGAGATGATAGAGTAGGCCCCCAAAACTACAGAGAATAAATCATTATGAATCAACGTATTACTTTTGTTGGTATTTCTAGCGCTGTGATCCACCAGCTACCCATAGTGGGATTTTTCAAAGTTTTTTCCAAGAATTTCATTCCCCTTTGTCTTTAGAATAAATAAAGTGCAGAGCAGAATAAGCACAAATGGGATTTTTGAAATTCATCCTCAAACTATATGAATAGGAATGGCCTCCTCTTTTATTTGGTAAGCAACAGCCTTTCACCCCAGAGCAACTTGTGGGGCATACTCTGTGTGAATTTTTTTTCTCACTTGAAATGTCATTTTAACCTAATCTCATCTGATATGATGAAAAGAAATAGTAATTTACGGTATGTTAGTGTAAGGAACATCGTATCACAGTAAGGATCTATATAACTGTGGTTACACCTGCCAAGGGCCAGAGAAGCTGATTAGTTTCCAGTTGAAACATGCATGTGGAGGCAGAACAGCTTGCTGTTTTTATTAGAGTCACCTCTGACACTCCCAAGTCCCTAGAACCTATCATCTTTACTGGAAGAAGGCAACATGTTGGCATACGAATGACATGCAGGTAGTAGAGTCTGGTTCCTGAGAATCCTGTAGTGTTGACCCATGTTGGATTCAGGTGAAAGATGCTCTGTGCAACTAAAGGGAACAAATATAAATACATATGAAATTTAAATATATATCATACCCACATGCACAAGAGTAATTTTATTCCCGTCCTCATCCCAAATCCGGGGAAAATTTTTTCTTTCCCCAAATCTCTCTTCTTTAGAGCTGATGCCCAGCTGCTCTCCTTTCCCCACAAAGAGCCCAAACTCCTCAGCCTGACATTTCAGAACATTTCTTGGATATGTCCCTAAATTCCAATCCAACTTCATCTGACTTTTTCCCTATATGTACCATAAATCTAATCAAGCTGGCCAGGTGCGGTGGCTCACGCCTATAATCCTAGCACTCTGGGAGGCCGAGGCAGGAGGATCGCTTAAGCTCAAGAGTTTGAGACCAGCCTGAGCAAGAGCGAGACCCGTCTCTACTAAAAAATAGAAAGAAATTAACCAGACAACTAAAAATATACAGAAAAAGTTAGCTGGGCGTGGTGGCGCATGCCTGTAGTCCCAGCTACTCGAGAGGCTGAGACAGAGGATTGTTTGAGCCCAGGAGTTTGAGGTTGCTATGAGCTAGGGTGACGCCACAGCACTCTAGCCCGGGCAACAGAGTGGGACTCTACCTAAAAAAAAAAAAAAAAAAATCTAATCAAGCTGAATTACTCAGGACTCCAAAGGGAACCAAGGTGCCTCTAAGTCTTTACATGCAAGCTATACACACCACCTATAATATCCTTCCTGCTAGCTCTTCCTGTTAAAATCCTGTGCAAACTTTAGGGCATAATTCCAATGCACCTATTCAGTGAAGCATTCCCTAATTCCCTCCCCAGGAATTTTATTTCTGAACTCCCATCGTAAGAGAAACAACATCTTTTTCGAACACGTTTTCTCCTCGTTGAGATCAGAGAAAAACAAACCTTGACTTACAGATGAAGAAAGGCAACAAACTATACCCCATTAGCTGCTTTACAACTATCTTATTCGACCCTCACACAATCCTGCAAGGCAAGTACTATTGTCATCATTTAACAGATAATGAAACTGAAGCTCAGAGAACTTTGAATGAAATCTTTGCCTCTTCAGACTTAAGAGCAAACACTTTCCACCAAACTACTCTATTGATCATTACTCATATTTATACACCTTTTGGAGTATTGATTCTAGTACTTTGTGAACATTCCCTTCCTCCCTTGTTGGATCAGAAGTTTGTTTTGTTGTTGTGAGATGAGAAAAGAAGCCAGCCTATTTTACCTGCCCCCACCCCCTGCCACCACAGCAAATTTCTTGCTCAAATTTGTGTTAAATTAATACACAGTTTTCAGAGGGAAAATTTTTGAAAAGAAAAAGAAACCTAAAGGTAAATTTCTCTAATGACTCAAGGATACAGAAAAGAAAATAATAAGAAATCGTTTCTAGAAATTTGGCCATTCAAAAATAGAAAATGAAGCCAACTCTTATGGAGATAACAGTAGTTTCATTTTGTGAATATTAATGAAGGCCCAGACACTGGACGAGCATAGTATTTGATTCTTATACCTGCCTGTGAACTAGGTAGCATGATTTCCATGTTACAAACGAGGACCCTAAGAGAGACTGAGGTTAACGAGTAGAACAAGGATTTAAACGTGGAAGCCTGTGCTTTTAAACACTGCAGTACCTCACTTATGCATCTGCTAACCTATTTAATATTCATTCTCAGACAGGACTCTCTTTTCTTTCTGCCTCCTAACAAAACAAACAAACAAACAAACAAAAGGACCTCTTTCCCCAATGGCATCTTTCTCAAATCTAATTTCATGAATCCTCACATAACTTCCCATAGTTAGAGGACAGAAACTCTGAGCACTGACTGAGGAAAAACAGTGCTACCTCCTTCCCCTATATAGTAACAGGAATGAGAATAATTCAAAGGAATTTTTTCTGTGTCCCTCCCCATAACACCACCCGTACTACAATCGGTACTTCCCCCACGTAGGTAGCATGACCCCTAGTGGATACCAGTGGTAAGTACCGAGATTTTAGTATCAATGGTAACACTCCACAATGGTTTATTTTTAATAGGTGGATAGAAAAATAGGTCATGATGTTGTAATTACAGCTGGGCTAAATAGTGAGGTCACATATTCTTGCCAGCTATGAAACACAAAACAAAGGAAAAGTAGCAAAATATACATTTTTAAAAAAATATAATATTCAGGAACCAGTTCCAAAGTGAGTTTTTATGTTTTCTTTCATTTACAACCTTTAGCTTCTATGACTCTTAATTAAATTCTCTCCATCTTCGACAACATTTCTTCAACAAAGATAACTTGCACAAGAGTGCTTTCAAGAAAGGAATAAAAATGGTGAGGTGGGGACATTTTCAGTGTGTCTGGGTAAAATACTCCTCTGAATCCATCATTTTAAAACATCCCAGTCCACACACAATGTTACTTGTAATTTCACCGATGTTAATTTATTTTACCACATATTATAGTTTAATTAAACATCAGACAGGAGCTTCTCTGGGATCGCTCTTTCTACCCAGCAATGTTTAGGTCTTTACATTTAAAGCTCACAACAAAAGTGGTAGTCAAAGGAATAGGGAACTATGTTTCATTTAAATAACTGGATCATGTATATTTCCATTTTATTACCAACAGATAGTCTCTATCAGTGCCCCATCTCCCAACTTTCTTTTTTTAAAAAGTGAGTAGTAATTCTTATTCACGGCAGTGGCACCTGCACGGGGGTGGGCAAATCTGGTCACCAGCCGGCCCCCCTGCTGTTTTGCTCCACAGGCAACATGCTCCCGACCCTGACAGCTGCTTCTGTTTGCGTTTTTTTTTTTCTCCCAGGCAAATAGGAACTTCACGGACGTTTAGAAATTTTTTCTTCTGAACCAAAACTTTAGTTTCAGAAAGTAGCAATGAAATTCACAACAGATGATAAATTTTTATATATGGATTTAATTACACAAGGACGTGAACGCACGCCCATAAAAATGTTCAGCAATACAGAAACATCTAAACTGGGAACACCTTTTTGTAGCCCACCTCCCCCCACACACCCCTCCCCCACTCCAAGCAGGAAGACGTCCAGAGAATTTCCTCCACAGAAATAAGCGTAAAACTGGACAACCTTATTAAAAACAACCATTTCAGATCACTCAGAATGACCACAGGCAGAAAAACAACTTGAGACGTTTGTTGTGTTTCCTTCCAATTCTTCGTAAATACACAAATAATTAGCTTGGGTTTTGTTTCACTTGACAAAAACAGGATCCTGCTATATGTGTTGCTCCCAAACTTGTTTTGCTTGTGTATTAAAAATATTTCTATACTGGTACCTGTAGACTTCTCTTGTTCTTTTTTAACTGGTGCACAGCACTGAACAGTAATATGTATATCATAGTTTATTTGGTCATTTTCCTATTGTTTTAATATTTTCCCGTTACAAACAATACTGTAATGAACACCTTGAACTATGTTGGTATACCTATGCAAGTATCTCTCTTGGCTAGATATCTAAATATGAAACTGCTAAGGATTAAGGATATGCTAAGATTAAATTTTGAAAGATAGTGCCAAATTCTGTCCAAAAAGGCAGGAATGTTGAAAGAGTTACTAACAAGCTTTTGGAACTATCATAAATGTCAACATTGGAAGGGTCCTTAAAACTGCCTAGTCAAAAACCTTCGTTTCTTAGGGCAGTACTGAAGTTTATAGAATTCATGTGACTGGTCCTCAATCATGCAGCCAGACTCCAATCCGGGTTTTCTGATTTCCCAGCCCAGGAACCTCTCCACTGCAACATATTTTATGGGGCAAAATTAGACTTGAATTTGGGAGTAATCCTTTCCAGCGAAATAAGATATTTTTACAAACAATTAAAGACATGTTTTCTTCCCTTGGAGTTTTCAGTAGTACCGAAAGCAATTAGGATTTATGTTACAAATCAAACATTCTAAGTGGAAGTAACTCTACAAAGCAACCAAACAGGCAGGGTCTGCATCGGGACACTATACTGAAAGTTGGAACACGTAAATAGAATCTGATTTCTTGATTCAATGATGTTAAAAAGGAGGCTGCAGTTCTATCTTCAGGTGTCAACCACTTTATGGGAATTATTCCAATTGCCATACTCTAAAGCTCCTCAAATTATCTGTCGCTGCATAACAAATCACCTCGAACTTAGTGGCATAAAACGGCCACCATTTTCTTATATCCCCGATTCTGTGGGTCAGGAGTTTGGAAAGGGTAGAGCAGCAGTGGCATTTCTCTGCTCCACAATGGCTGGAGCCTCAGCTGGGAAGATTCAAACGTGGAGGGCGACTCAACAGCTGGGACTAGAAACATCTACGGGCGCACTCATTCCCGTGTCTGCAGGTGGAAGCCGCTGTCATGGGGGATGCTGGCTGGGCTGTTGGCCAAGGAACCTACACATGGCCTCTCCATATGGCCTCTGTGCTGCTTTATGGCGCCGTGTCTGGGTTCCAGGAACAAACGTTCCACCAGTCACCTTCCAGTGATGGTGGTGTGAGGCGATCAGGAGAGTACCCCCTCCACAGAAATAACTTTAAAACTGGACAGACATATTAAACACAACCATTTCAGGTCACTGGAAAATGACCACAGTTCATCTCAACATCTTGAGAAGGATTTACTCATGAAAACTGCCACTGCATTGGGTAAATTCAGTGAGTCTGTGGCTTTCTTCCTTAAGGGCATTCCAAGTTCAGAGGTAAAACCCTCAGTTTTACCTTCTAGAGGTGGTGATCTGGGTTCAGGATGGGTGGCAAACCAGCGAAAACAAGGCCATATTGGAAATGAGAGAGGTTTAGAAAGGCAGAGATAAGAAACTCCACACATCTCTGGCTGACTGCTAATGTACACATACTTGACAGAAACCCCAAAGAGCCCAGCAAACACTGTAAGCTCAGAGAGATGTGTACATGGATGGGGGTGGCAGTGGGACCCTAGAGGCAATCTGAGCAGCCTTCACTAAAGGAATGGACAAATATTAATACACTGTAGAGAAAACATGTTTCTGGAATAGTACACAGTGGATGGATGCTACGATCTAGACATATATAAAATGAAATGCTTGTATCTTAAGAACACATTTGAGGGATAACAATAATTTTAATAATATTAACTAACAATTATATAGAATTTACCAGGACCTCCCATGAGTCAGGGACTTTTCTAACATATGTCCATATATTAACTCATTTAGTCATCACAACCCTAAAAGGCATTGTGGTATAGCTGGGCTTCAATCAGAGAAGCATAACCAATAGGAGATATATATATGTGTGTGCATATGTATATATATATACACACACACACACGCACACACATACACACACATATATAACATTTTTTATTTAATTATGCATGTGCATGAATACACTCCCATAAAATTTTTAGGCAACATAGAAATGTTTAAACTGTGAACACCCTTTTATATCCCACTTCCCCACCCCATCCCTCTTCCCCCAAGCATGAAGCAGAATATATATTATATGTAAACATATACATTAATATACATATTAAGAGACCTATTACCAGGAACTGACTTACACAAATGTGGGAGCTGGCTAAGCAAGTCTAAAATCAGCTAGGAGTGAAGATCGTGGGCAAACGTAAACTCATGGCACCAGACAACGTTCTCATCACCTGTCAGGCAGGAAGGGAAGACCCCACGTGGGATGAGACGCCATGGGCTCGGGCTGAAGCTGTCCTCACAAGTGGAATTCCCTCTGTGAGAGTGTGGTATGCAGAATTCTAAGAATGACCTCAAATGACCTTCAGCCTTTCACCTCCATTTTGAGAGGTGGAGGGAACCTGCGACTCTGAGGAAATATCACTCCCGGGATTACGTTAGCATGACCGCATATGGCAAAAGGGAGATTACCTGGGTGAGCCCAACCTAATAGCGTGAGGCCTTTAAAAACAAAGAGTTTTCTCTGACTGGTAACAGATGAGGAAGTAAGAGATGCAAAGCACAGGAGTGACTGATGGCTTTGAATACAGAGGGGGCCACATGCCAAGGGACATAGGTGCTCTTTAGGAGCTGAGAAGAGCTCTCAAGCAACAGCCAGAAAGAAGAAAGTGAGGCCCCTGGTCTTACAACCACAAGGGTCTGAATTCAGCTGACAATCCAAATGCACTTGGGAATAGATTCTTGCCCAGAACCTCTAGATGAGAGCCTGGACAACACCTGGACTTCAGCCTTGTGAGGCCATGAGCAGAGAACTCAGCCAAGCCTGCCTGCACTTCTTACCCAAAACAGTGCGAGATAATAAACAGGTATGTGTTAAACTGCAAGGTTTTGATAATTTGTTATGCAGAGTTGTAGACTGAATGCATGTGTCCCCACCCGCCAAGTTCATATGCTGAGGTGTGGCTGTATTTAGAGTAAGGAAGAAATTAAGGTTAAATGAGATCATTAGGGTAGGGCCCTGATCCGATAGGGTTAGTGTTCTTATAACAAGAAACACCAGACAGCCAGCTCACTCTCACACACGCGCGCTCTCGCTCTCTCTCTCTGTGCCGTGTGAGAACACAGCAAGAAGGCAGCCTTCTGCCAGACAGGAAGAGGGACTTCACCGGAAACTAACCCTACCAGACCTTGATCTTGGACTGTCTAGCCTCCAGAACTTTGAGAAAATAAATTTCTATTATTTAAGGCATCCAGTCGATGGCATTTTGTGATGACAGCCTGAGCCCACAAAGACAGGCAGCAATGGAAAACTAATACAGGCAGGGACTGCGTTATCATTATCCACATTTTACAGATGAGGAAACTGAATAAGATTCTATCACACTTCAACAAGAGTCCCGCAACCACTCAGTGGGGAAAGGAAAGTGGCTTCAACAAATGGTGCTGGGAAAACTGTGTAACTGTATATCCATGTGCTAAAGAATACAGCTGGACTCTTACCTTACACCATATACAAAAATTACCTCAAGACCTAAAACTATAAAAGTCCTAGAAGAAAGTATAGGGGAAAAGCTTCATGAAATTGGACTTGGCAATGATTTCTTGGATATAACACCAGAAGTACGGGCAAGAAAAGCAAAACTAAACAAGTGGGGCTATATCAAACTTAAAACTTTTGTGCATCAAAGAACAAAAGTCACAATCAACAGAGTAAAAAGGCAACCTATGGAATGGGAGAAAATATTTGCAAGTCAAAGACCTGATAAGGGGTTGATACCTAGAATATATAGAGATCTCCTGCAGCTCAACAATAAAAAAATTTAAAAGAAACAATTAAAAATAGGGAAAAGGCTTGAATAGATATTTCTGTAACTATGATACACAAATGGCCAAAAAGCGTATGAAAAATGCTCAGAAAAAAGATGTTCAACATGACTGATCATCAGAGAAATGCAAATCAAAGCCACAATGAGTTATCACCTCACATCTGTTAGGATGACTATTATTAAAAAAAAAACAGAAATAACAAGGGTTGGCAAGATGTGGAAAAATTAGAACCCTTATGACTGTCAGAATTGTAAAATGATGTAACTGCTATGGAAAATGATATGGAAGTTTCTCAAAAAATAAAAAATAGAGCTGCCATATGATCCAGTAATCCCATCTTGGGGTAAATATGAAAAAAAAATTGAAAGCAGAGTCACAAAAGATATTTACATATCCATGTTCATAGCAGGACTATTCACAATAGACAAGAGGTAGAAGCAACCCAAATGTCGATTGATGAATGAATAGGTAAATAAGTCACGGTACATACATACAGTGGAATATTATTTAGTCTTAAAAAGGAAGAGAACCTGTCACATATTACAACATGGATGAACCTTGAGGACATTATGCTAGTTGAAATAAGCCAGTTACAAAAAGATAAATACTGTATGATCTCACTCATATGAGGTAACTAAAATAGTCAAATTCATAGAAACAGAAAGTAAAATGCTCATTACCAAGGACTGGGGAGAGAGGGGAAAGAAAAGTTGTTTTTTAATGGGTACAGAGTTTCAGATTTTCAAGCTGGAAAAGTTCTGCAGATCTGTTTCACAATGATGTGAATATACTTACTGCTAGTGAACCATACACTTAAAAATGGTTAAAATGGTGTGTTTTAAGTGTTTTTTAACCACAACAAGGCATATTTGCCACAGAAATTTAGTCAATAGCTTACAACTGAACATGTATGTATATTCCTTTGATAAATGTAATAACAATAAAAAATTGTATCACAATATCATTTATGTAAATTTAGGAACCATTTCTACATATATACATATTTTACAAGAATACATGCATATTAGGAAATGGATCAAAGACATAAGAATGGGTACCCAGGCTGGGCACAGTGGCTCATACCTGTAATCCTAGCACTCTGGGAGGCCAAGGCAGGAGGATTGCTTGAGACTAGGAGTTCAAGAGCAGCCTGAGCAAGAGATAGACCCTATCTCTACAAAAAAAATGTGTGGTGGTGCATGCCTATAGTCCCAGATACTCAGGAGGCTGAAGCAGGAGGATCACTTGAGCTTAGGAATTTGAGGTTTCAGTGATCTATGATGAGGCCACTGTACTAGGCAACAGAGCAAAACCCTGTCTCAAAAAAAAAAAAGAATGAATATCCAAATGATTGAAAGGAATGGGAGATGAGATGGGTTGAAGATTAGGACGTAGGTAGAGAGGGAAGAAGAAGAGACAGAGAGAAATGAAACAGAGAAAGGCCTTGCATGTCAGAAGACAATGATTACCACCACTTTCTGTGCCTGAAAGTACAAAAAAAACAAAACAGCATGAGTAGTATGGTCCCACTTCTTTTTAATATGGTATGTATATTTGCAAAGAAAAATATCTGAAAACATAAATATCAGAATATTAATAGTGGTTTTCCCTAATGCTGGAGGTATGGATGACTCCTTTGTACATTTCCTAATTTAACTATGGTAAATATGTATTATTTGTATGATAAAAATGATCCTTAAAATCAAATACATATGATTATATGTATGTTAATGCAGAATGTGTATATTAGTATACATAGCATACAATACAATATATACTATGCATATTTATATTACATGTATATTACATGTACAGTCATATGTCACTTAACAACAGGGATACCTTCTGAGAAATGTGTTGTTAGGCAATTTCATAATTGTGCCAACATCATAGAGTGTGTTTACACAAACCTACATGGTATAGCCTACTACACACCCATACTATATGGCATAGCCTATTGCTCCTAGGCTGTAAATTTGTGGTAAGTATTTGTGTATCTAAACATAAAAAAGTCACAATATAAATACAGTATTATAATCTTATGGGACCACCATATATCCAGTCAATCATTGACCAATACTGTTTTGTGCAGGGAATGACTGTATATGTATGTGTCTTAGTCCATTTTCTGTTGCTATAACTGAATACTGCAACCTGAGTAATTTATTAATACAAAGAAGTGGTTCTGGAGGCTGAGAAGTCCAGGGTCAACATGCCATAATCTGGTGAGGGCCTTCCTGCTGCATCATCCAATGGCAAAAATGCAGAACTCACTCTTGTGATAGCATTAATTCATTCATGAGGGTAGAGCCCCCATGACTGAAATGCCTCCCAAAGGTGTCACCCCTCAAGGCTGCTACAATGGCAACCAAGTTTCCAACATATGAACTTTTGGGGGATATTTTCAAATCATAGTAGTATATTAAAGCACAATACTGTAAACAAATCACATAAAACTATAATTATTTTTAACAGCTTTATTGAGATTTAATATGCATGTCATACAATTCATGCATTTAAAGTATAAAATTCCATAGTTATTAGTATAGTCACAGAGTTGTGCAACCATCACCACAATCACAATCTTTCACTGCGCAGAAAGAAACCATGTATCTCTTAGTAGTCAGTCTTCATCTCTCTCCAAACATCCAGCCCCAGGCAACAACTAATTACTTTCATTCTCTATAGATTTGTCTATTCTGTACTTTTAAAATAAATGGAATCATACAATATGTGGTGTTTCAGGACTGGCTTCTTCCACTTATCATAATGTTTTCAAGGTTCATCCATGTTGTAGCATGCATCAGCACTTCTTTTCATTGCTGAATAATATTCCAAAATTCTGTGTTTTGTTTACCCATCCATCAATTGATGGACATTTGAGTTATTTTCTCTATTTGACTATTATGAATAATGCTGATATGAACATTCAAGTACAAGATTTTGGGTGGATGTATGTTTTCATTTTTCATGGGTATATATTTAGCAGTGAAATTGCTGGATCATGTGGCAACTCCATGTTTAACATTTTAAGTAACTACCAAAATGTTTTCTAAAGTGACTACACCACTTTAAATTACAACCAGAAATGTATGTGGGTTCCAATTTCTCCACATCCTCACCAATATTGGTTATTATCTGTATTCTTTATTATAATTATCCTAGTGGATGTGAAGGGGTATTTCATTGTGATTTTGATTTACATTTCCCTAACGGCTAATGATGCTGAGCATTTTTCATGTGCACATTGGTCATCTGTACACCTTCTTTGGAGAAATATTTATTTATTAAAATCCTTTGCCCCTTTTATGTGTGTGAGAGAGAGACAGGCTCTTGCTCTGCAGCCCAGGCTGAAGTACAGTAGCGTCATTATAGCTCACCGCAACCTCAAACTCCTGGGCTCAAGTGATTCTCCTGCCTCAGCCCCCCAAGTAAATGGGACTATAGGAGTGTGCCACCATGTCTGGCTAATTTTTCTATTTTTTATGGAGATGGGGTCTTGCTATGTTGCCCAGGCTGGTCTCTAACTCCTGGCTTCAAGCGATCCTCTAGCCTCAGCCTCCGAAAGTGCTAGGATTACAGGTATGAGCCACTGCGCCCAGCCCTTTGCCCATTTTTAAAGTGGGTTATTTGTCTTTTTATTGTTGAAGTATAAGAGTACTTTACATATCCTGGAAACAAGTCCCTTATCAGATATATGATTTGCAAATATTTTCTCCCATTATGTAGTTTTCTTTTTACTCTATTGATGACATCCTTTTTTTTTTTTTTTTTTTGAGACAGAGTCTCCCTCTGTTGCCTGGGCTAGAGTGCTGTGGCGTCAGGCTAGCTTGCAGCAACCTCAAACTCCTGGGCTCAAGCGATCCTCCTGCATCAGCCTCCCGAGTAGCTGGGACTACAGGCATGCGCCACCATGCCTGGCTAATGTATATATATATATATATATATATATTTTTTTTAGCTGTCCATATAATTTCTTTCTATTTTTAGTAGAGATGGGGTCTTGCTCTTGCTCAGGCTGGTCTCAAACTCCTATCCTTGAGCTATCCTCCCGCCTTGGCCTCCCAGAGTGCTAGGATTACAGGCGTGAGCCACTGCGCCCAGCCATGATGACATCCTTTGAAACACAAATGATTTTCATTTTGATGAAATTCAATTTATCTATTTTTTCTTTTGTCACTTGTGCTTTTAGTGTAGTATCTAAGCTAGCTTTGCCTCATACAAGATCCAGAAGCTCACTCCTATATTTTCGTCCAAGAATTTTATAGTTTTGGCTCTTACATTTAGATTTATAATCCATTGAGAGCCAGTTTTTGTATATGGTATAAGGACATCTAAATTAATGATTTTGCATGTAGATATCCAGTTCTTCCAGCATCATTTGTGGAAAAGATTATACTTGGCAATCTTTTCAAAAATCAATTGACATTAAACGTAGACATTTATTTTTAGACACTCAATTCTATTTCATTGATCCATATCTCTTTCCTTACGCTGGTACCACAGTGTCTTGATTACTATGACTTTATAGTAAGTTTAGAAAACAGAAAGTATGAGTCCTCCAATTTTGATCTTCTTTTTGAATATTATTTGGGCAATTTCAGATCCCTTGAATTCCCATATGAATTTTAGGAATTGTTTGTCAATTTCTACCAAAAAAAGGGGGTAGGGGGACTGGGATTTTGATAAAGGTTGCATTGAACCTCTAGATCAATTTGGCAAGTATTGCCCTCTAAATAAAATTAAGTCTTCTAATACATTAACACAGGATGTCTTTCCATTTAGGTCTTCTTTAATTTCTTTCAGCAAAGTTTTGTAGTTTTTAGAATATATGTTTTATACTTATTTCCATATTTTGTATGATTTTCTGCATATTTTATTCTTTACATGGCATTGTAAATGAAATTGTTTTCTTATTTTCATTTGTGGATTGTTCATTGGTACTGTGTAGAAATACAATTGGTTTTTGCATATTGATATCACATACTGAAACCTTGCTGAACTCATTTGTTAGGTCTAACTTTTTTGATGGGTTTCTCAGGATTTTCTATATGCAAGATCATGTCATTTGTAAGTAGAGATAGTTTTACCTCTTTCTTTCCAATCTGAATGATTTTGTTTCTCTTTATTGCCTAATTGTCCTGGCTAGAACCTCCAGTACAACCTTTAATAGAAATGGCAAGATTGGAGATCTTTGTCTTTTTCCTGATCTTAGGGGAAAGCATTCAGTCTTTTGTCATTAAATATAATGTCAGTTATAAGGTTTCTTTTACAAATATTCTATCAGATTAAGAAAGTCTCCTTCCATTTCTAGTTTCTTGAGTATTTTTATCCATGAAAGAGTGTTGGCTTTTGTCCAATAATTTTCTGCATCTAATAAAGTGATAGTGTGGTTTTTGTTTTTTATTCTATTGATATGGTATATTACATTAATTGATTTTAAATCCTTAAACTGATTTTCCTTTCCTAGAATGAATCCTACTTGGTCAGATTTGGTTTGCTAATTTTTCACTGAAGTTTTTTGTGCCTATATTCAATGGAGATACTTGTCTGTAGTGTGTTTGGGTTTTTTCCTTGTGATGTCTCTGTCTAGCTTATTATATTAGGGTGATATTGGTCTCATAGAATGGGTTGGAAAGTTTTCCCTCCTTTTCTATTTTTTGGAAAAGTTTGCCAAGAATTGGTATTAATTCTTTAAATGTTTGATACAACTCACCAGTAAAGCCATCTGGGCCTGGACTGTTCTTAGTGGAAATATTTTTAATTACTAATTTAACCTCATTATCTGTTCCAATTCTATTCAGATTGTCTATTGTTTCTTGAATCAGTTTCATTTAATTTGTATCTTTCTAGGAATGTGTACATTTCAACTAAGTTATCTAATTTGTTGAGATATAATTGGTCACAGTATTCCCTTATAATCCTTTTTATTTCTTTAAGGTTGATAATGATAGTCCCTCTTTCATTCTCTTTATTTAGTAATTTGAGTCTTCTCTTTTTTCTCGGTCAGTCTAGCTAGAGATTTTTCAATTTTGTTGATCTCTTCAAAGGCCCAATTTTTTGTTTCAATGCTGCTCTCATTTATTTTCTATTTGCTGTTTCATTTGTCTCTGCCCTAGTCTTTATTTTTCCTTCCTTCTGCTAGCTTTGGATATAGTTTGCCAGGCTTTTCTACTTCCTTAAGGTGTAAAGTTAGATTACTGATTTGGGATCTTTCTATTTTTGTAATGTATGGAACTCAAGATATAAATTTTGCTGGTCCAAGTGCCATGGTGTTTACAACTAATTGATCACAACCAGTTATAGATTTCTTTGTTCCTTTTCCACTTCCACTGCTTCACTTGACTAGCCTAAAAAAAAAAAAAAAACTTCCCTCTAAGCACTGCTCTAGCTGCATCCTGTAAGTTTTGGTATACTGTGTTTCCATTCATCTCAAAATATTTTCTAATTTCCATTCGTTACTTAGGAGTGTGTTGTTTAATTTCTACATATTTGTGAATTTCCCAAATTTCTTTCTGTTATTAATTTCTAATTTCATTCCACTGTGTTTACAAAACATATTCTGTATGATTTCATTCCTTTTAAATTTCTGTAGTTTGTTTTATGGCCTAGCATGTGGTCCATCTTGAAAAATGTTTCATGTACACTTAAGAAAAACATATATTCACTGTTGTTGAGTGCTCTATAGATGTCTATTGGTGTAGCTGGTTTATGATGTTCAACTATTCTATTTCATTATTGATCTTCTTATGAGTTGTTCTATCCATTATTGAAAATGGGGAATTGATGTCTCCAACTATTATTGTTGGATTGTCGATTTATTCCTTCAATTCTGTCAGTAGATATTTGTTATATCTTCCTGATGGTCTGACACCTTTATCTTTATAAAATGTCCATCTATATCTCTAGTAAAATGTTTTGTTTTAAAATCTGTTTTGTCTGATATTAGTATAGCTACTCTAACTTTCTTGTGGTTGCTGTTTGCATAATATATATTTTTCCACCCTTTTACTTTCAACATAATTGTATTTTGTGTCTAAAGTACAATGTCTGCACAAAGCATATATTTGGATCTTGTTTTATATCTAGTCTGACAATTTATGCTATTTGTTTCTATTGTTTAATCCATTTGGATTTAATATTATTACTGATATGATTGAATTTACATTTTCCTTTCTCAGCTTTTTAAGTGTAACATTATTTTTTTTTATTTCAAAATAGTAAGTGGGTACAAATATTTGTGTTACATGAATACATTGTATAATGCAGAAGTCGGGCGTTTAATGTGTTCATCACCAGAATAGTGTCCATTGTACCAGATAGGTAAGTTTTTATTCATTACCCCCTCCTACCCTCTCCGCTACTTGGTTTCCAATGTCTTTTACAGCTCCTTGTGCCCATGTGTGCCCATCATTTAGCTCCCATTTATTAGTGAAAACATGTGGTGCTTGTCTTTCCATTCCTGAGATACTTCATTTAGGGTGATAATCTCCAGTTCCACCCAAATTGCTGAAAAAGACATTGTTTCATTCCTTTTTATGGCTGAGTAGTACTCCATGGGGTGTGTGTGTGTGTGTGTGTGTGTGTGTGTGTGTGTGTGTGAGTGTATGTGTATCACATTTTCTTTATCTACTCGTGAATTGATGGGCACTTAGGTTGATTCCACATCTTTGCAATTGTGAATTGTGCTGCCGTAAACATTCAAGTGGAGGGGTCTTTTTGATAAAATGACTTCTTTTCCTTTGGGTAGATAGCAAGTAGTGGGATTGCTGGATCAAATGATAAGTCCACTTTTTTTCTCTTGGAAATAATACTGACAAAATAAGTCTACTTTTATTTCTTTGTTGAATCTCCATACTGTTTTCCATAGAAAACCTTCCATAGAGGTTATGCTAATCAGCAGTCTCATCAGCAGTGTATAAGCGTTCCTTTCTCTCTGCATCCATGCAAGCCTCTATTGTTTTTTACTTTTTAGTAATGGCCATTCTGATAGGGGTAAGATGGTATCTCATTGTGGTTTTAATTTGCATTTCCCTGATGATTAGTGATGCTGAGCATTTTTTCATATATTTATTGGCCATTTATTTATCTTCTTTTGAAAAACTTCCGTTTATGTCTTTTGCACCCTTTTTGATGGGGTTGTTTGTTTTTTCTTGCTAATTCATTTGAGTTCTTTGTAGATTCTGGATATTAGGCCCTTTGTTGGATGCATAGTTTGTGAATATTTTCTCCCATCCTATAGGTTATCTATTTACTCTGTTGATTATTTCCTTTGCTATGCGGAAGCTTTTTTATTTAATTAAGTCCCATTTATTTATTTTTGTTATTGCTATATTTGCCTTTGGGGTCTTAGTCATAAATCCTTTGCCTAGAAGGCATGCCTAGATGTCTAGAAGAGTTTTTCTTACATTTTCTTCTAGAATTTTTATGATTTCATGCCTTTCATTTAAGGTTTTTATTCATCTTGAATTAATTTTTATATATGGTGAGAGATAGGCATCCTGTTTCATTCTTCTGCATGTGGCTAACCAATTTTTCCAGGACCATTTATTGACTAGGGCTTGTTTTCTCCAGTATATGTCATTGTCTGCTTTGTCAAAGATCAGTTTGTTGTAGGTCCATGGTTTTATTTCTGGGTTCTCTATTCTATTCCATTGGTCTATGTCTCTATTTTTATACCAGTACTATGCAGTTTTCATTACTATAGCCTTGTAGTATAATTTGAAGTCAGGTAATCTGATGCCTCCAGATTTGTTCTTTTTGTTTAAGATTGCATTGGCTACTTGGGCTCTTTTCTGGTTACAAATGAAGCTTAGAATTATTTTTTCTAGATCTGTGAAATATGATGTTGGTATTTTGACAGAGATTACATTGAATCTATAAATCACTTTGGGTAATATGGACATTTTAACAATGTTGATACTACCAATCCATGAGCATAGGAGGTTTTTCTATTTGTGTCATCGTGATTTTTTTCATCAGTGTTTTGTAGCTCTCCTTGTAGAGATCCTTCACTTTCCCCTTGGTTATGAATATTCCTTAGCATTTTATTTTCTTTGTAGCTATTTTAAATGGTATTGAGTCCTTGATTTGACTTTCCACTTGACTGAAATTAGTATATAGAAATGCTACTGATTTGCATACAATGATTTTATAACCTGAGACTTAGCTGAATTCATTTATCAATTCTAGGATTTTTGGTGGAGTCTTTAGGGTTTTCTAAATACAAGATCATATCGTCAGCAAATAGGGATAGTTTGGCCTCCTCTTTCCCAATTTGGACACCCTTTTTTTCTTCTTCTTGCCTGATTCCTCTAGCTAGGACTTCCAGCACAATGTTGAATAGAACTGGTGACGGTGGGCACTCTTGTCTTGTTCCACTTCTTAGGGGGAAATGCTTTCAATTATTCCTCATTAAGTATAATGTTGGCTAGAGGTTTGTCATATATGGCTTTTATAATTTTGAGATATGTTCCTTCTATTCCTAGTTTGTTGAGGGTTTTTATCGTGAATGGGTGCTGGATTTTATCAGATGCTTTTTCTGAATCTTTTGAAATGGTCACATGGTCTTTGTTTTTGCTTCTGTGTATGTGGTGAATCACATTTATTGATTTGTGTATGTTGAACCATCCTTGTATACCTCAGATGAAACCCACTTGATTATGGTGAATTATCTTTTGATGTGCTGTTACATTCAGTTTGCTAGGGTTTTTTTGAGGATTTTTGCACCTATGTTCATAAGGGATATTGTTCTGTAGTTTTGTTTTTTGTTGTTGTTGTCATGTCCTTTCCTTGCTTTGGTATCAAGGTGATACTGGCTTCATAGAATAAGTTAGGGAGGATTCCCTCGTTCTCTATGTTATGTAATAATTTCTGTAGGACAGGTAACAGTTCTTTTTTGTAGGTCTGGTAGAATTTGGCTGTGAATCAGTCTGGTCCAGGGCTTTTGTTGTTGCTGTTGGAGTTTTTTTTATTACTGCTTCAATTTTGCTGCTCATTATTGGTCTGTTCAGGATTTCTATTTCTTCCTGATTCAGGCTTGGGAGCTTATGTGTTTCCAAGAATTCATTCATTTCCTCTAGGTTTTCTAGGTTGTGTGCATAGAGGTTTTCATAGTATTCACAGATAGTATTTTGTATCTCTGTGGTATCAGCCTTAATGTCTCCTTTTTCATTTCTGATTGAGCTTATTTGAGTGCTTTCTCTTATTTGAGTGCTATTTCTGGTTAGTCTGGCTAGTGGTCTATCAATTTTATCTTTTCTTAGTACCAACTTTTTGTTTTATTAATCCTTTGTATTGTTTTTTGAGTTTCTATTTCATTTAGTTCTGCCCTTAGCTTTGCTATTTCCTTTCACCTGCTGGCTTTGGGTTTGGTTTGTTCTTCTTTTTCTAGTTCCTTGAGATGTGACATTAGGTTGTTAATTTGTGACTTTTCTTTTTGATGTAAGCATTTGTGAATTTTCTCCTTAGCACTGTTTTTTCTGTATCCCATAGATTTTGAAAGCTTGTGTCCCCTTTGTCAATCAGCTTAAGGAATCTTTTGATTTCCATCTTAATTTTATCATTGACCCAAGGACCATTCATGAGCAGGTTGTTTAATTTCCATGACTTTGTGTGAATTTGAGTTTTCTCTTGGAATTGATTTGTAATTTCATTCCACTGTGGTCTGAGAAAATATATGGTATGACTGTGATTTTTCTGAATTTGCTGAGATCTGTTTTGTGGCCTAAGATGTGATCAGTCTTAGAAAATGTTCCATATGCTAATGTGAAGAATTTGTAATCTGTAGTTTTGGAGTAGAATGTTCTGTAAATGTCTGATAAGTCCATTTTTTCTAGTGTCCCATTTAAGTCCAGTGTTTCTTTCTTGATTTTCTGCTTTGATGATCTGTCCAGTTTTGTCAGTAGGGTGTTGAAATCTCAAGCAATTAAGATGCTACTGTTTATTTCTTTGCTTAGATCTAGTAGAATTTGTTTTATGAATCTGAGAGCTCCTGTGTTAGGTGCATACATATTCAGGATTGTTACATCTTCTTGCTGAATTGTTCTTTTTACCATTATATAATGAGCATCTTTGTCTTTTTTTTTTTTACCATTGTTGATTTAAAATCTATTTTATCTGACATGAGAATACCTATACCTGCCTGCTTTTGGTTTCCGTTTGTATGGAATATATTTTTCCATCTCTTTACCTTGAGTCTGTGTGAATCCTTGTGTGTTAGACAGGTTTCTTAGAGATAGCATATACTTGGATTGTGTTTTTTCATCCATTAACTCAGTCTATGTCCTTTGAGTGGGACATTAAGATGGTTTATGTCCAATTTTAATATTGATATGTGAGATACTGTTCTGTTCCTCATGTTGAATGATACCTTGTTGTTTTGGGTTTCCTCTTGTGCTACTGATTCATAAAAGCTGTGAGCTTTAATTTTTGGACATTTTTACACTGATGAGTATCCACTGTTCTGTTCCATATATGAAGCACTTTTGAGCATTTTCTATAGGGCAGGTCTAGTGCACTGCTATTGCACTTTTTATTTTCCATAGGTATCACGCTTTTTTATTCCTATATTCCTCCCTCTATTCCTCTTACATTAGATAAATACTGTCTAGTATAACATTTAATTGTTCAGCATTTTTTAAGTTTTTTCTTAAGTGTTTGCTCTAGGGCTTATCATATATACATCTTAACTTATCAGAATCTACTTAAAATTTATACTAAAAATTCAGTGAGATATAGAAATGTTACTTCTCTGTACCTCTATTTCCTCCTCCCCTTTTTCTTTTCTACTATTGTTATACATAGTATATTTATATATATTATAAACCCAAGAATAATTGTTATATTATTACTTTATTTTTTTATTTTTACAATTATTACATAATTTTATGTCCTTTAAAGATGCCAAGCAAACAAGAGCAAGTATATATTTATAGAATTTATTATATATAATATAATATTATATAACTTTCTTATTTACCATTTCTAGTTCTTTTCATTTGTTCCTATGATTTTAGTTACCACAGCATCATTTTATACAACTTTGCTCCCACTCACTTCCTTTGTGCTATTATTGTCAAATATATTACATTTCTGTGTTATTGGCTGAACAATACAGACATAGATGGATAGAATTTTTTTTAAATTAGTTAAGTGAAGAAAGGAGAAGAAACACATTTATAATATCTTTTATAATTCCCTACATAGTTATTTTTACCTTTCTCTGCACTCTGGTTTTTCATGCCGAATCAAAGTATTGTCTGGGGTCACTTGCTTTCAACCTTAACTTCCTCTAGCATTGCTTTTAAGATGTGTCTGCTAGCAATGGGGTTTTTTTTAAATCTATAAATGTCTTTATTTCACCTTCACTTTTAAAAGATAGTTTTGCTAGATATAATTTTTTTTACTAGCAGGATCAACTAAGGATATAATACGTTTAGTTGACTGCTTTTCTTTCAGCACTTTGAGTATATCACCCACTGCCTCCTGGACTCCACTGTTTCTGAGGAGAATTCAGCTGTTAACTAATTGGGACTCCCTTGTACATGATGAGTTATTTTTCTCTTGATGCTTTCAAGATTTTCACTTTGTCTCCAGCTTTCAATGTTTTAGCTATACACTGAGCCCTTCATATTTGTGGGTTCCACAGGACTGACTGCAGAACTTGAGCATCCATGGATTTTGGTACCACAAGCAGTCCTAGAACAAATCCTTCCCAGATACCAAGAGATGACTGTAATATGTGTTGGTGTGGATCTGTCTATTTATCTTATTTGAAGTTTGTTGAGCTTCTTGAATGTGTAAATTGATGTTTTTCATCAAATTTGAAATTTTCAGGAATTTCTTCAAATTATCCTCTGCTCCTTTCTCTCTTGCCTTCCATTTGGTACTCCCATTTTATATACATTGATGTGCTTAATGCTGTCTCACATTTCTCTGATGTCAGTTCATTATTATTCATTCTTTTTGCTCTCTGTTCTGCAGATTGCATGCTCTACCAGTTTGTCTTCATGTTCACTGATTCTTTCTTCTGCCAGCTCAAATCTATTCTTGAGCCCCTCTGGTGAACTTTTCACTTTGATTATTGTACTTTTCAACTCCAGAAAAGTAAAATATCTTGGTTCCATTTGGTTCTTTTTATACAATTTACATTTCTATTGAAATTTCCTCTTCGATGAAACCTTGTCATCACACCTTCCTTTTCTTCATTAAGCATGGCTTCCTTTAGTTCTTTAAACATATTATAATAGTTATTCAAAGTATTTGTGTGCTAATTTCCAACATCTGGGTCCTCTCAAGGGCTATTTCTATTCTCTGCTCGTTTCTTTCTATGCGTTACACTTTCCTGCTTCCTTGTAAATCTTATGATTTGTTTTTGTTGAAAAGTGAACATTTTAGATAATAGCTTGTAACAACTCTGCATACTGACTCCCCACCATCACCACATCCTCAGTTCTTCTTTTTATTGTTGTTTGCTTGTTTATTCATCTAGTGACTTGACCAGACTGTTTCTGTGAAGTCTCTTTCTCCTGATATGTGCAGCCTCTGGTGTCACTCCTCAGAGAGAGAGTTGGATACACTCACAGTCATCCTGAGGTGACGAATGTTTTAACAGGCCTCTCTTTCACTGTCTTGCTCCTTGATCTCTCTTTTAGTTTCCTAATGGTCTGCCTCTATTGGTATTACACTCAGCTGTTAGGCTGTACAAATTTCCAGCTGATTGATCTATTGTTTTCAGCAATGGTCTGGGCCATAAATTGTTCCACAGTCCAATGCAATTAAATCTGAACCCCTTTGCAAGGGCAGTCTTTGAAGCTTTTTCCAATCCCAGGAAAAGCTCTTCTTATAACAGCTGTCTCTTTTCATAATTCTTTCTGCTCTGTGGTTTAGCTTATTGTTACCATGATGTTACCAGACTCCTTATAGTTGCTTACTACCAAAATCTTTAATTTTTTTTGATAACACATTTAGTCTTGAACTTTACCACACTCTGTTTCAAATAAAATCAGTGCCCTTAGGCAGCTCTCTGTTCTTACAGCCTGCCTGTCTCCCTGTGCAAAACCTCTGTGCCTCTGCTCTAGAGCTGGGGGAAGGGTAGGGGCCTGCTTCTGTTGGAGTAACATGTCTGCTGCATAAGCGGGGCACTGGAAGGAGGTGGTAGCCCTGATCTTCTTGCTTGTTTTCTCTGCTGGAATGGAAATGTGACCCGATAAATGAGTTAGAGTGACAGCATCCGGGCCTCAGTATTCTGGGCCTGCCTGGAATACAGACTCTGCAACATGGCTCTGGTAAGTGGGAATGAGAAAGTTTAGCAGCTTGCTCCTCTAAGGAAGAAACTATAGCCCTAACTGGAGCTGGTAGGGGGAACTGGAAACTCTGTCTTCTTGCCCATACCCACCTGGAGCATAGCTATCATCACACTGAGCTGGGCTCGGGGCGGAGATCATGACTCAAATGTCACAGAATATCCCTACTCTTATAGAAATTTAGCAGATTTTCTTAAATAAATGTTTCTCCATTTGCTACATGCCTTAGGACATTTCCAGAGACTTTTTTGTTAAATGTTCACCAGTTAAAGAATTGTTTAGCTGAGGAGAAGATCCGTGGAGCTCCTCACACTGCCATTCTAGAACTGTTCCTTCTACATTTCTTTAAAAGATGATATTGGCCTAAGGCCAGGACCCAGGAGAGACCCTTATAAGGAACTCTGCTAAACCAGGAGACTCAAAGAGGAACCTAAAGTTGGAAGCTGTCAGGACTGACCTGCAGGGTTGTGAAGACTGTACACTCTGCTTGCCAAGCCATGTGCCCCTGTGGCTGTGTCAATGTAGAAGAATTGGCACATTTTTCTAATGTGTGCAGGAAGAGGGGCACTTTCTAATTCACACAAATGCACCAATGTACTTGCACAGCCCAGAAGAGACTCCAGTTGATGGGTTATGTAGGATGAGTCAACCATCCATAGCAGTGATTCCCAATGTTGGCTGCTCATTAGGATTACTTAGGGAGCTGTTGAAAAATACCAGTGCTAGGGTCCCACCTAGACCAATTAAATCAGACTCTCTTGGGATGGGGCCCAGCCATCAGTATTCTTAACAGCCCCTCAGGGGATTCTAATGTACAGTCAGGATTGAGAGCCACTGATCTAGAGCCTGGATCCAGGGGAATGGGATTCTTTGAACCCAAATTCCTCAAGAGGATATGAGCTGACAGTGGAATTCCCATGCTGGTGGCTGTAAAATGCTGTAAGTAAATAGTGAGTAAAATTGGCAGAGCAAAGTAAGTCAAATTAAAGTAATTTCTGTCCTGAAATTGCTAAAGTTGTCCCCAAGTAATAAGAAAAATAGGCAATGACATTGTAAAAACACAGTTTCCACACACCCCCACTGCCAGTCCTAATGGATATGGTTCACCCATGCCCGGTCAATTACTTCTCCTGCGTCCTGATGATGCCTATGGTGACAGGCCCTGCTCACTCCTTTGGCCACACTCTACTCCATGCAATTCTTGGCATAGATGGGACTCAAGGCTGTCTCTATAGAAGCATCAATTCCCCAATGCCGGTCTCCCAGTGACAGGTTGTTGTCCTTTAACAAAGAGACTCTACTTAGTTTCCAGAATGTTCTGCCCCAAAAAATATTCTATTGTATAAAAAGAAATCATTGGTGAAGAGAGAACTTATAAAGTGTCAGGGAGATTCTCTAGGTCATTTGCTGACCCCGCCTTCTTCTCTCAATGCTTGGGCTTGCAGGAAGTCCTCTGTATGCCAGTATGCTCCATAAATGTTGTTTTGTTCCCTTCCTTCTTTCAGAGACCCCATGACTTTCCCCAAAGCACCAAAGCATGGTGAAATTTAAAAGTTTGGTAGAGATTTCCAAACAAAAGAAGGCATACACATGGCTTATGCAACCCACTCCCTCATCCTTTACTGCCTACAAGTATCTGTGATTGATTCACAGCTCTTTGCTGGGGAACCTCCAGGCAGCCACTCCAGAGTTGAAACATGAGTACAAACTTCTTTAACACCTCTGAATCAAACCAAAGAAAACTTGGTAGAGTGGAAGAGTTTGACCAAGAATCAGACTTAGTTTCAAATTCTAGCCTTGGTACTTAAAGCTATTGACTTTAATAAGTTACTCCACTTCTCTGAGTCTTATCAACTAAAGCAGAGAACTAATACCTACCTGGGTTACTGGATTAAACAATCTCAATGATCCACCTCACAGTGTATCTGGTGCTCATACTTCTCTTGTTCTTGTAGGGAAGGAAAACAAAACTCTTCCTCTACATGCCTAGGCTTTCTGGCTGGGGACCTGAAAATTAAATGGACAAAAGATAGATTAACAAGATTAACAAATAGAGTTCATTATCATGTGCAACACACATACACGTGGTAACATATTCTGATTTCCTACACGTCCCACCCCAACATACATATACACATGTGCACGCACACACACACACACACACACACACACACAGCCCTTCAGAGGAGAGGGAAATAAATTAGCCCTAAGTGATGAAATGACTTGCTCATTAGTGACCCTAGTCTGTGACTCAATAAAGGGGACCCGATTGTTGAATTAATAATAACAATTCCAACTCAGGATGAAATAGCTTTTAAGTGTTACCTCGATTGGTCTAATAACAAATACACTCTTCCAAAATCCCCATGTCATTTTAAACGTCCTGGTATAGCCCACACAACTTCCCATTCAGAGAAACGTAGCGGAGGCCCTTGTGCGGGAAGAGTCTGGACTTTGCAGACTTTACTTGTACAATACAAAGAAAAGCGCTGGAACCCCGGAACTAGTCATAGAGCTTCTGGGAAGGAATGTGGCACTCTTTAAACAATTAAAAAAGACATTTCTCTCAGTGGCTTTGATCAGGTCTCCTCTCTTACCTGTCAGAGTGCCTGGCACCTAAGGAAGGACCCTAGGAATTCTAAAGTCATCAGGAGAGCAGATCTGCCTCCCCACCCTCATCTCCTGCCTCACCCTCTGCATTTTTCCATCTCCCAGAGCTCCCGTTTCCTGCATTTTTAAAAACGTCTTTCTATTTATTCTAGTGGGAGCCTGCCATGCAATAAAAGAATGGGGAAAATCTCATTAAAATTATATCAAAAGGGAAAAGATGGAAGAGAGCTTGAAATTTCTGCAATCTACACACAATAACCTAATCAACTAGAACACACAGGTTAAATGGAGTCCACCCTATGGTGAGACTAGATGATTAAACCCGCTACCTTCAGGATACCTAGCGGTGGCCATATTAAAATGCAGCCATGAAAATACCTCACATTTTAGAGCACTTTTAACCTTCTCACTTACCTTCACAACTATTTATCTTACTGACTTCTGCACAAGGGCCCAGGGAGGCGAGAAAAGCTATTGCTATTCTGTTTAGGGAGTTAAGGCGAAGGAGGCAGTGAGGTTTCTCTGAGGTCACCTCCTTAGCAGTGGGGTAAATCCAAGCAAAGAGCCCCGGCTTGGTTCTTCCCACACTTCTCTTATGTAAAATGAACCCAGGCTGAAAAGAAATCAGATGACGGATCTAAAAATTGTACCGTCATCTTCCTCTCCCTCGGCTTCTTGTTTAAATTCGACTTGAGCCTGAGTAGGGGAGAGAGGGCAGTGTTTGCTCAAGCCTGAAAGTCATGTTCTGTAAACATGACTAAAGTCCATCTTAGCCTGGAACCACGGGAGGAACAGAGGGATCAGAAACCCACACGCACAGCCACGCTGTCAGGAAGCCGAAGGGATAAACGTCTTGCTAATTGCACTGATTCTTTTCAGAGTTATTAATAACTCATAGTAGTTTTGGTCAGGGCCTATTTTCTCAATCAAAGAATATTAAAAGTAGAATGTACGGGGTAGCAGGAAGTTGGCAAACTTTTTAACATTTAAAAAAATGGAATTAAAAAGGTTGGAAATCACCACTTCAGTCTGTTTCTTTGTTGACCCTCCACTCACAGTTCACCAGTTCTGATTTCCATTTCTTCAGGGACCTGCTCTCTGCTTTAAAATGATAGCAAGCTAATATGATAATGTAATATGGATTAATAATTTAACGCTTACCCTTCCTAGGTAATATATGTGCATTTTCAAATGGGCCTTTTTGGACAACATGCTTTAATCCAAAGCTAACTTCCTAACCCACCGTTCTATAGCTGAAACCTCTCACCTGAGTCCCAGACCTGAATCTTCTCTGCTTACTAAACATCTCCATTCAATCCTCCCAGAGAAGTCAAAACTCAGTATGTCCAAAATTGTTCTCCTCTTCTATTCTTCACCTCAGTCCGTGGCACCACCAATCATCCATGTGTCAAAGCCAGAGACCTGTGAGCTATTCTAGGTTCTCTACTCCCCAACCCCAGCCAGTAGCAGGGTCAGTCTATGGAACTCAGCGTTTCCCAAGTTGTAGTCTATGAGCATAACGCCAACAGGCAAAATAGTTTCCCTGATCAAATAAGTTTGGGAAACACTGGTTAGACAAAGTTAAACTTTTATGATAGGACTAAACAGTGTGCCTAATACGTTGCCCTGAATGACAAACATCCAAAAGGAAAATATACCCACCTAGTGTTTCCCAAACTCATTGGCTCAGGGAACCTTTATTTTCTTTGCAGAGTATCTTGCAGGATTTATGTATTATAGAACATACTTTGAGAAGTGTTGTGATAAGATATCTTTGAATCGTATCTTATTATCACAAATTGCCTTATGCAATTTCTGTGATGCAGATGAGCAGTGTTATAACAGCATACAAATAAGAAAACTGAAATGCTCAGACATCACCTGACTCGACAGCCAGACATATGAATGAAAACATTTCTTTGCAAATATTTATTGAGAAATCCTAGTCCAAATGTCACTGGTATTTTGGGGGCACTTGATGAAGTGTGCTTCTGCATAATAGTATGAGAAAGTCAGAAGCCGCACTCAACAGACGGTTGGCAGGAGCTACTGCTGGGAAGTGTTGTTTAGAGTGTGGGTGGGGAGGGGTTCCAGGCTTATTCTCCATAGGTCTGTATTGTTTGAATTTGTTACAGCAAGCATATGTTACTTTTATAATTTGTTCTCTTGAAAAAAATCAATATAGAAAAAATTAATAAATAAAATGACTGGTATAGTACAACTTTTTAAAATCCATCTGAAAAAACAAAAATGCAAGAAGAGCCAAGACATTCTTTAAAAAGTAGACAATGTGAAAACTTTTGCTCCTAGTTATTATAATGTACTTAAAGCTGCAGTCATTCTTAAAGTGAAATAGTGGCATGGGTATATAGACGGACAGATGACCCAACAGAAACTCCACAAATAGAGGCAAAGAAATATTAGCACGCTGTAACCAACTGAGCTAAGTGGCCATGGCCAAGGAGCTGTGAAAATTTAGTGAATGATTAAGGTGGCAGTGAAGAAAGGTAAACTCAATAAACTTTAGTAAAACAATAGAATAGCTATGTCCCCAATAAATAAGCTTGGATTCTTAACTAATTTCTTACACCAAAATAAATTCCAGATGAATCAAAGATTTAAAAGTCATCTATGAAGCCTGGAAAATAATAAAAGAAAATATGGGCAACTATTTTTATAAACCTGGTTTTAAAGGAAGCCTCTTTTTTTTTTTTTTTTTTTTTGAGACAGAGTCTCACTCTGTTGCCTGGGCTAGAGTGCCGCGGCATCAGCCTAGCTCACAGCAACCTCAGACTCCTGAGCTCAAGGGATCCTATTGCCTCAGCCTCCCGAGAAGCTGGGACTACAGGCATGCGCCACCATGCCTGGCTAATTTTTTTCATATATGTATATATATGTGTATATATATATATATATATATATATATATTTTTTAGTTGTCCAGCTAATTTCTTTGTAATTTTTTTTTTTTTTAGTAGAGATGGGGTCTCGCTCTTGCTCAGGCTGGTCTCAAACTCCAGAACTCAAACGATCCGCCTGCCTCTGCCTCCCAGAGTGCTAGGATTACAGGTGTGAGCCACCCCGCTCAGCCTGGAAGCCTCTTTAAATGTATATAAAACCCAGAAATGATAAAATAAGAAACTTTACATCAGACAACATAAAAATTCTCTAAAGCAAAAATTAGAAAGCTGATTTACAACCAACACATAGAAAAAAATGTTTGCAACATATATGACAAAGTGCTAGTGTGCTACTACATAAAGCCCCCTTGCAAATCACTAAGAAAAAGAAGAATCCCAGTGGACCCTAAAAATTATAAGCCCAAATTTTTTTAACTTGACCTTAATTAAAATTGAAGTTAAAATCAGAGATCACAAGTTTTAATAGCAGGGATATTGAGAAAACAAAGCACTGAGTAGTTGTTTAACATTTTATTTATAAGGATAAGGAAAAAACATCAGTCTATTTAAAACTCAGATTCTTCAAAGAAACTAAGAATATAAATGCTACCCAGGTTGGAGTGAAAAATCACAGTGAATTTTCTTTCTTATTATCTTTACACATAACCAGTATTTTGTCATTATAAAATTGATCCCTGGATAGATCATTTGCAAGAAGCTCTCCTGTGAGGTTCTGCTTTATAAATATTTTATTGTTATATAACCTCTAACCTTGAGATTAACAAGTATGTTTATTTGCTTGGTATGGGGGCTTACTTCATTGTTTATTTGCCATATGAAAATTAATGTAAATTAATTCAACAATGTAATATTTAACCTACTAATTTTTACTTTTCTGATATTATTTTAAATAAGGAAACCCCAGGAAGGAAGGAAGGGAGAGAAGAAGGTGGGGAGGAAGAGAGAGAGAGAGAAAGAGAGAAAGTGTGTTCTAATTTTCCTAAAATTGGAAAACCACCTCTTTTTCTCCTTGCATAAATTACAATACAAGTAAAAAAGAAATGATAAGTCTAGCCAAAACAATGCAGAATTTCAACTTTTTTCCCAACATGCTTTAATACAAAAATTGACCCCCCAAAAACATTGTATCAATCAGGATTGCTTTTGGCTAAAAGCTACAGAAATCTTAACATTATCTAAATAATAAAGGCATTTAATGACTTCAAGTGATAAGAAGTCTGATAGGAAATTCTAGAAATTGACTCAGCTTCTCACAGATGTCAACTTGCTTAGTCGCTGTCTCTAAGATTCTCTTGCAAAATTCACCTCCTTAAAAAACAAACAAAAAGAAAACAAAGCAGCTGGGAAGCTTCTCCACCCAGGAAGCCCCCCAGACCTGAAAAGCTGAATCATATGTCCCCTTGTCCCCTCCGTACACATTCATTGCGGCACCTGCCCCACTGTCCTGTGATTTTCAGTTTTCGTGAATGTCTCCTCCGTCAGTGACTGTGAAGCGGCTCCCATCTGATTTTCAGCATGAAACAAGTGCCTGGTGCACAGGGAGTCCCTCAATAATTGCCCTTTGGCTGCTGAGTGATGGAGACACCCTAATAAGCAAATGGAAAGATGTAAGGGAGCCACGTGCTTTGTAGCATCCCTTTGATCCTGTATAGAACCTTGCAACTAAGTGGTGGGACACAAAAAGGACAATAAGGAAATTCTAAAATTCCAAAACCAAAGGCAATATGATCATTCAGAAGATAAACTGGCAACCCACACACCACGAGACCAGAAAGTGTGCACAGAGCACTGTCATTGCCAGGCTGGGCTCAATTCAAACCCTGAAGAATTAAGCCTAGAGATGCTTCAGCTGCTGGCGCCACTTTCCACATCTAAGAGAACGTGTAAAAGTTTAGGGCAGCCTTCCTGCTTCTCCGTCAAGTCCCTCGGGACAGCCCCTCCCCAAATAAATTAGGCTTTCTCTTTTTTATTCCTCCTTCTTCCTCCCCAGTCAGCCCAGGAGGGTCCCTTACTGACCTCTTAGAGGAAATTCTCTTCCCTCCTCATCTCTGTGCATGTCACTCAGTGGCATGTCTCTATCATAAAGACTTCGCTCTGCTCAGGATAGATGTAATCCAGATTTCGGCTTTGGAAACATGCAACCCAGAGACCAGAGACCATGGCAGATGGGGAGGGACTGCCAGAGTGAGAAGTAGGGACAAAGAAATAAACACTGATGCAAAATGATTTTCTACCACATTTGTTGTTCTAGTAAACCTTCATATTCGTGCAAAAGAAACTTATTCTTCCTCCAGGTGCCCCAGCAAACTCGGTGTCTTCCCTAAGTTCAAGTTTTTTGGAATAGTAATTCTCTGGAGCAAAATATCCCATGATCACATGGGTACTAGTTTCCCCAGACTCCAACGGTGGCGGGGGGGGGGGGGGGGGGGGGGGCTCCCTTCTGTATTTACAACCCCATCCAGCTGAGGGAGTCTGGCCACAGACAAAACTGAATTTTGTGCCCAGAAAAGCCTCCGACTTCCCATCAGTGTCTGAATTCAAGATGGTAGCCCTCCAATGGCAAGTTCCCAGTCTGCTCTCTGCCTCCTCAGTTGAGCCTGGGTGGGCACCTGGTGCAGAAGGTGGGGCAATTCTCACCTGATTCTCCATTCTCATGGGTTAAGAAGCCCCGTGCTCTGATCTGTCTCCCGTCCCAATACCCCTTCAATCCTACCTTAGCATGGTCACTGCCAAGGGTGGTGGTCTATAGTTCACTATGAAAAGTTCACTTTTTTTTTTCTACAAGAAAAGCAAAAGGAAGAGAATTTGTGTTTCTCCCAAATTCTTGTAAATGTCTTCAAAACGTTGCCCTTCTGAGCCTGAGCAGTGATCAGCAGACTCCAGCTACAGAGTCCCTTTTGCTCCAAGGCACAGTCTCCCTGGCTCAGCAGGGCCCCAGGCAATGCAGCAAGGTGTGCACCTGTTTGTGCGGGTGTCGAGGCAGCTGAGGTGAGCGGGATTCTACCTGCCCACCCACAGTGCCTGAGGAGTCTGAGGGAGTGAAGGAGGTGCCATCCTAAAATATGCTCAGATTGGTATATTGATTATTTCGAGTTGAAAACATTGGAGACATTGTAGTTTCAAAAGGGCGAGTTGACCTGTCTCTTTCTGCATGCAGCAAGCCATAGAGACTCCGCCCTCTGTGTACCAGGGCCAGAAAATAGCCCTTTATCCCCAGAGACTGCAATATACTGAATAAATATACTTAATGAAATAACACCATCTTCCCCTAGTTTTACACTCCCCCGTATCTCCTAGTGACTCCTCTAGAAATGTACTGCCCCTAGCCAGATTCCCATTGTCTTGTCATTTCTTTTCAAATGTATTGTTCTTTGTCTAAAAAATATTAAAACATCTTGCTTTGACCACTTCTTTAGACTTCACTCTCTTGTGAAGATCCCCATGTACATGTAAAACTAATAAAATCTGTACGTTTTTCTCTGGTGAATCTGCCTGCTGTCAATTTGGTTTCTAGATCGACCTGAAGAGCCCTCCTAAGAGCTGAGGGGGATGGAGGTGGTCTCTGGCTCCCCTATGGGTGTCACTGGGGCTTAACTGCAGGCCCCAGGAAGCCTGGCTCACTTCTCCCTCCCTTTCTAGAAGATTCTCCTGAGAATCAAATAATTTAATTTCTCTGTCGATCCCAAGGCACCCTCCTTCTGCTGTTTTCCCACCACAACCTCTGCTCTCCTTCTTCCCTCAGCCACCTTTCCTGGGTCTGTCCCTGGGGGTTAAAGCAGTCTGGGACACGTTTTTACACCCAGTTTCTTCACAGTCCACCTGTATCTCCAAACTCCCTGGTTACTTCCAAAGGTCCACCTCAGCTCTGCCCACCAGCTCTCTAACAGGGTGTGGCATTTGCTTCCAAACGGCTTTCCTCTGGTTTGGGGGGTTATGATCAGTCTCCTACTCACTCCCTTGGGTGCCTTAGAAATCCCAGATCTGGCCCCACTCATGGCAGGTACAAATCGTGGTTTATAACTCTTTATTTTCATTAACTCTTTATTTTTATATCGACTTGTCAGGTTTCAGTCTGAAATGTCAGTTCTTAGTGTGCTCATGGCCAAAGAATGACTAGACAAGCCCAAGTAAAGTAAGCACGAAAATGAGGTTTATTGAGGAGAGAAAGATAGGATTACAGAGCAAGAGCAAGATACAGGTTTACAGGCTGGGGGGTGTGGCTCACGACTGTAATCCCAGCACTCTGGGAGGCTGAGCTGGGCGGATCGTTTGAGCTCAGTAGTTCGAGACCAGCCTGAGCAAGAGCGAGACCTCATTTCTACTAAAAATAGAAAGAAATTAACTGGACAACTAAAAATATATAGGAAAAAAATATCAGCCAGGCATGGTGGCACATGCTTTTAGTCCCAGCTACTTGGGAGGCTGAGGCAGGAGGATTGCTTGAGCTCAGGAGTTTGAGGTTGCTATGAGCAAAACCACGGCACTCTAGCCCAGGCAACAGAGTGAGACTCTGTCTCAACAACAAAAAAAAGATGTAGGTATACAGAGCATGACACACACACCACAGATGACGACTGAACCCACTGTTGCAGCAAAGAGAGAGCAAGGGGAAGGGGCAGGAAAGGGCCTAGTATGGTCTGCATCTCATTTTAGAGTGCCTGGATTGGGACCTCCCACATGGTTCAGAGGTCACCGTGGAACCACTTTGATTGGACAGTTGGGAGCTACATGACCTGAGTCTTACTACGCCTGCGGGCTGTTCTAGGCACTTCCGGACTCTATGGTATGGACGCCGCTTGGCTCGTGGGCTAGAGAGTCCTCCATATTCCTTAGCAGTTGGTGCACTAAATTCTGACTGGCTGATTCCTAGGGTGTTCCCTCGTCCCCCAGATATGGCAGTCCCTCCGGAGAGGATTAGGGTGGGCCAGGACCAAGATGGAGGCCTTCTACCCAGGTGGGGCAATTGCACCAAAGCAACAGTACCCACTTTTGTTCCTAGGAGACCCAGAATCCCTATCTACCTAACAAACTCACCTAATTTCTATATTAATACCGCATTCTTCTCGACTACAAGCTCAGGCCCAGTCCATTTGGAATCCACCCTCTTTCCCCAGGGTTGTGTTTAAGTCCTGCAGGGGCTCACACATTGCTAAAATGTTTGGTACCCTTAGGAGGCCGCAGAATGTCTGCTCTTCATTCCTTCCTGTCCCCTGGGCCACCAGCTCTTTCCGTACATGCTGCAGCACTTGCAGGGGCACAGAGACCCTCTGCTCTTTCGGTGGTCTCTGACAGTGGGCAGTCTCACCACCGGCTCCTGACATTGCCAGAGAAGCAGGGCATGGAGCCCACCCCAGCACCCACCACCAGCTCTGCTCCCCTCCCTTCTCCCCCATGTCCTCTCCACTCCCTGGCCCAGGGGAATCTTTTCCTGCTCCAGCTCTCCTGAAACTCCATTCAACCAAACTTTTGATCTGTATCCCAAATCTTCTCAGTTCTCCTTGAGGCTTCGGTTTTGGAAACCAAAGCTACTTCCTTTTTCTCTTGGACACCTTGTCACACCGCTCCCTCGAGGCAATGACCTTAGTGGTATTATTCCATGCAGTGGGGCCGTAGAAGGAAGGAGAGAGAGAAAGCATCAGTTAATATTTTCAAACTCCATCGCATTTGCTTCTGCTATTACCCAGTTTGGAACTGCCTTGTTCTTAAATCTCAGATGACATCAGTGATTAAAAGATGCCTTCCCTGCGGGCTATTTTCCTTCATTCTTGGATCCTGAGATTTACTCTTTGTTTATGCACAGCCTGGAAGTTTGTTTTACACTTTCACCCATAAGCCAGGACCCATAGTGACAGCAAGCACCTCTCTCTCCGTTATTCCTCTCAGGCAATCTTCTGCCTACGGCTCTTCAGAGCACTTCACATGTCATTAGGTGCTTCATCGGGAAGGGAAGAAAGAAGTGGGGTAGCTCAAAATGACTGCCGTCATTTGCTGATTTCTTTGTTTTGCACCAGAAAGCATTTCTGCAACTCAGTTGGCATATTCAAGCACAGTCCAGAGAAACCCCTCTTGTCAATTCCAATTCCACTCCATTTACTGGCATGCACAGTCGAATGAGTTGTTTAAGTGGGGTTGTTATCAAATGAAATAAATTTGAATTTGCATGACACAATCTTTCAATTATTTATGGTAACCCATATCAGTGACTTTTCCCCTTTGCCCTCCTGAATCATCAAGAGAAAGCAGAAGAAAAAGTAACTCAGCACTTTTTGCAAGGCCTGATGGTGATTACTGCTTACTGTGCTGAACGGATCTTCATTAGGAGCTCCATAGCCGGGCTCCTTACTGCAGCCTTTCAGACCTTGGAAGATCTCTGGGTCTAGGGCCACCACTCTATGGAGCTGGAGGAGACCAAGTGTGATTTGAGAGGCCCCACCAGGTGCCACCTGTTCTACCCTCCTGAAATCCGCAATATTGAAGTCGCTTTTTAGGTTAGGCTGCTTTCAGAAAAAGTCTTAATTAGTCACGATCTGAGTGATTCTTTGGGGTTTTGGACATGGCCCCTTAAAGGTTACTGTTAGAATGTATTTTTGTGGCCTGCTTGCCATGAGGGGTCTCCCTAATTATCTCCCATTATCATCGCCTAGAAAGGCTCAGAGAATCTGGCCCTTCAAGGAGAAGCTCCTGTAAGTAACCTCAGCTCAGGACTAGGCCCTTAATGGTGAAAGGATAGGGCTTGACTATCTGCTATTAAACAACCTATTAAGTTCATACACAGACTCCAGAGAATGCACAAAGCAGTCCCTTAGCTTAGAAAACAAACGAAATGTCTGAGTGTTGAATTAAACCTGGAGGGCTAACCACAAAGGAATTAAGTTACGCACCCCTCATTCCAGGACTGAAGCTAACCCCATATTCTTAGGCCAGTTGTCTCTTGATTTAGTCCATTCCAATACTGCTCATTTCCACCAAAGTTTGTGCAGGCATTTTGGTGACTTTCTGAAGTTATTCTTTTAAAATAAGGAATTGCTATATTGGAAAATTGGCATATCATTAAAAAACACATAATGAAATTATAAAGAACTGATATGGTAACTAAAAGCAGCTTACAGAATAAAGCCTCGAGAAAATGAACACAAACAAAATTAAAGGGCTGCATTTGGAGGTCCTTTAATTGCATGATAATTGGGAGTCAAAGCAGAATCTATTTAGAATCCACAAGGTCTATTAGGAATCCAGAGAACCAAAATTAGGAAAAGAAATCAGATTTTAATTGTAAACAGAAGACTAATCATTAGCTGTTCCCTTTCCCTAGAGTAAGCCATGGATAGTTGCCTGACATTTTACATTTTACTTCAAGTACAAAAAAAATTACACAGTGGCTTACTCATTAGCAGGTTTTCCTATATTAGCAGCCATCAGAAATGTAGCTGAAGTCCAAAATTAAAAAACATCTCAATTCCTCCATAATAACATGCTCTCAAAATTGTCCTGTAGCCACTCCAGGTCTACAACTGCAGACAGAGGACCTCACTTGCATATGGCTTCATACCGAATCACAGACCAATTACATGTGCATGGAAAATACAGTGAACCCAAAGACTTTGACAAATGTGTCTCACTGCTAAGAGGCAAAGAACTCTGTGCAATAACCGTCATGTTCATGTGACAGAGGTAAATTAGGTCAGCATAAGCCACAGTTACATTTATATTGGGAAAGGATCAAATGATCCTGATTGGTAGCATCTTTTAATAACCATGCTTATTACAAAAAAGTAAAATATGAATTTTAATACTTATTCTACTTGTAATGTACTTAACTGTATTAGGGCTTAAACAGCCAAATACATTAGAGTAAACTGTTGATGAGTTAGAAATGACAAATTATTACAGACATTGTTGAAATGACAGATGATACAGAAGTCCCCTTTTATCTGCGGTTTCACTTTCCGAGGTTTCAGTCACCATGATCAAACGTGGTCTAAAAAATACTACATCACTACTCTTGCACTTTGGGGCCTCTATTTAGTAAAATAAGGGTTCCTTGGACAGAAACACTGCAAAACAGTGACTGCCAACCTGAACCCAGACAGCTACTAAGTGACTAAAGGGTGGATAGTATATACAACATGGAGACACTGGACAAAGGGATGATTTACATTTTGGGCAGGACAGAGCCAAATGGTGAGAGATTTCAGCAGGCTACTCAGAATGGCACACAATTGAAACTCTGTGAACTATTTATTTTGGGAATTTTCCATTTATGTCCCACTAGCTACATTATTCACCTCACTTCATCTCATCATGTAGGCATTTTATCATCTCACGTCATCAAGAAGAAGGGTGAGTACAGTGCAATAAGATAGTTTGAGAGAGAGACCATACTCATAACTTTCAGTATACTGTTATAATTATTCTATTTTATTATTGTTGTTAATCTCTTCTTGCACCTTATTCTTTGTCGTAGGTACGCATGTATAGGAGAAAACATAGTACAGGTTTGAGTAGCCCTAATCCAAAAATCCAAAGTCCAAATGCTCCAAAATCTGAAACTTTGTGAGCGCCAATATGACAGTGAAAGACAGTGCTCCTTGGAGCATTTTGGATTACAGATTAGGGATGCTGAACCTGTAAGTATAATGCAAATATTCCAAAATCAAAAAAAAATCCAAAATGCTTCTGGTCCCAAGCATTTCAGCTAAGGGATACTCAACTTGTGTATATAGGGTTTGGTACTATTCATGGTTTCAGGCATCCAGTGGGGGTCTTGGAATGTATCCGCCTCGGATAAGGAGGGACTACTATATTGAAAATCAACCTTATTTGATTTCACTTTGATACCTTACAGTTCCTTTGTAAGATACATATAGTAATCTGCTCTGTGTGTGTTCTAGGAACATTTCTATGTTATTTTAAAAAAATGGAACTATCTCTACTTCTTTATTTCAGTTTAGTAAATATTAAATTATTTGCTAAGTAGAGATTTACCTCTTTGTTTGGACATAAAGTTCATATCCCAAAGGCTCCATGTTAACATAGTTTTAAAAAGACAATACTAAGTCTTTCATCCATTTTGGCACCTGGTGTGGGTAAGGTACTGTGACGGGCATTGGGAAGAATATAAAATGTATGAAGTAGCATAGGACTGATATAACAAAACAAGTGCCACGTGAGCTCATAGGAGGAGAGATGGCTTCCAGGGCAAGAATCAGGAAAGACTTCATGGAAGTGATGGAATAAGAACTAGGCCAAGAAGAGGGAGAAGAATTCTGTCAGATAGCTGAGCAGATATTCCATTCATTTATTCAGTGTGTATTTCTTGAGCCATAACCTGTGCTGAAAAATGTCATAGGAGAAGGTGCAGAGGCAGACACACTCAAGAATGTTGGCAAAATACCAGCAGACTGGCTAAATTCAATGCCACATAGTTACAGGGCTGGGGTGAGAAATACGGCTGTCGGGATACTTTGGGCTGATTCATGAAGGGCCATGAACATCAGCCTAAGGGGTTTGGACTTCTCTTCTGGGCAAGATGAAGCCATTAGAAGTTTATAGCCAGTCAGGGGTCACTAGAGTGACAAGAGCATAAGATCAAAGAGAACACACTGGAGAGTACAAAATTTAAGGAGTGGACTGTGGTAGGAAACATAGAACTGGGAGAAAATGGTGTCTTGGGCACCCGGAAAGTAGAGTTGCATGAACTGGGGAGTGAACAACAGCACCGTATGCTACAGAGAGGTACATAGGATGGAAACTGAAAATGAGCAATTGGGAACACATGATAAACCAAATGTGAGCAGTTCAGTAGTTTTGAGGAGCAAAAGTCAGAATGTTGACAATTTCAAAGCATAAGAGGCAGCAAGGAGACTAAAGCCAGGGCAGAAGACTATTTCAAGAAATAGTGGTATCATGGGCTATAGCAAGCGATGACCATATCTTGTCCAAGGAAAGAATTTTTTAAGATAGTGGGGAGTTGGAAATATTTATTTCTTAGGGAAGGAGCCAGAGGAAGAGAAAAAATTTAAGAGAAAGAGAAAAATAAGAAAAAAATCAGCTGATAGAGTAATAATATATAATCTAGAAAGTTCTCTATAAGAAGCAGTAAGTAGAGAAGAAATGCTTAATTTTCCAGCACTCCTCAAACACACCACCACAGAGTACAGGCACAGCCACATGTTGAGAAGAAAAAAGACAAATAAAACAAAAATTGGAGACAGCAATCAAAGCAGAAATACGAAAAATGAAACACACTTATCCAGAATACAGTGGTGAGAAACCTGCCTCACAGTGACCTGGAGCACAAGCCAGGATGATGTGTCTGTCCACACCGATCGCCACTACGGTGAGTTCCGAGACGGATGCCAGCCCCTTTTGTCAAAGACCGGCACTTGTAGGTGCCCCTTGAAAAGGGTAGGGGGGACTTCCCCGCTGTGGATTGGATGGATTCGGCTGGATCAGTGGAGTAGGAAGACTGAGGAAGGGTGAGTATGTCCCAAAAAAGCAACAACAGGTGAGCTGTCTCTGTTCACCTACCCTTAGCCAAACTGGTATAATATTTGGTGGCATTTTAATTAATAGAGGAGAATTAGTCAGAATGAGCAAGAAAATTTAGCACATTATGCAAATGATTTCAAGTAAATTCCTCAAAAAGTGACCCCATGTATTTCCCTGAGAGAGATACAATTCTCTGAGATGATGTAAGTTGACTGTTGAATTTCTGGAGTGAGCGCTTTGAGAAGAGCACTTGTCCCTAGAAAATCTCCAGTTCCTACCGGTTCCCAAAAGGCATCTCCCCATAGACCACTGAGCAAGGTTATACTGTACAAGACTCGGGCTGGGGAGAGGTCTACAGAGAGGGCTACAGCCTCTCCAAATTATCACAGGGCCTCTTGGCTTTGCCTATTAGAAGGTTAATCCTAATTCCTGTAAATGAACCAGATTTGAAAATAGGTGTTTAGGAGCAGGAGCAGCCCCAATGCCGCAGCCCGCGAGGCAGCCAGGCGAGCCGCATGTTCAGCCCACCGTTCAGTGATAATAGGTTTACCAAGTGAAATCGACGCTGAGTTGGGGATAGAGGAGAGTATTTTACCCTGTTTGACCTCTTAGGAAAGTCACCCGGTGTGTCCTGGGGGAGCAGAGATGTTAGGAGGGAAATGCAGACATGCCCTTTTATCTAGGTTGATGGCTCCTTGTTATAGAACCGAAATAGGAAAAATACTTTCCAATCATTTTTACAACGGTTTTGTTTTTATCTTATGTATTGCAGTGTGTGTCCAGCTCTCCTGCTCACTCTCTGCTATTAGTACACAGGGCTGTGCACTTGAACCTGCAAAAGCCAGACAGACGGCATCAACTCTTCCAAATTTCTCCCAGCTCAAATCCCCGAAGGCACCCTCTGTCCCCACAGAGCACAGCTACATACGGACACACCCAGAAATCCTGACAGCTCTTCTCCATGAGAGGCTGGGCAGGACGGACTTGGGTGGACTAAAGCACGATTGGGGAGATCTAGAGTTTCACATCGCTTTACATTGTTTATTTTACCAACCCCCACATTCTGCTTTTTTAAAAAATGTTTAAGTCAATCTGTCTGCGGAAAGAGAAAATTATATGGGTTATTAATTCTGTTTATGCCTTTTTACATAAAGATCATTGGTTTTCAGACCACTGGTTCTGCACACACATATACACATCACATTTTAGCAGGCTGCATGAACTCCTTTGCAAATGTTAATGTCTCTTTGTTAATGGGAATTCTTGTAGTGGGTGCACATATGCACTATATACGGCGTGTAAGCGATGTTTGCTCTTCCGATGCTCATATCATTTTCTAAAATAATATTTTTTCCTAATTGCAAGTGGATATATGTTCATTGTATAAAATTTAGGAAATAGAGGAAAGCACAAAGTAGAAATTTAAAACATTCACAAGCCCCTACCCAGAGATAAACATTCACTGTTTTGGTGCATATTTTTCCAATGATTTTCTATGCATAAATACATTTTGATTTTTTTCTTCCAAAACAGTATTATACTATGTATATACTGTTTTGTAAAAAGCTTTTTTTCACTTAAACATGTCACACATATTTTTCTATATAAATAAATATTCTTCCAAGCATAATTTAAAAAAAAAAACATATAATATGCCATAGGAGGGATGTACCTAGTTACTTAACCATCCCCTATTGTTGGATATTTAAATTGTTTCCAATATTCATTATCATCAGCCAAATCAGGTTGAACATCTTTTTATCTTTGCTTAAATCCAGAATTATTTCCTTAGGGTAAAATCTTGTAAGTCAAATTGCTGAGTCATTGGGATTAGGCAATTATTAAGACTGTCTATATATTGTAAAATTGCCTTTCAGAAAGATTACACCAATTTAAATTCCCACCAGCGGGAAGTGCCTATTTCCCCGCTTACCAACGGTAGGTTTTCTGTTATTTTGACTTCCCGTCTTTTTGGAATAGAACTTGTTCTGACCATGTTCCCTAATCTAGTAAATGAACAGCATGATTCGAGTTAAACATGTTTCCACGATGTCTTTCATAAACCTATCAGGCAAAACTAGGTGTCAACATATTAAACCTGATGACTGAACAGTGTTTTAATGTGGCTCCCAGATCCTCCCTTGCTATGGCTAATCTGTTCTTTCTCATCCACACAAAATGTTTCTGATCAGATAGCTAAATGCTCTTAAGTAAAAATAAAGGCAATTTCAAGCAGTTGGGGATAGACATTCCAAACACGATTCTATAAAATGTAATGAGGTTTTGAATTGTGAAAGTCTCAGTTGAGGGGAGAGTTCGCTGCAATGACTGTGATGCTAACAGGAAGATCTAAAGAGTAAACAGCTCAGATCCCTGAACGGACTTCCGAGGAATGAGAGCTGGGGAAAAGCTAGCAGGAGTGAACAGAACAACATCAGAGTAAATAGACTGTACAGGTTCCAAGAGATAAGATTGATGAAATCCACCCTAGTGCTAATATATCCCACCCACATAGTTATATAAATAGGATTATCTTATGGAAATGTGTGTGCTAAAAACAAAAACAAAAACATGCTATGTCAGGCCATGGCAGCCGGCTTGTTTAATATAATGAACAAACTATCTCCCTAAAGAATCCTCCTAAAACTGGCTCCAAGCCTGGTAGTGTAATATAAAATGAGATGGACTGAAAATAATTTTTTAACTAGTAATGCTGGTACATACAAAGTTAAAATCCACACCCAAGTTTCTCATCTAAAACAGTTTGAAACTCAGTAATGAGTATGAGAGGTAACACTAAAAATGTTTGACAAGAAACCCACCACTGTGTGTGTGAGGCTGCCACCCGGACCTCCTCGTCCACTAAATGAGTAAATGAGCCCCAGAATGCGCAAGGAAAGCTGACACACTGAACTCATCTTTAATTTATTCATTTGCTAGCTCACTAAAAAAAAAAAAAGGAGTACATCAATAAATGGCTTGAGTTAAGAAGTTAAGGTCCAAGAAGCAACAGTGAAGATTTGCTGGAATACATTGAGCACATCAAGGTTTATAGAAAATAAAGTCAAACGCTTACGGGAGAAAATTGATGTCTGGTTTGGACACGGGAACATCAAACAACATAAACTTTCAGATCAACAAACTTTAAGATCTATTTTATAATGTCCTTCCTTTTTTGTGCTTTCTTATTTGTACAAAATTAAAAACAAAACCAATAAACGGGAAATTTTCAGATAAACTAATCTAAAAACAGTAAGTGGAATGAATAATTTAAAACTCCAGGATCCAGCAAAATATGGCTTTGTAACTTATGACTTTATGCTTAATTATAATGATCAATTAAAGAAATCTCTGTATGAAAATTAAAAATAGGGAATCCTAAAATGGTAAAACTAAAAAGGAAAGTAAAAGAGAACAGGCAATGATGTAAAATTAAAATAATCCTTAATTCTGAAGATGAAAATGGTCCCTGAACATGTTTAAATTACTTCTTGCTCTTGCAGTCTTATATTATTCTTTCATAAGAAGAAATGGTAAAATTTTCCTTTATACCAAGAGAAAATGTTGCTGAAGCACATTTTCTTGGTGTCTAAAATATGACATATTACTAATTTGGAAATGTGCAAAATTACTTCTTTCTTAATAAACATGGAAAGTTGATTTTGAATAAAATTTATGATAAATTTTATAAATATAGATGTGGTATAATATTTTAGATATTCTGAGCAATGAAGAGAAGACAGACCCATAATGTCTTTCCTCAACACAATTATTAAAATTTTTGTGTATTTCTTTCTAACAGTTCTAATTTGAATTAATGTTTATTATATAGTTGTTATCATAGAGTACATAAAATTGTGTATTCTTCTTTTTTCATTTAACAGAATATCAAAAGCACTTCTAATGTTACTGTGTGACAGCTATCAAATAGTCCCTCCATTGTGTCCTAACTTTTATTTTGTTGAACATTTGAATTACATATATGTATTACTACACTGGAAGAACCACTGTGATGAACATCTTAATGCATATATTTTATAGTAGGATGATTGCAGAAACGTCCAGTGATTCTTCCTCTTCCTGTGTCCATGCCGTCCTCCCACGTAACTGCCAATACACTCCCGCTTCGATTCTGAGCTCAGCCATGTGACTTGCTTAGCAGATGAGATATTAGTAAACCTGATGCGCACAAGTGCTTGTACATTGGGATTTGTTCCCTTGTTGCTCCTGGGAACTGTCACCATATGAGTAAGTGTGGGCTCACATGCTGACAAAGCCCAGTTGCTCCCATCCTTCTGCAGACCTGCCGGTCACCACCCATGTGGGTGAAGCCACCCTACAGCACCCAGCCATCAGCCACCAGCCAGCTGAAAACAGAGATTTGAGCAAACCTCGCTAAAATTGGTAGAGCTAGCCCTGACAAGGAGAAATGCCCAGTGAACACAGAATCAAGAGCCAAATAAATGGTTATTGTTTCAAATCATTTTATTTTAAAGTGTTTTATTATACAACAAAAGCCAACTGATACCGGTGTTGTCTTTATTTCCTTATGCTGCCTTCCCAGAAATGAATTTACTGAATCCAAGGGGAAGAACATTGACTACTCTTTAGTTATCACATTCAGTGACAATAAATTATGGAAAACACCTACCTTCTCAACATTCAGTAGCACCAAAAATGGTTTAGCCATTAACTAGCTATCATCTGAGTGGTTCCCACAATCTTCAAAGGTTTTTTTCCTTCCATGAGCCTGAATGCGACATTTGCAATGACAATGAGCTAGAGGAGAGCTGCTTGCCAGGATTTGCCTAAGATCCAGAATGTGAACCTTCAACCTTGGTAAAGAGACATGTCGTGGCTGCCCCTAATACCTAGCAATGGGGCAGGTTTCCTGGCCTTTGGGCATCCTTCCTCTATGGCCTGATGACGTCTACTTGGAAGAGTGAAGCCATTCTCTTACTTTCACTCCTTCATTCAAAACAGTTACTTGGAATTTATTAACTAATAAATGAGGTTTTTGGGAGGCAGTAAGAAAATAGTTCTTAACTTCAGAATGGTTAGTCCTCCAGAGGACAGGAAAACTATCCAGCCACACAGAACCTAGCAGCAATCTCTGGAATTTCCATTAAAATAGATCCTGAAACACACTCTGTTTACAGTTATCCAGGCCCTACCTTGATCCTAATTTCATTCCTCCTGGCTTTAGTAGTAAAGCAAAACCGATTTAGAACATAATTTCTACATGAGTTTCATGTTGAAATATTTTAGATATTTCTAGTTAAATAAAACATACTATTAAAATCAATTCCAGGCCAAGTGTGGTGGTTCACGCCTGTAATCCTAGCACTTTGGGAAGCCAGGCAGGAGGATTGCCTAAGGCCAGGAGTTCAAGGTTACAGTGGGCTATGATCGTGCTGCCTTGGCAACATAACAAGACCCCATCTCTATAAAAGATTAAAAAATTAGCCAGGCATGATGACATGCACCTGTGGTGGCACATGCCTGTACTTCTGGCTACTCAGGAGGCTGAGGGAGGAGAATCACTTGAGCCCAGGAGTTTGAGGTTGCAGTGAGCTATGATCACGCCACTGCACTCCAGCCCAGGTGACAGAGTGAGGCCTTATCTTTAAAAATTAATTAATTAATTAATTAGAAAAATTAATTTCACCTGTTTCTTATTTTGTTAATGTTTTTAATCAGCAAAATTTAATGTATGGCTCACATTTGTGGCTCATATTGTATTTGTATTAGACAGTGTTACCCTAGATGCTTTCAAGGTCTAGACAAAAAGGATGCTGGTTTAAACTGAGCAATAAAGAAATTAATTGAATGACGTTAACTGCAATCTAAACATAGGTGAAGATCCCGCATCAGATAACAGTACTGTGTCAAAGCGTGGTATAGAAGTGAAGGGAAAGTTTCCCTTCCGCCCTCTGAAGGTTTGCTGAAATAAACTGACAATAGACAGACCAACAGGAGAAAAGTCATACAAACTGATTAATGTGCAAGTGTGCAAGGGAACCATATAAAATACGAGACTCAAAGAAGGGCCAAATGGCTGAAGCTTAAATAGCACCCTCTTCATGGAGAAGAGAGAGAATGGAGTGATCTAGGCAATTCTGAGAGATAGTAAATGATTTTTAGGAGAATTGAGTGGGCCCCAAAGAGCAGACAATAGTCTGTAGATGATTCTCTTTGGAAACTGAAAGAGACTGGACAAACAACAATACCTTGTGACAAAGTCTGTCTAGATGTCAAGACATTCTTCAGTCTTCCTTCCTGTGATATGAGTTTAATTCATTCTGGTTAATGAAATTTCAGGGAGGGAATTAAACACAATTTCGTTCTTCTAGAGGAGCTTCAGATAAGGAAGTTTCAGAGAGGTCCGCCCTGTGAGTAGGAGGAGAAACAAGAGAAGATCAGAAAGCTCTTGGTTGTGAGGCTGCTTCTTAGACCTTTTAATTTTCTTTAGCTCAGAGTGCTCAGCAAGCCAAAGTGCCATATTTGGGAGTATTGTTTTCTGAGCCCCAACATTCCCCTGTCTGAAACTTCCACAGAAGTTTTGCACATTAAAAGCTGAGTTGGTGGCTGTGGAAAGAAAAATCAAGTTAGTAGCTGAGTGGAAAATAATCTCATTAAACCAGTCTCCCATTCTTGGGAGTAGGTCAGTCCAATTAAACACTTGCATCTCATTTCAAGACATAGTGTTTGTAAGGCTCCTACCAAAGTTAAGCCTCTATGTGGGACAGACAAGTCTTAATTAAAGAGGCATTTCTAAGGAAACAGTAGAAAAACAAAGGTTAATGTCTGGAGTAGTTCATGAGTTAGTTTCCCTAGAGTCTAAAGGGTGGCAGTTGAGAAGAATCCTACATTTTGGTTTGAGGCATCTTCAGTAGGAGTGGAAACAGGCAGTGTCAATCTGACAGATTTTTCTGGATTATAGTTTGCATGTTACAAAAGGCTATCTACATATAAGCTGTCATATTGTCATATCAATTTCTCTGAAGATTATGTCACGTCAACCAGTGTCAGATTATAGGGCTTCAGGAAAAAAGTAGATCTAATTTCAGTGATTCCAAGTGAGAAAAATGGGAGAAAATTGGAAACGTTAGTTTGGAGACTTGCAGCCAGGAAAGAATTCAGAATGCAGTCTACACTGCAGGTAAAGAAACATCTCAAAAACAATGAACTAGAATCTATTAACACGTACACTATAGCTTTCTTCTGAAACATAATTTTTTTCTCTCCAGTCTCCCCAATTTTACTAAAGATATTCATAGTAAATCCAATTTATTTGTAAAATAAGTTCAGTTTTATTGAACTTGGCCTGATTATTTACATAAGTTCATCAAAAATAGTGATTACTAATATAAGTTCCTTTTGAGTCTGCTTTGCTGGAATTTTTCTTAAGAAATCTGATATTAGACTTTTAAAAGCCTCTCAAGGCTAGGAAGACAGGCCAAGGACTTGCCCTCAGACTGTGCCTGTAATATCTGTAAACTTGGGTGAATACCTCTTTTCTTGAGGTAACCAAAAATATCTTGAGGCTCCTGGGACTGTCAAAAAGTGACGTTCTTTACTTACCTGCAAGACAGCCATATAAACTGTTTATTCAAGGTACCAGGCCAGTTTTTCCAGGAGCTTTTTATTGGATTCATTAAGTCAACCTCAGTTTCTTAAAACCGGTCATATCTGAAAGTATGACATTTTAGTCAAAGCTTTGGTAACATAGCCAGTATTTACAATTGTGTCCTATTACAAGAAGAACAGATTCTTACTGAACTTATGCAAATAACTATATTGCCATACAATTATGAATATTCATGAATAGTTTCTGCATTCTGTTTTTCAAATAACAAAAGCCATAAAATACCATAATTCTTTATTAGTTCAATTCCATGTAATTAATTCTTATTCTGCTTGATGTTGGGTTAGCAGTCTTGTAAGTCCAGTTTTTTATTAGCGTTCTAAAAATTCAGCCCAATGGTATGAACTCAATATTACTAGAAACCTGTGCTTGTCAGAGCTGTTTTCATTTTTTCCATGTATCTTTCAAGACACAACACTTTAGAATTATAATTGCTTGCAAAGAGCTTCCAAATAAAGAATAAGAATAAAGCAATAACTGTGGACAAGACTTAGAATGACCATGGTTAAAGGTCTAATGGTAGTTTATTATAATAATGATGCAATTATCAAAGAAATTTGGTAATTTCTATAGCCTACAACGATTTAACAAGGTAAACAAAATTATGACTAATAACAGCTTTTTAGGAATCTCATACAATTTTTCAACACTCATCAATAACATATCCATAAAAATTTAACTCAAAGAAAGTTAAACATCATTTCTTGCTTGACAATGTTTTCTATATCATTTTAACCCATTAAAAAGCCTAATTAGTTTGATGTGTCTCTTTTTGACTGCCAGAGGCCCTCTGGAATGTCCAAAAGAGAGTTTGGGGTCAAAAAAGACTTAATTTTTATTTTTGACAAGTTTGTAAATTATCAAAGGTTTAAAATACTTGATCAAAATAGGATTACAGGTTGCAATGGGGAAATAACAGTTGCTCATTTAACCAGAGTGATAATTAATTAAGAGACTTCAAGAGCAAATACAGGAAGTTACATGGTTGTAAAATAAAACAGAACAAAAAAACCCTTTACTCTTTATAGAGTAATTTCTTTATTTACTGACCACCAAGTGAAAGAGGTACGGGCTTGGAGGGGAACATATCAAAGAGTAAAGGGAACTGGATGAAAGATCAAAGGTGGCAAAAGGAAGGAGGGGCAGGAACAAACAGAAAGATCAGGTCGTAGAAGAGCCAATTTGGGAATATCTTACGTTTCCCAAAAATGTCAATGACATCCTAGTTAGCAGGGGATTGAGAAAAGGTGTTCAGGTGACTGAAAAGTTCCCATAGGAGAAGCAGGATCCAAAGGAGAGGGCTTAAAATATATATTTTTTAATATCAGCTTCCAATTAGGCTGATATTTTGCCATAGAGCTGTTTAAAAAATTCTTTTTCCTTCTTTTTTTTCCCGGGCAATCTACTTTCAAAGAATTATGTAGCTGCTCCTATTATAATGCTAAAAGACTGATTTTATGTTCTTCTTTCAGTTTGATCTTTTCATAAATACAAATAGTGCAATTGCTTAGGATAAGAGTTCTCTAAATATTTTTTCAAATATAGAAGTCATTCCAATTCAGAGACTCCATCATCCGGCCATTAACAATTGGGATCTCCAGTGGTGTATTTATTCCAATAGCGATTCAATCCAATAAGCCTCTTCATAGAAAGACCAGGATGTAATTTTTCAGGTTTAGAATGAATTTTTAGCATGGAAGTAAGAGGTGTTCCCAAGGAGGATGCAGAAGATGCAGCTCCTATGATCCCCAAAAATTCACTCTCAGAAATAGACTAAGATAGTGTAAAGACTTCTGTTACCACAGGCAGTTAAGAATGGTGTTTGTGAATAGTGTCTCCAGTCTCCTACAAAAATTTGGAATGCCACAAGTCACAGACCCACTAATCTGTCACACTGGGTATGGACATCTGGGATTGGACTTTCCCAGAACTAACCAGGCAACAGAGGTAGAGATGGCAGAAGATTCTTATGCATGGAACTTCTTTTTTTTTTTTTTTTTGAGACTGAGTCTTGCTCTGCTGCCTAGACTAGAGTGCCGTGGCACCAGCCTAGCTCACGGCAACCTCAAACTCCTGGGCTTAAGCAATCCTCCTGCCTCAGTCTTCCAAGTAGCTGGGACTACAGGCATGCACCACCATGCCTGGCTGATTTCTTTTTTATAAATATATTTTTAGTTGTCCAGATAATTTCTCTCTAAGTTTTAGTAGAGACGGGGGTCTCGCTCTTGCTCAGGCTGGTCTCGAACTCCTTACCTCGAGCGATCCACCCGCCTCAGCCTCCCAGAGTGCTAAGATTATAGGCATGAGCCACCGCGCCCGGCCTGCATGGAACTTCTTATTAACACAAACTTCCCCAAGAGCTTGGCATGTTCAGACAAAGAAAATACTGCTTAATGACATTTTGTGTCTTGGGTTTCTTTTCATACTGGCCACCTGGCGCAACTTGACAATTGTGCTTCCCAGCTGGCAAAGGTGAAAAAAGAGAGGTTCTCGCTTGGTCACAAAGCCAGGCTCTGGGACATAAAACAAGACAAAAGTGGAACCTTATTTGTCTTTGTTTCAGGGACCCACAGCAAAGTTTATACACTGGTCTGATGAGAACCATGAGCTCACCAATCTGTGAGGCCGGCTCAAACAATGGACTTATAATGGCTTTAGGCCCATGTTTTACTCTATGGTTCTCCTTTTTATGACAAATGACATGAAAGACGGAGACAAAGGAAAATAAAGACCATTTCTGGGAGGAAAGGCATCATCCAATATTAGTACTAATACCAAAAACGTACACCAGAGAACTATACCCAAGAACTAGTCCACACAAATGATTTTCTCTTACTAATCTGAACTTGGCAAGGAAAAAAGAGATGGTGATTTTTACAGCCGGCTCAACTGGATTCCACAGGCGGAGATCCAGGAGGCTGACTGGTTAGAATTTCTGATCCTTTATTGGCTTGTCAGGTCCTGGGTTCTTTCAACTGGAGCTTCCAGAGGAGCAGCGGTTTTGAATATCCTGCCAACTATGCCAAATCTGTGGGGGCGTATGGAAAACTTCCCCTTTGCCCTCTGGAATTTTGCTGAAATGAACTGACAGTAGACAGGTCAACAGGAGAAAAGTCACACAAATTTATCACTGTGCAAGTGTGCACAGGAGCCATACAAAATATGAGACTCAAAGAAGGATCAGATGGCTGAAGCTTAAATAGCACCTTTTTCATAGAGGAGAGGGAGAATGGGGTGATCTAGGCAATTTTGAAAGGTAGTAGATGATTTTTAGGAGAATTGAGTGGGCCCCAAAGTTTGTAGGGGCCCACAAACAATAGTTTGTCAATGATTCTCTTTGGAAACTGCATGGGACAGAACAAGGAACAATAGTTTGTGACAAAGTCTGTCTAGGTCTAGTGACATTCCCTCGTCTTCCTCTCTGTGCTATGAGTTTAATTCATTCTGGTTAATGAAATTTCAGGGAGGGAATGGAGGATAACTGCGTTTCTTCTGGAGAAGTTTCAGATAAAGAAACTTCAGAGAGAGAGAGAGGTCCGCCCTGTGCTTGGGAAGAGAAACAAGAAGGTCAGAAGGTTCTTGATTCTGAGGCTGCCTCTAAGGCCTTTTAATTTCCCAAAGTGTCAGACTTTAGGGTGTCATTTTCTGAGCCACTACAGTGGATTTGGAGTTCTCCACTTGACATTGACACTTGGAAGATTAGCTAAGCTTTCAATTGGTGACACAAAGTTATCATAGAAGAATGTCACCCTCAAACCCCACATCCCATCTTCTCGCTCTGACCACATCCCAGCCATGACTTGTCAACTCCCAGTAACCACCTTCAGCTCATCCACATCAAGATTGGGAAGAGCTAGAATGAGATATAATTAAAGAAATCAAACACATTGTATTAAAACTTCTGTGTCTAATTCAGGAAAAAGTTTTTATATCATTAAAACAATCCATATGTATCTGGTATTAAAGTATTTGTAACTTCAAGAGAATTTGGCATATTAGTGATTCTGTCAGATTATTAAGCTTTGTGATTCCAACTTAAAATGTGTAATTAATTTTAGAATTGTTTTGAAAGAATTAAGAGAATTTTACAAAGCATATAAAAAATGTTGGCATGTTTCAGAGAATTTATCTATCTTTATCATTTGTTTTATGTTTACAAACTTAATGCATTTAGATTTATAAGAGTTATGTAAGTATTTGGAAAGTTTCTCTTTGTTAGTCAATAATTTACCCTGTCAGGCACTCAAAGTTCTATAAAAGAAAATAAAATCTATTAAAGTTATTGGTGTATAATTTTAAAGTTCAAGAAACTAAATTAAATTAAATTTGTAAATAGGACTGGTTGTTTAAGGAATTTCAGTCTTTTTAACTTGATTTAATTAAGTAGCTAATCTAAGAAAAAGTGAAGTTATTTGTTCTTATTTTAATAGATTTTTACATGGAACAAGATTTGTAAATTAAAATTTAAAACTTAATAAAATAGAGTTAACATTTTTAAAATTTTTATAAACTATTAACTTAAAACTCAAGTACTATAAGTGGTTCTTTCTATGCACAAAAGCCCCACTCAGGACATGAAAAAATCATGCACAGCAGCAAGGGAAGATATCCAAAATCCTTGGGAGAAAGCCAAGTCTATCCTTGTGCAGAAAGTGTACTTGCTTTCTGGGTAATGTTTCCATTAGAGAATTTAAAAGCCAGTCTTAAATGAGGAAAGAAAATTGTGATTAGATGTTGACTCAATCCCTGTATCAGCCTCAGGAGGCCAGAACATCTCTGTCCTTAGAAATACTTTCCCAGGTCATGCCCACGAAACTGCATTATTGGCAAGTCCTCTGTGGGCATCCTTTCAACCACAGGGGACAGTGAAGCATTCAGTTTAGCAGATTGTCTTAAATGGTACCTTCACATGGTCTTGGACTGGGAATAAAGTCAGTGGTGGGTCTCTTGGAACCCTGAAACTTCTGTCTCATTGTTATTAAAAGAACCAAAATTGAGTCTCTACCAGGAAGTGGACCCATCCCTAACTCTGGCAGTCCCTAAACACTTTCTGTGCACTCACACTGTCAACCCTGGTGAAGTGCTGGCCCAGATTTGCCCTGTACTTTCCTTTCAGAGAGAAGCAAGCAATGAGGATAGCACACACTCAGGGAGATCCTAGAGATGAAAGACCAATTAGAAGGTAATTGCAAGAGGTACTCAGGATCTGAGCTAGTGTGATGTCAGTTGTAGGGTGACTATCTAATGTATGGTCCTAACAGGGACACTTTTGTGCGTGGAAGTGGGTGCCAATGGAATGGGATGCTGGGTGTAATCTTAACTGCCCTTAAAATCGTGACATACGGATGCCTTAGCTAGTGGAAGGCCAAAGGAAAAAAAAGATGAGAGAGAAATGTGAAGGAAAAAAGGCAAAAAGACTTAGTGATTTACCAGATTCAGAAGGTCAAAAGGAGGGGAAGAGTCAAATGTAACTTTGAGCTCAGGGTAACTTGGAGAATACTGGTGCCATTAATGGAAACAGGACACACCTGGGTGCAGGGCTGAGGACAAGGTAGCCAAGTGGAGATGTTATGCAAACAGCAGATGCTGGACCAATAGCCCAATCAGATCTGTATATAAAGATATGGAACTCATCTTTATAAGGAAGGAGGGAAAAGAAAATACAGACAGTTTCAGGAATACGCTTACTGTAAAGGAGACAATCCAGGGGCAAGACACATGCAAGGAGGAAAATGAGGCATTATCAACAAAACAAAGGCTTTCAAGTGAGTTTGAACAAACCAGGAGAACAATGGTACCAAACACTACAGACGGTACCAGGTTGAGAAGAATAAAGCCAACGCTACTGGCTTAACAATTAAGAAGTTACCAGTGAACATCAAGAAAGCAGTTTCTTTAGAGGGATGGGAACTAAAGTTAGATTGCAAGAGGGTAAGTGGTGAGTGGTGATAAAAAAGGAAAGACACAAAGGATGGACTCTTCTCTTTTAAGTGTTTGGTCATGAAAGGAAGGAGAAGGATGGAAGGGTGCTTGGGGGATTAGTCCAAACCTATACAGAAAACACATTTCCCACAGCAAAATTCTAAAGCTGAATTCCGTTTCTCTACATAGGTAAGAACTATGGGAAAACCACCTGAATCTCCTGGGCTCTGTCTATTCATTTTGGAGCAAGCCCAACAGAGCCCATATAATAACCCACAGCATGTTAACTTCTGTTCAAAGTCTCCCAATGACTGTAAAATCCCCATCCATTCTTTTGGTTGAATTCGAGTCAAGTGGTTCTTTGTGTTATTGGAATTTTGTCAAAAATCTCATTTCTCATTCAAATTCCAATTTTATTGTCATTTAGAAGAGTCTATCAGTTTAGGTTTATTCCATCTCAGAAATATAATTTTCATTTGTAAGTTACTCAAGAAAAGGAGAAGGGAAAAAGGGAAGGGGGGGAGGAAAATACAGAAAAATGACAACTTATTATAATTACATATATACATATATATATACACACACACACACACACACACACATAATGTAAACATCTCTTTATATTTGCTCATTTGAAGACATGGCTATTAAATAAAACAATGCAAATTGTCCTCAACTTATCAGGTTTGAACTTAAGATTTTTTGACTTTATGATGGTACAAAAGCAATACACATTCATTAGAAACTGTATTTGAGTACACATTAAACTACTCTGTTTTTCACTTTTAGTACAGTATTCAATAAATTACATGAGATAAGCAACATTTTATTATAAAATAGGCTTTGTATTGGATAATTTTGGCCAACTATAGGCTCATGTAAGTGTTCCGAGCATGTTTGAGGTAGGCTAGGTTAAGCAATGATGTTTGGTAGGTCAGGTATAGCAAATGCATTTTCAACTTACAGTATTTTCAACTTTCAATGGATTTATCAGGATGTAACCCCATCACAAGTTGAGGACCATCTGTCCTCCATAAAAATACCTCCATTTCAAAGGAACAGAGAAAGAACTTAGAAGTTTTCTAAAGTAAACGTTCTATGAAAAAAGAGGGGAGAGAAATCTCTTCCTTTACTTCTAACAGGAAGAATTAGGCTCTTATTTTTAATTTTTGCTTGTCCTTACAGATAGAACATATTTTACTTCATGGTTTGTTACCTTAATTTATAACCTGTAGATATTTAAGCATATTGTGTGTAGACCTCTATTTGCTTTCTTACTGGGATGTGCAAATGTTAGAGGCAAATCTCCCAGTATGTAGATTGCTTTTTGCCCCCCCTAAAAACAATGATGTATTATTTTCATAATTTAAAAATGATTTTTTTTAACTTTTAAAATAGGGAATGATGTAGGTTAGCGATTTATTTCATAGGCAAGGAAACTGAGGAATCATTGAGCAATTTGCTCAGGGTTCCCCAGGAAGGTGGCTTGAGAACTGTAGCCAGAACCCAGTCTCTTGACAAAGCTCGGCTCTTTCCATTGCATCGCGCCACTCCCCATTCACTCAGATTGGTCACTACAATTCCCGCCATCTTGGCCAAAAAGTTAAATAGCAACAAGGATCTGAAGAACACTGAATGTGCAATTTGGATACTTGAAACTTGGAAAAACATGTTTTAGTACATAATTACTATCTAAGAAGCTAGTCTTCAATATGTCAGAAGACGTCATTTTGCACTTTCAGAGTTAAAGATTTTTTTTTTGTAACTGCCATGCCCGCTCCCCCCTTGGAATGCCAGCTTCCAGACGGGGCTCAATTCCCCACAGCCACTTCCGGCTTTTTTGTAACTGCCATGCCCGCTCCCCCCTTGGAATGCCAGCTTCCAGAAGGGGCTCAATTCCCCACAGCCACTTCCGGCTCCGACTTCCTCTTCCACTAACTCTCCACTTCGCTCATCCTAAACCTCCTCTGCGCTCCTCTGCTCCACACCAAACTGAACATGAGACTCATCCTCACATGCAAAGAAGGCTCTGTGCATACCAGACTTTACTGAAAGTGGCCTCATTCCCTAGGATGCAGATTCCCTTCCTGTTTCACATTTCTCACACACACACCCCCCAAATACACACATATTGTACATATCCTGGCCCAAGTCTCCTCCTACCTCCCTGAGCTTCTGCTCTCTGGCCCCCTTCCCTCAAAACTCAATTCTTTTGTTTCATTATGCAAAGCAATTTACATTTCACCCACAACTCAGCTGCTACCTTTGCATCTCCCAGGCTCTGCAAGGCCAATATCCACTCTGGGGTCCATGCTTTAACAGCATAAAAGAAAGGGGAGACACTTTGTAATTTCAATTTTTTCTTTCTCCCATCAGTGGAAGGGAACAATACAGAGATTCATGTCCCCACTCTACCAATTAAGATGATTTCAACTGTAAGTAATAGAAAACCGAATTCAAACGGATTTAAACACAAAAAGTTCATGATAACATGCGACAAGAAGTCTACAGTTTCCGATGTTTTTCAATTTACTTTAGGACACAAGCTCTCTCTATCGTTTTTGCTCTGTCATCCTCAGCTTACTGGCTTTGTCCTTAGAGCTGTCCCCTTACACTCACAACAGAGCTGCCGTAGTTCCAGAAATCAATGTAGACACAACAATGTCAGGCTGCAAAACAGACATTTCCTCCCTTGAGTCTCTTTTTATCTGGAAGGAAAAGCCATTCAGTATCTCAATGACTGGGCCTGGGTCACATGTATCCCCCGAAAATAGTTTGGCAGAAGAATTGAATTACCAAGACGGGTTCAGACCAATCATGATTCATTCACCTCCAGGACTGAGAAGGGGACATTTCCTGAGCACATTTGTGTTGGTTGTCTATGACACAACAAACCACCAAAAATGTAGTGCCTTAAAACAATTGGCTCTGATATCTCACAGTGTTGTGAGTTGACTGGGCTCAGCTGGGCATTTCTGGGGTCTCTTGTGGGGCTGCCAGCAGGTGACTGGGGCTGAGGTCTTCTGCAGGCTCTGTGAGGCTGGAATGTTCCCTGAGGTGGCCTCCGTGCTCATCCAACCCTTCAGTGCCCATCACACAGCCTCTCTCTGGAGTGAAGGAGACTAAACTTCTTATGTGGCAGCCTGCAGTTCCAAAAGACAGGCAGCAGAAATTGCTCTTCCTCTTGAATGCTAAGCCTGGAACTGCCTATATTCTACTATGCCATATTCTTCTCCCATGTTCCATCGGTCAAATCTGTCCAGCCTGGACTCCCGAGACTCCACTTCTCAGTGGGGGAGTGGCACGCGCGTGCAGGGAGGGCAGGAATTCATGGCAGCCCTCTTTGGAATCAGGTTACTGCAGGGTTGCTGACCGAAATTCAAGTAAAATCAGGATCCTGTGGACCAGGAGAAAGTGGAGAAATAGCTGTTGAGTAGGCAACCACTTTAGCCTTCATTTTTGCAAATTGTATCTGAGGAGAAGAGGCCGGTTTGTAATCCAACCAATCATGGGGCTTTCTAGTAAATACCAAACTGGAATCGCCATTCGTGAGAGACCTAGGCAGACTTCTTTGACTTGTTCAGTTGCTCACTCGGTTTCAGCTGCCATATATATATTTCTTAATCATAAAATATTTTAGCCAATAGAAATTCAGAGGTCATTTTACCCAAAACCATTTTACAGATGTAGAAGCAGGGATTCAGAGACCTTATATGTTATGTCCAGGATAACCATACATGGCAGAGCCGAGACATTGAGCACTAAGTCTCAGGCATTTCTCAGTTTCTCCAACCTTCGGCTGGGTGGTAGAGCACTGAATTAGGGGTAGGACACTGTGTTCTATGCCTGGCTTTATATGACCTGGCTGCTAGTGGCCCCTCAATATCCGGCCACACCTTTCCCATAGTGAAAAGACCCCCCGATTTTATTTACAGCCTGCGTTTAACTAAAACACTCCACTTCCCAGACTTCCTTTCAGCAAGGCATAGCCATGTGACAAAGTTCTGGCCAATAGGACTTAAGCATAAGTGTGTAACTTCCAGGAAAGCTCGTCACAAGCTGGCGTCCACCTTGCTCTTCTTCCCTGCTGATGTCAGACTCCACTGTCAGAGCCAGAGCTCCAGCAGCCTTGGGGACCACATGCACAAGGAAAGAACATGGGCCTGACCCCTCTGCACAACTGTCCACAATGATTTTCTTCTCCCCCTCCCCGAAAATGTCTCCCTCTCAGCTCCCACAGACTCCAGGTGCTGCACCACGACCCTTCACGACACAAAACTACTCTTAACTTTGGCATCATCTTCAGCTCCCTTACTTCTCCCATTGAACCTCAAATCCTTCACTGTGTCTTTCTAGTTCTTTCATTGCCACATCCTTTGGCTCTTCCCTCCTCACTTGGCTCTGCCTGAGCAGCCATCTGATGGGTAGTGATAGTGACAGCAGCAACTAAAGCCACTTGCCAACCTATAAGGAGACTCTTTGCTCACTGCCTTGGCTGTATCCTTTGCTTTTGTCAGTCATGGTTCACTGAGTTCTCTGTGGCAGTGCATCTTATAAGGTAGGAGAGACATGGCAAGGGTAGGACCTTCCGCTAATGATCCGCAGTCCTACCAAAGAGACAGTATGTCATTTATTCATTCACCTAGCCAACTTTAGTTATGTGCTTGTTGGATGCCAGGACCTAAGCTGGTGCCAAAGCTAGAAAGATGACAGAGACAGGGCCCCCACCCTCAGGGACCACCCTTTCCAGAGTAGATGATAGACATGTATAAAGGGAAACCAGAAACAAATAACTAGATGAAAATTTATTTTCAAGGAGAAAGTCCCAAAGCCAAATTTCTGTTTGCCATCCAAGGAAGAACAATGCAAACACCACCCAGAGTCTCTTCGGCTCAGCCTCCACATTCTGAGGAGAGTCCCCCGGAGCCCATGCAATAACCTACAGCATGCTAACTTCTCTTGTAACCTCTTAGTGGTTTCCAAATGCCCATCAAACGTTTTAGCCAAATGGGATTTGGGTGATTACATTCCTTCCAGCTCTAAATTTCTGTGTTCTATGAAATACATAACTAATGACAGTTATGGTTACCCAGACACATACACTTGAGTGCTTAGAGGTGCTTAGAGTGATCGGAATGTCTGGAGATGAGCGAGTTAATCTAGAAGGGTTTAACAGGGGAACGACCCACACAGGCATTCCAGTAGCAATGAGCGTGCTTTCCTGCCAATAATGCTTCCAAGTGAGTAACAGCCACGATGAGAACCCTAACTTAGGCTTAATGCAAAAGAGTTTGCATGTATATGTTTTATTAGAAAATAAGCCAATAATATTTAATAAAATGTTATGGTTTCATTGCACACATTTATTTTCTATGCCCCTACCTATTTCTAAAAAAGAATTCAAAATCTCTTATAATGAAAGACATCCATACAACAGGAGGATTTTATAAAGGGTAAGAAAACAAGAGGCTGCATCAGAAAAATAAATTAGAATGACAGAATTGGTCAGAGCATTTACCTGTGAGCTTCCTGGTAGCTAAGGTAAAACACAAACATCCTGGGTTCCATCCAGTAATTGACAGAAAGAAGCACATCATTTTATCAGGATCTCTTTTTGAATTCTGAGTAGAATTCATTGTATAGATATTTATGCATGGGACATTGATCCATTTGAGCAAAATATACTTAAGAGCAAATTTATAAATATAACATACCTTAACTTGATGGTTAATAAAACACCAAAGCATAGAATCAAACTATAGTTTGTGTAGAACTACCTAAAATAATGCTGCTGCGAACTACAGAAATCTACTTTTAGAAGGAATGAAGGTCCTATTCCTAAGACTCTTCTGGAAAATTGAATGTCCTAAGCTCAGCTGCTGGCCCGTCCACGCTGTAACTTTGCACAGATACACTTGCGTGTGACCTAGAACCCTGCAAGAGTCCACGAGGGGTTCTCAGGGAATTCTCACTCAACACTTGCTGACCACCTGACCAAGGCCAGACAAACTGGGTCCCACACAGAATTCCCTGACAGAAACAGCCTGCATTCTCCGTTGGCTCATCCCGAATGCCGAGTGCCCTGACTGAGCTCCTCTGAAAGCCATTGGCAGCACCGCGTAACCTTCCCCAATGGACCAGAAGCATTTCCACAGCGCCAGATGGCAGACCAGGGCTGCTGAGGCTTCCCTGTTCTCTCTCCAGAGGTCCAAGAGAGTGGATTTCTCTAGTCTCCTGGACACTTCAGGTTCAGTCCAACTAACCCTGATCCCCAGGCGTCTGCCCAGGGGCCACCTGGCTTCTCACCCCTAAAGAAGCAGCAGTGGTCAGCACCCACCATTCGAAGAGCCGGGGATGTTGGAGCCCAAAAGTAGCCCTCCAGAGCAAGACAGGACTCTAACAACCACTTTCCAAACTTGGTTTCCCAAGACTTTTCTGGAGAATCTACAACCCACTTCTCACCTGAAATCTCCAGACTCCCCTAGACCCACGAAGCAAATGCAGAGAGGCCCCCGAGGGCTTTAAACTTCTTATTCCCAAGTCCCTCTGAGCCTCAAAAATCCAAACAGTAGCTGGCAGCGGATACAGGCTGAAAGGTGGGGACACATCTCTGTTCCTTCACGTGCGCCTCTTCCACTTGCATGGGCCTGCCTCTCCCTTGCTCATCTGTCAAACTCCTATTCATCCTTTAAAACCCAGGTCAGACATTATCACTCTCCTTGATAATCCCCTCTCTCCTTGAAAACACATCACCCCCAGCTCTGTACTGTTTCTTTACTTTGTATAGACTTTATTATTGTCCTTATCATTTCATGTATTAAATATTTATTTCTTGAGCTCTGCTCTGAAATCCCTAAGGCAGAGGTTTTTACCACCCTTCATAATGCTGTACCCTAGCAGAGGGCTCACCATTTTCTAGGGGCTTAAATAGGGTTTGTTGAACTATCTAAACAAGAGTGTCAAGTATGATTAGAAATTCTAAATGTTACACTTGGAATCTGCTAGGTTCCCAGACGGCCTTGGAAGGTCTACATCCTTCAAATGCTGCCTACCATACCTTAATTAAGATTAAGAGTTGTTAGAGTTAATCTTTTAGAAGACCTGCACTGGTGATAAGTCGGGATGGGAGAGATTGTGTTATGGAACATGTGGATGGAAAATATTTTGAAATAATTCTCTCTGTTGCTTCCTGCTTCTCCCTGTTCCTACCCCAGGCCCACTGAATTCTTCTGTTTATACAGCAACAGCCTCTTTTCTCTTCAACTCATGGAAATAGTCAAAAGTCTCTCATATCTGGCATGGTGGCTCACACCTGTAATCCCAGTGCTTTGGGAGGCTGAGGCAGGAGGTTCACATGAGGCCAGGAGTTTGAGACCAGCCTGGGCAACATAGCAAGACCCCGTATCTACAATTAAAAAAAGAAAAAGTCTGTCACTAGGAACCAGAACAAAAAGCTTTAGTCACTTGACTTTTGGAGATGAGGAGGAACTTATTTAACTAAACCCAAGGAGAAAGACTCAAGTGCACACATGCAAAGTGGGATTTTTCTTTTTTTTCTTTTTTTCTTTTTTTTTTTTTTTTGAGACAGAATCTCGCTCTGTTGCCCAGGCCAGAGTGCCATGGCATCAGCCTAACTCACAGCAACCTCAAACTCCTGGGCTCAAGCAATCCTTCTGCCTCAGTCTCCCGAGTAGCTGGGACTCCAGGCATGCACCACCATGGCCAGTTAATAATTTTTCCTATATATTTTTAGTTATCCAGCCAGTTTCTTTCTATTTTTAGTAGAGACGGGGTCTTGCTCTTGCTCAGGCTGGTCTCAAACTCCTGAGCTTAAACAATCCTGCCGCCTCGGCCTCCCAGAGTAATAGGATTACAGGCATGAGCCAACACGCCCAGCCAGATTTTCTATTCTTAGAAACTTAAAAAACGTTACCTTCCCAGCTGGAAAAGGGAGAGAAGAAGGGGAAGGGACTATGCTGGGAGCGTTTGAGAAGAAAACTCTGGAGCCAGTGACCTGAGCCACTTTCCTCGCTCCTGTGTGTGAGGACCCCAAGCTAACAGCAGCCAGCCTGTCACCGGGGCATTCTCTGAGTTGGGCTAGCTCTCCTAAGGGCACCAGAATTTTGCCCACCCTCCTGTCCCTACCCATCCTCTTACACAGCCTTTATCCCACAGTGACTCAGGACACTAGTCAGCTCCTCTCCAAACAGAGAGTGACTGAGATCATCTTCAAGGAGGTGGCAGGAAGGCAAAGCCCCCTGACAGGCAGGAACCACATGGAATCATTTTTAAACCAGCCACTCCTCAATACAACGGTGGGACATACATATCATCCCCATTGCAACAGCCTTGGAACTGGGCAACGTTCTGAAATGTGGAACTTTCATGGTAGACACCAGGCAACTCGGGGGCTGCGGTTGCATTGGTCCCTATAGAACTGCAGTTCAGGGATCAACGGCTGGAGGAGGAAGCGTTGTCTCTGCCTCCAGACAACATAGCTCTGCCTGTTTCTCTGACTGTGGGGAATCTTCCAGATCACACCATCCAGCTGCACTAATACTCCAAGTACCAGCATTTTTAATAGCGGGGCTCCCTTTAAAAGTGTGCTTAAAGTTAAAATCTAACCTAAAATATACATTTTCTTACTCGGTGACTGAGGCGTGAAATAGAATCATGTGGGATACGGAAGTGGCAGAGTAGAACAAAGAAACAATACCAACAACACAGAAATTAGTGTTTCCTGAGCTCTGGGAAACACATGTTTGAGAAAGTTAATTCCCTGGGAAGGATTTGCTTCTATGTTGTAGTTTTTTCTGTTCTACTCTACCACTTCCTTATCCCATGCGATTCTGCTTCATGGCTCAGTCACTGGAAAGAAAATGTATATTTTAATTTTGAAGTGCGAATTCTGAAACGTCTTTGAAGTGTGCGTTGGTGCAATAAAGCTGAATCCCTAGGCCTGACAGATCAGCAACCGAGGTGAGAGGATTGAAAAGAAAGTTGAGAGCTCAAAAAGTTGATTCAGCAAGAAAATTTTGGATGGCACTCAGCGGTGAGAAGTGAATAAGGGACGAACTAACCCACTGTTGCTCAAAATCAGGTAAAAATGAAGGCCACCAAAAACATACTTCAGGTGCATCTAGAAGGCAAGTGGTAGCAATTAACTAGAGAACAAAGGTTGTTTTTTTTTTACATTGATTTTTCTGAAAGAGAAGCAGTGCAATGTTTGAGCCCAATTAAAAAAACTCTAATATTAATTGCTGCACTTTCGAAGAAGAATAAATCCAAAAGAAAGGTGTATACGATAGGTGATTGTTGTTTTTTAATCACAAGTACAGTATTTTAAGTGACCAGTCACATATTTTTAATGGCAAAGAGGGCTACAATTGTTTTTCCAAGACAGTTATTCGATAATTCTTACACTTACTGTTTGCTGTTATAGAGAAAAATCTTTGGAGACAGGAAATTGATGGTCATAGAGACATAAGACCTGGGGAAGTTCCAGCACAAAAATGTTCCTTCGTCTAGTTGACAGTTCTACCAAAGTCAACAGCCATCTGGGGCTTGAGTATCACTCACTATTTATGTTTTTTAAATTTATTTATCATCACTTCTATTTTGCTTTTCCAGAAAAAAATCAACTTATTGTATCCTAGGAGGCAAATTTTTATCTTAGCAGGAAAGAGCTTTACACTTATATGGTAGCCTACCAATAACAACATTTGTGTGACCCAACCAGCCCCCTCCTCATCTGTACAACAAAAATCTATTCTTCCATGATTCCTGAGATAGTCTCCTGCTTCAGCTTATTTACTGCAGCAGAGGAGAAAGAATGTCGATCTCTCAAGCCTTCACTGCACTTTAAAGGGAACTCAAGATTCCAAAACTTGATCTGATGATTAAAACAGAAATCCTACAATGTTGTACATGGAAAGTCACATTTACCAAACAGACCTAAATATTATAGACTCACCAAAACAAAGAGACGACTGAAGAAGAGAAGTTTTGGAATGAAAAGACATAGAATTCCTGGATAGAAATGTCCCTCAAAAAAGTCCTTCTGGCAAAAGCACATCTTTGTGGAAACTAGTTCAATTATCTACTAAACCTCTCCTGAACCTTTCAGTAGCAACTTTTCACTCCTTTCTATTGCTCAAGCCAAAGTGAGATAAATGGCCTAAACAGGAAAAAGAATTTCAATTTCTATTAACAACGCTTACTAATAAAATCAGGAACATAGAACTTTTCCCTTAAAAATGAACTATAGGCCAGGCGTGGTGGCTCACGCCTATAATCCTAGCAGTCTGGGAGGCCGAGGCGGGTGGATCGCTCGAGGTCAGGAGTTCGAGATCAGCCTGAGCAAGAGCAAAACCTCATCTCTACTAAAAAAAATAGAAACAAATTAGCTGGCCAGCTAAAATATATATAGAAAAAATTAGCCGGGCATGGTGGCGCATGCCTGTAGTCCCAGCTACTCGGGAGGCTGAGGCAGTAGGATTGCTTAAGCCCAGGAGTGTGAGGTTGCTGTGAGCTAGGCTGACGCCACGGCACTCACTCTAGCCTGGGAGACAGAGTGAGATTTTGTCTCAAAAAAAAAAAAATGAACTATAAATTTTTCAGATCTTGACTTTGGCCATTTATTATTTTTATTTAAGAACAAAGTGTATAGAATCTGGAGAATGCACATGTATGTACAAATGGCTCAGGAACCACATACATAAATTCAGAGATTAGGTCCCTTTAGTGTTTCATGTAATTGTGCTCACATAAGTCAATAAATTTTGAAGTTGTAAGTTTCTAGAGCAGTAAGACTTTGCCAACTCCTTCATAGTGAATATTTTATATTCTGAAAAACATATAAGCAAACCCAAATTGAGAGACCTACAAAATAACTCTATACTCTTCAAAGATGTCAAGGTCATGACAAAGACATACTGGGGAATGTTCCAGATTGAAGGAGGCCGAAGAGACTTGACAGTTGAATTCAACGCATCATCTGGGATTTTCTCTTGCTAGAAAAAGACATTATTGGGAAAATTAGCAAAATTCAAATAAGGTAGATTAGATAACAGTATTATATCAGCACTAATGTTCTGATTTTGATGATTGCCTTGTGGTTGTGTAAGCGAATGTCCTTGCTTTAGGAAATATACATTAAGATGTTTAAAGGGAAAGCAACATTTGCCTGCAACTTACTCTTCAGAAAAGAGTTCAGAAAAAAAAATAACTAAATGTACATATGTATATGTACACATTGTACACACACACAGAATGCGGGGGGCAAGGGGGGGGTCAGAAAGCAAATGTGTTATAATATAAAAATCTGGAGAATCTAAGTGAAGGGTATATGGGAATTCTTTGTACAATGCTTGCAAAGTCTCTGTAAATCTGAAATTATGTCAAAATAAAGAATAAATAAAATAAAAACATATGAGATTAAATTTTTATTCCATGCAATCCTACATAGCCGTTAGCAGTACGGTTGACCCTTGAACAATGCAGGAGTTAGGAGCACTGACGCCTACACAATTGAGAATCTGTGTATAACTTTTGGTCCCCCTAAAACTTAACTGCTAATAACCGACTGTTAACTAGAAGCCTTACTGATAGCATAAAAGGTTGATCAACACATATTTTGTATGTTATATGTATTATATACTGTATTCTTGTAATAAAGTAAGCTAGAGAAAAGTAAATGTTATTAAGAAAATCATAAAGAAGAGAAAATATATTTACTATTCATTAAGTGGAAGTGGATCATCATAAAGGTCTTCATCCTCATTGTCCTCACATTGAGCAGGCTGAGGAAGAGGAGGAAGAGGTGGGGTTCACTTTGCTGTCTCAGGGGTGGCAGAGGGGAAGAAAATCCACGTATAAGTGGATCCGTGCAGTTCAAACCCGTCTTGTTCAAGGGTCAACTGTGTTTAATTAAGAGGAACACATTAAAGGGTTAAGACTACTAGGGTATTTTATCCTAAAAGTATGTGTAAGGGAGCACATTTTGAGAAGGAAATATCTCACAATAAGTTAAAAAAAAAAAAAAAAGCATAGATCACTGTATTCAGAGCCTGATATCTGGAAAGAGACTTACAATATGGACAGGTTTCTTATGTGTTAGCAATAACCATATTTTAAAAGCTGAGGCTTACTTATTTCAGAAAAGGGAAAAAGTACCAAAGACACAGATTATCCCTTCAAAATACCAGTACCTTTTAAAAGAGCGAGATCTCTCCCTGGTATGCTAAACACAGAGGCAGTTCCATGAGGAGCTACTAGCAAAGGCAGCAACAAGACCCACTGTTAAGTCCCAACACAAAAATGCCCCTAAACTGGGTCCTAGGCTTAGGTTCACTGATTCTTTTGCTTTAAAAAATAGTTCTCCAGGCTAGGTGCTGTGGCTCACACCTATAATCCTAGCACTCTGGGCTGCTGAGGTGGGAGGATCGCTTGAGCTCAGGAGTTCAAGACCAGCCTGAGCAAGAGTGACACCCCATCTCTACTAAAAATAGAAAAAATTAGCCGGGCGTCGTGACACATGCCTGTATTCCCAGCTATTTGGGAGGCTGAGGCAGGAGGATTGCTTGAGCCCAGGAGTTTGAGGTTGCTGTGAGCTAGGCTGACGCCAGGGCACTCTTGCCCAGGTGACAGAGTGAGACTCCATCTCAGAAAAAAAGAAAAAAGACAAAGAAAGAGTTCTCCAGGAGTGTGAACAAAGAAGTCAAGTAATGGCCCTAGGCTGTCTGCAAAATCCACCAGCACAACCAAGAAGAGCATAACCCTCTGTGTTATGTTTTTTTATGTATTTAACATCAGTAATTTGGTCAGAAGCTTTTAATAACATGACTTTTTAAATGTCCCTAGTTTTTACATAAACATGTAGAAGAACGTGTTGGTCTCCTCTCCGCTTTGGATAAAGTTCCCCAGAGTGAAATAAGGGGAACTCGTGATAAAATATGAGTAATATGGCCACATTACCAATTCTGGGTTTGGTTGTTTTTTTTTTTTTCCCCAGTTTCAATAAAATTTCAAACTCAAGTGCTTCATTTTCCAACCTAAACATTTTATTAACACATATATTTGCATGTAATTTTTGAATTAGAAAACTCCCCAGTAGAAAGCAAAGTTCAAAGTCAACACAAATGGTGCTTTATTTCAGCCTTACCTGAGTAGCTCTAAAAGCTGCATAAATTGTCTAAATGTCTGGACACAGATTTACATTTTTAATATTCCCATCTAAAAAATATGAAACCATTTTTCTTCTAATTTGACTCCATTGTCCTTTCTCAATGAGAACTCTACTCCCATTCAGTTTGAAGTTTATGGCTTCAGCTCTTTGAGTTATATAAGCCCAAAAAGGTCAAAGCATTTTTTCAGAGAAGAAAGTGTGTTTTTTCACCCTCACATGACTCAAATATGGCAAAAGTGGCCCAGCTGATGCTTTAAAAACACTCACCTACCGGTTGTTTTGGAAAGTTTTAACCTAAGAGAATGTCATCCATAATCTGAGACATGTTGGTAGCATATTCTCAAATTACCTTGATTACATGTTTTATAGTAACATATGTGACCATTTATTTATCTTACGAAGTTCAAGAATTTGACAGAATTATTGTTTATTTGATTTTGCAATACTCTTTGTAGATTGAAAAAGGGAATCTATTAATGGACTAATAAACTAATTTTTTTAGGTAAAACTGTTAATTTGAACAAACAAGGCAAGAGGTTATAAACTGTAACTGCAACTGTATGTATTTCCCACTGTTCTTTAACTCAGTTTCCTCAGCTCCCTGGATGAAATTGGGCAGGTTCCATGGCTTTCTGGATACTATTAGGCAAGAAAAGTTTCTCTGGTGATTCTAATACCCCAAACAGTCTTAGTTTATTAATAAAATGTGCAGTCTCTGATACTTGCCAAATTCTCCAACTATGTTTAAGGTTGAGTTTTCTTCCCTCCTGCAGCTGGGCCTGATTCAGGCTGAGCATCTGCAGTGGCACAGTTGCACACGACTGGCTTCTTGACTTCCTTGAACAGCTTGGTCCCTTCCCTTCCCAACACCCCCAAGTCAGCTCCAGCCGAGGCTCCAAACCTCGCAGGGATGGAGGAGGGTGGGAAAGGAGAAGGGGTGAGAGCAGCAATATGGTACAAAACTGTCTTCTGAAAGACGTTTATAGCTGACTCAATCTCTCATGGGCTCTTCGGTGGGTTCTTGGGCAATAAGAGATCTCTTACTTATAATTTCCATGTCCTGGAAAAAGTATCCTCTTAGACTTGGACCTTACAACCTCCTCCCCAATCTCTACAGTCTGGCTGCACTTCTTCAGATCTTCCTGCCAAGGTCTCCTCATCCTTCCAGGTAAAACATTATGTGCAGGGATGTGGTCAGATTCACACCACTTCTCCCTCTCCTGTGGCCCATACTAGTTCCAGAGAAACCTTCAGGTATTTGTTACAGGATAAATCCTGAGTGTACAGGCTGCTCCCTCACCCAATAACCAACACCTGTCAAAACAAGCAACCAGTCCCAGGCCTGTTGAAGTATCTTTTCCTAGCACAAGATGAGAGTAAATATCCCTTTCTCCTCCCACTTCAAAAATTGTAGAATATTTCCCAAATACTATGGTGTGAACATTTGTGTCCTCCAAAATTTCTGTTGAAATTCTAACCCCCAATGTGACAAGATTAAAAGGCAGAAACTTTGGGGGCTGATTAGGTCCTGGGGCCAAAGGCCTCATGAATGGGATTAATGCATTTATAAAAGAGGCCAGAGAGAGACCCCTCCCCTTTCCACCATATGAGGACGTGGCGAGAAGGTGCCATCTGTTAATCAGAGAGCAAGCCCTCAGCAGACACCAAATCTGTGGGCACCTTGATCTTGGACTTCCCAGCCTCCAGAACTGTGAACATAAATTTCTGTTGTATACAAGTCACCCAGTTTCTGGTATTTTGTTAGAGCAGCCCAAATAGACCAAGACACTAAGCTTGCTCCAAAATTACTTTTTCTTATTTCCAATTCTCTTCTCAAGTCTCCCCAACAGCTCCAATAGGCTGGAGACTGGAGATCAGCTAAGGGTTATAAAACCCCTTTACAATCCCTGCCTTGGTGGTCTGGAACTTGGGAACAAGTAGCACCTATTGTCTTATGAGCTGTGCCAGAACTGATCAAATTTTTTTAACATCTTGTTTTTAATATTTTTGCAATACCTGTTGAGATAATTAAAAACACATTGGAATATAACAAAGCCAGTGTTGGAAAATGTGGTAGTAAGCATTCACTTTATACTGTTTTAATACAATATTTTTAGATGCAATATTACATGTACAAGTAAATCTAAAAGGAGGTAAAAATATATGTTACATTTACACACCAATATTAATGCACCTGAGAGTTTCCATCACAATGCAAAATTTTAGTCATGCCATTAAAAGTGGCATATTCAGGTGTATGACTTCCCTCTTCAATTACCTCCGTGACCAAATGCATTCACATCCATCCATGGAACTCTATGGGACCATTTCAGAAGAATTCATAGGCCCCAAATGGTACTAAATAAAGAATTTCCTTGCCACCAGAGATTTGGTGAATGAACATAGACCTCTGAAAACTACTCTACTCGTTATGTTTTTTCTCACCTGTCTCCAATTTGTCTAGAAGTAGCTAAATGTGCCCTGTAAGTGACTGCAAGAAAGTTGGCCCTAAGATTAATTATAATACAGCACAATTTGGTTCTCTATAAAATAAGTTAATATAAAGCTATTTGCTTCCTTCCATAGATATCTATGTACTTATAATACTTAATTTCTTTCTCTTCTACTTTAAGAGAAAGAAAAAACATATCATGGGGATAGGATCTATTCTACCCAAACTATTGCATGGAAATATTTATGCCTTAACTTCTCTCCATCTTGCAAAGGAAATTATATGATTCTAATACTTTTAGAACAAAATGATCTTTAGGAATTATTTTTTCCAAACTGTCTATATAAGTTTCCTGTGGCTGGTACAACAAATTACCACAAATGAGGTGGCTTAAAATGAAGTTTAGTATCTTCATAGTTCTGGAGACTGTAAATCCAAAATTAGCATCACCAGCCAAAATCAATGTGTTGGCAGGTCCTTGCTTCTCCCACAGGCTCTAGGGGAGAATCTGTTCCTTACCTCTCCCAGCTGCTGGGGGCTGCTAGCATTGCTTGGCTTGTGGCTGCATCACTCTAATCTCTACCTCTGTGGTCATATTGTCTTCTCCTCTTCTGTGTGAAATTCCTTTCTGTCTCCCTCTTACAAGGACATTTAGGATTACATTTAGGATTATCATTTTAAAGATGAGGAAACTAAGACCAAAAGAAGAAATGTTGGCCGGGCGAGGTGGCTCAGGCCTGTAATCCTAGCACTCTGGGAGGCTGAGGTGGTTGGATCGTTTGAGCTCAGGAGTTTGAGACCAGCCTGAGCAAGAGCGAGATCCTGTCTCTACTAAAATAAAAAGAAATTATATGGACAACTAAAAATATATATAGGAAAAATTAGCTGGGCATGGTGGCGCATGCCTGTAGCAGCTACTCGGGAGGCTGAGGCAAGGGGATCGCTTGAGCCCAGAAGTTTGAGGTTGCTGTGAGCTAGGCTGATGCCACGGCACTCTAGCCCAGGCAACAGAGTGAGACTCTGTCTCAAAAAATAAATAAATAAAAATAAATAAAATAAAATAAATAAAAAAGGAAGAAATGTTGCCCAAAAGTCATGCAACTAGTTAGAAATAAAGTCAACACAAGAATATAAATGTCCTGATTCCCAGTTGAGTTCAGTCCCCTTCATTGCAGTGACTTCTGATGTTGTTTTTACTTACGTAATATTACAAAATACATCTTCAAATACATATCTGTTTTTAAAAACTGGCACCATATGTATGTACTATTTTTGCATGTCAGTTACTATTCTTTCACTTTATTTTTAGTTACTATGTAGTATTTTGTTACACCAGTTTAGCAAAATATATATCACTGTTGCTGAAACCACAAGGGGGTTTTGGTCTATAGCCAGTTGCTCATTGCACACAGATCCCATTATTGAGACAATGGAGATTGCCAAGGAAGAAGGAAATTTTTAATATAACAGATGTCTTGTCAGGAGAACTGTAGAAGCCTGAAATCTGTCTCTAAGACTAAGAGATGGATTTTGAAGGAGGGCCTACACGCCTTGAGGCAGGTCATGGTGTAACCAACGAGTGGCTGCATACATTGGAGGCAGGTTGTGACGGATGGTGAATCCTGGCATCAGGAAGTGTGCCCAGGGGCCTTCAGAATCTCAGCTCCTTTGACTTGCAGAAAATCCACCATTTGGGGGAAAAAACCGAAAAGGTCAAGTAGTTAGTTAAGGGAGATTCTTCAGTCCCATGCCCACTGGGTTATGACTTGGGAATGGGAATGGTCTCTCCTTCCAAGACCCAGCAGGGAACTCAGTTTGGTCAGAGGGCACCCATAGCCAGGGCAGGGCAATTTCCATTACAGCAATATCTGATAGAGGCCTTGAATTCGCAAGGACAGCCAGCAGGGTATTATTGGACTTACACCCCATTTGCTACCTCTGACTTATTAACCTGTAAAAACTCAAACTCAACCTGTAGAGAGGACCCTCAGAAAATGACAGAATTGTTCACAAACATCTTTGTGACTTACCACCTCACTTGGGTGGATGTACAGACCCTACTGAATATACTACTGCAGATGAGCACAGACTGGTGATAGACAAGACCAAGGAAGAGGCACAGCATCTTCATGGTGAGAATACTAACCAGACCCCAGACCCCAGTGCAGCCACTCCACTGGCAGAACCAAATTGGGATCCTAATGCAGATGCAGACAGTGTGAGAATAAATCATTACTGAAAGTGTATTCTGGCAGGCCTCTGGTGGGGAGTACCTAGACAGAACAGTTTAAACAAGGTCCAAGAATTACAACAAAAAGCTAATAAAGATCCCTCTGAATTTTTGGACCATATTTATCAGGCATATCGGAAATACACAGATGCAGAACCAGAGGCCCCTGAAAGTATGTGCATGGTTAATATGACTTTTATAGGGCAGAGCGCTCCAGATGTAATGAGGAAACTACAGCATGTAGAAGGGGCAATTGGCATGAATCTCTCACAGCTTGTTTTGTTTTTGTTTGTTTTGTTTTGTTTGTTTGTTTTGAGACAGAGTCCCGCTCTGTTGCCCAGGCTAGAGTGCCATGGCGTCAGGCTAGCTCACAGCAACCTCAAACTCCTAGACTTAAGCAATCCTTCTGCCTCAGCCTCCCGAGTAGCTGGGACTACAGGCATGTGCCACCGTGCCCAGCTACTTTTTTTTCTATATATTTTTAGCTGTTCAGATAATTTCTTTCTATTTTTAGTAGAGACAGGGTCTCACTCTTGCTCAGGTTGGTCTTGAACTCCTGACCTCGAGTGATCCGCCCGCCTTGGCCTCCCAGAGTGCAAGGATTACAGGCGTGAGCCACCGCGTCCGGCCCCTCACAGCTTGTTGATATTGCCTCTAAGGTATAGAATGCTAGAGAAGAACAGAAACTGAAACCTATGCATGTTCTAGTAACTGTGCCAACCAAGGGTCCTTTGATATGGTCAAATGGAAAGGGTGGAAAAAGCCACCCTGGGTTGAAGTACAATCAGTGTGCTTTTTGTAAAGAATAAGGACATTGGAAAGAACACTGCCTGAAATTGCAAAGGGCTCCAGGTAACAAGAAACCTCGAGGAGAGCAAATGGTTTCTCAAGTCTGGGACTCAGATGATGAATGAGGGGGCCCAGGGCTCCATGCCTCACTAGTGGCTCCAATCCAAATATCCCCACAGGTGCCTCAGGTACAACTGACAGTGGGGACTTGATTAGTGGACTTTTTAATTGACACCGGGGCTACCTTTTCTGTTCTAAACTCTAAACTAACTTCCCTTACCAAGGACATGGTGGCAGTGGTCAGGGTAATTGGTCAGACCCAACAAAAACACATACTCCAATCTCTTGAGTGCCAACTGGGAGAACAAAAGCTGAGACATGGTTTCTTATATATGCCAGACTGCCCAATACCTCTCCCAGGCTGTGATTTGTTCTGCAAGGTGAACGCCCAAATAACTTTTTCTCCAGAGAAGCAACAACTCCACCTGCAGGTTCCACCTGAAAATGCTCTCCAGTTTCAATGTCTACTCCCTGACAAGGAAGAGAAAACAAATTCAATTCTCCCTGGCCTCTACCAAAAAGCGAGTAAGGCCGTATGGGCCAACAGACCCCCAGGATGTGCCATAACAGCCAACACCATTTACTGTTCTGTTTAAAGAAGGGGTCTCATGCCCTCATAAGAAACAACACCCCCTTAAAAAAGAAGTGTGGGGCCGGGCGCAGTGGCTCACGCCTGTAATCCTGGCACTCTGGGAGGCCGAGGCGGGTGGATCGCTCGAGGTCAGGAGTTCAAGACCACCCTGAGCAAGAGTGAGACCCTGTCTCTACTAAAAAATAGAAAGAAATGATTTGGACAGCTAAAAATATATACAGAAAAAATTAGCCAGACATGGTTGCGCATGCCTGTAGTCCCAGCTACTTGGGAGGCTGAGGCAGAAGGATTGCTTGAGCCCAGGAGTTTGAGGTTGCTGTGAGCTGGGCTGACGCCATGGCAATCTAGCCCAGGCAACAGAGTGAGACTCAGTCTCAAAAAAAAAAAAAAAAAAAAAAAAAAGGAAGTGAAAGGAATTCAACCTATATTGAACATGTTTCTAGAGCATGGACTAATTTGTCCCTGTTGGTGGTCCCCTTATCATACGCCAATTTTACTTATCAAGAAGGCCCATACCAATGAGTATAGATTCACACAGGATCTATGTGCCATTAATGATATTGTACAAGACATACACCCTATTGTGCCAAACCCATATACTCTTTTGACTATGACTGGTAATCAGTACTGCATTTAAAAGATGCTTTCCTTTGCATTCTTTTGGAAAAAGTGACCCAACTCCTTTTTGCATTTGAATGGCAGGATCCTGAGACTAGGATGATCTCACAGTACTGCTGGACTGTGTTGCCTCAGGGATTTAAAAACTCTCCTACCCTGTCTAGTGAGAGCTTAGCGAGAGACTTGGGGAAGCTGCAATTAGACCAAGGGATTCTGTTACAATATGTAGATGATTTACCTACAGCCAGCTCTGATTATGACCATTGTCTCACAAATACAGTGGCTCTGCTAAGTCATCTGGCTTCATGTGGCTACAAAGTATCACGCAAAAAGGCACAGATTTGCACACAGCAGTTTACTTATTTGGAATTCCAAATTAGCAAGGGAACCCAGAGCCTAATGTCAGACTGAAAGCAAGTCATCTTGAATCTTAAGGTGCCCAAAGATAGAAGACAACTGCACAGGTTCCTAGGAATGGCAGGGTTCTGTCACATCTGGATCCCAAACTTTGGACTAATAGCAAAACCCTTGTAGAAGGCCCTTAAAGGGACAGATGTGGAGCCCCCTGATCTGGACCACTGATTTTCAAAATGCCTTTAAAAAACTAGAGCAGAATCTTATGACTGCCCCCACTTTGGGGTTGCCTGACTTGCAGAAAGAATTTAAATTATATATTCATGAAAAACATCTTATTACAGATGCCGGGAGACATCCCACAGCCATGACACACTTGTCAAAGCACCTGGACAACACTGTGGGAGGATGGCCTCCTTGCCTCCAGGCAGTAGCAGCTACTTGTGACTTGTTACAAAAGGCCAAAAAGTTCACCTTAGGACAACCTGTTGTAGTATACGCCCCCCACCAGGCTCTGACTTTATTAGAACAGAAGCGGGGTTATTGGCTGACTTCAGGAAGGCTAGGAAAATACTAGGCCATCCTTTTGGGTAATCCAAATGTTAAAGGAAAGACCGTTTCTGCTGTCAATCCTGCCATCCTGTTACCAGCTGGTGAGACTGAGCCTTTACAGCATGATTGCTTAGAGATTCTGGAGCCTGTCCGCTCTAGCAGGATGAATTTGTCAGATTAGCCAATGCCAGAGCCAGATTGGAATCTTTTTACTGATGGGAGCAGCTTTATGGACAATGGACAATGAAGGGCTGGATATGCAGTGGTTGTGGGTACTAGACGCAATGGCACTGCCACCTGGGACTTCAGCCCAGAAGGCTGAGCTGGTTGCTCTAACCAGGGCTCTTCAGTTATCCAGAGAGTAAAAGGTAAACATTTGTATGGGCTCTAAATATACTTTTATGGTCATGTGTGCTCATGGTGCCATCTGGAAGGCAGGGGGGCTCCTGACTGAAGGAAATAGGGATATTAAGTAAGTGACTAAAATAATGGCCCTGATACAGGACATGGCTGAGCCCAAGCAGGTGGCCATCATGCACTGTCCTGGTCACCAAAAAGAAGACACTTAGGTTGCAAAGAGAAATCAAGCAGCTGAAAAGGCTGCCAAGAAGGCTGCTAAAGGTGATCTGTTCCTTGGCCCAGCTAGATTTGGATCAATATAAACTCCACTACACTGATGAGGATGAAAAGAGAGCTAAAGACTGGGGCTTTGACACTTGGGATCACAGAGCTAAGTGGAGACAGAATTCTCATGGACTCATCCTTCTACCTGAAGGCTTGGTTCGACCCTTTATGAGGCTCGTACGTGAATGCATACATTATGGGCAAAATGACTCAATGGATCTGGTGGGACCTCACTTAAGAGGTGCCTATTTGCAACAAACTCACCAACAAATAATTCAGAACTGCCCTTTGTGTGCTCATAACAATCCAAAAACAGAAAAGCGACCTTCTGCACAGAGAATACAACATGTGGGGGCCCATCCTTTCAATGATTGGCAAATTAATTTCACTCATATGCCTAAAACAACTGGAACCTTTAAATACTTGCTTGTATGAGTAGATGCCCTTTCAGGCTGGGTAGAGGCTTATCCTACCCAAAGGGAGAGAGCATCTGAAGTTACCGAATCCTTCGGAAGGAAATCATTCTGAGGTATGGACTCCCTTCCTCCATACAGAGTGATAATGGACCCTCCTTTATGTTGGAGGTAACTCAACAAGTAAGTAAAGCTCTGCACCTAGAATGGAAATTGCATGCGTGCGTCTTGGAGACCTCAATCTACAGGAAAAACAGAGAAAATGAGTCATACTTTAAAGAAAACTATAGCAAAATTGATACAGGAAACCCATCTAAAGTGGGATGAGCTGTTGCCACTTGCCCTCCTCCAGATAAAGGTAGCCCCTAGAAGCAGGCTTAAGTCAAACCCTTATGAAGTCATTTATGGGAGATCCTTCCTAGCACCCCAAGGCAAGTATGGTAATAGAACCATAAGTGAAGAAAAGAGAATAAAGCAATATGCCAAACAAATAAATCAAATACTAACCACTATACATGAGTTTGCCTCTTTTAGGTCCTCGCCCCGGTTGGAAGCACCCCTCCACCCCTTAAGCCAGGAAACTGGATGTTGCCTGGAAAGAACAAGGACTCAAACAACTGGCAGAGAAATGGAAGGGACCCTATTAAATGCTTCTAACAACTCACACCTCGTTGAAATTGTCAGGAGTAAAACCTTGGGTCCACCATACTGGAGTAAATAGATGTCCATGGAAGAAGAGGACACAAGCCCCCAGTGGATGGGTCAGCCTTTAGGTGATCTAAAGCATCTGTTTAATAAGAAGGGAAAATGAAAACACTGATATTTTTGCTAACCTTTCTTTGGTTATTTGTTCTGTCTGTAGTATAGAGAGAAAACTCCTTAGCGAGGATTTCCCAAACTATGGCCTCTTCTGCTGATCTGTCTCGCTGCTGGCTTTGTTATTGTGACTAACAGCTCCGTACCCAGAGGTCCCATGTTTCTTTCCTACCCAGACCCGTATCAGACATTATGTATTATACAAGGTGACAGGAAGGACCCACAGTCCTACCAGTGTCTTAGATACCAAGCAGGGTAAACTCTCTCTTATTAGGTATCCTCAATTTCACCTTGTCAGTCCTCACAGTTGTAGTTGTTGCTTTTGCCCTTTTTCACCTGGTAATCTGTTGCATTCCTTATTTTTTGTAAATCCACTGCCAAAGCTTTGATAAACCAAAAAGAGCAATGGCATAAAGTACAAAGCTTCCATCTAAACAGTGCCCCAATCCAGCAGAAAGTAGCTCAATGACTCCATCACCCCTTCTCCCATAGAGATGGAAGGATACAATTGACAGTGCGGAATGTGAAACAGAGGGAAAGGTCTGAAAAAGGGCAAAATGTTTTACAATTTGTCTCTTTAAACCCCCCACCCTTTTTGGGAATTAAAACCTGCATTCCTGCCCAAGGTTAGCAGGAGATGGCTCAACACAATTGTCCAGAGCTCATGGGAATATGTCCAGAGATCATATTCACCAGAGATAAGGTCAACCAAAACCACCAACAGTTAAACAACAATAGCCCAAGGCTACAACATGTGACACTGGTCACACAGACCCAAGCCCAACTTCTGAAAACCACTGTTTAAAAAAGCCCTGTATTTCTGCTTAAAGGCAGGACAATGGTTTTCCAAGATGCTAGTCTGCCACCCTCCTCATTTGCCAGCAAATTAATAAACTTCTCTTTCCCTTTCCTCAAACCACTTGTCCTTGTTCTTTGTTCTCACTGATTTGGCCTTGGGGACAAGTACCGAACATTTGGTAACACAAGAATTAGCCCTTTGCCCAACACCCTCGCAACAGGAATTGGCATTCTTCTTCAACTTTACTTATCTGAAAAATTTAAAATGGTACCTTGCTGTTGTTTTAATTTGAGGTTGACTAATCTTTAGCCATTTGTATGTATTAGTTGATGTATTGCCTACTTATTTTTTGCCTGTTTTTATTGGGATTCATCTTTTTGATGTTGATTTGCAAAGGTTCTTAAATAAGTATACTAACCCCTAAGCATAGAAATTACATGTGGGTTTTTTCCAGTTTATTCACTTTTTAATTTTTTTTTACATATCCAATTTTTCTGGATAATATTCATTTGTTTTTTAATGTTATTTATTGCATTACACCTTCTTCTGACATCAGGAGTAATGAATTATCTCTTGGACAAATGTATCATTCTTTCCCTTAAGGTGCCCACAGTTCTAACTGGTGCCTGTATTTCTTAAAAGAGAGTGGCATGATATGTCTTGGGAAACAAAAGGGAGGAGATGGCTCCCACACAACCACAGTCATTCCATTATGGCAGGACATACGGGCCAATCCATTCAGTCATTAAAACCCCCAAAATGAATTGGAACAGTGTTTTACAAAACTGGCTGTGCGTAGCCTTTACCTTGGGCCCTTGGTACAGAGTAGCTTTTGACCCAGCAGTTCCGGGGTGGCGCCTGAGTGTGTGCATTTCCAACTAGCTATCAGTTGTTATGATGCTGCTGGGCTGAGGATCACACTCTGAGTGGCCTCTCCGAAATTAGCAAGCAAGTCTCCAGAAAAACCTTAGAGAAAATAGAACACCAGGCATAAATTTGGTGACAATGAGGCATCAGCACCAGCTCCGGACTCAGGAAGACCAGGACTTGGGGGGACTCCTAAGGTGGGAAGCTCTACAAATCCCCTAGGAAGAGCTTGAATATGGTCACAATCCACACAAAAAATGGCAAGGAACCAAATATTCTGTTTTGCTGGAAGCTGCCTGGGTTTGAAAAAAATACACAACTGGGTTTTAGCAAAGGGAATGGGTGAGTCTTATAATGAGCCATCTATATGCCTAGCACCCGCCTGAGCATCGCTAAGAGCCTGGAGTCCCGGGTTGTTTAATAAGATCCACTTACCAATCTCCCTTGACTTTCAAGTTAGCACCTCACTGAGGTGACTAAGCTGTAAGCATGCACTGGAGTCGCACCTAGCTCCGTGTGGCAGCAATATTATCCGACTGGAGATGATCTTCATAAAGGCCGTGGGACAGGAGCATTTGCTGAGGTGGTTTCAGTGGGACTTTCACCAAGTTCCTTAAGCAGTTTGCCTCCTAGCAGGCAATATCCAGTCTTCCTCCCTCTGTGGCGTGCGCGGGGGCTTGGAGCTTCATTAGCCTCAGCTTAATTTTTACCAGATCCCTGCTGAGCATGCTTAGAAGCAATTTTTTTAATTGCCCATTTTTTTATATATATTTTGTACTTTTCTTTCTTCTTCTTTTATCTCCCTTTTTTAAGAATTTACACACATACTATTGCACGAGGGAGATGAGTCACTGGTGAAGTTTGAAGTTTTGTTTGTTAGGATGTTTTTAAGACATTATGGTAAAGAATATTCTTCTCTTTTTAAAGCTATAGAATTCAGAAATATTTAATACTTTTTTAACAATGAGGGATATCTGTGCGTAACAAAATAAAGAAAAAACAGCCCCCAAATATTTTTTCCAATGCTACAGCATATGTAAAACTGCATCATTCGTTTGCCACATAAAGTACAAGTTTAATTTCTAAAAAGGATAGTTACGTATTTATGCTCATGTTGAAAACATCTCTTCTTAAAAATAAAACAGATCATTTTTATTATCCTTTGTCAGTCACAAGCTTGAGGCACACCAGAGCTAAGTTCGTTTTTAACTTTCTGAGTTTTGTCCCTACCCCTTTGCTTCTCCAAACCTTTCTTGAAGACCCAGTACTGAGCAAGAGAGGTGTTTCAATTAGCCTTGGTCCTCCTCTTCGCAGAAAAACCAGACATTTTGCTGGTGTTCAGTGTGTTCTGCAGGGTTTTCTCTGGCTCTGATCTACACTTCCCATGTTGAGAAGTCTTCCTATTTCTATTATATCAAGAAAAGTTAATGCTATTTTAAAATGTCCCCTGTCACAGCCTCGATTCTCCCGAGGAGCATATTCCTTTCCATAGAAGGGGCATTTTTGCAACTTAATATCTTATATTTGATTACCATTGGTGCATATTTAAGTGTTGTCTTGCTCATCTTGTTTATTACATATATGTATTAAAAACTAATAAAAGCAAAATAATACAAAAAATGAGCATTTCATTTTGGCATCCTCCCTACAACAAAACCCTGCAGATGTTTGGCTGCCTGTGATATATTTTGGAGGATGGAATTTGCAACTGTTATAATTGAGCAATACCATTAAGTCACCCGAGAGTAAATTAGAAGCTAAACTGGTGCTGTGTGCTCAGGAACCCAAGATTATGGGCTGAGATCTCTATTCAGTGTATGAAGGCAGCTCCCTTCAAATTGATTCTGAAATAAAAGGTGTTATTTCTATTCCCCACCCCCAAAATACATAAGTGTATTAAACATGTCCCTAATATTGATTTGGCATGCCAGTTGTAATCTTAAATTGTAGGGGGAAAATGTTTTTGTAAATAGAGCTATTTCTATTTTGCTGCTACTGTTTCAGCTGTAACGGGCAAGAGAAATGTATAGGTCTGGATAATTTCCAAGGATTTGGCTGGGTTCCATTGACTCAGTAGTGGTTTAAAAAAGAAAAAAGAAAAAAAGGAAAAGGAAAAGAAATCAAGAGAAAGAAAGGGGGTGAGGGAAGAGTCCTAGTATATATTGTTGCAATTAGAATTGAATAAAGGAAATGTCACCTCTTGGAGTTTTCCTTGCATAGTGCTATCTGGAGAGAGACAATCACTCCCAACTACCAAAAATACAAATTGTCAGTAATCTGAACAGGACACTGATACAACAGTTGTCACCAAAGGCAGTGCAAGCAACCAATAATCCAATATACTCAGAATATTAACAATTAAAAACACATCAAATTACCCAATAAAGTTAAAAGATATAATCTTGAACATGCCATCATGCTAAACTCCTCTTTTCAAAGACAATTTAAGTTGACCAGACTAAGACATAATTGTTATCTAGCCCCTTGCTACTCACAGAATGGTCTTTGGAACAGTATCATGAGCATAGTCTGGGAGCTTTCTGGAAATGCAGAATCTTAGGCCCCACCCAAGGCCTACCCAATCCCCCAGTGATTAAATGTGCATATTTAAGTTTGAAATGTACTGATCTAGACCTTTGCTTCCTACCTGTGTTTAGGTCCCTAATCCAGCCTAAGTTCACAAAGCCTTTTAGTCACTGAACGGTGGTGTCTCCACTGCATCCTTTGTCTACTTCCCCACTTGTCAATCCCTTCCTTGACATTGACCATACCGCCGATCTCCTAAAAGTCCCACTTCATTTCTCCAGCTTTCCAGAATTTTTCACAAACACTCACTGGTCCTGAGGATCGAATATCCTCTCTTCCTTTCAGAAGAGCTACTTTCACTGAGCTTCTTAGAGAACACTGACAAGATATTGATGCTATAAACATTTTTGATATCGTCCTTAGACTAATCTTTTTTTGCACCTGAATTGTCGTTAGGACTAATTGCTTTTCTGTTCATACCTGTCACATGTCTCCCCATTCTAACAATCTGCTGCACTTTGGGAGCCTAAGGTTATGAAGTTTTCTATTCTTCTTTCAGTTTTTCTTCTACAGATATTACTCTGCTTTTCTTCGTCGTTAGTCTGGGTTTAATCCATTTGGATCGGATAGTCTTTTCACAAAGGGAAACTCTTAGTAAAGTAACATTTGTCCTTTCTACACATATGTGGACAATCAGGAGTGTGTCTTCCCCAGAATGATCCCAAAGGCTTTCCTCCATGGCCCTCAGGCTCCCTCTTTTTCACTCTACCTTATCAATGGACATAGAACAGTGTTTCCCATTCTCTGTGATTTTGTTGCAACATTGCAAAAGATATCAATACACGAGGGCATACACCCTCGAATGTTTTCCTTTAAGAAAAAGGAAAACAAAAATACAAGCCTAGCTACATGAGGTCCGTTGCATTATATTCATAAAGATACCAATAAATTAATTACAGCACAATCTAATCAACCACTATGGTAACTAGTACATCAAACACAAGGTCAGAGTCGGCTTTGTACCTGAGGCCGCCTCTATAGATTCTTCCCCTCCTCCCCCAATATATACTTGCTATTCAGTTTCCACCATTATATTTAATACAAGATTTTGCTATATCGAGTTTGCTTTTATTTCTACCTGGCAATTTCAGCATAACTATGACTTCCACAATCTCAAGATCATGTATCACTTGAGAAAATAATAAGCCAATGAGCCCAAATCCTGGGAAAATTTCTACAAAGCCATCTTTTGACTCTATATTCACACAGAGTGAGGTGTTTCTTGTCATGGGATAACAATCTGAGAACAACATCTGGCCAGATCCACCACTTGGTTTCAAATTGCATACTATTTTAATACGTTAGAATAAACCTTCCTTTATTTAATAAATATGTATTGAGTGCCTACTCTATGCAAGGAACAAAAGAACAAAGGAGCAACTCTTACAGCTAAGCTATTTTGTCTTATTTCTTCAAGTCTTTTCTTCTCAAATCCATCACGAGCGTTTCCCATTCAAGGGAAATATCTCTGTGGCTCTCCTCACCCCTAGAACTGTTCACGTCAGCCCTGGGAATGCTATCAATTCAGGAGAGGACTTGAACGTGGCTTTTCATCTCCCCATGGAAGCACTCTCCCCACCATCTAAAAGAGTAGAGCTCTTGATGGCAAATCAAACATAATTTTAGTTAATATGTTTCTTAGTCATCTCAGTTTAATTTTTGCCCTCCCATCTCCCCCGCCATGGACCATTTTTCATATGACTTCCGATGGTATGAACAATTTCCCAGCCTCTTGAAACTCTATGTGCTGAGCACTGTGGGACCTAATCAGGTTTTCCGAGCAGCTCCACGCTGTGCTCTCAGCACTCTGGGCAGTGGAAGACAGCTCTAAAATAAACTGGGGGAAAATATGTTTTTCCTTCCCTATTCCCAAGTCTGTAGTTGGTTCTTGACAAGTTTGCTTCTGATATAGTAGCTAGTCATAAAACCTTATCATCATATTGAGAATCACCTCCCCTAAGATACATCCAAAGATGCTGAGAGACTTCTGATACCAGACAGGGAGCTGCAAGAGACAAAGGAGGGGGCACTCGAGAGAGTAGGTCTCCATGCTGCATGCGGGATTTGTAAGTGACTGGCTGAGGAGCAGAGATGCACATGAACAAATGAAATCTCATTTTCACAAAAGCCCTATCAGTTTAAGGTATCTGTTCCAGTGTGGACTCTTTGTCCAATTGAGACGTTCTTCAACTTGGAAGGACTCATTATTCAGTTTTCCTACATGCCCCCTGGTAAATTCTTTCTTTTGCATAGGGTGAGCTTTTGGTTTCCAGAGCCCTTTCTCCTAAGCTTGCCTGGAGCTCCACACAAGCTCTTTTAAAAAGGAGATAGCATGAGAGACTTATGCAAACAGAATTACAAAGTTTAGACAAATGCTTCCTGATTCTAACACTAAAAACAAGTCAGATCCAGCCATTACTATCCAGAAAAACAACCTGATTAATAATAATATGATGCTTCTGATGCATGCCCTACTTTATACTCTGCAAACGAGGCTGCTGGCGCTCATCAGTGGCCCCTCAGGGTTGGCTAGAAGAGCACTGGTGCCCCAGGTAATATTTTTTTGGCAACCCCTCCCCAAAACAACAAAGCCAGTCCCCCACTGCTCTCTCCTCTCCGATCCTCAGGCCGCCCCATCTCTCTAATTGGTATTCATCCAATGCCGAACAGTAGCTATCAGCACTTGATGATTAACAGCCTTGTGAGACCTCGTGATAGCAGCAAGAGTTGGCTCTTGTATCCACCATTTAAAAGGGACGCTTGAATGTGAGATTCTTGTTTCAAAGAGGTGCAGATGGATGGCATCGTGTTGCCTCCCTCTGAATGGGCCACAGGAGCAAGGAATGTACAGTTCAACAGAGTGGAGGGGACACGAAATCCCTCTGCTGTGCCCCTCCCGCCAAGGCTCTATGCTGGGGAACCTTTAAAGCTTGATCTGAGTCTCCATTGCTTAAACATTAATAAATCATTTGCTTAGTGGAGAGAGACCCCTTTGTGTTTCAAAGGGCCTTGTGATGTTCAGTCACTTTTCTTGCCACATTCTGACTTCTGTGCATTCTCACCCTTTTTACCCCCATAACCCCAGATTCAGCGTTTCTCACTCCCTACCTTACACCAGCTCCGCTGCATCATAAGAAATTGGATATTCATCTAGATTTATAGACTCACTAGACAGTAGCTCAGAGGTACTTGCAGAAATCTACTTCGATTCTGAATGGCCCTGAAGGTCTCCAGCTACGAAGAATTTTGCATGTCAGGATTATGATTCCACCATATGGGGCTCTTTGCTTTGCACTGGAGTTGGATGTGGGATTTCAGAAACATGTTTTGGGTCTCATGGAACTACCAAGTATGTTTGGATTGCACCAGATTTTACAAGCCATGGAGCAAATTGTAAATACTTTTGGATACTGGTGGATATTTTATAAATAATTCTGGCAGAGTTTTAATTCTCTAGGACTTCAGGGGTTTGTTATATTCAATTTTTCATTATTTGTTCATTTCCATGTGGCCTTATTTCTGCAAACACGATTTCTTGAAACGTGGAATTAAGTCCAGATTTGGCAAATACAAAAGGATGATTGGTAACATGTCTCTCATAAACTGGTACTAAGCAAAGTCAAAAATGAACTCATTTTATACTTAGTAAAACATAATCATAAATGTAAACATAACCATTGAAGAGAAAATTGATATTTAACATTTTATCTGTCTTTACAGTTGCTATTCTAGCACCTTCAGGGGGACTAGGCCTCTCTCTTTTGGTCAGTTTTACACTGAAAAGCCCACATGCCAGCACACTTGACTAGTGGAAGTAATGAGTCAGGGATCCCTTTCAGTAGAACTATTTCTTTTCAGAGTACTTTAAACTACCCTGCATTGGTTCTGCAGAATTACTCACGGAGAGAGGAAATTGTTCTACGACCTAATGTTAAAAAAAACATTCTAAGCTGTTCATATGATTATGTTCCCTCCACCTAAAATGCTCTTCAGAGAGATGTCAGGATGGCTCACTCCTCACCTCTCCCAGGTAACTTGAGTGCACCTTCTCAGAGAAACCTTCCCTGGCTGCCTGCTTAAAACTGCAACCCATCTACACAGAAATCCCAATCCTCCTTCTGTGCTTTATTTTCTCCCCGGCTACTGCGTGCATGTGTCTCACTCATTCACACACACACACACACACACACAGCACTAGGATATAGGCTCCTAGAAGAAAGAGAGTTTTGTCCTGTTTAAAGTTCACTCCTGTATCCCCAGTTCCTAGAATAGTTCCTAGCGTTGGAGAGACAGACACACAATAAATATTTGTTGGATGATAAAATGCATACAAATCCATAAACAATATGTATGTAAACACAGTCCCACAACCACACCATCGGTGTAAATCCCACACTGCAACATTCACTTTACACTAGACTTTGCCTCTTTGGGACGGAGCCTGTATTTGATATTCCTTCTAAGCTGCTTTCATCTCTATAGAAAGGTTTGAGGTGGAGAAAATGCGTTTCCTCAACTCTTCGCTTTACTGGAAGCAGTTAGTCAAGTTCCTTAAATGGCTGCCCTATGCCTTTATTTCCTCAACAGATTCAGTGCCTGTAGCCTGGATTCTGTGTCCACCACGCTGTGTACCACCGCTGAAACTCTCGCTTAATCACTAAACCCAATCTCTCTCTTTCTTTCTTTCTTTCTTCCCTTTTTCCCTTCCTTTCTTCCTCTCTTCCTCCCTTCTTGCTCTTTTTTTTTTTTTTTTTGAGACAGCATCTCACTATGTTGCCCGGACTAGAGTGCTGTGGCGTCAGCCTAGCTCACAGCAACCTCCAACTCCTGGGCTCAAGCGATCCTCCTGCCTCAGCCTCCCAAGTAGCTGGGACTACAGGCATGCGCCACCATGACCAGCTCATTTTTCCTATATATATTTTTAGCTGTCCAGATAATTTCTTTCTACTTTTAGTAGAGACAGGGTCTCACTCTTGCTCAGACTGGTCTCGAACTCCTGAGCTCAAACAATCTGCCCGCCTCGGCCTCCCAGAGTGCTAGGATTACAGGCGTGAGCCACCGCACCTGGCCCCTTCTTGCTCTTTCTTTCTCTCTCTCTCTCTCTCTCTCTCTCCTTATCTTTCTTTCTTTCTCTCTCTTTCCTTCCTTCCTTCCTTTCTTCCTTCTTTCCTTCCTTCCTTCCTTCCTTCCTTCCTTCCTTCCTTCCTTCCCTTCCTCCATCCCTCCCTTCCTTCCTCTCTCTCTTTTTTTGTTGCCAACATGCCCCAGTGGCTGGGGCTGGCAGCTCACTCCACCTCCCAGGCCTTCCGCTCTTGGCTTCTGAACACCTTCTCCCTGCTCTCTGGCTACTCTTCACCTGTTAAATGCTAGTGTGCTCAGGGCTCAACCTACTGCCTGTAACCAATGATGCCCAAATGTCTGCCTCCAGCTCAGCTCCTGCCTCTCAATCACACTTTTATTTTTATCTGCTCCTTCTCATCTCCCTTGCTGCCCCCAGCCCCCCAGAGCCCACGTGCCCAGAATGCAGGCCTGCCCATCTCCTCTCTCACCAAAGGGCGTCACCATCTGCCCGGCTGACCAATTCGAAACCTCAGACCTCCCTCGCACCCTCAAACCCCTTGCAAGCGAGAGCCGCCAGCAAACCAGGGGGAGAGCTGGTGGCTTTACCGGGGCGACCAAACCCGGGTCAAATCTGGACTCTACGTGACCTTGGGCAAATGAAAAACTCTCTGAGCCTTAACTTTCTCAAATGTAAAATGGAGATATTTATTATCTAATAACAATATCTGCCTTTAAAATTGGGCTCATTTAATCATTTTACAAAAAGATGTGTGTCAGGGGCTATGCCAGGCAACGGGATTCAGCAGCAAATAAAATACGTTGCCTGCTCTCTGGAACATTCTCTTTGGCAAACTATGAGAAAACAAAGTAAAGCATTTTGTCCTTAATCTAACACAGCCCAGAACATGGTAGTTGCTCAATAAATTGAAGCTATTTCCATTGTTATCACAGTCACTAAGATCTATGAAATCTACTCTATCGATACCTGTTAAATCCATACCAACATCCTTCCTCCCCTACCTCAATTCAGACCCTTAATATTTCTTGCCTGAATTATTTGTTGGAATTCCTCACCTTCTGAAAGGTTTTCCTACTACCATTCGTACAGCATCATGCGACAAATATTTAAGCACCTACCTTGTGCTAAGCACTGTTCTAGGATCTGAAGACAGAATAGTGAGCAAAACAGACCAAAAAAATAAAAATTCTTCCCTTCATGGAAGTTAACTCCTAATGGGTCTTAACTCACTTCAATTCATTCTCCACAATGATGTCACCATGATGTTCCCAGGTTTGTATTTATCTTCAGGCCTCACCTGAAATGCCACATGCTTGGGAGACCTTTTCCTCACCCCCTAGGTGGGATTGGGTGCCCAGGTCAGATGTCCTCATAGTGTCCTGTCTGTCTCCATTATGGTCCTTTATCAGTCCAAACACTGCTTAAGGATGAAGTTTAAACTCTTTACTGAAGTATAATATGTTAGTCTTTGCTGCTCAGGGACACAGGTCACGTCCTGCCACTTCCCTGTGTGCACAACCAGTCCCCACCACAGTCCCCCAAATGCACTGCATGCCCTCATCTCTCTGGGCCTTTGCTCATACAGAAGCTAGCATTTCTTTTTACTTTTTCTTTTTTTCTTAGCAGGAGGGAGTTGTTTGGTGTTTTTTTGTTTGTTTTTGTTGGGGTTTTTTGTTTTTTGTTTTTTGTTTTTTTGAGACAGGATCTCACTCTGTTGCCCAGGCTAGAGTGTAGTGGCATCATCATAGCTCACTGCAACCTCAAACTCCTGGGCTTAAACAATCCTCCTGCCTCAGCCTCCCAAGTAGCCAGGACCACAGGCCTGTGACACCACGTTGGGACAATTCTTCCATTTTTTGTAGAGATATGGTCTCACTGTTGCTCAGACTGGTCTTGAACTCTTAACCTCAAGCAATCCTTCCACCTCAAACTCCCAGAGTGCTAGGATTACAGGTGTGAGCCACCACGCCCAGCCCGGAGTTAGTATTTTTTGAGGCCTGTTATAGGTCAAATATGGTATCAAGTACTTGTAATATACTATGTCATTCAGTCCTCAAAACAATCTATCTCAGTCATAAGTTTTGTTTTTATGGCAAGAGACAGAAACCGGTTTATGCATAAAGAAGACTTACTGATTAATTACAGAAGAGTCCAGGGGTAAAGCTGGCAAGGACCTTGGGGCCCAGTTTTCCTTTTCCCACTCTGAGCTCTGCTTTCCTTATATTAATAATTGTCTCCAAACTCCCATAGGCATTTCTGTGGGATTCAGATAGGTATAGAAGGTCTAGCCCAATAAAATTTTAGGTTCAAGACTCTCCAGAAAAAAAAAGAGAACTGAAAAAAAAGAGAGTTCAAACAAAATGCTCAAAATTGAGTCTTGCTGGCCCTCATGTGCCTGTTCCTGAACCGATCATTGCCATCAGGAGAGACCAGGCCCAAGGCACGTGCCTCCCTCGAAGCTGAGATTGAACTCTGCCTCACAGCTCACTCAACATGAGAGACGGAGGTTTCCCCAAAGCAAAGTTAGCACACAGTGTAACAAGAAAGGGAGGAGAAATAATAACTAACAAAAATAACTAACACCTACCATATAAAACCATAATCACAAATAGTATCCTTTTTTGTATGTGTACAGTTTTGGCAGCTAAAGCTCACAGAGGTGAAACCGCTTGCCTAGAATCACAGAGGCCAGTTCTCTTTGGTCTGGCCACTGCTTCTGAACCACTCTCTGTTCCCTTTCCTTAGAATGATCTTAGCCTATCTCCTCGGCTGTCTAAGTCCAAAATGTGCTTCAAAACTCAGCTCAAGTGTGACTTTCTTTTGGAAGGCTCTATACACTCACCTTCTCTCCTACCCAAGCTGATAAATTAATACTCCACTAAGCAACCCTCCCTCTGCTCCCATAAATTCCTAGATCCTCCTCCATAAGCCTTGAATTCTTGTTTATCTTCACCAGCAAACTAACTCGTTCATCTGAGGACCCCAGGATCCAGTGCGGTGCTCAATGAGGGTGAGGATTAAAATTGAGCTAACAAGGTGCTTTAATTTCACAAAACCGTAAGAGGTAGATTATTGTTGGCTCCATTATACACATAAGGAGACCTGAGGCTCTTAGAAATTATGCATAACTCTCATGTCACACGGTCTTGGGTGAGCCAGAGTGGGCACTAGGTCACCAAGTCTTTGTGCTTGGATAACTTAGCTAAAAGAGGCCCAGGGTGAAGTGAGTTTCAATTGCAATGAAGTGAGTTTGAATCTAGGTTCTAAAGAATGTTGAGAGTTAAGAGAGGAACAAGACAGAAAAATAGAATGCTTAGGAGCAAGGAGGCGTAAACTAAGCAAGGAAGGTTCTGGATAATTGCCACAAAGCAACAGAACTGTTCACATGTCCAAGATTTATGTTTACTGGCAACTGCATGGGATTGATCTGAAAATGTTGAAGCTAGGACTCGAGCAGAGGTCCTCTCCCTCAACGTCAAATGCTGTTTACATCAGTTTTTAAGATTTAAAGTTCTTGGTTTCCTTAATCCACTTTTATGAATTGTAGACATCATTCTCATCTAAGAGTTTAATTAATAACTTCCCTGTGTAGCTCAGTCTTGGAAGAGGATTAGGAATCAATGTAGAAATAGAATGTTTACTAAAATGCTTATTTCCATTTTTATGTTAGTAGCAAAAGGGCAGAGGAGGTGGAATGGAATTAGGGGGGATATTGCTTCAAATACCATGGCTAACTGGGTGCACCTTGTGTTCTCTGGCATCAAACAGGGCCATCCTCTGCTACCTAGTCTTGCCAGGGACCGAGGTTCCAGTACTTGGAAGAGTAGCTAAAGACCTACCTGCTCAGGTCAGACCCACCTGACCAATCCTTCCAGCAAGACAACAAAGGAAGGAAGTAAGGAACAGAGGGAGGGAGGGATGGAGGGAAGGACAGAGGAAGGAAGGAAGGAAGGAAGGAAGGAAGGAAGGAAGGAAGGAAGGAAGGAAGGAAGGAAGGAAGGAAAGAAGGAAAGAAAATTGCCTCCCAGAAAGGGTGAGTTATGCAAAGAAAACAATCCTTTGTTTCCTGGGAGAAGGTAAAAATGATTCACAAGAGGGGGAAACATGAATAAATATGACACAATGGCAATATTTTGGCCTAATAATAAGAATGTGATTTGGAGGACTTTTTTATGATTCCTGTTTTGGGAGAACTATTTTAAAATCTTTCACTGGCCAAGGCAGACGTGGTAGTTAGCTAGACCGATTAATTTTACATCTGCTCTAACACAAATAGCCAACAGGCATATTATTTCCAGATTCCTAGAGGTTGGTGAATAGCAGTGGAATTAATTCTTGAGTACCTATGAGAACATGCTCTGCCCTTATTTATGTCCCAGTGTGTTTTTATTCGAGGTGACACTCGGCAGAGCTGCCAGTTGCAGTCCCTGGTTTCTTACCAAGGCAACCTGATTCTTTTAAAAATTGGAACTAAAAGGTCTTGTAGTCTGTATTACAAGGATGCTACAAAAATTGTGAAATACACCAAAACTGTCATCTTGGATTTGGTTTGTATAAGCTCCTAATAACATAATTATTCCAATTTTGTTAACAGTTGGTTTTCCTCATGGGGTTTATCCCAAGACTCGATTCTCCATCCAAGTCTAACTCGACTTGGGAAAGGGGACATATATTTCTTTAAGTATCACATTTCATTACTTTAGCATTGAATTGAACACTATTCAAATAGAAAGAATAGAAGAATACCTCTGGAATCCCAGGCCTTCAGAGAATATCGAGATGAATTAATTATAGTCCTTGCCCCCAAGAAGTGTATAATCTAGCCGGAGACTTAGGCAGTAGGCTGTGATAACTTACACAAGAGAGCTTCAAACAAAATATTATGTGGATTCAAAAGAAAAAGATGGATTGAGAGATAGAGATTGTTGCAATTGATAATGGCCTTGAAGGATTTTAATAGGAACCTGTGGAGGGTGTTGGGGGAATAGAAAGCTGTGGAGGACATCCCAGAGGGCAGGAATGCATGGGATACTCACCCTGTTGATCTATAAGAACTGCATGACTTATCCTTTCTTGCAAAACCAAACTGAGTATCAAAACTGCTCTGTAGATCTTTTAAATTTTGTTTTGTTTTAATCATCACTTTGGTTGATCACCAATCAGTAAGCCAATTCTTCAATCAGTGAGCATAACAATCAAGTACAATCTGAATAAATCAAGCTAGTTTAATGGCTAATAGGAATACACTGGATCTTCTATTAATGATTCAATTTGTCATTTGCTAATTGACTCCAAAGTTGTGGTCCAGGAATAGACAACACGTAAGGAAAGCTCAAAGTCAGAATTCACCTCAGTTCATACAAACATGCTATTATGTAAGGCCACTGCCTCAACTTCCCCAACACGTTATCCAGCAACCATTTCCCTGAGAAATATTAGTAATGAGTATTTATTTGTGAAGTTTCATCATCCAATGTGCATCTTCCCTTTCCCATTGAAATATCTTTCCAGCTGGGCGTGGTGGCTCACGCCTGTAATCCTAGCACTTCGAAGGCCAAGGTGGGCAGATCGTTTGAGCTCAGGAGTTCGAGACCCCATCTCTACTAAAAAAATAGAAATAAATTAGCTGGACAACTAAAAATATATATATATATATATATGTATATATATATATATATATATATATATATATACACATATATATAAAATTAGCCAGGCATGGTGGCACATGCCTGTAGTTCCAGCTACTCAGGAGGCTGAGGCAGGAGGATTTCTTGAGCCCAGGAGTTTAAGGTTACTGTGAGCTAGGCTGATGCCACGGCACTCTATCCCGGGCAACAAAGTGAGACTCTGTCTCAAAAAAGAAAAAGAAAGAAATATCTTTCCTTCAGAAACGTTGCAGAGGAAAAGCAAACATAACATAATATACATGATAATAACCCAGCAGAATTAACCATAACCAGGGAGAGGGGCTTCATCTAGTACAAGAGACTCGAGGTCTCTATACCTGGACTCGGACATCCTCAAATGATCCCCTTTTATATATCTCTAGGTTGCCTTGGCTTGGAAAAGAGGCTAAGTCAACTCACCTACATAACTCAGACAGGATGGGAAGATTAATTATTCAGGGTTCATTGAGTGCTTTCAATATGAAAAGCACGATGTATGTCACAGACAGAGGGCTGTGACTTCAGGGGACACAATAAACAGCAGGCACAGATGAACTTTTAAAAAACAAAGGCCCTATTCTCATGTAAATACTCCATAATAAAGGCTATGGAAAGAAAGCTGCAGGAAATATAAAATATAAACAGAATATTTTCCATGAGGAGTCAGCAGATTTTATCAAGTTAATAAATTATTACAATAGAGTATATAAAATCAAACTCATGCAGAATCAGACCAGAGAATATAAAGTGTGGCTGCTGGGATTATCTGGTGGGAAAGATCTCATTGATTTTTGTAGGGCATTGGATCTGGGAGATTTTAAAATTAGGCAAGGATGATGACCCAGTTTGGGTGGGAAAAGCTTAGAGAATCCCAAGGAAGAATACAGCCCAAGAAGAAGTCTCTGGAGGTACAGTTATTTTTAACCTTTCAGACCTACATGACATAAAGAGAATTCTGAAAACTGAATGCAAAAAGGAAACATTTTAAGAACTTCAGTATCCATTTCTCATTGTCATGACCCTAGCACAGAATTTAAAAGGATGGGTAAAGTTTATTTACACTTACGTAGAGATTTGAGGAAAATAAAAATCAACCTTGCTTTCTCATTTTTACCACTATAGGAGAGAACAAAGTTGGGTGAATTTTCTCTTGGACTATTATTAGACTAAGAAATCCTTGTACAAAATAAAGACCAGGAGCATCAAATACAAAACATATTCGAGGTAGGTATGACACATTTATTACAATAATCAATGGAAAATTTACAGAAGCACTAAGAACCTAAAGAAAACGTTTTGTGTATTAGTTAGCTACTGTCAAAACAATGCTGCATAACAAGTAATCACAAAACCAGTGGCAGACAACAATAAGCATTTGTTTTCATGGTTCTGTGAATCACTTGGGACAGTTCTGCTTCACACAGGAGATTATATCTGCTGCATGTGTCTCTCATCCTCCTTGGACGAGTGGGCTAGCCAGGGCATGTTCACCTCATGGGTCTAGGCTCAAAACTGGAACTTCCACCCAATTCTATTAGCCAAAGTACGGCCTATGGCCAAGCCCAAATTCATGAACAGGGAAGTACACTCCACCCACGTCATGAGTATCCAGGGAAGGTAAAGAACTGAACCCAAGAATTCAGTCAGCCACATTTGGTTTCAAAGTTACATATCAAAAAAGCTCTAGAATAACGGTTCAGAGACAGAGATAATGATGGACCTGAGATATAGAGACACAAAGTTTTACCAAAATATTTGTTATAATGATGATATTTTCAATTGCCTTTCATCTAAGTGTATATTTTCATGTGTATATAACTATAATGGCTGACACTACCTATTCTCTTCTAATCAATAAAAAAAATCTAAGACATTTTGCCTTTTAAACTTAAAGAACTTATAATGGTTCTATAATACAGAGATATTAGATTATTTGAGAAGCATTCCCACATATTGAGAGGTTTTGATATTGTTATTTCTACATATTACAGGTAATTTCTTTAAAAAGGTTCTACCATGTTGCTGCCTCTAACCACAAAGGTGAATTCCACCTCCATGAATTTTGGGAGTGTTTTAAAGCCAATGAGGAGTGGAGGCAGCAGCCCCAGGATTTATGTACCATCTTCATCAACCCAATAAAATTCACAATAAGCTCTCAGAAGAATTAACTACTGAACACACTTTTAAGCTCAATTACCCAGGGAATATTTTCCATTTGCAATATCAACAGTCCTCGTGCAAGGATTCATCTTTTGTCACCAGGATTATTAAAAATGGCTTCTTAAAATAGAACTTTAACCCATCAGATAGAAATATTGATAGTGCTCTGTTTTGGTAAGAAATGAGCACTCTTTTACATTGTTGGCTGAGAAGTGAATTTATACAAATTTTTGGGGAGCAATCTGGCAATGTAACTAACTGATATGTGAAAACATCATACCCTTTGACCCAGTAGTTCTACTTCTAGGAATGTATCCAAAATAATTAGCTAATTATAAAAAGAAGTATAAATACAATGTTTATTGTTCCATTGTTTACAATAATAAAAAATCAGAATCTCTACCTAAATTCTTATCAATGGGGAATCTATTAAATAAATAATAATACTTCATATCATAGACTATTAGACAGCTATGGGAAAAGGCATAACTATGTATCTAATTATGTTAAAATACCCAAGATGTATTACTAATTGAAGAGTAACAGATTAAAGACCAGAATAGTATATATAATATGTATGTATATTTTCATATATAAACATAAATTCCATATGGGCATGTATATATACACCAAACTGTTCACAATAATAATCTCTCAGAAGAGAGGGTTGTTCTGGTGGTGTGGGGTGATGGTTACTTCTGTTTTTTCTTCATATATTACTGTATAATTTGGATTATTTATAAACAATATGTATTACTTTACACATTTTTTTCAACTAAAAAATAATCTTTCAACTTTTTCCACTTCTTCTGTCCTCCATACCATCTCTAAACACAATGAAACCCCACCAAAATTCTACATATGCAGAAACCAAAATATTCAACAGGGTAAAATGTGTGGCTGCAAAGTTACGAAAGGGTGGGAGAGCTTGCAGAGCTAGCCCCGGGTAGTTCTGGGTCAGGTGCCATGTCCAAACGTGGTTTGGTTTGTCCACTAGCGGTAGTGTCTACTCTGGCTTAACCATTAATAAGGAAGGAACATTCTGGGCCTTGTGGCTGACTGAGACTTCAAAGGTAGTGTCCACAATTCCAATTATGTCCTGGTTAATTGGTATCCATTTAATGGCCATGGGTATAAGTGTAGAAGACTTATTTAAAGGGATATAATAACATAAACTTTGCTTTCTCATATCCAAAGATGTGTTACCTGCGCCTTCTTGGGCCAGGCTCTGCCCCAAACCATTGTATAAGAAACCCCTCTTCCCCAGTGTGAGAAACTCAGCCTGCCCCTGTTTGAGAATGGAGGCTGAATGAAAATAAGAGGCCATGCCAACTACTCTGTCTGATTTCACTTACCGTGGGTGCCTTACTGCAGGCTTTACCAGACTTCTGAACCATAGATCCCTAACCAGACGGCTTTTCTCATTCCCTTCCATATTTCCCCAGAGAGGATGTTTTTTTCCACTGCCCCTTAAGGAGCCAATTCAAATGTGGTCTCATTTACGTGAAGCCATAGAACTCTCACAAAATGCTTCACTCTCCTCTGATCTTCCTTACTACTTTGTACTTCTGACATTACACCGAGAACACACTGTCTCGCCCTGTAGTTTGTTGTGTATGGGTCTGCCTTCCCAGAAGGCAGTAAGAGACTTCAACAACACTCACACCATCATCCTCAGATGTCTTACCCTTTTCTGCTTGCACTAAGCTTACCCAGCAAAATCTCAACACTGGATCCAGCCAACTACCTGCCTTTTGCACTCGTACACTAACGCTACACAAGAGTAAACATCAATGCAAACTGCTGTCCTTACCCACGCCCTGGTCTCCAACAGTAACCAGACCCCGAGCACTGCACAAGACAGCTCCTCTCTTATTGCCTACATATAGCAGTTGCTCCAAACCTGCCCACCCTAGTTAAGCTCCCTGCCCTCACCAGCATCCTCCCCACCCCTCGCAGTTCATTTTGGGTTACTCTTTGAGGGAGAGAGACCACTCATCAGGAACTGTGTCATTTCCTTCTCCCAGGTCCACCTCTGCTGTAGCTTATATCTATGTGTCACACTCTAGTGGATGCCGCTGGTGCCTCCACGCGAATCCCCTTTCCTGGCAGGTGCTCTTGTCCCTCAGCTGTTCTGAGTGCTAGTTGTTTAAAATTCACAGCTACCCTTTTCCCTGGATAACTGTCCTCAGCCAGATAGGACCCACCCAGCCTGGAAGGCTAAGTCCCACTCCTCTGCTGGGCAGACTGCAGCCTGCAAGTGACTGGCACAGGGTGAAAGGCCATCCCCTGCCTCGAGGTGGGGATAACCTTGTGTCATTGGTGACACAGCACCTCCCTCCAGAAGCAGACTGAAGTCAGTTTCCAGGCAAGATCACACTCTTACTTAGCTTCCTTCCCCTGCCCTATCCCACTTCCCTCGTTCCCTGTCTCTGGAGAGCACTCGCCCGCATCACTTAACAAGAATGTCTGGCCCAGCCTCTGCTCCTGGGGAAGCCTTCCAGAGACACATACTGACCCTCCCTTCCTTTCCTCCTGTCCATGGGGAACAGATGACACTTCTCTACCCAAGACCAGCATGCTCTGGCTCCTGCCTCTCCAGCCTCATCAGAGACCTGGCTCTGTCATCTCTCCCTGCTCTCTCCTTGAGCTTCCAATTTGCCTCTTCCCATAGTCCCTTTCCCATATGAATATATACAAGACCACCCTTTCTGCAAACTAAACTGAACTAAACAAAAAACTCCACCACCTTCATTCCCCTCTCACCTTCTTTCTGGCCTTCATAGACAAGACATAGTGAAAAAGCAATCTATAGCCATTGTTTTCACTTTTTTTTTTTTAACCTCCTTAGGGTAGTATAATTCTCCAAGGCACAGTGTCCTTAAAGAAAAAAAGATTTTAAGAAAAAAATAATTTAGTTGTGACATGTTAAGTCTGAGATGCCTACCATATTAAATTTAAAATGTCTAATAGGCAGTTGATAATGAGGGTCTCAAGAAGTGATGTGCTGGTACATATTTAACTGATTCTCTGGGGAGAGGAGCAAATACACATACATATGTACTTACATTTTTATATATTTTACTGATATGAGGGATGTTGCTGTGGTTTGAATGTCTGTGTCCCTCCAAAATCTATATTGAAACTTAATCCCCAATGCAACAGTATTAAGAGGTGGAGCCTTCAGGAGGTGATTGGAACATGAGGGCTCTACTCTCATTTATGGGATTAGTGCCCTTATAAAAGGGCTCGAGGGAGCAAGTTCATCCCTTTTCCCCTCCACCATGTGAGGACACAGCAAGGAGGCACCATCTTGGTGTCTTGCAGAGAGCAAGTCTTCACCAGACACCAAATCTGCTAGAGCCTTGATTTTGGACTTCACAGCCTTTAGAACCGTGAGACTGTAACTGCATGCCAAGGAAAACAAAATCCCTGTCCTCATGAAGCCTACACTCTAGTGGAGAGAAACAGGCAATAAATAAAACTCAAGATATTTGTGTGTGTGTGTGTGTGTGTGTGTGTGTCTGTATGTACATGTGTATGTATCACAAGTTTATATACATAGTACATGAGCTGATCATAAGAACTTGAAAAAAAAAAATGAAGAAGAGGAATAGTGAGCTCCCGGGGGAAGAGGCTGCTGTTTTTAAATGGGTGGTCAGGGAAAATCATACTCACGAGGTGTCATTGTGCACAGACCAGAAGAGGTGAGAGCGGAGAGAGCTATGCAGACGCCTAAGGTAAAAGCACAAGCAAAGGCCCTGAAACAGGTGGGAACAGCATGTTTGAGAACCAGGAGACATGTGTGACCTCTTTACATGAAAACACACTTTAAACCTGAAACAGTTAAAGGGGTGGGGTTTTTGGCAAAGATAGAACTATGAAACAAGATAAATACCCCAGAAAAAGACTCTAATATATGGTAAAGGAAGCAGCAACAAAAACAGAATGACATCATGTAAAGGGGAGAAAAAGGAGGGAAGAACTCCAAAATGTTAACAATGGGGATCGCTAGGTAGTGGAATTATGGACAGTTTTACTTTTCTTCTTTATGCTTTTCTGATATTTTCTAATTTTTCCAAAATTAGCATGTATTGCTTAAAAAATATCTTTAAGAGCAATTAATTAGTCAATAAATGTGTCAGTTAAACTGATAAACTATTTAAGAAAAAATATCTTATTAAGAAAATTACAGATTAAAGTTATACATTAAAAAACCTGAACATTATAAAACAAAGAACATATAAGTGAAAGTTAAAAGTTAAAGCTGGTTGTTTAAAAGAGGTTGTTTAAAAGTTTTCAAGCAACAAAGTAGATATACTTGCCTACATCAGAGGAACAAGTTTATATACATATAAAAGGCCAAAATGAAAACTATTATACTTTTAAAGTATAACTCATTACATAATTCACTTCCAAATAACTATATTATAATAGTACAACTTAATATCTCTTGAGCTTATCTAAATATATAAGGAACCCTTTAAAGCCATTAAGCAACAGATAAATAGGCAGATATGAATAAATAAGGAAATGCAAATGGCTAACGTACAAGAAATACTGAATTTAACCCATACTAATAACCCAAGAAATAAATATTAGAATAAACTACCATTTTTATCTGTAAGATAAACAAAGATTTACTTTTTTAAAATGCTAAAAATTGACAAGGGTGGGATAATATATACTCAATTTATTCTAGGAGTGTAAATTAACATAATCTCATTGGAAAGAACTGTGGCAGTATTTATCCAGAGCCTTAGAAAATGTTTATATCTTCTACGGTAATCTGGTTTCTTTAAAAGAAGGAAAATATTTGTATCCTTTGACAAGATAATCCCACTTCTAGGAATCTATGTTGAAGAAATAACCCCAAATAATAATACTGTACACTTATTTAGCCCTTACCACGTGCCAGGCACTACTATATCTAATGTATTAACATGTAATAACATTTTGAGTAATATATGTATATTAACTCATTTAGTCCTTATAACAACCCTGAGGTAGGCAAGTATGTTATAATCTCTAGTTAGCAATATAGCAACTGTAGCACAGAGAGATTCAGTTGTTGCTGAATTTCATAACTAGTTAGTGATGGAACTAAGAAAGCAAGATTCAAACCCAGGCAGTCTGACCCCAAATTGTATACCCTTAACCACTCTGCTATATTGACTCTCAGAATAAGCATACTGATAAGGGGTTTGGCTGTTTGGCCTCTCTAAATCTCACGTTGAAATTTGATTCCCCAGTGTTGGAGGTGGGACCCCGTGGGAGGTGTTTTGGTCTTGGGGGCAGATCTCTCAGGAATGGCTTGGTGCCCTCCTCTCAGTAATGAGTGAGTTCTCACTTTGTTAGTTCACCCAAAACCGGATTGTTTAAAAGAGCCTGGCATCACCTCCTCTCTCTCTTGGTCCTTCTCTCACCATGTGACACGCCTGCTCCCCCATCACCTTCCACCTTGATTGGAAGCCCCCTGAATCCCTCATCAGAAGCAGAAACTGGTGCTATTGTACAGCCTGCAGAACCACAAGCCAAATAAATTTCTTTTCTTTATAAATTACCCAGCCCCGGGTGTTCCTTTATAGCAACACAAAATGGACTAATAGTATACACACATACAAAGATGTTTGCCTTAGCAATATTGATAATAAGAATTTCCATTGAACAGCAAATATTCTGCAATAGGGGAAATGATTAAACAAAAGATAATATAGTGTACTTATTTTTAAAAGATACAGTTTTTAAATTATAGGTGTTTTAGTATTCAGATTATTACAACTCTAAGAAACTTTAGTCTATTAAGAAAATAAAAATGATGAAAATAATATGGTGTACTTTCGAAAACATTTATATTGTAATTCATTTAGTCCAAAGCACTATTAATTGTAAGAGTAAGACATATCACTATTTTATGTGTTATAAAGAAAGGGAAAACTTCCCAATTTCAAAGATACTAAAATGTGAACTAAATGGATCTTAGATTAGATGAAATACAGCATATTTAATTCGAACTAAGGGGGTATTTCTTTCAGAAGATAATTTTTGATCTGAGTTTCCAAATATGAGTTGATACAGTATGGCTATTCTTTTCAGCCTGGATTTCCATACATTTTCTTTTCCCCATTGTGGCAACCTTATCGATGGACGCATTAGCCCAAGTATGAGTGTACATAAATGCCTCGCATGCTTACCAAGGAGCTCTTGCTATCTATTTTGTGTAGAAGAGGAGAAATTATCACTAATAATTACAGACGCCAGACCAGAAGCCATGCATCACCCCTAAAGGAAGGGAACTGTCTACCAGAGGAACTTGGAAATTCTTAGCAGCCCTAAAATGTTCGAAAGGTTTAACAGGCGGCTTGATCGAACATGGTTGAGTGAATACTATGCAGTAAGGAAAGCCATTTGGAATGTAACAGATTGTTGGGGAGGCTTATGTAGAGGGGGAGAAAAACACTGGGAAATAGAAGGAGCATTGTTAAGGTAGGACTGGCACGTAGCCAAGGCTGCGAGAGTGATGTGAGGAGAGGCAGAAGGAAGTTCATGACGGTAAGATCATTATATGTATCATACAGTCAGCGATATTGGTGTAAGAGTAAAACAGGACATGCTTTCCTAGCAAGTAGGATTCTAATGGTTTAGCTCTGGGCACAGACCAGAGAACGACCGAGACCAAGGAGAGAAAATGTCATCAATCTCATCATTCCATCTGCATTCCCACAAAATATACTTCACTAAGGAGACCTTTTTTTTTTTAATTAACAAGGAGAAATAGGACAAAGTTAGCTATGTTTATCATTTTATAAGCATAAAATTATTGCACTGGTGTAATTCATTAACAAATCACCAGCGTGACCAGACAACTACTCCTGGCCTGCTCAGAATGAAATGTATCCTATTAGGCAGGTAAGGATAGACATTTGTACAGGTTCACCATCCCGTACCCTACCTCCTGGGGCCAGATGTGTGCAAAGACAGTATTACATGGCACCCCCAGGGGAATCCAAGTCAGATAAAGACAGGCTGTCAATGACCTCACCATAGGTCAGGCCAGGTTTGGCAGCCAAATGACCTCAGGACAGGGTAGGATCTTGGAATTGTGGCTAAGGCACTGTGGACCTAGGTTAAAGCCCTAACTTTTACCTCTAGCACATCTATTTTATTGTTTCATTTCCAATACTTGAATCTTAAATATCTGTATACATCTTAAGTAATAACCCACATTTCCGATACTCATTTTTCCAACCAATATTTATGGTATTCCCATTACACATTAGGCATTATTCTAGGCACTGAATGACCAGCAGTAGACAATTGACTCCCTTTGGGAAGTGAGGAAATTAATAAATGAGCTATAGATGATTAAAGAATTCATTGTTTGATTCCTAAATCTAGTCATGGCTTCCAAAAGGACCAGAGATCACATTGTACATCACAGCTATTTATATTTTGTGATATTAATCAGGCTTCCCATTCAACTCATTCATGCTATACTTTTAGCAAATATTCAGAATATATAGTACACAGGTAGTCATATTCCCTTTTCCCTCCCTAAAACTGCTTATGAAAACTGTCACCCCTGCAACCTCAGGCTGGCATAGCCACCGGCATGCAATTCCAGCCTAGGAGAGCTGCAGGCACCCAACTATAGCCTGACTATAACCTTACAGAGTTGCACTGTGGGCAGGGGCCCAATCCCTGCCCCGGTGTGTTAGAAGGCAGGATTTTCAGTAAAAGAAGATTTTTCTGGGAATTTTAAGTTGCTTGTCCTGTTTGTTGGGTTTGAAACTTGCTTAAGACCTGTTATCCCTTTCTTCTTCCTCATTTCTCCCTTTCGATATGGGAATGTCTATTCTATGCCAATCCCACCATTGTATTTTGGAAATACATAACTTGTTTGATTTCACAGGTTCACATCCGGAGAGCAATTTGTCTCAGGATACATTGTACCTTGAGTCTCACCTTTATCTGATTTAGATGATATTTAGAAGACACTTTGGACTTAGAATTTAATGTTGGTGCTGGAATGAGTTAAGACCTTGGGGGCTAGTGGGCTGGAATGAATTTTGCACATGAGGACATGGATTTGGGGGTGCCAGGGACAGAATGCTATAGTCTCAATGTGTTTTCCCAAAATTCGCATGTTGAATTCTAATCAGTAAGGCGATAGTATTAGAAGGTGGTGTCTTTGGGAGGTGATTAGGTCACGAGGGTTCCCTCATGGATGGGACTGTGCCCTTATAAAAGAGATCCCCTAGGGCTCCCTCCCCCTTTCTGCTATGTGAGGACACAAGAAGGTCCCATCTGTGAATCAGGAAACAAGCCCTGACCAGGCACCAAATCTACCTGTGCCTTGATCTTGGATTTCCCAGCCTCCAGAACGTGAGAAATAAATTGCTGTTCTTTATAAGCCACCCAGTCTATGGTAATTTGTTATGGCAGCTCAAACATATAAAGACACCTGTGCCTTAACAACTTTTCTTCATCAATTTATTTTAAAAATAAATTTAAAAAACCAACTTTGGTGCCCATCAATACATGAGTGGATTAATAAAATGTGGTATATGTATACCATGGAGTACTGTTCAGCTACAAGAAACAATGGTGATCTAGCACCTCTTGTATTATCCTGGATAGAGCTGGAATCCATTCTACTAAGTATACCAAGAATGGAAAAATAGGCATCACATGTACTCCCCACCAAATCGGTTTTAACTGATCAACACCTAAGTGGACATATAGGAATAACATTCATCAGGTGTTGGGCAGATGGGAGGGGGAGGAGGGAGTGGGTATATAAAATAAATTAATTAATTAATTAATTAACCAAATTTGGGCTCTTTTTGGTGATCCTCTAATTTTTAAATTTTATTAATATCTGCTCTTTATTATCTCCTTCAAAATTCTTCCTAATGTTTTAGTTTTATCTGCATTTGATTCTGAATTCCTCATCTATATTCCTGAGTTGAATTTTGGTCTTTTTTGTTTTTAAGTAAAAAGCATTTAAAGCTATCAATTTACTTCTAAGAACTGTTTTATTAGCATCTCATGTTTTTTTCTCCCTCTTAAATTTTTAAGTGTACAATATATTATTGTTAATGATAAATACAAGTTTTATGCTCATTTATTTGTAGCTCATTTCTAAATTTTCTAGATTTCTGCTGATTTTCTCTTTAACTACAAGCTGCTTAGTACATGTTGAACATACTACTATACTGCTGTACACTATACTGCTGTAAAGGAAATGATTTAATATTGATCCTTTGAATTTTGATCAGACTTTTATGAATTAGCATGAAATGCATTTTTTAGAGTATTACATGTACTTGGATGTATATTCTGTCAGGTACAGGATTCTGTATTTATTGATTAGATTTTCTCATCAGAGCTAACCAACATGCCACATTCACTGCCAAATGTGGCTACTGAACACTAGGAACACGGCTAGCGATGTGCTGTAGGGATAAAATACAAACCAGATTTCTAAGAATTACTATGGAAAAAACGGTGTACAAGCTCTCACGAATTTACATGTTGAAACAGCATTTCAGATATATTGGGTTAAATAAAATATATTATTAAGATAAAATTGTTCTACATCTTTTAAAATGTAGTTACTAGAAATGTTTAAATCACATATGGAACTGATATTGTATTTCTATTAACACTTTTCTATACCTTTATTAATGTGTTTTGTCTGTGTAAACTGCGTTTCTGCTAAAGGTGGACTAAAATCCATTATAATTTTGGAATTTAAAATTTCTGCTTGTAATTCTGTTTTGGCTTTAAATAATCCAAAATTATATATTAAATTATTTTTTATTTATTATTACTTAGGATCCTTCTTTACTCTTATTAATGATTTTTGCTTTAAATTATACTTTGATATTAATATACCTATACCTATTTCTACATTTTTTTATATTTTAGTAATATCTCTTTATAAGCAGAAGTTTGGTTCTGTCCAATCTATCTTTCAATAAGTGAGTTTAATCTGCTTCCATTTATTGTGACTACTGATGTATTTAGATGTAATTCTATCATCTTCTTTTATATTTTTTAACTACTTTTCCCACTTCTTTCTTCTTTCCTTCCATTGGATGAGTACATTTTCTCTGTTTCTTCTCCTTCTTTTTCCTCTTCCTCTCTTTTCTGGCTCTAAATTTCTGAATAGTTTTTGACTTCTTTTAATGACTTATTTTTTTATATTCACAATTTTTTATATTAATACTTTTAACATTACCCTTATTATTCTACTTACATATTATATACCTAATATATTACCCTTATTATTTTACACCTAATTCACAATTTTTATATTAATACTTTTAACATTATCCTTATTATTTTACCTGAAAATTTCCCAACAAAGTCTAAAGTTTTCCAGTATTCCTATTCTGATCATGACAACTACTTAACATGCTATAATCTATTCATTTATCATGTTTCCTATCTTGTTATTGTATCTTATTGTGTCAGCTATTTATTGCTACAGTAATGCTGCATAACAAAGAAACACCCCCCCCAGAGGCTTGTTCAACAATAAACATTTATTTACTATAAGAGCCTGCAGAGTCCAGCTGATCTGTGATAGATTTGCTTATGCAACTGCATTCAGCTGGCTGGTTGGCTATGTGGCTCTGTTGATTCTGGTTGGGGGTCAGCTTGTCAACTTGGCTTTGCCCCACATCTCCCACATCCCTCCAGGTTGGCCTGGGCAGATTCCCATGGCAAAGGCAGAGGTACAAGAGTGGAAGCAGAACTGCACAAGCGCTTTTACAAACTTCCATATGAGTCACATCCACTAACATCCTATTGGCTAAAGCAAGTCATATGGCCAAACACACAATCAAGGGACAGGAAAATCAGCTCTGCTCCTTCAGAGAGGAACTGCTAAATCACATGACCAAGGGACATAGACTTACAGAGGGGTAAAAACTTGAGGTCATTAATGCAACCAATCTGTCACATTTAACTTTACCTTTTCCTCACACCCAAAAAAGTAATTGTTAGTAAAAGTTATTGTTTCCTATCAATAATTATATTTGACAAATTTTATGTAATCTTTTTTTATATCCTACACCTTTCTTCTGAATTATTTTTTTTTCTGAAGTACACCTTCTATGGATGATGAATTCTCTTGGTCATTGTTAGCCTGAAAGTGTTTTATTTTGCCTTCACTTTAGAATTATAGTTTAGCTGGGTATAACAGTTAGACTGATTTATTTTCCCTCAGGACTTAATTCGCATATCTTTTGACCATTGCAGAGAATTCTGTCTAAATTTCTTTTCTTTAGAGGTAATTTCTTTCAGGCAGCTTTTAGATTTTTTTCTTTCCTGAACACCAGTATAATGTGTCTGGATATGTATTCGATTCATTTTTACTTGCCCCGATTGGAGAATGGTGAAGTTATAATCTGTGTATTCATAGACTCAGCTGTGAAAAGCTGTCAGCCTTTATTGTTTTATATCTTGCTTTTCTGCCACTGCCTCCATTTCCTTCTTCTGGAGTTCCCATATTAAACCTCTGCACTCGTTCTCATATGTCTTAATTGTTCCTTCAAATATTTTTTGAAAAATCCTTTTGTTTCTTGGTGCCATGGTATGGGACAATTTCTCCTACCTTCATCTAATTCAAAAATTTCCTCTTTAAACATTTCTACCCCCGTAATATGCTGAAATTAAAAAAAAAATTTCCTCTTCAATTGTGGCTAGCCTATAGTTTATGCCAATTAAGCTTGTTCAATTACTTTACTTTTACTTAGAAGATTTTAAAATAGTTTTTATATGTACCTGTTATTTTATTTGTTTTTGTTTTATAATTTCACATCTGAGAATCTATGTGGATGAATGGATCATCTCTTTGGACATCCTAAACATACATATTTTAAAATCCATCAGACTTTTATATAAAATTTCAGGCTGGGCGTGGTGGCTCATGCCTGTAATCCTAGCACTCTGGGAGGCCAATGCGGGCGGATCATTTGAGCTCAGGAGTTCGAGACCAGCCTGAGCAAGAGCGAGATCCCGTCTCTACTAAAAATAGAAAGAAATTAGCTGGACAACTAAAAATATATAGAAAAAAATTATCCGGGCATGGTGGCTCATGCCTGTAGTCCCAGCTACTCGGGAGGCTGAGGCAGAAGGATCGCTTGAGCCCAGGAGTTTGAGGTTGCTGTGAGCTAGGCTGATGCCATGGCACTCTAGCCTGGGCAACAAAGTGAGACTCTGTCTCAAAAATAAATAAATAAATAAAATAAAACTAAGCTTCAAAATAGCTTGGTTCAGGTCTACATCAAGAGGCTAAATATGTATTTTCTAGCATTGTTATGTCCAGCTTCCTCAAAATAAAGCCCTAGGCAGTGGCTGGCATGCAGCAAGCTTTCTTTAAAGCTCTCTTTTACAAGGGGGAAAAGTGGGAGAGACTCTCATTCTAGCCTCTGCCTTAAAGTTTCAAACCTGGCTCCAGCATCTGATCTTGTGTAGTGGTTTTAGTCTCTATTACTCCATAGGAACCAATTTCTCAGGGACCACTACCAGCTTCTAGACTCAGAACCCAGGACACCCATGGCTTCAGCCTTACCAATTTGCATTTTTATTCCACTTTGGTCCACAGAGATGCTTAGTTTGTTTGAGCCTGGCTATCTCTAGTTTAATTCTCTCAGTTTTTTCCTACTAGTAGTAGCAGTAGCAGTATTATGTGTTTGCAGAGGGTACATCAAACCATGCAATAATGCCTTCTTGATCTTCTACATGGAATATTCAAATAAACATACACACCAAAACAAACATAAAAATCTCATACTTTCTGACCTTAAGTAACTGATGTTCTTATTCTATTTTTAAAGAAATTATCAAGTAAAAATGAGAAACACACATTCTTAGTGATCCTAATGATTAACCATAAACTGTTATTATATTCCAATAGACTATTGCAAATTATAGTTCAAAGCCATTTAGTCACTGGAACATTTGGGTAGATTCTATTTCACAGAACCAAAAAGAGTTAAGTGCCACTAATTTGCAGCTTGGAATTCAATTCCTTCTGATGAAAATCCAGCTATAACTTATTAAAACTCAAAATGCTTTTGGGGGGTGTGGAGGATGAATGTCTTTCAGAATAGCCCAAGAGTCGTGAATAAAAAAAAAAAACATCGCTGTGTTTATTTAGAGAGTATTACCCCTTGGAGCCAGCATTTGTGCTAATGCATTTTACATTAGCGTGCCGCATCAGGAAATCCTGACTTTTTGGTGCCAAGGGGGTAATTAATATCAGTTCATGTTTTCAAAATGGTTGTGTTTATGTGGGAATGAGGACTGAGCACTAACATGTAGTGCTTGAAGTATGAAAGCTTGCTGTGCAGCAAGATCTTGGGAAAGAATGGAATACTGAAATTAATGAATAGGAAATAGGATTTCTTTGGATAGAATATTAGTACTGGAAAGAAAACCACAATCACACTTCCTTGCTGCTCTTCATTTACTAAGCATTAATAGATATAATTCCATAGTATAATCATATAGATAGAAAAGAAGGTAGAATCCTTGATAGCTGTAAACGATATTTTGGTCCACTGATATCAGGAGTCCTGAAAACTTACAAAATTTGATCACATGATTGAATAGTACACAAAAAAAACACTATTCCTAAATATCATTTGCACAGCTAATAAACAGGGTGTCCCAAAAGTTGTCTTACATAGGAAAAATGGGAAATTGTAGCTAAATGTATCTGTATTTACAAAATACTTATTACAAAATTTTTCCTTGGTATGGAGACTTTTGGGACATCCTGTAGTTACACCTCCTACAGACATAACGCTCTTTACATCTGACTCAAGCTGAATAATAAGAACTGCTATTGGGGTGAAATCAAAATACTTTTGGTACATCTTTTTTGTTCCCCAAAGAAAAGATGGCAGAGAAACTAGAATCGAAGTACACACATCATATAGTGAAAGCCATGAAACTAAGAAAACAGCAAGAAAGTGTTAGAGAGAGAAAAACCAAAACACAAACTAAAGTGATAGAAGGCACAATAAAGTTAAAAACCCAAGAGATTTTATGAGGTCTTACTTACACAATGCCCAGAATAAGTAAAAATTTATATTAAAAAACAGGGGGTGGGGTTAGGAAAAAAGTTTATAATTACAGATGCCAAAAAGATTATAAAGTCTGTTTTTACCAATACTTTCCAATTAACTAAATCTATAGTTATGTGACATTCCAATTCATTCAAGTGATGGAAAGCAGAGGCTAATCTTCAAGAATTCTGACCTACTTCATTAGTCAAGATATGAACTGAATGATTATGAAGTAAACTAGACACAATATACTCGTCATTCCTAAAAAATATTTCAGAGAGAACATGTCATAAGGTAGTATGAACTAGCCTCCATTACATGACTAGAGTAGAGGCTTTGCTGCTCCAAGTTGATAGGCTGTACAGGAGGAGGCTTCAGGAGCCCATTTTGAAGGGACTTTTGATTCTATCTACTTGCACTGCCATTCTCTGGATTATTTTTATATCTATAAGGTCAAAGCTGCCCAATAATATGTCAAGTTCCAGCCCATGGGAAATGGAAAAGAGAGAATAGGGCATACTTAAGAATGTGGTCTAGAAGCTACACACTTCGGTTCACATCCCCCAGACTGAATTTAAAGTTATGACCACATCAAACTGCAGAGGAGATATTATTAATAAATGTCTCTAGGTAGACAGCCATGCACCCATCCAAAACATGGGGGCTACTTTTAAAAGAAAAAATAATGGCAGATAATCAGTAATCCGTGCAGAGACCAAAAATGATGACAACCTCTCAGAATAGTCAGGATTTCTTATTCACTTATTTTAATATTAATGTTTTTAATGTACTGTATCATGAGAAACTACTTGTATGTTTCACAGTTAAAAAATTATAGCCTGGGCCAGGTGCGGTGGCTCATGCCTGTAACCCTAACACTTTGGGAGGCTGAGGTGGGAGGATCACTTGAGGGGCCAGGAGTTCAAGACCAGCCTGGGCAACATACTGAGACCCTGTCTCAACAGAAAATTTTAAAAGCTAGGTGGGTGTGGGTGGCACGTGCCTATAGTCCCTGCTACTACTATTCAGGAGGCTGAAGTAGGAGGATCGCTTGAGCCCAGGAATTCAGGGTTGCAATGAGCTATCATGGCACCACTGCACTCCATGGCCTGAGAAACAGAACGAGATCCTGTCTCTAAAAAGTATGTGTTTGTGTGTATAGAACCAAACACAAATGTGTGTTTTTTGTGTGTGTATAGAACCAAACACAAATTCATCACTCATATATCTAACTATAGATCTCTACCAGGAAAAAGATTAAAACATACATATATTCATCCATATAGATAACATAATGCATATGTATATGACACACAAATATACACATAATATGCATGTGTACATAAACACACATGTATTTGTGTTTATACATATACATGTATGCATGTGTGTGTATAACTACCTCCTTTCCCTTCTCAAAAGTTTCCCAGATTGAGCAATAAATTACATGGTAACCCTATTTATAGGTCTTTATTGAATTCATGAAAATTATATTGCATTGTCTATTTCTGAGACTTGGATTTGTAAACAGTAAAATGAGATTTTCTACTGATTTCTTAAGTTTTTTCTTAGTAATCAAATAGATATTTTGGGGCAGCTACAGGGATAATTAGCAGGGCACAAAAATTAAAGAGCTTGTAAATTTCAAAACGCAAAAATCTCTAAAAGGTTCTAGTCATTCTATACAAAAACACATTTCAATAATTCTCTTACTATCAAGAAGCCAGTCATTGTTTATAACTTTGTAGATAACTTTTAACCAATAAAAACACACCACGTGGGGGACTGGAAGGGGGGGGAAACAACTCACAACTTTACGCCAATTAAATTAAGTCATTACATTTAAGTGGATCTAACTAGTCTTTGAAACGAATAAAACATACCTTAACTATAATTAAGCTTTTAAATAAAACAAATACACTGGCTTCTCAAATCACTGGAAGAAAAATGCTTTATTCAATAAATGATGTTTAAACAACTGGTTATCCATATAGGAGAAAAGTTAATGCCCAAATCATATCATGTACAATAAATTCTATAAAATCAGAAGCAAATATGAGGAATATTTTATAAATTTGCAAGTTAGGGAGATCACAAGTCATAAATTTTATATAAAATCTTAAAACTTTAATAGTGAAAGACATCATAAGCAAAGTTAAAAAATAATGGACAGAAGAGACAAAGGATTAATATGTGCATACAGGGCCATATATAATTTTATATGTGTGTATATATAGTAATTCATCTCTCTTACACAACAGACATCCCACCAGAAAAATGGACAAAGGACATTAAAAGGCATCTCACAGCAAAAAAAAAAAGTGTCATTAAGCATTTAAAATGATGCTCAATTTACAAATCAAAGGTAATTCAAATTAAATTCAAAGATAACATTTTAAAAAATCTACTAGAACTGCAAAAACTAACAAGGTTAAAAAATGTGTTGAAAAGGATATGCCTTTGAGGGTGACACTTTTTCACACGTCCATAACCTTACACCTAACATTAGAAATTTACTGTATAGAAATACCCCAACAGCATACGAAAAGCCCTACAAGATAATTTATGAAAGCTTTGTTTTTGCAACAGTAAAAAAATTAGAGGCAACAAAGGAACAAGAAGCACTAAACATATTTCTAAGTTTAAAAAAACAAAAGAAAGTTGCAAAATGGTATACAGTATAATTCCATTTTTGTTTTAAAAACCCCAAAGAATATATGTTGGCTTATGCATGTAAAATCAAGAAGGAAGAAATGTACCAAACCTCTAATAACTGTTACTTTTAAGGGATGGAATTATGAAAACTGTTCACCTTTGGTATAATGTATTTCTGTCAATCTTTTATTTAACAAGAATGACTTTTTTAAATTAAAGGAAAAGCAGTGATCTATAAGTACAGATTCTGAGATGGTTTCTAATTCAGTGTTAACATTGAAAATACAAAAGTTCAGGAGCAGGAAGAGTCTTTAAGGTTCGAGGTATTTTTTTTTATGTACTTATCTTTTAGAGATCCTTACTGAAACAGAGATTAAATAACATAGTGTTAGCCTCAATTTGTGGCTCAGTGTGTGGACAAAGACTGACCATGAGTTGCTAAGCAGATAAATTGGGTTACTGCTACATGGGGGCTCACTAAACCCATTTTTTCCACTTTGGTGTGTATGTTTAAAAATTCCATTAAAAATTTTTAAAAATAAAAACAACATGCCACCTGAATAATGCTACAGAATAATACTAACATAGTCTCAAACAACAAAGCTAGCACACTTAAATATTTTGAAATGTTTATTAATAATCACCCTGCTCTTTTCTTAGTAATATTTTGCTTCTGGAATTTTATGGGATAGTATGTTATTTATGCATTAAAATAACATTTTGATAAAATGAAAATTTTACTTGTAGAACATACAGTCTGTATGGAAATGTCAAATTTAGTAGACAGCTACTGGTAAAGTTATTCTTCTTACTAGGTATCAAAGGAGTAAGGTAATTTTTGTCACCACCAATTAAAAACTTTTACGAAATAGGACTGTTATAAAACAATTAAACCTTGCAAATGCACTAGTCTCCAGGAACAAAGTCCTGGAGGAAATTCTGCTTATTAAAATTGCAATTTTAGTTTCCATTAAAAGGAGAATAAGACAACAGAAGATGGGTTGGCAAGACAAATTATTTCTTAATGTCAGTTGAGCTTATTTCAAATGAGATAACGTATCTATACCAGGTTGGGTTCAGTACAATTTTGTCTCCTCAACTCATTTATCTAATTCAGTCATCTTGATTATAGCCTCATGGACTTCATTTTCAGAGAAAGAATTCTGTAACAAACAGCCTACACAACATGCTGATTACTGAACAGTTAATTCTAATTAACTTGGGCATGGCAAGAGAATTTTGATAAAGTCCTAGAATACAAATATAGTCTGCTTATACCGGACTAACTTATATAAAAACCCACAGCATAATCTCCAGACAAAACAAGACAGCCAAAAAGATCTAATTTAAAGAAACAAATGAGAAAATTAAAATCACAAATAATTTATTCTTCCGTTAGAGCTGATACAGTTTTAAATAGCAACAAAGTACACAGTGGTGGAAAATTGGCACAGAACCTGTAAGCATTTCAATCACAATAAGGCTGTCCATGCTTTATCTGTCCAAACTTGATGTCCATTTTCTACTGACCGAGTTGAAAAAAAAACAATTCTGACCTTGAAACACACACACACACTCACTCACTCTCTCTCTCATATACAGAGAGACACACTGAAATTCCTCCTTTTGATTATAGTATGTTGAGAACAGTATATTCTGCTTATTCAAATTTATGGTACCCCTTCTGTTTTGTTTCCAGTTAGAAGTGGGAAAAAGGAATTCAATTATAAAGAATATATCTTATTCCCTGGGCATAGGCAACTGTGATGAAAATAGTAACTTACCTTTGGGCTAGATGTTTTCAGATTATGCTTAAATAACTGTGGTTAGAAAATTTTCAATGCATGCCTTCCTGCCCAATGCAATATCCCTGAATTTAGCTAAAATAATCAGGCACAGGACAACCTCAAATAATGATTAAACATGCTATGCTAATAAACAAGGTGATCTAGAATGCAACCTCTGTGCTTTTATAACAGACAGAATAAACCTCATCAATAAGCATTTTCCTAAACATCTCTGTGTGTTATATTAACCAATATAAAAAAGGGATAAACATAAAAGCGTCCCTTTATAAATGCCATTATTTCCAGTTAAGAAAGTTGAAACAAAGGTTTGTAAAGTCTCCTGAACTATTTTGTTTACATAACCAATTATCCTTCTAATGTTAAAAAATAAAATTACTGGATTAATGTTGACTCTTCTTTGATATCATTTATAAAATGCTTTGATATCACTTACTAGGTTCCCTGATTATTCAAACAAGGTAAAATTAATACTTTCATTTTCAGTTATTGCTATTTTAGGAGAGGATTACCACTTTATTTATATGAAACCGTTACCAAAGATTCTTCAGATCCAACATAAAGTAATTCTTATTGCCTCACATTTTAAAACAGTATTATAAATGATCTTTATAAAAAGGTTTTAATCCACAAAACTGGAAGGCTTTTTAAAAATGTCTTTTTACTCAAAACTGTATCACAGTGCCCTTGATTATCTAATAGATAAAAGGGATTTGAATTTCCTCTATAAGAACAGAACAGTGGACATATGGTGTGCTTTGTCTTCTCTCACCTTTATCTTTATGGTACACCATTTTGAGACCAAAACAATCAAGCATCTACCATGCTCCCGTCCACATTAACAGAGGATTTCTGATTCTGTCCAGTGCGCAGTGTACCGCCTTGCATATTCACCACATGAAATAAACATAATATACAAAATATTGCTGCTGTAAAAAGTGTACATTTCCCTCTTCCCCTTACAAAAAAATCTGTGGAAAAGTATTAAATTCCCTTAACCTTCATAAACATACAAAGCTGTTCACACCTTTCAGTCTGTAACAGTCCATTTGAAACACAGTTCTGAAATCATTGCAAATTGGTTATGTCATTGCATTTTCTGTCCAATGTTGCCATCTAGAGTAGAAATGTGAAATCAAGAGTATTTTTGAGCTACTAAAGCCTTTTACAACTAAACCACAAAGGCTGCTTATTGATGAAACAGCCACTTATCCACAAGGTTTTTCCAAAAACTAGATGGAATGGAAGGATCTCTTCACAGGGAGGTGTCCACAGTGCTGAGGTGACAATATGGCTGCTAATAGATATTGGCTATTGGAATGTAAGTACTTTTCACTGCTGGTAATTTCCATACTGTCCCTAAAAGACAAATTAAAAATATAATTAGATAATAGTTTGACCATAATAGTTTGGCACTGAAAATTACACACAAATCATTTTAAATATTGTCATACTACAAAAGCACCTGCACTTATAACAAACAAAAATTTTTATGTATTTAGGTAAAAAGTATCACTGTGTAATTTCTTCTGATATTATATCCAGTTGCAAATGGATCTCATAGTCCAAAACATGCTAGGGATTAGCAAGTGAGCCTAGACTAATAATACCTGTCACATAGCGAGAATGCAAATGTTTGGTGAATTTTGTTGAACTGAATTGAGCAAGAATGAGTGATAAGTTCTAGTTCTAAACTCTGATGTGGTATACATAAGTGTATAAATAATATGCTGATGTGACAGCTTTGTATTTAGCTTATTATAATTACTATTATGAATTAACCTCAAAGGTATTTGGAATAAGTGGCAAGTGAAAATATAAAGGCAATTGGGAGGTGAAAGGTAAAGACCCTTCTGTCCATGATAAAAAATTTGAGCCTTTCCCTGAGGTCAAAGTGTCTCCAAAGGTATTCAGATAGACGGAAGGACATAAAATCAAGGAAAATTTGTTTTGTTTCCTTTGTCTTTAATTAGTTAGACTTGTAGACCGATAGGCTGACAGGATGGGAGAGAAAAAGAGAATGCAGATACAAAAGACAAGATGAAGTAGCAAAACTCTATGAGGGAGGCAAATAATGTCCAGTAGACATCTGTTCAGGTTAGCTTTTGGAGAAGAAGAGAAGGAACTTCCTTTCCTTTAAAACAGAAGAAGGAAGGTAGAAAAAAAGGAGAACATACTAGAAAATAGACATTTAGTTAAAAAATTCTTCAATGGGTTTAAAATAGATTCATAAAAGTGCCTATTTTTGAAAACCAGTATTCACTGGAAGCATATAATTAGTTACTTGTTTCTTTTAGCTAAATTTCCCCCTCCCAGTCATATTAATATGACTCAAAAAAATATTCTAGTTGAAATATTTCTGTACCATAAGAAACAGTATCCCAAGAATTTATATTTCCACAGAAGTCGATGTAGTAATAATCTGTTGAATGTCACCACATACATAATGGAATAATGAATTAAATAGAGTTAGGGTGTTTTACATTAATATACTTTACACAGTTATATTTAGCCAAATTTAAAGTCAATGCTCATCTTGAAGTATTTATGGGTAAAATGTATCACATCTAAGATTTGCTTTAAAATACCATAAAAAGAAAAAAAATAGTGCAGCTAGGTAGATAAAACAACATTGGCAAAATGTTGATAAACTGATGAAGCTGGGTGATGGATACACAGGTGTTAATTATACTACACTCTCTTTTTTGTATTTATTTAAAGATTTCCAGTATAAAAAGTTTAAAATAAGAAAGAAAATTAATGCTTACATACTGGAGCTTACTATCCCATTATTAGATTATCTAAATACTATGGCTGAGTTTAAGTGCTTTCTATTTGAGTCTTTAAAAAGCTCTTTGAGACTCAGTATATTCACCCATAAGGCGGGGGAGTAATATCTACATCTCTGGATTGCAATCTCCCTTCCGTTAACGGCTACATTAATTCATACATTTGTTTGTTATGACACTTAAATAAGAGAGGACATGAGAGAGGCCTTTTAGAATTAAAAACCAGTGAGTCTCAATGCTGGAGGGAAATGCTCCCCCACTGAACGTATAAAATTAGATGCAAACAACGAAAGTGAGTTGCAAATATAAATGATATAAAACTTCTAGAAGAAAGCATAGGTGAAAATCTTTGTGACCTTCAGTTAGCTCGTAAAGATTCTTTACATATGCTACCAAAAGCATAATCCATAAAAGAAAAAACTGATAAACTGAACTGCATCAAAATTTAAACTTTCCTCTCTTTGAAAGACACTATTAAGAGAATCAAATAACAGACTGGAGGAAAATACATGTAAATCATATACCTGATAAAGAACTTGTATCCAAAATATATAAAAATCTCTTAATATTCAATAATAAGAAAATAAACACAATTTAAAAATGAGCAAAAGACTTAGACACGTCAGAAAAGAAACACAGATGGCAAGTAAGCACGATAAGATGGTCAACATCATTGGTTCTTGGGGATATGCTAATTAAAATCACAAGGTATCATAACACACCGATTAGAATAGCTAAAATTGAAAAGATTGATTCATACCACGTGTTGGGAAGGAGTTAGCAAGAATATGGGAGAACTGGAACTCTTATACACTGCTGGTGGGAATGTGAAATGGTACAACTACTTCAGAAAACAGTTTGGCAGTTTCTTAGTTAAATATACACACACATATGATCCAGCCATTCCACTCCTAGGTATTTACCCAAGAAAAATGAAAGCATATGTCCACAGGGACTTGTACATGAATGTTCATAGTACTTTATCTGTAAGAGCCCAGAACGGGAACCCAAATGTCCATCTGTAAATCAATGAATAAACAAATGTGGTATAGCCATATAATGGAACACTACTTAGCAATAAAGAATTGTTTATATAATCATGAATAAATGTCAAAACAATTATAGCAAGCCAAAAAAGCCACATAAGAAACTGTATACTATGTGATTCCATTTATATAAAATTCTGAAAAATATAAACTAATCTACAGGGACAGAAAGCAGATCAGTGGTCATCCAGGGAGGGGATGTGGCAAAAAGAGGGATTTCGAAGGGGCACAGGGAAAACTTTCGGGCATGAGAGATCCTTCATTATTTTGACTTTGATGATGGCTTCATGGGTGTACGCACATGTCAAAATACACCAAATTTCACACTTTTATTATGTGCAATTTATTGTATGCAAATAATAAAGCTGCTGAAAAAATATAAAGGTAGGGAAAAAGAATGATGTAATGGAGGGTATTACTACTTTACAGAGGTGGTCAGTGAAGGACTCCAGGATACAGTTTGGTGACATCTGAGCAGAGATTTGAAAAAAAGGGGGCAGGAAGAATTACAGGCATCCAAAGAAGAGTTTCAGACATAAGATGGAACAGCAAACACAAACGTTCTGAGGTAGAAACTTGCTTGATGTGTATAAGGAACAGCAAATAGGCAGATGTCACTGAAGCAGAGTGAATGTGGACAGTGAGTGGTTGGAATATAAATACACAAAGACAGGGTAGGATAGGCGGTGGGAACATAAATCACATATGGCCTTATAGGCGATCATAAGGTATGGTTTTTACTCTGAGACTGAAGTCACCACATGGTTTTGACCAGAGAGGTGGCATAATCTGACTTATGTTTTTAAAACATTACTCTGGGTCCTTCAATGAGGAGCCTGTCCTGTGGAGGAGGTAGGATAAAATCAGGAAAACCAAAAAGGAGGCTATTTCAACAGCCCAGACGAACAATAGTTGTGATTCTGACTTGGGTGACAGCAGATTATGAAAAAATGGCTAGATACCAGATATATCATTAAATGTGAAATGTCCGATTTTGAATCAAAAGTGTAGTTTATTGTATCTCAAACAAGAAGCAGTACAATTAGTCAAAGTACGTGCCTGAACTATCCACACAGTTTTACCATCTTAACTGTAGTTTGTTTATGCCAGCAGCGAAGAAGCTTGGAAAGCGAGTGGCGATGAAATAGCAAAAGGTATTTTCCACAGCTTGTTGAGAATTGAACATTTTTCCTTACAAGAAGTGGTCCAAAGCCTGGAAGAAGTGGTTGTCAGCTGGTGTAAGGTCTGGTGAATACAGCGGATGACACAGAGTTTCCAAGTCCAGCCTCTGTAGTTTCAGCGCATTGTTTGTGCCACAGGTGGTTAAGTGTTGTCTTGCAAGAGGATTGGCCTGTCTCTATTGACCAACCTCGGCTGCTTAATCACAAGCATTTCATCATTTTGTCCAACTGGTTGCAGTAGACATCCACTGTAGTCTACTGACCAGGTTTCGTGAAGCTGTAGTGGATAATACCAGCACTGGACCATCAAACAGACACTATTAGCTTTTTTTGATGAATATTTGGTTTTAGGCCGTGTTCTGGCACTTCATCTTTATCCAACAGTTGTGCCAAACGCTTGTAATTGTCAAAAAGAATCCATTTTTCATCACACGTAACAATATGGTATAGAAATGGTTCAACTTTATATCATGACAGCAAAGAAAGGCAAGCTTTGAGACGATTTCTCTTCTGATGCTCATTTAATCCAGCTTCTATCTTCTATAGAACCCATCTATCCAGCTTCTTTACCTTGCCAATTTGTTTCAAATGGTCCAGTATTGTTGGAATAGTAACATCAAACCTTGCTGCTAATTCACACATAGGTTGAGATGGATTCGCTTCCTATAGCTTTCAGCTCATCATTATCCACCATGGTCTCAGGTAACCCACATGGCTCCTTTCAAGATTAAAACCACCAGCACGGAACTTCTCAAACCATCAACGTACTATGTGTTCATTTCCCACATCCTTCCCAGACACTTTGTTGATATTTCAAGCTGTCTATGCTGCATTCGTTCCATGGTGGAACTCATATTCAAAACTAACACAAATTTTTAACTTATCCAAGGTTTCACAAAAATTGCTCTAATAGAAAAAAATCTGAAAGATAATCACAAGCCAAAACATGCGTTTGAAAGACTGAGGATATTCCTTCACACTAAAAATAAAACAAGAAGTGTCAAAGTGAAATGTCAGAGATATCAACTGTCAAACTTAGTCTTAAGGAAATCGGACATTTCACATTTAACAACCTTAATATTTTGAAGGAAGAGATAATGAGATATGCTGATTGTGTGTTTGATTTGCAAAGAGGGGAGTCAAGGATAACTCCAGGTCTTTAGCCTGAGGAACTGGAAGAACTGAGCTGTTGTTTACTGAGATAGGGAAGACTGATGGAGAAGCATCCTAACAAGGCTTTATCAATTTTTCCCCTTTTAATTTATCCTGCACACTGCCTAAAAGATTAATCTGCCTAAACTACCACTATAACTATATTTCTATTGGATTTAAGGATCTACATTGGTTTTCCATTGCCCTAACCATCTTCAAGAGGTGAATAAACTACTTTTCCTAAAATAAAGAGATCAACAGGTGTTCAGGTAGAGAGAGAAAGATAAGATGAAACATTAGATCAATGTGGAAAGACTACTGACACCAGAGTAGCTAAAATGGCCCTCCTCATGTTCTTTTCTAGTGGGGAAGGAGATGTGGCTGGCAAGTACCGAAACACCCTGGTGCTTATCCACAGTATAGTACCAAAATTCCTGAGAAACATTAGAGAGTGGAGTAATTATGATAAAAAGAGAAGTAAATCGTTTATCTAACATAGCTCCCAAGTGCCAGCCACTGCTAAATTCTTTATATACATTGCATAAAACCCTTCGTGGCTCTGCACTTATGTCAGGATAAAGGCCAAGTCCCCTTATATGGATTGGAAGAGGCTTCCTAATCTAACTCCAATATACCTCTTCAGTCTTGCTTCTTCCCATGCTTCTGCTTTACTGAACCATACATCTTAATACTAGTCCCCTGTGAATACTCTTCTTTATGGCTAATATCAACTCCTCCCCTCACACTTATAAAATACTTTCCTAGTAAGATTTTTTCAATATCTGGGTTGGAAGCTCCTTCCACATAAATCTTTGCTTTCTTCATCCAAGTACTCATTGCACTATATTTATTATATGTTTACTTGTCTGTACCCCATCTAGACTTAAGCTCACAAAGGCAGAGTCTATGTCTCTTATTTCCTAATATATCCCCAATCTTAGCATGGTACTTAGCACATAATTGTTGCTTAATAAACATTTGTTTAATGAATGATTTGATAGCTTAGGAGATTTAGAAATGACTTAGAAAGAAAAACAGTCAGTTTAATACACAACATGTGAAAGCTGAGGGAATGGCAAGACATCCAAAGAAAAATGTTCTGTATACAGTCGTAAAAAAAGAGCTGAAGTTGGGTTGAGAAATAACGGCTAAGAATACTGAAAATATATGGAAGAATGATTCACAGACTAAGAAAAACACAGAGTCAGGATTGATATTTGGGTAAAAGACAAGAAACCAGTAAAAATAAAGAGTGAAATCGCTGTAAATACAAGGCAATGAAATAATTCTGTAATATAGAAGCTCAAGACCATTTAAAAATGAAAAAGGAGTATGTGCCAAATGCTAAAGTAAGGTTAAAGAATATCAAGATAGCTGGATGCTCCATCAGTCATAAGGACTGTGTTTGTTTTACCTCTCTAGGACCTACTGTAGTATCAAATACATGTAGAGAATTATTAATAGTAAGTATTTGTTGAATGAGTGAACATATGACTAGAATCTTACTTTTTAAAAAGTTCATTTGTGGATTAGAATAAGCCTAAATTTTATCTGCTCAGGAATCTTGCCTTTAAATACTCACTAGCAAAGACTTAGTTTACATCTAAAACTTAATAGAACCTCTGACTGATCCTCTGATTTGGTTCTAGCATGTTTTTAAAAGATATTACTCATCTGCCCTTACCCTTTTAGTTTAAGTCTATTGTATCTCCTTTGCCTTAAATAAGAAGTGTCAATACAAGGGAGTTGTAGGCTTGAGAGACGGTTGATAAAAGAATTACTCATGCCTCAAATTCTATTTATCACTGCATCTGAGTTCTTCCTCAAATCACATCATCCACATTGACCCTGGAACACTGAATATTTAAGACAGTTGCATGTTAACACTAACCTATTTTAGATAGCTTAAGTGGTGAACAGACTAGAATACCCTCAATGAAAAGCTTAGACAAACCTGAAACCAATCTAAAGGAAGTGTCACAATCACAAATCATTTCCATAATAATTCAGAGTATATATGAGGACACTCATAAAATAATGACTGTGGCACAGATTATAAGTCTGAGGAGTTTAATGACAAAAGGAAGAAACTTAAATGAATACTAGGTTCAACGGAATACAATCATCTTAGGATAAGCTACACTTCTACATATTTGAAGGTAGAAGGAAAAAGGAGAGAAATAACACTTGAGATGATAGATTTGTGTGTGGAAGGAGGTAACAGAATGGGAAGTCTGAATTTAAAGAGATGAGATATTTTGGGTGTGAAGGCAAGTGTGGTGGACATGTTGAAGTTAAGGAGAGAGCAAAATAAAGCACTGACACAAGTGGACTCCATTTCTCAGTAGGTCAAGGCAAAGTTTTTAGCAATAAACATGAGGAAGGATCACAGAAATAGTTAAAGAAAGTGTGTCTGAGGTTAAAGATCAAAGAGAGAGAGAGAGAGAGAGAGAGAATATGCTGGTGTCTTAAGACATGTTTTATATGATAGAGTTAACTACGATCGACTGTGCTAGCATTCTATGAAGGAGACTTAAAAGTAATATACTTTCTGTTAACAAATGTGCCACAAACAAGAAGAGGGAAAAATGAGGCTTGGGGCCGGGGGGGGAGGGGGGGGGGAGTTAACCTAATCAAGAGTGAACAAACAACGTGGCAATTCCGCAGCTGGAATCAAATAACTTACCTGGTCATATCCGTAAGGCCTCTGCTGGGGTGGCTGTGGTGGTCCAGGCTGTGTTGGTCTATACCCCCCATACTGCTGACCTTGTCCCTGCGGGTAGTTAGGATATTGAGGACCTGGACCACCCTGTGAAGGACCTGCAAAATAATTAACACAAACAGAAGCCCACATAAAAATATAATAAATCTCTAGAACTAAGGAAAGGATCTAAAACTAGAGATAGAAGTTACTATATTTTTATATCTAAACTAAAAAAGATAGTTTGGTACCATGATTTTCTCAAACGCTTTTTGAAATAAATTTCAATGGTTATAATAAGAGTAAAAATAGTGTAATGCTACTGCAGTGTAACTACTATAATATGCCCTGGCCATTACAAAATTTGTATGTCAAAATGGTTATAAAAAGACGCAGGGAGTTATAAAGCAGGTTAACTCCATTTTGATAAGAAAATCAATCAGTATATCTATTGGAGAGTTAACCAGTACAAACAAGAAGCAAAAGAAAAGGCAAGAGACAGATTTAAAGAAAAATACTAAAATAATTTCTGAATAAAGTGTGGGAATCAATGATATTTACAACTGCATGAGTCTAAATTCACATTGTCCATCACCAAAAGAGTCATATGGCTATACTCTATACTGATAAATTTATTACCACAATATTTTAAAATAGAAAGTAAAGCCACAGGTTGCATGTGAAAAAACTTGATTCAAAAGTTACATTCTGAGAACCAATCACCTTTAACACTTTACCCATAAAAATGATTTCAAATTCCAGAGTTGGCAAGGGACTAATTTGGTTTGCTAAACAAATAATGTCTGTTTCATAAACTCTACTGCCTATTGTAAAGAATGCTTTATAAAGCCTAAGCTGAAAAGCTTTGACACTTAAATGTTTTCTACCACAGCCATTCAAAACCTGCCATAAAAACACTCATTGCAGAGGGAAGTGTCAAGAACAAAAAATTTTCAAGTTTAAATAAATTCTATCAGTCTATTATTTATTTATTATATGTTCAATTACTAAAACTTTAAATTTTCTATTAGAAGAAAGTTTGACAACTGAAGCCTATGGATAAACAAAATGGGAATTTCTCCTTTAGGATTCCTGGTGTTTAACAGAACAGTATTTAACTACTTAAACCAAAAATTAATCAACTTTCTTTCACCCTCTCTTCCATGTGAAAATATTTCTATTGTCAATGAAATTACCTGATTTAGTCATATATTTGTCTTCATGCAAATGCAATAAAACCAGAATTTCTATTTCTTCAAAGTACAAGTACTAAATAGTTATGAAAGACAAATGCCATTTGGGAAGGTGAGGAAAGAACCTTTGTGAAAAGAAGAAATCCATGGAATATTTCTAAAGTCATATCTAGAATTAGGAAACTTATCTTTTTTTGGAAAAATACCTGATTTCCAATATCTCAGTTTCATATGTTGAAGGGACAAGAGAATTTCAGCCTGACCTGGGTTCTTAGATTTGCTATCATAGGTAGACAGAGGTGCCCACGGTAATAAAAGGGCTTTTATCAATAGCTAATAATAATAAGACATTATGATGTGAAAAAGAGAGCATGTTATCAAGAGATGGAGTCAATATTAATAAGTAGCTACTTCTCTGTTGTTAAAACTATATTTTCCCATATCTAAAATGGTTATAGTAGCCTGAAATTTAAGACTGAAATATCAGGCCCTCATCATTCCCCACTCCCTATCTCATACCTAAAGTGAGATATTCAGGTAGCAGATATTATAGTGAGTATACAATAGGAAAATATGGTTATACTTCCCCTAAACTCTGTATGATACACAACTACAATAAATTTACCCCTATGGATATTTATATTGCCATTTAACTAGAGAATGACAAAAACATTTTCTTTATGCATTCTAAACAGATCTCTTCACTGGTTCTCAAAAAGTCAATGTTATTTTTTGGAGTAACTATCATTAGTTTTTAAAAACAAATATGCTAAGCGGATTATATACATATGGCTAATAATTACCCAATCATCAGTTTTCTAAGCACATACAAAGCTACTGGCTGGTCATGAATGCCAAATAGGTCCGAGAATTCATTTTTCTTGTCTTTCAAATGACTTTACACCTTACTTTTGGTCAATGAACCATCTCTAGTTTACGGTTCTTTTTAAATGGATTACTAGTTTGTCTAAAAGCAACATTTTAAATATACACTATAATAGCAGACTGGGCTAAAACTGTGAATTTTCAAAAGTAATAATTCTTGGAAAAACAAATACTAAATATCCACTTCCATATTTGAAAACAGTAATCATATTTTTGGTGACAAAAATAAACTACAATAAACTATTACCATAGCCCTGTTGCTGTCCCGGGTAACCTTGCTGCCCTGGGTACTGCTGTTGCTGGGGTGGATATCCCTGTTGTGGAGGTGGTCCTTGGTAAGCATCTTGCTGTTGGCCGTATTGTGAATTTCCTACAGGATAATTGAAGAAGAGGAAAAAAGAACTGAGAAGTTTGCTTAATTAACTTTTTTCCCTCTAAGATGCATAGCCAACAACACAAGAACAAAATGAAATGCCATATTGATTTTTAAAAGTTAACAAAACAAAGAAAAAACTCAAACCAAACAGAAGGATTTCGGCCAAACAAACTGCAGTTAAAGCCAATTTTGCAAGGTTGAACTGCAGCATTTTCAGCGTCTCTGCCATACGAGCATTACATTTACTGGAACATCACAGTCATAAGATCATGACTATGCTAAATAAAATAAAAAAGACAAAATTAAAGACAGCTACAAGAGCACAGACTAGCTACACAAAATCAGCAAGCTGTTTCCTAAAGGCACTATACTTATATGTAAAATTATACATATGTAAACACATGAGAAAAAAAAATTGGATCAATGGATTTATGTTCAAATAGAAAATTTCCACTGAGGAAAAAATTATCTTTAAATGTTTTAGTCTTTTTATTGTTGTTAGAAATGGCAAGTCACGGTTATACACTTTAAATATTTGTAAGGAAATTATTTTGGTTGTTCTGGGCTCCCTGTAACTTTCAAGACAGCCAGCAACTAGAATTCTACAAGAGCTTTGCATGGGTAGAAGTTGTCTTATGCAAGAATTTTCATTCCCGTGGAAGGGGATATATATGCGTATGTGTGTGAAGGTATATAGATACCTCCTTCGTAGTAATGTTGTGAGGAATCCTCATAAGGCCTATCGTAGCCTTGTTCAGGATACGACGGTTGCTGATAACCGTAATCATTATGACCTACATCAATTCGACAAGAGACAGGAAGAAACGTTAATGGCCACTGAGTGAAAACCCTAAAAATATTTAAACTTTCAGATAAAATTGAAAAAAAGAAAAAGAAATGGAAATACATAAAAAATAATAATTTCAATTGCATTAGCCAAAGATTTACCAATGTGACTGTTTTCATATTGAGATAACGTGCAAATTTTTTTAAAAGCAAAAAGCAGTAGTTTTAGAAACATTACACTTATTGTCTTAAATATGATAATCCTTCATTGAGGGGGGAAAACTTTATCTTCCATTTAAAAAAAAAGGAGAGAATAAAAGCATTTAGGTCTTTCACATGTAAATAACTTAAATTAAATTAGAATGAACAAAGAAAGCAATTATCATATTTTGTCAAACACCTGTTCTGCAGGTCTCCAATTCCACAGCATATGCTAAAAACAATGCAAAATATAAAAGAGCTCCGTAAATTTTTTTCCCCTGAAAGAAACTGAAACAAATTTTTCACATTCTAACATTCACTTGCATAAAGTATATATATACCTCAAAGTATTTTCAGATGTAAAAAAATATATTTTATTGCTACTATTTGAGAAATGCCTCAAGTATCATAAACATATACTTTCATAAAATTACCAATGTACTCAATGTTAGAGTATACCTTTAGTTTTAAGGCATAATAAATTTTACCTGCAAGATAACTGGACTTTAATGAATAATAATATTCCCACCTTTTTAACTAAGTTTCACTAAGAAAATGTCAGAAATAACCTTTCAGTTAGCTAAAATCCGAACTAAATTTTACAGAATGCCTATTTATGGAAGTAGGAATATAGTTACAAATAAATATTACACTCAGTGCTCTAGTATTCAAATGTTCCAAACCACCCCATAAATATCTACATCAAGGATTAGCAAACTATGGCCTTTAGTCTTCTTCATAAGACCAGTGGCCTGTTTTTGTAAAGAAAGTTTTACTGGAATATGGTCATGCCCATTCATTAAGTATTGTCTATAGCTGCTTTCATGTTACAATAAGAGTTCAGCAGTTGCGATCAGGATCATCTGGCCCACAAAGACTTAAATATTTGCTATACAGTCCCCTATAGAAGTTTGCAAACTCCTAATCAACATATTTACTGGCATAAATATCTGGACATGAGAGAAAATATCCAAATCTATTTAAGAAAATTAATTGTTGATATAAGTAGAATACTCTATGTAAATGTCAGACATAAATTAATACACATCTAGGCAAAAATGATATCATTTAAGTAAAAATCCACTAATGTAGTAAAATGATGTTTTGATGTTTCCCAAAAAAACCTATCTATTCTGACTAGAAGGGTCATACTTAGAACAATACAAATTTCACATTTCAGGAGATAGTCAAGGACCAAAATAACAATGTCAAGTTCAACTCAATTATTTAAAATATATTTAAAAATTAAATAAGCAAAATAATCATTTATTTTCAGCAGACTTCTTAATATATATAATTTAATGAAGTAGATTTCACCTCTTTAAGATATCTATAGTCTACTATAAATTACTAAAGTTTTTAACTTAAAAAAATCATAATACCACGTCTACATGTAAAAGGAAAAAGAAAGAAACACAATATTCTGAATTCAGGGAAAGAAAATCTGAGATTAAAAAAATACATAGTATTCTAAACAGAATTATCCATACATGTCATCATTATCACTAATAAACATTTAGTGTATGTAAAATTTGACAGTTATTTGCTCTGCCCCTGTAGTCACAGCCTCTCCAGTAAAAACAAATGGCCTTGAATATGGATGTACCTTCATGTTTTACATAATGATAAAAAATAATAGGCAAAATGATTTTTCAAATATACCAAATTATATCTTGTTGCTGGCTTAACTGGCTTTTCATCAATGGCTATTACTTTAGCTTTAAGTTTCTTAGTTTCTCTGTTTGTTAATTTACATTTACACCAAAAGAGCTTACTATAGAAATAAACCTTTGGCATATCCTTTCATAACAATACAAATCATTTTGTAATGTATGTTTGATTACTTTTTCCTGGACACTGTATAAAATTTTCAAACATACAGAAAAAGTGAAAGAATTATGCAATGGAAACCTACTTATATGCTTGAATTATTACTATTTAGATTTTCTTAAAATGCAGTACATCTTTATTGAATACTTTTTCATAAGCTACTTTCTCGCTTTAAAAAAACTCACTAACTAAATAACTAAAAATCTGGTTTCCAATCATCTTTCCCATTCTACTAAATCTCTGGATAGCTGTATTACGGATACAATTCAGCCTCCAAAACTTTTCTCAAATGCAAACGCGAATGTAAACTATAGTTTGCTAAGAAGTATGCAACATTAATTAAAATGACAAGACTTAGAAAAATACTCAAGCTCTATATTCTCTATATATTTATACAGTGCATAAAAGTAAACTAATGAGTCAACTTTATGATATGTGAGTTATAACTCAATAAAGCTGCTGTTAAAAAAAAAAGTAAATCATAACATTTGGTTTGGTTCAAATGAACAACCCTAAATATAAAAGGATTCTCTTTTGTGTAAGGGTTCCAAAGATAGAACGTGATTCCTGATGGTACTATCAGAATAGTTACACAAAATATACTCTGAATTAGATTATAAACTAGTGCTATCATTGGTACTTTAGAGTACTGAAGTGTTTCTAAATTTAGAAGAAAGGTTGTTAGTTTATTCATCCTCAATTAAAATGTTTTATATAGTTCTCTATATTAATATTGGGCAGGGGTATAAAATGGGAAAGTTAACATTAGGCGAGATTACCATCAGGGTAATATTGCTGGTTCATGCCTTCTGGAGGACCTTGTCCACCATGACTGTATTGGTCCCCATAATAGTCTTCCTGGCCTGAGTACTGCTGTGGTGGGCCTGAAAAACCACAACCAGTCAAGATGTAAATAATTTGTTCTCTATGTCATCAAAGGCTTTCTTTCTAATTTGATGTTATGAGAGATTATTTCTCAGCTGTAGATTCCCTTCCCATGTTTTGGCATTTTAGATACTTTTAATTATTGATATATTCACACATACACATACACACACAGCATCTCCACATATTACATTTACTAAAATAAAGACCATCCATGCAACATCAAATATCAACTCAGATAAAGAAACAGCAACATCTTAAAAAGAGGTTCAAACTGGTAGAAAATTAATTTCCTTCTGATTTTGATATTAGAGTTCTCTGAAATAAAACTGAGTTTTTGAATATATATTTAGTAATTTATCAAAAACAAAATGGTATTTTCTGCTGTGAATTAGTGAGCTTTTGATACAAAATTTTCACATATCCTTTTCCCAGAAAATAACAGGTAAGAGAAAATTGTACACCAGGAAGTTCCTATCTACCTTGTGACCCTTTGTACCTACTATATCCCCTTTTACACCAAAAAAAAAAAAAAAGAAGAAACAAAAAATCCTAACTTTGCCTAGATGAAAAGATCATCAAAATTTAAAGCCTTTCAATTACTGTTATTTACATTAAGTAGAAAATTTTCCAAACGGAATCTTACCCTGCTGAGGTGGTCTATAGGGAGGAATCTGTCTCTGACCCATCATATGATTGCCCTGGTTAACTTGTCCCATCATTCCCATAGGTGGCTGCTGTCCTTGGTAATGCTGCCCACCTCCCTGTGGCATATTGTATTGCTGAGAAGGAGGCTGCTGATGCATCATTGGACCTGAAAGCAAGACACAACATCATACACATAAAATCTTTTGTATATAATTTTAACATCTTAAGAAAAATATGAGCATCTTTTATCGTATACTCCCCAAAATACATAATTAAATGCAATAAAATCTGATTTCAAATAATATTAATAAAAACAAGTCTTTGAATTAAAGCTCATATGCCTAAAATAATCTGCAAACAAAAGAAAACAACCAATCCATGGTAGTTAATTTGAAATCCACTGGAATAGTATTCTTAGTCATTTTTTTAAGACAAAATAAATGCAATATATATGAACATCCTGAATGTATATATTTTCCATTATGTACTATATAATATTTATCTATACAATCTTTCTAGAAAAGATATAAAGTCCTTATGCTACACTAGAATACATAACAAAAGCAAATTTCACAAAAATCACACAGCCTATGAATAGCCAAACCAAGGGAAAGAAACCAAATTTCTAGATTTCCACTTTGTTCTCTTTTCCTATACTCATTAATTATATAATGATAGATGGGTAAACTATACAAACATTTAATATGCTTACATTGGTAGAATTTCATAAACTTTAATTTGGAGATAAAATTTTAAAGTTCTTCTTTTCCTTTCCCAATTACAAGAATTATAAACTACAAAGGTCTTTTTGAAATCAAAGGGCTATAGTGCTTCTTATGAAGTTAAAAGATATACACAACAAAAATACCCTAAAAACACCTAGACAGAGAACTGCAATAAGCTGTAGGCTCAGAAATCTGAACTATGCAGTTTCCAAAGTAAGTAATACCAGCATAGCCAAACTACCACTGCTATAGTATCATACTAGCAATAGTAAAAATATATCACACGAAATAATCAACAGCCATAAAGTCCCATGCTGCCATCTAACAATGTAAGCACCTCCTTAGAGGTTCAGTGGGCCAGTTTTGGTATGGGGTGCTCATCATTCTGCCATTATAACCATTACTGTCTCAGAAGTATGTATGAGGCATCTCACAATTTACTGCTTATATAGCTCCATACTCCCCCTTGACTGACTTGGGGATAATTTATGAAGAAAGTGCAAAAGGCAAAGACTAGAGAGTCTGGAAAATTTTTACAGGGAAAATTGCAGATGAGCCAAAAGCTCACTATAAAATAATTTAAATAAACAAAAATACAAGCCCACCTCTTTACATATATTATTGACATACAACCGCAGCAACAATGTAAGCAGGAAGACTTCATCTTGTTTCCAATCTGAAGAACTGTTTTATCTGAAGAACACCTTTATCAGAGCTAACCTTTTCTTCTATTCGCCTTCTTCTGGGCATCTACTTCTCTTCAAATTCTTTTTTTCTTCTAATTTTACATTATGAACATAAGCCTCTCCAAAGTTACTCTGGGGCCTTTCTTTCAACAAGGAAATAAATTCTTAATAGTAGAGTCAAGGTGGCTCAGTCAAGTGTGGAGGGGAAGAGAACTTAACATTGAATGCACATCTACACTGCCAGTTACACGCATTCACAGTCACTTTCTATCAACTACTAACAACTACCAGGGGTAAGGATCCTAATTTTCAAGTTTTTAGCAAAGGAATCCAAAGACCAAGATTATACAACTAACAGATATCAACTGGGAACTAGACGAACCTCAAATTTGATTTCAAAGCATATTTGTTCTACTATTTTCCATGGTCTCTACTCAAAAATAAACTCAAATTTCATCGTTCAGAAGCAAACTTTGCAATAAAGAAGTTCTAAAACACTAGTTTAATTATGGTTACAATTTAAAAATATATTTTATGTATACCAAAGTATTGAATATTAACATTTATAATTTAATAGGCAACATGATTGAGCATTTATGTAATTCATTTTCAGCAAATGAAGGTTTTACCTTGTCTTCTCCAACACTGTCTAAAGATCTCATCTTAACAGAAGGTAACTACACAACTAAAGCATATAATACGCATTGGAACCAAAATTCAAAAGAAAGTAAAACCATTAATAGCCAAGAGAAAAAAATACATAACAAAAAATTCTAAGCTTTGCTCTGAAGGAGAAAAGTAATTGTAGCTTAAGCCCTAGATAGAAAAGACCATGCCACTTATGCTTTTTCTTTTGGGACTGTCAGCAGTTCCAATCCCAAAGAGCTCAATTACCACCCTTCTTTTATTCTCTGTCACTTCCCTCCCTCTGAGGATCCCGACATCATTCAGAATCAAGCCTAAAACCAGAGAAAGAATGGAGTCAGCGAGCACTACTAATACAAGGTACTTTTCATCATTTTCCTTGAAGCCTTATCCATTAAAGAAAAAAAAAATTATGACTTTATGACTTCAATTCTGCTTGTTTAGGAAGCATATTATTTTCCTTATGATAATGAAATACGCTACACTGGCAATGTATGTCTCTTGAGACACTAATGGAAATAAGAGTGCTAAATCTCAAAAGGTTACCCCAAAATACATTCTAAAAATTTGTACTACACAGTGAAATAACTTTAAAAAAAGAATCTATTATAACCATTTTCTACAAACAATGGCATCACACATTACATGCTTAAAGGTTTTTTTCATCTTTTACATAAACCATTTTGATGTTAAGATGTACTACAAAGTGTAATACACATGTGAAAACCATATTAATGTCTTAATTACCTAGAATATATTTTTGCAAGTATTTTGCAAGGACATATTACAAACACTCATCATAACCACATTATTTCTTCCCATTTTGAGTTTTATACCCTAATAGATACTCCATGAAACAATGTCCTTTATTTTAAACACATGCAAAATATATCCAAATTACCATATTTTACATTATTGGATTTGCATCAATGACATGGTTAACACTTAGTTTTTATCTTAAGTCAGTGGTCAAAAGGAAGGATTTTTTTTTAAGTCAAAATCAAATTTACTAGGCCGGGCGCGGTGCCTCACGCCTGTAATCCTAGCACTCTGGGAGGCCGAGGCGGGTGGATCGCTCAAGGTCAGGAGTTCGAGACCAGCCTGAGCGAGACCCCGTCTCTACTAAAAATAGAAAGAAATTATCTGGCCAACTAAAAATATATATAGAAAAAATTAGCCGAGCATGGTGGCACATGCCTATAGTCCCAGCTACTCGGGAGGCTGAGGCAGGAGGATCGCTTAAGCCCAGGAGTCTGAGGTTGCTGTGAGCTAGGCTGACGCCACGGCACTCACTCTAGCCCGGGCAACAAAGAGAGACTCTGACTCAAAAAAAAAAAAAAAAAAAAATCAAATTTACTCAGTATCTATTATGTACACCAGGCCAGAAGCCATGGTAATACAAAGATGGGCATTGTCACCATATATAGTGACTTACAATTAGACCAAAAATAATTTTTTAAGACTCAGCTATAAAGAAAACATTGTTTTAATTAATCTGTGAAGAATTTTGAATGATGTAACTTTAAAAACATTCTATATATACGCAACATACATCCACATACACACATATAGTCATATCTTCAGATGTAAACCAGTACACTGAAACTTCATAAACATTATCATTAATCATTAAATATTAATAATATGGTTAAAATGATAGCTAACATTTAATGAGCATTTATTATGAGCCAGGCAGTAAACTAAGAGCTTTATACGTATTCCTTATTCTCCCCTCTCCCATGAAACAAGTAGTATATCAACTTTATTTTATAAACAAGAAAATTTAAGCCTTACAAATATTAAGGCTCTTACCCAAGGTTGCCTAGCTACTAAATGCAGAGAATTCTAAAGCCCCTGCTCTTAACCACTATGTATACCTCCTTTCCAAAGTCAAATCATACTTCTCCCATGTCATCATCTCCCACAAAAGAGTTATGTATATCTCTATCACTGCAAGATAAAAATCATTAAATACAAGAAATTTCTCCACTCTACCTATATGTTGTAATAAGAACTAGACCAGGAAATTACATAGATATTACCCTCCCCGTGCCTATTTTCATGTTCATATTTCATCCTTTACTGCTCACACTTTACTACTTGTTCCTTAACCACTCAATCTCAACCTGAAACATTTATACTCTTATTTGAAGGTATTTGTAAGAGAAATATCCCTGTATTACAACAAACTCAATTAGCTGACCTACTATGTTTAAATTACCATTTAAAAGGAATAGGATTCTTTACTTACCTAAATTGTACACCTGTCCACATTAAGAATTTAAGTAACTCATAATAACATGTGTATATATAACACCAAGGATAAAAGAACAAGAGCCAAGTAACTAAGAAAATGTAGGGTGATTACCCCAGCTTAGTAAAGTCATTGCAACTAAGCACAAACTTAGCTAAGTTTCCTAGCAACCAATGAAAAATGGGAACCATGTTTCTAGCTATTGAAAAGAATAGCAGCTCATTAACATATAAAATTTTTCATTTAGAGAAACTCTCATAAAAGTATTAAAACAATAGTATCACTAAGTTTTGTTAATGTCATTTGTTTCTTTAGTGACACAAACCATCTGTATATGCAGTTATTCACATTAACCACTTCTTTAAGCTGTGATTCTCAATCATGGGCAATTTTGTGCCCCAGGGGACATTTACCAAAGTCTGGAGACATTGTTGGTTCCAACTAGGGGGGTGGGAGTTGCCACTGCCACCTAGTGGGTAGAGGACGGAAATACTGCTAAATATTCCACAGGACAGGCCCCCACAATTACCCACCTCAAAATATCACTAGTCTGAGTTAATAAATAATGGATTTCTCCACGACATAATTTTAAATTACAGGCATATTTACAAACTAGTCTGGGAACCAGATTATGTATTTAGCTTTCTGGGGACTGAGAAATAGAAAAGGGATGTGTTGTGGCTTAATAAACCCAGCAAAATAAAAAGCTAGGATATTAGACAACTTCCTTAAAATGATCCCTCTTAAATAGTTTCAACTATACTATATCATAATAATAAATCATAAAGACACTTATATATTGTAGGATGAACTGAACTCCAAAAGCACTACATTTATGTGGCCCAAGTGACAACTGTTGTGAATAAAGACTTTAACCTGCCCGGTAGAAAGCCAAGGAGATGGGCTACATTAGAACATCTAGCTTTGTGTTACTTAGTATGAAAGCTAAAAGTTATGAACTGTCTGGCACAGAAGATTGTCCTGCCCAGAAAAATCTAAGGGAAATATGCATGACTTGGGATATTTGTTAAAATATAATCCGTTAAAACTTACCATATGATCCAACAATTGTATCCCTAAGTATTTAATCCAAAGAAATGAAACCTATGTCCAAATAAAAATCATGTACATGTATACAATTGTTTGTAGCACCTTTACTTGTAAAAACAAAAACTGGAAAAAGCCAAAACGTCCCTTAAAAAGTGAATGGCTAAACAAACTATGGTATACCTATACCATGGAATACTACTCAGCAATAAAAAAGAATAAACTATTGAGACATACCACAACTTGGCTAGAACTCAAGAGTATTAGTTATGTTAAATGAAAAAAGTCAATCTCAAAAGGTCACATACTGTATGATTTCATTTACACAATATTCTCAAAATGACAAAATGATAGAAATGGAGAAAATATAATAGTGGTTACTAGGGATTAGAAATCACTGGGGGAAGGGCACACTACTGTATAATACCTTGGTAACTTCCAGTAACCTATCATTATTTCAAAATAGAAAAGTTTTAAAATAATGAAGCTAAATTTTATAATTTACTAAACTGAAAACCACCTGGATTTTGTTTCCCAAACCCAAAAGGTCTTGGTATACCTGACAGTCATCTATATTGTCAACAGTAACCAACGAGGCCTTCTTTGTTTCATTCCTGAAATGACAGCTGATGGATGACAATATCACTTAGAAGGATGCTGGTTTTCTAATTTGTTTTGGCAGGAGGATATATATCTAGCTAATCAGTCAGTAGACATATAGAATAAAGTAGTGAACAAAACAAGACACAGTTCCTGACTTCATGGAACTAGAAGAGTCTAGAGAAAAATAATTAAACACATATTTACAAATAATTTGTAATTGTAAGTACTCAAACTGCTGCTATGAGGATCCTAAGTATAGGCTACTATACTTAAGTGGACTTGTCTATCCAGTAATTAACTTACATAGCAAAATTTGAGGTGATTTTTATTTTATGCTCTATTTTTTTATATTTTCCAGGTTTTTCATATTAAATATTAGTTATTCTCATAACCAGAAAAATGTTATTGGGGAAAATTTACATCCTTGAAAAACTCATCCATTGTTAGCAATACTGATCAGTTATAACAAAATATCTAGTCTGAACTACAATGTAATGGCTACAATATACTTAAAACTATGATCCAAACTTGTAATATTAACAATATTTCATACACTGACCAATTTTAACAGTAAAGAAAGATGAGAGTACACATAATTCTCATTTATTCAAACCCGCGATAGGGATCAAACATGACACTTCTATAAAATAAAATATTTGAAGTTCTTCATTTATAAATTTTCTATGTTGTACTTGAAATTTTTGATCCTGCCCTATGGGCTTCTTCTCTTGGCTGATGTTAAACTGTATCCTTTCCCTGTAATAAATCTTAACTGTGAGAGTAACAGCATTCAGCAAGTTCTATGAGTCCTTCCAGTAAATTATCAAACCTGAGGGTGGTTTTGAGAACTCCCAAACTTGCAATTGGTGTTAGTGAGGCCAGTCTTGGAGACTGTCCCCTTTAACTTCACAGTTGGCTGAACTCTTACAGTTGGTACCAGAGGTGAGGGTGGTGTTAGGGATTGTGACTTCGAACTCCTCAAATACATTGCTCTTGCAATTGTCCCTTTCTTGCCCCCTTCTCTTGCTTCATCAATTTCTCCTCTCTAATTATTCATTCCAATCAATATATAAATACGATTTACTATCTTTCCATCTCTAAAAAAAATCTTTCTGGACCTTACATCTTCCTCTACCTATGAACCCATTTTTGTTTTCCTATATCAAAAAATAATGGGAAAGAACTGTCCTAACTCACTGTTACCACTTCTTTTCTTCCCTTTTTCTCATGAACATTTTCCAGTCAGGCTTTTGCCCCCATCCATCCACCAAAAATACCCATCATCTTGATCAATCATTCCAAAGGCTGGTTTTCAATTCTCATCTTACTTGACCAATCAGCAAACTTTGATACAGTTAATAATTCTCTCAGTTTTAGAACACTTTGTTCACTTAGCTTCTATGATTTTACACTCTCTTGGCTGCCCCCCTAATTCAACAGGCTGCTCCTGCTCAGTCTTACAGGAGGAGTCCTTCATGTTCCCAATGTCAAAATGTTGGAGGGCTCCTGGACTGAATCTTCGGACCTTTTTTCTTACTACCTTTATTCACTTCTTAAGTGACCTCTTTCAATACCATGACTTTAAATACCCTGACCTCTCCCCTTAACTCCAAACTAATATACCCAACTGTCTTCTTGAGACATCCACACTTCGATAATAATAGGTCACTCAAATTTAATAGGTGCAAAGCCAAACTCCTCAGCTGTTCCCCCAGATTCTTAATTTCAGTAATGGCAACACCATTCATCCAATTACTTTGACTTTGAAGTCATCCTTAACTCTGTCCTCCTGTACTCCACATCCAATCTATCAGCAAATCCTAGATATCACACCAGCTCTACCTTCAAAATATATGGTAAAAGCCTGGGCAACATAGTAAGACCTTGTCTCTACAAAAGAGAGAAAAAAATTAGCCAGGCATGGTGGTGTACACCTGTAGTCCTAGCTACTAGAGAGGCTGAGGCAGGAGGACTGCTTGAGCCCAGGAGCTCAAAGCTGCAGTAAGCTTTGATCACACCACTGTACTCCAGCCTGTCCAACAGACTGAGACCCTCTCTCAAAAAACAAACAAAAAAAAAGGTAAATATCCCAAACTGACTACTTTGCATTACCTCCATAGCTATCACACTATTCAAAGTCACCACCATCTCTTACTCAAATACAGCAAGAGCCTTCTAACAGGTTTCCCTGCTTCGCTGCTGTTCAACTGTTTTGCATACAGCTGCCAAAGGTATCTTTTTGAAACATACATTCAGATCATATTATTCCAGTGCTCAAAACTTTCCAGCAGTATCCCCTCTCCCTCAGAATAAAATCTAAAATCCTTATGGGCTACAATATAAGGTCTTTCAAGGTCTAGCCTTCAACTATTCCTTGGACCTTATGACTCCCCTTCTTCACTCACTCAGCTCCAATTAGAAATGGTCTCTTTGCTATACTTCAGATGTACCAAGTATGCTCTAGCCACAGGGCTCTTGCTTGCTAGTCCTTCTGCCTGTGCAACACTTTTTCCAGGTGTCTGCTCACCATCCTAAAATAGCATACAGATTGCATTTTTCTCTTTCCTCTTACTCTGCATATTTCTTTGCATAATGTTTATCATTATCAGACCTATTTGTATCTCATATGGGTTCTTAAAAGAAATAGGAAGCTCCTAAGCTGATAACATTTATATAAAGTTAGGAACTTAACAGCATTTCCCAAAATGTATTCTACAAAACTTTATAGACAGTATTCACTTTATATACTAGTATGGGGCTGAATAAATGACCATGAAAGCTGAAATCATACAAAAGAATAATAATTAATGGGACATTATCCCATGGCCTTTAAAAATTTTTGTCAAAATATTAAAAACTCTATAACTGTCAGTTACAAATGCACAGGGAAATGAAAAAAAAATTTAGTTCACTATAATTTAAAACATTAAAAACAATGAAGGTGTTTTAAGGCCAGGCATGGTGGCTCGCACCTATAATCCTAGCTATTTGGGAGGTTGAGGTGGGAGGATCGCTTGAGGCCAGCCTGGGCAATATAGCGAGACTGTCTCTAAAAAATAAAAAATAAGTAAAGTGTTTTAATTCTTTGTAAAAATCTTATCAAGAGTTGTTTGAACAGTGGTTCCCTTCTACTAATATTATCACTGACAGTTGAGAGTGAGCATCTTTTCCTTAGCTTAGCAAATTGTCATACTCAGAAGGAATATGTTTGGATTAACTTCCAACATTTTTTCCTTTGCACTTTCAATGTTGTGAAATATCTCCAAGAATTTCTTTAATGTGAAGTGTTTTGCCAGTCTCACTTTCTCTGAAACATCTTCATCTTTTTCATCACAATCACTTTTCTCATTTGTATCAATGAGTTTGCCTTCATTAAGCACCTGCAGTGCATATCTAGATTCTCTCAAATAGCAGCAGTGTCAACATTCCCATGGTCAGCAATTTCTTCTGTAATTCTACTTACACTGGATATGGATTTCATTTCCAGCACTATCACTTTTCATTTCTTTGTTACATTTTTATCTTTGTTGGCCAAAGTTCCTCTTTCAATTATACAAGTTTGTAAAATGTCATATAGGTTTATTGTTGGGAGCAAAGGAAGCAACACCATTACAAGCTTTGTTATACGTGCATGAACTGACAGATAAACAGTGACCAATCACTGAAAAAATCTAAAAGTGGCATGAATGGTCACTAATTGTGACAGGCATCTGTTACTTACATAGTGATATGTGGACTGAACAGATAACAGCTAAGTTTGTACTTTATGCAATTACTCCGTTAATATACCATGGTAAGAGAAATTTGAATGGTGGTGTTGGGGGAACAGGTGTTACTTAACTAAACTGTGGTAAATGAAATTCACGCATATCAGAACTGTACAAAGCGAGGCCTGCTTGTATTTCCATAAGATATCTGTTTCCTCATGCATGGAATGAGAATAATAATAATAGTACTACTATCTCAAGGATGTTTTGAGAATTAAATTAAAGATGACATATAAAACATTTCAATACAGTGCCTGGCACTAAAGGGCATTCACTAAATATTAGCTCTTACTTTTGGTAGGTAATATGTCAAAAAAGAAAAGAAAAAGAGCCCCATGATGTATTGTAATCATATTAATTAAAAGCAAATCAATTTCTTTACTATAAAACTTCTCAGACCTTTTAATATCCTAATAAGCATGCTGAATCTTCTACAATAATTTACCAGCAATTTTTAAAATAATTTTACCAATTATTATTTTACCAATAATTATTAAAATCTATCTGGACCATAATTTAGCAAATGCTGGATCAAAGTTCTAATATAATTAGGAAATAGTTATATTTTTTATAAAAATAATATTACCATTTTCAAAATCCTGCCACAAAACGAACCATTTTCAAAGTTAAATTCCTATCTCCTAAAACTAACAAAATGTTTTCACGTGTGAAAGTCACGTTAGGTGAATAGCCTTGATCTATAATCTATAAAGAACCCCTTCAGATTCACCACGGCACTCTAGCCTGGGCAACAGAGTGAGACTCGGTCTAAAAAAAAAAAAAAATGAAGATCTACATATATTGATAGCAAACACAACCACAAGCCATATGCACAATTAAATGCTAGACTTATCTCAAGCACCTCTGCTTGGTACATCTCTTACGAGATAATAATCCATTGTATAATAATAAGAAGAAATATAACACTCCAAGGTGTGACAATACATACTCTTTGCTCTTCATACTTACATAACGAATGTGGTCAATTTAGGTACTGAAAGAAAAAGGTCCTACTTTTCTAATGTCAAGTTTCTAGATCAGTCTAACCAAAGAGCACACTAATAGAACACATGATAATTTTAAAGTATTATCCTTTACAATTTGGCTAAATGAATTAAGACTTTCTTAATACTATTCAAACAAAGCTAAAACCAGAAAAAAACTAGATGCTGAAATAAGACAAAGCTGATAAACCAATCTCAAATTTTTTTGTGTTCAGTTTTTTAAAAATCTTTGATTATTCTGACCGACAGATTTTACATAAATTATGCAAACAATTACTGAGTCAGGATTTTTACATGCATCACTTCATTTAATCTTACTTAGAGAAATTAAGTAATTTGGTCAAATGTCCCACGTACAGTAAGCTACAGGGACAACACTTGAATCCAAGTCTGAAGAATTACATACACGGAATTTGTGAGATACGTTCTTTTTTTTTTTCATTATCCATATATTTTATCCTAACAACTCTATCTCTGGAATTTATCCTACAAAAACCTTGCACAATTACTCAAAGATATAGGCACAAAGATGTTTGTTCTCACTCTGTCACCCTGGGTAGAGTACAGTGGTGTCATCATAGCTCACTGCAGCCTCAAACTCTTGGGCTCAAGCAATTCTCCAGCCTCAGCCTCCTGAATAGCTTGGCCAACAGGCACATGTCACCACACCTGGCTAATTTTTTTCTACTTTTAGTAGAGATGGGGTCTCGCTCTTACTCAGGCTGGTCTCGCACTCCTCGCATCTTGGCCTCCCAGAGTGCTAGGATTATAGGCGTGAGCCACCATGCCCAGTCTGAAATACATTCTTTAACACAAATATGACAATTTGTAAAATTTTTTATATTTGAATATATAATTAGTAAAATTCTGTTTTTGTCTTTTTGTTTCTTTTGTGAGACAGAGTCTCACTCCATTGCCCTGAGTAGGGTGCTATGGCATCAGCCTACCTAACAGCAACCTCAAACTCCTGGGCTCAAATGGTCCTCCTGTCTCAGCCTCCCGAATAGCTGGGACTACAGACATGTGCCACCACACCTGGCTAATTTTTTCTATTTTTAGTAGAGATGGGGTCTCACTCTTGCTGAGGCTGGTCTCGAACTCCTGACCTCAAGCAATCCTCTCGCTTCCGCCTCCCAGAGTGCTACGATTACAGGTGTGCAACATTACCCCTGTCATTAAAATACTTTTACAAGGAATTCATATGATTAAAATATTGGATGCTGCCAGAACATTGTATACCTTCCTTTTTTTTTTTTTTTTGAGACTATAATTTTCTGTGGTATTCTTTTGTTTCTGAAATACCAAAATTTAGTCTATGGCCATACCACCCTGAACATGCCTCATGTCGTCTGAAATAGCAAAATTTAAATGAAAATTTTTTCATTTGTCCTTGAAGAGATGTTTAAAGCAATGAAAATTTCCTCAATGATTTTCACCCTACTTTCTTTTTGAAAGTGTCTTTTACTTCTTCAAATCAGATCTTTACATAGTTATTTTTTACATAGTCTCTATTTTCTACTGGAAATTCATAAATTATGAGAACAAGCAAAAGTAATATAATTACTGCACTATATAATAAAAGAAAAACCTATACATTCTCACAAAATATAACATTTGTTAAATAGTTGGTCCCTAAGTTTAGGACAAAAAATATCTATAAACACCTGAACACTTTTCTCCAAAACTAATAACTATTTTATTTATGCACACTGCTGTATGCATTATTTCTTCTTCTTCAAATCTTATGCTATTGTATCATACCATGCTGCAGCAACATCCATTTCTGTGCACACCATGCCTTTTCTTAACTATGGTAAGTTTCTAAGAAGTGTGCCATCGTAACTGTAGTTGCTGTCAGAATCATTATCAATTTTCTTGCTCTCTCACTCCTGGTAACCAAAATGTATGGAGAAACACCTGAACTCCTTTCTAATCTAGCACTGACTGGGTCTTGCTGTTGTTCTGAAACTTTAATTGACCTAATAAAAAGAAAATAAAAAATTTCCACCATGGGCACTAAATAATTTGGTGTTAAAAAAAATGAGACAAGCACTAGTTGTGTGCTTGAGTTGTGTGCTTGCTACACTGATTGAGTAACAATTTATTTTATTATATTCCTTTATTTTCAGTGTATCATCAAAATTACAAATATCTGTATTAACATTTTAAAATTATATTACTTCATAAATAATTATCAACAGATTAACATTAACTTCCTTTATCTGAGTACATTTCAGTGATTTGTTTTTTACAATAAAAATCTAGGAAATGTTATTACAAATACATTTCATTCTATCTTATGCTCTTAACCTCACCACATTTTGTAATTGAAATAGCTTTAAGCTGGCAATATGCCGAATGTTTTAAAGACAATTAGCAGAACAGAGCGCCACTTACTGGCTTTTAGTTATCATTCACAGAATACTTAAAAGAGAAATACTATAACAATTTCATTTTCTGAGCTTGATAATAAATTTTAATGGATTCACACCACTCTAAGACAAGAGTACAGCAGCCCTTCTGCTGCGTATTCTGATAGAAAATTATTTTAGAATTACCTTTCAATGTCGAAACATAGTATCAGAAAACACCCATATAAATCAAGAGAAATTCATATAAATACATCCTTAATAAGTAAAATGAGCCATAGAGTAGATGTTCTTTAAGAGGTTATACTTATAAAGATAAAATTATTATTTTCTCAATTTTCTAGCTCTAAACCAAATGTGTTTGCTTATTAATTGATTGGCTTTAAAAAACAATTCAACAATATGAACTCCCCCCCCAAAAAAATGCCCAAATGACATAAAAATAAATAAGTTGAAAAAGCTAAAGCTAAATGTAAAAAAAAAGAGAGAGATTTAAACTAGTTTCAAACTCAGCATTACCTTTTTATGGGCATGATTTTCACTCACCTAAAGCTTACATTTTTATGAATCAGCTAAGAACTTGATACAATAGTTTTACTTTCAAAGGCTAATAATAGCATTCTAGTCAAGAAAGACAGGAAGCTTAGTTACCTTGGTTTGGTTGCATATTCATATTTGGTCTGGGGCCATAGTTTCCCATTGGTTGCCCCTGACTCATTGTCATTTGATTCTGTACTGGCATGCTCTGTGATGATGGCACGGAATGGTTGTAACCTCCCATGGATCCATGGCTACTTGAAGGCATATTCATGGAATTGTTTGTCATATTGAGTTGATTGGGTCCAGGTCCCTGCATAGGCATATGGTTAGGCCCTTTGAAGAAAAATGATCAGAACCAAAATATGAAAGTTAAACAGATGGTCCATACAAAAGTACTTTAAAAAGCTTTTTATCTTTTTGCATTATAATACTAAACAATAACTTGAGTTTTTAATCAACAGCAACAAATGACAGCAAATACTGTGAAACAGATGTTATTCCCATTGTACAGATTAAGAAACTGATGGTTTTGAAAAGCCAAAACATTCTGAAAAAGAAAAATAATGGAGGACTAGCTTTATGAGATAGCAAAACATTATCATAAAGTTGGAGTAATTATTATAAAAGTGTAAATACTAGAACATAAATGAGTAGACAGAACAGTATCTAAAAATAGAACCAAATACATAGTTTAGTAAATGATAATAATGGTGATATTAAGTATCGGGCAATAGAAAACTAATTCAGTAAATGGTGGTGTGACAACTGGGTAGCCATCTGGAAAAATAACAAATTGGATTGCTATCTCATTCCTTCCACTAATTCCATATTGATAAAAAATTTAAACTTGAAAAAAGTAAGAAAACAAGGAACCATAAAAGAATTTCAAAAAGAAGAATTTTAAAAATAATCTTGGAATAGTAAAGCCTTCTTAAGTATGCCAGAAAACCCAGAGCCATAAAATATTAATTAGAAAAATAAAAAATGTAAACATGACCAAAAAACACCCCAAAACAATAAAAAGATAAATTGGGGGAAAAAATTACAACACATACCACAGACCAAACTAATTACTTAAGATATAAAGTAAGTAAAAAGACCACCATCAGTAAAAGAATGGGCAAAGGACATAAAGTTCTTTCAGTTCATTAAGTTCAAACTACAAAAAGGTTTGTAAGCATGAAAAGATTGATTGCTTCACTTATAACAAAAAGGCAAATTAAAACTACGAGAACCAACATTCATCTTCCAGATTCTCAAAAATCAAAAGTTTGTTCCAACTATATTAGAAGAAAGAAGCACCTTCAAACACTGCTGAAGGAATAAAAATGTTATTTATATTCCACGGGGAACCAAGGATGGAACCAAGCCTAAGGAAATCTGTTATGACAAACAGCAATTCAAATGAAGCACAGTTGTCCCTCAGTGTCTGTGGGGGATTGGTTCTAGGACCTCCCACAGATTCCAAAATATGTGAATGCTCAAGTCCCTGGTATAAAATGGTATGCTATTTGCACATAACCCATACACATCCTCCCGTATACTTAATCATCTTTAGATTACTTACAATACCCAATACAATTTGTAAATGCTATGTAAATAGTTGTTATACTGTATTGTTTAGGGAATAATGACAAGAAAAAAAGTACCTGTTCAGTAAAGACAGAATTGTTTTTTCCCTATTATTTCTGATCCACAGTTGGTTGAATCCACAGATATAGAACCCATAGATAGGGAGGGCTGACTGTACTATTTCTATATAGAGCAATTTGGGATTCCAAGATGGCGGCAAAGGGGCAAACTAGCCTCACTCTCCCCAGTAGAAAACGAAAAATGGATACACAGTGCCTAAATTTTCACCAGCAACAACCCAGAGCTCAAGTATGAGGATGATGCAGTTTCCAAGGCGACAGAGAAGTGGGAAAACTCTGAGAAGACAGTAGGAAACTCAGACTTCCATATTTGCAACACATTCTCCCTCCCACCCCTGCCCCACCTTCCTGCCTGGCACCAAGGGCAGGGGAGAACTCTCCCCACAACCCATGGTTTCTACACTGGAAAAAGTGAAGCTGAAGTAGTAAACTAGCTTCCCCACATCCTTGAGTTCCTTGGCAGGAAACTTACGGTTTCCTTGGTCCATGGGAATCATCATGACTATCTAAAGGGAGAGATATTCCTGAGGACAGGCAGAGATAAAGGAGGGAGCCTACCATCCCCAGCCCTGGAAACTTGGTCAAAGGAGATGCCAAATCAGAATGGCTGTTCAGCAGCACCCATGCTATAGGAGGTACATTCTACAGGTTCCCTGGGCACAAACCCCTACCAAGCCTTTCCACACTGCTCAGATAATCCCTTTGGGACCTCTCCCATTCAGGACAGGCAGCACTCCAACCATTTACTAGAGCCGAGGTGAATCTGAGTTTAAGGCACTATCTAGAGCTGAAAAGATGGCAGCAACCTAGTGGCAAAAATTTGCTTAGCAAATATATTCAATAAAAACAAAAATAAGCTGGACAGAGAAAACTGGAATAACTAACTAATCCTTCAACACAAAGACATAGATGTACACCCACAAGAAACAACAACAAACAGGGAACCATGACCTCCCCCCAAAAGGACAAAGTAAAAATCCAGTGACTGACCCTAACAAAATGTTGGTTTGTGAGGTCTCTGACCAAGAATTCAAAATAGCAGTTTTAAGGAAACTCAGTGATCTCTAAGATAACACAGAAAAGCAAATCAGAAATTTATCAGAGAAATTTAACAAAGAGATTGAAATAATAATTTAAAAAAATCAAACAAATCCTAGAACTTAGAAATATATTTACTGAACTGAAGAACTCTTTAGAGGTTCCCAACAGCAGAATGAACCACACTGAGAAAACAATCAGTAAGCTTGAAGGCTGGCTATCTGAAAATATGCAGAGGAAAAAAAGAAAAAAAAAAAAAAGGAAAAAAGACTGCCTACAAGATATAGAAAATTAGCTCAAAAAACAAAATCTACGAATTATCTGTGTTCAAGAGGAAACTGAACAAGAGCAAGGGGTGGAAAGCTTATTCAAAGAAGTAACAGAAAACTTTCCAAAACTTGATAAAGATATAAACATCCAGGTACAAGAAAGGTCCTAGAACACCAAATAGATTCAACTCAAAAAAGACTATCCCTCCAACCCATGGAGGAGCAGGGAAAAAAATAAATTAATTAATTAAAAAAAAAAAAAAAAAAAGACAATCCCAGGACATATAATAATCAAACTCTCAAAAGTCAAGAACAAAGAAAGAATCCTCAAAGTAGAAAGAAAAAAAGCAGCAAATAACATATAAAGGAGCTCCAATTCATCTGGCAACAGACTTTTCCATAAAAATCCTACAGGCCAGGAGGGAGTGGAAATGACATTTTCATAGTGCTTACAGAAAAAAAAAAAACAAAAAAAAACTGTCTTCCAAGAATATTACACCCAGCAAAATTATTATTCAGATATGAAGGAAAGATAAAGTCTTTCCCAGACAAACAAAAGCTTAGAGAATTCATCACCACCAGACTCATCTTTTAAGAAATGCTAAAGGGAGATCATCAACCTGAGGAAAAAAAAAAAAACACTAATGTGCAAAAGAAAACTTTTCAAGGTTTAAAACATACTGCTAAAATTAATACTCTGTTACTGTGGTGTGCAATTTGGCAATAACTATCAAATTTTAAAATGCATATATATCTTTAATTTAGCAATTTCAGTTCTAGGAATTTATCCCACAGATACACAAGTATTTGGGTGCATCTGTGTAGGGATGAAAAAAATATATATGTATATGCATTATATATACTTACAGGCATATTCATGGCAGCATAATTTGTAATATCAAAAGGCTAAAAACCTATATTTTCATCATTAAGAGAAATGTTCAAATAAATTAAAGTATACCCATAAAAAAGAATGTAATGCAGTCACCAATAAGATAGCCCTTTAAATACTGAATATAATGATGGCCTCCAAGATTATCTTTAAAAGAGAAAGAAAAGACATAAAACACTGTTTAATGGGTGCTACTATTTGTGTTTTTTAAAGAAAAACAAATACATACATGCATTTTTGTACATAGAGTATCTCCTGATGAATAACTAGAAACCAATGCCACTCTGGAACTAAGAGTCTGGCTGTATACCCTGTAATACCTTTTGATTTTGGCTTCACAGGCAGGTATTATCTAGTTTTCAAAAAATCCATTAATTTATTTTAAAAAAGAACTTGAGACTTAGAGGTTATTTGACCAAGATCAAACAAGTATCTCTGAAACTGAGATTATAAAGTGAAATATTAAAAACAAAACTAAAATAGGAAATAAAGAGCCATGATGCAAATCTGTGTGCATAAAAACGCTGGGTAAATGGTACAAGGAACAAATAAATATAAGTTATTGGCCTTCCAATTTCTTGTACACCTAACTATAACTTCATTAAGTATCGTCAGGAGAAGCTCAACGATTGTTTTGGAAGCTCTACAGTATTCTGGACAACCTAGGTCATAACTGGTTCATAATCTCTGGCTTATAAAAATATATAACTACTCCAGATAGCCTTACACAAAACACAGAATGTTATGTTAACAGTAACTGCATTGCTGCTCAAATGCTTCTTCAGCCTCAAGCTTGAATGTTATATAGAGAAGACAAGTCAAAATCTTAATTAAAGGTACCACCATGAAAAGTCACAAAACTCCTAACTAGCTAACCTGCACTAGCAATACCTTTCCAGTTCTAAAAACAATGTGTTCTGGTGAGCTAAATGTGGATTTGGCAAGAAAGTTTCTCCTGACTACAATCTGACTATAAACTGAAAAGTAGTTATGTCTTCCACAGTGAGTGTGAGCCCTCAATGTTGCAAGCCTTAGAAGGAAATAGGAGACAGCCACCAGAATACCACTGCCCTCCTACAAGATCAGTCATACGTCAATCTGTGCTCTTGTTTTTTTTTATTATGCTCATCTTTGGACACCAATACTATCAAACAACACAATCAGCTAGAAAAGAACACTATCTTAAGGATGCTAATTACTAATTTTTTTTTTTTTTAGAGACAGGGTCTTGCTTTGCTGCCCAGGCTGGAGTGCAGTGGCCAGATCAGAGCTCACTGCAGCCTCAAACTCCAGAGCTCAAGTGATCCACCTGCCTCTGCCTCCCAAAGCACCGGGATTACAGGCGTGAGCCACCACGCCTGGCCTCTAATCACTAGTTTTAATAATAAATTGTTCTGTTATTTTAATTTGCTTCCATTATTGCTAATTGTTTCTTTTTGTTAATGAAAACAACTTTTGTTTTTAAAAAGTAAAAATATGCTCATGTTAAATGTAGAGAATACTCCACCAAAAATTATGGGTATGGGTTGTTGCTGTTGTTACAAAAACAAAATAGTTTAAAGATACTTTTTAGACTAAAAATTCAAACCAGCAAAAGGTAACTAAATAAACATCCAATGGGCTAAAGATATTCCAGTTGACTCCAAACTTAAAATGGATAAATGAAAAGGAAATGGCTCACTGTATAAGAAAGCTCACATTATTTTTCAGCTTTTAATTTTGCTTTAAAAATCAATTCCCATTTTTATGTTTTGCTACAAACATATGCATTCAAACAAATCTAAAATCAGCTTCAATAATATCAACGAGAAAAATACTAAATACACTAGCCCTTTAGAGACTGTATGTTTCTTTTCCCCCATGTGTTTTTCCCACTGATACTGTTTCTGAGATCAATCAATTTTTAAGTAAATAAAAACTCAGGGAAATATTACAGTACTTTTTTTAAAAACAAATTTTAATTCTTAAGCCATGGCATAATGCCTTTTTTTTTCCAAAAAGCTTCTAACCAACTGTATTGCATAGTTTCAGACAGACTAAATTTAGCCAGTTCTGTTCATCAGAGGAATGCTGTGTGTCAGCTACATCAAAGCCCAAGGGCAGCCTGATAAACACTGAATACAGGTCACGTAGCTCTGTAGCTAACAAACTCTAAGAGAGCCTGTACTCGGGGGCATTCAAAGCAGTTTTGTCATCAACAATCTAGTATCCCTTGAGCCCCCATGTCGTTTCAGTTGCTAAGCAACTCTGGTGTTAATGTCTTAGAGGAGAAAAACTTACCAGGCATCTGGCCGTTCATCTGGTTCTGCATGTGTGGTGCAGGAGGACCCCCACCTACCATTCCATCTGAAGGCATGTTGTGAGAGCGTGGAGGTGGGGGAGGGCCGCTCTGATTCATCCCTCCAGGACCCATAGGCATATTCTGTGTGGGTGGCTGAAAGAACACAGTTTAGTAAAACAAGAGAAACAGTTAGACTAATATATTAAAGATGCATATGGTATAACAGTTGCTGATATTATTAAACTGCATAGGAATAAAAACACAAATGCATTTCAATTTTCTCTAATGCATTTTAATCATGAACTTAATATAATAACATATTTAATACCCAAAATTTTAAAGTATATTTTACTTTATAAAATCTCAATACTGAAAATAAAAATTTTAACATTCTATACAAAAAGAATTCTCCTTTATTTATATAGAAAATTTCTAATGTGTCTATTGTTATGATTTAAATTGTGTTAAAGAAATTAAGTCTCCTTTCATTATTATTTGGATATGTTTATTATTAATCATAGATTTTATCTGAAAAGTCAGAATAACAACTAGAAGAGCCATTAAGTCCCAAAATGTGATATATTTTATATTGTTTGGGGTGGGGGGGAATAGTGGCAGCAGAGGAATGTTTCAAAACATAGACAATAGTTCAGTTCAACATTTTTGTGCCGATTACTGCTATAGATTGGAAACGTTACTGATGGCCTCCAAGGGTACAGAGACAGCTGCCTCAAAAGGATGCCTTTGGCAAATTTCCTAATGAAATTTTGAAGAAAACCACTGACTAACCTTGAGAGTTCACAAAAGGGTGAAAGGAAAAACATAAATATAAGATGGACTGCAACACCTGGCTCTCTTCTTAGGGTTATTTTGGTAGCAAAAGCAAATGGTTAGTTTCTTTCCAAACCCCCATTTTTAATCCTGCAGGAGGGAGGCTTTATTCTTTACAAATCTACCTGTCTTCTTTCTCTACTTCCATGTTCGAAATCTAATACCAATTCCTATATTGTCAGTGGTTCTCTTCCTCCCACATTTTTAGATGGTCATTTAATTACTGTGTACCTTTCCAGACTTTCTGAACACAATTCTCTCTGGCATACTTAATATAGATATACAATGCTCTTTAGCCATTACATGTCAACACTCAAATCATCAATCAGTTAATCACAAACATCTAAAAAACAACCAAGTGCTACTCTAATAGCACCCATTCAAAAATCAGAATTTTAATTTCTTTACTACTAAATCCAGATAATAGCTGCTCTTTATTTTTTCTTCAATTCTCATCTTAATTTTTTTATCCAACTTGTATTCTTTAAACACTTAATAACCTGTTAAGTTTTCACACACACAGAAAGTCAACTCAGTGTCACATACCTTACTTTTAATTAACCTTTTTATTTATCATCATGGCAACAGCAACTAATGATGTTTTATTAGTTAAACTGTAAAAAAAATGACCTCACTACTGAGAGCGAAAAATGAATTTTTAATAGCAAATTTGGACAAGAATATAGGAGGAAGGATTTTTGTTTTCATACAGAAGAGGGTCAAGGTCACCCAGGTTTGGAGAAATAATGGAAATAGAGGATAATAAAATGACATCTCTAAAAATCTAAGACAAAAAAAGAAAATATGAAAATAAACCAATCAAGCTAGAATTCGGTGCTAAGAGAAAATATTCTTCATGTGAAGATAAAGTAAAAATAGTTTCAGATGAACAAAAAGGTAAGAGAACTTGTTAGAGGAATACATCAAACTAAAAGAAAATGACCTCACATGGAAGCACAGAACTGGAGTAGTTAATGGAGAGGAATGGGAAAGTAAATATATGTAGCTAAATATAAATTAATATTGGCTTTAAAACAATAGTAACAATGATTTGTTTGGCTTAAACATATGTAGAAGTATAAAATATAAAACTAGACTAACACAAAAGACAGCAAGCTAAATGAAGTTAAATTGTCAAAAGGTGCTTGTATTTTTCAGCAAGTGTTAAAAGTATAAATTTAGGCCAGGTGTGGTGGCTTACACCTGTAATCCTAGAACTCTGGGATGGGAGGCCGAGACAGGAGGCTCACTTGAGACCAGGAGTTCAAGACCAACCTGGACAACACAGGGAGACCCCCATCTTTACAAAAAATTAAAAAATTAGCTGGGGATGGTGACATGCACCTGTACTCCTAGCCACTTGGGAGGCTGAGGTAGGAGGATCACTTGAGCCCAGGAGTTTGAGGTTGTAGTGAACTATGATCACACCACTGCATTCTATCCCAGGCAACAAAGTGAGACCCTGTCTCAAAAGAAAAAATAAATAAATAAAAAGAATAAAGAAAATAAAGAAAATTAAGAAAGCCAAAAGCTAATTCTTTGAGAATTTTAATAATTGATAACCCCTAGTAGGAATAATCAAGAAAAGAGAATATTCAAATTTTGGAGAAATTAAAAGGGGGTAAGGGCATCAGTACATACCCTATAAACATTAAGAACACAGTAAGAGGACATTAAGAACAACTTTATGACAATGCATTTGATAATTTAGATGAAACAAATTCTTTGAAAAATAGAGCTTACAGAAACTGACACAAAGAATAAGAAAATCTGAAAAATTCTGTTAGAGAATTTGAATCCATAATTTCTAATCTTCCCTGAAGAAATCTCCTGACTCAGGTGGCTTCACTAGGGAATTCTTCTAAACCATTAAAGAATAAATAATATCTAACACCAATCATATACAATCTTTCAGGAAACAAAAAACCAGGGTGATCAATTCCCAATTCTTCATGAGGTCACTAAAATCTGATAAGAACATTACAAGAAGGAAAACTATAGGCCAATATATCTTTCAAGAATACAGATACAAAAACACTAAACAAAATTTTATCAAAGCAAATCCAGACTTATTAAAAAGATAATACATTATAACCAAGAAAGTTTGCTACTCCAGGAATGCAAACTGATTTCACTTTTGAAAATTAATCAACGTAATTCACCAAATTATCAAAGTAAAATCCATATAATCATCTCAATAGATTAAGAAAAAGAATATGATAAAATTCAATACCCATTCATAATAAAAACTTTCAAAAATTAAAAATAGAAGGAGCATTCTTAACCTAATAAACCTAATATATAGGCTGGGCATGGTGGCTCACGCCTAGCACTTTGGGAGGCCTAGGCAAGAGGACTGCTTGAGGTCAGGAGTTCAAGACTAGCCTGAGCAAGAGTGACACTCCGTCTCTACAAAAAATATAAAATTAAGCCGGGCATGGTGGCACGCGCCTGTAATCCCAGCTGCCCAGGAGGCTGAGGCAGGAGGATCACTTGAGCCCAGGAGTTTGAAGTCACAGATGACAATGCATTCTAGCCAGAGCAACAGAGACCCTGTCTCAAAAAAAGAAAAAAAACTAATGTATAAAAATTTTACAGCCAATGTCATCTTACTAATGAAAATATTGGACTCTTTCCCCTTGAATTCAGGAATAGGATAAGAATATCCATCAACACCACTTGTATCCAACAAAATAAATAAACTAGCAAACAAATTAATGGTATAAAGAATAAAAATAAAATAGAAAAAGCAAAAAGAAATAACCATTGGAAAAGAAGACTTATAATTGTCATTATTTGCTGATGACATGATTGAGTACACAGAAAACCTATAAAAACTATTAGAATAAATGAATATAGCAAGGTAACTGGATACAAGGTCAATATATAAAAATCAACGTTTCTATTTATTTCCAACAAGCAATTAGAAAGTGAAATTTCAAAACTCATTGCACAATGGCATCTAAAAAAATCAAATCACCAGGAATAAACCTAACAAGAGCTCTGTGATACCTCTATACTGGAACACTGTTGAGAGAAATTAGAGAGTCTACTAAATGAAGAACTGTGTCATTTTCACTGGAAGATTTAATATTGTGAAGATAATCAGTTTCCCTGATGTTGACCTAGAGATTCCATGCAATCCCAATCAAAATCCCAGCAGGCTTTTTGTAGAAATTCACAAGCTGATTCTAAAATTTAAATGGAAATGCAAAGGACATAGAATAGCTAGTACAATCTTGAAGAACACTACCAAATATCAAGATTTATTATAAGCTACAATAATTAAGATGTGGTCAGTGCAAGCATAGACAAATAGACCAAGAGAACAGAATAGAGAGTTGAGAAACAACCCACACTTACAGTTAGAACAATTTACATTCAATGCTTAAAAAATGATCTTTCCAATAAATAGTACTGGATCAACTGAATATCATATGAACAAAAATGAACCTTGACTCCTAGCTCAGATCACACACAAATTTAATTTGCAATGCACAATGAATAAAAAACCTGTTAGAAGAAAATATATGCATATCTTCATGACCTTGTCATAGGAAACTACTTCTTAAACAGGACACAGAAAGAATTACCAATTTAAAAACAAGATTGATAAATTGGACCTCATTTAAATTAGAAATTGTGCTCATCACCATTAACAGAATAAAAGGGCAATATTCAAACTGGAAGAAGATATTCTCAATGTATATAGCCAACAAAAGGCTTGTTTGAGAACACAGAACTCCTACATATCATTAATTTAAAAAAAGAGAGAACCCAATTTAAAAATGGGCAGAAAGGGGACATTTAGAAAACTTTTTTGGGATGATAGCACTGATTTGGGATGATAAATCTTGACTGTGGTGGTGGTTAAACGGATTTGTCAAAACTCATACATCTATACACTTAAAATGGATGAATTTTACTATATGCGAATTATATCTAAAATGTTACTTCTTCCCTGATCAGCAGAATGATAAGGCCCCCACCGTCTCATCCCACAGTTCCAGACGGTCTTCACAGAGCTTACTATAGTGGTAATTTCAAATGTGTTTTTGTAATTACTTAGTGTCTGTCTTCCCTGCTATATATTAAGTTCTGTAAGGATTGGTCCATGACTATATTTGCTCATTACTGGAGCCCCCAGTCATCTAGTATCAAATAGAGGTAGTCGATAAACATTTATTAAATGAAAAATGATCCTATACAACACTTCAAATTTAAATTAGGGGCCAGTATCTTTCTGTCAACTTTCATAATGTTTTTTAAGTGTCAAAATTGCTTCTTTCACCTTCCCATCTCCATTTGGAAGTCCATCAGACATGAATTCCTGATATTGTCCCCACCCTCAAATTGCCTTATCCATAGTCTCAGTGATGTGAATTCTCCCATTCTAGTTGCTCTGCCAAAAACCATGAAGTCATCCCTAACACTTCTCTTTTTCTCATCCCCCCTCCCTACATCCAATTTTCAGCATAGCTTTAGGCTCTATCTTTAAAATATACCCAGAATTTGACCACTTCTACTACCACCTCCTTCGTCTACTACCCTCATGCGAGCCAACTCATACCTCTCATTTTGATTATTACAGTAGCCTCCTAACTGTATTCCCTCTGCTTTGATCCATGCTACTCTATATTAATTCTCCACATAGTATTCAGAATTAGTTTGTGTTATATCAATTGATGCTTCTGCTCAAAGTATTCGGATAGCTTCCAATTTCAGAGTAAAAGCCAAAGTCCTTACAATAGCCCTGTATGATCTTGTCCACACATCACCTCCTTAACTTAATTTATTCTGCTCTAGCCACAACAACCTTCATGTTGTTCCTTGAACAAGGCAGGAATAGTTTCATCTAAGAAACTTTCCACTACTTGCTTCATCTGCCTAAAACACTCTTCCTCAAGTCTTCGCTCAAACATCACCTTCTCAACGAAACCTACGCTAACCACTCTATTTCATATTGCAGATTCCATCCCCAACACCATGCATTCCCAATATACCTGGTCCTGCTCTGTTTTCCCTTTCCATAGCTCTTATCATCCAACATGCTATATGATTTATTTACTTATTATACTTGTCTTGCCTGACAGTACATGAAGCCCAAGAAAGTAGAAATATGTTTGGTTTTTTTTGTTTGTTTTGTTTTTTTTGAGACAGCATCTCACTCTGTTGCCCGGACTAGAGTGCTGTGGCATCAGCCTAGCTCACTGCAACCTCAAACTCCTGGGCTCAAGCGATCCTCCTGCCTCAGCCTCCTGAGTAGCTGGGACTACAGGCATGTGCCACCATGCCTGGCTAATTTTTTCTATATATATACTTTTAGCTGTCCATATAATTTCTTTCTATTTTTAGTAGAGAGGAGGTCTCGCTCTTGCTCAGGCTAGTCTCAAACTCCTGAGCTCAAACAATTCACCCACCTCGGCCTCCCAGAGTGCTAGCATTACAGGCGTGAGCCACCGCGCCCGGCCTAATATGTCTGTTTTGTTCACTGATGTTCCAAAAGTACCTAACTACTACTGTCTAACAAACAGTAGACACTTAATATTCAGTACAAAAATTAATAAACTCTCAAATTTAAATGATTCAACACAAAATTATAAATAATTCTATTAAATTATCTTCAATGTTTCTTTAGAATATAAACGTATCACTAAAATATAATTTTTAGTTTAATAATCCTTTATCTTTTTAACTGCCATTAGCATAACTGTCATTAATATAGTTCCCCACAAGGAGGCACTAAAATGACATACAGAAATAAACAGGAGATTCAAAAATAAATTATTATTCAAAATAGGATATATATAAAAATAAAGCTTTCTGAAGCTGATAAAGAGATAACTTCTATATATACAAATGAAAGAGACTTGGTTAGTCAACAAGACTGGATCCAAAAACTCCATCAATATCATACTCACTTCCTAGTCCTAAGTCAATCTCCCACACGTATGTGAAACAGGTCCCCTCTATTCTTCACTCATTCCCACAAGAAATTTCAGGATACCATCATGGGTAGCCTTGAATCTATCATATGCAGGCTTTAGACCTTACCAATTGATTTCCTGAATTTAACAATCTCATCAATTATCATCATGCCATCTTGTCCCCCAAGAAGATAGCTAGTAGAGAACTCAGTCCTATCATAAAACCTGACCAGAACTTCTACAACTAATAACATTTCTCACTTATTTTCACAGTATGATGATTCTCCAAATTTCTGGGCTTAGGCTCCAGAATGATTCATTTACTAACTATGCTCCCCTCAGTTTTAGTACCAGTTTCCTCACTAAATTCAACCTTTCTCTATTTTATAAGTAGCAAACATTCCAACCACAAAAAAATGCAACATTATACTTTATCTCTAACAAACTCTGAGGATGTTAATTATTAAAAAGTCACTCCAAATTCACACACAGCAATCTTAAATAACAAAAAATAAATGCCTTACTCTTCCCTGAACAGGGGAATTCTCTGGAATATATTTCAAACAAAACACAAAAATAAATCCACTTCTAAAATATGGCAAGATAGGACCCTAAGCTTTTCTTAAGGTTGTAATAATACCATCTGTTAAGAAACAGAATGTATTTGTTTAATCTTGCACTTATTTTTTATATTATTTTTATATCTATACCAATTAGATTATAAAAGTAATGTGTAATCATTATAAAGAACAGAAACAATACAAATAGGAACCAATCTCAAAGCTTGAATGCATATCTCCAGAAACATTTTAATAATAAATATACATAGCATATATTTACTTTTTAAAATCAGGGTCACAGTAGGTTTTTTTTTTTTTTTTTTGGAAACAGGAGCTCACTCTGTAGCACAGGCCAGAATGTAGTGGCATCATCATAGCTCACTGTAACCTATAACTCCTGGGCTTAAACAATCCTCCCACCTCAGCAGCCCAAGTAGCTAAGGCTACAGATACATGCCACCACACCAGGCTAATTCTTTAATTTTTTGTAGAGATGAGGCCTCACTATGTTGTTGCCCACACTGGTCTTGAACTCCTGAGCCCAAGTGATTCTCCCACCTCAACCTCCCAAAGTGCTGGGATTATAGGTGTTAGCCACCATGCCTGGCCCTGTGATTTCTTCTATTTATTCTACTGTAGACATTATTTTTTATTAGTATACAACTTGATCTCATTCAAAAGTGTAGAATTCAATTGAAAAGCTGTTATAGTTTTTAACCCATCTTCAATACTGACACTTGTTCCTAGTTTTTTTTTTTTTGCTAATATAAACAATGCTTCAATCAATTGCTTTGTGTATATACTTTTGTGTACTTTTGTAAAAATAACATTGAATTGCTTAATTTTTTTTGTCTTAGCTAACAGAAAAGAAATTCTGTTCCTCATACGGGGCAGCTAGACACATTATTTTTTCAATTAATGCCAAAGGGACAACCTTTAAGTGTCCTAGTACCTCTGAAAACTAATTCCACTGATTTTAATACAGTTCTGGGAAAAAAACAAATTTAACACACACAAACATTTCTATTCTTTACAGTAAGAGATAACTAATTTCTTTACTTACCTAGACTAAATTAGTCATCTGAATTTTATATATACTGTTCAGCAAACAGTTAACATGATTTTTTTCCTGAGATATATGAAAGATAGGCAACAATGCTGGTAAAATGCTCCCTGTAATATCAATCCAGAAAAATGTGCCCCATAGAGCAATCCTCTACAAAATACAGGGTTACCTTCTTTGTGAAACTTTCCCCAGGTCTCAACAGCAGAACTAATCACTTCTACTATTTCAAATACATGCTAAAATAGCATGTATTATTACAGTGTAACTATTTGTTGTCTTTAGACTATAGAATTTTTTAGTATATATAAGAAGGTTTTGTTCTACATTTTTAAAGGAATTAAATCCTTTGCTTTTATTCTCAACAAAGCCTCCCTCACCTCAAGATCAGATAAATATTGATGCCTTAATTTGTACTGAATCTCATAAAAATAAACACTTCAAAGACACTGCATCTGTAGTTTTGCTTCCTGTCTTGAATATCAAAATGTTTTAATGAGACACTTTTTATTGTGCAGTACCATGCTAGGTACAAGAGAAAGAAAAAGACTTGGATACCAACCTGTAGCAGGAGAAAGGGGAGAAAGAACTCTTGCTATGACCACTATGCTTCTGACTAACAGGACTGTTTACACTACTCACTTGAGATAGGAAATATGAAAATGCTGGCTGTAGACATTTTTCCCTTTTTACAGCAGGGAACAACAGAGGGGAAATAAGGTTTGTTTGTATTGTCTTGAGAAGCCTGTGAAATATCCAAATGGATATGTCAGTTGGAAGCTGGATTTATGTCTCACACTCATGCAAAAAGATCCATACTTGGAAACCATCAACGCATAGATAGAACCTAAGTCGAGAATATGGGAAACCAGGAGTATAGATGAAATCTCTCAGGAAGAATGTGACAGTGAGAAAATGCTCAAGAAGAGAATATCAACATTTGACGGTCATGTTAAAGATGATGAGCTGAGCACCCAGACAGTTTAGTAAAAAGAAAACTATCGCTTGAAGCTCGGACTTGGGGGGTTGGGGAGGGCTTAGGCAATATACATAACCTAAACTTTTGTACCCTCATAATATGCTGAAATAAAAAAAAAGAAAAAAACTATCACAGAAGCCAAAGAATAAGTTTCAAAGAAGAAACTAATCAACATTATCATCCTTACCAAATATTATCACGTTTACCAAACACTTAAAACATTCTAAAAATGGTGTGAATATTTAAGAAAAGTTATTTTTATAACTTTAAATGAGAATATAGATCCTTTCATTTTTTAAAAAATTACAATTAAAGGCTGGGCGCCGGTGGCTCATGCCTGTAATCCTAGCACTCTGGGAGGCTGAGGCAGGTGGATTGTTTGAGCTCAGGAGTTCGAGACCAGCCTGAGCAAGAGCGAGACCCCGTCTCTACTGAAAACAGAAAGAAATTAGCTGGACAACTAAAAACATATATAGAAAAATTAGCCGGGCATGGTGGCACATGCCTATAATCCCAGCTACTCGGGAGGCTGAGGCAGAAGGATTGCTGGAGCGCAGGAGTTTGAGGTTGCTGTGAGCTAGGCTGACGCCACGGCACACTAGCCTAGGCAACAGAGCGAGCCTCTGTCTCAAAAAAAAAAAAAAAAAAAAATTACAATTAAAAAGGTATAGCGCAGTGTACATGACAAGGTTCTACTTGTATAGAAAAGAGCAAAGTATATATTTACATTTGCTTTTACTTGCATAAAAAACAAGTGGAAGACAGGTGAGAGGAGGTTTCTGTATGATTTTTTTTGGAGTTTTTTAATGTTCTAACCATATCAAAATTATCTATGTTACAAATTTAGTTAAATTTTACAATTGTATTATGCCTTGCTAATCTTCAAAATGTTCCAAGCTCTAAGCATGTGTTCCTTCACTTTACTTGGATCACGTCTATAAAAAAGAAATTCTATTATAATATCAAATTTTAGTCAATGAAGTACCTTAACACAGCGGTCCCCATCTTTTTAGCACCAGGGAACAGCTTCACAGGAGACAGTTTTTCCACAGACGGTGGGCGGGAGATGGTTTCAGGATGAGTCAAATGCCTTACGATTATTGCGCAGTCAAACCTCTCTGCTAATGATAATGTGTATTTGCAGCCGCTCCCCAGCACTAGCATCGCCACTTCAGCTCTACCTCAGATCGTCAGGCATTAGGTTCTTTCTCATAAGGAGTGCACAACCTGGATCCCTCACATGCACAGTTTACAGCACGGTTTGTGCTCCTATGAGAATCTAATGCCACCGCTGATCTGACAGGAGGGAACTTATGGGGTGATGCAAGCGAAGGGGAGCGGCTGTAAATACAAACGAAACTTCACTGGCTTACTGCCACTTGCCTCCTGATGTGTAGCTCGGTTCCTAACAGACCGAGGATGGGTAATGGTCTGCGGCCCAGGGGTTGGGGACCACAGCCTTAACAGATGCTCTGCCAGCAGTCACTGAATCTGAAGACTAATATAGTGTTATTATCATTTTTACTAAAAAGCTTGTGGAAGAAACAGCTAATTTAAGTGCTGCCCAAAGGTTGATCAAAACATCAAGTATGACATCACCAAAAAAATGCAACTTACAAAATCAAAAACAATATATAAAACTTAAGACTACACACTCTAAATCAACTCTTATTAATAAGTCAGACTTTTATTCTTTGTACAGAATACTACTCAAAGTGCCTTTAATAAATTAAAAATTCAAAAAATATATTCAGTTAAATTGGAGATATTTTAAACTCATAATAAACTCATAATGAACTAAGTAAAAAATAGGATAGGCAATTCCAATCAGCTTTCAGCCTTCTTTTTAGATTAAGACATGCTTTTTGATTCAAATGTTTATAGCAACACAATTCACAATTGCAAAGATGTGAAAACAACTCAAGTGCCCATCAATATGTGAGTGGATTAATAAAATGTGGTATATGTATACCATGGAGTTCTACTCAGCCATAAAAAACAATGGTGATCTAGCACCTCTTGCATTTTCCTGGATGGAGCTGGAGCCCATTCTTCAAAGTGAAGTATCACCAGAATGGAAAAACAAGTACCACATGTACTCACCATCAAATTGATACTAATTGAGCAACACTTATGTGCACATATGAAAGTAACATTCATTGAGTGTCCAGCAGGTGGGAAGGGGGAAAGAGGGGCTAGGTATTCACAACTAACGGGTGTGGTGTGTACTTTCTAGGGGATGGGCACGCTTATAGCTCTGACCCAGGCAGTGCAAAGGCAACATATGTAACAAAAGTGTTTGTACCCCCATAATATTCTGAAATTAAAAAAAAAATTTTTTAAAGACATGCTTTTATGTACTCATCGTAGTGAATGGCACCATTATCAGTCAGTCTCCTACCCTTTAAATCTGTTCAGTAACTCAAATCTTGTTAGTCCTACTTCAAATACTCCAGAATCTAATGCCTCTTTCCGTTTAGAAATGGTAACCATGTGGATGAGTCTAATGAATACTGACTTTAAACAATAAACAGTAATGATAGGGGCTGGGCACAGTGGCTCACGCCTGTAATCCTAGAATTCTGGGAGGCTGAGGTGGGAGGACTGCTTGAGCTCAAGAGTTCGAGATCAGCCTAAGCAAGAGCAAGAGCAAGAGCAAGACCCCCATCTCTACTAAAATTTAAAAATGAGCCAGGTATCGTGGCGCATTCCTGTAGTCCCGGCTAGTCAGGAGGCTGAGGCGGGAGGATCACTTGAACCCAGAAGTTTGAGGCTGCAGTGAGCTATGATGACACCACTACAGTCTCCCCTTGGTGACAGAGCAAGACATTATCTCAAAAAAAAAAAAAAAAAAAAGACAACAGTAATAATTATCACTTGTGGGTAAACATATAGAGATTTAAAACACATGACAATTGATAAGTCATTGAAGGAAGGAATGGACATAAAGTAGCTGATGGTCCTTGCCTTGTCTGAGATATATATTATAATATAATCTATATAGCAACCACTAAAAGAATAGAGAAGTACATACAATTTCTCAAGTAGCAAAGAAAATAAAATATCAATTATAAAGAGGGCAAAAAGAACAGAAATATGAATATACAACAGTTGCTAGTTGAACTAGACACTGTTTTCATGGAACACCATTTTTACTTGAAAGAAAAATTGCTAACTATATTTGTCCAGGTTTAAGTATTTGGCAGACATTTTCTCAAAAAATGAATATAGTGAGCCAGAAAAACAACTGACAGCACTTGTTGCCAATATGAAATCTGAGTTTTCACACAAGAGTTGGAAATGTGCCAAATATATCAACTACCTTGAGCTAGATGGCATCTCAATACTTAAGAGAATTTTCTAAAGAGGTTAGTGATAATTTTAAGAAATGTGATCTTTGGTATTACATAAAATATGTTAATATTTGGAAGAACTGCCTAACTCAGTGAACTTGTATTTTCCAAATGATCAAAGTATGTTACAAAATTATGCACGAGTAAAAGACTAATTCAAAGTATAAGAGAGACCAATGGACTTAAAGGTACCACAATAGGAAAAATGTATCGATATAATTTCAGATTCCACACTGCAACTAACGTTCAAAAAAAAGTACTTGTTGAGATATACTGTAATATCAAACAAGATTATCCACAAAAATCTGAAAAGGCTATTAAAATATTATTCCCTCAAATAAACCTCTGTGTGACACTGGATTTTCTTCTTCTACTTTAACCAAAACAACATATTACAACAGACTGAATTCAGAAGCAGATTATGAAAATACAGCTGTAGGCCAGGCATGGTGGCTCATGCTTGTAATTGTGCACTTTAGGAGCTGAGGCAGGAGGACTGCTTGAGGCCAGGTGTTCTAGACTAGCCTGGGCAACAGCAAGACATTATACCTACAAAAAATTAATAAAATTAGCTGGGCGTGGTTGCACGTGCCTATAGTCCCAGCTACTTGGGAGGCTGAGGCAGGAGGATCTCTTCAGCCCAGGAGTTTGAGGTTGTAGTGAGCTATAATGATGCCATTGCACTCTAGACCAGGCAACAGAGTAAGACCCTGTATTAAAAAAAAAAGAAAAAAAAAAGAAAAGAAAAAAGAAAATACAGCTGTCTTCTACTAAGGCAGACATTTAAAAGAAATTTACAAAAATATAAACTGATGTCATTTATCTCACTAAATTTATTCTCAAAGATAGTTATTTTTCCTTTAAAAGAATGTTATTTATGTTAACATGCAACAGGTTACTATTGTTATTAAGTAAACTAATTTTTTTAATTTATCAGTTTTAATTTAAAAACAGAAAAATTTATAATTTATATTAATAGATATAACCCACATTAAGCTCTTTGGAGTTCTCAATTATTTTGGAGAACGTAATGGGCTTCTGAAACCAGAAAGTTTGAAAAATGCTGCAACCCAAGCCAAAAACTGATTCTTTGAAGACTAAAAAACAGATATAGTAAACACCTGGCAAGAGTGACCAAACAATATTTTAAAAGAGAAGGCACAAATAATTATGTCAAAAATAAAAAAGAATATCACTACAGATCCTGTTGACATTAGAAAGATTAGATTATTTCATGAACTTTTATTTCATGAACTTCTATTTCATGCTAATGAATTTTCAAATTTATTAAAATGGTAAATACCACAACATACCAAAATAGGCAATTTATAAAATATAGGAATATATAAATTGTCTGATAGCCATTAAAGAAATAAGTAAATAAAGCTTTCTCACAAAGAAAACTCCAGATCCAGATGGTTTTTCTATAGAATTATACCAGTCATTTAAGAAAGATATAACAGCTATATTATGCAAATTCTTCCACACAAGAAAATGTGGGAAAATTTTCCAGCTCATTTTATAAAGCCAGCATAACCTCAAGATAAAAACCATACAAAGGCATTATAAGAAAGTAAAATTATAGATCAATTACACTCATGAACAAAAATGCAAAAATCCTGATCAAAATTTTAACAAACTGAACATAGCAACTTTTTAAAAAGACCATGGCCAAGTGGGTCATGACAAGTAGGTTAACTATAAGAATGCAAGACTGATTGAGCATTAAAAAGTAAATCAGTGCATTTTACATTAACAGATTAAAGAAGAAAAAACTTATGGTCATCTCATTTGATGCAATCAAAGTATTTGATAAAATTTAACATCCATTCAAGAAACAAATTCTTACTTAGAACACCAGAAACAGAAGGGAACTTCCTTAATCTGATAAAAGTTATCTACAAAACACTACAGCAAACATCATACTTAATGGCCAAACAGTGAAAGCTTTCCCTTTGAGATCAGGAACAAGACAAGGATGTCCTCTATCATCACTTCTATTCAGGAATGTACTGGATGGAGGTCCTAGCCAGAAAAAGTAAGGCAAGAAAAAGAAATAAAAGGTATGAGGATTGCCAAGAAAGAAACAAAACTCATTATTCACAAATGATATGATCTTGAATATAGAAAACTGAAAGTATCTACAGAAAAACTGTTAGAAATAAGAGTTGAAAAAGACTATGAAATTCAAAATCAATTGCATTTTCACGTAAACAGCAAATGCATTGAGAAAATAAAACTTAAAAACAAAGACACCATGTAAAATGGCCTCAAAAAGTATGAAGTACCTAGTAATAAGTCCAATGAGAGATGTGTATATCCTTTACACAGAAAATCATAAAACTTCACTGACAGACATTAAAGGATTAAATAAATGAAAATTTACGCAATTCTCATTATCTGGAACTCAATTTTGTAAAGATATCAATTCACCCCAAACAGATTCAGAGTCAAGGTAATCACAATAAACAACCCAACAAGATTATCAATGTGTATCTATAACTTGACATACTGATGTTTAAGTGTATATGGAAATGCAAGGGACCATTAGCCAAGATAGTCTTGGAAAAAATAACAAATAAGAACTTCTCTAATATACATCAAGCATGGCAAAATAGTGGAATTTATAAAAACAGATCAATGGAACAGAATAAAGAGATCTGACAAAGACACAAACATATACAGATACCTGGTGTGACACACGTGGCAAGACAAAACAGAGAAAAGATATTTTGTTTTGTTTTTCCAATAAATAAAGATGGGACAGAAAACTATCCATATGGGAACAAATGAAATGGAACCTATTCCTCACACTATTCACCAAAGTAAATTCTACCTAGCTGGTAATCAAGTTCATGACAATATCCACATGAAGAACTATTTCAAGTACAAAAAAATCTTACTGATTAAATATCCTGAGTGGGATGTATCTTAGGGACAAGCATCTTATTGTTAGTGGTAATTTTGGTACTGTTACATTGGAAGTATTTTTACATATAGTATAACAGTATAAAGCAAATGAGCAACAACAGTAATGTCAATAAGTAACCAAGATTATTAGAGGGAGGAGATACTAGTATATAAAATCAAAACTAAGTAAAAATCCTTTCCTGAAGTGGAAATATCACTAAGAACTCCATATTTTCTTTCTGTTTTTGAAGATGTGTGTACTTTAAAGATGTGTTACTAATTCTGCACACTAAAAAGGCCTGGAAACAGTGAAAACTTGGTAATAATGAATGCCCCAAGTACCGAAATTATGGTCTCTAAATACCAATTCTCATTAAATTAATAAAAAAAAAACCTCCTTAAAATATAGCTGATTCCTGTTCTAAGGCAGAAAATATAATTAGCCTGGCATCTCTCTCAAATCCTGAAAGCCAAGAAGCTATAAAAGAATAGTAGAGTCACATCAGAAGGACACAGGAGCCAAATGAAGAGGCTTACGCTGATCAAAGAAACAAAATTTGAACACCATAAAGAATTATTGCAAAGGATTTAAACACATTAAAAATATAAAAATTTGTAAGCTCAGATTAAAAACAAAAAAAAACACTGGTCACCTCCATAAGTTGCTAGAGACCAACTAGCTATTCTGAAAACTGACAAAGAGTTAGAATCAAGCCTTTATCATGACTTTCCTACACGGACTCTCCAATTTCAGGATAACCAAACATTTGGTGAAAAGAAGTTGTTTTTTTTTTTTTAAAGAATCATGGCTAACAAATGCAGGAGGAATTGTAAAATTAGAAATTCCCCATTCTATGACCCCAAAATGAAATAAAGGATCTGGTCAACAAGCATCAATGACTACAAAAACCATTAAGTGAAAGGTAGATAGGGAACTTTAAAATGTACTGATGCTGGTATCAACTGTACCCACAGATCAATCTTAACATTATCAAAAATGGAACCACCAAACTGATATAATACAATAGGAAATACAAAACATCACCAATGAAATACTCTTAACAAAAAAATTCAACCTAACGCTAATTCAGTCTAATTATCAGTTTACATGAAATAAGAGAGATAGAACATATTAAAGGACCATAAGGATATAATCAGTCAAATCCAGAATGTGAAAAATTCTACACAACATATGACCCAGTTTCTTCAACAAATAAATGGAGATTTAAATGGATAAACTGATACAGATTAAAAGAGACTTAAGACACATATTAACCAATGCAATACGTGGACCTTATTCAGATTCTGAGGCAAACAACTTTTAAAACTTTTAGGGTTTTTAGATAATTAATAAAAATTGAAAACAGCTTGGGTATTGAAAGACATTACAAAATTATAGTTAATTTCACTGAGTGGGATAATAGTCCTATCTGCTAGAGATGCACATTGAAGCATAGTATTTACTGGTGAAATTTTATGAAGTCTGAGATTTACTGTGAAATACTCCAGATTTATTAACAAATTTCTCATGCAAATAAAAATTAAAATAAATAGGTGAGTGGATGGGTAAATGAATATATTAATAACTTCCTCGGGGTAGGAATCAATTCTAGGTGAATTAATTCAAATTAAATATGAAAGCAAAACAAAGCTTTTTAAAAAGATAATATAGAATACTTTCATGTTCTCAGAGTAAGGCAGGGTTTACTAGACAAAACACAAAAATCATTTCAACAAAAATATGTTATACCATATATAACTGTAAATACTGTCTACTTTACACTATTTTAAAGGTACTTACTGCTGGTAAAAGAGACTGCATATTTTGATTAGAATCTGCTATTGTAGCAAGGTATACCAAGTTTGTATGCAACATCTGCTGATACCTATTAAAACAAAACAAATATCAATATTAAAAAATAATTTTCTTCCTATCTGCCTAAATACAAACAACATTCGAATCATTTCTAAAGTTTAATGAAAGATTTGTTACCTGAACATCAATAGCACTTCAATTTTTCCTATTTCCTCTGCAAAATAATTCCAAATAATAAATAATAGATTTAAAGATAGTAACGAACACACAGATCTTACCATGTGCTAGATGTTGTTATAATTGTTTTATATGCTTACATAACTCATTTAATTCTCAAACCAACACTATGAGGTAGGAGCTCTTTTTTCCATTTTACAGATGAGGAAACTAAGGTTGAGAGAGGTTGATAATTTGTACAAGATTGCATAGATAGTATATGGAATAACTGAGACATGTAATAGCTCCATACCGGTACATTTAGTTTTTGTTAAAAAGGAACTAAAATAAAGGAATTCAATGAAATGTGTTTATCCCTTTCCTTCTGCCATTTTCATTTTGTTAAAAACCTCAAACGCACTCAACATGTTCTGCTAAAATGTAGGAAATGGAGGTAAGAACCACACATTTTTCCCTTCTCATTTCTGCAGCAATGACCAACAACTCATGCCTGCTGTGTTTATACTACCTATCTATACGGACTCAATATATAACAAAGACAACGAACTGGTAATCTCCAACTACAGAAAAAAAAAAGATATGCTAAAACACAGAGATTGAAGAAATGATAGGACACCAACATTACTAAAGAATAACTTGAAGAAAATAAAGTCTCATTATTACCATGATGTATGCTTACTGTAACCTTATTTATGAATTAGTTTAGCTAAGCTTCTCTTCATAATTTTAAAAATTAACTCAGAAAAAAACATATTAATATAAGTAGTGATCCTATTACTAGTACTGGGTCTCACTGCATGCATACAGTAAGCCCTGTAAATACAAACTTTAAAACCTGCATCAAATTGTTACGTTGCCTTAAAATTTCATTTACTAAAAATACTAAATACAAATTAAGGCAATAAAAATAAGTAAAAAGAACTTCATTCAGCTGAATAAAGTGCTCTAATTCAGATCCCAAATGAAGTAAATAGACACCATAAAAGAAATTCTGTTCTTTGTTACTTATTTCTTTAATGTAACAAACAACTAGTTTCACAGCTTTTTTCTTATTAGGAAAAAAAAAAAATTTCTAACTGACCTTAAAATAAAGTTTCCCCACTAATAAGACTTTTAATGCTCCTCTTCACATGTACAATATGTTGCCCAATCAGACCTAATACATTTTTGATAGTGATCCTCACGTAAGTAGGACAAAGTAATAATTATGACATTGTATAAAATCATTCATAATGGTTAATTATGTTATTGAAATTCTTCAAACAGCACTAACAGGGACCACTAGCTGTAACTATTTCATTATCCTGTAGAGATCCTGAATGGAACTTAAGATACAGAGTTTCGGATCTTCCCATTTTTTAAAAACCAACCAGCCATGTTTAATTAGAATACATACCCATTTCAAAGTCTATTCCTTTAAGTTTTCCTTTTCTTCTGAGTATTAATTACTATACTCAGATATGAGATTCATGGAGAACCACTAACCACCCCACCAAAAATCAAATACCAAACCATACTAAGAGACATGGTTTATCTATGATCCTTTAAGAAAAAATTTTAGTATCATGCTGATTAATACTTGATAAACCAGTGGTAAACTACTATGAAATCTAATTTGTCACACTCTTAAGGTCTAATGGAATTAGAACAGATCTCTAAAGTCCCTTGCAGCTTTAAGTATCTATAAATGCAGTATCTTTTATGAGTTAGCTTAATTTTAAGACATTTGGCTCAATCTTCTCCCATCAAATCTTTTTAATTTTTAATTTTGAAATAAATTTCAACTTACAGAAAAGTTTCAAGAATACTAAATAAGTCCCATATATTTCTTCCAGATTCCCTAATTGTTAGTGTTTTACTACATTTGTCTTACCATTCTGACTCTAACCACACCAACACATACACTTATTTTTTTCCAAAACCATCTGAGAATCAGTTGCAGACATAATACCGCATTACTCCTAATACTTCAGTGTTGATTTCCCCAAAACAAGGCTATTCCCTTATATAACAAGAGTACAACCATCAAAATAAGAAAATTACCATTGATACAATACTATCTAATCCACAGAACCCATTCAAATTTCTTCAAGTGTTCTAATACCTCCAAATCATTTTCCCTAATATAAAAAGGGTAGGTAAAAAATGAAAAATTATAATTGGCCTTTTCTAATTTCAATAGGTATTCTTTTCCATAAAACTGCATTTGTTTACAGCATTCATCAAATAAGCTTATTCTAAGATGATTCCAGGCTCAAAAGTGAACATTAATAAAAAAAGTAGTAAATATTCATATTCTCTTATGTTTGTGTACATAGGTCACCTAAAAAGGTATCAGCAAATATTCCAGAAGAATCTAGACTAAGCTGAGCCTACTGAAATAAAAATGTTATTAAATACATATTTTCCTGAGAAACTTAATTGTTTCACTCTATAAATATTGTTATATTTGTCACTGAAATAGTTTACTTTCTTAATGTATTACTATTTCTAAAATAGTATATTTTAATTAAAGAAGAGTATATGACCTAAGGGCAGATATTAAAACATACTCAACATCTTATGTTTGATGATGGTAACTGTCTTACAAGCTAGCAGCAGATATAAAATATATTCAGTATTTTATGTTTGATGATGGTACTGTCCTAATAAATACTGACATATATTCCCAAATACCCATGATTATTAAACTATAAAATAAGAAACAGTTCACCTCCCAAAGATTTCACTAAGAGTCACTACATCAATTACTTTGAATAAGGTCAAATAACCTCTATTAAATAATATTGACATAATTACACAATTAATCTGAAAAAGTCAGATTTCGTTTTTAAAAAGAAATCTTTACCCAGAAGCTATGAAGAGTACATTTGTTACACATCAGGAACAACTTTTTATAGAACAAAATTACCTTCCTAACTAGAAATTTAATCCTAAATTCCCTTAAATTACAATGAATACTTACTTTTGCTTGCGAATTATGTATAAAACACTCTGAATAAAAATGTTTATGCAGAGTGTTTTATACATAAAACCCACCTTAAAATAACCCATCTTAAAATAAAAAAAATAAGGGCTGATTTAAGCAAACATAGATTGATTCAGAAAATGCTCAAACCAAACACCACAGTAGAGCAATAACACATTCTCACAAGTATGGTACCAGAATTTAAAGGAAAGAGCCAGGATCTGGGCACACAGGCTCTACAAGTGATTCAGACCACTGACTTTATGAGTGTAATATATGAGTGCATCTGGGTGTGTCTGCAGATAGAGCAATATACACAAAAGCATTACCAGTGAAAAGTCTTTGGGTGGTAAGAATATAGTACTAATTCTCTTCTTTTTACATATTTATGTTTTCTAATTTTCTACAATGCACATACTGCTTTCATATAGAATATAAAATTACTTTTAATTTAAAAAACACTGTTTCAGGCAAAGTTATCACATCTTAAGGTATTGTTTAATTAATATTAGACTATCAATTCCCAGATTGCTGTCATTTACTAATGTTTCTCTGTTTTCCTTTTGCTTCTCCTACTATGAGAAACAAGACCATTAAGATTGAGAGGAGGAATTTTTTTCTTTTTACTCGCAAACAAATCCTGATAACTTGAGAAAGAAAAGATATCTGAAAAACATTAAGAATGAAATTAAATCCATCATAAAGGGCGAAATTTAAGATTCTACCTAAGTCAATTTAAGCCTCACTTGTACCAAATATAAGAGAAAATGAGATCTATGCAGATTCAACATGCAGAGAATGGGGGAAATGATCATATATACATTAAAAAGTTAAAAATATAAAGAACAAAAGAATATAAACTTTTGCTGATTCAAGTTGGAAAAGTTGGTTCCAGAGTTGAACATCTACTATCCGTGACACGTACTGCTTACTGGGTGCTATAAGAAACTGAATCTGTCCTATGCTATAAAACACCTTCACTCTATCCAGGGTTCTTAAAAGCCATAGGTGAAAATAATTAACGGTCATATTGCTTAATGATGGGGATACTTTCTGAGAGATGCATCATCAGGCACATCATCCTCATCGTGCAAACATCATCAAGAGTACTTACACAAACCTAGATGGTATAGCCTACTAAACACCTATAGCCTACTGCTCCTAAACTACAAACCTGTACAGCTTATTACTGTACTTAATGTTGTTGGCAACTATAATATAATGGTAAGTATTTGTGTATCTAAAATTATCTAAACACTGAAAAGGTACAGTAAAAATATGGTATTATAATCTTATGGGACCACCACTGCAGTCCATTGTTGACCAAAAGGCTGTTATGTGGTAAATGACTGCATTCTATAATAATCAGTGCCTCTAAGTTCTGTCATTCCATGGCTGACTTGAGGTAATGATTTCCCTATCACTGACAATTATTCATAGTTAAACTGAAGAAATAGACCAGCTAGTTACTTTTTTTAAAGAATATTTCCAAATATATAGACAAGATTTATCAAAGAAACAATATACATAAATGGAAATGGTCATATAAAATGCAAACATACGAGAGATTAGACAATAAGAACCTAACACTCAGATATAGTTTCTAAATATCTCTCTATATATATATCTTTTCTCTTCAAAAAAAGAACTAGGGCTTGGAGACATGGGCGATTCCAGACTTGCACAGGAAAAAGTCAAAATGAACCTGGAACATTTTGTGGTACAAGAAAATAAGAAAATGCTCAAAAATAATGAAGACATACTAAGAAGCCAGCTTGAGGGGCTCCCAGTGGCCAAATCTAGGTCAATTAGAGAAAGAAAATAAGTAATAGGGTAACAGTGTAACCCAGAGAATATAGTAAGAATGTGAAAGTCCATTCAGATATAAAAATGAATGAAAGAATGAATGAGGGCAGAGGAGGAGAAATTTCTTCCTTACGGTAGGATTCAAATTAAAGTAGAAGGAATGATGGATTTAGTCACCATTTGGCAACCACCACAGTAATAACTATTTCATGCAAAAATCATTGGTAGATGTTAAACCAATGTGTTGAAATGTGAGAAACAGCATATGTGTGTTTCAAGGTATCTTCCCTATAAGATACATATGAATTATAAAGGGGAAAAAAAGTAACTTTATGGTGGACAAACTGGCAGGCACCACTTTAAGTGATCAAAGTTATCACCAAAATTGGGACAAACTGCTATTGTATGCCTACTAAGGAAGCATTGAGAAGGATACAACATCACATCTGTGGTACTCCTGCCAAAAGTGCATTACATGAACTTAATCATGGGGAAATGCCAGTGAAATTCTAAATGAGGGACATTCCACAAAATAACTGGTCTGTACTCTTCAACAATGTCAACATCATGAAAGGTGAAAAATAAAAAACAAAAGAAACAAAATACCAAGGAACAGTTCCAGATTAAATTATACTGAAGAGACATGACAACTAAATGCAACATTAGATTCTGTATTGGACCCTGGACCAGAAAACACACACTAACAGGACAACTGGCAACATTCAAAACACTCTAAAGATTAGATAATAGTATTGCATTCTTAATTTTAACAATAATACTCTGGTAATTTAAGAATATGTGCTTGTTTTTAGGAAATACACACTGAGCTTATTAGAAGCAAGAGGGAATCGTATCTACAATTATTCTCAAATGTTTCAGAAAAACAATATGGGGAAGAAATGAATGATAAAGCAAGTGGGCTAATATGATGATTTTCATTTGAGAAATTTCAATGACGGGTACACAGCGATTTCTTGTACTATCTTTGAAACTTTTTTGTTAAGTGTGAAATTATTTCAAAACAAAAAGTTTTTTAAAAAGATACCACTTTTCACCAATCAGATGTGCAAAAATTTTTTAAAGATGGCTACTATGGCAGAGGTGGTTGAAAACCAGGACTCTGAAAATCTGGTTGGTTGGGGGAAAGCAAACCAATGCAATCTTTTTGCAGGATAATTTGGCAATTCAGCATGATTTCTGACCCATTAATTCCATATATAAAAACTGCCACAGGCCGGGCGCGGTGGCTCACGCCTGTAATCCTAGCTCTGGGAGGCCGAGGCGGGTGGATCGCTCGAGGTCAGGAGTTCGAGACCAGCCTGAGCAAGAGTGAGACCCCGTCTCTACTAAAAATAGAAAGAAATTATCTGGCCAACTAAAAATATATATACAAAAAAATTAGCCGGGCATGGTGGCTCATGCCTGTAGTCCCAGCTACTAGGGAGGCTGAGGCAGTAGGATCGCTTAAGCCCAGGAGTCTGAGGTTGCTGTGAGCTAGGCTGATGCCACGGCACTCACTCTAGCCCGGGCAACAAAGTGACACTCTGTCTCAAAAAAAAAAAAAAAAAAAAAAAAACAATATCTATATACATGTATTTACAAAGGTATGAATGTATATATGTAAATGTACCCAAAAAACGTTTGAAAAGATACATACTTAAAGCATTAAAAGCAGTTACCCCTGTAGAGGGAAAGGATATAAGATAGTAGGATATAAAATGTGACTTATCTCTACAGACTTTTATACTTTATGACTTTTTTTTTTTTACAATAACCATATGACTGTTTTAATTTAAAAGAATAATTTTTAATAAAGGAAAAAAGAAAAAGTAATGGAGACTTGAAGTTAAATAAAGAGTAACTCAAATGATAGCAAGAGACCAGCACAGCATGAAAACTAAGCAAAGCAAGAGCCAGGGTTGCTGGGAATTATCTGCCTGAGAATAGACCAGTGAGATCTCTAGGAAAGATAGAGGTGCCCAAAACAACAGTGAGGATAAAATACAGCTGGTCCTCTCTATCTATGGGTTCAACCAACCACCAATCAAAAATACAAAAAAATAAAAAAAGGGTGGTTGCAATCTATATTGAACATGTACACTTTTCTCTTGTCATTATTCCCTCAACAATACAGTGTAACAACTATTTACATAGCATTAACATTGTATTTGGTAATATAAGTAATCCAAAGATGATTGAAAGTATACAGAAGGATATATGTAGGTGATATGCAAATACTATACCATTGTATATCAGGAACTTGAGCATCTGTGGATTTTGGTATACCCAGGTGGGTCCCAGAACCAATCTCCCATGGATACCAAGAGATGACTATATTCTAGAGCTGCATTGTCCAAACAGCAGCCACTGGACGCAATGAAATGTGGCTAATCCAAAATGAGATGTGTTATTATACTAAGACACACAATAGACTTTGAAGACTTAGTATAAAAAAAAGAAATGCAGAATATCTCATTAATATTTTTATATTTGTTATATATTGAAATGATACTGTTTTGGAAATAATGGGTTAAATAAAACACAATATTAATTTCACCTGCTTCTTTTTACTTGTTTACTGTGTCTACTAGAAAATTTAAAATTATATATATGGCTCACATTTGTATTTCTACTGGACAGTGCTGTCCTAAAGACTTTTGATAAAATAGTGAACTTATTCTACTACATCAGACACATCACTTCAAAATAAGAAAGTCTGGTCCCTAAGAATGATAATCAATTCTCCATGTATTAGATATAAACTTTGCTTTCTCAACCACATATATGAATGCTACTAAATATCCTAATATATGAAAAGCTAACTTTTCCACAGATCAGATTATACACAAATTGGAAGTCATTATTTTACAATGCAAGGTGAGAAGTATAAGAAAAAAAATGACACCCACCTCCCTCCCAATTTTCCTTTTGAAAATCTGAAAATCGAGAAAAGTCACACAAAAACTTGTACACAAATGTTCATAGAAGTATCATCCATAATACCCGAGACATACAAACAACCCAAATGTCCGTAACTGATGGATAAATAAAATGTGGTATAGCTGTACAATGGCAGATTACTTGGCAATAAAAAGGAATGCAGTACTGATACATGCTTCAACACGTATGAACCTTGGAAACATTATGCTAAGTGGAAAAAAAAAGTCAGTCAAAACAGACCACATACTGTATGAATTTATTTATATGAAACATCACGATAGGCAAATCTACACAGAAAGTAGATTAGTGGTTGTCAGGGGGTGAGGGATGAAGGGGTGAGGAGTGACTGCTAATGGGTATGGTTTCTTTTTAGGATGATAAAAAATGTTCTAAAATTGATTAAGTTGATAGCACAACTCTATGAATATACTAAAAACACGGAATTGTATACTTTAAAAGAGATGAATTGTACGGTATATAAATTATATCTTAATAAAGCTGCTATTAAAAAATAAAAAATTTAAGAAATACAGAAAAAATGAATACAAAAAAAAATTTCATATCAGTCTTACTGAGAACACTCTGAGGTCTTTCCTTTATTCTGATAGTCCATTATACACTGAATAAGATGGTTATTTTCATCCAACATCTGAAAAAAATTAGAAAAAGTTTATTGTAAATCTAATTTATCAAATAAAAAACTAGAAAACAAGGAGGAACGGCATTAGTAAATGCTGCTTGTAGAAGAACCCTAAAGTGGATCCCCTAACAAAATACTGTTACCCCAAATCAATCATTGCATATTATGAAATCATTACACAAAACACAGAAACATAAAAAATAAAATTCCCTTAAAATTACTTTGTTAATGTTGCTACCTGCTGCTACAAAATATATTTAAATTCATTTTAATAACAAACATAATTTAAAGGAAGATTAGTGACTTAGTTCTCTCACAAAAAACTTTATTACATACTAAACTGTTTAAATCTCTTATATTATAAAAATATGCCATGCACAGTTCATATGGACCATACTTTCAATAATTAACATTTTTCTTCCTTCACATTTCTAGAAATGTTTCAGCTACACAAAAACTCAATCTACTTGGGTCTTTTTTATACATACTACAGCTTACCATGGAAAATCTTATTTTATACCTTTGAAATGACACCATGTTTAATCAACAATCTTATAATATCTCTATTCCATTTATTCTTTCTCTGAATTATTATCTGAGACCCAGAAGGGAAAATTTGAATTTCTTTTATATTCAAACATATAATTACCTCTGATATCTGTAATAGATGCTTTAGCCAGTTAAGACTAAAAGTTAAGAGTCCAAATTGTGTGCATCATTCTAACACTTTGTAGTAATAAAGAAAAATTCTGTCCTTATCCAGTAAATACATGAAAACTGCACCCCAGGAGGCTTGATGAGGTGGCTGCCAAGTTTCCAACAGTATGGTTTTGTGGTTCTACAAATATAGCATAATAATAAAATACGATAATTTCTATGCATGTATAATAATCACAGACATTGAGTTTACCTCACAATTGTCTCAAAAGTTTAAAAATAAAAACATTGATCATTCTATCATCTTATAATACTTCAAAGCAATCTTGGCTTTAAGGGTTAAATAATTCATCTAAGTAAAGTGGCACTAAGGAAAGAATACTGATCGTAGCAATTAAAAGGTCAGTTAGTCTTAGCTTTGCTAGCCTGAGCAAACCACTTAAAGTTTTCAGGGGCTCAGATTTGGCCGTAAGATCAAAGGACAGGAGATGCTCCTCCTGCATCTGCCTTACCCTACCAGTATTCAATAAAAGTATTGGGCACAATACCATAATCATCCTATCCCAATAAATTTAGTTAATTAATTCTTAATGAAAAACGAAGATCCACTTAACATTAACTATGACTATTTTTCTGCACATGAATCGTAATTCTCACTTGCTGGGAAAAAATATTAGCATGCCCTTCTAATTAGTACACTTATTTCTTAAATATAGTCATCAGAGGACAAAAAGAAATTGTCCTTAAAATGCATTAATCCAATCTCCAACCTAACGATTTCACAACGCATCTTCTCAACCTAACGAAATTCGCCAATAGAATATGTCTCATATCTACTACCAATCTCTCACACTGTAGAATGAGGCCCCTAATGTGGAATCCATTTTTCTCTTCTCATCTGAGGATGAAAAATAACTGATCAGCATTCTCTGAATTAATCACCCATGATAAATATTTTAGGACTTATGTAAGAAAAACTTTATAGAAAAGAAGAAAAACTCAGGACTTTTCTCTAGCTCAGAAATAAAAACAGTGAACCCCTCCAGAAACATGTTTTGCGTTCGTGTGTACTAGGAACTGTTTGCCAGGCTGCAGACTTAGTCCAGTGCACTACATGAAAACACTGCATTTCCAGGCACTGCCAAGCCCGTTTGTTCATAAAATAAAGCAACAGTTGGGCAAATGTCAAATGCCACACTCCAAAGAACCTGACAGTAAACAGAAACCGATTAACATAATCTAGATGCCCTGAGTGGTACTAAAAGTTGACTTTTTTTCTATTTTCGTCCTTGCTCCTGTGCGTAAAACAAAGCAAAAATACTTAAATTGCTAAATTTAACAAGTAACTTTTAGAATACTGCCTTGCTCGTAGGCAACAAGGGGTAGAGGTCAATAAAGAACCTTTGTGTTCCCACTGGCAACGACCGCGGCAGCACTACCCTCTGAAAAGGACGCTGCGCCCTGTGTGTGGGGACTTATAGAATTGGTGACGACTGTCTCCACCACTAGACTGCAAGCTCCAGGAAGGCGGGGCCGTGGCTCATCACAGCAGCCTCAGCGCCTAGCATAGGTGCTCAATAAATGCTTGCTGCAGATGTAAATGAGTAAGGAGTGATGCCGAAGGGGGGTCCGGGTGGAACGTCTAAGTCAATGGGGTTCTTCCTCACCGACCCTCAGACTCTACTGAGGTTCCCTGTAGCGTCCCCCAAGTTCTCCCGAGAGCTCCCCAACTCGGCCAGAGTTTTCGGGGCGGCGACCGGCGCTGGGACTTCCCTCCGTCTGCCAGGGCGCGAGGTCGGGACTGCCCCGAGCAGCCGCCGCGCGCGGGGCGGGGCGGGGCGGGGCGCGGCGCCGCCAAAGTCACTCGGGAGCGGCGCGCGGGGCCCCGGGCCCTGACCCACGGCCCTGCCCCGCGCGGCCGCCGCCCGAACGCCGCCCCATCCCTAGAGAAATCAGGCGGCGGTTGTTTGGGCTTTTGTGCCTATTAGGAAAAAGCCTAAACGCGCGAAGGACTCCGTGAAAAAACCGGTTCGTCCTCTTCCGCCACCCACTCAGGCACAGCCCGCGGCTTGGGTTCCCCCACGGCCGCTTCCCAGCAGGCCCGCCTCCGCCTCCGCGCCCGGCCCTGCCCCCGGAGTCTCGCCCGGAGGCGGGATGGGCCTGGCATCCCCGGGCCCGCGAGGGTTCACCTTCTGGATCGCAGCGGGAGTGATCTCCCCCTTGCCTCGCTGCCTCGGGGCTGCGAACGCCACGGACATGTTGCCGCCGTCCCCACTATCGGCAAGTCCCGGGCGCTCCGGGTGAACGGCGCACTGGGGGAAAGACGCCGGCCTCTCGGGCGGAACCACCTCGGGAATGCGGGCAGGGGGGATGCTCCAGGGCCGGGCGGACAGTCGGCTGGCCTGGCCTCAAGGAGGAATTCCGGCCCACAGAAGTCTCGTTTCGGCCTGGGTGGGGGGGAGCCCAGCCTCGGTAGAGCTTCCTCGTACTTGTCTGCCCCGGGAACGCTCCCACTCTCCTTATCTGCACCCCCCGTCCCTTTACGCTAATGGTAGCGCCGCGCCCCGTCCTCCCTCCGCTTCGGCGATTCAGGAAATGGTCCCGCCGCCGCGGGAGAGGGAGAGGCTGGGGCAGCCCCTGTCACAGGAAATGCGAGCGGCCCGAGCCGCCCGCCCCCTCCGCGCGGTGCAACTTGCCCCGCTCCCCGGCGCTCGGAAGCGCCCCTGGAACCGAGTTTCGGCGCTCTGTCGTCGACCTAGTTCAGTTTTCCCAACTTCATCCTCACGCCTCCTGGGAAGCGGCTGCCCCGAGTTGCCCGAGCAGCCTGGAGAGAGGAGGAGGAAGGTCAAGACTCGGGAGTTCGCGCAAATCCGTGGAGCATCTACCGAGAAAAGGCAGGAGGCGAAGGATGAACGCGGATTCGCTGGTTTAAATGGCTCGGCTACGCCCCACATGCGCACCTCCGAGTCCGCGGTCCCGAACGCACACTAAATCGTGCCTCACAATCGGAAAGTAACTGTGACCCAAAATTCGGGACACGAAAGCTGTGTCCACTACTCAGGGGCCGTCGGCCAACTTGGCCAGAGCCGCCAGAGGAGAAGAGCTCGCCTCTTAGGACAAACCCTTAGCAGAAAAGTGGGTCGATTTCTTCAATTTGGATCTTCGGAATTAAGTTTTGATACAGGGCACCCTCACTTTCTTCTTTTCCAGTTAGATACTTGGTGGCATGTAAATTAGGCCCAAGCTGCCAGACTTCAAGTAAGGGAAAAAGCCAAAGTTTCAAAATTATGAAAGGAACATAGGCAAATGTAGGTAATGTGCTGCTGTGCGGTTTTTAATGATTATGTAAATTTAGACTTCCATATAACACGGAAAGTTTACATAAAATGTTACTCAACATTAATGAGACTCAAAACTGAATACCTCAGTTTAGATATAAAATAAATTAGAAAAAGAAAAATACATACTTTTAAAATTTGTTTCAAATAAATGATTTGTACAAAAAGGTCATGAGTTTCATTCATTAAGCAAATTTGGATACATTCTTTGTGCTAGGCAACAAGCTGGACATGAAACCTGCTCTTAAGGAGCTTATATTCTAATAGGGTTTACATACTAGAAACAAATAAATATGTATGTATGTAAAGTCCTAAGAAAGACTAGCAAGCAAGGGACTAAGAGAGGATGACAAGGGCACTTACATGAGTTAGCATGGAAAGTCTCAATTATATTTAAACTGAGACCTAAAGGATAGAAAGACTCAAACCATCCTAAGAATAAAGGAAGACAGTTAATACTTCTACTAATAGTAGTTATTCTTAGGCATTTGTCTTTTACTATCCTAAGCCTAAAAGAAAACACTCTGGTATATTTGGACTCAATGTAATTGCATCAAATTGGAAAAACATTGAATTCAGAACAGAAACCAATTCTTGTCCACTAAAACTATGTATCCACCACCTGGCATGCACAGGCATGTCTTGATGTTTATACAAAAGTACCTTAGTACTCAGCAGTTAAGAACAATATTTCAGTAAGAAAAATGAATCTTAAATAGTCCTACTGTTCCAGTTCTGTCCACTTGGCAGACAGTACAGAAATCTTAAAGAACAACATGAACCAATAGGAATAGTTGTCTGAATTTCCATATCCCAGAGAAAAAACAAAAGTAGTCTAAGAGGACTCCCATTCCAGGAAAGCACCAGAAGATAGCTCCCTTTGTTTAAATTGCAGCTTCCCAGTAGTGGGAAAGGGAAATCCACTGAGAATAGGTTACAGGTCTGCCTGAGATGTTTATTCCTACAGACTAGCATGGTGGGGCCTAAGGTAGCCAAAGCCTTCAGGCATGGATAACCACAGTCTTTCTGTAATACCATGAACACCATAAAAATACTATTATTTTCTATGTATCTGTTTTCCATCACATAAAATCAGAAAGCACTGATCTTACACCTGGGAGGCCGAGGCGGGTGGATCATTTGAGCTCAGGAGTTTGAGACCAGCCTGAGCAAGAGCAAGACCCCGTCTACTAAAAAAATAGAAAGAAATTAGCTGGACAACTAAAAATATATAGAAAAAATTAGCCGGGCATGGTGGTGCATGCCTGTAGTCCCAGCTACTTGGGAGGCTGAGGCAGGATTGCTTGAGCCCAGGAGTTTGAGGTTGCTGTGAGCTAGGCTGATGCCATGGCACTCTAGCCCAGGCAACAGAGTGAGACTCTGTCTCAAAAGAAAGAAAGCACTGATCTAAAGGACCAGCCAGAAATACAAATGATCTCTCTGAGAGAAAACACGTAAAAAGAACCCTACCTCACCCTCAAGCTTCCTTGCTGCCTTAGTCCATTTGTGTTTCTATGAAGGAATACCCGAGGCTGTATAATTTATAAAGAAAAGTTTATTTAGCTCACAGTTCCGCAGACAGTACAAGAAGGATGACACTGGCACCTGTATCTGGTGAGGGCTTCAGGCTGCTTCCACTCACAGCAGAAGGCAAAGGGGAGCTGCCATGTGCACAGGTCACATGGTGAGAGAGGAGGGGAAGAGAGCACCAAAGGGGAAGTGCTAAGCTCTTTCTAAGAACTGGCTCTGGAGGGAACTAATAAGAACTCACTCTTCCTCACCATCAGGGAGGGCATTAATCTACTTATGAGGGATCTGCCCCAAAGACCCAAACACCTCAAATTAGGTCCCACGTCCAACACTGAGGATCAAATTTCAACATGAGGTCTGAGGCGGGGAAGGTGGGGGGGAGGGGGTGGGGAACGACAAATATCCAAACTATAGCACTTGCTAAAACTCACTTAACCTGATCTGGAAAAGTAGACAATTCAGAAGGAAGAAGGAAGCCTGGAGGAACTTTCTTAAAATGTTGGAGCCTTTCTAACTTTAAGAATCCTAAGCTAGGTGGTATTTAGAGGAACATAATCTTACTTCACCATTAGTTTTGAGAGGAATCCCAAGGTAGGTTGAATGGTTGAATGGTAGCAGAGTTGGAAGGAAAGGAGAATAGAGTCCCCAGCATTTAGTTAAGGAAGAAATGGAGAATGAATATGGACAGTTGGCCTAAGTCTGTGAAATGACTCTGGGATTTAAAAATAAGCTACTCAGGCAACCATCTCTCCAACCAGAAAAATCAGTCGCATTATTTACACTGCTCTTGGATTGAGACATCTAAACAAGAAACGGAGGTCACACAACCAAGAGATGGAAGGTTTTCTGGAATAATCCTAATAGAATATATACAGTGGCTCAGAATAAGTAAAATAATCTGTGTGAACAGTAAATTTTTGATTAGTCACACTATTAAATGTAAAGTAGATGGATCTAACCAAAAATAAAAGGTTAAAAAATAAAATAAGAAAGCTATCCATGTTTGATTTCCAAATGCTTTCATTTTTAAATTGTTTCATAGTAATTTGTTTGTATTCTTTAAATATATATTAATGAACTGATAAATTCAAATGCTTCTGAAATACCGGGGCTCTCTGGAAAGTATCCAGCCATGTAACCATTCTCGTTATATTAACAATGGCTGGATACTTTCCGGACAACCCTTTGCATGTTAAATATTTAGTGAAACTATGTAACCATGGCATTAAAAATTCTCTTAACCCACAGATATATATCATGCATGTACAGATAACTGAGATAACTTTGCTTTCATACAAGCAATTCTTTAAAACTTATTGTTTTATAATTAATAAAATATCTTTACTACCAAGCCTACTGATATTTTAAGCCCCTGTGCTGCCATAAATTCTTAGAATACATTGGTAAGGCGTAGACCAAGTCTGTCTGCTCATAATTGGGCTCAAAGCAAAACCCCTCAGGTAATATCTTTCAAAATATTTCTGCTCACGGTCTCTGTGGCATTTGATGAGTCAATTTGAGTTGTGGCTTCCACAGATTTCAAGACTATAAAGACAGCAGCATACATCTATATATTTATATAATCATCATTCTAGGCAAAAACAAATCACCTTTGCCAATTCTTCATAAAAGACTTTTATTTTTGATACTCTAAAAGATTATATTCAAAGTAGAGTATATTAAAGCCTATCCGAGGCATTTTCATCTCTTCTTACAGAATCAAACATTGAGTAAGAATGAACTAAATGAGTTATATTTTGGAGTTTAGTGATATAGAAAAGTATTGCTTTTTAAAAAAAATTAGTTCCTTATGTATGACTTGGAAGTTGTAGAGAAAAAAAAATTAGTTCCTATGGAAAAAGCTCTATCCAAACTTACCTCACTAGGAAAAATGCACAGGTTTGGAGCTCCCAACTCTTCTACCTATTGATAGCATAACACTAGACAGGTCATTTCTATACCTCGCTTGCCTTCCTGAAAAACAGCTGCCCTATCTAAAAAGCTATTAGAAATAATAAGGTGTTTAATTATTTATTTAGTATTTATTATGCACTAGCCACTGTGCTAGTGATTATCTTACATTAGATTCTTTAATTAAGATTGCCCTAATTTTAACAGATAAAATATTTTAAAACACATGGGATATTATAAATTACTAAACGAGGATAAGATTTGTATATAATAATATAATAAGGAGAAAATGCACATTTCAAGACTGGAAATGATCAAAAGTACTAGATAGTGAAGCCTACCCTTGGAAAAATTTCTGGCCATAATTTAGATATCAAATGTTCTTTTTTCTCATTTAGCATGTTCTCTGCCCTTGTGCATGATGTGCAGATACTCTGCCCTTGGTAAAAGAATATAAATGATCTTGAACTATTTCACAATTTATTTTAGAGAGGATTATAATACACTATCTGCTTACTACTATCTGTGGTAAGCAGAATGTTTTCATCCTCACCAAGATGACCCACCTCCTAATCACTGGAACCTCTGATTATGTTAGGTTACACTGGCAAAGTGGAATTAAGGTTTTATATGGAACTAAGGTGGTTAATCAACTGACTTTAAGATATGAATATTAACCTGAATTATCCAGATGGGCCCAGTGAAATCACAAGGGTCCTTCCTTAAATGGGAAACAGTACAGCTGAAGAGTCAGAAATCAGAAAAATACCATCTTGAGAAAGACTCGACCAGCAGCCATTGCTAGCTTTGCTAACACCTTGATTTTAGTGCAATGAGACCTATTTCAGACTTTTAACCTCCAAAACTACAAGACAATAAATATTTGTTCTTATAAGCCACTAAATTTGTGGTAATTTGTTAGAAGAACAATAGGAAATGAATATAATGTTGTTCTCTAATATAACATTTATGTTTGAAGTAGACAATATGCAATAAAATAGTGATAAATTATTAAATAAATGACAAACCAAAATATATATGTACACATAATAATATTAAAAATAACCTAACAATCACATTTATATGTTTTCTTTAAAAGAAAAATAATACCACAATATTTTAGAGATTATAACAGTTATGTAGAGATAAAATATATGATATATATAACAGATTATATAGAGATAAAATATATGATAAATGATAAAATATATGATAAAACCAGCACAAAGGACTGAGGAAAAATTGCACTGTTGTAAGGTTCTTATATCTTAAATAAAATGGTAGAATGCTATTTATAAATATACTATGATGAGACAAATATTGCATATTACAAATCCCAAGAGCTTTGGTTGTCAAACATGTCTCAGAAACTCTTTGCACTCTAAAAAATTATTGTGTGTCTCAAAGACCCTTTGTATAAGTGAGTTACAGCTCTCAATATTTACCTAATTAAAAATTAAAACTTGGAAACTTAAACACAAGCAGAGACTCCATTACTTGTAAGGACAATGATATCATCACACATCGTGTAGCCTTTAGAAAACTCCACTGTCTATTAATAAGAGAAAATGGAATTAAAAAGACAAAGAAAAACCTATTATCATCACAAAAATACCTTTAACCTCCTAGACTTCTAAAAAGGTGCAAGGGACCTCCAGGGACAAAAAGATGACATCAATATAATAAAAGAAAGAAATCATACTTAAAAATAAAACTGATATAGCTATTAATTAGATATGGAAAATAAAACAAAATGCTAAAAAAGTATTCAAATAACTCAAGAAAAGGTAGGAAAATAAAAAAATTAAGAAAAAATGAGACAGACACATGAAAAATAAGATAACAGATTTCAAGCCAAGCATATTGACAATTACACTAAATACAACTGGCAGAAATTAAGGCCAGGCACTGTGGCTCACACCTGTAACCACAGCACTTTGGGAGGCTGAGGCAGGAGGATTGCTTCAGGACAGGAGTTCAAGACCAGCTTGAGCAAGAGTGAGACCTCACCTCATCTCTACAAAAAACAGAAAAATTAACCAGGCGTGGTGGTGTGTGCCTATAGTCCCACCAACTCAAGAGCCTAAGGCAGGAGGATTGCTTGAGCCTAAGAATTAGAGTTTGCAGTGAGCTATGATTGATGATGCCACTGCACTCTAGCCTGAGTGTCAGAGTGAGACCCTGTCTCACAAAAAAAAAAAAAAAAAGAAAGAAAAAGAAAAAAAAGAAGAAGGCAGAAATTGAGAAGCACTTCCTAAATGGTGAAGGTCAGGATTTCATTTCACTTCGGAAAATCCAATCATCCATAAAAGCAACAAGAAAACTGGGGAAAAAAAGTTGAAATAAATTTTTACAGAAATCCAAAATTAACCAAAGGCCTGAAAAGGCAGTGTATATTTAAGAAAATGGCTGAAGCTCAGTAAGCACAGAGAGCTCTGTGGCTTTTTAACTTGCCCTACACCCATCCACCTCTCCCAAGCTCCATGGGATGCTTCAAAACTAGCAGACACACAACCATAGTATTTGTAAAAATCAGCAGTATACCAGTCACTAGACGGGAAAGAACAGGTTGGGAATTAACAACAAGAAAGCTGCATCCCTAGAGATGTCTCACTATTTGACCTGTTAGGCAGATCTCTGAAAAGGCCAGATTCATAGGACGTGTCTTTATTTGGCTTAAAAGTATACTCATTGAAAAATCTCCAACCCAAAACTTTTTATAGAAAAAGACCTCACAGAGCTTTTCTTTTTATGTGGGTTACATCTATCAATACTTACTATATGAGAAATTACTTATTAATTTATGAAGAAATAAACTTATTACATACTGACACATTTAATATATTTTTATTTTAAAAAACCTGTATTTTCTAAAATTAAAGAAAAATAGTGAACAGAGACATTACAAATCTCTTCAATGTCTGGCTTAATGGAATACAGCTAGATTCTCATAGCTGCTTCTACATTCGAACTGTTGCCATATGCTATTTTAGTTGAAACATAGGGGGAAAAGATCTAGCCTCCCAAAGATATATATTAGGAAAGAGAAAAGTATTATTTAAATAGCCTTTTTAGATCACTTCAGATCAATCATTCAATGATTGCAAATCATTGGATAGTCTTTCATACTAGACCAACACTCAAAAATGATAGTTTGTTTTTTTTGAGAGAGTCTCACTCTGTTGCCCAGACTAGAGTGCCGTGGCATCAGCCTAGCTCACAGCAACCTCAAACTCCTGGGCTCAAGCAATCCTTCTGCCTCAGCCTCCCGAGTAGCTGGGACTACAGGCATGGGCTATCACGCCCAACTAACTTTTTCTACATATTTTTAGTTGTCCAGCTAATTTCTTTCTATTTTTAGTAGAGACGGGGTCTCGCTCTTGCTCAGGCTGGTCTCGAACTCCTGAGCTCAAACGATTCGCCTGCCTCAGCCTCCCAGAGTGCTAGGATTACAGGCATGAGCCACCGTGCCTGGCCAAAAATGATAGTTTCTTAAAGTTAAAATGTGTAATCTAAAATCATATCAGTGAAATTTTAGGAGTTACATTAAAATACATTGGTCTATATATTTGAACATCTTCTTTACTGATTCATAATTCTCTACCATGCTTTGGTTATTTATTGACTGGTTTATGGAGTTACACATATCTTCCAAATGTACTATATCAAAAACCAAATTTGTTAATATCACCATCAATCTCATCAGTAAAGTCTTTAATTATTTAGAAGTTGTCATGTTCATGGTGATGAATAAAGGTCTTCAAAAATTCTAATTTTTACTTAAAAGCTTGAATTTTCTCCTTGGAAACAAATAAAATCTGTTATCTGTTGTCGGGTTTTTTTGTTTGAAATATTTTCAAATGCCTGCAGAAATATCTAACTCTAAATAACCACAGTTTGTCAGTCATTCTTTCAAGTACAGACGGTGTTCCATGAGAAAGTGGTCTGGTTCAGCTTTCAGATTTACATCAATGCTTTGTTTCAAGCTAATCATCTTACTTTGCATACAATAAAGGTGCTTTGTGTTTACTTTCCATTTTGTCATTCTGAATAACAAAAAAATAGGCACTCAAGTGTCAAAACTTAATATAATTAATAATTTACTGCTTATCCAATGACACGCTAAAATTAAATTGGCTCTTTTTTCATGAGTGCCTAGTGACTACAGATTGAACTCCCTAATACAAAAATCCAAAATCTTAAACGCTCCAAAATCCAAAACTTTTTGAGCACTGACATAAGTAGAAAATTCCACACCTGACCTCATGTCACAGTCAAAACAAAGACGTACCACATTTAGTCTATTCAGCATCCCCAAGCAAAAAAAGGTCCTCTCACCCACCTTCAGCTGTGACATATCTTTTCTGTGCACACCCAGACTCCCACACCAGCACGCCCACAAAGAATAAAGTTGCACATGTGCAGGCCAGATGCGCTAACAGCAGGTTCCCCACAATGCCTCACATGGGGACAAGATCTATGTGCACGACTATATATATATATATTTTTTTTTTGCTTATTCTCTGCTCTGTAGTGTAAAGATAGTATTGAAAATGTCAAGAAGAGGAGGCATTTATGTTTATCTACAGTCCAAAAAGTTTTGAAAAAAAACTGGACAGTAGTGTAAGTGTGAAATGTATTACAAAAGAGTATGGCATTAGAATAACCACCATACATAATCTGAAGAGACAGAAGAATACACTGTTGAAGTTCTATGCTGCTAGAAGCGATGAACAGAAGTTAATAAAAATAGAAAAACACTGCATAAAGCTAAAAATGAAGATCTCAGTTGTATACTGAAAGAGTGTACTGAACACATGTCTCTTGGTATGGTGATCAAGAAACAAGCAAAGATCTATCAGGATGAAATGAACATTGAAAGGAACTGTGAATATTCAACAGGCCTGTTGAAGAAATTCAAGAAGAGACATGGCATTAAATGTTTAAAGATTTGTATTGATAAAGTATCTGCTGATCGCAAAGCAGCCGAGAAAGTCATTGATGAGTTTGCCAAGGTCACTGTTGATTTAAATCTGATGCAAGAACAAGTCTATAATGCTCATGAAACATTACTGTTTTGGCGTTATTGCCCCAGAAAGACACTGACTACAGCTGATGAGATAGCCCCTACAGGAATTAAGGATGCCAAGGACAGAATAACCGTGCTAGGATGTGCTAATGTAGCACACATTAAGTGAAAACTTGCTGTGATAGGCAAAAGTTTGCGTCCTTGCTGTTTTCAAGGAGTGAATTCTCACCAGTCCATTGTTATGTTAACAAAAAGGCATAGATCACCAGGGACATATTTTCTGATTGGTTTCACAAATATTTTGTACTATGGCTTGTGTTCACTACAGGGAAGTTGGACTGGATGATGATTGCAAGATTTTGTCACTCCTTGATAACTGTTCTGCTCATCCTCCAGGTGAAGTTCTCATCAAAATAATGTTTATGCCATGTACTTTCCCCCAAATATGACTTCATTAATCCAGCCATCTGACAAGGGTATCTTTACATTAATGAAGATTAAATATGAAAACACCTTCTTGAACAGCATGCCAACAATAATGAACAGAGATGTGGGTGTGGAAGGTTTTCAAAAGAACTTTAGCATGAAAGATGCCATATGTGCTATTGCCAGTGGTAGGAACATAGGGACTAAAAGCACAGTTACGCATGCCTGGCACAACCTCTGGCCTGTGACTCAATGATAATGATGAACAAGGTGGTGACTTTGAAGGATTCCACAGGTCAAGTGAGAAAAGAAAAGATGTCAGACCTCCTTATACCTTCAGACTCTGTCACTAAGCTGGAAGAAATGGATACTGAAGAAATTTTTAACATTGATAATGAAGCTCCAGTTGTTCATTCATTGACTGATGGTAAAATAGCCAAAATGGTTTTGAATCAAGGTAATCAGGATAATACCAACAATGAAGATAACGTTGTTAACACTGCAAAAAAAGTGCCTATAGACGACATGGTGAAAATGTGTGAGGGGCTTACTTAAGGACTAGAATAGCATGTCAGTTTATAAAATCAGAGAGACTTCTAAGACAAAATGGTTGTTAATGAGACAGATGACTCTGGAGGAAACATTTTAAAAAGCTTCCTCATCCCCAGAGGACCCCCTTTCTGGTCCCTCAACTGCTTCTTATGTTTATGCTCACCTAATAAAATAAAATGTAGTCATAGTAATGTTTTAATGAAAACACAGCATCATAGATGGAGACTGAAAAGTGTGCTGTTGCTTGTTTTTGTTGTTTAACAGCTGATACAGGCATTCTGATGATGCTACTGTGCTGCGTAGTTACCCTGAACACAGTATTTTTTCACTGTATTAATGATATGTCATACTTTTTACTGTTAAGTACTCATTGTGAATAAGTGTAAGGAAAAGATTGTTTATTGGCAGCCTATAAAATCAGAGTCAGGAATGACGGTGGTGCCAAACAACCATAGATTGTCCACATGGGTGGCTGAGGTAGTGACACCTTTGCTTTCTGATGGCTCAGTGTACACAAACTTTGTTTCATGCACAAAATTATCAAAAATATATGAAATTACATTCAGGCTATGTGTATCAGGTGTAATGAAACATAAGTGAATTTCATGTTTAGACTTGGGTCCTCATTCCCAAGACATCTCATTATGTACATGCAAATATCCCAAAATCTGGGGAAAAAAATGAAATCTGAAACACTTCCGGTCCCAATCACCCATAGTACAAGTTTGGTGCTACTGCCTTGATTCATGCTAATGCTTTAGTAGTTTTACCCACCATCACCTTTGCACTGTCAATGCAAATGTCCACACAGTCAAATAGGCAAGTACTGTCTTAGTATTATTAATATAACAATGACAATTGGTTTAGGCCGGGCACAGTGGCTCACGCCTGTAATCCTAGCACTCTGGGAGGCTGAGGCAGGAGGATCACTCGAGGTCAGGAGTTCGAGACCAGCCTGAGCAAGAGCAAGACCCCATCTCTACTAAAAATAGAAAGAAATTATATGGACAACTAAAAATATATATAGAAAATATTAGCCGGGCATGACAGCATATGCCTGTAGTCCCAGCTACACAGGAGGCTGAGGCAGGAGGATTGCTTGAGCCCAGGAGTTTGAGGTTGCTGTGAGCTAGGCTGACGCCACAGCACTTTAGCCTGGGCAACAGAGCGAGACTCTGTCTCAAAAAAAAAAACAAAAAAAAACTCTTAAAACTGATAAATGAATATAGTAAAGCTGCAAGATACAAATAAACACACAAAAATCTGTAGTGTTTCTATACACGAACAATGAACTAGCTGAAGAAGAAATCAAGAAGGGAATCCCATTTAGAATAGCTATACTTAGGAATAAATTTAATGAAGGAGGTGAAAGACCTCTACAAGGAAAACTACAAAACACTGATCAAAGAAATTGAAGAGAATATAAACAAATGAAAAGACACCCCATATTTAAGGATATGAAGAAATAATATTAAAGTAACCAGACCATCCAAAGCATCTACAGATTCTATGTAATCCCTATCAAAATAGCAATGACATTCTTCACAAAAATAGGAAAAAAATCTTAAAATTTGTATGGAACCACAAAATACTCCAAATATCAAAAGCAATCCTAAGCAAAAAGAACAAAGCTGGGCCGGGCGCAGTGGCTCATGCCTGTAATCCTAGCTCTCTGGGAGGCCGAGGCAGGTGGATCGCTCGAGGTCGGGAGTTCGAGACCAGCCTGAGCGAGACCCCATCCTACTAAAAAAAATAGAAATAAATTATCTGGACAACTAAAAATATATATATAGAAAAAATTAGCCGGGCATGGTGACACATGCCTGTAGTCCCAGCTACTAGGGAGGCTGAGGCAGTAGGATCGCTTCAGCCCAGCAGTTTGAGGTTGCTGTGAGCTAGGCTGATGCCACGGCACTCACTCTAGCCTGTGCAACAAAGTGAGACTCTGTCTCAAAAAAAAAAAAAAAAAAAAGAACAAAGCTGGAGGCAGTACACTGCCTGATTTCAAAATATACTACAAAGCTATAGTAACCAAAACAGCATGGTACTGGCATAAAAACAGACATAGACCAAAGGAACAGAATATAGAACCCAGAAATTAATCCACATATCTACAGCCAACTGATTTTTGACAAAGATGCTAAGAACACTCATTGGGGAAATGACGGTTCAATAAATGGTGCTGGGAAAACTAGATTTCCATATGCAGTAAAATAAAACTCAACCCACACCTCTCACCCTATATAGAAATCAACTCAAAATGGACCAAAAACCTAATTGTAAGACCCCAAACTATAACTCTACTTAGAAGAAAACATGAGAAACACTTCAGGACAATGGTCTAGAAAAAGGCTATATACATAAGACCTCAAAAGCAGAGGCAACAAAAGCGAAAATAAACAAATGGGATTATAATCAAACTAAAATGCTTCTCCACAGCAAAGGAAATAATCAACAAAGTGAAAAGAAAACCCCAGAATGGGCGAAAATATTTGCAAAGTATTCATCTGACAGGGGATTTGTATCCAGAATATATAAGAAACTCAAACATCCCAACAGCAAAAGGACAAACAATCCAATTGAAGAATGGGCAATCTGAATAGACACATTTCTCAGAAGACATACAAATGGCCAACAAATATATTTTTTAAAAAGCTCAACATTACTAATCATCAGGGAAATGTAAATCAAAACCACAATCAGGTATCCTCTTATCCCAGTTAGGATGGCTATTATTAAGAAGACAAAAAATAAATGCTGGTGAAATTGTGGAGAAAAGGGAACTCTTCACATTGTTGCTGGGAATATAAACTAGTATAGTCACTATGGAGAATCATATAGACGTTCGTTAAAAACTACAAACAGGACTACCATAAGATCCAACAATGACACTATTGGTAATTTATCCAAGGAAAATGAAATCATTTTATCAAAGAGACATCTGTATCCCTATGTTTATTGCAGCACTATTCACAATAGCCAAGATATGGAATCAACCTTGGTGTCCAATAAGAGATGAATGGACAAAGGAAATGTGGTTTACATATCCAATGCAAGACTATTCAACCATAAAAAAGAACAAAATCCTGTCATTCACAGCAACATGGATGGAACTGGAAGACATTACGTTAAGTACAATAAGCCAGAACAGAAAGTTAAACACCACATGTTCTCATTCATATGTGGAAGCTTAGAAAAGTTGATGTCATAGAAGTAAAAAGTAGAACAGATGATACTAGAGGTTGGGAATGGTAGAGGGGAATGAACAGGGAGATATTTGTTAAAGGATACAAAATTACAGCTAGATAGGAGGAATAAGTTCTAGTGTTCTATACCACTGTAGGATGACTATAGTTAACAGTAATGTATTACGTCGTTTCAAATAGCTAGAAGGAAGATATTCAATGTTCCCAACACAAAGAAATGATAAATGTTTGAAATGATGGATATGTTAATTACCCTGATCTGATCACTATACATTGTATGTATCAAAACAGTATTATGTTTCCCACAAATATAATTATTACATATAAATTTTTAAACAGCTAAAAAAATGTTCCCCAGTGGAAAACAGCGTATATTAAACAATACATGGAAAGTAATAATAGCTAAATTTACCTGGCCATTCATACCCACCAGGCACCATTTTAAGTTATTGTGCCTATAAACACATTTTAACCTCAGAACACTTTGCTACAGACTTTTTTTTTTTTTTTTTGAGACAGAGTCTCACTCTGTTGCCCAGGCTAGAGTGCCGTGGTGTCAGCCCAGCTCACAGCAACCTCAAACTCCTGGGCTCAAGCAATCCTCCTGCCTCAGCCTCCCGAGTAGCTGGGACTACAGGCATGCGCCACCATGCCCGGCTAATTTTTCTACACATGTATTTTTTAGCTGTCCATATAATTTCTTTCTATTTTTAGTAGAGACAGGGTCTCGCTCTTGCTCAAGCTAGTCTCAAACTCCTGAGCTCAAACAATCCGCCCACCTCGGCCTCCCAGAGTGCTAGGATTACAGGCGTAAGCCACCCTGCCCAGCCTGCTGCAGATTTTTAAATATTCCCATTTTATTGATGAGGACAAAGAGACAGACTCATTTCACAGGTAGTAATGTACCAGGTTACACAGAGTTTCTGGTATACCTAAATTATCAGACATCTTTTAAGTTTCATAATATGGGCTTTTACAAAATATCTTCAATTAAAACACTATTATCTTAATTCACATCATTAGCATTAGTTTGATGGACCATTTACTCATCTGCTCTATTTTGCTTACAAGGTAGAAAATGGAGAAAGCAATACTACTTTCATAATTGTAATTTTCCTTCTTTAGCTTCAAATAAGAAAAGATAACCTGAAGAGAGAGAGTACGAAAATTTAGAATGTGAAAGCAAAGGGAAGGAATGGAAATTTAACTTACCACAGTTTTTCTAACAGGTATGCCATAACAAAAATATCCTACTAAGACTTCATCCTGAAGCCCTAATCTGTGATATCATTTTTTTAACCCGAGTGACCTGACATCGCCCCTGGGGGAACACCGCGGTGGGAAAACTGGGATGCACCACTGGGGTCAGACAGGCGCGAGCACTTCCGGGAGGCAGCTTGCACCACGTGTGCTGGCACTTCCGGGCGGCAGCACGTGGTGGCGTAAGCGGCCCTATCAGCGGCCTCAGCTGTGGTAGTTGGAGGCTCGGTGGGAATCCTCGTAGTCCTGCGGCATGGCGTCTCGGTACGACAGAGCTATCACTGTCTTCTCCCCAGACGGACACCTTTTTCAGGTGGAATATGCACAGGAGGCGGTGAAAAAAGGATCCACTGCGGTGAGCGAGCAACTTCCAGACTATCGCCCCTGTTCCTTGGCAGGTTTCAGTTGTTACCGTACTGCCCCAGCTCACCGCTTCAGCCTGGGGAGCCAGGAGAGTCCCCCACTTGTGAAAATTGCTCCGTCCCTTTTATTTAGGGAAATGCTGCTTTTGAGATTTGGGCTGGAAGTGGTGGAGTAAAAGTTGGTAGGTTTCATCGGTTTCTACTGTACAATCGCCGTTGTTTTAACAACAGCTACAGACACAAAACGGGGCGTGGCGGGGCGTGGCGGGAAGAAAGTGTTGTAGCCTTGACTCCACAAGAGATATTAATGCTGTGTCTGACAGTAGGGAAAGAAAAGACTTCTAACCTGTAACAGCCTATTCGAATGCTCATGGCCCAGTTCTTCAGGAGTTCACAGACTCATGAAAAGTTAAGAGTTTCTTCATGTGGAGAACTATTGTTTAATAACAGTTATGATAAAACTGATCATGCCTGCCCCTGAAGTATGGACTAAATTAATATAAAATTAAATCCTTGTTGACAAAGAAACGATTAAAAATGCTAATTCAAACACTCCCATTCAAAATAATTGTCCCAGTATTTGACAGCCTTTTAGAGACTCAAAAGCCCAAGAATTTCCACTTTTTTGCCACTTTTTTTGTCTTTAAGTAATACTCAAAGTTCCTTGAGAGATTATAACCTACTTTATAGACTTATGTATCCACATTACAGAAAAACTTTTAAATACTCAGGGTAGCAGTAATACTGCTGCCAAATTTTAACTACATTCAATAATCCTAGTGATTTTTAAAAATTTAAAAGGACAAAAGTGCCCTAGTGACCCAAGATCTGTTACCCCAGATCTTCCAAGTCGTAGCCTGTGAATTCAAAAGGATCCAAGTTATTTTTTTATCTCTCAAATTTCATGAGCATGTTTGTTGTGTATTTTGGAAATTGAGACAGTAGCTATGAGAATACACCATACATTTTTAAGTCTAGCAGTGTCTGTATTTTCTCTCACTTTCCTTACCAACTTTGTTATGGTAGGAAATAATTCACTTTCATTATAAATCTATCAAATGTAAAGTGGTTAAAAAAAACTAGAAAGATCATTTTTAAAGTATTTTTCTATTTAACTGGGCCCATTTGTTTCATTTCTGTTTTATAGGTAATTTTTTTAGAATTATAAATTTAAGGAAAGCCTGATGTAGCTTAAACCAAAAGGGTACCATTTTGATAAAAACAAAAAGTTATATAATCCCCAGCATGGCATGTAGCATATGGTTAGAAAATAATGCCCAAGTTTTAGAGCCTAAAATAAAGGGAGTAATGGGAGAAGACTGGGGTGTAATAAGAAACCACATTGGCTCATTTAACATGTTTTAAGAGTGCTATAGAACTGATTGATAGTTCCTTTGTAATGAGCGGTAACAGGGTAAGGATATAAAAATACCTATAGTGGGCATTTTTAAAGATACATTGGAAAGATGAGACACTTTTGTCTCAGGATTCTGAAATTATAATTTGCATGTTTGCATGGAGTTATTCATTGTGTTTCCTTGAGGGTGTTATGACCTTTTACATAGGGTAAAGTTTTTAATGGCACTTATTAAAATATGTCACCAAATAGTCTGTATATAAATGGCCATTGATATGATGAATTATAAATAAGCCAAAGTTGGCCAGTTTTGACCAATATGTAGCTGTGATATTATTTAGTAATATAAAAAGTTATATGGGCCACAGTTAGAGGCCTTAAGTTCTGCTTCCTTCTTGATTATCTTATAGCATGAAGTGAGACAAGAGGTCTGTTATTTTTTTGCTTTAGTTCCCTTTTCTATAAATGCAAAATATGTTTGAATAACATTTTGGAGATGCAATACCTTTCTTCTTAGAGAAAAAGCTGAATCCTTTACAATATTCCCATGAAAAAGATAAGATTTGTTATCATTCCTCATTCTGTCCTTTCCCTGACCCCAAACTGTTATTGGCTCCATATTTCCTACTTTATCAAATCTCAGCTCCACAGTCTAGCATCAGTCTTCCATGTATATGGCTTCCTAGTTTCACTAATAGAAGCTTCTGCCTATTGACATGGGAGAGGGGACAACACCTTTCTTTCTGCTACTTTACATCTTATTTAGGCTTTAAGAATCTCTGCACATTTTTTCTTTATCACAGAGCCTTCTCTGATCCATTCCAGTCATCATGGATCTTTTTCTTCTGAATTCATAATCTGTACCACAGAGTATTGTATAGTATTTACTATTTAGCCTCATATTCTCTTTAATTTCAAGCATATTTCATAATCTCAAACCAACATGGAAAATACAGAAAGTAGAATAAAATAAAAATTACTTGTAGTCCTGCCAAAAATAAGTAAATAAATAAATAAATCCTCTTGTACCAACAGGATAGTAAGATCTTTGAGGATTTAGATGGCATAATTCTTTCTTGTATTTCTAGCACACGGTATATAATGGAGGGACCTAGGGAAGAAGTAACATTTAAGTACTACTTTTACCAAGCATTTTATGTAGATTATCTAGCATCAAAGACAATATTTAATCCCCTTTTTATATATGTGAAACTATGATTCGAAAGCTTTCATACTTGCTAAAAGTACCTAGCTAGAAAGTGATGGAATCCATATTCATGCTCAGATTTTTCTAGTTCCAAAGCCTCTGTTGTTTGCATTGTACCAGGAAATTTGTTCAGTAAATATTTGTATATTAGTTAGCTGTCATTATCATGAATGTGGAAACCAGATATGTGTCATTAAGACAATTAACTTCTCTAAGCTTCGATTTCTTTAGTGGTAAAATGGTCATCAAAAAACACCTGCTTCATGGGGTTGATGTGAGAGTCAAATGAGGTAATGGTACATGTTAAGCATCTTACACAGAATCTGGTTCGCAGAAAGTACTTAATGCTTTGTAGCTATTATTGCTTACTATTCTATTGTTTTCTCATTTTCCTTCAATTTCATCTATGGTTCTTCCTGTGCATTCATTTGTCATTTCAAGACATTTTTGTCGAACACTTACATATGCCAAACATGGTGATGGGCCATACGGTTTCATTATGAACAAGATAGACCCAATCCCTGTCCACAGAGAGCTTACCTATATAGCAAGAAAGTTAGATGATTAAGTAAATAGTCCTAACAAGGCCTAAATGAGTATTATAATGGGAAGACATGGAGCATTGTGGGAACTCTAGGTGTCAGTGAAGTCCCCGTGAAAAAGTAATATTTAAGTGGACACCTGAAAGATGAAAGATAGTCTAGTGAAGAAGAGGAAGGAGTGAAGAGTATTTTAAACAAAGGAAGTAGCTTATGGGAAGACAAGTAGCAAAAGACAGCTATATTCTATGAACTGAAAGGCATTTGGCATTGCTGAAGCAATGGAAAAATAGGAAGAGGTGAAGTTAGAAACTGGTGCCAGATCGTATGGAATGCCTTTAAACCATGTAAATGAGAATATACTTTGTCCCGAGGGAGTAAGAGGCCTTGAAGAGTTTTGACTGTCGTCATTCATACGTCCAACCACGGAGGTACTCACATGACCCAGGTAGGATCATTCATAGTTTCTATTCGCCTGGCCACTTCAATGAGCATGTAACTCAAATCTAGCTGATATAAGTCTACCCTTAAGACTTTTCTAATGAGACAGTGGTAGCTTTCCTACTACTCTGAGAGAACTGTTGAGATGTGAGTCCAGAGTTCATGGTGGCCATACTTTTTCTGTACAGAGAAAGCCTCTGTGCCTTAGCCTCTCTGCAGAAGGACGAAGAGTGAATATTACAGTCCCTCCATCCATTGTCCCACATATAGCCCTGGGCTGTGTTGGTTTGCTTGGTGAGAAATTGTCCCTACCTATTCAAGTTTTAAGTAGGAGTATGCCACATTCAGATTGTCTTTTTTTATTTTCCAAAGATTTCTCAGGCTACATTGTGGTCAGCAAATTGGATGAAGTCAAGAGTAGAAGCAGGGAGAACAGTTAGGAGTCTGTGAAAATATGATACTATTAATAGATTTTACCAGGCGTTGGGGCAGAAATGGAAATAAGGCAGATTCCAGAGAAACGTTAGCAATAGAGTTTATACAATTTGATGATTATTGGATGGTGATGGCAGAGTGAGTAAGAGGTACTGCAGAGGGAGGAATCAAAGATGATGCCTCTGTTTCTGGATTTGACCACTGATACCTTATAAACAACAGAAGTTTGTTTCTCACAGTTCTAAAGGTTAGAAAATCCAAGTACTACCCATGCTATGAGGAAACCACATGGATTCCTAGCATATTCTTCCATTTTGGTTCATATCATACTGCACAGCAGATCCTCAAATAATGTCATTTTATTTAACGTCATTTTGTTATAATGTTTATGATGGAAAAAAATCAATTCCCATTCAAGACCCCTGTCTTTATGGAGTTTGCTGTTCTCCCCATGTCTGTAGGAGTTTTTTCGAGTACTCCAACTTCCTCCCACATACTAAAGATATATATGTTAGGATAATTGACATGGCTGAATTGTCCCAATCTGAGTGATTGTGGGTGTGGGTGTGTGAACCCACCCTACAATGGAATGGTGTCCTATCCAGGGTTGGTTTCCACCTTATACCCTGAGCTTTTGGGATAGGCTTTGGCCACCCACAACCCTGAACTGGGATAAGCAGGCTGGAAAATGAATGAATGAATACAAATAATTGTATAATAAAATAAAGTATAATACAAATGAGAACAATAAACAATGCAGTACAAAAGCACTCAGGGAGCTCATCATATTTGGTTTTTGAACTGCATGGTGGTAGGATGTGCTCCTTACTATTTTGCTTTGAAAACCTTCCTTGGTTTAACCCACCACCACTGTGACAGCCGTCACTCACTGATTCACCAAAAATTGGGTAAATAATTATCTTACTTGTTTTTATTAATCTTGCTCAAATGTATGTATAGTTCACATTTATTTCAATGTTTAATATTAGAAGTGTTTGGGGTCTTTATTTAGATGTTAGGTGATGTTTTTGTGACCAGAAATATTTCATAGGAACTTAACTCTTATTTATATCGATTTGCCTGTGGTAAAATTGATTTTGTTATATGTTGTTTCACCTATAGCCACAGTTTCCAAGAACCTATCAATGACATTAAGTGAGGACTTACTGTTGTAGATAGCACTTTTTCAGGTATGTTATGTGAGATTAGGACACTCATGTAGTTTCAGCACTGGTATTTTCTTTGTAATTTCTATTTGTCTTTTCTGCTTTGAGTTTGGGGAATGAACTTCCAGCATGCCCGTACCTATGCAGCTGTTTCCCTAGATGTCTACTTTTCTCATTTTTATTGAATGTTTAAAGATGAGCCTTTTCCTCTAAGTCATGAATAACTTGATTTTAGAATTTTAGAATAACTTGATTTTATACTTTAAACTGACAACTGATTATGTTTTCTTAAATGACTTGACAGGTTGGAATTCGAGGTACCAATATAGTTGTGCTTGGAGTAGAAAAAAAATCTGTTGCGAAGCTTCAAGATGAAAGAACTGTAAGGAAGATTTGTGCCCTTGATGACCACGTCTGCATGGCTTTTGCAGGTACTTATGGACCTACAATAATGATGCGTAGTATCTTAGTGTGGTAGGGCGATACAACTGGCCTCACTGCTGCAGTTGTGCTATATTTATACAACGTGTAGTTATACTTCATTTCTTACTAAAAGCAGTATGTACCCTATTTTTTTAAAGGAAAATCTCAAATTTGTAAACTATAATTTCTGATAATGAGCTTTTGATAAAGCATAAATGTTAAAAGATATATATTACATTACCTTACTTAAAACTTTAGGTAGCTGTTTTCTTTTAAAAACTTTTTATTTGAAATAATTATAGATTCAGAAGTTACCAAAATACGGGGAAGTCTGCTTTTACCAACTTTCCCTTAATGGTAACATCTTCAAAACCAGTAAATTGACATTCATGTAGTCCAAATTTTACCAGTTTTACATGCATTCATGCATGTGTATGTGCATGTGTTTGGTTTTATTTCATTTATCTCGTGCAGATTCATGTAGCCATCACTACAGTCAGGATATACAACTCTTCCATCATGACAAGGCTACTTCATACTATTCCTTCTCCCCATCTTTAATCTCTGGAAACCAGTATCTATTCTCTCTGTCTATAACATTTTGAGAATGTTATATGGATAAAGTCGTATGATATATAACCTTTTCAGAATGGCCTTTTTTATTCAGCATAATTCCCTTACAGTTTATCCAAATTGTTTCAAGTATCAGCAGCCCATTTTTTTAATTGCTGAGTAGTATTCCATGTTATGAGTACACCACAGTTTGTTAACTCTCTCATTGAAGGACATTTGGCTATTACAAATAAAGCTTCTGTGAACTTTTGTATATAGGTTTTTGTGTGAACATACGATTTCCTTTCTCTGGGATAAATTTCTAAGAGTGCCATTGCTGGATTGTATGGTAATCCATATTTAGTTTTATGAAACACTGCCAAATTGTATTCCAGAGTGGTTATGCTATTTTAAATTCCCTCTAGAAATGTATGAGCAATTCATTTTCTCTGCATCCTCAGCAGCATTTGGTGTTGTTACTATTTTTTATTTTAGACATTCTTATAGGTATATAGTGATATCTAATTGTGGATATAATTTATATTTTCTTCCTGACTGGTGATGTTGAACACATTTTCAGGTACTTATTTGCATCTGTACAGTGAATAAAACATGTCTCATGTCATTTTTTTGCTCATTTTCTAATTGTGTTTTTTTTAAACTAAAATTTTATATTGTAGCTTAAAAACCTCAATCAAGCCAATACAATGGTATGTGACTATAGTCCCAGCTACTCAGGAGGCTGAGGCGAGAGGATCACTTGATCCTCGTCAGTTGCCAGTGTGATGCTTTTGGGCTTCCCAGCCCTCAGAACCATGAGCTCAATAAACTTCTGCATATATTATCCTGTTTGTTATAGGATTCTGTTATAGCAACATAAAATGGAATAAGACAGAAAATTGTTGCCAAGAAGTGGAGCTGTTTGTGTAACAAATAACTAAAAATGTGAAAGTGGCTTGGAACTGGGTAATAGGTAGAGGCTGGAACAGTGTTGAAGTGAATACTGGAAAAAGCCATAAATGGAGCACTGAGGGCAATTCTGGTAAAGACGCAGAAGAGGAGTGCTGTGGGGCAATTCTAAATCTTCTTAGAGATTACTTAAGTGGTTGTGACCAGAACGTTGATATGGACAATAAAGGCCATTCTGATTAGGTCTCTAATGGAACTGAGGAATAAAGTTTTGGACACTAGAGCAAAGGTTATCCTTGTTATAAAGCAAGAAAAAACTTGGCTGAACTGTATTCATGCTCTAGGGATTTACGGAAGGCAGAATTTAAGGATGACAAATTAGGTTATCTAGTGGAAGAAATATCTAAGCAGCAAAGCAGGCTGCTACATGGCTACTTTTAACTACTTAAAGTAAACGGACTTGATTTTCAAACCCTTAATTTTAGACAAAAAACTGAGAAGTGACATTTCACAGTTGTGTCGAATGCAGTTTGAATTCAGTGGATATGTTTAATAATGAAGTAATGGTTCTGTTTTCATAAGAAATCCAGCTTACTATTAGTGTTTAAACCATTATTCTTTATTTTTTTATTTTAATTTTTTTTGAGACAGAGTCTCGCTCTGTTGCCCAGGCTAGAGTGCCGTGGCATCAGCCTAGCTCACAGCGACCTCAAACTCCTGGGCTCAAGTGATCCTACTGCCTCAGCCTCCCAAGTAGCTGGGACTACAGGCATGTGCCACCATGCCCAGCTAATTTTTCTATATATATTTTTAGCTGTCCATATAATTTCTCTCTATTTTTAGTAGAGACAGGGTCTCGCTCTTGCTGAGGCTGGTCTCGAACTCCTGAGCTCAAACAATCCGCCTGCCTTGGCCTCCCAAAATGCTAGGATTACAGGCATGGCCCACCACGCCCGGCCTTAAACCATTATTCTTTAAAATCATTTTCTTTAAAAATTAAGTAAGAATGCATCAAATGAAGTCTTACATGAAATAAATCAGAAGGTAGGACAAGTGACACTTAATTTTACAAATCCTGTATAATGAGCATGTATTGAGAAAAAAAAGGTTCAATAAGAAATATTTCATGGGGACTAAAACCCATTTGACAAAGAAAAATGTATTGAAAAAATACATTTTTGTAAAATTTTGATTATTTTTATAGGACTGACTGCTGATGCCAGAGTAGTAATAAACAGAGCCCGAGTGGAGTGTCAGAGCCATAAGCTTACAGTGGAGGACCCGGTTACTGTAGAATATATAACTCGCTTCATAGCAACTTTAAAGCAGGTAAGCTCATAGTCTAATAGACTTCTTCGAGTTTTCTCATTTTTCATCATTATAAGTCCCACCATAGAAATACTACAATTACTCCAACTATTTGGTCTATTAAATCTATTAAATTTCTTATTATTTCTCACACTTATTTTATACTCACACTCTTATTCCAGTAGAATGTATTGATTTAACTACTAGAAATCTCGATCAGTATTAATTCTAGGAATTATATTTAAATTTAAAAGAACAGTAGGTCTAATTTTTTTTTTTTTTTTTAATCTTTGAGACAGCATCTCGTTGTGTTGCCTGGGCTGGAGTGCAGTGGTGTGATCACAGCTCACTGTGACCTCCAAATCCTGGGCTCAGATTATCTCCTAGGCTCAGCCTCCCAAGTAGCTGGGACTACAGACACACAACACCATGTTCAGCTAATTTTTTTTTTTAATTGGTTTCTTATAGACATGAGGCTGGTCTTGAACTCCCGGCCTCAAGCAATCCTCATGCCTAGGCCTCCCAAAGTGCTGGGATTGCAGATATGAGCTATCATGCCAGGCTGATAAATCTAATCTTTTAAAGGGGTTTTCTGGAGATACATTAATAAGAAACACTCTTTAAATGTTTTCCAAAGATACACCAATTATTCTTTTACCTACAAATCTGCTATGGTTTGAATATGTCCGCCAAAAAGCATGTGTTGGAAACTTAATCCCTAATGCCACAGTGGTGGGAGGTGGTACCTAATTGGAAGTGTTTAGGTCATGAGAGATCCACCCTCTTGAATGGATTAATACTGATGATAAAAGGACTTGAGGCTACAAATTCAATCTCTTGCTCTCTGTCACACTCTCTTGCCTTTACACCTGCTCTCTTGCCTTTTGGTGCTAGGATGACACAGCACCAAAGCCCTAGCTAGGTGTGGGCTTCTTGATCTTGGACTTCCTAACCTCCCTAACTGTAAGAAATAAACCTCTGTTCTTTATAAATTACCCAGTCTCAGGTATTCTGGTATAACAGCACAAAATAGACTAAGGCAAAACCTAAACATAACTGATCAGGTTTAGCTATGGTTTCTTCTTAATCCCTGCATAGATACATGGCTTAACATTAAGTTGTAATCTTGTATACATTTATTATTTTTTCACTTATGTACTTTGCATATGGCAATGTTGTCTTTAGAGTTATTCTTACTAGCTCTATAATACTATTTCTAGTTGCTATCTGATAATTTAGTTACATTGTTTCCAGTTTCTTTTATTTTTCCTTTCTCTCTCTTTCTCTCTGGAAATCTAATAATATTATTCTATCTTTGTCACAGCTTTTGTTTTTATTTTTTGAATTATGTTGTTAAATTAATTTTTAGTATTGGCTTACTGGATTAAAGATTATAATTGGTGTTAAGACTCTTTATATGTAGCTAAATTGCTTAGAAAGATTGAGCCAATTTTTATTGTGCAACTAGCAATGCATAAATGTATCCCTGAAGAATCATCAATATAGGGTTTTTCATTTTTCTTTTATTTTACAAATAAGTATCACATAGTACTATAATAGTTGTTTTAATTTGTGTTTTATAATTAGCAGTGAGGTTGAATTTTTTTCCACGTTTGTTTGCTGTTTTCATTTCTCCTAGTATAAACTATCTTTTCTTTTGACAGGCACTCGAATGGTTAAGAGTGTGCCTGCAGGAGCCAGATTTTGGGGGTTTGAATCCTGATTTTGCTACTTCTTAGCACCTTGGGCAAACTATTTCACCTATTTTAGCTTCAGTTTTCTTATTTATAAAATCAGCATTAAAATAATACCTACTTTGTTGATTTGCATTATGGAGTAAGATATTGCAACCAGGTAGAACACTTGTTGGCACAGATTTTACCATTTGTTTAAACCCATTATATATTCTATATATTAAAGTTTTAACTGATTGTGTTATAACAAAATTACCCTTTTTTAAAAAATTTGTTAATTCATGTTGCAAGAAAGCCCAATATTTTGATATTATTCTCTTTTTCTATTTTATTTGCTTTGATTTTCCCATTTGTTAAAAAGTCATCCACCAAAAAATAAGGTGCAGAACATTGTATATGTAAGGGTCCCAATTGTAGTTTTTAGATTTCCTTCTAGAAATATCAAGGCTGTTTATAGAAACATAGTCATAAGTCTGTGACATTGGGATTGCCATTGCAGTGGGGGACCTGGGGCTATGGGGTCCACTATAGATATCTCATGTGCACCTTTTATGCTTTTAAATTATTTTAATCCTGTCCATGTATTACTTTTTTATTTAAAAAAGAACATGGTTAATTAAGCAAGTGAAATAAAATGGTCTCTCCTCTAAGGTATATTTACAAAGCATTTACTTCATACCTATGTGTGAATGAGGAATATTAGGAAGAACAAAGAAATTGAGACATAAACCATATTCTTTAAGAGTTTATGTTCATAGCCTATTTGCATTCAAATTTTGAAGTGACTGATAAAAATACGTATAATATAATAGAGTTATATCAGCAAGATGACTAGGAGTTGCCTGGCACTCGTCCTACCCACAAAAAGGAACTGAAAAAAATCAATGAACAGCTATATTTTGACTAGAGTGGTGGAAGAAATATACTGGAGAGCACCAGCAGAGTGGTGGAATTTCTATGGAATATGGAAGCCCAGAATAACACAGTAGAGAGGAGAGTGAGGCATTCTGCCTCTGCCACGCTGACTCCCCTCCAGGATCATCAGCTTGGAGTAAACAGGAGATTCTCAGAAGCCCCCAGTGCTGCCACAAATGCCAGCAGTCCTCACTGCAAGGAGCGTTTCCCAGTCCTCACAAGCCACAAGTCCAGTTTGGAGACTAGGTGGGAGTTTACACAGCTGCATTGTGTCAAGAGTAGGAGCCCACCTTGAACACCCCTCACCCCTGCAACCTAAGCTGCTATGGCTCAATGCCATCTTGTAGTTGGACCCACTACTGGAATGTGTCCTGCCCTGGGAATAGTCATTAATGGCTTAACCTCCCCATCCATGAGGCCCTGCCCTCATTCAGCCAGATTTACACTGGTGCCTACAGCACTATGATCTCAGCTGCCTGGAGCCTAGGCCAGATGGAATGACTGAGACCCCAGTGTCAGAACCCACATGGGAAACTACCCACTCACGGGATGTGTGGACCTGAATAGCAAAGAAGCCAACCAGTGTCCAGCTGGCCATCTTGGTTGCATGCACCTATGTTGTACAACCTGTCAGCTCACCGATCCTGCTCACATAGCCCAAAAGCCAGTGCTGCAAGGGCCCTGACTGCCTCACACATTTCTGCAGAGCCTACTGGCACCACCGCACCCTTGCATACCACATTCGTCCTCACATCTGGTTCTATGGTGCCGCTCCCCAACCATGTACTACTGCAGAGTCGCCTAGATTTGCCTCACCCATGCACATTCACAGCAGGCCCAATAGCAGATCCACCAGTGACCTATTCTCCCTAGACAGATCACTGCAGGGCTGCCCCTCACTACTGGCCCCATGCACACCCAGTCTTGTATCCATTTGGCAGCAGCCACTACCTTTCTAGAGAGACCAGTGGGCAGCCTCTTGATCATCCTCCACAGTTGCATGTGATTAGCCAGACAACCAGCTCGGTGCTCCCAGTAATACCATGCCACTGCCATCACAAACTCCCACAGCTTAGGCCACTGAGGCAATTGTGGACCTCACTGATGAGGATTATAGCTGAATAAACTGGATGGAGGCCACAATACTGAATCCACCCATAACTAAAGCCAATGCACCATACCCACCCAACACCCTAAAGACTCATCTGTAGCAAAAAGTCTTAAAAAGCTATTCCATAAAATTGTAAAAATGACTATCCCACAAGACTTGTTCTTGCATCAGATTTAAATCAACAGTGGCAAGGATGCAGGGAAAGAGGAACTCTTATACACTGTTGATAGAAATGTAAATTAGTACGGCCTTTATGGAAAACAGTATGGAAGTTCCTTAACAAACTAAAAATAAAACGACCATAAGATTCAGCAATTCTACTACTGGGTATGTGTTAAAAGGAAAGGAAATCAGTATATCAAAGAGATGTATGCATCCTCATAATTATCACAGCACTATTCACAATAGCCAAGATATGGAATCAACCTAAGTGAGCATCAACAGATAAATGGATAAAGAAATTGTGACATAGATAAACTGGGTATGTGTTAAAAGGAAAGGAAATCAGTATATCAAAGAGATGTATGCATCCTCATAATTATCACAGCACTATTCACAAAAGCCAAGATATGGAATCAACCTAAGTGAGCATCAACAGATAAATGGATAAAGAAATTGTGACATAGATAAAAATAGAATGCTATTCAGCCATGAAAAAAGAATGAAATCCCAGCAGGACATGGTGGCTCATGCATGTAATCCCAGTACTTTGGGAGGCCGAGGCAGGAGTATGACCTGAGACCAGGGGATTGAGACCACCCTGGGCAACACAGTGAGACTGTGTCTCTGCAAAAAAAAAAAGTTTAAATAGCCAGGCATGGTGGTACCTGCCTGTAGTTCCAGCTACTTGGGAGGCTGAGGCAGGAGGATTGCTTAAGCCCAGAAGTTTTAGGCTGCTGTGAGCTATGATCTTGCCACTACACTCCAGCCTAGATAACAGGGTGAGAGCTTATCTCAAAAAAAAAAAAAAAAATCCTACTATTTGCAACAACATGGATAAACTTGGAGGGCATTATGTTAAGTGAAATAAGTCAGCCACAGAAAGACCAATGCCTCATGTTCTCACTCATATGTGGGAGCTAAAAAAGTTGTGCTTGTAGAAGTAGAGAATAGAGTACTTACTGGTTATAGGCTGGGATGGGAGGGTAGAGGGAGAATAGGGAAAGAACTGTTAAAGGATATAAAATTATACCTAGATAAGAGGAATAAGTTCTAGTGTTCTGTATAGCACTGTAGGATGACTATAGTTAACAATTTTTTTATCATATGTTTTCAAACTAGAAGAGAGAATTTTGAATGTTCCCAACACAAAGAAATGATAAATGTCTGAGGTGATAAATGTGCTACTTACTCTTAATTAATCATTACACCTTGTATACATTTATCAAAATAGCACTCTGTGCTTCATAAATATATACAATAATTGTGTCAATTAAAAACATATATGAACTTTTAAAAATGCATATAATAAAATTGAAAAATAAAATAGATATGATACATAGATAAGACCAGGAAGAAAGCTAGTATAAAGTTACTTTAAGCCACAGAGTTATATACAAAGTTATGTACAGCCATATAAAATTGCCTACAAATTTCGTCCTTGCCTTTCTGTTGGGGTTGCTACTTTGGATGACTTCTAGGGGTACCAGACTCAGTGTGAATTCCACTTCTTGGAGCACAAATCCAGGAAGTTCCCTGGTACTAAAGCAAAAAGCCATACATTTGGTTTCTACTGACCCATTGTCTGTGAGGAAAAAGCATGTTTTTCTTCAAGAGAAAGAAAAGTTGTCCTGTCTTGGGATTGAAAAAATTGTCTTTTTTTTTTTTTTTTTTTTTGAGACAGTATTGTTCTGTCACCTGGCTAGGATGCAGTGGCATCACCACAGATTACTGCAACCTCAAACTCCTAGGCTCAAGTGATCCTCCTGCCTCTACCTCCCAAGTAGCTGGGACTACAGTCACATACCACCACACCTTGCTAATTTTTTCTGGTTTTGGTAGAAATGGGATGTCATTCTTGTTCAGGCTGCTCTCCAACACCTGACCTCAAGCAATCCTCCTGCCTCAGCCTCCCAGATTGCTAGAATTACAGGCTTTAGCCCCTTGCCCGGCCGAAAGAATTGTCTTACTTGAGTTTTTAAATAGAGATAACTTAGTATATAATTAACATAATATACTTGATAATAATAGTATCAAGTAAGAATACTTGATAATAGTAGTAATAATTGCAGTGTCCCTCAAGGTAAGCCAAGGACATGTTTCCAAAGCATAGCTCATTGAAATCACCTTTACTGAGAACAAAAATGGTATGGCATAAATATACAGTTCTCTGCTATATTAGGGAGATTATGATCTAGTTATATTACCAAAATATATACAAAGCAACAAGAAAACAATTTTGAGACCATGTATAAACAAACTTGTGATATTATTTTATAGACTGTACAGCTTAAGTTTTAAAAATTTTCATGATGAATTGAGGCTAGTCCAGAAAGGGTCAGGAAAAAAGTCTTTAATATACATAGAATAAGAATCAGGAAAGTAGATCATTTTGGCAGCAATGCTTCATTTATCATTAGAAGCTTTCATTTGATAAGTATTAGGTTGGTGCAAAAGTAATTGCAGTTTTGGACTGTGAATTTTAAATCATTATAGCCAGGTTTAAACACATTTTTATTAATCAAAAGAGGAACCATTACAATCAACACATTTTTGTCAATGAGAGATAAGTTTGTTTATTCCTATAGCGTAAAAATCCATGCTTTGGGATTCGACGAACTCTTGGAAAGCATATTCTGCATCCCACTGGTTGTGGAAGCGTTTTCCCTGCAAAAAGTTGTCAAGATGCATGAAGAAGTGGCGGTCAGCTGGCAAGAGGTCAGGTGAATATGGCGGATGAGGCAAAACTTCATAGCTCAATTCGTTCAACTTTTGAAGCCGTTGTGTGACCTGTGGATGGACGTTGTCATGGAGAAGAATTGGGCCCTTTCTATTGAGCAATGCCAGCTGCAGGCTTTGAAGTTTTCAGTGCATCTCGTGGATTTGCTGGGCATACTTCTCAGTCGGAATGGTTTCTCCGAGGTTCAGAAAGCTGTAGTGGATCAGACTGGCAGCAGACCACCAAACAGTGACCATGACCTTTTTTTGGTGCAAGTTTGGCTTTGGGAAGTGCTTTGGAGCTTCTTCTCAGTCCAGCCACTGAGCTGGTCATCACTTGTTGTCGCATAAAATACACTTTTTGTCGCACGTCACAATTTGGTCGAGAAATGATTTGTTGTTATTGCATACAATAAGAGAAGATGACGCTTCAAAACCATGATTTTTTTGATTTTCAGACAGCTCATGAGGCACCCACTTACTGAGCTTTTTTACCTTTCCAATTTGTTTCAAATGCCAAATGACCTTAGGATGGTCAACGCTGAGTTCTTTGGCAATTGCTCATGTAGTTATAAGAGGATCAGCTTCAATGATTGCTCTCAATTGGTCATTGTCAACTTTTGATGGCCGGCCACTGCACTCCTCATCTTCAAGCGTCTCGTCTCCTTCGCAAAAATTCTTGAACCACCACTGCACTGTACATTCGTTAGCAGTTCCTGGGCCGAATGCGTTGGTGTTGCAAGTTGTCTCTGCTACTTTACGATCCATTTTGAACTCAAATAAGAAAATCACTCGAATTTGCTTTTTGTCTAACATCATTTCCATAGTCTAAAATAAATATAAAGTAGCAAATAATATGTCATTAGCAAAAAAAAAATGTAAAGTGAGAAATGTGCATTAAAATGATGCATAACATAACCACATTTATTTAAGAATGTATTCCTATATCAAACGGCAAATGTCAGCAATGCTAAAACCACAATTACTTTTGAACCAACCTAATAATAGTGTTATACTAAAAATATATTTTATTTTTCAGAAATATACCCAGAGCAATGGACGAAGACCTTTTGGTATTTCTGCCTTAATTGTAGGTTTTGATGATGATGGTATCCCAAGATTATATCAGACAGATCCTTCTGGTACTTATCATGCTTGGAAGGTGAGTCAGAAATTTGTTAATATGTATATTTTTAGAAGTTGAGTAAATGTATTCACAGCAAATTCTTTATTGCTGTCAGGCACATGACAAAATTTTGTTGCATTAAAATACTGATCACCGCCATCCTCATAAAATACTGATCATGGGCCGGGTGCAGTGGCTCACGCCTATAGTCCTAGCACTCTGGGAGGCCGAGGTCGTTGGATCATTTGAGCTCAGGAGTTCAAAACCAGCCTGAGCAAGAGCGAGACCCCATCTCTACTAAAAGTAGAAAGTAATTATCTGGACAACTAGACAACTAAAAATATACAGAGAAAAAATTAGCAGGGCGTGGTGGCACATGCCTGTAATCCCAGCTACTCGGGAGGCTGAGACAGTAGGATCGCTTAACTCCAGGAGTTTGAGGTTGCTGTGAGCTAGGCTGATGCCACGGCACTCTAGTCCGGGGAATAGAGCGAGACTCTGTCTCAAAAACAAAAAAGAAAGAAAATAGCCTACAGAATGGGAGAAAATATTTGCAAATTATATATCTGACAAAAGACTAATATTCAGGATCTACAAGGAACTCAAACAAATCAGCAAGAAAAAAACAACTCCATTAAAAAGAGAGCAAAAAACATGAACATTCTTCAAAAGAAGATATGTAAATGGCCATGGAACATATGAAAAAATAGTCATCATCACTAATTATCAGGGAAATGTAAATTAAAACCACAATGAGACAGGGGTAAGGCCCTGTCAGAATGGCCATTATTAAAAATTTAAAAAGCAGTAGATGCTGACACAAATGCAGTGAAAAGGGAATGCTTACATGCTGTTGGTGGAAATGTCAACTAGTACAGCCTCTATGGAAAACAGTATGAAGACTCCTCAGAGAACTAAAAGTAGACCTACCATTCGATCTAGCCATCCCACTATGAGTTTCTACCTAAAGGTAAAGAAGTCATTATATCAAAAAGACACATGCACTTATATATTTATTGCAACACAGTTCACAATTGGAAAGATAAGGAATCAGCTGATGAGTCAGCTGATGAGTGGATAAAGAAAATGTGGTATATGTATACCGTGGAATACTACTCAGCCATAAGAGGATGAAATAATGTCTTTCACAGAACTTGGATAGAACTGGAAGCCATAATCCTCAGTGAAGTATCTCAGGAATGGAAAAACAAATACCACATATACTCACTTATAAATGGGAGCTAAGTCATACAGAGTGGTATAATAGACTGTGGAGAGTCAGAAGGTGGAAGGGTAAAGAATCAAAAATTACCAATTGGGTACAATGTATGCCATTTAGTAACAGTTACACTGAAAGCCCTGACTTCAGCACTGTGCAGTCATCCATGTATCAAAAAACCACTTGTACCCCCTAAATATATTGAAATAAAAAAATGTTTAAATCATGCCACCATTATAAATTATTCATACAGTAACCAAATGAGCTGATGAAATGTTTGCTAAGTTTTCAAATCTACAATTTTCATTTTGTAATTCTGTTAAGGAATACTGGAGTAAACCCCAAACCCCTAAACTTCACTTAGTAACCATAAATTCATCCATATTGCAATGATTTTAATAATTATCTTTAATTTTTGAAGGCAAATGCAATAGGCCGAAGTGCTAAAACTGTTCGAGAATTTCTGGAAAAGAATTACACAGAAGATGCGATAGCAGATGACGATGAAGCTATCAAATTAGCAATAAGAGCTTTGCTAGAAGTAAGTGATCTAATAAAGCATATACAGAAGAGCATGATTTTTTTTCTCATCCATTTTTGTTTATTAAACACAAAATCTGCTAAAGTAATTCTCACATTGTACTTGTTCTACATTAGGTTGTCCAGTCTGGTGGAAAAAACATTGAACTTGCTATAATAAGAAGAAATCAACCTTTGAAGGTAAGTCATTATCCAAAGCAGAAAAACTATCTGTATTACAAAGTGTTTTGACAAAAGTTAAAATGTTGATAATACCTGTGAATCTTCATTATAACCATGAAACATCCATTGGCATCAGTTGACACCATGATTATTTCTATTTTATTTCTGTAAGCTAATATTCATTTATATGTGCTTATGGTTAGCAGTTAATAAATCCTATCCTTTTGTAAAGACCTACAGGTGCTGAGATTTCTATATAGGTGTACCCATTTTGTATACATTTCTCTTAGTAGGAATCCCTACTGAGTCAGTCCTAGAGGGTGCTCAGTATAGCATATTCTCTGTGGAATTTCATTCCTGGCATTATATAGAGAGCACTTACTCTTCTTGTCTTTGCAGATCTTCTAAAATCAAGATATGCTTTCAGCTAGTGTCATTCAGCTGCCATTTTTAAATAATGGTGGCCCTCCAGGCTTCTGACATAATGTTATCCTTCATTATGTCAAAGGACCTCTCCGTTTCTGTTTGTCTACTGGTTTTTATCTATTTTCTTTACTTTTCTTTTGAATGTGCTTTGAGCTTCTCTAAGGCTTAAACTTTAATTCCTAGCACGATAGCCTTTCTATATTTCTTTCTGGCAAGTCTAACTCTGATTTGCATACCTTTTGTCAGCCATTACGGGTTAACACGGCTGGACCAAAAAATAAATTATTCGAAATAATTTTGTTAGAGGACTCATTGCTCGTTGACAGAGCATTTGAAATGTGCTTCACTATTGTTCATCAGGTACAACTGTAAAGTATAGTTTGCCACTAGCTTTCTTTAGCTGAGATTGTGCGCAATCACTCAAAGCATGAGAAACTATATTAAAAATATATTTAAAAGATTGTTTTACATTTACCTTTTCTTTGGTTTGAAGGAAAATATTTCAAGGAGAAATAGTGCCAAAATTAATGCTTTGTGGAACAATGCGGGTTTTTTTGTTTTTGTTTTTGGTCATCGTTGTTTTGACACCACTTCTTGGCTTTTATTATTTAACCAACAGATATGATATGAGGATAAGATAGCAGCAGAATAATAAATAAGAGAAATGGGGACAGGGCAATAGAGTCTGCCTCTGCCAACCCCACATAAATAATAGGGTGCTAAGCATGGAGTGTGGAGAGGGGTACTAGGCCAGCTGCCGAGGGCCCAGGGACAGAGGCAGCAACACCATAGGGGCACAGAAACCACTGAGGCCACAAGTGCTTCTTTAGACCCATCACATACACATGTACACACATGTATAGACATAAATACACACAAACACAGAGTTATAGGTATATTTTTACTTACGAGTGGTAGAATGGTATGTGTACTGGCAGCAGTGTTATATTATCATTCCACATAGTCTTTCAGGGTAGTCTGGGTAGTGAATAGGACACATGCTTTGGAAATAGTAGACCTGTGTTTTAAGTTTAGATTTGCGTAGACCTGGCTTTTAAGTTCCCACAGATATATTTGTTTAACAGCATGACCTTGAGCAAGTTATTCTTATATTCAGTTTTCAGTTTTCTTGTGTACAAAATGAAGCTGACAATAACTACATCAAAGGGCTGTTGTAATAAGTATATGAAATAGCCATGAGATATTACAATGTAATAAAGTACACAATAAATGTAATGTGTTTGAATCATCCCGAAACCATCCCCCCCCACCAGTCCATGGAAAAATTGTCTTCCATGAAACCAGTCCCTGGTACCAAAAGGTTTGGGGTCCGCTGTCTGAGTCCATTTGTGGTGTTATAAAGGAATACCTGAGGCTGAGTAATTTATAAAGAGAAGAGGTTTATTTGGCTCATAGTTCTCCAGGCTGTCCAAGAAGCATGACACCAGCATCTGTTTCTGGGGAGGAATTCAGGTTACTTCCACTCATGGCAGAAGGCAAAGGGGAGCCCGTGTGTGCAGAGATCACAGGGTGAGAAACCAGAAGCAAGAGAAAGAGGAGGAGATGCCAGGCTCTTTTCAACAACCAGTTCTCATGGGAGCTACGAGTGAGAACTCACTCATTCCCTTGAGAATGACACCAAGCCATTCACGAGGGATCTTCCCCCATAACCAAAATACCTCCACCCAGGCCCACCTCCAATACTGGGGATCAAATTTCAAGATGAGGCCGGGTGTGGTGGCTCATGCCTGTAATCCTAGCACTCTGGGAGGCCAAAGCGGGCAGATCGTTTGAGCTCAAGAGTTCGAGACCACCCTGAGCAAGAGTGAGACCCCATCTCTACTAAAAATAGAAAGAAATTATATGGACAGCTAAAAATATATATATATAAAGTTAGCCGGGCATGATGGTGCATGCCTGTAGTCCCAGCTGCTCAGGAGGCTGAGGCAGTAGGATCGCTTGAGCTCAGGAGTTTGAGCTTGCTATGAGCTAGGCTGATGCCACGGCACTCTATCCCGGGCAATAGAGTGAGACTCTGTCTAAAAAAAAAAAGAAAAAAAAATATGTCATGAATGCAAAAAAATGTAGATACTAGTCTGTTTTATCATTTACTACCAGAAAATATACACAGACCTATTAAGCAAAGTTGAAAATTTGTGAAAACTTACACATACAAACACTTAACAGACAATACATGATACGATTTGCAATTGAGACAAATATAAACAAGTGTAAAGATGCAGTATTAAGTCATAGCTACATAAAATTAACTATAATAATACAATACATAATATTAAATAATTTCATAGCCACCTTCTGTTGCTATTGCAGTGAGCTCAACTGTTATGATTATCCACTTAAAACACCATGTGACGCTGATCATCTCTGTGTGAACAGTTCATCTCTCCAGTAAATTGTGTATCACAGTCAAAAGCGATCTCTTAGAGTTCTAATGTCTTTTTCATCATGTTTAATACAATACCATAAACCTTGAATAACGCCATGAGACCCATACAAAGTTCCACTAGTGATCCTGAAAGTGCTCCCAAGAAGCAGAGAAAAGTCATGACATTACAAGAAAAAGGTGAATTGCTTGATATGTACTGTAGGTTGAGGTCTGCAGTCACCCATCATTTCAGAGAGACAATTCATCTTGTAAACAGATAACATAAAACTTACAGTATTGATAAATATAGTATAGTACTATAAATGTATTTTCTCTTCCTTATGATTTTCTTAATATTTTTCTCTAGCTTTATTGTAAGAATACAGTATGTAATACATACAACATACAAAATATGTGTTAATACAAAATTTATTGTTATCAGTAAGGCCTCTGGTCAGAAGTGAGTTGTTAGTACTTAAGTTTTGGGGGAGTCAAAAGTTATCCTCAGATTTTTGACTACATAGGAGTCACTGTCCCTAACTCCCGTGTTGTACAAGGGTAAGTTTCCCCTGCTATATATGTAGAGCTTTCAATTGACTTTTCAGTGCCTTACTCTTAAATATAACTATAAAAGTTTCACCAAGGATCTCTAGATATTATGAAAAGTAAACTAAAACAGAGAGAAAAAGGACTTAACAATAGACCAGGCATGGTGGTTCAGGCCTATAATCTTAGCACTTTGGGAGGTTGAGGCAGAAGGATCACTTGAGGCTAAGAGTTGAAGACCAGCCTGAGCAACACAGTGAGACCCTATCTCTAAAAAAAATAAAAAATTAGCCAAGTGTGGTGGCACATGCCTGTAGTCCCAGCTACTTGGGAGGCTGAGGTAGGAGGATCACTTTGATGACACCACTGCAGTCTACCCGGGCAACATAGCAAGACCCTGTCTCAACACACACAAAAAAAAGGACTTAACAATTATAGAGACATTGCAGCATTACAGAACCCAGAGGAAATCTAAAACAACAGTAAAACTTGTGATTAATAACCTCAGAGAGATGAGAGGAATATAAAAAATGAGACATTCAGAGAATCCAAAGTGCTCTTGGAAATCCAGAATATAATGTCCAGAATTAAAAGTTTAGAATTAAAAAGAAAATAAGGGCCGGGCGTGGTGGCTCACGCCTGTAATCCTAGCACTCTGGGAGGCCGAGGTGGGTGGATCGCTCGAGGTCAGGAGTTCGAGACCAGCCTGAGCAAGAGCGAGACCCCGTCTCTACTAAAAATAGAAAGAAATTATCTGGCCAACTAAAATATATATAGAAAAAATTATCCGGGCATGGTGGCGCATGCCTGTAGTCCCAGCTACTCGGGAGGCTGAGGCAGTAGGATCGCTTAAGCCCAGGAGTTTGAGGTTGCTGTGAGCTAGGCTGACGCCATGGCACTCACTCTAGCCAGGGCAACAAAGCGACACACTGTCTCAAAAAAAAAAAAAAAAAGAAAAGAAAATAAGGAAATCACCCAGAAAAAAAAAAAAAAAACATGATGTCTAGAGATGAACAATAAAAAAAGATCAGTTGTTGCCAGCCCCTAAAAAAAAGAAAAAAGAAAAAAATCAGTTGGAAGATCAGCATATAAGGCCCAGCCTGTAATGAAGAAAGAAAACATATGAGAATAAAAATTATCAAGGAAATAATATAAGAAAATTTCCTAGAACTGTAGGACACGAATCACCAAGTACTCAGCAGGGTGCATATAGGTGTTTCATCAAGAAGTTTCAAAACAGCAGAGATGGAGTAGGGTGGGGATCAGGAAGACACGTAATACTAGGAAGTCAGTGGATAATATCTGAAATGAAATAAAGAAAGAAATAGCAGTAAAAGCCTAATACTTTGAAATATAAAGGTGACACCAAAGGGAACAGTTAGAATAGTTGAATGTGGTTGCTTGTGAATAGTAAATTAAGGATTGGAGGTGATGTGGGGTGGGTAGAGCAAGGGACCACTATATTTCATTATAAGCTTTTAGTGCCATTTGATTTTTCATAATTATGTGCATGTAGCACTGGAGTTAGTTTGATGTAGTTGGCTATCTCCTTAATTTCAACATGTTCACTACACTGGACCTAATTTTAAGAAGGCTCTTTGACTCTTCCCCAGGTAATGTCACATCACTTTATTCAGGTTTTTGTTATAATGTAACAATCTATTTATATGTCTGTTTTTTCCACTAAGCTGTGGACTCCCTAATGGCAGGCAAGAGCTATATTATTCCATTTTATTTTCAGAGCCCACGGCACTCCCAGTAATTGCTTGATGGGTAAATTCACTTCATAAAATGTTCAGGTATCTTTTACATAGATTGTTGACAAATACAGATTTTCTGACACACATCTTATTAGTGAAATAAGAATTCTGGAGTTGAAACAAGAGTCAGAGCTCCTAATTTTCAATCCCTCTTTAATCTTCGGCCAAATAATTTAACTCTGTGAATCTCAGTTTCCTTATATGTAAAATCTGGTGATGGACTAATTGCTAAAATCCCGTCTATCTCTAACATCATTGAAAATATGCCTTCCCATAAAGTTGGTTATTCATTTATCAGGTTCATAGATATCTCTTTTCAGTATTAAGATCATTAAACTTAGGTGTCCCTATATACATCTTAACTTCAATGAAATAGTCTTATAGCCGCAATCATGTAATCTTGGACATAGTTGTAAGCAGTACAACAGAAAAGCAAAATACATAGCCAATTCCTAGAAAATAAAAACTCTTTTTGCTTCCTACTTAGTGAAGGAGACATAAACAAAGCAGTGTAAATCATCCTTCCCACCTCTTTTGACTGTTCTATGGGCCAATAAAACAGTTAAACCCTGTCAGAGAATCACACAGTATGATGGGATCAGAGGAGTTCAGTGATGGATTATTTGCTCATGAATAGAAATAGGCTTTGCATTAAAAAATGTTTTTAGAGTTATATGCATATATAGGATATATTAATACAATGCAGTATCACATTTTGTCCTGCTTTCCTTTTTAGCACAATGATAGTGGACATTTCGGAGGTCTGGTTTTGACCATAAGTGTTACAAGCATGTTGCTTTTGAACCTTTTAAAACATTGCATTGTATATTTGAAGCTATAAAATATAAAGTTATAGACAGAAAATATAAACTTATAAAATATTAACACTCCCACTACTTCACTTGACCAGCCTTAAAAAAATAGAATAAAATATTAGATTTCTTCGTATTGTAAATATTTCAATGTTATTGGTGTAATGAAAATTTGTTCTTTAAAATTTTTTCTCTTTTCAGATGTTCAGCGCTAAAGAAATTGAATTACAAGTAACTAAAATAGAAAAGGAAAAGGAAGAAGCAGAGAAGAAAAAATCAAAGAAGTCTATCTAATTCTTAAGATGACCACTGGGAGTTTTAGTGTTTTGTTGTACTGCTTGGAATTGTTTAGTGAAGTTTTGGAGGAAGTAAGTTACTTTGCAGCATTACATTTATTAGTTGTGCGCTGTTTTGAGAATGTCAGATTTGCATCTGTCTTCATTCTGTTACATAGTCAAACATGGGTTAGTGTGCAGATTTTCTTTGAAAGGAGATTTCAGTAATTGTTGAAAGCAGTCATAATTCCACATAAGCCTGAGACTATATAACTTGACCAATGTGTTACTTTTCTTCATATATGCACATTTAATTAAGAAAAAAATTTTAATTTTAAAAAATTAATAATTTGGTGGCTTGAGTATTGACTGTCAAAGAGATAACTATTCCAAAATAAACCAAATATAATATTGAGCTGCATTTCTCGATGAATAACAGAAACATCCTTGTACTGGTGAATTCTCAAAATTTTGTTAGAGCTGCCTTCATGTTTAAATATTTTGTCATATTTATTTTACCTTTTTCATTTTGTAAATTGAAATGTTTTGTTTACAGAACAAATATTAAAGGCTAATCCAAACAGGCTATTACAGTGTGGTAAGAGCTTATAAGGGCATATTACAAGGATGCTATATGAAAACAAGGAAATAAATACATGTAATTTTTAGTTTAGAGTTTTTATTTTATCTCAGATATGTCCAGAATGTTAGCTTTGTTACATGTTCCATGAAATATCTGAGTGCTTGACATTGTGCTAGGCTTACTGGGAGGAACAAGGGAAATAGAAAAAGTGATCCCTGCCCACAGAGAGAATTTAATACAAATGGCCCATGAAAGGGACGTGCTTCATGCCTGTAATGAGTTTATGTTTTTGAAAACAGAGGACATTAATAGGCATAAAAACAAAAGCCCATATACTTTATTATTTTAGAGCTTTGTCTTTCTTTTTCTAATGTTCTTTTTGAAAAGGAGGAGAGAGGTTGAGTTTTTGCAGAGGAATGGAAAGCTTAGGGAGATGGTAAAGAAAACAATCAGCATGGGTTAGCAGCTATCATAAGAGGCTCTCAGCCACTGATAGTTGTAGCGCTTTGACGAGAGGGTAAAGGAAAGAGCAGAGTCAGAGTTTTAAGAGATATAAAGTCTTTACAGGGCTGCCGCACTGGTGTTCATCTTGGATCAAATTCCTGGCCTGCTGCTGCTGCACTTCGTTTCCTCATATGTAGAGACTATGGGCATTTTCTCGGCCTGAATGTACAGCTCTAATTGCCTTCCTAGTTTCACTGGAGCCATGGAATTTTGTGACTCCCCATACCTCTTCTTTCTAAAGCTTAGAATCAAAGCCAAATACTTGTTCCCTGATCCTGGGCTGGCCCTGCTTAGCTTTCCAGAAGCAAAAGAAGGGAGTGAGACCTCCCTGCCTCCCAATCTCCACCTCAGATCCTAAGGACAGGACATTCTACACCTCTGGATGGATTTGGCTAAAAAAAGATATAATGTTAATAGCTTTCTTCAAAATCACAGCCCAGCTCTGTGGATCTCCATATTTCCTATCTAGGGGGAAAAGGGACACATCATCTAAAGCATGTGGTTGTGGCCAGGTGCAGTGGTACCTGCCTGTAATCCCAACTACTCAGGAGGCTGAGGCAGAAGGATCGCTTGAGCCCAGGAATTTGAGGTTGCAGTGAGCTATGATGATGCCACTGCACTGTAGCCAGAGTGATGGAGTGAGACTCTTTTCTCCAAAAAAAGAAAAATTTAAACGAGATGAAAACCAGGGCCTGGAGAAACTCCAACAGAGCAGCCAGTGGAGCAACCACAGTGATGGTTCCAGGAGGTTCCTGAGTCCTCGAGTGTGGGAAGAAAGCGCCCAGAACATGAAGGAGCAGGATACTGGGAGAGATACAGCCCCAAGAGGCTCAGAGTCCAGCGAGCAGGGTAGGTGGAGCGGCTTGTTTCTCCCTCCCCGAAGTCTGTGGCAGTCAGGGGGCTCCCGAGCTGCCGGAGAGTTCTACCCTCACAAGCTGGAAAGTTGCTGCCGCCAGTGAACTGGGAGCTTCATGGGGACCAAGCACCAGGCAGCCAGTGCCCTCGGGGTCACTTCCCATTACCGCAGACCTGAGCCAAGACAGGAGGTGCCAATTCTCCACCCACCAGGCACCTTTGTCCTCCCAAGTTTTCATCTCGATTGTTCCCACACCAACATTTCCCAACTCCAGCCCAGACTGCAGGAGACACAGGGGTTCGGTGGGTCCGCGGGATCTGCATGACCCCAGAGTCTTGACATTCTGGAAGGGCTGCCTTCTGGAGAGAGAGCCAGAAATGACCAGAGTGCTAGCTTTCCTCCACCCAGACTCTTTTCCTCCCCTTCCGCTCCCCCACCTGCAGCGAGAGAGGTAACAGAGCCACCACACCACGGCTTCCACAGAGAATGGAACTCAGACCTTTCCTCTGGGGGTCCTCCAGCGGACTGAGGGATGCTCAGGCTGTGAGCTCCCTGCCCACTGGCCCTCCCGGGTGCTGCTCCCTGATGCAGGCATGCCCCAAGGCGGAGGGACATCAAACCTGCTGGGGCACCCCGTGGGCAACTCAGGACCAGCACGCTTCTCCCCGGCATGGTCAGGGATTGATCTTTGGGGACCCAGGGACAGGCCCACAGGCCAGATCCTGTACCCCCAGGTCTCAATCACATTGCTCAGGGCCAAGGAGGGCAGATGTGTGATTGGGTGAGGCCACTACAACCCCTCCCTGGCAGCTTTGCCTAGAAGCTGGGAGCAGACCTTTGACCCCTGCTGAAACAGATACCTTGACAGCACAAAGGAGGGCAAAAGGAGGTAGATTTGTAACTGAGAGATAAAAACGTCATAACTAGCACACGTTACCAACATTTTATAATATTTCATAAATTTTTTTAAGTATGAAAAACATTTCATTTTGAAAAATGAAAAATAACTATAATTTCCAAAAAAAGTGAAAGAGTCGTATCAGAGCTGGACCCTGACCTGAAAACGTTTCTCTTTGACTCGCTGGTGAAATGCTAAACTTGGTCAATAGAGGGCGCCGAAGTGATTCTGTAGAGCTCAGCAGCAGGTACTTGGCTTCTGGATTCCGGTACTCCGTTATTATCACTCAGTGCACTTACCCCTCAGGCCACGCTTTCCCCACATTCAGTGGCTTTATCTATGGCAATGAGCTGTTCTCTCTGGCAAGTTTCTTCACATTGACAGCCAGTGCAAGTCCCCTGCTGTCTTTGAGAGGTCTGAATCTCAGCCCTGGGAAATGACCCTCTCTTTGACCTTGGTTCTTTTATTGTCCACTCTCCATTTAGAGGGAGTATGTGCCTTTTTGCACCTGCTACTTGTGGATGCCTTAGAGTCCTACTCTTTTTAGTCATTAACCATCTTATACTAGCTAACAATTCTTTATAGTAAAATTTCCCTCTTCAGCCAAGTGCAGTGGCTTATACCTATAATCCCAGCACTTTGGGGGGCTGAGGTGGGAGGTTCACTTGAGGCCAGGAGTTCAAGACCAGCCTGGGCAACATAGCAAGACCCTGTCTCTACTAAAAATAAAAATTAAAAAATCAGGCCGGCGCGGTGGCTCACACCTGTAATCCTAGCACTCTGGGAGGCCGAGGAGGGTGGATCGCTCGAGGTCAGGAGTTTGAGACCAACCTGAGCAAGAGCGAGACCCTGTCTCTACTAAAAATAGAAAGAAATTATCTGGACAACTAAAATATATATAGAAAAAATTAGCCGGGCATGGTGGTGCATGCCTGTAATCCCAGCTACTCGGGAGGCTGAGGCAGGAGGATCGCTTAAGCCCAGGAGTTTGAGATTGCTGTGAGCTAGGCTGACGCCACGGCACTCACTCTAGCCCAGGCAACAGAGTGAGACTCTGTCTCAAAAAAAAAAAAAGAAGAAGAAGAAAAAGAAGAAGAAGAAAAAAAAGAAGAAGAAAGTAAGGAAAGAAAGGAAAAAGAGAGTGGGGGAGGGAGGGAAGGAAGGAAGGAAGGAATTGATCACACTTTATCAGCTAACAATGTAATTAAATAAATGTAATACATTTGCTGGAATTACTTGACAATAAAGAGAAGGCATAATTAAAAACTTGTTCATACTTAGAAAATACAGAAGCATCTCTGGGGAGGAATACTTGGGAAAAAATAAAAGAGAGGTGATGGTGGGTGAGAGGTTTTCACCTAGTTACCACAAAACCTCACAATATTGAGTCAGAAACTGCAAGTTAAACAGTAAAATAACATTTGAGCCCAGGAGTTGAAGATTACAGCGAGCTATGATCATGCCACTGAACTCTAGCTTGGGCAACAGAGTGTGACCCTGTCTCTAAAAATGAACAAACAAACAAACAAAAAAAAAAAAAACAAAGTAAAGCAGTTGTGTTTACTGTAGTGGTTATCAACATGTGCTCTGTCTACCCCTGGGTATCTGAGTCCATTTATGAGGTACATGGAGGTCTTTATTACATAATACTAAGATGTTTGCTTTTTTCATTTTATGGACATTTCCACTGATGGTGCAAAAGCAATGGTGGGTAATCCTGCTGAAGTTTCATGACAAATCAGGGCAATGGTCCTGAGATGATCCACCCACATTGGGTGAGAGTGAATCTTTCTTACTCAATCCGCTGACTCATATCCCAATCTCTTCTGGAAAAACACTCACATACACAACCCAGAAACAATGCTTTACCAACTATTTGAGCATCCCCTAACACCTAAAATTCTCTTTCTTACTCTCTCATCTTTTGTTTTTTTTTTTTTGGTTTTGTTTTGTTTTTAGGAGACAGGGTCTTGCTCTGTTGCCCAGGCTGGAGTACAATGGTGCAATCACAGCTCACTGCAGCTTCAAACTCCTGAGCTCAAGAGATACTCCTACCTTGCCTGGCTAATTTTTCTCTTTTGTTTTTTCTAGAAATGGGATCTTGCTATGTTGCCCAGGAAACTGCAAATTAAATGGTAAAATAAAAAGTTGTTATGTCAAGGAACTTAGAGTCTCTTGGAAGACAGGGAAGTAATGAATATGCAAGGAGAAAAATAGAAATATAAGTGGAAGACTTTTGTTGGATAGAGGGTCAAAGAAGCCTTCTCTGCGAAAAACTTCCTCTACTTCTTTGCCTTACAAGAGAAGCATGGTATCACAAGGAGATTGGCGTGGGAAGAGGGGTAGCCAGAGTGACACCAAGTAGGGCCACATCATGACAGGACTTCTACATTAGGGTTTTACTCTTGAGGCATTACGGGGATAGGGTGGGGGGTTGAGTGGGGCCATAGAAAGTTTTTGCTCATGAAAGAAACATCAAATTTTTCTTTTAGAGAGGCAAACATCAAACAATTAAACCGTTTGAGGAACTATTATATCAAGAAGAGAAAGCATATCACTGTTATTTTTCAACATCTTTCTGGCATTATATCTAATCAATGCAACAATACTACAAAACACATGATCTACTAATTCATTAATTTAGTCAACAAACATTTATTAAGCACCTACTATAGGCCAGGCCCTGTTCCAGGCTATAGGGATATAGAGTGAAAAACAATAAAAGATCCCTGTCATCATAATCATTCCAGAAGAGACAAAATTGAAATCTTACTGATCTGTCAGCATTTCATCTAGTCAAGCATTTTTATCTTGGCTTCCTGACTGCTCCCCTTTTGGTTGTTTTTAACTATCTCTGCGGCCTCTGCTACTTCTCTAGTTCCCCTTATTGACTTCTTTTCCTATAGTACTGCTAAGGGCTGAGGTTTAATATGGGTTCTTCTGTCTTTACCGTACCTTCTCATCATCAGTGTTAATACCCAGTTCCATTACTTCAGGTATAATCTTTCCGTGCCAGGAAGTCCAAGTATAAAGGTAACATAAAACCTAGACCACATTTCACTTTCAAGGTCTATTTGATCTTTCTTAAACTTGAACTCTTTCTTGATCTTTCCCATCAGAACTGTTCTATCTCCAATCTTTCCCATTACTGTGAATGAAATCAATGAAATCACCATCTACCCAAGTTCTTAAGCTAGAAATGTGAGAAAGATTCATAACACTTCACTCCCTCAGTTACTTTACTCAATCTGCCACTAAGATCCACAGATTTTACCTCTAAAATACATCAAATCTGCCCACTTTTTCCGTATCTATCTTTACCACTTAATTTCAAGCCACCCTCATCTCTCAATTGTCCTGCTGAAAGAGCCATCTAACTAGTCTCTTTCTTTCTTTTTTTTTTTTTCGCCTCCTTAAGTCCATTCTCCATATAACAATTAGAATTAGAATGATCTTTTAGAATGTTAAGTCACTCAGAAAATGATGTGGCTACGTCAAAAGGATACAGGAGACAACTTAAAGGAGAGTCTACTGTCCAAATCAGGGACAATTTGAGAATCAAAATAAATCATGATAATATTTGCTTATAACCCACTGATTAAAAAAGAACATGTGAATCCATACTGATAAATAGAGATGGGGCCAGGTGCGGTGGCTCACGCCTGTAATCCTAGCTCTCTGGGAGGCTGAAACGGTGGATCATTTGAGCTCAGGAGTTCAAGACCATCCTGAGCAAGAGCAAGATCCCATCTCTACTAAAAATAGAAAGAAATTATCTGGACAGCTAAAAATATATATAGAAAAATTAGCCGGGCATGGTGGCACATGCCTGTAGTCCCAGCTACTCAGGAGGCTGAGGCAGGAGGATCGCTTAAGCCCAGGAGTTTGAGGTTGCTGTGAGCTAGGCTGATGCCATGGCACTCACTCTAGCCTGGACAACAAAGGGAGACTCTGTCTCAAAAAAAAAAAAAGTGAAAAAAAATGCCAATATCATGAAAAGGGAATATAGGCTGAGGAAATGTTCAAGATTACAGGAAACTAAAGAGCATCTATATCTATATGCAATGCATGATTCTGAATTGGTCCCTGGACTAGAAAAAATTTTCTATAAAGGACATTATTGGGACAATTGGCAAAAATTGAAAAAGATCTTTGATTTAAGATCTATTGACTAAATTGCTGTATCAATATTAAATTTCCTAATTTTGTTAATTGTACTGTGATTATGAAAGTGAATGTCCTTATTTTAAGTATACATTGAAATATTTAGGGGCGTGTCTGCAACTTACTTAAAAATTGTTCAGGAAAAAAAGTGTATATATAGTTAGTTCTCATTACTTGAGGTAGTTATATTCCATAAATTTGCCGCCAACACTGAGTTAGCAAATACTGACCCATTGCTCGTAGAGGAAATACAAGGTTAGGTTCCTACGAGCCTCTAGTCATAACAGTTTTGTCCATCTATCAATACGAAACCTTATTTCTGTTTAAAACCATCTTATGGCCGGGCGCGGTGGCTCACGCCTGTAATCCTAGCACTCTGGGAGGCTGAGGCGGGTGGATCACTCGAGGTCAGGAGTTCGAAACCAGCCTGAGCAAGAGCGAGACCCCGTCTCTACTAAAAATAGAAAGAAATTATCTGGTCAACTAAAAATATATAGAAAAAATTAGCCGGGCATGGTGGCACATGTCTGTTGTCCCAGCTACTTGGGAGGCTGAGGCAGTAGGATCACTTAAGCCCAGGAGTATGAGGTTGCTGTGAGTTAGGCTGACGCCACGGCACTCACTCTAGCCTGGGCAACAGAGTGAGACTCTGTCTCAAAAAAAAAAAAAAAAACCATCTTATGTAATATATATTGTTAATTCATTAACATTGGACTCACAGCCAACAGCACTGTAACTCCTGCCTGAAAAAAATCTTCTCTAAAGTGTGTATTTTCTCTCTAAGTGCCCCTTTCTTATACACTAGACAGCTCTTGAGCACCATGTCTGGGGGCCATTGTAAACAGGAAAATCACCAACAAAAGGCACAAAAATGTGAAGAATGTGGCACTAATTAGACTGCAAAAAGAACACTTGTTTACAGCAGGAGAGCTGAAACAAGAGGCAGAGTGTTCCTTAGTCAAACTCAGCTGGAAAGGTGCAGGTTGGGCCACTCAAATTTTTGTTGCTCTTCTCATGTCTATGAAAGCAAAAGTGCTTCAAGTATTGATTTGGGGGTTACAAATAAATTTTAGCAAGTAGGGGGATTCACAAATACAGAATCTGCAAATAATGAGGATCAAGCATGTGTATGTGTATGAGTACATACATGAGTACATACATACATATATGTTTGTATTTATATACATACATACACAGAAAGAGAGCTAGAGTAAATGATGAAACAAATCAAAATGTTAAAAATCAGTGAATCTGGATGAAGGGTAAATGAAAGTTGTAAGTAGTATTCCTTGCAACTCTTCCCTAAATTTGAAATTATTTCAAAATTAAAAGCTGAAAAATGTAAATAAATTCACATTACTCCTGCTTAAAATTTTTCAATTGTTTTCATTTGCACATCACACCTGCTTTAAGCCTGAAGAATCAGGCCCCTCTCTGCCCCTCCGATATTCTTCAGGCCACTGTCCCCCTAGCTTACTCTAACCAGTCTCAGAAGTATTTTTGAAATTCCCAGAACATTTCCCTAGCTCCGTATCTAAATTAGTTCCTTCATTATTCTTCTTCTTTTCATTCATAGCATTTATCACAATTTGCAATTACATATGCAAACAATTATGTATTCTTGTTTAATAAATGTTATGTATAAAATTATAATTATGAAGACGTTTTAGAGATATGGAATTATACAAGCAACCTTGTCAGGTTTCAGTCTGAAATGTCAGTTCTTTGCACACTCATGGCAGAATGACCAGACGCACCAAAGTAAGGTGAGCACAAAAATGAGATTTATTGAGGGGATAAAGATAGGATTATAAAACAAGAGCAAGATATAGGTTTACAGAGCATGGCAATATGTCACAGATGACGACCGACCCATTGTCCCAGAAAAAGAAAAGCAAAAGGAAGGGGCGAATAAAGGAGATTGGTTATGGTCTGAGTCTTCTTTTGTAGTGATCAGATTGGAACCTCCCTGTGGCTTAGACGTCACCATGGAACCACTTTGATTGGGCAGTTGGGATTTGCATGACCTGAGTCTTACTACACAAGTGGGCTGTTCTAGGTCAATTTCTAGACTCTATGGTACCTACGTGGCATGGCCCATGGCCTAGAGTGTCCTCTTTTGCAGCTGGTGCAGACTAAATTGATTGGCAGATTCCTAGGGTATTCCCTCCTCCCCCAGGTATGGCAGTCTCTCAGGAGAGGATTAGGGTGGTGCAGGACCAAGGTGGGGGCCTGAGGCCCACCCTTGTCCTTCTTCCCAGGTGGCGCAATTGCAACAAGGCAACAGCACCCATTTTCGTCCTTAGGAGAACCGGAATCCCTCGCTATCTACCTAGCAGCCTGATTTAAATGTTTAGATATGGAAAATTATTTAGGTAAAATTAAGTTCTAAATTATATACAAACTTCTTCATGCACTTTACAAGCATATAATAGACAAGAATTAGAAAGTAATATGCAACAGTCAGAATTCAGCCACAATGATGGAATTATAATAAGATTCCAATTTCTAAAAATTAGAATTTTTTTAGGCCCCTTTCAATAAGAAAGAATAATAATCCCAGGTCAAAGAATTATGATAATAATTACAATATTAATGTTAAAGAAACATTTTAAATAAAAATCTCTCTGATTGTAGACTAGAGAATAGAACAGAAGAGGAGCAAAGCTGGAGGCATGGAGGGAGCCCAGTTAGGATAACTAAAGTGAGCACTGGGGTGTGAATTAAGAGAGTGACAATGGCAATGAGAGAGGCTGATGGATTCCAGGGCTATTATAGATTTGATTACAGGATTGACAGAATCTAATGACTGACTGGAACAGGTAAAAAATCGGGAAAACTCAGTGTGCAACAACTCACCTGCTGAATCAACTAGAAAAAAAATTAAAAGAAAAGAAAAAGAAAAAGAAAAAAAAAACAAGGCTGGGTGTGGTGGCTCATGCCTGTAATCCTAGCACTCTGGAAGGCCAAGGCGGGTGAATCATTTGAGCTCAGGAGTTTGAGACCAGCCTGAGCAAGAGCGAGACCCCGTTTCTACTAAAAATAGAAAGAAATTATATGGACATCTAAAAATATATATAGAAAAATTAGCCGGGCATGGTGGTGCATGCCTGTAATCCCAGCTACTTGGGAGGCTGAGGCAGGAGGATTGCTTGAGCCCAGGAGTTTGAGGTTGCTGTGAGCTAGGCTGATGCCACAGCACTCTAGCTCGGGAAACAAAGTGAGACTCTGTCTCAAAAAAATAAATAAATGAATAAAATAAAATAAAATAAAAAAACAGGGAAAACTCAAGGTCAGTTTTTTTGTTGTTGTTTGAAACAAGATCTCCCTCTGTCACCCTGGGTAGAGTGAAGTGTCATCATCACAGCTTACTGCAACCTCAAACTCCTGGGCTCAAGTGATCCTCCTGCCTCAGCCTCCCAAGTAGCTGGGACTACAGGCATGCGCCAAGATGCCCGACTAATTTTTCTACTAATATTTTTGGTAGAGACAAGGTCTCGCTCTTGCTCAGGCTGTTCAACTCCTGAGTGCAAGCAATCCCCCCACCTTAGCTTCCCAGAGTGCTAGGATTATAGGCGTGAGCCACTGCGCCTGGCCAAGATCAATTCTTAATTTTACATCTTGGGTAACTGGAAGGAGGTTGAAAAATTCTTAATTTTACATCTTGGGTAACTGGAAAGAGGTTGATGTAAATCATTGAAATAGGGATTAGAGAAAGAAAAGCAGGTTTGAAGATGAGATACCGTCTGCCCTCCAAATCCATGGGTTTCAGTCCGGGTGTGGTGGCTCACACCTACAGTCCTAGCACTCTGGGAGGCTGAGGTGGGACCATCACTTGAGTTCAGGAGTTCAAGACCAGCCTGAGCAAGAGTGAGACTCTATCTTTACTAGAAATAGGAAAATTAGCTGGGTGTGGTGGTGCACGCCTGTAGTCCCAGCTTCTCAGGAGGCTGAGGCAGGAGAATCACTTGAGCCCAGGAGTTTGAGGTTGCTGTGAGCTGGGCTGATGCCAGGGCACTCTAGCCCAGGCAACAGAGCGAGATTCTGTCTCAAAAAAAAAAAAAAAAAAAAAAAATCAAAGACATGAAATTGAGAAAGAGAGCTTGGGACATTTGGGAAATTCCTATAGTTCCTAATGATGACAATGAGTACATGGCAGAGTAGGACTGCATGGACAATTTAGCAGCTGCCAGTTCATAATGAATCTTGTATCCCATGCTAACTATCTGAGATTATATCCTGTGGGTAATGGGAGGATATTATTAATAAAAAGTGGTGAGAGAGTTTACATAATTAGATTTGCATATTAGAAAGATTGTCTTAGAAATAGTGAGGGACACGGATTGGATTGGAGGAAGGGAGAATGATTAGAAGAGAATTTACACAAGTTCCCACTACCACAAATATCCACCTACTTGTATCTGTGGCCGAGAACTCCCCCTTCCCTTCTGTTGCCATAGGTGAATGGCCTATGGCTCTTATCAAAGCTCAGCCCCCTTACGTGTGCACTAGATCCCATCCCTTTTTACCTTCAAGGACATGGCTCCAACAAATCTCCCCTCTTAATTCCTTTATCAGCAATTTTCCCTACCTACTGAATCACTGCCATCAGCATTTAAGTATGCTGTTACTGTAAAGAAGATCTCTTTCTTGACCTCATCCCTTCCCGTTACTGCAACATTTTTCTACTCTTCTTTGCATTACAACTTCACAGTCTTCAAAAACCCTTACCTCTTATTCTTTCTTGAATATACTCTAATTAAGCCCCACATGTAAGAGTGGTGGCAGGCACCCCTCCCCTCCCTAATGGATAAAGAAGAAGCCCACCAGACCTTCCGAGAACAATGCCTGCAAGGCCCAGCTAAGTTAAAGGATGACCACACCCGGATAGTCACTCTGATAAGGGTCTCAGTTCCTAGAGTCCACACGTACCATGGGCCCCTCCTATTTCTCAATACCCACCCTAAAACTGCAACGGAAAATTCCTTGCTCTCCCCACCATAAATCTTCCTGCCAAAAAAACCCCCACCCCCAGTCCTAAAAACGTATATAAGCCCACTCAAAACTTCTGGGCAATGCGACTTCTCAGGCCTCTCTCAGGGCCCATGATCCTCGCCCGGGAGCGCCCCAATAAAGCCTCGTCGCTTACCCCATTCAGCTCTGCTTGTCTTTCTTTCTCTGGCGCCAGCCAATCCAAAAAACCTTACACCACATTTCACTGACTTCTCTTGTCAAGGTTACCAATAACCTCCACATTGTGTTGCTATCTCTAATGGGCACTCACCAATCTTCATTTTACTTGCCCTATCCGCTGCATTTGATACAGTGGATCACTCTCTCCATCTGAATTTCAGTCACTTTTGGGCTTCCAGGATGCCACGCTCTCCTGATTTTCCTCTTATCAATGAGGGTATTTTCACTATCTTTGAGTGCTGGGTCCTCCTTATCAACCTGACCTTTAACATGACAGTACCCAGCATGCTGGTCTTTTCCATTCCCCACTTATACTCCTTTCCTCCATGAGCTTTTTGAGCCGTCAGTGGCTTTAAAAATACCACCTACAGGCCGGGCGCGGTGGCTCACGCCTGTAATCCTAGCACTCCGGGAGGCCCAGGCGGGTGGATCACTCGAGGTCAGGAGTTCGAGACCAGCCTGAGCAAGAGTGAGACCCCGTCTCTACCAAAAATAGAAAGAAATGATTTGGACAGCTAAAAATCTATATAGAAAAAATTAGCCGGGCATGGTGGCACATGCCTGTAGTCCCAGCTACTCGGGAGGCTGAGGCAGTAGGATCGCTTAAGCCCAGGAGTTTGAGGTTGCTGTGGGCTAGGCTGATGCCACGGCACTCACTCTAGCCCGGGCAACACAGGGAGACTCTGTCTCAAAAAAAAAAAAAAAAAAATACCACCTACAGCGCAGGGTGCAGTGGTTCATGGCTGTAATCCCAACACCTCTGGAGGGTGACATGGGAGGATTGTTTGAGTCCAGGAGTTCAAGCTACAGTAAGCTATGATCGTACCATGGCACTCTAAACTATCTGTATGCTGGCAAATATATGTGTGTGTGTATATATATATGTTTATATATATGTATATAAACAGCCTGCAACTCTTTATTGAACTCGAGGCTTATATATCCAGCTGCCTACTCCACACATATTTGGATATCAAGTAAGCATTTCAAATCAAAATATCCTCGTGCTCGCTTCTGAAGCACATATACTAAAAAGTGGAATGATACAGAGAAGATTAGCATGGCCCCTGCGCAAGGATGACATGACAATCCATGAAGTGTTGCATATTTTTTCCTTAAGATGGAAAAAAAAAATCCTAAATTGAGCACCTGATTTTCCAACCCCCACAGCAGTCTTTCCTATTTCAATTAATTGCATCTCATTCTTCCAGTTTGCTCTGGCCCAAAACCTTTCAGTCATCCTTAACTCCTCTCTTTCATATCTCATGCTCAATGTATCAGGAAAATCTGTTGGCTCTACTGTCAAAATATCCCCAGAATTGGACCATTTTTCATCACTTCCACCACTATCATCTTGGTCTAAGTCACTATTATTTCTCACCTAGATTTTCCTGTAGTCTCCTTAAATGGTCTTGCTACTACTATCCTTGCTCTCTTGGGCTATTCACACAAGAGTGAGACCTTGTCACAACAAAAAATAGAAAAATTAGCTGGGCATGGGGGCACATGCCTGGAAGTCATAGCTACTCGGGAAGCTGAGGCAGGAGGATTGCTTGAGCTCAGGAGTTTGAGGTTGCAGTGAGCTATGATGATGCCTCAACACTCTACCTAAGATGACAGAGCGAAACATTGTCTCAAAAAAAACCCAAAAACCAAAAAGTTAAATAATGTCTCTTTGCTGCTCAAAATCTCCCAATGCCTTTATTTCACTCAGGGTAAAAGACAAAATCCTTATAGAGGCCTAGAGGGGCCTTTGTATTAATAATTTTGCTGCCTTCCATTTCTTCCTTCCTCCACACATCAACGGTATTTTCTGTGGTATAGTTTATCTCCTTTTTCCATGACACTTATAATCACCTAATACAGCACATAATTTAGTTTTTCATTTTGTCTCTTTCCAATGGAATGTATGATTCACTTGGATGGAGATTTTTGTCTTTTTTAATTTTATGTATTCTTTACTGCCAAGCACATAGTTAGCACTCAATAAATACATGTTATGTGAATGAATGACTTAAGGGAGGTGGGGAGGAAGAGCTTTTGAAAATATATAATTTAAGGAAATGAGTACTATAATACAAAGTTCAGTATTTGCAGAATCTTATAGAAATTAAATATTATTTCTGGGATTACGGCTGCTTGGTCAGCCCTAATACATTTTCTACACTTAGTATGAAATGAAAGGAAATGATTATTCACACTTAGAAAACAGCCTATCTTCTTAGGTTAAAGCAGTGTTTGTAATAAGCTTCTGCTTGGCATAGCTTTGGCAGGCTACCATATTTGCTCAGCTTCATGATGTCCAGTGAAGTTTCTTGGGTGCTACGTAGAAAAGACTGGGACACAGATTTCAGTTGTCACTAAGAATACATATTTTAAGGAAAAGCTGGAGTTAATTATGGATTATTCAAATAGTACACATTCATTGCAGAAAAGTTAGAAAATACAGAGACACAAATAGAAAATTATCACTTAGAATGTCTCCAAATAGAGATGCCCTTTGTTAATAGTTTTGTGTATAGTCTTCTAATTTTCTTCTGAGCATTTATCTATTAATTGGTTTAAAAGTGTTTTATTTCCCAAAAATGGAATCATACTTTACATCCAATCTTGTAACATCTTTTTTTCCACGTCGATATATGTACCTCCAAAAATGTAAATCTTACTGGCTGATTAGTATTTCATAGTGAGAATGGATCTCTTATATTTGGACTGGACCTTTCAGTTGTATGCATTTTTTCTGAGTATTACTTTTTTTCTTTTTAATAGACAGGGTCTCACTCTGTTGCCAAGACTGGAGTGCAGTGGCACACTTGAACTGCAGCCTTGAACTCCTGTGCACACACAATTCTCCTGGTTCAGCCTCCCCAGTAGCTGGGACTACTACCACATTTGGCATTTTTCCATTTTTGTAGAGATGGGGTGGGGGGTGGGGGCTATGTTGCCCAGCCTGGTCTTGAACTCCTGGTCTCAAGTAACCCTCCTGCTTCAGCCTCCCAAAGGGCTCATAATACAGGTGTGAGCACCATGCCCGGCCTGAGTATTTTTTTTAAATACTAAAAATTTTAAGAAGTAACACAGACTTTATTAAACCTTTAATGGAGACATAAAAAATGGAAAGCACTTATGAAGTCAAAACTTTTGAAGAATTTAAGCCACATTCCTTTAGGAGAAAAGGAAAGACAGAGAGTGAATCTTATATTGTAGGAGTGTTTTATAGCAAAAACAGTATTTAAATGCTCTGATGTAAAAACACTCAATTAGTGGACCATGTTCAAGAGTACAGAACTTGAAGGCATTTGTTTCTGAATTACTTTGAAACTGAGGTGATAGCCATCTTAGCCTAAGCAGATTTTTTTTTTCAGCAAATCTTTTCACAGTCTTCCTTTTCAAATTCTACAGAGTAGTACTCTGATTCATTTTCTGAAGAGACTTTGAGTACTTAGACAATCAGAAGGACAACAAGAATAATTTACATTGTGCATTCAATATCTGTAACTTTAGCCTTTGGTTTTGGCCAAGTTAAATTGTGTTCTTGTGTATGCAAAATAGTGAAATATTAGAAATATAAATTTTATATTTGTTCACAGTTTTGTTTCATTACCTGAATTGGTGGACCAAATATTTGGAAATGTAATGGCATATTTAATGACATTCCTTTATTTAGCAGGTAAGTGTGTATTTTTCAACATCTTTAATTTTATAAATATTTTAACAAATAAACATAAAATCAAATTATTACTTGCTTCCTTCATTTTCCCTTTTTTTTTACAGTGAGATAAAACACATTATTTTGCCCCCCATGCATATCCTGTTTTATTAAGTTTTTAATGTAAACATAATTATTACTAAACTCCAAATTCACAGTGGTTACCAGTGCTGAGAGGGAGGAGTACATTCTTTAGAACTAGAAAATTAAAATTCCCATCGGTGAGACAAATTATACAGCAAACGTAAATGTTTATAAGAAAAATGTACAAGGTTAACTTAACGAGAAAGTATAGTTCCCCAACCAAGCCTCTTAGTAACTTGATTGAAGTTAATTACATATCCAAACAAAGAATGTGAGTTGGGGGTGGGGTCTAATGGAAATTTAGAAAGGGAGAGTTCTCAGAACAAACTTTGAGCTTTCCTTCCACTAGTATTTATTGAACTATACTATATGGAGAGAGAAAAATCAAGACTAAACAATTTGCCCAGCTGGTGAAGAGCAGATCTAAGATTCAAATCCACTACACCATGTTGCTTCACTGAAAATGCTGCATAGCTGAAATCAATTCATCCACTTAGCAAATACTCATTAGATATCTTTTATGCTCAAGGCATTTTTGCCAGGGGCAGAGTGGGGTATATGATAAATCAGACATTTGTGGAATTAAAGAAAGAGATGTACTTTGGCAACATACTGACTGGTCTGAATTCCAGCCTGTTGGATAAATTACTTTTTAAACTGCAGTTTTTAAGTGAGTAACACGAAGGGGTTGTTTGGAAAAAAAAAAAAGAACAGAAAAGGAAAAATGAAATGCATTTCTTAGTGACTAGCACACAGGAGGTGCTCAATAAATTTAGTTTTCCTCTCCCCAACTCCATTTTGAGGCATTGACTAGAAGGTAAATAATCAGAGAAGTCATCATAGAAAAGGAGAGGCTGCAATCGATTTGGGTCATGAGATGGGTTTTCGATTTATTTGGACTGGTTGAGAATGGAAGACGGCATAGGTAGCGAGTACCGGGACTTCCCTAGATCCTGTCACTTGTAGTTTACAGGGAGGGAGAAAAGTAAGGGCTGTGAAGGTCAAGTTGCCTGCTGTCTCAGTCCATTTGGGCTGCTCTGACAAAGTACTACAGGCCAGGTACCTTATAAACAATGGAAATTTATTTCTCACAGTTACAGAGGTTGTGAAGTCACACAGTGGACAGAGAGTGGGATCTCTCTGGGCTTGCTTTCCTTTTTTTTTTTGGCTAGCTCGAGCTAGGGTCCAAGTCCCAGAGCACCAACACAGTGGCCTCTCCATGAACTAGGACCCGGGCTTGCTTTCTTTTAAAAAAAATATTATTTATTTTTAACTGAAAAAAAATTGTATATACTTATGAAGTACAATGTGATATTTTAATATATATCATGGATGATTGGGATGATTAAATCAGGCTAATTAACATCTCACGTAGTTATTTTTGGTGGTGAGTGGGGTCTCTTTTATAAGGGCTAATCACATTCATGAGGGCACCGCCCTTATGGTCTAATCACATCCCAAAGGCCCCACCTCCTAATACTATCAACGTGGGGACGAAGATTTCAACATACAAACTTTGAGGGAACACAAACATTCAGACCATTACACCTGCCTACTTGTAAAATCTCCTTCAGTTTACTGTTGGCTCCTACAAAAATATACAATATTGTGACATTAACCTGAAATCAAGGCGTCTTTTCTGACTAGCTCACCAACCGGCAAGCTTTCCATATTGCACTGTGTTACTTATTCGTTCAACACGTTTCATTTATTCAAAGAATACCCAGGATCGCACTTAAGATCTCAGTACCAGAATTGGAGGATGTTGGTATGTTATCAAAAGGCACTGCCCTAGTTTGGAAGAAGATAGTCATGCAGACAATTTTAATAAGTTTAGAAGAGACAGAGACATTTATAGCAGCACTGAAGAAACAATTTTCCCCTTATGATTTTAGGCAGTTCAACTCTAAAATATGAAAATAGGCATATTTGGCAGAATACAAAATATACACCATTCTGATTTTCACAATGTCAACTGCAATCAATGGTAATTTTAGCGACACTTTGGAGGGAAGCCCACAGAAGAACAGTGAAAAACTGTGATTGAATTATTACTGAGTGACCCTCCCCCCAAATCAGTTCTCCCCATTGTTCCTTAAAAAATAGAAGCCTGGACCGGGCGCAGTGGCTCACGCCTGTAATCGAGCACTGTGGGAGGCTGAGACGGGAGGATCACTCGAGGTCAGGAGTTTGAGACCAGCATGAGCAAGAGCGAGACCCCACCTCTACTAAAAAGAGAAAAAAACTCGCGGACGTGGAGGTGCGCGCGTAGTACCATCTGTAGTCCCAGCTACTCGGGAGGCTGAGGCAGGAGGACGCTTGAGCCCAGGAGTTGGAGGTGGTGGTGAGCTACGATGACGCCACTGCACTCTACCTGGGACAACACAGTGAGACTCAACAAATAAAAGAAGCCTGGAGACAGTCTAGTCCCAGCTTGCCGAAGAACACACAACTGGGGATACCAAGGACACGAACGCGGATGCTGCAGTTCTCCAAGTGCAGTCTATCCCCTTCCCCGCGTGATAGGTTTTGGTAATCCGCTTCTCCTTCCTCCCCATTCTGGGGAATATTTTAATGCCCTCTGGCGCCATCCCTAGTGACGTCACGGGTACAGTTCCGCTCCGTGGCCAATCAGACGGCCGGATTCCGGGGAAGCCCGGGGCGGCGGCGGCGGCCTGTGCGCGTGCGCGAGGTCTCCGCGTGGCTATATAAACATGGCTGGCGTGGCCGCGCGGCGGGGCTGTGCAGAGCGCGCGTAGGGGTCTTTGGGCGCCCTAGGTTTGTAGTTTTGAAATTTCTGGCGGGGGAGGCGCTGCGTAGAGTTAGGCTCCGAGGTTGGGAGCGACGCGTTTTCGGGAGCCCAGCGGCCAGACTCCCCCGCAGCGGGACCCCAGGCTGAGGCGCCGGGCTGAGCCGGCGCACGTGTGAGCGCCTCTGAGGAAGCCGCCGGGGGCAGCCCCGGCTCGCGCGGATGGGAGGACGGTCCGGGACGTGCGGGTCCTGCCGTCCAGCCGGCGCCCTGCACTGACTTCCCTGCCGCGGTCCTTGCGCCTTTCCCCAGCGATGCTGTGGAGCCCGAAGTGCACTGGAGTCGGCTGCCGTTTCCCAAGCCTCTCCTCACCTCTGCCCCCGGAACGGCAGCGCCGCAGCTGCCGCTGATCCCCCGGGGGATGCCCGCCGGCCTCACCGACCCGGCCGGCACCGCTCCGCGCGCTGGCGTGAGCGCCCCTGGGACCGTGACCATGGCCCCCGCCGGGGCTCTGCCGGCGCGGGTGGAGAGCGCTCCGGTGGCCCTGGGCGCCGTGACTAAGGCGCCTGTCGGCGTCTGCGTGGAGTCCACGGCTTCCCAGCCCCTGCGGTCCCCCGTGGGGACCCTGGTGACCAAAGTGGCTCCTGTCAGTGCTCCTCCTAAACTCAGCAGCGGCCCCAGGCTGCCTGCTCCTCAGATAGTCACCGTGAAAACCCCCAACGCCACAACAATCCATTTGCCTGCTAATTTGCAGCTTCCTCCAGGTATGTTGATCACACTTCCAGCCCTATCTGTCGGTCCAGCCAGTGGTGACGGGAAACGTCGCAGCCCCGGCTTGCTCCTTGCTGGTAGCTCTAAAACACTGAGCCAGGGGAACCTTTCATAATCTTGATTTTGCATTAAGCTTTCAGGAAGCAGCGTATTGTGCAGTGATTTGGCTTTACAATTTTTGTGTCATCACTGCATAGTTTTTCTTTTCGTATTTAAGGAAAGCATCATTTCACCTAAAGGACACATTGAAAGCTGGAGCCGCATATTCAGGAGGGCCTTTGAGGCACTGGCTCCTACTTGGGGGAGATAGGGTATAGCTGAAGTCTATTTTCCTGCGGAGAATGGACCAGTTTATACAGTGTTATTTCCACACATTTAGATTATGATGGTTTTAAAAAAGTGTATTTTGAAAGTTCTTGTGTGTTAAAACTCAGAGATTTTAAAATGTAAGCAAGCCAGAATAAGTCTACTGCTTTCTAGTATCAGAAACGAATAATGCTGCTTCCTGCGCAATCTTGAGATATGTAATGATTGGAACTTTCAATTAGAAGAATCCCTCTCACTGGGAACAATTGCCAGAGTTCACGAATAGATCAGAGCCATGCAGTTGTTATATTTGCAATTGAATCTATGTGTGAATGCTACTGTTAGTGAGTCCTCAATTACTTAACTACCTATCCTAGGGCTTACTCCTCTCTTGGACTGTTTTTCATGATTTACGTAAAGGTCTTGTTTTGTAATAATTCACATGTTGTAAATATGCAGGATGATTTTTGAGTGTTCTACCTTCTTTTCTCAACTGAAAGTCTCTTGGAATCTGTCTTCTATTATAATTTTGCTTAGCAGTAATTGGACCTCTGACCTACAAAGATGGTAAAGAGGTAGAAGCATTGGTTCAAAAGATTGTTATTCCCTAGCAAAATGACAGGGGCTCTTTTTGTAACTAATGTATTTGGTCATGAACATTGTGGACAGTTCTAAGTTGTCATTCTGCATATATTCTTATAAAGTAGTTATAAATGTGTTTGAAATTACCCCCTACTGTCTAGCCGCTGAACTTTGTCTAGAAACAAAGTGTTAAGATAGAACTGACAAGAGTGAAAACTTGCTGTTAAGTGGGAATGAATCACTTACTGAGTGAGGACTTACTGTGGTAGGCACTTTTTATATGTTCTTTTATTCATTGGTCATAATAGGCAGGTAGCAAATTAGGAAAGAGGTCTCCAAGGGTAAGTAATTTGCCAAATACCAGGCAACCCATAGGTGTCAGAGGAGATTTGAATCCAGGTCTGTTTTAACTCTTTCCACAGCACTGTGCTTACCATTTACTTGTGTGTGTACAAAATGCCCCTTTGAATATCAGTGCTAAAAGATTACTTAGAGAATTTTAGTGCCTAATCTTTCATTTTATGTACCAAGAAACAAAAACTGAAATTTGCAGAAGTTAAATAGCAGCAAACTAGAACCACAGCCTAAGTTAGTTTGTAGCACTATACTGAAACATGTTATGTTGTTAACTACAGAGAAATCCGCACAAAAGAGAGAAGATAATTTGTTTTTAGGAATTGTTAGTTACAGAGGAGGTGGGAAGGTGTTGTAAAGAGGCTGCTTTGAGGAATTTCAGCTGATGTATGGCAGAAGAGTATACTAAGACATTTGTGCCCTTGCTGGTGCAGAAAAGAGAACCAGTAATTAAAGAATGAAATGGAAACACTGATCAAAGTAACTTTTTAAAAAAGGTTATGAATCTTGTACTATTTCTTTTGTGTACTTTGGATTAGCAGTTGATTACTTAAGAGTGCTTACATTACATATGTTCTTCATTTTCCAAGGTAATGAATACTTTTAAATATTTTACTTCTCTTTAGTTTTCTCTATGAACAGAACTGATTTTTTTAAAAAATAATACATATGCATGACAGGTTTTTCTAGGGAGCAGGGGCTTGAAATAAGAACTGGGTCGAGGGGGCACTGTGAGGAAATGAAGGGTTTTTGGTAATTTATTCAATCTTTTTTGTAAACATGGGATTTTAGACCAAACTGTGTTCCTTTCTATTTTTGGTATTCTTCATCTCTTCTGCTACTCATTTGAGAATGAAGAGCAAGGACTTTTATATCATAAATTGGATAAATTCTCCATGACTGTCATACTGTACAAAAGTGTGTGAAAGTTGGCCAGGCGCAGTGGCTCAGGCCTGTAATCCTAGCACTCTGGGAGGCCGAGGTGGGCGCATTATGGGCGGATTGTTTGAGTTCAGGAGTTCGAGACCAGCCTGAGCAAGAGCGAGACCCCGTCTCTACTAAAAATAGAAAGAAATTATATGGACAGCTAAAAATATACATAGAAAAAATTAGCCAGGCATGGTGGCCCATGCTTGTAGTCCCAGCTACTCAGGAGGCTGAGACAGGAGGATCGCTTGAGCTCAGGAGTTTGAGGTTGCTGTGAGCTAGGCTGACGCCAAGGCACTCACTCTAGCCCTGGCAACAGAGCGAGACTCTGTCTCAAAAAAAAAGAAAAAAAAAAGTGTGTAAAAGTTACTTATGAAGCAGTTGAGGTTGTTTTTCATTCTGAGACAGGGCATAGATTTGCATTCTCCTCCTCAAACTCCTGAACCGCTCCCTGGATAAATTCTTTGTTTCCACTCTAGCTTTATTTAGCAAAGGGATACAATGTATGTGATCATCAGCTCCACAGTTGTCACAGTGCTTGCTGCTGGGCTTCCTGAAATGAGAGGCTGTTCTCTTCATTGCTCACCATACATCATCCATTGTTTGGATTCCAAAAGCTGTGGAGTCAGCAATGGAGTGGCAGTGGCATTATTCTATTGACAGTCATCCCTCAGGAGAAAGTGCTGGTGGTCCTTTCCTGCTGCTGTCCCTCAAAGGCTAGGTTAGGTTCTCCTATTATGTGTTCCCACTTGCATGCTGTACTCTCCCCCATAGTACTCTCACATTTTATCATTGTCGTTTTTCTTTTTGATTATAAGTTCCACAGAGGCAGGGACGCTATGTCACTAACTTTGTTATTCCTAGGGCCTAGTAAATTGTTTGGCACAGAGAAGGCCCTTAAGTATTTGAATGCAGGCAAATGTGTGGAGAGTAGGGGGCAATAGGACTGCAGCTCCTAAGGGATTCTGAGGGCCATCACCCCTATTAGTGTGTTGAGTTTTGATTTCTTTACTTATTCTGCTTATAAAAGCAGTAAAAATCTCATGTAAAAAATTACTAAAATGTAATCCCCACTTCAGAGTAGTAAGAATTTTATGGTATCCTTTTCATGTTAGTACCTGTAAATTTTCCTCATTTTTCAACTACATGTGGTCCTTTTTTGACCACTTTCCTATTCATGGGTATTGATACTGTTTGCAGTACTTTCTACTGTTACAAATGATGCTTTATAATAAACATCATTTTTTTTTGAGACAGAGTCTTGCTCTGCTGCCTGGGCTAGAGTGCTGTGGCATCAGCCTAGCTCACAGCAACTTCAGACTCTGGAGCTCAAGCGATCCTGCTGCCTCAGCCTCCCGAATAGCTGGGACTACAGGCATGCGCTACCATGACTGGCTAATTTTTTTCTGTATATTTTTAGTTGTCCAGCTAATTTGTTTCTATTTTTTTTTAGTAGAAATGGGGTCTTGCTCTTGCTCAAGGAGGTCTTGAACTCCTGAACTCAAATGATCCTCCCACCTTGGCCTCCCAGATTGCTAGGATTACAGGTGTGAGCCACCACGACCGACCTATAATAAACGTCTTCTGTGCAATATTGTAAACATGAGTTTTTATAGGATAAATTGCTGGAAGTGAAATTGTTGGCTTAAATAGTAACATTTCGATAGGTTTTGCCAAATTATAACCCCAAGGCCAGGAGTGGTGGCTCACATCTGTAATCCTAGCACTCTGGGAGGTGGAGGCGGGTGAATCATTTGAGCCCAGGAGTTCGAGACCAGCCTGAGCAAGAGCGAGACCCTGTCTCTACTAAAAATAGAAAGAAATTAACTGGACAAATAAAAATATATAGAAAAAATTAGCCAAACCTGGTGGCACATGCCTGTAGTCCCAGTTACTCGGGAGGCTGAGGCAGGAGGATTCCTTGAGCCCCCCAGGAGTTTGAGGTTGCTGCGAGTTAGGCTGATGCCACAGCACTCTAGCCCAGGCAACAGAGTGAGACTCTGTCTCAAGAAAAATTATACCCCCCAAATATTATTTAAATACATGACCAACCATGTTAATACGTAATTTTAGAAAACTACCTATGGAATCTAAGAAGTCACGTTATAGACTTTAATTAATAGTAAGAGTAGATGAGCCTCATAATTGAGTTGGGGAAGTTAGACTTTGAATATAGAGAAATGTAGGCTGGATGATAATTCTGACATGTGGATTTGTTACTTATTGAGTAACTATGCCTAAGAGGGCTTTCATTAGCTCAATGTCAACTAGGTATATAGTATTTTGTAGCCTGGAAGTTTCAGTCCAAGGCCACAGAATAAGGACCAGGTCAGGCGTGGGGAACTTGTGGCCTTCTAGGTCCTGAAGTCTAAATCCAAATTTTTGAAGCCATGTGGCCTTTTGACTAAATCCAAATTTTACAGAATAAATCCTTTTATTTTTATTAATATGTTTTTGTTTCTTTTATATCTTTATTTTTAAAATGACATATTTAAAATACCAAAGAATAAAATAATTTCAATGAAATAATCCTCCCAGACTGACTGGCACAATTAGAACATTAGTAAGCCATAAGGGCTAAATTGATGGCTGCTATGCTCATGATTTAGTTCTAATTTCCCCCACCTGACTGGTGCCAGTACTGCTCTAGGCTGGTTGGTGAGAGTTTATGGGGGTCAAGTATGCCAGTCTGTTATCAGCTTTTGACAGTGGTGCACTGTGTTCTGTTTGAAGTGATATGTATGACTAGTTGCACAGCTCAACGGTATTTTTTAATTTTTCCTGCTTAACAGCCTATCGTGTCAAAGAAGACAGAGAATGCTGAAGGAAGAAAACAGATTTTTTAATGAGGATTGGGAATTGCAATATTATCATGTTTCTGCTAAAGATAAGATGATTTGCTTGCTTTGTGGTACTATGACATCAACATTAAAGAAATTCAGTTGCTCATCAGCATTATAACACTCATAAGGACCATAAATATTTTAAATTGGAGGGAGAGGCACGAAAGGTTGTATTGCAGAAATTAAAAGATGCAAAGCAAAAGCAAAGACAATTCTTTGAAGCAGCAGTAAGACCTGGAAATAATGCCACTGAAGCAATTTATAGAAAAAAGGGAAGCTGTTCAGTGATGTAGAAATTGTGAAAGAATGAATTATCGAAGTTGTAGGATGTTTAGACACCAATAACATTTCAAAGTACAGACAACTGCCTCTTTCAAGAAGAACCATAACTGTTCAACTTAACAGAACCACTTCATGAAGTACTTAAAAGGAAAATATATATTATTCAATCACTTTGGATGAATCAGCTGATACTACTGACTCAGTGCAGGTATTATATTTCATTGAGGTCATAACAGTTTCTTTGCTATGAAGAATTACTTGCTTTGGGCACTCTTGTGAAGTGAACAGAACACAGGAAATAGATATCTTCAAAATAAATGTGAAATTGGTAAATTTAGTTAGTGTATGTACAGATGGTGCACTTTCCATGACAGGAAAACATGAAGGGTTTATTGCAGAGATTAAAAAAACATATATATTAACAGATCCAGATGTTCTCATTTCTTTTCCTTGCATCTTGCATCAGCAAAATCTCTGTCCTAAAGCTACTATTTTTAAGTGACACTTTGCAACAAGTTATAAGTATTGTTAACTATGTTTGTGCAAATGCAACACAGTGTCATCAGTTTCATAATATGCTAAGGTTGAATGATGAGGTATTTAGCCTTTATTTACCATATTATTCTAAAGTGCTTTGGCTATTGCTGGGGCAGGTGTTAGCCAACATTTTGTCTCTGTAAGAATAGTTATTATAAATTTTATTAAGCAATGTGAATTATTGAAAGAAGATTTCTATAGGAATGTAGAGGAATCTATAGGAATGATTATATGTCCAATCAAAATGACTTGAATATTTCTTTGCAAGGTAAAACTAAGTATATTTAGTATGTGGCAAAAAAATCCAAGCATTTCAAAAAAAAAAGCTTTCTTTTTTCAAAACACTTCTTCAAAAGGAAATTTCAGATGAACATTTTCCCCAGTTAGCAAAGGTCATTGATGAGTAGGATGATATATGCAAATAATGTGAAGAATAGGCACCTGTTGTAGACCTATTAATTGGACAATACAACGAAAGGTTCACTGACTTTGAGAATCATGACATCACACTCAAATTAGCATTTCAGCTTCACCTAGTTGAGATCACCGAGGCACCTAAAGAACTGCAGATGAAATTGAGTTCTCAGTAGGTGACATTTTAAAGTCCATTGTTTTATGCTAAGAATGATCCAATTGAAATATGGAAAAATGCAGTAGCCTTCAGCAACGTGCCTGAAAAATGTTTTTCTAATGCTTTTCAACCACTTATTCCTGCAAATCTACATTCTCCTACTTGACTCAAATCAAGATGTCCTTAAGGTCACAAATGACTGGTACCCACCTAGAGGATCCGCTGAAACTGGGGACCTTCGTGCTTCAACCAAATATTCAAATGCTTTCCTACAAAAAGCAGACACAACAAAGTCATTAAAAAGTCAGTTAGCTTTAAAATTAACAAATAGTTTTCATTTTTTGAAATTACTAAGTACATAGTAGTTAGATTTTTACAAAATAATGTACATTTTTAAGTATATCTCATTGAGGTTTCTTGAGTGCAGCCTTATTTGATTTCTGCTAAATTCATGTGGACTTCCAACATGAAAAGTTTCCCCTGGTGTGGACTAGGTGGTACACTAATTAAGTTTGTAGATAATAAGGGGCTTGGAGGGTTAGCCTTTTGTGGAAATTAGTGGAGTATAGCAATATAGGACACAACATTGGCCTTGGAGTCAGCAGACCTGGGTTTGAATTCCAGCTCTACCACTTAATAGCTTTGTCATCTTGGGCAAGTTTATTAACCTCATTCTTAGTGTTTTCTTATCTCTAAAATATGGCTCAAACCTTCTACATAGAAGTATCATAAGGGTTGAATAAGTGTACAGGGCTTTCACATCATAGAACTCTGCGGAACACCAGGTGGAATACAATGTTGTTGAGGTTTGTTTTATGACTTAGTATATGGTCTGTTTTGGAGAATGTTTCATGTACGCTTAGGAAGAATGCTATTATTAGGTGAAGTATTCTGTAGATGGGCATTAGATCTAGTTGGTTTATAGTGTTTTTCAAGTCTTTGATTTCATTGTTGATTTTTTTTGCCTAGTTCTATTCTTAATTGAAAATGGGGTATTGAAGTCTCCAAGTACTTGTTGAATTGTTTTATTTCATTTAGTTTTTGTTTCATACATTTAAGGATCTGTTGTGTAGTATATATATATGTGTATATATATATATGTTTAAAATGTTCTATCTTCTTGATCTGTTGGCCCATTTATAATTATAAAATGTTCTTAATCCTTTGTACCATTTTTTGTTTAAAGTCTATTTTTATTTTGTCTGATAGTGGTATGACTACTCCAGCTTTCTATGACTGCTGTTTGTATATCTTTTCTTTTTACTTTCAACTCTTTTGCATCTTTCAATCTAATGTGTGTCTCCTGTAGACAACATATAGTTGGATTTTGTTTTTTGCCCAGTCTGGCACTTTTTGCTTTTGGGTTGGATTATTTAATCTATTCACATTTGGTATTAATATAGTTGGACTTAGATCTGCCACTTTTGTTTTCTTAGATCTGCCACTTACTTTTGTTTTCTATGTGTTTACTTTTTGTTCCTCTATTCTGTCTGGCTTCCTTTTGCATTAAGTGAAGATTTTTTAGCGTAACATTTTAATTCCTTTTTAATTTTTTCAACTTTTTTGAAGTGTTTTTTGTAGTGGTTGCTCTAGGTCTTACAATGAATCTTATTGGAAACTACTTCATGTTTATATTATTTCATTGAGATAAAGAAACTTTTCTTTTATACAGCTCATTTCCCTCTTACCTGTGTGTGTGCATGCGTGCTGCTATTGCTCTACACATTGCATCCGATATATTTCAAACTTAACAATACCTTCTTATGGTTATTATTTTATATAACTTTGTGTCTTTTAAAGAAATTGAGCTAGGACGTAATTATAGCATTTGTTATATTAATATTACCTTCTTATTTGTCATTTCTGGGTTTTCTTCATTTCTTCCTGTGGATTTTAGCTACCATTTGAAGTCATTTCCTTAGTGCAATACAGCTTTGCTCCCATCCATCTCCTCTGTGCTTTTATTTGCAAAAGTATTAGATTTCTATATGTTATATTTCCAAAAATACAGTTGTGTGTATGTTCTATACAATTGGTTTTTTTAAACTAGTTAAGAGAAGAAAGAAGTAATATGCATTTATACTGTTAAATAACATACTTATCTTTACCAGTGCTCTTTGTTTTTTCATGTGAATTGGATTACTGCCAGGAGTCACCAGTTTTTAGCTTGAAGTATTTCTAGAAGGGAGTATCTGTTAGCAATGGATCTTCTCAGTTTTTGTTTATTTTACTTTTGAATATCTTTGCCTTTATTTTGTATTCAAATTTTGAATGTCTTTATTTTGCCTTCGTTTTGTTTCTATTTTTTTGTTTTGTTTTGTTTTAGTATATGTGCTGCCGAAGTGAGCACTTGTTTCTGTTTTTGAACTTTTTTTTTTGAGACATAGTACAGTGGCATCATCATAGCTCACTGCAACTTCAAATTCCTGGGCTTGAACTATCCTCCTGCCTGAGCCCCCTGAATAGCTGGAACTACAGACATGTGCCACCACACCTGGCTGATTTTTCTATTATTTTGTAGAGATGAGGTCTTGCTCTTGGTTAGGCTAGTCTCGAACTCCTGTCCTCAATCAATGTTCCCGCCTTGGCCTCCCAAAGTGCTAGGATTACACTTGTGAGCCACCATGCCCGCTGTTTTTGAACACTTTCCTTTTTTTTGTTTTTTCTTTTTTTTGTGTCATCCTTGCGCAGGGGCCATGCTAATCTTCTCTGTATCGTTCCAATTTTAGTATATGTGCTGCTGAAGCGAGCACTGTTTTTGAACACTTTCATTAGTATGTGTCTTGGTGTGGCTCTCTGCGCTTACACTTGGAGTTTTTTGAGCTGCTTTGATGTCTAGATTGTTTTCCATCAACTTTGGTAAGCGTTCAGCCATTAATTCTCTGAATATTTTTTTCTGCTCCTCTCTGTCCCTGCCTCCCTCCCTCCCTCCTTTCCCTTTGGTACTCACATTATATTATACCTATATGGTTGCTCTTGTTGGTGTCCCATATTTATGAGGCTCTGTTTATTTTTCTTCTTTTTTTCCTTTCTATTTTTTGGATTGCATAATTTCTATTGATCTACCTTCAAGTTTACTTTTTATTTTTTTGCCAGTTCAAGTCTATTGTTGAGCCCTTCTGGTGAATTTGTTACTGTACTTTTTAACTGCAGAATTCTTTTTTTAAAATAATATCTATCTATCTATCTATAGTGATATTCTCCATTTGATGAGATATCATCATCATACTTTACTACTTTAAGTATGGTTTCTTTTGTCCTTTGAACATATTTAAAATGGTTATTCTGAAGTCTTTGTTTACTAAGTCTGGCATCTATTCCCCCTCACAGGTGGTTTCTGTTGTCTGAAAAAGAAACACTTTTGTTCCTTTGCATGTGATGATTTGTTAAAAACTGGATATTTTATGTAATATATTGTAGCAACTCTACATATTGGTCCCCACTCCCTTGTGTATGTTGCTGCTTTAAAAAAAAAATGCTTGAACTATTTTAATGAAGTCCATTCTCCCTATAATGAGAAGCTGCTGATGTTGCTCTGCAGAGGGCACAGCTGTGGGCATGAGCGCTGTCACCTTTAGCAGGGTTCTTTTTGACTGTCTGCTGGATCTCTCTGTTAACCTATCTGCCTCTGCTGGTATCATACCCAGCTGTTAGGATCCATTCAGTGCCAAATGATTGGCATGTTTTCTCAACAATTGTTTTCAACAGCGCCCTAGAGCCTGACTTGCTCCACAGTCTGATCCAATTAAATCTGGCCTCCTTTACAAGGGTTGCTTTTGAGGCCAGTGTTTGAGGTTTGTTCTGACTCCAGAAGGACCCTTTTTAATTCTCCCTTGGTCTGATTTTCTCTGGTAGACTCTAATAGTAGACTTGTGGTTTAGCTTGTATCTCTCATGAAGCTACAAGCCTTCTCTAAATTGTTCCACTGCATTTAACGGTACCCTTACCCTTGAACTTCTCTACAGGTTGAAATAAAGTCAGTTCCTTTAGGGAGATATTTGGAGCAGGTGTTGGCACTGTGGCATGCTTCTCTCTGAGTGAGAGTCCTGCTTTAGGAGCAGGGTACTAGGTGCGGGCAGCACTCTGGTTTTTCTGCTTACCTCCCCCAACATGGAATCTCCACCCTATGAAAGAGCTGGGGTAAAAGCATTTGGGGTCTAAGTATTCTCAGTGTGCCATGCCTGAAATAGAGCTTTCCTTTTATGAGTGGCAATGGGTGAGAAAGAAGGGAGACTCAAATCCCTTAGATGCACTCATCTCAAATTTATGCCCTTCATTGTGTAACTGGGGTGGGAGTGAAGCTTGGGGGGAGATAAGAAATGTGGGTGGCTTGCTCCTCTCAGGAAGATCTCATAGCCTTAGATTGGGAGTTTCTTCCTAGAGTGGAGGTTCTGTCATGCTGAGCTGAGAGGGAGGGGTGTTTGTTGTGGCTCAAATGCCACATATTCTTGCTATTCTTTTTTTTTTTGGCAGACGCCTGAACAGGGACTTGAACCCTGTATTCTTGCTATTCTTACTGAGTCTTAGCAGATCTTCTTTAGTAATTGTGTAGTCATTTCCTGTGTGCTTTAGGACAATTTCCAAAATCTTTGAATTTTTTTTTTAAAATAACTTTTACCAGTTATGCTTCACTGGGGCTTGTGGAGCTCCTCATGCTGCCATTCAAGAAGTGGAACTCTGGCTGTGAATATTCTTGTTTGTGTCTCCTATTGACATGACTAAAAGTTTGTTTAGGTTAGAAATACTGCATTACAGGGCATGGAATGGAAATCAATTTGGCACAGTCATGTAAAGTTGAACAAAGTAGTTGTACTAAATTACTACCAGCAAGATGTTAGAGTTTTTGTTGATACACATCTCTCTGATACTTCATACTGTCATTGGACTTCTTAATTTTTGCTTGTCTAGGTACATATAAAGTGATATCTCACTGTGGTTTCATTTTTTTCAGTTTTTATTAATTTATTTTAAAGTCTTTTTGCTGATTTTTAAACTTTTTTTTTTTTTTTTTTTGGAGACAGAGTCTTTCTCTGTCACCCTGGCTAGAGTGCAGTGGCATCATCATAGCTCACTGCAACCTCAAACTCCTGGGCTCAAGCGATCCTCTTGCCTCAGCCTCCCGAGTAGCTGGGACTATAGGCATGTGCCACCATGCCCGGCTGATTTTTTCTATATATATATTTTAGTTGGCCAGATAATTTCTTTCTATTTTTTTTTTTTTTTTTTTTTTTTTTTTTAGTAGAGATGGGGGTCTCGCTCTTGCTGAGGCTGGTCTCGAACTCCTGACCTCTAGCAATCCACCCGCCTGGGCCTCCTAGAGTGCTAGGATTGTTAGGATTACAGGCATGAGCCACCGCGCCCGTCCAAGTTCTTGCTTTTAATGTAGTTGAATTTATCAAACTTATTTTAAGAAATCCTTCCCTATCCCAAGGTCAGAAAGATAATTTTGTATATTGTCTGAGATTTTAAGATTTTTTACTTTTTATGTTTATATCTTTAATGCACCTAGGTTTTTGTGAATGTTTGTGAAATAGGCATCTGGAATATCAACCTAAAAAGAAGAGTCTGAGGCAGACTTTTTTAATATAAAGAGGTTTTTTGGGTCAAGTTGAGGACAGCTGACTGGGACATACTTCCAAGTTGCCTTGAGGAGTGCTCTGTTTGGCTTTTATTACAAGCAGGTTTTTAAAGCCACAAAAGGGGACAAGGAGTGAGCTGATAAAAAGTTTGTCAGGAGTGCTCATTGATTTACAGAAATATCATTGATTAGTGATTGGTTATACATTGAGCTGTATGGTGTGGCTTAGGGTGTCCAATGTGTGGCTTTGTTAGGATGATTTATAGCTACTTGTGGCAATAGCAAGCATTTTCAAGAGATGATTACATAGCTAGTGGCGGTTGTGGGGAGTAGGATATGATAATTCCTCTCATTTTAATGCCTCTCTGACCCTGATAATTTAAAAGGACTTGAATTTCTCAGGAAATATTTGTACATTTTTTTCTTTGTCAAATTTCATCTTTTCCATATAGATGGTTAATTGACACAGCCCTATTTATTGAATAGTCTCTCCTTCATAAATCTGCAGCGCCTTTTAGGAAAATTTGATATGACATACCCACATGAGTCTATTTTGGGGTTGTCGATTTTATTAGTCAGGTCATATATTCTTGTTACCACACCATCTTAATTATTGTAGCTTTTTTTTTTTTTTGTGAGATAGAGTCTCACTCTGTTGCCCAGGCTAGAGTGAGTGCCGTGGCATCAGCCTAGCTCACAGCAACCTCAAACTCCTGGGCTCAAGCAATCCTTCTGCCTCAGCCTCCCGAGTAGCTGGGACTACAGGAATTATTGTAGCTTTGTAAATGGTTTTGATGTCATGAAGGAAAAGTATTTTGAGTTCTTCAGGAGTATTTCACCATATGCTTAGATTTTTAATATTTTAAATAGCTTTGAGTGAAAAATTTTTCCATCTTACATATAATAATTAGCAGACATGAACTTCAGTGTGTACTAATCACTTATTCAGAGCATTTTACAGCGTTGAAAGAAATGGAAGAAGAAAATATGTGATGATTATGCTTTATTAGTTCAGAGGTCACAGTTGTTTTTTTTTTCTCTTTTAACTATAGGAACAGTTTTGATCAGAAGTAATAGTGGTCAGTTGATGCTAGTATCTCCTCAGCAAGCCACAACAAGAGCTGAGACCACAAGTAACATAACTGCAAGGCCAGCAGTACCAACGAATACTCAAACACTCAAAATCTGTACCGTGCCGGTAATATACCTTAAAGCTTTTTTCAACCTCCTATTTCCCAGCTCTTATCTTCATGTAAATGCGTATGTGTTTGCCAGGAAAAAATTAAGAGGTGATTCTGTTCAATTTTTTAAATCCAGCACCTTTTGGGGAACATGTTAATTTAATCAAGATTTTTGGTTTTGTCCTTTGATGATTGCTAAAATAATGAAAATTGTGTCATCATATTCAAAGATTTTATAGTTCTCAAAAGAATGTTCAAAGGACCAGTTTTTTTTTTCATTTTTGTGCTCTCCTAATTTTGATTCTAGGTTCTTAACCAGTCATTTTCTCTATTACTGTATCAATTACTGTATCAATTACTGTATCAGTAATAGCTGCTCCTTCCCTTTCTTGTTTGGTTTATCTAACTGCTGTGGGTTGAGAATATAGGTTTATAATTAAATATTAAATAAGAATCTATATTTTCTGTATGAACCAGAGTCAAGATTTTAGTGCTGAATACTATAACATTTACTTAGTTTGAAATTGCAGATAAATGAGGTGTTTATTGAATCAGTTGCCTCCTTAGAAATAGGAAATAAGTGTTAACTGGTCCATTGACCAGTTAGGTTTATAGTATAGAATGTGCGTGAAACCCATAAGGTTGTTATTAATATAAAGCCAGTTATAACAAGTAGGTTTGCTATGGTAAAGTGTTCTGATGTCCACCATAGTACTGACTGTTTTTAAATTACTAATGTCAATGACTTTATGTTACCTTGCTCACCTCTTCACCCCCAAGAATTCTAGCTCACAATCAATCAAGAAAGTGGCAGTGACACCTGTTAAAAAATTGGCACAAATAGGAACTACCGTGGTAACCACTGTTGCGAAGCCTTCCTCAGTACAAGTAAGTTGTGACTTGAAGCCATTGTGCACTGGTTATTCTCTCATCTTTATTTATTATTTAGCTATTTCCTGCCAGATGTATAAGTTGCTGACTGTGGGACATTGAAGACAGCAATTCAGTGATATATGATGACCCTTATCAAATTGGGAACTGTTGGAGGTATGGGAAACAAGATAAATATGGTATATATTCTTGGAATCTCAGTTTTACTTAAATGTTTTACATTAATACAAATCCATGTAATAGCCATGTGTTGCAGTGCTGAGATAAAACTTGGTGTATGAGATATTTAGGGATCAGTGTCTGTGGAAGGGAAAGAGTAGGCATTTGAACTATATGCAGGTGAAATAAAGCCTCAACCGACATGGTAGAGAACTCTGGAACATATATGGTTTGTCAGCATTGTCCCACTGTGGGCCAGGGGGTCGGTTGGGCCTGAGTTCCCACTCTGAGATCAGTCACTGGATATGGACTCTCCTGGGAAAGTTATACTTTGGGGCGAGGTGATTCTCTGCAGCTGAAGGAAACCTGATGGAACTGACAATTGGAGGTTGTCCAATAGCATTCCCAGTAGCTAGCTGGGACAATCCAAATCTCTCCTTGTGGTTCACAGTCTACGCCTTGCGTCACTTGATTCTACTTCCTCATACATGTCGAAGATCACTGTTCTGGGATTCTAATGGGTTTCTTCCTTGGGGAAACAATGAAGAGGAGGTTAATAGGATGAACTGCAGTCCGCATTGCTACAGCTGGTCTCAAGTTGCAGCTGATACTAATCATCTCCTTCCTCTACTATCCATTCTAAATTCCCTTTACCCTCAACTACCAACTATACTGGTCTTGGTAGCTTAACTGGTAACATGACCAGACCCTCATCCCTGAGAGAGCTGAGATCCTGATCACCATGCTTTTTTGAGGCCAGGGTTGCTGCACTTGTCCATTTATCATCACATTTGGGCAAGGAAATACTAGGGGGCATTTAAATGAATCACCTGGATTTACCACACATATTCGTTTCTCTTTGCTTCCATTGTATAATAGCAACCCTACCTCCTCCAGATAATCAGCATCAATTATGCCTCCCAACATAATGACTGCTCTCCTTGCTGCTGGTCCCTGGACATAAGGAACCAGAAATGCCCAGGTGGCAACCATAGTGTCTAGTTTAATGGACACAGTGGTTTGATGGAAGTGTATTCCCTGTAGGCAGAAATGGGAAGCACAGAGTTTCCCAGTGAGTCTTTGGGAGTGACGGTATGTGGGGCTGCTTATGCTTTTCCTTGATTCTTTGATCTATGTTTTGGTTCTATTGGGGACATAGTATCATATAGAAGTTTTTGATTTGGTTTGATATACTGAGTCTTAAAGGATGGAATCCCATCCTTATAGAGTATTGCCTCTGAGTTTGCACTTCACTCATCCCTTCTACAGGCTGTTCTAATACTTTACCAGGCCAGCAACTTCTAAGTCATGCCATGTGTGATACAACCAGTAGATCCTGTGGTCCCAGGACCACTGTTGCCCTTCCTTTGCCATAAAGAGGATATGTCTTGAAGCATGCTCTTTAGAATCTTATGGTAGTAGATCAGACCCTCTTTTGGTATTCCAAAATTAATTTAACCATACTACTCACATTCTTTTCCTCTAGCAGATTAAGTTAGCTCACAGATAAGCAATGAATGTGATTTTAGACATAATGTTTTCTAATAATGTCTACCATTTATTGAGCACTTAATGTGCTTGACACTTTTTTAGGGGCCTTACATCCATCATCTCATTTCATCCTTGTGATTACTCTATAAGGAAGTATTTTATTTTATTCTATATTATATTATATTTTATATTTTATTTTAGTCTGTATGACAGAGTCTCACTCTGTCAGCCTGGGTAGAGTACAGTGCCATCATAACAGCTCACTGCAATCTCAAACTCCTGGGCTTAAGCAATCCTCTTGCCTCAGCCTCCCAAGTTGCTGGAACTACAGGTGCACACCACCACACCTGGCTAATTTTTCTATTTTTAGTAGAGACAAGTTCTTTCCCTCAAGCTGATCTTGAACTCCTGAGCTCAAGCAATCCTCCCGCCTTGCTTGGCCTCCCAGAGTGCTGGGATAACAGGTATGAGGCACCGTGCACAGCCTATAAGGAAGTATTGTTTTCATTTTATATGTGAAAATAGGTTTGGAGAGGTTAAGAAACTTGCTATGTGGCAAAGTGGGTATTTGAGCTTAGGTTTCTTTATTTGACTTTGGGAACTCTGTTCTTAATGACCTCTGTATTGACTATCTCAAACTTGTTTTTTTTTTTCCTTAGGATAAATTCTAAGGAGATTATTGGGGCAAAAAGTATGGATTTAGGCCTATTAATATCTACGATCATATTGTTTTATGAAGGGGTTTAACCATTTAGACTAGCAATGCTTTGAGTATATCAGTTTTTTCATTGGTTGTATTTCTTAGAGATGTAGTACATATCTAATGCCACGGGTTAAAAAAGTATATTACAGAGAGATCATACTTAGCAATGTGATCTTGGATGCTTAAGATTGCTGTTTGTACATTATGGGTTTTCAAGACACAGCAATTTACATTGTACTGGGATAACTGAAGGAACTCCACTACACTCATCCTTCTTTAGGGTCCTTCTGGGAGCCAGTTTAGTGGTAAAGTGAATTTCTTGGACATCTCAGAGTGTTTCAAAGATTCTCCACATCCATGGGCTTTAATCTTTCCCTTGCCAGCTGTAGCCACAGCTCTATTTCTGTACTCTCTGAATATTCGTTGAAGTCTTAATAGTTCTAGAAAGTGAAAGCTTGCATTCATTTAGTTAGTAACCACAGTTGGTGAACACTAATTACATTTGTAGTTTTTATAAAAGGGACAACCAGGAGTTTTTTTTTTTTTTTTTTTTTTCAATATGGAACATGTCACAAATTTGTGTGTGTCATCCTTGCTCAGGGGCCATGCTAATTTCCTCTGTATCATTCCAATTGTAGTATATGTGCTGCCGAAGCGAGCACAAACCAGGAATTCTTAACCTGGAGTCTGTAAATTCAGATGAGGGAGGAAATCTTTACTAAGCTCAAACTAAAACTTAGAATTTTTTTCAGCTGTGAATGTAGGCTCCAACCCATGGAACCAAGAAGTACTACATCATATTAGTATATATATGACTGTCACAATAGAAATCATTGATATTTTTATATTTCCTTATGTTATAGTTATCTTGAAATGTTGCTCATGCTAATTACTATATTGGAATTATAGTAGTTATTAGCTTTACTACCAATCTTGTTATTTAATATATTAATAAAGAAGTTGCATATTTCTTTTTTTTTATTCTTATTTCACCATATTGTGGGGGTACAAAAGTTTAGGTTACGTATATTGCCCTTGCCCCGCCCCCCAGTCAGAGCTTCAAACGTGTCCATCCCCTAGACAGTGCGCATTGCACTCATTATGTATGTATATACCCCTCCCCTCCCCCCCCACATCTGCCTGACACCCGATCAGTGTTATTCCTAAATGTGCTCTTAGGTGATGATCAGTGAAACCAATTTGATGGTGAGTACATGTGGTGCTTATTTTTCCATTCTTGGGATACTTCACTTAGAAGAATGGGTTCCAACTCTTTTCAGGAAAATACAAGAGGTGCTAAACTATATCACCATTGTTTCTTATAGCTGAGTAGTACTCCATGGTATACATATATGACATTTTATTAATCACTCATGTAGTGATGGGCACTTGGGTTGTTTCCACATCTTTGCAATTGTGAATTGTGCTGCTATAAACATTCGGGTGCAGATATTTCTATATCAAAAAGATTTAGTACATACAGTTCTAAAATGGTATATCCGGGTTGCGTAGTTTTTTCCTTGGATTATTTTTCCATATATATGTGTATCATTGATATTTCCGTGTGGACTTTTTCATAATTTAGATTGATGTGTTTTTTTCCTTTTGAGATGGGGTTTCTGTTGCCTAGGCTGCAGTGCAGTGGTACGATCATAGCTCACTGTAGCCTCAAACTCCTGGTCTTGAGCAATCCTCCCATCTCAGCCCGCTGAGAAGGTGAGACTACAGGTGTGTGCCACCACACCCAGTGACTGAGGTGTGTTTTAAACTGGCTTGCTCCTCAGTGGTAGTCTAGAGCAATAGGAATTATCAAAGAATGAAGTTAATATCTGTCCCCTTTGAGGGGTAAAACATCTCAGTTTTAGGCACGTCTTGGAATTAAGGAGCTAGAACTCAGAAATGAGCGAAGATAAAGCTCTTTCTACTTGATTGTTTGACTATAAAGGCACCTGTGTGTATTAAGAGATTTTTTTTGAAAATATTTTCCTACTAGTAGATATTGATATTTGCTTAAAACAACTTGGAACATGACTCAGTCTGGTAAATATAAAACAAGAACTCATTTGAAATCTTTGAGTTCACTTTTATGTTGTATTTCATGATGAAGGTAGAGTTTGGCCTATTGTTATATTGGAATCTAATGTGCAAATGATTTGATTTAGAATTCCTATTTCTAATTAAATATAAAGGGACCTAAGTGATTGCTCCTTTAGACAGATACAGAAAATGACCCTCCTTGAAATGCAGTTTCATCTGCAAAATTTGCATACAATTCATTTTACTGGCTCTGTTTATGATTCTCACTCATTTATTTCACATACTCCAGCCCTTTTCTCTCCTGTCCCCAAGACATGCCTAGTCAGCACTAATGCAGCCTTGCAAAGCATGGAAGTACCATCAGCTAGTCTAGATCATCAAGTCAAAGTCAGTTACCATTGAGTTTAAGAGGATCCATCCAACACTGAAATGGGATTAAAGAGATAGAGTAAGACCCAGGTTGTGTACCTCTCTATGCCTCTAAAGGGGTGGAAGTGGCATGGAAGGTGTGTATGTATCTGGTAAGATACGGGTAGTAGGTATGTTACAAAGCACTTTGAAGGACAGATTTTTGTATTGGAAACAGGATAAAAGATTGATAAGAAAAGTAGAATGCCATAAATGCTCCTTCTCTTTCCTACTCAGAAACAATAGGACGCTTTTCCTAAACTCACATTTCACTGGATCTTATTTTGCTTCACAAGGGAGAACAGTGCTCCCCTGAAGAACCTGCCCCATCAGTCCTTAAAGTAAATCATAATCACCAGCTAAAATTCCAGATTATACTTTCTTAATATAGTAGTACAGAGAGATAATGGCTCATTATAACATAGATTCACTATATATGAACCTAAATGTTTATTAGAAAATCTGTGGAAGGATTGAGAAGAAACTGCATGACAGTTGTCTCTGGAGAGTAGAACTAAGGCTTTGAAAAGGAAGGAGACATTGTTTTGTTGCCTGTGGGGCTCTATCTATAGTTAATAAAATTGTACTAAATTAGGTATAATTTTAAATTTTACCTCTTTTGCTCAGCATTTCATCATTAGTTCTTGTCTTCATCATTAATCAGTATATTTTAAATTTTATTAAAATTCTTTCCAAGCAAGCCTTTAATTGATTTTCCTTCTAATATTCTTATTCAATTTGAAATATAAGTTACAGACTGTCTCAAAATGAATTGGACAGCTTTTCCTACTCTTTTTTTTTTTTGGAACATCTTTTATAAGACAGAAATTATGCAAAAGTGAGGAAAAATCACATGGAAAGTATCTGAGCCTGGAGATTTGGGAGAGGGAGGTCTCTTTGATTATTGTTTTAGCTTTAATTTGTCTATTCCAGTCTCTGTATCTTCTTGTGCCAATTTTATCATTTCATATTTTTCCAGAAATCTATCCTTTTGATTTTCATTTCAAATTTGTTACCATTTGGTAGCTAATACTTTTATTATAATACATTTTTATTATGAAATATATTTAGTACATACAAACAAGATTATATGTAATATGTACACATACAAGTTGAGAAAAATAATAGTAAAATAAAGGCCCATATACTCCAAACCCACCTTGGGGTCACCATCTATCCCCACCCTTCTCCTGTGAGTCCCTAGCATTTTTACTTTTCTTCCCACTTTTACCCTCAAAATGTTCTTGTATAATATATATGTTCTAATCTTTGTAAAGTGGGAAATTTCAGTGTACATTCAAATTCATCTATCTTGACTATTACAGAGGGAAATTTTCTTGAAGGTGATAGCAGCTTGACCTTTATGCTTGTAGAACAGAGGCATTTAAATTAAAGTGATGTGCAATTTCAGTTTTCTGTATGAATTGTAAATACTGCTCTTTCCCTGTTCCCCTAAACTTTTCTTACATCCTGTAACTTTTGGTGTTTGTCTTTAAAATAAGATTGTTGCATTATCTCAGTGTGGCTTTCTAAATTACTACCCAACTTGTGATTTCTTGTATAAAGCTTTTTTATCCTGCAGATGGTGCTAGAGTCACACTTCATTTCGATAGAAGGTGGAAAAAAAGACTGAAATTTTTTTCAGTGTGAAAATAAGATACCACATTTTGTAATCTTTTTTGTTTGGTGTTTGTTTTTTTGAGACAGGGTCTCACTCTGTTGCCCAGGCTAGAGTGCAGTGCATGATCACGGCTAACTGTAACCTCACACTCCTGGGCTTAAGTGATCTCCTGTGTTGCCTCCCAGGTAGCTGGGACTATAGGTGCATGCCACTGTGTCCAACTAATTTTTCTATTTTTTTGTAGAGACAGGGTCTCGCTCTTGTTCATGCTGGTCTTGAACTCCTGACCTCAAGCCATCCTCTTGCCTTGGCCTCCTAGAGTGTTAGGATTACAGGCGTGAGCTACTGTGCCTTGCCTATAATATTCTTTATGCTTACTCTAATGGTCTACATAAAAGCAGTTTACCTGAATATAAGATAATCAGTATATTGCTCTGCTTGATAATTAAGAAAAGAATATTCTGTATTTTCATATAAAGACTTGCTATTTCAAATACTTTTCAGAGATGTATTAATAATATTTTTTGAGGATGTATATGCTTGTCACTGTTTTTCACCAACAACCCTAGGACAGTAGGTACCATTAATCCTTGTTTTGTATAGGCAGGAATCAGAGGATTAGCAGAATTAAGTAACTTGCCTGTCATCAACACTTGGTAGGTGGCAATAAAATAGTAGGTAGACAGGTGAAAATGAAACCCAAATCTGCTAGAGCCTACAGTTCCTATAAATATGTTACGTTGCTTTGGACTAGTAGAGTATAACACAAAACAAAGATGTCCAAATAAATTTGTAGTCTTATAAGTGTGAAATGAAGCACCCACTAATGTGTCATAGGAATGCATATCTAAATACATATTACTTTTAATTTCAGTCTGCGGCTGTGCCAGCCAGTGTTGTCACAGTTACTCCTGTAAAGCCGTCGAATACTGTAACTACCTTGAAGCCTTCAAGTTTGGGAGCATCATCCACCCCCTCAAATGAGCCCAATCTCAAAGCAGAGATCTCAGTACCTGCTCAGACTGATCTCTCTCCGGTAAGTTCTCACTTGTACCTCATAAATACAGTTCCTTACAAATATTCTTGAATTCTGTTTCCTCACTAACATTTGTGAGTGTTTGTTTCCATTTATATTTCCATATGTAGACAATGCTAGAAAATGTGAAGAAATGTAAGAACTTCCTTGCAATGTTAATAAAACTAGCATGTAGTGGATCACAGTCCCCAGAAATGGGGCAGAATGTGAAGAAGCTGGTGGAACAACTTTTGGTAAGTAGTTCTATAAAATTTTGTAAGTTCTGTAAGCATTCATAGAACATGTTTTAAATGGAAAATATATATATTTCAATGAAATTTATTTTAAATATACTTCTTGATAAACTATGTTTTTGCTTTTTGGGAGCTTTGTAACGATTATAAATCTTAGACAAGTAAATCTTTCATGTTAATTTCTTTTTTAAAATTTACTTTTTATTTTTTATAGTGTACATTTAAGGTATGCAACGTGATGGTTTACTGCATATTATTTTCTGTATACTAGTCTTGTTTCCTTTAGCCTAAAAAGGGCCTTGGAGAGAAGGTTGACTATTGGGTCAATAAATAGGAAATTGTTATTAGAATTACAAAATGTCAGAAAGCCAGGCTATCAACAAATAATGAAATTCAAGCCAAGCTTTGGGACCTTTAGAAGTTAGTTAACCTTCTAAGGCCTCACTTTCCTTATCTACAAGACAAGAAGAATAAACGTGATGATCTTTGAAGTTTCTACAAGTGCCAAGATGCTGTGACTTTTAGCGATCAAATTTCCTTGGTTTCTTATATCCTTTTTCAGGTAAAATAATTAGATACGCTAAAGAGGATGAAGGTGGAGGTTAGTAAATATATGCTTAACACAGCTGAGGATGTAAGAAACAAATGTAATTTTAGATCTTTTTGAACTATTATAATCTACAGATTTCTCTGATCATAGTTAGAATTTCTTGTATATTTTTCATAAAAAATGGTAATTTTTTCCCAGGAGAAATCATGCATATTTTAAATATTATACAGGGAAAACAAGCATAATCTATAAGTATTAGCATACCTTCTTTACTACTGTTTTTATGCTACCTATAAGGTATAAGACATAGAGCACATTTGAAATGGTTAGTTTTTCATTTGGGAAGATGTTTTTATTTTAGATATCTAAAATTATAAGCCATGTAAACAAATTTTTTTTTTGTTTGTTTGTTTTGTTTTTTTTTGAGACAGTCTTGCTCTGTTGCCCGGGCTAGAGTGCTTATGGCATCAGCCTAGCTCACAGCAACCTCAAACTCCTGGACTCAAGCGATCCTCCTGCCTCAGACTCCTAGGTAACTGGGACTACAGGCACTCTCCACCATGCCTGGCTAATTTTTCTATTTTTAGTAGAGAAGGGGGTCTTGCTTTTGCTCAGGCTGGTCTCGAACTCTTGACCTCAAGTGATTGGAGGATCACTTAGCACTCCCAGAGTGCTAAGATTATAGGCTTGAGCCACCTCACCCTGCCTAAACAAGTTTTTAATTTGACTTTTTTTTATTTTTTAAAAGTTTTAAAATTTTTGTATAGATGAGATCTCACTATGTTACCCAGGCTGGTATTGAACTCCTGGCCTCAAGTGATCCTCCTGCCTTGGCCTTCCAAAGTGCTAGGGTTATAGGTGTAAGCCACCATGCCCACCTCCTTTATATTCTTAAAAACTGAGGACTCCCCAAGGCATTTTGTTTTCATGGGGTTGAAATTAAAACTGATAAATTTTTAAAATTTTCAGTTATTTAAAAATAACAGTAAACCCATTACATGTTAACATAAATATCATTTAAACAAAAACTATGGTTTCCAAAATAGCAACAATAAGAGTGGGATTGATTGCTTTACTTTTTTGCAAATCTCTTTACTGTCTGACTTACTAGAAAACGGCTGGATTCTTATGTCTCCTTCTGCATTTAATCTGTTTTGTAATGTGTTATTTTGGGGGAAGTATTTGGAGAATATCAGAGAAGTGGTTGGAATGGTGAGTATTTTAATAGTTTTTCTCCAGATTATTATGGATATTCTTGAGAGTCTGCTGGTTTAGCTTGCACTCTGAATGAATCTTTTATCCATTTTTATAATGGCATGTATTGGTCATTTGGAAAATAGTGGTTCACTGAGTTATGTAGATCTTTCAAATCTTTCCAGATCTGTTATTTAAGATATTAAAATAACATGTTCATTAATTTCACCAATAATCTTATTAGAAAATTCTTTTAAGTGCTGGGAAGCTAATCAAGCTTAGAATAGTGGTTATAAATTATCCAAAATTCTAATTTTGGCTTGATAGCCTTTTTCTTTTTTTTTTTTTTTGAGACAGATTCTCCCTCAGTAACCCTGGGTAGAGTGTAGTGCCGTCATTGTAGCTCACTGCAACCTCAAACTCCTGGGCTCAAGTGATCCACTTGTCTCAGGCTCTTAAGTAGCTGGAACTACAGGCACTCACCATGATACCTGCCTAATTTTTCTATTTTTAGTAGACACGGGGTCTTGCTCAGGCTGGTCTTAAACTCCTGAGCTCAAGCAATCCTCCCTCTTCGGCCTCCCGCAGTGCCAGGATTACAGGTGTGAGCCACCTTGCCTGACTGAGAGCTTTAATTTTAATCATTAGCAACAAATACAATTGGTTGTTTTCATTACCATAACAGGCTTAGTTTGTTTTTGAGGAAATGTTGACCAAATACTCAAGTCTAAATAACCACAATTGCCTTATCATTCTTTCCAGTGAAAATGAATAAAGCAGCTAGTTCAGTCACTGATTCAGTGCTTTTCCTTGATCGCCTTACTTGAGTCTCAGCAGAAATGTTTTATGTATGGTTGCCATTTGTTACATACAATATTAAAAGGTATCTACTGAAGAGTTGAGATTTAGTAAAATTAATTTTTATTTCATCAAGAAAATTTTAAAGTGAAATGATTTAGGCTGGGTGCAGTGGCTCATGCCTATAATCCCAGCACTTGGGAGGCTGAGACAGGAGGATTGCTTGAGGCCAGGAGTTCATGACCAGCATGAACAACATAGCAAGACCCCACCTCTACTTAAAAAAAGAAAAATTAGCCAGATGTGATGGCACCCACCTGTACTCCCAGCTACTTGGAAGGCTGAGGCAGAATTGCTTGAGCCCAGCATGTTGAGGTTGCAGTGAGCTCTAATGACACCACTGCACTCCTATCCTGTCTCAATAAATAAATAGAAAGAGAGAAAGAGAGAGCAGAAAGAAACTGTTTCTCTCTCTCTTTATTTTAACTGGAAGTACATAGCAATGTAGAGTAAATGACTATTTCACTTTGTCATTGCCTTTTTACTGGCAGTTTTACCCACTGTTGCTTTTTGACTATCTGTTGAAATCTCAGCACAATGTAAAAGGCCCCCTAAAAATTTTGGTATTAATGCGAAAATAATTTAGACCTCACAGACCTCTGAAATGCTTGAGAGTATAAAGCATTTTGTAAGGGTTCCTCAGTTCTTTGGAACTGATATTACAGACTTGCAATGGCATTCTATTTTTTTTTTTTTTTTTTTTTTGAGACAGAGTCTCACTCTGTTGCCCAGGCTAGAGTGCCATGGCATTAGCCTAGCTCACAGCAACCTCAAAATCCTGGGCTCAAGCGATCCTACTGCCTCAGCCTCCCTAGTAGCTGGGACTACAGGCATGCGCTATCATGCCTGGCTAACTTTTTCTATATATTTTTAGTTGTCTAGCTAATTTCTTTCTATTTTTAGTAGAGACAGGGTCTCACTCTTGCTCAGGCTGGTCTCGAACTCCTGAGCTCAAACAATCCACCTGCCTTGACCTCCCAGAGCACTAGGATTATAGGCATGAGCCACCACCCCCTGGCCCATTCTAAAAATACAGTCTTAGCCTGGTTAAAGTAACTTAGAAATTAGAAAAAAACCCAAAAAACAAAACCAAAATCCCAAGGCTCCCAAACCAAATATTTTCATATTTCTTACCCCAAGACTCCTATGTCGTCACTTCTTTATTTTAATTAAATTAATTAATTAATTGATTAATCAATTTATTTATTAAGGCTGATCAAGTGAAGCAGTTGGGAGTGGAGAAGGAACAAAGGAATCTTTAACTGGTTGTGATCAATTAGTTATAAACACCACCGCACTCGGACCAACCAAGAACCATGCACTTCTTAACTGTTCTTTTGACAGTGTCGCTTTGTTGCCCTGGCTAGAGTGAGTGCCGTGGCGTCAGCCTAGCTGACAGCAACCTCACACTCCTGGGCTTAAGCAATCCTACTGCCTCAGCCTCTCTAGTAGCTGGGACTATAGGCATGCACCATCATGCCTGGCTATTTTTTTTTTTATATATATATATTTTAGTTGGCCAGATAATTTCTTACTATTTTTAGTAGAGACGGAGTCTCACTCTTGCTCAGGCTGGTCTCGAACTCCTGACCTTGAGTGAGCCACCTGCTTCGGCCTCCCAGAGTGCTAGGATTACAGGTGTGAGCCACGGCGCCCGGCCTCTTAACTGTTCTTAACAAACTATAATAATGTAGCATTATTCTGCCAGTCAACTCTTCTCTCATTTTATTGGATTAAAAAAAATCATCCCTTTATTGTATTCTCTATGAATAAATATCTCTATTATTTATGTTTACTCATAGGTGACATAAAAAAATGTCTATTTAATGATGGACTTTACTACTTGTAAAAGCTTGCTGTGTCTACAATCATGAATTATATACTTTGCCCCTTTTAAAGTATTTGTAGACCTAAAAAATTTTTTTCCCTTCATTCCTCAGGATGCAAAAATAGAAGCAGAAGAATTTACTAGGAAACTATATGTTGAACTGAAGTCTTCACCTCAACCTCACCTAGTTCCTTTCCTGAAGGTAGAATTTTATATCACTTAGAAGAAATAGTTTGGGTTAGAATACTATAAAATAATTTAAAACCTGAGTATTTCAATAGGATAATGTGAAGATACTAAGAGTATGGGAGAAACCTCAGTGCTTTTGTAAGCTATAAAGCACATTCATAGTATTCTTTTCATTTGAACACTTTGGAAAAAACAGAAGTAACATCTTATTTATGAATATAACTTAATGATTTTGTTGTTTCATGCTTGTACAGGAGTATACCATAGAGATATTACAGGTTTGGTTCCAGACCAACATAATAAAGCTAGTATCTCGATAAAGTGAATTATGTGTATTTTTTGGTTTTCCAGTGCATGTAAAAGTTGTGTTTATACTATACTGTAGTCTATTAAGTGCACAACAGCATTATGTCTTAAAAAATGTACATACCTTAATTAAAAATACTTTATTGCTAAAAAATGCTAACAATGATCTGAACCTCTAGTAATTATTTTGGTGGTAGAGGGTCTTGCCTCTGTTTAAGGCTGCTGACTGATCAGGGTGGTGGTTGCTGAAGGTTGGGGTGGCTGTGGCAATTTCTTAAGATAAGACAATGAAGTTTGCCACATCCATTGACTCTTCCATTGACAAAAGATTTCCCTGTAGCATGCAATGCTATTTGATAGCATTTTACCCACAGTAGAACTTTTTTCAAAATTGGAGTCAGTCCTGTCAAACCCTGCCACTGCTTTATCAACTAAGTTTATGTAATATTCTAAGTCCTTTGTTGTCATTTCAATAATGCTCATAGCATCTTCACCAGGAGGAAATTCCATCTCAAGAAATAACTTTCTTATGTTATCCATAAGAAGCAACTCCTCATCTGTGAAAGTTTGATCATGAGATTACAGTAATTCAGTTACATCTTTAGGCTCCACTTCTAATTCTCGTTCTCTTGTTATTTCCACCACTTTGGTTCTTTTTTTTTTTTTTTTTTTTTTTTTTAAAGACAGGGTCTCATTCTGTTGCCCAGGCTGGAATGTGGTAGTATGATTATGGCTTACTGTAACCTCAAACTTCTGGGCTCAAATGATTGTCCTACCTCAGCCTCCTAAGTAGCTGGAACTATAGGAGCATGCCATCGTCCCCAGCTAAATTTTTCTTATTTCATTTTTTTTTGAGATCAGAGTCTTGCTATATTGCCCAGGCTGTTCTTGAACTCCTGGCCTCAAACAATCCTCCCACCTTGACCTCCCAAAGTGCTGGGATTACAGGTGTAAGGTACTGTTCCTGACCTCCACTGAAGTCTTGAACCCCTCCAAGTCATCCATGAGGGTTGGACTAAACTTCCAAACTCCTGATAATGTTGACATTTTGACCTCCTCCCACAAACCACAAATGTTCTTAATGGCGTCCAGAATGGCAAATCCTTTCTAGGTGATTTTTAGCTTGCTATGCCCAAATCCATCATAGGAATCACTATCTATGGCAGCTATAGCCTTACAAAATGTTTTTCTTAAATCATAAGACTTAAAAATTTGGCCCACCGTGCATGGTGGCTCACGCCTATAATCCTAGCACTCTGGGAGGCCCAGGCAGGAGGATCACTCGAGGTCGGGAGTTAGAGACCAGCCTGAGCAAGAGCGAGACCCCGTCTCTACTAAAAATAGAAAGAAGTTATCTGGCCAACTAAAATATATATATAGAAAAAATTAGCCGGGCATGGTGGCGCATGCCTGTAGTCCCAGCTACTCAGGAGGCTGAGGCAGGAGGATTGCTTGAGCCCAGGAGTTTGAGGTTGGTGTGAGCTAGGCTTACGCCACGGCACTCACTCTAGCCCGGGCAACAGAGTGAGACTCTCTCTCAAAAAAAAAAAAAAAAAAATGCTGTCTAACATTTGAAAGTAATTTAACAAAAAGTCCTAGATTCTCCTGTGATATAAATGTAAATAAACCTACAGTTACTGAAGTTATTAATAATCCATCATGGGGTTTAGATGGCTACAGAAAAGTATGATACAGTCTTTTGTTTTACCAAATTTATATTGAGGTATACAAAATAAGCTTCACACTGAGACATAATAATTTCACATTGAAAAGTAAAGCACTTTTGGGCCTTAAATTGATTGGATTCTAGATATTGACAGGATTTAAATAAGTGATATCAGATGTCTTCAACTGAAATAATTGATACACTTTTGGTTGGTTTTGTTATTAAAGATATGAAATATCAAGTTTTGTTAGTAGCTTATTTGTTTAGTTACCAGTGTTTTTTTTTCCCTCCCCTATGTTTCTAGAAAAGTGTGATTGCCTTACGACAACTTCTGCCTAACTCTCAGAGCTTCATTCAGCAGTGTGTTCAGCAGACTTCTAGTGAGGTGGTGATTGCTACCTGTACTGCAACAGTAACAACTGCTCCTGTAATGACAACAACAGTTGCCCCAATCCAGTCTGAAAAGCCCATCGTTGTTTCTGGAGTGACAACACCCAGAACTGTGTCAGTGCAAACTCTGAATCCACTTGCTGGGCCAGGGGGAGCAAAGGCTGGAGTTGTGACACTTCATTCCATGGGCCCAGCTGCTGTACCAGGAGGAACAGCAGCTGGAACTGTTTTGCTTCAGACTTCGAAACCACTTGTGTCATCTGTACCAAATACAGTTACAACAGTCTCACTTCAACCAGAAAAGCCAGTTGTCTCTGGATCTGGAGCAGCAGTAACACTGGCCCTTCCAACAGCGACTTTTGGAGAAACTTCGGCTGCAGCTATATGTCTTCCATCTGTGAAACCTGTTATTACTTCTGCTGGGACCACATCAGACAAGCCTGTCATTGGCGCTCCAATCCAAATCAAACTTGCCCAGTCCGGTTCTGTCCTTCCACAACCAGCTGGTATTCCACAGGCAGTTAAAGTCAAGCAGCTAGTGAGTAACATTTCATTTCTGCCTCAATTATTTATTTTGAAAATTTTGAACATTCACAAAACTGACAGGACTAGTAAACAACTGGCAAGACTGTATCCCCTTTATCAAATTTGACCAGTTGTTAATTTTTTACCTCATTTGCTTTGTCTCCCTCTTTCTACTCACATCCACAAATACACACATGATTTTTTCTGAACCATTTGAGAATTGGTTGCAGAAATTATGACAGTGCACATTGTATGTGTCTCTTGAAGGGTGATTTTTTACATAACCACAACATATTGTCACACATAGAATATTAAGTTTGGTATAATATTTCTTCAGTTGTGCCAGCAATTTTTTTGTCTTGTTTTTAATGAAGAATTGCATATTACATTTAGTTAACATTTCTCTTTAGGCTCTTTTAATCCAGAATAGTGCTAGCTTTTTGTGGTGGTTCATTATGTTGCAGTGTTTTAAGTGCCCAGGCTAATTGTTTTGCAGAATGTCCCTTTATTTTGTTTTACTGGTTCCTCAAGATTAGATTCAGGTTAAATATTTTTGGCAGGGTTATTACATAGGTGTAATTATGGTAACATTTCTTTTAAAAAAATACTGAGGGGAGTAAATAAGTAAGAAATTGTTTTTTCCCTAAACCTGGTAGATTGGGAGGTTCTTGGGTAAAGGAAGGAAATTTTGGCTGTTTATCAATTAGTATTTAGAATGTTCTGCTTAATTCAAGAAAAGATAAGTTTTGTCAAAGACTTTGAAAGTATTGTTAACCCATGGGAGATACACTACATGGTGAATTAATCAAAAATCATACTGTTTTTCAGTACAGTTCCCTACCTTATACCATAACAGAGCTTGCTGTTCTTGTGAATTTTGGTGATTGCCCTTGTTCTCTTTTGTAGCCCTTTGTGTTAGAGGCTATGTTTTGAATCTCTTTGTTTTAGTTCCTTCTGCTTCTTGGCATAGTAAACTCTTTAGACTTTCCAGACATTTGTGTGATCGGCATAAGAGGTTACTATCTGTGGATGACTGTTTTGTGAGGCAGAAGGGCTGTTTTGGACAAAAGGGGGAAGATCAGTGACCAGAATTGGAGACTAGTCAAATTCTTGGGTAGGTAGAAAGTAATAGTCATTTCCTGGGCATTGATCTTTTCTCATCCCTTCCTACTCTGGGTATGATTTTCAAATGGAGAAATGTATCTACCTTGTAGGATTTCTCTTGGGTGCCTGAATATTAATCTCCGAGATGAAACAACATTGTAAGAAGCATGATTTTTCAATATCGTTCTGGGCAGCCAGGTTTGGGAACCACTGGAACAGAGGAATTGCCTCAAGGAAAGGCCTCTTTTTGGTGGCACTGAACAGAATTGAAATCCTCTTTATGTGTCATAGCTGATTCTTGAATCAATGTTAATCTTTATTCAATATCCATAGCATTTAGGTCCCTGTGGTGAAATAATACTTTATAGCCACCTAGAGCTTTAAAAGTGTGTCATTTATATGCTATGGGTTTTTAAATAATTTTATGATGAGAAAAATGCAGGAAGAAAACTGCAGAAATTCTAAGTGACCCATCCAGTGGCAGCCAAGTAATGGATCTCAGACTAAAACCCAGTGACTTTTAAATTAGGTCACGGTGTTCCTGTCAAGAACTTCTAGATTTCTGGTATGTCCTGAAGCAGAAAACTGTCTGGTGATAATATCTTGACGGCATTTACGTTTCATAGGTTTGACTTATTATTCATTAGAAATCATTTCAATAAAGAAAAAATGTAACAAAATCTGATGTTAAATATTTGGGGTTTTTTACTTCCTGCTTTCATTCTTAAAAGAGTATGGAATAATTTAATTTTCCCTGTGAATTCTGCTTTCTTGTTTTGGCCTTTGTTTCAATTTTATACAACAGATTTGATGTTAATATTCATACCTATTTAAAATGGCAAAAGCCAGAGTGGCTGGACACTGAAGATCCATTGTAATTTATTTCACAACAGATTTAGGGACAAAACAACATAAATCATTCTGTATGGTGGTGCCATAGAGAGGATTGAACTAGGAAATTCTTTCAAATGAACTATTTTAGAAAGCTAGTATTACTCAAGTTTGAAAATAATTAAAGAATATCATCAGTCCAGTTTAACCCTAGATCTAAGTGAGGAGGAAAACTCTCAGGGTGCTAGAAAATAAGAAAGCGTTCTATGTAGCTTATAAGAAATAGGACAAATAACCATTTAAAATGTGAGAATTGCCACATTGGATCAAATCTGTGGTGCATGCAACTCAGTCTGGTCTGAAGAATAGACATATGACTATCTTGTTTGATGCTAGATTTAAAATTTTTGTAATTTATTTCCTTTAATCATGGATTTAAAGATTCCTTCCTAATATTTGTTTCTCATTTGTGTTTGTTTTTCTAGAGAGTCATATAGATCTCCTGCCTCCTGGAAAATATGTTTAAATACAGTGTTTTCAAGTTATAGGAATAATCCTATCAATCTGCCATTCTAGGGTTTAGATTTTATATTTTATGAAATGATTAATTTTTATCCCCTCATCACTTTACAAAAATTTAGGTTTATCACTACAGGCTATCTTTTCTCATTGATTATTGTATATTATCTTCTGAGAAGTAAATTAGCTAGAATTGTTCACAGTTTTTTTTAGGTGTACGTTTTTTCTTTTGTGCCAGCAGTATAGCACTTTATATATTTTGGTCCTCAAATGCTTGAACTGTTCAAGTATTGATCTAATCAGCAGTACTGAGGATTTCACCAAAGAATCTAGTTCTTATAAATGTTTAATCTTTTATCTATCGGTTCTGGTAGTTTGCTATATGATGTTACGACATCAGAGTAAATGTTGAGCTTAACATTTTATCTTTGAGTTGTTGAAAAGTTAATGAAAAAGTGAATGACATGGATTATAACAGATAATGAGTAGAAGCTTTCAGGAGACTTGATGCTTCCTTTGGATATTTTTGAAAAAACTTACTCATATTTGAGCAAAAGCTAAATTTTTAATTAAATTCAATTTTAATTAGTAAAAGCTAATTTACTTTAGAAAAACTAAACTTTAATTTCAGTCTGCTTATTTTTAAAATCTAAATTTTGATAAATTCTTATAACCAATTTTATCACATAAAATTAAAAAATAAAGCCCCTCAAATCTGTAGGATATGCAAATAAAATTTATGAATGGGAAAGTTTAACCCAAAATACCTAGTCTTTAGTTTTGGCAAAGAAGGCTGATAATTTTTAGAGTAAACTGGATATTATTACTCTTAATAATCTTCTATTTATTTAACACTTAGGTGTCTTTACTTGGAGATAAGGCAAGAAGTTTTAGTAGTATTAGGTTATTGAGCATGACATGTCTGATTTCCTTAAGTACCAAGTTTGACAATTGATATCTGTGACATTTCACTTTGACACTTCTTGTTTTATTTTTATTGTGAAAATACAACCTCATTCTTTAAAATGCACAGTTTGGCTTGTGATTATCTTTCAAAGTTGTTTTTAGAGGAATTTTTGTGAAACCCTGGATAAGTTAAAAATTTGTGTTATTTTTAAATATGAGTTCTGTTGTGGAACCAATGCAGTGTAGACAGCTTGAAATATCAACGAAGTGTTTAGGAAGGATGTGGATAATGAACACATAGTACGTTGTGGTTTGAGAAGTTCCGTGTTGGTGGTTTCTAGACCTGTAGTTTCTATAAACTATTAGAACATTAGTTTATGTTAGCATCCTAATAAAACATCAGATCTTGACATGTCAAGAGAAAACCTAAGGTATGTACTCTTTTCTTAATTCCAGAGGCTTTTTCAAGGGAAAGTAAATAAAGGACTTAATTTTTTTAAGAACATAAGAGCTCTTTCTTTTGCTTGCGAAATAGGAGCAGATACCTTTCCTTTGGGCCAATTTCTGTCTCTCTAAAATAACTTTAATGTCCATAAGAGACCTAATACTATGGTTTTATATGGTACTTTCTTTGAAAGAACACTAATGAATTCTCTCACATGCTATCACTCAGTTTGTTTGGCAAGAGTGGAGGAGTGCTGCCCATATTTTTTTTAGACTAGGTACATATACTGCCCCAGGTGTCTGTTGTTAAGATGAGTTGTGATGGAGATCTAGGGTTAAATCCCAGCTCAAAACTTTGTGTTATATTTTTGTGTACTCATCAAAAATGGTATGAAGACTATCTGATGTCAACCTAAATAACAAAGACTCTCTAAAAGAAACAGATATTTATCTGGGAACAGAGCATTGCAGTGGGAATACATGTGCCATATTAAACTATGTTTGTATTGAGGGAGATAAAGGAAGACAAAGATTTTTTATTTTTATTTATTTATTTTTTTTGAGACAGAGTCTCACTCTGTTGCCCCGGTTAGAGTCAGTGCCGTGGCATCAGCCTAGCTCCCAGCAACCTCAAACTCCTGGGCTCAAGCAATCCTTCTGCCTCAGCCTCCCAAGTAGCTGGGACTATTGGCATGCGCCACCATGCCCGGCTAATTTTTTCTATATATATTTTTAGCTGTCCATATACTTTCTATTTTTAGTAGAGATGGGATCTCGATCTTGCTCAGCCTGGTCTCAAACTCCTGACCTCAAGCGATCCTCCCGCTTCGGCCTCCCAGAGTGCTAAGATTACAGGTATGAGCCACCACGCCCGGCCTGGAAGACAAAGATTTTTAAAAGAAAAATGAAGAGGGTTACATAATTGTTTTGAAATTGTTATCCTCAGCTACACAGATCAATAACAAGGGTGACACCAGTCTGAGGGTTGGACAGGCAGTTGCTGAACAGATGTCCTTGCAGAATTATTTTTTGTATAAGGTTATGATGGCCTTTTTGCAAGGTTGTGATTTTGGCAGTCTTTTGTGATAGTTTTTTGTTATTAGGCATACAAGCATGAGAACTGTCTCTTAGCCTTCCCTTGCTCTTTGTCAAGGTTTTCTTTTTTTTTTCCTTTTAAACACAAGTTTAATTTTGATTCTGACAACTTTTATATTGGTAAACAGCTTTCTTAATATTTGATTACTATCTTTCATAATTAAAATTCTGAAAAGAATACCTAATGAAGAGCATTAAGGAAGAAAATACAATTTCCCTAAGTAATTTCCCTTATTTCCCTAAATAAGGTGGAATTGTTGGGAGTGTTTCTCTAGATTTTCAGTTTGAAAGAATAAGTGGAACTTTGAATTGTTAGAGCCGGTTCCCATCTGCCCCGGGAACAGAATCAGAAGACTCATCCAGAAGAATTTGCAGTTTTGAAGGTGCCAGGGCGGTGCATTGTCAAGCCTCTGCCTGGGGCTGAGGAATGTCTCTCAGAGGCCTTCCCCTGGGCAAGACACTCGACTCTGCACCTGGTCTCCAGGCACCGGTGGTCGCCACTTGCACTATCTTAGGGCAGGATCTCGGTGGAACCTCCAAATGTTATGGTCTGAGATGCGAGAAATGACCACCTGAAGATCGAATTGAGCCAAATCAGGAGTCTTTATTAGCTGGCCAGCGACTGCCCTCTGCACCGCCCAAAGGCGGCACAGAAAGCAGCAGTGAGCCTTTGAAACAGAAAGTTTTTATAGTGTAAGTTTGTGGGTGGACAATTACTAAGACAGAGCAAGCACGTGTACAAAAAACCTTGAGTAAGCATGACATCATTTTCTTATCTTTGGTGTAACAGGATCTGGGCAGTTTGGGCTCTGGGCCATATCTTGTTCACGTAAAACATGAGTGTCATAATAGCTTTACGCAAAACGTGGGGGCTGTCATCATTTTACGCAGAACATGGGTGTTGTAGTCACTTAGGAATTTCTGTGTTGGGGGTAGCAAGCAGGAGCAAGCAGGTTTACAGAAGCAGAATGGCAGATTAATGATCTTTCAGCGCAAAACTCAGACTGTAACAGAATGAATATATTACTTTGTATAATTTAAAACTGATTCCTAGGGCTTTGTAATACATGAATTGAGTGTGATGTAAGCTTTATTGAAATGTGCCAGGTATGGTGGCTCATACTTGTAATTCCATTGCTTTGCATGGCAAAGGCAGGAGGAGCTTGAAGCTGGAAGTTGAAGCCAGGAGACAAGTCTGGGCAGCAAGCAAGACCCTATCTCTACCAAAAAAAAAAAAAAAAAAGCCAGGCGTGGTGGCCTGTGCTTGTGGTCCTAGCTTCTAGGAAACTGCTAGGGAAGCTGAGGCAGGAGGATTCCTTGAGCTCAGGAGTTTGTGGTTGTAGTGAGCTATGATTGTGCCAGCCTGGGCGACAGAGTAAGACCCTGTCTCTAAAAAAGAGTTCATCTACTCTCAAATAATGATGGTGATTGAATTATTCTAACTTATATTTCTTCTCTAGGGGCATTAGATCCTATAGGATTACTTATAGGACATTTGTGGTTTTTGTTACTTTTTTTTCTTAAGTACACATTAGACTTTTAAATTTTATTTGCAAAAAATTAGAAAGTTGAATAAGTTTTATTCCCCAAGTTCCGTTCAGAAGTTTCATTTAAGATTGTGACTCATATGTATTAGCTGTATAAGAGCTTAAGTTCTAAATAGTTCATTACCAATAGCTGGCTCAAATACATGGTGACTGTTTTTCTTCTTTGGAGTAAAAAAAAATGATGCTCTGCTATTCTGTTTTTTCTTTAAAGCTAAAAGTAAGGCCCTGCTATTTCAATGTCTTTTCCTTTATTTCCTTCACCCTTCACCCTCTAGATTTCTTGAACATCTTGAAGAATGCCTTTAGCATTGTCACTTTCAAATGGTTTAAAAGAATACTTTTAAAAAATGGCACATAAAAAGTCCTTATCTTTCAGAGATATATTTTGAAATATTTATGGATCAAAAGATGTGTCTGAGATTTGCTTTAAAATAATTGAGGGTGGCAAGGAAGTGGGTAGGGGTATAGATAGATGAAACAAAATTGGTCAAAAATAATCATTGTGGAAGCTAGGTAATGGTATAAGTGGTTTTATTTTTTTCTCTCTACTTTTGAGTATGTTTGAAATTTTCCACAATAAGTTAAAAAAATAAAAACAGAATCCATATAGAGATTTAAATTGAGCAGTGTGAAATATAAATTTGAATTCTACTCTAAAAGATGTGTGAGATAGTCATGTTTTTTACTTTTGCACAAAATAATTTTGGTACTTAAAAACTTAACTTTTAACTAGATATTCTTGTTATGCCAAGATAAAGGTGTATTTACAGGTGAGTGAGCACAGTCTTTTGTTAAAACTGAAAACATGTCCTTTTCTAACTCTGGTTAAGTTGGATGACTTGACTGTATTGACAGTTCTCATTGTTTCAGGTAGTTCAGCAGCCTTCAGGAGGCATTGCAAAACAAGTGACCACATTTTCCCATCCCTCAGCATTGACCATTCAGAAATCTGGACAAAAGAAGATGCCAGTGAACACTGTAATACCTACCAGTCAGTTTCCAACAGGTAGATGCTGGCCCATCCCAGACCTATCACATTGGTTTTGGAACATGTAGAGGAGTTTTGCATAATTTTATTGTTGTTATGTTAAGAGAGACTGGTCTTTCAAAGTTGGCAACTATGAAAGAAGACTGCAAGATGACTACTTATTAGATTTATTGTACATACAATGTAAACCATATATGTTGTTTTAGAAGAAACTACTAATGGTGTTCTGTAATTAGATAAAATAATCTAGTAAATGAGGATTTTTTAAACTTATAAAATTTGCTATAGCCTCATTTCTTCCTCAAATATAGTTCTTTCTCTAAGTTTGGATATCAGGCCAGCGCAGTGACTCATGTCTGTAATTCCAGCACTTTGGGAGACTGAGGCCAGAGGATCTCTTGAGGCTGGGAGTTTGAAATTAGCCTGGGCAACATAGTGAGACCTCATCACTACAAAAATTTAAAAAAAAAAAAAAATTTTTTTTAGCTGTGCATGGTAGTGCCTGACTGTAGTCTGAGGCTACTTGGGAAGCTGAGACAAAAGGATTGCTTGAGCCCAGGAGTTTGAGGCTGCAGTGAGTATGATTGTGCCACTGCACTCCGGCCTGAGGGACAGAGTGAGACACTGTCTCCTTAAAACAAATAAAAAATAAATTAAAAAATCAGTCTTACACATGTAAGGTAGAGCTTTTATGTGTTTTTAAAATATACTGATACAGATAACATGTTTCAGTAACCTTTTGTTCATAGTTTGTAATGCTGCTAATTCTACAGACAATTTGAAACCATGCAAAAAAAGAAATGGAATGATCTTTATTTCTTAAGATCATTTCTTATACAGGGAATAAATTCATTGTCTTGTTTGAATTTAAACATAGTTCTAGGGCAACTTCAAATTTTCTTTGATTATTCTATACAGATTAAAAACTGTTGTCCTGAATTTTTCTTAATATGGCATGATTGCTTTTTTGTATTCTACTTTTTTCTTTCTTGTTTTGTTTTTATAGCTTCCATTGTAAAGCAAATTACTCTGCCTGGAAATAAAATTCTGTCACTCCAAGCATCTCCTATTCAGAAGAATAAAATAAAGGAGAATGGAACAACATGCTTCAGGTAAAGAAAATAGTTAAATGTGGTTTAAGGAAGTAATATTAAAAAAAAAAAAGAGATGACAGAATAATACCTTAATAAAATAGATTTATTGATACCTTTTTAGAGAGCTAACAGCACTTTATTGAGTATAATTTGTAAATAGTAAAGTACACAAAAGTGTATAGCTCAATGAGTTTTGTCAAATACATATACCTATGTAATCATAATCCAGATCAAGATAATGAACATACCCATCACCTTTGTGTACCTTTCAAATTAATTACCCCCATCTTCTGACTCCAGCAGCCACTCAGCCACTGTTCTTATGTCCATCGCCGTAGATCATTTTTGTCTATTCTAGAACTTCATATAAATGGAATATTACATTATCACATCCTCTTTTGCATCTGTCCTTTTTTACTCAGCATGTTTTTGCGATCATCCATGTCATTTTGAATACTAGAAGATTGTTCTTTTAAATTGCTAAGAAGTATTTCATTTTATGAAATTAGTTTATCCTTTTTGCTATTGATGGACATTTGGTTGGTTTCCAGTTTTTAGCAATCATATATAAAACTTCTATAAACATTCACATACAGAATTTTGTGTGAATGTAGGTTTTCATTTTTATATAGTAAATATCTACTACTATGATTGCTGAGTCATTTGATAAATGTGTGTTTAACTGTTTAAAGTCCTATTAAACTGTTTAACAAAGTGGCTGTGTAGCATTTTGCATTCCCACCAGCGATGATGAGAATTCCAGTCACTCTCCAACTTTGTCAGCACTTGGTACTCTCAGTTCTCTTAATTTTTTACCATTCCAATAGGTGTGTAGTGGTTGTTATTATTGCAGTTTTAATTTGCATTTTCCTAATGACTAAAGATGTTGATCTTGTGCCTATTTGTTATCCTCAAAAATCTTTTGCCCATTTTTGTTTATTGCCTATTTTTGTTTTCTTATAGTTTAGTTTTTTTTAAGAGTTTTTAAAATATATTTAAGATCCAAGTCCTTTTCCAGATAAATGATTTGGAAATGTTTTCTTTGTGTCATGATTTTTTTTAATTCTCTTAACAGTATCTTTCACAGAGCAAAAGTTTTTAATTTTTTGTTGATTTTTAATTCTTTAATTTTTATCTCTTATTAATTGTTCTTTTCACGTCTAAGAGATGTTTGTGTAACCCAGGGTTACAAAGATTTTTTCCTATGTTTTCTTCTAGAATGTTTACAGTTTTAGGTTTGTCCTTTTTGTTTTATTGCTATCCTTTAATTCTCACCTATTGTCTGCCTATATAAAAACTGTCGTGTTCACATTCTATACTTTCCTCATTTTAATAGCATAATTTCTTCTTCACAACATATAACATTGGTACCTCATCTTCCTCATCCCCTCCTTTATTTGTTGTAAGTCTACTTTTATATGCATTTATTAAAGTGCTTACCTTCTGTCCTTTTTCTGAAGTGTTCTCATTCATCTCTTGATTGGATGAAGTTTATCCAGTAGTAGGTTCCTCAGGAGAGGTTCATAGGTGTCGAATTCTCTGAGTTCTTAGAATTCCCTAAGTTCTTGTGTGGTAAAACTGTTTTTCAGTGTCCTTGATACTTAAAGGATAGTTTGGCTGGATTTGAAATTCACACTTTTTATGTTGCATTTTTAAAAAATGCTGTTCCATTATTGTCTTGATTTGTGTGCTATTATTCAATCTTTTTGTCTGAAGGCCTTGGGGATTCTTTTTGTTTATTTTTGAAATCTCATAATTTTGTACTAGGATATGTTGTGAAGGTAATTAGTGTAGCTTAATTTTCCTAGGTTCCCATTTGCCCTTTCGGTATGTAGATTCTGGTTTTTTGTAATTTCTGGAAAGTTTTCTTGGATTGTAGTTTTAAATATTCTAGTCCATTGTTTTGTGTTTTTTTTTCCTTTATAGATTACAGTAGTATGGATTTTATTCCTTTTGCCTGTATCTCATTTTTGTTACTTTGTCTCTAACCCTTTTTTACTTTTTTAAATTTGTTTACTTTATTCGTTGAACTTTAATTAATTTTATTTTTTATTTCAAAATATTAATTAAGGGGGTACAGATGTTTTTGTTACATGGGTATCTTGTATAATGCTTAAAAGTCAGGGCGTTTGGTGTGCCCATCACCAGAATAGTGCTCGTTGTACCCAATAGGTAAGTTTTTATTCCACACCCACCACCTACCCTCCCCTCTTCTTGGTTTCTCACGTTGTTTATATCACTTTGTGACCATGTGTACCTATTAGCTCCCACTTATTAGTGAGAATATATGGTGTTTGGTTTTTCATTCCTGAGATAACTCACTCACTATAATGGTCTCCAGTAAAGTACCCGTAAGGAGGAAGTTCCTAGCCTTAAATGCCTACATCAAAAAGACAGAAAGAGACCGGGCGTGGTGGCTTATGCCTGTAATTCTAGCACTCTGGGAAGCTGAGGCAGGAGGATCGCTCGAGGTCAGGAGTTCGAGGCCAGCCTGAGCAAAAGAGCGAGACCCCGTCTCTACTAAAAATAGAAAGAAATGGTTTGGACAGCTAAAAATAATATAGAAAAAATTAGCTGGGCATGGTGGCTCATGCCTGTAGTCCCAGCTACTCGGGAGGCTGAGGCAGGAGGATTGCTTGAGCCCAGGAGTTTGAGGTTGCTGTGAGCTAGGCTGACGCTACGGCACTCTAGCCTGGGCAACAGAGTGAGACTGTGTCTCAAAAAAAAAAAAAAAAAGATCACAAATTAATCTAACGTCACATCTCAAGCAACTAGAAGAAGAACAAACCAAACCCAAAGCCAGCAGAGGAAAAGGTTAAAGCAGAACTAAATGAAATGGAAACCAAAAACACAATACAAAGGATCAATGAAACAAAAAGTTGGTTCTTTGAAAAGATAAACAAAATTGACAGACCACTAGCCAGACTGACCAGAAATAGAAGAGAAAGAACCAAAATAATAAAGATTTATTGTTTTTCACTTTTATTTATAGTTTAAAATTTGGGTATTCTTTGTCTTCAAGTTCTGCTGAGGTTGTAGTTACTGTTTTATATTGTTTTGGGAGGAAGTATTGAAAGATCGTGTTCTAGGCAGTTATTGTCTTCCAATTCACTGAGTTTTGACAAAAAGCTAAACCCCACATTACATCCCAGGCCCCAGACAACCACTGATCTGCTTCCTATCATTGTGCATTAGATTTATCTTTCCTAGGGTTTTGCCTAAGTGATGTCGAAGTCAAAATAAAAATGCAGAGGTGAATCTCTAAATTTAATGTTTTATTTGGGAAGAAAGAACTGCAATTCGGGGTTTACATGCAGACCAGATGGGAGTTGTTATGTATGAAAAAACAAAGTTGAAGGTTTTATAAAAAAGAGAAATGTTATATACGGCTCTTTGAGAAAGTTCATTGGCACTAGTAAGGTTCTGGAGAGCTGGTTAGCTCTGATTGGTGAGTGTGGAGGTAGGCAAAATTAGTCCCAGGTTTACATCAAGTTATCTCAGCAGTTACAGATAAAACTGGTCTCAGGTTACAGCAGGTGATTTCAGCAGCTGGACTTACAGGGAATTACATTTCTAGAGCAATGTTATGTGTCCTGAGTGCTTTTTTCAGCCTTCTCAACTCTGTCTTAGTTGGGTTTGACAACAATGACTCAATTAGAATGATCAATTTTAATGCATCATACAATTTGTGTTCTTGTATCTGGCTTCTTTTGCTAGCATAATGTGTTTGATAGACATCCATGTTGTTGCATATATCAGTAATCTCACTTTATAGTTTTTCATTATATGGATATATTGCTTTTGTTTGCACTGAACTGTTTATCTGTTGGTGGACATTTGGATTGTTTCCACTTTTGGGCAATTATAAAGCTCCTAGGAATACATGTAGTCCAAGTCTTTGTATGGACATAGATTTTCCCATTACTTCTGTAAATACAGAAGAGTAGAATTGCTGTATCCTATGGTAAGTATAGAAGTATATGTTTAACTCTGTAAGAAACTGCCAAACTATTTTCCTAAACGGTTATACTATTTTACATTCCCACCAACAAAGTGTAAGATTTCGTTCCATTTGCTCCACATGCTTGCTAAAAATTGATACTGCAGTTTTTTTTACTGTTTTCTTCTTTTTGTTTTTTTTGAATTTTAGCCATTCTGGTTGCTCATTACAGCTTTAATTTGCTTTTCCAAGTAACTAATGATGCTGAGTCTATTTTCATGTCCTTCTTACCCATTTGTGTAACTTCTTTTGTGAAATGTCTTCAAAAATTTTGTCTGTTCTTAAATCAAGTGTTTTTTTCCTGAGCCTTTTCTGCATCTATTTAAGGTGATCATCGATTTTTCTTGTTATTCTAGTATTGTTAATTACATTGCTTTTTAAGTTTTGGGTTTTTTTTTTTTTTTTTCAGAGACAGGGTCTCACTCTGTTGTCCAGGCTAGGGTGCAGTGGTGTCATCATAGTTCACTGCAACCTCAAACTCCTAGGCTTAAGTGATCCTCCTGCCTCAGCCTCCCTAGTAGCTGGGACTATAAGCACTCACCACCATACCTGGCTAATTTTTCTATTTTTTGTAGAGATAGTGTCTCATCCTTGCTCAGGCTGGTCTCGAATTCCTGGCCTCAGGTGGTCCTCTTACCTTGGCCTCCCAAAGTGCTAGGATTACATGGGTGTGAGCTACCACGCCCAGCCGGTGCTCCTCTTTTTCTAGCCTCTTAAAGTGGAAATGTAGATCATTAAATCTAAATCTTCTTTTTCTAATGTAAGCATTTAATACTATCAATTTCCCCCTAAATCCTGATTTATCATTCAGTTAATTTTAATGTTTTCATTCGTGTCAAAATATTTTTCTCCTTTTTCTTCTATTTAATAGTGCAATATTTAGGGTTTTCCCATATATTTTATGTGTTTATTTTCTAATGTAATTTTGAGATCAGAGAACATACTTTATATAATTTCCATTTTATTAAATTTATTGAGACTTCTCAATGTGGCTAATTTTGATAAAATGTTATGAGCACTTAGAGAAAAATGTATATTCAGTTGTGGGGAGCAGATTTTATTTTTTTATTTTTGAGATAGACTCTCACTCTTGTCGCCCCAGATAGAGTGCAGTGGTGTAATCATAACTCACAGCAACCTGACCTGGGCTCAAGCGATCCTCCTACTTTACCCTCCCGAGTAGCTGAGACTACAGACGTGTGCCACCATGCCCAGCTAATTTTTTCTATTTTTATTACAGACAGGTCTCACTCTTGCTCAGGCTGATCTTGAACTCCTAACCTGAAATAATCCTCCTGTCTCAGCCTCCTAGAGTGCTAGGATTATAGGCATGAGCCACCATGCCCGGCCTTATTATTTCTAATGATTTTCAGATTATTTTAAGTTATTTATATAGATGGCATCAAGACTGAGATTAGAATTACAGGTTTTTTTTTTCTTTTTTTAAAGATGTCATTCTGTTGTTTTTTGGTATTTTTATATGTATTCACAGTAAGGTAAACATGTAAGGAAGTCACCTTGAGTCAAACTACCGAGAAACAGCAACATATCTGCAATTCCAGTGACTTTTTAAGAATTGAATTTGATCAAATATTGAATATTAAAAACCATTATAAAATGTTTAAAGTATGGAATCACAAAAATGAGCAAGATACAATTATTTATTAAAAAATGAATACAGAAATTTCACAAAGAACCAAAGAGAACTTTTGGAAGTGAAAAATGTAGTTATTGAATTTAAAACTTTGTTGGCTAGGTAATCAGGTTAAACGTGAGGTCCTAAATTGAGTTTGCTTTATTCCAGAGAGGATTTGTGCTTGTTTCTGGGAGGAACCAGGGATGACTATTGACTTGGAAGCCCTCCAGTCTTGTTGTCCGGAACCTGAGTTACCCAGGAGTCTTAGATACAGTAATAGAGACCCAAGCACTAGTGCTAGCCCCTGAGGTATTTGCCCCTGAGGCAGTTCTTCCTTTAGGATGTGCTTATTGCTTATTTTTATTGACACCTTTTTTGAAGGAATCTGTGAACCCAGTAATGGAATGAAAATGCCTTATGCTGGTCCAGTTATAGTGCTGTATAACATTGCTCCTCAGTAAATGTCCATTTACTACCTGAGGCAAAAATGTCACCATTCATATTTTCTTTGGGAAATTTCTGGCTTATTACTTTTGCTCATTTATCTGTTGAGTGCTTTATTGCTTTCTAGACTCATGTGTATATACTGGAGAATAATTCTTTGTTGTTTATGTTGGAAATATTTTTCTCCCTATTTTTTTTTTACAAGTTTAACTTGTAACTTTGTTTTTAGTGTCTTGTATATGGAAATTCTAAATCACAAAGTTTACCAGTCTCTTTGTGGCTTTTGAATTCTAATATGTCCTTCTGTATTATGAGCCCATAATGATGTGCTTCTATAATTTCTTAACATATGTATACATATTTACTTTATGTATGCACTTTACATCTGCAGTACTTCTTGATTTTATCTTTGTAAATATCTGAAGCAGAGATTAATTTTTTTTCAAATGGATTGTCTCAACAATAGTTACTCATCGTCTTCACCTTATTTGAAATGCCACCTTTATCTTATAGTAAATTCCCATTTATACAAAGGTACATTCCATGTTAGTGACATGTTTTTGTTTTATTTTGATTTTAATATTTGGTGGTTTTGATTGTTATAGTGTCATTATTTATCTTTATATCTGATAGTGTAAATCCTTTCTCTGTATTCCTTTTTATCAAAGGTAATCTTCATTTTACTTGTTATTTTTCTTTTTTTTTTTTAGGCAGAGTCTTGCTCTGTTGCCCAGGCTAGAGTGCCACGTATCATAGCACACAGTAACCTCCAGCTGCTGGGCTCAAGTGATCCTCCTGCCTCAGCCTCCCAAGTAGCTAGAACTACAGGCAGTGCCACCTTGCCTGGCTATTATTCTATTTTTAGTAGAGATGGATCTAACTCTTGCTCAGGCTGCTCTCGAACTCCTGAGCTCCAGCAGGCCTCCAGCCTTGGCTTCCCCGAGTGCTAGGATTATAGGCATGAGCCACTGTGCCTGACACTTATTATTTTTCTCTTGTGTATGAATTTTACAATGAGCATGGCAGTTCCATGGAAATTTCATATTGAAATTATGTGATTAGGTTAATTTGGGGGAAGAATTGCCTTTTTTATAATATGAAAGATTCCTATCTGAAACCATGGTTATATTTGTTAGAATTTGGTAAGGTTGTGGTTGACAGAAAAACTGAAAAATAGTTGCATGAAAAGATGGATTCTCACGTTCAAGAAAATTGGAAGTATTCCATCCATTGCCAGTGTCATGTTCTTTCAGTGTTGGGGACCCATGCTCCTTGTTTGCTTTCTTTCTGTTCTTCAAACACACTAGTCGCATAAGTACTATACAGTTTTAGGTGTGGTATGTGCTAAACTCCGTGACCCCCACTCTTCATATGACATGGTCCTTCATATTTCAGAGTTACCTCCTTAGATTTTGCTTGGCCAACCGATATAAAGCAGCTTTCATAGACAAATCTGCTGTGTTAAGGCACTTACCTAAAATTTTATTCATGTATTTGTTTACCCTTCCATGTATTTCCTACTCCTTTTTAATTCTTTGAGAGTTTAAAATAACTATCACTTCCTGTTGGTATGTATTTCTAGTGTTTAGAATAATGAATGGTTCATAATAGACATTCAAATATTGAAATAATGAATTTTGAAAAAGAGAATAGGAGTATTTATAATCTTAGCTATTTCTTAGATATCTTAGTTTTACAAAAAAGATAATGCTTTTCATATTTGCATAAAACTTTCTAATTCAAATCCTATGTGGTTTTGTGCATATCTTTTCATAGTGATATCTTTTTTTTTATTTATTTGCTTTCCCGGATACTTACTATCATTATCACTTCAGTTATTGTTAAAATGAAAAGTAGACCCTTGATGTTGTTTCTTTTGTTAAAAAAGAGTAAATAGTAGTGTATGGCATTAGATCTTGTCCTGACTAAACTGGATGAGGTTTAATAACATAGATACCTGCCTCATTTTTCAAAACTATCAAGTTAATTTAAAAGTTTTTTAGTCCATTTATGACTTTTTCTACTAAGAAGATCGTATCTTCTATTCTGCTTGTGACTGTAGTTTGGATTACTGTGGGAAGCTATATAGTGCTTAAACACCAGAGGGTGCCAGAGATTCATGTTATATCAGTCATACAGAAGTGACAAATACTACAGTATCTTTGCCTCTTGTATAGTTACCCCTATTTAAACTGGGTATTGGGTGATAATAAGGAATTAATATTGAAATTTTGATGTGATAATGATATATGGTTTAAGAGTCCATATATTTTACAGATACATATTAAAAATAAAATATTTATAGATGAATTATTTCTGGTAGTGAAAGTATTTTTAACAGCTAGAAGTTCAGTTTAACTTTATCAAATATAAATTTAGGTAACTTTTCATCATTTGTAACTCATTGTTTCATGTATTAAGAGTCTGTTTGAGCCAGGCACCGTGGCCCATGCCTGCAATCCTAACACTTCAGCAGGCTGAAGTGGGAGGATCACTTGAGGCCAGGAGTTTGAGAGCAGCCTGAGCAAGAGCAAGACCCCATCTCTACTAAAAGTAGAAAAAATTAGCTAGGCATCATGGTGTGCGCCTATAGTCCTAGCTACTCGGGAGGCTGAGACAGGAGGATCATTGAGCCCAGGAGTTTGAGGTTGCAGTGAGCTAGGATGATACCACTGCACTCTAGCCTGGGCAATAGAGCGAGACCCTATCTCAACAACAACAACAACAAAGCCTATTTGTCCTTGTCTGTGCAAGTGTATCAATAATATGCTGGCTACATAATGTATGATATAATGGTTATTCCAGAGCAGGGATTTTAAAAAAGAGAGGAACTCTCTGGTGAGAAAAAATGCTCTCATCTTGGAGTGACAAGGGAGACAGGGAAGATGCCTCCATGTAAATAAACTGTGCCCAGATTAGAACATAGGATTAAAATTTAACAAAAAGGTCTTAATAGAAATTAGGTTCTTGAACATTCCACACAGGGAAATTATGTGAATGAAGACTTAGAGATGAGATTGTGAAGCCTTTCAAAGTTTTTAGGCACATTTTGTCATAGTAAAATGATGTTCAGGAAGAACTATCTTTGTATTTATGTACAGAATATAGAATTTATCTTACCTGTCCTGGGCATCCTCAATAAGGATCAATGCCAAGAGGCAATGATAATGCTGTGGTGTGATTCATGCTAAAAATTTCTTAACAGGATTAATAATGTAATTGAGAACATGTAAATAAAGGAAGGGCTGGTAGGTATTTTTAGAAGCAAATTATAAGCAAATATTTGCTAGTACAGTACAGGTCAGCAGTTTCAGAATTGTTAAAATTTCAGATTCTGGGACCCATCTAGAATGAAATCTCTGGAGATTGGATATGACAGGAACCTGTATTTTAAAAGCTGTTATTGTATTTCTGATGTTCATTGCAGATTTAGGAACTATACATATAGACTAGCATTGACAGACAGTTTCATGAAAATGAATGAAGTGAGCCTTTCACTTTAGGGGGAAAAAAACTTGACAACTTTTTTTTAAAACCAGTGATAAAGTTTGCGCTTTCAAGCACAGATTAAAATTTTGGAAAACTTCTACTCACTACCATGAGTTTGACAGCTTCCCAATACTTAGATTTTTCTGATCTGATTGGTGGAGATATTAACACATGATTTTTGGATTATGTATGAGTTTAAATTTGGAAGATCTATACAACTCAGTAAACCAATATTTTCTACATTATCAATGCGTGATGTTATAAAACCATGCATGGTTAAAGGATCCATTCAAACTGCAAGAGGACCAGTGGATTTTTAAAGCGATTTGCAAAATTAGAAGACAGTGCTATTGTTCTGACTATTTATTAATTTTGGTATGTTAGTTTTCATAAAAGTGTGTTGTTTATGTGAACATATACTTCTTAGGTCATTCCCCAGGACACTAAAGTTTGAGAAGTACTGCAGTATGCTATACTACATTTGAGTTAAGAAGAAAGAGGAAATTTCCCATGAGAAAAATAACTTCAAAAAACATATAGAAGGAGGAATAAACAGGGTATTATGTGAGTTTACAGACATGCTACAGTAGAAAGGCCATGCCTGAGAGAGCTGAAAAAAAAATATTAAAGGCAAACATATTTTACTAGGGATTTAATAATCTAAGGAAAGCAATCAATCTTCCTAAAATAAAATTTTTTTGTTTATATATGTTTAAAATAAATTATTTATTTGACTAGGTAACATGTACATTTTACATAAAACTCAAAAGATACAAGAGGGAAAAATAAGACTTTCCCCCGCTTTATTCTTCTGCTATCTAGGTTCCCAGCCTCAAGCCAACCGCTGTTACCAATTTGTTGTGTATCTTTCTAGATATAGCTAGTCTTTTTTTTTTCCCCCTTTGTGGGAAACAGAGTACTTTGTTGATGGTACATGACAAGAAAAGACTCCCTAGATATAATCTTTTCAACACAGATGGTAATATACCATACATACATACATAATGGTTTTTTGTTTGTTTGTTTTATTTTTATAAAAGACAGGATCTCTGTGTTACCCAGGCTGGAGTGCAGTGACAATAATCATAGTTCACTGCAACTTGGAACTCTTGGGCTCAAGAGATCCCCCTCCCTCAGCCTCTTGTATAGCTGAGACTATAGGTGTGAGCCACCACACCTGGCTAATTTTTTAATTTCTTTCCTTTCCCCTCCGCCCTCTCCCTCCCCCTATTCCTTTCCTTCCTCTTCTCCATTGGCTCTCTTCTCCCCTCTACTTTCCTTTCCTTAGAGATACAATTTTGCTATGTTGCCCAGGCCGGTCTCCTGTTCTCAAAAAATCCTTCCGCCTTGGCCTCCCAAAGTGCTGGGATAACAGGTATGAACCACCATGGCCGGCCATGTTTTACCTTTTGGTTTTTACAACTTAATAACAGTAAATCTTGCAGTGAGACTCTGTCTCCCAAAAAAAAAAATAGTAGTAAATCTTGGAGATTATCCCATATCAGTACATGTTTGTTGTGATTTGATATTTTTAACAAAGTTCCATAACACATTAACTGTCATGTGAGTTGTGTTTAACTCACGCTAGTTTTGAGCCTGGGACCTGGTGAAGCATATATAACACACATATCTCTCTACCGTATTCAACATACCTATAGGATACAGAAAACCATAAAAAATAACAAATTTTTCATTAAATTAGAAAGGATCATTTTGTTTTCAAAGTTTTTATTCTGTTTTTGTAATAAACCACCATGGCCTCAAGGAAAAAAATTTTTTTTTTTTTGAGACAGAGTCTCGCTCTGTTGCCTGGGTTAGAGTGCCTTGACGTCAGGCACTGACCTCAGCAACCTCAAACTCCTGGGCTTAAGCAATCCTTCTGCCTCCGTCTCCCGAGTAGCTGGGACTACAGGCATGTGCCACCATGCCTGGCTAATTTTTTTTCTGTATATATTTTTAGCTGTCCAGATCATTTCTTTCTATTTTTAGTAGAGATGGGGGTCTCGCTCTTGCTCAGGCTGGTCTTGAACTCTTGACCTTGAGCAATCCTCCTGCCTCGGCCTCCCAGAGTGCTATGATTCCAGGTGTGAGCCACCGTGCCGTGCCAAAAAAATATTTTTTTTTAGTGTGGCAGTCAATGTCATAGTACAGTTTAGGTTGTTTCCATTGTTTTGTACTAGAAAAACAAAGGTGCAGTGACTATCATTTTACATAATTTTTAGGAAGAGTGATTTCTTCATTTTAAATTGTCAGATAACGCCAAATAGCCCTTCATGGAAGTTGTATTAACAGATTATACTCACAGCAACAGAGCTTAAGATAACATATTTCCATGTGTTCTGGTGAACTTTAAAAAAAATGGTTGCCAATCTAACAGGTGAAAGATTATAACTTATATTGCTGTTATGAGTTGGATAGAACATCTGCATCTTTTTTTCTTTTCCTGTTAACTGAAGATTCGTATGCTTTGCCCATTTTTCCATTGGATCATTAGTCTTTTCCTTAGTTATTTATAGGAGCTCTTTATATATTAAGGTATTTCCTTTTCTATGTTATGAATTCCTTTAATCTTCATTCTAAAGGTAGGGACCATTATTGCCCCAATTTTACTGAAGATGCAGTTTTAGAGTGGTTAATTGCTTTATTTCACGTAGATAATAAGAGGTAGAGTCAGGATTCGAAGATAGACAGTTTGACCCAGAACTTTCATTTTTACACATTGTTCTGCTTCTCAATATGTTGTAATAGATAAACAGCTGTTCTGAGTGCATAGAAATTTTTAAAATATTTAAATATGATTTACATACTAGGGTGTGATAGGTAATGAAGATGATTAATATGATTAATAAAATTAGTCTAGTTGGAATTTAAGGCAAACACATTGACTATTAAAGAAGACAATAAGACCTATCATAACAGAGACAAACATGTATTCTCAGAAATTCAAAAGTTATAGCTATTGGATAAATGATTTAAAAATAGTCTTGAATGTCAGGTTGAGTTCAGGGGTACATGAAAGGTTTTTCAACAGGAGATTAATGTGATTCACTTTACTTTAGAAGAATTAGTCTAGTGCTGTTACCAGTGTTGAGGGTGGAAGACATTTAAGAAGGCAGGCATGAGCAATGGTCAACTTTATCAAAAGCTAAAGAATTAGATCAGTTTCAGAAGCCAGAATGCAAGGCATTTCTGATAAAGGAGTGATATTTTGTAATTTTTGCATAGTACTCTGCTACACTCCATAGAATCTTGAGTTGGAAGGTTTTTTGTACTGAGTCAGTCTTCAGTGTATTTTTCTGAATATCTTTTAAAACAAAACAGATTGCCTTTCACAGCACCTTCATCAGAAGACACTGCATCAGACCAGAAAACTTGAAGACTTGGTTCAGTGATTCTTGCTTTTGTCTACTTTAAAATTAAAATCAAACCATAATCACAAATATCCCTCAATATCAAAGCTTTTGTTACTCTCCTGGCTTATCTTACCTTTACTGATAATGCTGCTAAAACACTGTGTTGTCTTTTCTTTCCTTCAGTTACCCTTTCTTAGAGGAAGTTTTAAATGGTGTGGGTGCTGTTTATTGTGGAACCGATATTCCTCTTCCCTCAATAGGGTCCTCCTCTACTCCCTTTGCCATCTGTAACCATGGTAACTGGCAGCTGTACTAGAGGGAGCTGTATTCAGCTTGGGGCCAGATAAGGAGGGATAACAGGCAAGAACCAATCTTAGTGGGCATTTAGTTCTCTGCTTATTTATAGGGAAAGGCGGCATGATTCTATTAAAAGACATGGGACTGTCCCCTCCTTGACTGGATTCTGTTCGATTTTATTACTATGCTAGGTACTGATAGTAAATTAGCGTGGTACTGGTCTCTGCAGCCTGTATGTGAGATGTCAACAGGGGCTATATAGGAGCCCTGCTACAGAAGCAAGGTGCAGGTTACAGGGGCATGTGTATCTGACACACTTGAGATTACAGGCACTCAGTGTTGTATGTATATTGTATAAAGGCCATGTGGCATTACCTTTAATAACTCCAGTTTTATTTTAAGGGAAGGATGAAGTTACATGTTTAAACTTCATTTTTTCTATCTCATCTTTAGTTTTCTTTCCCTAAATGTTTATTTTTGACATCACTAATTATTTTGATTAGGTAATCCATGTATACAGTACAACATTCAAAAGTTAGAAAGGGGTATAATAAGGTATAAAGTAAGTTGTCTTCCTAGCCCCGCTTTCCTGTTTCCCTCTCCAGAGCACAATTTCTCATGTATCTTTCCAGAGATATATTATGCCCGTATAAGCTTGTATGTACTCAAGGTGCAGTGTCTTCATTTTAAGTCAGTCCAAAGAGAGCTGCCTCATTCTTTTAAGTGGCTGAGAGGGACCTTAGAAAGCATCTGAGTTATTCAATTTTTTTTTTTTTTTTTTTTTTTTGGAGGAGGAGGAAACTGAGTCCCAAAGATGTTAAGTAACTGGTTAGGATTCTGTTTTGCAGTGAACTGACTTTTCACTGATGTTTACTTGGTCTTTTAAAAATACTATTTGCTCAGTCCCTTTAAAATATTTTTTTATTCAGATTTTGGTCCATCTTTAGGCTTATGATTTCTACCATTGTTACACTTTAGATGTTTTTTTTTCCTTTTCTTTTTATCTTAATTTTTTTAATTTTTTTATATTTTTTTGAGACAGAGTCTCACTCTGTTGCCCAGGCTAGAGTGCCATGGTGTCAGCCTAGCTCACAGCAACCTCAAACTCCTGGGCTCAAGCAATCCTTCTGCCTCAGCCTCCCAAGTAGCTGGAACTACAGGCATGCGCCACCATGCCCAGCTAATTTTTCTATATATATTTTTAGCTGTCCATATAATTTCTTTCTATTTTCAGTAGAGACGGGGTCTCACTCTTGCTCAGGCTGGTCTTGAACTTCTGAGCTCAAACAATCCGCCCACCTTGGCCTCCCAGAGTGCTAGGATTTCAGGCAGGAGCCACCCTGCCGGCCTAAGATTACTTTTTTCTTTTCCCTATTACAGAGACATACTTTTTTTTTTTAAAAACGGTACAAAGATACATATTTAGAATTAGCCAACTGGACTTGGTTTATATGATCCCAATTTTGTTGGCAACATACAAAGCATTGTAATCGGGAGCAAGTCAAACATATGCCTTCTTCTGTCCGTCAGGCCTGATCAGGGTGTTGACCTTGGCCACATCAATGTCATAGAGCTTCTTCACAGCCTGTTTGATCTGGTGCTTGTTGGCTTTGACATCCGCAGTGAACACAAGTGTATTGTCTTCTGTCTTCTTTATGGCAGGCTGAGTGGTCGGGGGAACTTGATGGCACAGTGGTTGAGTTTGTTTCTTCTGGGGGTGCTCTTGCAAGGATATTTGGGCTGCTTCCGGAGCCGCAGTGTATTCAGCCGCCGGAAGTTGCGTGATGTACGGATCTTCTTTTTTGCGTGTGGCTGTGGATGCCTTAAGCACTACCATCTTGGCCTTCAAAGCCTTTGCTTTGGGTTCGGCTTTGGGAGGGGCAGGAGCCTCCTCCTTCACCTTCCTGCCATCTTGTGAAAAGGCAACATACCTTTTAATGTTGAGCTTTTGTTATACTGTTCAGATGATAAGACCATTGTGCTTTTCTCTTTACGTTCAATTGCTGCGTCTAGCACTTTCTTTCATTTAGCTTGCATCTCTTATATATGTTTGAGTATGGGCCCTTCCCCCTCACCCCTAATGTATTGTTTTTAAAAGTTGAGCACTAGAGGCCTGAATTTCTTGAGCATTTGACAATTATAACTTATTTTCCTTTCCTCTGCACAAATGCATTACCACAGGGAGGTTTGTAATTTAAATCTATTGACATGAGACCACATGACATACCATTTGGCCCATGCAATAAAGAGAAACAACAGCTTTTTAATATAATCCTGTTTGTGTAAATTATGTTTTGCATTGTTGTATGAATTATAACCAGTAAAGTGCTTGCTATTACATAAGGTGGTAAGGATGCTGTGAGGGAATTTTATATTTCTTTCTTCCATCTCATTTCTGTGCTTAAATATATATGAGGGCTGTCCGGAAAGTATCCAACCATGTAGCTTTCTTGTTATAGTCACAATGGCTGAATACTTTCCAGACAGCCCTTGTTCACTCATCTTAGTGCTATGGCCATGTAGCAATTCTGTCAGATAAAAGCTACTGTTTGCTGGTGCAAAGCAAGGAGCCCAGATGTGGTTTGTATTTTATATGTATGTTCTTTATGGTATTGTATATGTATGTTTGTACGTGTGTGTGTGTGTGTAATTTTACATTTTATCTATAAGCCCCTTGCAGCCAATTGCTTGAGGATGTGGTTTAATGAATTCAGTTGGTACAGATGGAGCACACCAAAAGTCTGAAGCAGGAAAACAAAACTAGTTTTAGTGGTTTGGTTTCAGAACAGCTAGTTGAGTAAGCTTCTTCTAAAGGGCCTTTATGTGGGTGCTGACTTTTCAGGACCAGGGAGTTTCTGCTGGCCTTCAGTGCAACGGTGGCGTGCGCTGGGAAATCTGAGGGCGTGCATGAAAACACAGATGTCTGTCTTCATTTCTTTGTCTTTCATTGTAGAGCATTTCTAAATGAATTAGTATGACTCCAAATATCTCTAGGTGTATCTCGTTTACCAAATTAAGAAAGGGAAAGATGTGCCCTCGTAGACAAAGTTGCTTCTGATTCATCTTTCTGATATTAGATGTATACTAGTGGTTAGGGGCACCAATTAATTTTAAAGGCTTGTAGGGAAAGATAGCCATTCTTCAATTCTCTTCTTTGCTGGATAAATTAAGTAAAATAATATCATTAGTCATGAAGGGAGATCTATGATTCTTTTCCTCTCTGAAACCAGTCATTCATATACACACACACTATACACACTCCACCAAAAAACTACAACTTTTTTTTTCTATTAGAGAGGAAGATGACATCAATGATGTGACTTCCATGGCAGGGGTCAACCTCAATGAAGAAAATGCCTGTATCTTAGCAACAAACTCTGAATTGGTTGGCACGCTCTTTCAGACATGTAAAGATGAACCATTTCTTTTCATTGGAGCTCTACAAAAGAGAATTTTAGACATTGGTAAGTACAGAGTTATAGTTATTGACCTGATAGAAATGTCTTTTTGAGGAAAAATATTATCATAAGAGACAACCTGGGTTGGTTGTCCAGGAACTCTGAGGCTTAAATAAGGCTCTAGAAATAATCAAGGTTTTGTAGGTGTTACAGAAAAATATTTTATTTTAAAAATGATTACTGTGACTTAAATAATATAACCTATGGTTTTTGGTTTAGATAATAGACGTTCATATTTTATTCATATTTCTTAATGGGGGAAAAGTTGAGTGTATTTTTACATGAATATATGTTATTTTTTTTCTGTCCTTTGGCCCTTGGCATGTATGTATCCAAATGCCCATTTATGTATGTTATATGTTTGTGTTTATGAAATATAGGAACAGCCAATGAGAGTAAGTCCCTTTTCCCTTTACTCTGAAATTTAAACCCATCCTCACTTTAAAAGAACTGGATTAGAATCTTAGGGTTTTCTTTAGGTCCAGTAGTATAGTTAAGTAGCTGCAGTGTGTGAAAGAAAATGGGAGAGAACATATCGTTGCTATTCTGGAGCCAAACAGCTTTTAACTGTTGTTTGATTCCAAACTTACAGGAATGTGAAAGACTACAATCTCCCCAAATTAGCTAGAAAAAAAAAGACACATTGGAGAGAAATTGTTGTGTGTGATTTAAACCATTTCTTGTATCCTGACCCTGGGACTTATTAGAGACCAGCTATACTTGACCCATGTTAAATTTTGGGGGCCAGTACTAATAAGCATTGAATATACTTGAGTAAGAATCTTTACATTTTATAATGAAAGTATAACATAAAATGTGAAGGCTTCTGATTTTTATATGCCCATGGTATATTTAAGGACTACAAAGTATATTACTAATAAATATTTGAGGTCTACTTCACAATTAGTAAGTAAATGTTTGATGTACTGCATGCTACAAATGACCACTATTTTATATTTCTAATTTAAATTGAAAATCCATTATCTTTCTTTTGTTGTGAAAAATTATAATTTATAATTCTGCAAGATAGGAATTGAGACAAGCTGATGGTAACATGTTTGCTGTTTGCTTGTGTTTTGCCTCCCTGGCTGCCTTCCATTTCCTTCTTTGCATATATCTTTTGTATTGTATAGGAACCAGTTCCTTAATTGTATTATAGAACAAGCCTAAGCACTATACCTTCCTTTAATGGCTTGGAAAATTCACTAATATATTAACCCCTTAATGACATAATTATCTAGAGCTTTGGTGGAGTATAAGTAGTTACTTAGTTTTATCACTTTATACCTTCCTGTACAAATTTTATTTCTAGTTTGATTTATATGTGGATTATATGATAGAAAAATTTTTAGCACTGAAAGAGCGTTTTTGATTACTTAGGACAGGGACCAGCACCCCTTTTCTCCAAAAGGCCAGTTAATAAATATTTGTCACTTTGTGGTCCATATGGTCTCTGTCACAACTGCTCAACTATCATAGTGCACAAGCAGCCATAGACAATATGTAAACAAATGGACAAGACTGTTGTCTTAGCTTGGGTTGCTATAACAAAAGACCATAAACTGGATGGCTTAAAGGACAAACATTTATTTCTCACAGTTTTGGAGGTTGGACATTTGAGATCAGGGTGCCAACAGGGTCAGGTTCTTGGTGAAGGCCCTTTTCCTGGTTTTCAGGCAGCCAGTTTCTTCTCATTCTCGTGTGGCCAAAAGGGAGCTAGCTTGTTCTGTGGCATGGGGCACTTATGTCATTTGTGAGGGCCGTACCTTTATGACCTAACTATCTCCTAAAGGCTCCACTCCAAGTACTATCACATTTGGGTTAGGGATTCCACATGAATTTTGGGGGAACACAAACATTCAGTCCATTGCAACTATATTCCCATAATCTTCATTTACAGAGAGAGATCATATTTGACCTGTTAGCTGTAGTTTGGCAGTCTCCAATTTAGGAGAATAAGGGGACAGTTACGCATTTTCAGTTCTTAATGATCAAGTACAAACTTACAATACGATGGAAAACTACAAAAATTCTTCTGAATGATCTAAGCTTTTTTTAAAAAGGAAAACCATAGAATGAATGGAATTATGTATTTCTAGGAATGTTTTCCATTTATATTATTAAAAATAATAAGCTTTTATCTTTATAGAATAGGTCAGAACCATGGCCATTCCTGAAAAACAGAAATTACAAATTTACCCAAAGGATTTTTTTTGGAAAAAGGATTTTTCTTTTTGAATAATGTTATGAGATTAAGTGGCAATGGTTTTTCATTTTTTCTAATTACCTAAATTAAATTCCACAGACATTTAATAAAATCACATAACTAGAATTCAAGCACCAGTTAGAGTTCTTTAATCAGTTATGTTGACTTTGTTAAAAAGTGTTTTATTAATATTTAAAAGAGGGAATTTTTGTACAGTATTTAAATTTGTAACTTTAAGTTGTGTTTTATTACCAATATAGTGAAGGAGTTAGAACATTTAGTTCTTAAGCCCTGAAATTGTTTAATTGCAGGACCTGTTTATTTCTCATATTTTTAAAATATGAATTTATTGTTGAGTGAATTACTTCTGTTTTATGAATGCATATGAAATTATTTTTAAAGATTCTCCCCAAATACTAAATATTTTTGAATGCTAATTTTCTTTAAGCATAAAATAGCATGCCATCCCCTATTTACCCTATATTTAGTTGTAATTTTAATTATTGGATTGTTTTCAAATTGTACTATCTCTTTTATAGAACAGGGGTCCCCAACCTTTTTGGCACCAGGGACTGGTTTCATGGAAGACAAATTTTGGTTTCAGGATGATTGAAGCCCATTACATTTATTGTGCACTTTATTTCTATTATTATTACATTGTAATATGTAATGAAATAATTATACAGCTCACCATAATGCAGAATCAGTTGGAGCGCTGAGCTTGCTTTCCTGCAGCTAATACTGCTGCTGATCTAATAGGAGGCAGAGCTCAGGCAGTGATGCGAGCAATGGGGAGCAGTTGTAAATGCAGATGAAGCTTTGCCCTCTCCCCTCCCACTCACCACCTGCTGTGCAGCCTTTGTTCCCAACAGGCCAAGTACTGGTACTGCTCTGCAGCCTGGGAGGGTTGGGGACCCACAGCTATAAAAGGCTGCACTTTTTGTTTATGCTGCAAGTTTTAATAAAGTAAATTTGATTTTTGTAGTATTTTTTTCCCTGCTTGAATCAGAGATTGGAGAGGAATTCAGTTTTGGTATAATACAAAGTAATGAATTCAAAGGCTTGGTTTAGGACAGGTTTGATAATTTTATATCTTCTTTCTATTGGTTTTATTGTGTAATAATGTCAAAGAATGTATTTAAGAGTTGTTGACTTTTAATTAAAGCATATTTCTGCTGTAGTCATTCACCCTTTGATGAGAATTTAAGAATATGTTTCAGGTAAATTAGAATGGGAAATCAAACAATATTTCAAAAATTTCTGTGTCTGTGTTAAAAACAATAATAGTAGTGGTTTTAAAAATTCATTTAAATTAGACTCCCTAATTACCTATATTTTTAGGTTTGGGTGTCTGTTGATACAGGTGTTTTCACCGTGCCTGAGAAATACTATTTAAATACTGATAAAATTGGTTTATAAATGAGCTTTTTCCTCTGAATTTGTGGTCCAAATTGTTTCCTTAAAACTTTCTTCCTAGTTAGCAGAAGGAGGAAAACTTTGGTTTATTTATAGAAAGGTGATCTAGTGAGAGAGAAGTTATTTAAATAGGTGGATGAAATGATAAAGCTTTGAACTCCTTTCAACTTGTAAATTGATTACCAGGTCAATTTATCAAAACATGAGTTAGTACTAAATATGCATGATTAGTAATGGACAAAAAGGAATATAGGTATGTCTTGTAGATAGGCATTAACGGAGACTCATAGTCTGAATTCATTGAAATAAATGGCATAAATTGTTAACAGTGTCAAACAGGGCGAAATGTAATTTTCTATTTTTTTAATTACTAAAATTAACAGAATACGGCACTAATTTCTGCAGTTACCATTTTCCTCCCTGAACACTAGACTTGATTTGTGTTCTTATTAACTTTGTCCTATAAATGACCTTGCAAGGAGAATGATTCTAGAGGCTAAGTGAAACAATGTCTATATTTTCTGAGGCTTCAGGCTAGGTTTTATTAATGTAATGTCTAAGATCTTTGAAGTTGTGACTTTACCAGGAAAATCATAATCTCCAAACCTTTATTCATAATGGGTATGACTTCCAGGGGGAACAGAATACCTGCTGTGCTAATTATTTCAATTATCAGCCACCACTAAAACACGTAATGGATTTTCTCTGCTTCCACAGGTAAAAAGCATGACATTACGGAACTTAACTCTGATGCTGTGAACTTGATCTCCCATGCAACACAGGAGCGATTACGAGGCCTTCTAGAAAAACTGACTGCAATTGCTCAGCATCGAATGACTACTTACAAGGTAAAGGAAATCATTAAAGAAGTACAAAGTCTTGAGTGTTACAGGCAGTTTTTTGGGCATGAATTTATATTCTAAATATGTTTTTAAAGGAATGATTGAGACATATTTCATATTAGTAGAAAATCAAAGACTTGTTCTTAATTTGCCTTATTTAGATATGCTTACATGATTAAAAAAATGAAAATAGAGTGTAAAATGGTATCCAAAGCATTTATGTCAGTGTAGATTGAAATATGTATCTGTTCTGCTGAGGCTCCTTAAGCTTTTGACTGGGAAGGAGGATATCATAAAGTAGAATATTGGCTACTTGTTTCTCTTCTCTTCTGTGGTCTGTACTCTACTAGCATTCCTGTTCCTTTTTTTGCCTTTAAGTTTTGCAGAGATTTATTTATTTTAAAATAAACTTCATTGTGTATATTTAAGGCTTACAACATGTTATATATTAACACATATGTAGTAAAACTGTTACTATAGTGGAACAAATGAACATATCCATCATCTCACATAGTTACCCATTTTTCCCTTTTGTGGCAAGAGCAGCTATAATCTACTCATTTAGCAAAATCCTGAATAGAATATATTATTAACTATAGTCTTCATGTTCTACATTAGATCTTTCCACTTGTTCCTCTTCTGTTCCTTTTAATAAGTGCATTGAGTGCTAATACTGATGCCACTCCTTGTTGTTATTGACCACAACACATTGTAACAAAACTAAATGCAAAAATACCCTGTCTTATCTCTAGTGGTATGAACCAAATGGCTTGCTGTTATCAAGATGAAAAAACTTGGTATGTTTGAATTATACATTTGGAGGAGGGTAAATATATTGGGTGATTAGGGATGAAAAAAAAGATAACCTGGGATAAGAAAAATAAGATAACCCCTTCCCTTTTTATCAAGAAATGCTGACAGCTAGTTTTTAAACAAGATGGTATGTAGTTAACTTTGTGAGATACTGAGTTTACAAGAATGGTCATTGCCCCATAGTATCCTAGTCATAGACTAAAAGGAATCCAGGAAAATATCAGCTACCATACTACCAGTAAGTTCCCTGGAGGAATCATTCTATTTTCTTTCCTTTCTACTTCATTTAGAACTTTGGAAGAACTATATATAGTTGCTGAGGTCTTCACTTGCATAAATATTTGTGAGAATTTGCTGGACTGACTTCAAAATGCATGATCAACAGGAGGAAAGGCTGTGGAAAAAACAAAATTAATATCAGTATCTATTTTTGTGTGTTTCTAGGAATGTGTCCATTTCTCCCAGGTTATCTGATTTGTTGCCATAAAACTTAATAATTTTCTTACATTCTTTTTTATTTCTATAAGATCAGTAGTAATGATCCTCCTTTCATTTCTGAATTCAGTGATTTGCATCTTCTCTTTTTTTGTCAATCTAGCTAATGGTTTGTCAGTTTTGTTTATTGTTTTGAAAGAACCAACTAACTTTTGGTTTCATTAAATTCTTCTATTGTGTTTCTATTACGTTTCATTTATCTCCACTATATATATATATATATATATATATATATATATATATATATATATATATATGTATTTGTTTGTTTGTTTATTTGTTTGTTTTCTCTTTATGAACCAGGGTCTCATTCTGTCACACAGACTGGAATATAGTGGCTTGATCATAGCTTACTGCAGCCTAGAACTCCTAGCTTTAAGGGATCCTCCGCCTATGACTCCCCAAGTGCTGGGATTACAGGTGTAAGCCACCATGCCCGGCCTACTCCAGTCTTTATTATTTTCTTCCTTCTGCTAGCTTTGGGTTTAGTTTGCTTTTCTGTTTTTAGTTCCATAAGGTATAATGTTCAGTTGTTGATTTGAGATTTTCCTTTTCTACTGTTGGCATTTACTGCTATAAATTTCCCTCTGAGCACTGCTTTCACAAGTTTTGGTATGTTGTGTTTGTTGTGTTTTAATTTTCATTTGTCTCTAAGTATTTTCTAATTTCCTTTGAGATTTCTTAGACCCATTGTTTGTTTAAGAGTGTGTTAATTTCCACGTATTTGTGAATTTTCCAGTTTTCCTCTGTTTTTGATTTCTAGCTTCATTTTATTGTGGTCAGAGAAGATAATTTAAATGATTCAATCATTTAAACTTTATTGAGACTTGTTCTGTGCCCTAACATATAGCCTATTCTGGAGAATGTTCCATGTGCACTTGAGTGGAATGTATATTCTGCTTTTGTTCGGTATTTTTTTTTTTTTTTTTTTTTTTTTGAGGCAGAGTCCCACTCTGTCACCCTGGCTAGAGTGCTGTGGCGTCAGCCAAGCTCACAGCAACCTCAAACTCCCGGGCTCAAGCAATCCTTCTGCCTCAGCCTCCTGAGTAGCTGGGACTAGAGGCATGCACCACCATGCCCAGCTAATTTTTTCTATATGTTGTTAGTTGTCCAGCTAATTTCTTTCTAGTTTTTAGTAGAGACGGGGGTCTCACTCTTGCTCAGGCTGGTCTTGAACTCCTGAGCTCAAATGATCCACCCGTCTCGGCCTCCCAGAGTGCTAGGATTACAGGCGTGAGCCACTGCACCCGGCCCTTTTGTTTGGTATTGTGTTCATATATGTTAGTTAGATATAGTTGGTTTATAATGTTAAGTCCTTTATTTTTTTATTGATCATCTTTCTAGATATTCAACTATTATTGAAAGTAATAGTTGAGTAAAAGGTTAAAAATCTCTAACTATTGTAGAACTATCTATTTTAAGAAATAATTCTGCCAGGGTTTGTTTGCTTCATATATTTGAGAACTCTTGTTTGGTGTATATATATTCTTGATGGATTGATGCTTCTATCAATATATAATGTCATTTTGAAGAATTTTTGACGTAAGTCTGCCTTCTCTGATATTAGCATAACCACCCATACTTTCTTTTGGTTACCATTTACATAGATTACCTTTTTCCATCCTTTCACTTTCAACTTACCGGTATGGTTTTATCTAAAGTTCAGAGAGCATATATTTTGATTATGTTTTTTATCCATTTTGCCAGCCTCTACTTCATTTGGGTGGGGAACCTGCAGCCTTGGGGCCACATGTGGCCTTCTGGATCCTTGAGTGTGGCCTTTTGACTGAATCCAAAGTTTATAGAACAAATCCTTTTAATAAAGACTATGTCAGAGGCAATTGTATCCAAGTTGTAGGGAAGAGAGGAAGGAATCGTAGCATGGGAATATGATTGGGTTAAAATTTAGAAAGTCTGTGTCCCCTTTAAATTTAGTTTTTGTTGTCCTTTTTATATTAAATCCTGTCAGTAAACTATCTCCAGAGTGTCTGAACACAAAAACGGTAAAGATGAAGTATTTAAAATACCACTTGTTATTATGTTTAACCTCTATGGTTAGCCTATAATGTATTCCATATTCTATCTTGTGCTATTTAACTTTAAAAACATTTGGGAATTCTTTTTGTATTAAACATGAAGTAAAGTAAGTAGCACTAATACATCCTTATTCCTTAAACTATGTAATACTCTTTTGATCTAGTTAAATACCAACAATAAAAATTTAATTTAAAAAGAATCTTGGGCATATGAAATCTCTCAGTCCCTGTTAATTGAATCAGCCATTAGCATGGGGATAAAACAGATATGGGAGTGGTGTTATACCCATAATTTCCAGGCCAGGCACTGGCTATTGAGCCAACTGCTTAAAAACATTCAGCTTTTCTGCTCTACAGGCTCCTTGGGGTGTGTAAATCACTGAGATGAGTAGATGGCTGGATGTCTTAAATACTGACTGGGAAGGTCCCCACCCTCCTGCCCTCCAGCACACACACTGCTCTAGGTACTACAGAAAAGGAAGGGTGATCATGTAGGCAAAGAATGTTAGAAAGTATTCAGGTTGGAAAGCACTGTTTTACAATCTAGAATATCAGAATAAATGGAACAATTTGAATTTTATCATTTTATGGAACAATTAAGATAAATAATCATACTTCTATATTCGTGCTCATTTATAAATTATATACTTACATTTTTTGACTACAGTTTCTGTCCAAATTCATACCTTAAGGGAATCCTCAAAACAGGGTTTCAGTATTTTAATGTTTGCCATCATGTTACATGTTGTATTCTGATAGAAGTTTTATTCATTAGTCAAGGTTGAACCGATGGTAACCAGGTAACCAGGTAACCAGAGTGATAACTTTTGTCTTTGGTATATTTTTCATTGAGGTGATTGTTTCTTTTTGTTTTTCATAGGCCTAAAGTTTAATTACTGGTATTAACATCTGCTGAGGTAAATTATAATTTAACTAAAAAGATGATAGGCAAATGGCGTTATCCTCTTGCTTTCTACTTCTTGTCAGGATCTGCTTGGCTTAATACCTTTTCTCCCTTCTGAATGAAGTTCATTAGGAAAGCTCTTTGAAACATAAATGGTTAATCACCTCTCAAATTTTAAAGATGATTAAAGTTCCGTGGGTTTTTTTAGGGGTAAGTTTATTTAACAGAAACAAAAATATTACTTTCTGAAAATTCAGCTTTCTATTTATTTAGGTGATACTCTTTAGCTGATTTATAACAATACTTAATGTAGAATATGTTGCCCAGCATCATAAGACTTTCTTTTCTTTTTTTTTCCCCCAGGCAAGTGAAAATTACATCCCATGTAGTGATACCAGGTCACAGCTCAAATTTCTTGAAAAGCTGGATCAATTGGAGAAACAGAGAAAGGATTTAGAAGAAAGAGAAATGTTACTTAAGGTAGCCAAGGTAAGGGCCTGTATGAATTATAAGTGAACATAGCCTGGCAATGTGGTCAGAATTGGTTTTATCATTGGTTGACTGTCTTGGTTTTATTAGGCCTTTAGATTTCTCTGGAGGATTTCCTAAAATGAAATTACTAATAGAATGTCTCACAGCCAGGATGGTGTGGTACAGTGGCTTTCAGATAATTTAGTTTAATGAGTCATAATCTTTTGTCTCCTCACATTTGCTGTGTACCAACCGCCCCCACCCCCAGGTAAAAATGTTTTATAAAGTTTTCAGAGTCTCCATCTCTACCCTCTCCCCCACCCTTTCTACACAATCATTAGTCTCCTCCCTTCTTCCCTACATCCTTCCTTCCTTCATTTTTAGTATTCACGAAGTTGTATAACTATTAACACGAATTAGTTTTTTCTGAACCTTTTTGAAAGTAGTCTTCAGACATGACATCCCACCATCCCTAAACATTGTAGTGATTTGCAAAAACAAGAACATTCTTCCTTATAATCCTCCAAGTCAAGAAGTCAACAATGAAACAATACCATCGAATGCACAGACCCCATTCCTGTTTCATCAGCTGGATCAACCGTGTCTCTTTCTTTCATGGTCCATTTTCTCATTCTGGAATATGTATTTCATTTAATTGTCATCTCTCAAGTTCCTTCAGTCAGAGTTTCTCAGTCTGTCTTTCATGCTCTCGACAGTTTTTTAACGAGTACAGACCTTACCTTCTGTAGGATGACCCTCAACCAGGGTTCATCTGATATTTCTTTAAGATTGACTTAGGCCATGCAGTCTTGGCAGGAATACACAGAAATGTGGTACATTCTTCTAGATGATCATATCAAAAGGGTCATGCGGGGTACCTACCAGTTCTCACCATTTTAAATTTGCCATTTTCCCCTTTGTGATGGATTACTTTTTCATAAGAAGGTATTCTAAGATTATGCCCATATCCTATTCCTCATCAAACCTCCACATATCAACCATAGCATCTGTTGTGGTATCTGCCTGAATTAGCCACTTCTGTGATGGTTGCCAAATAGTGAGTCTTTATGCCTGTCAACTCTTCTACATTTATTGGCACTGTACTGTATGGAACAACTTTCCCTTCTTCCTTATTCATACCAGTATGGGCTTGTGGATTTCTCTTTGATTCAACAGGTTTGATCTGTTATTATCATTGATTTTGATGCTCGATGCACCAATTGCTCCTGAGTGGGAGATCCTTCCAGCTGTCACTTGGGTCCTTTAGTCATGTGTCTATCACTAACTGAGCATGTCCTTACTTTTTGGCACAAGGGATTCTGGGTCCACTTTTTATTTTTCCTGCCCTAGCCTTGGAATCAGCCATTTCTCTAGGGAACCTACTTCTTTTTATTTGAGAATGATAATCAGATTAGATCATACAGTGTGCTCATTGCTGACAGGGTGTCACTACATGTAGGCACTCTCAATGGATAGATAAAAGAATTATATGTATATACACACATGAACATACATCTGTAACTTTCTATATCTGTATGTATATATTATAAAACCATGAGTTCATATGGATACCTCCAACTCCAATCCTGTACCTCAGGGTTCTTTCTATCCATAACCTTTCCATGTTTGTAAAAACTTTCTTCAGTAGTCAGAAACTTGGCTTCTATCATCCTTGTTATATTCAACTTATGTCCTCAATCAGTTTACTTATTTGATCAATGTAACTAATCTTTCAACCAGCCATCCTGACTGTCTCTTGTCTGCTATTACTATCCCCTCCACCCCATTTTGTTGTCCACATAATTGGCCACCATGCCCACTGGCTCATTCCTTGATGAGTCTTCCCAGTGCCTCACCACCCTATATTCTTGGTCACTAGACTTACTCTCATGGCCTGAACCCCCCAACAACCTTGTCACTGTGCAGCTTCCTGCTGTCCCATGGTTTTAGCCCTCATACTGCCCCCATCCCCCGCACTAGGAAGGGCAGGAAGATGCTCTTCCTTGAGCACTCAAGTGTTATAAGCAAGCACTTAGCCATAATAGTGAGGTGGTTTATTGGTATTTTATTTTCAATTACTGTGCTGTAAACAGGTTATAAACTATTAAATACTAGTTTAGCTATTATTGGATATAATGTATTATGCTTGCTTTCAGTTTCTAAATACCTTTTACTCATAAAGGTTTTCTGACCTAACTCAATAAATGACACCATCATTCAAGCAAAAAATCCTAGGAGTCATCTTTAACCCTCTGTTGCTCCTCTCTCCCCACATCTAGTTCACTTCCTAGTATCTTTCCAAAATGTATCTATCTTCTTTTCATCAGCATTGTCACCACTCTAGTCTAAATCATCTTTCACTTGGACTTTTATATCTTCTCACTCTGTGGTCCCCAACCCCTGGGCTGAGGACCAGACCATGACCTTTTAGGAACTGGGCCACGCAGCAGGAGGTGAGTGGTACATGAGCAGAAACTTCATCTGTATTTACAGCCACTCCTTGCTCACATCACTGCCTGAGCTCCGCCGCCTGTCAGATCAGCAGCGGTATTAGTTGCAGGAAAGCAAGCTCAGGGCTCCCACTGATTCTGCATTATGGTGAGTTGTATAATTATTTCATCATATATTACAATGTAATAATAATAGAAATAAAGTACACAAACAAATGGAATACACTTGAATCATCCCAAAACCATACCCCTCAGCCTGGTCCATGGAAAAATTGTCTTCCATGAAACCAGTCCCTGGTGCCAAAAAGGTTGGGGACTGCTGTAACTGGTCTTTTCCTTCTACAATCCATTCTTCATCTAGGGTCAGAATGTTTTCATAACAAGTCATGTGTGTCTCCGTTGCTTGAAAGCCTTTAGTGGCTTCCTGTTGCACTTAAAATCCAAACTTCTTACCAAATTTTAAAAGGCCTTATGTTATTTGTCACCTCACTCCTTCTCTGAGCTTGCCCCATGTCACTCCCTTCACTCATTATGCTCCCGTCACACTGACCTTTTTGATCCTTGAGTATGCCAAGCTTATGCTCACCTTAAGATATTAGACTTCTACTTAGGCATCTAGAAGTGAACATTGAGCTCTCTTCTGCTAAATCTGCTCTTCCTTAGATTTTTACTTTGTCAGAAAGTTGGAATTACCATCCTCCCAGTTGCTTAGGCTAAAATCCTAGGCATCATCCTCGATTCTTTACTTCATACCATATGTCAAATCCATCAACAAAGCTGATTGGCTTTTACCTGACAGATATGTTTTGAATGAAAGCTAAATATCATCATCTTCTCTGCTATGGTGCTGGTCCAAGCTGCCTTTGTCTTTCCTAATCAGTGTCTTAATTCACAACAGCTGTTTTGGAACAATCTCCTCCTTGCTTTCTGTGCCCACACCTTTAATCTTGATCCCTACAGTGCACCTTCTACATAGCTATCAGAGCCATCTTTCGAAAATGTCACATTAGTGGCATCTTACTCCTGTGTTCCAAACCCTCCAGTGGCTTGTTTTGATCAGTAGAATTAAACCTCCAACTTCTTGTCATGGTCTACAAGGCAACATATGATCTCTAGCCTTTCTCTCTTTCAGCTTTCTCTATGCTTTCAACCACATGGGCCTTCTTTCTTTTTTCAAATATGCCCAAGCTTATTCCCATTTTAAGATTTTTAGCAATTACTGTCCTTCTGTTTGGAATGTTCTTCCCCCAGATGTTTGCATGACTACCTCTTTCTTGTCATTCAGATCTCTACTCAAATGTCACTTCTTAGAAATGCTTTCTCTACCATCCTGGCTGGAGAAGTACCCAGATTCCTCTCCCTTCCTTTCTATCACATTATTCTATTTTCTTTATAGCACTTAGTACCAGCAATTATTTGTTTTATATTTTTACCCATCAGGAATGTTTTACATATTATAAATGTGATTACTTTTTATGAAATTGTTTTATTTTTCTCTTCTTAAAATATAAGATACTTGAGAGCAAGGACTTTGTCTAGTTATTTCATCTCTGTATCTCCAAGGCCTAGAACAGTGGTACATAGAGTAGAATCTGTCCTGTAGATGACCAATAAATACTTGATGACTTACAAAGAAAGACTTGATACCCACATGTGCCCATTTTATACTGGGGCAAAAAATTATATACATATCTGTATACATATATATACATAGGTATATATAAACACATATATAAGCATACTCATCCTCTCCTCATGCTATAGCTATACTAACAAAGGAATTTATCTTAGTTTGGGTTGAAATGAAATTGTTTAAATAGTTTGGGGACTAAAATTAAGAAAAAAATTACTAGCTTTGGGTAGAATTTTGTGTAGCTACTTAAAAGGCGCACTCAAATCAAACCTAAACAATCTCTTTTTTCCTTTAACAAAAGTGCTGGTCATTCAATAAAAGATCAAGTAAACTTAGTAAATATGAAAATACTTCTAGCTTTATTTTGTTAGCTGTCTTTAACTTAGGTAAGGTTGCACTTTATAGAACAAACATTCAGATTTATAAGCAGTTAAATAACTTTGTTAGGATGAGAAGAAAGATATACCTATCCCAAGTATATTTTCCAGTGGACAAATGTTAATGGTGTCAGAAATAAAGTTCCTTATCCTTTATTCCACGATAGCTTTATATATAATAGCTGTCTTTTTTAAAAAAATTATTTTATTTTTAATAGTTCTCTTCTTATTCCAGTCCTGTACTGTGGAAAGTGGCATTCAGTAAACATTTATTGAACATTTACTTGTGTACAACATTTTATTAAGTGCTATAGAGGGCCCAAAGATGATGAGATACTCTAATTAAAATATTGGGATGGATTTCCTAATTACACTTTTAGAAATTATGCTTTTCAAAGGAGAGATTTGGTTTAAGGTTAGTCAGGTTCTTGATTTTAATAGTCCTTGAAAATACCATGTTTTTCCGAAATGGCTTCACCTCAAGATCAGCCAGTGTTGATTGTTTTCATTCATTTGAGCCAACAGTTACTCTTTTTTTTTCTTTTCCTTCATGTTTACCATGCGTTTTTTAGTTTTCAGTGTTCCAACAAGAACAACGTCATGCCTCAACTGGACCTGACTGACATTGTTAGCATCATTTTCAGTATAAGCTTCCTCCGGGCTAGATAGAGCTGCAGCAGCCGGCCCAGATGACGAGGGGAGGGGGAGTGAGGGTGGGAGCGCAGCTAGACTGGATTGAGGCATTTTCCCCTGGAGCTAAGATACTCAATCACAAGAGAAAATTGTCATTTATTAAATATTTAACGGCAACTGTGGTGTTTAGATGCTAGTAATTTCTATTAAAATTTTCTTTTCCTTTGATAGAGTCGTTCCAATAAAGAAGATCCAGAACAGCTGAGATTAAAGCAGAAAGCCAAAGAGGTAGGACTTTCAAGTTACCATGCTTGTCTTTGTGTCTGAGGGAAGGTTGGCAGCTCTCTCCTGGCAATTAGGTCAGGGTTTATTTTGCTGTTGCATACCATTTGCAGAGGCCTTAGGGAAGGACAGGAACTGCTAAAGGCAAGGGCAGTACTTCAAATGAGGTCAATGAGTTATGTGCTCTCTTTTTAAAATTTATTTTCAAGGCTTAGACCTGTCTAGAAATGTCTTTGTAAACTACAGCAGTGTACTTGGAGGAATATAATGTGGGATTAAAAAAAAAAAAAAGAAACTTTTGAGATTTAGCGTCTGGGACTGTACAATAGGCTACATTTTTCCAGGGTAATTGTTCGTTTTGTAAATCTGATACTGCTTATAATTCTGTGGCTGGGAGGCGGTACTGGGATTTAGTTTTAAATGGAAAACGCCTCTGGCTTTTAATTTTCTGGGCCCAGCAGTTTTCTGTTCTGGAATGGAGCCCTTGTTTCACACAGTTCATGTTTAGCTGCAGGGGTTTTAGTTTATAGCTTAGACTGGTTAAGCTTTTACTCCCAGAGGCCTCTGCATAGCAACTGTAGAAATCAACAAATAAGTTCATTTATGTCTGCAGCCTCCTCTCAGTAGCTGACTTTTTACATTTCCCAATATCCATTTCCTGACTTTTCTAGCCCCAGAGAAAAAAGCTCCACTAATTGGAGCTTATTTTAATTGAGCCTTAATATTGGATCTCACTGGAGTTGCCCCCAGAGCTGCTGAGAACAGAATGAAATGAAAGTACCTAAGGTTGAAGATGTGGCGTGTGTATGGGTGTGTGTGTGAAATTTTTCACTTGACCTACAGATTCTTTTCCCTGCTGAATAAATCATCAAGCCTGTTCACATTTCTGATTAAGGATCTGACAGCAGACGATAATAAAGACAATTGAGGTGTGAGACGTGTGATATGGAGCTGAAGAAATTGGTTTCTATAGTTACTTGACTGATTTCATGCAATTTTTAAGGATCTTTGTGCTAAATAAGAGTGATTTTCTGAGCAACCTTTTCCCTTAACTGTGCCTCTTGAAGTATGAAATTTGTTGTTGCTTAACATTGCTGCAGTTGACTCCTAGGTGCCAGCAGCAGCAGGTTATTTATGAATGTTTTAGAGGCCCTTATTGTTTGGATTAATGTAGGAGCTGAGGCAAAACAAATGGAAATCTAGTAAGGTTCTTATAATCAATGTGGTGTGCTTGCATTAGCAGAGAGAGGGAAAATACATGAACTCTGGGTGGAGGGGTTTCCGGATTGGGACAAGAAAGACTGGAAAGGGAGAACATTAGAAATGGTTGAAACCAGAAATACTTTATTTTCAACAACAAAATACTCCTCATGCTAAATGTTTTCCATGGAAAATTTATCTAGAAATATTAATGTGAGAACTGTACCTGTAATTTCAGTTAAGCAAACCTGGCTTGATGATAGATTATTTGGGGATGGGCAACCTATTGTTGCCCTGAATCCTGGGTGTCTGTCTCTCCTTGTTTCAATTAAGGACTGATTCTAGGCTTATCTCACTATTTTCTAATTGCATTCCCTTTTTGGAAAATATGTAGCAGAGAGCTTGCCCTTTTAACCTTAAAGATTTTACCCTGTCTGTTCCTCCTTCATAGACCTTCAGAAGTATCTGTATCTTAGATTAGTTTTTCCTTCAGCTTTATATGGGATGATTTTGTTTTGTTTGAGGTTTTTTTTTTTTCAGTACAGTGTTGTTTAATTATTCTCTGAGGAAAGACTAGGTAGACATCATTTTTCAAAGAAAATTGTGAGAGAAAATGTGCAAAAAAAAATATAAATGCCTCTCGCAATGAGAACAGGTGGTAGCAAACCTGATTTTTTGTCTCCCTTTGCACCTCCATTTATTTTGTTTTTCCAAGCAAGATTAAAAGAACTCAATATAATTTCTTTCCAAAATATTTTGAAAGTTTTCTAGTTGCTTCCTATCATAAATCCCCTTTGATCAAAAAAGGAATCAAATACATTGGCCCCATTCCAAGAACAGAGCCACTCTGTATTAGTTGCAAATGTTTGATGAAAATTAAATATTGTCGTTTTTGTCATCCTCCTGCCCCCTAGAGCTCTTAATAACTTTAATGTTCTAAGGGCTCTAGTTCAGAATCAAACACACAGGGTTACTGTATTTTGTTTGATTGCATAAATATTGACCCTATTTTAATGTAGAGTTGAATTATTTACTTGTATAGTCAATTATAATGTTAGCACTTGTGATACACTAATGACTATCCACCAGTATAGACTATAAAGTTTTGGTTTGTCATTTTTTTGGTATTTGGCTGTCTGGGAAGTTTTCTTTGTTCACAGTTGTGAAAATTAGCACAGATGCCTTATGATGGTTTTATTTAGACTGCTTTGCTTTCCTTTTCCAGGTAACTACCTACGTACCAAGCTGGTGACAGGAATTAGATTGACAGTATCTTATAAATGCAAAACTCCGAAAAACTGATTAGAGACATTATAGGCTTTATGCTGGGAAATGTTTCAGCAATGATATTTTTCGTATTAAATATTAAATCACAAACTGAATCCCCTTCATATACAGTGTTATAATCCATGTTTGCTTTCAACTATTAAGGACTAGAGATTTTTTGTTGGTTTTTTTTTTTTTTTTTTGAGACAGAGTCTCGCTCTGTTGCCCGGCTAAAGTGAGTGCCGTGGCGTCAGTCTACCTCCCAGCAACCTCAAACTCCTGGGCTTAAGTGATCCTCCTGCCTCAGCCTCCCAAGTAGCTGGGACTACAGGCATGCGCCACCATGCCTGGCTAATTTTTTCTATATATATATTTTAGTTGGCCAGATAATTTGTTTCTACTTTTTAGTAGAGACGGGGTCTCACTCTTAATCAGGCTAGTCTCAAACTCCTGACCTCAAGCGATCCACCCACCTCGGCCTCCCAGAGTGCTAGGATTACAGGCATGAGCCACCGCACCCAGCCAAGACTAGAATTTTGATCTTGATCATTTCTCCTGTGGTTTTACTTTTCTCTAATAAATTTTTAGAGGCTATTCGTTTCTTCTTTGCATTCCAGGTGTAAAGACAAGTTGTATTAAATTGGACAGGCTTTTATAAAGGTGTCTGGTAATTTCTTTTCATTCTTCCTATTGACTTCCAATTTTGTCATTCTCATTTGGCACCTAAAATAAAAAAAAAAAAAAATAGGCTGCCTTTGGCTTTCCCTCCAGCCTAGTCTCTATCCATTGAAATGGTTCCTGCTACATACTGTTCTTATTGACCTGAGAAGTTATCTATCTACTTGAAAACCTTATTGTTTTCTGGCTAAAATGTCTGTGGGTATACCTGTAATTCAGATGTCTTATTTTAAACTTAGGGGCTGTCTTTTTTCCCTTTTTCTGTTTTTGCCTGAAAAAAAAGTTATAAGCATTTTCTCTCTCTCTATTATAACTTTATATTTTTAATACTAGCACTTTCAAATTCTGAATTTAAGATTTTCATAGATGCTTTTCCTAAAATATCTAAATACTGACATTCTTACATTTCAACATCTCTTTGTGAAAGGTTTTAAATAGATTACTAATTGCCAAATTCTAACCTCAAAAAAGCAGGCACATCTTTTGTTTAATGTAGCTGAAAACTTGTCTGAAATATGTGTTGTGTTAGAATCTAGACCTCAATATTTTCCTTTCATACCACATCATCCAGATTTCCACAGAGCAAGGCATCTGACCTTGAAGTTCAAACATTTTGATTCCTTAAACATTTGTTATATATTTTGTGACCTTTATTTTGTTTTGAATTTCTTCTTTCTCCTTTGGGAAATGTGAGTTCAGTGCATCTGTGCAGAGTGAGACAAAGAATTCATTTGCTTTCTTTTTAACAATTCCTAAGATTCCCACTTTGGTTTGTTATCAGACAGTAGAGGGGAGAAAAAGGAATACAAGTTCTATACCTGTTGACACAGGACAGCCTGTAGGAACTGGGCAAGAGAATAAGTATTTGATGATTAAAATGCATACCAGATTAGAAAATATGTACCCTGAAGTATTTAGGATTTTTGTTTATAAAAAAATACAGGATATAAAGATTGTCAATATAACTCTCCATAAAGCATTATGGTACAAGAAATCAAATACTGAATCATAAGGCTCATTACTGATTACAAAACATCTTTTAGGTATAAGAAAGGCAAAGTATATTTTTAAATGAAATATGAAAATATAGAGGCTGTGACACATAATAGTTAAGGATAACTATCAAATTATAGTAATTTATATTTAAACTTTATGTTAGTTCTGTATGGGCCAAAACTCAGGGAACATTGGGCAGGGGAAAATGAAATTTGTCATTAAAAATACATTCTAGGCTAGGTGTGATAGCTCATGCCTGTAATCCTAGCACTTTGGGAGGCCAGTAGTTCAAGACCAGCCTGGGCAATATAGGCAGAGCTCCATCTCTACAAAAAAAAAAAAAAAAGGCAGGCTTGGTGGCAGCCTGTAGTCCCAGCTACTCAAGAGACTGAGGCAGGAGGATCACTTCAGCCCAGGAGCTTGAGGTTGCAGTGAGCTGTGATGGCATCACTGTACTCTAGCCTGGGTGACAGAGCAAGACCTTATCTCCAAAAAAAAAGTAATGGAGAAAACAATCTCTAAGTGACAAGATATAAAGAGCTTGTGTATGACATAGCAGAGAAACAGATTCAGAAGTTTCAAAGCTTTGATAGTCTAGTCACAGTGGTGGTTTACAAACTTTGGTGTGCATGAAATTATCTGAAGGGTTTGTTAAAATACAGATTGCTGGGCCCCATACCCAGAGTTTATGGTATTGTAGTAGGTCTAGTTTAGGGCCTGAAAATTTGCATTTCCAACAAATTACCAGGTGCTGCTCCTGTTGCTGCTGCTCTACAGATCACACTTAGAACCTTTGGTCTATGATCAGAAAGAAGGAGGCTTTAAGATTTATCACTTTTATTTTCCCACTAAATGGTCAATGAAGGCAAATACTGTGATTTGGGAATCTGATATTTGACATCTTGAACTGGCAAAGTTCAGATACCATCCAGTTAACATTCAATCAGTTCTTTTGGAACTGGGAAAGCTATGTTAGGTCTTTTCATGGATATTTTCACAAAAGGACTTTATTGGTGGTGTTTCTTTACTGGTATACCTTAAATAGAAAATATTTTATTTAGAGATCATTAGAAGATTGCATGTATCCTTAATTTTGAAAAGTAGGACCTGTGTCTCTCTTGGTAGAAGAGGTGCATGTTCTAAAATAAGTAGCATTGAACTAGAAGTCAGGAGTCTTGGATTCTATAATAGATTGAGCCTGCCATTATTGAAATCTCACTTTTGGAAAGTTACTTTACTTCTTAGAACTTACTTCAGTTTCCTTGTATTTAAAATGAATTTAATAATACCTGCTCTGCTTATGATACAAGAATGTCATAATTTAGGGAAAAGTGAGACATGAAAGGGAAAAACAATAGCTTAAGAGCATTAGCTGTATGAACATTTACAATAGATGCCATCAACTCTTAGACTTAGGTTTGAGATTTATTTATATGTTAGGGTTTTTTTCCTTCAAAAGGACTAAAAAGAAAGTGAGAAGAAAAAAGAAGTAAAGGTGAGAACTGGAAAAAAAATTTTGTAATCTAGAATAACTATAGCACATTATATTAAAACAATTCATAAATCAAGTATTATGTTTAAGAATGAGTTTAACTGAGATTATGGGGAAGATGCTTTTTTTTGTTTTTTTTTTTGAAAGGTAGGGATGGATGAAAAGGGCTGACTAGCAAGGCACCAGAGTATATGTTTCAAATTCCAAGAATCTCAGGTGTTCTGAACAGTTTGATATGAAAACTTGTCTTATCGGTTGGGAGAAAAAAAAATCAGACTCTGTATCATTTGATTTGATGGAATGCCTCCCTAATAATGGTCTTTGAGGACTTGAAAAGGATCCTGTATTTCTGCTGTGGTAGCCTTGAATTTTAGATAGGGATGGTGGTTTTTTGGTAACTTGTTTTTTGGTTCCTTTGGCTTAAGATTCACCTGTTAATGTTTAGTGGTTTGTTTGTTTGTTTTGCATACTTTAGGATTTAACCTTGCTTTCCCAGGAACTTTGGTATTCTTAGCATTAATTCAGAATTATTTACAAGCATCAGTGAAAATTTTAGAGTTTGATCAATGAATTTTTGTAAAATATATCTAAAATTCAATTTAAATTTTTACTATTTTAGAAGTTTCTAGTGTTTAGTGTTAGGGTTTTATTGTTATCTTTATGTATACTTGCATTATGAAATCTAAGCAGGGTATTACTATTTGTATGCTGAATTCAAAACCTGGTGTAATGAACTTTATTTTTATTATTTCTTTAGATTTGTTCAAACATTCCTATTTGGTGACATTAGCTATTTTCATTGCTACTAGTGTATTCAGTGTTGGTACAGCATGCGTAAATTTTGCAAAGTAATTAACTTACCTCTCAGCTCTTTTTTTTTTTGGTCTCAGGGATTACCCATTGTTTCATACCTTTTTATTTCTAAAAGTTTGTAGCAAAACCAGGCTGAAAATGACATCACTTCATATTTTTGGATCATTTGTTATGAGGGACAGCTCTGCTGTTGTCTTTTGTACTTTTAGTGCCTGCATTTTCCCCCCTATATCTTGCCATCCTTAAGCATGAAAAATAAACACATTTTTGGTTTTCCCATACTGCCAGTGTCATAACTATCTGGATAAATTTGGCCCTGTATCTGTCCAGGCAGGTAGCAAATATGACACTTGGCTAGCTCTTCTGATTCTGTCTAATCTTTTGGTTTCTGTTTTCATTAATTTTTATTAACATTTTCCCATATCCTTTGTTCTTGAAAATTATATGCTTAACATCAAGAAGTACTTCTATTGAACTTTACCTTTGAGAGTTTATGTGATCTTTAAGGTAACCTATTAGTGTTTTTGAGGTCTTGATTTAAGGCTGTAAACATGAGTTGTACTTAAATGAAGAGACAAATACTGAGCATCAAGAATAAAATAATCTTCCATTAGTTTTCTCAGTTGCTCTCTAGTGCACTAACTTGAATTTTAGGAGACCTTTACTTCTTATCAGAGAGTCTATGATAAGGGAAATAAAGGATTCTGCCTTTTTAATTAGCCACAAAGGAAGGAATGAGCTGTACCTTAAAGAAAACATGCCAAGCCTATTTGATCTCTTAGGAACAAAGTGTGTGTTGCTGGTATTGGTGAGCAAGCTGGTTTATATTTTATTAAAAGCAAAGTCTAGTCGAAATATAAATAATGTAATATTAAATATAAATTTATTTATTTATTTATTTATTTTCTGGAGACAGAGTCTCACTATGTTGCCCAGGCTAGAGTGCCGTGGCGTCAGCCTAGCTCACAGCAACCTCAAACTGCTGGGCTCAAGGGATCCTCCTGCCTCAGCCTCTTGAGTAGCTAGGACTACAGGCATGTACCACCATGCCCAGCTAATGTTTTTCTATGTATGTTTTAGTTGTCCAGCTAATTTCTTTCTATATATTTTTTTTAGTAGAGATGGGGTCTCGCTTTTGCTTAGGCTGGTCTCGAACTCCTGAGCTCAAACGATCCGCCTGCCTTGGCCTCCCAGAGTGCTAGGATTACAGGCATGAGCCACTGCGCCCGGCCTAAATGACCAATTTCTTGAAAAGCACAAACTGTAAAAACCCAAAGATTCCACCAAGAGTCTTCTGGAGTTGATAAATAAATTCAGCAAAGTGTCAGGATACAAAATCAATGTATATATACCAGTAGCATTTCTATATACTAATAACATTCAAGCCAAGAGTCAAATCAAAGACTCAATATCATTCATAATAGCTACAAAGAAAATAAAATACCTAGGAAAAGATCTCTATAAGGAGAACCGTGAAACTCCAAGGAAAGAAATCACAGAGGATCCAAACAAATGGAAAAACTTGTGCTCATGGATAGTTACAGTCAACTTTGTTGGAATGTCCATTCTACCTAAGGTGATTTACAAATTCAACGCAATTCCCATCAAGTTACCAAAGTCATTCTTAACAGATCTAGAGAAAATAATTCTTTGCTTCATTTGGAACCAGAAAAGAGCTTGAATAGCCAAAGCACTCTTAAAAAAGAACAAAACTGGAGGCATCACGTTACCAGACTTCAAACTATACTGCAAGGCTATAGTAACCCAAACAGCATGGTATTGGTACAAAAATAAAGACATAGAACAATGGAACAGAACAGAAAACTCAGACATAAAACCATATACCCACAACTAACTGATCCTTCACAAAGCATACAACAGCGTATACTGGGGAAAAGAAACCCTATTCAATAAATGGTGCTGGGAAAATTGGATAGCCACATGAAGAAGAATAAAACAGGATCCCTAACTCTCACCACTCACAAAAATTAATTCAAGAAAGATAAAAGACTTAGATCTAAGGCATGAAACCATAAGAATTCTAGAGGAAAATGTAGGAAAACTCTAGATATCAGCCTAGGCAAAGAATTTATGAAAAAGACCCCGTTGGCAATCATGGCAACAGCAAAAATTACTTGCATTTGATCAAACTAAAAAGGTTTTGCATGGCTAAGGAAACAACAGCAGATAGACAACCTACAGAATTAGAGAAAATATTTGCAAGCTACACATCTGATAAAGGGCTAATAACCAGAATTTACAAAGAACTCAAGCAAATTGGCAGGAAAAAAAACAAACCTATTAAAAAGTGGGCAAAAAACACAAACAGATGTTTCTCAAAAGAAGAAAGACAAATAGCCAATAGACATATGAAAAATTGCGTGATGTCACTAATCATCAGGGAAATGCAAATTAAAACCACAATGAAATATCAGCTTACCCCAGTTAGAATGACTTTTATTAAAAAGTCCAAAAACAATAGATGCTGGCATGGATGCAGAGAGAAAGAAACACTTCTATGCTGTTGGTGGGACTGCAAATTAGTACAGCCTCTATGGAAAACAGTATGGAGATTCCTCAAAGAACTAAAAGTAGACCTACCATTCAATCCAGCAATTCCACTACTGGGTATCTACCCAAAGGAAAAGAAGTCATTTTATCAAAAAGACACCTGCCCTCAAATGTTTTATTGCAGCACAATTCACAGTTGCAAAGATGTGGAATCAACCCAAGTGCCTATCAATACATGAGTGGACTAATAAAATGTGGTGTATATACACCATGGGGTACTATGCAGCTATAAAAAATGATGAATTAATACCTTTTGCTACAATCTGGATAGAACTGGAGAGCATTCTCCTAAGTGAAGTATCACCAAGAATGGAAAAACAAACACCACATGTATGCTATTACATTGGAATTAACTGATGAGCACACAAGTGCACAGAGGGAAGTAAAACTTAGTGGAGGGGAATAAACCAACCTAATGGGTACTATGAACACTATTTGGGTGACGAGCACATCTATAGCCAGGACTCAAGCATTATGAAAATGATCATGTAACCTAAAACATTTATGCCCCCTTAATATTTTGAAATAAAAAACTTTGTCAAGATGAAATATATAACCTCAGTAGTTCTGTAATTATTAAGTGAATTGAATTTGTAGTTAAAACCTTTTAATAAAGATATATTTAGGTACAGATTATTTTACTTAGTAAATTCTACCATATATTTACAGAAGAATCAACACCACTTCTGTGTAATCTTTTCCAGAAAATAGAAGAGATAGAATATACTTCCAGTTCATGTTATGAGGCCAGTATTACCCTGATAATTAAAACCAGAAGTATGTTACACAACAAGAAAACTACAGACCAACATCCCCTATGAACATAGATATAAACATCCTGAACAAAATATTAGCAAATCAAATCCAACAATATATAAAAAGAACAGCATGTACAGTGGCGTGTCCTGTAGTCCCAGGTATTCAGGAGGCTGAGGTGGGAGGATTGCTTGAGCCTAGGAGTTTGGGTCCAGTCTGGACAACATAGCAAGACCCTCATCTCTAAAAAATAAATTAATTTAAAAAAGAAAAATATACCATGACCATATGTGGTTTACCCCAGAAATGCAATGGCAGTTTAATATCTGAAAAATCAATCAATATAATCTACCATATTAATAGTCTAAGAAAGAAAAATTATGTGATCATATCAATGAATGCAGAAATACATTTGACAAAATTTAATATCCATAATGATAAAAATTCTCAGGAATCTTGGAATAGAAGGAAGTTCCTCAATCCAGTAAAGGACAGCTTTAAAAAGCCTAGTGATAAAATCATTCTTCTTGGTGAAAGACTGAATGCTTTCTTCCAAAGATTAGGAAAAAGGCAGGGATCTCTGTTTTTACCAATGTTAGTCAACATTATACTGGAAGTCCTTGCCAATACAGTAGACAACAAAGGCAAATAGATTAGAGTGTCTTCCACGAGCAAAAGTTTTTAATTTTGATTAATATATCAGTTTTTTTATGAATATGCTTTAAGTGTTATGTGTAAGAAGTCTTTGCTGGACTCCATGTCACAAGGATTTTCTCCTATACTTTTTTCTAGAAGTTTTTATAGTTTTACATTTTGAGTTAATTTTTGTATGAAGTGTGAGGTTTAGGTCCAGAATGGTGGGGCTTTTTGGCACACGGATGTCCAGTTCCTCCAACATTTGTTAAAAAGACTATGGCAGACACTAAAGTGGTAAGGACAGATTTTAATCAGTAATACACTTTTGCCATGGGGAAAAGAGTCCAGCGTGAACTGGACTCAACTTTGATTGATTTGTACTGAGGTGACTGCGTGTTTTAAAGGGAGAATGAGGGAGTAGGGAAGTGAAAAATTTAAAGTGGGAAGTTGGAGTTGGTCCATTGAAAACCATATGGGTTTGCTAACTGGTGCTTATCGAAGTTAGGCTCCTACCCTTCCACAAAGTGAGGGAGAAGGCCTTGTCTTCAGGTGTTGGCTGGAACAAATAGTAGATTCTTCTAGCAGCCTTGATTTTCTCAGATAGGCCCTTTTAGGTGGGTTAGGGTCATCCTAGGGATGTGGCCTTGAGCTGTTAGAAACTGTGGTAGTGTTTTGTTCAAATGTTTTTAGGCCAAGGTAGAGAGAGACCTAGTTGAGAGGAGGGTTCAGAAGTTTGGTCAAGGAGAGAATTTTTGTCATTTCTCAACTGCTGGATTCTCTGTTTTGTTCCTTTAATCTATGTGTCTTTGCCAATGCTACATTATTTTGATTACTGTAGCCTTTTAGGAAGTCAAAATCAGGTGGTGTGATTCTTCCAATTTTGTTGTTTATTTTTCAAAGTTGATTTAGCTATTCTAGTTCATTTGCCTTTCCATATAAACTTTAGAATCCACTTATCCATATCTACAAGAAAAATTACTGAAATTGTGCTAAATCTGTAGATCAGTTTGGAGGGAATTGAAGTCTTTGTTATGCTGAATCTTATAATCCATGAATACAGTGTATCTCTCCATTTTTTCTATTTTTTTTTTAAATTTCTTTCATGGGCATTTTGTGGTTTATAGCATAGAAATATCTATACGTGTAGATTCATATCTCAGTATTTCATTTTGGGAAGAGCTATCATAAATGACATCTTTTAAATTTTAAGTTTCCAATTGTCCCTTAATGGTAAATACCATTCTTTCTAAATAGAAAGATTATTGTGTGTGTTGACCTGGCATCTTGCAGTATTGCTAAACTCAATAATTTGTCGGAGGATTTTTGGTTTTTTTTTGGGTTTTCTGCGTAATCACGTCATTTGCAATCCTGTTTCCACAAGCAAGTCTCTAACTCAATGGCTATTTTTATTGAACTGCACTCACTCATTGTAGTCTTTACTCTTGGTATATGTAGCAAATCTACATTAATGCCCAGAACTTCCTCCTGTTCTGGTAAAAAGTGCCTGGTTTTTCTGTTTTGTGCTGGCCAAGATACACTGTTTTTGAGAAAGTGTTTTTTATAAATACAGAGTCAATCAAAACTATAGTCAGTTTCCATTTCTTTTAGATTTTTGCAAAATTTTCTAAAATTTTGTGTGTGAAACTTGAAAAAAACCAAAGTATAATTTTCAGAGTGGGAGAAAATGTTTTACCACTTAGATAGGGAAATTTGAAGATAGGAGTCAATTGAAAAATTTTTTATCTGGTGTGACTATCTTGCAGATGCCATTTCTTTACAGGGAAGGACTTTAAAACTTATTTGATTTATGCTGCAGAATAGATTAACTAAAATCATTATTTTGTCACCTAGAAGTTCTGGATTGTGGCAGCATCAGACTCTAAAAACTATCTTTTTTTATTAAAAAGGCCAGCAGCAACAAAAGATATTTTACAGCTTCTAAAAACACTTTTTAAACAATTTATTTATAAGTTAGCACACAGTTTAAAAGAAGGATTTCTGCCCTGTAATTTGTGGAGCAAACGGAAAATGGTTCTTAGTTCATTTTCTTTGATTAATTGTTGTCTTAGTCCATTTGAGCTAAGATGACGTACCTTGACTGGATGGCTTGTAAACAACAGAGTTTTCTTTCTCATAGTTATGGAGGCTGGAAAGTCCAAGATCAAGGTGCCAGCAGATTCTGTCTGTGGTTAGGACCTGCTTTCTCTTTGTGTTCTCCCATGGTGAAAGGCGCAAGGGGTGTCTCTTGGGTCTCTTCACTAATCTCATTCATAAGGGCTTCACCCTCATGAACTAATCCCTTCCCAGAGGTCCCTCCTCCTAGTACTATCAACCTTGGGTGTTAGGATTTCAACATTAGAACTCTGGAGGAGTACAGACATTCAGAACATAGCAATTGTCTTCTGCTTTACTAAAGATTGTTACCCATGGTTTAGTCATTGTCTATCCTATAATATTAAAATAATCTGAAGTGATCTTAAAGTGGGGTTTATTTACTTGGTATCTCCTTGAGACTGACCATTTTACCACAAATTATTTCCTATTTTCATCCTGCTCTTTTTTTTAAAACATGTTTAAAAATGTGGTTAGTACTCTTTTGAAAAAATATTCCCAATATATGTATGGGGTTTCTGAACAGGTTACTTTCGGTTGACTATCTTGATCTTGTTTGAAGAGTGACTGTCAACCAGCCCCAGGGTCTTTCCTCTTTTCCCTACGTAGTGGTAAGATTTTAATGGGAACTGAACATTATTCCTCTTCTGGAAAAACTGAAGGACTTGATTATGTAGTGGTGTTTTATTTTTACTTTCTCACCTTGTTTCTTTAAAGAATACCTGAGTAGACACTTAGCTGCCTTAATGAAATGATGCTATTTATGCCTTTTAATAGGACATTCTTCACATATACTTCTTTATAGTTTTGCCCACATATGAAAAAATTGAATCTTGTAGATTTGGGCATTCTAGATTAAGAATGATGAAAGCTGTACAACAAAACAGTACTGAATCACTTTAGATTTTTGCCATGAAGATAACTATAGAGTAAATCTAAGACTTTGATTTGCAAATGAGAAAGTGTGATATTCTGAAAAGGTTTGTAACAAGAACAGTTGGCTCTGAGTGCTGTATCTACCACTTACTACGTGCGTGACTTTTGTGAAATTGTCCTAACCTCCCAGAGCCTCACTGTCTGCATTAGTAAAAAGGGGATGACACGTATAATTTTCATGTTATAGCCATTACTGTACACCTTTGAATATGGTTGTGAGAATTAAGTACTTTATAAATCATATAGTGTAGAACTATGTCCTATTATGTCCAGAAACTATTTTTTTTTGAAGTAATTTTCTTTTAATCTGAAAAGTTTGACTATAGTTTGGCCAATTTCTCTCTAATTTACTTATTCAACTTCTTCTTGAGGCATTTCTTACCTGTGCTTAAACTTGGGAGAAATGAAGCTTTAAACGTCTTTCTTTCTTCTTTTTCTATTTTATACTTCCCCTTTACCTAAGTTCTGCCTGTTCCATATAGAGATTAAGGACTAAAGAGTTTGTTGCAGTAAAGGAAATGTGCCTTTGCTTTTAGGAGAATGTAATAATTATGTTGCACTATAACTTTATTTGGTGAAGAATACAGAAATAGGCTTGGTGATCAGTTTCTTTCTCTCTCTGAGCATGAGTGTGTGTAAATATTGATTTTTTTTTCATCTTCTAGTTACAACAGTTGGAGCTTGCACAGATACAGCAGAGAGATGCTAATATCACAGCTCTTGCAGCTATTGGACCAAGGAAGAAGAGACCACTAGAATCTGGAAATGAGGTATTGAAATAATGTTCATTATTTTATTTTTAATATCAAGAAAGTAAGCCAAAAAGAAGCAAAGACTTGAAAATAGTTTACCCTGCTCTGTGCGCTGTTGCTGCCAAATTCTCCTTTGCCAATTTTATAAAATCTTAATTTTTTCCAAGCTTTTAAGATTTATATTGCCTTGAGCTTATTACTTATTTATTTTATCATTCTACTTGTTATTCACTTCATATTTCTTTAAGTTCTCATTTCCTTTCATTCTGAGTCACTATTCCAGTTTTTTTATTTCTATTCATTCTTTCTAGTGGTTTTATGTAATCCTCACACCTGTAATCTGGCTGAATCTGCCCTCTTATTTCTTCCATGAACCCTGACTTACTCCCTCCTACATCAGAAAAGCTCCTTTTCTGAACACATAATGTGTTTGCGTGGCATTAATTGTTCCTTGTATGAATATTTTTTCTTCTGTTTTAAACTTCTTAAGAAAGGACTATGATACTACTCTTTTGTATTCCCCATAGAATTAGGCACATATATATGCTCAATAAATATCATTGTTTGATTACTATCAGGAAAGGATCTTTCTTACATTTTCAGAATAATTATTCAAGATAATATTAGGCCTGAGGATGGATCATCAGGGCTGGGATATAGGGGTATGTTAAGCATCCCGAGATGGGGGTCAGCAATGAAAGAGCTATAGCTCATCTATTTTGTTATTTAGAATTTATTTTGTTTTTTCTTAATTCTTAAGATGGAAAATTTGATGTAGAATTTAAATGTACTTTGAGGCAAGCTCCCCACCAACATTGATCCCGAATGTTGAAAGATTTAAAAAGTCTGGTTCTTTTCACTTTAAATGTAATGAGTGTGATATGCTCCCTGTCCAGTGTCCAACTAGATGTGAGCACTATTAAGTTTTTCACGTGTTCTTCCAGAAATTTGTTATAAATATGGGCACATTTCTGATGTGCATTCACAAATCTATATAAGTGATTTTGTTTTACTTTTTTTTTTTTTTTGAGACACAGTCTCACTCTGTTGCCCGGGCTAGAGTGAGTGCCGTGGCGTCAGCCTCGCTCTCAGCAACCTCAGTCTCCTGGGCTTAAGCAATCCTACTGCCTCAGCCACCCAAGTAGCTGGGACTACAGGCATGCGCCACCATGCCTGGCTAATTTTTTCTATATGTATTTTTAGTTGTCCAGATAATTCGTTTCTTTCTTTTTTTTTTTTTTTTTGAGACAGAGTCTCACTCTGTTGCCCAGGCTAGAATGAGTGCCGTGGCATCAGCCTAGCTCACAGCAACCTCAAACTCCTGGGCTTAAGCGATCCTACTGCCTCAGCCTCCCAAGTAGCTGGGACTACAGGCATGTGCCTCCATGCCCGGCTAATTTTTTCTATATATATTTTTAGCTGTCCATATAATTTCCTTTCTATTTTTAGTAGAGACAGGGTCTCGCTCTTGCTGAGGCTGGTCTCGAACTCCTGACCTCAAGCGATCCACCCGCCTCGGCCCTCCAGAGTGCTAGAATTACAGGCGTGAGCGTTGTTTTTCTTAAATGTGGTCAAACTGTACCTATTTGTTCTGCCCTTGATATATTTCTGCCTTTCCATAATGTACCTCATATAATTTACTTCCATATTTTTACTTCCCTATTTTTTAAAGGTCTGTGACATTACTGTGTTTAGATAAACCATAATTTATTCAACTAGTCCTCTAATGGACATTTAGGTTGTTTCCAGGATTTTGCTTTTATCGTCTCAGAGAACATGCTTGTACTTATGTTGTGTGCTTGTACAATGTAACTGTTAGTGAAATTCCTAGAAACGGAATTCCTGGGTTAAAGGGTATGAACATTAGGAAAGACTGTATGGGAAAAAACTCAAATGTTACAAAGATGGGGAGAACAGTATAATGAATCACCGTATACCACCACCCTCCTCCAGTGACTATCAATTTATGCCTAATTTTGTAATCACCACCTTTCTTAGGTAAATTTTTCACCGCTCAGATTATTTTAAAGTTAATCTCAGACTCAATACCATTTTATTCATAAATATTTGTTGCTTTTGATTTTTGATAACTTTTAAAATTATTCTCTGAATGAGTTGTATCAGTTTTTGTATTCGTTAGTGCCTATTTCCCCATACTCCCATCAACACTGGGAATTATTTTGTGATCTCATGGTTGAAAATGCAATTTTTAATAGTGTTTAAATTATGAGTAATTTGAGCAGTTTTTCATGTGTACATTGGTACTTTTCAATTTTTCTTTTTCACAGAGTTATATTGTTTAATTACTTAAGGAGATGGAAAACCTGTTACTTCCATTTTCTTTTGATTTGTCTGGGATTTATACATCTAAAAATTTTTATTTTTCCTTAGAGGAAAAAAAAAACCCCCAGTCTTTTATCTTTCATTTTTGTCTTTTGTGTTTATGTTCTATTTAGGAAGCCCATTCTTAATTAGAATTATGTGTTAGCACTTTGATTGTTTCAATTTTTTTTTTTTTTTTTTTTTTTAGTTTTGGTGGGGAAGGAGACAGCATCTTGCTCTGTTTCCCAGGCTAGAATGCCATGGTATTGTCACACACTGCAACCTCAAATGCCTGGGCTCAAGTGATCTTCTTGCCTCAGCTATCCGATTAGTTGGGACTACAGGTGCACACCACCATGCCCGGCTAATTTTTTTTAACATAGAGATGGGTCTCACTAAGTTGCTTGGGATGGTCATGAACTCCTGGCCTCAAGGGCTCCTCCCTCTTCGGCCTCCCAAAGTGCTAGGATTATAGGAATGAGCCCCCATGCCCAGCCTCACTTTTTAAGGATAAATCTTTGATTCATCCAGAATTTCTTTTTAATAAGAGTTGAGATATGGATTTAGCTTTATTCCCTGAGTCCTCCCTAATTTTCCCCTAGGCTAGCAAATTATCCCAACACCATTTGCTCAATAATTCTTTCCCCACTGATTTGAAATGCCACCTTTATCACACACAATTTTGTATCAAAATTACAAATTCCTATATGTATTTGAGTCTATTTCTGTATACTCTGAACCAGTGCTACCTAATAGAACTTTCTGTGATTTTAAAAATGTTTTGTGTCTACGATGTCTTGAATAGCCACATAATGTCTATTGAGGTCTTGAAATGTGGCTAATGTGAATGAGGAATGAGTTTTTAATTTTTTTAGGTTAACGTAAATTTCAATAGCAATATGCTGCTGGTGGCTACTATATTGGGTAGTACTAGAGGACTATTATTCTGTTGAGATATATATACTTATGGCTATTTATGTATTAGTACCAGTTCTATTTTTTAAACCATCTTAACCATTTTTAAGTGCATAGTTAAGTAGTGTTAAGCACATTCACATTGTTAAAAAGATCTCCAGAACTTTTTCATCTTGTAAAACGAAAACTCTGTACCCATTAAACAATTCCCCATTTCTCCCTTCCCCCAGCCTCTGGTAACCACCATTCTACTTTCTGTTTTTATTCATTTAACTACTTAGATACCTCATATAAGTGGAATCATATGGTATTTGTCCTTTTGTGACTGGCTTATTTGACCTAGCATAATGTCCTCAAGGTTCCAGATCTTAATAGATTTAAAAATACGGTAAAACTTGGCCACTATAGATTTTTTTATGTTTCTGTTTTTCTAGCACAAGACAACTCACTGCCCTTTATTTTTGGTCCATTTTCATGTAAAGTGTTTAAAAGTGTTACTAGAATTGGGACATGCTACTTCATCATTAAGCATATTCCTATAAATGTGTCTTGTTAGCATACTTTTATGGCACGAATAGTTACTTGTAATTTTTTTTCATCCATATAGTTATTACTTATTATAACTCCTTTGAGAATGAGTTAGGAATGTCTAAGTTCCTGACCTACTTTTTTATTATAGTAGCATTATACTACAAATTCTGTTAAATATCTGCTTTGTGGGGAATCATCATAGCATATGGGGATAAGTACATGTGCTTTGGATTCAGAGAAATCTGGATTTGGTTCGTAACTCTATTAAGCTTTGGAACCTTGGACAAATTCTTTAAACCCTATACCTCAATTGTCCGCATTTGTAAAATGGGTATAACACCTATCTTGTAATGTTTTAAGGATTGGTTTATGTGAAGTACTTAGTTCCTGGTCTCATGTAAGTGCTTAATTGTCATCTTTGTCATCATAATGATAATACCATTATTTCAGCTTTTAATAGCATTTTATAAGTAGCATTAATGACCCATAGTGAATTTGAAATGTTAACCATTAATCTCTCCAGAGCCTTGTTGCTTATTCTCATTTGAGTTTCTCACAAATTTTAGAAATATTAATCATTTCCTGACTTATATTAATCAGATTTTAAAGTGTTTTTCATTCATTGTGTATTTGAATCTGAGAAAGTCTATATTTCGGGGGGCGGGGGATGACTGAAATTTGCTGTTTGTATTCGAAACAGTGATAAAAGTCAGCTTATATGACTTACCTATCAGTATTAAAATGTTGAATTATTTAATATTTAGTTTCAATTGAAATTAGAAAAGTCAGGCATTTTCTAACTGGGATATAAATTTGTTAAATCGTCTTTTCACTTGGTGCTTCTTTAGTTTGAGAACCTAGGCATATGTATTTTCGCCTGTGTTTCCTGGACTTTAACCTTAGATAATTGTCAGACTTGTAAATAGAGTTGGTCCTTCAGATCCATGGGTTTCACATCTGCAAATTCAATCCACTGCAGATCAAATATATTTGGGAGAGAAAACCCATACAATTAATAATCCAATAATAGAAAATATAAGTTAAAAACAATACAGAATAACAGCTATTTACATAGCATTTACAATGTATAAGGTATTATAAGTAATGTATTATATGTAGTCTGATTTAAAGTATACAGGAAGATGTATATGCATTATATGCAAATACTATACCAGTTTATATCAGGGATTTGGGCATCCTCAGGTTTTGGTGTCTATGTCCTGGAACCAGTTACCTCCAGATACAAGGGATGATACCTACCTGAATTGAAAATATCTATATTTCTGTAATGAGCTGGTGACATTTTAGTACAATTCTTATTTTGAAATTAGATGAAGACTACTTTCTTTTTTGTCAATTTTTATTCATGGTGTTTTAATTTTAAAGGCATTTTTCTTTTTAAAATGGGAAACAAGAGAAAACTATTTTGTATGCTCTTTCAACATTTAGGTAGACTGCTGATTTATTGGCCCCTCCAATAACTTGAATTGCATTAGTTAGGCTTATTACAAATGCTTTATTCACTTGTTTTATTTCCTCACAAATAACACAAAAATGTTGTATGAAACCATTTTTATTTTAATATTCTGGAAACACAGGCTTTACTTTTCGTTTGCTTCTTTCTTTATGGATGGGAACCTGAAATCTTAACCTATTTGGTTTAAACTTGTTAGAAATCAGCATATAATCAATCCCAGAGGGAAGTGGGGGTAGAGTCTAGTTTTAAGAGTAACTCTTTTAGTTCCAAGTGCAGATTTTTTCCTATTGAAGTGGGGAGAGCTTTCAGTTTGGTAGATTGAATAGAGTGATGGTGATTTTTTTAAAAGATTGAAATAAAAAAACTTAATATCTTTAGCATTCAGAGATTATCATTTTTGTTGATAATAAATTGGGGAAATTGGTTTTAGACCTTTGTCCTTTAGAAAGTTTTTGTTATGATAAAACAAAGCTAAACTTCCTCTTTTCCATAGAAACGATCTTTCTATTTGTACAATTTATATACTAACCTGGCCTTTGGAAAGTTACACTTGATATTCTCCGAAGTCTTGGTAAAGTTGAATAGCATCACCTATTGTCTCCTTACATTATCCTGGCAAAGAGCAGTGAGTACCAGTTATCATTTTGAACCAGTTATTTATACTGTAGGCTTATTGGCTTTGGTGAGGGGTGGGAGGGAGAAAATAGTTAAAATTTACTACTAGGGAGTACTTTGAATATGTTCTTTTTTGTTGTTTCATTGCTGTGGTTTGAAGTTATGTATATGAAATTGTTTTTAAATTAATGTAGACTGTACAGATATTGATACAGTAAAATAGAACCTACTTTACAATTTAGAGTATTCGAGTGTATATTGTGTAAGTATATTACATCAGTGACGTGTTTGGGGTCCTTTGGAATTTTAAAACATTAATTACTTCCTGTATTAATTAGAGATCCTTAGATTAGAAAGGATCTCTCTTTTTCCCCATAAGCTATACTTTCAAACAGTTTGCATGACTTATTAATGATCCAATATGAGTAACAGTGTTTATTTTATTGAATATAAAGATAGATTTTATTTTAACCTTATATAATAACATATCTAAAAAATCAAATTATACAAAATCAACTTTTAGAGCTATGAAAGTATAAATTATGGAATGTAAGCATACAATTTTACTTTTGAGTGTTTTTTTTTGAGACAGAGTCTCACTGTGTTGCCCAGGCTAGAGTGAGCACCGTGGCATCAGCCTAGCTCACAGCAACCTCAGACTCCTGGGCTTAAGCGATCCTACTGCCTCAGCCTCCCGAGTAGCTGAGACTACAGGCATGTACCACCATGCCCGGCTAATTTTTTCTACATATATTTTTAGTTGTCCAGATAATTTATTTCTGTTTTTTAGTAGAGACGGCGTCTCACTCAGGCTGGTCTCGAACTCCTGACCTTGAGCCATCCACCTGCCTCGGCCTCCCAAAGTGCTAGGATTACAGGCGTGAGCCACCGCGGCTGGCCTTGAGTGCTTTTTTAACTAACAAATAAATGAAGCCTCCCAAGTACATTTAATTGTTCAATTGGTTTGAAAATGCTGATATTTCTGTACAAATTAAGATTAGCTACATGGGGCTTACAGTACTGATGTGCCTAGTATATTTTACTTAAAATAGTGTTCATTTGCTAACCAAAATGAAGACATTATAATGTGTTTAGGTATATGTTCTTTCTCTCTAAAAGTATGTTAAAGTGCTACTTCATATAATTCTCTTCTTGGGGATAAGAGGAAAAAAGGCCTTTCCGAAACTTTGCTTAGCAATAAATTAGAAAATCTGATTGAAAATCATGATTACCTAATCCTGATTTCAGACGACTGTAGTTTTTCCATAGCAGAACTCTAATTCAGAGAGGAATGTCAGGTATCAAAAATAGTTTTATCTCTTACCACAATTAAGTGTCAATTCCTAAAATGTATTTCTTTATTATACTTTATTTCTGAGCCTTGAAAATAACATATTTCATTTTGGACATTCCTGTAAATACTTTTTTTTTTTTTTTGAGACAGAGTCTCTCCCTGTCGCCGTGGGTAGAGTGCAGTGACATCATCATAGCTCACTGCATCCTCAAACTCCTGGACTCAAATGATCCTCTTGCCTCAGCCTTCTCAGTAGCTGGTACTACAGGCATGCATTACCATGCCTGGCTAAGTCTTCTATTTTTAGCAGAGACAGTGTCTCTTTCTTGCTCAGGCTGGTCTTGAACTCCTGAGCTCAAGCCATCCTCCCACCTCTGCCTCCCACAGTGCTAGGATTACAGGCGTGAACCACCACACCCGGCCTGTAAATACTTATTTTTAAACCAACTGTTCTTCAAATAACATTAACCAGGGAACTATTATTGGGATAGAACTGATAAAATGATTCTGTTGCAAAACCCTAAATCCATATTCTTGACCATTTGTATTCGATGGGCTCACTATAAGGTCAGTAATAGAGGTCATCACATTGCAGTATTTTATGAGTGGAGTGGACTTATTAGATGTAAGGGAAAGAAGATCAGAAGGACCTTGACAATAACATGCTAAATTCCACTGTCAGGTATATTTCATGTTCTGGCTTGTGAAGAATGATTGCTGGGAGAATTGAACTCTTGAAAGTCCTATACCACAAATAGTGTTCCACAGCAATTGTTTGCTGTACATATTCAGTTAGATCTTTTTTTGTAAAAAATGTAAGGTTTTATTAGTATTTATTTTACTATTGTAACAACTTACCTTTACCTCTAGCTCCAGTTTGATGTGTTTTAAACATTAGGGTAATTTGTTTGATAGGGGTGATGGGGTGGGGAAGAGGTAGAGGATTTTCAAAAGGTTATGGGAAAACAGCAAGTAATAATCAGGATAAAGAAAGAAATGATGCTGTTATAAAGGAAACCAATGTTTTAAGAATCTTTTCCACATTTTTTCTTTGTTTTTATTTGGCCCTGTGTCTGCATGCCATAAAATACAAATAAAATAGTTCTACTTTGCTAGACAACTGGTCCTCTGAAGGACAAAGTATATTGTTAGAGCCTGGTATACAACTTTAAAAATTACATAGCAAGTAAAGCTCTTTTAAAGAAATAAACTGAACTCATTGTAAGAAAAATCAGGCTGTGCACAGTGGCCTGCACCTATAATCCTAGCACTTTAGGAGACCGTTGTGGGAGGATTAATTGAGGCCAGGAGTTCGAGACCAGCCTGAGCAAGAGCGAGACCCCATCTATACAAAAACTAGAAAAATTAGCCAGGCATGGTGGCGCATGCCTGTAGTCCCAGCTACTCAGGAGACAAGAGGATTGCTCCAGCCCAAGAGTTTGAGGTTTCAGTGAGCTATGATGACTCCACTGCCTGGGTGACAGAGCAAGACCCTGCCTCTCAAAAAAAAAAAAAAGTAAAATCATAAGTTATCTATGAATCAGTGCTGAAGCAGTATAAACGTATTAATAATAAAGTGTGTTGTATTTTGAAAAATGTTTTCTTTAGCTTTATAAGTACATGATAGCATTTGAGATAGCTGAGAAAATAATTCACATTAATTTGGCAAATTTGTATTGCATGCCTACTATTTTGAAAAATTTAATTTTATTCGTATGAAAAAGAAAACTATTAATAGGCAGCCAGAAATGAACTAGACATGACATTAATTTGAGTATATCTGAGCAAAAATTTACCAGAGTTATAGTGGCACAAACATTCTTTCCCTGTTCCTCATGATTTGATATTATATCCTCAATGTCTTAGTTGAAGGCACTCCATAAAAGAATTCCTTAATGGAGTCCCCCAACTCTGGCTCTATGAAGAAATCTGTGTGGTAGATAGCCATTTCCCCCTCTGTGCCAGTCCTTACAACAGTGTCCCCCCTCTCTCGCCCATTATTCCTGTGCTTTGGTGGTGTGCTCTTTCTGGGAAGTCAAAGTCGGCTAGTTCCGTGCCAGGTAGTGATGCACCTGGTTTTTACAACAAGTACAGAAAGCATTCCGCAGCAGCTTCCTGCTCCTTGCCAAAAAGGCAGTCTCTGGAAGCTAGATGGCAGTGTCCTGGTAGGGCAGTAATGGAACTGGAGAGGGTGCTGTCCAGGAACGATCAGAACTCTGATGGTAAGAGGAAAAATCAGGAGGCAGAGTGAGATGGAATCCTTTGTCATCTTCAGAGAAGATGATATTAGAGATTTATGGACTTAATTATTTCCCCCCTATTGCATTTCCACAAATCATTTCAGCATGTAGTAGGGTAGGGCTCCCAAAGCACTAGGCTTGTGGTGGGCTCCTCAGACTCAGAGTGCCACTCACATGTCTTTGACTCTACCTGATAGAAAATATTATTTTGTTTTTATTTCTTGACTTTTTCTCTATTCCCACCCACTTTATAAAAGGACAGTTATATCAAATTATTAAAACCAGAGCTCTTTGGAATGTAATATTTAGATTAGATTTCAGGAATAACTTTCCGACAGTGTTTATACTAGCATGAATTTACCTCAGTGTGTAATCACTAAGATCCTTTCCAGTGCCAGCATTCTCTAAGTCTTTGAGTTTCTCTGAAATGAAGAGGAATCTCCCTTGAAAAGTAACAAAAGAAATTAGATTGCACAGTCAGCAAGTGATTTATTGACTTTAGGGGAAGGGTTGGGAAGGGGATCTCCTATGTCTGCCATGCTTTTAAAGTAGTACTGCTTAAAGCAAGGGGTATAGCTGGCTTTTAATGTGAGGGAGAGGGGGTGTTTAACTATGGTCATGTTTAAAATGTTCAAATAGTATAGAAGAGTATTTAACACAGCTCCTAAGTGTCTTGGCTATCTTTTCTGAGCTTAAATCATGTGAACTTACCATTTTTTTGGCAATTTGTAGGTAAAAACTGTTAAGTATTGACACTTTCATGTAGTTCAACCTTTCAACCTAATACAGTTATATATGCTTTTAAAATACATGTGTAATACTTATAGTTTACCTTAAGCAATTATAATAGGATGTATCATCTTCATTAGTCCTCACAACTTCTCTGTGAAATCATACTATCGTTTTCCCCAAATGAAAAAATTGAGGTATGGAGAGGATTAGTTACTTATACAAACTTCTACAATTAGTAAGTAGAGGAGCCTAGGTACATATCCAGAGAATTTGATGTTCATCTATTCTCTTAACCAGAATAATAGGATCATACTAAAAGTACTGTTCTATAACTTGTGGAGCATTGTATCTTGGACAGTGTATCAGGGTTCTCCAGAAAAACATAATCAATAGGATATATAGAGAAATATAAGAGGGGAATTTTAAAAATGGGAATTGGCTCACATGATTATGGAGGCTGAGAAGTCCCATGATATGCTGTCTGCAACGTGGAGACTCAGGCAAAGTGGTGGTGTAATTCACTCTTAGCATGAATTCCTGGGAAACAAAGGAGCCCAAGGTGTAACTCTCAGTCAGAGGCTGAAGGCCTGAGAATGAAGGGGGTGGGGGGCAGAAGTGGGCCATTGGTGTGAGTCTCGGAATAAGAACCTGAAGCTCTGAGGTCCAAAGATGCACGTCCCAGCTCCTGAAGAGAACTTCTTCCTTTGCCTTTCCTTCACCTTTCTGTTCTACCTAGGTCCTCCATGATGGAATCCTGCCCACCCGCGTCGCTGAGGGTGGATTTCTTTATTCAGTCTACTGATTCAAATGTAAATCTCTTTTTAAAACACTCCTTTAACAGACACTCCCAGAAACAATGTTTTACCATCTATCTGGGTATCACCTAACCCAGTCAGGTTGACACATAAAATTAACCATCATACACATTTTCCCATCCCATACTGATAGTTTTTGTTTTTTTTTTTCCCCTGAGACAGAGTCTTGCTCTTTCACCCAGGCTAGAGTGCAGTGGTGTCATCATACCATCACTACAACCTCAAACTCCTGGGCTTAGGTAATCCTCTTTTCCTCAGCCTCCCAAGTAGCTGGGACTACAGGCTCAATCTACCACACCCAGCTAATTTTTTCTATTTTTAGTAGAGGTGGGGTCTCATTCTTGCTCAGGCTAGTCTTGAACTCCTGAGCTCAAGCAATCCTCCTGCCCCAGCCTCAACAGAGTACTAGGATTACAGGCGTGAGCCACCGAACCTGGCCTGATAAATATTCTTGTGCCATAATTCACTGATCCACTGATAGACATTTAGAATATTTTCATTTGTTTATTATAAACAGTCCTGTATCTTCATGTACTCATTTCTTTTACAGGATTGACTTCTAGAAGTAAAACTTTTGGATCAAAGGGTGTGCACATCTTAAAATTAAATAAATATTTTCATAATGCTTTCCAAAGAGGTTGTGCCAGTTTCTACCACTGAGTGCCTCTTACCCCATTCCTTTGCTAGCAACAGACATGATCAATCATTTAAAAATGTTTATCCCTTCGATTTTTTATTTATGTCATCTCTACCATTCCTCTGTGCCTTCTTCATTTTAGATTGTTTTTATATGAACATATGGGATAGAAGTATTGAACAACCTCTAAAATACCCTATGAGAGAATAATACTTAGATTTTAAAACATTTATTTAAATATTAAAATTATTTAGGGATAATTTTTTCATAAGTTAGAAATATGTATATTTTAAAATAAAGAACCAGACTGAATATTTATAGATATTTAAATGCTCTTAAGTAGATGTAATTTTCTTTACTATATTTACTATTTTCATCATTTGAGGATTTGGGTAGATTATGACTGAAATTATTTTGGAAAACACAAAGGCTTAAAAATTCACTAGGGGACAAACAGTTTCTCAAATTTTCTCTTTCTGGTTGCTATTGCAGGTGATTCTTCACTCTGAAAAAGGTGTATAAGTAATTTAACTAAAAGGCTATTGACATGAAAGGCCCAGCTTTAATCTTCATTTCCTTCAGGGGCACAGGTAGTAGCCATTCTTTACCTCCATTCTCTTCCACCAGGCTACAGGGGAGTATAATTTTCTGAAGTGTTCATTGTTATCTATTACAGCTGACTTATTAGAGGTTTAAACAGATTTATTATCATCTAACACTTTTTATAAATACCATACAGATCTAGAGCATATTATTACTTTAGATAAAGAAGCAACTCCATATATTTTAAGAGATATTTTTTACATTCTGTTTTGTTCACACTTCATGAACAAAGCTGCCTTCCTATTCATAAATGACCTAAATGTAAGTCTAAGTTTTAGTTGGGTCTTTAAAATTTTCCAAAGATTTAGAATTTGACTCTTTATCAACTATCTTTAGGGACTTCCTATGAAATATGTTAAATTGCACATTATTGGCTTATCTTTCCTTCTTTCTAAATTCCCCTTAAATGATAGGAAAAGACTCAAAACAGCATACGTTCACAAGCATAAAGAAGAAAGGAGAAAATAGCACTGAGGGTATTCAGTAGCATTTGAGTTGAAATTGATTCAGATTAGACACTAGAGGCATTTTTTTCTGAGAAAAATTACTAGCTTAAGAGAGGAGGCCTTAAATATTAATAGTTAGGTGCCTTATTTTTAAATATAAACAAATTGGCAAGGATCACCAGGTATTTGAGGAAAACCTTTTATATGAAAAATAAAAGGGGAAATATGGAGGAAAAACAAGGCATGAAGCAGAAGGAAATTGAAAAAAGTATATTGCCACCATTATGCAAGCCTAGAAGGCTACCTAGGGCGAATGTAAGACCCGTTGGAAATGTAAAATATAATGACAGAAATAAGCAATGATAGAAGGGTTAGAAGTTAAACTTCAAGACAGCTCCAAGAAAGTGTTTTTTTTTTTTTTTTTGGTTTTTAAGATAAAGATATTGTGCTGGATTTGTGTTGTGTCAAACTAGCTAAGCTGGAACTAAGTTCCCCAGAATCTCTTTTTTTGCATAATTCTTGGTTAGCATGGGCCATGAGGCATTTTGACTTTGAAAGGTAGAAGTAAAATTGCAGCCATATTCTTCTTATGCTTGGAAGTTTGAGAGAGGGACGTCCGGTACTAATGCAGCTCACAGGCATTGGCATGGACAGCAGCTGGCCTCCTTAGCTCCTCTTTTGTTTTGGCTTCTCCAAACCCTGGGCCAGACCCAGCACCAGATGCAGAGTCAACAGCTGCACGTAAATGGTTTAACTATGTTCACAGTTATACACAGCCAGATCTCTGTATTGTCATAGTCTGTATCATTTCTAATGTTCTCTGGTCAAATGCTAGCTGATACAGGATATTGTACCATAAGTAGGTGCAGTGAAGTAACACCTTAAAGGATGGGTTCCTGGCCGGGCGCGGTGGCTCACGCCTGTAATCCTAGCACTCTGGGAGGCCGAGGCGGGTGGATCGCTCGAGGTCAGGAATTCGAGACCAGCCTGAGCAAGAGCGAGACCCCGTCTCTACTGAAAATAGAAATAAATTATCTGGACAACTAAAAAAATATATATAGAAAAAATTAGCCGGGCATGGTGGCGCATGCCTGTAGTTCTAGCTATTCGGGAGGCTGAGGCAGTAGGATCGTTTAAGCTCAGGAGTTTGAGGTTGCTGTGAGCTAGGCTGATGCCACAGCACTCACTCTAGCCCGGGCAACAAAGTGAGACTCTGTCTCAAAATAAAAAAAAGGATCGGTTCCTGAATTAGTTCTGGGTTTTCCAGAATTGGTTCTCTGCTCTAAAATTAGATCTAATGGCAGTAATGACCCTGTTGCTGGTGGTAAAGGGTACACTGGTGGTCCACGGCATGCAGTGGGAAAATAGTTACTCTAATTACAGCCTGTAGACACTGGAAATCAGAAGGCAAGGCTTTGGGAAACTAAGTATTTACTATCACAGAACATTTTAGTGAAAAGAATAATGGGATAGGCTGGTCCCTTCAAAGTATACTGGGGGACTTAGAGAAGGAAGGCTTTAAATTCTGAGCTCAGAATCCAGATAAGGGAGTGAAAGCTTCTATGATTGCCCTAAAAGAAATCCTTATCTCTTATAGACAAAGGCAGAGATTTCTGGAAATCAAACCCAAAGTCTAATCTTGCAGGTGGCTGAATTACAATGCAAATTGAACTAGTCGTGTAGAGTCTCTTGTATTAAAGTTGCAACGTTGGGAAAAATGGAAAATTGAAAGTTGGGATGGGGAATATGAGCAGATTCCAGTGAACCTGGGTACCTTGAACTCCTCAATTATAATTCTACTGAGCCACCTTTGCTAGTCCTTCTGACCCTGTATGAGGGAGGTTAGTCTCCGAAAGCATCTGTAGTGGCTTCCCTTAGGGTAGTTGCCTTGCAAGAGATTCTACTAATCTTCCCCGGGACCTCCTTCACCACTTCTCATTGCTTCTGTACCTATAACCAGACTCAAATTCCAATAGCCCCAGAGGGTGAGGCAAGAAGATATATAAGTTATTGATACAGACTCACTAAGCTGATTCCAGATAGAAGGTGTTAGGTCAGACGGCTAGGAGTGATTCTTAACAGTTTATTAAGTGTGTTGGCTAAAAGCTAGACCAGAAGGTGGCCTAAACTAAGTGAAATTGAACTATTAATAGATGCCAAAATTTTATTTGTGTATTATAAATACATGTATCTAAAGGCTTAGGAAAATTGGGATGCTAGAGTGGATTTACCATATAAGTCTTGATCACACATGTGGGTCCAGATCAAAGCTATGAGAAATATATTCGTGATGGGAGCCTTATCACTCTTGAAGAGTTCTGTGGCTATTTGCGGTAAGCCAGTAATGACCGGGAACTGCAGCCATCAAATTGGCTCCCAGAATTCACTGGGAATGACAGAATTCCAGGGGGCAGAGGCAGGTAGTGGTATTAATTGCTAAGACAGGTTACTATAATGGTCAACAAAGCCAGTGCAGTAATCAAAATAGTCTGAGCTGCAGAGATCTCTGGTATTGGCTTGTTGATCATGGTATCCCTAGAACTGAAGTAGATGGGCAGCCTATTAAGTCCTCCTTGATTTGTATTAACAAAAAAGCTCTAGGTCTGGTGAACAGATATGTGACTTAGATGACCTCAATGAAGATTTATAGCCTCTCAACCAGTCCCCAGACTTAAGCCAATTCACAGACCCCTGTACCTTTGGATGAAGGAAAAGCCAAGTCCTCTTGAGGAAAGATCCTGCCACATAGCCAAAATTCTACTGTGAATCTCTTCTAGCCTTTACCCAAAGGACCTACAGTCATTTACCAGGGCACCTGTGCATTGGGGAGGGGTAAATAATTAGACTCTTTAGGGACTGGGTGACACTGGCTCTCAATCTACATGAATTCTAGAACTATGGTTCCCACTCCCTGGTCCACGGACCAGCACCAGAACCGGACCGCCCAATAGCAGGTGACTGGCAGGCGAGTGAGCGAAGCTTCATCTGTATTTACAGCTGCTCTCCATACCTGGTGCCAAAAAGGTGGGGGACCGCTGTTCTGGGAGACTCAAAACACCACCGTTTTCCATGAATTAATGGAGTTGTGGCTTAGGTCCATCTCACAGTGGGCCCTGAACCCACACTATCGTTATTGCCACATTCCTGGAATGCGTAATTGGAAATAGACATACTCAACAACCAACAGAGCGCCCACATTGTTTCCCTGAGCCATGGAAATGAGAGAAAGTCAAATGGAAGCCACCTAGAATGGTGTCTGCCTACCAAAATAGTAAACTATTTCCTGGCAGAATTGCAGAGCCACCATCAAGGATTTGAAAAATGCAGCAGTGGTGATTCTTACCAAATCCCCATTCAGCTTGCCTGTTTGCCTTTGAAGAAGACAGATTGATCTTGGAGAATGACAGTGGACCATCATAAACTTAATCAGGTGGTGATGTCAATTGCAGTTGTTGCTCTAGATGTAGTTTTGTTGATGGAATCCCTGGCTTTGATATGCAGATACTGATCTGGCATATGTTTCTTTTCTGTATACCTATTAGTAAAGACCATCAGAATCAGTTTGCTTTTGGCTGGCAAGGTCTAAAATACACCCTCTCTAACCTACCTCAGGACTATATAAAGCCTTACCATATCAAGCCTTATGCAAGGATCTGGATAGCTTCTCCCTTCCACACATTTTGCTCATGCCTTATATTTATTTGTACCATGCTGATTGATCTGGTGAGCAAGAAGTAACAAAACTCCTCTTGACAGTTTGGTAAGGTGCGTGCTTACCAGAAGATGAGCAGTAAGTTTCACAAAAATTTAGAGGCTGCCTACCATCTTGGTGAACTTTCTAGGGCTTCAGTGGTTTGGAGCATGTTGAGATACCCTTTCCAAGATAAAAGGCAACTTGTGTGAGCCCTCTCCCTTCACAAAGAGAGGGGCATTTGGATTTTAAAAGCAGCATGTACCTTATTTGATCTGAAATGGGGACTGTCCTCCTTTCCATGGGCCTTGTTCTACCTTATTACCCTAATCAGGAGCTTCAAAACCTACCCGTTTCTCTTACATTTAGTGTCTGGCATCTTTTCTGTCTGCTGTCTCTTACTAGATAGTATTTTATTTCTAGTGAGTCCTTCACTATCAGCTCTTCCCTGGTCCCTTTCCTTTTGTCTTCACTTATACCTTTTAACTCCAGAGATTGGTGATTTTTATTAGCTGCCCTCCTTCCTCTTTAAATCTGCATTTTTAAATTAAAAAGTTTTATATTCATCAACATAAATGTTTATTATAGAAAATGTAAAAGGTAATTAAAAGTTATACACATCCTATTACTTTTGTACAAAATTCATAGTATAGTAATATTTTTGATAATACTTTTTTACTTAATATAATGTGTGTGCTATTCATGTCATGAAATGCTGTTCTACACGTTTCATTGACATACTGTAATGTATTCATCTCTACTGTTGGACATGTTTTAGTTTCTAATATAATGTGTGAATCTATTTGTAATTAAATCTTTGATCCATGTTTTTTTAAATTCCTGAAATAGAATTGCAAGGTCCAGTGGGATATTTATTATTCAATTTTGGGGGTATTTTTTTTTTTAATAAAAATATGAAATACCCTGGGCTAGCCTACCAAGTAGCTGGGACTACAGTTGTGTGCCACCATACCTGGCCAATTTTTATTGTTTATAGAGACGGGGTCTTGCTGTATTGCCTAGGCTGTCTTGAACTCCTGGGCTCATGCAATCCTCCCACCTCAGCCTCCCAAAGTGCTATTATTACATTTTTTAGAAAATTCATTGCCAATTGCCTTCTTCCCAAGTTGAACTAATTTACATTCCTACCAGTGGTATAAGAAAACATCTATTTATTAACATCTATCAATACTGGATATTATTATTTTTAAAAAAACCTTGATAATATTTATCCCTCAGTCTTTTGAAATATTAATCTCCTTTCCCTCCTTTATTGGGGAATCATAATATACTTGGCACTTGTATTCATTCATTCAGTCAGTCATTTACTCATCCAATTGTGCTAGATACAATGGTGAGAAAAATGGAAGTAGGTCTCAGCTTGCTTGGAATTTAATAGTCTAAAAAATTAGTGTGCTTTATCACAACCGTGCTGGATTTATGCTGCTCTGGCCTTTTCTGCTTTAGAACTAAACATGATCAGGGATGTATTTGGAGCCTGTAATGAACCTTGTTAGTGTGGTGGTTATGCTACAGCTCCATGGATACTTGTGGTTAAACTAGAAATTAGCCGTTTATTATTGGCAAAAATACTGCGTTCACAGAGCTGTGAACCTCTAAGATTCCTGTCTTTTCCTCAAGTATTTTTATTGTTACATTCCACTGCTCCATTAAGTATTTTGGTCACTGTTCTTCCCAGGGCAAATTGTGTTTTAATGGTGTTTTATATGTAATATTTGAGGCTTTATGTGGTATTTTTTTTCTTCGAAGTATAGTTAGCCTAATCATGAGCTTATGCTGAGTATGTTTTTGGTTTCTTTTTTTTTTAGGTTGTCCAGATTTAAGATAATGTCTATGAGTTTTCAGGCTCCTAGGAAGTAGTTTTTGAAACACTGTATCTTATCTGCCTGCTTCTTCTGTAATTTAGACTATTATTCTTCTTAAATTGTAGTATTCTCAAATGACCAGTTATATTGTTGTTGTTTCATAATGTTGTATCAGTAGATGTTTCTTTCAGCTTCTTAGGCAGCTATTTAGTTCACACTTTAATGACTGAAAAGCATGAATTAATTGCCTGTTATATAGGATTACCTATAATAACTATCAGTTAGGTCTTAGTTTTCCAAAGTGATAGATGAATGTTAATTAACAGCAAATTAATGTTTATGGAAAAAGTGGTTGGTAACCTTTCCATAGTTTAAATGAAAGTTAATTTCTCTGTGAAATTTGCCCAGACTGGATGTTCAGTTTTTCAATTAATGTTACCGGTAAAAACCAAGCTTCCATGGAAAACAATGAATCTGCCTTAGGTATCCCTTCTAATGGTATTTAGTGTACTTTATTGAGTTCCTATTATACATTTTTTTCCCAAGAATTTCTGTTGAATAGAAGAGTAAACACAGGTTGATTTTGAAGTGTTTATTTGAACTTGTTTGTTTTGACTTACCAGTGTGTACCAAGGTTTGGTATTTTTGTTTACATACAATAAATTCACCATTTTAAAGTACAGGCAGTCCCTGAGTTACAGGCAACCCAATTTATGGCATTCGGTACTTGCAAATGGGCTCCCAAGCCTCCACATAAGGATAACTTACAATTAAATAATTAAATTAATAATTTGGGAACTAATTTCTTCTGCACATGTAAACAAGCCCTCATGGCATAAGCGGTTTGTTGGCACAGCATCTTTACACTAGTGGCTACTCTTACAGTGTATAGGGTCACTTATGCACACCATCAGTTTTATCTTAACTTTTATAGCCAAATACAGCAGTCAGTGGGGGGTTGTAAACCAACTTTAGTGACAATAATGTTAATAAGTTCTGATAACCCACTACCATCAGACCAGCCTGTCTTAACTTTTTTATTCAATTTTGTGAGTCTGTGTTTACCCTTATGACCAAAGCGAAAGTCCACTGTGAGTCCAGGTGAGCCTGCAGTGAAGAAAAAGGTGATTACAGTGGAAACAAAAGTAGAAATAATTAAGCATACAAAGAAAGGCCAGACTCCATCATTCATTGGGAAAGCATTAGGCTTCAGTTACTGAGCTTTCAGAACAATTATAAAGGATAAAGTGAGAATAATGGAACATGTGAAAGGCAGTGGGACAATGAAGGCATCAATTATTACTAAGCAGCATAGTGGATTAATTATTGAAATGGAAAGGTTATTATTGATTTGGTTAGAAGATCAAAATAAGCATTAACGTTCCTCTTAGCCTAGCATTGGTGCAACAGTAGGTGAGTGTTAACCTTTAATATTCTTTTTTGAAATTTCTCCTATTTAAACTTTTTGCATGAGTTTGTTTTTATGTTCTGTTTGTTTGAATTAAAAGAAAGAGCACAATATAGTTTCTGTAACTTATTACAATACAGGGGTATTGTATTATTAGTATTACACTGTATTATTCTTACATATGAACCATTATAGTATTATTATTATTGTTACCATATGCGTGCTGTTCATCAGGAATCCAAGTTACATACAAATCCAACTGTATACAATTTAATCATTTTTACTATGTTCATAAGACTGTGCAGTCACCCATATTTCTTTTTTTTTTTTTTTTGAGACAGAGTCTCACTCTGTTGCCCAGGCTAGAGTGCCGTGGCGTCAGCCTAGCTCACAGCAACCTCAAACTCCTGGGCTCAAGCAATCCTCCTGCCTCAGCCTCCCTAGTAGCTGGGACTACAGGCATGCGCCACCATGCCCGGCTAATTTTTTCTATATATTTTTAGTTGTCCAGATAATTTCTTTCTATTTTTTTTAGTAGAGACAGGGACTCGCTCTTGCTCAGGCTGGTCTCGAACTCCTGAGCTCAAGCAATCCTCTGGCCTCAGCCTCCCAGTAAGTGATGTTACTGTATGACGCTAGACCAGGGGTGTGGGGAACCTTTTCACGTTGGAAGCTGCATAAATTTAGCTGTAATCCAATAAGGCTGCACTCAAGAAACCTCAATTAGATATACTTAAAAAAGTACATTATTTTGTAAAAATCTAACTACTGTGTACTCAATAATTTAAAAAGTGAAACTATTTGTTAATTTTAAAGTTAACTAACCTTTTAATGACTTTGTTCTGTCTGCTTTTTGTTGGAAAGCATTTGATTATTTGGTTGCAGCACAGAGCTCTGCAGTTTCAGTTGATACTCTAGATGTACCCATCCAGAGACGCTCTTAAGTTCATTTATTTATGACCATAAGGGCATCTTGATTTGGGTTAGGTAGGAGAATGTAGATTCACAGCAATAAGTGGTTGAAAAACAAGAAAGCATTTTTTCGGGCATGTTGCCAAAGGTGTGGGTGTCCTACTGCACTTTTCCATGTTTCAACTGGATCTTTCTTGGCATCAAACAATGACTTTAAAATGTCATCTGCTGAGAGCTCAATCACTTCCATCTGTAGTTCTTTAGGTGCTCTCAACTAGGTGAGGCTGAAATGCTAATTTGAATGTGATGTCATGATTCTCAAAGTCGTGAAACTTTCATTGTATTCTCCAATTAAAAGGTCTATAATATTGGCTGGGTGCTGTGACTCACACCTGTAAACCCTAGCATGCTGGGAGGCCAAGGCAGAAGGATCACTTGAGCTCAGAAGTTGGAGACCAGCCTGAGCAAGAGTGAGACCCCATCTCTACTAACAATAGAAAAAATGAGCTGGGCATGGTGGTCTGCCTGTAGTCCCAGCTACTTGGGAGCCTGAAGCAGGAGGATTGCTTGATCCCAAGAGTTTGAGGTTGCAATGAGTTATGATGATGCTACTGCACTCTAGCCTGGGCAACAGAGCAAGGCCCAGTCTCAGTTAAAAAAAAAAAGTCTCTAACAGCTGTGTATTCATTCTTCAAATGATTTGCATATATCATCCTGCTCATCAATGACCTTTGCTAATTGGGGAAAATGTTCATCCAAAATTTCCTTTTGAAGAAGTGTTTTGAAAAAAGGTAGGTTTTTTTCAAAATGCTTAGCTTTTTTGCCACATATCGTATATAGATTTAGTTTTACATTGCAAAGACATATTCAAATGGTTTTTATTTGACATGATATCACACAGAAATGCTGCATTCCTATAAAAATCTTCTTTCAACAATTCACATTGCTGATTTTTTTCTTCATAAAATTTAACTATCTAGTCTCTCAAAGTTAAAATTTTGGCTAACACCTGTCCCTGCTATAGCCAAAGCACTTTAGAATGATATGGCAAATCCACACTGAATAGCTCATGCTTCAGCTTTAGCATGTCACGAAACTGATGATGCCGTGTTGCAGTTGCATGGATATAGTTAACAAATACTTATAACTTGTTGCAAAGTGTCACTTAAAAAGTAGTTTTAGTACAGATTTTGCTGATATAAGATACAGTGAAAAGAAATGAGAGCATCTGGATCTTTTAATACTTTTTTTATCTGTGCAATAAACCCTCAGGTTTTCTTGTCATGGAAGGTGCACCGTGTGTACATACACTCATTAAATTTACCAAATTCAGTCTAACATCATGACATTTATCTTGGAAGTGTTGAAGAGATCTCTTCCCTGTGTTCTGTTCACAAGAGTGCCCAAAGCGAGTGACTCATCATAGCAAAGAAAACCTTCTGTTATGACCCAAATGAAGTATAAAACCAGCACCAAGTCAGAAGTATCAGTTGATTCATCCAAAGCAATTGAATAATACATATTTTCATTTTGAAGTATTGCATGAAGTTGTTCTGTTTAGTTGAAGGCTAATTCACGCTGCCGATCAGTTATGGTTCTCCTTGAAAGGCAGTTTTTTGTCCTTTGAAATGTTATTGAGGTCTAAGCGTCCTACAACTTTGACATGCATTCTTTCATATCACTGAATGGCTTTCCTTTTTTCCCAAGTGTATAAGCTACTTTGTAAGTTGCTTCAGTGACATTATTTCCAGGTCTTATTGCTGCCTGAAAGAATTGTCTTTGCTTTTGCTTTGCATCTTTTAATTTCTGCAATACAACCTTTCATGCCTCTCCCTCTAATTTAAAATATTTGTGGTCCTTATGAGTGTTATAATGCTGATGAACATTGAATTTCTTTACTGTTGATGTTGTAGTATCACAAAGCAAGCAAATCATCTTATCTTTAGCAGAAACAAGATAATATTGTAATTCCCAATCCTCATTAAAAAAAATCTGTTTTCTTCAGCATTCTCTTGGTCTTCTTTGGCATGATGAGCTGTTAAGCAAACAGAATTAAAAATACCGTCCAGCTGGGCAACTATTCACAAATTCCACTTCAAACAGAAGCACAGTGCACCGTTATCAAAAGCTGATAACAAACTGGTGTACTCAACCCCCATAAACTCTGTCTAGCCAGCCTTGTGCGGTAGTGGTGCCAGTCAGGCGGGGGAAGTTAGAACTAAATCATGAGCATAGCAGCCACCAATTTAGCCCTTATGGCTTACTAATGTTCTAACTGTGCTGTTCAATCTGGGAGGATTATTTTGTTGAAACTTATTTCATTCTTTGGTATTTTAAATATGTTCATTTTAAAAATAATACAAAAGATGAACAACAATGTATTAATGAAAATAAAGAGATTTGTCCTGTAAAATTGGGATTTGGTCAAAAGTTGCACTTAAGGACCTAGAGGTCCACATGTCGCCTAAGGCCACAGGTTCCCTACCCCTGTGCTAGACACATGGCTCTCCTACAAACATTGATTGCATACCACCTAAGTGCCAAACATTGTAAAATATTCACAGGTACAAAGTCTTTCCCTTCTAGTGAGTGATAAGTTAAAGAGATAATTGTTTTGAACTGAAGACGTGTGTGATGGTAGAGGAAAATACAGAGTACTATTAAAGTACATAGTAGTTGTGCCTAGTCTAGACATGGGGTAAGTTTGTCTGTAGGCATCTGGGAAACATGATACCTGAGTTGAATCCTAGAGAACATAGGTGATGTGACAGGAAGATAGGACACATGGATTGGAGAATAGGATTCCAGGATGAGAGAATGCCATATGTAATTAGCTCCATAGATCAAAGAGGAAAAAAATGTTCTGTTCCACAATCAATAGTTTAAGACAAGAAGAAGGGAATGACAGATGAGACTTGGGAGAGAAGCTTTGGTGTAGTCAAAGATGACCATACATGTCGTGCTTGGATATTTACACTTGGTTCTCCAGGAGAATTTTAGCCATTAGAGCATTTTAAGGAGGAGAATACTATTGTCAGATTACTTATTATTTTAGAAAGATCATTCTCACTGCAGTGTAAGCAATATTAACACTGGATGTAGGAAGGTTTCTTAGAAAAGGTTGTTGAAATAATCTAGGCAGGATACAATGGAATTGAAAATGTAGAAAGTAGATGATTTGGAAACTCTTAAGGAGGTAGAATTGATAAGAAGTGGCAGATGGACTATAGACGAAGAAAGGGTTGAGGAAGACATCCAGTTTTCTGGCTTGAGCATTGGAGGTGAATGATACTACTATTGCTTGAAATAAGAAAGAGAAGAGGAGGAAGGGAAGGAATAATGGTTTGAAACATGTTGAATTTGGGATCCTTATAATATATTCAGTTGGAGACTCCATTAGAAAATTGAACAACAAGGTCTGGAATTTGAGAGAGTGTTCTGTTGGCGATAAAGATGGGGGGTGGTCATTAGCATATGGCAACCAGTATATTATCTATAAAGTTCTCATGATTACAAAACTAGAGTTAGAGCTCAAAGCTGGTGATTCCATGTCACATCAGTGTGTTTATTTCTGTAAAATACTTTTGAAACAAAGGAGTGACAAAATAGGGCAGAAGTTAACATGCAGTATGTCTGTATTCTGAAATAACTTGAAAGGAGTAGGAATGAAGGTGATGAAGGTAAGAGATCTGTTGCTTCAGAAGTTCTGCCTGTTGACCAGCAGAGGGCAGTCGATCTTGAAGCTAAGTATTTTTCTGTCCTGTGTTCCCCTTAAGGCCTAGAAGCTCAGGTCTTTTGAATATAGATTTTTGGGGTTCTTGTTACACTGAGTCAGGCATCCAAGGAAGTTTTATTTATCATTGCATCTGAAACTTAGAAGATATTCAGTTTTTGTTCTGAACCCAGATCTTCATTCCAGCCCCTATTCCCCATGTCTAGTCCTTGTTTCCTCCTTAATGCTAAAAAGACTTGAGTCATCCCTTGAGAGCTGCCATGGTGGCATGAGTTTGGGGACTTAGTGTAAGTCAAGTCAGGTAGAGAGTCAGAGAAATGTAGCAAATCTGCTTCCCAATTCCTGTCTCTATTAAAAATGCCTCTTTCTGTGCTTGTTTAACTAAGAGTCAGGGGCACATTTGTCTTTTCTTAGTCTTACGATTCAGGGAATAGAATGAAAGAGATTGACTTTTAGTTCTAAAGACAATATCGATAAGCTTTCTTGGTTCTGTAAAGCAGCAAGCTCTTCCACTATTTGATTTGAGGGGTGTAAGGAAAAACTTCTTGTCCCTGGATATATCCTTATCCACCTGCCACCATGTCTGAAATGCCCTTTAGTCTACTTTTTAGCTTTAGGCATTTGAGGCTCCAATAAAATTCAAAAATTTCACTGAAAAGGACAAGATAAGTGTGGCAGCATTGTTTCTCTTGATTTGGCTAACCAATGATTTAGTAAGAACTTCAGAGAATAGGACATGGGCGGGAAAGTTTAACTAGTTTTAACTAGGGGATGGGAGAAAAGGTCCTGAGCTAGGATTACACTGTTTCCTGTTTATAAACCTTCAGTGCCTCCCAACTGACTAATGAATTCATTGTGATAATAGGGCCAGCGTTTATAGAGGGTATACTCTATGCCAGACACTGTTTTCATTTAATCTTCAAAGCAACCTTATGAGATAATTGCTATTGCTATCTCTAGTTTACAGATTAGAGAACTGAGGCCCAGAGAAGTTAAGTAATTTGTCTGAGACCACTTGTGGAGGGGACAGCCATTGTTTACCACTGTGCAGTTCTCCCCCTGTATCTCATGCTGCCCAGCACAGTTCCTTGCTCATTGTAGGTGCCCAGTAGCCCAATTCAAAATGTGGAGAAACAAGTGAAAAAGCTTTTAAAGGTTTTACTTCACAACACCTGTTCTGTTAAGTTGAGGGTATAACAAATTGGGATTACTGGTTATTTTTAGTTCTTGTCATTCTCAAAACTGTAATTTCTCTGAAATTGGTAACTGATGATACTCATTTTTTACTCATTTTTTTCTTATTACAGCAAAAGAGTTCCTCAAAAGTTTCATTATAAAAACAAGAAACTTTGTTTAGTGACATAATTTTAACAAATTAATGAAGGCTAACTTAATTGACCTGACAGTTTTAGAGTATGTTAACATTTAGGTTTGATTAGGCTTCCCAGGGCATTTGTTGTGAACTTGGTACGTGAAATTTTTCTTTCAGCTTTCATTTTACCCTCTTTTCATCCAGGTGAAGAATCTAGATGAAGGAATATCCTTACATAGAAAGTCAAGTGGAAAACACTCTAGTTCAGCAATAAACAGAACATTGTCACAAGAGGTTTTTCTTTCTTCTTACAGACTCTTAGTCCTTAACTACTTTAGTGTTGTTTGGCATTGACAGTGTAGTGTGACCAGAAGTCAGCGCTGGTCAGCTTTGGAGAAAGGACTTGGTGGAATGGAGGAAAATTAAACCTGATGGTGAAAAGTTAGGTTTGGTTTTTATGGCTCTAAGTTATCAGTGCACTGTCTGTCTTTTTGCTGCGGATAATTGAGAGGTAGCTGATTATCTGGCCAGGTCATTATAAAACTCACAAGTCAGAATTGTGGACTTTCCCAAATCATAAGCACAGGAATAGAAATGCTATATATTTTATATACAGGTTCAAGAAAGATTGACTTTCTAAAGGAGTCACTATTTGGGGGAAGAGAATGCTATCACCTTTGTAAAGCTGTGAATTATGAAAGACATTTCTGTTGGGTTACTGAATGTCCCTTGGGGTTTGTTTCATTTATAACATTGCCTCAGGCCTTCTGCTGCATCCTGTTGGAATGACCTCCTTTTCAACCCTGTGCTGGCAGCTGTAATACGCTCTTTCCTCTAGATCCTTCAGGCTTGTCACATGACAAACATGAACTGTGACCCCTTTGTTCCTTACCCAGATGATTAGGTCTCTTTATTTTTTTTTTTCTGTTTAGCAATTTTGCCTTATTTTTACCCCCACCTCTTGCTTCCATTTTAATTTCCTCCTAAGACAAGGTTTTTGTAGCAGTCTAATTTTTTTTATTGAAGTGTAACATCAGTATGAAAAGTACACACATTATAAGCTCACTGAATTTTTTTCACAGCATGAACACACTCATATAGACAGTACTTAAGAAAGGAACATCACCAAAACTCTAGAAAACCTCGATTCCCTTCTGACTACTTCTCATCTCCCCCAGGGGAACTCACTGTCCTGGCTTTTCTAGCTTTGCCTGTTTGGGGACTTGGTAGAAATGGAATCATACAGTATGTATGTCTTTTTCATTCAGCATCTTTGTAATATTTTTCCATGTTATGTTACACAGTTGTTATTGCTGTGTAGAATTTCATGATATGAATAATCTACTATTCTACTTTTAAAGGGCATTGGGATTATTTCTAGTTTAGGACCATTGTGAATAATAGTGCTAAACATTCTGGGTATTTAAATAGATGTGGAATTGCCAAAACATAGTATTCATCTAGCCATTTAGTTTAAAAGTTCATAGAAAACACTAAACTACTCATTTTAGGCAAACTCCTGGTAAGAAACATTTGTAAACATATGTAGATTCAGCTTTGGCATAATATATCTAATTTATGGCTAAAGAAAGTACCTTTTATTAAATGTACTGTAGTTTTAAACAGATAACTCCTGTAAATAACAAAATTGCCACTCATTGCCAGTTATACATTTCACTTTCTTCCTAATGTGTACTTTTTATTCAGTTTTCCAAAGCTGAATTGTTGGGCCCATTCTGCAAAACTCTTATGAAGATATTTGGATGGTAATAATTTACAGTAGTCAAGATTGCATCTGAATTAAATCACCTCTGAGTAGCAATGCTAGCAGAGAAGGATGACATTCTAGTGCTTCACTGCCATGCTTAGCCGAAGTTCCAGAGGCTGACATTTGTACTTGTACCAATTGCATTCATTACCAAGAACCCTGCAGAACTAGTGAGAGACTGGCCCTATGCCGTAGATGGGCTCCAGGATAAGTAACCAAACAGTTGTGCAGCAGAGACCAATCTTTTTTTTCCTCTCTCTTAAAACATAGACCTTCTACAATTTGTAACATGGATGCTTATAAACAAGTTTAACCTAATGAGTATAAAAATATGATTGTGATATCATCTTTTTCAAAAACTGGGTTGTATCTTTTAAGAAAATTTTATTTGACCATTAGATAAAGTGTTCCCCAAGTCATATTGTGAACATGCATGGAATTAAGTTGACTGTTTTTGACCATGGTGTTTTGGAGACTTTAAAAGATTCTCCTCACCTCCTTCAAAACAACCAAAAAAGTGGAGGGAATACTTAAGATTTGATTATAAAAGGACAGTAACAGAACCAGAAGATTTGCTTCCTGTCTTTTCTTATATAAGTCTATTGGGTGGATAAAGGAGAGTTGCCAATCTTATTGAGATGTTTTTTGAAACAAAAGATGGTAAAAAGAATTAAAGAGTAAAGAATTTTATTTTTTATAAAACTATCTTTTGAGAATTCTCTTTCTTCCAAATAAAAAATTGTAGTGTATTTGCATATTGATATTTAGAGAGCTATGTATTTACATATTGTTATTTAGAAAACTATCTTAATACAGAAGTATTGGGTTTCATTCATTTTTAAATGACATAACTCACATTGGTTGTTCTGTTTTAAACCAGTACATTCAAATCAGAGAATATTATTGATAATCTATGTTGTTCTGTGTATTCTGCTAAGCCCTAGAGGAGACAGAAACAATAGTCGCTGTCCTCAGAAAGCGTATGGTCTAGTGAGTGTATGGTGGTGGGAGCATATAGATTACTATACTATAAGGTAAGGTAACTGCCACAGTGAGAATTCTTTGTGGGGAGGGGACAGGTAGACCCATTTGAAATGGTTTTAAAAGATGAGTAGATGGGCCTAGTAGAATGGCTCCTTCACTGATCAATACCTCTTGGCAGAGGAACAGTGTGGCTGGAGTTAAAATGCTTTGTAAAGGAGCAATGGGAAGTAAGGCTGGAGGGAAGCCAGGGTGATGCGTTTATATAGATATCCACCTGATATGGTGGATTATATAGCACAGTAATTAAGGGCACGCACTTTAGATGATATTAGAAATTGAGTCCCAGCTCAATTTTGCTTTGTGACCTTAAACAGATTGCTTAACCTATCTACACTCAGTTTCCTCCTTTGATAAATGGGGACAGCACTCATATGACTTGCTGCAATGCTGTATAAAAGAAAAGAGATACATGTGAAAAGTGCTTAACGTAGTTCTCAAGTAGCTTCTCTGGACAATGGGTAACCACTGAAGATTTTGGAACCATGGTATGGTTGGATCTTAACCATGCAATGCTTTTACTGTTATTTTCATTATTGACATACAAAAGACTGTACACATTTAATTTGATAGATTTTTATATATGCATACACCTTTGAAATCATCACCACAATCAAAATAATAAACACATCTATTGCTCCCAAAAGTTTTGTATGAGACCTTTAAAGAGGAAAGTCTGGCCTGCAATGTGCAGGAAAGAATGGAGCACAGTAGAGCCTGGAAGTGGAGAAGTCGGTTCAGAGGCTATTGCCATGGTCCGGGTAATAGAGAAAGAGTGGATGAGGTCATGAGGGTATGGTGGCCTTTTGAGACGGGGCTGCTGGGGGACACAGTAGAGTCTTCATCTTTATGTTCTCTCCAGCACCCGGCCCAGGGACCAGAGGACAGTGGGCGCATACATACTATAATTTCTCTTTATGAAAGATTCCTTATTTTAAACTGCTTCTCCTTTTATTCTGTTTAGGGGTTAAACCTTGCTTCTGGGACATCCAGCCTGACCACCACCAAACAGTTACTCCGTCCAAGAATCACGAGAGTCTGCCTCAGGGACTTGATATTCTGTATGGAACAGGAAAGGGAGCTGAAGTATTCTCGAGCTCTATACCTTGCCCTTCTCAAGTGACTGCTCCACTCTCCATCCCGATCCTTGCTGTTTACTGCCAAAGAAGACATAAAGAGCATTGTTGCACTCACTGTCCTGAAATTGCAATTTGTGGAAATAATCACCAATATGGAAGATCATTGTTTACAGTTATAAACTTATTAAGTCTTACCTATCCATCCCATGGTGTTCTTACAGACTAGAATTCATCTTTGTTTTCTGAAAATCAGTTATGAAATGCACTTTACACAGAAGTAGGCATTTGTCTACCTGTGCATTTAATTACAGCAAGTGAAGGCCCTGTTTGTTACTACCTGCTTCGTTTGCCAGATTGTAACAGGTGAGGTGTCTTTCCCTAATTCAGCCTGCTGTGAGATGCAGGAGAAAGGAAGAGTCACTGCAAGGAAATGTAAGAAAAATACATTTCATCCTGTACTGAACCAGTCTCAAAGTATGTTAGGTTGTCTGGGCTGGAATCAGAAGTTGCTTAGCTAACTATGACAGTCACCTTCTGTAGTTGAAGGTGACTGACCACAAAGTTGGGCCCATGATGACTGGTCAACTGAGTCCCAGTGTTGTCAAAATGAGACAAGTGGGGATAGATTGCGCCTGGAATTGCTAATTCTCTGGTTCATAACACCATGTGCTGCTTCCGATACCAAGTGACGGGACATCTTTGTCAGCCAAACCTTAAAATTGAAGCTGTTGATGTGTACCTCATTGAGAAAATGGAAAAGGTGGAAAGGATTGGAAGGAATGATGGGGTGTTGCATTCAAACTGATGAGGGAAGGTGAAAATGGAGTCATAAAATGGGAACTGTGCTGCACGTGCCCAAGGGGAGCAGCGGTGGGGTTGGAATTCCAGAACAACTGGTACATGTTTTGTTGATGGGGGGGAAAAAAAACCACAGCTCAACCATAAAGGAAAATGTACCAGATAGGATCTTGCTATATTGCCCAGGCTAGTTTTGAACTGGTTTCAAGCAGTCTTCCCAAGTAGCTGGGACTGGTCAAATTACACTATTTCAAAAGGAAGAAGTTATTTTTTATTTTTGTTTTAAATCCCAAGAAGGATGGTATTTGTAATTCCTTCTCTCATAATATCTTTTAGTTACCCTAAGTTTTAAGCATCTTGGTGTATTTAAAAATCCCAATTGATGATTAAAAAATTTTAACAATAGAACTCCATTTTGGATTCTATCCTTAAAAGGTAATGTCAGTACCTCACTGTTGGGAATCTTGGCTTTAAATATGAGAAGCATGTTATATATATTCATGTGAGGAAGATGATGGGCAAAGTAAATCCTCTTTAAAAAAATATTCCACCTGTGTGGAATGAACCTGGTGAAAAATAATAACTAGTTAGAATCACATGCAGAAAGAATGATTAAATCCTCCAAAAAGGTTTAAAAAAATGGGAAATGCTGTGCTTTTTGGAAACAGAATTCAGAGGTAGAGAAAACCACCTCAAGTATATTACTCATCATCCTGTTCTTCCCATTGGGACTGTTATGGCCATATTATACACTATAGTAAATTTTAAATGGGCCACATTTTTTGTTTTAGCAAGTTATTATGTAAGATGCTATAAATTATGTATATGTTAAGAGTACTTTAAGAAGAGATCTATCCGGAAAGTCGTTTTTGTATATTTAAATGCTTAGCTTTATTTTTTTGTAAAGTGCAGCATACTCTCATATTTGTGTATAATCTTATTGATCAGATGTTTAAAATTATTTCAAATACTTCATTAAAATAATTATTTTACATAAGAATAACTTTGCTCAGTCACTGACTTTGAAAACAATTGTCATTAGTAGTCAGTCCCTGAAGTGCTTAAATCTTCTGGGCAGTGAATCTTTCTTGGCTCTGATTGTTAGTTACTTTGGAGCCTGGGCATTTGGATTCCAGAAACTCACTTCAGATCCAGGTTGCTATAATATATCACTTTCTTTGAAACAGTTGTAAATTTGCGTGCTATTTGACTCACAAAGTGAAGCATATTTATTAAAGCTTTTCTTGGCCCATCAGGGTTTCCTTACTAGGGTATTCTTTTTCAAAATTTATTTTCACTATACATTTTTAAACTTCTTGTTAAGTGTATCTTACACAGAAAAGAGTAAGTGTGTCTAAGGTATTCTTCCACTCAGTTTGCAAAATGGTGGCTTTGGAGTAGATTTGACCTATGAATCCATTCTCCTGACTCACACAGTATTACCAGTGTTTTAATTCACAAGAATCTATATATACATTTCTTTTGAAATATTAGATCGGGAATAACTAAGTTTACCCTTTTGTATGACAACAGTCCACTGGAGCAAACCAGTAGCTATCTACTTTAGATATGGGGGCATATGTTCACCTTCTCTTGCCTGATTCTTTAAGCATTGGACTTTGTGACCCTCTGCCTTCAATATTTGTCTTGGGTGATGAAAACAGTGAAAGACGAAAGTGCCAGAAATTCTCCATCTATTTACTATTTTTAAAGAAACTTTATTGAGGCATATTTTACATATATTTGCCCATTTCATTCATTTACTTTTAATATGACTGCCCTTTTAAATGGTTTCCTGCTGAACATCTTTGAGATTCTTCTTTTTAAAAAAAGCGAAGCTTGACATTTCTTTTAACTGCATTTTAGGTAAATTTTGTTTTGTTAGAATTTTGGCAAAACTTTCTTTTCTTTTTTTTTCTTTCTTTCTTTTTTTTTTTTTTTTCCTATTACATGCCAGTGCAGGAACAAAACTTTGCTTAGAATTAAGACCATTTATACTAGTTATGTCATGGTTGCAGCAGAGGATACATGCAATGTTAAGGCATATTCTTTAGAAAAATATGGAACCAGGCCGGGCGTGGTGGCTCACGTCTGTAATCCTAGCACTCTGGGAGGCCGAGGCGGGCGGATTGCTTGAGCTCAGGAGTTCGACACCAGCCTGAGCAAGAGTGAGACCCCGTCTCTACTAAAAATAGAAAAAATTAGCTGGTCAGCTAGAAACAGAAAAAAATTAGCCAGGCATGGTGGCGCAAGCCTGTAGTCCCAGCTACTCAGGAGGCTGAGACAGAAGGATTGCTTGAGCCCAGGAGTCTGAGGTTGCTGTGAGCTAGGCTGACGCCACAGCACTCTAGCCTGGGCAACAGAGCAAGACTCTGTCTCAGAAAAAAAAAAAGAAAAATATGGAACCAAGATCTCAGGCTGATTAGGTTGGACTTTATCTCTTTGCCTTTGTACAATGAACCAACTAAATGTTTATAAAACTTTGTCCTCAACAAGACTCAGGGATTCTGCAGGAGATGAAAGTATAATGTCACATGTTTTGCTTTTAGCATCCCCTTCAATTTCAAGCACTTTCATAGCCTCTCTGAACCGACATGACTTTTTTATTTTACACGTGGGTATGATTTACATCTGACATCAACATCTTTTTCTCTTTTTAACACCTCATACTATCTTCATATGCATTTTGTTTGTATTGCATTTATTATGCATTAGCTTTTTCACTGAAGTTGTTTCACCGGTTGGAAATTGGTCCTCGGTAGAATATTTTTGTCATATTTTTCTTTTGGGTAATATTGAAAGACTGTGCTGTGCAAACAAAAAACCTGGTGTTCACCACTGTATACCTAAACACTGGCTGGTTAGGGGAAGGAACAGATACATAAAGTAAGAGGCTCCGAGTCTGTGTGCCACATTGAATATCTGTGGGAAGAAAATATTCCCAGGGAACTCATTTTAAGACTTCTGACTTTGTTGGTAAACCTGATGAGAACAATTTTAATGGCAACTCTTTTAAACTAATAATGTCAGGTGGACGTGTCTGAGTTCTGTTATTACAGGTGGTATTGAGGCAGCATTGCCTGTGGGTAAGAGCACGCTCTGGCTTCCCATCTCTGGCCTCTTACCAGTGTGTGACCTTGGGCAAATTATTTAACTTCTCTGTGCCTTTGTTTCCTCATCTGTCAACAACTGTACCTACCTGGGAGGTGACTGGAAGGATTTAATTGTCATATGCAAAGCACTTAGAATAGTGCTTTCCATTTGAACAGTGCTAGAACTTGTAGTAAACAGCACATAGTCACACATGGGTTAATGACAGGGATACGGAGAAATGTGTCATTGGGTAATTTTGTTATTCGAATATCGCAGAGTATACTTCCACAAACCTAGATGGCAGAGCCTGCTACACGGCTAGGCTGTGTGGTAGAACCTATGGCTCCCAGGCTGCAAACCTGTTCAGCATGTTGCTGTACTGAATACTGTAGGCAGCTGTCACACAATGGTAAGTATTTGTGTATCTAAACATACCTAAATACAAGGTACAATAAAAATACAGTATTACAATCATGTGGCACCTGACTGTATGTTAGTGGTTGTTAGATTCTGGCGTAGAATGGCGTAGCTCTACTTCTGCCCATCTCCAGTACTGTATTATATTGATGAAGGTCACTGCCTGAATGCCTTGGTATCTTATTTAAAGAGTTCACAGATCCTGTGAAATTCTTCTGTATTGCATTGGGGCTTGAGGGATGGATGGGAGGCTGGAAGGAGAAAGATATGATAACAGAGTGGAGCCGTTTGACAGAGTAATTTTCATGTTCATGGCTTTGCCTAATAATAAGTTTCCTGTAGGATTGGAAGCAGTGAAGAAGCCATGCCATTACTTCCAAATTTTTAATTGAAAACATTGTAGATACATGGTGAACATTCAAGCAGTATAAAAGGGCATACCAAAATCATTCTCTAGACCACCCCAGATCCCTCCCCAGATCTGCCCTCCCTAGATTCACCTACTTTTACCAGTTTCATATCTCTCTTTTTTTTGCAAAATGCAACATTGTGTTCCAACAGTTTCATATATCTCTTTTCAGCATAGACTAGATACAAGCTCATAGTTGTATATTCCCCCTTTATTTGCATATGACAGCATATTGATCTATCCTTCGCCATTTTCAAAATCCCATTGTTCCTAATTCAATTTATACTGTGTTCCAGGCCAGGAGTCCTGGTAGAATCTTTCTGTAATCTTTGGGAAAACAACACATGAGTTTTTTCTCAAGGGATTTAGTTGCAGATTTTCTTACTATTTTGTAAATTTTACTATTTCGCTCAAAGAATCCACTTATGTCTGACTGTGTGAACACTGTTCCTCTACAAAGAGGCATCATGAAAATCAACAAGGTGAGTAGAGATTTCCTAAGGCGGGGAGGGAGGAAGGGGGGAGGAAGAAAAGTCATTTAAGGGAAGGTTTGAGTGTTCCAGTTGTAATTATAAATAAGTTTCACTGACAGCATCCTCCCACCATGCGCACTAACATCCTGAAAACCAACCTGAATTTTGGATCATTCCAACCTCTGTAAGATTTACATTCTTTGTTAAAAATTATGGATAAGAATAGGGATGATCTAAATCTGACGTTCCTGATTGTATGGATGCCTGATACCAAAAATACTCATTTAGCAAACTTGTAAGAGTTTTCTGTACATGAGGCACTATGGAAACGTGATGTATAAGGCACAGTCCACATCCTGAAAGGGCTCTCTGGGCAGAGAGATGAGATATGTATGTAAACACACTCACGTAAAGTAGCACATACTCTTCCAAGGAGGGGTGTAAATAGTGGCTCTCATGGGACTCTTAGGAAAAAGATCTGCCAAATGGAACAATTACGTTGAATAAAGCAATGAAATTTGATCTCAGCTATGAGAAAAAAAGGAATAAGATTTTTTAAGTCACATATTCCAGGGTCTTCTAAGGGAAAAGATTGAGAGGCATAAAAGGATAAAGTATGTTTAGGGAAGAGCATGTCTTTGCTGACTTCGAGAGTCACATAGGGGAAAAATGGCAGATAATTTTGGGAATGTAACCTGGGGCAATTAATATATTTACATTATCAGAAATTCAGAAAGTATCAAAGAACATGCAGTAAAGTCCCCCACCTTTGTTGCTTGGATAAATTCTTCACAGTTGTCAGCCGCGGTGGCTCATGCCTGTAATCCTAGCACTCTGGGAGGCTGAGGCAAGAAGATCGCTTGAGCTCAGGAGTTCAAGACCAGCCTGAATAAGAGTGAGATCCCATCTCTACTAAAAATAGAAAGAAATTTGGCTGGGCAACTAAAAAATAAAAAAATTAGTCAGGCATAATGGCACACGCCTGTAGTCCCAGCTACTTGGGAGGCTGAGGCAGAAGGATGACTTGAGCCCAGGAGTTTGAGGTTGCTGTGAGCTAGGCTGACGCCACGGCACTCACTCTAGCCGGGGCAACAAAGCGAGACTCTGCCTCAAAAAAAAAGAAAATCTTCACAATTTATATTTCAGAGAAACTATAGAAGAGTTAGAGGAGTTGCCTATAAGCTTTTATCTCCCTCAGAGATTTTCCCTTGATTATAAGAGTGATATATTCTCATTGAAAATTTGGAAAATAAAAGTTTAAGAAATTATAAAAACACATGTGGCACTGCTAATATTTTAGTGCACTTCTTTCTACTCTTTGTGCTAGATTTGTAAATGTTTTAGATCATGCTGTTGATCCAGCTTTGTGTCTTATCCACATACCATTGGGGATGCTGAGAAAAATGAGAAGAAACACACTTTTGAATTCTGTCCCTCAAAGTGATGTTGAGGCCATGTTTCTTGTTTCCTCAAATAGCATGCGAATTGGTTTAAAACGCTTTCAATTTGTTGTCCTTGGGAGTGAATTGAAAGTACCCATTTAGCCTCATCATTACTCACATGGTCCTTTGCACGATAAGATAATGTGGAAGGAAAACTGCCACAGTTCTGTGCAAATTGTTTGGCAGATGCAAAGCTAGATTAGAGATGTAACCCTTGAGGTTTAGGCTGTAGAACTGATAACGTCTGTTTGTAACATTAATGGAGGTTTTGCCTCAAGATGAAGAAAGGTAAGGACTTGCTGCTTGGCTTCTTGACAAAATCTTATGTCTTAGGCCTCCAAATCCCTAAATAGAAGTGTGAAGTCGTGCTGGGGGGGTTCTCCAAGAAACCCTTATTTTTTTTATTTTTGAGCCAGAGTCTCACTGTCGCCCCAGCTAGAGTACCGTGGCATCATCATATTTCACTGCAACCTCAAACTCCTGGGCTCAAGTGATCCTCACAATTTGGCCTCCCAAAGTGCTACGATTACAGGCGTGAGCCACTACGCCCGCTAATTTTTCTATTCTTTCTAGAGATGGGGTCTAACTCTTGCTCAGGGTGGTCTTGAACTCCTAACCTCAAGCAGTCCTCCCGCCTCGGCCTCCCAGAGTGCTAGGATTATAGGCGGGAGCCACCACATCCAGCTAAAACCAAATGAATTCTTAAAGTAGAGGGTTATTGCCTCTCACACTAAGGGGAGGAAGACAATCGAATAAATGGTGCATCGTGTCTTCCGTGCCCTCTGCCATTATCAAAAAACATGCACGGTGCTGGGCCAGACCCCAGTGGAAAAACAATATGAGCGTTACTGTTGATCTGTATTGAGCTATATCAGCTTTCTAGGGCTGCTGTAACAAATGACCACAAACTGGGCTGCTTAAAACGACAGAAATTTATTCACAGTTCTGGAGGCCAGAACTCAAAAATCAAGGTGTCAGCAGGGTCATCCTCCCTCGGAAGGCTCTAGGGGAGGATCCTTCCTTGCCTCTTCCGGCCACTGTTGGCTGTTGGCTTGTGGCAACAGAACTCCAAGGTCTGCCTGTCGTCACTGGTCTTCTCTGTGTCTTTCTGCGTCCTCTCCTTTTGTTATAAGGACACCAGTCATTGGATTTAGGGGCCTCGCTGATCCAATATGATCTCATCTTGACTCTCAACTGATTACATCTGCAAAGACCCTATTTCCAAATAAGGTCACATTTTGAGGTTGGAACATTTTGAGGTAGACATGAATTTTGGTGGAACACTAACCCACTATCGGAGCCTACTATATATGATTTTATATTCCTGATGGCTCTTCTACTTTCTACGTGTGGCTTTAATAATAGTGAAGACCTTATGGTTGTTAGGATGTGGATGGAGTTGATTTTGTCTCTTTACACTGGAAACTTAAAATCTTGCGGTCTGTCGAGATGTTGGTCTTTACTTTCTCTCCTTTCTCTTCCTCTTAAGGCAAGATCCAGAAGTTCCTAGTAGGTGACTCTGTCCTGAGAAATGTCTTTAGTGTGGGTAAGACAGTGTCATCCTAGTGTTTAAAGTAGTATTGTATATTTAAGCGAATGTCTTCAGAAGCCTTTTGAGATTTTGAATGCTATTTACATGTTGACTGTTCTTAAGGAAATTCTCTACCCTCATGAAATTTATTTTATGAGGAAGTGCAATTCTATCAAGTGTTAGAATGGTTTTTGTTTTTTATAAAAATGAACTCAGGTTCTCCCTACAAGAACTTCAAGGGACTCTAGTCCTCCTAAAATGAGAATGTGCCAATATGTGGAAAATGTCAGTAACTGTTCCTCTCTCAGTCTGCTTCCAAAGTACCAACTGGGGGTCCAGTCCCACTAAACCAGTCAAAATAATTGATTTGATACTGGCAGGCTCGCTTCTGAGGTGGGAATCTGTGTTATTGGAGAAGGTAAGGAAGGAGCAAAGCCTGGAACTACTGGGGAGAGAGGCATTTCCAAGGAGATTTCTAAGGAGACTTGGAAATTGGAGAAACATCAAGAATAGCTTTATTGACTTAACCACAAAGTCACCACTGGGCATTAGCCTCTGGAACTGGGAGGTGGTAGCAAGTTGTAAATCTAGGATCACTACAGGCAGCTCAGATTTCTATCAGATTAAAACAATGCCTAGAATATTAAAAAGATCCTAACTAATTTTTAAAAGAATGTGTCCTTATAAGAAGAGGAGATTAGGACACAGACACACATAGAGGAAAGACGACGTGAAAACATAGGGAGAAGACAGCCATCTACAAGCCACGGAGAGAGGCCTGGAACAGAGTCTACCCTTGCAGAGCTCAGAAGGAACCAACCCTGCCTGCACCTTGATCATGGATTTCCGGTCTCCAGAACTGTGAGAAAATTAACTTCTGTTTATTACCGCCTCCCCCAGTCTGTGATACTTTGTTATGGCAGCCCAAGCAAGTGAGTACACCATCCCCTTTCCTATTTCACTATTGCTTTTTGGTGGGATTGTTCATCCTGACTCTGGCAAGATAATCTGAGGTTTTAGCACAGCAGGCAGGCTGCTCAAGGTAAGGTCCACGGGCCAGCACATGAGCACCACCTGGGAGCTTGTTAGAAATGAAGAATCCTGGCCCCATCCCAGAGCTGCTCAGTCAGAATCTGCATTTTAACAAGATCCTAGGTAATTGGCATTGTAAGTGTGAGATGTATTTAATACTGTGTTACCAACCCCCTTCATTGATTTTTTCTTTTTTTTGAGACAGGGTCTCACTCTGTTGCCCTGGCTAGAGTTCAGCAGGGTCATCAAAGCTCACTGCAACCTCAAACTCCTGGGCTCAAGCAATCCTCCTGCCTCAACCTCCCAAATAACTGGGACTACAGACACACACCACTACGTCCTGCTAATTTTTTTTATTTTTGTAGAAACAGGGTCTCGTTCTTCCTCAGACTGGTCTTGAACTCCTGAGCTCAAGAGATCCTCCCAACTCGGCCTCCCAGAATGTTAGGATTGCAGGTGTGAGCCACCTCGCCTGACCCTTCATTGATTTTTAGTAAATCTGGGCTTTTCTGTATATTAGGTTGGCTTATAACTGCATATTCCTATGGGACAGATCAGATCCAGGCTTAGGAGTTTTAAAACTGAATTGAACCTTGGCCATATAGTCATATTTCAGAATGAAAAGTTGAAGCCCACAGAGATTAGGTAGTTTATCTGAGGACACAGCACTAGAATGCATTTTGATTTATGCACAATTTCTAGAAACACTGCTAATATATATATAAAAAAAAAACCTTTTATATTCAACCTGACAATAGGAATTAGTTTCTGAGCCAGATATGTTAAACAACTGGGCCTAACCTTAAAGTAATGGACAAATTATCTGACTACATACATTAATTGCATTAAAGGCATTAGTGCAATGGATGTTGGAAGAAGTCTGAAGGATTGTCTGCCAAAGAGAAACCAACACCACTCTTCCTCCAGTTAGAGGGGCTGACACCCAGCAGTTCACTGTACTTGGTCTTACCCTCATATAAGAGATTATTAAAGTCTGTCTCATTTCTAACATGGCTAAGCAAATTCTCACACCTTTTTTTTCTTTTTTTTTAAGAGACAGGGTCTCACTATGTTGCCCAGGCTGGTCTCAAACTCCTGGGCTCAAGCGATCCCCCTGCCTCAGCTTACCGAGTAGTTGGAACAACAGGTGCATGCCACTACACCTAGCTTCACACGTCTTTTATATTTTGAGTTTCCAGTTTGATTCACACAAGTTTTTCATCTAAATCAGACACCATGATAATAGAAGTAACTGTAGTAGCAGCAGCACTGGTAGTAAGTATATTAACTAAAGCATTTTGCATCTATATGAACGAGCTATTTGGGAATTTGCTAAATTGATACCATGATTCTGAAAAATTCTGCCATTACAATCATGAGGTTTTTCTCTGCTAAATTTTCCATTTGATTCATAAACTGATCTCACATTTTAAATATTTTTATGTTTTGTAATGGTCCTTACTCATTCAATATTCAACCACAGAATATCCATTTTATAGGACCTTCAAGATGGTAGAATCGTACACATGATTAGAGATTCTGGTACAAGCACTTCATTTTACAGGTGAGGAAAACAATGTCCATAAGTAGTTGTTGGCAAAGTAGGAACCAATGCCAGGGAAACAGCAGGTTTGAATCACCCCCAAGTCAATCGGGTGTTCCCCTGTGGCCGTGAGACTGGGCCCGGGAGCTGCCGGAGCACCTGACATCCCGGGCATTTGCTTGGGCCACCTGCTAAAGATTGACTCCTGTTCCCCAATGACAGATTTTAGCATTGAGTCTTCCCTCCAGGTCTGCAGTTTTTTTGTTTTTAAGTTGGTTACATTTCGACCCACACTACCATTTTCCCTCCATGTGTGATGTTGCTGCTCTTGCTCTATGGATTTCTTTTGTTCTTGGTTTCGCCATGCATCCAACAGACACATATTTGGTGTCTACTGTGTGCCAGATACTGCATCTCATGCAGTGGATTCCAGGGTAAAGAAGACAGCACCCTGCCTCCGGGAGCCCCCATGTAGTAGATGAGACGCACGGGCCAGCAGGTGATGAGATTGCAGCGTGGTGAAAGTAGTGTGTGCACCAAGAGCTGTGGGAGATTTGCTGTCATTGTTTGCTGCAACTTCTATTTCTTTCACTTTCTGCCTTTTCTTTCAGTTTCCTTGTCTCTTGAAAAAGTATAAGTGTTTATCAAATAGCTTAAAGTGAGTAGTATCTTTTTTTAAATTTTATCATACACCCATTATACACCAAGCATTGTAATGGGTACCCAGAGATGAACCACGTTGGGGAGACACATCTCTCACTAAATAACTACATGAGCTATGCTAGGGACTATGACAGCATGGGCAAGGCCCCGTGGGGTACACAGGAGGAGGGTTACTTCTGGAAGAGATGGGGACCAGGGCTCTTTTACATGAGACTTAAAGTATAAACAGGAGTTACTTAGACTGAGCGGGAAGGTTTTCCAGGCTGAGGGTAAAGGCTCCGTGGCAGGTCTTAGGGAATTTTTAGCTTACTAAGGCTGGAGCATGTCTGGTGCAAAGTGTGGACTGACAGTTTTTGTAAGCCAAGCTAAGGAGGACAGGAGTTAACTAGACTGCCTTGTCCAACCCCTCTGGTGGTCTTGCACAGAACGTGCATCCCTAACTCTCTTCCCTCTGGAGCATTTTAAATTATAATATGCCAACAGTGCATGCACAAGCACTCATGAGAGAGAGAACGCCTATTGGAGTATGAGTGGTCCCACTCTCAGACGGTCTCCACTTTGCCCCCTGTTCATGCTCATACCCAGCCACCTTCATCCTCATCCATCGATGAGGATGGTCTTTTGTAGGTTGCAGGTCTAATGATCAGACATCTCACGGCGGCTCTGCCAGCCTGCTAGGTACCACCACTGAAGGGACAGCCAGTGGCGGGGCACTGCCGTGCTGCCTAAGTCAGGATGTGACAGGGGGGCCCTGCTGAGCCCTGGCCTTGGACCCTGGAGCCTCTTTCTGGGGGCTCTCTCACACCTCCCCCATCCTCTCCCCCTTTTTCGTGGGATTGGTGGGGGGAGGGGAGGGCGGGACCCAGCTCTGGGTTGTCTAGAGACAGCCTCACGTGGGGGCTTGGTCCATGAAGGCCACACTTGATCCATGTTGTTGGTAACAAGCAGCAAGGGCCCCTTCACTGCAGCCCTGCTTAGGGGGAAACCCACGTCCAGTTAGAGGCTGGAAAACTGGCCCAAGGGCTCAGCCAGCAGGGCACCCTCCCTGGGGACACGCCTCCTGCCGGCTGGTGTGGACCTAAGGGGAGAGGTGCCCACAGCAGCCAGAATTAGGGATTTCATCGTCTTTCTTTAGCTCCTCTGGAATGGAAAGGCTGGAAATCAGCAGGAGCCAGCCCAGCTGGGCAGGGCCTGACAGTCGTCTTCCTGCCTGTGGGTGGCAGCACAGGCCACCCTGTGAGTCACAGGCATGCTCCCGGGCTCTTCCCAGAGGGCCGAGGCGGAAACTGAGTGCGGGACCCTTGCAATGTGCCTCGTGGAAGCTACAGCCAGCAGGTTCGCTCATGCCACTTAAGCCTTAATCCCTGGCTAAGCATTTTCCAGGGCATTCTGTAATAAAAAGGCAGCCCCAAGCTTTCCCGACATACCTCAGTGGGCCTCCTGAAAGCCGCTCTCCCCCGTGTGCAGGTCTGATCTGAGAGCTCTCGCTGTCACCCTTCTCCTCCCCCAGGCCGTGGCAGAGTGGCGTCCCAGCCACTGCTGCCCCAGAGGATTGGATGTTGTCTGTCGAGCTGGAAAACTGAGGAAAAAAGACTGGTGTCTCCCCTCTCATCCTTCTGTCCTGGGCGGCCCCGCAACCAAGAAGGACAGACCTGTTGGACCTCCAAACCCTTCCGCCTGTCACCGGAGCCCCAGTGTTTGTGCTCCAGCCCCAGCCAGAGGCCACTAACCAACAACTGGCTCCCCAGTCATTTTGCTGGGAGGGCTAGTTTGTCGTCTAGTATCCCTGTCTGTCCGTTGTAGGACGAGGTTTGAGAGAATAAATCCCTCCCAAGCGTCACCGTAGGCTCCCAGGTGAGCCCCAGAGAGGTTTTGCATTCACTGAGTTTGCATTTACAGGGGTGGAAGGAGGTTGGGCTCTCTCCCCAGACCCACAGAGTCCCTGCCGGTGTGGCCAGTGCCCCGGTCACCGTCCAGGCTGGAGGAGGAGGCCTGAGTTGCAGCCGGTGCATAGAATGCTACTGGCAGGGACAGATGCAGGACAGAGGCCAGTGGAGCGGCAGCTGCCCCAGCGCCCCTGCCTCTCCTGGTGGCGCTCCTGTCCCCACCCCGGCTCACAGGCCATGCGATCAGGAGGATAAATACATTCACCTGCACCTGAGGGTGGGCTGCACTCCCAGGAAGGTCTGCAAGGATGGAGCACAAAAGGCAGGGAATGGGGACCCGTGTGGCCCTGCAGCCACTGCTCGTATTTCCCTCCTCAACATCCAGAGCTGGGATTTGACTCGAGGACCCACGGCCACTGCATCCGAGGATCCACACGGAGGCGGGGAGGCTTCTGGGCAGGTTTATGTCGCAGCTCATGGGCACCTGCTTCTCCCGTCCCGCCCTCCCGGGTGGTGGGAGGTCCCCAGGGAGGGCAGCAGAGGGGGCTCTGGTGGGAAAGCCCCAGGCCAGGCCAGGCAGCCCCTGCCCTCGGCACTCGCTCTCCCTGGCCCCCCTGCGTGGGTGGGGTGGGGGAGTCTGTCCGGAGGGGAAAGGCGCCTGCCTTGCGGGGTCACTGGGATGCTCCAATATGCAAATGCCCCCCACAGAGGCTAGGGCAGGCGAGGTGCTTAATAAACTAAAGAGTAAGTGAGCAAACAAGCTTCTTACCAAATCTGACACCTCCTAGATATTTCCCCCTTACCCAGGACAAACTTGCAGCTTTAATTAAGTTTGATGGAAAAAAAAAAACCACTGTGCCGCCCTCCCGGTAGGAAGCCTGCCCTGGGGAAATCTATCTGGCAGGGCAGAGATGGGGGCTGGGGTCAGCTGCTCTGCCCCGGCCGCCCCGGTGAGCTCACTCCTGTCCCCTGCTGAACCTCTTCAGGGTCTAAATAAACAAGATCGAACGCAATCCATGAAAGAACCCTCAGAGTGTCTTTTCATCCCGGATTTAGCAATTTCGAACTTTCATCTGATGTTTTTCAGAGGAAGGGGAGAAGGGTCTTAAACTCTTAATTAAAAAACAAAAAAAAACAGACCACAGCATCTTCTTTAGATCCTAGGCCTCCGGTCCTGGCCCCGGAGCCTTTGAGCCCTGAGAGTTTATTGTAAACATCAGCGTCGCCAAAACCCACAACTGAGCGCTGGTACTGGGAAGTGGGAGGATGGGTGAATTTTTTTTTTTTTTTTTAATTCCGTAAATAATGTGGCTGCTTCTTCCTGCATCTTTACTTTGCTTGGGCTCTGAATTTACCCAGCTGGTCAATCTCTTTTATGGTAAATATGTGCCCATTTTATTAAAAGAAAGGCCTCTTAAAATGCAGCTGGTAAGCTTCCTGTTTGCTAGTCCTCGCAGATTCCTTTTGCAACCAAAGCGGGCGTGTTACTTTGATAGTCATATGAAATAACCTTAACTTTGCCTGGGGATATTTATAACAAGACATGCAGAATTATTGCACCATAAAGCCTGCTTCGCTGATTCTTGCTGATTAAAAACTTAAAAAAAAAAAGACTAATGTAATAAAAAACAAAAAGACTCAACAGCTGGAGTTGTGAAGACAGCCAAGCCGGAGCCGCGGTGGCTCGCCCGTGCCCTTTGTGACAACGCCTGCGGCAGAGAGGCCGGGCAGCTGCAGTGGGGCCCTTCCCGGAGGTGCTTCACGCGCCACCCACCTGCCTGCCCGCCCCAAGCTGAGGCGGAGAAGGAACGGGCTGGGAGGCACCGGCTTGTCCCTGCCACGCTGGAGGCCAGTGCCAACTTTGGCTTTAGGAAAAATAAAGGCAGAGCAATCCCTGGTGTTAGGTGAGGCAAAGACTCCCACCCTGTCCCCAGGCAGACAGACCAAACAGGACGGGGACATTTTTAATTGATGCCAGCACCTTGCAAGCATAAGCAGTTGGCAGAAGCTGGCAGAACCCTTATTCTTCCTTCCAAGGTGCCAGGTACCAGGCACATCCTCAAGGGCGCTGTGAAGTCGGCCCGGTGGGGTTGTTTACCCCTGGCTGGCGGCCCGAAGCGAACTGGTTGCATCAGGCCCCGAGCAGAGACGCCATGAGCGCTAAGCCAGCCGGTGCGCCCAGCGTTAATCCTCCTGTTCTTTCGGTGCTGTCATGTGCCTTCCCATGGCCGCTCCTACTGTGAGCTCGTCTCTGGGCACCTTCCCCACCCTGCCCTGGCCACACACACACACATTCACACCTACAGAACCCTTAATCCAGCAGGGTCAGAGATTAGAGCTCTCCCTGAACCTAGCTCAGGTGGAAAAACTGCTTGAAAAGATAAAGAGAAGCAAAGCCTCATCTTATTCCTGCGGGGCGACCAAAGAATACAGCGACACGTTGCCCCCGAGGCTGGTCTTACTCAATGATGGGGCCAGGGAAGGGCTGTGCTGTAGAGGCGCCCCTGACGTGCCCATGCCAATCCTGGGTGACCCGCACCAACTGTGTTTGATAATATCGGGTAGAACAAAAGAATAATGATTGAGGGAACATTCGTGTACTCAACACCCACTGTAACTAAAAGGCTCGTGCCACCTTTGGAGTCTCCTGGGTCCTGTCCCCCCCTTCTCTCTCCATGAAAGGTAATCCAACACCCTGAGCTGTGTGTTCACCGTCCTCGCCTTTCTTTGTATGTTTAACATGTGTCTTGGCATCTCTAACTGGAGTATTCCGTTTGCACATCTTTGGGCTCTACCTGATGGATGAATGCAGGACATGGTCTTCTGCAACTTGCTTCCTGCCAACACCGGGCTACCGGGAAGCACCATTTTTGGCTGCAGGTGAGAATCATTCAGTTTGGCTGCTGCCTTGAGTGTCCCATTGTACAGACACATTGGTTCTGATGGGTATTTGGGTTGTTTTCAGGTTTTTACTATTGCAGGTTTCCTCGCTATGCTATCTATGTACATTCTAGACATGTCTCTTTGTGCAAGACTTTCTCCAGAAGTGAGATTACTGGATTATACGATATGAACATCTTCAGTTTTCCAAAATGGCTAGGTCAGGCCAAGTGGGGTGGCTCACACCTATAATCCCAGCACTCTGGGAGGCCAAGGTGGGAGGATCGCTTGAGGCCAGGAGTTCAAGACCAGCCTGGGCAACAGAATGAGACCAAAAAAAAAAACTGGCCAGATGTGGTGGCGACTGCCTGTAGTCCCAGCTCAGCTACTAGGGAGGCTGAGGCAGGAGGCTGGCTTGAGCCCAGGAATTCAAGGTTACAGTGAGCTATGATTAGGCTGCTGTACTCCAGCCTGGTTGATGAAATGAGATCCTGTCTTTCTAAAAAATAAAATAAAATAAATAAAAAAGCAAGAAAACAAAATGTCTGGATCAGTCTATATTCTGATAGGCAGGGTAGTAAATGTACCACTTGTTGCACATCCTTACCAACACTTGAGATTGTTTTTGATATTTGCCAATCTGGTGGGCACGAAGTGAGAGTCCATGTGGTTTCAATTTGAATTCTCCTGTTGTTTAATAACAATAGTTTCCTTTCATATCCAAATTAACCATGGTGACAGACCTGTTCAAATCTTTTGCCTGTTTGTCTTGACAAATTAATAGGTGGATGTGCTTTATATATTTTGGATACCAATATGCTCCCAGTTTTGGCTTGTTAGTTCATTCAATTAATATATTCAATTTAGAGTATTATGCTGATAATACTTTAAATTGCATTTTTAAAATAAATTTTTGATTTGTTGTTGATAGATCTTGAAAATGCAATTGATTTTTGTATGCTGATTTTTATATCTGGCACCTTACTAAAAATTCAGTCAGTACTAATAATCTTTCTGTGGGTTGTTGAGGGTTGTTTGAGAAGACAGTTGTATCACCTGCAACTAATAACAGCTTTGTTTCTTTCTTTGCAATCTTTATTTTTTATTATTAATATTATTGTTAACATTATTATTATTTTGAGACAGAGTCTCACTCTGTTGCCCTGGATAGAGTGCAGTGGCTCATTGTAGGTCACTGCAACCTCAAACTCCTGAGCTTAAGTGGTCCTCTTGCCTCAGCCTCCCAAGTAGCTGGGACTACAGGCGTGCACCACGATGCCCGGCTAATTTTTGTATTTTTAGCATAGACCGGGTCTGGCTCTTACTCAGGCTGTTCTCAAACTCCTGAGCTCAAGCCATCTTCCCACCTTGTCCTCCCAGAGTGCTAGAATTATAGGCTTGAGCCACCATGCCAGGCCTCTTTGCAATTTTTATACTTTTTCTTTCTTTTTTTGTTCTTCTCTGTTGGCATCTCCAGTAGAAAATGGAGTAGAAGTAGTGACTGTAGACACATTTGTCTTGTGCCTGATATTAAAGGGAACACGTATGATGTTTCACCACTGACAATGATGTCTGCACATACTTTTTACTAAGCTGCAGAAGTTCCTTTATATCCTTAGGTTGTTCAGAATTTTTTGTTTGTTTGTTTGTTTGTTTTAAATCATGGATGGATGGAGTATTTTAAAAGCTTCTCTTTCTCTGCTGTAATTGAGAGGAAGACAAGACTTTTCTCTTTTACTCTATTAATGGAGTAAATTACATTAATTGATTTTTTTAATGTTTATAACCAACTAGGTCATAATGATTTTATACCATGCTGGAGCTTGTTAGTGCTCTGGTTATCTATTGCTGTACAGCAAACTCCCCTCAAAACTTAATTATTTAAAGCAACATCCATTTTATTAGACCTACAATTTTGCAGGTCAGGAATGTGGGCAGGACTCAGCTCTCGATGCTGCTGCTCCCTAAGGACTCGTTGAGGTCACTTGGTGGCATAAGATGGCAGATGGGCTGGTCTGGCAGGTCCAAGACAGCTTCACTCACATGTCTGCCTTGATAGAAATGGCTGATAAACTGGAATTGCCTGGGATTGTCACCGCAGTGCCTTCATGTGCTTCTGCAGCTGGCATTCTCAGGGTAGCCCTCTTAACCTCAGCTCAGGGCTCCTAGACAGAGTGTCCTGAGAGACTAATGTGGAAGCTATAAACTTCTCACTATCCTTGAAGCCACTCAGTGCCACTTCTACCACATTCTATGATTAAGCACTTTTCTAGAGCCAACCCAGATTCAAGAAGAAAAGTAATTAGACTCCACATTTCAGTGGGAAGAATAGCAAAAAATATGTGGTCATCTTCAATCTGCCGTAGTCAGCTAGTAGTTTATGATTTTTAAATCTATTTATAACTTTCTTTACAGCTACTGGTTTTGCTACCAAAATTACGCTAGCCTCGTTAAAATGAGATGGTGAGTCTTACCTACTTTTTTCTCTATTCTGAAATAATTTAAGACCAGTTTCATTCCTTGAATGTTGATAGAACTTGCTAGTAAAATCATCTGAGCCTGGCGTTCCTTTTGTAGAAAGGTTTTTAAATTATTGATTTAATTTATTTAATGGTTATAGGACTATTTGAGTTTTCTGTTTTTTCTTGAGTTTGTGATGGAAGGTTATATTTATCCTGTAATTTGTTCATTTCATCTACATTTTCAAATGTTTTGTCTTCTGTTTCTTTTTCTTTCCTTTCTTGTCTTCTTTTATATTTTTTAATATTCATTTTCTTATTTTAATTTTTCATTATAGAATAATTTAAACTCATGCGAAAGTGGAGCAATATCTCTCAGCTTTAACAATGATCAACAAATTTTGTCTATCCTCTATACCTTCCCCATAACCCACACTCGATTAGTTTTAAGCAAAACCAAGCCATCATATAATTTTATCCACAAATTCTTTAGTTTGTATCTATAATATTTAAAAGCTCTTTTATAAAACAAAACCAATTTACCATTACATCTTTTAAAAATAGCAATTCTTTAATATCATTAAATACCTGGTTAGTGTGCAAATTTTCCTAATTGTCTCACAAAAAAGTGGTTTTTTTTCCCTCTTTATTTGTTTGAATTGGATCCAACAGGGTTCTCTCATTCTTTCTTCCTTTAGAGTAAACATTATTTTTCTTCTCTCATTTTCTTCTTACTAGCTTGGAAATTATATAATTTATTCTTTCTTACTATTCTGCAAATTCTAACTTACCAAAGTCTGATGTTAATCAGAATTTTTTCTTCCTTTTTGAACAGTATTTGGTTCAGAACACTTTAAATTCTATCAATAAACCCCTCCCCCCATCTCAGATTTATTTGCTAATGGTGTCTTGTATTTTGGTTCTAATTTTTAACTCTGTAAGACATTATTATTATCTTGTACCATAAACATTTGTTTAGGTTTACTCATGTATTTATCACTTTTTTCTGCTCATCATTCTTTCTTTCATCTCATTTTTCATATGAAATCATTTTCCCTCAGCCTAAGTAACTTTTAGAATTTCCTCTGTGAGAGTCCTTTGGAGGAAACTCTATTTTTCTTTATCTGAAAGTGTCTTTATTTTGTTCTCATTCTAGAAACATTTTTCAGTGGTTATACAATATTAGGTGGATGACTATTTTTCTCTCAGTATGTTCAAGATGTCATTTCCCTGTTTCCTGACTTCCTTCATTACTGTTGAGAAGTCGCCTATCTGTCTAATTATTGTTCCCTTAGGTATTCTGTCTATTTTCTTTTTCTGCTTTTAAGATCGTCCTCCTTTTTTTTTTTTTTTTTTTTTGGTGTTAAAATAGTTTCATTGTATCTGAGTGTAGATAATGATGATGGTGAAGGTGATGATGATGATTTTAACTTTTATTTAACCTAGTTGGAATTTTTTTAGGCTTCCTAAATCTATGAATTAGTGTCTTCTACAGTTCTGGAATTTTTTTCATCTCTTGAAATATGATATTCCTCATCCTTTCTTCCTTCTTCTGGAATGCCACATATTAATCTTCCTCATGCTTTTCCTGTCTTTTAAGCTATCTTCCATATTTTCTATTTCTTTGACTCTCTGTGATACAGTCTACCTAATTCTCCAATACTATCTTCTAGTTCACAAATTCTCTCTTCATCTGAGTCTAATCTGTTGTTAAACTCAAGTTCTCGGTTTCACATTTTAATTATCATTTTCATTTCTTGAAATTGTGTTTGGTTATTTTTTAAATATGGTCATGTATAGTCTCTTGCTCTTTTAAATTTTTTATTTTATCTTTTAAAATATATCAAATATTTATTTCTTATTTTATATCTAATTCCAATATCTGAAATCTTCATGGGTCTGAATCCTTCTATCTTTTTCTCTTGTTTGTACTCACTTCTGTTTTATTTCCTTGTGTATTTTGTGATTCTTGACTGTGAGCTCATATCTGTGGGAATTATTTGAGGCTGGATTGAGGGAGTTTCTCTTGGGAAGATTTGTATTTGCCTCTTTCAGGCATCTGGGGGCACCACCCATCATAGACATCTTTAAACACTCAACTTGAGATTTTTTCTTCCTCCCCAGTTCAAGGTTCAAAAAAGCAAATTCCTTGCATCCCCTTGATTTCCCAGTTCACTCATAAATGGAAACTATAACCCAAAATGATTCTAGATTTATGCAGGGGACTCTTCTATTAGTCTCCCCACCTTCATTGGGCCCTGTTTCCTTCACCAGCAAGGCTGTGAAAATCAAAGTTAAAGTTTACTGTTAGAACAAGTGTCATCAGGGTGTAAACTGGCTGTAGAATTCTGCTTATTTCTCTGAGTTTTCACCCTCACTTTTACTTAGTTTTCATCACTTAACCTATTTATTTATTTTGCCAAATTCATCAACACTCTTTAGATATCAGCATTGTTAATTGTTTCCCATGGGAGGATAGGTCAGGGCATCTTCTCCATCACACTTCAAGAATTTAAGGTCCTCTCCACAGTTACTGCTCCAGTTCCTATTCCTAGAGTGCTAACTCTTGCTAGACAAAGTTTTAGGAGTTTCTACCTGACTGACTGCTTTGCAATCCCTGTCTCCATTTCTTTCCGATCCATCTGATCATCCACTGCTACTTAAAACCTTTTCCTCTTGGTCTGCACCCCTGGCCCTCTGCTTTCAGAGGACCCTCTGCCCTCCTCCAAGTACAGTGAGACCATGAGGTGTGAGTTCTCCCATTTTCTACCCTCTCTACTCTACAATACCTCTTTATCCTATTTGTCTTTCCTACTTATTTTTCCCTCAAGTGCCATTTGGAGAATTTGTCCCACCTTTCCAAGGGCAAATCCCCTATCCTTGCTATGAATTCCATCTTGGCAGCTGGAATTTCTCCTCTCCTGCACCCCTTCTTTACATCGTTTGCCAATTATATTCTTGCTAATCTTTCAAGGGTGAGTATAGTACTTTCTCTTCTGTGGTGCCTTTTGAGGTGTCCTTTCCCTTTTCATCCCAAATTTCCTCAATGAACTCCAAGAGCACTTTATTGTTGACATCAACATTAACGTAGGACTTAGTTGCCAGATAGTATCACTATTTGCATACCTATCCCCTCCTCTAGAGATTGTGAGCTCCTGAGAGAAGGCACTGTTTTCTGCACTATTTCTCACCATGCTGTTTCTTACTGTGCTAAACACAATACTTTGCACACAGTGGCTTGCTGTAAATGCTATTGAATTAGCAAATGAATCCCTTCTTTCTTTCCCTAGAAATCAATCTTTTCAACGATCTCTTTTTCTTACTCAGACTTCATCTCCCCTAGATCCTTCCTTTCTCTGGTCAGACACATTCAAGTGTTTTGGAACTTGAAGGGCAAGAAAAATATCTTTGCTTAATCCTGCTGTTTCCTTCTGTGTCTTTTCTCTTCTAAATATCTTAAACATATGGTCTGTGACTTATGTCTTCTTTCTTTACCCTGCATCTTTCTTTAACCATCTGTAATCTGACCTCTGCTTTCACCACTCTGCTTAGTCTACCTTTCTAAAAACAAAGTTTCCTTCTGGTGACCACCATGTCCCCTCCTCAGCTTATATGGAATACTCTGTGCACCCCTGCTGGGAAGGCATCCTCTGCCCGGAGTGACTCTGCAGTGCTGGTCCCCTGCACTCTGACCACTTCCCTCCATGCCTCCCCTCCACCCACACCTGTTCTCAGCTCTAGGCTTCCCTGTCGGTGCTGAGGGACCCCACCACCTTTGTGACTTCAGCTGTTATGGAAGGGGCTGCTTTTCACACTTGATTCTCCTTCCCCAATCTCTTCTAAACCTAAAGTCTTGGATCCCTAAATTCTTCCCAGACATTTTCTTTTGCTGTCCCTATGCTCAAGATGGCTCCTTTTCCTAAATTTTTTTGCATTCATCTCTTCCATCACTCTTGGCTCATTTAGGCTCAAAAATCTCTGTTTTGTTTGATCCCTCCCAATTCCTTACTCCCTTCCTCCTCACACCCTGTTAAGGTGGTTCCGCAGCCACGAAATCTCTTTCCCTTCCAGTTGAGGACTCGCCCTGGGGACGCCCCTGCCTCTCCTGCCAGCCTCTTTCCTTTCTCAGTCCTCTTGCACATCATTGTCTAATATTCCAAAAATTCCCCCAGATATGATGGTGGTCTATGGAAAAAGACTGTGGATTTTGGAATCGGACAAACCAGGATTTGGATCCCAATTCCACTACTTACTTGCCGGGTGTGTTAGTTCCTCCACTTTTGTCAGGGCGACATCACTCATCATGTAGGATTTTAGCAGTTTCAGAGCAATTATGTAATCTTCCCAAGTCATAGTCTATAAAGCAGAGTAGAATTTTCACACATCTCACAGGACAAGGTGAATCTAAGCTTTTAATTAATCTATATTTTAATCAATGATCCCATATTCCTAGTGTCCTGAAACGAGTTCTAGATTCACAAAGTTCTTCAGGAGCCTGAAGACACTGGCTGTGATGGGGCTGGAGCAGCTCCAGGTGAACACAAGGGGCTGGGACCAGAGTGAAGATGAGGCCGTGTGGGACTAGCACGGTCAGCACACTTGGAGGCTGGTGGGGAGACGGGGAGGAGAGAGGGTGGCATCCAAAGAACCGCTGGACGGCATGACTGTCACCAGAAAATGAGAAAGAATGTGGAGCTCTCTGTGTACTTTTAGTATGTTGAGTGGATTTAATCCTTTTCTACCCAGGGCACTTCACTTTTCATGAACGTCTTGGGGATTTGGCCAATTGTGAGAATGTTTCTGATGATACTCAAGTTCATTTTATGAGGTTGGTGGCCATTACTTTTAAACCATCAACCTCATCCTTTAAAGTAATGAGAATGATCGCTTTGAAAAATCCCATTTCATGATGGGAAGTGCAGTCATGGAAATCACCCAGATAAAATTCTGGATCCCTTCTTCTGCCTCAGCCCTGGATGTGTGAGGGGCTACAGCCTCACACCGAAGCCCTCTGATTGATGCTCTGGTGGAGCAACGAGAGCACCCAGCAGCACGAAGTTACAGATGGTAGAGAAAAGAGATGGAGCATGTACCTTAATCCATGACACCCACCCTTTGCTTTGCCACTTGGGGTCATGTGTCCAGCTTTAATATGGCAGCAGCGTGGCTCCGACCTACTTGCCTGCGTTCTCCTTATGGCTGGGAACTGTGTTTTTCTCTGTGCCTCTTACTCCTGAGGTCAATGGCTCTTGCTGACCATCCCTGTAGAACTCCCCAGTAAAAGCATTTCGTGGTGAGTTTTGTCTGGAGAATGCTGCATGTCATTCTCCCCTTCTGCAGATTCCCAGTGAGTATCAGAAGTTGTAATAAAGACTGTTTTTTACGGTTTATTTTACTGTTTATTACCATAGTACTAGTTCCCAGGGCCCAGGTCATATCCTGCAAGAGTAGAGCTTATGGAGTTACAGAAGCTCCTATCTTCAGAGTCTCTCACCTCCAGCCTGCTCGTTCATTGTCCTGGGTTCAAGGGCAACCTCTCCAGCAACGGCAAGCACAGGGCCAAGGGCCCATGAAAATGTTTTCATTTCAAATTCTTTTAAACTCAGAAGAAAAAATGAATTTAATTCATATGTATAATATGTGACATGTAAATCCAGCCTGGATTATATTTGTCTTCTGCTATGGTTTGAAGGTTTGTCCCCTGTGAAACTCATGCTGAAACTGAATCCCCAAGTTTAAGGCGGGGGTGGTCTTTAAGAGGTGACTGGGTTATGAGGGCTCTGTCTGCATGGATGGATTAGTCCATTCTTGGATTAATGGGTTAATGGATTAATGGGTTATCGCAGAGTGGGACTGGTGGTTTATAAGAAGAGGGACAGACTCCTGAGCTGGCACAGTAGCATGCTTGGCCCCCTCATAATTCTGCAGAGAGTCCCCAGCAGACGTAGCCCCTTGATCTTGCACTTCTCAGTCTCCATACCCATAAGAAATAAATTCCTTTTCTTTATAAATGGCCCAGTTTCAGGTATTCTATTCTAAGCAACAGAAAACAGACTAAGACATCTTCATACCAATGCAAGCACAAAATATATCTTTAATATTTTTTGTGGATGAAGGGGCTCCCAGAAGCAAAGGTGCTTTGGGCTCCCAAAGCCGCCATGCAGCTCTTCATGTTCAGCATTGCCTATGCCATCGGGCGCAGCTTCTGCTCGTGGGTTCCATCAGCAGCAAGAAGGTAAGCCAGACAGTTTTGGAGGTTGGAGTGGGTGGGAAAAGTGTTCTGTGATTCCCCATCTTCCAAAGCAGCCCTAAGGGAGAAGACGGCATTATGACGGTGGCTTTAGGGATGGAGGGCTGCTCTGATTGGTGATCTGGTGATGTAGGCAAGTCTTCAAAGGAGCCTGCCCGCAGAGCAGGGTGCTAGGTGGTCAATGAGCCCAGGCTGGGGACCATTTCCCTTGGGTAAGCACAAGGGTGCTGCCCCAGCCCTCCGGGTGAGGCGTGGAAGGGGGTGCATGCTCCCCTTTCCATAGAACAAAGGCCTTCTCGTGTCCTGGGGACCCAGCAGCTCTCAGGAGTCTTTGCAGAGTGAATGCATAACATGCAAGCTTAGTTTGTGCATTTATTTTTTTCAGGAAAATTCCTCTTAACCTCTGGATTTGTGAAGTACTGAGAAGTGTGGGTTAAACAGAAAAGGTTCTCCATGCCTCATGGGTAAATTCTTTAGCTCCCCTGCATGCTAGGGCATCAGGTGCCTTGGGACAGATGTCCCATAGATGTCATAAAACTCCTCTGAGGTCAAGTGCATGGGGCCCGTAGTGCAGCTGGCACAGGGAGGCAGCCTTGTGTCCCTGCAGGGGCCCTGGGTGAGCACCTAGGTGACAGATTAAGGTACCAGCTCCAGCACTTCTGGCTGTGGGGAGGACAGGGCTTTTTCCAAGCACTGTCTGGATGGCAGGATCTGGGTAAAAGGCCCTACAGGCACCACTTGTTTTAACCCTCACCGCAACCATCTAAGGGAGGCAGATGAGGAAAGTGATCTTTAAAGAGGCTGTGGATAGACATGCTGAACTGTCCAATGATGACCCTCGAATTGCCTGGCAACTTCCAGCTTGCTATCTCCAAGTCCTGGGCAGCTGGGCTTCCCAGCCCTCCCCGAACAACCCACTTCTATGCTCAGACTTCCCTGCACCCCTGCATGAGAATGGCACCCTTCAGGCTCCCTTTATACCCAATAAAAATGGAGGGCAACAGGGAACAGGACTCCTCCCCTTGAGCACATGCACGGCCAACCCTGCTGTGCAGTGGTCTAGGCTGGACTCTGAGAGAGTGTGGGACAGACCCAGGCACCCGCTGACCCTCCTGCCTGTGAGGTGCAGCCTGCCCCAAGCGACACTATGTGGTTGCCTGTGCCCCTCAGCATAACCATGCTCAAGCACTGTTCCCAACGTCACATAGCTAGCAAGGGGCAGGCCAAGCGATTCCAGAACCTGTGTGTGCCAAACCACTGATTCTCCCCTAGCGCCGTGTCTTCTTCCAAAACAGCCTGAATAACCCTTGCCTTGGCCTTCTCACCAGGCCTCTGGGAAGGTCAAATGAGATAATTCATGCAAAAGCACTTTGTAAGTGACAAGTGCTCTGCTTCCTGGCTTAATAACCCTCTCCAACCCACTCACATCTCTTTATTTTCAAATTCCTTAGTGAAGGGTTGGTTGCCATTGTCTTGATTTGGGGCAGTAATGATTTATGAAAAGCAAAGTTATTGATATGTACAAGTTCAAACCCCTTTGGGGAGTTGCATTTCAACATGGTGTGGTGATGGGGAGATAGAAGGCTGGTAGGATCCCTGATTTCTAGTTTGTCTCCCTTCCTCCCTCTCTCTCTCCTTTTCTTCCTTCATCCTTTTTTTTTTTTTTTTCTGAGACAGAGTCTCACTCTGTTACCCGGGCTACAGTGCCATGGCGTCAGCCTAGCTCACAGCAACCTCAGACTCCTGGGCTCAAGCAATCCTACTGCCTCAGCCTCCCGAGTAGCTGGGACTACAGGCATGCGCCACCATGCCCAGCTAATTTTTTCTATATATATTTTTAGTTGGCCAGATAATTTCTCTCTATTCTTAATAGAGATGGGGTCTCGCTCTTGCTCAGGCTGGTCTCGAACTCCTGAGCTCAAACAATCCACCTGCCTCGGCCTCCCAGAGTGCTAGGATTACAGGCGTGAGCCACCGCGCCCAGCCCCCTTCATCCTTTCTTGAATTTCTCTCCTCCAGCAAATATTTATGAAGCTGGCATTGTGCTAAGCCGTCATGGTCCAGGGCTCAGTTCTGGGCTCTGGGCAGCCTGTAGTGACCGGAGCAGATCAAGCAGGGTCCTCGGTGAGTGGGTGGGGAGGACAGCCCCAACCTGGTCTTTCATACAGAAATCTGAAATGTGGTGTAATCTATTATTTTTCCCAATTATTCTAAATGTAGACCTCTGTGCAGAGGTGAGATAAGATAGAAAGATGAGGAATGAGGAGGAACAGGGTAACAGAAGGTCACAAACAGCTCCTGCAAAGTCACTTGGTTGGCTCATCGAGCTGGGCTTTAGGGTTTTTTAAAGGTTGGAGCTACATCCTTAAGTCCAGTGCTGCCCAAAACTTCCACCAAGTGGCCCTAGAGGCAGAGGAGAGTGAGTCCTGTCCCTGAAGGAGACTCAGACTGAGCCCGAGGCTGCTAGACACAAGGGAGATTTCGATGAAGTATCTTTTGTGCCTTAAAAATTAATGTAATTTTGGCATGCTTTTCATAACATCGCTGTTTGTTTTAATATAAAAACCATCCCTCCAAGACCACACATATTGTGTGGTTCTGTTTCTATGAGGGGTTCAGAATAGGCAGATCTATGGGGACAGAAAGTAGATTAGTGGTTGCCAGGGGCGGGGAGGGTTGGAGAGGCAGGCGATGTCACAGGGGATGGGGTTTCTCCCTTTTGGGGGTGACAAAAATGATCTCACATTGATTGTGGCGATGCTGGCACAACTCTGGGAATATACTGAAAACCACTGAATTGTATACTTTAAACGGGTGGATTGTATGGGGTGAGAATTATATCTCATAAAGCTGTTTAGGAAAATGAAAAATCATTCCTCCCAATCTTCAAGTAAAATTGGCATCCCAGGAGGGTGAGTGATTTGTAGCATTTCAGCACTGAGTAACCTGGGGTTAAATGCACCCGTCTGAAAGGCAAGATTCTGGTCCAACCCTCCTAATTTACAGATTTATGGAAACCCTGAGAAGGTGACTTGCTCAAAACCACCCAGAGTAGGGAGGACAGCCAGGTGTCCTGAGTCCCAGTTCAGGACAAGGTGAGCCTCCATAGGTACCCTGCACTGGACTTGCATTCACCTTGTTTTGTTTTCCTAAATCATTTACTTACCAAGTTGGTTCAGTCACATGTGTTCCTTGGCCCATGTCATTGGCAATCTTCTATGGGTGTTCTCTGGCTTCCTGCACCAAAGATGTCCCCAAAACAAGTGACTGTGCCTGCAGATCCCTCATGCCCACCTTGCACGGGGGCTGGCGGGAGTGGCAGGAGGAGGCGGGCCCCACCCATTCTTGCCTTGGGCCCTACCGAGCCAAAGGCCAGCTCTGCCTTCGAGAAGCTGTGGGAGTGAGATCCACTATCTGTTTAATCATGGAAGACCCAGTGATATCTGGATGGAATCTCGGCCAGAACACTTTCATCCCAGCCCGCCCGGCATTGGGCAAGCCGTGAAAGTGAGCTGTTGGGATTAGACTCGAGGATGGCTCGTGTAGGAACCTGCAGCCTCTCCTTCTGCAGGTGACTTCATGCCCGGCATCCACGGGCGTGTCCAGAGAATGGCCCCTTCCTGCCAGCCTGGACCGTCTCAGTGAGAAAGGCAGGCTCCGATGGCCTCCGGTAACCTTGAACCTCCTTCTCTGTGTTCTGTAGGGTTCTAGCACCCAGTCTTTCATGAAATCTTCACAAGGGCCTGGGAGGTAGGCGAGGCGGACGCTATTGACCTTCACTTTTCAGGTGGGGAAGCCAAGGCTTAAAGAATGTAAGTTATTTGCCCAAGATTTTTCAGCCAACAAATGAAGAAGCTGCGTCTGCTCCACACCTCTCCCCCCAGCTATTTCCACTGTGCCCTGGGCTCAGATTTTAGCAGCAGCCCATGGAGAATAGTCCAGAAGGTTGCCTGTGGCCTCAAAGGACGGTGAGAACATTAACCACCATCTATTGCATTTGAAGACCACCTCCAGAATAATGTCACCTTAAATCCATGCCCAGGGCTGAACTTGGCCTGAAAAGATGGGAGAGACAGCAGTCCTAAGTGTACTCAGCAGCATTTCCTAATAACTAATTCTCTTCCCTCCTCCTCCTATTGAAAGTGGGGGTTAGGGGTGAGTGGCCGTAGGCACAGATGGCAGCATGAGCTACGTCACTGAGGAGGTAGGTGTTTAACTACCACCTGTCTAGGAGATGGCCAACACGTCCCAGAGATGACCCTAACAGGGAACTCTTTTTAAAAAATTTTATTCGTTTATTTATTTTGAGACAGATCTCGCTATGTTGCCCGTGTGGTCTCTAACTCCTGGGCTTAAGTGATCCTCCCACCTCTGCTTCCGGAGTAACTAGGACTGCAGGCGTTTACCACTACGCCCAGGGACAGGGAGCTCTTCCTGACAGAGCCCGGGGCAGGGAACCTGGGAATGTGGGGCAGGGCTGTCACACTTTCCCTGTCAGGCACGATCACCTGCCCACTGATTTGAATTCAGACATCTTACTATCCTTTAATTAGATTCATAAGATTAAATTAAAAATTATCTGCTTGTCTAGTGTGTTTAAAGCACTTTTAAAAATCTGCAGAACCCTTTATTCAAAAGAAATAAAAATCCACAAATCTAAGAAAAGCAGAACTAAAAAGGGCTTCTTGGAGGATGAACTACCCAGAATCCCAACTCCTAATCATGCTGGCAGCCCTTGAAAATTCTAGAAGTCCTCTGAAAACTACTGAATTAGTCTCTCATTTCCCACGTGAGGAAATGAAATAGAATAATGGTAATCATGGTTATGTCTCATCGAGGTCTTACTGTGTCCTCGTCTTTTTATTTTCCCAACAGCCCCACAAAATGAGTGTGATTTTCTTGGATTCCCCCCAGAAGAGGGATGTGAGATTCAGGAAGGTGAAGGAACTTGCTCTAAGTCACCCAGGGCATGTGCACAGGGACAAGGGCCATATACCTAGGACCATCTGGTTGCAAAGCCAACACTGGACCAAGTCCTCAAAAACAGATTTCCCACCAGACCTGGATTCTGTAGGAACGAGAACTTCATGGAAATCCGATATAGATTTGTTTTTCGACCTCTAAAAGGGCCACCTTTCAATGACACCTACTTTGAACGGCAGAAGGCCTTGTTTTGGTGACATTCGATGGGATATGTGGCTTTTGGTGTTCTAGACGAGATGTTGGCAGTTTGCCCATGACAGAGAAGAAATTCAGGCCAAGTCCCCAAAGTCACTCTGACGCTATGGCAGCAAGGACGAGGCGCCTGCATCCCTGATAGAGGATCATGCAGTGGCTTAGAAGGACTTCGACCTGGCAGGTGGCATGTAGGCAGGAAAGGCAGCATCATGAAAAATCAGGAACTTTGGAAGCATCCGGTCCAATGTCTTCATTTTACAAATAAAAAAACTGTAGGATGGCATGGCAGAAGAAGGAGGAGGAGGAGGAGGAGGAGGTGACCACGTCCCAGTGAAAGCAGAAGTCCCTGCAGCGTGGCAGCAGTTGTGGGCTAAGAGCACCCGCTTTGGGGAGAGGACCAGTCACAGCGACCACAGCTCAGTCATCCAGCAGCTGTCAGTGAGAACTTACGGCACACCAAGCACTGTTCTGGGGGGTGGGATTCACGTATGAGCAAAACATACAAAGACTCCCTCCCCCATGGAGCTCAAAGCCCAGTAAAGCGAGACAGGCATTACACAAGAATTGTATAGTGGTCTTCAAAGCCTGTTGATTATGTAATCCAGGAGTGCAAAGTTTTTGACAGTGTTCCTCCGATGTATGTCTACTGATTTCTAAATTATATGCCTGTGCTTGTATCCTATTATAGTATGTATATTTAAATCTACCCCCAAAATAGAAAATATTAAAATATGTAAATAGAAGTTCTAATTTGTTTTCCTCTCCCCAGTTGGATTCCGTTCCAAATCGATTTAGAGCACTCACTTTGGAGAGCTCTGAACCAGTCAACCCACAAGCTGGAAAATTTAGGACCCCACAGGACAGATGTTAAGTGTTAGGTTAAAAGAGGACTGAGCTGCAGTCTTCTTTTCTTATTTATTTATTATTATTATTATTTATTTATTTTTTTGAGACAGAGTCTCGCTCTGTCACCTGGACTGGAGTGCAGTGGCATCATTGTAGTTCCTGTGATGGTCTGGCTGGACGTTTGGCACTCGGGATGCAGTGGCATGCAAGGCAAATGAAGTCTCTGTCCCCAACCTGCAGCAGTCTGCTTTAACTGACTGTGCCTGGCCTGAGCCAGCACTGCTTCAGCTTGTGTCTTTGGACAGGCGAGGGGGTGGGCTAGATCCCAGCTTGTGGCAAAATGTGGTAGACAGGGTGAGAGCCACAGCAGGTGAGACAAGAAGGGATGGGAGAGTCCAGGCTGGAACTGAGGGAGACATGACAGGTGACTGTGGGGAAGAAAGGTGAGCCCCTCCCCTAATTCCTAAGCATGTGGGGGAGAGGTGGGACCTCCTGAATTGCGGAGGTTGAGACTGCACTTATTTCAATTGAACGCTGTAGGAAAAGGTGAGCCCCAAAGTGGGATCCCTGGTGCACACGGGAACATTAGGGTGTCATCATTATCTGTAACCTTCAAATGGCTCAGGATTCGGCGCCTGGGAGGACGAGGTTTCAGGCGGGGGCAGGAGAATGTGACAGCAAGGAGACTCCACGTCCCAGGGTGAAGCTTCCTCGGGAGGCTGAGACCGTGCCCACGCCGGCCCGGATCGCACACCCTGCCCCCCTCTGCCTGCCTTAACTTAGGATAGAATTACACATTTCCAATTACAGAGCTGGTTAAAAATCGATACAGAGGTGGGAGAAACAGATCATTTTTCTCCCGGAAGTCACCGTTTTCATTAATTTTTCATTAGTGCTGCCTTTGTTTTGCTATCCATCACTGGCGGCGCTGCCGGCCGCGTCTCGCCGAGGGTGCGTGTTTCTTGGGTTCGGGAGATGTCGCTGATCAAGCCAGCCGGTTAGTGCCCGCGACGCCGGCCTGGGGAACAGGTTTAGGTGACTGTTTTCAGATCATTGTGTGAGCTAAAATGTCACCAAAGCTCAGTCCTAATTCTGTCGTGGAAAGTCTTATTTGTAGAGTGAGCACAAGTTATGATTCCATCACATTGATTTTCAGGGATGTATTGATGGCGGTCTCTTCGTGGATACTTTTGGTGCTGATTGGTATTCCGGGTCCCTTGGCTGGTGAACTTTACTACGAGAGCCAGACTAGTGCCCGTGGGACCTTAGTCTTGGTGGGGAGTGGGAGGAGGGAGTTTATTTCTTTCTTTTTTTTTTTTTTTTGAGAAAGAGTCCTACTCTGTTGCCCAGGCTAGAGTGAGTGCCGTGGTGTCAGCCTAGCTCCCAGTAACCTCAAACTCCTGGGCTCAAACAATCCTCCTGCCTCAGCCTCCTGAGTACCTGGGACTACAGGCATGCGCCACCATGCCTGGCTAATTTTTTCTATATAGTTTTAGTTGTCCATATAATTTCTTTCTATTTTTTAGTAGAGACAGGGGTCTCACTCTTGCTCAGGCTAGTCTCAAACTTCTGACCTTGAGCGATCCTCCTGCCTCAGTCTCCCAAAGTGCTAGGATTATAGGCGTGAGCCACCGCACCTGGCCTAGGGAGTTTCTTGCATCTGCTCAAACGCTTGTCTGTGCTTTTTTTTTTTTTTTTTGAGACAAAGTCTCACTCTGTTGCCCAGGCTAGAGTGCCGTGGCGTCAGCCTAGCTCATGGCAACCTCAGATTCCTGGGCTCAAGCGATCCTCCTGCCTCAGCCTCCCGAGTAGCTGGAATTGCAGGCATGTGCCCCCATGCCCGGCTAATTTTTTTCTATATATTTTTAGTTGTCCAAATCATTTCTTTCTATTTTTAGTAGAGGCGGGGTCTCGCTCTTGCTCAGGCTGGTCTTGAACTCCTGAGCTGAAACAATCCACCCGCCTCGGCCTCCCAGAGTGCTAGGATTACAGGCGTGAGTCACCGCCCCCGGCCAGTCTGTGCTTGCAATGAGGCAGTTGTATCCCTAACCTCAGCCTGTTCCCTAATCTCAACCTGCCCCATCCTCTGCGAAGCTTAACCATCTTCTCTAGGAAGGGTTCTCAAGCCTCCACCTTGGCGGAATTGCTGGAGCTCTGCTTGTGCCACTGGTAAACCTTATCCCCCCTCTGCAGCTCTGGGATTTATACCTTGGTGTGTCATCTATTCATGTGGGTACCCCCCAACCGAACTTGAGTTATCTGAGCACAGGGATAGTAGCTTTTTCTTTTTGTATTTTCAGCACCTAACAGCACCTGGTGAATGGTAGGTGATTAATGAATGTTTGTTAAATGGGGAAAAAAAAACCCACAACTGGAAGTCATTCATTTGCTTTGAGTAAGCAGGGCCAGAGCCCTCATGAGCCGTGCGACGGCAGTGGCGGGAGGTGAGGCAGAGCCATGCGTTTGGAAGGGCCCTACCCCAGGTGGCTTACTCTAGTGAGGGGAAGGGACTGTGTGCTGATTCCAGCTTTGACTACCTGGCCATGTAACCATGAATAAGTCACCAACGCCGTGTCTCCATCTATAAAACGGGGGCACTTCCCAGCTCTAAAATCCTTGGCCCCAAGAAGCTCTACCCTAGGAAAAGAATTCTCCGACGTTCTCACTCCTCCATGCCCGGCTAATTTTTTTATATGTATTTTTAGTTGTCCAGCTAATTTCTTTCTATTTTTTTAGTAGAGACAGGGTCTCGCTCTTGCTCGGGCTGGTCTCGAACTCCTGAGCTCAAACGATCCACCTGCCCCGGCCTCCCAAGTGCTAGGATTACAGGCATGAGCCACTGCGCCTGGCCACAAGCTCTTAATAATAGAGTCTACAGTTGCTATTGTCTCTTCTGGGCCTTTGATTTACTTCTCAGCCTGCTGCAGTCTTGACCTGGACCTCAGTGCTCCCTGATTGCTTTCTCTGTGGTTGGCAATGGCCTTGGAATTGCCACACCTAATGGACACGTTTCAGCCCTATTCCTATCTGACTTTTCTTGGGTGTTGGACATTCTCATTCTCTCCTTGAAACTCCCTCAGCTCAATTGCCCACCTGCTTTCCGTAAGTTTTCCTCCTCCCTCTCAGCTGTTCCTCCTGGGTCCCCAGCGCCTCTAGTGCTCGTGGCCTCTCCCTGTGCTTCCCACAGCTCCTCTCTGCTCTCCCTGGGCATCATCCACAATTTCCCACCGGTCACCACTGCAAATCCCCAGGTTTAAACTCAGCTCCTCCCTGCAGTGCCCATGTCTCACTGCCCAATCTCAGGACATCTGGGTGTCCCCAGCCGCCACATGCCCCAGCCACACTCGCTGAGAGCTCTGTTACTGCCCTGCAAATGCGTGCCTACTCCTGGCCTCCCGTCCTCCTTTCTTCCCAACCATTTGGGAGCCCGAGGTAGAGGCTTTGGAATCATTCTTTTCCTTCACCGCCCACGTCCAGTTGCTCATCAAGTTCTGTTGTTCCTACCTTGGAAATATCTCATGGATTCACCCCTCTCCTCCCTCCCAATCATTTTCATTTATCATAGCTCCCCGGGACAGCTGGAGTCATCGCCTGATTTATCTCTGCTTCGGTCTCTGTCTGCTCCACTTCCTTCTCCATGCTACCACAAAAATAGTGTTTCTTAAAAGCAAAGCTGGTTACATCACTCTTCTGCTTGAAACTGTCAGATTCCTTGTTGCCGGTGGCTGGTTCCCACACTGGGTCAACCAGGCCTCAGGGTCACTGGGACACGGACTCCTTGGGCCCCACCCCAGGGATGCTGAGTCAGTAGGTGGGGCCTGGAAAGCAGCATTCAAGAGAGCTCCCTGCCCAACTTCTCCTGGGGGTGGGCCCGCCCCTTCTCTTCCCCACCCCTGTCTCCCAGGGAACATGCTGTTCTCAGTGTACTTGGCCTTGTGCTTGTTCAAGTGTCTGCTTTGCAGGCTCTGTGCTTTGCACATGCTGTTGTCTCTACCTGGAGCACCCTTTGCCTCCCACTCCCCTTCCCTTGTCTTCCTGGGTGACTCATCCTACAATATTTCGTTCCTGCTTCAGCTCCGAGCGGGCTTCCCTGGCTTCCCCATCGTGAATGAGTAGTTCCCTCCTCCGTGCTCCCAGAGCTGTCTGATTTAGGGCCACCATACCTCTGCCGTGGTGTCTTTCCCGCCGGCCTCCCCTTGCTGGGAGCACAGCCCTCAAAGGCAGGGCCCATCTCCTCCTGGCTGCGTCCTTGCTGTCCCACACGTGCCTGGCACCCTGCCCCACTCCAGTGCACTCAGGCCAGGAGGTAAATGAATGAACCTCCCACTTCCTTCTCCTTCTTATTTTAAACACTGCTTGTAGACGGGCAGAGCTAATAGTAAGCAAAAATTGAGTGTTTTTTTTTTTTTTTTTTTTGCAAATGCTGCTTTAGTTAGGACCTCCGGCTTCACTGAGTTAGTTGGTCCTTGTAAATTTTATTTCACTTACTTTTTTTGTTTCAGTAGAAGAAAATTAAAGAGGGATGGAGGAGGGGCAACAGGAAAGAGAATTCAGAGCCTCTCATGCCTTCTTAACTCTGTGCCTACCGATGCTGTCTTATTTGGGTGTAATGAAAAACTCCCCTATTTCACTGTGAAGAACTTCCAAGCTGAGAAGCCCCACTGAGGGTGTTCTGGCTTCTGGGAGGTCACATTTGTTTCCTCAACTAGCAGGGTGTTGCCTCCTGGCCTGACTGCCTAGCGTGGGAGGCCTCGCTGCCTGGACAAGGAACAAGCAGCAGGGTCCCCAGAGGCTGAGGGTGACGTCTGGAAGAGAAGAGCTTTCTCGAAAGCCACGTGCAGGGTTGAGCACCCACTTGGAGAGAGTCGGGGGACATTCCAGGAGTGAATTTGTCTTATCAGTGGATGAAACCCTTTCAGTTAGTAGTTGGCCCTTGTTTTCTTTTCTCACAGGGTTTTATTTCCTTGGGAAGAGCTTAAGGAAAAAGGAGAAACGTGAAAAATAACAAGAAAACTAAAACTAAAGCTTATAGGAACTTTGAATGCACACTCAAAAGAGGGCTCTTTTAGTGATAGGCAGAATAGGAGAAGAAAAAATAATAGTGAACATTCATTGAGTCAGGCCCTGTCTTCAACCTGTGTTCATTCATTGACTCAAATCCTTGCATGAGCCCTGTGAGGTAGGCACGGATGTTAGCCCTAGCTGTAGATGAGGACTCTGAGGCACAGAGAGGTTAGCTGACTTTCCCAAGGTCACACAGCTAGTCAGCAGGCGGGCAGGGATCTGAACCTGCCCTGGGGGCCACCGTGCCGCAGTGCTCTTCAAGGTGGCTTAGAGCAGTCAGTGTGATTCTGCTGGTGACCAAGACGAGGCAGACCCTCTCCCTGCTGTTTTATTTCTGCCTTCGCCATCTCAGAGAATAGACTGCAGATTGGAAGGTGCAGAACAAACACAATGCAGAAGAAGCCGGGCTGCAGGGTAGATGTGGCGTGTGGGCTGGCACCTGGCAGTTTTATGTGAATTTGAATCTCTTGATTTAGCTGAAATATGTTTCCAGATAAGGACAGGACTGGTAGGTGTGTTAACCAGTGAGATTTGCTGGAGGAAGCAGGGAGGATAAAAATGGAAAATCAATAAGTGTTCCTAATTATGCAGAAGGGACAAAAAAGGATCTAAAAATAGACGATTAATGGCACCTTTTCTGTATTATGTGTTAGGTGGGATTTTTAAATTGCAAATAACATAAACCAATTTAAACAGCTTCAAGCAAGTGGAGCTTACAGTAAGGTCACAGAGCTGTCTCACAGAGGCGAGAGCAGGGGTCCACCGGGCGTCAGGAGTGAACCAGAACCAGGAAGGCAACTGCTGTCATTGCTGCTGCCACTGTATACCTGGCTCTGAACTTTCTCTCGCCTGTGACCTTGTCAGCCCACAGAGGTTGATGGTTCCTCTTTTCGGGAGCCCAGACAGACTGAGACCAGAGTCTCCTGATTATGTACTTGTAGGTAGAGGGCTCTGCTTGGCACAGGTGTTCCCTTGTGGCCGATCAGTGCGGGGCTGGGTGGGGGGTCCCGGGTAAATACAGCTGCCCCACCTACAGTGCGGGGGTGGAGGGGAGGTGAGTGGTCAGTTCACAGGAAATTGGGCAGTGGGGCAGGGAACTGTTCTCAGACGGGGATGGTGTCTAAGCTAATATCCCAATTTCTTGCCAAAGTCTGGACTGAATGTTCATAAATAGTTTATCAAAGAAAGCAGATGCCCTAGGCCTTTCAGAAGTCATTTTCTTCTTTGTGGACTTCCTAAGGGACAGAGAAGGACATCCTAATCGGGATGGTCTCAATGTGGGAGAGCTGTCAGGGCACCGACTCCCTCCTCTTTGTCGTTGCGGGGCTGGTGCTGAGCACGGTGCTAGCGCACAGTGGGCACTCGGTTTATGAATGAATGAATGAATGAGAGAATGAGAGAATGAGCGCACTGAGTGGTAGCTCGGTCCTCTGAGTTCACGGCTGTTGGGAACACCTGGACCCAAAGAGGGGCATGTTGATCGTGTGCTTCTGCTCAGCTATTATGTCAGTGGCTCCAGTGAAGATGGGCAGGCCACGCTCACGGAATTCTCGGATGACTCGGGACGCGAAGGAGTAGCCTCGTGAAGGTCATGTGTAAGGTTCCCAAAGCACCTAAGAGGAAAGGATGAAAGACAAATACCGACTCTGTGACATTTCACTGGGAATAATGGCAAGCTCTTTATTTGGTTATAAATGGTCAATAGTGGAGATAATGATGATGTGCTCTCATTAGCTAAAGAAACTGTACAGCTAAAGAAAGATCGTTTAAGTGGCCTGCCCGGTGTCACTCAGCTCACTAGGGGCAGAGCTAAGCTGGAACCCAGTCCTTCTGGTTCCCAGGCTACCGTGATCAAAGTGTTGAAAGAGAAACTGGAAGACCGTGGCAGGGTCTTCCATGGGATGCCTCGGAGGTGATTCCGTCTGTAGGAAGGAGAAAACTTGTCTTTAAAGATGCCCAGCTCCACATGTGCATGATTTTGAGGATGTCAGGGTGTCAGTCTCTGCTACAAACCATCTGTGTCCATGACTATAGATGATGGGCGGTTGTGAGCAGTTGACATTCCTAAGTCACCCACCAGCCACCTGGCAAACAGTGGCATCATTTGTGGGGGAAATGTTGCATGTGAGGGCTGAGAAGACAGTGGTTTTCCTGCCTTCATGCCCTGCACCGTTTCTAAATGAGTTATATCATTTATTCAACAGGATGATTTCATGAAATAGCCACTTCTGCCTTTTGGAACAGTGTACTGATAATCAGGGCTTTACTTCAAGAGCGATTACTTCTGGATTAATTGCAGAATCAAACTTTTATTTACCCAAGATTTATTAATTAGTGGGAGTAGCAAATCAGACACACATTTAGTGGGTGGGTTAAAAAGTGACATTATAAGACCAGTGGGGTGGCTCACGCCTGGAGTCCTAGTACTCTCGAAGGCCGAGGTGGGAGGATTTCTTGAGCTCAGGAGTTTAAGACCAGCCTGAGCAAAAGTGAGACCCTGTTTCTACTAAAAATAAAAAATTAGTTGGGCATTGTAGAGCGTGCCTGTAGTCCCAGCTACTTGGGAGGCCGAAGCAGGAGGATCGCTTGAGCCCAGGAGTTTGAGGTTGCAGTGAGCCATGATAACGCCACTGCACTGTACCCAGGGCGACCCTGGGAGACTCTGTCTCAAAAAAAAAAAAAAAAAAAAAAAGTGACATAATAACAATCAAAAGCAAAAGTAATGTGTCATCCTTGACTGGATCCACATTTGGCAGATAGTCAATTTCAGAAATGAGTAAATTAATGAAGGAGTTCAGATTCTAACCCAGACCTGGCCAGCTATCAAGTCCATACTGACAAAGCAGTTCTCAAAAACTTACTGGGACAATGGGAGAATCTGACTATTGAGTCTCTGTGTGTGTAATATTATGACATCAACACTACATTTCTTGGGGGTTATATAGGAGCGTGTTTTTGTCCTTAGGAGATTTCATGCTGAAGTACTCAGGGGTGATTGCCGCGCTGGTTTCGATTTCCTTTCAAACAGCTCAGCAAAAACAATACGCAGAGACAAGGAGAGACAGCAAATGTGGCCAAATGTTAACTGATGAATCTAAAAGAGTATATGGTGTTACTTGTACCGTTGTTTCAACTCTACTGCGGGTTTGAATATTTTCAAATGAAAGTTGGGGGGAAATGGTTAACACTGAAATAAAAGGCCAATTTCAGGAAATAGTTTGACTGTATTGTAAGTCTAAAAATGAAAAGCTCCGGTGGTAAGTAGGCAAGCTGAGGCAAACCATGCTACCTCTTGTCTTTTCCTAGCAGCGGAAAGCCAGAAAGCTACAGAATAAAACAAAGGCTATTTTGTGTGGTTGATGAACTCATTTATCGGCTGTGCTCAGACAGAGGGAGGGAGCAGCCTGTTTAAGTTTCTTTCCTCAACCCATACCCCATCACTCGGATTAACCCTGTAGTTACTTCCCAGTGTTTATCAAGAAGACAAGGTAGCCCTACCTAAAACTTGGATATAGCCAGGATTTAAGCACGCTGCCAGGCATAAAGCATCTTTGAAATATAAGCCGTAATTACTTTTGTTTTCCTGGCAAATGCTTTTTGTTTGAAAGAAGTACAAAATTTAAGAATCTATTACATGTTTTAAAAAACTATTTTAATGTTGAAAAGCCATAGAATTTACCAAATAAAAAAGTAGCGTTTTGTTTTTTTAATTCATGACAAGTTCGTGTAGAGAACAACAAAATGTAAAATTCTTTACAAATAAGTGTTGCTGGGAAGTGTTTGGGTTGCAAACGTGTCATTTGGAAGGTTATTTATCTTGTTAGTGACATTTTTATGGTTTGAAGAAAACTTTATATAAGTCAGGCTCCACCTGATTGTCCTTCTGGTGTGCCTCTGAACTCCCAGGAGTCCACTCAGTATGGACTTGATAGCTGGCCAGGTCTGGGTTAGAATCTGAACTCCTGCATTCATTTACTCATTCCTGAAATCGACTATTTGTGTCCTCTTGCTTTTTTTCCCCTAATCAGTCTGGTCAGAGGTTTATTGATGTTATTGATTTTCTCAACGATCCAGACTTTTATCTCATTGCTTTTTTCTATTGTTTTTTTTCTTTTTCTATTTATTTTCTATTTTCAGAATTTCATTCTGATATTTATTATTTTTGTTCTTCTGCTTACTTTGGATTTTGTTTGCTCTTCTTTTTCTAGTTTCTGAAGGTGGAAGCTGGGGTTGTCAATTTGAAACCTTTCTTCTTTCCTCATATGGATGTTTAGTGCTATACATTTTCCCCTAAATACTGCTTTAGCAGACTCCCACATATTTTGATAAGTTGTATTTGCATTTTCATTCAGTTCAAATACTTCCTAGTTGCCCTTTTGATTTCTTCTTTGACTCATGGGCTACTTAGAAGTCTATTATATATCTTTCAAATATTTGGGGATGTTCCAGGGTTCTTTCTGTTATTGATTTAAAATTTAACTCCACTATCGATAGAAAACATCCTTTGTATAATTTAACTCCTTTTAAATCCAACGAGATTTGTTTTATGTTGTCAAAATTGTTCAAGTCATCTGTATTTTTACTGACTATCTACTTTTTCTATCAATTCTTGGTAAAGTGGTGTTGAAATCTCTAACAATAGTTGTGATTTGCCTTATTTGCATGTAATTTTATCAATTTTTAGTTCCCGTATTCTAATGCCCTGTTATTATGTGCCTCTCAAAAGGGCTACAAGTATGTCCTCTTGATCCCTTTGTATTGTGAAATTACCTTTTTATCCCTGGTAACACTCTTTGCTCTGAAGTCTACTTTTCCTTCTATTAATATAGCTACTCCAGCTTTCTTTCCATTAGTGTTAGCCTGGAATACATTTTTCCTTGCTCTTGCTTTTAACCTATTTTTTTTTAATTGAAAGTGGGTTTCTGGTAGGCTGCATAAAGTTGGGCACTATATTTTTGGCCAGTCTGAGGATCTTGTTTCAATTCAGGTACAAGGCTATTTACATTTAATTCTATAAATTAGAATTTTGATTGTTGATACGGTTTTGCTTAATTAATGCTATCCTCTTGCTATTTTTCATTTGGCCCATCTGCACTTGGTTTTGTTTTTCTTCATTTCCTGCCTTCTCACAGACGAGATTGAGAGGTAGGTAGAGTTATTAATAGATTGAGGAGGCCTTGTATGCCACATCAAAGTGATGAGATAATTCTGAAAGCAACTGAGAAACACTGTCAGGCTTTAAACAGGGGTGTGACTGGGCTACAATGTGGGCAATGGGTTTAGAGGGGGACGCTCCCAATTCTCAGCAGCAAAACTAATTAAGATTTTATGGAAATGGCCCACACAGGAGGAATTGATAATCTGACACTGGGAAGTTGAAGTGTAGATGGGAGGAATAGACTGATTTGAGAAATGTTTAGGAAATACTTTCTGTAGAACTTAGTGTGGGGATTGCTGCAAATGCCTCCTTGCTGTGGGGGATGGGAGTATCCTGAACTGAGATAGGAAATCTAAAAGGAAAAAGAAAAGGCCTAGGGGCCAAAATAAGTTCAGTTGTGGGTGGTCCAATGGAAATGTTTGGGGGACCCTACATCTGTCATTGTTTATGATACAATACATTGAAATGATCGGGTTACATGTCTTACCCTCCTGCCTGACTGAGAGTTGAAAGAAGCCAAGTACAGGGACGCACACCTGGAGTCCCAGCTGCTCAGGAGGCTGAGGTGGGAGGATCACTTGAAGCCAAGAGCTCAAGACCAGCCTGGGCAATATAGCATGACGCCATCTGGTTGAGGCCATGTCTTATTTGTCCTGTATCCTCAAGGCTGCTACCCTGCCTGAAGCTCTGGGAGAAGTTGGCCTGCAGCACAGGTGATGGGAAAACCATTGCTGGATGAGATCGCCCAGGGAAAGGAGCCTAGACTGAGAAGAGCAGTGACACGCAAGACAAAGATGTTTGCACCTGGGGTGAGAATTTGAGAAATGAGGGACTTGGTGGCTTCGCATTTTCTGTGGCTCTTTCCTCGGCCCTGTGAAATACCACCATGATGCAGTCCTGCAGCCCTGTGAGTGTTTAGGTAAGTCATTCCCTTTGTATGTTTTAAATATTAACACAAAGTCTTTTAGTGATTGTGCAGAAATCATTTATTTCCATCCATCACTTGACTAACTTCGCTTGGAGGAAAAATAGGGAGTGGGCAGTGGTGGGGAGGGGGCTATTGCACACTGGGCAGAGGCAAAAGGTATAGAGAAAGGAAGAATTTGGGGAGGGGCGTATAGTTTTCCTACCCTCCTCCCCAAATCTGGGAACTATGGAAAAATAAATTTTTGAAATTATAACAGCAGTAGGGAAAAGATTATCCAGGTCAACATTCTGTTTTAGAAACACACCTACTCTGCTTAAACTAAGAGCTGCAGCTGAATTATTTTCATGAATATGCAATCTACTTAGAATTTCAAAATTTTCTGGTACTTATATATTTAAAAGATCAAACATTTGAGAATATGACTTATAGGAGAACAACAATTTAAATAATAAAACATTTTAAATAAAAAGCAATAAGGGATGAACACTTAAATTTTAGAGCACACAAACCATCTTCCCTTGCCAACCCAGTTTCCCATACTGCTGACTAACAAAGAACCCGGCTGCGTCAGGTTGCTCAAGTTGCAGACCTTTAGATGATCCTTTAAGGCCTCCTTAAACTGGATTTAATCAACTGTCCCTACTGGTCTTGCTTCTTTTCCAGTTAATGTGATCCTTCTGTGACAAGGATGTCTCTTCAGCTTCCGGGACAGGCTTTCCTCGTCGTGTTCCGAGGTTTGAATGAAATGCACGGCCAGTGTTTTTCTGGCTTTTTCAACCCTGTTAATCAACCGTGTCATTTCATACTTGTACTATCTGTTCCTTTTTCTGACAAGCACAATCTGATAAACAGATGGGGAGGAGTGCCGAGGCACTGTGTGATTCACACCAGAGTGGGGAAAAGGAGAGGTGGAGAGAGAATGAATTGGGCGTCCTGAGAAATGTAGGCAGCTTGAGCTCTCTGACTCTAAGCATGTGCAGAGGAGTCTTGTGGTCCGTGGTTAGGCTACAGGTTTATACACCCCCTTCGAATTCTGAAGTTTTGAAATCATCATTTAAGTTTCAAAGAAACTCACCCAAATTAAAATGTATGGGTAAAGGTGGATTCCTGCACACCTATAGTAAGCTATTGTTACAGGTGGTAGATGCTACTAGAATCATTTTTGTTCATTCAAACCTCCCATGGCTTTTTAAGCAGTGGTGGAAGAATTCTGTAGCTGGTGGGCTATTTCCACAGGATGCGGCAGTTCTCTACCTAATTAGGAAAGGATGAAGGCCCTCGGATTAAATTTCAGTTAAGTACTTCCCTGCAACCCTCCCAACACCCGTCCCTCACTGCCCCCACTAACGCCATTTGGAAATATTCAATTCAGACTTCAAAAGAATAGGAGATGCCAGCTATTGTTTAATAAACATCAGTGAAGTCATAAAAAGGCACACTACAAAGGTACCCTTAGAAGATTCTCATTTACTATTCTTAGCCTAAATTTGGGGAGCACAATGGTGTTACCCAGTATTTTCCATGCTTGCCCGATCCAAGCATCACCTGTGTCGGGCACTGTTAAAATACAGAGCCTCGCGCTCTTCAGTTAGGGATGCAGATTCAGAAATCTACGGGGAGATGGAGTGGAGGGGTGTGGTGAGCTGGAATTATAACTTTAACAAATACCTTTTGTGTGTCTGAAGACCAAGCAAGTTTGGGGACAGTGATATAACCCATGAGAAACTTTCTTGGAGAAGAGCTACCTGACAGTTACGAAGCCAGAGACAACGTGTCTTCTCAGAGTTTTATTTTTTATTTATTTATTTAATTTATCTTTTTTGAGACAGAGTCTCACTCTGTTGCCTGGGCTAGAGTGCCATGGTGTCAGCCTAGCTCACAGCAATCTCAAACTCCTGGGTTTAAGGGATCCTCCTGCTTTAGCCTCCCGGGTAGCTGGGACTACAGGCATGTGCCACCATGCCCGGCTAATTTTTTCTATTTTTAGTTGTTTGGCTAATTTCTTTCTATTTATAGTAGAGGCAGGGTCTCGCTCTTGCTCAGGCTGGTCTCGAACTCCTGAGCTCAAGCAATCCTCTCGCCTTGGCCTCCCAGAAGGTTAGGATTACGGGTGTGAGCCACCGCACCCGGCCTAGAGTTTTAGTCCTATACATAATAGTTGGTCACAGATATTAAAAGTAATCCCTACTAATTGATTCCTACTAATAGTTACTGCAGTGACATTTTTGTCTAGTGTCTTATAATGAAGCCCACTGCAGTTGCCAATGACAGAGCAAAATCATTTCTTACATGGGTGAGGAAACCAGAAAGAGTTGAGTTCAAAGCATCACTCAAATATGGGGTGTGTGTGTGTGAGTGTGTGTGTGGGTGCGTGTGTATGAGAAGTGTCAAGCCAGACATAGTGGCTCACACCTGTAATCCCAGTGACTCAAGAGGCTGAGGCAGGAGGATCGTTTGAATCCAGAGGTTTGAGAACAAGTGCTGTTCTAGTTTCTTATGGACTTAGGTAAGATTTTTTGACTTACCAATGTTCTCATCTGTAAATTTGGGATAATACTGCCAACTCCATGAGGATTAAAGGAGAGAACATCTGTAAGGCCCTTAGCCCAGAGCCTGGCACCGAGGAAGCATTCAATGAAGGTAGGTTATTATCACTACAGTCAGGATCTAAATCTTTAGGATCAGATGATATCAAATCAAACCAAAAGTTTGCATCAAGTTTTCATTTTGTATAAAACCATGCCCTAAATTTAGGTTATGTGTCATTGTATGCAATTCCACTCAAATGGAATTTTTGCAGAATGTCTAAAATTGTTTTATTTCATAACTCTTGAAGTTACAAACTGCTAGTCTGCAGATACCTCGTTTAGTCTGTGCCTTTGAGAAAAACAAGTTAGCTCCAAATTTACATATCTAGAGATTTCACACACAAGCATGGATTCCCACGTTTTCTAGAAAAATTAGATGTTTAAGTGCAAGGACCCTGTTCTTCTACAGTTGCAACCTGCTGGAGTTGGGGAGGGGCTGCTCCTTTGAATGGGGCACACGTACTCTAGTTCGGCTCTCTCTTTCTAATTTATGCAACGTGCCTGGGCCTTGCAGACATCTGAGTTTGTCACCCCATCACCTAAGGTGATGTCTTATTGTCTCATACATCTTTACAACATCAGCTCTCAGCCAGCTTTGTAGGTCATGGATGGATGGAGGGGAAAACGGCCACTCGACCGCCCCTCCCACCAATAGACTGTTCCCTGCCAATCAAGCCTGCAGACCCCCTAAGTGAATATCTGCAGAGCCCACCTTCTGTGATTCTCTAATAGCCCCTGAATGATGTCCAAACCCTAGCTAGCCTGGCGGTCAAGATCAACTCCCCTCTCCCACACCCCCAATCCAATTCCACCTTCCTTTTTTAGCCTTCATTTCCCTCGTCCCCAGTGAAGGCCAGCTGCATCCCACAACATGCTCTGACTCTGCCTCAAGCTTCCTTAGCCCAGAGCCCCTCTCTCGTCCCCATACCTTTTCCTTGCAAAGCCCACCCACCTTTCAAGTGCCACCTCCCCAGGACGATTTTTCTAATTTCCCCAGCTAGATATGGTCCTTTGTCATTTCTATAAACCTTTGTTTGTTAATATGAAATGATGCATCTCCCACTGTGCTTTGGACTGGAGTTGGGTACGTCCATACTTTGAGTCACTCTAGGTGTGCAGAGAGCCCTCTCCCCAGCAGCCCATGGCAGAAACCACGTCACGGTCATCAGCATTTCACCCAAACTGAGTGTCCAGTATATTGTAAGGGATGCTCAAATATTTGAATACAGAAATATATTTCCATTCTAAGGAGAAAATGCTATTAATTAACAATCTACTTTCTTCCTCATCCTATTACAACATAAAAATTTACTCTTTCTCAAATAGTTGTTTTGAGCCCTCCTTATAAGACTTAACTGAACATTAGCCTTTTTTCATATAATTTACTTATCATCTCAGAGGCTTAGTTACTTTTACTGAGAAACAGAGATAATACAGCCTCTAGTGTGGTCATAAGGATTGACTGGATTATTGCAGGTATGGCGTTTAGTACAGTGCCTGGCACATGGCAAACACTAGTGGATGGCTATTATTATCACTATGTAGAAACTCATCTAATATTTAGAAAACAGTTTAGAAGTGGCTTCTTTTATTCTATTTTTCTAAAACACTTCTTAGAAAAGAGCAGGTCAAAGACTGTGGCTTGTCTGCCCTGGAAGACAAGAAATGTATTGGCTCATGCCTGTAATCCTAGCACTCTGGGAGGCCGACGCAGAAAATTTGCTTGAGCTCAGGAGTTTGAGACCAGCCTGAGCAGGAGAGAAACCCTGTCTCTACTACAAATAGAAAAAATTAGCTGAGTGTGGTGTCGTGCACCTGTAGTCCCAGCTACTCGGGAGGCTGAGGCAGGAGGATCGCTTGAGCCCAGGAGTTTGAGGTTGCTGTGAGCTAGGCTGATGCCACTCCACTCTACTCAGGGCAACAGAATGAGACTCTGTCTCAAAAAAAAAAAAAAAATGTATTTTGCTCAAAGAAAGAAAAAAAGGTGATTTCAAATATCAGTGGTTTGGGCAATAGTAGCTTTGAAAAAGTAAACTTTTATAACCACCAAAGTAATGACTGATTCAGGAAAAGATTACCAATGGATGTTAAAATCAGTGGGTGAGTGTGGGTTGAGGAACAGGATATTTACACAGTCTAACTTCATCATCCTGCAGATTACTTATCAATTACAAAGGGAAAAGCTACTATTACATTGGAGAAATTTGGTGAACATTATTTCACCAAAATTGAGAGGCCAAAATCGCCATTTCCAATATGGGCCAAACTGACCCCTGTGATGTGATGCAACGAGGACATGACATCGCCTATGTAGTGTTCTCCCCTCACCCCTAAAAAATTAACCTGACTCTACCAATAAGGAACCAATCAGACAAATCCAGATTGTGCAACAATCTACGAAACAATTGGCCTAGATTCTTCAAATAAGTTGATGTCATGGAAAGACCAAAAAAAAAAAAAAAAGCGGGGGGGATATTATTGATAAATGCAATGCATGATCCTTGATCAGATCCTCTGGGGAAAAATAGCTCTGAAGATCCTTATTGAGACAATGGTGAAATTTGCATATGAACTGTATATTGGATAATAGAAAGTAGTGAAAAAAATAAGGTTGTGACTCAATTATATTTTTATTGATCTCTTTCCCGAAGTACTTTGGTATCTGGGAATCTATATGTTCTAAGATCTAAAAATGTGAAAATTGCAAGTGAAATGCTTGCTCCATTGACTTAGATGAGAGTTTTTGTAGAAAGAATGAGCATTTGGGTTGTAGTCATATAAACGGACCTAAAAATTTATAAAAGAATAAAGTGAGTATTTGGTTGGGATGGTACTAACTGCACGTAGGACGTGCTGGGTCAGTGTTAACTGATGACAATAACCACCAGAGTCCCAAAGTGAGCCCCTTGAGTTCTGGATTTTAAGAAATGTTGTCTGATGAGAATGGATTGCTAGTAAATCACAGAGCAATTTTATTCTCCTTTCAGTAGCCCGTGGATGACCGAGCAGCTGGTAGGAATAGCCCTGTCTGTCCCCATCCCAGACAGGGTTGTATTAGTCTCAGATAAAGGGAAATTACACAACAATGTGGAAGCCGGGCTGGCAGTCATTAAAGCAATTCAGTGTTTGGGCCGCCTCTGTGTTTCAGGGAGTGATAGGAGCCATTAACAGCCTGCTTTTAGTTTCAGAAGCCAGAGATATTTTCATTACTAGCATCCTCAGGCACAGACTTTTTAATTTAAAAAAAAGAAAGTCAGTTCAGGATGGAAATAGCCCATCACTACAGGAAGCTTCTCTGCAGCAGAAATACATCCTAGTTTACCTGTCAATCTTACCAGCACGGCAGGTTTATTTTGAGTGTCTGGACTGAGAAAGAGGAAGAAAGGAAGACAGGCAAGCGCAGGGCTCACAGAGGCACAAGGGTCACTAATAATATCTTGGAAAAGCCGAAGACTTCATTCTAAAGCGATATTGAAATCTCAGGTTTCTTACCTCTCTGGCTCATAATAAAGTGATCGTTCTGGCCCTGAGATTTTTTTTTTTCCTACTTCTTCCAAAGCCATAATGCCCTACATTTAAGATTTTTTTTGAAAGGTGTTTATGGTAGATTCAAGTTGGTCACATATTCTTTGTTACTGTCCCCAACAGGAGGTGGATTTTGGCTTTGTTCAAGCGACAGGAGACAGCAGAAGTGCACGTGCAGCTCCAGGCCCAGGCTCTCGGAGGACTGCGGCTTCCCCTGCCTCCTTCTCGAAATCCAGCTAGAGCAGCCCCGGCCACACGGAGGCCAACAGCCAGTATCAACTGGCAGCCATCTGGGACATCCCAGCCCAGTCATGCGCCTGGATGACATCACGTGGAGAAGAAGCCTAGCGAAGGGCAGTTAACCACGAGAATCACAGAGTCACAAGACAGAATAAAATGTTGTTCTAAGCTCGTAAGTTTTGGCATGGTTTGCTCTGCATAAATAGATAGCTGAAATAAGGGGTAACTGAACACTGCATAAGAGGGAAGCTGTATCTTGCTAACCAACGCAGAATATCAAAGCCCAGGAAATAACATTTGCTTAGTCGGAAGAGAACTGTCTAGAACAGGTGATGACGTCTTTATCCTTTTGTGGGTTTTGACTTCAAAACCGGCCCCGGCTTTAAGGCCTCTTTTTGATGCTCGACACGGAAAATGTATAAAAAAAAAAGAAAAACTTCATTTTAATCCAGCCTCACCCCCAACACGTGTGTTTCACACAGACCTTATTTTTTAAACAGAGTTTATTGTATTTAATACATTATAAAATTTGAAAAATTGTAGGAAAGCAGTGGACTCAAACTGGAGCAACTCTAACAAGGAATAATTCTGGCCCCTTTTGCAAAACTGATCAGTTTAAAAACAAAGGAAAGTTCACATCTGTGAGGCAGACAAAAATGTGTGACTTCTGTACAAACTACATTTAAAATTTCATGTCTAACGTCTTCCAAACGCAATGTGCTCATGAGAGTTTTCCTGAAGTCCTGCCTGGTCCCCACCTAAAGAGAGACATAAAACCTCCATATGCAAAGAAACTCGATTCAAGGTGTTTTTGTTTTTTTGTTTTGTTTTTTTTTTTTTTTAAAAAAAAAAAAAGGAAAAAGAAAGACAAAGGAAAAAGAAAGGATGGACGGCTGTTGGCAATGGAGACTGGAAGGAGAGTGTGGCCTCACCGCTCATGGCTTGTTGATCGGTCAGGGGCCTCGGGAGGCCCAGGACACTTGACGGCCATCACAGCACCAACTGCAGCTATCACCTCTTTTTTTCTCTTTTTTTGCATTTCCTACCTTTTGACATATATATATATATTTATATATTTTTTTACACCTTGAGGATATCACTATTCCAATTGTTCCCATATGAATACAGGTGTGGTCTCTATTGGATATAAATGTGTCTTTTATTCAATTTTAGGTCCAGGACTTGGTTTGCTGTCCCAACTGCACATAAATGTTCCTTGGTTGTTTGCATTAATTTGTCGTGTATGTTTTCCTTTTTGCATAAGAAATATGTCCATTTAGTCCAGAGGCTCTTGCTTTATCCGGATGACCGAGGGTACGCGGGGCATCCTCCTCAGTTCCCGCCGCAGGACGTACTCGCTGAACTGGGAAGAGTCCACTCCTCCCCCACAGGAGCCCACGATTTCAAATCCTCTTTGCTGCAACCTCTCGAGGACCTGCGAGGGGCCAAGACAAGCATTGGTTAGGGGCCAGGTAAGTCACTGGCCATATTAACTCCCCGAAAGACTGTTCCCAAGTTTGAGATCGTGTGCAGCTCTGGTCCCCCTCATCCAACCCTTGTATCTCTTTGAGCTTCTTTCAAAGCAAGACCCTGGCTTAAAGGGCAGGAGGGAGGGAGCAAACATTTCTAATACCTAACACGTGCCTTCACACGCTTGCTTCATACATGCTGGTTACAACACTCGGCGGTGTTAGTCCCATTTTATAGATGAGAAAACTAAGGCTCATGGCTAGTAAGTGATGGTACTGGGCTTCCAACTCAGGTCTTTTTGGCCTCAAATCCAATGTTTTCTGTATATTCAATGCTGTCTTCTCTGCCAAAAATGAGGGTTCAGGTTTCAAAGCTCATGTATCACTAAAACATATTCTATGAGATGATAAAGGATATGGAAAGACAATGATATTTGAATTTACTTAGCCAGTGATTCACTTGTACCTCAACTCTGCTATTGTTCGAGTTTCCCAATACAGAGTGAACAATCTATATTTCAGCTTGGGAGATTGATGTAATTTCAGTAGCAGAACAAATAGGCTACTGAAGACAGTGGAGGTTTTTCTACAAGTTTGTAGCATTTGAAATAGATTTATTCTATGTCCTCCTTGCATGCATTTAAGGAGGCAAGAATAAATGCAATGACTATGTATTAGAAAATATATCCAAAATAAAGATATTCTAAACTTCTCATTTAAACATAAGCCATAGAATCTGCTCTTCAATTTTGAAATCAAACACCTAATGCCAGAAAGATCTCTGGGTTTGTTAGTACATGTCTGACACTCTTAAAAGCAGGAAATAGTAACTCCACCTCTTAGATAGGCAAAATTACAGGAAACTGACCTAGAGCACTCTTTTTCTTTAGAAATCCAATAAACATCAGACTTGCAAATGTTCCCTGCCAGAGTTCTGAGCATAATTACATCACTTCTACACTGCTCTAATAGCAAGATGACTCAATTATAACTTTGAAAAAATGCCTACCACAAACTTTTTTTGGAAGGAAATTTAATGTTACGAAATAACTCAAAACGTAGTCAATATAAGTGAACCTTTACTGTTTTTTAATTATTATTTTTAGTTGCCACTAAGATTATTTTTAATAAATTTTAGTCATCTACTTTTTTTTTGAGACAAGGTCTCACTCTGTCATTCAGGCTGCAGTGCCATGGTGCGATCATAGCTCACAGCAACCTCAAACTCCTGGCCTCAAGCAATCCTCCCACCTCAGCCTCCCAAAGTGCTGGGATTACAGGTGTGAGCCACTTTGCCTGGCCAGTCATCTACTTCTATATGGAATATAATCTGCTACCTTGCAAAATAGCTTACTAGATGAGGTTGGAAAACAAGAGAGTATGTTTTCTAAAAATTAAAAACTCAAATGCATGTTGGCAAATTAAAAAAAGAAGTCTTTACAAAAACAAAGTTAACATTCTACCCTGCAGTGCTCTATTTCTGTAGGTGAATTCACAGCGCACACACGTACCAGTCAGCACAAGGATAGGATGAAGAAAACAATCCCTAAGTTCCAAAGCAAGACATGCTTTGGTGGCAGGTAAATAAAAAGACAAAGAACAGCTCACTCCAAGAATTTCCCAGTCGAGGCAGGAAGGTAGCTTGTCAGCAAGAAGCACCCCAGTCTGCCTGGCCAAACCACTGCACTGGAAAGGAGTTTTTGCCCCGATTAGGAGAGGGAATACAAGGTGAGGAAGCCGTGAACAATAACGAACCTAACTGTGATGTCCGTTTTCTTTCAGCGTGGTTAAGGTCGCCAAATTGCTAATATAGGAAATCTTAGCTTTTCCTCCCTGGGGGTCTGACAGCCGTAATATGATAATTACTCAGTATGATCCAGTGTTACCTTGGATGTGGTCAAAAGCTTATTTCAATGTAATGCAAATAGCTTATGAAGCCATTACCTTTTAAACATCAACGTGTTAATAGCAAAGTTCCTGGAATGGAGCAATCATTTGGGAATGTTAAAATCGCTCAATGGGCTGTCAGGTGTCATATGCCTTATTGCAAAGTCTCTGTGTGCCTACAGGCCCCTGGGAGCAAGAGCGGGTCAGGGCTGTGTCGGACGAGCACATTAATCCAGGTGCAGATTTGCACATCTGAGCCGGGAAACGCGGCGAGCGTATGGACTGGTGGCAGTTACCCACTGGCCGGGGGATGGGGGCCAGGCCTTCCCCGCCCAGCTCTGACGGGTTCTGCCCTTCCCTCCGCTCCAGTGAGCGCCGGGGCAGGACAGGGTGTGTATGTGGGGGAGGACAGGCTTTCTGGGCTTTAGGGCCTTTTTAAACAACAGAAGCTCAGGAACTCTCGGGCAGGGCACTGCGGGAGTGCCACACACCTCCAGGGGGCGCCATCCGCGCAGGTGAGAATGTGAATGTCCCTGCTCGCTGCCTGGGAGCGTGTGTGTGCGTGTGTGTGCGCGCGCGTGCATGTGTGTGTGCGCGCGCGTGCATGTGTGTGTGTGCATGTGTGTGTGCGTGTGTGTGCATGTGTGTGTGTGTGCATGTGTGTGTGCGTGTGTGTGCATGTGTGTGTGTGCGTGTGTGTGCATGTGTGTGTGTGCGTGTGTGTGCGTGTGTGTGTGCGTGTGCATGTGTGTGTGCGCGCCTTCCTCTAGCATGCTTAGGGGTCATTTTCTGCCAGAGTTTTCTGCTCTTCTGCTCTCAGACATCGGTTCACAAATTTTCAAAATTACAAATAGCTGTGGAACAGTCCCCGAGAGGCGGCATCGTATAATGGGTGTTTCTAGTCTTTGCACTTTGGTAAAGGTCTTGTTGATGAAATATTACAATTTTAAAAAGAGGGGGGAGAAAACCCCTCATTCCATGGACTTCAAATAGTTTTGTGTCAGGCAGCTGGAGTCCAGACCCAGGTGTGACCCTGTTTCCTCGTCAGCGAGACGGGATCAGCCGCGATTGCCTCTCCGGGTTGCTACGGGAAGCCGGTGCATGCTCAGGCCGCAGCCCGGGGTAGGGCAGAGTCGGTGCCCGGCACGCGTTAGCCAAGATGATGACACCTCACACCAGCACCCAGACACCCACGGCACCTGGCCCCCCTCACGTGGTACAAACCACAGTGCTGAAATCCGCCCCCCCCCCCAAGTCTCCTGCTCCCACACACTTCCCCGTCTCAGGGCACGGCGATCCCACTCATCCAGTTCCTCCACCAAACATCCCAGTCATCCCGGACACAGCCGTCATCCCTACAACCCGCAGCCGTCGCCAGAGAACTGCGGCTTTCTCACTGGTCTCCTTCCTTCTGTGTGCCACCTGCTGCTGGCATATTCATTTTAAAATACGATTTTTGTCAGGTGGCTCTTTTGCTTAAAATCCTCCAATGGCTTTCCACTCAACTCACACAGGCAAATGAACCAAAACCGAAAGAAACCAAAACAATCCTAGAGCCCTGCCAGGCTCTTCACGATCTGTCCCTGGGCTCTGCTGGCCTGTGTCCTGGCACTCTCTCTCCCTGACTCACTTCTTCAAGCCACGCTGGCTTTCCTGACAGTCACCGATATGCCAAGCACACCTCCACCTCAGGTCTGCAGAGACTGCCATCCCTCTGCATGGAATACTGTACCCCAAATATCCTCTTACCACTACCTGGGCCACACACACACACACACACACACACACACACACACACATATATTTTAGACAGAATCTCGCTCTGTCACCCTGGCTAGAATGCAGTGGCGTCAGCCTAGCTCACAGCAACCTCAAACTCCTGGGCTCAAGTGATCCTCCTGCCTCAGCCTCCCAAGTAGCTGGGACTACAGAGGTGTGCCACCACACCCTGCTAATTTTTCTATTTTTTATAGAGATAGGGTCTCACTCTTGCTCAGGCTGGTCTCTAACTCCTAACTTCAAGTGATCCTCCTGCCTCGGCCTCCCAAAGTGCTAGGATTACAGGTGTGAGCCACCGCACCCGGCAATGGGCAATATATTTATGTGGATTATTTGCCCCCTACCCCACTTCCATAATGCAAGTTCCATGAACATAGAGCTGTCTTGTTCTCTCTCTTTCTTTTTTTTTTTTGAGAGAGGGTCTCACTACATTGCCCAGGCTGGCCCCAAACTCCTGGGCTCAAGTGATCCTCCCTCCTCGGCCTCCTGAGTGGCTGGGACTACAGGTGTGTGCCACTGCGCCCAGCTGTCTTGTTCTTTTCTGTGTCTCTGTCACTTATCCCAGCACCTGGCCCAGTTGCATGTGTCCAATAAAGATCTGTGCAGTGACTGAACGGGTGCTGTAGAGAGGCGATAAATCACCTCCCCAGCAGACGTCTTACCACGTGACTTTCTCAGGTCTTGGAGGAAAGGCACTACCTGAAGCCAAGGGTAAGTAACAGTGGTAAGAGTGACACTCGATGCCACATGGTGTACAGCAACACTGTACCTGGACTGAGTTGAGATGACAGTAGCCATTGAGTGGAAACCTGATGACGTGCGTTGAGTCGTGATTCCAGCCGGCGTTGACGGAGTTGCACATCACGTCACCTATCTCTGGAAACACTTCTTCTATCAAGGATTTGTCACCGCTGAGTGTGATCCTTTCTCCGAGGTCCGGGGCCACACGCACCACGAGGCACTCACAAGGCCTGGAGAAGCGACCCGTTTCTCTGTCCTGCTTCCATCTTTCCATCTCCAACAACATGGGCTGAAGCTGAAAATATTTTGCCTCTTCATATAACAAAGTGTAGTCCTGAAAAAAATAAAAGGGTATTTCACAGCGCAAAATATAAATTACTGAACACGTCCGCATTTAAGAGGTGGTTTTTTTCCCACCTCTGTTATTTCAATAATCAAATCTGGGTGGGCATTGCTCAGGCGCGTGTTTGTGAAGGCTCAATTTGCATTCGTTCACCAGTGGTGACAGAAGGAGCGGAGGGGATTAAAGGGGCTTTATGTAAGTCTCGTAACCCTCATCACTGTCCAGTGGATTAGGAACCATTACTATCCCATTTTGCAGAAGAGAAAACTGAGATGTGTGAAAGGATTCAGCCCAAACTTGTCTCTTTTAGTAGAAAAATGCCTCCGGGTAGTTCAAGTTTGATTGTATTGGTGGGAATCCCATTTCTATCCTCTCAGATGGAACACATGCCTTAAGGTGAGGCACAAGTGTGGCAATGTGGACCCTTCCCCAGAACCACACACTCCTGGTCCCCTTTGGTGGCAGCTCCAGAACTCGCCACAGGGGGGTGTGAGGCAGCAAGATGGCAGAAGTGGGGCTGGAGACAGTCGGGGTTGGGCACCTGGAGGGCAAACACCTGCTTTCCCTTCAATAGGGGTGTGGATCTGTGATGGTCTGGGGGGGGCCGATGGAGATTTGGTAGGCTGACGCTCCAACCTCCACCACCTGTTGGTGGCGTCATCATAAAGTTAGAGGCAAACAATGTCAGGCTTCAACTTCTGCAAGATACAGGTACAAAAAAGGAAACTAACTAGTCCATTTCTGAGAGCAAGTCACCCAGTCCGTAGGTATGGTTCTTTTTCTCTAGCCTTAAAAAAAAAAAAAAACAAACTATTGAATTTAAACAGAAATGTAACAAACAGGTACTAAAACACACATAAGCCACTGAATGGGAAGACAAAGGCGAGTGAGGGAGAGGCAGCAACTGGGGGAGGATGGTAACAAGCAGGTCAATATTATGTCTAAACGTAGCTATGGCCACAATCATTTCTGGGTGTGAGATAAGTGGATGCTTGTCCAGACACGTTGACTAAGCACGTTTTAATCAACTGACACAGGCCTTTCTGCCTTCCTCCCGTGGGCAGGTGCTGGCAGGGGGTGCCCGGTGCCCGCAGGAGAGCCCGAGCGCCTCCAGGACGCCCCTGCTGTGGGGAGGGGATGGAGCACGAGAAGCAGGGTGACCAGGGGAGAACTATTTTTATTTTGCACTTTGCTGTTTCTCTTGCAAATCAAGCAGCAACAGCATTATTCACGGCTTCCAGAGAAAACAGGAGAGAGGAGAGTACTTGGGGATTCTCGCTGGGGAAAGCCACGTTCCACATTGGGAAACTTGGGCCCGGTGGAAGATGCTGTCGCTGATGCTCACCTTAGAGTGGGCGGCCTCTTTATTCGGTCCTTCTCCCGGCAACCCCATGACCACAGGAGTCCTGGTTGTCACAGGGAAGGAACCCACTGCTCTGATAATCTTCCTTGCACATGTTCCTGCCTGCTCAGCCTGCTGCCCCATAGGAGGCCCGTTTTGCCGTGAGGAGTTGAGAACTAGGCCGAGGTGTGGCCACTCCGAAGACAGGGCAGAACTGGGGCCCGCAGCCCAGCCCGAGGGGTGGGAGTGGGGAGACTCCGCAGGTCCCTCCGGGTCTACCCGGGGCCCCACCACGGGGCTTTGCCGTCTTTGCATTGCACCAACTGTGAGATGCTGACCTAAATACTTTACTTACTTATCAACATGACAGCTCTCGAGGAGATTTAAAAACAGCACTGAGAGTTATGCAGGCAATAAAAGCGAGAAATTCCGCTACGACTTTTTATTTTCCTGCGAGATTTAATTATGAATTTTAGCACAAGGAAGGATCCGGACGCTGGTGAAAATACACCTTGTCTTTCTAGAGCCATAAAGTCTTCAAATCCTAGAGCAAAGGTGCTTAACGCAGCCTTCTTCACTAACCTTAACCCTGTGGAGGAATGCTTTCCAACAACACTAAATAGTGACCATTCAGCCTCTGATTGAATGCTTCCAGCGACGGGAAGCTTACTACCTAAGAAGGCACAGAATTTACTTTGCTGGCAACTCTGATTGTTGTAACTATCACTAGAAAGACCTGAATTTCCCTGTAATACCAACTTAATTGTTCTAATTCTGCCCTCTGGGGTTTCAGTGATTTTAATCTCTCATTGACACATTAACCCTTCACACATTTGAGGACAACAGTTTTGTCTTAATATTTTTCAGGCTGAAAATACCGAATCTTTTCAGCTCTTTCACATTTGTTGACTCTGAGGTGTTTTTCAACACCTGCTGTGTACTTGACTTTGTCAACATGCTTCCTTCCTACAACCTAAACCAGAACCGAACCTGACACTTCAGACGCGATCTAATGAGAGCCTTGTACCACCGCTGTTTGGCCAGGCACTAACGACTGTTAATGCAGCCTGTACTGGTTTCCTATTGCTGCTGTAACCATTTCCACACATTTAGTGGCTTAAAACTACACAAATTTATCCTCTTGTAGTTCTGGTCATAGGAGAAAGTCCAAAGTCTAAAATGCGTCATCAAGGCTGTGGTTATTCTAGAAGCTCTAGGGGACACCCCACTTCCTTGCCTTTCCCAGCTTCCGGAGGCTGCTCCCAGTCCTTGGGTCCTGGCCTTGAGTCATTCCTATTTCTGCTTCTGTTGTCACGTTGCCGTCCCTCATGTCCCCCACCCCACCTCTCCCTTTCACTCATGAGGAGCCTTGTCATTGCCCTGAGCACACCCAGAAATCCCAGGATCATTTCTCCGTCTCCAGATCCTTAACTTCGTCACCTCTGCAAAGTCCCTTCTGCCACGTAAGGTGACATAGTCATCGCTTCCAGGAATTAGGACGTGGACATCTTTGCGGGGACATTATTCTGCCTACCACACGGTGTAGGCCGTGTTACCTTTCTTAGCACTGCCCTGACTCTATTAGTTCACGTTTTGCTTATAGTGAAATCCCTACACCTTTTTCACAAGAGGAGCCAGGAGCTAGGTCTGTCTTTCTTTTTTTCTTTTTGTGATAGGATCTTGCTCTGTTGCCCAGGCTAGAGTGCAGTGGTGTCATCCTAGCTCACTGCAACCTCAAACTCCTGGGCTCAAGGGATCTTCCTGCCTCAGCCTCCTGAGTAGCTGGGACTACAGGCACGTGCCACCACTCCCAGCTAATTTTTCTATTTTTTTTGTAGAGATGGGGTTTTGCTCCTGCTCAGGCTGGTCTCAAACTCCTGGCCTCAAGCAATCTTTCTACCTTGGCCTCCCAGAGTGCTAGAATTATAGGTATGAGACACCGCACTGGGCCAGAGCTAGGCCTTTCTCATTCAGCATTTGTGAAAAAATTTAAATCCTTTTTTATTTGTCCCCTGTTAACTTTCACACTGTAGGTTCTAAATTTATTCCAACTTACTGGGAAAACTGGATTCTCTCATTCAATGCTCTAGGTCTCCCTCTCATTTCTGTGTCACTTTGAACTGGCTGTTCTGTTTCTATATGTGAATTATTTCTTAAAGTACTGAGAGGACATGGCTATGATACACGGCCCTTTGTTCAGGCTGATGATCAGGTAAGGAATGACGACTCTGATTTTGGCCATTTAAGCAGTTATAAAACCTGTAATTCTAAGACCATCCAGCCCACGACTGTGGCACTTGCTAGGTGTCTTGTTGAAATGCTGTGCCGTGCATTTGGGGGGGATATGGGGTAAGGGTGCAGTTCTGGGAGGGCCCTAAGTCTGTCCTGCCTAGGGGTTCTCCTTAACTGTTTAGGGCTCAGCTTCCTCATCTGTAAAATGAGGGAAATGAATTACATTGAAGTGGCTTCCAGCCCTAATGTTCTATGAGTTCATGTCCATGATGAAGCCCTGATCTACCATTTTGCCTATTATAACCCAAAGGGACTGAGGCCAACTGGACTTGGGGTTAGAAGTCCCCCCCTACGCTGACTCGGAGTCCTCACCATCTGTTTTTCCTCTAAGTTCACAAACCCTGTGTTTAATAATCCACCCTGACATCTGGCCACGGATGGACAGAGTGCCTCCCAAGCCAATGTTGCTCAAATTCATCATTATCTGCGCTTGGAAAATTAGGGAAACAACGGCCCGTTTTAGACTTTCGGATCTCAAGGATCCCACTGGGGTTGTTTAAGTGAAGGCTTAGAAGGGCCTGAAGGCCACCCTGCGCCTGGGAGATAGTCTCATGGGCTTAACCTTGAACTGCTTTAGGCTGCCAGGTGTTCTTTTACTCTCTCTCCACGATCCTGGCTCCGTTTTCTCCTTTCCTGTGCTGTCCCATCCGGCTTCCAGGGGATGGCTGCTGTCTGTGCTGGGGGGATCAGACAGCAGAGGACAGCTGAGCACACGTGGGTGTCACTCGGCGGAGGGCTCACCACGCTGACTTGCCTCTAAGCATGGGCTGGCCCGGGGAACGGAAAAGGTCCTTCTCGTTGTGTTACCATCTTCTGCACGGGCAGGCTCCCACCGGCCGGCCGTTTTGTCCGCAGGCCCCTTGTCACTGTCCTGCTACACTCCCTCATGCCCCCGGCCAGTCTCGGCTCATCAGCAGACTCCCAGCCAAGCAGTCGGTCCCGTCCCTGCTTTCTCTAGACGCCTCCTGTCCTTCCTTAAGCAGGATCATTTAATTTTGCTATCTAAATCCCGTGTTTTTTAAAGTTTAGCCTGTTTCCTTTTCCATTCTCTGGCCTTGTGCTCATTTCCTTCAGGTCTCTCAATCTTCTGAAGTTTGTCCTGAGGCCTCGGTTCTGGTCTGACAATGTCCTTTCTTTGGCTTTTACAAACCCCAGACGACGTGGGCTCTAGTTTTCGAGGTACTTGGTGGAAACAGGCAGGAGTTTATGGGGCCGCAGCAGGCTTGACACTAGCTCTTCTGAAGGGAACAAATCTAGAGCACCCACTTTTCATCCCTTCTGAGCGATGCACTCTCATCTCAGCAAAGCAACTCAAGAATGTTCCAGATGCTGTCACCGATCTCCCCTGCTCCTGCGTCCGCTTTATCTGCTATGACTGAGAAAGCGTCGTCCGTATTTCTTGCCTAGCTCCATAACCAGTTAAAGGGAAACTGGTTACAGACCGACTATCATGTCTACATGATTTTAAAATCCTAGAATACGTGTTTTTAAAATAATGTTTTTTTGAGATTTACAATAATTTTTTTGAGACAGAAGGATCAAGATCTCATTTTAAAGATGAGCTTGCCTAAGACCCTGAGGACAGGCGTGTGGGCTGAGAAGGTAAACGTGGGTGGACTCCAAAATGCAAACATGTCCAAAACTTATATATTGGTTAAACAGTTGGAATTCAGAACGTATTTTCTCTAGAGGGAGGAAAATGATACATACAGTGTATCGGTTTCCTACTGCTGCTGTAAGAAATTACCACAAACTTGGTGGCTTAAAACAACACAAATTTATTTTCATACAGTTCTTGAGGTCAGAAGTCTGAAATGGATCTCGCTGGCATGAAATCCAGGTGTTGGCAGGGCCGCCTTCCCTCTGGAGCCTCTAGGGACAAATTGTTGGCTTTTACCTTCCAGAGGCTGCCGGCATCCCTTGGCTCGTGGCCAGCAATCACATCACTTCCTTCCACACTTCGCGGTCTCCGACTCCCACCCTCCCATCTCCCTCCTGTAAGGACCCTGTGATTGCATAGGGCCCCTGGATTGCCCAGGATCATCTCCCCATCTCAAGACCCTTAACTTAATCACATCTGCAAAGTCCCTTTTGCCATATAAGGCAACATATTCGCATGTCCTGGGGATTGGGACTTGGGGGCCGCTGCTCAGCTTACTGCTCCACAAAACAGCTCAAAGGCTTATTTATTTAACTCCTGCTTGGACCTGAGGCTTTACAGAGTAGTTGACAGCTCCTTACACTCAAAGGGCAACTCAACCACTCACCCCTTCATTAAAAAATCTGTTTATGTGGCAGATGCCACAGGAGGCGCCGTGGGCACAGAGGGCTTTCCTCTGGGGAAGGTCCCCAGTACCTCCCAGGAGCCCTGGCAGCCCTTCTCATGCCCACGCTCGGGACAGCGGGACCCTGTCTTGGGCCCCTCGGGTGGTGCATGGTCCCCAGGAGGCAGGGGACCTGTGTTTCAGGGGTGCCACCAGCAAAGCAGGGGTGCTAAGAAAATGAGGAGAAATGAGACAATTTTATATTTCACATTTCCAAGATAGCATCTGAGCAGTAGTCATCATAAGAAAAGACAGACCTCTGCAGGACTTACTTTCTTTTTTTTTTTTTTTAATTTTCTTTTTTGAGACAGAGTCTCACTCTGTTGCCCAGGCTAGAGTGCCCTGGCGTCAGCCTCACAGCAACCTCAAACTCCTGGGCTCAAGCGATCCTCCTGCCTCAGCCTCCTGAGTAGCTGGGACTACAGGCATGTGCCACCATGCCCGGCTAATTTTTCTGTATATATTTTTAGCTGTCCAGATAATTTCTTTCTATTTTTAGTAGAGATGGGGTCTTGCTCTTGCTCAGGCTGGTCTTGAACTCCTGAGCTCAAACAATCCGCTCACCTCAGCCTCCCAAAGTGCTAAGATTACAGGTGTGAGCCCGGCCCCTTTCCTTTCTTTGACAAGATCTTGCTCTGTTGCCCAAGCTGGAGAGCAGTGGTGGAATCGTAGCTCACTGCAGCCTCAAACTCCTGGGCGTATGCGATCCTCCTGCCTCAACCTCCTGAGTAGCTAGGACTACAGGCATACATTGCCACACTCAGCTAATTTGAATGAAACTACATATGACAAGACAACCAGACAAATACAGATAGTGGGACATTTTATAGGACAACTGGCCCGGTCTCTTCAGCAAGTCTGTATCATATAAGAAGGAATCATGACAGATAACAAAAGGCTTAAAGGACATAACCTAACTCAGTATGTGGTCAGACCCTGTCTTGGAAAAACTACCTGTAAAGAACATTTTGGGGTCAAGCAGGGAAATTCCAATATGGTTGTGGTATTGCAGGCAATAAAATTTTTGTAAAATAGAAAGGTAGAGATTATTGTCCAAATTAAGCACAGAAAAAGATCTGGAAGGCCACTGTTTAGACTTTGTTTTTTTTTGGTTTGTCCATATTTTCAAATTTTCTACAATGTACATGTACTTCTTCTACAATAGTAAACCTTTATTAAAAATAACCAATAGGCTTTTGAACATATCCAGGGCTAGGTAAGTTGGGGGCTGCCTGCTCTCTGACTACGAATGGTGGCCATTCATACAGAGAGACCACAAAAGATGTTAGCAACATGGGGACACTCAACACAGATGTTAAAAATAAAAGCTAGAGAGAGAGAGAGAGATTTTTATAGTTGCCTGTTAAAAAAGACCAAAGCTCTAGACTACTGGTGTACTGGAAATTGCAACCCTGTGTGTGTGTGTGTGTGTGTGTGTGTGTGTGTGTGTGTGTGTGTGTGTATGTTCATATGCAGGGACTAAAGCAACAATGAACAAGTCAGTATAACGGGGGGAGGGAAAAGCTAAGGGAAGAGGGACAGATACATCCACAATAAAACACTGCAGAGAAGTTCTGCAATCACTTATCCAGAGAACAGATCCCAGCGGCTTTCAGTGGGAACCAGGGCACTTAAATGCTGTTCTGAAATATGAAATTATCTAAATGGTTACATGGGTGTCTAGCTCAGATGGCACATTTGTGGAATGAGATCTTAAGGGATGTAGGATGCTGCGATTTCAAGATTTCATGCACTTGCTCACCCAGCATTAACTGGCTAGAGAGAGAAGCAGGTAATCAGTAAACGCTCTCCCTGGCACACCCAGTAAAAGAGATCCTCTGCACACGCAAAAAACCGTGTCCCTTTTTCGAGGGTCAGGAGAAAACCTCTGACAAGGGAGCAAGCAGCTGCAGTGCTGTTTAGGACACGCTGACCGAAGCTCCGATGTGTGTCTGTATCTGGGATTCGCATAAACCGAACTGCTGCGGTTTGTGCAATTCCATCCTCGGCCACAAGAGCAGAATGACCACTCAGCTTCCAGCCACTTCTGCTGCCCCTCCCAGGTTCCAGAACACCCTGTACTGTAATTGATGGCCTGTCACTCAGAGGTTCTGCGGGAAGGGTTTCAAGGCTCTGGTATACGTGAGTTTCATTTGACATGCTTTTATTTTTTTTCCCCAAGCGTGGGCTACAGCTAAATCCCTAGCCAATTAAAGGGTGTGTTCTGTATTTAGAATTGATGAATAGCAGGTCTCTGAGGGCCCCTGGAAGGTGCGTAGAAGCAAATGTCCCATCCTACGCAGAAGTGACTGAGCCCTCAAGTGACGATCCTAAGGAATCGGCCACCGCTGAACTCCATGCGGCAGTTTTCCCTCCCCAGTGTCTAACCTGAACGCTCTTGGAGGAAAAATAGCGCCTGCCGTGTAGGTTTATGTGCTGAGACTTAAACCAAAGTATGTGCTTGAAATACCTACCTCGGTTTCTGGAAAATATTGCAACTAAAAATGAATGGTTATTATCCCAATTTATGCTTTTGTGATTCCCTGGAGTTTGCAACCCTTTTAATAATGGGAATTATAAATAAATATATTACCCTGACAAGTAGCACAGGATGATGATATTATATACATACCTGTTTTATATTTTTGACTTAGTCCTACATGATTTTAAAGAGAAGTACATTGCCTACTTCTATTTAGCTTCTGGCCCCCTGTAGCTCTTTTGACCCTTTTCTGCTGTTTTTAAATTAATTAATAGTAAGCAATAATGGTGTGCCCAGCACACAATGTCCTGCAGAAAAACATAAAAATGTCCCTGCCTGCAAGAACCTTACCATATACCAAGGAAGTCAAGATATATACACAAAATACCCAGAGTCCAGATACAAGAAAGTATATGATCAGGTTTTAGTTTAACTGGTATGAGCCAGAGTCAGGTTTGAATGTGATTCGCTCCATCCGTCTATTTATCTATCCGTGCATTCATTCACTCCTGCCACAGAGATCTACATGCTGCCTATGTGGCAGGTGCCGAGCTTGTGTGACAGAAACTGCTAGCCAGCTTCCCCAACAGCCATTCCCAGCCTCTCTCCCTTGCTCATTTCTCTCCCTACAGAGGCTGCAAAAGAGAAGAAAAATCGCTTTCTCGGCCTCCTTTGAAGTGAGGGGAGGCTCAGCTCTGGCCAATGAAAGATGAAGGGAACATCTTCCAGAGGATCTTCTGACAAGGACAACTCACTCCTGTGAGTTAAAACGCCTTTTGCCCCCTTTTCCTGCCTTGAATGAGGACATGATGGCTGGAACTGTGGCTGTCATCTTGTGACCCTGAGGTGACAGGCATGAGGCCAGAATGCCAACACTGAGGATGGCAAAACAAAAAGACAGAAACAGTTCTGGTCCTCGCTAACATCACTGAGCAGACGCCTCTGCCCACAACCACGGACCTCTGCCTTCTCCTGTGACAAAGACAAATCATTAGTTTAAGCCTCTGTTAATTGGCTGTTCTCACTCCGGTCAGTAGCTGCAAGCACCCCTCACTTACAGCTGGGTATGTTGTGCTAAGCCACAGAGACAGACGGTGACAAATGTACTGTGTGTGACCACGGAGAATCGGGGTACAGGCAAACCTACGCTAGACTAGGCTGGGAAGGCTTGCTGGGGACGTGATCAGTTGGATGAGCCCTGGATGTAAATAAAGGCTGGGGAAGGGCAGAGGGAAGGCTGCAGAGATGCACAGGAGGGGCTGCTCTGCGGGGGCAAGAGGATGGTGTGTCTGAGGACCTAAGAGAAGTCCTGCAGGGCGAGAGCTGGTGGGGCGGGCAGGGGCTGGAGTGTTCCGGGCCGTGTGGACTCTGTGTGGATGTAGGGTTTGCTCCAGGAACAAGGGGAAGTCTCTGTAGAGCTTCCAGCAGGAGCAAGTCATGAAACAACATCCTTTTTGGACAGTGTCACCTGGTCAGGGATGGGGTGGGAGATGGGGGTGGGAGAGAGGAAAGTGGGTGTGGCTATCAAAGGGCAACAGGGGCAGGGGGATCCTTGTGGTGATGGAACTGTCCCGTACTTGACTGTATCAATGCCAATGTCCTGCTTGCGACGTTATGCTAGAATTTTGTAAGATATTATTGGGGAGACACAGGTAACACAGGATGTCTCTATTATTTCTGACAACTGTATGAGAATCTCTAATGATGTCAAAATAAAAAAGCTTAATTTAAAAAACGTCTCTTGGCCGGGCGAGGTGGCTCATACATGTAATCCCAGCACTTTGGGAAGCCAAGGTGGGAGGATCGCTTGAGGCCAGGAGTTCGAGACCAGCCTGAGCAAGATGGAGACCTGTCCGTACAAAAAAATAGAAAAATGAGCCCAGCGTGGTGGCACATGCCTGTAGCCCCAGCTACTCAGGAGGCTGAAGCAGGAGAACAGCTTGAGCCTGGGGGCTGGAGGTTGCAGTGAGCTGTGATCACACCACCGCACTCTAGTGCGGGCATCAGAGCGATACCCTGTCTCTCTCTCTTACACACACACACACACACACACACACACACACAAAAGCATCTTCTGGTTTCAATGCTGAGAGTGGGTCAATGAGGGGTGAGGGTGGGAGATGTGAGAACAGTTATGAGGCCATTCCAAATAGCTGAGAGACCTACTGGGCCTTGGGGCTAGGGAGGTGGGACAAACAGTGATTGATTCAAGAATCCAGGAGGTAAAATGACAGACACACTGACAGATATGTGGGAGTGGGAAAAGGAAAAAGTCCAGAAGGCCTCCCAGGTTCTTGCTCTGAGCCAGTAGGTGGATTTGGGCATCTTTTACTGAGATCCGATACAAAGGAAGAGGAGCAGGTTTTGAGTGTGGTGCAGGCAGGGGCGGCAGAGAGGGGGAGACAGGCAGGGTGAGCTCATTTTGGGGCAGCTTAAATTTAAGGAGCCAATGAACTATCCAGGCAGAGATTTTGAGTGGGCATTTGGAAATGCAATCACCTAAAAATGAAGTGATTTCAGTATTGCACTAACTAAACCTTTTTCTGATGAAGTCCAGGTTATAGTGATACATAACTTAGCAAAAAACATAGTGAAATCCTATGGCTGTTTTCCTTACTAATATACACGTCTATAGCCGTGATAATTCGACTTCTTGTTTGACAACTGTATTTTAAAAATTTATTGTAATTACCTAAGTAATATGCAAAGGTGTGCTCATTGTAAAAAAAAAATAATAATAAAATTTAGACTAAAATATATAGAACTAAAAGTGAAAAATCTTTCCTCACTCTTTTCCTAATTCTACTGCTTTCCCTTTAGGAAAATACGAGAGTAAGAAATCTCAGCCCCTCCCCAGCAATCACGCTTTAGGTCCCCCCACCCCCCCAGGGGCTCACTTGCTCTCCCACACGCGCAAGTCCAGATGTGACTAGGGGCTCCTGATATTGGTGGTGCCAGGGTGGACTAGTGACCAGTCACTGCTGGAGTCTGTGGCTCCAGCAGGGACTCAGCCCTTTTCCTGTCTCCGTGTGGGGCTCTCTCCCTCGCTCTCTGTCCCTCCTGCAGCTGGTGTGGGAGGGGGGTCTGCTCTCTGCAACTGTGCAACCTGTCGGCGGTGACCAAATGGACTCGGGCTGATGCTTAACCCAGTCAGCTCCCTCCATGGTCACGTCCAAGTTCAGACTGAGGGCTGGAGGTAGAGACCTTACTTCAGCCTTCGGCCTGCACCGGTGTTCTCTTATCCACCTATAATCTGAAAGCCCCGGATAAAAATCCTTCCTCAAATTAATAAAGTGGTATGAAGAAAAATGCAGGAAAGAGACTCAAAAGTTGGCATGCAAAGAAAGAACGGCACATTGAAAAATTACCCTGGAAAATCCTTTGGGAAGGCACCGTATTAGAAATAGCTTCTCAATATGCTTCCCTTCCTGAGCTGGAAGAGACTATCACTGATGCAGCTGCTGACTTGCACTTAGAAGCCACGTTCCCAAGCCAAGGCCATGTGTCTTCAGACCCTGGAATCGCGCTCAGCGTGGCGAGACGCACACCCTTGAGAGAACCCTGGCAGCTGCCCTTGGCTGGGGAGCAGAGAGCTCCAGCACCTTCCCCGGGCTCATTCCAGGGCTGAGGGGAGGTGCACCCGCCGGCTGCAGTTACTTCTCTCTCTCTCATTTTCTTGCCAAATGCATACAGTTGTTTTCATGTCAAACAAATGTGCACATGATGCAACTCTTCTGTACTCCCTTTTCCACTGCCTAATAACCCCTGGCATATGCCCCATTGATCTAAATCCTGAAGGAAAGAATGGATAAGAGGCCCCTGAACCCCTTATTAATTTCAGTTCTACTCTTCTAGATCTTTTCCTATGCATTTGTACATGCACATATACATGATTTTTCACATAATTAGGAATATACCATACATATAATTGTGCAACTTAGTATTTTCAAAAAATAAAATTTTGGTGATCCCTTCTCCCCACATCCATAGATACAAACCTACCACAATCCTAAACTATTCCATGGTATGGATATTCTATAATATGGTGACCATGTGCCAATTGTTGAACTTTCTCTTCTAGTTGTGTCCAGTTTTCACTATTATAAACATGACTACAATAAATGCTCGACATACGTATATCTCTACGTATTTATGTGAATATTTCTAGAAGGTAAATTAATACATATATGAGTGCTAGATCAAGGAGTATGCATATTTGAAATTTTAATAGCTACTGCTGAACTGGCCTCCAAAAACGTTCATGATTTTTACTCCCAACCACACTGTGTATTCCCTAACACTGTATATTATCAATCTTTTTAGTTTTTGCCAGTCTAATGGATAAAAAGGAGTATCTTATTTTGGTTTTGTTTCTTTGATACTAGGGGGATTGAATGTCTTTTCAAATGCTTTTGGGAATTTCTATTTTTTTCTTTTGGAAAATTTTTCCAAAAATTATAAATGTTTTCCACTGAGTTGTTGGTATGTTTCTTATAGATATTTAGGAGCTCTTTTAAGGTGGATATTAATCTTTTGTTGCAAATATTTCTTCAAGTCTGATACTTGCCTTTTACTTGTATATAATATTTTTAATCCAACCATTTTTTAAAAAAAGGATGCTTTCTGGGTAATGAGTCTTGCTTCGATAGGCCCTTTCTGCCTGGAAATTATACTTTTAGAAATTCCTTTGTATTTTTTCTAATAGTTTCAGAGATGTAGGTTTTAATATTTATTTCTGGAATTTTTATGAATTTATGATGTGAGATAGGGCTCTGGCTTTACAATTTCCCCAGTTGTCTCCGTGCCAATTACTGACGTTCCTTTCTCTTCCCACTGATCTGAAATGCCACCTTTATAACATACCCAGTTCCTATGTGCACAGGCATCTGTCTCTGGCCCCTATTCTTCATTGACCTGTTTGTATATTTCAGCCCTGACAGAATTGCACTTAATCACTACAGCTCTGTGGTATGTTTGGATGCTGGTAGGGCATGTCCACCATCACCCGCCTTTACCACCACTATGACCCGCAATCATTTTTTTAGTTATTCTTACTTTTTTTTTCTCCTACACAAACTTTACAAATGGGTCAAATTTCATTTTGAAAAAAATCTGTTACTTAAATGGGTTTGCACTGAATGTGTAGAGTAATCTGACACCTTCACAATATTGAGGCTTCCCATTCAGGAACAGAGAATGCTCCTTTATCTATTCAACTCTTCTTTTATAACTTGCACATGGAGATTTGTGGTTTTCTTTTTTTTTAAAGACAGAGTCTCACTCTGTTGCCCTGGCTAGAGTGCCGTGGTGTCGGCCTAGCTCACAGCAACCTCAAACTCCTGGGCTCAAGTGATCCTTCTGCCTCAGCCTCCCGAGTAGCTGGGACTACAGGCATGAGCCACCATGCCCGGCTAATTTTTTCCATATATTTTTAGTTGTCCAGATAATTTCTTTCTATTTTTTTAGTAGAGACTGGGCCTCGCTCTTGCTCAGGCTGGTCTCGAACTCCTGACCTCAAGTGATCCTCCCGCCTCAACCTCCCAGAGTGCTAGGATTACAGGCGTGAGCCACCACGCCTGGCCTGTGGTTTTCTTAATCAAGTTTTGCATATTTCTCATTGGTTTTATTCCTAAGTGTCATAATCTTTGTTGTGGTATATTTTTCTATTCTATCTTATGATTGGCTCTTGTTATTCTATAAAAAAGCTATTGAGAATAATATACTGATCCTGAATTTAGCTGCTTTAATGAACTCTTTATTAGTTCTAATAGTATTTAGTTGATTCTTTAGACTCTTTTATTTGGAGAAACACTATCAGCTGCAAAAATTACATTTTCATATATTCCCTTTAAATATTAACGGTTTCTGTTTGTTCTCCTTGTCTAACTCCATTGCCAAGAGCTACCAGTACAAGGTGGGACTATCTCAGTGTGATACTCGTTACTAACTCTGAAAGGAACAATTCTAAAATTTTACTGATCATGTCTGCTATAGACTTCTGGGAGAAAAAGTCTTTCGTTAAGCTAAGGAGGTTTTTTTCTGATTCTCTAGCTCTCTAAGACTTACCAGAAATGAGCTTTGAATTTAATCAACTTCTTTTCAATTAATTCAAATGAATTGTAACTGAATTCTTTAAATAAAAAGCAATCCTGTTTGGTCATGTTTAATGACCGTACCCGCTATTTCATGAAGACAATATAACCATGTCAAAGAGACTTCTGGTACCACTAGAGTTGGTATATGTTAAAAACGTAGAGCTAGAAATACTTTTTGGAGCACATCAAAACGAATCACATATTTATGCTATTGGCAATTGCAGGTGGATCCCTCACCTTGAAATCATCAGGAATGAGGAGTTTTGATGTTCGTAGAAAATTCAAGATATATCTGAACATCTGTCCATCTCTGTCAATGAAATAGTGCTGTTTGAGACTGTCCAAAACAATGGGTTCTGTACCATCAAAAAGTCTTCCGATTCTGTGATAGAAAAGAGGGAACAGTGAAGACAATTAGATCAATTGTTTGGCCACTAAGACTAAGAGCTACGGTTTTGTGTTTCTGACAAGGTAGCGCTTTCGAAGATGGTAGTCAGGAAAACACCCATTAAGCAGTTATGGATTTCTGAGAAGTGTTGGTCCCTGCTTGATAAATATCTCAGGATCAGACAATTCAAAATAGTCCCAGGCTTTTAGGTAAATTCTTTTATTCACTGTCTTTCACCTGCAAAGAAAATGTGCCTGACATGATGATCATGGCTAAGTGCTGTCACTGTCATGGAAGAGCATGTCTTTCCCTCTGCGTTACTTAAAACAACCTTCTCTGCTACTTAAAAAACGTTATTTTGCTCCAAAGTGTCTTTTAAACAGATTCTACTAAAACAGCAATTTTGTTTTCAAGAAATCTGTTTTCTGACTTATTCCCACCCATGAATCCCAAACTGTCTACAAATAAAGCAATGCCTACATGCTCACATCTACATTTAATTATAAAAAAGAATAATTTAAAATATCACTCATCTAGGAGAATATGTTTTCCATTAACTATATACAGTCCAGTTTCTTAAGTCTCAGCAAAAGGCACTTTTAACAGCCAGGCATTACTACCAAAAAAATAAATATTTGGCCACCCCCCACCCCCCAAACTATAGTCTAGTTCTGGGATGTGAGTGGCTATGGGTAATTTTTAAAAACAGGGATCCCTAATGCTTTCCCGATGTTTAGAGTCAACATCTGTACAGGGTGCTACAGTTAAAGCATTTGGCATCCATCATCTCTCCCACTAAGGAAGGCTGAACCTGCCAATGTTAGTATACACAGTACTTAGTTAATAGAAAGTGATCATATCTATGCTATAAACAAGTGGAGGGCTGCCCAGTGACACATAAACATATCAGAAAGTAGAATTTACACACCAGAAATCACTTCCTGTAGCAAAAGATGCATTTTACTTTTCACTAACAGTGTAGACAGGCAAATGGCTCCATTTTTTTTTAATGGGAAGCTTTTGCTGATCTCATAACAAGTCTACCTCTGATCTGGAACATCCTTCTGTTGCTTTGAAGATGATTTGGAAAATCATACATTTTCTAAACATATTGAAATGGGACAGGTGTAATAGTAAATCAATAATAATTTCACCTCCTTTAAAATACAACAAACGAGTAGGAAAGCTGCTTCACTCCTTCCCAAAAAAGAACAGCATGTGAATTTCTGTTAAAGATAATTAAAAATTCATGTCCTATCACAAGGTAGTAAATGCAAAGAAGAAAGCAACTAATTGTGGTAGGAGTTATGCTCCTAAAACCCAATACATGTTTCTGGGCTAGTGTTTTTGTTCAACTTTCCATGAATTGACAGCGATTATCCGGGGTGTGGGTTACAACCATCCTGGGATCCCTCACTGCCTGCCACCTAGTCATGCCTTTCTCATTGACACATTAATCAAATGGTAGGCTTGAAACTAAAATACGCGTAGTCTCTTACTTGTAGTGTTTCCAGGACAGCAGGATGGGAAAGTATGAGACTTGTTTGCCTATTATTAAAACTTTTTACCCTCCACTGTTAATAACATGATAAATTTAGAGTTGACAGGGAAGAAAAGGGAGCTATATTAATTAAGTGCTTTCCAAATGCCTTGCACTATCCTCAGCACTTTGTAAATGTAACAAAGCCATTATCCTCATTTTAAAGATGAAGAAACAGACTCGAAGAGATGAGTAACTTGCCCAACTAGTTAAGTAGCATTGGGGGATTTGTGCACGGTCTGTCTGATCCCACAGGGGCCTTCCTGACAACGACTGGAATGAACAGAATTACCCCTACTGAATGCAAGTTTTTGGTCTCGAGTTTTTATGTCTATCATATTTGTGGTTTTTTTTTTTTTTTTTTTTTTTGAGATGGAGTCTCACTCTGTTGCTCGGGCTAGAGTGCCATGGCATCACCTAGCTCACAGCAACTTCAAACTCCTGGGCTCAAGCAATCTTCCTGCCTCAGCCTCCCGAGTAGCTGGGACTACAGGCATGCACCACCATGCCCGGCGAATTTTTCTATATATATTTTTAGCTGTCCATATAATTTCTTTCTATTTTTAGTAGAGACGGGGTCTCGCTCTTGCTCAGGCTGGTCTTGAACTCCTGAGCTCAAACGATCCACCCGCCTCGGCCTCCCAGAGTGCTAGGATTACAGGCATGAGCCACCGCACCAGGCCTATCATATTTGTTGAGCAAGAACTTTACAGTGAAATCCAAGCACCTATCCTGATTATTTTTGTGGCCTGAAATAAATCAGTATCCATAATCTTAAGTCACTTTAGGAAACAGAGATGGAAAGTTGGTATTTTATTCTTAAATAAATCCTACGCTTTTTAGGCTTAGATAAATGCTCGTTTTCAAGTCTCGTCTTGGATGTACACTGGCACAGAATGAGTGACTGATAAACCTATACCGAGTGAATGAGTGAAGGAATCAGGAATGAAGAGTGTGGAATGAGAACGAGGCTTGGCCAGTTTCTAGCTGGAATCTGGATGAATCGACTTCTCTGTCTCCGTTTCTTTTTAAAAATTAAGTCTCACTTTGTTTTATAAAATAACCCTAACTTTTTCTCAGGGTCGATGAGAACATTTAACGTGGTTATGGTGAGCTCAGAAAGTGCCCAGCAACAGACGGTATTCCAAGCCAGCCAACAAAGATGCCTACGAAAGCTGCTCTTAGAAGACTGCAGGCACTAACAGGATTTAAGAAGAAAAAGGAGCAATCCTGGCAGATGCGTATTGCATATAGACCTTTTAAAAGAAAACGAGGGTCGTGTCATTTAAAGGGTTTTTAGGATGCACAAAAGTAAGAACAAAACCACAAACGGCCTCTGGCGGATACAAGACATTGAGCATGGATGCATCTTCACTTCCCATTTAGGTGGAATAGAAAAAAGCTGCAAAGGAAAGAGCAGGCGGGAAATCTGAACCCAGGCCTAGCACTAGAAAAGCCAGCCCGGTGGGCGTGTGACCTAGAGGTGGCTGCAGCAGTGGGCAAGGCAGGGGGGAAGAGGTGGAAATCTCCTGGCAGAATCTATCAAGACCAAAGGAGATGAGAAGCTGAGGAAGGGCTGCCCTCTGCCAGGCATGAGAGGACCCCCAGCCAGCGGTCAGCACGCCCCAGGCTCCTGGTGGCCCAGCCACTCCAGCCCGGAGAGCAAGGGCACGTGGGCCACAGAGGCCCACTCCCGCCTGAGGCGAAAGGAGTCAAGAGGCTCCTTATTTGAAGCTACTAACGTTGGGAGTCATAAAAAGAAACAGTGATGCTGCTTTCTGCCAACTTTAAAAGGAGGAACGTTTGAGTTGTGAAAACAATGCAGAAGGGGAGTTTGGTGCCAATGGTCATAAAATGGCGTCCCTGGGTGGTTTTTGAGATGGGGCTGATGGTGCGATGGAAACGTATTGTTTGGCCAAGCAAACAAGGGGGAAAATCGACCTAGGCCATATTTCTTGTGGACATGTGAATGGAGTTACAAATCAAACTGCTGCGATTTGTAAACGCTGGTGACTGAAAACTATGTGGAACTGATTACAGTTTACTAACTTGGAGAACATTCCTGTTTTCCAACTGACCAAGACCAAGCTGGCTCCGGATGATGTATGGCTGGTTTTTGTTTTTGTTTTTTCTACATTCATTGGCTCAAGTGGCAATGCTGAGAAAGACCTCCTTCCACAATGTCTTAGATGTTTTTAAAGAATAACCATTAACGTTTTAATAAATATTTGCTATGCTTTTAAGAAAACATTTTGAACCATTTTAAACTTAAGCTAAAGCAGAGAAAATAATATAATGAACCCCCATATGACTGTCACCCAGATTCAAAAGCTATCGACTCTTGGCCAATTTTGTTTCACCTCGACCTCTATGCCTCACTCTACCCCACTGGGAGTTTTTTTTTTTTTTTTTTGAGACAGAGTCTCACTTTGTTGCCCAGGCTAGAGTGAGTGCCGTGGCATCAGCCTAGCTCACAGCAACCTCAAACTCCTGGGCTTTAAGCGATCCTACTGCCTCAGCCTCCCGAGTAGCTGGGATTACAAGCATGCGCCACCATGCCCGGCTAATTTTTTCTATATATATTTTAGTTGGCCAGATAATTTTATTTCTATTTTTAGTAGAGACGGGGTCTCGCTCAGGCTGGTCTTGAACTCCTGAACTCGAGTGATCCACCCGCCTCGGCCTCCCAGAGGGCTAGGATTACAGGCGTGAGCCACCGCGCCCGGCTCCACTGGGAGTTTTTGAAGTAAATCTCAAACATTACATCATTTTATCTGTAAATATTTCATAAACTAATAGGATTATAAAGTTCACTAAAAATATGTTCACTAAAGATTCACCAAAAACAATAGATTCTGAAGTGTATTCTTCTTTCTTGCTTTTTAAATGTGAGCATTCTGTTGATTACTCTTGTTTATGGAATAAATAATGTTGAACCTCATCCCGGAGGAAATCCAAGCTCCTTTTGGTGGGAAGTGACTCTGGTTCCCGGCCATGGCTCCCCTCTTCCTGGTACACTGTGCTGTACACGCTGTGCATTAAAGAATGATCTTAAGTGAAAGAGAGTATTGGGCAAAGATCTGATCTACCTGGCTTAGTGTGAATCATTCATTAAGAATTTTGTCTTGGGTATCCATTCTATTTATAGGACCTGGTTTCTCTAATTTACCGTGACTCAATTCCTTAAGAATTTCTCTTTCCTTCTTTCTTGTGTAATCATTCAGTTATTCATTCATTCTTTCCACCAATAATCGCAGAGCCTCACTACGCCAGAAACAGGGGATGCAGTCCTTGCTTTTGTGGAATTCAACCATGCGTGGGGCCGGGAGGGCAGGTCAAGTGCAGTGTGATCAAGCGTGTCACTGGGTGTATAGAGTGGGCTATGAGGTACACAGGAGGTGCCCTGAGTCACCTAACTCAAAGTGGGGCTGGCAGGGAAGAGAGCAAGCTCATCGGAGACCTGAAGGACAAAGAGAAGTTGGCCAAGTACAGGGGCGGGAGGTGAGGTTAGGTAAGCCAGGAGAAGGGTGGGGAAGATATGAAGGCTCACAGCCAGAAAAAGCCTGCCACATGATTCCTCTCCACTGGGGCAGAGAGTCAGGCTGGCAGAAAAACGAGGCCGGAGCAGCAGAAGCCAGATCGGAAGCCGGGTCAAGGAGTTTAGACTTGGTCTCAAGGGCGATGGGGACTGATGTCAGGCTGTGCTCTCAGGGACAGTAAGTAAAAGAGCAAATTTAGAAGTGAGACAGAATCGAGATGCCGTATCTGAAATTGTCATCTCCCCACAGACGCAGCGTCTGGCTTATCCAAATCCCATCTCCTTTGCTTTGCTTTTGACTATGTCACTTGCACAGTGCAGTGGCTCAAAACCCCAGTTGCACAGCGGAATCACCTGGGGGGCTTTTAAAAAAATACTGATGCCAGGCCCCACCCCCAAACATTCTGATGTGATTGGTGGGGAGGGAGGCCCAGGCATCTGTATTTTTTTTAAAGCTCCCCAAGTTTGTCTCAACTGAGTTGAGAATCAGTACAAAGGGGGATGAGCAGAGAGACTAAAGATGCTTTCGGTTCGTCCTTCTATCACTTTGAGTTGTCACAGCAGTCTTTCTTAAACAGTGAAGGATTTCCAGGATGACCAAGTTCAGCATCCCATTTTACGAATGGAGAAGCAGAGTCCCAAACATAGAATGCTCAGGATGCACAGCTGGTGAGACACAGAGCTGGCTGTCAACCCCACCGTGGGCTGCCCCTGGGGTGATGGGCAGAGAATGGTCACATTCAAGTCCGTGGAGGACAACTGCTCCAATGCTAGTTACTACTTATTGAATAGTATTTTGTGCCAAAGAGTGAGCTGGCTGTTTGGGTTTTATCTCATTTAATCTTTGCAACGATCCTGGGAAGTGGCCTTCCTCACTCTCATTTCACAGGGGAGGAAACTAGCCTAGAGTGTAAGTCACTTGGCCAAGGGAGCACAGCTCTGAAATGATGGAGCCTGGCTTCCAACCTAGGTCTGACTCTGAATCCTGTCTTCTTGACCACTAAATGTGCTACCTTTTCATTTATAATTAAACAAAAAAAAATTTGAACAACTTCCATTGGGAAATATACAATTGTTATATTTCCATAGAGCTTGCTAATGTTAGATACCGTCTCAAGAAGGTTTGGTTATTATCAATTTTGTAAGGAAGTTAATTTACTTAGTAGCTGGGCTACAAAAAGTTGAGGCTCTGGGGCGTTGTCTAGTTGAATTCAGGGAAAGCACTGGTATACTGAGAAGATACCCTACGCTGAACCAGACCGAAACACCCCGAGACTTCTGAGGTTACTTTCAAACTGTTGGTGTAATTGTGAAGGAGCAGAAGAAGGGATGGGAAAATAAGAACTCTCAGGGCAATGAAAATGTCCTCTGGGAATAGTAGTCAACATGAGGTTCCACCTCCACGTACCTTGCAGCTCTTGTTCCATTATGTACTATGTCCCTACATAGATCCTGACAAACTCCTATGGGATTTGTCACTTAATGGCTAAGGGAATTCAGCTTGAAGAGGTTTGCAACCCTCCCAAGGCTGTCTTCCGGCTCCATACACCCCATCCTCTCCACGCTGTGCTGTCTGGTGCACCCCATGTCACCTCACGCACCATGGCATGTAACATGACACCAGGCCTTGTTTCCTGGGAGGCGGGCATTAGTCCTCTCAACTCTCCGGGGTGGCCCTGGCATAGTGACTCCAGAGAGAGGGCTCAGCTGCAGGTGAGAGGGTGGGGAAGACCCTGCGGGGTGGTGGGGCTGAGGAATGAACTGCAAAGACTGACGGACCAAGGGATGAGGGTGAGAAGAGGGCAGGACACCACCTGCTGGTCCTTTTTACCCGCTTAGCTCTTCTTTGCCAAGAAATGCCTGTTTTTCTCTACCTCTGGGCCCCCAAGTCATGGCACATATGGTTTGGACTTGAGGAAAAGGTTTCATTGAGTTTCTGGTCCAGGTTTATTTTGCTGGCTAAGGGATTCAGAGGCAACTCACAAGTTCTCTCTTTAGCTGTTGGAGATATTTTTAAAGTATAAAAATGATACTACCTACTGCTAAAAACTGGAAAAGCATAGAGGCAGCAAAATAGAAAAACAATCTGCTGAGTCCACTACTCAGTGGGACATTACTTAAAAAAAAAATCCGATTTAAAGAGTACTTTTCTGTTGAACCATTTTGTTTTCAGAAGCACGTGTAGCTTCATACTTTTTTATGTCTACAAACCTGGATTCCCAAGTTTTTGTCCTGATATGTGAAACCTAAGATAGGTAAAGCCCGGGTAGAGTGCTGGGTGGGTGTGCACAGTTGCATGTGCATGCACAGGTGCAACCCGGACTCAGAACAGCAGGGAAGGAAGGAGACCTGGATGGAGGACATGGTGTTGCAACCAAAGGATACCTGTGCCTCTTTTCTGCTGAGATGGGACAGGAAGGGAACAAACTGGGGACAAGAGAAGAGAAATGCTAGGTTAATATCTGAAACTTTCGGAAATGTGGAGGTTCAACATTGTATTCTCCCTGTTTTTTGCAAATATTTTTAAATTTCCATAATAAAAAGTTTTTCATTTTAAAAAGGGAATGCTATGCTCGATATTAGTAAAATGCAAAAAATACCACCAGTCAATTCATTGTTTTAGAAGTCTGAATTATCACAAGCAGCATTTGATTTGTTTCAAGTATTGCAACTGTTCAAAAAATTCTAGGAATAACTCTTAAAAATGCCCAGACTGGAGAAATTTCATCTATATTTCATGAACACAGACAAAAATTAATTCAGAGCTTGTTACGGAAATGGATAGAAGTAATTTAAGGGAAGGGAGAAAATACTGTCTAAGTAAAAACAAACAAAACAAATTATATCTACTTATGGGGAAGTAATGTTTCCAGTACCTGTTCCCTGAGGCAGCATCATTTTCTTAAATGATACATAGAACTAAAGAAAATAGAAGAGAAAAGAAAGGCGAGTTTAAAATGTAAGAAACAGTACGAGTGCCATGACAACTCAGGAACTCGGCGTCTTGGAGACCTGTCCCTGACGGCAGAACTGATGGCTCAGGGGTCGCTCAGCGCCACTCAGGAGGTTGCTAATCCTCCAGTCATCTCATGAATCCTTCCCCTGACTCTTTGGCTAAACTTTTTTAAAAATGAGGAGAGTTACATTGACTGTTTACTACGAAAAAAATGCATTATTATAATGAAGCTGATTTAAAAATAAAAACACCAGAATTTACATAAGTAGACTTTTTCTTTTTTGAGATAGAGTCTTCGCTCTACCTGGGGTAGAGTGCCGTGGTGTCAGCCTAGCTCACAACAACCTCAAACTCCTGGGCTCCAGCAATCCTCCTGCCTCAGCCTCCCAAGTAGCTGGGACTACAGGCATGCGCCACCATGCCTGGCTAATTTTTTTCTATATATTTTTAGTTGGCCAGATAATTTCTTTCTATTTTTAGTAGAGAAGGGTCTCACTCTTGCTCAGGCTGGTCTCGAACTCCTGAGCTCAAACGAGCCTCCCGCCTCAGCCTCCCAGAGTGCTAGGATTACAGGCGTGAGCCACCGCGCCCGGCCCATATGTAGACTTTTTACTTCTACATTTACTGAATGTGTATCGCGTTCCCAGTGCTCTGCTGGGGCTCTTACACTGAGCATGATACGGTCCCACTGAGTGCCACAGAAGGATAGAGGAGAGAGAATCAGTGGCCCCGAGCAGGCAGGGAAGGCTTCCTGCAGGAGGCGTCGCTTGTGCAGGTTTTAAGAATCACTAGAAGTCAGGGAAAGGGCACAGGGGCTTGGAGAGGGAATTTAAGCCCGAGAGCTCAGCTAGAGTGAGTCCATGGAAACAAGAAAGAACATGATGGGTGAAGAGGGGACATAGCAAGCAAAGAACCCGTCTCTCAAAACGTCGACCTGGGCAGGGCATGTAAGGGCGCCATTATTCACAAGCGTTCGGCATGGCGCCTCTGCCATGTCTTAGGAGCGTCCTGGCACGTTCAGCTCTAAGACCCATACACCTGGGTTTGAAACCTGGCTTGAGTTTTGATGTCTTTATCTGAGAAATGGGACAATACCTAGCTCAGAGAATTCTTATGAGGAATAAATGGATAATACGTCCTACATTAGTCAGTTCTACATTAACTGAGTGTGCACTCTGGGCAGGACATGGTATTGAGTCTTGACACCTCCACGAGGTAGGTACTATTATTGTCACTTTACAGGTGGCGACACCCAGCCAGGTGGTAGCTGGTGATGCCGAGATTCACAATCCGGCAGCTAGACTGCAGAGCCCGGCGCGGACCCACCGCTCCCTCACCGCTCCCGGGTAAAGCACTGTGCCCGCCTGGCATGGCCTCTGCAAACGCTGACAGCTTTGCATTCCCAGGAGATCATGTGTGTTGTGCCAAAACAGAATCCTGACTGTATGGAAAATCCTGGTGTGCGTCTTCCATTGAAAGAAAACTTTGAAGACCACCTGGGTTTGCTCTTTGGTTTGAGCAAGAGTTCATTGAACGTGATTTCTAGGGAAAATGGCTATTTTTCTAAAATCAGTCCAGGATCAGATCAACATAACCTCCCTTGGAAGCACAATTTAGTATTTTCAGCTAAAACAGTTTCTGTTTAGGGTTTTCCCTGCTTTTTATTTGAGCAGACAAGCACAAACACATGCCCGGAGCCTGCCCCCGCAGCACACCTCCTATATTTGGAGGTATTTCTGACATATCTCTCAGTCTTTTCTTTTGATTTAAAACTCTAGAATATGTTTTCCATTTTATAATAATCATCACTATTCGGAGAAAAAAGTGTTATCATAGCTAACATTTATTAAGAGTTTGTGCTAGGCACACTACTAAAAACTTTATGGATTACCTGATTTAATCCTCTGTTAAATATTTACAAGCAATATTTTGATTGTTCTGATGGAGAAACTGAGGCATAGCACCATGGAGTAACTTGGTTTGGGTTTCTGTCCCCAACGTGCAATGTCCGTCTGTCCCAGAACTCCCAGCCCCTTCCCTGCTCTGGCACCTCCTCCTTTCTTCACCCCGCAGCTGCGCTCTATGCTGTTTTCTTGTCACAGAACGAACTCTTTTGCACATGTTCCCAATGAATTTAATCTGCGACTGAGGAACTGTTCCGATTCCCATGCTTCTCAGTATTAGCAAGCCTAACTACTGGGCCAGAGCCTTCCTGAGGGATGAAACATTCTTGACACTTCCATCCGTGTTGTCAACATCTCTAATAATGGAACAGACTCTGGGCCCACCCCCGGTGCAGGCTGCTGTCCAGGTGGCCCCGTCTCTCTCCCTACTTTGTGACTATCAGGGAAGAACAGGATGCGGAATGGAGTTTGCCCCTATTTCCTTTGGTGTTTTACTATTCCAGACTGTTGGAACTCACTTAAAACCTGTCATAGTCGTCAGTGCAAGGAAAACACCCTATTAACTATCTGACACTACGAGAGGACTACGGCCAAGCCAGCTATTTCTATTTTCAATTTAACAATTCTTCCCACTTATAATCGTGCCAGCACAAGAGTCGCTTACAATGAAAGTATTTAAATCTCTTGCTTGGTACCTATGCGTGGAAAACCAGAGGCTAACCACAGTGCTTAATAAAACAAGAAAGAACAAGAAAATATATGTAATTTACCAAGAGACTAGGTAAATGCTTTTTGAGCACCTAACAGAAAATGTATGGAAGAAAATAACTGAATCTACCCTGATTCCTTTGTAATCTCTTCCCACCCCTCCTTACTCAGAGACACACAGACACAACTTCATTGCCGACATCATTCAAGGGTCTTACCACAGCAACAGAGTATCTGTTCGAATATTTAGAGTATGGAAAAGCGGTTGGAAGGATGAAAATGAATGAATTATTCTGTCATTATGTGACTTCAGAGTGACTAGGAAGCTGAAAAACACATTCAGAATTGAGGCTTTGCAATGACAAAGCCAAAGGGAGGAGATTTAGCCTTAGGACTGGGAGTTCTATATCAGCTTAAAAGAAAGAAAGCAAACTGAAAACTGGACAAGAGTCCTAGTTACACAGCTTCAAAAGTATATCAACATTTCAAAGACTATATTAAATGTCCATACCGCCCAATGGTCTTTTAAGAATGGCCCCATTGCTTCTTTGAATCACGATGGATGATCTGCCTGGTTGGCTTTATACTCTGAGAAGCTTAAAATTTCCAACTTCGGCTGGGCGCGGTGGCTCACGCCTGTAATCCTAGCACTCTGGGAGGCCGAGGTGAGAGGATGGCTTGAGCTCAGGAGTGCAAGGCCAGCCTGAGCAAGAGCGAGACCCCGTCTCTACTAAAAATAGAAAGAAATTATATGAACAGCTAAAAAAAAAAATATATATATATATATGTATAAATTAGCCGGGCATGGTGGCGCATGCCTGTAGTCCCAGCTACTTGGGAGGCTGAGGCAGTAGGATTGCTTGAGCCCAGGAGTTTGAGGTTGCTGTGAGCTAGGCTGACGCCACGGCACTCTAGCCCGGGCAACAGAGTGAGACTCTGTCTCAAAAAAAAAAAATTCCAACTTCTATTGCAAGGTTATTTAAATAGTCAATCAAAATGACATGTGAAAAATATTAAGTTTATATCAGCTCATGATTCAAAGACAACACTCGAGGGCGTGTGGGGTTGGGAAACACCCAAGGAGCCGCTGACAGCATTCTGCCCTTGGCCGCACCACAGCCAACAATGCAAGGTCTGTAGGTGTGTGTCTTGTGCAACTGTCCACACCCTTCTGGGCTTAGGCTTGGTTTATCATAGTTCAAGAATTTACCCAGAGGCACCAAGCCGGTCCATAGGCACACTGGGCGCTAGGCGTATCTATGTATCTATCATAGTTCTCCCTACCCCTTCCAACAAAGAATAGAACCAAGCCCTAACCCGCAAATCACTTAAAGAAATACAACTTTCCCGGCTAATCACAAGAATTTCTCTCTTTTTTTCTCTTCCTTTTAAGATGATCAGATATAGAAGTTGAAAAGTTTGAGTAGTTGTTTGATACCATGGCTTCCCAGAACTTGTTCCTCTGACTTTTCATTCAGAAGGCCTAGGTGAGAAAGAAATACTGGTGCTAAGTTTAAAGATCTGCCTAAAGGATTACAAATGAGTTTCTAAAGAGCCTGACGCAGCATGTACTTGGGAGCACAAATCATATTTTCTCTATTTGGCTTTTCTAATCATCACAGACACCTAGCCGGGGTGAGGAACGGAACGCTATTTCTTTTAACAGGGTTCCCTGGCTTTGCTTGGTTGTTACAAGTTTTATTCCAGTCTCTCTTAATGTGTCCAGTAATTTTCTCTGAATCCCACCCTTAATGCCATCTTGTTCCTTCTGCAAAGAATCGTCAAAATAGTGATGTTTTAATGAAGTACTTCTTCCTTAGGGCCCCTAAGACTATGGATCAGTGGGATTCAGTTAAAAGACCATTCTTTTTAAAATTTTTCTTTTGTATTGACTGTTTATGCTGTGTTGAGACTAGAAAAGTTTTTATACTTTTAGGTAAGCTCTAAAGGCTTCAGGGCCTTCTAAGCTGTTTTTTAAAAAATCAGTTTTTGGAGGAGTGGAAGGGGCCCAGCCGAGCCTAATGAGGCTGGGCGGGAGTTCTGGAACACCCTCAGCTCAGATCACAGGAACAAGTTCGGGCGAGCTCAAATTCACCTTTCAGTTACGAAGCCCTCCCAGCCTGGCAAGGTCTGCCACTGTTTGAAAGTGGTGGTTAGCTGTTATGCACGGTTGTAATTTATCTTCTGAAGATGGAGTGCACAACAAGAAAAGCTGCACGAGAGTAAAAATAATCATTACCACCAGAAAAGATAAACAGCAATGTCATTACTAAGCAAACTGACACATGGCATTTATGCAGTAGCAGGAAACCATTCTCCAGTGACAGTGTCCTTTCTACTGATACTGTGCCTTGATTAGATTCAGACAGTCCACCAAAGAGTGATCCAACTGTGGGACTGAATCATGCATTTTTTTTTGCAACATTTTCTTTTGCAAATGGCATTGCCATCAGATTGGAGCTGCTGGGTGTCTACCTTTGAAATATGAATGCACGAAAACCACATGCCTTGTACGAGTACCCCTGACTTCTCATCCCCCACCATCCTGGACACCTTCGCTAGGCCAGAATGAAAAGTGTTCTGCACCCACTCCAGCTGGCTGCTTTGGGGACAAAATGCTGCCACTTTATCTCCAGGCATCTTGAGAGTAACCGTTCAGAAGTGAAATATTGATAATTCATCTATTTGAGGCTATAAATCCCACATTTTTAATAAAAAGAAATGGTATTTTAATAGGTGACTTACATAATAACAACAGATTGAACCGTCTGGTAGATGGACCAGACTCTTCCATTAACACACCATGGGTGTCAGCAGAGGGCATTTATGAGTTCAGTGGACCCACGACATATCTTTCAGTGTGACTTTCTGATACAACTCATAGGAGGTTTATTTTTTTTAAGTCCTTGAATTGTAAATGAAAATTATAGCATCACGTTTTTTGGTTGTAAGTAAATGCTTCTATTTGGAAATTAAGGGGGAAAGGTTTATTGCATTGGCTTAATATAATAAAAAATATTCCTCCAACTTGAGAGTAATTTGTACGTGGGTTTCTTCCAGCCAAGGAAACATGCAGCATAGCTACCTCACTGTGTCCTGACTTAGGCATGCTTCCTTACTGATACAAACAGACCTCATCTCTCTGTGAAGTTGGTCACGGTGGCCTGGGAAGATGACATCAGAGCTGTACAGTAGACACAAGAACAAGGCTGTCAAGTGTGACACTGCCCGGCCTCCAAGCTCTCTCTACGTGGCCAAAATGCAGTTTGCTTTTTGGAAATGCACTTACAGTGTTTAAATGTTGGTACTCATCTGCCATGAAGAAGCTCTCAAATGAAGCACTAAACCAGAATCACAGTTATGTGACTGACAGAAAGAAACTACCAGGTTGGAGGAGCCAGAGTCTGTCCCTAAAGAAAGAGTCATGAGATTCTTGAGCTGGGCTGTATGAACTAACATGCAAACTTTTAAGCCTCTTTGAATGGAATTGTTCTCAGGAACACAGTAAAGCTGAGCATACTTTGCACACATGAATTGTCTATGAAATACCTGCTAATTAATTTTCCAAACAAGAAAACAGATCACATGGTTTATTATAAAAGTTCTTGTATGATGAGGGGAAATATGAAAATATGATAAAAAACAGCAACATGGGGTGCAAGCAAAAATGGCTGGGGCATTGCTCAATGACACTACTCATGACTGATCAAAAATGAGTACAGTCCGTGTTACTGTCACAAGTGATGCAGATCATGCCAGAGTCAACGACAAGGGCCTCACTCTGCCAGCCTGTCTCCTGCCACACCAGCAGCCAAGCCCACAGCCCTGCATATTGACGCATTTATGCTTCACCACCCTCCTCTGCAGATCGGGTGCCCAAACTTGGAGATCCATGTGGATCGCCTGGGTGCTTATTAAAACTGACATTTTCCCTCACATCCTGAGAGGTATGGATTAAGTAAATAGCAGGTGCAGGTTAGGAATCTGCATTTTTTTTTAGGTTCCCTGACCTGACCCTGATATCGGGACATTAGGGAAAAGGTATATTGGAGGACAGCACTCCGAAGGCCGGGGCCACAATTCCGTTAATCTGGTTCATTACTCTTTCCCTTCAGGGTGACTAGGCTAGAAAATTCCTTTCTGGTTTGTGCCTTAAAGAAAGAAGAGTGTGAATCTTTCCTGCCCAGATTGGCCTAGGTCAGTCAAGTCCTAAGGTCACTCTAGCACCTGATAGCTCAAAATGTTTGACCTTCACTCTGCAGCTGCACTGCGGTGGCTGAGTTGTTCCAGGTCACCGAGGGAAATGCTACTCAAAATTCATTCACATTCAACAAATATTTATGGAGCATTTGCTATGTGCCAGGCACAGTGTACAAGGCACTAAAGACTATTGGTGGATCTATTATTTGTTTAAAGACCTAAGCATAGGTTTAGAGGGTGTGTGTTTTCTGGGTTGGTGCGTGGGTATGTGCATGCACATGTGCGTGTATGTGTTTTGTGTAGAAAGAGTGTGAACCCTGACTGGGTTTGTTGCATTGAGGGGGCACTGTGGGGCCTGCTGTTCTAGCAGCAACAAGAAGGGAGGGCACAGCAGGAAGGGGGTGACTAGCACAGCCATGGGCCTGGATGCCCCCGCCCTGGAGAGCAGCCCTCAATACCCCAGTGTTGGCCCATCCCGTGCATCATTCCAACTCTGGTGGGCACACTGTGCAAGGTCAAGGCTGGCCACTGACTGCTTGGATAATGAGCTGCTCTGCACAGGTGCCACCAACCAGCCATCAGGCAAGTGGCAAGGTCCCTGGTCCAAGGCCAACTTTGTCCCTTGCTACAGGCAGACTTGAACACTGGGGGCCTGAGAACGAAGAACTTGGGAAACCCACAGGCAGATGAGAACAAGATCTGTTTATCCCACTGCCCGGTCTGAGGCAGTGCTTTCCAAATTTTCCAAGTCATGACACACGTAGAAAATGACAGTGCTGTATTTGTATGACACTGGGGTGGCAAGAGAAAGCTGCTCATGGCTGGAAGCAACTGGCCCGGGAGCTCTGGCTACCTCGGGCGCCGAAGGGCTCAACCTGTGTAAGATGTGTCCTGGCAATGACCGAGCAGCTCTGGGCTAGGGAAGAGGGTGAAGGCCACCTTGAAAATAAAATGGCCTGAAATATCATAGATGACCCGTCCTCTTGGCTAAACACCACTCTTAGAACACAATTCCAAGAGTAGGTATGATGGACGACATGGCTGAACACGGGACGCACTGAAAAATCCCATGTCCGATCCCTGCCCCAGAACAATAAAATCAGAACCTTTGGGGGCAGAGCCAGGCACTGTCTTTTTTTTTTTTTTTTTTTAAGAGTCTCAACTGATTCTAACCTGCTCCCAAGGTTGGAAGCCATTGTTAACAAAAGGGAAAGAATAAAGGTCGTGCATCAGTGTGGGATTCAGAGACCGACCCTTAAGGTTAAGTTGCTTAACCTCTAGAATCTCAGGGCTCTCCTCTGCGAACTGGGGTAGTCCATGCAGTCTCTGCCTGTAAGGTTCCTGGGACACATTAACTGAGATCATATATGCAATGACCTCAGCCCAGCCTTTAAACCTAACTTTGTAATTTGAATAACTTTACTCAATTTTTTCCCCCACTGTTTTGAGGATCTGGCCTCTGTGTACAATATTTTACCCCGTCATTTTTTTTTTTTTTTTGAGACACAGTCTCGCTCTGTTGCCCGGGCTAGAGTGAGTGCCGTGGCATCATCCTAATCATCCTAGCTCACAGCAACCTCAAACTCTTGGACTCAAGCGATCCTCCTGTCTCAGCCTCCCGAGTAGCTGGGACTACAGGCATGCGCCACCATGCCCGGCTAATTTTTTCTATATATATATATATTTTTTTTAGTTGGCCAGATAATTTCTTTCTATTTTTAGTAGAGACAGGGTCTCACTCTTGCTCAGGCTGGTCTTGAACTCCTGACCTCGAGCAATCCACCCGCCTCAGCCTCCCAGAGTGCTAGGATTACAGGTGTGAGCCACTGCGCCCGGCCTACCCCGTCATTAATTCGTACGGTATGCAAAGTTTCGAATGTCCACTCTGTGGCTGGCACAGTACTTGGTACCAGGGACACAAAGGGGAAAAACAAGTGAGAAAGCGCTTTCCAGGGAGAGGGGTTCTATCTAAGACGAGGGTGAGTTTTTGGTAAGTGAGAGGTTAATAAAAGTCAAGAATCTGACCCACAGTCCTGCCCTGAGTCATTGCACATTCTGGTACCCACGTGACTCGAGCCGCACTGCTCTGCCGCCATCCCGGTGGGATGCGAATGCAAGAGGTCTGCAGCCGACAGGATGGCCTCCCCCTTCGCAGATCAAGTGTGATTTGTGATACTGAAGTGACAGATATCTGGTCCTAAATCTAAACTAAAAGGCAAACCAGATTTTGTCTTGAAAATTTAGATGAACAAATAAAAATGAGTCGTGGGGGGGAAAAAACCCATGTAGGAATAAAATTAACCTTTCAACTTAATACATCCCAAAGTGGGCCTATTTATCCTGTGTTATTTTTCTTAATAGCACTTACTACTCACTAAAATACTGCTTATTGGCTGTTTACTTGTTTATTGGCTGTCCCCTCCCCTCCCCCAGGTGAGCCACACGAGAGCAGGGACTTTTCTTGGCCACTGCATGCCCTGGCGGATGGGAAGCACACCACACATCTATTGAACAAATGAAAGAACATGGCAGGGAAAACTCAGCCACCGTGGCCATCTTTTCTTTAACTTATGCTCTACGACAAGACTTTACGAGTTAGATTACTTTAAAAGCGAGGCATTTTGTTCCCTCGTGGCAAAGGAAGTTTGCTGAATCCACCAGTAGTGCAGCGTAAGTTACTGAAGGACTGGCTTTTTAGCACTCAACAGAAAATCCAGTTTCATTGTTAAAAAAAAAAAAAAAAAGCCTTTTGAAGTCAACTGTTTCATTTACTCTTTGCCTATATAACCGAGGAGCAATTTTAGAAAAGCAATATTGTAAGATGAAAAGAAGAGACAGAAAAGAGGAAAATTTCCCCTATTACCCTGGAGAAACTTTTTTCCATTTTTCATTTGCCAGGTGCTTGTTCCCTTTTTAAATCCCTCCGTAAACTAATTTTCTTTTTTTTTTAAAGATCAACGAATCTTACCAATCAAAACTGTGCATCATTTCTGCGTTAGGACTTTTCATAGGGATATGCTCTCTCTTTCCATTTGTACTGGGACTATATAGCTCAGGTTGACTTCTCATTGAAAAAACTCCAATAACCTAGTCTGTGACTTTTAAATTTGATATAGACATTGAATTATAAAACATGTGGATCTAAAGAGCAAGTTATAATAAAACGCTTTCGATTCGATGCCATGCAATTATTCTGAAAGCAAGCACAGCAAACTGTTTGGCAAAGCTGAATGCAATTTTTTTTTCAGCATTTATGTTGAATCAGTAAAACATGGGCTTGTGGGACAAGGATGCTGGACTCATGTGTAGGGTCTGCAGAGTTAAAACTGGAACTGTAAAATCATAAAAAGGGGCAGCATAGAATCCCCAGCCCTAAAACAGGATTCACGGCAAACTCCCTAAGCTGCCATATAACAATTACAATAGAAAGCTTTGCAATTGTCCTCCAAACGTATGCACCAATCCCTTAATGTTGCACTTGTCTGACTTTCTTTTCAGTATAGCTCCACCTAAACAATCCGGTAATGGCTAACACATCTGAGAGTGACGCACGCCAAAAGCCGGCTCACTGCTGGCAAGGCCCACATGCTTGGCATCTCCGTCCTAAAGCTCCAAATACACACACCCCTTGGGTGGCCATGGGTGTCAACTGACTGCAAGGCTGAAAGTAGAGTCCTTTGAGTTTTGCAATTACCTACATATGCCAGTGTGCTTAGTAACTCTGCTGCTATTTAGGAGAGAGCAATTTAGCATAATCTGCTTATGTGGGAGTTAACTCATGTACTGGATTTAAAATGCACAAAAGCTCTGTCAAGCAGTCAGGTCGGATGGCTCAGGGGATTGAAACATGAGATCTCGTCTTTCACCCCTAAGGTCACTGGCTGACAGACAGCTCTTTCAGCTAAGACCCCTGTCTTAGGGACCACTCAGTAGGTTTGGTTAATTAGTAGTTTCAGCCCACTTCCTGGTTTTAAAATGTCCACATCTGAATAACCATCAATACTGCTGCTATTAAGACTGTTTTTGTTAGAGGTGATGGTAAAGAATAAAGTACTCCTACCTCTGAACTCAGACTTTTGTCTTCTTTTAAAGCAGGCACAGAATGTGTTTTTAATATCACACACGTGGCTAAGAAGATCTGCAGTGTCTACCTCATGTGTCTAGATATCTACAAGCTACAAATCAAGCTAATAAACTATTGAGTAAAATATATTCTATTTTCTTAATATATCCATTTAAAATCATTTCTTGATGGTGATCTATTTTTCTTGACTTTTTTCTTTAACTTATTTGATGTAAAATTACTATAGATCTGAACTGGGTGTTTTTCTTGGAGATCATAATTCAAAATAGCCATTGGAATTGGCACTCTTAGGATCCTCTGAAGGGGATCGGGGTTTATCAGTGAGAGGGTGTAGATTAGCCTGTCTCATAAACACCTCCAAAGAGCTGTTCTGCATCTCACACACACATTGGTTAACACAGAGTACGTCACTGATGTAGGCAAATAAATGCTTTAGTTAATTTGAAAAAATCTGAAAACTTCAACCCCTTTAGTGCAAAAAAAAAAACACTTGACGATGGAAGTGAATACCAGTGCAAGTGATTAACCTTATGAGATGTAAAAGTCAGCTTGCTTACTGAATCACTGCTTAGGGCTTACGGGGTCTTGCGCTCCCGCACACACGCAGTGGGAACACTGATAACCTTGGTAATTAAAGAAATGAAGATTGAAAGGTATTTTCTTTGGTGAAATGGCCATTACAATATAACATGAAATATTCATTAAGGGAGAGGCCTATATTCTCTTGGAGGGACCATGCATCTTGGTGTTGTTCAAAGCCAGATGGTGAAAATCAAGACCTCTTTAGAAAATTGCAGAGGTTCCTATTTTATTGGTCTGGGGCAGGGCCCTGCATGGGTTTAATGCTTCCCAGGTGCTTCTCATGCTCAGCTTTGTAGTGCATTATACCTCTTTCTGGGGACAATGTTCTAAGGCTGCTCTTTAGCCAAAAGGGTAGGTTAATTATAGGTAGAATTTTAAAATCACCTATAATATTTCAAAATGGAGTAAAGGTTCTTTGTAGGACCTTTGAAATCACAGAAAGATATTACACCTTTTAAGGTCACTTATTACATACAAACTAGTACTTTTAAACTATAAGTCTTCCCTTGAAATCCTAGACAAAGCCCTCCTCCCCTCTGGGTTGCACTAAGGCAGAGACAGGGGAGAAAGGAACCAAGGGCTCTAAGGGGGTGAGACAGAGAATGGTCCCACAGGGTAAGAAGGGTGTGAAGCATCCTAGGATTTAGCCCAAAAGGGTTAATAATATACAAGAGATTTTTCCCACAAATTAGAAGAAGCACCTGACACTTACAGGAAAAGCATGAAGAACTATTTCTTCTCTGTCTCTTTGATGAGTACGATTTGTGTACGGGTCCCATTAAACTGGCTGTTGCTTTGAAATGAACATTGAGTTATTTACCAAAAAACCCAAGGGGGAGCAAAGTAATGCATGGTGATCAATTCAACATCTAAACCAGTGTTACCTGATCAGTGTCATTTGCGTTAGGTATAAGCAACAGAAATAGAAGTTACTTTGTAAGGCTTGTTTCAAAGAGTCTTGACAAATTCTTAAAGATATCTCCTAACAATAAAGAATTATCTTGGAACTTGTGACAGGTGGGGGTATTTAAGGTGCAGGCAAGGAGTCCCCTGAGACTGTAGTAATCCAGATATAAGGTTGTTTCCAAGTCTAGGAAGGGAAGGAATGGGATATATTTGGAATTTGAAAGGCAGTTTGAAAAGAAACAATTGCTGGGTTTGGCAGAAGATTAGGTATAAAGGCAATATTATGTGTCAGGCACAGGGCCACGGTGTGCTTTTTATAATCACATTTAATCCCCCCAATAACCTTGCAAAAGACATTGTTTGTGCCTGTTTTACAAGAGAGAAGACAGGTGTTCAAAAATTGGACCTATCCATAGCCAAACAACTGTTAGGCAAATGGCAGAGACAGCATCCAAACCTAGAACTAATGAATCACTAATTATTTTTGCTATTGCTCCTATAATACCATGGCCCACTGGTGACAGGAAGCATAGGGGAAGATTGCAAAAGGAAGATAACAATTCTATCTTTTCTAATTCCGTTGGTGAAAGGGAAATTCAATTTTTCATGTCTGTAAGTATCAGGTTGGGGGAGCAGTAAGTTTAATTAGATGCTTGTATAAATACATCTGTTCATAGTTCAGTGATGCCCAACAGAAATAAAAAGTGAGACATATGTAATTTTATATTTTCTAGGAGCAACATTAAAAAGGTAAAAAGGAAAAAGTGAAATTAATTTTAATAACACGTTTTATTTAACTCAATATATTATCATTCCAACATGAAATCAATACAAAATATTATTGAGTTGTTTCACTTTTTTTGGTACTGTTTTTCAAATCCAGTGTATATTTTACACTGAGAGGACATTTCAATTTGGAGCGGCCACATATAAAGTGCTCATCAGCTACATGTGTCTACCAGCTATGGAATGATACAGTGCAGGTACGGAGAATCCGATGCATGTCTCAGGGTGTGGTTTACAATGGGCGAAAAGTGGACTCCTGGAAATACCCATGGAATGAGGGAGAATCTCCAAATGAGACACTATTTGAGGTCTTTACCTAATAACACAGAGCACCAAAACCATGAAAGTGGCTAATCATTGCAGAGTCAGGAACTGAATAGATAGAGCCTCAGTCCCTCTGTCTTCTACCACAGCCAAGAGGCCAAGTGATGCCAGGGAGCTCGACAAGGAGCCAAACCCCGGTGGGGCGTGACCAGTGGACAGAGACCCAGCCCAGTACAGTGAGCACTAGAGGAAAACCTATTGCTTAAGTCATAGACAAAGGGTGTCATTATCAATTCCCCTCCTGTATCACAGTTCAGAAAGCAAACTGAGGCAAAAGGCCACCAGACCAGACCAGTGAATTTCGTTACAGCCGAGGATTTGCTTTTTGACTCATCCATGTTGTGACTTGATCCCTAGAATGAATTGTTCATCTGAAGAAGCGGCAGTGATTTTCTGTTGTTGAGTTAGGCGTTAGAAGGAATGGAAATAGGTATTTTTTTTTTTAAAAGAACACTACTTATATAACAATATTCTTGAAAAATATGGCCATTATTATAAGGTGACTTTGTAGTACCTACTACAGTGCACTTAGGGAAGGTGGGGACTCAATAATACCAATACATGACTGATACGATCATTTTATGAAAAAATATATAGTCTTTTGGAGAATGAATAGCAATCAATTTTGTTTAAATCATTTCATTTTGATTGTAGAAATTAAATCTGGAAATCAAGAGAGAAAATATTTCATCTTTCTTTTTCCCAACCTTCACATTCTTTCATAAACTATCAGGTAGTGAAGTGAGATTTTAAAAAACCTTAAAAATCCCCCAAATCAGTCTTCGTGTAGCTTAAGGTGACAGTGATTTTTATGTCAGTGCTATCCACTTAGGCTGTAAGCTACCTGTTATCTGTCACTGTTAAGACGTTCTTAAAAATGCAGCTGGTGCCCTTCTGAAGCTCAAGCAGTGTGTCTTTCCATTTCCTATGAGCAGAAAGAGAGAAACAACCTTTTCCCTGGCATCAGCCCACATGAGTTCATGCCTCCTTCTCTGTCCACCAGCAGGGCTGGTGACGATAAATTCCTTTACAAGATCTGGGTATAGTCCCTGAATTTGGACAGAGCCAGGAGGGTTGTTACCAGGTACAAAAGAAATTATTTCTTTGGAATTTCTTTAGAAATGGGTGGGTGTGGGTGGGGGAGGGAATATCTCATAAACATAAATGTGTAGTGCCTATTTGTAAACCACTCTCCCTCTTCAAACAATTCGTAAATTTATTTACCTGCCTTGAGCTTTCTCATAAGTTCCATGACCCTTCATTTAAAAAAAAAAAAAAAAAAGACTATTTTGGCTTGTTGGACTTTTGCATCCTGTTCTAAATATAACACCTCACTGATAGAGTCTCTCATTTTTTTTCTAGTTCAAAAGTTGATGGGCCAAGTGCTCTCCTCCTACAAAATTATCAGAACTTATAAGATGTACAGCCACGTCCAAGAGCAACCTCTGCTGCAGGGTGGCCCACGTGGCACTTTCACGTCCTCACTCCAGCCTTGGTGGGGCCACGCTGCTATGCTGGTCAAAGGAAAAACAGTTAGATCATCAAATACATACACTTCGGAGTCTGACTTTTCCGTTTTTCAGATTACCTGGATTCAGGGTATTTGGTGAGGGTGGCCAGGCTGCTGGTGTACATGTGGCCGCCCACGTCAATGTGGACGGGCGCATTGGATTTTGTGAGCTGTGCTGGAGTAGGAATGCCTTGGTTGTTCAGTGGAGATGCAGGGGATCTAGTGATCAGAGGTCTTGACATATTGGGCCGACTGTCCTACAGAGAGATAAGCAAGTTTAGACATGTTTTCTCTTTTCAGTGGAAAGAAAGGAAAATACACATATTATAAAGAATAACCAGTGATTAATGGTGATATTCATTTGATAATAAAATCTGGAAAATCAGCAAGCTCTCACTTTTGTTATCATGAATATTAGAAAAACAAATTCTGTAGTAAAGAAAAGGAAAACTTCATATGCTTAGAATCAAGGGCTGAACTAATGCTCATCTCAAATAATTCTGAAGACTAAGAGCTTGTATTATACTAATAAATTCTCACATTTAACAACTGGTAAATGGCATGTAGAGAAATTCTGTACATTCCGGATGAAGAGACAATCAACACTTAATATGCACCTAAATAAAATATGTATGATTTATCCTTCTCCTCGAAAACTTCCTCATTGCTATGCACTTGGAATCAAAATAGACCTTCGGCGCTTGTGTTCTACAAATGTTTTCTTAAATTTCTATTTTTTGAATAGAAATTTAAGAAAAAGAGGGCATAGCTGGTCTAGCCATCAGCTCACATCCTTAAAGCAACCTTGCAAAGAGACACCACAAGTTAATCAGCAAATTAAAAAAAAAAAAAATCGACCCATATTTTACCTACCTGTTTGTTCCCTGTTTCTTTCCCTACAAGACTGTGGGTATGGGTACGCTTTGAAAGGAATATACCCGCAAGTGATACATGTGTGCTTGTGAACCACAAATGAGCTGCTCCTCTGTTTGCCTGACTTCTTGAAGAAATCAAGTTCCCGGAGTGGAACTGAAGCAGATGTTGATGCAGAGACGTGTCATCACAGCAAAGGTGCAACGTGAGCAAACAGACCAGAGTGAGGATGTCACACGGTGGCGGCAAGAACATGTGTCAGAAACTGTACGCTTGAGCAAATATTACGTCCTTTTCATGGATACAATGTAAATATAAAATATAAATATTTCAAACACTATCAAAACACGGTGATTGCTTTTAAATTAGAGCCCAGACCAAACACAAGTCAAGTCAGGTCTGTGGCACTTAGTGAAGGGGTCTATAATTGAGGAATAAGCTAAAATAGCATTTATATGTGAATTCTGTAAGTCTGATGACACACATGTACTCTCGGATTCATAATTTAGCCAGAGATGGTTTCCAAACATGCAAACAACGTGTGGCGAAGCCAGCGATAAGGCATACTAAAGGGATTTTGAAAAATGCCTTTGATGGAGATTACAAAGGGGAAGTCATCTCGTTTTTGTGCATAAAACACAGCATGATAAAATATAAATTTGCAAAACATCATAGATTTTATGATCTGGAACAGCTTTAGGAATTACCTGGGGCACAACTGTTAGACTACTTAGCATTAACCACATGTCCAAGCAAGACTGGGAGTGCACATGCTTTCTGAAACTCAACATCTACTATAAATGCAGTGGTGATTGGGTCTTTACGCAAAATATTTACCATCTGTGTTGTGCTTTTCTACATGCCGAATTAAACAGAACCCAGAAACAGTCACAGAAAAAGAGTTAATGTTTTAGTTCTTCAATTGAGTGGTAGGCTCAAGGGAATTCATTATATTATTCCCTATAAATGCATATGTATTTTTAACAATGCAAAATAGACATTAAAAAACACAAAAGGATGTTTGTAGTACACAAGGAAAAGGCATTAAAGGGGTATTGGATAGGGGGGAAAAATAAAAAAAAACAAAGACACAGTAGGAAATATAAAAGTTAACATTCAGAAATATTAAAAGTAGCATTTTAAAATTCGGATGACAAAAGACACATTTTTCCTTTCTTTTTTTTTTCCCTTCAATCCTCCAAGACATCTGAACACAGTTTTCCTTTAAAAGATACATACTGTCTGACTTCCTTTTAGAAAATGATTTCCTGGCTAGACACACACACACACACACACACACACACACACACACACACACCCCTCCCCGTTACATTTCAGCCCATCAGAGCACCGCAAAGTCTATAATAGTTTTCCAATTGGACACATTCTCTGTCCTGCCTGAGGGTGCTCAGGCGAAAATGAGCAGATTTGCAGGGTTAATATCGTCGTTAGTCTGTGACCCCATTCAGCACGGCTCTAACACTGCCAGGTCTATACAGAAGGAGAAAAAAAAAGCGTAACTGATCAGTTGAAGGATTCCAGATTTCTCAGAATATACACCATTTACACCGTAAGTCATAAATGTATGGATACTGCTAAATTTAAAATGAAATCAGTGTTCCTACAACCGGGAGTGGGAGGTGGACATTAAACCTTAAGGGCAGGATCAGAGCTGCCCTCCTTCGGGAGCCCCGGGTTCTGCTCCTGGGCTCACTCCGCAGCCTGGATGCCTCCTGGGTCTGTGTCCCCTAGTTACGGTCATTGCTAAGGCATCACCTGATATTAGCTAGCAGAGCTGGGGCTCTCCACGTGGTACTGTCTGTATGGGGCCGGTTGTAAGAACTTTTAAAATCCATAGGCTTGGGTTGGGGGTGGCTATTTGGGGCAGGGGGGTCTCGGCACTTGTAATGGACCTTGGAGTTGACCTCAATGTTCACCTCATTGACTCCAGATGCTTCATCTAGCACGACTGTGGCAACCTCCTTCCCTCGCCAGTAGCTGGAGCTGATGCTCTCAGCTTTACCTAGACACTGAAGTCCCGGACAGGATGCTCCTTCCTGCAACTGCCGTCTCCCTGCCAGCCGAAGGATGAAGCCGATGCCCAAAGCCGATGCCCAGGACGGCAGAGCCGAGAGTCGGAAAGAACCTGGTCCTGATGTTGAGACACCAAGTCAACCGACTCTGAGCCTATCTCTAGAATTCCTGTCACCTGGGCAAATAGATTTCTTTATTTTCTTTTTTGAGACAGAGTCTCACTGTGTTGCCCGGGCTGAAGTGTGGTGACGCGATCCATGAATAAAGCTCACCACAACATCCTCACGTCTGGAAAAGAGGCGGTGGAAGAGGTAGGGAGCTAAGAGCCAGTGTTCTTAAACACAGCTGTCCAGCAGACCTGCCTGCACTGAAGGAAATGCTCTCGCTCCGCCCTGTTCAATATCGTCGTCACTAGCCACAGGTGGCCACCCGAGCATCTGAAGTGTATCGAGTGCGACCCAGGAACTGAATCTTTAATTTTAATTTATTTTACCTAACTTAAAGGTTAATTTACATAGCTACCTGTGGCTAGTGGCTGTCATATTGGACAGCAGCACAGTACACTTGCCTTGAATTTTTCTTACAATAATATTTGGAAGCCCAAATCCTAACAGGCTTGAACTTAGCACTCGTGTGATGGAGAAATAGGGGTGTTTTAGCATTTGATACAAATGGCGTAGGACCCCACGACACATCCATTTCCCTCTCTCCTTGTAACAGAATGTCTCCCTTCTTTACTGATACTATGGAAAAGAAAAAAAAACAATGCCCTAAGGATTTGACAGAGCACTGAAGAAAAGGTACCCGACACAAAAGAGCACATTCTGTGTAATTCCATTCTTATGAAGTGACAGGCAGGCACAAGGAAGCTGTGACGGCCAAGATGAGATGGCTGGCACCTTTGGGGGTACTGACTGGGAGCGGTAAGAACAAGCCTTGGGAGAGCCAGAAAAGTCCTGCATCTTGATCGGGGTGGTGACACAGCTGTATACATATGCACCCTTAAGATTTACTCACTTGGCCGGGTGCGGTGGCTCACGCCTGTAATCCTAGCACTCTGGGAGGCCGAGGCGGGTGGATTGTTTGAGCTCAGGAGTTTGAGACCAGCCTGAGCAAGAGTGAGACCCTGTCTCTACTAAAAATAGAAAGAAATTATATGGACAGATAAAAATATATATAGAAAATTAGCCGGGCTTGGTGGCGTATGCCTGTAGTCCCAGCTACCCAGCTACTGGGGAGGCTGAGGCAGGAGGATTGCTTGAGCCCAGGAGTTTGAGGTTGCTGTGAGCTAGGTTGATGCCACTGCACTCTAGCCCGGGCAACAGAGTGAGACTCTGTCTTCCCCCCCGCCAAAAAAAAAAAGATTCCCTCAGTTTATTATAACTCCTACTTAAATAAAAGGAAGATAAACCAAAAGTAATCTTGGAAAAAACCTCCTCCGATCAGAACCCCTTGCTGTTCAAATATTCACTTAAATTTCTGTGAAATATAATCTTAAAAAAAAAAGCCAAAAAGGTGTTTATTATTTCTTTTCATAGAATTCACCGAATCTAAAATACTCTTGACATGAATCAGCCCTTGGGAATTTTATTTCTAATTCCTTCTTTTCCCTTATCTACCCTGCACAGATTTTCCAGGCATGTTCATCAGTTTATCTTTAAAATTTCCCTTTCCCAGGTGCTTTCCGTTGGCTGCTTCCTTGTAGCTTAATCATCCCACTCTCCTCCCCAACAGACCAGCAACGATTTTTGGTAGTAGAATCCTTCAAGGGATTTGACTTCAGGCATCTTTCAAAAGCAGCAAGTGAAAAATTTGCCTCCGAACCTAGCAGAGCCCTGTTCAGACAGGAGCCCCAGGGCACTGCCTTGAACAAATGAGCTGAAGTTTACCCTGAAAGTTTTAATGACTTTACTGGTTAAGAATGTATGTCCCTGTCTTGTGTCACGTTTCACTATCTGGTTGGACTATATTACCTTTTTCACTGGAGAAAGAAACAAGCTTCTTAGTGGTACCTCCAGAAAAGCATGTCAATAGCGAAATACTTCTATTATTTGATATTTTAATTCATATCATTCAATAAAGCAGTGAAAGAATTTAATATAGATCATAACTTTTCCACAAATTTCAACCTGGATTAAAATACATGTATTTCTCTCTCTCTCTCCCTCCCTCCCTCCTTCTCTCTCTTTCTTTCTCTCTCTCTCTCTCTCTCACACACACACACACACACACACACACACACACACACACACACACATCTGTGTTATATGGCATGCTTGGAAAAGGGAGAGCTCTGATTAATTCTGATACTTTGACAACGCAATAAAAGTATCTTAGGAAATACCCTGCTTCCCAGGACGGAAATTTGTGGCTGCATTGGGAGTGTTATTTCAGGAATGACACAGTCCTACTAGACTCTCAATAATGGTTCTTATAGAAACACATCACTTTACTGACCATAGTTACATAATCCTATAGCAAGACTCCCTGTTGTAGTGTCAACGTATTTTGAAAGAGGCCCCAGTTGTTTCTTCATTCATTCAAGTACTCTTCATTGGACACCTATCATCTGCCAAACTCTGTGGTCTCTATTGACTTTAACTAAATAACAGAATGAGGCTGGAGAGAGAAAAAAAATTTTTTTTCTGATAATTTCATCTAAGTTTAAAAAAAAAAAAGTCCCCAGTAGTGCTTCAAAATTGATTTAGAGGACAGTTTCTGTTAATCTCAGCCATTTGGAAGACAGCAAAGAATTAGCCCAAAAAAAGTCTTCTGAGCATCTGAGTTTGACATCAAGCTTTCCATTCACTTTATTCATAGGAGCTCCCTTCAAATTCACGAGCCCTACTTACTCTTTTTTTAAGAACTTAATCAAAATTTCTTTTTTAAATTTTATTTTAGACTGACACATGAGTGATATTTCAATCCATGTATACAATGTGTAATGATCAAATCAAGGTAATTAGCATATCTATTACCTCAAACATCTATCATTTCTTGGTGTTACTTTTAATTTATACATTATGAGAAGTATGGCTATTGGTTTTCTAGCTCATAGGACAGTAGCTAATTACCAAAATCATGTAAAATTAAGTCATCCAAAAATCAAACTTCAGACTAAAGATTTCCATCCAAAAATAGTAAAGGAAAACATTTTTCTAAGTTAAGAGAATTTTCAAAATTTCATATTCCTGGAAAAGTCACCTATACAGAGTACCCTAAGGGTATAGGAGAAAGAGCCCTGTTTTGTTTTTTTTGTTTTTGGAATCTAAAGACCTGGCTTGAGCTCAGCTTCATCCTTTGTGTGACCTTGGAGAAGTTACCAAACCTATCTGATGCCAGTTTCCTTACCCCTAAGACGGAGCTAAATCTCCCCACCCTCTGGAGAGGTAAAGAAGGCAGCTAAACAGGCAAACGTCTAACACAGTGCTTGGCGCAGGGGAGGAAAAATGAAGTTCATTTCATTCCTCTGCACACACAAAAATGAAATTTGACAACCCAGTAAACCAGATGTACAGAGAAGCCTTCTATGGACCTAGTGAGGACAGGGAATGACTTTTACGTAGCTGAGCAGGCAAAGCCCAGGAAAAAGGGAGTGTTTTACACTGATATAAGAAAGTGTTAATAAATACATGGTGGGGGTTAGAGAAACAAAAAAGGGCAGAGCATAACAAGATGCTTATTCTGTGCTTTGGACAAAGTGCATGAAAGGAAGCAGATAATGAAATCATCATAGTAGGGTTCATAAAATGAAACGGCACTGGAGCTGTATTGATTTGTCCTTTCAGATAAAAATCTTAATTTCACAGAATACAAAAAAAAATAGGGTGCTTCAAAGTTGTTTCAAAATGATCATCAACTGCATTAAATGAAATCTGCAATTCTTCCCTAATCTGAAGTAGTAAAATGGTATCTTTTTTGCTGTGGCCAGGACGGGGGGTTACTACTTTTTATCTATTTCAATGCACGGTCTCTCTGCCAGATACGGAGTGAGTGCCCTCAACATGCCTTTCTGTTTTTTTCTTTTTCATAATGAAATATGTGTCTGAGAAGCTCCCTTATTAGATCACTAAACTGAGGCCATGAAAAGAACGACTATTCGCCATTTCTCTGCTTTTTGGTCAAAAGGAAAATGAACTTGACAAAAAGAACATTTTGATAGAATCTTGCTGTGTTTATTATAGCTGAATTAATTTTCAAATTAGATTTTATAGATAGTTTTAAATTCACTTAAAACACTACAGAGTATTTTTAAAATATACACTATGGCTTAACTACAGATATTATTAATTTTTTAAAAAATTAAAATGTAACACTAAAGAGACAGCAGGCGCAGTAATAATAGTTTTATAGGGAGAGGCCATTTTTACAAAAATATGTAGTGTATAGGTACAAAGAAAAACTCTGGAATTACATGCACCAAAATATTAGCAGGGGTTGGGACTGGGTGATGATGTTACAGGCAAAGTTTTTTATGTTTTTATTCCTTTATGCTCCTCGGAGTTGAATATTTATTACTTTTGAAATTTTTAAAAAAGGAACAAATACAGCACTCCATTGCCCTATTAAATCACTTAGCGCGCACTCCTGGCATGCTGTGGTATTTTACCTTCATAATAGAGACTTTTTGGACATTTTTTAAAGAACTGAATGAAGAAATACAGAAATGGAACTAAATTTAGGGCTAATGCTTCCCTTCCCTTTATTTTCTTGCCAAGGAGGAAATGTGCAGAACTGAAAATTAAATGAGCCTCAGGTCATGGTAAGCTCATATTCAGCTGACACAGAAGTCTATTGCATTGGATCCTGAAAGAAAGGGGCAATAGCCTATGGTTTCCACACTCTTGGGGCCTATCTGGTCATCCGTGCCCTCTTCCCAGATCCCTCTGTTCTCGGCTCTAAAACACAGCAAGAGTAAAATGATGAAAGTTGATGAAAGTCGTACACGTCCGTACACCTCCTGCATGTCCAGAAGTTGGTTCTGCACGCTCTCTTGAAGGGAAGATGCAAGTGACAGCAAAGGCTGGCAACAAAACAGTATGTGACACTTACAGAGGGCCTTCAAGTCTGAAATCGGAGACCTCTACACAATGTTAGGTATTATCACCACGTCACAGAGAAGGAAGTTGACTCCGAGGTCAAGTGCCTTAGCCTACAATTATCTAGTAATAAATTTACTGTGCTATTTTACCACTAGCCATTGTGTACCCAGATAAGGTTGCCACTCTCCTATTACTAGGCCATACATGCTCAGGCTTTCCCAGGAGAAGGGATATATTTGCCTTGTTCCTTTCACCGGGTCTGTTTGGGGGTGAACAGACCGCCCGGAGGGTTAGAAGGATGGTTAGTGATCACAGAGAGGACAGGAGCCGGCTGGCCCAGGAAGTGGACACCTCCCCTGCCACAGGGAATTGGCATTTTATTTACTCCCCTAAGTCCTAGTTCTAGGTACAGTGAGCAGGACACATCTTCCCCTAAATAGGCAATAAATTTGACTTACTGACTTTCTTGGATGTGGTCATAAAAATTCCTCCTCCAGCAGAGTATCGAAAGCTAACTGTGTTCCTTTCAACCTTAATTGAGTTTCTGAGAATCTCCTCTTAGATTCTTAGATGTCCATTTGCTTGAACTTTTGCATTAAAAAATAAAAAAATTAAAATACACAGGTTTATAAATATATGTCTACTCTATTTTATACAATAGATGTGTTCATAGAAAGTTCATTTGCTCATTCATTTAGAAAACGTTGGCTGGCTACTCCATTTGGTGCCGGGCTAGGGCACTGCGGAAGTGAACTCCTCAGGGAGTTGAGAGTTTAATCTGAGAACTGGCCGTAGGCACAGGGAATTCCTGATGACAAAAAACACCCACGTAAATAAAATTTCTTAAATCAAATTACACTTTAAATATTCTGAGAATTACTGAGGGATACTCTTAAGGAATCATTTTGAAGCCAGACAATACTTTGGTACAGCAAAGGATGCACCTCTCTTGGTTTTATGAACCCAGGGCATATTTTAAAATATTTACCTATATTTAGTAATTCCACACTACAGGGATCACACTTCTAACTTCTGTCCCAATTACCTTTTAAAGAAGGAACTACCTCCGGCACTTCTAATGGCGTTGACATCAATTGAGGTACCTAAGCTCAGAAATGTTTTCCCGAGGATGCGACAGCATAAAGACCAGGTTTTAGTCTGGGTCATGTCACCAGCGAGTGATGTGGCCTTGGCAAATTGTTCTCCCCCTTCGGTTTTCCCACTCGTAATACATGCAGTTGGACCAGATGCTCTACGATGCTCTTTCCAGTTCTGAATTTTTACTAGTCCTACGATCTTTAAAAATAAAAACCATAGAGTTTCGAATATCTTAAGAAAGCTAGCATTTTAGAAGGTCAGAACTGGAATTCGAAATTCCTTTGAAAGAAAGGAGAACCGGTCACGAAACGAAAGGCATTCCAAAAGCATGAGTGCAAAAGGAAGCCAACCCAGAGCGATTTCTTAACAATCACACCATTTTCTCCAGCTGATTGGGAAGATTAAATTTTAATCACTTCTCCTTTCTATTTGCCTTCGGTGGCAGGAGGAAACGGAAAATAAAATATGGTGCTTAATGAGCAAAATGCCTACTTCAGAAAAATTCTTAGGATCATCTGGCTGGGATGTTAATTATTTACTTATATTGTACATTGTTCTGGAATATCAGGGTGGTCTGAAAGCAGCTTATTTGAGATTCCCCTACAGAATACAAAACAAATTTGTTTCAGTGACGAAGCAATGCTTTTGAAAAATAAAGAAAGGATCTCTTGCGAGGACCATCAGTGGCATCTTTTCCAAAAGACAGATTGGGTAATAAAAAAAAGAAAATGAGAGGGCGTTCGAGGGAAGTAGTGCCGATGTGTGTACCCTGGACCCAGTGGGTCATGTGTCCTGTTGACAGGCATACCCTAGGCCTAACGGTTTGCCAAAAACACCAGGTGACATCTGGCACTTGCTGGGATCTTTATGCTCAGAAGATATAGACTGACTGTCTTCTGGCTGTTGGGTCCTGCTTCTTAGTTATATCAGTCCCATTTGGAGCTGCTAACAGGGACTGGTATTGAATAAATGTGGAGCCGAATGACTGGGCTCCTCTGGCTCTGCCCCTTAGGATGTGGCCAAGGCAGCATCTGTCTACAGCCCACTGTGGCCGGTGACCCTAGGAGACCCAATGGTGCCTGCCGTTGAACTGCTAGCCCTGGTATCAGCACAGGAGATTTGTTTCTCGGAATATTTTGGAGAGAACAGCGGTAGATAAAACTTCCTGCTTAGGAGCAGATGGGTGAGAAGAGAGCATTGAAAGTACAGATTAAAAAGCAGGCATTCGACTGAGCACTAAAGACAGCAGTGAACAATCCTCCTCCTCAGTATTTTATTGCATTGAGCTATTCTTTACAATTTTCACACTGTAAAGGAGACATCTGTGTTCTTGGAGATGTATCTTAAAATAAAAACCAACAAGAGTACAAAACAAACCAACTTTTAAAAGATCAACCTGATTGGGAAGAAAAGTTTCCTATAAAAAATGGAAATGCGCTAGAAAAAAAAAATCATTCCCTGTATTTACATAGTGCCTTATGCATATGAAGCAGTTATCTAAGAGATCCCAGAACTCCAAAGACTCTATGAACAATCATAACCTGTAAGTCTTTTAAAAAGACCAGAGAGGGAGGAAGGCAAGGTCAATACTTTTGCAAAGATGGAACACTGAGGCAGCAATATTTAGATTAGCTGCCCAAGGTCAAAAAAGTTAGTTGCTTTAAAGTTGGAAGCAAAATACCCTGGAATCAGAGCTAGCATCCTCCCATCTCAGGGGTGCCGTCTCTGTCGGGGCAATCTGGTGGGGTTTGACCCACTGGGGCTCAGACTCTGAAAACAGGCTGTGCACTTGCCCGCGGCAGCAGGCGGCATCGCACTGGAGCATTCTGCTCAGAGAAGCGAAACGGGCGGCAGGATTTTTTTGGTATTACTAAGAGCCCAGCTTCATTTTATTCGATGGTTTTCAAAGCACAAGACACAGTACAGAATGCCCAGACGGTGGTGGGGAGTGGGAAGGCGAAATGGGCAAAGGCAATTTTGTCTAAGGAGAGAAGGGGCCAAGGGCAGAGAAGCAGGAAAGGGACAGAGAAGCCCAAGAGAAATTAGAAGACAGAAAGACGGGCAGGAAGTGAGGAAAGGCCGGTGGCGTGGGAGGGAGACGAGAGGAGAAACTGATGGAAAGGAAAGTCCAGCAGAGACAAGAAGAGAGAGACAGGAGGAAAGGGGTGTGCGTTAGGGAGAAGGGATCAGACCAGTTTTATCTCCTCATTTCCCAACCACCTGTCCACTTCTGTATTCAAGAGGTCAATTTTTAATGCCCATGTTCCTGCCTGCAGGTCGTCTGGTTTATCCCATAATAGGACTTTACTTGATCCCTCTTGCAAGTGGGCTCTTCTGCTTGTAGCCATGAGAAGTTTGGGAGAAGGGTTTGAAGAATCCTCCGGGTCTTGCAATTTGCTATGGTCATCCCACTAACAAATCGGAACAGTCTCTCTGCATATGGCTTCCTTCTGAAGACCGTGGGGCTGAAGCCTGATTTTTAGAGAACCACGTAGATCCCTGGCCCGGATGGAAAGTTCACCAGTACAGGAGCTCACAGATAAATGGTTATAACCAGTGGAACGGAAGATCGTAGGCATCAATTGAAAGCCTACAGACACAGTGAGAAAGAAATCGGGGGTAAGTACCACCCAATTATTTTTCCTATCAACTCCTCACAGTACTTCATGAAATACTTTTTTTTTTCTGGGTGCTCAGTAGAAAATGAATACACAGTGCTGCTGATGACAAAGCAAGTCCATAAGGCTCTATAATTGAGTGCTCTGATCTCTTTCCAGCAAATGACCTCAGTGATTTGTCCCTTAGGGCAGTGGCCCTCAAACGCTTTTTGATTTGTTACCTACCCATCAATTAAAAAGAAAAAACAAACCCCACCGTCTCACGGTATTAATAGGCACACATGACAAGTAAAGACAAATTAAACATGAACGAGGTGATAGGGATTTTGTGGAAATAAAATAAATGCATTAATACTTCCCAGGACAAAAACACAGACGCTGTCACAGTAAACACCCCAGTGCCACAGGCGACTCAGCAGCCTGTGTGTGTGCGAGGAATCTCCAGGGCTACCAGTCCACACTCCAAGAAGCAGCATGTTAGCAGTGTTGGCATTGCTGTGGCTTAAAAAAATGACAAGAAGGCAGCCGTGCAGCACTGTGGGCTGACTCTGGGTCCCCGCAGCTCCAAGAGACAGGCTCAGAGTGGGTGCGGTGGAGCTGGACAGAACAACAGCCCAAAGCCCCAAACTCCCCAAAACCCACAAACGGCATTTTCACAACCGACATGCCGTACGCAGCACCATCCTTGGAAATCAATCAGACTATAGGCTCCGCAGGGATGGGACGAGCATGCTTTGTTCACTGTGCCCCTAGTCTCTAGCACAGAGCCTGGCATCTAGTGGGCACTAAATAAACACATTTGTTGAATAACAATAGGAATTCCAGGGGAGATTTTAAAAGATGGCTGTACCATGGCACCCCATCTTTCACCTTCCTTCACAAAGACTTTTGTCTTCTCTCCAATAACCATATAAAGTATTAGAGACTGCTTCGGTCTAGGGAACAGAAGGAGAAACAAAAAAACTGTCCTGGGGTTGGAACAGGCAGAAAGCTTCAAGTGATGCAATGTAGCAATATAGCTGCACCCTATTTAAACACAGAAACTATGAGGACTGTTACAAATAACTGAGGTGGACATTGACTCTGTAATGAAAGTAATAACATTTTAAGATGAAGGTATAATTGCATATTGTATATTGTAAGGTATAATCTCAATCGACAGCCAACCTTTATAAATTCTAATTGGAAAAACGTTACTGATACATGGGCCAGGGTATACAGAAGCCCAGATGGAATCCTGCATGAGCTCTGGGGCCAGAGAGCTGGGCTTCAACCCTAGTTCCGTCTAACCGCTTTGCACCTCAGTTTCCCCACCCTTAAGATGGTAACAATAATGCCTTTTATGATTATGGTGAAAAATCAATAACTCATGTAAAAAAGTAGAAAGTCATGCAAAGCACTTATTTAATGCCCAGAACATTACTCAAAAAAAATAAAAATAAAAAAAAAAAGCAAAGCTATCATTTTTAGTGATGGTTTTCAAAATGGTGCAAATGATGACTATTTTTAAAAGATTTAATGATTATTTTTAAGAGATACTTGCAAGAGAGCAGTCTACACTGCTCACACACCATCCTTATTTCTTTGCTCCCTGTTTTCCAGTGGTTCTGAACTTACTGTGAAAATCAGCACACTTCATTCTGCATAGGACACTGTGCTGTACGAATACCCAGAAACTTAAACTGTACAAGCATTTTTTCTGCTGAGGGAAAATGTGTACTAATGAACTTCTGATATTATTATCCACCAAGAATAACAAGCTGTAAATTCATTATTTTTTCTGCTTTTACTTTATTTTCAAAGCTGTTTAAATACAACTTCAATCTCCGTGAAGACACATGGTAAAGGAAAATTGGCCTGACTGTCACAATTACGCCTAAATCTAACTTTCCGGATGGAGTATTGCTTTTCACCTATATTCAGAAATTCCTAACTCTAATGATGGCCTCAGATAGTCACTGCTTAAAGAATCTGCATGAGACTGGAAGTGCTCTCAGAAATACAGAGCATACCTGCTTTTCGTACTTCTTATCTGTGGCAAAAAGCAAAAGATGAGACTCCGGTATGTGAGTGATACTAATATAGCAACTGCTTGTTCATAAGTCAGTCTAGTATTTTATGGAAAAAATGTTTTGTGGACACAAATTTAAAAATGTTCTAAATCTTTACCTTTGAAGATACACTGGCCTTCTAATGGAAATCCTAAACTAAAGGTAATCAAATGAAGTTAACGATAATGACACCTAACTTTCTGGTCTGCTTATCACCATTTGGAGAAGATGACCTGAGTATTAATATTCACTCAACCATTTATACAAAGACTCAAAATACATCACTGGAATTATTTTATCTGCTAATAAGGTACTTGATATCCTATTTTATGTACTTGTTAAATGGATATTAAAATGTTAAACAAATTAAGCAGGGATTACCACTGCTCTCTAAAGCTCTGTTGGGCTGTACTAATATAATTTAGTTGGACTATAATAGAGAGATAGGAGGAGGTAAGAAGTTAGCCTACTTGAAATCTAAAAAAATAATCGTGGAGAGGCACTGTGGCTGCTTAAGGGAACAGTCTATGTATTTGGAGCCAATTGCTGCCATTTGTTACTCTTAATTTAAAAATCTGTAAGAAGGCATCAAAATCAATTCAGTTCAGTCTTAATGAGACAGCTGTAGTGAGGGCCTATTCACTGTACCTGTTCTAATTAGCATGAATATGTCCTCAATGTCAAATCTGACAATACACTTAACTAAATTAATGTTAATCCCGTTACACAGGACCATATTTGAGTTAGTAGCTCTAAAATAGCATTTGCATGTTAACATTTTGATAATGAATAGCAAGGGAATTCAGGCTGGAAAAGAGTTGGTTCATGAGTGTTTCTGGAAAAAAAGGGAAACTGAGGCAGAGGGCAACTGGGAGCTGCGAAGCTCCTGGTAAGCACAGCGCCTGGCTTCAGCACACCCACGTGCCCAGCTATCTTCTCTCTGCTCTCTCCCCAGAGAGAAACGGAGCCCCTGTAACCTTGTAAAACTAAATGGCAGTCAGATGATACTCCCCTAAATTATTGATGACTAACAGTATTTGTCAAGACTCTACAACAGAAGACCTCAGGTACCCCCGTGGAGGTTATTAAGCATAATTCTTGCTTTTTAATTGCCACTTAAGCTGAAATTACTACCCCTTCAAGATTTAAACAAAGATAATTTAGAGATTTAGTTTGAGGTGGATGTCGACACACACTAATTGACCTTAATTCACACGTATTTCTAAAGTGATATGAAGGATAAGGGAGGAGGAGAAAATGTGACAAATTAGAACTAAAAAAAAAAAAAACCAAAAATTAAAAATAACCGCTAAAAGATGGTGCCGGCTGATTTCATATTTTAGCTCTAAAATGTTTAATACGTTGCAAACAAAAAACTGTAAAATTATTATTATTTTTTTACCTCTTTTGGTGGGTCAAGCAAAAAACTGTGAAATTACTAACTTTGAGTTTATGCCTACAAACTCCTTCTCCAGCTTGGCTGGCACTGGAGATACTGCGATGCTAAGGACAGTTTCTGATTTGAGCTGGCACGACCTTAAGATATGTCAGCGTTGGGCTGGCATCTCCCCTGTTCTGTTTAAAGTTTCCTAAAGGCTGGCAGTTTGGAGAGCTGGGTCCCAGCGCTCCTGCACACACCTGCTGCGCACAGCCGCCATGACTTCTCCCACCGTAGAAATGAGAAGCAGAGCCCCACTGGTGGAATGCCCACATTGGGTCATGTTGGCACCCTTTCCTTTCAGATGAAAAGCAGAAAAAGGCAGAGCTGTTGGGGGAACAAGGGTGAAGGAGGGGACAGGCTCACCCCTGTACTGGTATACGGATATTAAAATGTTAAATAAATTAAGCAGGGATTACCACTTCTCTCCTTAAAGCTATATTCCATTGTACTAATACAGGCCCACCCCTCCCTGGATCTGGGTGAAACATCAGGGTGCTGCAGGGTGAAGAATGCTGGCCACACAGGGGCTTCAGCTACAATGGCCTGTAAGTCCCCCTGAGTCACAGTAATGACAGGTGACATTTGGGGGTGCTTTCTATGTGCTAGGCACCCTTGACATGCACTATGTCAATCTTTACAAAGGCCTTGAACACTTCATTGAAAATACCACTGGAGGCATACTCCAACATTTGTAAGTGCTAATCTTGGCAAAAGCTCAATACCCCTCAATTCAACCCATTTTCCAGGTAGCAGTAATCAGAGACTGAAAAAAAGAAAAGATGCCTTTAAGAAACTGCCTCTTTTATAAATGCAGAAAAGAATACTAACCTCCCAGAGCTGATCTGAGGATTTAACGAGGGTATGAGGAGCCTAAGATAGGGCCACAGATGCAGTAAAGAAAGAACAAACTTTCCTTTAAAGATCTATCAAAATTGTACTCTAAGGGCTGGATTTATAGTTATTAAAAACTTCTATATGAGATTTCTGTGGGCTCATGGTTCACATTAAAAGCAGACATAAGCAAAAAGGCCAGCACAAAGAATACATGCTGTATAATTTCATTTCCATGAAACTCTAGAAAAGGTACAGCCACCATTAACCTACAGTGGCAGGAAGCAGGTCAGTGACTGTCTGGGGAGGGACAGGAGGAAACTTCCTAACACGATGGAAATGATCCACACCTGGATGGGGGCGGTGGTAGCCCAGGTGGATATATCTGTCAAAACGCATTAAACTGTACACTTAAAATGGGTGCATTTTGTTGTAGACAAACCATACCTCCATAAAGGTGACTGAAAAAGGCAGTTCTAAGAAAAAAAAAGCAAGCACAAAATTTCACAACTGGATGTTTAGTCAAATCTCTCTTGCATGTTTTTATAGGGATTGACATACTACACTGGGTTATGGGTTGAACTGGGTCCCCCAAACATTCACAAGTGGAAGTTCTAACCCAGTAGCTCAGAATGTGACCTTACTTGGAAATAGGGTCGTCGCAGAAGTGATCAGTGAAAATAAGGTCATACTAGGGTAAGGAGGGCCCTAATCCAATGACAAGCATCCTTATAAAAAGGGGAAATTGGGATATAGACGAGCACACAGGGAGAATGGCACGTGAACGTCAGGCAGAGATTGGGGTGAGCATCCACAAGCAAGGGAACACCAAAGACTGCCAGCAAACCACCAGAGCCCCTGATCTCAGATTTCTGGCCTCCAGAGCTGTGAGACAGACAATGAATTTCTGTTGTTTAAGCCACTCAGTTTGTGGTACTTTATTATGGCAGTCCTAGGAAAATAATATAATCAGGCATATTTTACTCCAGCTACATAGTATTAGACACTTGAGCCAACTGTAACTTTCTCATTTAATCAAATTTCGATGGCATCTATTTCCAGCATGCTCATTAGTGTCCCCAAGACAGAGTCCAATGGACTCTTCTGAACAGCAAATCTGCCTGGAGCTCATGAATAATAAAAGTTAGTATTTTCTGAGCACCTACTATGTGCCAGGCACTGTGCGAGTCAGTTCATTTAACCTCTACAATAACCATGAAGTAGGAACTAACAGATTTTCGGGTAGAGAAACTGTGGCTTATAGAGGTTAAGTAATTTGATTGAGTCACAAATCTACTAAGTGGCTGAGACCTAAACTAGATTTTAAGCATCTCCCACAGTGTTTTGCGTATTGCTCCATAAATCTGGAAATATTAGTGTTAGCTGACGGTCATGTGGATAACTTTTGGAGTTTCTGAATTGGAGCTAAAATTGTTTTAAATAGTACAAACGTGCAGAGATGCATTTTTTAAAAGTAACTCAAAAATTACATTTTTTTCATGGTGATGTTGTAGACTTATGTTTCCCAAAGTGTTATGAGAAATTGTGGTACTAGAAATTGTGGTTACCAAGTGGGGACAGGGGAGGGTTAAAAATCAAATAAATTTCAGAAACACTGAGTTAAACAGGTTTTTTTATATAGGATTTCCAAGAGGATGGCATGTTTCCCAAATTTATCTGACCCTGGAACCCTATTTCTTTAGATACCTATTGCAGGATCAGTCTTCCCTCCTACTTAGAGAAACTCTATTGCAGGTAGTGACTTACTTTCTGTATGAAATTGTCATAGGATATGGCTATCTGAGACTCAATTTTTGCATTTGTAAAATGTAGATAATAGTCTCCCCCTCCCAACTCAAAGGGTTATTGTAAGGATCAAATTAGAGCTATGTGAGAAGGACATTAAAATCTGAAAAACTGTGTACCTAAGGTAAAGCCATATGTGGTTTTGTGAAAATTTATCATAGAAAAGTTTTTTAAGTTTGGAAAAATAATGGTGGGGAGCCTCCCATAACCTATTGCTGCCTCCTCTTTCCTGAATTAAGAAAAACGTCTAGCAGTTTGGGAAATGCAATTTGTGGAACAACAATTAAGGTTTAGACGCTCAAACTCTGGCTGGTGCCAGAGTGACTCTCGGGATACCGGGGTGTGAATATGCTCACTGCTGGCCAACCTGGCTCCAAGCAGAGAACAGACTCACATCTGCAGTCCCAGGACACCTCAGCCTGGGCAGAATTTGAGACAATGTTGGGGGACAGGGGTACTAACTCAGGAACTTCTCAACTGTTACGTGGGTGGCTTCTAATGCAAACACCCTGAGACCACCTGCTTGGGCGAGCTGCTACTGCCCTGTTGAGGGGCTGCACACCAGCGCCTACCTCTAAAGCACTCACTGTAACAACTGGACTAGGGGCTGGCCCTCCCCAGCACACACTGCCTGCTTTCCAGAGTGAGTGGGGGGGTTGGTGCCTGTCGCTAGGGACAGCTAGGACCACATCCACCCTTACTCGTAAGCCATATTTGCCTGCTGGGGGTGGATAGGCCAAGGTGCCGGTGAGACAACACTCACAGACTCCCATCACTTTAAAACATTCCCTTATTGTAGACAAAACAAGAAAATTCAAGGTCCGGTTTATTTAAAAACATTCTGTCTCTGCAGACAGAATTAGCTCCATTTAACTGTATGTATTATTTTAATTTTTGTATTAGTTACTTAGTATTATTTTTGTATTATTTACAAATTCACTAATGCTCAGTGATCAGTAACCCAGAGACATTATTCTACCTTCTTTCTATGTATTATTCTATTTTTCCCAAGCCTTTAAGCAGCTGCCATACCCAAACATTTAAGAAAGCTCTACCTTTCAAAAACCATATGTGATGCACACACAAATGTTTGAATATGCATATGTCTGGAAGAATCCACGAGAAAATGTATCAGTGGTTTTTTTTCCTAGGGAGGGAAATGGGGGACTGGCAGTCAGAAATAGGAGGCAGAGTCATTTTTCATGGTATATTTTTAAATTTTAACATGTACATGTGTTAGATTTTAAGACATTTTTAATTAAAAAAAAATCTAAAGGCACAAAATCACATATGCTCTTCTGGAGTCATTTGTGAGAGACACAACTTTCATTCCTCCTCTAACGAAATGTCTCGATCTCACTGTTTATATGTACCGCCTGGATGAACTACACCCAAAAAGGACCTTTGGAAAGAATGCGGAATATCAAAAAAGTTCATTTCCCCCCCAAAAAAGTCTCTCCTAGAAAACCCAGCCAATACTAGCCGCCAGTCTCCAAAGCCTTCCTTTAATGAGTCGCAAAGAGCAGAATTATCCAAACATCAACTTTTAAAACCTTGGTTTATTTCTTACAAGCAACTCTGTTTTTCTACCTGTAAGAATCTTCCAGAAAGGATTAAGAGGAAGGTAACACTGGGTGTTTCCTGTGCTCAGCATGGAGCAGACACTCTCTTGTGAGGTAGGGCTGCTAGTATCCCCACTTCACAGGTCAAATACAGTTTAGAGATCAAGTACCCTGCTTAGGACCACATGACAAACTGCAGCAATGCATGTGCCTGGTTCACTTTGCAATCTGCTTCATTTCCAGAGCTGAATTGTGGGATGCTGTTACCCCGTGGAAGCCAATGCTCGATAACTCCCCATGGCATCCAGTGAGGTCCAACCAACTGTTTCACCTCATTCCCTTCTCTGCACCCAAATCAAACTGAAATATTAATAACTTGATATCTTTCAAAGGATTTCCAAAACTTTTACACGAGCTGATTGCTCTGCCTGGGACATTCTTCCTACTGTTAGCTCCTTTGTGCTGCCGTGCTTTCTCTGTGAAGGCCCCCTTGTTTTCATTTTCTATAGAACACTTACTACTATAAAATATTTTCTTACTGCTACCTATTTCCCTTTTCTGTCCATCTCATTCGCCCTAGAATATAAGGTCTGAGAGGGCAGGGCACTTTGGCAGTCTGGTGGCCAGCTGTCATTTCCAGAGCCCACACAGCCCCTGGAGCAGGTGTTTAAAGAAGAGTAGTTGAGAGGTATGCAGATTATTCAGACATCCCTAAGCTCCCATCCGCCAGGGCCAGGGCTCTCAGTTTACGCAGATCCTATGCTCCTGGAGGTGGGTGGCCGGTCTTTAATAGCACTTTCCTCTGAGTAGGAAAAAAAAAAAAATCCAAGGATGCACAACATTGTGACAGTAAAATGTGAGAAAAGGGACCAGCAAGGTAGCAGCCCTTCCTGAGAAAACTGCATGTGATATTGATGCATTTCTGGGGACTGGAGAACAATTTGGAGACCATGTCACCCACACACTGAACCTATCTGGGCCTCGAGGAATTCATAAAATTCAAGAAATCTGCGGGGTTCCTTCCTGCTCTGGAAGGCTGTGATCTAGACCAGGCTCTCTAACAAGGGACCTTGTGCCACCGCAGTGACTCGGGTTATTTGACTTGGTACATGGATGACTATTTTATTGTTTCTAAATAGTTTTATACATGTGTTGGAATAGGTATTAGAAAATACGATTAGTATGTCAAACCTGGGTTTCATGGCTGCTGTCATTTGAGATGAGGCTAAAACAGCCAACAGAAAGATACTAGGTAAACGGCAACACAGTGAAATGAGAAAGAGCAAAAATCAAGCCACAGTGCATGGTGGCATCTGAGAAGGGGTTCCCCTTTGCTTCTTCGGCCCCTTCAAGGCATCCAGAGGGACGCTGGGAACCCAGGAGGTGCTTAGGCAAGACTTGGAGACAGAAAACAATGCACCCTCCCAGGGAGCCTTTCCCTGGAGGATTGGCATTTTCAGTCCAATTAATTCATCTTGTACATTTTGGGACTTTTTTTTCCCAACAACTTTCAAACCACAGAATATACAATGACCAGTTTCCCTAAGCTTTAAAGCAACTTACTGTCTGTAAGAAGGTAGTAATGAGTAAACAGCCGAGCTATGAGCTCTAATGCTTTAGCTCCTTAATCCCCAAGCTACCTGTGTTTTTCTTTTAACGTCTCTGCCCCCTGCCTCGAACCTTGTGATCATCACCTTTAAAAAGGCTTGGCCCTTTAGGAATAGAATCTACCTTGCAGGAGAGGCCAGTACACATCCTGCGCTGAGCGACGTGGGAGGCCAAAGGAATGTTAACTGCGGACAGCTTTGAAAACAGGGGTAGAGGGTGGAAATACTGACAGGGAGAAGAATAAAGCTAGAGTCAGACGTGGAAAACAATTGGGTAACTGACTGCTTGAACGTCATAATTCCATGTCAGTGACCGAATTTCTCTTTTGTGCATTCAAACCAAAACAAAGCCATTAAGGCTGTAGCAAGATCTTTGAAAAAGGTGAGATTGAAAAACAAATTTTGACATTGGGGGGAGGGATGAAAGGTGGAGCATAGAGGACTTTTAGGGCATTGAACTGACTCTGTACCATACTATAATGGTGGCCACAGGTCCAACGTGTTCACGTTGGTCTAAACCCACAGAGAGCAGGCAAGAGTGAACCCAAAGGTAAACTGTGGGCGGGGTGATAACAATGTGTCAATGTTTCATCACTTGTAACAAATGCACCGCTCTGGCTCCAGATGTCCACTGTGGGGGACGTCTGTGTGGGGCAGGAGGCATGTGGGAGCTCTCTACACTTTCTGCTCAACCTTGCTGTAAACCTAAAACTGCTCGAAAAAAATTAAGTTTATTAATCAGAAAAAAGTAAAGAAAAGAAAAAATTACAATTGTTGCAAATCACAGTAATTTTTTTCCCAGAGAAAGCCAGCAACTAGGAGCCTATCTTTTCCCCTATAAGCATCTGGTTTACTCAGCCTGAAATCTAGAAATTGCCTCTCTGCATACATGCACTGTACTTAAAATCAATTAAAGTCGTGCTAACAAGAGCTTATTTTAATTCCAAAAAACACCAGACCCGGCGTGTTGCACAGAATGGAACTCATTGGTTCTCTCCCTCACTGAGAAACATTTTTAGACAGGCTCCTATTTTATTAGCTTTTCTTTCAATCATATGGGCCCCTACCTTGAACTTGATCCTCAGCTTTGTCACCGACTCGATGACAATAAAAAGGATGCTGGAATTCAACTCGGGTGGAATGGGGAATAGCCTTTAATGGGGAGCCCGGAGCCTCTACTGGCCAGGACTCCCAAGGGAGCGCAGTGAGCCCCACGGAAGGGGAGGGACCCCACCAGCAGTGACAGCCTAACCTGTGTCAATTGTTTCCCTGTTTTCAGAAAAGTACATAAAACATTAATCAAACAACCTAAGGCCAACCACTCCACCAGTCCTCAGGACCCTGCCATATCCGCACGCCACCACCTTTCCTATTTTCTCTGAACAGGTTCAGATCTGTCCCTTCCTAAAAATACATGGAATCCCCACCAGACTCCTCTCCAGCCCTCCCCTCCTCCAGCCAGCTCTGCTGTCCCCTCTCCTTGACAGTAAGCCCTGAAGTAAGCGGCTGGCCGCCTCCCCTTCCTCAGCAACCAACTCACACCAACGTGACTTCCCTCCCCCGCCCCAAACTGCCCTTGCAAAGGTGACCAGTGGCCTCCCTATGGAGAAGCCCAGGGACATACACCCAGGTCTCAGCTCACTTGAAATCCCAGCTGCGTTTAGCAAAATTGGCCACTCCCTTTGCTCCTGAAACTCTGCCCCACGAGTTCCCCTCCTCTCCCTCCCGCCCTTTGTCCTGGCTCCCTGCCAGCAACGCCTTCTCTGTCCTGCCTCCAAATACTCCAGTTTCTTGGGGCCCTCTTTTCTTCTTCCACCACGCTTTCTTTCTAAGCCAAATAATCTGCCCAAATGGCTTCAATTATCATCTATAAACTGATGAAACTCCAAATGTAGTCTTCCAGCCCAGATCTTTGCCAAACCTGTATATCTACCTACTTGTCTGACATTTCCCCCTGGCTGCCCCCTAAGCCCCTCAAATCCAGTGTTCTAAAGCAGACCCCTCCCGGCCCCCGTGCAGTGGCCTCTGTTTCAACATGCAGCGCCACCATCTGCCTTGACGTTATGCCAGAAATCTCTGACTCTTCCTGAACTCCCTCCACGCCTTCGGTATCAATTTCCACGTCCTGTGGATCCTACCTCCCAAACAGCGACCTCTGCCCACCCACTACTGCCATCCTAGTCATCAGACGACATCACCTCTCCTCGAGCTCCCATGTTTTCACGATCCATGGTCCTCATCTCATCCTCCTCTGCTGAACACCCCTCCGTAACTGCCCTGCCCACACGATGAGGCGTGAAGCCTTTAAATGGCCTTGGCACGGGCACCACAGGGCCCTCCCAGAACACTGCAGCTTTCTCTCTCACCGCTTCCCAACGCTCTCTAGGCTCCAAACCCATAGACTTTCTGTTCTGGAATATTCTGCTCTTCCCTGCATCGGGGCCTTTGCTCCTGCACTTCCCCTCTGTCTGCCACGGCTCTCGGTTCAAAATCCTTCTTCGCTTCATGCTCTCTCTGCACCCCCAGAAGTGAATACAAAGGGTAAATCCCAAAGGGAAATAAGAACCAGGAGAAACAGACAAGTTGAAGAAAAGAATCAAAAAGAAAGGAAAACAGACAAGTAGGTTTATATCCTTTTATTAACTGTACTTTGCCCCTCTCAGACCATATTCTTTAAATTTAAAAGAAAATGCAACCCAAGGAGGCTGTGCCTAAACCAGAACAGAACACAAATTTCCAAACCATATTAAATAACTTTGAGAATGTTGATTTTAATTACTGTAGTTATGAGTGATCAAAAAGACACATGGGGTCCATGATCGAATCCTGTAAAACAGGATTAGTGACAAGTCACTGATATTTCCTAATACAGCATATGGTATGTCCTAATATTAATAGAATTAAACTAGGAGAGTGAGAAGAGGGTGATAAACAATAAAAGTCAACAAAACGCCAAGGTAGATAGCTAGACAGACAGACGAGGACTCAGGCTGTTCCCTGGCTCTCTCTTCTGCAGGAAGGTGCTTACTTTATGATCCAAATTCTGTTAAGGAAATAAAAACAGGAGACTGGACCAGTATTTATGTCCTGCGTTGATACTGATTCCCTTGGTATTTTAAAGCAGTGTGTCTGGAGTTCCTTCTACTCTTTTCTCTAAACCCAAATTATAACACTGACCCCCTCAAGTTGGAGTTTCTTCCCTAAGAAATTCTCAATTTTGCACTGTCTACCCTATACTTTGAGCAAATATTATGTTGTAGAAGATTCTGTACCTTTATAAAAGGGTTTCTGTCCATTGTATTTCTGTGGGGTTGGAGGCTGAGCCAGGGAAGGGCAGAGGAAACATGAGGGTTATGGGGAAAGGAAAAAAAAGGAAAGAAAAGGAAATACGAGTAGGCTTGAGGTAGAGAGAAGGACATCCGCACAGACCTAAAACACAGAAGAGGCTGAAAGTCCAGGTCTGGTGACTTCGGGGCAAGTCCCTCTTAGTCCTGTCCCTCCCTCACCCACAGAGGGCACAACCTCACCAACCAGACCCACCCTCCACCAGGACAACACTGCCACCACCACCACCACCACCGCCGTTAACTCGGCTGGTGATTTATTTTGGGTACATGTGATTCCCCTTGTGTGCTAAGAAATTAACAAAGGAGAACAAATTGAATTTGGAACACACACAGTAGAGAACTGGAGAGCATAGCAAGTTTCAGGCACACAGTAGGTGTGCAACAAATATTTCAAAAGTGGTGTGCATTTTTTTCTTTATCTGCTATTGGAAGAGTTTTTTATTTCTAACCCAGCTAAGGAATTAGTTTTCATATTTTCAAGTGAGGGTAAAATATTTAGACCCTTTCTGCCCAAGGCAAGGAGGGCAAAGATTATAAATTAACCTTAAAATGTTACTATGAAATATTTTTATTCATTTCTACAAATACTGTTGCATACCTAATATGTGCCAAGCACTGTAGTAGGCATGGGGAACAGAGCAGCAAACAACATGGGCAACCGTCCCTGTCCCCAAGGGACATACTTTATTTAAAGGGTAGAATGAATAAAAATCATGAAAATATTAACTCTCACTCTTAAAAATATTCAACCATTATTTTTTCTTTTCTTTTTTTATCCTTTTTTCTTTTCTTTTCTTTTTTGTCTTTTTTTTTTTTTTTAAACTCTTGTTTGATTTTCAGTTCCTCAGCATGCAACAACCATTATTTTTTGAAGGACTACCCTGATTATGGTAAACAAAAAAAATAACCTTAAACCAATTAGAAAATTTCAACCACAGGTTAAAATACATTAACTGAAATACATATATATTACATTAGGTCAAATATTGTAAAAAAGATACATATGTATACATACCCTTAAAACATATAAATCCTAACCAAAAATGGTAACAGACACTATGTAGAGTATACCAAAGTATGTTTAACTTTTAACAGCCTCACCCAATGTCAAGATTCACATCAAGGACAAATAGGTACTTAAAACAGAATTTCCCTTAGTGTATTTAAACTTTGATCTACTTTACAAATGTGATTTGGAAACATTTTTGCCAGGATAGAATCATAGGTTCTTAGGGTAGAATGTGATTTAAAATGTCACCTGACCAGGTATTCCTGGATCCTAGCTGTCCTATTCAGAAGGGTTTCTCCTAAATTGGGTCGGTGAGGTTGTCTAATTGACACCCACTGGCCAGGTCAGGGTACAGTTTAGCTGTGACACAGCCCTACCAGCTGATTTCATCCTCCATACAGAGGAAGCATTTCACAAACAAGTGCTTACCTATGTTGGTGGTTTCTTTTGATTCCATCAATAACGCTTTTGCTACTTTCCTTTACAAGAGTGGGCGAGAAAGGCACAGATTTCCTGACAGACCTCGTCAGGGGAGGCAGTTTGGGGAAAAGCACGTGTTCGAGAGAAGAAAGACCTCAGTCCTTGAGCTTTTGGGTGGCATGGGAGAGCCGCCCAGAACGAGGATGAACTGAATAGGGCATGATGCAATCACACCCTAAGGGTTACACATCATCTAGCAAGTGTGGAGAGAGGCTCTGTCAACCAGGAAAGAGATTCTATGAGTCAGGATCAATTCCTGACTCTAAACCAGGTTCTGCTGCTCAGCCTCTCTGGGGCTCCATCTCCTCGCCTGCAATGTCTGCCTTACCTACTGACAGGCTGAGGTGGGCAGGTGTTCTTAAGAAATCATGTGAGCCTGGTGTGGTGGCTTGTGCCTATAGTCCCAGCAACTCAGGAGGCTGAGATGGGAGAATTGCCAGTTCAAGCCTAGCCTGGGCAAAATAGCAAAAAAGAATAAAAAAAAGAAAGAAAGAAACTATGTGGACACCCATTCTACACATTTTACCCACTACCGTGTTAACCAGGAAAACTAAATCCAATGTGGCCCACACAACAGTGACCACCTATATCTGGTCAGTCGCAGCTTCGTCTGCTCTGGGTTCACGCACAGCCTCGTCTGTGATTACGTTAGTGATCACGTGTGTGGCCTGCTTCCGTGGGAGTGGGACCCCAGTGACGGGGAAGATGACTCATTAAGAGGAGGGGTCTTGGGATCCAGCCACTTCCGGCTATTTCAATGATAGTTTTGTTAGTTTTCCTGTCTTTCCCACTTGAAAGTCAACTTCATGAGAAACAAGACCTTCTCCATCTTGTTCTTTATTGGGTCTTCAGAGACCAGCACATGGAAGGTATTCAAATATTTGTTGAATGAATGAACAAGCGAAAGACCTGGGATCCAGTCCTAGGTCTGCTATTTATTAATACTACCTACCTCCGGGGGCAGCTTAGCCTACAAGATTGTAATGCGGATTATACGGAATAGCACACACTGAGTATTTACAGCAACATGTCACACATACAGATTAGCTCTTGGGTTGACTGTGGGGACAAATTCAGGAATCAGATGTGTAGCCTGTTACCACGCAATGCATTAAAGGCTAATAATCTAATTGCAATTCATACTTTATGATGTAGGTAATATTTGCGGACTTCATTTCTAAACAAGTTAGCACAAATTAAGACTAAAATGTGAATTATTTGATTATTTATGTCAATTGAGCAAGTATTTCCTTTAAGTCAAGTAGGAAAAGGGAGTTAAAAGAATGACATAATCTCTCTCAAATTAGCACTTTATTACAAAAGAGTACCACTGTTCTACGTAATACATTGCCAGAAAGTTTTATATTCCATATTGTATTTAGATAAAATCTTTTCTGGTTAAGTGGCCATAAGAATTTTTTTAAAGCTATTATTATGCAACCTGTTGACACTTAAAAAGAAAAGGAAAAAAAAACCCTATTATTAAAAAACAAACAAACACGAAACTTGCAATTTATCATCTGGTCATATGTGTGGGTTTTTAATGATTAAAGCTTAAAAGACCATAGTTCCACATTTATTAAAACAAATTCAGAATATAATTTATTGGTATCACAACATTCTAATGAAAATTATAAATAAGAAGTGACCGAGCTCTATAAATTCATTGCTTATAATTAGTAAAAATCAAATCGTGTACTTTTTAGTGAAATGGATAATCTTATTGGACACTGAAGACTTACATTGCCAATACTTGTAAGTCATTCCAATTTGTTTAAAAATATATAAAAAAATCTACTTAAAGTCAGTCCAAAATTAATCCTTTAAACATTTTATAATGTACATTTAAATTATCTTTTCCATGATATAAATGAGAATAAAAGTTTGAGGGTTTAATTTTATTTTTATATTTTAGTAAGACCAGTTCAAACTGGGATATCTATAATTTAACAACCATCTTTCTCTAAACTTTACAGTTTTTATTATTTGTCTCTTATTATTTTATTTTTGCCATAGATGTGCGTTCTCTATAGTGAGTTCTTTGTATATTTCCACTTTCATCTGTATTTACAAAGAGTTGGCAATTCTCGTCTTACCTTTAAAAGAGAATACTGAGGATCAGCTGCAACTTGCATATGATTCCTGTAATTTTCCTCTAACCTGTCAATAATCTCTGATAGAATTTTAAGCTATTATTTATTGAGCACTTACTACAGGCTTCTAATACTCACAATAGTATTCCCATTATCGGCATTTAACAAGTAAGAAATGAAGTTAACTTGCCTCAGGCCATTCAGTTTGATAATTTCTGTGACTTTAGCTTGGTGTAGTCCCTGTAATTCTATCTGAACCAACAGAGAATATGAGTTTTGCTCTAAACTGATGTCCTCCTTCCTTTAGACGAGAGGTGTCTTAACCACTTATCTCCCCTATGCTTTTTTTCCTACTGTTTTTTCCTTGTTTTCCTTCTTACTCCTGTATCACCGAGTGTCCCTTACCCCTTGTTTATCTTGTCACCAAGGAAAGTTCTACATGTCTATGGTTGTCACTTCCCAACGATGTTCTTGCAGTAAGAAAGTCGGTGACTCCAAGACCATGGGATCCGTTTCACTCGCCTGTTCCGGCTGGGCAAGAACTGCCTGCCAAGAGCAGCATCCAGGGAAAAGCCTAGGCGGGGAGGGCCTGTTATCCTGTGCCAAGAGGTAAACCCTGGCCCCATAAAGCGCCTTAGCATTATTAAACATTTTCTATTTGTCAGGCACTTTACAGTCGTTTTTATTGGTTCTTTTTACTGGTTATAACTCTGCATCAAAACTGGGCTCATTTTTACTTTTAATTAAGTGCTTTGAGTGAAGTGGAAATGATTGAAGGCCTTGGGGAGCAAGTCTTCAACTACCAAAGGGTCAGGAAATAGATAAAGAACTGCAGAGACCCAGGACTAGTCCCAGTGAGCGTCAGACCCCCAGCAAGGAGCCAGCCACCGCTCAACCACTGCAGAAAGTGCTCCATGGGGGCTCGCCTTTTGTATGATGAAAATATCCCCGAATCAACTTAAGACTGTAGCTTTCAGCCACCGACGTCTCGGGTGTAGACTGACATTTGCAAGACTGGGCTATTCATTTCATTCTAACCCATAATGTTCCCTTTTCTCTTCCTGGAATTATAAAAGCACAGAAATCACATTAAGATTCTTTCTGTTTTTAAAAGACACATTCATCTATACACTTGTGTTTTGGTGTTCTTTTTTCCCTTAATAGCTAACTGTACCACATTTATAACTTCAGCTATAAAGTACAGCTTAAAAAATACCACTGTATAAGAGGCCTGGAATTGGAATTAGAGCTTTAATTTTGCTTCTTGGTAGGTAGGTTAACTTGAGAAATTACATTCTCTAAGGGTCAGTTTTTCTCATCTGTAGAATGGGTATGACCACAGTCGCTACCTTCCCCCTTTACTTGCTTGTATTCTCTGTATAAAGTGTCACAGAGTCATCACACGGTCAGAGTTTACTCTTCCAGTTACCTGTCCGCCTCTCCCGCAAGACTGAGTGATTCCTCCAAAGAAAAGGGTTTTTTTTCTGTGTCCCCTTGGTCTATCTAGCCCAGTATCTGACACTAGGCACTGCCCCACAAAGCCCTTCGTAAACTGTAAAGCACAATTCACATGTACCTTAGTGATTATGCAGAGTGTGGTCCACAGACCCCAGATGTGAATGAAACACATGAGTTGTAATTAAAACTGTGAAATGGTTCTGGTTCTGAATTTCTTTGGGTTATTGTACATATACTCAATCTTAAACTATGTGGATTAACAATAGGGTTGTTCCAAGTGGCTGATATGTGGTGAAAGGTGGCAGCTTACTTCAAGTTGGGACATCTAAAATACCAGTGTGCTAAGGCTTGCCCAAGAGGGCTGCAATGTTACAGTAAAGAAAAGGCTTACGTTTTTGACAAGGTAACATTTTATTTTATTTTTTGAGTTTCCACATTCCCCTTACACACACTTAAAGTTTAAGTGTTTAGTCTTTCAGTTTGATCAGGCCACCTTTGCTCCCATTTTAAGACACTAATACATACCACTTGCTCTCCAGGGTTTACTTGTCAACAGTCATGACATGAGATAAGACCCTCCTTGCCAGCTAGTCCTTTGGCCTTGCCCTAGGTATTCCACTGTTGTTTCTCCAGTGTCTTCTCTTAAATATTTCTAAGTTATTCCTCACCTCCAAATCCCTACCCTTGCACACAGTAAGTGCTCAATCGATGCTTTATAAATGAATATGATTTTCAGAGTTTTCCTATGTATAGCATTCTCCCTTCGCCTTGTTTTTCTCTTCTTAGATCATCACTCACATTCTAAGAGATGGTTCTAAAAAACATCACTTGAGAGAGTAGTTGCATGATGGGATGGGATTCTATGATTCCATGATCCTTTTCACAAGTTTTTTTTTTTTTTTAAATAACATGAGAAATATACCTGGAACTTTACCACCATCACTAGCCCCGTAAAATCATCTTGAAAAGCATTGATATCTCCAGCTCTGTGAATGCCGTACCGTTAATTACAAAAAATGAACATGTGAAAAAACTCTGGGTTGAGGGAAAAGTGAATAAAGCATAATCAGCTTTTTTGTGTTCTTGTTATACTTTTATTTAGAGCTATGTGTTTCTACAGCAACATATTTTTAAATCGCTATCTCAATCCACTGAAAAATAAACATCCTGCAAATCTCTTTTTTTCTGGAATAAAAAACCAATGAGATATTTGTTCAAGATGAAAGAAAATATCTAAAATGTCTACAATCTATTTAGATATAGTTTTGTCAGAAAGAATACCACAAAATAGAAGCCAATATTCCACATAAGCTAGATTAATAAAACAGAATATTCTAAAAGCCCACAAACTCATCCCATAAGGACTATGCTAGCTGAACATTATATTTAAAGGGCAAACTAATTAGAGGTTATAAATCCCTGCATTGTCACATCAATCATTTCCATTTTATAAGAGCATTTTTGTCACGCTAAAAACAAGTCACAAGAGGTCATTAATTGGTCAGCAGTATTATATCAAAACACCAACCAATTATCCTGACTCTGCAGTCTATTAATATATCTCAATTTTAAATAGAATTTCTATCGATTTATATAGTATCCAAAACAGAAGTCTTGTATTAAAAAACTTTAGTCATTATGCATTAGGGAAATGTAAACACCGTAACATAGGATTAGTCAAATACATGCCCTACCTCTAGAATACTAAAATTAAAAGATTTACAAAGGTTACTGCATAATGTAAGCAACCTTCATATGAAGGTTACATTCATAATATTTTAAGAATCCCAGTATTATGACCACTGCCTTAATCCTAAGCCATTCCAAATAAAATGTCATCTCTTATGAAAAACGGTTGATTTCATTCTGTTCATTGTCGTCTCGTTTCATTTGTGAATCCGCTGGAGTCTGGGCAGCAGTGATGCCCACCAGTGGGCTCTGTAACCCACTTTAGCACTTGAACATCTCCAAGGCTCCGCAGAACAAACCTAGGATGGTGTGGAGCCAAATCGTGCCTGGACCACAGCACATATACTTCTTAAAGCAGAGGAGAGAGAAGCAGGCTTTGGGGCAAGGAGGGAGGAATGCTCGGGTAGGCCGGAGCACAAGAGGCTGCCCTGGGATTTCCCATCTACCAGAACACCAGCAGAAGTGCCAGTGGTCGGAGTCTACGGACGCCCCAGAATTGGAAACAGCAGAGAGGCCCTACACGGCACCCAGACAAGCTACTTCCCAGAGAAAAACTGCAAGCTGAGATTGGGACTTTATGATAAAGATCCACATTTGTTCAAATGTAAAACATTCTGTGCTAAGACAACAAAATGATAGCAACATTCATTAGAGTGCTCCTGTTTTCAGCACTTTTAAAATGGAAGGAAACTCATTTAACACTGACGACCCTATGTGATAGATAGAGACTCTCATCATTCCCATTTGACCAAGGAGGAAGGTGAAGCACAGGAGGTCTGGGCAGAGCTGAGATTTGGTCCAAGGGGTCCAGCTCTAAAGTCTGTTCTTAACCGCTCTGTGATACAGCTTCTCAAATGAGGTTGTTCCAAATCCCAGACCCAGTACAGGCCGATGGCCCCACACAGCAAAACAGAAGCCTGCTACACACTGAAAATATTCTTTTGTGTACTCTGCCTATTTATGTCACTGTTTTGAAATGCTGTGTTTTAACAAGTTCTCTCCTCTTCAGTTGTTCTAGGAAAACACCTACAGTAGTAATGTGATTTAGTGTTCTATCATCTTCTCATTATTGGATTCTTTTATTTGAACAGTTGATAAGAATTTCTGGATCAACAGATCACGGATTGAAAAGCACAGGTTCTAGAATCACACAAGCCTGGGTTCGAATCCCAGCATAGTTACTTACCAGGTGTTAGGACTTAAGTAAGCTTGTCAATATCTGTAATAGGAACCTGAGCTGCCTCCTTTGCAAAATGGAAGTAATACCCATAACTCCTAGAAAGGCTGTGTGAGGATTCAACCAGAGACCGTGTAGACCAGTGCTCAAGATGTTTAGTGCACATAAGCTGCCCAGGAATCCTGTTAACATGCAGGTGCTGATGCAGCAGCACAGCGAAGAGACCCTGCATTTCCCACACGCTCCCAAGTGGTGCAGATGCTATGGTTCGGGGAACCACTTCAAAGCCTTCAGTACATCCCGGTTATTATTAATGATTATATCCCATTCCATAACTACAAGACCAGTTAGAGGTCGTGACCGTTTGCATCAAAACCCTGCAATGAATGAATCATGTTTGTCTCTGCAGACTGCAGCCCAACGACACGAGCGTCTCGTGCGCCCGGCCCTCCCTGCACGCGTCCTGCCTGGATGGGGTCTAACAGGTACTCACTGACCCATGACAGACAGGAACGTGGAAATATCGCGCATTTCCAAGTTACGTTCCTTAAAAGCTACATGTCAAAAATCATAGCAAGTTGAAGTATCAGAATTAATCCACAAGTTCAAGAAACTTGTCCTAAACACTTATTTCTCAGACTATAATAACAAAACAAAGGCTTTATTCCAAGTCTCAAATTCACATATATGTATGCATGTGTGTATGTTTATGTATGAAGATATTACCTATGACCATTTTGTCTAAACAGAGAGTGAGGTAGAGAATATGAAATTAGATTTAAAAATATATCTATATAGTGTGCTTAGCTAGTCTGGTCCCTGGACATAGCGGAAAGGGCCCAAATGGGAAGCAGTGCAATAAATAGGCCCCTTTTTCTCGTGTTAAGAGAGGAAGGATGGGACTGAATGGTGAGACACTGCACTAAGCTGGGCTAAGCCAGGCTGGGGACATGAAGCAAAACTAGAAATTGACGATTACAAGCTTCCAAACCAGTCTTGACATTTTAATTTGGCAGGTGAATTACCCACAAAGGAAGTGACATCTGTCTCTGTCGTTTCCTCAGCATTCCTTTCTCAACCCTTCCCCTTCTCTCCTAAAGGCCTAACACCTAACGCTGTCTTCAGTCTGCCAGCCCCTGCAGGGAGCACATTTTTACTCTCTTCCTCCCAGAGGGGATCAAAACACCTATCATCCAGGGGTCACTGCCAAAGTCAGTGAAAAGCAGGACCATTGACCCCTGAACAACACAGTTTTGAAGTGCATGGGTCCCCTTATAAGCAGATTATTTTCAATAAAAGTAACACTGAGTGTGCCTGCCTCTCCTGCCTCCCCTGCCACCTCCTCCACCTCTTCCGCCTCTGCCACCTGAGACAGCAAGACCCACCCCTCCTCTTCCTCAGCCTACTCAATGTGAAGATGGCAAAGACCTTTACAATGATCACTTCCACTTAATGGACAGTAAAAAGAGTATTTCTTCCTTAAGATTTTCCTAATAACATTTTCTTTTCTCCAGCTTATTTTGTTGTAAGAATACAGTATATAACACATACAACATACAAAATACAAGTTAATCAACTATTTATGGTATTAGGAAGGTTTCCAGTCAATGGATGGTAGGCTATTAATAGTGAAGTTTTGGGGGAATCAAAAGTTATAAGTGGATTTTCAACGGCACAGGGGGTTGGGGCCCCTAAGCCCCAAGTTGTTCAAGGGTCAACTGCAATTCTAGGTGTGAATGAGTCCAGATACTCCCAGGAAAGGCTTGCATTCTGAAGAGGATTTTCAAATGGCATTAGCTCTGTCTTTGGGTGGAGATGGGCTGAGGGGCTGGGGGGGTAGGGATGACTGTGTGGCTCTAGCCTGTCCCCAGTCTTCTTCAAGGTCCTCCCAAGTTCCCTGAGCTCTCCAAGGTTACACAGACAGACTGATCACGAGAGGCCTGCACCATCCTCACACTGCCCTGCTGTACCTTTGAAACTGCCCCACATCCCACAGGATTAAAAACAGCAAAAAGTCACTGCCTGGAGAGAGAGCAGGAACTGAATCGCACATCTCAGGATACAGAGGGTCTCCAGGAAAAGGAAGTTCCCACTGGGGCTGAAAATGTGAAAAACCAGCCCAAAGCACACTGCATACATAGACGAGTTGCCTAAAAGCATGTGTGACTGAAAAGTCCAATTAAGCTCAGACACTCTGGTCTTTCGATACTGTAAGACAGCTCCTACTTTCATTATGTTTGAAAATTCTGTTACCCAAGACTTGGGCAAAATTTAAGATATGTATATGTATATGCATAAAAAAACCAACCAAACCTGTCTGTCACTAATGAAAGCTTGCTGTCATATAAAAATGTGTCTTCTTTGAGGAGAAAGAAAAGGTTGCATCAGGTTGCTAAAACATAAGCTAAAAGGAAGGAAGTCAGACTGTAAAGAAAGTGTTCAACAGAAGGACTTGGAGAATTACTGAAAACCCAGAACACACCTCATTAGGTTCAGCCTCCTGTCGTCCTAGTGGGTATGGCAGGGTCTGACAACCAGTTTACAGTCATGGACATTAGATAATACCTCATATTCAGGTATCATCTCAGCACACAACCTTTGCTGTCATGAGGTTATCTCAAAGGGTTTAAATGCTCACTTATTTCTAGACCGTATAGAAGCTCATTTTCTGTTATAAAGACTCAACAACATTCAGCTCCCATCCTCTCTTGAAGAAGAGTAGGCAAAAGGAAGGAAGCCCTTTATAAATCGGAAAACCCAAAAGAAATTTATAAAGCCTAAAACTTTAAAAGGTCACCTGTTTCCACTCTGATGCTCATGAATCAAAGCAGAGAATTACTTCAGCTTTAAGGGTTAAGAGTCCACTAACTTGCCCAGCCTCTGCAAATCTCCCTAGAGGGCAAGGACTGAATCCTGCTCCTCTGTGCAGCATTTAATAAGCAGAAAGATGCTTAATTAACAGTGGTTGAATTTAATTCAGCATCTTAGAACACCAGAACTGTTAAAAAAAAAAATGTGCCAGTGTAATGTTTAAATCCTAAAGCTATATTTTCTTTCATTTTAGTTTATCAGGGTCAACCAATATACCTTTTTGGACCAATTAATTCACACTATCCTATCCCTTATGTAAATTCTCCAAAGAAGTCTTTAAAAAGGCATCTTGACTAATTGGTATAATGCAGTGAATAATAAGTCAAGAGAAGTAAAATAGGTTCTAGCATATGACAGACCACAGATTACTACTTTACACATTCGGTCCTAAGATTTTTAACACGTAACTACATCAGAACTTCTATATTGATCACACCTTTGAAATGGCAGTTAAGACTCCAAACAGATTACCTGAAACTCAAGTTTTATTGTACTACTGAAGTAGGGCTTTGACTGGCTTCTGCCAACGTGAAAACTACAACTAGGAGTCTCACATACAACTAGAGGTCCTATGAAAAGAAGGGCTTCTTCCTGCTTGGCATCTTAGTAATGACAAGAGGATGGCCTTTACGTGACATTTACTTGGGGAGCCAGGTTTTAAAAGTCAGGGAGATACAGCGATTTAAGTTTTAGATGCATAGGATCCACTTTGTTGTTTGGCAGCAAATACTTCTTTATCTATTTCATAGATCAGCTTGAATAGACAGTGAACTGACATTTAATGTGGATTTGTATCAATTTAAAATAATACAACCAAATACTAACTGCAGTATTAATGCATGAATTTACAAAAGAGGATATAAGCATACAGATTTCTTTCCCAGAATGACTGTTATAAAACACTGAACGCATCACCTCTTAACTGTCTTTACTTTGATCTAGTTAAAATAGGTAAGGAGGCCAAAATCTTGCCAAAGAGACTACTTGCCAAGTGGAAAGCTGATTAATTTATAGATTCCTGGTACAAAAGCCAAAATAATAAGTGCTCGGTAACCATTTTCTGAATGAATGAAGAAAGTTACATACTTATGTACAGGATATTTAGTTTCTCCACCACCTGGACTTTTAATAAAGGAGATCAAACATTCTTACAGTAGAAAAACCAATGTAGTCACAAACTAATATTAAAAATTAGAAACATGCCCATTTTAAAAAAGGCAGTTAATCCTAATAACTCCAAATAACAACTGCAAGGAAGTCTTGCTACAATTGCTCTACTCCTTCCAAGTTTATAAAAGTTTGATTCCATTTATAAGGAAAAAAAAGTATCCCTCGCTCCTACTCTTCAAATTCAAAATAAGACTTTAGCAATTATTTCAGTATTACATAAAATGCATGCTTTTTTCTATTAAGTAGATAGATTAAATATTCCTTTCTCCTTCCTACAACAGCACCTGAGTGAAACCTGGATTCCCAGAGCTGTCAGCCTCTGGCTTCTCCTCAAAGGTAAGTTAATGAACAACTAACTGTGCATCTGTTTAGAGGCTGCTCCTATTTCCAGCTTGGAAACTGTAAGGACCAACTCTGGCCGGCAGTGAACACAAACAGGGCACGTGCACCACCACCCCAGCATCTTTTCACTAGCAGATTTACCCCTTACAGAATTCCTTAACAGTATTTCTGGAAATAATCTGGGTTAGAGTCAAGCAAGTACAACTCAAGACACCTTTGTCACAGCTTGCCAGTGCTTCTAAGTATGTTTCACAGTGAGCTAATTTTCACATTTTTGTTTGGGACAGCCTACAAAAACTTAAGCGACAAAACTATGACAGTAAGTATCTAAACTTCTCTTAGTGTTTTTTTTTTTCCTCTGTGAATGATAAAGAACATAATTACAAATCTCCATCATCCATCTAAGCTGAAGTACTGTTCTCTGAGGCAGGAAAAATGCTGCATTTTTATGCAAAGACAACAGCTATGAAGATGGATAATATAACCCTAAACCTTTTAAAATGGACCCTGTAATCTCCACCTGGGAGCTAGCAAGCTGCACCAATAACTGCATCCTCCTAGATCACAACAGCTATGTGAGGGAAAGAGGCAACTGAAACTACTTTTAACACAACCATTCAAGAGAATTAAAGAGTGGACCGATTAAAGCAACCATCACAACCATTACCACACTCCTTCTCCCCAAAAGGCAGATACTTCACTTGAATAAAAATCACAAATTCCACAATCTTTGTTAATCCCGGAGTGCATTCATTTTTCAACCAGTTCTATAAAATGACAAACTTATCACCCTCAAGAAGTAAAAAGTACATGCATTTAAAGTAGCAGGCTCTTCATCTTTTGAAAAACTTGCAACATTAGAAAAGAAAACAAAACATCAGTGTGTGATCTCTCTGTTATGAAGAAGTCTATAATATAGTCAACAATGGAATTCAGTGTGATACCACTTGATGAGGTCCAGTCAGTATTAGGCTAGAGAGCCTATGTTTATAATTAAGTAATAATGACTGAAGCTTGAGGTACACAGGGCATTTCCTGGAGATTAATGACCAGCCAGAAGAGTTGATGACCTAAAGTAATACCACAGGCCAGCAACCTCTGCCAGTCATTAATTCCCAGGAAATGCCCTGAACCTCAGTCCTTATAGGGATTTTAATAAATATAGAAAGAAAAAGTTTAATACCGACTTTCCACTTAAACAACATCCATTTCATAGATTGCTCAGACTTCAAAAAGTGAGTTCCACAGCAGTTACTAAAGAGTGCCCTTAAACCTCTTAATGCTGATTTTCAAAAAAATTTACTCTCACATAAGTGAAATATGTGGAAACAGAACTTTTTGTAGCATTTTAACGAACAGGGATATAGAGCTAAGATCATGTTTGAGAGCTATAATAATCACATAAGCAACATAGGGACACTCAAATCTGTATTTAACTTGGGAGTTACCTGACGATAACTCAAGAATAATAAAAGCATCAGTACACAGTTTTATAGAACTGATTTATCTTACTAAGGTAAATAAAAGATTGCGGCCAAGGGGTTGCATTCCTTAAAACAAAACCAATGAAACAAAACTCCCTAATCTTCTGTGGATCTTTAAGTCATGATTCTATGTAACACTGGTGTCAAGAAACTGGCAGACAGATGCCAGTAGAGAAACTGTTTATTAATCCAAGCACATATATGCTTTAGTAAACTTTCTTAGGCTTTTAACTCTTAATTAATCAGTTGCTACTCTAAACCAGGACATTTCAAGGGTTTTTACATTATCAGAAGAATGTGAACATTTATTTTTGCTTTCAAAGAAAAAGCAAACCCAAATTCTCCTCTCCACTCTTAAAACTCTCTAACACAACCTATCTGCCAGAAATGTACTACGCACACCAGAAGTACAGAAAGACATACAGCCTACAGGTCTTGTGTATCTTAGAGAACTTCGGTGTTTATATCACCATCCATAGCCCCTTTCTCAGTTGGCCTTGAGGCTTGCCGAATAGCTGCTGAACGTTTGAAAGGGTCAGTTTGTCCAGAACTGGAATTTCCACTTTGGAAAAAGCATAGAGGTACCTGACATCTGTTCCTAGAGGACTTGCACTATACTCCTACACTAACAGTCAAAATTCCTACTTCTGCTTGATGGCGGGGGAGGTCAAAGTTGTAAAAACCTCCAGTGGCTACAGAGGTAACCAAAGAAACCCAAAGACCTCTGGTTCTGGCTCCTAGAGTATCCCCCAAAATGAATATAACATTAATGCTCATGAATATATTCCTCTAGGAAAAATAATGAGAGAAGCACCTAACACTTTAGGCCCCAGTCCTGTCCTAGAATTTGGTATTGCTTAGAATTAAATAATTTTAGGGTTGAAATAGCTCCCTCATCTTTTTTAAGGACACTGAAGCCCTGGGAGATGAACTGATTTGCCCAAGCTGGCTCAGCTTCTAGGCTGGCACTCTTACTCTATCTACTTTCTGAGTCTTATGTGCCTCTCACATGGTGTGCTCTGTGGGGCTAGGGACACACAGCAATGCTTGCAGTGCCCCCTGCGCTGGGCACCACAGGCCACACTCCAGTTACCAGGGTCCCACCTGAATACTAACTTCAACTTCAGGAAACTGCACCCCAAACGTCACTTTACATTCGACTACACGGTTACAGTATCAGCTGGCACTCAACTGCCAGGCTCTCCACTCTCCACCCCTTTTCTTATAAAAAGAAAGCTACAGGAAGTGGGATTGGCACGTTTTCTTTTTAATAATCTTGTAACTGTTTTTCTACCAAGTTATGGTGAATATGTAATAGAGTATTTTAACGGTTACTTTATTCAAATGTTTTCAGTAATTGCATCTTTTATATGGGCAGTGCCTCCCCTCACTCTTTGCCATATAAAACTCATGCATTCAATGAAGACAGGCTGCAAGAGTGAGCTAATCCTTTTGTTCTGAGAACTTTGAAGTTTTTCTCCTTACTGTGTAGCAGTGATTTGTTAGGTAGCATGCCCTCTCTCACATCTTTTAAGGTTAGGTGGAAACTTTCCCCCGAAAAGCACGAAGAGAGTTAAGCTTCTAAGGGTGAAATCAAATTCGATTCAGTATATCACCTACTTTTAAAAACTTCCCCCCAACCCAGACCTGCATTCGCACAAAAGTTAGTCCCAAAGTGGTACCAGAGAAACATTTCATGCATAGAGTTTGGTTTGGTTACCTGGGTGGGGGAAACAATAGCAGGTGAAACTACTGTGGGAGAATTGGTGCTTCTGTGCCCATTGGCTTCTGGAAGAAGAGGCAGGGGGTCGTGTTTCACGGAAACCACCACCACCGCATCCACAGGCTCCGAGGGGCGGATACAAAGTCTTTTGGGGGAAGAGGGACCGCAGATGTCCCCCGACCCGAACACCGACTCGTACAGGGCGCGCTTGGGCGCAGCCTCGGATTTCACGTCGGGCCCGACCTGGCTGTCTTTAGGGAGGATGTACGCGTTCCCCAGCGAGGGCGGCTGGGGGCGGTGGTGGTGGGAGGGATGGGTGGGGGGATGGTGGGAGTGGTGGCGAGCCGCCCCGTTCAGAGCCTCAGCGTAGCAGCCCTGCGGGGCGGGCGAGCCCAGCTTGGTGCCGATGCCCGCGATGCTGTTGAGCGTGGCGATGGAGACGGCGCCGATGCAGTGGTTGGTGTAGGTCTTGGAGAGCTTTGCCGCCTTGGAAAGCATCTGCATCCTGGTGCCCAGCAAGTTCTTGCCGATGGCTTTGTTCTCGTACCAGGTCACATCGCCCTCGCTGCAGTGATCCCGGGGCCGCTGGAAGAACGCCTTGCAGAGAGGGTTGCGCTTCGACAGGTACTTGACGAAGCTGGCATAGGGGCAGAACTCGGTGCCGGTCTCGTACATGCGGGGCAAGTTCTCCTCGTCGCTGCTCTCAGCGCGCTTCTTGCTCCACGACGAAGAGCGCGACTTGTGGTAAGGCCCGAGGGACTTAAAGTAGACGAACTTGCGACCGTCCTCGTCCATGGCCAGTCCAAAAGAGTCCTCCTCCAGTTCGCGCTGGTTCTCGCGGCCGCGCGTGCAGAAGTACATGCACGTCTCGAACCAGACCTTGTTGAGCAGCCCAAACGGGGTGTTGGTGCTGAAGACGTTGGAGGTGTACAGCTTGCGCAGGTCGGCGCGCGTGATGGCTTGCTTCTGCACCACCGGCCCGGCGCCCTGCTCCTCGAGCTTGCGGATGACCGCGGCCAGCGTCAGGTTGGCGCTGCGCAGCTCGGGGTCCTTGGTGAGGTCGAGCGTGCGACAGTACGGGGGCTCGTTGAGGTAGCGGTTGAGGGAGCTGCGGATGCTGATGAGCGACGACTTGCTGTAGAGCTGGCCGCTTTTGGAGCGGGCCTCGGCGTAGAAGGAGCGCAGCACGCGGCACAGCGCCCCCTTGTCCATGGTCTCGAAGTCCGGGCTCTGCGCCTTCTCGCTCAGGTACTCCCGGAAGATGCGCACGGCGTAGCGGGTGGCCAGCCGGGTGTTCTCGCTCAGCCGGGCCCGCTCGGGGCGCTGCAGGACGTCGGGGTCCATCTCCGCGCCGTCCCCGGGCGGCCCGCCGCGGGCCCGGGGCGCCAGCAGTCGCGGCGGCGCCTCGGGCTCCAGCGCGGCGCTCTGGTCCATATTGATCATATGGACCGGCTCGGGCTCCAGCTCCTCCCCGGCCGAGTCCTCAGGCTCCAGGGGCTCGTCCCAGTCCAGCCCCATCTCCTCCTCTTCCTCCTCCTCCTCGTCCTCCTCCAGCCCCCCACCTCCGTCCTCCTCCTCCTCCTCGTCCCCCGTTATCTGCACCTCCTGGATCTCGTCCTCCTCCTCTTCTTCCTCCTCCTCCTCTCCCGCGCTGCAGTAGTGCGGGCGGCCGTGGCGGCGGCCACGGCCCCCAGCACCGCGCTCGCCCTCGCCCCGCTCCCCATTGTTCTCGGCGGCGGCGGCGGCGGCGCTGGCGCTGCCGCCCGCGCTGGTGTTACAGTCCCCGCTGCCAGGCATTCTCGCCATATTGCCGTCTCTCTGCCAGTCCTCGGGCAGGGCGCATGCGCTATATTGGACCGCAGCGCTGAGAGCTTTTGTGTTTAATGACCTTCAGCTACCGGGAGGCAAAGCCGGGCTCTTAAAGGAGCCGCGCTCCAATTGTCATTCTGGAGCGCCGCTCCGGAGGGGCAGCGGTGCGCAGGGGATGGAGGGGAGGGGACGGGAGGTAGGGGTAAGTTAGACGGGGAGAGATAGCGTAGAGGCCGGAGGCTGGCAGGACCTTCTTCCTCCCCCACCCAGCTCCCCACTCTAAGAAAACTTTGTAGGAAAAAAAAAAAAGGAAGGGGAGGGAGAGCTGTCGGTGGGGGCGAAACACTCCCAACTTACCCTCTGGCGGAGTATTGCGCGGGCCCGGGCGGGAGAGGGAGGGCCGGTGGGAGGGCGGGATGGTCTCGCTTCTCTAAGTAATGCCTGAGGAGCAGTGCCCCTTCCACCGCCCCCTCATTGCCCCCCGGAGCCGGGGGGTCGGGGCGGCGGCTGCGCCGGGCGGGCCGCGGGTGCTGCTGCGAGAAGTCGGAGTCTGGGGCCGCCCGGAGCGGAGCGGAGCAGGCAGGTTAATGAGCAGGGTGGAGGAGGCACGGCGAGGCCCCGCACCCTCTCTGCGCCCGCGGCCAGGGCGCAGCGGGCGAGGCTTGGGAGCGGGATGGGGCTGGTGGCGGCGGCTCCCCCACCTACTTGCTGGCGGCGAGGCGCAGGGGCCTGGGGCCAGCCGCGCGGCTCCCAGCTCCCTTTCCGACTCAAACACGCCCCACATCAGCCTCATCCCTTTCGACTTTTCCAACAGCCACATTTAAGCTGTCATTAAAGACCTGAGGCGCTCCCTGTAGGTCTGGGGCAAGTCCGCGCCGGTCCAGCCAGCCCCGGGAAGGAGCAAGAAAGAAAGACTGGGAGGGGCAGGTGGGAGGGGAGACGAGGGAAGTGGCGCTCGGGACCCCAGGGGACCCCTCCCCACCCGCCCAGGCCGCCGCCGTCCCTGCCCTGAGGCAAACTGACACAACTCCCTAGGGCGAGGCGCTCCACCAAGTTGGAGCTAAACTACTGCAAAGGCCCGTCGGGTGGGCGAGCGCGCGGGCGGAAAAAGTGAACTTGGGTCTCGGCCGCCCCCGCCGCCGCCACAGTTCGGCGATTCGGATCCCGAGCGCGCTCTCACTCCAAGTTTGCCAACCGCCATTCGTTCGCCCTCGGGGCTGCGCTGCCTCTGGCGCGCGGGGGCGGGCACCTCGGAAACTGGAAAGGCAGCCAAAGAGCTCGCCGGGTCCCGCTTTCCCATAGGAGACACTGCCCCACTTCCAGCCAAACGCCCGCCCCCGGCGCGCCCAGGCTCCGGGCGCGTCCTTGTGTCGCCGCCTCCCGCTCTCCCGGCCCAGGGGCAGCGTCCCAGAGCCGCCTGGGACCTCGGCTGTTCGCTTTGGCGGCACAGCCCAGGCCACCTCCGGAGCTCGCACTGCATTCTAACTTTTTCCTCCTTGGCCAGTCCCAGTGTCCCCAGGCGCGCTGGCCAGCTCCAAGTCCCTGGGACGAGGGGAACCGCCTGAGTTAGGTCCTAGTTAGGCCCCCATGCCCGGCCGGCCCTCCTGGGAGGCAGCCTCGCCAGCTCCTCAAGAGGTTCCTCGAATCTGCCTTCAAGTCCAAATTCTCGGCAGTTTGGCTGTGGGAGTCATGTCAACTGCCCGTTCCCCCTTCCCTGGCCCTCCCGTCTTGCTTTCTGGGCGGTTGATGATTTTATGCATCAATAGAAACCTATCCATCAATTTGTAATTTAAAAAAAAAAAAAAAAGGAAAAAGGGGAGACTAGGTCTCTGCGCCTAAGTAGGATTTGGCGGTGTCTTTTCTCCAGCGATTGCTGCTCGCCTTCCGCGTGCCTCCCCGGCCCTGGACGCCGCGGAGCGTTGGGGAGAGCGCGCCAGGTGTGAAACAAGTTAGAGCAAGTCTCTGCCTCGCGGGCCGCCCCCGACTGCTCGGGGAAACACACGCACACACTCTCTCACACACACTCTCACATTTCTGCCCTGCTCTCCTCGGAGAACCATCCCGAATTGTCCCCAAGGTGCGGCTGGAGAGGTGGCCGGCTTTGTTCGCAGTGCGCTGCCCTCCCCATCGTCCCCGCAAACATGCAGAAAGGCGTGTTTGTTCCCCGGAGGCTGGGGCAGTGGGCAGCTAAGTTAGTTGCACACACGGACAAGCACATACGAGCTGGCACACACCAGTCACACACGGCTACTTCCGGAGGGCTGGCCCTTTGTCCCAGGACGCTACCAGGTTTGGGGGCTATCGGACGCTGGCGCGGAGAATTTCAAGGGTGCGGAGAACTCAGGTGGGCGCCTGGCAAGTTACCTACCAGGGGCTGCTCTCCCGCGGCCCTCACCGCGAGCACGGTGAGCCGGGGGCGGCGCCGGCTCCGGGCTGCGCTCCCAGGCTTGGCCCGGGGACCCGGGCCCGCGCTCCGCCCCCGGAGCGCAGCAGCTCCCCAGGCCTCCCCACCTCCGCGGGCGGTGGGGTCCACCCCCTTCACACTAGCTCCCCTCCCCTCTGGGCGAGCTGCTTTGAATTGCTCGCAGTTTGCCGGAGGCGGTGTGCTGGGTTGGACGCTCCGGGAAACAAAGCAACCAAAAACAGCTCCCAGTTGACGTCAACTTATTTCCAGAAAAGAAAATAGTTTTGTGCTCCCGGGACAAAATACCCCCTAGGGCAGGTCTCTACTGGCAAAAGCCAGGGGAGGGGGGTGGGGAATAGCAGAACCGAAAAACCCCTAGCGCAAATAACTTTTTAACGGACTTGGAAAAGCAGCAATTTCAGGTGCTGCCCGGCCAGTCTGCAAACAACGGGCAGGACCCTCGCTTAAATTAGACACGAAAAGCGCACCTTGGAAAATATGCCTTGGCCTGACTGTCGGGCGACTGTGGATCGGTTTCGTCGCACCAGCTCCGGAAACGCTACCAACATTCTTTGCCCATAATGATACTTCATCAAATACTGGAAAAGACCTCTTCAAGCTGGTACCTACAGTAGTCATCGGCAAGAACACCCAGAAAAACTAAGCAGTCATGCACTCTTCTTCCCTCTGACCTCCCCCCACGCCAAAAAGTTGCTTAATTTTTAAAACCCAATAACACAAAATTACAGTTGAGTTCATAAAGTAGTTCAATTCCAAGTTTAATAAATGATCCAGCCAAAACATCCTGTGATTCCATACACTCAGTTCCAAAATGAGAGAATCAAAAAGGCTTTCTTATTATTTTCGTAGAGAGGCAATATTGGTTGTCGTTCTGCCTATCAGTCCAGCATCTGATTCCTCCACTTGACTCTTCAGCATCATGAAGTCCATTCAGCCCTGCAGTATGACAACTGACAGTTGCCCGGTTCACCCCTTTGAAAGGTCGCTTTATTTCTTGTGCAGGGTGCAGGGCTTCTTTATTATAAAAAATAATTCCAGTACTATATGGAACATTTATTGCAATCATTTAACTGTCAGAACTCTCTGCTATAAACTACTGTTAAGATGTTTACAACTACAATATTCGTGCTTCTCCATTTGTCAGAATAGTTGAAAATAGTGACGGTTATTTTGGGAAGAAGAACTCCAAACGTTTACCCCTCATTTTCTAACCCATCTGCTTCCATTTCAGGTTCACACTTTATGAAAGGTTACACCATATAGAAACAGTCAGTGCTTCCTCCTTTCTGCTTGCAGTCTTCTGAGCATCATCTGTTATTATACTCGAGAGAGTTGCTTTTTATCTGCCTGTTTCCTCTACCAAACCAATACACCTTTGTAGTTTCAGGCTAGTGCCTGGGGCGTGGTGAGCACACCAGTCATTTATATTGAATGAATGAATGAATGAACAGGATCTGTGTTTAGTTAAGCCTATGGTTAGCAGGAAAGTTTTTTGTGAAAAATCTAAAATATCATGAATCTGAATTTCTATATTAAAAATCAGACAAAAAGTAACTATACAAGGCTACATTATTGTTTACAAGTTAAAATGAATTTAATGGCTGTTTCGGATTAGTCTCTCCTTATCATTAATTCCTTCCCCTAGTGGACCACACTGTTGAAAGTAGAGTTAGGGACCATTTTCTCACAGTGGAGTCAATGTCGACCCTTCTGAAGGCAGATCTGGGGATGGAGGTGTCTATGTATTAAGAGAGGTGGGTTGGGGAGGATTTCAATTGGTAAATTTAAGGAATTTTGTGGGCTCTTGAGTGCAGAGCCCAGAAAAAGCATTTAGGTCATCACTTCAAAGAGATAAATCAAGACAGAAAGCTATACTCTCTTGATTTGATTACTAAAAGATTCATAAAGTGCTTTGGAGGTTAAATATGAATTCAAATGGAAGCTATTTTGACATATCTTTGTTTCAAAGTTTCACTATTAATTCTGTTGAATTCAATGGAAGATCATTTTGAGTAATGTCTTTTGAACTCAAAATGAGTGAAAACTGAACCCATGTAATCTAAGTGGAAGAAAGAAAAAATAACTCCACAAGAGCAGAAACTATGTCTTATTTATTCCTGTATCCTCCAGTTCATTTCTAATTCAGTTTCTTGTATTATTTCAGCAAGGTGGCTGGCACATAGTAGACTTTCAATAAACATACACATAATTTTATGTGGGGAGAAAACTAACCTCGACAAAAGATTATGCAGCAGAGTGGTTAAAAGCTTTATCTCTGAAACCAGCCTCCCTGGGTTTGGGTCCTAGTTTGCCCTACCACTCACTGTTTTGCATGGCTGAGTTCTCTCACTGTTGTATTATCTGGGTGATGATAATAATAATGTCCCTACCTCAGAGGACTGTCTTGAGACTTAAATAAATTAATATGCACAAAGCACTTAACACAGTGTCTGAAACATTAGTATACATTCAACCATTAACTCTTATTTATTAAGGCTCTAATATTTCCCAAGCTTGACCACAAACAAGAAAATCAACGACCAAAGAGGCTTAAAAAGGTTAGGCCACTTCCCCCAGGGTCTCTCAGACCTGGCCAGGGCAGGCTAGTCTGGTTCCATAGCCCATGCTTGAACTGCTTGACCACATTCAGCCTCTAGGAACCAAAGAATGGGGGAGAAAAAAAGTCTTCCGGGGAGCAATTCTCCACCATTAAAATAACCCTGTGTATAATTTGATTTGAAAATCTTGGGCAGAAAGAGTAGTACAAGGCCTTGGACTATGGCACAACATGTAATTGGGCTGAGAAACAGTGTAACCTTTGTGGCTTGGCCAACTGAACACTGGTACTATTTTCCTGGGCTATTGGAAGTATGGACCCATTTATGTCTTTGAAGAAATGACAGTGAAGAATTTAGAGACAAAAGGAATGCCCACAGACCCAACCACCAGATTGGAATGAGATGCTGTCTATTGAAATCCTAGGCTGTTCTGCACAAATCTGGGGGCAAAGAGGGTGTTCCCAGTTTTTTTCTTCAGTGCTTTGTCAAATAACAGGTCAGAGTAAACATGACACGGTGATTGACTGTGGAATATTTAGTTTCTGATTGCCACCTGGTAGCTATAATTCTAGATCTTTCCACCTAATAATCATCTACCAGTTTCTTAGGCTATTTTTAAAACAAATAATGGACAAAAGGAATGTAGTTTTCTGTAGTAAATTGTGTTTTTGTGGAGCCTAAAATTGTGCTATCTCTTTTTGAAATAATATTTTAATAATTATTGGTTAATAAAGAAGTTAAGTGTAAAGATTGTTGAAGTTAAATCAAACCAAACATTAATAATGATAGTCATTTCATTCTTTATCTGATAGTCATATATCTTTAAAGGATATGTGAGATTGAAGTGGATATTAGTCCTATTATTAAATAGAATTTATTTCAATGCCATTGCAATACTAATTAAGGTGGAAAAGGAGATAAAGATATGTGTTAATGAGCTATTCACAATAGTCTCAGAATCTAAAATATTCCTGCAACTATTTGCTATATTTCAAATAAAGGGGGCTATTAAATTAGTAAAAGCAAAACAAAACAAATAACAAAAACTTTAAAAATCACTTTATACCCAAACGTTGCTATAAAAATGTTATTTTATTGTCAATATCAATTAGGATAGCCTTTTAAAGAAAACAATTATTAGGCAACCTCTTCAAAAGCCATGAAAATGTTCATGTTCTTTGACTCAGAAATTGCTTCTGGAAATTCATCTTCTTAAGAAACATTGCATTCTACTTGTATTTTATTAAAGTTTGGTTTATTGCATTTAAGCCCCTCAGACAAATGAGTTTTGCAGTATATGTCACAAAGTATGCTCTAGAACTACATTTCATAATGTCTTGGAGACCTACCTTTGTTGACAAGACTTTAGAGAGTATTTGTTGAATAGAGGAAGGAAGGAGTTCAGTTAGGGTAGAATCATATCTTCTCAATGTTCCATGGCAATGTCAGGTACCATTTAATGGATATGAATAATGACAGTGAAGATAAAGGACATGTACTACAAGGGCAAAGAAAGGTAAATTTTAAAGCTTATATTTCAATATCCTCATGACTTTGAGAAAGTTTAAGGACCAGATTTTGAAGCTCTAGATATCAGAAATTGGTATCAAGGTATATTGTGGCAATTCACAGGACGTGCACAGGAGTGGGTATGTACCTGCCCCGTGGCTGTTTCTAAATGAACTAAAAAAGAAAAAAAAAAAAATCCCCTTTTAAATACCCAGAAGCACTAACCCACATTTTGAACTAATTGACTTACTTTTTCTTAGGAAAGCTTAATTTAACTGATAGGGGCACATGGGTTTATCTTAATATTTAAAGAAGCCCTGGGATGGGTTTGTTCTATTTCTTTAATTTGATGTTGGAGATCCAGGCTTTGCACCTGATGGTAGAAGACTGCCTTGCAGAGGGACAGGCAAGCAGGAAACATTGTGACCTGACCCCTCTATTCTGTGATCTAAGTTTGCAGAGCCAGCCAGGGCACAGTTGCTTCCAGTAGAAGACTCATAATTCTTCATGTTTAGTCTTTCTACAGTCTGTCCTTTGATTAGAATACCCCAGGGGTCACATGGTGTCATTACTCCAAATAAAAACAAACTTTTCTGACATTGATTACATCTGTTTGTTTTACAATCTTTTGTTTCTTTATGGCTCATTCCCTTAAATTAAAAAGCACAAACCAAAAATGTGGTTTATCATTCTTCTCTGATTATAAAAGCAGTAAGTGTTCACTGGCAAAGATTCCAAAAGTACAGAAATCTGGAAACATACATATATGCGTCATTTTTCTTTCTTGTTAACATTTAGTGAATGCTTTCTGTGGGCCTGGTCTTTTACATTAACACTGTAAATTCCTTCTTATGAGTATATGTGAGGACTGTTCCTATTTCTAGCTCACGTGAGTTGAAACCCAGACAGCTTAAATAACTTACTCAACTTCACATAGCTAGTGAAGTTGAACTCCAGAGCATATACACTTTCTGAACAGTTCGCCAGTCTGGGCCCTTTCGGTTCTATTTTCACTGCCCAAAGAAAACCACTCTTTACATTTGGAAGTATTTCTGTGTATTTAATCACATGTGGTTTACTTTTTAAGTACTACATACAGTATTTGAAAATCCATAATTCAAAATATGTAACCAGTGAGTTTTTGGCAAACTCTGCCAAGCACATGCTAAGAGGCAGGAAGGAAAGAAGATTTTCTCCAGGAACTCCCTGACTCTGGGAGGGTCGAACTTTCAGTAGGCCCACATGGTCAAGAGTTTTTCTTTTGCCTTTCTCATGGTTATATTATTGCAATCTGCCATAGAAAAACACATGAACTCATCCTTCGCCCAACTCTGGAAAGTTGAGCTGAACTGTCAGAATTTGAGAATGAACCTCACTCCAGGTCTTTTCTGCTGTCCATATGGTGATATATACAGAATACAACTTTTAAGTGAATGATCACTTGAAATGCCCAGGAAAGTTTTGCTATGGCTATCGTTCCCAGTTCTGTGGCATTTGGGGTATTGTACGTACTTTTTAGACCTTAGCACCATGCTTTAGTGGTCAACATGCTTTCTCAACTTACTATTAATTTAGCTTTCCTAGAATTGCTGGCTTTTAGATTTAGAGCCTAAGGGATGGGTTCTTTAACTTCGGAGTGCGTCAAGAATTAGCTGGATCACCTGAGGAGCTTGTTTCAAATGCAGATTCCTGGGTGCCAACTCCAGAGATTCTGACTGAGTAGGTCTTGGATGTGGCCCACAAATGTGCATTTTTAACATACAGCTCAGACAATTCTAATACCAACCTGACCACACTTTGAGAAACACTGCCTCAAAAGCTAATATAATTTATCAAGCAATAATTTTCTCTCTCACAGTCATTCTGGGGTAGCGAATGCATGTGAAACGTGAACAAAAGTTATGAGAGATGCACACATGTACCAATTTCCCTACCACGTCAGGGGGCTTGGGGTGAAGTCTGCGTTCTTAAAACTCTGCCACCTGGTCTCCAACACCACTTTAATAAATATCCTCGTCTGGTCAAAACATCATCTTGGCTCCTTTCTCACTTTAGTTCCAAGTCCAGACTCCCCATAACCTTGCCCCTGTCTGATTCAGCCAGTCTGGGGTGGAGCTGAGAATGTGCATGCTCCCAGGTGAGGCTGATGCAGCTGAGAGAACTACTGACCCGGGAGAAGGTGGACACACCTACCCAAAGGGAAGAACCAACATGGCAAAGGGGGAACGATGGGGCTTGGGGCCGAGGGCATGGAGCCTCTGAGTCTCTCTGGGTCGATTCAGCAGGGCCTGGGGGAGGATCTTTTATGTGGCTCCCACAGCTGAGCCTACGGTGGGAGGGGCTATCAGGAGGCCTGAATCTGAGTGGACCTACCCCTGAAATATCAGCTTCCTTTCTGGTTGGCAAATTCCTTCTCACTCCTCCACCAGTCTAAATTGTCTTGATTCTTTAAGGCCCAGCTCCAAATCCCACTTCTCTGCAAAAGTGGAGAGCAGTGACCTTGCTCTTCAGGCCACAGTGGCCAGGCCCTTTGCCAGTGCCCATCACGGGCACGTGTGCTGCCCTCTGCCCTTGGTTGTAAGTTGCAAGCTCTCAGGGTTGCATTTGGCCTTTCTTCCTTCTACTGTCACTCTTGGGGGTTCCTTCTCTTCGGGAGGCTTCACATTGCACAGTAATTCTCAACGTTGGCTGTACCTTAGAATCACTAGAGGAGCTGCTGAATAATTTGAGAGAGAAATGTCAGCCCTCGCCACCTCCCCCACAAACACCTCCCCCCACAAAAAAAAGATAAGGAAAATATGGCAAAATGCTTTTTTAAAAAAACTGTTTAACCTACGTCTTGTGGGTGTTCATTCTCTCTACTTTTGTGTATGCCGAATATTCTCACAACCAAAAAATACATACCAATGCCAGGTTTCACCCCAGATTTACTAAAACAAAAGCCCCTGCACCCAGGTCTGAGGCCCTGAGAGCCCCATGTACACTTTCTGGTTTTCTATTATCAAATGACTTCTTTTTATCCTTCAGGCCTGTCCTAGACTGCCGTGGTGCTTGCCGTTGGTTGCATGTTAGAATCACCCAGAGAACTTGCATAAAATCTAGATACCTAGATCCTTTGCTAAAGAACCAGACTGAATTGGTTGGGGAAGTGGCCAGGCCTGGGGCTTTTTCAAAGCTCTGCAGATGATTCTAATGTGCAGCTAAGACTGAGATCCTTTGCCCTAGACTGAGACCCATTCGCACTTCTCTATTCAGGGGTCCTTAATATATGGTCTGGGGGGACCCTGGGTGGTCTTCAGGTGGTCTGTGACCTACAGAAACTGTATGCAAAATGTTCTGTATATGTACATCTGTGTATTTTTGTAGAACAAAAATCTATAGCTTTCAACAGAATCTTAAAGGAGCCTGTGCCCCAAAATAGTTTCAGGAACATCCACATGGATGTGGAGAAATAAGCAAACATATCCTCTATTGTTGCTAGAAGTATAAATCGGTACAGTCTTTTTAGAGGACAATTTGGCAGTAGCTATCTGTGGGTAAAATGCACAACCCTTTCAATCTATTAATTCATTTCTAGGAATCTGAGCTGCACACAAAGATAGATGTACAAGGATGTTCTTGAAGCATTGTTTGTAATAAAGAATCACTGAATACAATCTAACTTTACAAGTGGAGGGTGAATAAATAAATTATGTCTCATCTGTTCAACAGAACACTGGCTGTTCTGTTATATATAAAGAACAATATACATTTGTAGGTGCTGAGTGCTGTAGTCTCCAAGCCATTTCATTAAACAAGGAAAGAACATTCATGAAAAGTATAAGTCCATTTGCTGAAAAAAAACTGAACTAAAATGATACATACGTATTTTACACATGTAAATGCATTAGGAAAAAAAGGAAACATGAAATCATTTACAGTAGTGACTTTTGGGGAAGGAATGAGTGGTATTGAGTGACTTTAACTTCCTACATTCTATACTTTGGTATTGTTTGAATCTTGCACCGTGAGTATGTGTTCCCTTATTCCTTATTTAACAGGAAATGGGTCCGTGTACTGCCCCTCTGAGCTCTGTGTCCGTGGCCTTCACTGCACTACTGAGTGGCTCATGTTTCCAGCTGCCTATGGCACATGCCCTGGGTCCCTGTGCTTGCGTGTCGTGTAGGTCTTCCAAAATCAACAAGCCTTAAACCAAAATAATGATCTTACTAGTCCTCACCCTCCATTCCAGATGTTTCTATTACAGTGTCTGGCACACCCCAGACCTTTCTAAGGGCTGCTGCCTTGCTCTCAGCCACTGAAGAAGGCACAGATTTGTCCGGCCAAGTAGTGCCTGGACAGCCAATCCCTAGGCTAACTAGAAGGCTGGATTGAAACTCCTGAGCCAAACAGTCTCTCTCTCTCTCTCTCTCTCTCTCTCTCTCTCTCAGAATTATGAGAGTAAGTTAGTAGTGAGAAGAAAGGGAACTGAGCCAGGGAACTAGCCCAGTCCCTCCTGGTGTGAGCTCCTGCTAAGGGCCCAGGGCAGCTCTGAATCCAGACCCACCTTCCAGTCTGGCCTCCTGGAATTCCGATGTTGGGTTTCAATGAGGTTCCACTTCCATTATAGTCCCACCACATCCCTATAGTTCATCACCCCTGACTTAAATTTCTTTTGCTTACCACCAAGAAATCCTGACTATGGCTTCCCCCTCTGCCCATGTCCAACTCCCACATCTCAGACTCAATGAAAGTCACCAAAATTCACTGTGTATCGGTGACCAAAACCTGGACAACATTCCCTCCTCTTCCTCCTCCTTCAAGCTCCTTCTCACCCTCCACTTACTTGCACTGAAGCACAAGCCCTGCCAATTCTAACTCATGATTTCCTTTAAATCCATCTACTATGTCTTCATCCACATGTGGATTAATAGTCTTTTCCTTTGTATTAGTCTACTTGGGCTGCCCTGACAAAACACTACAGACAGGGGGGCTTAAACAACAGAAATTTATTTTCTCATAGTTCTGGAGGCTGGAAGTCCAAGATTAAGGTGCCAGCAGGGTTAGTTTTTGGTGGGGCCTCTTTTCCTGGCTGTAGATGGCCTCTTCTCTGTGTGAGAACATGGAGAGAGAGAGTGAGAGCTCTTGCGTCTCTTTCTTTTCTTTTAAGCACACCAGTCCTACCACATTATGATCCTACACTTATGGCCTCATTTAACCTTAATTGCCTCCTTATAGATCTTGCCTCCAAACAGAGTCACATTGAGAGTTAGAGCTTCAGCACATGAGTTTTGGGGTAACACAGTCCAGTCCATAACACCCTCCAAACTTGCTCTTCCTTCTTTATTTCCTACCTCTGCAATCTCCCAAGCTAGGAACCCTGTAGTTACCTTCACTGCTCCCTCATGCTCATGTCAAATATGTCCTTTCCAGCTCGTGCTCTCTGGTTCCAATGGCATCACCCTAATTCAGGCCACCTCTGCTGTTCATTGACACAGGGAACACATTAGAAGTCGAGACTGAAGGCAGCACCCCCCATGGGGGAGTGAGCAGCCTCCAAACGTGTCCAGGCTGGGTTTAGTTTCTTGTCCTTGGATGTCCATGAGATGGCTCTCTGCCCTTTGAGTTGGGCTATTTGTGTGTCTCTTCCTTGAAAACCAACAAACAAAACTCAAATGTGCTCCCTGCCTACTCCTTTAGTGGGGCCCACCATTCCCCAACACCAGCCCCACCTCAGCTACCAGGCAGGAATTGCACTTCCTTGAAAACACTTGTCTCTTGCCTCACCTTGGCTCCTACTGTCTTGGCTGTACTCTTCCTCCCTCACCTAACAACTCAATTCCCAAGATCTTTTCAGGATGGATTCACATGGTACCCCCTCTTGGAAGCCTTCTCTGACTTTGGCAGGCTGGGCTTCCCTTTCTCTATAGCAAGAAAGTATAGTGTAGTGGTCAGTGCATGGACTCTGGCACTAAACAGCTTGGATTCAAATTCTGACACTGCTGCTTATGTGTTGTGTGATCTTCAGCCACATCCTTCACCTCTCTCTGTGTCTTCGTTTGTAGAATGCGGGATTGTTGTAAGGATGTGTGTGTTAATATGGGTGAAGTGCTTACAACAGTGCCTGGTATACTGTAAGCACTCAATACATGTTAATAGTAATGACCACGGTCCTAACCCCTGAATTGTGAGTCTTCCAGTCTCAGTGCAAGTCCTCTGGCTCTCTATGGCAGAGCTCGCCTATGATTCCCTGGCACTTTGGACAGACCCATGTTTTAGCAGTTGCATGTATTATACTTGCTATTCTTCTCCTTATCCAGACTCCTTAGGCTTCATTAAGAGGGACTTAATTTTTTTTTTTTGTATTCACATTGCCTAGCATGGTTGATGACACATAGAAGGTATTCAGTGGATGTTTGTTGCATGTATTGGTATTCAGTAGATGTTTGTTGCATGTATTTTAATTGTGAATTTACTTGCCTATATCACCCACTAGGCTACAAGCTCCTTGTATCCATCTTATTCTTTGCATAAGGGGAGCCTGTAGGGTACTAGGTTAGACTGAGCATGGACTTGGAGCCAAACAGCCTCACTGAAATCAGGCAGTGCTACTTTCTAGCTGTGTAACCGTAAGCAAGTCATTTGTCCAGTCTTATTCCAATTAACTCAACCCCACATCCCTAGCCCAGGCTCTAGCCTCATTGCAATGTGGACTATCAATACCCACTTATGTCCTGGGCCTTTGTCCAAGTAACTCTCCTCTACCTAGGAGGCTTTACCCTCTTACACACTTGACACAATCCTAGTTATCTGTTAGAGGCATTCATGAAGCCCTCTCTGATCTTTGTCCTATGGGAATACTTCTATATTATTTTATGATACTAATATTTTTCCAGAGAACCTCCAATGTGCCTGTGTGTTTGTGTACTTTTTTAAAGAACAGTTTTACAGGGTCATGGAAGGTGCAATATTGAATCAAAACTAGGCAAAAAGAAACATCGCAACGCATCAAAGCAAAAAGATACTTGTGACTGTATTCTAGACTGATGTGATAATGTGAGTCAAGTCTTCTAAAAAGTTAGACCAACTTTTCTTTAAAGAGTAGCTGTTGCTGAGTACATGAGAGGAAAGGAGGTGAGGCACTTGCTCGTTAATATTGGTAAAATTCTTTGAAGGTGAAGACTGCCAGGTGAGAGTGCTAAGTGTCGGATGACTATGTAATTAGGGCCAGTTCTGTTCCAGATCATCTCCATCTCTGGCAGAGTCTTCACCTTTATTTTTTGCAAACAATTGAATCCTTTCATTCATAACCTTTCCCTTCATATGCATATGGTTCGGAGGGGATCCATCATCATCAGTTGAATCAGGTTGTCTTTATATTTCATGTTATGGAAATGAAATCTTTACCTCCCTTTCTGTTTTTAAAACAAGAGGACTTAAATTCTCTCTTTGAAAATGAAGCAAGCCTTCCCAGAATGTGCTCTGGAACTTAGATCTCTGAGAGATATAGCAAGCCCATCAAGAATGCCTGATGGTACACTGAAGAATTTTTCCCGTCCACCGGCAAGAAATACACTTGTGTTTCTTTTTTCAGTGACTTTCATTTTGTGGGCATTAGTTTGAGTCTTCTGAGTCCCAACTTACTTTTCTGGATGAATTAGACTGTCTTTAATTTGCTGCTTGCTGCTTGCGTGGGGGTGAGCATGCTTTGTTTCCAGAACTTCTTCCCTGTGGGATGTTGAGGTGTTAGTGCCAAGTTTTTCTTTTTTTTTTCCCAAAGAAGGATGGAAGAGTCAAGTTTAGTACTAAGGATTAACTCAGCAGTGGTTGCTAAACTCTTTGAAATCATTACATGAAAAGCAAAAACAGATCTGTACTAAGTATACATATCATTGTTATTTTTGTTATTACTGTGGGAATTTTCCATTCAGAGAGTGTATTATTACTGGATAATTTTTCTTTCTGGATTTATGATGTTAAGTTTTATTTAGGAAACGTGTTTCTTTCACAAGTATTCTTTACATTTCTTACCCAAGATAATTTTCTTATCTTGGCAGAGTCTGAACCCTATGGGATATTCAGGTTTTTTTTTTTTTTCATTCTATACACACTACCTAACATAAACAACTAACAACCATTTGTTGAATTGAATCCAATGGCTTGCCATTTTGAAATGCTATCAAATGGCTGTAATTAAATATTACTTTCCCTTTAATTCAATGCAGGATTTTGGCATTTTTGACCATTTCTTTCTTGAAATTCCAATTTTCAAAGTTTCATGGTCTGCCCAAGGATCCTAGTGCTGTGTCTGGGACCTGAGTAGGGAGTAGGAAGCCAGATTCCACAAGGACAGGAGTTTCTGCCCAGGCTCCTGCCCTGTGTTTTCCCTGGCTGCACTTGCTACTCCGCCAAGCTCACACCTGCACCACAGGGACCCAGGACCAGTTCCACCGAGCTCCTTCTGGCTGTTCTGAAATAAACCGACGGAACTTGCCATTCCCGGTACACCACCAGGCCCTGAGTTGGTTAACGATTTGCTGAGAAGACAGCTCTGAAATTGCTTCTGCCTACGGAGGGTGAGGATGGGTAGATCTGAGACTTCCAACTTGACAAATCCTTTTGGGAAGCCTGAATTTGCAGTTTGGGGAGGAAGTTTGTTCATGGAGCATCTGCGTGAACATTCTGCCGGAGCAGCCTGTGGGCCGAAATCCATAAGGTTGGCACTTGGAGGTTCAACTTGATTCTACAGGCTCTGTGGTCTCAACCCAAAGTCACAGCCCACACAACTGGCATTTCCCTTGGTGGCTTGGAGAACCTTAGACAATAATCCCCAAGCTCTGTTTTGGAGGCAAGACCTTGAAGGGGAGAGGGAAGGGATGGTGACCTAGCCATCTGTTCATTTCCACTCAGGAATTTGTGCCCCACTGTCCCCGGGCTTGTGGAGGGTGGTGCCACGAAGGCCTGCTCCCTGGGCCAAAGAGCTGAAGAGTGTTTTCTCTGGGAGCTAGAAAAGAAAGGAAGGGAAATGACTCTGAGAGTCTCCTGCAAACCCTCTCTCTCCTGGTGGAGTTCAAGCACTTCTTAGCCTTTCCCTTGACACTAGTTGCCTGCCTATTACTGTACAAATTACTTTTTAAAGAGATAAACCAAACACCACCAAGGTCTCTATTTTTTAGTACATTGCCCAGAAGAGGGAATTGAATGGTTTCTGCTAATCCCTATATTGGGATAAGAAATCCTCAGGCATATCTCAGTGTTTCAATAAATGTGTTCCTAATCCAAAGGTGCTGAAATTGGAAAGTTATTATATTTACATTCAAATTATATAACAACCACTCTGGAATCTATTTGCAATTCCAATGTGCTTTCTTGAAAGTAAAGGTAGAGTAATTGTTGTAGCTCCATCTTAGGGGAGATGTGAGAATGAAAGGGAACTGTCGTTGTTCTAGAGAGGGAGGTCTCTAGGTAGATGTTTCTTTTAAAACATCTACTGCAGCATATAGGAATTGGATACACACTTTGAAGATGATGCTTGAGATTTTTCTCTGTGTTAAAAAAAGTAGTTGTCCTCTTTCTCTCTCTGTTACTCCATTAGAAGAAAAAAACAAGGGAATTATATATTTTCAGAAAAGTATAGTTTATGAGATCAAAGTCAACATGACCAAGACCTCATTTTCTTAAACATTTGTAGGACTTTAAGTTAGTGCAACAGTTTAGATCTTTTTCTTCTCTGGCCATTGGAAAATTCATTTCCTACCCATTTCCTCTCTATTTAATGAAGCATGATTAACAGATTCCATAAGGTGATGTTAAATGAAACCCCAAATACAGCAAAAGTAATATAAGCAGAATTATCAAGGGAGAAAGAGTGGAGTAGTTAACAAATAGAAATGGACCAGCTCATGCATTTTTTAATGACTTTTCCCCCTTTAACATAAAAAAAAAATTGAAGTAGGATGTAAAGACAGTCATTTATATAATCATTGCATCTAAAACTGTTACACCCGTAGGATAATACAAGTAAAAAATAAAGTAATTAACATGATCCATTGAGAGCTTAATCAAGGCCAACACTCTGTTTTTGTAACTAATTTGCTGCTACTGATATACTTTTGATACCCAGCTCTGTAGACTGGAAGCAAAACACTGGAAGTCCAAGAAACTGCTCTGATATCTTCTTGTGCTAAATTGACCTCTGTTGAAAATCTAAAGTTGCATTCCAGATGTATTTTCTTTGTGAAGATAAACAGTGCCCTTTTTCCTTTTCTGGTTTGGACATAGAAATTTCATTTGGGTTGAAGGGAAGGGTTAGGAATTACTGTTCAATATCTTTTAAAGGCAATTACCCTGTTAATGGATCCCACCTCCATTGCATAAGCAGCATTTTAACAGAAAGACTGAACTGAGGCACCTTTAATAATTACGTGTAACTGACCTTTGTCTGGTGTGTTAGATTTTATAAAGCACTTTCACAGGTATTATCTCATCTAAACTTAACCAAAAAAAATGAGGAAGTGCAATGATTATTCTACACTTGACAGATAAGAAAACAGGCTGACAGCATTTAAACAACTTGTCCCCAAATAACCCAGGTGTTAAGATGCAAGGTCAGGAATTAACCCTTTGCTTGAATCCCAAATCCTATATTCCTTCACTACACTACAGCTGCCACCTAAAAATTGTAGAAGTACTATACAGGGCTCCGAGAAATAAGCCTGGTGCTTTGGGCAGAGCTTCTCTCAGTAACTGATAAAAACCCACTCAGATCCCTTCCTTCCTGACAACTCACAGCTCAAATGTCATGGAAAAGAAACACTTCCTACCTCTCTCGCCTTTCTCCCGCCCCCGACAACACTCTTCTCTTCTATTCAGGCTGTCAGATTCTTCTTGCAAAGCATTTGGGACTCAAATCAGGGAGAAAGGGGGGTGCACACTGCCTTGATTCTCATGTCAATGACAACTAAACTGTTACATTAATTGTTGAGGGGGAAGATGGGGTACAGATTATTCACAAAGAACAGATAATTCCCAACTCACCTTGGGTTATGAAATACCTGCTCCAACTTGATCTTAACCCTGTACTAGCACAGACCTGAAATCATCTAGTGGAGTTTAGTTTTAGACAGAAAGACACACAGCTTATAAAGCTACTCACTCCCAGGTAATTAACAACAATATATTGTCTGAGAAACTGAATTAATTAGATGTCAGCAGTCAATTAAGTGAAAGGTCATGTAGAGCTGGCACCAAAGCCAACAAAAGCCATGTGCAAAGCCAAAGTTATGGGGCAGGTAAGGACCCATGAGTGAAAACAGGCCATTGGTTTGTGGTGAACACTTAACTGCTCTGTAACCAAAGATCCTTGACTACAATGTTGAAAAAAAGATTGATATTAGTAAAATCATTGACCAATAATACAAACCAGGCTGTGCTTACATGCTAGGTAGTAAAGCAACTGAGTTCCAAATAAGGAGAACAAAATACACTTTGGAATAACCCGAGAGGGCTTCACGGAGGGAGAGGACTTTTGTGTTACCCTTTGAGGAGCATTTGGTTAGGCCATTGTAGATCTCATAGTTAGGAGTGACATGGAGCAGTGATCCCCAGCCTTTTTGGCACCAGGGACTGTTTTCATGGAAGATGATTTTTCCACGGACCAGGGGTGGGGAGGTGGGGGGGATTTGGGGATGATTCAGGCATATTACACTTATTGTGCACTTCATTTCTATTATTATTAGATTATAACATATGATGAAATAATTATATAACTCATGATAGGTTGGGGACCCCTGACATAAAGAAAACTGTGTTTGGGGAATATTAATTTTGTGTGTGCAGGGAAAAGAAAGATGCTTAGGAGGACCAGAGATGAGGAAGGGCAAAATCTGAGGACCATTGCAGAGTAGCTTCTAGAATATGTGACTGATGAGAAGAAATCCAATGAAGAAACCTTGAGCAGTGGAATGGGGCTCTAGCTTGAGCACTTCTACTAATTTATCCTGAGACCTCTGACTTGAGGCAAACAGAACCTTTCTGGACTTCAGTTCATCTGAAAACAAGGAAGTTGCTTTCTTTCTCTTACATTAAAAAAATGCTATGATTTCATTGATTTGGGGACAGAGGAAATAGTTTTTTGGTTGACAGGAATGAAGAAATGTGGAAAAAGGCTTCTCATCGGGGAATTGTTCAACTCCATTCCTTCTGAAGATGCTCCAGCCACACTCTGAGTGTAACTCCATTCTAAGAATGTTCCAGTCTTGCCATAATTATAACTCTCTATCACTTCTGGAGGACGCCCTGGCATACAGATGCGTCTCAATTTGCCACAGGGCTACATCCTGATAAACCATCCTAAGTTGAAAAATCATGTCAAACCATTGAACCACTGTAAGTGAGGGACATCTGTACTCTGAGTGTAACTCCAGTACTCTCTAAGGATGGTCCAGTCATATACAGCTCCGTTACCCTGTGAGGACGGCTAAACCATGCTCTGAGTATAATTCAATTACTCTCTGAGTTTGTTCCAGGCATTTCCACGGTTCTAAAGATATTTTTTTGCCAGATAACATTAGCAAATTATTCACTTCTATTTCTACTACCAATCATAAATTATTTTTACTGGTAAATATCCATTACATCTAAAATCCCTCAGCTTTCCTTTGCAGAATGTAAGGGCTTAATAGTAAATTTCCAAGTAACCATGAATATGAAAAGAATTCTTTCTCTCACTAATTGGTGGGCAGGGACTGTGTCCATTCACTTTTGCATTCAAAGGCACTAGTGTTGTCCCTTGCACACCCTGAGCCAGTAAATACAGCCTTGTTATCAAACGAATGAATGAATGAATGGGTAGGTAAGTCATTGCATGACAGAGTTCCAGTTTTCCAAACTTTGGAAAAACTGTCATAGTCCTAACAAAAAGAGGAGAAATACTCAAGAACATTCCATATTGCAGTTTTTAAAAATGCCCACATCTGTTTATACAGTTGTCCTTTGATATATGAGGGGGATTGGTTCCAGGACGCCCTGTGGGTACAAAATTCTGAGGATGCTCAAGTCCCTTAAACAAAATGGTACAATATTGGCATATAATCTATGCATTTCCACGCATATATTTTAAATCATCTCTTGATTACTTATAATACCTAATACAAGGTAATTGCTATCTAAACAGTTGTTATACTCTGTTGTTTTTTATTTGTGTTATTTTTTATCAGTGTTTTTTTTCCCAGATATTTTCAATCCATGGTTGGTTGAATTTGAGATGCGGAACCCGCAGATACAGAGAGCTGACTGTATATACATATTCTTGAACCATGTATGGTGATTGTGCACATTAACTGGCAGTCATAATGTAACCCATTTCAAATAGACACTTCAAAAAAAAATCACAGGGTAGCAAATGCAAGCTTTGATAAAATGTACCTACCCATATAATATTCCATACTGCCTCTTGAAACAGTGGCATGAAGTGTTTGGTGTACAAGTCAAGAAGAACAAACATTCACTGAGCAAATTTATTCTGTTTGAATGTGAAATGGTAGAGGATACTTAGTTCTGTATCCATTTAAAAAAATTGAACCTCAGCTAGCGGTAAGGTTTTAAAATTCTTAGCACCATTACAGAATGACAAATGAGATTTCTCTCTGTGTGAGAAACTCACTTTAGGTAATTCAAGGAAAGTGAAAAGCCACAGGCACTGTACAAACCAGTATATGACTCAGATTATACCGAGTTCTTTTTATCGGTTTTGGGTGGTATTTTATTAGGGCCAGAGTTATCAGAAAGGCTAAAGGATGTGAACGTCAGGATGACTATGACAGTATGATGACCCTATTAAAACTGATCAGTGTGTGGGGTGAGGGGGTTGGCTGTTTCCAGGTGCAGGAACTGCAAAGAGAAATGTGGAATTATATCCAGGAGCCAGTTGGAATGGTGCGGCCGAATACTCCAGTTTTCTTCTCTTTACAGTGTCTTTCAATCAACCAACCAACAATTATTTATTCAGGAATTGCCCCGTGGTGGGAAACTCTGAGACACTAAATAAATTAGACCACAATCTAGGTGAGGCACTCTCATGTTTATTGACTAGAGTAAGTTAGCTTTCAAGATAGTTGTACAGTTTCTCAACTCAGGTCTAACTAATGGAGGAGTTGAACAATACCGGAAAAGCTCAAGTAAACAAAGGCCCTCCCCAAAATGGCTTAGGTTTGGAGGAAATGATTTTATATTAAATATATTACTAAGTTAAAGGTTGAGTTTCTAAGATACAGACCATATAAATGTATTATTAGCTGATTTATAGATACCAGTGGTTCTAACCCTATCATGCTCAATACCTGTGTTTTATAACAAAAATTTTGTAATACCCTATTGTCCTGCAATGAAATCTATAGATAATATAATCTAGTTAAACATACAATCTCAAAAATAATTATATTGTGAGGTACCTGGAGTAGTCAAATTCATAGAGACAGAAAATAGAATGGTGGTTTCCAAGGTCTGGGGCATTGAAGAATGGGGAGTTGTTGTTTAATGGGCACAGTTTCAGTTTTGGAAGATGAAAAGAGTTCTGTGGATGGATGACCATGATGGTTGCACAACAATGCGAGTGTACTTAATGCCACTGAACTGTACACTTAAAAATGGTTAAGACTGGGCCAGGCATGGTGGCTCACAACTACAATGCCAGCACTTTGGGAGGCCAAGGTGGGAGGATCGGTTGAGGCCAAGAATTTGAGGCTACAGTGAGCTATGATGACACCATTGCACCCTAGACTGGGCAACGGAACAAGACTCTGTCTCAAAAAAAAAAAAAAAAAGATTAAGATGGTAAATGTTATATGTATTTTACCACAATTTAAAAAAATCATAATATTGCCCTACTTATAATATAAAGGAGAAATAAAAGCCAAGTTATTTTGAAGTAATGCAAACAACAAAAAGTTAATGTTTGGGCACAACTATGCCAGAAGACGTGATGAGATAGTTAGAAGCTGGCTGGCCACGGAATCACCACGAATGTGGGCACTACAAATGCAGTCTGATACAAGAGCCTTTCCAGAGCAATCCTGCTGTGGATGGGATTTGCCAAATGGTGGATGACTCTCAGAAAGTTCTACACAAGGCATGGTTTTCTCTGGATGTATATGGTAGTTGTATTTTTGGAAAATTCAGCCTTTAAAATCTTGCAAAAGATACATTGTGTTTATGTGTAAAACAAATTGAATTCATAGATAATTATGAGCAGATTTTTCACCTACATATTGGGGTGTATTTGAAAGTCACAGAGGTCACAAAACAAGTTTTTGTTGTTCGAGACTGTTCCTTGCATTGCAGGACATCTTCCATCCCTGGCCCCTGCCCACCAAATACCAGTAGCACCCCATAGTCATTGTGACAACCAAAATCCCCCCAAATTTCCATCATGCCCCTTCATGACAGCCACTGACAAATGCTAACCACACTTTGTGCCCCTGATCCAGACACCCTCTCACTGACGTTGGTCAGATTTCTCATTCCACTATGACTTCCTTGGAGCTCATAGTTTGATTGTCTTTGATTGATTATAGTTAATACGTAATAAAATGGCTCTTAATGCTGCCCAATTAGCTGAAAACCAAATACAATAATAGAGAATCTTAAACACACTCTCCTCTCTCTCCTTTTATAAAAGTGGACAAATAAATGAGTGGACATCAGACATTTGTTCCAAACATTAGCCTTCGGTGCGTGCTGCCATGTGACCCCACACTGATGCCCTCCAAGCAGTGCAGTATCCTCCCATAATTTAAGAAAGATTATGGCCTGCGTGGTGGCTCACGCCTGTAATCCTAGCACTCCGGGAGGCCGAGGCGGGAGGATTGCTTGAGCTCGGGAGTTTGAGAACAGCCTGAGAAAGAGCAAGACCCTGTATTTACAAAAAATAGAAAACTTAGCCGTGTGTCAGGGCATGTGCCTGTAGTCCCAGCTACCTGGGAGGCTGAGGCAGGAGGATCACTTGAGCCCAGGAGTTTGAGGTTGCAGTGAGCTATAATGATGCCACTACACTCTAGCCTGGGCAACAGAGCGAGACTCTGTCTCAAAAAAAAAAAAAAAAAAAAATTAACTCACATTCAAAATGGGTCCCAGTTAACAAAAAAGGTCTTCTCTCTCTTTCTCTCTCCCCCCCCCCCTTACACACACACACTCAAATCATAATTCTCAAGAGTGCAAGTGCTTTGTGGGCAGACCTTCTTTGTTTTTGAATTTCTCCCGGTACCTCCCAGGTAGCTTTGAGCAAAGAAAGCATGCCACACATATCTGTTGAAATGAACTGAATTTGTCCACGTTTTAAGATATCTATAATAACTACCAATATTAAATTAATCAAAACACCCTAGCTTCAATCCCTCCAGACAGGCAGAACTGCAGTGTGCTATGTTCCACTTTCAAGCATGTCATCATCTCCCAATCGATGAAGACAAAATACGAGTCATGGTGAAGATCAAAACTTCACATAGGATTCTTCCGGTGATTTTATTGCAGATAAAATGAAGTAAACTGAAATCTGCGGAGTAATTATGTTAGATAGCCTCACGTCATCATTTCTTCATTCCCAGGATAAAACTGTTTCTCCTGGGCCCTACAAGAAACAAGTTTGGCTAAGACAAGCAACCCCCAATTATAGATATCTTTGCTGTGGAAAAAAAAAATAAACGTGTAATTAAATTTTGCAGGTGCAACAATCCTGCCACCAGGAACCCAGGGAGGAAATCTGTGAAATTATCCTGAGCAATTTTCTCCAGTGTAATTTGGAAATTAGCCCACCTGGAGACATAAACCCACAATTTCCTCTGCCATCGTCTTATCGCACTCATTTTGTCTTAAATGCTGAGACTTCAGTTGGCCAAAGAAACAGGTTTGCACGCCCAAATCTCAGCCATGGAGGAGCATGTTTCAGAAGTTTGGATTCCAGGCCCATTGACTTTCACGGTGGCTTGAAAGACCATAAAAACCAACCGAAAGTCCTGCAGGGCACAGCTGGGCCGTGGCAGCTCGGATGCACGTGCGGGCCTGAACACGCCACACGCCGCGTCTCCCAGGAACGCGGTGTGCGTGCGACATCGGCACCAGACACTGCGACCTCCGAGACAGAACGGTTTTTAACTCTCCTCTCGGTCTCTGCAGTGGCGGAGGGAGGGGCGAGATCCAGACGCCAGAACAAAGGCGCCGAGTCAGCAATGGTGGGGTCTGTCTCCCCGGATGCTGCCTTTGTGCCTTGGGGAAACGGCTCAGCCTCCAGCGTGGCAGCCAGAACAGGGGAGTCTTTATTTGCCCAGGTGCTCTGGGATCTTCAAAGGAAAGACTCTCAACTATGATTCGGATATTTGTACATCATTTAGGCTGTGCTGGCTAGACATCATGATGCTCCCCAACTTTCTCGGGGACTTTGGATCATGCAGAAATTTAGCATGTCATAGTCCCTTCCTCCTCGCCCCTTCTCCCCAAAGCTTCATCGAAAGCTCTCAGCTTTTGATTATTGGAACTTCTGAAACAGACCCAAAGATGAGGCTGTAAGTGTCAGCAGAGACAATATTTGGTGCTACCTAGCAATTAGCACAGCCATATATACTCAGAGAAGGATACACCCCATATACACCCTGGCACCGATGTGTCTGTACCCCTCATGGACATCACTGCTTCCAGGAAGCCTTACTGACCCTGCCCCACCCACTTCAGTAGGGCGAGGTGTCCCCTTCACATCCTTCTCCGGCATCCAGTGCCTATCACTTGTAATGTCACCGTGTAGTGCTCATTGTACTGTATGACTATGAATTCCTTGAAGACAGGGCTTGTATTGTTTATTGCTGTTTCCCCTGTAGGAATTCGGCACGTTTGTTAAATGGACAAACGGAGACCCATGTGTGTAGACCTACATTAACATTTTAATGTATTTTTGCTAATCTCTTGACTTCTTTAATTTATTAATTTTTACAAACTGCTTTTAAGCTTTCAAGAGTTATAGACACTCCCAGTAGCCATTTCGAACAATTCGGAAGTACATATAGTGGGAAAAAATGAGTCTCCTTTTATCACTCCTCATTAATCCCCCTCCCTTCCTCCAGAGGAAGCCACTGTTAAAGCCTTTTCTTTGCATTTATAAATATATATTTCACATACCAACAATATTTAAAAAAACCAACAGGTTTTATATTTTAGGATTTGTTCTGTTTTGCTTTTTTCTACTTACTATATAAAATATTCTTTTATATTTATAAGCTCAGAAAAGTTATTTGTTCTGGTATTTATCTACCTACTTATTTATTCATTATAAAAATGTTCAGTGCACTTGTTTAAAAAAGAAAATTGAACAGTGCAGAAGGCTATAAAATGAAGAGTAAACTTGCCTTAGTCCGTTACCACTCTTTGCTCATTCCATACCTCAGGGGCAAACACTTGTAAACCATGCCGAGTTTTAATACTTTTACTGGTTATCCCCACAATTCTAAATTATTTCTTGATTTCCCCACATTAGATAGCATCTGTCAACTCCTCCACCCTCCCACCTCTTTTCTTTCTGTTGTTATGTTCAGTTATTTTAGTTACATTAATAACCTTATATAAAGTACTAAAATTTAGTCTTGCCCCATCCACCTTAGACAGCAACCATTGGTACCCTGCCGTGTGCTGTGTGGATGTTGGAACACCTACACTCTCCTTCCGCTCCTCCAAACTTCTCCCGGCTACACCATCCATCACTGTCAAAGTATGTGATATTTCCTTCTGGGCTTTAGCAGTTTCCATTTCTTCTGTGCAATGCCTCTGCTTTTGGCTTCCAGAAACTTTTTTTGAGATTTCTTGTGTGCTAATGACACCTATCTTGTTAATGTTGTCATAAACCAATTCTTTTTAGGATATCTTTGTTATTATCTCCGTGGGGCTTGGGGAGGTAGTAGAGATAAATGTATGAGCTTAGCCAGATATCTTGAACTGGGTTTTCTTGCTTTTTTTTGAATGCGATTATTTCTTTCAGATAAATTCATGAGCATTTCTTAATTCTGATCACCCATAAATGCAATGGTGTTTGTGATTTGAATTGTGTTGGAAAGAATTTAAGGATTTGGGAGGAAGTCAGTCAGATGATGATCTCTGTGCCATTGCTGCAACTTGTACTTTTTCCTGTTTGCCCTCTCTCCATCTCACTTCTTAGTAAGCAATTATAGCAAAGCTCTTCAATAAATAATGATGCTATTTTTGCTCTCCCATAAATCACTTTTACAAACTTTGGTAGCATGTTGTTCTTTATAAAAGACCTGAACTGGCTTTAATGAAAATATATTTACACTAAAATTAAAACTGTTTCAAGGATTTGAAATTGCTCGAATCACAAACTGTTGTCACGATTTGTTTCTATGTTCTATTCCCAAGTGGATGGTAAACTGCTTAAAGAATTATAAAGCACTTCTGAGGCTCCATCTTATTCATTTTTTTTAAAAAAAAATGTGTACCGAGCAGAGTGCACGTCATGTAGTTGGTGTTCCATTAGCTTTGCTGGACTCAAATGAACTGACCTTGGTGGTACCTGTCAATTCTCCATTGCAGACTCCTGGGCTCTGGGCTATGGGAATAGCATGGCTTTAACCATTTCTTCCCTAGGTGACTGTATGAAGGAGCCCTTAAGATGCCTGAGAAACTCCATTTTAATCATAGTTACATACGATTTCTCTTCCCTTTCTGTATGCCAATATTAAATGCACCAGGGAAACTGATTTCAATTACAGTGGATGCCTTACCCCTTCCACTTGATCACATTACACATACACACTTCCGTGGAGGATATCCAGTGTAATTCACAGGACTGGGGAGCACGAACAGGGTACCAATTACTTAAGAAGTGCTCATTAGGAATTATTAATAGAAAGCAAATATAATTACCACATGCCAATTGCATAGGAAATAAGAATGCTTTTCAACAAAGCCAGGCTTTTTTTATGTATCCCATATAGTTCCCACAGGATGTGTTTTTACCTGTTTTTTTTTTTACTCCACCAAATACTGAATACATACAGAAGATGAAGACTTAAGAAGTGAGAAACAGACTGTAAACCCCTTATTTGTCTCACTCCATTGTATCTCCAGCACCTCGCTGGGCACAAAGTAGATGTTCTAAATATACTTATTGGATCTTTTTAATACCTACAGTAGAAAGGAAGTTAATTTTATACAGTGTGGGCTTTTTCTCGCCATCACAAAAAAAAAAGCATTCAAAGGCTTGAAAATGCCAGGGTAGTATTTAAATTTATAAAAAGTTTTAGAGCTGAAAAATACTTTAGTGATTAACACCCTCCCCCTTCCAATTTCACAATGGATAAAATTAAGGCTCAGTGTGACAATGTGACTACAAAGCCAAAAAGCCGTTTTCTATGTTTATGTCCTACTCTTGCCACTTGTTGTAAGTGCCCTGTAGGCAAAGACCACGTCAAACATTCCTCATGTATCTGCCCTGAACCTCACACATATTCACCCCCAGTTAGGGTCCAAAAATGTTGTCTTCTGCACTTGCAATCGCAACATATATGGTGATTGGTTAATTGTTTTATTTTGTGCATAACTTTAGGAACTAATTAAACAACTATTTTGCAGATGAGTATAAAGAAAACAAAAGCTGTAGATTTTTTCTATAACTGTCATCTGGTGTGTTCAACCTGATTTAGATAAAGTTAACTTAGGGTTTTCTGTACTGCTTCCCCTAAGAGGCTTAATTTCCTTCTTAGGATTTAGTTGTGCTCTCTTAAAGCATAAGTATTAGAAATATTTTTGGAAAAAAGTCAGATTTTCCATAAATTACAGGCAAAACCCACAAGTTTTTTTGAATTATCAAATTTTCATATTTTCATTGCTTGTTAACATGCAGAAACATTCAGTAATGATGAAATAGTCCAGAAATGACCAAACCAGAGGCTGAGAAGAGTAAGGGCACCTAAGGGAGAAGACGGAAGCCATTTGTTCTGTTGGGCAACTGTCTGTTGGTGCTTAGGTCTCCCGCACACTGGAAGGAGCCTCATTTATCTTTGAGTCACCGAGGAAGTATACACAGGACAAAGAAGAAAATGCAAGCTGCTCCCATTTTTGCTTCGTCTCCTCTATCTACTCAGCCATATGGAGAAGTTGGCCAACAGTAACCTGATGTTGCGGATTCTCTGCGAAGCAGATAAATTCCATTTTTAATAAGGCGACCATGGTTATGACAGTGAATACGTAATGTAACATCAGGTGTCCTGAGTGCAATGAAGAAAAGGACAGCAAGGACAGGGGATACTGAGTGATGGGCAATAGGTGCTGTGCAGTGGGCGGGGTTTGTTGCTGGAAGGGGAGGAGCTTAGGACACCCAGTGATGTAGGGGCTCAGCGTGATGGAGCCTTCATCATTCAATCAGATCTGTAGCCTGATGAGGACAAGGCACACTCTGTTTACCAACACTGCTGAGCAAGCAGCAGCGGAGAGCACGTCTTTGTTTTCTGCAACACTGCCTTTGTGTGGAGCCAGAGGATGTGATTTACTACTTTTGTTATTACTATTACTATTGTTCTTACCTCTGTAGGCCTTGGTGATGACCTTCCTGCAGTTTCTAAATCTGATTCTAAAAGAAGCCACAGAAACTGACAGCTCAGAGGACATCTGGGAGGCATTGCTGCAGAATGGCTTAGAGAGGGGTCAGCTACTAGGATCTGCAGGCCCATCCAGCCCCGCTGTCTGTGTAGGGCCATGAGCTAAAAATTTTTATTTTTTGCAATTTTAAATGGCAATAAATAAGCAAATAAAAGACTATTTTGTGACATGCAAATAATATGAAATTCACATGTCAGCATTGATTCATAAAGTTTTACTGGAGCACAGCCATGCTCATTTTTAACATCCTGTCTTGGCTGTGTTTGTGCAGCAGCAGCAGAGTGAATAGTGGTGATGACACTAAGCCTAAACTATTTATGATTTGGCCCTATAAGAAAAACTCTGCTGACCCCTGGCTAAAAGTATGGATTGTGCTCAGCAAGGAACTGGGTATAACATTTATGGTATGTGCTGGGGAAAGAATACTATACAACCGTGAAAAAGAATTAAATAGCTCTCCATATGGATGATGTCTATGACATGTTAAGTAAAACAAACAAGAACAATTTGAATGCAATACATTTGGCTTCTCTAAATATTGCACTAGGATACATGTTCTATGAGTGCAGCCCTGGGTCTATTTTGCTCACTGTTGTATTCTCAGTACCTAGAATCTTATGACCCAGGGTACACTCTCAATAAATATTTGTTGAACTGGGTGCAGTGGAGTGTGCCTATAGTCCTAGCTACTTGGGAGGCTGAGGGAGGAGGATCGCTTAAGCCTAGGAGTTTGAGGCCAGCGAGACCCCATCTCTAAACAAACAAACAAATAAATACTTGTTGAATGAATGTAACACAACATCTAGGAAGTTACAAAATACTTATGAATTTGGCTTCCTAAAAATTATAAAAAGGCAAAAAATATATTTTTTGCATGGCAAAAACCACCATAAGCAAAGTTAACAGACTAAAGATATACCTCAAAAAAGTACTAAGAGACTATTCCTTAATGAGCTCCTACAAATCAATAAGATATCAATAGGCAATTCACAGACAAGTAACTTCAAATGGCCCCTTAAACGTATGAAAAGATGCCCAAGTTCATTCATAACAGAAAAGCAAATTAAATGAGATTTCCATCTCTCAACTAATGAGGACACATTGTACTGGTAGAATTGTAAATTGGTAGAATTTTCTAGGAAGTACAATTTGGCAATATTTAACCAAAATTTAAAGCGTATATACCCTTTGATCTAGTGATTCTAATTTCAGAAAGTTAGCCTATAGAAATATTCGCATTCAAAAGGATACAATTGCATGGTTATTTACTGAGGCACTGTTTACACTCCTCAAGTACTGGAAATAATTTAAATATACATCAATAGGAGAAATAAATTAAAGTGCAGCCTGCAAAATGCCACGCAGCTCTAGTAAAGAATGAGGCAGTTTTTCATATATAAATATGGGAGGATATTCCAATGATGTTAAGTGTAAAGAAGTATAAAAAGCACATGTAGAATAATACTATTTGTTTAAAAAAAAAACAAAAAAGGATTTATATGGAGTTTGTTGCAAAGACTATCTTTAGAAAAAATACAGAAGAAACCAACAGCAGTGGTTGGCTTTGAGATGGGGAACAGGAAAGAAGGGAGCTTCACTTTTACTTCATATGCTTTGGTCCTAATTATATCATTTTAAACAAATATAAATAATATTGAAATATGAATTGTCTGCAAATTGAGAAAAAAAATCAAACATACCTAGAAAAATCTGAAAAGAATATATACAAATAATTAACATTATAGGGACTTTTCACTTTCTGTAATGTTTAATAGTAGATAGTAGTAAAAAAATTAATCGTAATGAAGATACAAGAAAGCAAAAGTGAGCATGGGTTTTTATTCAAAGACACATGAGTAATAGGACTTACTGTGACAACAACTGAAATGATTGGTTGTTTAACGTATGTAATGTGACTTCATGTGTGACTTGATGCAAAGAGTGTAACTTACTATCTGATGTGCTCTGTTTCACCTTTCAGGAAGTCAAAAGCACTTGACCATAGATAAGTTACATTAAAATGGATAAAGGTACTTTCATCTGATCCTGATCCTGATCTAAATCTTTAGTACCACAAAAATTCAATAAAGTCACTAATGAGCTATTTCGGCTATCATTTTTGTTACATTTCTTAACAGTTGTTTTAGGAAATTTAAAAATATCTTTTCTGTTTAAGAAAAGTTGTTGGATTTCTTTTTCAGTCTATCAAAATACAAAATCAGCTCCTAAAAGAAAATCATGACAATCTCAGTATTGGTAGCTACTTTCTTAATGCACAGGACAGCCACTGTGTTTCCCTCGAAATGAGTGCCAGGCCCTTCCGGATTTTGAGTTGGGCCTGTTGTTTTGCATCCTCAAAGTTAATCAGTCTAAAGACCAAGACACAAGTCCTACATAGTGGCCTTTTGTTGTATTTTCCAGAAGCCAGTTGGGTTTGCTGCTAGCCCAGGTTTTGTCTATTTGAGGTCATTTCTGGTGTGGAAGACCAGGGTTCTGAGCTAATACTAGGATTGGAGTGAGAGCTGGGACGGCCCACTGAGTGTGCTGAGAATATCCTGGATGGAAATTTCTTTAGAGTGGATCCACCTCTGTTGTCCAATACAGTAGCCACTAGTCTTGAAATGTGGCTAATACAGATTGATATGAGCTGTAAGTGTATCATAAAATACATACCGGATTTTGAAGATTGGGGAAAAAAATAAAGAGTGAAATATTTCATCATGAGTGTTTTGTATTTGATTGATTGTTGAAAAATGATTTGGGGTGAACTGGGTTAAACAAAATACATTAATGAAATTAATTTCTTCTGTTTATTTTTACTTTTTCTATGTGGCCACTAGAAAATTAAACACTACATATGTGGTTTGCACTATATTTCTGTTAGTGCTAAGTTAGAGGGTTCCTACTCATCAACTCATGCAATCATTCATCCAACAATGATTTATAAGGAGATGGCTATGTGCCAGGCATCGGGCTGGGTCCAAGAGGCATCATGACAAATAATGGTCCCTGCCATCAAGGAGATTTCATTATAATGTAAGAGAAAGATGAGATGTGCTGAGACAGGTATGCACAGGGTGTTTGGGGAGCATTGGATGGGTAGTGTGTGGTGAGGCTGGGGCAGGGAACAGTTTTCTCAGAGTAGATAAAGTATAAACTGAGTGCTGGAAATTGACAGGCATCAACCAGATCTGGAGAAAAGGAAACATGAGGGGTAGGTGGTTCAGGCGCGGATAACTGCGTGCACAAGAGTGGGAGGCAGAGAGATGGCAGGCAGCTCCCTTCAGGGAGGAGCAAGTGGTCCTGCTGGAACATAGGAGGTGACTGAGGGACCATGGAGGTGGCAGGCAGGTCCAGATTGCAAGAAACCCTCCTTCCTTCCAGGTGTTTCCTGCTTCTGACCTTGGGTAATGCCACATGAGTATTCTGGACCACCCTTGCCCTAGTCTGATGCTGCCCCTTGATACCAGGCTGGAGGTTGCCTTTGGGAGCCAAAGAGAAAGGTGAATGAAGCAAGGGCTCTACCTGTGGAACCAGGACCTCCATCCATTGGGAAGGTGCATTCCTTGCTCATTTCAGTCACTGGCATGCTTTTGGTTACCAGTACTTTTTAGCAAATAAATTTTCAATTATGGGAAGATCACTATCTATATTGATAATCTACTTAAGGCTTAAGGTTACTACCCAAATGGAATTCTTTATCTGTACAAAGAATTCAGTGTTTGACCAATGCACTGCAATAAATACTGGAGTCAGAAATTTTTGTTTGACTATTTAATGAGTGACCTTAAAGTAATTAACATGCTGAGGCCTCTGTTCATTTTTTAATGAGGAGTTTCAACTCCATGATCTCTGGTTTTCTTTTAGTTTTAACTTCCACAGAGTCTGGTAAATGATATGCACACCAGTAAAGAATTATCTAAGTAGGAAAAGACCATGTACAGTAGCAAGAAGGCAAAAGTGGGATTTCATTTAGTTTAATGGTCCAAGTAAGGGCACTAATTACATATTTTGCAACAGTTATTCAAAGTGTTATATTTTATTGAATTAAGCTGTGTGAAACATCTAATTTTTTTCCCCCAAATCAGCAAAATTAGAGCAATAAGCACCCCTTGGACAGATTGTTCCTGATAACAATTTTTAAATCCACCAAAGATGATTAACTGCAGTTAAAACTTAAAAAGTGCAGGCACATCTCATTTCCTTGTGGTTCACTTTATTGTGCTGGGCAGATACTGCGTTTTTTTATAAGTTGAAAGTTTATGGCAGCCCGGAGCCAGGCAAGTCTATTTGAGCCATTTTTCTAACTCCTAACTTGGTGTCTCTGTCACATTTTGGTAATTCTCACAATATTTCAAACTTTTTCATTATTATTATGTCTGTAGTGGTGATCTGTAGATCAGTGAACTTTGATGTTACCATTGTAATTGTTTCGGGATACCATGAAACACACTCATTTAAGACAATGAACTTAATCAATAAGTTGTATATGTTCTGAATGCTTCACCAGTCTGGCCATTCACCCCCCTCTCCCTCTCCTTGGGCCTTCCTATTCCCTGAGACACAACAATATTGAAATTAGTCCAATTAATAACCCTATGATGGCCTCTAAGTGTTCAAGTGAAAGGAAGAGTCGGATGTGTCTCACTTTAAATCAAAAGCTAGACATGGTTAAGCTTAATGAGAAAGGCATGTCAAAGCCAAGCTAGGCTGAAATCTAGGCCTGATTTGCCAAATAGCCAAGTTGTGAATGTGAAGGAAAAGTTCTTGAAGGAAATACAAAGTGCTACTTCAGTGAACACACAAATGATAAGAAAGCAAAACAGCCTCATTGCTGATAGGGAGAAAGTTTGCGTGGTCTGGATGGAAGATCAAAGCAGCCACAGCATTCCCTTAAGCCAAAGGCTAATCCAGAGCAAGGACCTAACTCTCTTCAATTCTATGAAGGCTGAGAGAGGTGAGGAAGCTGCAGAAGAAAAACTGGAAGCTAGTGGAGGTTGGTTCATGGGGTTTAAAGAAAGAAGCCATCTCCATGACAAAAAAGTGCAAGGTAAAGCAGCAAGTGCTGATGTAGAAGCTGCAGCAAGTTATATAGAAGATCTAGCTAAGATCACAGATGAAGGTGGATACACTCCTAAAACAGTCTTCTATTGAAGAAGATGCCATGTAGGACTTTCATAGCTATAGAAAAGAAGCCAATGCCTGGCTTCAAAGCTTAAAAGGGCAGGCTGACTGTCTTATTAGGGGCGAATGCAGCTGATGACTTTAAATTGAAGCCAATACTCATTTACCATTCCAAAAATCCTAGGGCCCTTAAGAATTATTCTAAATCTACTCTGTCTGTGCTTGATAAATGGAACAACAAAGCCTGGATGGCAGCACATCTGTTTACAGCATGGTTTACTGAATATTTTAAGCACACTGTTGAGACCCACTGCTCAGAAGAAAAAGATTCCTTTCAAAATATTACTGCTCATTAACAATGCACCTAGTCACCCAAGATCTCTGATAGAGATGTACAAGATTAATGTTGTTTTCATGGCTGCTAACGCAATATCCATTCTGCAGGCAATGGATCAAGGTGTAATTTCAAATTTCAAGTCTTATTATTTAGGAAATGCATTTCATAAGGCTGTAGCTGTCATATTGATTCCTCTGATGGATCTGTCCAAAGTAAATTGAAAACCTCTGGAAAGGATTTATCACCTAGATGCCATTAAGAACATTCATGATTCATAAGAGAAGGTCAAAATATCAACATTAATAGGAGTTTAGAAGAAGTTTGTTCCAATCCCCACGGATGACTTTGAGGAATTCAAGAATTCGGTGGAGGAAGTAATTGCAGATGTGGTAGACACAGCAGGAGAAGTAAAATTAATAGTGGGGCCCGAAAGTATGATTGAATTGCTGCAATCTCATGATAAAGCTGCAATATCATGTGAAGTTACTTTTTATGGATGAGCAAAGAAAGTGGTTTCTTGAGATGGAATCTTCACTCCTAGTGAAGATGCTGTGAACATTGTTAAAGTGACAACAAAGGATTTAGACTATTGCATAAACTTAGTTGATAAAGCAGTGGCACGGTTTGGGAGGATTGACTCCAATTTTGAAAGAAGTGGATAAAATACTATCATGGGTAAAATACTATCAAACATCATTACATGCTGCAGAGAAATCTTTTGTAAAACGAAGACTCAATCAGTGTGGAAAACTTCATTGTTTTCTTATTTTAAGAAATTGCCACAGCCACCCCAACCTTCAGCAACCACCACCCTGATTAGTCAGCAGCCATCAACATTGGGGCAAGACCCTCCACCAGCAAAAAGATTGCAACGCGCTAAAGGCTCAGATAATCACTAGCATTTTTTTAGCAGTAAAGTATTTTTAAATTAAGATATGTTCATAATTTAGACATAATGCTATTGTACACAATAGGCTACAGTATAGTGTAAACAAACTTTTATATACACTGGGACACCAGAAAATTCATGTGACTTGCTTTATTGCAGTGGTCTGAAACTGAACCTGCAATATCTCTGAGGCATCCATGTGTTATATTTCAACAAACATGTGTTATAAAAATATTAAATAAGCTAACAAAACTAGCACAGGTTTAACTGAATAGATTTTCCGGTAGGTTTAGAGCCTTTTCCAGCACCAGCTGTCATCAGCTGTCATAGAGCTCCTATTTATGTGGAACATTCTAGATTCCATGCTGTAACACAGTGCAATGTGCTGGGAAATACTAAAACAGCATAGTAGAGAGCACCAGTTCTCAAAATTTTAGGTCTCTGGATGTCTTTATATTCTTACAAGTTATTATAGACCCCCCTAAAAGCTTTTATGTGGGTAATATCTATAAATATTAATCATCTAAGAAACTAAAGCTAACAAAACATTATAATGTTAATTTTAAAATTTATTTAAAAATACTAAAAACCATTTCATGTCAGCATACATAATGTAATGAAAATAGCAAAATTTTTCAAAACAAAAGATTTAGTGATAAATGTGTCATTAAAGAGATTTTTGCAAATCTCTTTCCTGTCTGGCTTCATAGAAGACAGCTGGATTCTCATATCTGCTTTTACATTCAACCTATTGTGATATCAGATGTCATGTGGCCTCTGGAAAACTCCTCTGTACGATTGAGGGAGGATGAGAGTCAAAGAGCCAAATAATGTCTCAGTATTATTGTGAAAACAGTTTTGAGTCACAGACTCCCTGGATAGTTTTCTGAGGAACCCCAGAGGCCATGGAACCACACTTTTGAGAACTTCTGACATACAGATTAGCTCAAAAGAATTTGTGGAAATGAGAGTTTGAACGAATATAGGTGAAACTTGTCAGTAAGTATGGGATTAGTAACAGCTCTGCAAAGTAATAAAAGGTGGCTGAGACACTGGCCCTGGGAACCAAGTGTGAATGAGTTGGGTGCAGATTTGAGGGGTAACAATTGCCCAGGTGGCAGTTGACACTAGAAACAAGGTAGCAGATGCAAAAATCCATCATCAAAGAGTTGTTTTCATGGGACCAGGAAACCATTTTCTTGAGAGCTAGGTTGTCAAAGGAGCACAGCACAGAGAAGCAGAGCCAATTGGGGAGGGACTTCAAGCAAGCCATTTGGAGTTTGCGGGAGATAGGAGACAACGTGCAGAGCTGGGAAGGGTTCTAGAAGATTCCTGATGCTCCACTGTAGAAATCATCCAGTCCATTGCTTTTCACACTTTCTACCACAACTCCTTTTTCAAAAGGCTAACATGAAGCCCTAACACACGCAGTATAGAAGAGTGTGTTGCTCTGGCTGGAGTAGGGAAGAGGAGGTCCGTGTGGCCTGGCTTACTTAATCTTCTTCCTGTCCCCACAGGGACCCAGCCAACCCTGAGGCATGGCCTCAGACCCCCGGACTTCCAGGAAGAGTGGAGAAAAACCACTGGTCTAACTGCAAACAACAGCAGAGTGGGGATAAATACCATGAGAGTCTGGTCCAAGTTTCCCTCTCCTGGGTTCATGTGTAGGGAGAAGGGGGATAGAAAGGGAGATGCCTACATGAGGTCGCCTCATAGTTAAAGGCTCTGGCTGGATCTGTGGCTGTGGGATTAGACCCGGGGGAGCACAGGACTGTCATACGCATGAACGTGAGGGCAACAGAGAGCAGAGGCTCAGCGGTGTAGCTCAGATTTTCAATCTTGGACCCTGGGTTGGCCATTGGCCACATGAGAACATTAGTGGAGTGAAGGATCCATAACAATTAATATTCATTGAGCACTTACTATACGCAAGGCATTCTGTTCAGCACTTTCCAAGAATGATCTTGTTTCGTCCTCACAAAACCTCTGTAAGATCTTTGTTACCTTTCACATTTTATGGACACAGAATTAGAGAAATTAAGTAACTAGAGCAAAGGGGCACAGGTCTCAGCAGTGGAGCCAGGCTTTCTGAAATTCTCAATGTAAAGCTAGTTATATAAAGTCTTTCAGACTTTACATAAATTTTAAAAATGTTGTCAAAAACATGCTAACAATGCTTTCAGAATGTCTTGGTCACTGTGGTAGTTTCTACCAATGGCCTATTCGTTGGCCAGTCCCCTTTCTTTCTTGCTAACAGAATCTCAATTTTATTCAGGCGTGTGGTGGCCATTTGTGTCAAGGGAGGTGTCCATTTGACCAGTATAAGCCCAGCATGGTGATTCCATCTCTTATCAGAAATAAGCACGCAAGGCAATTCTGGCCAGTGAGAGAGGAAGTGAAGTTTACTGGGACACTGTTATATGTGCCTGCTGATAAAGAGAAACATGGGAAGACACAGCACCTTCTCTGACTTCCTGTAGTCACGGCTACATGTGATACCCGGATCTGTGGCAGCCATCTTGTGAGCATGAGAGGAGTCGATCTGACAAGGCAGAACTAAGAGGAGGCAAAGCTTTTGTTGTTAAGCTGCTGAATTAATGAATCCCAGAACAGCCCTATCTCTGTACTTCTTAAGTGACAATACATTTTTCTTATTTATTAGAAATGTATTAGACCATTTTTGAGTCTCTTATTATTTGCAGCTCAAAGCATCCTAAACAAATTGTTACTTATACTGCCCTATTTGGAGAGGTAGCTGATAAAGCAATACCTTAAATGTACAGTTGCTTTGCTCTGGCAAGGCTTCTCTTAGAAAATATAAACTCAATGAGGACTTCTTTTCTGCTTGTCTGGCACAGTTATACCTGCTGAAAAATGAATAGCCATTTGCAGAGCAATGTTAAGAGGCTACATGATGCCCCTGCAAATATTCACTTCTTTAGGCTATTGTTTATGTTCCACTATGGGTGAAAACTGCCTATATGCATTTTTGGTATTTCTAAGTCCAGAAATCTGCATCTATTATACACATAAGATATAGCATTTTATCATGTGCTCAATAGATTTTGGCTAGGTCCCACGTTGTATCTCTTGCAGGGATGAATTTTAAAAGCAAACTGATGACTTAAAAAAAAAAAAAAGATTTCCACGTCTAATAGTCCTCATGGTAAACTCCAAATCATAGCTGGTTTGTTTGATAGACCACGAGTGCTAATTATTTATTATCTACACTAAGGGAAATATAAAGATCAGTGGTTCAGATTTGATAATGTATATGAAACTACTTTCAAAAACCAAATTATTTTCAATATCTTTTACTCATCTTTTAAGGATTATTTTATCCTCTTTCAGAAAGGGTAACTGAAGATGAAAGATAAAGTATATTACTCAAGGTCTCTCAGCCGGTAACAAAGAGGCCTGAGCTGGAGTTTGGAATTGAACCCCAAGCCCAGCTGACGGTGGAGCCCAGACACATCCCAAACTCTGTTCAAGGTGCTGGAATTCCCTGTGGCCTTCACAAGGGCCACCTTCCTGCAGAAATTGTAAGAAGTAGCGAACTGCTCAGAAAGTGTGCAGAAGGAGACAGTGGAAGCCAAGGACCTCCATCATCTACATACACAGTAGTTAGCTACACAAATTCTCTAGTTACCCTAACTTCCTGTTGAAAGCAATCAAACAAAAATCCTGGGACAATGAATTATTTTTAACATTAGAGCATAAAATCATGCATTTACATGGTAACCATAACTGCTGCTTACTTTGTTAGTCTAGTGGCAGCTTGTGGCATCTCTGCATATTCATAAAAGTCTTTACCACGTCTAATAATGCCCCATACAGAGCCTTGTTCACTACATAGTAAGAACACAAATGATGAGAATTAAGTTCTCAGTTCCCATCTCTTAAGAGTGGAGTTGTCTAATTCTTAAAAACCATTCTTTAAAAAAAATAAATCCCTTATAATATAAAAAACTTACAAACAGCATTTTTTTCTGTGCTGGAAACATAATTTAAATAATCCTTCAAAACTATTTGCTTCTCCTGCAGTACAGTGTTTGAAGATGCCTAGGAAATGGCAACATAAACTTTGCTGAGAAAAACATGGAAAAGATAAAAACTCAGATTCCACAGTTACCTTGGGATTGTCCATTTACAAAAGTCCCATGGCCACCACGACCGAGATGTAATGACTTTGGGCCTGTCATTCCAGGCCTTCCAGTCTCTAGCTCTCTCCCTAATGTCCCTTCAGGACTTTCTACCTGACGTGCTTACTCGCCTCTGTTCACACCAGCCTCCTAGACAAATTCATGTCCATCCGACATGAACCCCGTTTGTTCTTGACCTTATCCACTCCAAAGAACTTGACTTCTGTCCACTTCAGCAACCCACCCCCTCGGCCACACCCTTAACTTTGTCTTCACTTAGAACTGCTCCAGCTCCAAAAGCTTAACATTATTATAACCTCCTATTTTCTACTTTTCTCATGTCTCTGGAGGCAGCTGATGCAATGGTGGGGGAAAGGAAAGGTTTTAGAAGCAGAGAGATCTGGGTTTAAATATTGGCTCTGCCCCTTGTTGGCTGTGTGACCTCAGGCAAATGACTTTTTGTTTCTGAGCCTTATGTTCTTAATCTGTGACAGAGGATTTTGCAGGATTGTAACGTAGGTTACATCGGACTGAAAGCACCGAGCAACACAGTGGATGTTCAGCGAAGCCAGTTTCTCCCCTCTCCTCCACGCTTCCTCATAATTACAAATTTTATTCTTAGATCTAAAACAGAATGCTGGTCTTTCCAGTCTCTCATCCCCCTCTGGGCTTCAAGGACAGTCATTTCATTCCTCCTGATGTTCCGCCACATGGTCTGGGTTAACACCAACCCTGGAACACAACGCAACACTTCCATGCTTTGCTCTTGCTCTTAGACTGTGCAGAGCACTTAGCTGGGCCAGGGAGGCCCTGGGCATTTCTGTTTTTGAAGCTTCTTATGGAGGAGAAAAAAGAGGGAAGAGGAGGAGGAGGAGGAGGAGGAGGAGGAGGAGGAGGAGGAGGAGGAGGGGGAGGAGGAGGAGAAGAACACTTGGCCATCTAGTTTCCTTCGAAGTTAGGCGTCATCATGGTCAATGGGATGTAATAGGGAGGGGCCTGTGCAAGTCATGGGCACTGTTCTTCCTTCCTCCTTCTTGTTGGTGGCAGGCAGATGGAGGGGCTGGACCTCCACAAGGTGGGTTTGGGATGGGAAGTTGTGCACAGCGGGGAAATCACAGAGAAGAGGCCTAGGTGCCCAGCACTGTGACACTATCACCTACCTTGGGCTCATCACTGCTGGACTTCTTGGGCTTCCATCTACTTTCATTAGACCCCATTAAAGTTCCAAGTTCTATATTTAATAAGGCAAGACTTTAGCATTAAAAATGTAAAACACCAGGAAAACTCAGTGTGTAACAACTCACCTGCTGAATCAACTAGAAAAAAAATTAAAAGAAAAGAAAAAGAAAAAGAAAAAAAAACAAGGCTGGGCACGGTGGCTCACGCCTGTAATCCTAGCACTCTGGGAGGCTGAAGCGGGTGGATCATTTGAGCTCAGGAGTTCGAGACCAGCCTGAGCAAGAGAAAGACCCCGTCTCTACTAAAAAAAAATAGAAAGAAACTAACTGGACAACTAAAAATATATAGAAAAAATTATCCAGGCATGGTGGCGCATGACTGTAGTCCCAGCTACTCGGGAGGCTGAGGCAGGAGGATTGCTTGAGCCCAGGAGTTTGAGGTTGCTGTGAGCTAGGCTGATGCCACGGCATTCACTCTAGCCTGGGCAACAGGCTCGGAAAAGAAAAACAAAAAAACAAAAAAACACCAAACTGATGCTTTGGATTCAGTTAGATTTACATATTTACACTTGGACTCCACTTTGCCCGTAGGAGTTGAGTGACCTTGACCAAGATGCTTTACCATCTTTACTATCAGTTTCTTCTGAAAAATGGAGATAATATCCAATTTATAAGGTTTTTCCGAGGATTAAATCAATGTGCCAAGCACATAGTAATAGCTTTCTAAATGAAGGGTAGCCATTGCTATTGTTGTTTCTATTGTTATTATTCTTTGTAATGGTTGTTTTAAACCTTCTACTCTCTTCAAGCCTTGAGCTCCATCTCTGTTTATCTGAAAGATGTTAGGTGGGACTGTTGATGAAAGAGTTTTTAAAATCACAACTAGCTCTTCCTTTTTTCTTTCCCATCAACTTTTCTTCTTGAAAAATTTGGTTGGAACACCATCAGAGCAGAGCCAAGTAGGCATCTGGGCCTGCCTGGAGGAAGCTGTCATGGCCAAGAGCAAGGCACTGGTGTCTCAGTGGGTACAGATAATATATGTGTAGGAGGGCTGCTTGTTGTAGGCATAGGAGCCCCCAAGGGTGGCCTCCATGAGGAAGGGGCAGATTGGCACAGGTTGTCGGAACCCAAGCAGATTGATGAGGACACTGCCAGAGAGGGGATGCCTGAGATGGATGTTAGAGCCAAGATGAGGGCAGGAAGGCACCTCACAAAGGAGTGGCCTGGTGCGGGCTGTCAGAGCCTGAGAAAGGTGATGAGGATGTCCATGCAGGAGGCGGGGAACTGCCTTGAGGTGTGGAAACTGAGAGGAGGGCATCACGCAGGAAGGGGCAGCAGTGGTGATAGGATATTGATTACATACAGAGGACTGAGCAAATGTGTAAATATATTAAGGATAATAGGAGTTGAGTCTCACTGTCAAAGAAGGGAGTTAACAAAAAGGGAGGAGAGATAACTACCCTGTGATGAGGGACTGGAATTGGAGGTACTGATATGACCTCAAGTTTTTCAATATAAGTAGATAGAGAAACAAATAGAGATACTAATGCATGTGTGTATGTACATATATGTTTTATAATTCTTTCCACTGAGAGGGTCTGGGAGCAACAATACATCAGTAGCAATAAGCACACCTAGCTCTAAGATCTTGGCTTCCAAATACTATTCTCCAGTGCAAGACACCAGGACTCCTTGGAGAAATGGTTGGTTTCAAGGCTGATTCTAAGACACTACACTAATTTGGTTTCTGCCTGTATGCATTCTGTACATTTCATAGGAATGGAATCATACAATATATGGCCTTTTGTGTATGGTTTTTTCCAGTTAACATGGCTCCAAGGTTCATCATATTGTAGCATGTATCAGAAATTTATTTGTTTTCATGGCTGAATAATATTCCAATATATGAATATATTGTGCTCTGTTATCCACTTATTAGCTGATGGACATTTAGATAGTTTTCTCTGTTTGACTATTATGAATAATGCTGGAATGAACATGCATGTACAAGTTTTTGGGTGGATATATGTTTTCAATTTTCTTGAGCATATACCTAGGAGTGGAAATGTTGGGTCACATGGTAATGCTATGTTTAACTTTTTGTGGAACTGCCAACCTGCTTTACAAAGCATCTTCACCATCTGACATTCCCATCAGCAGTGTTTGAGGTTCCAGTTTTTCCATATTCTCACCAACACTTATTATTGTCTGTATTTTTAATTGTAGCCATTCAGTGGGTATGAAGTTATATCTTATTTTGGTTTTGATTTGCATTTCTCTAATGACTAATAAGGTTGAGCACCTTTTTATGTGCTTATCGGCCATTGGTATATGTTTTTTTGAGACATGTCTATTCAAATTCTTTTTCCATTTTACACAGGTTTATTTGTCTTTTTATTGTTGAGTTGTAAGAGTTCTTTATATATTCTGGATACTAGTCTTTTATATTATGATTTATGAATAATTTCTCCTATTTTGTGAATTGTTTTTTCACTTTCTTCATAAGGTCTTCTGTAGCAAAAAAGTTCTTAATTTATATCAAGTCCAATTGTTCTATTTTTTCTTTTGTTACTTGTGCTTTTGATGTCATATGTATGAAACTATTGACAAATCCAAAGTCAAAAAAATTTAGCTCTATACGTTGTTCTAAGAGTTTTACTGTTTTAGCTCTTAGACTTAGTTGTAAGAGTTAATTTTTGTATGCGGTATTACTAATTTTGTATATGGTATTATGCATGATGTCTTTTATTTTATTTTCTTGTCATGTTCTTTTGCATGTGGATATCCAGTTGTTCCAGCAGCATTTGTTGAAAAGTCTATTCCTTCCCCATTGAATTGTTTTGGTGTTCTTTTAGAAATTCTATTGCTCATAAATGTAAAGGTTTACTTCTGGACTCTCAATTCTATTCCATTGATCTATTTGTCTATTCTTATGTCAGTACCACATCTCTATGTCTATCCTTATGATTACTGGAGCCTTGCATTAAGTTTTGAAATTGAGGGAAATGTGAGTCTTCCAACTTCTTTTTCAAGATTGTCTGCAACAAAGGCATCTGTGATTTTGATAGAGATTGCATTGAATCTCCAGACCAATTTGGGGAGCATTGCCATCTTAACAATATTATGGCTTCTAATCCATGACCATAGGATATCTTTCCATTTAATTAATTAATTAATTAATTTATTTATTTTTTGAGACAGAGTCTCACTCTGTTGCCTGGGCTAGAGTGCCATGGCATCAGCCGAGCTCACAGCAACCTCAAACTCCTGGGCTCAAGCAATCCTCCTGTCTCAGCCTCCCCAGTAGCTGGGACTACAGGCATGCGCCACCATGCCCGGCTAATTTTTCCTATATATGTTTTTAGCTGTCCAGATAATTTCTTTCTATTTTTAGTAGAGATGGGATTTCGCTCGTGCTCAGGCTGGTCTTGAACTCCTGAGCCCAAACAATTCGCCTGCCTCGGCCTCCCAGAGTGCTAGGATTACCGGCATGAGCCACTGTGCCTGGTCTTTCCATTTATTTAGTTCTTTAATTTTCTTCAACATGATTTGTAATTTTCAGTTTACAAGTTGTATTTTCTTTGTTAAATTTATTCCTAGATCTTTTGGTCTTTTTGATGCAATTGTAAATGGAATTGTTTTCCTAATTTCATTTTTGTATTGTTCATTACTAGTGTATACAATTGCTTCTTAATATTGATCTTGAACCATGCAATCTTGCAGAACTTATTTGTTTTGATAGTTTTTGGTGAGTTCCTTAGTATTTTCTATGTTAAAAAATTATGTCATGGTGAATATAGTTTTACTTCTCCCTTTCCAATATGGATGCCTTTATTTCATTTTCTTGGCTAATTGCCTTTGCCAGAACCTCCAGCACAGTGTTGAATAAAATAGAAGTGATTAGAACATTCTTGTTTTGTACTGACTGTAGGGGGAAAGCATCCAGTCTTTCACCATTAAGTATGTTAGTTGTGGGTCTTCACAGATATCTTTTTATTGGGTTGAGGGAGTTGTTTAGCGTTTTTATCATGAAAGGTGTTAAAATTTGCCAAATGATTTTTCTGTGTCAATTGAGATGATCATATGATTTTTGTCTTTTATTCTATTAGTATGACGTACTATATGTTAAACCAACCTTACATTCTTGGAAAACATTTCACTTGATCATGGTTTTATATGTTGCTGGATTTATATATTGGGAGAGCAGAGCAGTCCACGCACAGGGAAGGCTTGGTAGACAGCGCCCACCCTCCACTCACTGCCCCTTCATTATTCCTTGTTGTATTTTATGCATCAGTCCCCAAATGTCCAAATGTATAATTAGTCACGTCCTATGTCTTACTGTGCACAGTGTTGCTGCACCAACTTTATATTGAATTCAGTATATTTGATTATTTTGAAGAAGGAAATCCATGGGCAAGAAGTGTGCTATATCCCTTTTGCAAGGTCTGATTTGATCAGAAAGCTTTGCTGTCCCAAGCCAATTGTTTCTGATGTTAAAGTTAGCAATCATTTACATAAAAATACAACAACAATAACATTTAATGCCTTTCATCAAACTGGATTGTAAACACTAATTAGTTATACTTCATCGTAGTCTGGTGGGGCTCAGTAAATTATGGTGCTTGTGTTATAGATATTGAAACAGAGACAAGAGATTAGTGGCACTTGCCCAAGGCTGCAAAGGACGGTGTCAAAATTGGGGTTATAACTCTTGTGCCCTGTCCACTAGACCTCTCTGGATTTATAGGATAAAATTTTAAAGTAGGTCTGACACTTCATATAATGCAATGAAAAAGTCTTGCCACGTCAGCCATTGTATTTTGTATGATACGTTTAAGTAAAAAATCCCTAAGCATTAAATATTTAAGAAAAAATTTAATGAAAAGAGTAAACATCTCAAGTGCCTGGCATGAAGGCATCCTGGCCTAATTCTCTCTAATGGGCTGTGATTTTAAAATGAATTCAGTTCCTTCCTCTCTGGTACAGCACACTACCATGCTGGGTAAATTAGGCCAATGGGTTGAAGCAAAAGCCTTCTTAAGCACCAAGTTCAGCCTTCAGGAGGTTAATGAGGCCATATTATGGGCCATCATATCTAAAAGTAGTGTCTCAACAACAGTTCAAGGGACAGGGATGCCTTGCTGTAAAGTTCTTTGCTCTTTAAAATTCTGATAATAATTTACTTTTAAAATAATTGATTTTTCTCCTATTAAAGATTATTTCTCAAAATGGTATGGAAGCCTTGACTTTGAGCTCTAGATGTGGTAGTTTGGATTGACTCCAATGCTCTGATTGTTAACATGCCTCCCCATCTAACCACCAACAGGATTTTCTATTTTCTCAATGGCTAAATCTACAGCTGTCAATTTCTAGAAAGAGCCTTCAGAATATGATTTTTATAAGCATAAAATCAGTTGTATTTCATTTGGGATAGTTCACTTAAATTCCACAGGCTCGAATGATAAACTTCTAAAATGGTTTTGCCAAAAGCAAGCTCAATTTCTGCCATAAAACACATAAAGTGTGTGAACTTACTAAATTTGGTCTGTGATCTGCAAAATGGGGATATTTGCACTATACCCACCTCGTGAGTATTTTATCTGCTGAACACTTAACAACTTATTCAAAAATGCTTCATTCAAGAATTTGTTTTGAGAAGCTAAGAGAGTGAGGCATAATCTCATCATATTTTTGAGAATAAACAAAAGATATGTGTCTATCTGTGGTGTCTGTCTTATAATCTTATATTAATATATAAGTTAGTATAATTTTGCACTGGCAAGTGTCAGGTAAGGGAGGGTGTCATATTAATAGATCACAGATGATCATGAGTTCTTTACAATTCTTCTTATTGAGAGGTAGAGTCTATTTTTCCTCCCCTTGAATCTGGCCTGGACCTGTGACTTGCTTTGACTGAAAGAATACTGCAGAAGCTGCATGACTTCCGAAGCTAGATCATAAAAAGTCTTGTTATTTCCATCTGGGTTTCTTGACTCTTTTGTTCATGGGATGGTCCTTCTCAGAACTCAGCTGCAGTGCTGTAAGAAGCCCACGCTATAGGAGTGGCCATATAGAGGCGCCCTGGTAGCGAGGCCTCGCTGGACTACCTGCCCTGGGAGGGAGCCATCTTGGATGTCCCAGCCCAGTGGAGCCCCCAGTTGACTGCAGCCTGCCCAGAGCCTCAGCCGGCATCACACAGAGAAGGACCAGCCACTCAACCCTCAGAATCGTGAGCGATAACAAATTGACTTTTGAAGGTATTAAGTTTTGAGGTGGTTTGTTACATAGCAGTAGATAACCAAAACAGGAGGGGAAGGAAGAATAATGTTTAGAATGGGTATAAATAACAAAAAATGCAGATTCTAACATCATCTTTTATGTGGGCCCATGTATTATATTCTCACTTGATTCCCTTAAAGAGATAAATACTCATTAATTCCTATTATAGACTAAATATTTGCATTCTCCCCCTGCCTAAAATTCATATGTTGAAATCTAATCCCCATTGTGATGGTATTTGGAAGTAGGGAGCTGATTAGGTCATGAGGGTGGAACCCTCATGAATGGGATTAGTGTCTTTATATATTTATTTATTTATTTTTGAGACAGAGTCTCGTTCTGTTGCCTAGAGTGCTGTGGGCTAAAGTGCTGGGCATCAGCTTAGCTCACAGCAACCTCAAACTCCTGGACTCAAGCGATCCTCCTGCCTCTCAGCCTCCCAAGTAGCTGGGGCTATAGGCATGTGCCACCATGCCCAGCTAATTTTTTCTATTTTTAGTAGAAACGGAGTCTTGCTCTTGTTCAGGCTGGTCTTGAACTCCTGACTTCAAGGGATCCTCCCACCTCAGCTTCCCAGGGTGCTAGGATTACAGGCGTGAGCCACCACTCCTGGCCTAGGATTAGTGTCTTTATAAAAGAGATTCCAGAGAACTCTCTTGCTCCTTCTGCCACGTAGGGATACAGCAGAAAGACGGCAGACTATGAACCTGGACTTGGGCCCTCACCAGACACTGAATCTGCAGGTGCCTTCATCTTAGACTTCCCAGCCTCTTGAACTGTGAGAAATAAAATTCTGTTGTTTATAAGCCACTTGGTCTATGATATTCTGTTACAGTAGTCCGAATGGACTAAGACAATTCCTCACCCCTACCTTTGCTTACGTTGTGCTCCTGGTCTGGAATCCCCCTCTGCCCTTTATGCCTATCCAAATCTTAACTACCTCTTAAGGCACAACTCAGGCTTCATCTCCAAAGAAGACCTTCCCCATTCACTCTAGTCCTCAGCATCTTCTTTCTTTCTGACCCATTCAAGTATTCATCATTTGGACCACTCATTTGATCCTTTTTTTTTTTTGAAAAAACAGCCTTACTGTGGTATACTCAACAAACAACTATTTCTGTTTAAAGTATACAATTTGATAAGTTTTGCCATATGTATATACTTCTGAAACCATCACCACAATCAAGATAATGAGCATATCTGTCACCCCCCAAAGTTTCCTCATGCCCTTTTTTAATCTCATCTTCACACTCATTGACCCACCCCTTCCCCAGGCAATCACCATTCTGTTTTCTGTCACTATAAATTAATTTGCATTTTCTAAAGATTATATAAGTGAAGTCATACAGGACATAACTTTTTTGACCTGACTTCTTTCACTCAGCTTAATTGTTTTGAAACTCATGCACATTGTTATATCAATCATTCACTGATATGTATACATATATTTGCTGAGTAGCTTTCCATTGTATAGAAATATCAAAATTTGTTTATGCATTCACCTGGTGATGGCCAGTTGAGTTATTTTCTGTTGGGGGCTTTAATAACTATAATGGCTATGAACATTCATGTACAAGTCTTTGGATGGATATTTACTTTGTTTTCTCTTTGGTAAATACTTAGGAAGGGAATGGCTGGATCATACAGTTAGGTATATGTTTAACTTTTCAAGAAATTGCCGAACTATTTTCCAAAATGGTTGTACCATATTAAATTCCCACGAGCATTTTATGAGTTCCAGTACCTTTGCAACATTGCCAAAACTTGATATGATCAGTCTTTTAAATTTTAATCATTGTAATAAGTATAAAGTGGTATCTGATTGAGGTTTTAATTTATATTTCCCTAATGATGAATGTTATTTAGCATCTTTTTATGTGCTTATTTGCCACCTGCATATCTTCTTTGGTGAAGTATTTGTTCAGACTTTTTTTTTCCATTTTTTTGTTGTTTGTTTCCCTATTATTGAGTTTGGAGAGCTCTTTATATATTCTGAAAACATGGACTTTATCAGATATATGCTTTGCAAATATTACCTTCCAGTCTGTGGATAGTTTTTAACATCTCTTAACTGTTATTTTGAAGAGTGGAAGTTTTAAATCTTTTTCAAGTTTATTTTTTTAATTTGTTCTTTTTTGCCTAACCTAAGGTCACATTGATTTTTTCCAGTTTTTTTTTCCTAGAAGTTTTATAGTTTTTGGTTTCTTACTTAGGTGTATAGTCCATTTTAAGTTAGTTTTTGTATATAATGTGAGGTATAGCTCAAAGTTAATTTTTTTGCTTGTGAATATATAATTTTAAATTCTGTTTGTTGAAAACACTATCTTTTCTCCAGCAGCCTTTGTACTTTTGTCAACAATCAGTTGCACATGCATCTGTGGGTCTACTTCTGGACCGCCACCCCCCCCCACCCCCTGCCCCGCCATCATTCTTATCTTTGTTCTTCTGTAGTTAGCATGTCTTTTTTCTCTGGTTGCTTTTAAGATTTTCTCTTTATAACTGATTATGAGCAATTTGATTAAGATATGTCTTGGTAGTGTTTTGTTTATGTTTTTTGCCTTTGGGATTTCTTGATCTTGGATCTGTGAGTTTGTGGTTTTCATCAAATTTGCAACATTTTTGGCCATTATTTCTTCAAACATTATTTTTCTATTCTCTGGCTCTCTTTCTTCCTCTTTGGGAACTCCAGTTAAAGGTATATTAGGTTGCTTGAAGTTGTCCCATACCTCACTGGTGAATTTTTCATTTTTTTTAAATGAATTTTTCTCTCTGTGTTATCTTTTGGATAATTTCTGTTGTTATGTCTTCAAGGTCACTAGTCTTTTCTTCTGAAATGTCCAATCTGCCATTAATCCCATCCAGTATATTTTTTTTTAAATCTCAAACATTGTAATTTTCATATCTAGAAGTTTGATTTGTCTCACTTAACTTTTTGGATATGTGGAATACAGTTACAATAACTGTTTTAGTGCCCTTATCTGCTAATTTAACATCTGTGTTAGTTCTGGGTTGGTTTTGATTGATTGACTATTCTCCTCATTATGGGTCATGTTTTTCTGCTCTTTTGCATGCCTGGATGCCAGATATTGTGAATTTTACTTTCTTGGGTGCTGAAGACTTTTGTGTTTCTATAAATATTCTTAAGCTTTGCTCTGGGATGCAGTTAAGTTACTTGGAAACAGTTTGATCTGTTTGGGTTTTGCTTTTATGATTTATTAGATGGCGCTGAAGCAGGGCTCAGGCTAAATTATTCACCACTGCTGAGGCAAGACTCTCCTTAGTAATCTACCTGGTGCCCTGTAAATCATGAGTTTTTCCAATCTGGCTGGTAGGAACAGGCACTATCCCAGCCCTTTGTGAGCACTTGGCACCATTCTCTCTTATCCTTGTGAATGATCTTTCTCCAGTCTTGGCTAGTTTCCTCACATGCATGTGCTGATCATATTCTGCTCAATACTGCGGGGGACCCAATGCAGATCTCAGGAGTTCTCTCTGTGCAGCTGTTTCCTCTTTGCTACTCTGTCTTGCAAACTCTGGCAGCCTTGGTGTCCTTGGACTCCTGGTTTATCTCCTCAACTCACGGAGTCCACCAGGCTCTCTTTGGGGTCCCTATCTGTTGTGGCCTGAATTGTGTCCCTCCCAAAAGGGACACACATTACTTCAGAATGTGACCTTATTTGGAAATAGGGTCTTTACAGGAGGTAATTAAATTAAAATGAAGTTATCAGAATGAGCCCTAACACAGTATGACTGGTGTATTTATAAAAAGAGGAAACTTGCAAAGAGAAACTTACAGAGGGAAGACCATGCGAAAACACAGGGGAAAGATGCCATCTACAAGCCTGAAAAGATGCCTGAGGTCACCAGAAGCCAGGACAGAGGCACAGAAGGAACCAACCCTGCCACACTTTGATTTCAGACTTCTAGCCTTCAGAACTGTGGCCAATAAATTTCTGTTGTTTAAGCCACCCAGTCTGTGGTACTTTCTTTATGGCAGCCTTAGCAAACTCATACATCCTCCTTGCACTGTAGCCTGGAAACTCCTTTCAGGCATTAAGCTGGAGCGATCATAGGGCTCACCCCATGTGTTTCCCATCTCTCATTCCTTTGTCGTCTGATGGCTAGAGTCTTAAAAATCAGTGTTTTTTTTTTTTTTTTTTTTTTTTTGTTGTTGTTGTTGTTGTTTTAGGTGGAAGGGTAAATGTACTCCTGTCACTCCTTCTTGTCTGGAAGCAGAAGTCCTCACTTATTGGATTCCCAATTGCATGGTGTCCAGTATCACTGTTTAACGCTCTGGTTTTCATGTTTTGGCTTGCCAGTGGGATTACAAACTTTGAGATCAGAGATCCTTGCATTGACCCCAGTGTCCAGGCTAGTGTCCTGCACACAGTCGGAGTGCAACACATATCTGAGCTAAACAGCGTATTTTTGGTTCTTCGGACTCAGCACACTGAGGATTGACTCATGATGAAAAATCAATGGATGTGAAATTTCTTATTCCACTTGATATTTTTAGTGTGTGAAAAATAGCCTGAAACTAAAATATTTTTGTTCCTATCTTGTTTTCAAAGAAGTGACACTCCGACTATTTCCTTTTTAAATTAACAGTCACGTACATTACAGCACTGAGCCGTGGAAAAAAATTCTTGGGCCCAAACCACCCAGGCTGTGAAGTGAAATGAACAGCCTGTCACTGCTCATCTGGATTTCCTGTCCATCGTTTTTGTTTGTCTCTCAGCTCTTTTCAAAGAAGGATGTAACACTATTTGGTACCCAGTCTTTCCTGACAGGGGTGTGAAACGAATAGGAGAGAATCACATTTTTTGGTTTGATTCTGGCGATTCAAATTAACTCAGGTTTTTTTTTTTTTTTAATTGTACTGCTAAAAGAAAGTGGTCACTGAGAGCTAAAACATACGTGAGAAACTCTGGTCCAAGATTTTCCAAGTCTAGGCTTTTTGAATTGTAAAGTTATAGACTCGTGGCTTTAATGTATCATTTATAAGGCGAGCATTTTTGTCCTGCTTTGAACAAAGAGAGAAGAGTCTCTTTCATATGACCAAACTGCTGATGAAATGTGCTAATAACAATTTTATACATTCATTCAACAATCATCAAGCCTGTCCTTACCTCAGGGCCTTTGCACATACAGTTTCCTCTGTATGCTCTTCTGAAGAGCATGCTCTTATTCCTCTGAACTGCTCTTCTCCCAGGTCTCAACATGGCTCACTCCCTCATTTCATCCAGGCCTATACTCAAGTGTCACCTTCTCAGCCTGGACTTCCCTGCCCATCCTATCTAACAGAGCCCTGCAGCCCCACAATCCCTTTCCCATGTGACTTTCTTTTCATTTATTTTCTTCCTATGGTTTCTTTTCTTTTTTTTTTTTTTTTGTTGAGACAGAGTCTCGCTCTGTTGCTTGGGCTAGAGTACAGTGGCGTCAGCCTAGCTCACAGCAACCTCAAACTCCTGGGCTCAGGCAATCCTCCTGCCTCAGCCTCCCTCCCGAGTAGCTGGGACTACAGGTGTGTGCCACCATGCCTGGCTAATTTTTTCTATTTTTAGTTGTCTGGCTAATTTCTTTTTATTTTTAGTAGAGATGGGGTCTTGCTCTTTCTCAGGCTGTTCTCCGACTCCTGACCTCAAGCAATCCTCTTGCCTCGACCTTCCAGAGTGCTAGGATTACAGGCACGAGTCACTGCGTCCGGCCTCCTATAATTTATCATTCACCAACTGACAGTCTAAAAAAAAGCTATATATACACATATGTTTATCCAACACACATGCATTTATTTGTTGTCCATCCTCTTCCCCCACTAAAGCATCTACTCCATGGGAATAGAAACTTTCTGCTCTAGTCTAGCATCCACATCAGTGCCCAGCACACAGTATGCATCCAGTTAATATTTGTTGAACAAATGAACAAATATTTGTTTATTTCCGATTCTGGGCAAAGGCGCTAGAGGGAGGAACTACAGTGTGAATCACCCCAGTCCCTAATTCTAAGGAGTTCACCTTCTAATAGAAAGACAAACACAAAAATCTAGGACTATGCTCCAAAGCAAAAGAATGGACTAAATAACATATTTGGAAAGCACCAAAGAAGGAGTGGTGGGGAGAGGCTGAGGGGTTTTGAAATGAGCCTTGGTGCACACGTGTGACGGGCAGAGAGGGGCAGGAAGGACGAGCCACCCAGCCTGAAGGCGCAGAGAGAGCAGAAGTTTGGAACCCTAGAGCTGACAGAATGTTTTTGATGTGGGAGGAGACCCACGTGGGTTTGTGAAGATGTAGCAGGAGATGAGGCAAGAATGGAAGTTTTGGGCCTGATCTTGGAAGGCCGTGAGGCCAGCATTTGGAATTTATCTTAAAGGATTTAAGTAAGGTAGCATTTTGAAACCATCTTTAGCTAATCAATCTCCTATCCAGGAAACGTGGATGTTTAATAGTGTCCCCTTGAATGTGAACTCATTAATGTGGTGACTTTGCTTATCTCGTTCCCTTAAACATATACCTGGATACCTTTTCTCTTGGCAATCATGTAGCATGAAAGTGCAGCAGCACTGTAAGAATAATTAACAGCTTTCACTGACAACTTGCTCATTGATTCATTTACTTCTTTTTTAAATTGTAAACTTTCCTTACATGGGATCTCCATTTATGTTGCTGTATAAAAATGAACCCAGCACTTTCTTGAGGAAGCCTCTTAATCTGGTTACATGGACCAAACGTATTTCACGCAATCAACAGAAGGACAAAACAGTGAAGTGGGACATAAATCACAATATTCTCCCCAACCTGTGCAGGGAAACATTATGCACTTAGGGAAATTTTACAGACTATCAAAGCTTTGTAAGCAACTTGCTATCGCATCCCTTCCCACTCCACACAACTCATCCCGATCCTTCCAGTTTATAAATGAGAAACTGAGGCTCAGCCAGACCGAACCACTGGTTCAGTGGCTTCCAGCTCCTCAGTGGCTGAACCAAACCCAAGAGTCAGGTGTGAACTCTGTCTACCCCTCTCATTTCTGTGGCAAAAGCAAATTATGTCAGGGCTACTGGAAACCACAGCATTGATACGGACATTTTGCTAGGGTGTCAGATTTACTCAGAGTTTTGAGGGAGGGGGCTGTTGATACATAAGGGGGTAGAAGAGTTAAATAATTTGAGAAATAAGTAGTATTGATCATTTTGATGTTTGAATGAAGATCTATTATGAGTACAGTGCAAAATTGATTTGTGTCTTAAAGCTGGAACAGGAGACGACAGAGAAATTTCTGTTTGGGGTGAGCTCCTCCAGCCTCAGTAGCCTGTCCCCTTAAAGTACTAGTCCCCTGAAAAGTTTGAGATACCGCATCCCACCCCACTATGATTGGGACATGAACACTTATCTACCTATTTTTAAATGGGCATGTCGTTGTCCCTTGGAGACAAAAGGGAATTGCAAGGAAAGGACTTGGACTCTAAGATAAACACTACAGCACTAGCTTCCTATAGCAACAGAAATTGGGATCATTAGTGTTTTTAATCATCATGGGAGAAAATAAATGTTGTCTTTAGTTTTTCTTTTTCCCCCTCTCTTTTAGTTGGACCTTGGAAGCTGAGCTGGAGTTAACCACACTCCACAGTTCATGGCTCATCATCCTGGTCTGTGACTGACTGACGGATTGGCCAGGTGTCTTTTAGCCCCTCTCCTTCCCTCCCTTCCCCCTTCACAGGCGGCCTTCCTCATGGGCTGTAAGGTGTATTTCCTTGTTTCCTGTGTTCTTCAGACATAGACTGTGGTTTTATATGCCTATTTCTTTTCCCACTCTGTACTAGTTTTTCAAGACTCATCCATGATATTACGTTTACCTCTAATCCGTGACTTCTTTATCTTGAGACAGCATCTTGCTCTGTTGCCCAGACTGGAGAGCAGTGGCATTATCACAGCTCACTGCACCCTCCAACTCCTGGGCTCAAGTGATCCTCGTGCCTCAGCCTCCTAAGTAGCTGGGACTGCAGGTGTGTGCCACCATGCCTGGCTAATTAAAAAAAAATATTTTTTGTAGAGATGGGGTCTTGCTCTTGTTCAGCCTGGTCTCGAGCTCCTGGCCTCTAGTGATCCTCCCACCTTGGCCTCCCAAAGTGCTGGGATTACAGGCATGAGCCACCGGGCTGGCCATAATCCGTGACTTCTAATGCCACCTTGACCTCCAACTGTTGTGCTTATCCACTCTCCCAGTGATGGATACAGAGATGGCTTTTGGGGAGGCTATTTCAAAGAGAATGGGATGCTCAATCTAGTTCAATAGAGTTCCATATAGAAATTCAATTCTTTGTATTTCACTGATAAGGAGAACAAGCACAACTTGCCACTATTATTTTTATTGACCAAAGAAACACAGAGCTTTGCCCAGACTGTTGAGTGTACTCTGCCTGACCTTGATTCGGGGGAGGAAGGAAGGGAAAGGGCTGGGAATAGCCAAGCATGTCTTGCTATGCTCACATTACACCTATGAGTAGTGGACTCATGCATTTTAAACAAATCGGCCCTTCCAAGATAACCTTTCAGGGTCATTTCTCCAGGCTGAGCCCATTCAAAAACATCGCCCAAAAAGCAGATTATGTCTTGAGCACTGTTACATTCAGGGTCAGGGAACAGGCACTGCAGTGATCCACAGAGCTAGTTATGTCAGCCAGGAGGAATGCATGCTGTCAACTGCTGTGCAGAGATGTGTATCGTAGCTGACGCTTCTCAACATCTCTCTCTCCCGTGTTTTGTTTGAGGAGGAAAGGCTCTCGATGGGCAGGGTAACTCACAATTTAGCTTGTAAAATACGATATGGGAAAATCAGGATAAACATGAGTCTTTCAGTCTGTTGCATACCTTTTATTGGGCTAAAAATACGAGAAACCAAAGGGGATGATGTCTTATAAATTATGAGAGGTATTTTAAGCAGCCAACAATATCATTATAATGCCTTTAAGTTTTCAAACTATGCCACAGCCTCCTGTGTGGTAGAGAATGGTTTTGGCACTTAGGATGTGGTGTCCAAGTTCTCCCACATGTTGGTTATAACTGAACCAAAAGTTGGACAAGGAAATAAGAGAATGTGGGTGGAAAAGAGAAGTTAGCTTAACGTATTTGTTTTTATCTCCAGAACTGCAGCTGTGAGCTTGGCATTAAGCAACGAGTGGAAGGAAAGAAGGATGGAAGGAAGGAAGGAAAGGAAAGAAAGGAAGACAGAAAGTCTGTGAACTTTTAAACTATAACACTCTCAGCACAGTGCAAGTAATTAGTTCTTCTTTGTTGACTTGACCCCTATGCCTGGGTATCAAGGCTGTTATTAAGGAAAAAACACTGAACTTGGATGAGTAAGAAGACCTAAGTTAAAAAAAGAAAAAATAGACTCTGCCATTCAAAGCCATCTGACCTGGAGCAAGTCATTTTATCTTTCTAAACTTATTTTGCTCCACTGCAAAATAGGCAAGACAATTATCTTAAAGGTGGACTGTAGGAATACCCTTAGAAATTGTCAAGTATAAGGGTTCAAAACAAAATGTACCACCAAAGAAGTTAATTGCATGAATAGGGAGATGAATCAGCATATTTAGTTTTGTCAGTGCTCTTTTATGATAAATTATGGTGCCTGTATGGCTTCAGAGAACCCTACCAAAAGGCCTGGAGCCCATGTTCTGGGGACTGGGTGCATTCCAGCTATCCACCTACCTACCTACTCCGTCTTTAGAGAACCACAAGTCACGGACTCAAGCAACACAGTCTCAGAATAAACGGTGCCTCTATCTCCATCTTTCTCAGACACCCGGATCTTGTGACAAGGATAAATGTGAATGGGGAAGGACCTTAAGGCAAGAAAATGTTTCAGGATTGACTCTGTTGGCAAATTTTATTTACAGTTCTGTACAGGACTCGATGTGCTGCAAATCCAATTAGTGTTCCATTTCAACTGTTTTCCAAATCAGTGTTGCTATTATTTAAAATGACAGTAGCTGCGTTTCTGTATTGACATATGGGAAAATTATACAGAGATGAACTGCATTTTTGGTTGGATGTTTCCCTTCACAAATTGCAACTATTGTCTATTTTAGCATTTCCTCTAAGAATAAAAAGATCAGCATTTTGTAATCCTGCCTGAAAAGCTGTGCCCATTTTCTTCTGGTCTATAGAGGGAAGCTCTATATGTCTTGTGCCTTCCCTGAATTCTTGCATAATTATTGCCTATTTGGCAGAATTGGCATGATTGATACTAGTCTGGTCTCTAATTTTGAGTACTAGATACATGTTGTGTGTATATACCTTTGCTATCTATAAATCCTTCGGTGTGTCTTGTTTTGCTAAGTAGATGTTAAGTTCCTTCTATATAGGAGCTATAGTACCTACTCCATACTACCTGTTAGAGGGTTTCCTTAATGATTATCCCTAAGTATTATTTATTTCTTTATTTGACTTTGCAAATAGATTTCACTTCTTATCTTAAAAAGTATAGTGCTCTCTTTTGGAAATAGAAAACTAAAAAGAAAATGAAAAATCTCCATAGTATTACCTCCCAGTTACGCCACTAATCACATTTTGGTGTGTGCCGCCTGTTTGCTTATTTGTGGGGGTGATACACATGTATCCTAGTTGACACTGAAGGTTGTCCAAGAACAGCCTTTTCTCCCCACTGTCACTGCTATTAGCAAGTGGCTTTGTTTTGGCTTCTCACAGCCATGTGCTTCAGACCCAGTGCCGGGCAGGGGAACCTGAGGTGTCTGTGGGTGGATGGGCTCTTGTTATACAGAAGCGTGGGGAAGAATTCCCCTTCTTCACTGGATGTGGCTCTGTCTGCATCTTCAGATTATAACGGGGGTCACTGCCAGCCCTCAGTGAGTGCTGCCGTGGAGAAATGAACAGCACGTCTAGTTCTGTCAAGCCAACAAATTCACCAGCTCCAAAACGCCATTCTCGGGACTCCCTGTCTGAGAGATGACAAGTGGTCTTCCTATTTAAGTCACTTTCACTTGTGTTTTCTGTTACTTGTAGCAAAACCATCCTGTCTTCTAATGCATTCTTGTCTCAGTAGTATATTGTGTGCACTTTCTTTGTCATAAAATAAAATAAAACTAAATTAAAAGCTAGCTTAAAATCTTTAAAAAATTATTAGAAGCATCAAAATAAAATAAAATTAAAATGTTCTAAAATATATCATAATATATATATATATTTTTTGCTTTCTGTATGAATGTCCACCACTAAATATGAAGCTATATAATCAACCAAAAAAAAATATTCTTCAAAAGCAACCCCCACACAACTGTCGTTGGAGTTTGCTTGTATCTCTCCTCACAGGTCTCCGAGCTCTTTGAGGGCAAAGATGAGTTCTTTTTGGATCATGGTGCCTTTTTCCTCTCATGATCAGACCCTAGCACACTGTCTGGCACATTGTAGACACTAAGATTTGGTGGAACGAGAGAAGTGATGATTGAATCCATTATCATGGCTAAAAGCTCCCGATAGTAGGTGACAAGCATTTATTGAGTATGACAGATTGTCCTCAGCTGTTCTCTGGCGAACTGGGCTAACCAAAGGCACCCTTGAGTCGGCATTTGCTGAAGGTAAATCTTAGGGAAAAACTATGGCATGTTTGTTTGACACTGTTTTATAACAAAGACCAAAATTGCTAATTTGATGCCAATTTTAAAATAAAAGATAAGGGTAGTGGTGTGGCTTCATTTGCTGGACAGCTCTCATCCTCAGACTCTTGGAATGGCGCCCGTCACCTGGTGGGAGAAAGAAGTCTTCACAAAGCCATGCTCGAGAAGTCATTTCTTTGGGGGATGTGTGTGTATTTTTCTTTCTTTTTCCTTCTTTCTTTTCTAATGCAGGGGGGCTCCTTACTAGTTTGGACGAATGTGGACAGATCCCCTGATAATTGCTCCCCTAACGCCTCCAGCCTCCCCTTTCATCGCAGAAATTGCGTCAGCAACCACTCCATCAGTGTGTGCTTTTCCTGCCAGGGAAGCTCTGTGGAGTCAGGGCTGCATTTGCCTCGATCCTCGAACTCAGCACTTCCTACTTGTTCCACAAATACTTGTCGAACGAATGGTTAAAACTGGGAGAAAAAAATTCGTGTTCGCACAAAAATCCAAGCTGTCCTGAAACTGAGCCTGTAATTTGGACTGCAAGGAAAGACAGGGGGTTGGAGGGTGGGACAGGAAAGGGGAAGAAGAATCTCACCTTCGCCCCCACCCCTGCTGTCCTGAGGAGATGCACTAATAGGAAAAATGCACCAGGGGGCAGGCCAGAGCCACCGTGAGTGCCAACCTGTTGAATAGCTCGATCTTGGCTAGTGCTGGTTTTGAAACAGTATCTGTGAATATGGAGTCAGGTTGAAAATACAATTTCTCTTCTTAAAAGGCACTAGAAGATCCAAGTTCTTCTTTCATAGTGTCATCGTACATTCCAGAAAACACATTTTTATCCATGTTAAGTAGGAACAAAATAGGCATGTGAAGGTCCTCGTGTACTTTTTGTGGCCTCTTGGCAGCAGAGTTAAATTGGTTCCAGAAAGGAGCCAGGAAGTTCATGGATTTCTGGCAACCATCCCAGGGCCTGACCTCCACTCCTGTACTGAGGTCAGGCTAATGGAAGGTCCTGGAACTGGAATTTAGAAAACGTGGACTCTCTTCCAGGTTTTCTCTCTAACTAGCTATGCGGCTTTGAGGAAGTCATTTAGCATCTCTGGGACATATTTTTCTTATTTGCAAAATAAAGGGACTTATTAAGGGTCAACGTTTCTCAGTCTGATAAAACTATGGAGTGCGAGCTGTCTAACTTCTCCACTGAAGACCACAGAGGTAAGAAAGAGGAAAAGGGTGAGGAGGACAAAGAAGAACCAAGTTGTAAGGACTCAGGTGGGGCGCAGAAGAGGAGGTAAGAGGGCTTGGGTGGGTACAGAGGAGGCTCATTTTGGGAAAACACTGGACTAAGATCTCCTCAAGCTCTAGCCTTGGAGGTTCTTCTACTTCCTACCTGTATCTTCACTTGGGTATCTGCCACAGACTCAACTTACCCCCATCAACATCCTGGTCTTCTTCCCATAAACAATCTTCTTCCTGGCACCTGTTTCTGCCAGGAGGTAGCACACTAAATGTCCTCCTCGTCACCTACACCTGACCCTGGAGTCCTTGCCAGCCACTGTCCCTGTTTCCTACCATAGAGCTAAACTCTGCTGATGGGTTAACAAACACATACGCCGTTATAGCTGGTGCTGAGTTCCATGAAGACAGAAAGGATTCTTATTGCAAATAATGTGCACGTGCCTGTGTGAGAGAGAGAGAGGAACCTGATTTGGGTGGCCAGAGAAGGTTTCTTGGAGAAGGTGACATTTAAGCTGAGACCTGAAGCAGGTGCAGGAGCCCACCTGGTGGGCAGGGCAGGGGGCAGTTATGGAGGCATGGGGGAAATGCTTGCCCAGCCCTGGGGAGTTGAGAGAAGGCCAGTGTCACATGGGGGCGGTGAACAAGTGATAAGAGGGCAAGACAGAGGTAGAAGAGGCACACGGGGTCCTGCAGGTGAACCAGGGAATGGTTTTATTCTAGGGGAGATGACAGGTCATCTTTTATTTAGTCCTCTTATTCATCATCTGTATCCAATCAGCCACCCAATCTGGTTAATATGTGCTTAGAACATCTTTGGTATCTCTTGCATTCTTTCATTTTTAATGTCTGGTCTGGGTCTTTTGCTTTATGCTTTGACAATCACTTCATTGACCCCCCTGGCTCCAGACCTCTGCCCCATCCCTGACCATCCCTGCCCCTGCTCTGTACCCTTGACATTTCTTCTCACTAAGTCTGCAAACTGTTGCCGACTGGTCTTCCTCAATGCTGCTTTCATTCTACTATGCCACCACTCAGAATCTGCCATGGCTTCCTATTGCCTACCAAACAGTGATGAGATTCCTCTTTCATAGTCCACACTGGCTTAGCCAACCCACATGTTCCCTTTCCCTGACACCCATGCTGCTTTGAGGAGAGCATGCAGAGTGACCCAAGCTGGGCCAATCAGAGTACCTTTGGGACTCTTGAGTCCTAGGGCAGAGATACTATCTCTCCTGGATGATGTATGAGTGAGTGTGAAACCTGCAACTAGTGTGGTCATTTTGCCAACATGAGGTTTAAGCTGAAGCTGACACTGTGGAAAGCAGAGTGAAGACATGGATAGACACTGAGTCTTTCCTTAATGACATGGGACACTAGACTTTGCAGTTTCATGAGCCAAGAAAACCCTTTTATTATTAGAGCTAGCTTGACTGGGGCTTTCTTTTGCTTGCAATCAAGCACATCCTAACTGCTTAAGCACACACCAGGCACTATTCCAGCAAAGCCCTTGTTCTCCTGAAGCTAACCTCTTACTATAAGGCTTGGAGGAGGCATACCAAAAAACAAGAAATAAACACACAAACAAGATAACTTTATATATTGGTAAACTGAATGAAGAAAACAAAACAAAATGATAGAGAAAGCTGGGCAGAGGGAAGGCTACTTTACATTGGGTAGTCAGGGAAAGCTTCTCTGAGGAGGTGATATTCAATGAGAAACAGGAGTTAGCTATGGGCAGATGAGAGGGAAGAACACTTCAGGCAAAGGTGACAGCCAGTGCAAAGGCCCTGAAGCGGGAAAACGCTTGGTGGCCTCCAGGAACAGTAAGGAGGCATTCCGGCCGAGCAAAGGGGAGAGTGTTTGAAATAATGATGCCTATTCCTCTTTCCTTAATTATATCCTTCCCTTTCTATACATCTTTTGAAGAATTCAAAGCATAATTTATGTCTCACTTCCTTCTTGATCTTTCCCTGACTGAGCTAAAGATCCTTCTCCCTTGGATACAGTATTCCAAGGCTATACTTTCCTCTGCACTTGGAAACTTGAACTTGCAAAGTAGCTCCCATAGGTCTTCTATGGCCTTCTAATTTTTTCTTATGATTTTATTGATTCTCTTCAATTTGATGCTCTTAGAGAGCATCTTTTGTTTTTCGGTGTGTCCATCACAAAAGCTTAATGCCAGTAAGTTTAATTGCTGTGAAAACACACTGTGCTTCTAGATTCACTATCTCCCTACTGAGGTGTATTTAAAATATTAGATTGAAACCACGTGGAACTGTGATTTGTTGCGGGGTCAAAAATACCAAACATCAGCAATGTCATATGGTTCAACACATGATAACATCATTTTAAGTTACACTGGAGTTCAACTCGGCCACTGTCTATCCCAATGCACTGGTTTTTGTTCTAGAAAAATCTTCTTTTTGGGAGCTCAGCCCTCTAAGGAAATGCTCCCTTGTAATGAAGCTATGTATCTTTGGTCACTTGACTGTCATCTAAATTAGTTGTGGGCAGCCAATTATTAAAAGAACAACAACAAACAACAGTATGCAATTTAGCATTTAATTTAGGCTTGGAAGCTGCATTTGAATTTTATGCATGTGGCTAGCTTTTAGTGATATACTTTGAAAAGAGCAAAGGATTATTAGTGCATGTGTGACCTAGTCCAGAAATTCCTGCCAGCTTTTGATGGAAGCCATGACTGCACCTCGTTATCCATAAAGAAAGGGGCCACCTTGTTCTCACCCTGGGCCCAGGAACTTGTTGGTGGAATTGCTTGTCCATCCGTGCCTGACTGGAAGAAGACAAACCAATGCCGGCAGAGACCTGGAGCTGCCAGGAGGGTTCCTTGGCCCCACCCACTTCCCATCATGTGACCTGCCAGGGGAGGGGGTGAGAATTATAACCTTCCCTGTGCCAGGGACCCCCCTTTCCCCTCCAATGGTAAAGTGGCCATAAGAATCTACTTTTGCTTTGTGATTGTATATACTCCATATCAGACACATGTTTTAGTTAATCATTGTATTTTTCATCCAGACTAAAATGCTTATGTGACTCTTTGGACCTCAGTTTTCTTACCTGTAAAACAAAGACCTGGTTTAACTGATTTCTAAGGTAATTTTCAGTGAGAGACCATGTAGTTGATCAATGGCTTTTCACCGGTAAGGTGCTAATGCACCTATAATACACACACCCCTTTTTTCATAGATCTGATTTTGATCGTAATTCCCCATGTACCATTTCCATGCAAGTTTCTTTTAAAGAGTGGAAAATAAATCTTCTTAGGAGCAATTCACATCTTGTGAACAACTTCATTACAGCTCAACCAAATTTCTTCCAACATGCCAAAGGCACTAAGAAGGACAACTTGAAAGTTCTAAAGGAAGCAGTTTGCATTTGGGGTAAAAAAAAAAATAGTAAAATAAGTGTCTGAGTGATTTCTTAAGTGGTGAAATCCCCTTTTTTGCCCTTTTTCTTAAGTTTTAAAAATAGTTTAAATGAAATCTTAACTCAACTTTCTACAAGAAAATATACCTTTAGGCTGAGAGACAGCATTAGAAATTTCATCCTAAAGAATTATTTTTTTATGGGGGGGGTTATGGGGTGGAGTTATAAGAGCCTGAAGATAGAGGCTTCTAATTAAATTGCCCTCTCAACCAGAACTGCAGAGTATACGCTATAATCACCACAATTCGGTTTAAATCTGGGACAGAATGATAATTTTGTTAGTTCAGAGGTTTTTAAACTATGGCTCATAACTGCTGGAGAGTTTCCGACGACTTTTCAAGGTTCTGCAAGGCGTGTGTATTTGCTGGGGGACCAGGGGACTTTTCAGGAAATGAATAAATAGGAAAGATTTCACAGTCTCAGGAAGTTTAAGTAGGTCTCAGATGATCAGGAAGTGCTGGAGTTGTCTTTCTGGCTTTGCAGATGACCACAGATCCACAACAAATCACTAAGGGGGAAGTTTGGAATGCTTTTCTTACTAATGACATGGATTTGCCTGGATTCACCTGCACCTTTTGTCCCAGCTGACCTGCAGTGAAGGCTTTAGGAGTAAACGTTGGTGACAGGAGCCATAAAAGGAAGCAGGGAAAAGTAAATCCAGCCCATGACCTTGGCCTTCACCCTGCAAGTTGACCAACTGAACTAACCCGTCATAGACAAAACACATCACTCACTCATTAATTTGTTCAGTAATATTGATTGCAATATGTGAGTATAATGTACAGGAGATACTGAGGCAGAAGAGGTGGACAGGGCCAGAAGCTTACATTCTTGGGGGAGCAGGCATCAGTGGATAAACATACAGGCAATATGTTAATTAAAATTGTAATAAGAGCTATAACAGAAATGTCAAGGTTTACCGAGAGCACGGAACACGGCCTGGTGTTATTTGTATCTCCATCTTGTGCCATCAATGTCATCACAAGCAATTCATGAAGGATTCACAAAGAACTGAGCCTAGATGGGGTAGTGGGCCTTGTGAAAGAGACATTTAAACTGCAACCTCAAAGATGTGGAGGAAAATTGACCAGGCACAGTGTTGTGGGATCAGCATTCCAGTTAGAGGGACCAGCATGTGCAAAGTCCCTGAGGTGGGAAAGAGCCTGGCCCTTCCAAGGAACAAAAAGGGATCCTGATGTATCTAGAGCAGTGGTTCCCAAAGTGTAGTCTACAGAACACTGGGGGTCCCTTGAGACCCATTCAGGAGATCAGCAAGGTCAAAACTGTATTCATAATAATACTAAGATGTTATTTGCTTTTTTCACTGTGTTGATATATACATGAATGGTGCAGAAGCAACAGTGGATAAAACCGCTGGTGCCTTCCACTAATACAACCGATGGCACCAAGATGTATGAGTGGTCACTGTATTTTTCACTCCTGCACACTCAACAGTTTTAAAACAATGCCAGTTTCACTTAAGAACGTTCTTGATGAAGCAGTAAAAATTATTACTCGAGTACATGTCTTCTTAAAGTTTGTGTTGCTAACTGGGAAGTATGCATAAAGCATTTCTGCTGCATACTGAAGTCTAAAGTGGTCTCAAGAGAAAGCACTTGTGTAGTTGAGTTGCAAGCTGTACTAGCTACTTTGTCATGGAACACCATTTTTACTTGAAAGAACCGTTGGCGAACACACTATGGTTATTGAGATGTGAATAATTGGCAGACATTTTCTTGAAAATGAATGAAGGATGCTTATCAATTAAAAAAAAAACTACGCCAATGATGAAATTTAAGGTTTTGAGTGAAAATTCTAGAATTTTGGAAAACTTGTTATCTGCTACTATGCCCTTGATATCTTCCCAACACTTATATATGTTGTTCTGATAATATTCATGGTGATAATATTCCAGTTACCTGTCAGGCAATATAATCTTTAATTTTACTGAAACTTGTCTAAAATCTCCTTTGTGAAAACCTGCATTTCATTTATGTAATATAAATAAAGATATAGAAATTCTAAATAGAATACAATAAAAAAATATCATATCAATAAACCAGGTACGGTTTATTCCAGGAATGCAAAAGTATTTTAATATCAGTAAATTAACTTGTCATTACAGTGATGCACCATTTAATGATAGAGATACGTTCTGAGAAATGTGTTGTTAGGCGATGTCATCACTGTGCAAACATCACAGAGTGCACTTACAAAAACCTAGATGGTATGTATAGCCTACTGCACACCTAGGTTGTATGGTATAGCCTATGGCTCCTAGGCTACGAACCTGTACAGCATGTTACTCTACCGAATACTGTAGGCAATTGTAACACAATAGTAAGTATTTGCATATCTAAACATCTCCAAACATAGAAAAGGTAGAGTTAAAAATAAGATATTATAATATTATGGGGCCACTGTAGTATTTGCGGTCCATTGTTGACTGGAGAGTCATTACATGGTACATGACTGTACTTCAACAAATTAAAGGAGAAAATTAATATGATCTTATCAATAGAAGCTTAAGAGGCATTAAAGTGACTATATCAGCCATTTCTAATAAAACTCTAAAGTATGACTATAAGGAAATCACTTAAAATATTAAAATAATAAAAATATTTCCAAAAAAGCTCTCCACCAAATGTTCTTACTAATGGCAACATCAAAACTATTTCATTTAAAATCAAGATCTAGACAGGAAAGCCTACTATGACTATTACAATTTGACTTTGTTTTGGAAGTTCTAGTGAATGCAATAAAAAAAAGAAAATAAATAACTGGAATAAACACTTGAAAAAAAAGAAATATTTTTTGGTGATGATATGAAAATCTAAGAATCCCTGAGTTTTTTTTAAAAAAATTAGAATTAATAAGAGAATGCAATAACAAGAGGATATAAGATAACTGCACATATATTATTAGCTTTCATCTATTCTAATAATAAGCATATAGAAATGAAAAAGGGACAAATATTCTATGCATAAAATAGTGAGAAAAATATGTAGGAATACAGTTAATAATAAAGGTACGTCTATATGAAGAAAACTGAATCTCAGTAAGGGTCACAAAACAATGTCTGAACAAGTGGAAAGATATACCACACTCTTGGATGCAAAGATAAAATATCATAAAATTTTCAATTCTCTCAAAGAAACATATAAATTTTATGCAATTGCAATTAGAATTGCAACAGTTTGGAGGGAGTGAGGAAGGACGGGACTGGATAAAATGATTTAAAACTTCTTAAGAAATAAATTTATTTATTTGAGAATAAATGCTCAAGAATAGCCAGAAAAGAATAAAAAAGAACAGTGACAGGGGAATTGCCTTAGCAGATATCAGAGTATATGACAACGCTGTTATGAAGTAAATGTGGTATTGGTAGGAGAATGAGAAATAGATCAGTGAGAGATAAAAGAGGATGCAGAAATAGTCTTGTACATGAGAATTTAATATACATTGTATATCAAACATGGTAGTTTGCATTAGTGGGAAAATAATCCATTATGTTAAAAACAATACCAGTATAACTGGCTATACATCTGAAATAAAATTAAATCCCTATTTTATACCACACACAAAAATACATTCCCCAGAGTGTAAAGTCTTAACTGTAAACAATAAAAACAAAACACATTATTGCAGAAGACTTCACGTACAATCTAGGGACAAAGGAACCTTTACAAGATTGGAAAATACAGAGGGCATAAAAGAAAAATATAGTTGACCACATTAAAAGTGTGTATGATCTCGTAAGTATATACAATTATGATGCGTCAATTAAAAATAAAATTTAAACAATTACCCCCCTAAATGTGTATGGGAATAGATATTATAAACAAATTCAAAACACAAAGGATAGCTTTGGAAAAAAAATACTTGTAACTCAAATGACAAAGAATTAATTTATATAATATAGAAAGAGATTTTATAAATTGACAACCCAATAGAAAAATGCTGAAAGAATAAGAAAAAGCAATTTACAGAAGCATAAATCCAAAGAGTCTACAAATGTACAAAAAGATGCTGGAATTTACCACAGTCGGGGAAATGCAAATTAATGAGACAGCATTATTGTGCCCACCAGGCTTGCCAAAATTAAAGACAGCTACAACACGTATTACAAGGTGAAAATGTCAATTTCATGGCATTCTGGGAAAGAAATGTGGCAATATCTATTAAAATTTAAAATATACATACTCAGAAGAATAAACAAACTGTGGTGTATGCATATGATGGAATACTACTCAGCAACGAAAAGGAAGGAACTCTCCTTCATGCAACAGCTTGGTTCAATCTCAAAAACATTATATTGACAAAATCATCCAGACACAAAAGAATCCAGACTGTATGATTCCATTTATATCAAGTTCTAGAAGAGGGGAAACTAATCTACAGTACTGGAATATATGTATCAGAATGTATAATTATAGCAGTATTCAGAGTGGCAAAAAAAGTGGGAGCAAATTGAATCCCCGTTAATACAGAATGGGAAATTGAACCACTGAGAGTCCACATGAAGGACTAGCACACTGCCAATGAAAAAGAAAAGAAGAGAGCTACACCGGTTGGCCTGGAGGGATTTCTATAAGGTATTGTTCATAAGCAAGGGGCAGAAAAGCATTTATGATATAATCCCATTTTGTGAAACAATGATCCCAACTTGTACATGTGTACATGCATGTGTATCTTGTGTCTGTATCTCACTATGGGAATATGGAGGAACACATGGAAGGAAAGATACATACCAGGTGTGTTCACCTGGGTCACAAAGGGAGGAGGTGGAAGGAAAGAGGAGCAAAGGGGCATAGAGCTAAAAGAAAAGACTGAGCGAAAAACAGCAGTATGTATGTTCCAATAGCATTTTTGCATTTATATAACTAAAATTTATATTTATAGAGGACTACTCAAAGAAAAAGCTGTCAATCTTGCAGATATTTTAAATTTGGATTAAACTAGAACTTCAGAGCTCTGTATTTGGACTACATCAATTTTGGTCCTTTTTTATTTTTACTGAATCGAACTTTGGCCTTCTCTCTTTTATAGAGAAGGAACTAAAGCTGCAAAGCTTAAAACTGACTTTCTCAAATGAGCACAGCTAGGATGCGGCTAACCATGGATCTGAATCCAGGCAGTCTAACTCCACAAATGACACACACAACTCTGGGCACTTGCTAAACACCTTCTGAGACTCTAGCAGAGATGAGTGAGGCAAAATTTAAGGCGGTGCTGAGAAACTCAGAAAGCAAAAGACACAATATTTGAAAAAAATAAAAGTAAAGTAAGAAAATCCACATGGAGCAAAAACATCAACATTTTCGAAAGGATGCTAGCCTGCCCTTGCGCAGTTTGGCCTCACTTGCCTCACCCTAATCCCAGCTTCCTTAAGCCTTGTCTTTATTGGCTACTTTGATTATTTTGCCCATCATGGCTTTTTTGCATTAACTTTGATTTCCAGAAAATATTGCATTAAAACTTTGTCTCAGTTTCTGAATTTCTTGGTGTCCTTTAAATGTTGTGCCCAACATAAGTGCCTCAGCCTGGTCCCTGACCTGCTTGTCTCCACCATTTGGCCACCAAGTGAAACTAATCAAAACCCTGTGTATCTCTGAGGCTCAGTCTTCTCATCTATAAAGTGGGAATGATAAGTTTCCCTGCTCCTTGCCCACAGGGCTAGGGTGAGAAACTAAGAAGACATGAATATGAAATTGCTTGCAGAACATATATATTCTTGCTACTGGAGTTGCTCATGAAGGGATAAGTCAGTTGAATCCCCCAGATTTGGACACGCTCCCGTGCACTTGGGCTGCCCACACCCCTTGCTGGAAAACCCCTGGAACCTAACCTTTGCTTAGATGGCTACTTGGCAGCTGCAGGAGCCTTCATCCATCATCCTCTCTCTCTACCCCGTTCTGAGCATATGGCATGCGAATGGACATCCTAAGCTACAGCAGCAATTCTTTAACAAGACGTAACACAAATCTCCCGGGGATCTTGTTAAAAACCACATCTGTCAGTTCAGGGTGGGGCCTGAGAGTCTGCATTTCTAACAAGCCCCAGTTGATGCTGAGGTTACTGATGCACAGAGCACAGTCGCTTTGTGGAGTGAGGAGCTACAGGGAGGACACTCGGTGAATAGATCTGAAAGACTGTGAAATGCTCCCAAATAATAATAGCGCCTTACCCACCAGGTGCTGTTGTGAGCAATGCTTACAATTGCCCTGTGAGATAGGTTTTTTATGTTGACGTCCCCCAGCCAAGGACCACCAAGAACACACCTCTAGTCACACAGAGGAAGATTTATTCAGCTTGCTGCAGCAAGTGAGAATGCATACCAAGGAACCATATAATCAGGGTAAACAGGTGGCAAGGAGGTGGATAGGGGTGGATAGCAGGAACCGAACTGTAGCTAGGAACCAAATTGCGGCTAGGAACTGTTCCCTGGTGGGAACATACATGGTAAAAAGTTCCTAGTAACCTTTAACTGACTTAGAGCTAATTATCATCTAATTAGCATAACATAGGTGGAGCTTTATGGGAAATTGTAGAAAAGACACATGAGCAGGAAGGGAAACTGTTACATAACCTACCCTGTTATGTAACCTGTCATGTGATCTGTTATATAACCACAACCTGTCAATCACCCCCAATGGTGGGAAATGGCAACCAATCTTGCCAGGCAAAAAGTGGGACAAACCAGTGGGTTTATAAAAGGCAACATGTGCTCAGTGTCTAGGGTCTTTCTCCCCTCCTGGAGGCTGACCTGTTCCACTCTCTCTGGAATGTATTTTCCCTTTGTGTAGCTTTCTTTGCTTTCATTCTTTCTTTTATGTGATTAACTGTTTGTATTAAGTTGCTCTGTGTTTGTGATCACTCCATCATGGACTCGACTCCGTACCAGTACTCATTCCTGACACTGGGAACTGGGGGACCAGGGAACATCCACACAGATGAACCTAACAATATCAGGGAGTTGGAGGGGCTGATTACGGAACTGGGCTTGTGCTGGGAGAGTCTGAGGAGAGTTTAAGGAAATGAGGGGCCAGTGCCATCTAGGAGCAAGGGCAATTTGATCACTGGGGTATCTTGATCATTGGTTTGTCCAGCAGGATGGAAGATTACAATGGGCTAGAACTGCCATTGATAGAGAAGCAACAGTCAAGTTAGTTAGAGAGGGCAAAGTTTATGTCTGTGGTTGCAGAGTGTCCTTCCCTGTTTTGTGTTATCCGTGGTGGTCTTGTTGCTGGTTTGTTCCTACATGGCCATGGAGTGAACTTGTCTGATTATTGCTTGTATTCTGTGAGTGCTATTTATGTTCCTTTGGGAACATCACAATCGATACTGTCCTTTGATATGGAAAAACCAGGCTCCTATGCCTCAGAGGGCCAATTGCATTGGAGCAACTTCCTTGGAATTTTCTAAGTCCCTCCTTGGTGCTTGAGACTGGCCAGGGCTGGCAGTGCCATCACGCTGGGGTGCCCTGAGTCCCAATTGAAACACACATGGGCCCCATGCCTGGCTTCTCCCCTTCAGAGCCTGAGGGGTCGCCCAATGCCCTGAGGAGCCTGAGGACCTCAGGACCACTTGCCCTGTGACTGGAACCCCACAAAAAATATCTGTCTGCAGCCCACACGTCCATGGGTCAGACCCCATCACAGCCTCGCCAGCAGGTGCCGGGACTATTTTCACTTTCTTGAATGTGATCACCCCCATTAAAAGAAGAGGAAACGGAGGTTCACAGAGGTTCGGCAGCTCTCCCGGGGCTTCCGCAGCAGGTAGGTGGCGAAGCTGGGATTGAAGCTGCAGTGAACGACCCCCTGAGCCTTCTGACTCCAAGGCACCCCTCAACCCCTCGCTTTCTCTCCATACACTGCAGATGCTTCCAAGGCTGCTCCTGGTTTTCAAATTCCTTAAATCGTTTTTAAATTATTTTTTCCTACACGGTACTTGGAAATATCCATGCATCTTCCATATTTTGCTCTTCCCCTCCTTCCTCCTCCCGATTCTATCTCCTGGACAGTTTCTGATTAGGGGCCTCCCATGCTCCTTCGCAGCCCCGGTCCAGATTTGTCACAGGATAATGGGAACACTCCAAAGCGTTAACTTTGGCTTTATGTGAACACCAGGGACTGTGAACAACGAGGAATGTTCTCTCAAATGGCAGGAGGACTATCCAGATTGCTGGGGGTGGTGCTGAGGTTAGCTGCTAGGAGGAGGCGCTGGCTGAGTGGGCAGGAATGCAGAATGTGTTAAGTCTTCTATTATGGGGTCAGCCCACCTAGTGTGGTCACCCTCCCCTCCACGGATTTCAAGAACTAGAAACAGAGGGAAGTTGGGCCATGACTAAGAAGCTTGGTGTCCTTTCAATGGAGAAAGAGCCCTGTTGCTTCATGGGATGAGGCCTATTTTCTACTGTTGGAAAAGATTCCAGAACACTAAAGTATTAGGAAGGCTTCTCTGTGTGAGCCCAGTGGTGAGCCCACCCTAGAGGCAGTGTCTATCATGGAAAAAGCATTGGCTTTGAAGTCCACTGGCCTGGACTGGAGTCTCAGCTCTGCCGTTTATTAGCTGTGCAATCCTGAGACAGTTATATAAGCCTTCTGTGCCTCAGTTTCCTCATATGAAGAGTGGGGATAATAATTCCTTCCACAAAACAGTTGTGAGGATTGAATAAGATGATGTCAGTACAATGCTCCACCTATTGTGGCTATTGTTGTCATTCTTGTTACATATGTCACATTGAGGACAGTCTGAGATCTTGGGCTGGCTCTCTCTGGTATCACTTCAAAAAGTTAGGGAAATCTCTCCCACATAGATGTAATTTGTTTTTAAAAATGGGTTGCAAATCAATCATCCATCAATATACCCAAAACTTTTGCACCCATTTTTATATTTTCAGCCTGTAGCATACCTGTAGGTAATAAAGTTCAAAAGCTCTGCAGCCTGTTATGTAATAGAAGCTTCTTTCATTTATCCCAAAACTCCCACTCTCCACAGTTCAATGTCAAATCAGTCCAAGTTCACTCTATTCATAACCTTCATAACTTCCTAGATGCTTGAATATCTTCTTTTCCCCTTTAACATTTTATTTACCTCTCACCAAGGTTTTTCCAGTCACTTTAACTCTTTACTGATGTACACCTGCAAAAACAGCCCAGGGGTGAGCACACCATACTATTATCTTTTTCAATCTCAGCGTTTCTGTTCTGAAGGTCACAGCAGTCACAGTGTGGGAAGGTTAGTTAGCAGCCCTCGTTGTGGGGTCAGTTGTACTAACTTTGAACGGCGCCTTAGCAGTTAGCTGTGTGCCTATGTCTCACGTGCTAGGTGGCTATGATAACACCATTCGCAGAGGCCGGGTTTGGGGCAGTCTTTGAGCCCAGGAGGAGAAGTGCTCGGCAGGGCGGCTCAACTACTACCAACCACCCCTTATCTGACTTTCTGACCTCTCCACGTTATTCTTTTGCATGTTATTATTGCCAATAATATGTTACCTTTATCATGCTGTCCTCCTCAAAAAAACTTCCAAAATTCCCTCTTGGTAAGTCTTGTGTTCAGAAGCCTGGATGCAGTCGCCTCCCTCTCCCCTTTTTCCCCACCTGCCTTGTGTCTCTGTCCTCCCACCTGTCTTCAGACATCTGAGGATACCACAGACGTCTGGAGACGCCAACAGCATCTCCAGCCCAAAGACTTAGGGAGCTCTTGGTCAGCCACATGTGTCACCCCAGAGTGCCAGAAGGGCCCAGAGTGAGAAACCACCCCCACCAGAAGCTGGGATCTGGACTGTGCCTCTGAGTGTGAACAGGGGTCTAGTGTGGCAGTTCTGAACTCAGAGATGAGAGACCCTTGGAAAAACACAAATAAAAAGAGAAGATGATGCAAGACGCAGCACTTGGAAGCAAAAAAGTCTGGAGAGGCCAGAGCCTGGGATGCAAGTGGAAGGATGGGAAGTATCGCCAATAAATTTGGCTGAGGCGGGGGGTGCAGGGCTTTGGTTCATATTCTCTAGGCAGCAGGAAGTTACTGAACATTTATAAGCAGGGATGTAACATCATGAAATTTCCAAAGAAAACATCAGTTTAATGGCTGTAAAAGGATTTCATGGTTATTATACAGAATTGGAAAAATATAGAAAAGTAAAAATTAGAAAAATCCTATGGCCCAGAGACAAACATTATTGTATAACCATACAATAATGATAAACATTATTGATAACATTATTGTATTCTTATTATCTCTCTCCACACCCCCCCCATCACAGCCAGTATGTAATGAGTGCTAATTATGTGCCAGGAACTGTTATAACAGCTTCCCTCATTGAACCCTCACAACAACATTGTGCTATATGTAAAATGCTGATTCCAGTTTGCAGATGAGGAAACATTCAGGAGCTGTTCTGGGTCACACAGCCGGTAAGTGACAGTGTTGGGCTCTGGAGGCTCCAGCTCCTGTGTTCTGAACCCCTGGGCCACACTGCTGCTGGGTGCTTACACCAGATACAGTCAACATATAATCAATACACACATATATTGGTAGATGGAAATTTTTGTTTCAGATAGAGTTTGGCATCCTCGTGTTCTGAACTGGGTTGTGAAAAGAGAATTTTGGTGACGGCGTGAAGGAGCTTGTGTTGGTGGGAAGTGGTTCACAGAGAGGAGGTAGGAGGGACAGTGAGAGGGCCCAGAGGAGAGAGGGTGGGTGACTGCACGTATGTGTCTAGGAGGGACTGGGGGAAAGGAAGGGGCCAAGGGAAATGCTAGGGACTCTGTGCTGAGGGCCTGAGCACTTAAGGAGGGAAAAATGTTCGGGAGAGCCAGCAGGTGACGAGTTCAGCGTGGGACCTCATGAGAGTGTGCTGTCTGGCAGGGGGAGGCGTGGCCTGGCAGGTAGAGATCCGCAGGGGGGAAACAGAGCGGGGTCAACTGCACTGGTTCGTACTGCAGCCAAGGGACATGAGGGTCCCTGGGAAGAGTGGTCAAAATAAAAAGAGGGGGTGTCTGTGGAGGAAGCTTAGGGACACGGTCAGAGAGGACAAGAACAGCAGAGTCAGATGGTATTGTGGGATCTAGATCCGTGAGGGTAGCCAAGATCCCAGAAGCAGGAGGGGATAGGAGGAGGAAGAGGCAGCTGGAGTCACAGTTCTCCTCCCCAAACCCCGTTGCAGCTGGGCTCATCTCTCACCTTTCAAAAATGTCTCACATGTTCACCTGCAGTTCATTGTCCCAGCTTGGTGTGCTGTGTGGTCTCTAAGGCCTCGTTATACTCTTACCTCCTCCCGAGCTACCTTCCCAACCCACCAGCCACTGGGCACATTTGCCACCCCCCTCATTGTCATTTACTTTGTTTCCCCAAGATATCAAGCATTGGAGCAGGGGCTTTGCCTTCCTTATAGCCCCACGGTGACTGAGAACAAGGTGCCGATTAACTGGTTGCTTGTAACCCACAGCATAGACTATTACATTTTGCTTGTATAGCTTGGATTTTTTAAAAATATATTTTCTCTATACACCAGAAGATCCTCTGCCCTTTTTAGCTCAGTCACAGCTTTGTGAATTCTTCCCATGGCATATTCTTCCCTGTTGGGCTAGCATTTTGCTACTCGAGTGCTTCACAGGCAGCCCAAGAGTGAAGTCTCACCTTCTGTTCACTTTCCTTTTTCATTTCCCCACGGGTCTCTATTGCAGTAATCCCCCCACCTTCCTTACCCCCAAGTTGTGACAGCCCCCCATCCCAGAACCCCTGGTGCAGTCCTTCCGGCATGCCACGTTTGTCTAGCCATTTAACTCTTTGCAAGTATTCATTAATTTGATGGGATGGGGTGGGGGATGGGGGAGCACAGTCTGCTCCATGCCCCTTTCTGGGCACAAAACGCAGTGACTTTTCACCAGCCTCCTAGGCAACTATAAATGGCAGATGACAGATCTTGACATAAGCTTTACAAGTTCATCTTGAGTTCCTTGAAGACTTGTAGGTTCCATTTAGAGCCAGAAAGAATCCTCACTCATACACACATGTAAGTGTGCATATATGTGTGTATGTGCAAGTGTATGATGAGTACCAGTAATGACTACACTGACAGTCTTGCTGCTGACCATGACTACCATCTTCTGAGCACTTACTGTGAACGCAATGCCAGGCGCTACACAAAGTGCTTCACAGACATTGCTCCATTTCATCCTCCCTTCCCTGCCTGCCACTCTTCCATGCCCTGTGGAATCTCGGGCTTGTTCTTAAATCATTCCAAGGCAGGATGGGTTTTTTTTTTTTTTTTTGGCTTTCCCAGTAGGGATGTGATGAATGTAGACTCAGGAACTCTTCATGATCAGTGCAGAAGCTTTGGAGAAAATCCACAGCAGCAGTGCAAGTGAATGTCCCAATCCTGCCCCACCTCTACCTATCACCTCTCCCTCAGAGAGAGTGACCACACGTCTGGATGCGACAGGACAACTCGGGGAAGCAGTGACGCTTGTCCTCCTCCCAGAGACCTGGTGTCTCTCGGGCATGTGCTGTGATGATATTCCACTAAATAAGCAATGGTTGATGGGATTCTGATTCATTAAACAAAGAAGAGAGAGTTTGGAAGGGAAGGTTTCCTTAAAAAGAATAAACCACCTTCCCAATTTTGATTTTTAAACTTCTAGTCCTGCTTAGAGCTATTACTATTTCAGTTGGAAAGTGGTAGAAAAGCAACAGTGTTGATGTCGAAAAATACAAGCTAGAGCAATAACTACTCTCCATTCCCCTAAGTTGTTGGAAAAAATAAAAAAAAAAACAGTTAAGGAAATCAAAAAAGGAACTTCACTGAGAAAACACGCTTGGATTCGGTGACAAGCAGTGAGGACATTTAGTGGGTAAGGTCAGTTAAGTAGCTTGAAACATTGAAAGACGGCAGAAGTTCTGATCCCAAGAGAAGTTAAAAATAAAACCGTTTAGAACATGTTCCATCCTATGTTTTGTAACACTGTCCCATTTTGAAAAGGCACAAGAACATACACTAAAATGAAATGTGATTTGAAAAGTACAACCTGCGGGGAGGGGAGGAAGGCGGAAGGTGTGAGAAGACAGATGGCTGTGAGCAGGAGCGGGTGTGCGTTGGCGCGAGGGGAGGCCAGGGAAGTGGGAACACAAGGCAGAGAGGTTTTCTGATTAGTGTTGAAGGATGACGTATTAGTCAGCTCAGGCTGCCATAACAAAATAACACAGACCGGGTGGCTTCAATGACAGAAATTTATTTCTCACGGTTCTGGAGGCCGGGATGTCCAAGATCAAGGTGCCGACCATTCAGATTCTGGTGAGGACTCTCTTCCTGGCTTGCAGACAGCTGCCTTCTTGCTGTGTGCTCATGTGGCCTCTTCTTTGTGTGACAGCAGAGAGAGACTGGGCTTGCTGGTGTCCCTTCGTATAAGGACACTAATGCCATTGGATCAAGGCCTACCCTTATGAACTCATTACTCTCAATTACGTCCCTCAAAGCCCTATTTCCAAATAAAGTCACATTGAGGGGTGGGCCTTCAACATATGAATTTGGGGGCCATGCAAACAGATAGGTTGTTTTGAAAATAGTTGGAGGCTAACAGAAGGGGCCAACAGAGAGAGGAAAGACGAAACACTAGGAGGGACAAAAAGAAGGGAAGAGAGGACTACTGGAGCCATGGAGGGGATTTTTTGGTATTGGGAGTAGAGCGAGTAGGGCCAGCTAGGGTGAGCTGACATGATTGCCACCCAGGGATCAGCTTAAATGTCACCTCTTTATGGAAGTCTCACCTGACCACCCTGCTTTAGTTTTTTGTGCAGCACTTAATTGTACCTGATTACATTCTCATCCCCACTGCCCCCGGAATGCCAACTCCATGAGACCCTGGATCTTTTTGCCTTGTTCATCGCTGTAGTTCTGAAGCTCAGGGTAGCTTCTGACACACCAAGCAAACACTGGCTGAATGATTTTGTGATGGCACCAGTTAGAAGAATTATGTGACAATCTACCAGTGTCACTCAGGGTCCCAGGATCAAAAATGAGGAAAAAGGAAAGTTATCCAGAACTGAGCACTGGCAAGACAGAAAGGACAGAGAAGTCAAGGTGACCAAAGAATTAAGGGTGCTAGTGAGTGTGTTGTGGTAACGGGGGATCCACCGAAGCCAGGCTGAATATAAGGAGGGAGAGATGACAAGGAAGACAGGCAGGGGAGGTGAGTAAAGAGGTGGGGAAGGGACTGCAGATTGCCCTGAGGTCACAAAAAAGCAGGTTTAGTGGGAATAGTAGAAGAGCAATGTGCTGTGGTCAACAGAAGGCTGGAATGGAGATTGCTGAGCTGGAGAGGTGCCAAGTGATGGGAACAGCCAACTTGTGTCCATGGCATTGGGCTGCCAACATGAAGCAGAAGGTGAGAGGTACTGAAGTTTAGCCCATCAAGGCACCGCTAAGCAGAGCAGCCTTTCCTAACGTGCGTTCCAGGAATAGTAATTCTGAGAGTTAATTGGCACTGACAGAATAAAGGGCTCTGTGAGCAAATAAATTTAGAAAATGCAAGTTAGAAAACTGATCCCCCATATTGCAAGACTTCTACAAATCTTTAAATTCCTTAAAAAGACTTCAAAAGAGGGTATAGTGTTTCCCAAATTTATTTGACTGATGAATCCTTTTATACTTCCTTTCTGAAGCATCTCTAGGGTCTACTGTTGCCTTAGAACAGAGGTTCTCAAAGTGAGGCCTCTGGAATAGAAGCCTTGGCATCCAATGGGCACCTGCTACAAATGCAGATTCTCAGGCCTCACCCTGGACCTACCTAATTGGAAACTTGGGAGGTGGAGCCAGGAATGTTTCACAAGCTCTCTAGGTCATTCTGAGGAATACTAAAGTTTGAGATCCACTGAGCTAGAAAATACTTTGGGAGGGCTGATTCATATTCATATTTGGGAAAGACTATTTGTTAAGGGGTTGGATAAGTCTTTCATGTTAATGCTTAAGTCATATAGTATGACTGGAGAAGTTGAAATGGAGAAGAAAAATGTGTCCAATAGTAATATACAAATTAAGATAGCAATATTTAATACTAGCCCAATTAATGTCACATAAGAATATTAACAAAAATGATATCGGATTGACTATGCCTTCGGCTTATTCATACTGTTATGTCCCTCTGTTAGCATGAATCAAGAGCTGATTCCTTTCCAACAGACTTTGTCAAGTTGTTTTGCAGGGAGGGAAAAAGAAAGAGAAATGGATTTGAAATATATTTCCTTTCTTTTCTTTTCTCCATTCTTTGACAGAGGTACCAAAAAAGTAATTATAAGACCAAAAAGTAGACTGCATTGAAAAGGAAGAAAAGAAGATAGATCATATGGAAACTATATCATCAGCTCTTAAATAACCAAACTTATCGGAAGGTATAATATTCAGGTGTTAAAAATGTATCCGTCATACTCCTTAGCAGAAGAATTTGGAAACATTCTTACCAGACATTTATAGTTTGCAGGAGAGCTGTCAAAAATAACTCAGCTATATGAACACTGCAACTGTACAATGAAAAAAAAATGTGACTCTAAAAGGAATCTGGGTGCATGCTTTCAAAAGTAAAATCTGAATCTAAGCCTACAATCTAAAATGCATTTGGACTCAGAATTTTCTTTAAGAGGGAAAAAGAAACAAAGAAGACCCCTTGAACAATTATGCACAGCTAAATGATTGAGCTTTTTAAATGGATTGAGCTTGAGCTAGAAATATTCTTAGTTTCTAAGTGCATTAGCCATAAAGACATACTAAAAGTGAAAGAATAGCATTGTGCAAAGATTTGCATGAACACAAAAGTTTAATTGGAAGAAAAAAAAGATAAGAAATGCCCCTGATTTCTTAAGTTGGAAGTCTGTAGAACTTCCATTTCTGTCTTTCATTTACTAAGCTCTGGCTCACCTTCCAGCAATACACGTGATTGGCAGGGTCCCCGTGACTCCACTGGTCATGAACTCCTGTGGCTATTTCTTTCCACTAAGTGGGGATGAGCTAGATTTAAGCAGGTCTGGATCAAGATCTGTTTTTCCTATAGAAAATCACCTGTGCTTCTTATATAGCTACTGTGATTTACACAAACTTTGAATGATTCGTTTCTCACGTGCTTTGGATCTTTGAAATGCAATATTCTCAGCCACTAAAGAAGGCTTAATTCTGAAATTCTGGCCCTCATTTTGAGAGCTGTGACTTCTACCAAACCTCATTTAGGCATATTGCAAAAAGTAGGGTCCAAAGTGATTAGATATCAGATTCTAAAACCTGCCTTCCATCCCAGACTTGGAATGGCATTTCTGATCAGGGAGAGGCTGAGTTAGTTTATACTGCGGGGGAATTTCTTTGACCATTGTTGAGTTTCTAGAACTCATGGGAAAAGAGCTGTTCTAAGGGCTGGCTCTCATACATGAGGGAAGGAGAAGGCTATTTAGCAAATCACCTAGATCTTCCTACTTTCTCATAAAATGATGAGCGGCGACTCTTAGGAGAGGAAAGCAGTGCTAAAGAGGAGTGGGACCTACCTGAATCTTTGTGGGCCATTCACCATTTCTGCAAGTGACTGGGAGGCTATAAATAACGAACGGCCCCTGATAAAAATTTTAAAGAGTAAGACGTTAAAAAAAGTTCACATCCCTTGTCATGTGCAACTGAGCATATGCCCCCTATACTCTCATTGTTGACTTCTGTTATCTCTAAATCGCTCTGGCAGTTCCAGAGGGACCCACGGTTTAGCACTTGAATATGTTGCAGTCTTGCCATTCAGTCTTTGTTTTCCTCTGTCCAAGTGTAAATTAGAACAAAAGTCTACACTTCTTTGGAATGACCTTATTGTGTTTCTTACTGAGTGGGCACAGAATAAATATGTTTTCCTCATTTGACGAGCTGGGGAAAGTCATAGTATCCGCCTTTTTAGAGAGTCTGAAAGGATTAGAGGGTTAAAATATGTAAAGTTTTTAGTATATAAAAAGAGCTTCCTAATTATTAGCTATTAGTAGCAATTATTATTAGTAAGAGGCAATAGTATCTAGAGGTTAAGGGCTTGAGACTCTGAGCTTGAATGCATCGTCTACATCTTGGCTCTACCTCTCACCAGTATGTGACCCTGGGCAAGTTACTTCATTTCTCTGTGTCTTGATCTCTTTATCTAAAAGACGAGGATCCCAATGATACCACCCTCTTGGGTGGATGAATGAGGATTTGAAGAGATAATATTAACATATTGCAAAGCCCTCAAAAAATCGCCTGGCACGAAGAAGCATTGTATTGGTGTTACAAGCAACAACCGTCTGAGGCGGTTTTCATCACCCCCATTGAATAGATATATGAAATCGAGGTTTAGGGTCACACAGTTAACGGTGGATCTACATTTCCAAGCAACTGGAAAACCAAGTCATTTCACTACCCCACATGAGAGGGCTTCAAACGGGTCTTCGGCATTCAGTAGCACATGACCCGGTTCCATTCCCTGGTGGTACAGGTCTGCCTAAAACCGGGCTGTTATCTTTACTAGTATTCCTAATTACTGCTTGGCATTGAGTGCTCTCAACCCAAAGCATGTGATAACACGGTAGAGGCTGGAGGTTGATAGCGCTTTCTTCTGTTGATTTGATTAACACACAGAAAAACAGACCTCTTCTTCATATCTCTGGGAAACTGGCAGTAAGTGAACTATGACAGATAACAGTGCCTGCTTTCTCTCTCCTCCCTGCTCCACAGTCCCGAAGGAAATAGGCGACTCTAAGGCATTGATCCTTCCACCTGTCCCATTGAGCCTCAGTTGTTCCTGTAAAGGAGCCAACGCAGGTTTTTAAAGCTGACTCAGCCTCCCTTTTCCAGGGAGAGCAGGGCAATGGTGAGAAACTAAAAGACCAGAGGCTATGGCGAGCTTGTTTGTGAATGTGTGTCACTGCCATCTGCTGGATGGAATGGGTAGCAGACCTGGGCTGGTGTTTCTTTGCCATGTTAATAAGCAAATTCAGTGATTACCACTGGGGTTCAGAATCTAGCGGTGCAGTCGCATCATTTCATAGCATCAGTTCGGAGTGTCTGCAGATTTTGGAAATCTCATGACAACTGTGTCTCATGACAACCTTCATGTGAGTAATCCAAAAGTAAAACAGAAGCAATTTTTAAAGCAACTGTCCTAGCATCAATAGTTTCCCAGATCAAATTTGGTTTGTTCCCAAATGATTGATCTAATTGATCAGAAAAAGCCCATAAGTGTCAAGTGAGGGCATCTGGCAAAACCTGGATACTCTTGTCAATGGCAAAAAGTCCTTACAGGGAAGTAAAATCAACATCTGGCTTTATTCTTGTGTTCTCTGAAATTGTGTTCATGTACCCAACAATTATTTATCAAGCACTTATCTTTTGTCCCAGGCACTGTATTAAAGAACTGAGGAAGTAAAGATGAATAAACAGAGTCCCTAATATTTATAATATTATATGGATATTTTCTGAGTGCTTACTATGTACTAGGCATATATATCCCACTACATCTCAATTCTCAGAGCAAACCTAGGACTATTATTATCTCATTTACAATTACCTCGTATTATTATCTCATTTGCAGTTCAAAAAAGTATTACTATCTCATTTACAGTTCAGAAACCTGAAGCTTAGAGAGATTAAGTAATTTAACCAAGATAATACAGTTAGAAAAAGATGGAGTGAAATTTGGTTAGTGGGAGTGTTTAGGTCGGGGAGGGAAGTGTTAGCCCCATGGACCAATGTAGCTCTTTTTTTTCTTTCCAGAGTCTGGGTCTTTTGTTTTACACACATTTTCTTTTCCATTAGCTACAAATTTCCAGCAAAGTGAAAGTGCTACAAAAACAGTAAGTGATGATAGCAGTAGATGCTTTGGAAAGATTTATCGGGAAGACTATCCCTTCCTCTAGCGAGCATTTGAAATCTATCTAGTTAACATTCGCTTCAGTTCATAACTCTTCTTCTTAATAGCAGCATTGGTGTCGGCAGCGAGGGCTGAATTGTTGTCAGTTCTCATTGGATAGAAAACAAATCCCTATTTTGGTCAGCGTGACAGAGTGTTTGTGAGTAAATGATTTGCTCCGCAAGAGCCAGAGAACAACTCAGATGTTCCAATCGCAACAATTGCAAATCGTTTTCAATTTTTTTCTTTCTCTCTTGGTAGAAGAATTGGGTGCTGGTGCTGGTGGGGAAAGAAGAGGGGTAGGAGGTGGAGGGGGAGAAGGGAGAGGATGAATGTAAGGTGGTGTTGGAGCAGGCAAGTACTCTGCCAAGTGCCTACAAAAAGGGCTCAAATAGTATACACTGGACAGAAAGGATGAGTGTGGGTAGGACAGCAGGGTGGCTAACGGTAGGGATTTATAGTCAGCCTGTTGGGTTAGAATCCCTGTTCTGCCACTAGCCCCGTCTATAATCCTAGCACTCTGGGTGGCCGAGGTGGGAGGATCCCTTGAGGTCAGGAGTTCGAGACTAGTCTGAGCAAGAGCAAGACCCCATCAGTGCCAAAAATAGAAAAAATTAGCTAGGCAACTAAAAGCAGAAACAAAAAATTAGCCAGGCGTGGTGGCAAGTGCCCGTCGTCCCAGCTATTTGGGAAGCTGAGGCAGGAGGATCACTTGAGCCCAGGAGTTTGAGGTTGCTGTGAGCTAGGCTGACACTATGGCACTCTAGTCCGGGCAACAGAGCAAGACTCAATCTCAAAAAAGGAAAAAAAGGGCTCAAATAGTATGTACTGGACAGAAAGGATGAGTGTGGGTAGGACAGCAGAGTGGCTAACGGTAGGGTTTTATAGTCAACCTGTTGGGTTAGCATCCCTGCTCTGCCCCTAGCCCAGCCTTTGACCTCAGCCAAGTCACATAACCTTTCTAATCCTCAGCTATTTCACCTGTAAAATGGGCATATAATAAGACTTGCCTCACAGTGTTATCTGGGGAGTCAGGTGAGGTATGCCATACTGGCCTCTAGTACTTGCTCCCTAAATCTTTGTCATGGATAGTACCAGCGCCAGGGATTCAGGGGCCTCCAGGACAAGATGGGACTGATGTGGGCAGAGGGACTCAGGGGCCAGGATTGGGGTGGTTCCTTCAGAGAAACTGCCCTTTGGGGTTGCTTGATACCACTTATCTGCACTTCAGTTTGACACACATATGCTTATTTTTCCTCTCAACAATCCTATAAGGCAGGTTGGAGAGACAGTATCATTTCCACTTTTACAGGAGAAATGGATCCCCAGGTGCCATGGCTAAAATGACAGCTGTTTTTCCAACCAGAGCCTGCCCTCAGGGCCACCCACATCAGAACCACCAAGAAAAGTTATCTTATGGAATTGCATTTGTGTATCAAACTCCTGTGGAGAGTGTGATATTCAAATTGTTTCCTGGAAACAAATGAAACCCAAATTTCCTGGACGGAGCTCCAAGCTGGAATTCTCTGGAAGGAATACAGCCAGAAACGGGAAAAGCTACCATAGCAGCACTCAAGGCAGATTTCTTTTACTGAAATTCTTTTCCTAATACGTTTCGACGTTGAAAGAAAAACCGAACACCTAATTTTAAATGATTTTAAAATTAATTGCCTGCTCATTAGCTAGTTATTTTTGCGGTGAATAAAATATGGGGCAAAACTATTTCCTTATTGTTATACAAGTTTGTGAAGCCTGACATGAGAGAACAAGTTTTACAGAAATAAGAACAAACAGAAAAAATGGGCAAGATGTTGGAAATACCAAAAAGAATGTTCGCTTGAGAGAAGTATGAAAATGTTGCATGTAGACAAGGCTAGCCAAGGATTAGTAAAGAAAGTTAGAAACACATGAGGGACAAACACACAAGAATCCAACTGGGAGACCATTAGTCTAAGGACTGTTTAGGTTCCTAAAAGTTTTTCAGTGAGTAATTTGCCTAACTGTGTCACTTATTTGTATGTAAGCAGGTCTTTAAAAAGCAGAGTGGAACCATTAATTTTTATGATCATTTAACATGTTTTTAATATTTTTAACACAACTAATTTGCACTCTCAGGCACAGACTTGATTTTGTTTCAGGTTTAAAAATAGGCCTACTTCAATGATGAATTCCAACTTAGCCGGACTTGGATAAATGGAACCACATGGTGCACTTTATAAAGGGAAAGGCACCCTGGATAAGAGGACAAAAGTAGGTAGATGAGTACCTTCAACACTGTGGGTACTGTAGACACGACGGGTAAATAAATGGAGGACCTTGTGTTTCCCTTGTGAATGTAGTTACACTACCTGTGAATGAGGATTATTGCTACTCAACTGGGCTACTAGAAATGAAGCAAAAGGCACAAAATCCACCCAGACTTCAGAATCCAGTGTCTGTTCAATTAACATGCCAGAAACCTAGGCATCCACTTGACATTTCTCTTTTCTCGTTCACCCATGGCCAACCACTTACTAGGTTCTGTAGACTTGACCTTGTAAATAGATCTCAAACCCTTCCATCACTGTTTCCCCTGCCACTGCCCTAACCCCAGCTGTATCTTCTCTTGCCTGGACACCTATAATAGCTTTCCAAGGGCTATGCTTCATCCTTTCTGGGGCTCTCTAACCATTTCCCAGAGGGCCACCAGAGTTATCCTTTCAAAACACCAATGTGATTATGTCCCTGCTGCCCCTCTCCCAACCCTCCCCACCCACCCCTTCACATTACTCTTAGGGTTAAGACCAGGTGCCTGTCCCTGCACCCTGCCCTCCCCCGTGGCCTCCTCCCTCTCTCAACTCCAGCCAATTAACCCTGTAGTTCCTCCCCCTTTGCCAAGCCTCTTCCAGCTTGGCAAATGCTGTTCCCCCTTCCCCTGCCTGGAACTTAGTCTCTGTTATCCCTGTCTTTCTCTCTTCCTCATTTGGATCTTGGTGTGTAGCACTTCCCTTGCAATCCTGACCCCAGTCTAAGCCCTCTTTGGTTAACGATACCAGAGCCCCATGATCCTTTCCTTCAAAGCATTCATTCTCTGTCAAGTTGTTCAATTATTTGATGAACGTCTGTCTCTCTGTCTGGATCATAAGCTCTGGGAGACTGAGGACTCTGAATGTTTTTTCTCAATATTGTGTCTCCAGCATTTAACACAGTGTTTCACATACAGCAGGCACAAATAAATATTTTTTCAATGAATGAACAGACTTAATGAATATAGGCTTGTTATTCTTAAGGGATGGTCCCTCTGCTTTGCTTTCTGCACAGTTATCTCAAACCAAACTCATAAACAAGCAAAACATTATTTACATCTAGTACATTTTTATGAATGAAAAGCCAGAGCAAGTTGTTTCTCACTTCTGCATGAGTAAGCTATTAAAATAAGCATACATGCTTGCATCCAAAAATTCCACTTTTATTTCCAAGATGGTTCATCCTAAAGAGGGAGAAAATAAATGCTCCATTTGCTTGGGAAATTATAAATTGCAGTCCAAAAGACGGTTCAGAAATGCAGTTTAATAAACAACTAAATAAAAGCCTTGGTGAACTGATGGTTCACAAACATCCTTTGAATGACTCAAAAGCAATGCAAATCGAAAAAGATCTTAGCAGAAAACATTACATTTTGCAATCAGAAAACAATCATTCCAATTTACAAACGTCAAGACAAGAAAGCATTTGTGCAAGTAACTGTTATTGCTAAATGTGGAGCTACATGGAAGTTTAATTTCAGAAAGTTCTCTGATACAATATATCTGTCACTAATTACTTACATTTAAAAACAAATTGGTTTGGATAAATAATATGATGCCAAAAGGTCCATAATGTATTGTTCAATGCAAATTTAATAATATGCTTTCATCATCATCTGGCAGAAGTCTTATTGCAGTTACTTTCCTAGTACTTGGGAAGTACAATTTGTACAATAATTACTGAATACTCTCCCCAAAATAAATAAATATCTTACATCAGAGTAAGCTGAATGGTCAGTAAATTCCTGTTACTTAAATAAGTATAAACCAATCTATTATGTGCACTCCTACCATGCAATCCCTAGCAAAAAAATTACAAACACAAAAATCTTACAGCTAGAAGAGAGACCTCTAGTGTGTGTGAGAGAACTTTATATTGTGCTTCCGGCATAATTAATACAGCAAAATCTCTGCAGTCATTTTGCATACTATGGTGGGAGATTTTTGCCAACTATCATTCACGCTCAATTCGTTTCAAAATTTCTTCCCAGCAAATGTATGGCATTTTTGCCTAAATTAGTTACTTTCTTCTCATAAACATAAGCCTAATCCAATGAAGTTTTCTCAGTGATGCAAAGTTTTAAAGTTCCATGGTCACCTTTGCAACCTAATTAGTAAACACTTAACCTACTGTCATCAGAACAATTGCTAACAATTCTTTTCATTCAGGCAGCAGCAGGACTCCTGAGTCAAATTGTTGCAGTCAGTGTGCAGCTTCCTAAATACCAGCCCCTGATAGTAAGCCAAATGCCACACAAATATAAACACTCAAAGACTAAATCGGCACACTGCCCATTATCCAAGAGACAAATGGATTCACTGCTATTTTAAATTCACCAAGTAGGCTAGCTATTAGTTTCCACAGATCCCCATACATGCAGGTGAATTCCTTGATGTAGAATCAGATTTAATGAATCATTCTATGGCATCAGCCTCAGCCTTTAAAAATCCTTTATTTTCTCCTTTTCCACATTAAAAACACATTTGAGAAACACATAGAAAATGTTTCTCTAAAAAACGCACACATACACACAAAACAGGAGGTCTCTTAAGGAGTCTACTGCTGAGAAGGTAAAAGCATTTTGCTCATTTTTAATTTGCTAAAACAATCCAAGCATGCTTGGTACCCAGAGGGTATTCTCAAATAAACTTGTATCTCTAGCTGCCAGCTTAGTTGATTGAAAACAGAAGGCAAACGTTTCTTAAAGAATGAGTATGTTAAACTGTTATGTCTCTCCTAGTACCACCAAGGATGCACACACACACACACATACACACACCCATTTCAAGGATTTGCTTGAAAGCAGCCAATTCCATGATCTAAAAGGTAATACAGCATTTGTACCAAATTACTTCTGCCTACTGCGGTGCACCTCTTAGCGAAGAAGCCAGGGCCACCGGGATCCGGGACAGTCCCTGCGTGCGGTTCTCCACGTACAAAGCCGACGGCCCCCTCTGCAACTTTGCTAACTTAGTTGGCTCACGCCCAGTCGGCCCCCGAAGCACAGTCACGGTGAAAACGTTTTGATACCAGAAAATCATTTCCACGACAGTGCAAGTGTTCGAAAGCACAAAAGCAGGCACTGTTGGACCCAAGCTAGCTAGGAAGTCGCGGTACGCGGGGCGGCTGTGCGGAGCGCGCGTCCAGGTAAGGGATTCCTGCACCCCGGATCTGGTTTCCTCTTCCTGGATGTTTTTGGGGCTCGACCTCACTTTTAACGCGAATTCACCATAACGCGCCCCCCACCCCGTTCTTTTTCCAGGAGGCGCGGACTCGATTTTCCAGCCAGGTCCCTCTTGGGGGCAAGAGAGGAAGCACACTTCTCATTTCAATAAAGAGGGGCGGCGGGAGCGGGGGGCGGGGGAGGAAAGAGGTCAGAAAGGAGCCAAACTGCATCCCACCCGCCCACCTCTGCGCTGCTTCGGACGGCGGAGACGGGAGGCGGCCAGGAAACTCTATCCCTTTAAGGGACCCAGAAGGGGAGGGAAGGATGCGGGCTCGGGACTCGGCGCTGCGGGCACCGCGGAGAGCGGTGAGCGCAGCGAAGCCACAGCCATTACCTGCAGCGCTCACGTCCTCCCCGCGCCCCGGCGCACCCTCCCCGCTCCCGTCCCCGCCTCCCAAGGAGACTTCTAATCCGGAGCATGTGCCGTGCCCTTTATCCGGGGAGGAGGTGGGAAGGAAGAGGAATGGGAGCTTTTTAAAAATAAATGAAACGTTTGCAATCCAAAAGGGGGGGGGGGCTGGAAATGGGAGGGAGTGGGAGGGGGCTTTAAAGGCGCCCGGGTGGGCGGAGGCGGCGAATCGGGATCCGCCCGGCCGGAGACAAACAGCGCCGGGCACCGGCCGCGGCTCACAAAGGGGAGCGGCGCGCTCCGACCCCGGCAAAAGGGGAAGGGAAAAACCGCCCCGGGGCCCAATCCGCTGGGCAGCCACAATGGCGTCTTTCACGGGGTGTCCGGGGGCGCCGCCGAGGCTGCCTGCGGGGAGCGGGCGGCGTAGCCACCCCCTAGCCCGGCAGGAGCGGAGCCCCGGGCGCCGCCGCCCCCGCGCGCCCCGCAGAGCTGTGCGCTCGGCTCGGGGCGCCCCCGCGGCGGCGGCCGGGGGCCCGCGGCGCGGGGCGCGCTCGGCGGGGGCGGTTTGCAGGCGCGGAGCTCTGCGCCCGGGAAGAAAGGGACGCGCGGTTCGGGGGAGGAGGGAGGGGGAGGAGGGCGGGGGAGAGCCGCGGCGGAGCGGCCGCCCGGGAGGCTGGCGGGCGCGCGGCGCTGTCACAGGCTCCGAGAGCCGCGGCGGCTCCTCTCCGAGACCCGGAACCCGGCCCCGAGATCCGGAAGCCCGGCCCGGGAGCGCCGGCTCCCGGTCCCCAGCCGCGGCCCCCCGGCCGGCCGCGCCCGCTCCTGTGCCCGCTCCGCCCCGATCGCACCCGCTCCCACTGGAGGAAGCAAGCCGAGAACGGCAGCAGCGGCCCCGGAGGAGGCGGCAGCCCCTGGCCCGCCGCCGGTCCGAGCGGATTCCGAGCAGCCCGCCGCGGCGGGCGGTGTGTGTGCGAGCGTGCCGCGCTCTCGCCCCATGCCTGGCACATGCGTAAAAGCGAGTTGCGCCTAAAGTCCCAGCCATACCCTCCTTAGCAAATAATAACAAACCCAAACCGTCAGATCTTACCTGAAACATTGAAGCACAAAGTCTCTCTCCAAGTCCCCTTTTCCTTTTCCTCTCCCCCCTTTTCCGATTTCTCTCCCAGCGATCTGCTCGGCTCGCCACACCAGAGAGAAATGCAATAGCTTGGCTAAGGTAGACAGAACAAAATACTGAGAAGAGTTGCTCCAGGGCTTTGAAACCCCTCAAGGCAAGGATCAGGATACAATTAGCTCATGCCTCTACCTCCAGTCTAAATCAATCTCCAAAATAAAACTTAAATCAAATTAACTGATCACAGGGCAGACAATTGATCTCCTTCAAAAATAAAGCTCTACATATACGTATAGAGAAATATACATATACGAAATTTTTTTCCAGATTTTTTTTTTTTTGGGTGGAAAAACAGTCTCATTCCAGCCTCCAACTTGCTTTTTACCCTCCTCTTGCACAGAAAAGCTGATTTTAATCGTTGTGATTAGTTTTGATGTAACGTTTCCGCGGGCGATTTCTGCAAATGGATGGAGTGTTTCTTTGCCAAAAGAGGGAAAAGCAGCAGATGATGATAATTATAAGGATTGTTGGTTGTTTCTTTTTATTTGTGTTTAGGGCTCTCGCTTCACTTTCTCAAGTTGACCTGACATTGCTGGTACACTAAGGTCGCACAACTTGTTGATGAGGATCACTGCCCTGTCTTATCAAAGGATAGGTGATAATTTGGCAATAGAGAAGCACATTTTTGGTTCATTTGGCGACATAACGTCCCAAATGACGTGGATAAAAATAAGCACATGCAGTCTGCTTTGCCCCAATCAAGTCTGAATCAGTGCCTGGGGGTGATACACAAACTCATTTCAAATGTTCAACCATGCAGAATTGTAAAAAGATTGAAGGAGTTACACCGCATTTTTTTAAATGGCAAAATTAAAAGAAAACAAAACATACATTAGGGGTAGCCAAGGACCTACCATTTAGGCTTATTTGATCAACCTTCTGAACACACCTCACCTCCTCCCTTCTCTTTGCCTGCCTCCACCTGGTGTCTTTTACAGTGGGGGGTTGTATAATTCCATGATTTGACGGAAGTGCTCAACACAGCTAGAGACACTAACATAAACACATTTCTCCAGATTGCTCCTCTGGTTCTGACCTCCCCCACTCATCACTTCTTCCTCTCTAGGTCTTTGTTCAAAGATATTGTGCCTGAGCCAGTCGTTACGTTAATTCTTTTTAGTTAGGGTGGGATATTCAGTTATAAACTCAAGGATCACCTCTCATTAGTGTTACAACCTTGCAGGATACTTTTTGAAATGGTATGTTTTTGAGCACTTCACAGTTCATTAATTCAAAGACTTTGCTGACATTTCTTATGAAAAAGACCAGGTTGTATGGCCAAGGATACTGAAAAAAGAAAGAAAAAACCGAAATAGAACCAGACATGTCCTGCAAATACCTGCAACTGGCAGCAGTTCTCAGGAAGCATTTTTTTAACCATCATTTTACCTTTAAGGTAAGCAACTGCTACAATACCAGCAGAAAAGGGAAGGGCCAAGCTTCTAAAAAATATGGTCAATCAGATCAGTGCTATAGATGACATCAGAGATTAATATCATAATGAGAATCGGGGATGTTGGTAGATTTTCTATTTTAATGTAACAAGTTCATATGGCATGGGTCTCTGGTTTGAGAATATCAGTGCCCTATAACAAGAAAAAGAGAATGGCTTACAAAACAACACAAAAGAAAAAAGAAAATCATTTTATTCTTTGTACATTCTTTCTCTCTCTCTCTCAACATACAGGGTAGATACAGTCTCCGATCTACAATAAAAATTCTTTAAATATCCACAAAACCCTAAATTCAGTGTAATGAAAACTTTATTCTCACCCCTAAATGGCACTAAATGTTAATATAGGAGAACATGAGAAGAAAAGGGACCATGGAAGAAACATCCCCAATCCTTGATATGATGACTTGATACATTTTAATTTATTTTAGGTGTGGCCTAAAGTGACTTTTAATCAAAAAACCGTGTGTCACATACAGAACAATTTGTCATTGTCCTAGGATGTTAGAGCTGGAAGGATCCCGTGCAAGCATCTAGTCCTTCACCGTCATTTTACAGATGAGGAAACTAAAGCAGCTTGCACAGTGTCAGGAGCCAACCACCGACCCAGATAAGCCACAAGAGACAGGACTAGAGAAAAGGCAAGTGGTGTCCCCCGAAAGCACTTACCTTGAGAAGTTATGCATAGTGTTCTCAATTTTGCTGGCATGGCTTAAACCATACTTTTCGAATTCTCCTTCTGGAATTGTCCTCAAAGTTTGTAGCACAATCTTTTAAATATCTGTGATGGCAACAGATCTTTGTTCTTTGATAGTTTAACTTTGGAGTTAACAATGACAAACTAGTACCAGGTTTGGGGAATAAGTGGATGAGGAAGATGGCTTATGCAATTTAGAGTCCAAAAAGAATATATGACTAAAAACAGTAAGACCAGTTTTCCTCTTATTAGTTCCTAAAGAGAGTAAAGATATTTCTCAAAATATTTTAAGCAATGGAACCGTTAACTGGAACAAGGGCTTTACTTTCCAAGATTAATTGCTCTGAAGGGAATAATATTCCTTTGAATGAATTAAGTTCTGAAAGGTTCAATTTTAAAGATGTTTTAATATTTCAGAATGACATAAAAGATGCTCTTTTTAAACATTAGGTCATTGACATTTCAAAGTGATCCAATCTCTTTGGTTGTTCACTGAACTTGTGGTAATCCCAGTGGCAAACCGACTGCAGGTAAGTTCTCTAATTGTGGTGGAGATCTTAGTTTTCTTGTATTTTGAAAGGATCTCAAAGTTGAGGCTATTCGATAGGGATTCAGAGTCAAAGTATATAGTCTGGAATGTAGTTGATGAAAAGCACAAAATATTATTTTGAAAATTTATTTTGTTCCATGTAATACAAAGAGATGAATAAACTTCACAACCTTTGACTCAACGGTGATGACTATTTTTAAGTTTAAAATAGATTGTCAATGAAATAGCATGTGAAAAGTCAGGTTCATATCTTGGAAAGTATGAGATAAAAACTTAGCAGAGTTTACTTCAGTCAGTCCCTGTAATCATAGAATTACCTGAAATTACTGTTTATCTAATGAATACTTGTGCAAGTGAACTTCTGCATTTTGTGGTGTCAACAGCACTTTTTTGCCAATCATTAATAAGTCAGGAAAAAGAGTATATTAAAAATCCTTCTAACCTTTTTTTTGAAAATAAATAATTGAAGTGAGGCCAGCAGCCTAACAGCCATTAGCCACACAGAGGACAGTGACAATAAAATTGTTAGCAAGAAAACAATCAGGAAAAAAATACAGTCCTCTGTTTTCATCTTCCAGGATCTCACTATCAAAATGCAAAATAAGTTCCACCAGTGTTTAAGGCGGAAAAACAAAGATAGAATGCTTTGAATTGAAACCAGGAGCTAGGCTGAAAAAGTTTAGCGCTATGACTATTGTGTAAGAGAAAATGAGATATTTTTTAAAAGGAGCAGCAGTCCCCCTTCTCACGTCGACATGGGACAGCTCATTTGGTTGCATCGAATTCACTGAACCCTCACATCGCAAGTTCCCGCAAAACAGCACAGCGTTGTCCACGGTAGCCCTGCGGTAGTCTTGGTGATGATTTGACAAGATGTGGACATTAGTTGCTTAGATGAAATGTGAAATTGCAAAGCCCTCCACTGAAGCAGCCAGACACCCAGATCAAATTTAAAAATTCCGTCGCACTTTCCATTAGGGAGAAGAGAGGAGCCTCAGCGCTTGGACTCAACCTGGGCTTGCATAGATATCACAAGGCTGCCACGCTTTTCCCCTGCACAGTCACTAAATGACAGTGTTTCCCTCATTGCTCCAGCAGAGTCCACCTGTGGCTACCACGAGAGGCCCTGCAACACAGAAAGGCAAATTATGTTGTTTTATTTTATCCTTGAGTCAGTTTTGGGGGGGGCGGAAATCACCTGTTTTTTATCAGTCAACCTGAAACTCCCTGTTAATGCTGTGGAATGTGCACATTTTCCTGGAGTTGAATAGAAGCATTAATGAGCTCAAACAGAATGGGTTTGTGATTCCTGGAGTTTGGCCCCAGCCACCACCTGTTTATAATTAGCCCCTGGAAAACATTAGTTTTCTGTATCACTGTCAATGTTGAGTTTGTAACATCTCACTTTCTGAGAAGGTAAAGAAAGCTTCTAACAGTTGCGGATAGGCTGATACCCATAATTCTGAAATAGAAACACATACCAAGTCCTTGTATTGAAACTCTTAAATCCATTTGGTCTTTTATCAAAGTTTCTCCTCTCATTGTCCAAAGTGAACATTAGTTATAATCTCACATTATTAATATAAAGCAACACAGAAGGTGCATGAAGAAACACAATCTGACCACGGTCAGATACCCGGACTGCCAACTTTGATAGTCTTATTGAATAGAGAAACACATTTGTCCACAAGGAAGTCCATGTGTGAAGACAGTTGTGAAGCATCTACATTCATTGCTGGCATTTAAAATTCTTTGCTGTATACTCACCTTCTATATTTTGAATAAATAATTGCAACTGGGTTTTATGACTCTCCCACCTTAACTTGTGGTGTGACCTAATCCTGAATTTCTTTAGCCATAAAAGATGAACGAAAACTCTTATCTTGAAGGGTTATTGTGAGGTTAAATAGGATGATATGTGGAAAATCTTTAGAACTGTGCCTAGGACACACAGTAAATTCTCAATAAATGATAGTAGTTATTATCATTATGGTTTATGGTAGTTGTTGAATAAATAATGTGGTGTTACTATTGAAGTTAGTAGCACAGAAGGGTATTTATGTGATGGGGGTATCTAAGTTATCAAAGTCTCTGTGGCTGATCTTTTTGTAAAGATAATAACTAAATCTCATTTTATTATTTCATGTAGACAGTGCCATAACACCTCACTTTTTCACATATAAAATAATGGGACAAAATAAGATTTTTCTCCAAGGTAAATTCTAGCTATGAAAAATCATATGTTTGTGATGCTGATTACTAGGCAACACACTTTCTTTCTGGTCCTTTGAGGATCCTTGATTTTGACAAGACTGCCTCACACGTATAAAACAATTAATTAAGCATTATGTATAATTGCTTGTGTAAGAAGTGAGACTTGACTAGAATTCAGCCATGAACCTCTTTCTTCATAATGATTTGCTTTTTGCCTTTCAGGAATTACAAAATCAGTACAAGCAAACACTTTACAAACAAAATTTTAAAAAAGAAAGTGCAGTTTTGAAAGTAAGAAGAAAGGAACTTCAGGGCTGATTCAAATCTTTAGGAAATAGCCCAATCAATCACATCACATCATCCTGTTTTCTACATTCTCCAGTTTATGTATATTCTTTCCTAAGCTTTAGACCTTATTGTTTTCAGATTGTTCCGTGTAATCTGTTAGGCTATCCATTTTAAAGCTGTGCACTGGCTATTTTAAGGAAACATTTTTAATAAGATAAACATTTCATTAGATATTTTGTATTATTTCAATTTTGGTGCCGCATAGTAAACTCTCTGGCACTGAAAGTTACTTCTATTTGCAGTGTAATTCGTCTCATGCACAGCCCATCCGGTACAGAACCACTTAGCTTTGCTTCACTGTTCTACTGTCTGAACCAAGGCCGCTCATGAGGAACCCCATAATACAATTGTGGCACCTCCGGGGCACCATATACATTTATGTAAGTTATCTCTTCTTGCATCCTTTGGGTGTCAGAACCTCTCAGCTTTGCTAACCATAAAAAATCTGCCTTAAGCACATTACTAACTTTAAAACTCTAATGATATGGATGTCATATTTCAATTTTTAAAAAACCTTTCCCTGCTCCACCCCTGAAAAAACTCAATAAAACTTATCCAATGGAATCATGCTATGGTTAAACACATAAAATTTATTTAAAAGAAAAAGAATCGTGAATATGCTCTAGTTCAAAAAGACCAAACCAAAGCCTAAGAACAAAAAATAGTAATTAAACAAGAAACAAACGTATTACTCTTCAAACTCGGTTAAGAACCACTATAAACAAATTGCTACTGGAAGCAAGAATCTATGTACTTTCTTTTAAGTTATCAGGAGAGAAAGCTGTTTTGGAGTCTTAATGAGTATAAGCCTGATCAGTTAAAATAGGCACTTGGAGGTGGGAAAGCAAATCGACAGGACTATTTAACATGGGCGTTTAAATGATTTCAACATTATTCTTAATAATAGCATTAATAATAGTAGTGATAAGAAATAATTATGACTGATAGTGGGGAACTTCCATTGTGTAAAGACCATCTGGTTATGACAGTCAGACATGAAATTCTAAAATTAAATCCTCAATCTGTCCCTCTAAGGTTGCTTTGTAGATAATGGATATCTTAATTTTTAAGAAAGAGAAAAAAACCATATCAATTGTACCAAACGTACAGCAGCTCCTGCTGAGAAAACAAAGCTTGTATGTCTGTTTTCTTTTCTAATTGTTGGTGTCCCTAAACAAAACAATGGCTCTGCAAAAGAGCTAAGATAATGGCAGTAACTCATCAGCCTTATTTTATTTTTTTGCTTCTGAAGACTTTGACAGGTAAAACATTATTATAATCCTAGCACTCCTTATGTCCTTAAGGCAGTGGTAGGAATTTCCCCAGGTTTTCCTCCTACAGTAAAGCCTATTTAAAGAAGTTTTAAACCTTTGGTCTTCAACGAATGCATAATTTAAAACTTATCTTTATGCAGTTAAAAGAAATATCAAAGAGAAGGCATCTAACTCAGAACCTGGTAAATGGTCAGTACTCATAGATCACTGTTGCTTTAGTTTTATTTATTACACCTAGGGTTTAACTATTTCTAATTTTTAGATTTTCTGGCAATATCAACATTGAATGGGGACAAAAGGACAAATGTTGTGTGATTCCACTTATATAGGGTACTTAGAGTAGTCAAATTCATAAAAGTAGAAGGTAGAACGGTGGTTACTTGGGGCCGGAGGGAGGAAGGCACGAGGAGTCGTTTAATGGGCAGAGTTTCAATTTGGGAAGATGAAAAAGATCGGGAAATGAATGGTGGTGATGGTTGTACAACAACATGCATAGACTTAATGTCACTTAATTCACACTTAAAAATGGTTAAAATGGAGAAAATGAATAAATTACACAAATATTGAACTCAAAAAATAAGTGAGGGGGGAAAAGTACGATATGGTAAAAGCAAAACAAGGCACCCAGTTTTCTGATTCCCTTCTTAATTGTTGGGAGCGGTCTCTGATTACGGGTGAGCACATAGCCAATAGAATCATTGCTGGGAGCCTTGTCAGGGCCCTCTACCAATCACTTCCCGCCACGACTACCTGCAATGGTATATAAGCCCACGGTCCTTCCTGTTCGGGGTCTCTCGCCATGTAACTAGACTAGATGCCTCATTAAACTGCTGTTGGAAGAACTCCAGTTTGTTGCGTCGTCCTTGCAGGCGAGTGCGGCGCGACAAGTGGTGCCGAAACCCGGGAACTTCTCGCACCGGCGGAGACGACCTCTTTGGAGGTGAGTTCAGAACCACAGCAGCTGGGGCGGTTTTATTTTGGACCCCTGCCCTCTTCTGACGCCGGCACCGGGTGCTTGTGACCTACCCCATGGGGAACTCTCCTAGTTATCCCTGACCGTGTCCTGCGCCATTTTGTGCAGGACGTGGACCGGGTGGCCCCATGGTTTCTCCACTCGGGGTCTTTAACGGTTCCGAGTTGGGATAAGCTAGAGCAGGACCTTCGCCGTGCCCGAGAGTCTGGTCCCCTTTGGGAGTGTGTTCTCCCTGTGTGGGCACTGGTGCGCTCCTGTTTAGAGGACGACCGTTGCAGCGGTCCGGTCCGGGAAGGTCAGCAAGTACTCAGTGATTATCAAGATAGTATGTCTGAGAGAGGCAAAGTGGGTCCGGCTCGGCCGGGGCGGCCGAGGAAAAGGCCGGAAAGGAAACGTAAGTCCGCGGGTAAACAGGAACGGCGGGGACGCCCGCCGCCTGAAAGGGACATGGACGAGGTGGCTCTCAAAATGGCCTCCCTCCACATGTCGGCTTCCTCTTCTTCCTCTTCTTCCTCTTCTTCCTCTCCTTCCTCTCGTCCTTCTTCTTCCTGTTCTTCTTCATCGTCTCGCTCTTCTTCCCGTTCGCGTTCTCGCGAGGCGGAGGAGGGGCTGTCTCCGCAGGAGAAGGCGGAGCTGGAGGAGGCGGCGGCTAGATATGAGGCGGAGCGTAATCGCCCGCCCCCGTACGCTACTGCCCCTCCTTTTCCCGTTGCGGGATCCGCCCCTCTAAATATGGAGGGCGGAACCTCGTTTGTGCCTCCCCGAGCTAGAAAGAAGATACAGAGGGAGTTTGCTTTCCCCGTCTTTGAGGACGCTAATCAACATCGCTTTCACGAACACCTAGATTACAAGCAACTAAAAGCTTTGGTTGAAGCTGTCAAGGCTTATGGGTGCAATGCCGCTTACACCCGTGGCCTACTGGAACGGCTAAGTGCGCATGCCATGACCCCCAGTGATTAGGCGTGGAGCACCGCACGGGCCTTCCCTACAACCCCCAGGCCCAGCGTATCATAGAGCGTGCCCATGGCACCTTAAAGGCCTATCTCAAAAAACAAAAGGGGGAGACGGGGACGAGCCCTTTGGGCTTACGTACCCCTAAGCCTGTGCTCTCTCTCACCTTGTTCACTTTAAATTTTCTTTTGCTGGATGATCAGGGGCGCTCTGCTGCGGACCGCCACGCCAACCCCGGTTCCCCTTTATCAGAGCAGGTCTTGTGGAAGGATGTCCTGCTTAACAAATGGAAAGGCCCGGATCCGGTTGTGAGCCGGTCCAGGGGAGCTGTCTGTGTTTTCCCGCAGGACACTCCTGATCCAGTGTGGGTCCCGGCACGCTTAATGCGGCGAGTGCAGCGGTTGGCGGATGTGGAGGATGCAGATGATGGGGCGTCCGCTGCCGGGGATGCTGCTGCTCCTGACCTTTCTGCTGCTGGCCGCATCGGTGACGACGGACCAGCGCTGGGCCATCCTGTCGGTGTTCCCGAGACCGATGCCGGTGACCCATGATGCCCAGATCTTCCCCCGGCTGTTCGCTACTAATGCCTCTTTGGGCCTTGCCAATCTTACATGGAACTCCTCCTCAACATTTGAGACGTCGGTCCACGCTATTCAGCAGCGTGATCTGTCTTTCCCCTCCACACCTGTTTGCCTCTGGCCCCCTTTTATCTGGATCACTGCTACTTCCTCTGGTCCTGGTGTTCTCAATTGCTCCACGGCAAACTGCTCCTATGCCCGTTGCTGGAATGCCTCCAGCCAATCCATGGCAATTGTTGCCCGTATGCCTCGGCCTTTTCCTTGGCCGGTGGAGGCTCCTAGCTTCTTGACCCTTTTCCGACAGCGAAGAGATTTTGGCGTTACTGCAGCTGTAATTTCTACATTGGCAGTGACTGCCGCACTGGCAGCCGCTACGGCTGCGGCGGTAGGCTCTGTTCAGACAGCACAGACGCTGAACAACCTATCGGCATCTGTGGCTACAGCTCTGGACACACAATCCGCCGTCAACGTGCACCTGAAGGGTGGTATCATGATACTGAACCAACGTGTGGACTTGGTCCAGGAGCAAATAGATGCCTTATGGCAGCTGGCACAGCTGGGCTGCGAATGGCATTTCACAGGACTATGCATTACCGCGGTACCGTTTGATAATGCTTCCGCCGCGGCCAACAAGTCTCGTCAAATATCTGCTATGTTGACAGGACACTGGTCTAGTCAATTTACCGCCTTGACCCGGCAGTTGCAATTGGAGATCACCCACATTAACTCCACACGCCTGGACTTGACAGTGACCAATGGTCTCTTTCCTACATTTCAGTCAATAGTCCGAGGACTTCGGGACTGGGCTGGCCTGGGGTCCCTAGGGTTCGTGGGGATCCTGGGAGCAGGTTTCGTGATCTGGGGGTTCCTGCGCGTTCGTGCACAGCGCCGCAGGGACCGAGTGGTGGTTACCCAAGCCCTAGCCACCCTCGAGTGTGGTCAATCCCCTGGCATCTGGCTACAAATGTTACGCTCCGAAGGTCAAGACCGCCTCCCCTCTCGCACAGCGTGACATGGCCCATGCACTCTGAGGGGTTTCCCCATTGCACCAGATTGTGGCGTGTCACCCCCTTACCAGCCATTGCACCTCCCAGAGTCTCTGCTCATTGCACGGGAGACGGTGGCCTTTGCACCTGCTTCAGGGACTCCACCCCCTGGATCCGGACCTTGAGGTTGGAGTCCCCAAAGCTTGTGTTGCAAAACAAAAGGGGGAGCTGTTGGGAGCGGTCTCTGATTACGGGTGAGCACATAGCCAATAGAATCATTGCTGGGAGCCTTGTCAGGGCCCTCTACCAATCACTTCCCGCCACGACTACCTGCAATGGTATATAAGCCCACTGTCCTTCCTGTTCGGGGTCTCTCGCCATGTAACTAGACTAGATGCCTCATTAAACTGCTGTTGGAAGAACTCCAGTTTGTTGCGTCGTCCTTGCAGGCGAGTGCGGCGCGACACTTAATTAGTGTTATTAATATATCCAGGTTGTACCTGGTCACAGCTGCTTCTAAAGAAGTGGGGCAGAAAACCCAACGCTCTGTGTTGGCCATGTCACCATGCTGGAGACCCAGCCCTAGTTACTCCAACTGTATTTAAGATAAGGAAAGAGAAAGAGTGTCTTCCCCAAAGTTGTCTAGCAGAGAAGACCAATGCTCTTTCTACCAGATGAGATCCTGCATTTGTGTTATTCATAACCAGTTATTTTGCTCTCAGTGCTTTCTCTTGTGTATCCTTCCTTGGCTTCCTAGACAAAAAACAAGCTTGTAGGAAGCCTGTACAAACTGAAATAGTGAATTAACTTTTCAAATAATTTGTCCTATGCTACAATATTCAGATGGGAAAAAAATCAAATCAAATCAACCAATGTATTCATCCGTGGGATATCAAGCTCCTCATCTGAACGATGAAACTAGTGACTCTTCCTCTCTCCTCTCCTGCTCCCCCTTCTTTCTCTTTCTCTTTTCTATGAAGACTTTGACTCCTGTAGAAGCTCTGATATCATATGCCTTGTAAGTTCTCCTGAGATTCTGTGAAGATCTGTCTATAGACAGAGCCTGGTTCCTGGGAGGAGTTAACATGCTCATTCATTGGTGGATTAGACAAACCCATAACTCAGATACATCAAACAAGGTGCATCTGTCTTTGGAAACTTCAGTAAGACCTTTGTTCTTAAGGTGAGCAGGAAATGGGTGGCTTTGCCCCAAAGGTAGAGTAACTATTAATAGTGAGGCTGAGCTTTTTCTACCGCCCATGCCCACACCTATTTTTTGATACAAGGAAGGAGGGAGACAGGAAGGCAGGTGGGTAGGAAAGTAGCAGGAAATACCTTTCCCCATGTTCCTAAGCTGATCAATACGCCTGCAACACTGTGCTGGGTCATAATCCCTGTAACTTGGCTTAGTTCACAGGGTCCCATGCAGGATGCTTGGAGGCCCGATGGACATATATAGAACTTTAGAGGGCAGAACACAAGGTCTTCATTCTTTAGACATGCCATTCATATTCCAACTCCATTTTTTTTTAACTTGCATAGCATCTTTGTTCTCCTTCTCTGCACCTCTGCTCATCCTCTGTTGGTACAAATAAAGGGAAAGGTGTTTCTCAACCAAAACACATTCTAGAGGCACGTCTTCACAGCCTAATTAGCTGGTTCTTAATTTCAGAGAACCTTAACTGTGTATGTTTCCTGAGTAGACCAGGAAAATCTAATGGGAAGAGCTGATAGTGTCTCTCCCAGGCAAGCTGTATACACAAGACAGCTACCATCCAAAGGAAACTGTACCCACTGTCTTTGTAATTGCTTTTCCTTCAGCTTCAGTGAAACTTGAACCTTTTACAAGATAAAACCCTTTCACCCCTTGTGCAACTGTACTTCGTATGTGTCAATTCACAGAAAAATCTTAAGGTCTAAGTTTAACACTTCAAAGTTGTAAGATTCTCCCAGTTTTCTTTGCCTGTGCTGTGTCTCTACATGCAGTTTCATATGAATTACAGATATAGACACATGCATTTCCTTTTGAAGAAGAAAAAGGGAGTTGTTCCTGCAAATGAAAACAAATTCCATGATTTCTTAATGATCCTAAGATTTCCCACACTGGGGTGGACCCTGCTCTGGGTAGGCAGGTACCTGGCCTCTGGCAGAGGCCACTGTAAAATACATTAGGGTGAGAGAGAGGACAGCCTGTCACACATAAAGCCAATTGTACCATTTTATATACAACAGGAAATGTCTCTCCCAAGCCCCATGGGTGGCCTAATAGCCTAAAGCATCAGAATTGATTACCCTTGGCGTGCTTAATTCCAAATGTCCGCGATAGTCAACAAAAGACCTGGCTGATGTGGAATTCTAAACTCCATGTCCCCATAGTTAAGTGCTGTAGTAGTAGCTGTCTGGACAATAAGAAGTTTGAAAAGAGTATGAATCCAAGCCACCAACTTCTAATATTGAAAAAAAGTCAGTCAACCATTATGCCACAACCTTTGTCATGCAGAGAGGTTGCTTTTCCCCTTCACGCTAAGGAAAGATGTGAACCAAGGTACAGGGAGACAAACACTCTCCTCTTGCTGTGCTTTCTGAGGACACAGATGTCCCTTATTGATGGAAGGGTCCTGGGCCTCGTAGGCTATCAGTAAACAACAAGTCTCTTCAGTGCTTTCTCCCAGCTCTTGGAGGAAAGACCAAAATCTCTCAAGATCCTGCCCGATCTGGTTCATCTCCCTCTGCACTCTCATGAGACTTCTCCCTCCCCACTCTGGGTTGCCTCTGCTACTCTGGGCCTCCTTCAGCTCTTCCAACCAGGCTCACGGCCCCAGGGCCATTGCACAGGCAGCATCTCCTGTACATAGAACGCTGTTTCCCTCCCCTAGCGCAGTAATTCCTACTCATCCTTCAGCTAAAATATCACTTCCTCAGGGAACACTTCCTTCACCTAGGGAGCAGATCAGCTCTCTCTGTTATAAGCACTCATAGTTCACTGGGCTTTTCCTTTAGAGCACTAATCAGTTTGCAGTCATGCATTTGTGGGATTATTTGATTACCATCAGCTTCCACAGCATAGGAACTACAGTCATGCACTACATACAATGTTTCGGTCAATGACAGCCCACATATACAATGGTGGTCCTGTAAGATTATCATACTATGTATTTTCTGTGCTTTCTGGAATGTGAGTAAAAATCCGTTGTAGATGTCCAGGACCCCAGCTCTAGAGAGGCTCACTCAGCAAGTTTGGTGTGTGATGGTGAAAATATGCACCCAAAACCATCACCTGAGGACTTTCTGATGTGGGTGAGTCTCATCACACATCAGATACGCTGGTCTATATTGCTGGCTGTATTAGAGGAGGAATCTTTAAAGAGCACAGCTATGTCTGTATTCTTTGTCTAAATATTTTTGTGTTGTACTATTCAGACAAAGAGTTAAGGGGAGGCCTTGAGATTGCCCTCAGCATGAACTCAGTCCTCTGTGGGAAACAATCCTCCACAACCACCTTTCAGTTCTAAGCTAGAGCCAATAGACAGTAGTGTTGGGGTTGGGGAGTACTGGGGTACTGATTCTATTGAGAATGCAAAGAAACCATGGACACATTCTTCATGGCCACAGAGTAGGTGCTGGAGAAGATAAGAGGACAAACTAATGGAATCTTATGGCCAAGATACATGGCACCTTCCTGGACATCTGCAAGAGGTAGTGTGATGTAGTGAAAAGAACACTGGGCCAGAGCTGGGCCTGCCATTTATTAGCTGTGCAACCTTGCTCGAATGGACCTTTTGAGCATCAGTTTGCTTACGTATAAAATTGGGTCAATTAATGCCTACTTTGTGGTGTGTTGGGAGAATCAGAGATAACATATATAAAGCTCCTAGCATACAATATGCATGTTAAAAATGCACATGTATTAGGTTATTAAGTATGAAATGTCCGATTTCCTTAAGTACTAAGTTTGACAGTTGACAGCTCTGATATTTCACTTTGACAATTTTTTTTATTGTGAAGTTACATCTTCATTCTTTCAAATGCACAATTTGGCCTGTAACTATCTTTCAAATTTTTTTTGTAGAGCAATTTTTGTGAAGCCATGGATAAGTCAAAAATTGGTGTTATTTTTGAATATGAGCTCGATCATGGAACCAATGCAGCACAGACAGCTCAAAATAGCATGAAGTATTTGGGAAGGATGTGGCTAATGAACGCACGGTATGTTGATGGTTTGATAAGTTCCGTTCTGAAGATTTTAATCTTGAAAATGAGCCACGTTGGCGACTTGAGACCAAGGTGGATAATGATGAGCTGAAAGCTGTAGTGGAAACGAATCCATCTCAACCTATGTGTGAATTTGCAGCAAGGTTTGACGTTACTATTTCAATAATATTGGACTATTTGCAACAAATTGGCAAGGTAAAGAAGCTGAATAGATGGGTTCCACATGAATTAAACAAATGAAAACCCATTAAGTAAGCATTTTAATTCCCAAGTACAAAACAGAGGAAGAATAGTTCCAGCCAAAAGGGTGTTTACTGTCTAGTTGGGAAAATAATGTTTTAGGTGGGAAATAAGCAGAGAACAATGCAAGGTGGTATGCAAACCATGACTAGCTCACATTTCCAAAGAAGAAATGATCACTTGGGCTGGGGCTAGCTTGGAATGGCATTGAGGGTGGTACATAGGATGATATTTGAAAGTGGACTTTAAAGGCAGACAAACAGGGATGAGTCCCTGCACCACCACCTGTATTTTTGCCTAGTCACTAAATCCTAAGTCTTGGTTATCTCATTTGCAAAATGAGGAAAATGACACTTGCTTCTCTGGGTGTTGTAAAGATTAAACAAGATACCATATTTAGAGAGCACTGAGCACAGTTGTTGGCAAAGGATACAAGATCAACAAATTGAATATATGTGTGTGTTTCTTGATAAAAGTGAATCTTAGGCCAGGCGCGGTGGCTCACGCCTGTAATCCTAGCACTCTAGGAGGCCGAGGTGGGAGGATTGCTCAAGGTCAGGAGTTCGAGACCAGCCTGAGCAAGAGTGAGACCCTGTCTCTACTAAAAAAATAGAAAGAAATTAACCAGACAACTAAAAATATATAGAAAAAATTAGCCAGGCATGGTGGCGCATGCCTGTAGTCCCAGCATCTCAGGAGGCTGAGGCAGGAGGATTGCTTGAGGCCAAGAGCTTGAGGTTGCTGTGAGCGAAGCTGATGCCACGGCACTCTAGCCAGGGCAACAGAGTGAGACTCTGTCTCAAAAAAAAAAAAAAAAAAAAAAAAAAGTGAATCTTAGATAATAATAAATGTTGGCAAAAATGTGGAGAAATTGGAACCCTCATGCCTGCTTGTGGGAATGTAAAATGGTGTCACCGCTTTGGAAAATGATTTGCGGTTCCTCAAAATGTTAAACATGGAATTGCTGTATGACCTAGTAATTCCACTCCAAGAGAAAGGAAAACATACACACAAATAAACCTGTACTTGAAATGATATAGCTGCTGTCCTCATCAGTATAGTGGTATCACGCCTGTCATGAATGGTACAGCAAGCGACATTATTCATAATAGCCCCAAACTGGAAACAACTCAAATGTCCATCAGCTGGTGAATGGGGAAACACAAGGTGGCACATCCACTAAGTGGAATACTATGCAGCAACAGAAAAGAATGAACTGCAGATACATGCTAATACATGGTGAGCTTTGACAGCTAAGTGAAAAAAGCCAATCACAAAAGACCACATATTACCTGATTCCATTTATGTTAAATGTCCTGAGTAGACAAATCATTCATAGAGACTGAAAGAATATTAGTGGTTGCCAGGGAATGGGCGAGTAAGGAGAGATGGGAGGAAAATGGAGCCACTTCTGATGGATCTCAGGTTCTTTTGGGGATGATGAGAATGTTGTGGGGTTGGATGGTGATGATGGTTGCACAGTGTTGTGAATGTACCAAATGCCACTGAACTGTACCCTTAAAATGAGTAAGCTGTATGGTATATGAAATATAATTCAATAAAGCCATAAAAAAAGAGATGAATCTTAAAAGATGTGGTATTTGGACAGGTAGTGAGGAGCAGGAGGGCACAGCAGAGGACAAATGGACCATGTAACCAAAGTCTATGATGGTGATTTGAGGGAATGGAAGAGAATCTTCACATTGAGGAATTGTGGGGTGGGGCAGGTGCTAAGTTGGGTCATTGCAGACTGAGTGCAGCAGTGCAAAGTCAACCTTGGAGGCAGCCCCTAGGCTGCCTGGGGTGGTAGGAAGGGCAGAGGAATTTGCGTTTTCTGGATTCAACAGGGAGCAGAATACAGCGTGGACCCAGGAGGGGGGCAAGAAAAGTCAGAGGCAGGAGAACTGTAGTAGCTGCTGATTAAAATCGGAGACATCTCTCTGGGTGTTTGGTTGGGTTCACAGTGAGTGCTTCAGTTGGGATTGAAGGACCCACGAGGGTCATTGCTGGGCTCCTTGGAGCTGCAGTGTGGGGCCCAGGGCGCCGATCAGCTGCCAATGGTGGTTGGCACAGCCTCTCTTGGGCTGCTCTGTGAACATGTAAAGAGATTCCATCGTCTCTCACAGTACATTTTGCTTTCTGTGAAAATTGTCCTTGGGGTAGGAAGATACTCATTTTCTGTGCAGAACAAACACAAATACGATATTTCATATCTTCTCTGCCATTTTCACCCTTCCCTGTAATTGGAAACTCTTGCCCCTAGTCTCACCTGTAGGATTCTATCTTCAAATGTGGAATTCTCTTCTCCTCACCAACCCCTCCTTCTCTGTCTTTTTTTTTTCCCTTCAAATTTTCACTGTCCTTTATTTTAGTTTTCAGTTCTTTTGATTAGTGATGGTAAAGGGAGTAGGGGAGAAGGGAGAGGACTCTTCTGTTTCATTAGTTTCTGATAAAGTGTGCAGTTTTTAAAGGCTGCTTTCATAAATCCACACACTTTCTGTTGAACAGTCTTTAATTTGCCTCCTCCTTTCAGACTTTGGTTTTGTGCTCAGAGGCACTCAGACCTTGTGCACCTCCACATGGTGTCTTAACTAGCCTCAAGCTCATTCTGAGGGTTGAGCTTCTCTTTGCCCTTCAGCTTGCTATTAACCATTTTCTTCTTATTTCTAGAGTTTGCTCTTTTCCCTCAAGTTCACTGCTGCAGAGTTTCTCGTGGGAGTCGCCTCAATTATAATATCAAACCGAGCTCGTGGGGTGATCTAGCTGCCCGCTACAGTTCTCCCACTCAGACCTCCCCCCGTTATGTAAGATGAAATAAATTCTCCCTTCCTCACTAGTAGACATTCACCCAAGCTGCATTAAGACCGAGTAGCTTATAAGGCCTCAATAGATCACCTCCCCTGATAGCACTTGATATGTTTCATTGGCAAACCACAGAAAATCTTTGTTGTTCTAATTACTGTTATTGTTTTAACAACTCAAGTTATTGCTCAGTGAATAGAGGTATGCATATTACTTTTTAAAAATCGGTCTTTTGGATAATTGGGATTTGAAACCTAATGGCTTTTTCATTTTTGCAAGTCATTTCCCCAATGAGACACATACAACTTGGGCTATTGAGGTTTGGGGAAGGGTTGGAGGGTTTTAGGGTACTTATTTGTAGGTAGCAAAAGTCACAGTAGGTTGCTACCTTGGGCTTCTTGAAGGGTCTTTATCTGTGGGGACCCTCCCTCCCTTCCTTCCTTCCTTCCTTCCTTCCTTCCTTCCTTCCTTCCTTCCTTCCTTCCTTCCTTCCTTCCTTCTTTCCTCCTTTTCTTCCTTCCTTCCTTTTTATCCTTTCATTTCTCTTGTTAGAAGCATGACAGTTGCTCCTACTTCCCTTTCAACTGGAAACAAAGGTATCTTTATCACTCTTAGCATTTTTTCCCCTCATCTTCCTATCTCTCCCCATCCACTGCACCCAGACTATACTCATTCTTTAAGTCATCAAGGTAACCTTAAAAACCAACCTCTGCATGTGACTCTGAGCCTTTACAAATGTCACTCCTCTTTCCAGGAATGCCCATCACAACTCTTTAGCCGAACAGCTCAACCTAAACCAGCTGGAAGGTTTCTTTCCATCTCCCGTTTGAAATATATTAAAAATATTCAGGACTTCCCTGGAGTTCTTAGAACCTGAGAACATTCTGGAGATTTTGAACTTACCACTTCGGTCCAGTACAAGAGTTAACATAGTTGTGGGTGTGACCCTGCTCCTGTCCCTACTCTTGTTCCCAGAACACCTGAACCCAAACGGCTTCCTCCAAACCAGTTCCCATCTGGGATTCTGGGGCTCTGAGAACGTTGCTCTTTGTTCATTCATTCATTCGTTCATCTTTACAGTTGGTCCACATATACCTGAAGACAGGCCTGTGAGAGGCTATGAAGTGTATAAATATAACATCCGAATTACAGTCTTGGGATGTTGTCTGTTTTAGGTCTCATTCTTAGGGTAGGGGCCTAAGGACCCCTGGGAATGGAAAAATCATGGATTTAGGATGAATATAATTTCTCTATCATAAAATAACAATGGTTCTGTTTACCTATCTCTTACTACACTTAATCCTGTATTAGCTTTAAGTGCAAGCTTGATCAGAGATTATTATTAATAGTATAATATCTAGGCCTTGATAAGCCCTGGTCATTTTTTTTTTCTTTTTCAGCCCAGCCCTGGTCATTTTGTATGTATTGGTTTCTAATTAAGGAAGAGTTTTCCCCTAAGTGATATACATGGAACCTTACTCTATTAATTTGCTTCTGGGCCTTTATTGCTATGAATTTTGGCCAGACTTGTACTCCCAACTGTGAGAACACGCTTTGGGAATCCTGTACACCTGTGATTTAGGGTGGAGATGGAGACAGGCTACTCTGGGGGCTGCCCTCCCCTTTTGGGGAGCATCTGATCTAGCCCTCAAGGGTCCTACCCTGCTACCTGGGTAGACAGGAGGGTCAGTCTCTAACCCTGGTCCCTATCATTGGAATCCCTCTTGTATAATAGATTGCGAAGGAAAACAAGAGTATTTGAGAATGTCAGTAGGAACCAGAGCTTCTCCATAGTGGCTGTAATGAAGCAACACATTCTACATCATAGAATCCAAGATACCATCAATCGTGAGACATAACAGTAGTTTGTGTCCCACAAGAAAAGAGTGCAGCCAATTAAACTATGACAATCCTTGATTATAGAAAAATTGTGTATCTTAGAATCAATGAAATAAGTAGCACAGTAGTTACATGTACAAGATTGGAGTCAGGCTGCTTGGGTTTGAATATCAGCTCTGTTATTTAATGTTTGGACTTTGAGCAAGCCATGGAACCTCTCTGGGCCTCAGTTTCCTCATCTGTTAAGATGGTAATAATAATGGTACTGACTTGAGGGGGTAGTTGTGAGTATTAAATAACTGCCTACATGTAAAACATTTAACATAGTACCTAGAGTATAATAAAGGTGCAATAAATTGTCAAAAATTGTTAGTTAGATGCTAATAAAGAATAGTAGTTAACTGCTAACATCATCAAGCAATTACTATATGCCTGATGTAGTGTCAGGAACAGGATATGGCTTACCCTGATAACCTTGACCTATAATCAAGTAACTCGAGGAGGAAGATGCTATGATTATTCCCACTTTCCAGATGAAAAGCTAAGGCAGAGGGAGGTTGTAGAGTAGCTGCATGTTAAACTCGGCAGACCTCTCTCTCTGTCTCTCTTTTTGCCTAACATTTTACTTTTAACATATTTTTCCCTCTTTTCCTCTTAATCAGAAACAGACTTACCATAAAGCTAACGGAGCTGAGGCTTTGGGACCCCTCATCTATACAGGCTCCTTCTCAAATCCCGTGAGCTACAGTGAAGTGTTTACAGGGTGCCCAGAGGGCAGAGAGAGGGGGTCGGTAACCCTGCCAGAGCCTGCCAAAAACATCACCTTTCAGATGGGCTTGGAGAGAGAGAGAGTTTGGCAGAGTGCAAATGATGGTGGAAGCCTGTCTAGGCTGAGGGACCAGCATGGGTTCACGTCTGCAGGGGGCAGAAGGCCCTGGCTTCAGGGAATGGATCAGGAAATAATGCAGTGAGATTGGAAATGGAATATATGAGCAAAGTGTTGAAAGTCAGGCATGGTGCCTTTAGTCCTAGCTACTTGGGAGGCTCAGGTGGGAAGATTGCTTGAGCCCAGGACTTTGAGTCCAGCCTGGGTGACATAGCAAAATCCGTCTCTAAAAGAAAAAAAGCATTGAGAGACTTAAAAAAAAGGAGGGGGGATGTCATTATATTAGTTTTCTATGGCTGCTGTAACAAATTACCATAAACTTAATGGCTTAAACCAATGTCAATTTATTATCTTACTGTTTTGGAGGCAGGGCTGTGTTCTTTCTGGAGGCTCTAGAACAGAGCCTGTTTCCTTGCCTTGTCTTATAGCTTCTCGAGGCTGCCTGCATTCCTTGGCTTGTGGCCCCTTCAAATCCCTCCAACTTCTTGCTTACATTGTCACAGCTCCTATTATTCATCCTGATTCTCCTGCCTCTCTTGTATAGGGACCTTTATGATTACATTGAGCCTGCCTGGGTAGTCCAGGATAATCTCCCCATCTCAAGATTCTTGACTTAATCATACCTGCCAAATGCTCCTCCCATTTTTGTTAGAAATTTTAGTTTAGGGTGAGTTTGCTCATTTGCACACTGCTTTTTCTTTTTTCTTGAATCAAAAATATAACCTTTTGACGTAAACACATTTTGGCATGTTTGTTGACTCATTCACTGATAACTTTTGTTTTTAAACAATTCTCTCTACCCATGTCAAGATTAATGTATTCATTTCTATTCTCCTGGAGTGGCATTTAAAGCAATCTGATTTTATGTTACAATTATTTTATCATTAGAAACCTGGATCCAAATAATCATTTCATTTCCTCTGCTCCATAGATGATCACCAAAAAAATACACCAGTCATCAAGGCGTTCTTGGTGTTTGGTTTTTGTTCACCTGATGTGTAGTTGGCAAGTTGAACAAACAAAGGAAAGCACACTGGGATAGGTAAACAAGTATGTTTGTGGTATAGGTATTGGAGCCAGGTGGAAATAGAGAAACGAGAGAATAGTAGCTACTGCGAGTGATTGGGACCAGACGATGTTCTATATAGAGTTCTATGAACTCTATTGGAGCCGTCTCTGTCAGCCTCTACCTCTCTGGGAGGTGGGAGTCATTATTCTTTTTTCAGAAGAGAAATATGAATCTCAGAGCAGTTATGTAAACTCTTCCAGGTCATAAAAATTTTGTATTTCCTTGCATTTTAGATGTCATCAGTTGCAAGTCCCAACATGATTTTATGTACCACTAAGAAAGAAAGAAATACCCCCACAGCTATAACACAGTGATTTCTTTTATTCCTGAGCATTTTTAATTATATACTTCTTGAAAAAGTTTCTTGAACTTATTTTGGCATGGGGTTCTCTCATGCATATATAAGAAGGAAAGTGTAAATGAAATACTTTGTTTAAAGTATTTACCAAACTTCACATTCAGAGCCTGACTCTTCTGAAGTATTTTCCAGCTTGGGGTCAACGAGTTTGTGTTCAGCTGCACAAGGTCATTCTCTTTGTCACGAAGAGCATTGGTGATGCAGCATTCCCTAAGAGATTTCTCCATCCTACCTTGTACCAGGATCCCCTGCTGAGCCGTTCCCAGTGTCATACGTGTGTACGGGCAATGACAACCCTGGCTATGGCCGACTGCTGCTGGCTCCTGGCAATTGTAAGATGTATTCTGATTTTAGAGACATTAAAATGTGAGTAAATACATGTCTTTAGGTTCAAATTCAGGTCTCGCTCTCTCTCTTAACCCAGGCACAAAAAAGGCTTTTATCATCTGGTTCCAGAGGTAGATGTTTTTCACCACAGGGCAGGAGCAGGTGCTGGATTTGATCTATACTCTAACCTCTTCTGCTCCTTACCTCTCACTCAACTGCTGGTATCCCCTATGGTCCCTTTCAAACCTCCAATGAAGGCGGCTTGGTTAACCTTCGTGGGAAAAGGAAAATTCAAAACCAAATGAAGAACTTTTTCTGGTCACTGCTGTCGAAACCTCCCTGATGAAGTCTCTGGAGTGCAGAATTTCACAAACATCTGAATCAAGCATGTTCTGTTGGAGTCACCAGAGTGTGAAGGTGCTGCTGTTTGATCCTGTGCAAGGAGATTGGTTAAGAAAATCGTGAAGTATCCCAGATGCAGGCAGCAGCCGCTCTGAGGAATTGACTACACCAAACTTCCTTGGGATGCTGGTCTCTAATTGCTGCATCCATAAACCACTGCTTGTAGCTAGGCTGGGCAGGAAAGTACCACAATCAGTTGTGGGAAAAAGTCTCACGTCTGCAGAGGGGAATCTACGTCATCATAACTCAATCTTAGCACGTAATTCAATCTGCCCGGATAGATGCCACCTCTGCCTAACACACAAGACATCACAATAAGGGAGGTCACTCCAGATGCTCATGTTTGGTGCATGAAAATATATCTGTATATATTTTCCATTTTTTGCCCTTTTCAGTTTTGTTTGAAAACTGAAGTTTGTTTATTCGTTTTATATTTTGGCAGCTAGGGACCAAGATATTTCTTTTCTGTTTGTTTCTCCAACTCTTTTTACAGTTTAACAAGTCAAATACAAAACTCAGGGGAGTTAATAAGCCTCGTGATGGTATTGTGCATAGCATCACATTATTGATTGGAGATACTGCATTGGAATGCCGTAGAAGAGCCCCAAACCAAAAAATTTCAAATGCCTGAAGCTTTGAGCTTTCCAATTAGGCTGAAAGGTTCCCCTGATAACGAGCAGTGCTGAAGCTTTTAATATTGTTTAGCTCTATCAGTTATCAGCAACATTTTCTAGTTATGAAGGCCAGCCGATCACTTGATATCAGCGAGGTAGCTCATCTAACCCACTTGCACACTTCCTGATCAAATATTCTATCTGGGCAAAAAAAAAAAATCTTCAGCTTAATGTAAACTGATCATAATTGGGAGCAAATGCTTCTTTCCCTGCTTCTATGCTATCTCCTCCTGTGCAGTCTATTTTGCATCCAAAGATACATTTGAAAGTCGAAATCCCTTAGAGCTAAATATTCTAAACTGACAGAAGAATTTCTAGTGGCACACCAGCCTAGAGCCATGTTTTTATGAGGACATCACTTTCTATTTCTAAGCTTCAGCATGCGCTCTTGCTTTCTTACTGCTGGGAGCCATGCCACACCAACTTGCCTCCCTCTCAGCTTTTAATGTTTTTTTAATGGAGTCCAGTTTTCCACCTAAGTTATGGCTAGCTTTCTGACAAACCATCAGACACCTAAGTGGCCAGAATGGAGGTGTCCAGATGTGACATTGGAAAAGGCAATGGCAAACTTTCATGCCTTTTAAACTAAAACCGGATTATAACCATTCATTCTTACCAGGCCTCTGGGGTTGCCATAAAGGCTAAAAGGGACTTAAGAAAACATTTTAAAAATTAATATGTGATATGAAGTCTTTTCTTGTAAGCCACAAGCAAAAGCAATCCTTTCTAAATCTGGCTGGCATGGTGAGTATGCTGCTTGTGCAGTGAAATAGCAGTGCTGCTGCCTGTTTTTCTCAAGCATAGCATGGCTCAGGTAGCAAGGGAGTTAGTTATCTAATGAAATAAAGCAAACATACTTTGCAGGGAACCCGGTTGTTGAGAAGAATTTAAGAAAGCCATTGTAAATCAAAATGGATGGTGAATCATTGATGATGCAGATTCGTCAGGGAATATGGGCATCTTTATGATAATGGAAGAAATAGATGCTTCTGAAAGTCAGCAATTTAGATGGCTTTATTTATATAATTTGAAAAGCATTTGTAGAGCATCTGGTAATTAAATATGCCCTCAGCTGTGCGATAATGCCCACGGTTGTTCTCCCGGCAAATAAAAGCTAAATGTTCTTACTGTGCCTGGGCCGTAAGATTTCTGCCTGGAGTCATGTGAGTTGACCGTGACGCTGGTTGTGAGGTTGTGCAATCTATGCAATGGTGTGAATGCATCAGTCCCGACTAAGAAACAAGCAGAGTTCATCTTCCTTAGATTCCCAGCAACCGGCTCTCTCTTTCAGCTCAACATCTTCACCTTCCCAATGAGCTTTTCCATCCATGCTAACACACTCTGTCTTCCTTTGTTCCTTTATTTTTATTTCACCAGTCACTGTCTGAAATGATGGTCTTCACCTGTTTGCTGGTTATTATTGCCTGGTAGAAAATAAACTCCTGGAGGGCAGGATGTCACCTGTCTCCTTCACGTCTGATTTCCCAGCCCCTAGAAGCAGCACCAGCACCTCTAGGCTCTCCAAAAAGTAAAGATCAGGCTGGGTATGGTGGCTTATGCCTGTCATCCTAGCACTTTGGGAGGTTGAGGCGGGAGGATTGTTTGAAGTTGGAAGTTCGAGACCAGCCTGAGTAAGAGCAAGACTCTGTCTCTACAAAAAAAAAAAAAATAGAAAAAATAGCCGGGCATGGTGGTGCACACCTGTAGTCCCAGCTACTTGGGAGGCTGAGGCTGGAGAATCGCTTAAACCCAGGAGTTTGAGGCTGCAGTGAGTTATGATGGTGCCACGGCACTCTAGCCCAGGTGACAGAGTGAGACTCTGTCTCAAAAAAAAAGTAAATGTCAAATGAATGATTAATTAAATGAATGAATGAAAGCAGGATACTGACTATGATCTAGCAGAACATTGGGTGATTTATAGGCTTAGTGTAAGATATAGTCATATGTGTAGCCTAAAACATAGTCTGATGAATGCAGAAATTATCTTTATACTTGAAAAAAAATCTCCACGATATCTGATATTTTACACTGTTAGAGGTTTATTAATGGAGTGTTCTTGAAGAGGTGACCTAGTCTTGTAATTCATACCAGAGAGGATATAGGGGACATGCTGGGGGCTGGGGAGGGACAGGGACAGGGCCCACAGTAAGTTACCTGGGTTGACAGGACCATCTTCTCCAGTGGGGGCAAGTCTATTACCTCCAAATTCCTTGAATAAAGAGTGTTTCCTTGAACAAAGCACAGAAAAGCATTTTACCATGTGATTAGTATTTTGGGTGCTTTCTGTTAAACCAGTTCTTGCCCCATCTTTAGGTAAGAACTCTTCTTACCAAAAAACCAGTTTGGCTGATGGAGTCTGAGATTCATTAGAAAGATTAGTAACTTAGGAGAAAAAAAAAAACAACACAAAACTTCTTTGAATTTGATGTGTTTTATAGGAAGGGGCCTAGTTTGATGTTGCCCAGCTTAACTTTCATCCAAATTGCCCTTGAGGAATGTTTTTTAATCGGATGCATTTTTATCTGTATCTTCTGAAGTGGCTTTTTTTTTTTTTTCTTTTTACAGGAGGGTAGAGTAACATGGAAAGCAGCTTTTATTCACTCCAAGGACAACTAACTCACATACAATGAAGGGCAGAATAAGTCTCTAGGTGCATAGATTAGCCTAAGGGGGTCATGGGTGTGTGTGTCTTACTTAGGAACCTCTTTAAAAATAATTACCTTGTGATTAGTATCTGATGCTAATGGTATATTTTCATTTAAAAAGTCTGAGGTCTTTATTTTCTGAGACAGCAACTGAACTTCTTTTCACCTTGTTCCTGGCTGTTTTTCTTCCATTGCCTTAATATAGACTCAGGCACGCAGGCAGGTAAACCTGCCTGCAAATTGTAGATTTTCTAATAAAACAATTTCTCCTCATATTGTACTTCCAGTCGAGTCAAATATAAAATGCTTAGCAAGCCCCCTTTTTATGTTTAAGGTGTATATTTTCTAGGTGGTGTATAAATGAAAAAAAAAAGGAATTAACGTTTTCTTACAGATTCTATCTAACATTTCTGCTTAATATGGTTAGCAAGGGAAGTCTATCTGGAGGAAGGGTTTACAACAAGTTTAACTGAGCGTGAGAAACAGAGACACACTATAGTGTTCTTCCCAGCCAAAGCTCATTAATAAAATTTTGGTCATGTTCGAAGACTTTAAAAATGCGTTTGGGGACAATTTTGTGTCCAGTCTAATCACTAACTACGGCATGTTTCTCTCGTCACTTAAGTGATTCCCAGAGGTTGGCGTATAATGTGTGGACAGTGGCCATGCCTTGCATTGTGAGACACGTACGAAAGAGCCACAATCAATTGTTTCGATGTCACAAAGTCACAGCCCACCAGTGTGATGTGACGGGTTGGGCATTGTCAGGATCCACATCTTTGCTGTTAAAAAAAAAAAAAAAAAAAAGAAATCAACAAAATCTGCTTTTAGGGAGGGTCGTGTATGTTAATGGACTATTTCAGAAAAAAAAATGTACGTTCCCCTGTTGTCAGAGTTATTTTCAGTAGTTCATGCACATTTCTAAAATAAAAATGGGTGAAAAATGAAGGATGTTCTGTGGAAGTTGGTAGAGTCACTATCTACAATTTTCGTAGGTACAACCTTCTGGAATTTGCCATTAAAGCATTGCTTTATGTTTGGCCCTGCAAGATGGTAGGAATGAGAGAAGAGAGACCCTGGAACCAGAGAGAGAGAGAGAGAGAGAGAGAGAAAGAGAGAGGGAGAGAGAGAAAGAGAGAGAGGAGGAAGAAGGGTGGCAAACAGGAGTGTGGACAGTCGGAGCCTCATCTGTAAAGTGGAGAGGACCGGGTTCCCTTATGTTTGCATGTAATATTTAACTGGTGCATTCATATAACATCTTGATTTAATAAAAGGAAAAGAAAAATGAAAGAAGAAATCCACAGCAAGACAATAAAAATTTCCTCCTCACGCCCACCACCTCGGGGGTTTTTCCTTTGAGCCTCAGAGCTTATCCCACTGAAACGCAACCATTTCTGCTTTTATGCTAGAAATGCCCGAAAACATTTGAAGCTTCACAGTCACCCCTTGGGGTGAGAAGGTTTCACAATGCCCGCTGAGCCTCACAGGCTGTCCCCAGGGAAGGCCAAGGGGCCACAGGGCAGGGGAGAGAGACCTCCTTCTCCTCGCCAGCCTGCAGACAAAAGGCCCAACCTCAAAGCTCCTGCCCCAATGTGTGACCTCGGGGCCAAAGGCAAAACATTTTATCTCTCGGTCCTAGTGACATAAGCTCCTCAGGCCCTGCAATTGTGGTTTATGATGTGACCAGAAACCTTTGATGGAATTACTATTGCCTTCTATTTCTCTGCCCAGCCATTTATTATTCTGTATATTTTTGAGAGCTGTGGGAAACTTTCATAAGCAAAGCCTGAGCCAGGCGAAAACTTGTTCTATTTGGAATTTGTAATGAAGTCAAAACATGGCCTGGATTTTCTGAAAGGCTCCTTTGGCTGCCTGCAACAGCCCCAGAGCACAATCAGACAGCAATGGAGAAGGCCTGGGAGCAGATTTTTGTTACCAAGAATAGGACAGAACAATATTTGCCTCCAAAACACTAGGGCTGCTGTTTACCTTCTCAGCTGGAAGAAGTGAGAGATAAATGCATATTTCACATAAAGTGTAAATACCAATTTTTTAATTTCTGATTTTCAGGATTTGATTTTTGTCTTAATGCCCCTGAAATAAAAGGTTAGGGAAAAATTGTTAGCATATTTGATTTCCTAACCTAAGGGAATACATTCTTTATTTCAGAAGTTTTCAGCTCCCCAAAGAGCTGTTACTTTGCGTGAAATGTTAAGTGTGGAGGAAACTGGTTAAAAATTGTAAGACATTTTAAGGTGATTACGGGTTTTGAGAATGCTTCCATTTGTGTGCCGTGCTTGCTGGCAATGCCATTATTTCAGGGAACTGCTATGAAAAACCGAGCTTTGGTATGTTTCGATTGAAAACTTCGCCTACTTTTCAGAAGCACTTACAAATTATTTACTGGCTTAAACCTGCTCCCACAAAAGGAGCCTCAGTTCCTAACAAAAGTGGTAAGTTGTAAAATGTAAGTTTTTAATTTTTATGTAAGTCAAAGGTTAATAGTAAAAGGAGGGTTGGGTCCTTCATTGTTTCAAGTTAATGTTTACTTTTCACCATAACTTAAAGAATTTTTTAAGGCCCTTATTTCACTGCTGAAAGCAGAGTACAGAACTCAGATTTCATGCCCCAGGGCTTGAATAAAGGAATAAAAACAGCACAACATTTGCATCTATTTAACTGTCTCAGTTCTAAGAGTCCCCTCAGAGTTGGGGGGGCGGGGAGGGAACTTTATCTCTAGGTTAAATGAAGCTTTTCTAAGATATTTGCTGAAAACACAATTCAGAGAAAGATAATCACTGTCAGAAATGACCTAGGAATTCAAGGCCATGTGATTGAAAACACAAAGCTTAGAAAGGTGCTTCTCTGCCTGCCCGGATATCAATGAACATCAGCTAAAGGTGGCTGAAGAACCAATTTCATGCATCTACTGTACGAGGAAATGAACTGAGCCAAGGGCAAAAATAAAATTATACAAATGTTATTATAGACTAGCCTGCTTCTGTCCTAGTTTAATTCAAATTTTAGTGCTGCAGGCTTTGCTTCTGGCAGTAGCCTTCCTGAATAAATCAACATTTGCTTACATCTAAATTATTAGGGGAGCATGTGACTTTGTTTATTGTATAAATTATACGCAAGGTTAAAGCATTAACCGTTCAACTGGCTTTGTTCAGTCACCTCCCCAACTCTCCCCGAAATCGTCTCTCCCCCAAATAGGAAATAAAAATCTGAAACTACTCAATTTTTTTTCAGACAAATCAGATAACATAGCCGCAAAGCATTATGAACCTGAGGTTATGGACAAGAGCTGTTAAAAGTGGGATGGGAGACAGTCTTAGTGTTTGGAAAAAAGAAAGGGGCTGGGGCCCAGGAAATTGTTCACCTGAGCTCTGACATGGTATCTGCACAGAGGGAAATGGTGATCTGGTAAGTAATCGGTTAAGTTGATTAAGGCAGCCGACCAAATGGGATAATTTAATACAAAACTAAAGAAAGCCTTTTGGCTAGGATTTCAGTAAGGAAGGAATTTCAAACTATATTGCAATGTTGGACCCAAACATTTTTATTACCTTTATCTGTTAGAAAGTTAGACATAGACTTTCTGGAAACTGCACTTAGGAACAATGGATTTTTTCTTTTTCTTTCTTTCTTTTTTTTTTTTTTAGTCTCTGCCTATCACTGTGAATGACTTTTGAAAGCCCATCCACAAATGTTCAGGAAATAAGGATGGGCTTTGATAACTAAGCAAAATTTGACTTTCTAAGTATTTAGACGAATCAGATATCAAGTGTGTCCTACACGAGAACATCCAATTTAAAGAAACATCAAGGGTTCAGAGTAGACAAATCAAGAGGTAATTACTGGATTTCCAAAAGGTTCTTTTTATAAGATCATCTGCAATAGGTTTCTTTTAAACACTGACCTTTCCTACAGCAATAAATTATTTGCAAAATTGTAATTAAATTAAATATTTTCCAAGATTATATGTTTTTTGTTTTCTTTGTAGAAAGACTGCAGGTCAGAAGACTTTTGTACAAAATGATCCTTCCCAATAAGTGATTCTAATCTAGGATGTGTTCAAGAAGTTGAATTTCCCAATCAGCCCTCCTGATTCTTTCTCTCTGCATCCTAAATTGGGCTTTGAGATCTTGAACAGTGATTCTCCAAATGTGGTCAATGGACCACCTGCAAGAATCACCCAGGAGTGGAGCCCAGGAATCTGCCCAGTTAACAGGCTACCCCGTGATTGGGATGTGCATGAACTAACATTTGAGAACTGCTTTCAGGGTCTAACATAGGAGCAAACTATATATCTCTCTCTATTACCTGTCATGTGCTTTGCAGCATCTTCTATTCATCGTGTCCTGGAGCCCAGCCCAAAGTAAAATGGGATGCCAGCCAAAAAAGCCTCCTAATCCCCACCCCTGCTTTGTTTGGTCAAGGGAGAGTGCTCTTTGGAGAATCCTTATTGACTAGGTGGTAGATTTGTATCGAGACAGTGCACTGATGAAAAGTCACCACACATAACTACAGTTCTATTTGAAATAACTTATCAAGTGTAAAAGTAAATTGCTTTCCACCCATCAGTATCTGTAAGAAATAGCTTTTTAATTGCAGTATTTCAGAGAGGAAAAAGCAGAGGTTGTGGAATCAGACAACCTTGGTTTCAAATCAGTTTCATTGTTCACTCTCATGTGTTGTTTGGCAAAAAAATTGAATGTCTCTGATCTCAGTTTCCTGCTCTGTGATATGGAATAATCCATTATAAGTATGCTGAGTGTTGAGAGAATAATGAATCATATGCAAGGAGTGTTTGGGATATGGTAACTGCTTAATAGATGATGCTGATTTTATTTTCCATTTTTAAATAGCTGTTGGAACCACAGCGAGTGGACATAAAAGGTTAACCAGCTGCTAAGGAAATATTGGAGAGTTCCTGATGTGCACAGGTAGGTTGGCCTCAACCTGAAGCTATTCATGTCTTGATCAAACCTGGGGCGTGTACACCTGTCTCAGAGTTCCCTGAGGGAGGAGACGGAGAGAGAAAGTACAAGGTACAGGTAGGATCACAGAGGAAGCCACTTTTAGATCATTTCTATAGCTGGTGTTTTTACAGAGACTCTGTGTCAGAAGATAGCAAATTTACCCAGAAATTAATGTGATGAAGACTTTATACATGAAATGGGAACTTGGGGATACTGAAGACAGAAGAACTAATAATTCTGCAGTAGTAATAAAAGTTTTCATAAAAGAGATATAACAGAGAAGGATACAGAAAAGACTCAGCTCAAACAGAGTTAGGATGACAAAATGAGAGTAGAATACAGGAAAAAGGCATAAAAGACCTGGCCTGGGGACTCACCAGTCCCCAAGTTGGGCACCACTGAATGCCAGTGACAATACTGATGATGACAACAGTTCTTTAGTGGCCTAATTTGGTAAAGCAGGTATTGGTAACCCTCACAGAATGGTGTCTTAAGTTTCATTCCTGCTTTGAGATGTTACACTATACATTTCAAGCATGTTAATTATTATCATTTAATTATCACATCGAGCCTGTGAAGATGGTTTTATTCTTAGCCCCATGGTCCTGGGAATATTTTGGGAAGTGATTATAGCTTGACTCATGGAAAATACCAATTGAATACCTCATTGTGTGAAATATGCTTCATAGCAGGGGTTCATTGATTGTCTTCCCAGTATCCATTTGCTAGTTTTAAGGTAAAATGATACCGCAAATTCCCTTTGGGAAACCACCTTCTCCCACTCTCAGGCCACATAGTTTAGAAAGCATCAAATCCATCCCTAACACGAGGGGTGGGTGCTGACTGGCCTCAGCCAATCAGCACGCTACATTCTCCTCAGTTACCGTGATTGGCTCATTCCCTGGTCACGTGACCCCCACCAGACCCAAGCATCAGAGACTGTTCTTTCCCAAAGGACTGGAAGCCTGTGGGTTGGTGCTGCTGTTGCCACTTTGCCACCACATGTAGACCAAGAATAAGGCCAGTGAGTAGAGGAATGCAGAGCCCAGTTGAGAGATGATCAGAACATGGGTCTTGGTGACATCAGTGGAGCCCAAATGAAACCATTCCTGAAAACCATCCTGGACTTTGCATTTATGGGAGCCAGTAAACTCCCTATGGCTTAAGCTAGTTTTGGTTTCCTTTTCAACAGAAGAGATACTTCACCTAAAGTATCACTTGCTACCACTCTATGCCACAGGGGGTTACATATAGAGCTTGCCTACCGGGTCTCCGTTATGCAACCCAAGGACAAAATGGAAAACTGGCAAGTTATGGGCAGTTTTATGCACTGAGAAAATGTAAGGACAATCTCTCCAACATGGAGCACATTCTGCAGAATTGCTAATTATATACTATGATAATCGTTCTTTGCATCCTAAAATTCTGATTATAGAGATGCATGTGATCGATTTTTAGTAAAGACTTTGTTACACTCCTTTTTGGCTCAGCATGTCATATGATTAAACTCTGGCCAATGGAATTTAAGCAACTTCTCTAGGTAATTCTTTAAAAGATAGAAACCATATGCCCTTTGCCCTTTTTTCTTTTCTTTTCTATTTTTTAGACGGAGTCTCACTCTGTCACCTGGGCAAGAGTGCCGTGGCATCAGCCTAGCTCACAGCAACTTCAAACCCCTGGGCTCAAGACATCCTCCTGCCTCCTGAATAGCTGGGACTACAGGCGCTGGACACCACACCCAGCTAATTTTTCTATTTTTAGTTGAGATGGGGTCTCTCTTGCTCAGGCTAGTCTCAAACTCCTGAGCTCAAGCAATCCTCCCGCCTCTGCATCCCCGAGTGCTAGGATTATAGGCGTGGGCCACCACTTGCGGCCTGCTCTTTTTTCTTTGTCCTTTTCTTCATCGTGCTGCCTAAAATGTACAAATGCTGGCTGGAATTCTAAGTATCATCTTGTATCATGAGGCCAGGGCTCTACGTCAGAAATGGCAGAGCTATAAGCTAAAAGGATCCGGGGTCCCTAGGATGTTAGGGAGCAAGCCACCGTACAGCCTTTTGCCCACACCTGAATTCTTACCTGAGAAAGAAATAAACCTATATCATAAGTCATTGTTATTTTGGGTTTTTATTAGCATCAAGCTTAATCCTAATTAATACTCCCTGATGGCATCTAAGAATACATTTTATAAGAAATTAAACTATTTTTGCAATCTCTCTTTGACTATCCACAAAAGTGAAAATGAGTAGAGTTAATATATGCAAAGTCCATATAATATTGATATATTCTTTTAATATATATTATATAAACAATTGCAGCAATGTTCAAGTTAAATTCAGTTCAAAGCAAAATGATTCAATTCTTCCTATGTGCCAGGTGCTATGCTAGGCCAATGGGATTTGTCAATGATAAAGGTGTGAATTTATTTTTTCTTTCTTTTTAAAATTTCTTTTGTGAAACTTGGTACCTTTTGACTAATGACTCCCCATTTTCCCCCTAGCCCCTGGCAACCACCATTCTACTCTCTGCCTCTATGACTTTGACTATTTTAGAGTCCTCATATAAGTGGTATCATGTAGAATTTTCCCTTGTGTGTCTGGCTTATTTCACCTAGCATAACGTCCTTTGGGTTCATCCCTGTTGTCACAATTGGTAGGATTTTCTTTTCTTCTTTTTTTCTTTTAAGTCTAAACAATATTCCATTGTATGTATGTAATGCATTTTCCTTATCCATTCATCTATTGACGGACATTTAGGTTATTTCCACAACTTGGCTATTGTGAATAATGAATGCTACAGTGAGCATGGGAGTGAAGGTATCTCTCTGCGATCCTGATATCCATTCTTTTGTATGTATACCAGTAGTGGAATTGCTAGATTATATAGTAGCTCTATTTTTAATTTTTTGAAGAAATTCCGTACTGTTTCCCATAGTGGCTTACCAATTTACATTCTCACTAGCAGCACACAGGGGCTCCATTTCTCCACATCCTTGATAACACTTGTTCTCTTTTGTTTTATAGTAGCCATCCTAACAGATGTGAGGTGATATTTCATTGTGGTTTTGATTTCCATTTCTCTGATGATTAATGATGCTGAGTTCCTTTTCATATACCTGTTGGCCATTTGTATGTCTTCTTTGGAGAAATGTCTATTTGAGTCCTTTGCCCATTTTTTAATCATGTTATTTGTTTTTTTGGCTGTTGAGTTGCAGGAATTCTTCATATATTTTGGATATTAACTCTTTATCAGATATGTGGTTTAAAAAATAGTTTCTCACTTTCTTTAGGCTGCCTTTTCTTTTCATTTTGTTGATTGTTTCCTTTGCTGTACAGAAGATTTTTAATTTGATGTAATCTTTCTTGTCTATTTTTGCTTTTGTTGCCTGTGTTTTTGGTTTCATATCCAAGAAATAGTTGCCAATGCCAGTGTCAAGAATTTATTGCTTTATGTTTTCTTCTAGGAGTTTTTATAGTCTTATGTTTAAGTCTTTAATCCCTTTCAAGTTGATTTTTGTGTGTGGTTTAAGTTATGGGTTGAATTGTCCAATTTCATTCTTTGCATGTGGATATTCAGTTTTCCCAACACTATTGAAAAGACTATCCTTTCCCCATTGTGTTTTTGTGGCACCCTTGTCAAGGATTAGTTGACCGTATATGCATGGATTTATTTTTACACTCTCCATTGTGTTCCATTAATCTATATGTTTATTTTTATGCCAGTACTGTACTGTTTTGGTTACTGTAGCTTTGTAATCTATTTTTAAATGAGTAAGTTTGATGCCTTCAGTTTTTTTTATCTTGATAAAGGTGTGAATGTCATACACAAATTTAATTTTTGGTAATAAACCAATAAAAATACATGTACAAAGATAAAATTTTGAGATATTTTAGAAGGAAATAGGAAGCAAGGTACTATGTATATTGTAGTTTGGATAAATGTTATTTATAGTGATATAAACACTGAGAACTCCTGTCTCACAATAGCTATGGTTCAGATTCTACAGGTTGCCAGGGCTGAAATTAATAAACTACATGGGTATCAATGGATTGAATTCTATTTGCCTCACAGGGGTACTTCACATTGCTGGGTAAATTTGAAGGAAAGCAAGTATTTTTCAGTTCTAAAATTGGGAAGCTTAATGAATGTTATGTAATCTATGAAGAATTTTTAAATAGTTTTTATTAGTAATTTCTCAATAGTAGGCAAATGAAAATGTTCATTCCCATGTTAAAGCATATTGAGGCACAAAAGAGATCATAGGACTGGTGGTGGTAGAAACTGGGAATAGCATGCATATCCTTTTAGCTTGGTGACTACTCATCTACTCAAACATGCATGTATGGGAATTAGTGGTGGGTATAGTTTGCTTGGTTGGTGAATGTCATTTTCCAAGGTTGTTGGAATTCCTGAAAAAAATAGTGTTCTGTCAGGTGTGATGAATGCAGGAAAGTAAAAGGAAAATGCGATAATTATATGCATCAATTTGCTCTTCCTGTGTAACAAACCATGCTAAAACTCAGTGGCTTATTACAATAGCATGTGATTCTGGAGGTTGAGAATTTAGGCTGAGCTCAGCTGGGTGGTTTGATCTTGTCTTCCTCATGTGTCTGTTGCAACCTTGGGTTGACTATGTGGGTCTTGTTGGGGTTGGTGATTGTTGGAGCACCTTGACTTTCCTCCATGTGTTTTCTCATCCTCTAGAAGGCTGACAAGAACTGATTCCCATAGCAACAGCAGAGTTTCAAGGGAAAGTGGAAACAAACAAGGCATCCTAAGGATTAGTTGTGGTCTAGTCTTCTGTTACTTCCATTGCATGCATACTGGCCCAAACAAACTAGATCTAGCCCTCTTGATGAGAGGAGTGGCAAAGTCACATTTCAAAGGGCATAGATCCAGGAAAGGGAGAAGTGTGGCCATTTTTCAATCAATCTACTATAATGGACAGTACTGGGAAGCTGAGGGAAGATAGGCTTGGTTTTTTATTGAAAGAGTGGGCAGAGAAGTAGGAAGAAATAAAAAAGGATATAGGCATGGAGAAAGAGGGGCATCAAAGAGCAATGACTGGTTAAAATGCGATACAAATAGCAATAGGGAACCCCAGAAGACCCTTTAGCAAGACAGAAATGTAGATGAAGCAGAGGGCATGTATAAACATCCACAGAGTTACAGGAGACTTCTGGCTGAGGGCAGAGCAGGATAAGTAGAGCGTTTGTATCTCTGGGTTTCTGAGTTAATGATGCCAGCAGTCTCTAGACCAGCCCAATTGTGGTGGATTTATTATTTACATTGCAACTGCATTTAAAAAATGAAAACATATGTCTCCATTTTCAATGCTTTGAAAATATCATTGAATATGCTGTAGAATTTTATATCCAGTATCAGGATGCAATTTCCCTATCAAATAAAATGTTGTTTGCTTTCTTTGTTCTATATTATTATGGAAATTTCACAGTTTATCAGCTACAGTGAAGTCAACTGAAATCAGTGGGCTGCATATTATGTGAGCTATTTTCTCCCATCCCCCCAGTATCCTGATTCCCTTCTTGTTTACGCTAATATTGTTTTCTGCTAATAATATACTTTGTTTTGATGTCCTACAACCTGATTCATAGGACAAAAGTAAATGTTAAAGCTCTCTGGTGAAAATGATAGTGTACTGAAATAATGCTAGCAAGGAAACATCTTGGTGCACCCTGTAGTTTCTCTTTCTTCCTCCTGCTTCTGTTGATAACGCATTGCTGAAACCAACAAATAAGGCATCGCTTAGGGCCCAGGTAATTGTGCTGACTTCTGCAAAGTATGCCCATGTTTGCTCTTAGTGACCATGAGAGTAATGGTAACTTATGGCGCAACTGGGCAATTTTGTGAGAAATCCCATCTTCTGGGAATAATTTAGACATCTCTTTATTTTTTTTTATTGCAGTGTGACAACAGCTAGTACCCAAATCCTGTTAGCAAATAATGTGATTTCTGAGCTTGGATTCTGGACTAACAGTGTGATAGGGTGCGTGTTATGAGGTGAAGTTAATAGCTGTATGTTTTGAAAAATATACAGTGTTAGTGTCTGGTAATTCTTATTTTCTCTAAAAGTGGTCTTCAGGTCTTGTTTCCATTTTCTTATTTTAATTTATTGTCTTGGGTTTGGCTGGCTGTGGACTCCGAGTAGGAGAGTAAGATCAGCTGGCAAAGCAAGGGAAAATATGGCGGGAGGGCCCTTCCTTGTTTAGGGGCCCAGACGATGGTTATTTAACCTGTAAAAATCTGAGAGATTTTGTGAAGGAAATATTCAGAAAATATCCACTTGTGTAAAATAATATTTAAAGAACAAACGAATGTTTCTGGGAGCATGTCTTCATTTTAAAGCCATGTCCATTCATCCCTGTGGCTGGGAGTATGACCTTCCCAGTTAGTTTCCACCTCTTGCTAGCTGCCTGGCCGTGGGCAAATATCTTAAACCTCAGTCAGTCTCAGTTTAATAATATCTCATAAGATTGTAGCAAAAGTGAAATTAGAGGACGTATTTGGTCCACAATACTTGGCATACAGTACGTGCTCAGCCTTGGTGTCATTACTGTTGTCATGATTGTCATCGTCATTGTCATTAATCAGCTTCCTCACATCCGTTTCCTCATCTTGGAGTTCAAGGCCAAAGTCTATCAGTCTGTCTTCATCCCTTATATGAATGTTGAGTAGTAGGTGCAAGGCACATAGTAGGCCTTCCACAAGTTCTTGAGAAATAAGGGCATGAGTTTATGAATCCATCAATCATCTTGTAATGACAGTGGATTTGTGTTTATGGGTGCGCCTTCTCAAAAGGAGGAATCAACCCAAATAAGCTGACAAATCCTTTGACATAACAAATGACTGAATGACTAGTCACCAAAAACTTCTTTGCACCAGGGATTTATTTATGTTTGGAAATCCTAAATGGAAAGCCAATCACATGTGGCTAAAAGCAGGGCTGCCTCAGGCAGCCAGGCCCTCACTGTGCTTATCTCCATCTCATCTCCCATGGGGTGCCCCGGCCCCCCCTTTGGAATTCTGGGGCTCAGAGGAGCCAGGGTAAAAACAGTTGCCCTAAAGAGTCATTAAGATTAATGTCTTTACTGTTCGTTGTTTGACTGTTCTAATAACACTTTTTTAAAAAACTTGAAAAAAAGGGCAATGTTCATAGCTATAAACTGAATTTCAGGCAATGTATATACCTCACATCATTCCAGACATCTCAGCCATCACAACTTGGTGGTAATATGCTCTATTTTTCAAGGAGAGAATATGAAGAAAACTCTAAAATGATGAAGTACAGAAAACGTCAAGATTGCATTCAATTTACTGAAGTCTTTGACTTTCCACACTCTGGTCTCTAATCACCCTCTTTCCCAAGACTTCCTGGGGTGTTACCTTCTTTCTAATTGGTGCAGTCTCCTGAGTGCCTCTCGTTATACAATCTCCTTTTGCTTTTAGTGACCTCTCTCCTCTCCTTGTTTAAATCCCATACATCTTTCAAGTCCTAAGACAAATTCTGTCTCTTCTAGGATATAGTTTTCTACAACTCTCCCCCTTATTTAGATCCACACAGTGTAGCATTTAATTGTTTTGTGTTAGCTTTGTCTTCCTAAGTAGGTCACGTTCTCCTTGAGGGCAAAGATTATACTGTAGTCTCCCTTGTTTCTCACTTGGAGAGGCTCCGAGTGATAGATACATAGTAGGTGCTGATTAAATATTTGTTGATTGATTTCCTGCAAAAGGGTAGCTGCAAACTAAAGTTAAAGCACTAAACAAACCAAGGCAGTGATCTGAATCTCCCTTTGGGAAGATACTCTTACGGGAATGGAAAAAATTCTTCAAAGAGCCTTGTCAGCTAATGTTCTTCTTTGAATGCCCTTCTAATGAGATATCACGTGGAGGTAGTGCCGGGCTGCAGGAACACTGTTCTCCTCTCCTGGAGGCTTGGGGTCGGCTACCAAGGACTTCCCGGGGGCACAGGGACTCTGCAGCACTGGTGCATATGGGTAGAATATAAATCAAAAAAAGATGTGGAATACTTGTACACTTATGTTTATACCCAAGTACACATAATGCACATCTCTCACATACAAACAAGAATGAAGAAGGTTTGACCGTGGTGGAGAGATAAAGTGAGCCCCTGAGGTTCTTTGGGGTTGATAATATTTTCTAACATTGGGGTGGGGAGAGCTGATAAAAAGTGCTTTGCACTTGGCAGCACGAAATGTGACTGAGGGTAGCCTGAACCTCTGTGCCTAGCCTCTTTGCAACTTACTGCGAGTTTCAAAGCTCTTTCGAGGGCAGAGACTGGGCAAAGCACCCCCAGGAGATTCTTTACAAGACTAAAGCTTCAGGGCTCTAAGGAAAGAGAAATGCATGAGTGATATACCAGCAGGATGGGGATAAATGGGTGCAGGAGGAAAGCTACTTGTTCCTCTTTTCCAGAGAGGTCAAGGATGAGTGGATGGAAAGCTGTAGGAGTGCACACACTTCAAAGTCAGATGATGGGGCATGGCTTACACAAACATTAAAACCACTGCTGTGAGTTGACGCACACGCATTTCTGATAGCTCAGCAATCACACCATAAAGAGGAAGCAGTGGATACCATCATTTTAAAAATTGAGGTAGGGGCTAATTTTCTTGCTTTGAACAAGTACCTTTTATTCATTTAGCTAAATATTCGGTGAAAGTGGAAAGCCAGGGATTCTCAGGTTACGGAAATCAGTGATACCCTCCAACAGAAACAAACACTGACTCTAGTGCAGCGGTCCCCAGCCTTTTTAGCACCAGGTTCTCAACAATCATTAAGACTGTAAAGGAGCTGGGAGACCAAAGACTTTGAGAACTGCTGCCCTAGGGAAGAACTTACGAATTCCAGAACCGTTCCAGGAGGAGTGATGCTTAGAGAAGGTGGATCCATTTCAGGGACATGTTAACTCTAAAAAGATCTCCCCTTTCTCTCTAAACCCACAGCAGGATTCTACTCCCAAATGTGAGTGTCCCGGTCGGGTGCGGCTGCAGGTCTGCCAGTGGTTTCCTTCCTGTTTCACAGCACTGTTTGATCACAGCAGATTCTTCCTTGGTGACTCGAACTTCAGGGCACCACCTACCTCGTGTCTTCCTTCTTCCTGTGGACATGTAGATGGAACGCTCCATACTCCTTTATGCAAGGTAAACAGGGAAGGCATGTTCTTACCCAGAGGTTTAGTCGAGAAATGAAAGTGGAGAGACTGAAGTTTGGGGTCTTGGTTCTTCTATTGGCTTCAGAACGAACATAATTAAGGTAACTACTAGATGACTTTATGCCTTAAAATGAATATTTGTGGGTCCTGCTGCCATGCAGTTGTGAAGAAAAAGGACTCTGAAGATACATATATGTTCCTGGCCAGGGCGGAGCTGGAGGATTTCTCTGCTCACCTTGCCTACAAAGGAGGAGGCCTGGTGATAGGATAAAGTGGATCTGAGAGCTTGTGGCCATACTCTGTGGGCATGTGGGCTTGCAAAGCCTGACACCTGGAATCTGACAGACTTACCCACCCAGCACAGGTGTCTCTGGAAAGAAACTGGTCTCTTTCTAGGGTAGATCCTTTCTCCAAATGGCAGAGAGGGGGGAGCTGAGTCAGCATCACCAAATTATTTCCTCTCAGTCTCCCAATGAGATAATTTAGCCTTTCTTTGCCCGTGAGCAGTGGGAGGGAATGTACAGAGGGGACGTGAGTTAAGGCTGGAGTAGCTCCCTCCGTGTGGAAGGAGGCTCAGGAGTTAGGTACAAGCCTCATCACCAAACACATTCCTTTGTTCGTCCAAGGGTTTCCGAGTGCCTATTCTGTGGCACTGTGCTAGTTGCTGATTCTGAAAGTATCTGTCCTGAGCGGGGGGCTGCACTGGGTGCTGGCGGAGCTGTGGGGCAGAGGCCCCCCCACCTCTGTGCAGGCTGGAGAAATCCAAGGCTGATAACTGGGGGACACATGATAAACACCAGGGTCTGAGGGTGGGTCACATGTGGGGTGATCACATAATTTGTGGTCCAAACTGCGACAGTTTGGAGAATGAATGGAAGTGTATGAATAATGACACCAGCATAACAGGGGTACACTGGGATTTGCCTTTCTGTTTGCCAAAGTGGAGATCTTTTTAGGGTTAGTGTTCCATTGTCCAGGGATGAGTCTGACAGTTTTCTTCTCATTGTCTCCCAAGAAGACCTAGGGAGATCTCATGCAAACTGCACTCTTGCTGAACTCCTCCCATAATATAAAAATGGTATCTAACATCTATATAGTACTTAACATATGTTAAGCACTGTTCTATATGCTGTACATTTGTTAACTTATTCAATCCTCGCAACCCAATGTGGTTGGTGTTCTATTTTTATTCCCATTTAACAGATGAGGGAATAGGAACACAGAGGTTAAATTGCTCGTCTAAGGTTGTAGAGCTCATAAGCAGCAGAGCCAGGATTTCAACCTAAGAGGCTCCAAAGCCTGTACGTGTTAACACTGCACCATTCTGCCTTCACTCTGCAGCCTTACGACTTAGTTCAGCCAACACTTAGGGAGGACCTCCTACATGCCTAGACTTGTGCTGGGTACTGGTGGTGCCCAGTCGAAGGGACAGGATGCCTGCTATGGTTCAGTTCCTCAGCAGAGGGTACCAATCAGGCCCACCCTTGTACTGGGAAGATAATCTATAGGGTCTCCTGTAGGGAGAACCAGCTATATTATCATGCAACATGCAGATTTATATTCAGCTCACAAGTTATCCTATTTGAATGGCCACCGCTGAGTTACCTTAGCTCTCAATTCTCAGACTTCCTTATTATGGGTTGTCCTTTGAACCCATAATTAAAATCTTTCAATCAGAGGCAGTGGTCCCAAAGCAATGTGCACTATTTATGAAACTGCCAAGGGAATGTTCTCAACAGGCAAGGAAGGTTAATCAGAGCGTGCTGGTGGCTTTGTCTGCGATTGCCAATATCTCATGCTGTTACTGCATCTTGTTTGGGGGTGCCCTGGCTTTGCAGAAAGAGACAGGAGCAGACTCCCCAGGGACAATATTTTTTTGGTATACTTCCTCAAGAAGTATGATGTATAAAATGACTAAGTGCAACTTTGACTACCTTATTACAGTTTCCTCTAAGAATTCATGATGTTGAAACGTATGCCTTCAAATAAAACAAGGAGAAGTCTTTAATCTTGGCATGGTACAAGAGTTTTTTTTTTCTCTTTCTTTTATTGGCACGAGCACATCTGTGAGAAACAGAGCGCTTATTGTTCAGCACTTCGGGTCCCTGTGCTGGCCAAGGAAATGCTGATGAAGTACTTATGCTCTGTGCAGGGGTGAGGGGTGGGAGGTGCTCAGAGAAAAGAAGAGAGCAAACGGATAAGAGCGATTAGTCTGCCCTTCAAGGCAGGCTTCCAATAGTGTAAAGGTGACGGTGTGCGTGTGCACGCCCGTGTGTTTAAAATTAGAGAAAATACAGAAATCAACAAGGAACACTAGTGCCCTGACTGCACCCAGCTCATGGTGGTGTTTTGCCTGCTTTGATTTACATAGCGCTGCGATGTATACAGAGCACACGAACATACCCCGTCTCATCTGAGCCCCACGTGGCCTCCAGATTGTTTTATTTGAACAACTTGGAAGGCAGTTAGGATGTTAAAACAGTGTGTTTCCAAATAGGGCATTTCTCAAGCAAAGTTTTCCCTAAATGAAGAGCTGTCTGGTATGTTGAAGCTAACCTGCTCTCAAACCAAATTGAGCACTGTTTGTTGGGTGCCCATCACAGCGAGAGGTCTGTATACTGAGCACTTCGTAGGGGTTACGGCTTGGCTGGTGCCTTACATGGGTTATACCAACTCATACGGACTCACAGAGGTGGATGAGGATGACCATTTTACAGATGGGGAAAGTAAGGCTCAAAGAGAGAGTAGACAAATTCTCCTAGGAAGTAGATCGAGGATCCAAGCCCAAGCTGCAAAAACTTGGCATGGGCCCACCCTTTTCTACTTAGGCATGCTGAAAGGACTCGTGGAGAAAGTTCTTACTGATATGTCAACAATTCAGATTAATGAACTGTACACCTGGGATTAGGAACTCCTAGAGAACAGGGTAATGTGTGTGGGCGGGGGAGGGGGAGAGAGGTTTTTGCTAATACATATTGTACGTATGTATGTATGTATGCTCATACAGATTGTGCACAGTCCTAAATCTTAATAGATTTATTTCCCACATTTGAGATTATAAAATTTTTCATACAAGCAACAAAGTCAAAATAATTTTATAGTGAGCACTTGTGTAATTAATACACAGATTCTGCCACCAATATACTATTATACTACACCCAAACTCCTGTAAAATATTATCATTCCCCAAGAAAGCTCCTTTTCTATTGTTATTTTTATCATCTATCATCTCTACCATCTATCTATCCATCCCTCTATCCATCCATGAGTCTATCTTTTTTGGATGCATTTCAAAGTAAATCACAGACAGCAATACACTCCCCTATAAATACTTCATAATGCATATGTAACTAAAGTTCAATACATGTTTACAGTTCTTTTCTTTTGATGTGAGATTTACATGCAATGAAATGCACAGGTCTTGAGTACATACTTGCTGAATTTTCAAAAATACATATATCTGTTTAAACCAAACCCCTGTAAAATATCATCACCCCAGAAAGTTCCCTCATACGTCTTTGCAGTCAATTTCTGCCTCCCCCGGGCCCCTCTCAACAGAAAGCCACTGTTGTGATTTTTCTGCCAATGACTCTTTTGTGTGAGTTTTATTCCACTTAGTATAATGTCTTAAGATTCATCCATATTGTTTGTATGTATCAATAGTTTGTTCTTCTGTATTGCTGATTGGTATTTCATTGTATGAATATTGTTTGTTTTTTCATTTTCCTACTGATGGAAATCCCAGTTTTTGGATTTCATGAATAAAGCTGTTATGAATATTCATGTTCTAGTCTTTTTGTGAATGTATGTCTTTGTTGCTCTTGGGTAAATGCCAGGGAGTAGAATTGCTGGGTCATAGGGTGGATGTATGTTTAGTTTTACAAGAAACCGTCAGAACTTGTCAAAGTGGTTAAACCATTTTACAGTCCCACCAATAATGTACGGTATTGCTCCATGCTCTTGCCAGTGTTTGGTGTTGTTTGCCTTCAAACTTAGCCATTCTGGTGGGTGGCTAGGTGGAAAATTGTTGTTGATAATGATGACGATGGTTAGGATGGAGTGGTAGATATCCCTCCAGCACAAATTACAGTCTATATTCCTTAGATTTCACTTGGAAACTCATCATCTTGGTTGTTGGGTCTGGTGTTGGCTAAGTACCCGCCCTAATGTTTTCTGATTGACAGATGGAAGTGCTCCAGGGCAGTACTGATTTTCAGGCTAATGCTTCTAGTACAATAAGCTCACTTAGAGCTTCTTTGTGTAGCTTGGACGCTTAGCTTTAACCCTTTGACATTTCTTAGCTTTACTTCTTTGTCAGACGAACTTCTTAGACCAGATTGCAATGTCTCTTCTTTTTCAGAGTTTTCACCCAGCACAACGTTGATGATTTAAATGTCAAAAGAGGCAAGACTCCAAATAAAATGCAGAATAAACAATTTTGAGGACTTAGACCTTTCATTTCTGCCATTGTTACTTCTCAAGCCTCTTTTGATTTCCAGGAATGGTATGGAAAAAAACTGTGCTAGGGATTGTAAGAACCGGCCCCGGTACTTAGGTGTGCACAGCTACGATCCTGGGTCATTTCGTTCATCTTGAGTGAATGCCTTGTATTTGGGGGGGCCTCAGTTTCCTCACTTGGAGAACAACGAGGCTGGAACAAATACAATTTAAGATTTTATGTCTTTTTGAAATTTCAAAAATAACTCTCTATTTTGTTTAGAAGTGACAACTTTTTTTTTTTAAAGCCAGAAGGTAAAGATTTTACTTTTTCTAAAAAAAAATTATGTGATCCTTTAATATTTCCTACATTCCTGCCAGCAGCTTAATGATACCCTCATATATTCCTGGAAACGGGTCTCTCTTTTCTGTTTTGACTTAAAGGTTTGGTTAATTATGCCCTTGGCTGTTATCAGATGCTGCTGTTCACTCTAGCAGGATTCTACCTCCAACTGCGGAGGTGCTGGGGAAGCTGGGGTTTATTTTGCATTCGCTCTGGGGTTCTTTTGGACAGACTGGGCATTTTGCACTGGATGTGGTGATCGTTTTTCCTACTTACATTGTCATTCTGTGCTGTTCAGTTGTGTTTTATAATTGGGTGATGGTGGTAAGGAGAAAGGAGAGCGTGAGAAAGAATGTTTCAGTGGACTACATTCTCTGTCTCTAGGCAATCATTTTGGAACAGGAAGGAAGGGGCTAGGAATAGCTGGAGAGGATTGGCTTAAGGGGAAATAGCTGGAATCTCAGTGAAAACAAGATAAGGGTTGAAGAGATAGAATCTGCTAATAAAGGTGTGTTCCCTTGCACTGCTGCTAGTGCCTTAAATGTATGGGAGCATTTCCTGGGGTTTTTTATGCCTTGCAGTCTCAGGAAGAGAAAGTATCCTGGTCACAGAAGAAACCTTCAATAGCAGACAAATCACAGTCCCCAAATCCTCTCAAGCTATAAGGTTTCAAGCACAAAATTCTTGAGCAAACACACCAGGTGCCACTCTGCATTGACTGCGATTTTTGGTGCTAAACAGAGAGCACTGCAGATGATGCTGAAGGTCAGATGAAGGTGGAGAAACCGCAAAACAGCACGACACACCACCCAACTGCAAGCTAATTGGGAAGGAAATGGTTTCAAACTGACAGACTGTGGCCTGATAACAGAAATCTCATAGGGACAAAAGGTTCGTGTCATTTAAAGGGGTAGCTTTGCCTATTTAAATTGTGCAAACAAAAGAAATGAAAACCCCCTCCTGGGATGGGAAGTTCTATTAGCAGATATTACCATCCTTGCTTTTATGCCCTCCTGTGTCACAAGCCCTGAACATGTGCTGCGTGTCCTCAGGCATTCATTGGTTAATTTACTTATTCAAAATAAGGCAACAACAACAAAAAAGCAACAGAAAAACCCTAAACAAATTACATACTGGGGAACAGACAGCATTAAGATGCAGTACACAATTTTGATATGTGGGTTTTTTAAAAGAAATGTGTTTGGTCTGAAATTGTACATATGTTAAACTCCAGAGAAAGTAAGAAGTCTACATCAGCTCTTCTGGGAATTAAAAGAAAATCCTTTGAAGGCGTCATATTGAGAACCAGGGATACTTGACATAATATCGGGTACTACACTGGAGCCAACAACAGCCAATTTGGGCTCGACTTTAATCAATGTTCCAGTAAAGACCACTGGAGAAGGCTAATTTTTCTATCACATGGATGTGGTAAAAGTTAATTATATCCTTTGGTTTTGAAGTCTTTATAGAATTCCTACAAAAGTAACCTTGTATATATTCCTTTATATTTTTAAAGCTGAATTGTAATGAGTGAAATGCTACAAAATAATTGGTACTTTAACCTTTGCATTTAGTTGGGTCTTCTAAAAAGACCATTCAACAAGCTAGGATGACACTACTTTGTGGGTGACAGGGGGTGACAAGGCCTTTCAACAGTGGGAATATTAAAGTTCAGAAAGGTTAAAAAAACTTACTCATGTCACCAAAATAAAGTTGATGTAGGGTTCCAACCAAACATTTTCTCTTGTATCAAAATTAATACATGAGTTTTCCTGTCATAGACTCTGAGAGTCCTGTGTATTTTGTGGACCATTCAGTATCTGTGACACCAATATCTAACTCTGGATTGATGTCAGGTACCTGTATTGAAAAGAAATGACTATGAGCTAAAATAAGAAAATTGTAAATCCATAGTTACTTCTTATTTTATGCTTCTGGATAGAACATCCTTTCCAGAGTAATGCTACTACTGTTACTAATAAAAACAAAACAAACCTAAAGTAAAAAGACTTGTGGGTATTGTAATTTTTTTTTAATTGGGAAGATTTCCTTTGTGATTTATCTTTATTACTTAATCATTGCTTCCCAAGATTTCCCAAACTTGAGAGCATTTAGAATCAAGAAAATCCAAATTAATATGCTATGTTTATAATGCTTTATAGTATTTAAGGGACTTTCTCATCCTGTCCAGCAAGAATGACAAGTCCATGGCATGTATGGTACAGCTCTGGCCCATATAAAGTTATTAATTGACCTTCAGAGCATTTAGAAACATACTAGGGGTTTGTGAGGAAGCTTTACCGAGGTAGCTATGCTTAGGATGGCTGGTATGTGAATGCTAATATCCCATGAGAAATATGGCTTACCTGGCAAATTGAGTATTTTTTTTTTTTTTTTTGAGACAGAGTCTCACTCTGTTGCCTGGGCTAGAGTGCCATGGCATCAGCCTAGCTCACAGCAACCTCAAAGTCCCAGGCTTCAAGCAATCCTTCTGCCTCAGCCTCCCATGTAGCTGGGACTACAGGCATGTGCCACCATGCCCGGCTAATTTTTCTATATATATATTTTAGCTGACAATATAATTTCTTTCTATTTTTAGCAGAAATGGGGTCTCACTCTTGCTCAGGCTGGTCTCAGACTCCTGACCTTGAGTGATCCACCCACCTCGGCCTCCCAGAGTGCTAGGATTACACAAGTGAGGTAAATTGAGTTTTATTAAACTCTGAACCCCAAGAAGAGTACCAGTTCTACATGAAAAAAAAAAAAAAAAACTCACCTGCCGTATAATTTCTCCCCTACCAATTTATCATAGTAGCAGAAATGACCAGCATTTGCAGCCATTTCTTTGGTTTAAGGCTCTATGTCCAGAAGGTCCTTATTAAAATGCAAATATGTTACTCAGAAGGGGCTACTCATCAATCCATTTGCACTTTAGCAAGGATTAGTTTATCAGATCAGAGGAAAGAGAATAGGGCCCCCAGGAATGGGAGATAGGAGGTCTAGTTTGATTGGAAAAGGGGCTGGGGAAAGTATTTTCAATAAGCCCTTTACTGTCTTCACTATGTGCCGTTGTGAATGCATCTTCTTTTGCTTTAAATGCATCCTTGCTGCCATTGAAATTCAACTCTACCTCAACTGTCCACTTCAATGCTTATCTTTTCCCTGGAGTACTTTCTGAGCTATCTAGGAAGAAATTAGCTCTCTCCTTTTTGAATTCCTAACATTTATTATTTGTGTCCTTCATTAGTCATATCTTGTTGTAGATATTCCCTTATTTGTATACATGGTATTTGCCAACTCTAATGTCAACTCCCAGAGCGCTCAGGAACCAGGCCAGTGACCTGCAAGGGAGAGGATAACTTGGGTGGGAGTGAAGGGCAGTGACTTTTGCCTGTTTGAGCAGCATCCTGGGTTCTTTCATGATGCTTTTACCAGATTCTTCTCTTCACCTTTTCTCTTTGGATTGATGACCCCCTGGCTTTGGTTTTGGTTTTATTGTTCAGGTCGTCCTCAGCCTCTCGATCCAGAGGCCACACATGTTGCCTCCAGCAATCCAATCCCGGCAGGGCCGTTCTGCCAGGTGGCGTAGCTGTGCCTCTGTCCTGGTAGGCAGGTCTGTGCGGTGGATGGAGGTACCAGTACTGCTCTGGAAATCACTGTAGCTCTGGCTCCTTGGACATAAAAAGGGTGTTCTCATTCTAGCAGAGCACTAGATGTGAGCTTGTGGCTTCTAGATTGAGGCCCTGACAGAATCAGGTCATTGGAGAATGGTCCAACTTCTGGGCAGCAGGTACAGCTACTCAACCAGCCAAAGACCTGATTTTAAAAAAAAAAGTGAAGTATAAGGACCGTGTGGCAGGAGAGGCACATGGTCAGCTGGTTACAAAATTCTGGGATGCAATGGGCTCTGATAGGAAGCCTGTGTTGTCAGTGGTTACTTTTTGATTTTCTTACTTGGGTCATATGGCCATGGGCCTTTTCAGCTGATTGATTATACAGCAGGGTGTTTATACCTTATACTTCTTGATATTCTTTTCTATCAATTAAGATCCTTTGGTTGCAAGCAACGGAAATGACTTGGGCTAACCTGACTAAGGAGAACATTTAATGGCTTTGGCAAATGAAAACTCTAGGGATAAAAATTTAGATGCAGCTCAATTCCACACTCAAATGATGCCAGCAGGACCATAATTCTCTCATTGTCAATTCTCCTCTCTTCTGGGTTGGTTTCTTTCAAAGAAAGACACCCTCAGTGTCTGGCTTATGTGGTTCTTACAACATATGGTCATGCAGCAGAAGAGAAACTCTCTCTCTGTGTCTCTCTGTCTTGATAACAGTCCCTAAAAGGGACTCCAGTTGGCCTCACTTGGATCACATAGTGTCTATTCTGATAGACCAGCCCGACTCACAGGTCCACCATTTGTTGAGGGAAGAGTTTCCCTTTGATTGACAGCCCGACCAGAACTGCATCGTCGGGAAGAGGCAGTCCCCGAAAGAATGTGGTATAGGGTAGCCAATAAAGTAACAGATGTCCAACTCACCCAGAAATGCCTTCACATTATAGGTAATGTGGATAATGGTGTTGGGGTGTTTTCAGGAGAAGAAAGACCAGGTCTCCAAAGAGGGTAATTCTGGGCATCTGGGGGCAACATGAGGGCAATAATGGAGGCATAGGAATGGTCAAAGGTACTGAAAGGGAGAGAAATTTTGCTCAAAAATGAAGTTGGGGTGAGCAATGTTGCTAATAGTGAAGATCCAACCTCTCCCATTCCGTATTTTTGCCTGTGGCTGCCGCTGACTGACGTGAAATGCGTCTGTAGAGATAACATGCTCTCCAGCAGTTCCCTGTTGTGGGGGTGACGCGGCACACTTTCTGGTTTTGATGAATCACCCCAGATAGCAGGAGGCTGTAGTCTGCTTACATACTAGATCGATTTCAGAGTCTCAAACTGTGTATTATAATTAGCAATGCAAACCGCCAGAGAATAATCTCTTAAAGAAAATATCGTATGGACCTAATAGAGTATTCCTATCAGTCTTTTTCCCCCCCTTAGTGGGTGTTTGGTGTCCAAACTGAGTGAGAAAACTACTCTTTAGAAGGTGGAATCTGATGTTGAGATTTCTTTATTAATAAGAATAGGCCAAATGGTGGCAGAATTCTCTTCCATGTTTTAATGGCCCTTTATTTATTAGTCTTCAGTATCACAGAGAAAATGAAAATGTGACTATAATTCTATGCAAGAAGGGGAAAAAATCTCCATTGTGCCAATCTGAGCCATTGAGACTCAATTCTCTTTTGTTGGGGCTCTCAGGGAAGAGGATGCTTCCTCTTCTCCTCTGGTCTTAAAGGTAAGAGTGTGTAAGTTCTGCAGTGGGGCGAGTCTTCATGAGCATGGAGCCAATCTGGAGGGGAGCAGAGTCAAGAGACAAAGAAAGGGACACCGAATCTTTGGTGACATTTTTGAAGCCCTGATCAAACCTTGCCTCAAGTCTACCTCTATGTGCCTTTTTTCATAAGCTACTTTGAGTTGGATTTGCTTTTAAGAGCATCAATCAAGAGTTCTAACAGTCATGGCATATACAAATCCCCTTCCCCCTGTGACAGATGCCGTGTTGGTTAGGAGTGGTTGGTTTCATGGGTGAAGCCGGCTAAGATAAACATTTGAGGTGCAGCATTTACTTTCTATCCTGATACCCCTTGCTTTTTCTTGTCTCTCATATAATTGGGGTCCCACTCTGTTTGAACCTGCAAATAAGCCCTAAATGAGTGAAATTCCATGTCTGGGTTGCAGCAGGTTTGGAGAGGGTTGGGCTTGATGCAGGTGTCAGGAGAAACGTATTTTGGCCATCTTGGGTGTAGGATTTCTACAAATGAGAGATGACTCTACAGAAGCAGCGTGCTGGGTTGAAAAGAGCCCTGGGCGGGAGGCGGAGAGAATGGGGTTGTGCCTCTATTAGCTTGTGACTTGGGGATAGGAAATGTAAGTGGCCAGGGCTTAGCTTTCTCATTTATAAAATGAGGGGTCTAAACTAAATGGTCTGGAAGATCCTTCCAGCTCGGAAGATGTATGGCGTAATGAATTGAAGCACCCAGCCGGCCCTTGCAGGGCAGTGCGAGGCTTCTCAGCCTCAGGGGGGGTGGGGGGGAGGTGTCCCCGATGGGGGTGCGTCTCCTTGGCAGGAGGTTTCCAGGTCTGCAGGGGTCCACCTTAGAACTGGTAGACTGAGTGGCCATTCTGTGGCTGTGTGTTTGATTTTTAGTATTACCAAAGATGAAGTAGGCAGCTGCCATTTCATGAGAGCAGAAAAAATTTACTATGAATGAACCCCCTTTCCCCATTCATTAACTTGAGGCAAAAAGTCTGAAGAGTTAGCCTATTTGAAGGAGCACTGAGACTTGTCTGAAGTCAAAAAGCAAGTGACTGGCCAGGCTGAGACTTGAGCCAAGGTTCTCTGACACTCAGCCCAGGGCTAGCTCAGGAAAAGGACAGACGGCTGGGAGCTGAGAGACAAATGTCATCTGCTTCCAAACTCTGCTAAGGGGTGCCCTCCCTACACCTCTGCATAAGGGATGCTGGATCCCCCCAGAGTGACCTCTGCCCCTCTCTGTGAGCTGGGGAAGCAGCAGGTGGTGGTAAAGGGGCCTTTCTGTGAGGCTGTTCCTGGGCTGTGACTTGAGGGGAGGTCGGAGGGACACAGAATCCTCACGGGCACCTTGACTCATGGCAGCCCATTCATCTCACTCTCTTTTTAAATTGAGATATAATTTACATATCATAAACGTCATCACTTCATTTTAGGTTATTCACAAGATTGCACAATCATCACCACTATCTAATTCCAGAACATTTCCATCACCTCCTAAAGAAATCTTGTACCCACTAGCAGTCACTCCCCCTCCCTGCCCCTGGCAGCCACTCATCTACTTCCTGTCTCTGTGGATTTGGCTGCTCTGGACGTTCGTATAAATGGAGTCATGCAATCCGTGGTCTTTTGTGTCTGACCTCCTTCACTTATGTTCATTTGTGTTGTAGGATGCATCCGTACTTCACTCCTTTTTAAAATTGAATAATATTCCTTTGTATGGATATATCACATTTTACTTATCTGTACATCATTTGATGGACATTTGAATTGAGTCCATTTTGGGGGCTATTGCACATAATATGGACATTTGTGTACATGTTTTTGTGTAAAGAAATGTTTTTATTTCTCTGGCTATAGTCCTAGGAGTGGGCTTGCTGGGTCATGTGGTAATTGTGTTAACCTTTTTGAAGAATTGCCAAACTCTTTTCCCCATCATTCATCTTTTTTTTTTAACTGCAGGTGCACAAAGAAAAATAGCAATTGCTGTCATCTTTGGCTGGAAAGGATGGTGCTGGAATGTTATTTTTTTATATCTCTCTCTCTCTCTCTCTCTTTTTTTTTTTTTTGAGACAGAGTCTCACTCTGTTCCCTGGGCTAGAGTGCCGTAGCATCAGCCTAGCTCACAGCAACCTCCAACTCCTCAGCTCAAGTGATCCTTCTGTCTCAACTTTCTGAGTAGCTGGGACTACAGGCATGCGCCACCATGCCTGGCTAACTTTTTGTATATATTTTAGTTGTTTGGCTAATTTCTTTCTATTTTTAGTAGAGACGGGGTCTTGCTCTTGCTCAGGCTGGTCTCGAACTCCTGAGCTCAAACGATCCACCCGCCTTGGCCTCCCAGAGTGCTAGGATTACAGGCGTGAGCCACTGCACCTGGCCTATGTATCTCTCTTATAGCACATTCCTTGTCCTCTTAGGTTATAGTCAATAGGGAGCTGAAAAGAATTTCAACACTGGAATTGGAAAGGCCTGGTACAGTGCCTTAAAATTTCTGGGTCCTTAGTTTCTTCATCTTGAATGAGAAAACAGTGATACAGCTCTTGACAAAGCCCAGCAGTGAGCAGGAGTTGACTGGATCCTATACCCACCGACCTCCTCCAAGCAGGGGATCATGTCTTTGCTCTGCATGCCCAGCACCTGCAAACATCCTGCCACGAAAGAGCTGTTCCATACTTGGTTGTTCAAGCACTGAATATATGATCGGGGATGAGTGAAAGCAACCATATGCGAGAAAACGCCTGCATGTAGTAGGTGCTTGATAAACATCGGGTGATGGAATGAATGAATAAAAAAGAAAAGAGCATTAAAACTGCAGGAAAAATGCTATTCTTAAAAAAAGTTCCCAACAGAAATATTTTTCTTGGCATTTGGGAGACTATGCCTAAAATCACTCATAGGCAACATATGTGCAGCTGTCTCTTCCCCTTTGAAATTAATTGGTCTTTGCGCAGGCTGCTGTCTGTCTCTACGTAGGAGGAACAGCCTTCTTTTTTATGGAGTAATAATCACATGACATTTTTCTGTCTCTTAGCATCGGAAGGTGAGTAGTGGGAGAGGCCGAGAAAGCCTGCTTGCCCTGTCTGAATGCCCCTGTTTGCTGCCTTTATGCCCTGGCATCCCAGGCCAAGCTGGGATGCAGTTCTGGACATGCCAGGGACAGCCTGGCACACAAAGAGATAAGACAGTTTAGTTTAACACAAATTGAATGATTCCAGCCTCAAGTCCTAATCAAAGAGATTTACTGTGTTTTTAGAAAGACACGATTGTTGACTTGACTAGTGAAAAGATGCATGGAGACTGCACCCAGCAAGGAGCCTTATAGGAACCATTAAATCAATGTGGCTATAGCATATCTTAGTCGTGATCACCTAGAAATACATAAATCAACCTTGAACTCCAAATTAAGATAAGCTCTCCAGATAGCTGGCACTTTTAAAGAACAGCATAAGTCTTTTGTTAAAAGACTTTAAAATGCACAAAAGATATGTCAGTAAGAATCTGGGCAAATTTCCATTTATGAATGGGAATAATTTTCTATGCTATGTCTACAGAGGTCAGGCAAAGTCCAGTTATTTACGTAACCCAGGGAGAAACATCCTGTTGAGGGGAGGGTGGGAAGGAGTGGAGGGTCCGAGATTCTTACAGATGGTCTGTCCTTATTGATCAGGTTCAAAGGCTTGACTTGCTATTTTGTTTTCCCTGGGAAGAGGGGACTCACTTATCAATTCACCACAAAATACGTAGCACAGGATGGGTTGGATGTGTGCACAGGGCTGGAATGCAGGGATGATGGTGAGGGGAAGGTGGCTTTTTGAGGAGCTTTGTGGGCTGTATTGGATGGTCTATATGTTTAACCCCTCCAGGGTGATCTATCTCATGGGTGACAGAACTTGGGGCTGAAGGTGAAACGAATTGCTCTTTGTCCAAGAAGGTCACTGCACTTTTGCAAATAGCACTTCTAGTCATGGGTCAATATGGAGTATCCACCTGGCGGGGGGAGACAAGAGACTAGATTATAGGGCACGAGGGTTCTTTTTTTCTTTAATGCTACTTTGGAAGAGCTCACATTGCGTGACCTTGGACAAATCACTTCATTTTCCTGAGGCTGTGTTCCTTTTCCCCAGTAAGAGCATCTGACTAGGCAGTGTTCTCCAGATTGCGCTGCAAGGAGACCTAAGCGTGGTCAGACAATTCTCCTGTGGCTCCTGGGATGGCGGCTGGGGGAAGCAGGTAGATGGGGGTCTGGGGCCCCAAACTCTTCTTTCAATCAGTTTTGCTTTTCCTGTTCTACACATTGCAATTCGCTCAAAGATGTTATTTGCAAAATGAGATGTCCTACTAAAAAATACTTGAAAACCCACTGGATTTGTGTGTCTCTTAAGTTCCCTTCTCACTTTCAAATTCGCAGCCCTGAGTCTCCAGCAGTTCCTCACTCCCTGGTTTCCTTTCTTTGTGCTGGGGGGCGGCGAGTCGTCAAAATGAGGCTGTGAACCCACCAAGTCTTAGTTCCATGTTATTGAGAGAGCCCGTTTCTCTAATTCAGGACCTGCTGCAAATTCATGGGCTCTAAACCCACACAAGGAGAACCAAGAAGCCTGCCAGCTCCAATCCCAGCACGCTGATGACCTTATTTAGGAACAGGTGAGTCTCTGCATCTGGCTGTTAAGTCACGTAAATGCAGACAATTGTCATTCTTTTAGGGTTTCCTAAAAGAAACGTCTGCCTGTCTCATAAAACAGGCCTCTAGAGTGGTATGAGAAGGCTGTTTTTTTTTTGCTTCGAATATATTGCCTGGTAGCCTGAAGGCCGGCTCAGGAAGAGGGGCGGGCAGGCAGAGCAACCCCCATAACTGGCTGCTTGGTATATATGCTAATGAAGTGACCATCTGCATCACATAATTATAAGTGGTCTCCCCTGACTGATCTCCATGTGCTGACACAGACTGGGAGGAGGCGCTCCCTTTAAGGCCGCCGCAGCCCGGGCAGGGGCGGCTGGGGAGGAGATCGTGTGCGCTCCTCCACTCCAAGGCACGCAACCTGCTGAGTGGACAGGTGCTGGCAGTGTGATGTCCATGGGCAATGAAGCCTGCCTGTCCTACGAGCTGACATCTATATCTCCGTCTCCCTGGATTTTAAAACTGACACAACATAAGGAATGTCACTGTCTATTACTCCATATTCACACACATCTCTACTGCATTGGAAGTCCTGTGAGCAAATGTCATGGTCACAGCTGCCCTCTTCCTTTCGCTCATCGGGCTCAACCACTGCAGCGGGGCAGTGAGTGGCGTGAGTTACTATCCTTCCGGCTTGGACTCCTGCTTGTGGGTGCTGGCCAACGTTTGCTGGAATGGCAAAATGATCGTGTATTGTTTTTTAGTGTTTGATCATTCTGGCCAAGTTCAACCTTTCCTTTGTTAGCTAAATTATAGTTGGCATTTAGACCTGATATTTGCATGGTTTTGTGCATGACCGGTTTTATTCGTTAAGTTGCAGAACAGTGTCACTTTGTCACCAGCACAGTGCAAATGTAACTTGGGTCTGCCCATGTAACCCATTGCTGTCTCAGGTGTTCCCTGATTGTGACTGTGGCCCCTTGCCACTTCTTTCTCCTCTGGTACTTCTCTCCTTTCCTGAGAAGACCTCTGGCTGGGCAACTTCAGGCCTGACTGGGCAGACATCATCAGGTGAGTGTTTGTGGTGCAATTTTGTATAACTAGGAGCGGAGAACCCACATCTATTTGCTGAAAGAAACTAAAAAAATTGTCTGAGATTTTGAATCTGTGTTTTATGTCTGAGTGAAGATGACAGATGTATTTCCATTTGTGTTTTAAAGCAGAATTTTAGGTCACTCCAGGGAAAGGGTTTCTTTGTACTTGATCATAGTTTCATTGCTTTTAAATAAAGACGCATACAGGTATATGTAATATTCCTTAAAAATAGCAGAAAACAAGAAAGAAAACCTATTTACTTATACCTATCTATCTAACTAGCTAGCTATTCAGTCTCTATCACCTATAAATCATTCTAAAAATTCAGCACTCATATAATTTGTCTTTCTGGGTAAATACACTCCAAGGTTTTCCTGGGAAGAGTGGGAGACCTCAAGTAGAACATAATATGCAGACAAGAAAAATTTATTAGTGAAAAGAGTTAAATTCTTTTTTTATTTAATTAAATTAATTAATTAATTTATTTTGAGACAAAGTCTCACTCTGTTGCCCAGGCTAGAGTGCCATGGTGTCAGCCTAGCTCACAGCAACCTCATACTCCTGGGCTCAAGCAATCCTCCTGCCTCAGCCTCCCAAGTAGCTGGGACTACAGGCATGTGCCACCATGCCCAGCTAATTTTTCTATATATATATTTTTAGCTGTCCATATAATGTTTTTCTATTTTTAGTAGAGACAAGGTCTCACTCTTGCTCAGGCTGGTCTCAAACTCCTGAGCTCAAACCATCTGCCTGCCTCGGCCTCCCAGAGTGCTAGGATTACATGCGTGAGCCACCGCGGCCGGTCTAAGAATGAAATTCTTAATGAGAAATTTCATGTTTGGCTTCCTTCTCAGTCTAAAGAACCCATTGACTTTTATTTGCTTTCCATTTGCACAATTCTTTTACATCGTTATTTGAAGCTGGGCTCTGAGAGATACAAGAAGGCAGACTAAGTACGCACAGTGCTGTTCCAGGTCCTTAGAAATGATGGAAACACATACACACACGCACACACACACACACACACATATTTATACAGAGGCGAGAGTAGGAATCTTCCCATGGACCATAAACTGTGAAGAATCCTACAAAGAAGGAAAACAAATACACTCAGATTGAAGGAGGAAATCCCAGCTGGAGATGCCACAGAGAATACTCTTGCAAGGGGCTGGAGGTGGAGGCGGAGGACCCTTGAAGCAGCGGAGATTTGGAGGCAACTAACATGCCACATACCCATCTGGTGGTAGGTGATGTTTCCAGGAGTGAAACCCAGGCCTTTTCTCAGTAACACCTATAGTTTCACCACAACTTCCGGAAAAGGCACAGGAGACTGGCTGGGTCTACACAGCACAAAGTGAGTAGAAATTTGGCTGTATCTTGTTCATTTGAACACCGTACTTCAGTAAAGTATAGAATTCAGGATTAATTATGATTGTCTCTTTTTCTTTCTGTTTGATTTCAAGTTTCTTTTTTTGTTTTTAAAAATTAGCTTTATCAAGGTGTAATTTACATGCAATGAAACCAACCAATGTTAAGTGAACAACAAATTAATTGTAATTTAAGTGTACAATTCTGACAAATGTATACAGTGTGTAATCACCACTGCAATCGTGATTTAGATACAGTTCCTCAAAAAGTTAAACATAGAATTATCATGCAGTCCAGTAATTCCACTGCCGGGGTGTACCCAAGAAAAAAACGTATCTTCATGCAAAAACTTCTACACAAGTATCTGTAGCAGCATAATTCATCCCCGCCAAAAGTTGCACCTTTGTAGACCTTTCTCTCCTCCTACCTCTTATCCATGTCAATCACTGATTCGCCTTTTGTCAATATAGTTTTTTCTTTTCTAGAGTTTTATTTAAACGGCATATGCAGGATGCAGTCTTTTGTGATTGGTTTCTTTTGTTTAGCATACATTTTTTAGATGTATTCATTCATCCATGGATGTTGTGTGTATCATTAGTTTGTTTCTTTTTATTTCGGAGTAGCTTCCATCATTTGAATATACTGAGATTTCTTTATTCATTCAACAGTGATGGGCATTTGGATTGTTTCTAGTTTTTGGTTATTATGAATAAAACTGCTATAAATGTTACAGTACAAAACTTTGTATAAATGTGTATTTCCATTTATCTTGGATAAATACCTGAAAGAGATTACTGAGTTGTATGATATGTATACTCTTAACTGTTTTAAAAATTCTTAGCTGTTTTCCAGTGTGATTCTACCATTTCGTATTCCTGCCAGCCATGTATGATGGTTCTAATTCTTCCACGTCCTTGTTATCATCCTACTGACCATAGTTTTTTAAAATTTTAGCCATTATATGGGTGTGTAATGGTATCTCATGGTGTTAATACATATTTTCTTAAAGACTAATGTTGTTAAACATCTTTTCCTGTGTTCATTTCCTATTTATATCTTCTTTAGTGAAGTGTCTATCCTAATATTTTGTCCTATTTTTTAATTAGTTTACCTTTTAATTATTTAGTTTTACGGATACAAGTCCTCTATCCTATATAAATTTTGCAAATATTTTCTCGCAGTCAGTGAGAGAAACAAATCCACCTTGTTCCTGATTTTAAGGTGAAAGCGTTTAGTCTTTCACCATTAAGTGTACTGTTCGCTGTAGGGTTTTTCTAGCTAGCTGCTCTTTATCCAGTTGAAGAAGTTTCTTTCTATTCCTAGTTTGCTGAGAGCTTTTATCATAAATGAATGTTGACTTATGTCAAATTCTCTTTCTGAATCTATCAAGATGAACTTGTGGTTTTTCTTTTTGCATTTGTTAAGATGGTGAATTACATCAATTGGCTTTGAATGTCACATCTTGCATTCCTGGGGTGAAATCTACTTGGTTTTAAGGTATTATCCTTTTAATATATCGATGGATTTGATTTTCTAAAACTTTGTTAAAAATTTTAATGCTTATATTTATGGGGAAAATTGGTGTATATTTTTTTCTTATAATATCTTGTGTGGTTTTGGTATCAAGGTATAATATTGGTCTCCTAAAATGAGATGGGAAGCATTCACTGCTCTTCTCTTTTTCTGGAAAAATTAGTGTAGAATTTGTATTATTTGTTTCATAGATGTTTAGAAGAATTCATAAGTGAATCTTTTATGTGAAGTTTTCTGGAGTTTTTTTCATATGAAGATTTTAAACTATGGGTTAAATTTCTTTATTGTAAATTGGGCTATTCAGGTTATTGATTTCTTCTTGAATGAGCTTTAGTAGTTTGTGTCTCAAAGAATTTTTGTGTTTCAGCTAAGTTGTCAAATATATTGGCATCAAATTCATAATATTCCCTTATTATCTTTTCAATAGCTATGGGATCTATAGTGATGTCATATCATTCATTCCTGATGTTGGTGATTTGTATCTTCTTTTCTTTATTTTTCATCAGTCTGGCTAGAGGTTTATTAATTTTGTTTACCTTTTCAAAAACCACCTTTTGTTCTCATTGTCTTTCTGTTTTCAATTTCACTAATTTCTATACACACACGCACGCACGCACACACACACACACACACACACACACACAAAGACTTGTTTTATGGCCCACAGTATGATTTATCCTGGTGACTGTTACAGGCACTCAAAAAGAATACATATTCTGCTGTTGGTGAGAGAAGTATTTTATAGATGTCAGGTCAAGTTCATTGGTAGTGTTTTTCAGATCTTCCATAGCTATACTGATTTTCTATCTACTTGATCTATCAATTACTGAGAGAAGAGCATTGAACTCATCAACTATAATTGTGGATTCATCTATATTTTCTATGAACTTTGTCAATTTTTCATCTCATATATATGATTTTTCTTTTTTTTTTGAGACAAGATCTTTCTCTATTGACCAGGGTAGAGTGCAGTGCATGATCATAGCTCAGGCTCAAACCCCTGGGCTTAGCCTCCCAATGTGCTAGGATTACAGGTTTACTGGCCTTTTCTTAATATATTTTAAAACTCTTTAGGTACACACATTTAGGATTGTTATGCTCTCCTGATGAATTGATAAAATGTCCTAACCCAGGTAATATTCTGTGTTCTAAAATCTACCTTGTCTGATATAGCCACTATTTTGATTAGTGTTTTTATGTGTATAATTTTTCATCTTTTTACTTTTAACTTTTCTATGTCTTTATATTTAAATAGGTTTCATGTAGACAGTGTATAGTTGGATCTTGATTTTCTATCCAATTTGAGAATCTCTGTGTTTTATCTGAAGTGTTTGAACCTTTTATATTTCAAGTAATTATCCATTTGAGTTTAAATCTTCCATCTTGTCATTTGTTTTCTATTTGTTCCAATTGTCTTTTGCTCCTTTTATATTCTTTCCCTGTCTGATTTTATTTTATTGTTTTGTTTGTCTATTTGTTTGTTTGTTTATTTATTTATTTTTGTAGAGATAGGGTCTCTCTATGTTGCCCAGGCTAGACTCAAACACCTGGCCTCAAGCCATCCTCCTTCCCTGGCCTCCCAAAGTGCTGGGATTATAGGCATTAGCCACTGTGTCTGGCCCATGGCTGCTTTTAGATTAATTTATTTTTCATGGTTTCATTTTATCTTTACTTTTTACCTATTAGCTTTACCTTTCCATTTTATTTTTATAATTTATTGGCTTTAGCATCCTTGTCTGTTAATCTCATCATCTGTTTTGCTTGTTTCCATTTATTCATTTTTCAAATTGTTATAGGACACATTGCTTCTCTTTATGCCTTGTAATTTTTTATCAGATATTATACTTTGTGAATTTTACATTATTGCTTGTTAAATTTTCTTATATTTTTAAAAATATGGTTAGATTTTGTTCTGGTGTAGTATAAAGTGACTTTGAGTCAGTTTGTCTTTTTTTTTATTCATATATATGTTTTAGAGATGAGATCTCACTCTGTCACCCAGGCTGCAGTACAGTGGCACAATCATAGCTCATTGCAGCTTTGTACTCCTGGGCTCAAGCAATCCTCCTGCCTCAGTCTCCCAAGTAGCTGGGACTATAGGCATGTGTCATCATACCTGGCTAATTATTTTTTATTTTTAGAGGCGGGGTCTTGCTATGTTGCCCAGGCTGGTCTTGAACTCCTGGCCTCAAGCAATTCTCTCAAGTTGCTGGGATCATAGATGTGAACCACTGGACCTGGTTTAGTTTTTCTTTCGGATTTTTTTTTTTTTTTTTTGACAGAGTCTTGCTATGTTGCTGAAGCTAGAGTGCCATAGTGTCAGCCTAACTCACAGCAACCTCAAACTCCTGGGCTCAAGAGATCCTCCTGCCTCAGCCTCCCAAGTAGCTGGGACTATAGGCGAGCACCACCATGCTCTGCTAATTTTTCTATTTTGTAGTAGAGACTGGGGTCTCACTCTTGCTCAGGCTGGTCTCGAACTCTTGACCTCAAGCGATCCTTCCACCTCGACCTCCCAGAGTACTAGGATTACAGGTGTGAGCCACTGTCCCTGGCCCCTTTTAATTTGTTTTTAAGCTTTGTTTAGGCAAATCCACGGGACGCTTTTGTCTAGGTCTAATTTAATCCCATTATTAAGGCAATACCCTTTTGTGGACTCTACCTGTTGCCCCACATTATGAGATCTTTCTGCTTTGTCTGGTGGGGCACAGACTATTTTCAGCCCTATGTGAACTTTGGAAATTATTCTGCATATTCGTTTCTGGTTATTCTTTTTCTCACCTCTGCCAATTTCTTCTTTTGCATGTGTAGATCAGTACTCAGGCAAAGACTTGAGGATATGCTTCTACAGATACCTGGAGTCCTCTCACTATGCAGTTTCTTCACCCCTGTTCTCTGCCCCTCAAGTTTTAGCTGCATTGGCTTCTCTGAACTCTAGTCTCTGCCTCCTCAACTCAGTAGGACTGCTGGTCCCTGTCTGGGTTCTCCTTCCCTGCCCCGCAGCCCGAAAACTGCCTTCATCAGTTGTAGTCCGTCACTGCTCTCTTGACAGCACAGTCTCGCACTGTCTTTTAATGTCTGAAAACCAGTCATAGGTTTTGTTCTGTTTTCTTGTTTCAGGAAGAAGGATAAATTCAGTTTCTGTTATTCCATCTGTAACCAAAGCCTTGTCTTATATGTTATTTTCCCTTATCAAAACATTTTAGAGGTGAAAAATAACAAGTTCAGAGGAAACTTAAAGGCCAATTCTTTATCTTCCATGTCTCTTCCTCCAAATAGAGCCTCCAGCATTACCATCTGCCCGCCACAAACTTCCCAGGACTTTTTGATCTTGGCTCCATTGACAAGCGGATTGAAAATAAAAAAGATGGATTGGATCTGTTTATTGTGTACCAAGTTCCTCATGGATATGTGCTCTTTCCTTCATGAACGTCCCATAGCACTGCCTGGTGCTTCTGATGACCTCCCAGAGGTGGCCTTATTCTTTGGTTGCACCAGTTTGCATTTGTTTTTCAGAAGAATGAAGGTCAATGTTTTCTCCCTGTGCCTCCCTGAGGATCCTCTCTGAGGACTGGTCTGTTGAAACACTTGACCCATAAGTGCCACTAGTGGTGTCAAAAAACTCCAGGAATTGAAGTTCTTAAGAACGTATATCAAAGGGAAGTGAATGTGTCCCCTTGAGCAGGACAAACTGAAGCAGCCAGCTACAAACATTTTGTTGAAATCTCATGTTTTATACTAAAAAATCTATGAAGAAATCTGTGAATTTGACTGTGTATGATTTATATTTTGAAATCATAGTCTTCAAATTCAGTGGTTGGATGCACTGCAATTCCCTGCTTGTTTCTCCACCACCCACCATGAATTTCAGGAGTTGGCGTGTGCAGAACCCACTATGCTTCTTCCATTTCTGTCAACCACGTGGCATAGGCATAATTTCTACTCATTCTTTCTCCTTCCATCCTTAGCACTACAGCAGAACAGGAACTGACAACTTGAGACCTCATTTCTTGAAAGTTGCCCACACCTGCTCTGCTGACTTCACAAGTGGATGTCTTCTCCACGGCAAGATCATCTACAGGCTGTTGGGATCATGTCTGCAGCATCTCTTGCATTTCCTCCAGAGGCTAGTACAGTGCTGGAGGCAGAAAAGGCTCTGGGCTTTTAGTGACTTGTAAAGTTAGATCAAGTTCGCTAGCAGTTCTGAGTTTTCCTGAAATCTTTAAGGATTAATTGATTTCCATTAACTACTTTTTCTCTTTGAGTCCTGCTGTACAGACCTCTCTTCTACCTCTCTGCCTCTCCCCTGTAGCTGGATGTGGTGGCGGTAGGGCAGGGGGATTAGGAGTTGGGGTAAGTAGTCAAGTCTGTATCTGCTGTGTGCCCAAGGTCAAAGAGAGAGCCAAGCTGTTATTTCTGCTGTCCATCCAAATGTTTTTGTGTGGTACGGAGAGCTGGAGTTATTGCTTTCAATTTACTAATGGGAAACAGGGACTCAGAGGGGCTAAATAATTAGTGTGTGGTTGTAGAATTGAGAGAGGGAGGAGAAGGGGACGGCTCTGCGAGTCCCACTCCTCTTGCCATTGTGCTTCCTGTGTGGTCCAACAACTCAGCTAAGTGACATCTGCTCTTTAAAAAAATACATATTTGCCTTTCTAAAGGGAACACATTTTATGACGTGCATAAATCATTTTTTTTTGGAATTTTTAAATTTCAAAATATTAAGGGGGTACAGATTTTTTTGATACATGGCTCCCCTGAATAGTGTTCATTAAGATATGTGGTCAAATCAAAGGCTGAGGAGAAATAAAGTGAGTCCTCAGAGCATCACACAACAGCTAGTTCACAACGGCACCCTCATTCTCGATGGCCATGAACTCTACTTGGACTGTCTCTCTTTGGGGGAAATTCTCAAAGTGCATTCATCCCAGAGTAATAAACAATAAGCAATCGCCCTTGCAAGAATTAGTTCTCAGCATTCTATGCCGAAAGATTTTATCTTTGTCTCCTCAGCATTTTAAAGGTGTTACTTTGAAAATTATGGGTGTGATCTTCAGTGTAAAATAAGCTACTGTGGTTGTGTAGACTACACACTACTTCATACACACAACTACTCTATTAATGCAGCCTTAGAAACCTGAGATGCACACTGCATAGTGTTTCATGATTAAAGAGAACAATCTTTGTCATTCACAGAAAGGCAGGAATAGCAGCTAAATCCTAGATATGCTTTGATTGAGATCCTGCACATGGCTACTCTTTGCCGTGTTACTGTGTCCCGTAGCCAGTTTGCAAGCAGTCCCGGTGTGTCCTTCTCAGTTCTTTGAGGGTCAAAATGCAACATCTGGCATCCAGTAGCAAATGCGAAATTAAGTTGCTTTCTCTTAGACTATAAATCTTCCTGTTTTGTAAGCCTACCATCCGACAACATTTCTCATTGCCAGGCCAATCCTGAACTATTCAATAAAGGCTATTATTTAAATCAAGGTTATTCTTGTAATCTTGATATATAAAAATGTAGGGCTTGGTTAAGATTAGAGGAATGGCTTGAGCTTGGTTTTTGGGGGGAGACCATATTTCTGTAGTTTTGAAAACCCACCTCAGTTTCACCAGGGGGACTCTCCTGTTATACTCAGGAAGATGTAGGGGGTTTATTCCTTGGAGCTGACTGCCCAGTGCAGTGGTCATTAGCTGCTTGTGACTACTGAGCTCTTGACGTGTGGCTCATCCAAACTGATAGCACTGCTTTAGACTTTTTTCTGTAGTGGTGGTTTACTTATCATCGTTAGAAAAAGCAGGAATTGAAGGGGAGTGATCAGCCAGGCTGGACATAAAGTAACAGGAGGACTGAACTAAAAAAGTATGTGGACTCTGTCCGAATTCTTTGAGTTTGACCCTCGGGCAGCTGGTGAACATGGCAAACACCTCTCGTTTTGTGATTCCTTTGGGATATCCCTGGGTCTTTACCCTCTAAACTAACACTGTCCAATAGAAATATAACATGGAACACATATGTAATTTTAGATTTTCCTGTAGCCTCACTAAAAAGGGGGGTGGGGGAAAGGAAAAAGAAACAGGTGAAGTTAATTTTAATAATATATTTTATTTAACCCATTACATGGAAAATATTATCATTTAAAAATATAATCAATGTAAAAATTATTAATGAGGTATTTTTCATTCTCTTTTATGTGCTTTGAAATCCAGCATGTGTTTCACAGTGACAGCACATCTGAAGTCGGACTAGTCACTTTGCAAGTGCTTAAGAGCCACATGTGGCTGATGGCTGCTGTCCAGGCTGGTTAGTCCTCACAGACTAGGGAAAGATGTAAACTGGGATCTAGAATAAAGAGAAAACGCTTCGTGGTTATGTTCAAGTTTATTACAGATCATACTAAAATATAAATATGGACATCTAAAAGCCTTATAAACCTAGATTGACGTCTACCTCTAAAAGTCTAACTGGAGGTAAAAGGGAAAAGAAGATCACCTAAAATGTGCCGGGAACTGTTCTTGTTGCTTTACATTTATTATTTCACTAAATCCTCATAATAGCCTTATGAGCGTTAATATGGGCCCCACTGAAAGTTAACAAAACTGAGATGCAGGCCCAGTGCAGTGGCTCATGCTGGGAAATCCCAGCTCTTTGAGAGGCGGAGGTGGGAGGATTGCTTCAGGCCAGGAGTTGGAGACCAGCCTGGGCCGATAATGAGACCCCGTCTCTACAAAAACCGGAAAAATTGCAGGCAGGCGTTGTAGCATGTGACTGTAGCCCCAGCTACTAGGAAGACGGAGACAGGAAGATTGCTTGAGCCTGGGAGTTTGAGGTTGCAGTGAGCTATAAACAAGTCACTGCATGCTGGCCTGGGCAACACAGCAAGACCCTGTCTCAGCAAACAAACAAACAAAAAAGCAAACTGAGGTGTAGAGGGAGTAGGAAGCCTACCTAGAGAAATACAGCAATAAATCAATAGTGGAGCTGGGATCCTTCCTAACTGAGCCTGCACTGCCTAACTGGTTGAAATGGCTTCATTCATCCTGAGACCTTAGATCACCACCCAAGTAAATTTAACCTTCATTTGACAAAAATACTTGACCATTAAGCCATTTAAAACAAATCAAGAAAGGATGTACACCACATAATTACCATTTATAGTTTTTGTTTTTGAAGTTGTATGGCCTTTGATACATTCAGGAAAAGATATGAAAAAAACAAAGACATCCATCTTGTAAGTCGATAGATAGATACATGGGTATATAAATAGACTGCATTTGTGCACTGGAAATACTGTTGACACACTGCTTATAGCTAGGTGCTATTGTCGGATGACATTGGGCAAGCTTGTCATTTGTCTTCTGATGTCTACCTTGTCCTTTTATCCATTCACCTTCTTGCTGAATACTTTTAGAGTTTCCTGTATGTTTATTGGCTACTGAATCTCCTTCCAACTATTAAAATGATGTAGAGTCTAGGAAACATAGTTCTGAAATTTGATCCTGATTCGTTTGCTAGGACTCTGGCTTTCTTTACTAAATAAGTTTGGCGTCTTGCACACTATTCCATGAGGGCCGTTTTCCTAGTTGGACAAACCCAGGAAGGATGTGTGGTGACAAACTGCCATGGTGGGTGGCTCTCTGGGGGAAGCATGGCGTGTGAGGACCTCTGGCCTTTGAAGGACTTGGGGAGAGAGCAGAAATTTCAGAGGGAAAAGTACAAATGAAACACCTTCAATACAATGTATGAATGAGCACCAGGTCATTTCACTGTTGAAGGTTAGGGTACTCTAAGTGATGGGCAGATGTGTCATAATTAGTTCAAGATCTTCAAAAGGGCAGCACACACACTATAGAGCCACAACCTCATCATGAAATCTCTCTCATTAGAGAGCAACTTTACCCAAAGTGCTTTTTCTAGTACTTCCCTAAGAATTTAGGAGATGCAAAGATTAAAAGCCCTGGTTGCATTTGGACATAAAATGCAAAGGAATGCAAACTATTTTTTCCTGGTTAGAGAAAATCTCTCTCTCTACCTCTGAGTCATATTGGCCAGGCTGAACTCTGCACTTCTAGGGAAATGAATAAACCCATTCTAGAGACTTTCTGTATGTGAAAGACTAAAGTAACACAAAATGTGGTGTGCTTTCTGAAGACAGCTAGCACATTTAACTCTGAGACTAAGTGAAAAAGAACATTGCAACGAGCCACATAGTTTTTGCTTTTGTAATGTTTTAAAAATTGAGAGGGAATGATCAAACTATGGCTAATTAAAGATTAATCTAAATAGGATTGATAGAAACATGCATCAGGACATGCTTATTTGTTCTAGATGTGGTTGTTTTTGTATTGTAAGTCCTTGCTGGTCTTGTGATATAGTCTTTCAAGAAGAAAAATAAAAACCTAGACAAAATGACCCCGGATTCAAACCAAACCAAATTGCCATGGTGTTTGGGTGTGTAAATGGAATTACGTTCTTTACAGCAGTGATTTTTAGTCACGTGCACTGGGTTAGATTGATTGTCAAATTTGGGGAAAGGAAAGAATTTCCCTCTGGGGTCCACTGGCAATTATTTTTCAGTTGTTTTTGCCCTGCCCTGGAGCATGAAGCCAATATCATTTTTAGGATCAGGTGAGTTTATCCAACGTGATCAATTTCCTGTGATTGTCTGCTGCTGTCACTGGGGGGGAGGGGACAGCAGCTCTCCTTGGTCACGTTGACACTAAAAGCTGTCATTTGGAAATTGACCAGGACATAAAACTCTGAGGCCCCAATGACAACCACAAAAAGATCAAGAGACTAATAAAGTCATGGAGCAAGTCCGGATAGTACAAAGTGGGTTACCCCAGCTCACACCTTCTCTGCTCCCTCTAATGAGGTACAGCACTGGGTAACTGGTGTCAAGTCATAATGCATCACGCCTCCAGAGTGCTCTGTCAGGGCCTGAAGAGTAATGTGACATGACAGATACACTGGAAGATAATGAGTCAAATTCTCCCCGCTGCAGAACGTGGCTCCGTAGGAATTGCAGGTGCCGAAGACGGCCACTTGCTCACTACTTAGAGGAGCAACTGGCTCCACGGCCACATCTGGACAGGGGTCCTTACCTGACAATTTCCTGGGTCTTCTGGGAACTGGGGCGAATTCCATGGGTGAAATTGTTCCCTCACTAATTCCAAGGGCACTTTACCTATTGCCTGGATTTTCACTCTTTGCCTCTATTTCTGTCCTCTAGACAGACTGCTTACTTCTTTCTTCTTCACAATTTAATTCAATCCAGCAGACACTTACTGAGGATTCATTATGATTCCTTCTAATTGTGGTCCCTGCTCCTACTCTTGCATTTGCAGGGTCCACTTGCCACACAGACAGCTGGCGTGATCTTTAAAAACATAAGGTCAGAGCACATTGGTCACCTGGTTAAAATGCCCTAAAAGCCCCCCAACTCCGTCCCCTCACCTGTAAGGTACTACGTGATGCTGCTTAGCATTTCAAACTTACGTCGTCTGCTCTCCCATCGCTCCGTACACTCCAGCAGCACCGGTTTTCTTTCTGCTCCCCGAATATGCCCACCCTCACTCCTGCCTCCGTGCAGGAAGCCTTGGTGTCACCGAGGCCAAGAGATGGAAGTTTCGAGAAGAACACGATCAGCTGTGTGGAGAGTTATTGAGTGTTTGCGAATTCTGGTTAAGAGAATCCCCCACTGACTTGGGGAAGATGGAGGTGTTTAGAGCCTGTGGCACTGGCAAGTTCTCCTGGGGGGGTGGATGCCACAACATAATGGCCTAGGAGAGAAAAGGAGGGGAGGAAGAGGAGGAGGTCTTTGGAGGCTACTCTTTCAAGAAGTTTTGCTCTGAGGGAGGGCAAGAAAAGGGGCAGCTGCTGGAGGGAGCTGTGTGGTAAGGGCAGAGATGTTATTCTATATACAGTGTGTTTATATGCTGGTGGGCCACTTTAGTGGAGAGTCTTGCAGATGCAGGGGAGAAACGGTTCCTATGGACAGAGAAAGAGAAGGAGGGTTTGTGCACAGGGCGGCACGCACCACGGAAACCTCCTCGGTAGCAGGACAGAGGGCAGAGAGCATTGACAGAGATGGGGGTGGGTGGACAGATTAGTTTGGAGAAGACAATGGAATGGCCCTCTGACGGCTTTTATTCTCCCAATAAGCACGAGGCAATGTCAGCAATGACAAGAGAGGGAGTGGAGGGGGTTGCTGGGCATCTGAACAGAAAGGAAAAGGTGTGAAATCATCTTTTTAGAAAGTAGGGGAGTGAATTAAATAGAGGAGTGTAGCAGGATTTCCCAGCAGAGTTGAGTACCCACTGAGGACTTGTGGTCATGAACCTGAAGAGGGCGCATGAAGGTGTGTTCTTCCCCGGAGGAGCCTCTCTAGGTTTGAAAGACCATGGAGGAGAGCACCGGCATTGAATTGAGTGAGACCCACGTTTGAATCCTGGCTCGGTTTCTCACTAGTGAATGGATTTTTTAGAAAAATTATTTAACCTTCTTCAACATTAGTTTCCCTACACATAAAATGGAAATAGTTTCTACTATTATTATTATTATTTCCATCCGGTGGACTGAAGTTAGTCCTTAGAAACGTGCTCCAGGCATTGACTTTCCTTAATGAATACTAACTGCTGGTACCTCAAGGGATTGGAGGGAAAGTTCCGGAAGTGCACCAACAGACATAGTCATGTTCCTAGGCCTTTTGCACGTTAGAGATTGCAGAACTAATGTTTCCCCAGGCACACAGAAGGATTAGGGCTATCTCATGCTATATGAAGGTCAAGGGTTTTTCTCCAGTACTAAAGGCTGATAATGAAGAGTGAGCTCCTTAGAAACTAAAAAATAATCCAGCATTTTAGCATTCCATCCATCCCCCCCAAAACATGTCTAATTGACTTCACTTTGAATGGCTATCCAACTTGGCCTTTTTTATTCATATTCCATCTGATTCACTCTAATGTCTATGGATGGCAGAAGAGGATGAGGTGAATCTGTGGAGGGAAACCCTATGATAGTTGAAAGCAAGAGAATTAAGATCATTTGAAAGCAAGAGAATTAAGTATCTTAATTTGCAAAAATAGACAAAGAGAGTTTCTGGTGAAAAACATTGTTGAGCTGCCGGCAAGCTAGGTATGACCCTCCAGTAACTTGTACTGAAACTACTTCAGTATGTACATATACATATATATGTATATATACATATACATGGCTAGACCAATTAATAGATTTGACATCCACATATCCATCATCCAAATTTAACACCTGCTTCCTTCATACCTGCAGTATTTTTAAGAAAATCTCAGACATCACATCATTTTATTTGAAAATATTTTTGTATGATTTTCTGAAAGATAAAGACTTTTTAAAAACACAACTACAATATCATCATCATACCTAAGAAATTTAGCAATAATTCTTTAATATTATCAAATACCCAGCCAGTGTTTACATTTCTAATTGTCTTATAATTTCTTTTACAGTCTTTTTGATTATACTGAGTTTATACTGTTACTTTCAGTACAAACTTGGGACTACAGGATTTTTAACTTAACTTCTTTGATGTATATTTTTTTCGTACATCATTTTTTATGATAGAAGGATTTTTGCTCATAGGAGAGTACTAAAAGGGAGAAGGTTAAAGCGGAATTCCACGAACAAGGACAGTTTACCTTAGATGTCATCCTTTGGGTGACATGAACTTTCTGGTGATGCAGAGATTTCATGGAATTAAAGATTTAACCTATGAGACTGAGACTTTATGGTTCATGGGATGATAAAACAACAAAAAAAGGAAATGCACTATTGTCAAGGAAATGAAATTTATTTTAAGAGCACTGGGAAGTTTTGCTGTAACTAATTCATAGTTTTGCACAATTCTGCATTTTTGGATAATATGAAGCCAATGTATTAATAAAAACAAAAGATGATTCTATAAGTATGTGAATGAGCCCTTTTTCAATTAATTGATTTCGTTTTGAACCTTGATGCCACTTAGTTTTAGTAGTCATTTTTATGGAGCATTCCAACAAGAGTCAAAAAATATATAAGTAACATTTTAACCAGGTCAAAATCAATATATAAAGCATATTTACGAAGGGAAAAAATGAATTTTGGGGAACAATCTGCTTCTGATCTTAATTGATTTCATCGCTAAGGTTATTCAAAAAATATCGGAGTATCCCATCATTTTTTATCAGACTTTGAAAGCACATGGTGATACTTTCAGCCTCTGTTAGCAGTATGACTTGAATGAACAATTACACAGAAACTTAGAAATATGAGGAGTACTTCTGGAAAGAAAGATAAAAGGAAATTGCTTGGCATATCTAGGTTTTATCCTTCATATTCCTTCTACTTTGGCTGCTAAGACCTCACTCAAACTGCAGATCCAGCCCCAAGCTGGTCTTTAGGACTCACATATCCTTAGCTGAAGATGTTCAAGAAGTCCTAGCCCAGTGGACCCAGCACTGAGACCTGGCACAGCGCCCCTCGAAGAGTGTCTGCTTATTATCCACTGAATGTGAACTTGACCGTGCTATTAGCGGCAGGCCTCTGGCTTGAGACTGGATAACTGGAACTCGTCGAACACCATGGGGTATAAGCCAGGCTGTACAGGGGAGTGGATGGCAGAGGACAGACAGTTCCCTGCCCTTCTGGAGCCTATAGTTTTGTGCTTTGTTCGTTGCTCCTGATTCTCAATTTTTACAGTCTGCTGAAAAATCCTTCTCTCTAGGGCTTCTGTTTTGCTTTTTTCTGCCCATTCCTTTTTCAGGGATAAGAGTTGTATTCCTGAACCTCAGCCTGGTGTCTGGATCCCTGGGGCCCTCCAGTGGATTTCTCCATTGGCCTTTGAGCAGAGTATCATCCACTCCTGAAATTTCCTGTTACCCTATTCTGTGAACCCTGGGCCTCTTGCATGTTGATGGCCATTCCCAGACCTCCTGCCCACTGGCCTGTGTGCTCCTGTGACTGGTGCTCTGACCACTCTGCCTGCACGTCAGGACACCGTGGCCAGTCATGGCCTGACCTAAGACAGTAATGTGGAAAGGCAGAATCTTTCCAAAATCTTGACCTCCTTGAGCTCAGTTCTCTCTCCTTCTGATTGATATATGTAAATATTTATAACCAAAACATATCTGGATGACAATTTGAAAATTCTGATAGAGAATTTGATTTGCTTGCATTCAAATAATGGAAATATAGAGATTGCCTGGTTCTACCACTACTGCCTACGTGACCTTTGGCGAGTTACTTAACCTTTTCGTACCTGACGGTTCTCATCTGTAAAACAAGATAATAATAGTACTCATGTCACAGGACTGCAGTGAGGATTAAATGAGATAATCCACATAAGGTGCTTAGAATATCGTCTGGCCCATGGTAAATGTTCAACAATGTCAGCTATTATTGTCATCGTTAGTTTTCCTGTAGGTATTTGGCATCCATTCAGAGCAGCGGAATGTCTCCAAAATACACGCTTTTGCAGAAAACCACTAAAGATTAGCAATGCTGATACTGGAGTAAGATGAGAACTGACATTTGAGCAATGGATTTGGTAACACGGAGGTCATTTGTGACCTTCACAGGAGCAGTTTTGGTCAAATGATGGGGACCAAAGCCCAATTAGAGTGGCCCAAAGAGAGAATGAGCCAGAGGTTGCTGAATTCTACACAGTCAGAGGATGCTCCAGCCAGTTGTCACCTGGGCTTCAAGTAGCACTGCTTGTCCCCTCTGGCCAGCCCATTCCCTGTGTCTCCATGGGGCACAGATTGAGAACACATGGCTGGACAGAGGAAGCATGCTATCATCTTCCTACAATTTCTTCCCTCTTCTTTCCCTCCTCTGGTACTTTCTCTGCTTCTGGATGCCCATTCATAAAGCTTCTCCTGCAGAGTTTCCTTCCATTGAACCGAAATCCATTCATACAGATAGATGCCTGGAGATAAACTTACCAGTTATGCCCGGGTATGTGCCACCTTTACAGACATCAGTCCTTAATTCCTCCTAGTATTGCTGATTCATGGCCTTTTGCTCAGCAGTGTCCAAGTTGGTGATAAATAATCTAGTGATTACAGAGCAGGTGCCTACCCAAGACTCACTCTCACCTTCTCAACTTTTTCTGGTAGCAAGTAGATCTTTGTTTAGGTTTTCATCACATATCAGTCAGGGTCCCTTCAGGAAAGGAGACTCATACTTGTGATTTCAAACAGAGGGGGGTTTAATACAACAGATTGATTATAAAGATGTTCAAAGATTAAAAGAGAAAAAAGGGGACACTCAGGCAACCAGAGATCACTAACTGCTAAAAGTAGCTACCCACGCCTAAAGCTGGGGGGACAAAAGGGGAGAGATGAGATTACCAGAATCTAAGAGGTCCAGGGACAGCTCCAACAAGACTCAAGAGACTTTAAAATGTAAACTTCTGGCCAGGCGCGGTGGCTTACGCCTGTAATCCTAGCACTCTGGGAGGCCGAGGCGGGTGGATCGCTCAAGGTCAGGAGTTCGAGACCAGCCTGAGCAAGGGCGAGACCCCGTCTCTACTAAAAATAGAAAGAAATTATCTGGCCAACTAAAATATATATAGAAAAAAATAGCCGGGCATGGTGGCGCATGCCTGTAGTCCCAGCTACTCGGGAGGCTGAGGCAGAAGGATCGCTTGAGCCCAGCAGTTTGAGGTTGCTGTGAGCTAGGCTGACGCCATGGCACTCACTCTAGCCCGGGCAACAGAGTGAGACTCTGTCTCAAAAAAAAAAAAAAAAAAAAAATGTAAACTTCTGCTACAAGCTTCATGTGGGCAGAAAATTTTGTTTTGTTTTCTGATGAATTCCAAGTGCCTGCCACATAGTAAGTCTTAATAAATATTAGATGAGTGAATGAATTTTTTAAAAAGAGAGTTGTGCTGGAGCATTCTGGGAAAAAAAAATCTCTTCCCTCTTCTGAGAGAAGTAGCAGAAGAAAAGATTGTCTCTCTTCTAGCTGCCCTGGCATGTCAGCATGAAGGTTGGATCGGCTGCTGCCATTTTGCCACCTTGAAAAAAAACTTGGGTTGATGTTGACTGACTTGTAAAAAGCAGGGGGGAGAGTTGGAAAGAACCTGGATCCTTTCTTAATGGCATTTTTGGGTTGCTTAATCAAACAGACTCTGAAACTTATCTTCCCACTGGACATTCAGATTATAAGAGATAACAAACTTCCTTGATGTTATAATTTGAAATGATATCCTGATTGACACAATGGCCTACGTTCTATTCTTCTGATGATTAGTTTGGTTTCCATTTAGGTTTTAGACAAGGACTTAGTTTGAGGATGAATCTAGGTATGATTTAACCTTGGCTCATCCCAATTGTCCCATAATAGAAACAAAGTTCCTGGCACAATGTTCATTACACATCAATTTCCCTTTCCTTCCTATCCATGGCCTTGGCTTCAGAGTGATCTCTGGAAGTAGGAGCTGGGGACCAATTTCCAGGAAAATTTATGCTGTGAATTTCATTCTGTTTTTTAACCTATTTTTTTTTCCACTAAGGAGGCATTATTCTTGCATTTTTTCAGTATTTTCATTTAGGGGGCCACCATTAAAGGCATGAAGACATTTCAGTTAGTACAAAGCTTGGAATTTATTTGTTTGATTTATTAAAAATATACCCTAGCCTGAGGGTCTCAGGGTGTGCATATAAAATACTTCAATTAGATTCAAACCAGCAGCTAAAATTTCCTATTAAGAAACTGAAATATCTAAAAAAAAAAAACAAAAACAAAAAGAAAAAAGAAAAAACAAAAAACCACAAAACACACATAACAAAAAAACCCAAACCAAAAAAATTCGCCCAATATGGAATGTGGCAAAAGTACAAGGATAGGCTTGGTGCCATTTCTTCAAGGTTAACAAGCTGGCAGGCTGGTGCCCTGGGAGTGGGAGAGAGTTGCTAAACAGGACTGGCCTCAGGTGAGCTGAGATGTATTTGTTCTGTGAACTTGTAATTTAAAGGGCACTGGCTGGGTACCCCACTCCTCAAACCCACCCTCAAATATAAAAACAAACAAAAAGACCTTCGTTTTATTTTGACACAATACTGGAAACCTTCCCAAATAGAGTTCTTTTGAGTAAAAAAAAAAAATTACCTTTTAAAAAAATCATATAATCTGGACCAATTAAAGAGGGAAGCCCATCAGTCATTAATATTATAATTGTAAATGAATCAGTAGTTTCCTCCAAATGCCCCATTGAGAACGATCCTCTGAGTGAATGGACATTTTATTGAAGGGAGAGAGAGCAGGAGATTTTGGATCCTGAGATACGACCGGACACGGGCTGGGTGGGGCAGCCTGGTGAGTTTGGTGGACACTCTGCAGCATGGGGACACTCAGGTGTGTCCCAGGGCACTTGGGAGGCAGCGGGACAGTGCCAAATGTGGAAGAAAATGTCAAAAATCTCTACATTCCTTCATTTGCCAGTTTTGTCAATCACAGAATTAAAGGCCCTTCCAAAGAAACTCTGTTGGGTCTTTGTAGGTTTAGCTGGGGGACAATAACATGAAAGCTGTAACTTATTTTTCTTGTTATGATATTTCAGAAGGTGAGAACCAATATCTAATAATCCTTAATACTTGGGATAGAATGGGATTCAGAAGCAAAGTGTGATTGGCCAACGTGTGCAGTAGAGCAATGGTTCTCACGCCAGAATCACCTGCTCACACAGTGTCTGACTTCAGTGGGTCTGGGGTGGGACCTGAAGGATAGGGCATTTCTAACAAGTTCCCTGCTGAGACTGATGCAGCCGGCCCGGCGCTGACACCTTAGAGCCACTGGAGTAGAGAAAGTCACCTGGAGATTAGCTATGAGCAGAGAATATTGCCAAGAACAACAAAGGTGAAGGTTAATTTTAGAAAAGAGATGAACTCACACTGAAATGGAGGGCATGTATTGGTTTATTAAGGCTGCCATAAGAGGTACTAAAAATTGGGTGGCTTAAAACAACAGAAATTTTTAGTGTCATGGTTCCGGAGGCTGGAGACCTGAATTTAAGGTGTTGGCAGGGTTGTGCCCTGCCCGATGGCTCTAGGGGAGAATCCTTCCTCACCTCTTATAGCTTCTGGTGTTTGCTGGCAGCCCTTGGTGTTCCTTGGCTTATAGATGGATCACTCTAGTCACACGCCAACCTTCTTCCTGTGTCTTCCTGTCGTCTTCCTTCTGTGTGTGTGTGTCTGTATGTGTGTGTCCCAAATCCCCATTTTATAGGGACACCAGTCATATTAGACTATAGCCATGCCAGTGGCCTCATTGTAGCTTGATTACCTCTGTAAAAATCATATTTCCCAATAAGGCCACATTCTGAGGTTCTGGGGGTTAGGATTCCAATATATACTTTTTGGGGGAACACAATTCAACCCACAGCAATGTGTTTAACGATTACCGCTTCCTAGCATCAAAATAATACATTAGGTTCTATATGCATTTGCTGCTATATAAAGTAAATTAATTAGACACAGAAATGTAATGAATGCCTAAGGCAGGCTTTGTTGATAGTAGAAGATATGACAGAAAAATACATACAATTTAAGCAATACTACCAGATCGCCAAACTTTGAACTCTTCTTTTGTCCTCTCCAAAATGGTTAATTGCCACCTTGTATGTGATACTATAACATATTGCACATACGTTTATTATAAAAGTTATTACATCTGTTATAGCTAGTCATTTGCATTCATCTCTCTAAACTGTTAGCTGCTTGAAGGTAAGGACTTGTTTACATCACATTTATATTCACAGGGCCTGGCACGTAGTAAGTGCTCAATTTGGTGAATGAAGAAGTTGATAAATAAGTCAAGAGGAGCCTCGGATTTTGGCAGGTGTTTTCCAGTGTCTCTTGTGTGCCCTTCGGGGAGAGCAGAACGAGAATGTACAAACGGAGGGACTTACTGGTGCCACCAGAAGCCACCTCCCATCCCCCACAGACGTTAAACTTCTTTGAAGTCTCATTTTCATTTTAAAATTAATGTGGATGTTGCATTCTACTCCATGACACATCCAGGATTGTTTTAATACAAAAATAATGCTTCAAATGACTTAGATAAATTAATTCTTGCCCCCTCATTCTACTTATCTTCAATTTGAGAAAAATTGTCCCCCCTGGGAGAAATGCATGTGTACACCACCTGGCACTCCGGTAGGCACCTACTAACAAGGCAAGGATGAGGGAAGCGCAGTGGGGTGGAGGCGAGAAGGGAGTATGACAGGGCACCGGGAAGTGGGTGGCTTGGTAGCAGGAGCTCTGAGGAAGCTGATGAAGCCGTCAAAGAGGACAGCAAGGACTCAGGAGCTGTTTATCTTGGAGAGAGCTGGGTGAGCCCAAGAGCTCGTGTTTGGGGCAGGGGGTAAGGTGACATACACATGACTGGTGGAGCGCTACATACCTTCCCTTTTTCCTCCTTTTCTGGGGCTGAGGTGGAAGGAGAAGGGATAGTGGGGATAGAGAATAGCAAAAAAAGAAAAAGAGATAAAACAAAGGAAGGAAGTTTATTGAGAAGGGCCCTAGATAGCCTTTGAAGTATAGAGTATTTTGGTTGTAGAGTCTTTGGAGAGCGTTAGGGCCGAATTTCTTGAAGGAGAGACTAGGTCTTGATGCCCAGGGCAATGTGAAAAGGCTACAGGATCCTCCGAAAGGTGAGGATAGTTAAAAGCAATGAGGAAAAGACATTCGTGATGTTGAAAATCTACTGGAGAAGAAAGATGTCTGGTTTAGATCCAGGGGTAACCAGGGAGAGGCTCTGCAGCTGCGGCTCTGGAAACTCAGAGGGACAGGGCAGCTCCTGAAACCCTTTGCTAAAAGATGTGGCTCTCCTGGCACACGCCCTAAGCATTTCTCTTTACCTACTAACATCACCTGGCTTAAAGAAGTCTGCCTCTCAAAAGGAATGTGCTTCCGTGCAACCACGAGACATTTCCATGCCGTAATTAATTCACAATTTTGGTTCTAACTTCTCTGCTCCTGAAAATGAAGGAATAGCATTTACACATCAGTTTATTTTCAGATATTTAGTTATTGTCTGGGACAATACCTTAAACAAGAAAAAGAAATGAAGTCACTGTTTTCAGCAAAGACAACTAGAAGACCCTATTTTTTGTTCTGAAAATTTGGCACAAGGCATTTGATTTTACTTAACATTTTAGAGAGTACCATTTCACTCCCTTTAAGGCAGCCATGTAAATTAGCATAGGTCAGAATTAAGAAGAAGTCAGTCTAGTTCTGAAAGAAACCACAAAATGAGGAAGAATGAGAATGAAACAAATTTGGAACCTGTCAGCTGACGTCTGCTGGCAGATGCGGCTCATGCTGTTAGATGTGATTCTGACACTCTCTGTGGTAGAGCTGGTTAGAACTTAAAGTATTTTATGGGTCATGAGACTTTTTGGCTCTGTCTGCAAAGCTGCCCTAAGGAACTCTGTTTTTATGCCTTAACTGTTCCTTCCAAAGCTTACTTTCCACTAAGAGTGGGCAACCAGAGAGGTCTTTGTCCAAATACATTACATAATGCCTCCAGGAAATGCCATGACAGTGCACAGTTGACGAAATGGAAACCCTGGCACAGTGACCTTTCTCCCAGATATCCTAGGACGTACTTTATGCTTCACTGGGCAAACATCCCTCCTTCCAAACTGGATTCAGTTCTAAAGATGTCTTCCCTTGCTAGGGGCCGGGAGACACAATAGGGTGCAGAAGTGTGAAGAGTTTTTTTTTTTTCTTTTAATAAAATTGTCTAATATTTCCACAAGCTGGAAGTGTACACACATTGCATGGTTAAATAGAGTTGTGCCAAAAAATAATAACCTAGTCCTTGCCCTGAGGAGGTAACGGTATGAATGATGCAATTCAAGGAGAGAGAAAAAGGCAGCTCACACTGTCAGTATCTTGCCATCGTGTTGCTATGATTTTATTGTTGTTTTTTGTGGGTATACTAGTTAAGAGGGATAGGTATGGCTATTTTCTGGAAATTACTTTTACCCTTTTTTTCCCTTCCTAGATGTCCCATGTGTTACACTTGTTAACCTACTTCTTTTCGTGAGCGGCATATAAAATGTATGATCTGATTCATGCAAAATTTATTTAAGCATGTTAACTTTGTGTGTATTTACTTATGAAGCCTCAGGGTTGATTGGCAACACCAGGTTAAAAAGAAAAAAAAAAAAAAAACCTTATTGCTTCCGGGGACTGTTACTTTAAGAGCAATGAGTGCTTTGAAATGACAATGGAATCTGCGTGTCCTTGAGATTTTTAATTCCTGTAAGAGCCGTCCAAAACAGATAAAAACTAAGAGCCTGGGTGTTGTTTATTTGTGGCTAATTAGTGAACTATATTCACTCCTAAGCAGAAAGAAGACAAGCTGTCTCTGGTATACGAAAAGGTCAGAAAGTTCTAAGCCAATTTTTCTCATACTTGGGCAATGCACCTGCTCTTTTAGTGGATAAAAATGATTTCAGCTTACAATGTTGACTTAAGTTATTTTGTTACAACGTTACTCAAATTGATATAGGCAATTCATGTGTGATGAAAGAAAAATGTGTGTTTTTAAAAATAATCGAGTGCAGGATTGCATGTAGGACCATTAGATAAAAATTGCTAATTATATTGTTGAAATCTTTTATATGTTTTTATTTTCTTTTTGTCAGCTTGATCTACCAACTATGGAGAGAGGCACATGGATTAATTTCTTAGGGCTCCTACAACAAATTCCCACAAATTTCAGGGGTTTAAAACAGCAGAAATTTATTCTCTCATAGTTCTGGAGGGCAGAAATCTGAAATCAAGGTGATGGGAGAGCTACGCTCCCTCTGAGGGCGATTCTCTAGGGGAGAATCCTATCTTGCTTCTTCCAGTTCCTGGTGGCTCTAGGCGTTCCTTGGCTCATAACCCTAGTAGCTGCCTTCATCCTTCTGCAGCTGCCTCCTCTGTGTCTGTCTTCTCTTCTGTCTCTTATGAGAACATTTGTCATTGGATTTAGGACAAATAACCCAGAATATTATCATCTGGATATCCTTAATTTAATTACATCTGCAAAAGCCCTTTTTTCAAATAACAACAACAACAAAAAACTTACAGGATTTAGACATATCTTTTGGGGGGCAACAATTCAACCCATTACAATGTATTAAAACTTCCTACTATGCCTGATAGTGTATCTGATTTTCAACTCTTCATACCTCTACTTCTTTTTTCTTTTATGGGCGATGTTATTAGGAATCTGTAGGTTCAGGATTTTTTTCCCCCTGATAATTTGTTCCTTTTATCATTATGTAATGACTTTCTTTATCCCCCCCCATATATTTTTTGTTTGTTTTTTTGCTTTAAGAGCTAATTGTCTTATATGAATATAGTTTTTCCAGCTTTCTTTGGGTTGCTATTTATATGTTGCATTATTTTCTGTCATTTTGTTTAAACATTACATTGTCTTTAGAGATGTTTTTTACACTTGATCTTAGCCAAAAGGCCAAGAAGCGATTAGAGGTGTTTTTTGAAAATAGCTTATAGTTGGGACTAATATCTTTTAAAAACGTATTCAATAATAGAGAATATAGTACAATAAACTCCCATATACCCCTTAATCAGATTAATCGCTCATCAAGATTTTACCACATTTGCTTCCCCTAACCCTTTAAAAATATGCCTTTTCTTTTTTTTGTTTTTATTGCACAAGTATTTTAAATATTTCCCAAACATCATATTTTACCCTCTGCACTTGTATGTATTCTCTAAATAATACATTTTCTTTCTTATATAATAAAACATCATTACCAAATCCAACAAAATAATATTCTTTCGGTATCAAGTAATACTCAATATATAATTTAATTCCTCCAATTTTCTTGTGCTTTCTTACAGTTGGCAATTTGAATCAGAATCTAAACAAATTAAATACACGGGTATTTAATTTTGTTGTTATACCTCTTAAATTTCTTTTAATATAGAGCAGTTCCCCGTTTTTTTTCCTTTCTTGCTATTGACTTATTTAATCCGTTTACACTGATGGAGATCACTGATATTTAAAATTTATTTCTATCATCTCATTTTGTGCTTTCTAACTGCCTGCTTTTTCTTTGGTTCTTTTTTAAAAAAATTCCTCCCTTTATCCTCTGTTAAACATTTGATTTCTACTCTTTTAGTGACTATTCTTAAATTAAAAAAATGGTCATTTGGCCAGACCAAATCTGCAGTAATCAATATCTTTACTATTTTCTTTAAAATACAAAGATTTTAGAATGCTTTAAAATCATCCTCTGCTATTATGTTATTGTTTCCTAGTGTTTTATATAGTCAGTGCTGCTTAAATTTAAAGAAATGCTTATCAATTACTTTGCTGATCATTTCTTTTTAACTTATTTTGGGGAGGGGTATTTAGAGTCCTCCTTAAAGTATATCTTTTAGGAATTCTTTCATTGAGAATTTGTGAGTGGTAAACTCTTTCAATATTTGTCTAAAACTATTTTTTCCCTAAGTACCCTCACTACTGAATTTAGTTTAGGTGGGTATAAAATTCTAGATTTTTTTAGTACTTTGAAGAAATTATTCCATTGTCTTCTGGCTTCTACTTTTATTACTGCCAGTCTAACTGTTTTTCATTTTAGGCTTATTTGTTCTTCTATGCTAGTTACTTTTATGATTTTTCTCTTTTTTGGTTTCACAATGGCATATCAAAGGGTATTTTATTATTTATTCTGCTTAAGAGTCAAAATTACTCTTCATCTGAGGATTCATGCCTTTAATCAATTTTGGTAACTACTCAGCCATTATCTTTTCAAATATCACCTCTCCTTGGATTCTCTGTTCTTTTCATATGAATACCTAATAGATGATTGTTGAACATTTTTATTCTCTTCTAAATGCGTCTTAATTTTTCTTATATTTAAAAAAAATCCCTGTATGTTTTGGGGTCTTGTTCTGGTTAACTTATTCATATAACACATTAATCTTTCTTTTCAATTGCATCTAGTTTGTTCTTTAACTCATCCACTGGGTTTTTAATTTTAATGTTTATGTTTTTCCTCAGAACTTCTAGTTTAGTTATTTTTTCAAATCTAGTTATATTTTTGTAATATATATTCTTTTATCTGTTTTATGCTTTTTAATCTCCTTAATCAGTTTAAACATATTTTTATATTAGCTTTCAGATTATTATTTTATTAGCTTTAGTTCTAAGGCATCTGACCCTCTTGTTTTGTCTTCTGACTTTCTCTTGTAATTTTTTATTGTGAGCTCATTTTCTACAGGACTTGCACATTTTTAAGTGAGAATTCTGTGTGACAAAGGTGTGGTGCACATCCTTCCAGAAAAGATTTGTATTTCTTCTTCAAGGTGCCCCCCCAAAAAGTTATACATGAGTATGTGATAAATTATTGGCTTGGAAATTCTCAGTCCTGGTGAATAACAGCATTCAGACCTCAAACCCATCAGAGTCCCAGGCCAAGTCTTTTGCTTTCTCTTAATACATGTTTTCCCCTACACAGAGCCAAGGTCCCTGGGCAGTAGGCAGAGTTTTTCTAGTTCTACTTTGCAGAGTTGTAGCCCTTCAAGACCTGACTTTATGTATGAGTTACACTTCCAACTTTCCACATTTTAGGATTCTTAATTCATTACAAAAGCCAAACCTTTAACCCTCACTGCCCTCAATTACCCCCCATGCCCCACCTCCGCCCACCATCACTCATCAGCACGAGTGCTTGCCGGAATGGGGCTCCGGCTTCTATTTTATTTCTAGTATCAACAGTCCTCTCTCTCTCTCTCTCTCTCTCTGTCTCCTTTTCTTCTTTCAAGCTCAACTATTCAATTTTCATGTAGCATTTCTAGGCATCTGTAAAGGATTTCTGTTTCAACTTATCATTTTCTAGACTTACTGAAATATCAAGATCTTCTTTAAAAAGCCCCATGTGAGTTAATCTGTACATGTGCGTGCGTGTGTGTGTGTGTGTGTGTGTGTGTATGTGTGTTTATATGCATGTACCTCTCCTTTCTTTAATCTATTAGACAATCCTGCACAGTGTGTGCCATGTCGTGTCTCAATTCTCTCCTCATGTCGTTTGTAGATCCTGTTTTAGTGTGATTTCTTGCAAACGTGATCATAGACATAAATGCAATTGGAGATGCTGAAATCATATGAAAGCACTCTGTTACCGTGTGGTTATCCAGGTGATACCAAGTATGTGTATGTTAATCTTTATGAAGATTATCAAAATGGAAACACAAAATTAAAAACAATTCTCAAAGAGATCTTTGGATTCCAGAATATTTGTCTGGCTGATGGACACTGGCTTTAGAAAAAGCCCTTGCTGGCTCAGTCCCCAGATTTATACCTGCCAGTTTTAGGAAATGTTCTCTTCTTCAGATCCCACTCAGATACCAGTTATTTTGAAAGCCTTCTGCAATTTTGAGGGGATAAAAACACTACACCCACTGTATTTGTCAGGGTTCTCCAGGGAAATAGAACCAACAGGATGTGTGTGTGTGTGTGTGTGTGTGTGTGTGTGTATGGATGTAGACATATATGTATATATAAATACATATATGTGTTTATATATGTGTGTTCACACACATATGTATATAGAGACATTTATTTTAAGAAATTGGCTCACACAATTATGGAAGCCTGGCAAATCCAAAATCTGATAAATCTGGTGGGGTAGACACCAAGCTGGAGACACAGAGAAGAGTTTCAGTCTGAGGTCAAAGGCAATGTGCGAGCAGAATGTCTTTTTGCTCAGGGCAGATCAGTCTTTGTGCTACAAGAACATCAACTGATTGGATGCGACCCACCCACATTCTGCAGAGCAATCTGCTTTACTCAAAGTCCACCAGTTTAAAGGTTAATCTCATCCAAAAAGCATCTTCACAGAAATGCCCAAAATAATGTCTGACCAAACATTTGGGCACCATGGCCCAGCTAAGTTGACAAGTCATCATACTGACATTATTGCTTTTGTCTGTTGCTTGATTAACCATGTGTTTAACATCTGCCTCATCTCCTAGGCCACGACCATCTCCACGGTAGTCTGCAGTGTCTAGGATGGTTCCTGGAATTCAGTAGATGCTGGATACATGTTTGTTTAATGAGTTAATAGTAAAAGGGGAAGCAGAGAGGGAAACTGACCCTGAGAAGGCATAGGTTTTCTGAGTTCTTAAAAAATTTGTTTGCAATATTTGTCATTACAAAGCCTATACCTGTTTCAAATCAGATACTTATGATACAACTAACCTTTACTGAGGGGGCCAACATGTCCCAGGTACCATGCCAGGTGCCATCAGTGTTTCTCATTGGCCATAAGAAGGTAGCTATACGAATCAACAAACACCTCCTTTTGCTGTAGAAAGGATGGGATGAATCTTCATGGTCTTGTTCAGTTCTGAAACCCTCCAAAAAATCTCAGGGATTAATTTAAGGGTTTTTTTTGGGGGGCGGTGGTGCATGGAGGTAAGCAGGACTTTTAAATTTTTCCATCACCAGTGCAGGTAACTTTTAGCTACTTGCATGGCAGATTGAATTGTTTCAAAGAAATCACATGCAGTTCTTCAAATTTCTGAGGCTGTAGTTCCCTTTCTTCTTTGCAGTAGTCCCTTGTGGGGACGCTAGTGTGATCTGAGAGACCAAAATAGGTGGGCTTTATCAACTAAGATGGACCCTAAGATTAAGGAAATGAAAGTTTCTTACAGGGGAGGGTTCAGGTCTTGGCTGACATTGCAACTTCCTAAATTCCTAGCTACAATAAAAATCACACCCTTGCTAAACTCCTTAACAGTAGGAGCTGTCAGGAAAATTGTCAGACCTTTCCTAACTCTGATTTACAAGCCAGACCACTACAACTCTGGTTGGACAGAAGACTGGCCTTACAAGCATTCTTTCCTGATAAATAAATGTAGATCTCAAGCCAGTTTCAGCCAGATTATAGAGACTGTGCACAAACTGTCTTTGTAGCCTGTAGTTCACCTTTTGAGGTAAGGAGCCAAATTCCACTTCATTTTAATGCTAAAACCCCACCCCAAAGTGAAGGTGGGATGTGTGTTACATGTATGTTTACCCACTGCACATGCACTCAACTCCCCTCATAAATATGTATAGCTTTCCCCCCAAACCTACTGAATATGTATGACTCTATTGTGTAATACAGACCCTGTGAGGCATAAAACCCACCTCTCCTTTCCCCCTTTGAAGAGAGAGCACCTTCAGTCCATGCCGGGAACTCTCTCTTCCCAGTTTGCAAACTGACATCATCAAATAAAGCTCTCCTTTTCTGTTTAGCCATTCTGGTGGTCTTTTGGATGACATTAGCATATTTCACTGCTGTTATGCCTGAATTGTATCCCCTAAAATCAGTATGTTGAAGCCCTAACCCCCAGGACCTCAGAATGTGACTGTATTAGGAGATGTGGGTCTTTAAAGAGGTGATTAAATCGAAATGAGATCATTGGAGTGGGACCTAATCCAATATGACTTGTACTCTTACAAGAATAGGAGATTAGGACACAGATACACACAGAGGGAAGACCATGTGAAATGTAGGGAGAAGACGGCCATCCATAATCCAAGGAGAAAGGCCTCAGAAGAAACCAGCCCTGCTGACACCTTGATCTCAGACTTACAGCCTCCAAAACTGTGAGCAAATAAATTTCTGTTATTTAAGCCACCTCGTCTATGGAACTTTGTTATGGTAGCCGTAGCAAACTAATAAAACCATGGATTTTTCATGCAATGTTTTCCCTATCACAATCAGATTCTTCATTGTTTTCATTGCTTTTGCAGGCAAACTTGATCCCACCTAGGACCTTCAGTCAATGCCCTCGTAAAACTTGCTATTTGGAGCAGAACATAAAAAGTTGACATGACTCTTAAAGTCAAATGAATCTTGGCTTCAAACCTTTTCTTGCCACTGTAAATGGCTACAGGGTTCAGGACAAATTTAAGAAGGACCTGGTACTAGTCTGTATTCAATTAGCAAAAGTACACAAGACAGGGAATGTCCCGCTCTGTTTTGCTATTAATAGATGACTCTGGTGTAGTTAAGGGTGCCCAGGAAAACCCATCTGATGGTTCGGATCTGGGCAGGCACCACTTAGCCATGTGCTCTACCTATATAGATCGTACCCCAACCTTTGCAGGAGCTCATAGAAAAACTAGTACGGGAAGGTCAATGTGGTTTCATTGCCATTGCTGGAAATATAAAAGAAAGTGACTCACTGGGACATTATCTTTGACCCTCTACCAAGTTGAATATTTTTTATTATTGTTAGTAATTTAATATGAACCATAACAGCCTCTCTTTCTTCTTTCTCAATGGACCCTATCTTGTACTTTAGAAAACATGCAAAAAAGGTATAATCATATGATTTAAAAATACATAATTTTCTTTTTATACTTAAATACAGAAAAAAATCAGAAAATAACTTCCTTTTTTATCAAACATTAAGATATAACCCGCATTTTAGATGATTACGTTTATACGGTGTTATGTGTTCACTCCTGAAATTCTCATAAATAGACATGTCTACTTTTTGTCTTTCTTTCAACTTCCTGGCTCCTCTTAAACTTCAGTGAGAAAGTATCTGTTCCTATCCTTGATCAAACAGCTTAATCTTCTGCCTACGATTTTCAATTATATTGGCTTTGAAAGGTCTGAGGACATTGTATGAAAGACACTGCAAACAGTCTAGCATTATTGTAGGCCGTGCAGGCTCAAATCCCACGTGAAGTCTAGATCTCAATTTATCATAACCCTCAGGCATGTCTACATTTTTCTATAAACAAATTGGAATTATTTCCCCTTTTGATCTGGAAATACTAAAAATAAAATCTCTCATTTTGGATAAAAGCTTTTTTGTGTGTTTTTTCTTTTTAAAGTTAGGGGAGCTTATTCCTGATAAAAAAGGAGGCATTGGGGGCCCATCAAGCCCTTGTGCAAGTTTCCCACCTCTCTCTCTTTAGCTGACAAAAGGACTGTAGAGATCTAACCCCAGGCCTCTTTTCAGCTTAATTCCCGTGGATATCTCCTGTTATGGCAAAGGTGGCTGATAGGAAATCAGAGATGAAGCAATATTAAGTGTTACCCAGGGGACATCTCATTTGGAGTAGAGAACGAATCACCTTTAGCCTCTTTTTCTTCCATCTCTGAGACCTGCCAAGTATTGCCTGGGCTGTTAGCTGCTGGCTGGTGTGTGTGCAGGGTGGGAGCTTTGTAAGCATTTCTACTCCTTCTCCTTGGTTGTTTATGTTTCATTATCTTTTCCATCCAAGGTGAATGTGAGCTATTAAGCAGTGCTCATATACCAATTGTTTGGCTTGTGTACAGAAATTTTCTCACATTCTTGCAGGACTGATTTTTTTCCATGCAAAGCCTGAAAATTTGCTGTTCAATAAACTTTCTTCTCTTCTCCTTATACAGTAAAGGAAGGATTCTGGATATTTATCCAAAGTTTTGTCACACTGAAAAGAGAGGACTGTGTTGAGGTGATACCCCAAAAGGAGGCATCTTTGCTGCAAAAAAGAAAATGCTTTTGTCTCTTAGGTTTATAATAAGGTACTTCTTTTGATCAGAGTCTGGTTGCATGCACACTGTAAATGTGAAAACTGGGATGAAGAAAACGCAAACCATTTTTACACACTAGAATTCTCTGTACAGGTCAAGGAAATGCCAAACTTAACAGATGTCTTAGACTGTGCCCTGCAGGTCAATAAATTAGAGTTTTGTTGAACCAGGAAGAGGAAGGAATTCCAGAACTTCGGGTCCCCAAATGGAAATGCCCCTTAGGACAAGTCTAAACTAGGGAAATAGCACTGGAGCTCTTCCAAGTCAGTTGGCCCAGTCTCGTGTAACTCATTTCTGGGCCCCCTGAAGCTGTTTGTTCAACTCTGCCTTCTACAACGCTACAGTGTCAAAGGGAGTTAATCATTAGCAAGTGTGAATAATGTCAGTGTAACACAGAATGATTGCAGTTCTGTCTGTTTTGACAAAATTTTAAGCATTTGTCAGTGTTAAACACACACACACACACACACACACACAACCACAGAATGTTAAAGTAGCATGAAATTTTGGAAGCAGTTAATTCACTTTCTAGCATTTTAAATCACCCTTCTTGTTGTTTTCCCAGATGACAGTGTGGCGTGATGCCCTCCAGGTGATGTAGTGTTAACTGACTGGCCTGATATAGTTTGATCCAGCTCAAGTCAGCTTAAAGCAGTTCATCTCCAGAGATCCAATCTTTGGAGAAGTATCTAAAGGTTTGAGTGTAAGGCCCTCAACCTCCCTATTCTCCTTCTCCTTTGTAGAGCCACCAAGCCCTGCTATAGAAATAATATAGACCCATCTATAACCTAGAGCCTCATAAGGTCTCCTGCTTGTTCCCTGAGCTTGAGATCATAATGAGTCCAAGACCTCTCTTTGGACTAGAACCACAGGAGACCTGGTTCCTGGAACTCTGAGATCCGGATCCAGCAAGCATTGGAGGATGAATTTTCCTTGGGCTCATCTGAGTTCTGACTGAAAGAGAGTGATCGTCCTAAAACATAATCAAGAATTCCAGCAGACACCTCAAATGGCTGTACAATGTGAGAGTCATGGGCTTACAAAGGCTTTCAGTCAAAAGCAGATGAGTCCCAGACCCTGGTGTGTCTCCAAAAATCAGCCACATGTTATAACTATGATAATTAGGAAATTCTTCCAAGAAAGTGCACAGATAGACTTCATCTTTTTCTGGAACTGGAGCTCCTCAAATCTGCCTCTTCAGTTCACATGCCATCATTACTTCACCTGTTGTTCAATCCTGAGAGGAAGGACACAGTGAGTCAGTCTCCAAAACCTACTCCCTATGGTCTCCGATTATCCTTCTCTCTGCTGTCATGGGCTTAGTTTGGTCCTTGTAATTTCTCTTTTGGATTCCTTTGTGTTAGTCTTTATGACCCTCAAATTCAGTCAAGATGTTGCAGGGTCACCTCCTTAAAATGCAGAATCACTCCAAGCATGTCCCTGAACACACAGTGTGCCCCTTTCCAGTGGCTGAAGGCCAGCCCTAGGATGTAGCCCTTTGCTTCTAACTAGGGCTTTGCCTTCCATTCCAGCGCCATTTCCACTCTCTGAGCTTTATGGGTTATGGACTTTCGTGCCTCTAGTCTCCTTTGAGCTGTTCCCTTTGTCTGGGATACCCTCCGCCCATGGCCAACTTGGAAATTCCATTTAGCTGTATTCAGGAAGCTGTTCGTTTACTACCATTCCCGTGTCCTCTTCCCTATTGTCACCACCTTGGACTAAATGCCCTTCTTCCATACTCTTTTAAGTCCCTGTCTGTTATATATTACAGGATTTACCACATTTCTTTGTCTGCTTTCATATGTTATACAGTTCTGGAAGGCAGAGCCTGTCTTACTCTTTTTTGTATCCTAATTTCCTAACATACTGATATTGAATGCTGTAGAGTTTGTTGGAGTGCACATAACTGAAGAACAGACAGTTGTCAGCATCAGTGTTCAAGTAAATAACCTTGGTGCAAAATGCCTTGCTTGGCTATGAAATGACCCTAACTGGCAGTTCTCAACCTTGCTGCACTTTGCAGCCACCTTGGGATTCAGTGGTCTGGTGAAATGATGCTGACTCAGAGGAAGAGGAATAAGTCTCTCCGGGAGCCTTCCCAGGAGAACACTCTGGGTCCCACTGCTTGATGTTCAGACCTAGTTGGTCTGGGGTGTGGCAGGACATGAGGATTTAAAACAGTTACCGAGGTGATGCTAATGTGCAGTAAGTTTAGGATTCACAGTTTTAATGGAACCCACCATATTAAGGATAGATAGATACACTTGGTGTTGTAGACACACTGCTGTTATGTCTTCTAACATGCTTTGTAAGTTCTTCTTTTTTCTATCCCTCAGTCAAAGGCTTTCTAATTCTTCAAATATGGGAACTGAATACAATTAGTGGATTGAGTTGTCTATGGGAGAAGCTCTCAGTTCTGGCCTCACAGTAGAGTTATTACCTAAGAAACAAAAAATAAGGATACCAGGACTTGACCTGAGAACTTAAAGAATACATCAACTTACTCTGCATTACTCTGGATAGCAGCCTCCACAAGCCATCATTGCTCTTTGGAGAGAGGGGTATTCTGTCTTAAAGACAAAGAAAGAAGGAGAGAGATTGGGAGAACAGAAAGGAAAGAAATTAGGAGGGAGAAAAATAGTACATATGACACTTAAGGGGAATATCACCAGTAACAGATTTAGGCTCCATTCAGTGACATTAAAATAAATCATGGCAAATTGCTTTAACTTCATGCTTCTTAGCTACTCATCCTTGCATTTGGTAATAATTGTTATGATGCAAAGAGATGGCCAAGACTTACTTTGCGCAGTTTAAAAACCTTCATCCTTGGGGAATCTGGTGGAGGAAGAGGAACCAGTGGAAGGCTTTCTCCTCTCACACCTGGGTAAGATGCTCGAGTAACTCTACCAGGTTCAGTGGTAAAGTAATAACAGTGATGATTTATTCTGTGTTAGTGTGCCCCACAGAACTCTTAATAACTTGCCTTGGGGTAGGGGAGAAGGGGAAGAAACAAATGTTTATTTTACACTTCTCTCTTAGGGAGACAGAGGAGGTATAGCTGGTTCAACTTGCTACTTGTAGTTATGGCTTGTCATATCTATCCAACAGCTCACCCCCACCCCCCGCCCTCTGTGACCTGCCTAATTCATTGCATATGTGATAGAACACTCAGAAACAGCAAATGAATGGAGAGGCTATCTTTTAAAACACAAATTTCAAAGGGGTAGTATATGCAGACTGAGTATTATATTATTTGTTTAAATAGAAGACATAGCTAGACAAAATGCAAATATATGTATACCTTTGAGTTTTTTATTTTCACAGAGTTGATGATAAATTTAGGGAATGGTGAGCATATGTGTGACCTTTTAAATCAGGAAAAGTGGATGAGACATATGCATTTTTAGGTATAGCTTACTGCTCTAGGTTTAAGGAGGTTGAGGATTTCTTTTTTTTTTTTCTTTGTTACTATTATAAAAGGTACTGAGTCTTGATTTGATTCTCAGCTTGACTGTTGTTGGCGTATAGGAATGCTACTGATTCGTGCACATTTATTTTGAACCTGAGACTTTGCTGAATTTATTTATCAATTCCAGAAGTCTCTTGGCAGAATCTTTGGGGTTTTCTAGACGTAAGATCATATCATCAGCAACGAGTGATACTTTGACCTCTTCTTTCCCCATTCAGATATGCTTGATTTCCTTTTTTTGCCTGATTGCTCTGGCTAGGACTTCCAGCACTATGTTGAATAAAAGTGGTGACAGTGGGCAACTTTGTCTGGTTCCAGTTCTAAGCGGGAATGCTCTCAATTTTTTTCCCATTTAGTATGATGTTGGCTGTGGGTTTGTCACATATGGCTTTTACAACTTTGAGATATATTCCATCTATGCTGACTTTGTTACAAGTTCTTATCATAAAGGGGGGTGCTGAATTTTGTCAATTTTTTTTTCTGTGTCTGTTGAGAGGATCACATGGTCTTTGTTTTTACTTCTATTTATGTGATGAATCACATTTATAGATTTACGTATGTTGAACCATCCTTGCATCTCTGGGATGAAGCCCACCTGGTTGTGGTGGATTGTTTTTTTGATGTGCAGCTAAACTTGGTTTGCCAGGATTTTATTAAGAATTTTTGAATCAATATTCATTAGGGATATGGGTCTGTAGTTTTCTTTTTTTGTTGTGTTCTTTTCTGACTTTAGTCTCAAAGTGATATGGCTTTATAGCATGAGTTAGGCAGGATTTCTTTCTTCTCTATATTGTTAAATAATTTCTGTAGTATAGGTACCAGTTATTCTTTGCAGGTCTGGTACAATTCAGCTGAGAAGCCATCTGGTCCAGGACTTTTTTTTATTGGGGGATATTTTTATTGCTGCCTCAATTTAGTTAGTTGATATTGATCTGTCAGGAGTTCTGTTTCTTCGTGATTGAGCCTAGGGAGTTTGTGTGTTTCAAAAATTTGTCCATTTCCTCAAGGTTTTCAAGTTTATAAGCATAGAGATTATTATAGTATTCAAAGATGATATTTGTATTTCTGTGTTATCAGTTGTAATATCTCCTTTTCCATTTCTGGTTGAGCTTATTAGGGTCCTTTCTTTTCTGTTTCTGGTTAATCTAGCGAGAGGCCTGTTGATTTTGTTTATCTTTTCAAAGAATCAACTTTTTCTTTTATTAATCTTCTGTATAATTCTTTTAGAATCAATTTCATTTAGCTCTACTCTGACCTTAGTTATTTCTTTTCTTCTGCTGGGTTTGGGATTGGTTTGCTCTTTTCCAATTCTTTGAGATGATTCATTAGATTGTTGATTTGTGATCTTTCTGTCTTTTGGACATAGGTATTTAAGGCTATGAATTTTCCTCCTAGGATTGCTATTGCAGAATCCCATAGATTTTGGTAACTTGTGTGCCCTTTGTCATTTAGTTTGAACAATCTTTTGATTTCCATCTTAATTTCCTCCTTGGCCCAATAATCATTCAGCAGTAGGTAGTTTAATTTCCCTGACTTTTTGTAGAGTTGAGTGTTTCTGTTTTAACTGATTTCTAATTTTATTCCACTGTAGTCTGAAAAGATACATGGTATAATTTTTATTTTTGTAAATTTGTTGAGACATGTTTTGTGGCCTAGTATGTGATCAATCTTAGATGTTCTGTGAGCTGATGAGAAGAACATATATTCAGTAGTTTTGGGGTAGAATGTTCTGTAAATGTCTATCAGGCCCATTTGTTCTAGAGTCCCTTTTAAGTCCATTGTTTCTTTGTTTATTTTCTGCTTGGAGGATCTGTCTCATTTTGTCAGTGGGGTGTAGAAGCCCCCAGCCATTACAATGCTGTTGTTTATCATTTTGTTTAGATTAAGTAGGATTTTCTTTATGAATCTGGGTGCACCTATGTTAGATGCATAGATATTTAGGGTTGTTATGCCTTCTTGTTGAATTGTTCCCTTCACCATTATATAAATGATTGTCTTCGTCTTTCTTTATTTTTGTTGATCTGAAGTCCATGTTATCTGATATGAAAATGCTACACCAGTTTTCTTTTGGTTTCCATTTGCATGAAATATTGTTTTGAATCCCTTCACCTTGAGTATGAATGAGTCCTTGTGGATTAGATGCATTTCCTGGAGGCAGTAGATACTTGGCTTGTATTTATTTATCCATTCAGCCAACCTGTGTCTCTTCAGTGGGGAGTTCAAGCCATTCACATTTATTGAACTAATTGATAAGTGGGGTGGATTTCTGTTCATCCTGTGTGTAGAACTTTATTTCTTTGTTTTACCTCTTGAGCCATTGTGGTAACTGGGTTCTGAACTTTAGCATTTGGATGGTTTTACACTGGTGGATGTCTGTTGTGCTAATCAGTGTGTAAAGCAGATCTGAGTATTTCCTGCAGGGCAGGTCTGGTCTTGACAAATTTCCTCTGTGTTTGGTTTCTATCCCCTGATGACCTGGGAAGGTGTCTTGCACTCTGTCATTTTCAAGCCAAGGGTTTACTTTTCTAACAATGCAATGAAGTATCTCCATTTTCTTACCTGTAGTTGATGCTTTAGGTATTCAAGTGCACAAGGGAGCTCTCTCTGAGGTCTGCAGCCAGGTGGTGGCTTCTGCAGTGCTTGGTCTTAAGTAGCACTCAGTAAAAGCTTGTTCCTTCCCCCAGCCCCTCCTTCCTATTTTCTTTCCCATATGAGGGCACCTCTAGTATAATTGTGATTCTTATCTTTCCAATATTGGGGGGCAGCAAAGATTACTAAGTTTTTTCTGTTTCTTCTGTGTTTAAACACCTTATATAATAAGGAAAAAAATGTTGCCCAAACTTGAATGGGTGCCATTGTTTTAGTACGTATGTTTTCTTATTTGTCCTATTTAAACATCATGGTAGGTAATTTCTAAGATGGCCTTTAACAATCCCTGTCTCCTGGTATTCATTGCTTGGATAATTCCCAGCCCTTGAGTAACTTGCTTCTAATGAGTAGGACATCTCAATCTTGAGGGGAGGCTACTTCTATGGTACATCACAAGAGACCGTGACTTCTGTCTTGCTTACTGACTCTTCCTGATGGCTCGATGCAACAAGTTGCCATGTTTGGGAAGCCCATGTGGCAAAGATCCGAGGGCAGCCTCCAATAGCTACCTATAAATTGAGACCCTCAGTCCAATAGCTTAAAGGGAATTGAATCTTTCCAACAACACATAAGTGAGTTTAAAATTAGATTCTTCCCCAATTGCCCTTTCAGATGAGACCCCCATCCTAGCTGATGCCTTGATTGTAGCTTTGTGAGAGACTGACAGTCAGAGAACCTAGCTAAATTGTGCCCAGATTCCCGACCCACGGAAACTAGGAGATAAAAAATGTGGGTTGTTTTAAGTGGCTAAGCGTGTGGCGATTGTTACATAGCAGCAGATAACTAATACAAATACAAACTTGATAACATTGTGCTGTCATATACAATTCTTCCATTGTTATAAATGTTTAGGTTTGTCTTACCTCTATGAAAATGTTATAAAATTCCTGAGACGAGAGAGATGGTTTCTTATATGCCTTCTCAACTTTCTCAAAGTATTTAGTGAAAGGTTTTGCATATAGTAACTGACCATTAAATATTTCTTGAATGAATGAACAAAAGTATGTTTGTCTTGATTCAAAAAGCAACTTGGATTCATGCCTCTGATATTTGACATCTCTGATTCTGGTAAGTTCATGTAGTTAAAAGGTTCATGCTTATGTCTTCTCAGTTAATAAAGAAAATTGACTGGTTATCTTTTTTTTCTAGGAATTTGGAGAACGAGTAGTTCTCTTCTTTTGCAGGTTTAACAAAGAGTCAAGTAGGATATAGTTTAGAAAGTGGGACAAAATATATTTGAGCTACAAATTCCAGGTCCTGATCATTTTCTGACTGTGTTTGCCAATATTTTTCATACTGCTCACCTGAAAAGAAGATGCATTTGCAGTATGTTAAATCTTTTGTTTTGGCTGCTGAGATCTGTTAAGAAAGACATGTATTAATCACTTATTAGTAAGACCTAGTCAATGGGGGGGACAAACCAATGAAAATGTAAACACAAAAACAATAAGCCATATTATAATTAATAATTAGTTTGATCTTTCCCATCTCCTTCTGCTTTTTGGTACATTTCTTTTAGACACAGAGATGAGAACCACGTGGAAGGTAAAAGGAAGGTCAGATGAAGGCAGCCTTCCCACTCTTCCTCTGGAAGAGACAGTCTTTGTCTTTATCTTTCCTTCCTTTACAGCACAAGAGGGTCTCAAAAGATATCACTGACTTCCTGGAATGGCTTTCCCATTCCTACTCCATTGCAGTAGCATTTTTGGGTCTGGACTCTGCACTTTGAATTTATAGCTGTCTTGTGTTCTTGCTCTGGCAGAAAGACATCCTCTCCCTCCGGCATCTTGCCTCTTAACTTACTGCTTTGAACTACAGCCATATGGGTATGTGATCAATCTGTCCTCCTCAAGAAATCCAACCAGGGCAGGCAGGGGAATCCATCTGGACTCTCTGTGGCTCTCAGAGAGGTGGGAGAGAGCCCGTGAAGGCTGAGCAGGCAGTAATTGCCGCGAGGTGTAGCCAGGGACCCCTCTTAGTCTAGATGGCTCAAGACACACCATCCTGAACCTTGGCCCCTGGCCACATTCTTTCCTGGTGGGTAGGGGGGTAAAGTTAATACTCACAGCAGTGTTATATTTCCAGTTCTTAACTGTGTGCTGCCTCTAAGCATGTATAAAAACTGCATGGGCAAACAAACTACTGAATTTCAGCAAGGCTGTTACCAAATTCTTTTATGAATTTGAGGGGACCTGTGGATTGGATGATCCTATGTTTAGGTTGTATTGTCAACTGATAGAACCACTAGTTCCTGGAGATTGCTGATTTATGGATCATTGTCAGCCTGGATGATCTTTGAAGAGGGTCTGTCTTTAATCTGTACTGTTCAATATTTGTTAACAGTGACTTGGATGAGATTATTCATGATACACTGATCACCTTTGCTGATTTTGTGAAGCAGGATGAATTTAGCAAAGACACTGAATGACTGAACACAAATCCAGAACTATTGGAACAGTGGGTGAAATCTAAAAAGATAGACTTCAGCAAGGATAAATGTAAGTTTCCACACTTAGATTTTGCCCCCCCCCCCCACACACATATACATACACACCCCTCAGTACTATTTGTTCTTGTCTCCCAGACAAGGGAAGGTTGGGTTTTGAAGGCTGCACTTTTATAGAAAGCAGGGTGGTATTGTCTTGGGGAGATGCAGAACTAAAAGCTGGCAGGGCCATTCAATAGGGTAATATCCAAAGGAGTTAGGGGAGCAGGGAGAATCCAGCTACAAAGCTAACCAGACAGAGATCTGTTGACAGAGAAGTCTTGGAGAGGGTGGGGGAGGCAGGTTGTAGGCAGAGCCTGGGGCAGTTCCTGTGCTGCCAGTTCCTGTCCTGTTTTTTATCTGTTGTGATGGCCTTAGGCATGGGTGGAGAGGGAACAGTTAAAGGCACCAGCCAGGTGTGGACAAGCATAAATACAGAGAAAGTAAACTGCATCTTGGAGCAGCATGCAGAAAAAAGGCTCAGGGGTTTGAGTTGAAAGCATGATGTGAGTCAATATTAGAATGTGGTTGCCAAAATAGCTCATTTGATCTCAGGCTACACTGATAGATGTCCATGGTGTTTGCTACGAGTCTTGGTCTGATATCACGCAGTGTACTGAGTCCAGCGCTGAGCACCATACTTTGTGAGGATCACTGACATGACAGAAGGCAGCTAGAAGAGAGGCTTCTTTCATTCATTAATTCACGAGATATTTAATGAGCACCTACTAAGTGCCATATAGTTTCCTAGGCACTGGGGATTTAGTCACAAACAAGACAGAGAAGGTCTCTGTTCTTAGTAGACTTGTGTTCTCGTTGTGGGAGAGAGGCAGCAAAGTAGTACACAGATATATAAGATAATTGTATATAGGAGAATAAGTCTTATGGAAAATAAAGTGGGTTAATGCATAAGTGAGTTAATGGTGGGGGGGAGGGCAGGAATAATTTACTTATTTAGGATGATCCAGGAAAGCCTTTCAGAAGAGCTGAGATCTGAAGGATGAGTAAGACCCAAGCAAGAAAGATCTAGGAAGATACTAATAATTCTATAGCTAGAGAGAACGGCTAGTGCAAAGGCCCTGTGGAGGGAAAAGCTTAGAGAACAGGAAGAGGGCCAGTGTGTCTGGGAGCAATGAGCAGGACGACAGTAGCATGACAAGGTTAGGTCAGCAAGGCAGGCAGTGTTGGTTGGTGCTGAGGACTCTAGTGAGGGGATGCAAAATTACCCCATTTATTTTATTTTATTAGACTATCATGTATACAGCACTTATTATGTGCCAAGCACTGTTGTAAGTCCTTTGCAAACATTAACTCATCCATCGTCATGAAAATGATGATGACAACTAATAATCAAATTGTTTTACAGCTAAAAAGACTTTCACAAGTATTATTTCATTCAGAACATACAAAAGTCAGATTAAATAGGCCTTTTTAACACAGTAACTTTACACACCTTGAACATGAAGCCTAGAGAAGATGAAATAACTTGTCCAAGGACCCAAGTGAAATAAAGCAACCACAGGCAATATTTTGCTCATATAAGTGCCATTTGGACAGGGCTCAGTGAGAATAACTTATCTCTGCTCCACAAAACACCAGGTGAGGAGGTTGAAGAATCCACCTCCAAGGATCCACCTCCAGCGTGGCTCACTCATGTATTTGACACTGGCTGTCACTGGGAGTTCAGCTGCCGTTGTGGCTCGGGATCTCATTTCCTCTCTACTTGAGTCACTCCATGGAACCCCTTGAGCTTCCTCATACCATGGTGGCTAAGTTCCAAGAAACTGTCAGTCTTTAAAGACCTGGGCCCAGAAAAAGTCACTTCTGCCATAATCCATTGGTCAAATAGTCACAGAGCCCACCCAGATTTAAGGAAATCTAACCCAAGAGTGGGCATAAGCCCAACTCTTGATGGGAAGAATGTAGAAAAAAAAATTATGACTATCTTTGATCTTTCACAAGTTGTTATTTCATAAGTTTCTATCTTTGCATCTATTACCCTTAGAGAGGGTTTATTTTTGCCTGCAGACTTTCCCTATAATTAAGTTGTGTTGACATTGGTTTGTAGGTGCTGGCTTTGCTGTGAGCTTATAGTCTGACCAGCTCATGAGGACTATTAATTAACAGATTATCATATTTTCCCCTTGATTATATATTTTCTAAAAAAAAACCAATCTGTCTATTAAATAACTAAGAATAAAAGAGCAAGACACTGAATATGAATTCCTATGTAAAATTAAATATGGATTCTTTAAAAAAATCAATAGGCTCTTAACTAAGCCTTGTTCTATCACTGGGTTCTGAATCTTAGGGGGATTTTACATGTCCTAGGATATCATAATCATGTCTAGCATCATGTCCAGAGCCCCATGGAGTGCTTTATTTGAATATCAATAAGATTGCCAAAGGCATATTAACAACAAGCATGCACAGTTGACTTGGTTGTTAGCTGATGTGCTGACATCTTTTCCAGCTTTCTCACCCTTCCCATTCAGCTAGCCTTTCCCTGCTAGGCGAAGGTATGATAGAAACATCTGGATTTGCATTCCATCTCTGCTACTTATTTTTCCCAGATTATTGGGTAAATTAACATTTCTGGGATTCCATTTCCACAACCATAAAATGGAGATAATACTTAACTTGAAAGGTGTTGGGGAGGATTTAATAAGCTACCTTAAGTGAACAGTAAGTGCTCAATGAAAGTTAGTTTCCTTTTTTCTTCTCCAAGCTCCAACCAATTTGTGTCTTTCTTGCCTCAAAGCAAACTCGTCAAAAGAACAATAAGTTACTCTTCACTTTCTCCCCCAATTATTGACTGACTGTGAAATCTTTGGGGCTAAAACATGATATTCTTGATTAAAAAAATACACACACACACATACACACATGCACACGCACACGCACGCGGTCCCCCGCAGGTACTCATGCACGCGCACAAGCACGCACATTGTATTACTTCTCTCTTTGCTCACTTAGCAGTGAGACTTAAAAATTCATCTCCGAGCCCTGTCACAACAAAAACCAACCAGAACAAAGTAGGTGAAACACATTCGAACAGAAACAGAAGATTTTGAGACAGATACAGATGGTTTCTTCACAGCAGAAGGGATGTTTTCCCTTCTTTTCTTTCTTTCCCTGGTGACCTTGACCTTTCTACCTTGGCCCCGTGCAAGGGTAGAGAAAGGCAGCCCCCTCTCAAGTCCAACCTCCAGCCCCTGCAGACCCTTCCCACGTATTCCTCAGTGCAGCCTGGCTTTTCTATTCCTGAAGGTTTGTTTATTCCTTGGATAGACTCTATTTGCACGGGCAGATCAGAAGAGAGAAGAGGAAGGAATTTCCTCGGATGGCTGGAGCAGAGAACTAATGAAGGAAAGGCTCCAGGGCTTTGCCAATGGGGCATCTGGCCGGAAAATCTGTGGATGAATCAGCACAAGTGGATGCTCGCTGTTACAAAAAATGGCCAAAATAGCATATTCTAGTGATCATTGTTAATGGTATCATATTAAAAGTGAAGTGCTGTGGAGGAATGCTAACTTTTCTTGGTAGGTGAGATGCCGGAATCTGCAGACTTTCCACTGGGTCTTTCGAAAACGAGAGGCTGGTCTCCAGACACCTTTTAATATCATCAGCATCCAGACTTTCAAATCTTAGGGCTATCTCTCCATGCTGTTATAAATTGATGCCATTACAACAATGCTATAATACCTATCTTTTCTCCTAGAATCATGAGAAGGACTGTCCTTAATATGGAATTGGGTGGTAAAAGCAGTTTCTCATCCGTGTGTCCTAAAGCAGTCAGCGACATCCATGATTAATTAGTGCATGCCTGATTCCTGGAATGCTAATTGTCATTCTGTGGTACCAAATCACAACCTGGGATTTTCTTTTTTGTCTTTTGTCCATATGTGACTCCGAGTATCCAAATCTAAATATCATTTTACTGTAGATGCTTGACACAGTTTATACGCCCAGCAATTATGACTGCCAAATATTTTATATTTTTGTGTAGCCAAATGGCAATTCAAAGTCACACTTAAAGGGTGCAGAAAAAAAAATCAGATATAAAATATGGTACTACACATTCAAGAGAGAATGAGAGTTAAGGGCACAGGCTACAGAGTTGGACAAACCTGAATGAGAACTCAGCTTTCTCATTGAACGACTGAGCATCTTGCACAGTTATTTAACCTCACTCAACCTCTGTTTCCTCATCTACAATATTGGGATAGCAGTGATAGCTACCTCATCAGGTTGTCACTAGATATTATTAGTGCAAGAATAGATGTTATGCCTGCAATCTTGCTATATAACCTTGGAGAATTCAGCTTTTTTTTCCTTTTCTATTTTTCTAAGTTCTTATTTGCTTATTTGTTGGGGTTGCTACATTGACACAGTACTTATTAAATACTATATTTTATTAGTCTTTATCTTCGCTTGTGTGGGATCTCAAGTCCTCTGTTTTATCTTAGAGGGGAGGAGTTGTGTTTTACATCTCTCTGTAAATTTCACTGTGACTTCACTGGTGGTTTGCATACAGTGGGTGCTCAATGCTGCTTGATAATGGTGAGTGAATAATAGCGGGTTGTGGATGCCAGGGAAGATCAGAGATTCAGCTTTCACACACATGAGGTGGCTTCAAGTTTGCATGAGAAAATAACTCCGTTTTTCTTTACGGCTAGAGACTTTGCCCTTCATCCTGGACTGTCATTTGACAACCCCTCAGTTTGATTGAATGAAATAGGCAGATGACGGATGTAAATACATCATTATTATGGGCAGCACAATTCCCGATGACTGTTTATAGAAATCTCTGAGGTCAACAACTTTATTACTCTAACTTTTGGACCAAAGATGTTCTATGACTACTAAGCTTTAAAAAACTGTGATAAAGGATACATAAAATTGAGCATATTAGCCATTTTTAAGTATGCAATTCTGTGCTGCTCAGTACATTCACATTGGTGTGCAAACATCATGATCATCCATCTCCATAACTTTCTCATCTTTCTGAATTGAAAATCTGTACCCATTAAACACTAATGCCCTGTTCCCTCCTCCCTCCATCCCCTGGCAATTACCATTCTATTTTCTGTTTCTATAAATTTGATGACTCTGGGTATTTCATACAAGTGGAATCATACAGTATTTGTCCTTTGGGGACTGGCTTATAGTACTTAGGATAACGTCCTCAAGGTTCATCCATATTTACCATGCGTCAGAATTTCCTTCCCTTTCAAGCCTCAATAATATTTAATTGTATGTATATACCACATTTTGTGTACCCATTCATCTGCTGATGGCACTTGGGTTGCTTCCACCTTTTGGCTATGGTGAGTAATACTGCTGCAAAACTTTTTTTTCCTCCCTTGTGGCAATGTAGTAGAGTTCTCTAGAAAGACAGAACCAATAGGATATAGATAGATAGATGAGAGGGTATTATTAGGGGACTTGGTCATGTGATTATGGAGGCTGGGAAGTTCCATGGCAGCCCTTCTGCAAGCTGGGGATCCAGGGATGTTGGCAGTGTGGCTCCACCCAAGTCTGAAAGCCTCAGACAACCCGGGATGAGGGCAGGAGGGGTGGCTGATGTAAGTCCTGGGATCCCAACACACAGTCCACTGACTCACTTGCCAATCTCCCTTGAAAACACCCTCACAGACACATCCCAAAATAATGCTTTAGCAGTTCTCTACGTATTCCTTAATCCAGTTAAGTTGACACTGAACATTAACCGTTACAGGTGGTGTAGGCTATTACTATGTTCTTGCTCATGTAACTCTCAGGTTAGTGCCTCTTGGATAAGGATGAATGCTGGCTGCCGTCCTGTAGTGATGCAATTTTGTTTCCTGTTTCCTATTTTTCTGCATGTTTCACTGCATGAATTATCTCCTGCTTATGCGGACTGGTGTCCAAGACCCCCGTGAATATTGCAGTTGCAAATATTCGGGGAAATATTTGCGAACAGTCCTTACTGCTTAAAATTAAAGCTTGGGAATTAGCTGCTTGGGTTGGGTTCACCCCCAAAAAAGAAAAATATAAAAAATGAGACAAACTTGAAAGAAGCCACACTGCTACATGTTTCAGACACATCCTGGAAATGCAGCTTCCTCTACCCCGTGCCAGGCTATACGCTGCCATTTGAATGGGCATCAACTTCCGCGTTGTTTGGCAGGAAAGGCCCCAGCGGTGCTGACTCTGTGACTCAGACTGCATATGGCAGACGCAGTGCTGTTACAAAGAATTCAGAGATTCCAGGATTGATTTCTTTTCTTTTCTTTTTTAAATCTGAAGGCCAGGGTTCCTTTGCGGTATTAAGCCCTGAGCACTGGTGTTCGCAGACGTATTACTGCTGGGGGAGAAGCGCTTTGTTGCTAAGCCTCCGAGTACAGCGAGCCTTCTCTCCTCCTGCTGGTGAGACCAGAGAAGTGTTTCTAACATGCTGAGATCAAGCAAAATCCTCACTGCTTTGACCCGGCTGCAGCATCTGGGGTCATCTTTTTGTTTACTGTGTATTTGCTTTTGACCTTCAGTAGGTCCTAGCGGGCGTACCCAAAACAAAGAGTAGGAGGACATCAAACAAACAAACAGATGCAAAACAAAACAAAATTTTAAATCATTTCCAGATACCACCACCCTGCATGGCAACGCGGCTCTTGGCTTATAAGGTGATTTTAGCTGAGAAAGCAACCATGTTCTGTATACCTTATACCATCCTATGTCATGTCATAACATGCTTTATGGTACTTTTCTTTTGTGTACGCCCTTCCTCCTCTATTTTCACCATGATGGATTAAGGGACAGGCAGAGGGGACACTGCGGTGCCTTTTGGGAAGGCTAGTGGGGGCTCCAGACAGGCAGCCTGTCTGTGGGGACATAGAGTAAGCTTGGGTACAGGGGACCTGGAGGATGAGTGCTTGTCACATGGAAAGTCCTCCATTATGGTTATCAGAAGAATAAATGAGTAAAGGGGAAGTGTCCCCATGGCCAGAGATATAAATTGGCAATCAATATCTACTGTTAATTCCATTGCGCAGATGGGGAGACTGAGCTATTGAGATATGCATTGATTTGCAGGGGCTCAGCCAGCTAGCTGGTGCCTTCTTGACATCAGAAAGAAGACTAGACGTTATGCTTCCAAGCTCAGAGCAGAATGTGTTTGTGCTGGATTTATGCACTTGCTGACTCGTTTCTCCTGATGGGTACTTTGATAAATCATTTCAATTAGAAGCAGATGTTATCATGGCATACATGGAGACATGTCTTCCTGAGTTTCCCAACAGTGAGGTCGCTATTTTATGGTTTCCTGTCTGTGTGTGGGTCTGTGTTTGTACAGTCCTCACAAATAAACAAATAAGCAAACAATAACAACAAAATGAGCTGTGGTGGCATTTGAGTTTTCAGGAGAACTTAAGTATAAAGTCATATGTATTTCCCCAGAGATCATGGTCAGCGTTGCTTGGAAAATAAGCAGGAAAGCTAAGAGCTTGGTTTGTTGTACAGAGTAATCGGAGACCACTCACATAGCAATGGAAGTTTCTGGGAATTTTGATCTGGAAAACAATAATTAAAGCAACCTTCTTGCCTTTATGACATCTGGTAGTAACCATCACATTTTGCGAACCTTGACTTAAATGCAGAGATTTTCTTAAATCATTTCTTTCTCATTTAGTATTCATATTTCCCACTTAGTATTCATATGACTTTTATTTTCTTGTAATAATTTCCTTTTTTGATTATAAATTTAATGCATGTAAATTTTGCATGAATTTGGGAAAGATGTGTCAAAGCATAAAAATAAAATTGAAATGACTTATAATTCATTACCCAGAAATAATCTTTTTTAACATTCTGGGGTATACCCTTCTCTTCTTTCATATATATGGTTTTTTTTTCCCCCAAAACTGGAGGATCTATTATACATTTTGTTGTACAATCTGCTTTTTTTTAAACTTAAACATATTTTGTCAATTTTTCTCCATGTAATTAAGTTTTCTTCTAAACAGTTTTTCAAAGGTGGCACAGTTTTCTACTCTGTAGATGTACCATATTAACCATTTCCTATGGTAAAATTTTAACAGAATTCTGACTTTAATAGTTCATATGCATATGGATAATATAACACCTATTTTTATATTGGTAAACTTTCTTTTAGAAATACATTTATTTTTGAACAGTGAAGTATTTGATCTTAATTTTGGATCACTCTTTCTCCCTGGGACCTTGGAATTAGAGCAAAAATAAGAAAAAGAAACAAGATAATGACTAAAGTTGGAGCAAGTCATATGAATTGAACTGTAAAAATCCTTCCTTCTACCCTTCCTTCCTTCCTTCCTTCCTTCCTTCCTTCCTGCCTTCCTGCCTTCCTGCCTTCCTGCCTTCCTGCCTTCCTTCCCTCCCTTGCTATAATAAATGCCTACTGTGTGTCAGGCATAGTGCAAGCTCCATGGAACAATAACAAGCAAGTGCTAGTTCCCACTTTAATAAACACGAGCAGAGGCTGCAGATGTGTCTAACGGGTTGTGGTAGGAGTGTGGAGGTAGTAGTTACCTGAGATTATCAGCCTTGTAGGAAAGGAAAAGTGGGTGACAGCTGAGTTGGCATGATTTGAAGGGTGCTGCCAAAAGGGGTGTGTGTGTGTGCATGTGTATGGTTGAGAGTGTGTGTGTGCACATGCTTCATGGATGGCCAAGGGCATGTGGTAGACAGAATTAGGGTTGGGTAAGTTGGATGCCCTTCACTCATGAGCTTGGGAGAGCCTCAGTGCTTCATTCTCAGTTCAACCCTGAAAATATTAACAGTAATAATATAACATTCCTATTTTGAAAAATCCTAAGGTTACATAAAGTCCCATGAAATTCATTCTTGCACCCAGGTGTTGCATAATGTTGCAAACTTTTATCTAATTTGTCCATGTTTATCAACCAAATTGCAAACTCTTAACACCAGACAAATAAATAAAAGAAAAGAAGCAGCAATTGCTACCAGATGGTCCCCAGTGTCCTGCTTCTGTTCCCAAGACTAGATTCTATTATGCTTTGAGCATGCTCCCTCTTGGATTGTATATTGCTGACTTACAGGCAAAGCTGGATCATGTCTTGTCATTATTGTATCTCCATTAACAGAAAGTCATGGGATCTGATTGGGTCTCAGGTGTGGTCTGATCAGGCTGCACCCACTGTGGCACTCTGGTCTCAGTCTCCTCATTGGCCCACAGTCCTTCTACAGTTTCTCCTTTTCCCTCCTCTCCACACCCCTTTCCCCGGGCTCCTGTCTATCAGAACAAGACAGGCTTCCCACTGGTCCACCAAAATTCTTAATTACAATGGACACTTCTCTCTTGTTGACTTTTTACTCGTAATGTCCTCACCTAACAAGGCTCTAATCAATAATGGAGTGGCTGATCATCTTTTGTAGGGTAACATGCCATAGTTATACTTGGGGACAGAAACATTTTTTGGCCAAGTCTAATTGACTAGTACAAAGTTATCTTTGATTCAAACACTTAAAACAAACACTCCATATAAAAATTAACTTGATAACTAAACATAAACACATTTAGTGTATGAGAGGAGGTAATCATGTTCTTTAGCAAATTTCCCATGTACCAGTAAAGCACATATGTTGAAACAGAGCTATACATATGCTAATAAAAAATTATAATTATCTATAAATCTGAAAATGGTTTAAAATTATATACTTTTCTAAAATTATGACTTTAGAGCAGTTAGAGTGTACCATATCTTGTGAGCTAAATTTTTAATTCTTATTTAATATTTGAAAAAACTGCGGTTTAGAGAGGTTAAATCACTTGCCCAAGGTTACACAACCAGTAAGTTCAAAGGATGGAATTTAAAGTCTAAATCTTTTATTCTTAACCAATTTGCATATTTAAAGACAATATTTAGTGAACACCAATATGTCATGTTATTTCATTCAATACTCACCCTAACTCTCTGAGATATTGTTCTTCTTTTACTAAGGAGGAAACTGAGGCCCACAGAGATTCAGAGAATTGCTTAAGGTATGGGTTTATTATGTAGCAGATCAAGAGTCTACCCCAGGTCTGTGTAACTCCAAAGCCCATGAAATTCCTTCTGGAGCCTACATGATGTGAAATATTTTTGGTTTCTCAAAACAAACCTGCTTCCACTTGCACTAGTTTTGCAGACTTGAGAAATCACCAGAAGTGGAAGTAAGTTGGGTTTGGATAGGGAGGGCAGGGAAATCTGAGCAAGAGCAGTGAAAGGAGAATTTTTTCCTCTAGCCCAATTTTCACATGATTTTTGAATCGTTTTTCTTTCTTTCGATCAAATTCAGAGCATGCCCCATTTATTTGCGAACCTGGCTGGTATCATTTTTGTCGTAGTCATTCACGTTTCCCTAATTTTCACTTGAGTTTGCAAAATGTTTTTCGCACAGCCTTTGAAAATAGCAGGCAAACCAGCCTTGGAGCTCTCTCCCTGGGAAGGGTGGGTGTGGGTATGGGGTGCTCTTCTCCTAAAGGACAGAAAGACGGAGGCACGGGAGCTCTGACAAGGAGAAGATCCCCAAAAGTAGGACACCCTGGAGGGTATTTGGCATATAACAAGGTTGAGCTAGATCCCAAACGAAGCGAAATCAAAACAGCCTGGCTTCACATTGGAGATGGGAGTCTGCCCCGAGCTGACAAAGCCCAGGCTAGGCAGGGCTTAATGACAAGAAAGGAAATGAAGACATTCCTCAGCTCTCCTCCCACCTTCTTTTCCTCAGACCCAAAGATGCTGTATCGAATTTCATGCTAGGTGGAAAGAACACATATGCCGCCTACACATGCCTCTGTGCACAGGTCATTTTGGCCCTGCCTGAAGTCAGTGCATTAAACGCAGCCTCAAAGGAAATCCGAAAGGAGCTCTTTCCCCTGCCAAAACACGTATGCACATAGAGTGTACCCTCGTACTCGCGTGCATTCTGGAAATGAGGAAGACTTCAAGGAGAAGTTTTGCTGGGAGTGCCCAAAAACCCCCTGGTCATGATCTCTGAGAGAGAACAACTATGCTGTGTGAGTAAAGTCCTTGCCAACTGGTGCTGTGGGGAACTGAGAATGCTTCATGGCCCAAGGAGTAGAATTTTTCAGCCAGCTCTGGAAGGGTTGGCCAAGGTTTTACATGGGAGTTTGCATTCTTCCGGCAGGGCAAGTAGTTGGCACCTATGCAACAAAAGCATTCCCTAGCAGGAAGCTACATCTCTGACTTCTTTGATGTATGCCTTTCTATGTCCAGGCTGTCCCAAGTTTTTATTAGCTAAGGCAATTTTGTGAAAAAGAAAAAGAGCAAACAAACAAAAGAACAATAAGAACAGCCAGGAGACACGTTAATTTGTAATACACACACACATATACATACACAACCACTATCCACCTTGGAAACCACAGTCCAACAGCTAATATCTTAGTATCTTCTTAAGATGGCCTTAGAATTTAGAAATATTTTTACCTTTCACTAATCACATTTTGGAATTATTCTTCATGTAAACCAGTGATTCTCAACCTGGGATGCACCAGGGCCTCCTACTTAGAGATTTTGATTTAAGTGCTCTGGAGTGGGTCCCAGGGTGGGGTATTTTTATGTGCTCTCTGTGTGGCTCTGAGGTGCAGCTAGGGCTGAGGACCCCTGACATTGGTGGAGAAGCACTTCACACCTCTCCTCACCTGCTTCATGTATCATTCCTGCTCTGTCTAGACAAGAGCAAGAGCAGCAGGACTTGGAGTTCAAGCCAGATTAGGATATGTTCTTAATAGTGTATTTCAGGTGGATGTCTTGTGTATTTTATTGTCATGCTTTTTAGACACAGGAAATCCTTTTGACCTACTGATTTCGTGGAGCAGGTTTCCAGAAGTGTTAAGAACGTTCTTGGGGTCCTACGTGACCGACATGGTAATCTTGGGGCTTAGCAGATTATACTAGCCTGTGGCTATAACGTCCACAGAAAACTCCCTTGTCAGGAGACACACATCTGAGAAAACACATTGGCATCTTTTCATTCACCTGTAAAATTAAGAAAAAACAAACATAATCAACGTTTGGATAGATTTCACACTCTATCCAAGGGAATCCCATTGGTCATTAATTAGTCTTTTCACAGTACCACAGCCGTACTGTACTTCCTGGTTTTTAGCTGCAGAAGTGGAAGAACTTGGGTAATCCAGTGAGAGTTATCTGCTTACAATTAGACCAGCCAGTTCAGAGTTTCTCACTGCAGTGAGTTCACTTGCCTCATATAGCATGCTTGTCAAAGCCACAGGAGAAATGCTTTTTGAGTTAGGACTGAGAAAGCCAAAAATATCTTTAGATCTTAGGACATTATCACCGGCATATTTGTAATATCCCAAGAGTTTGAATAAAAATAACTTATTAAGCTATGTTGCATAATATAGTAGTATTCCACATTTTAAAAGCATATGTGGCATATAAATTGTATATTATATGTAATAAAATATATTTTAATTGCCTTTCATAGGATTAATAACTAGATGACAACATATGCAACGTATTACCTAGATTCTTTGGAAATCTTATACATTTGAGAAAAGTCAATACACATTTCCCCAAAGATATCCTAAAAAATATCCATAGGTCAGTTTGGATGTTTTGGCCCAGGTAGGCAGTATTTCATTTTATTTTTAAATGTTATTTATTTGTTTAAAAATAGTTACATAGTTCAAAATTCAAAAGATACCAACAGTTAGCAGTGAAAAGCCTTCTGCCCATGTTTCTCACAGCTACCCGACTTTCTCTTCCTTGATCCAAACAGGGCTACCAGTCTCTTGTATAGAGAACTTTTATTTATGCTACCTGTAAGCAGAGCTGGAAAAGGAAATAGATTATTCTCACTGAAATCCAAAACAAAGGTTTTGATGGCAAATGGAGGAAGAAGAAAAATGGTGCCATGTTTGGCTATGAAGTACAGTCATATTTATTGCTAAATGACTTTCCAAAATCACTCTGTTCATCACTACCCCAGCATAATGTCTTCTCAGTAGATGCTGAAGAAATGTTTGCTCATTTAGTTGGCCATGGATGGAGCGGTATCTTCTTTATATGTTGTTCGGGGTCCTGTGTGCTTTTTCCTCTTTCCACCTCCCGTGTGAGGTCCTAGAATTAGGGACGTGGGCTTTCTTACCTTTGGTTTCCCTGCTTCCCATAATCAGCCTGCTCCCCTTGCTTGACTTGGAGATGTTGGCGTTCCCTGCCTGCACCTTCCCTCGTGTGCAATTCGGGTTCACAGGTGCTAACTCGGAGCTCCAGGTCACGGTCATGGTGCTGAGAAAGTCGGAGCACTTTCTCCTGAGATGTGGGGCAGGAAAGAGCTGAGGCGCTTCTCCTGCTGGGTTAAGAGTTGCCTCCCACTTTCCCAGCAGGAGAGAAAGAGCCCGGTTAGGGTGAGGAAGCAGTTTTTTAGCTACTGCTGCATGTCAAATAGGGCTTCCTATTGTTTTGTTTACCCTATTGGCTAATTCTATAATTTTAGTTCCAGGAGGGTTTTGCCAGGTGGCAAATATTCTAGGTGACTGAGAAAGAACAACACCACGGCAGAGAGAAACAGTGCAAGGCTCTGTTTGGACCAATACCACCCTGACTTTTATTCCCTATCATCTTTCCCCTCTTTGATATCCTTAGTTTTCAAAAAGCCAGAAGAATGCATGCAATGGGCTGTACTGGACAGGCTGAAGCTAAGAAAGCAGTTTCCTTAGCAACTGTAGCCATATGAAAGAAAGGCTGGCAAGACTTCCTCGTCTCATTTTTCATTTCATTTTCTGCAGTTCCTGAAAGGAGGTCAGATGCTCTATGTTAAGTTCACATTGCAGTTTTGTTTGTGGCACCTTTTATATCAGAGCTAGGCAAAGCGGATCGTTGTGCACACCACTGACTGCTTTTGTTTGTTTCACTTAGAAATGAACGTATGCACACAGTCACGTTTTGCAGCTGGTTCTCAAGGAATCATAGAATACTCATTTTATCTGTGCAGAGTTCAAAAATAAAAGTGTAAAAGCAAAGGACACACATTTGCAGGTTGTTGGTCTTTAATGAGAGACAGTCTGATTTCAAAGTCATATTAGAATATTTTTGGTAATAGCAGACAGAGCCCTATTTTTTTTTAAATTCAAATCAGACTTCCACTAATGTGATCTGTCTTCTAAAATTATTTGCAAGATCTAAAGCTGAAGTTTATGGTTAGTTTTAAGTTTCCAAATTCAATTCAACAATATTTATAGCGTCTCATCTCTGATTCACTCAGAACTGCAGAGGATAAGCGGATGTGATAAGGTGGTCTGTGCCCTCAAGGAGTTTCAGATTTAGTCGTGGGGAAAAGACAAATACAGTGTAATTACAACTACAAGGAAGAAAGTGATGAACGGTGAAGAGTGGTGGCTATTGACCTTGACCGCAGGTTGGAGTCACCTGGAGAACTTGAAAAACACCAGCACCAGGGTCCTCCCCAGAGGTTCTGATTTCATTGTTCTGGGGCACAGCCTGGGGATTGAGATTTTTGGGAAGGCTTCTCAGGTGACTCTAGGGTGCAGTCAGAGTGAAGGACCATGGGCAAAGAGTGTCCAAGAGACTTCCAAGAGGCAATTGTGATTGGTTGGGAGCAGGAATGGCTTACTTTCTTTCGGGTACCATTTGCGAAAGACCTTGAAAAGTGGGTGTGATTCCAACAGGCAGAGGAACTTGGGAGTAAAAGGAGGTGTTTGAAGAGGAAGAAAACTGTGCAAATTTAGGAAACTGTGAATGAACCACCTCCATGCAAGCGTGGAGTATCATGTGTCCAAGAGAAGATGGAGCTTAGGCCAGACTGAGACATACTTAGGTGGGTAAAGTGAAAAGACCCTGAACTGGAGGGGAGACTTGGTTCAAGTTTGTTTCACTGTTTTTAACTGTGCCTCGAAATCTGTGGGGTTTTGAGTGCAGTGTGATTGGGAGAAGTCATGCAGAAGGGAAGACAAGAAAAAAATTGCTTATTATGGGGGAAGAGGATGAGTGAGTTCAGTATCTGACAAAATCACTGTATTTAGGAGGAACCTTGAAGATAAGTTGGTTAAGCTCCTTTGTTTTCCAGTTGAAGAAGCCCTGGCAGGAACTGACCTTGGACAATTATCTGACTGGTTAATGGGCTGTTGTGATTCCAAGGTCAGTGGGGTATTCAGGTGGAGATGTCCCTGCAGGCAGTTGACAAACAGGTGTGAAGCTGAGGAGAGAGGTCAGGGATGAAGATACAATCTTGAGAATAACTTTCAATGAGGCAATAAGGACTTGAGGGTAAGGGCAGAATGTGGAAAGAGAAAGGAAAGTGATATTTAGAAGAAAAGAGAATTTGAAACGAACAAACGAAAAAAGGGGAATAGAATTAGCATCAGAGAAATAAGAAGAGAATCAGAATAATTCAGTGGTACAGAAGACAAGAGAGTGTCAAGGAGGAGGGGTCAATGTAAGGGCTGGGGAGATCCTGGGATGAGTGGCTTGTCCGTAACCTGCAACGTCGTGGGTCACGGCAGGTGGAAGGTGGATGCCAGGGATTTTGAATAAATGGCCACCGTGGAAGTTTCTGTGAGCTTTCCTCATATGCTGGGTGGTTCTTCTCCAGTTCTTATGTTCAGTCATTTTCATAACAAAACAGAAAATGGTTGTAGTGAAAAACAGACTATTTTGCTTTCCGAGGAGAAAGAAGCCTCCAATTTTAAGATTTCAAGCAAAACTAATGAAAAAGAATGACCTTCTATAATATGATTTTGAAAATATACAATGAATAGCTTCAAAATAAGGCCATAATTAGTTATCTTTCCAGTGTTTAGGAGTAAGTCACTTACAAATGAATACCCGGTGTGAATATGCATATCGATTGTGTTATATTTGATATACCAATCAGGAGAAAGAGCATGAGTAAGGTGTTGCAGATGGTAAAAAGGAAAGACTCTAGATTTTCCCTTTGGGGAGTGCAGGCGGCTCGCTTCAAGCTGCGTAGTGGCTCTGCTCAGCAGCGAGAGTACCCACAGGCGTCATGCCTCCCAGAATGCCCCTTGGCTGCCCAGAAATACAGAGTTAATGAACAGGGACAGCCGCTCCCAACAAAAGAAGAAATGCTTTATTTATTATTCACTAATCTCCAGGGTCCCTGTGCTATTCAGAATTAACATGCTCTCTGGAATAATGGTTTAACACCTCCCGGTTTGACATAGCTGTGCTTATCCAAGCACGTGCAGCATCTTTCTGAGAGCAAGGCATCTGATGGAGCCCCTGACTCTTCCAGCCTTTAGAGTTCATATGGTGGTAAAACCTCCTGCCCCAGTGTATGAATGACCTCACAGCGTCTCTGACAAGGGCTGCCCTGTCTTGTGTGTTTCTAGTGATAGCGAGTTCACCACGTAAGAAGGTAGCCCATTCTGCTTTTAAGTGATTTTATACCCTTTACAAAGTTTTTCCATGCGTTGAATTCTTTCTTTCTACACAATTCATCTTGCACCTGGCGCTAGGTCTTCTCTCCTTTAGATTCCATCATTTCCCGCAAGCCCTTTCTCTATTAACTATTGTATTTGTATTCTATTTCTGGAGTCTTCATGTTCATTTGCTTTATGATATGAAACAAGAAAAAAAAACTGAGAAAAAATTCTAGCTTATGTACTCAAATTAAAATTGTTTCGTATGATGCCCAGGTTCATCTGGGGCTGTCCATTCCTTTAAAAAGTCTTTGAAACCAACACAACGTTGTTAATTTCATTTGCTTGTTAATCCTTACAGAGTCTAGGGTACCCTTAGTGCCTGAATTGAATGATCCATTATGTGCCTTTGACAAACGTCTTTCTGTGCAGGGACTTCCATTCCTATTTGTCAGACCTACCAAGTGGAGCCCGTCTACGTTGTGAATGCGAAGGCATCGCTTGTTTCAGTGGTGAGCTTGGGTGATACCTGGGCTATTAGAAAGTTAGCAGTTACCACTTACAGAAGTCCATTTTCATCCAAATCTCAGAAAGTTTTTTAAATCAATCATCTTAAGGAAGGGATCATGCTAAATATTTGTGTTTCAAGATAGCAAACCACCATAGTAGCCACAAGTGAGTCTTTGGCAAATTCCTGCTCAGTTTATTTAAATGGAATCTGCCTTAGTTTCCCTCTTTTCTCTGAACTCAATGTTTTTCTGTGCAGGTACTGGTGAAGTTCCTTCCCACAAAACAAGAGAGACACCTTTGAATAATTTCTCCTTCTGTGAAGTGTGCTTGGATTCTGCTGTACTTCTTTTCAGGAATAGGTTAAGAATTCTGTGTTAGACACTATTTGAAACATTTTTTTTAATAATTGATAATACAAAAGAGAGAAAAATAGGATAATAAGCGAATTGGATCAGGAATCTATGCTGGCATCTCACACAGGGCAGTAGAAATGCCTCCGGTTCCATATCACTAATATCCAAAATGCTTACCTTTCTTGTCTGGGGTCTTTGGAGTCCTGAGGATATCGGGATGACTGCTTCTTCCAGTTGTCACATTTGTTCCTCAGGGAATTAACATTGTTCTTTTTGTCCACAATGACTAAGAGATATGCAAATAAATCACAAATGATTTTTTCGCCCCATATATAGTTTTTCAGGGCATTTTTCCCAATTCCTGTTACATAAATTTAAATATAGTGTGACTCGAGGTGAGACCAATTTAAATTATAGACACTTTTCTCCTCGTTTTAACAAATGCCCTTATTCCATGGAGCTCTGTTACTTTCACCTTGACTGGGAGTTCATGCTATTGTCACTTGACTGATGTGGACTCGGTGAGTTGCACTCAGGTCCCTGCATAACACATGCATCTGTAAGTCTCTCTCTGTCCCTTCACCCCAGCTGGTCTGTCAATCTACTTAATGATTGTTCCTCTTGGCCTTTTTTAGTAAGGCATTTATGTGTGTTAATGGTAGAAGTTTTATGTACAAATAAAATTTGACATGTTTTTCAAGTGTTGGGTTGGCATTTAGTGGGTACGTTAGTGTTTCTACTATAAATTGGAGGGCTATTAATTTTACTGGAAGGCCAATGCTTGGAAACAAAGCCAGTGACAAAACTCCTCACTTCTTCCCCAGAGCCTCCCTTGCCCCCTTAACCTTTTTGCTGAAGTACAACTTTTCCTACCATTTTAACGAAAGGACAGATGAGTAGATGCCAGGGTGTTTGGAGGGGTGAGCTGAAGGAAAGAGTGAAGGGATAGCATAAACAGAAGATGTATGGAGTCTGTCTGTAATTACATAGGACAGAGGGGAGGTATTGGGTTTGAAAAGCAGAGATCTGAGGTTTTTAGATAAATTAACAAAATTTCTCTCTCTCTCACTGTGAAATTTTTGGTGGCAACTCATTGCTTACACTCGTAGAATCCAGAGGCTCTTGAATTTTCACCTGTAGATTTAGATGGTTTCCAGGCAGCACCAAAGACCTTTTTCCAAGGCCTGTTTCCAATACCGTGTTTTCCACAAAGCATACTCTGATTCCCCTGAAGATGAACTCTTTCTGCTTGGCTCTCCAAGAGCATTCAGTGCCTCATTTTGTCTTACGTGTCGCTCCTAGTGACTTGTAAGTCCCTTTCTGAACTGTGCATTCCCTGGGGGCGGGGCTGAGTTTGCATCACCTTTGTGTCTGTATGCACTGAGTGCAGAAGGCGCTCTCCAAATGCTGGAGTTGAGTTGGAAAAACTGGAACTTGAAAGTTTAAGAGAGGAAACTGGCAGGTTTTGAAAGAATCTGGTCTTACATTTGCAAGCAGGAGATCCCCTGCAGAGGCTACCCTGAGGAGGGAACCAATCCTGCGTCTCAATGGAGGAAGCTGCTGTTTTGGTAGAGGGCACTTTTAAGTGGCTGTCTTCACAGGACCCTCAGTGCTCATGGGCACAGCTAGGCTCTGAGGAACAGCGTGGCTCTGCTAGGTCATTAGCAAACACTTGGCCTCAAGGTGCCAAGGGTAGGAAAGAAGAAGTCCTGGAGGATGAGGCCAGCTCAGGGTACCAGGAAAATGGTTCAGAGACCTAGTGACATGTTGCATGTATAAGGATTGTGACACCCTTCTCCAGGTAAAGACCCCCAAATTTAGCAGGTGATGGTCTTTCCTCCTTCTTTACTTCCTAACCCCTTTCAACCACATTGATCTGTGATCCTCCAGATCATCTCTGGGCCTAGCTGGGTGCCCGGCACTGGAAGTCACTGAATATGAGTGAACCATCACCCCTGGCGTGACACTTCTGTGTGCCTTTGAGTTTGATGTATCCATCCTCTCAATACAAGGTTGACTCTTCGAAGGCTGCCCTTTTTTCCTGAATTTCGACAGTGCCTAGCATGACATCTTTTTTAAGAATAATAATGCATGTTAAATAAAATTACTGTTTCATAAATATTTTAATTTTATGTACTAATTTTTAAAATAGAGAAAATTTGATTTTTAATATTCTTTTATACTTATAAAATGTTATTATGTAAAAAAATGATAGTTACAAAGCTTAAAAATGAATGGAATTTCCATGAACCACCACCCAACCCAAGAGTTAAATTGTTACTAAAATTCTCATCTGGTGTATTCTTCTCTTATCCCAAACCCAGCTTGTGTTCAGAACCACTCTTCTGACATTTGTGAATATCAGTCTGTTGAATTTCATCTTAACTGCAGTCTAATTTCCATGTATATACTCTTAAACAATATATTGTTTAGTTGCACTTGTTTTTAAGTTCTATTTAAAAATTCCTATCATCTTGTTTGTAGATTTCTGCAACTTTGTTTTCTTTATGTATCCAAAATGTATTCATGTTGTTGTGTGTAGCTATTGTTTATTAATTTTCACTGCTACATAATATTCCATGGTGTGAAAGTACTATGATTCCTTTTTTTTTTTTTTCATTTTCCTGTTGACAGACATTTGCCTTGTTTGTAGGTTTTGCTATTATATTTGGCTGGTATGAACCAATCGTATGTGTAAGCATTTATTTAGGGTGTGGACACTTAGGAGGAGAGTCTGCAAGTGTTCAACTTGGCAAGACAACGCCAAACTGTTTTCCAGAGTGGATCTACCAATTTATTCTCGCCCAGCCGTCTATGAGATTCTCTGATCTGCTTTCTCTAAAACCTTCGTATTGTCAGACTTAACTCTTTTTTAAAAAAGTCTGGTGGGTATAAAATGATATCTGACTTTCCATTTGTCTGCTTTGCAGTGGGGCTCAGAGCAGGTTTTATAATGTGTGCTTCTCTAGTAAAGCCCCCAGATTTAGCAGGTGACAGTGTCTCTCTTCCTCCTCTACTATCTAAACCCTCTAAACCACACGAAACTGTGACCTTCACCAGAGGGTCTTTATCACATTCATCCTGGGCTTCGCTCAGTGCCTGGCATGCCAAGACTTGTTGATTTCAGTCTACCAGAGACTCTGTAGAACCTGGATCAACGCAATCTTAGAGCTATTAATAGGTAGGATTTATAGAATGGAGCGTCTGAGAAAGCCCAGAACCAGAGAACCAGCTACCAGGAGGTTTGTGTGCCATCTCTCTCGTGCTCTTTCTCTCTTTGGTAAATACACATATACCACAATTGTGTGTGATTGTGTGTTATGGACAAGAAACATACTGACATGTGGATATTAACACAGCCCCCATGCAGGGGAGGAGAGGAAAAAATGAGAGCCCCGCAGGCTGACAGAATTGTTCTCTCAAAGAGTGGTGAAAATAACTACTCTGTTAAAGGGACCATGGGCTCTGTGGATTAGCACCAGCTGGTGAGCATTATGTGTGTGTGTGTGTGTGTGTGTGTGTGTGTGTATGTGTGTGTGTATGTGTGTAGGAGAAAGAGGTATCTGTGAGGAAAGAGGGTGAATAAGAGAATTTTCTGCAGTTTGAGGAGTCAGTAAGCACAGATTTGGGAAGCTAGAGAATTGACGAGAAGAGGAAAGAAGATTCTAATAATATTGTCATGACCTGTTCATTCCGATCCTGTTTTAAGGTTCACCAAGAAATAAAATGAAGGAGTTGAGTCACCATTAAAGTCCCATTGGAGATTTAGCTATGTTTTCTTTAGCCTGACAAAACTTTGTAATGGAACCAAATGAAGTTTGTAAAATTGTAGTATACATATACATACATATCCTAAAAACGGTAAGCACAGTAGTTCAAAAAGATATCAAAAGTTATTAAGACCATCACTACCAGTTATTTTACTTCAAGGATAAGATATAAATGCTGCATGCACAAAATACAGTGTAGATTTGGCATTTTAAGCACAAATACCTCTTTATGCCCAACAATTCTCTTTCCTGATGGATATCATAAACTAATAAAAGACAAATAAGTAGAAATATTCTCCTACTGAATCTAAATGTTAGCTTTGGTTTTAGGTGCAACATAGTTATTTTGATGGGCAAAATCATTCCTATTTTAACCCGTGTGCAATTTTAGCATTCTGCTGTACCATGTGAACAAGAACTCAGTTGTGTTTAGCTGAGCTAACATTTTCCTCATCAAATCTGCTAATCAAAAGCCAAATTTTAACAGCATTTCTTGGTACTCCTCTTAGAAATCATTAATATATATTTATTCGTTTACTTATTTAATGTGACACTTCTTTCAGAGGTACTCTTCCCATTTCTTGCCTTAATAGAAAATCCTTTTGAACACCAACTAATAAATTAAAAAAAAGAGAGGTCAAATCTATTCCTTGGATATTTGAACCACTGCCTCCCATGTAAAATGTGTCTCTTTTAACATATCATGGTCATAAAAAATGTGCTTAATCAAATTTCTCAGGGCCTTCCAAGTCAGTCCTTCTTGGAATTCCTTGAGAAGCAACATCTTAGATCCAGTTATGTGCTCTCAGGGTGACCTTTCCTGTTTCATATTCTCCCTTTTTATTTATAAAATGTCAGGTGCTGTAACACAGAGAATCCTACATCCTACTGGATTTCTGAGTTCCACACATCTTAGAGTAGCCCGGCTTCAGAAATTCCATTTTGCAGTAGCAATGCCCTACTCTCTCTTCGCAGGCAACCTCTCTTGCCCCTCCTTCCGACAATCTGTCAGACCGTCACCGATTTTTCTTTGCTGGCAATGCACTGTTACCAGTAATTGCAGAAACCATTAATAAAGTGGGTGGGAGGAGGCGAGGGGGAGAGAGCAGCGAGACACAAAGGGAATAAGTATTGTACATAGCCCACAGGCTTTTCCCTCCCACACATATGATGCACTGTTGTTCCCCGCCTCACGTGGGAAAATGTTGTCCTGCTGAAAATACACCTTAAAGGCAGCTCTGCCTCAAAGATATCACATATGCATATTAATAACACACACTTTGTAGTGCCTAGAGTTGTTTTTAATGAAGCAAGCTGAAATATACCAGCAACTTTCTCATCTTCTTCTGAGTGCTGCAGATGATCCCTGAGTGTGGGGTGGGGTGGCTTCTGCCCCTGAAAGAGAGATGAAAGAGGCATGGATGGTAATTCTTTATGACAGAAAAGAGAGGGAAGGAAGCATCGCTGGATGAAATGAGCCCATCTCCTAGGAAGACCAAGGCTTTAGGAAGAGTTTCAGCACAGGAAATGGCCACAAACATTAGCAAAAGAGTCAGTAAAGGTCAACACGGGTAAGAGAAGGACTTGGAAAGGAAACCAGAGGAAGATAAGAAAATATTTGAGGAAGGGTCTTTGTTTGAAGAGGCATGAGGAGTCCTTTAACCTTGAGATGACTTTTTTCTCCATCTTTCTTGCTGCCCTCTCATTTTCTTATGGGACTTGACTTGCTTATTTAAGGAGAACAGATCACTTCCGTTAGCTAGGCCACATGTAAGATTGAATTTCTAGAAACAATCAATATGGTATATTTTAACTATCAAGTTCCCACTCTCCCGGGTCCATTACTCTGCTTCTAAAGAAGAGCTGATGCTTTGGAGTTCAGCAATGAGCCAGCCTGGGCAATCCATATTTGGCTTCCTTTTATTAGACTAGCCCAAGATGCAGGTGTGCTCTTTCTAAAAGACTAGTTAGCTCAGTTGATTGGAACTTGACGCTAATGAGATCATTCTCTTGTGGTTTAACTTTGCATAGAAGGAAATGTCTTCCATGCTCACAGATTTTACTCACAAAGAGAAATTGTGTGGCTTGCCCAAGACAAAGCCATCATCACCACTGGGAAACCAAAGGACAGGGCCTAGGCTGTCTCTGTGTTTCTTGGACCTGCTACCTGCTCTTTCTTTCCAGTCTAAGAGGAGAGGCCCTTGTGACCTGGCACAGCATGCTCCAGCAGGCTCTAAATTCTTCATGTTTCTGGTCTTTTCCCACCTTAATTGTCTTACACATGAAGCCAGGGACAGCTGTACTCATGCCACTTCATCAATGGCCCTAAAATTAAAATCCAGTTCCTTTGTGTTTAAAGCTTTCTCTGTTTGATCCCTGCTTTTCCTTCCCATCTTCCTCAACCTCCTTATCACTCAGTGTTGCACACAGGTTGGATTACCCATTAGCTTTCAAATTTTCTCCATGTTTCTCACCTCTGTGTTTGTTCTCCTAGCTGGAACACACTCTCAAAACTTTTCCATTTCAAGGAACTGTTCAAATGTCACTGGTTCCATGCAAAATTTTCTGTTGTCACATGTGAAGACAAAATCTCCATCTTCTGCTTGTCTCTTGTACTTGTTTTTTTCTTTTAAGGCCTCTTTTAAGGCATGCATGGTATTTTTAGATAATAATTTTTTATTGAATACCTCAAAGTGCTAAATGCCATGGTACATTGAATATAAATATGTAACCTCTTTATAATAGTTAAGGTTATACTAGGTTCTCCAAGAAACTGCCAACTTTCAGTGATTTAATGTAATAGTCCAATGTGCTATTGTTGGTTAGCAGGAGACTTTCCTCCAGATGTTGATCCAAGGACTTCATCAGTTTTATCTACCTATTTTAGTTTTTTTCTGCCTATTTTATCTACTAGTTATCTGTTGCTGCATAATAGATTACCCCAAAAGTTACTGGGTTAGTAAAACACTTATTATTTCACAATTTCTGTAGGTCAGGAATCTGGGAGAGGTTTAGCTGAGTGGTTCTGACTTTACAGTTTCTCACAGGTTGCAGGCTGTTGGCTGGGGCTGTATCATCTGAAGGATTGACTAGGGCTGGCAGATCCACTGCCGAGATGACTCACTCACTCCCAGGACCTTCCTATGTGGGCCTCTTCTCTGAGTGTCCTCACGGCATGACAGCTGACTTCTCCCCAAGTGAGAGATCCAAGAAAGAGCTAGATGGAGCATGTCCTTCACTACCTACTCTGAAAAGCCGCACTCTGTTGTTATGTCTGCATTCAATGCATTACAAGCAAGTTGCTGAATTTAGCTCACACTCAAGGGGGTGGCAATTAAGCTCCAACTTTCGAAGGGAAGTGTATCAGAGAATATGTAGATCCATTTTAAAACCACCACAGCATGGAAACTTCCATGGCTTCTTCCATTTTTTGGGGCTCTGCTGTCTCTTAGGGCCTGGATTCTTCAGCTTCCAGCAGACGGAAGATGGAAGTATGAGGGCACACAATCATCTTAAAAATACTTACCTGAAAATGACACTTATCACATCTGTTCTCATTCCAGTGACGAGTGTCACATGGCTACCTCTGGATTCAAAGGGTGGCTGGAAAATGTAGTCTCTGGCCAGGCAGCAATTTCCCAGTGGCAACAGTCTGCAACTCCCACCCTGGCCAAATGTTAGCCTCCTCACGGCAGACACTATCTCATCCTTCTTCATATCCCCCGTTCTACAAATAGCACAGGCCTTGTGCAGAATAGGCGTTCTTTAAATATTTCATGAGCGAATGAATACATACATAGTGGGGGTAGCATTATTTTTCAATATGTTTCAAAAGACAAACCTAAGTTTTCTTCTTAACTAGAATACACACCAACCGTGCTACTCAAATTCTATTTACAACTCAGCTAGGGCATGGGTGTTCATGCTCAGAACAACCTAGGCATGATGGTTCTCTTGTTATTTCCTATGAATTATTTATCTTCCCCCCTCTGAACTTTCTTCAAATGGCACATTGCAATGGACTAGTTCTTTACTAAAGAATATTATATAAAGGCAAGAATGTTCAAAGCTTCTCTGCATCACTACACAAACAATTCAAGTAAGATGCTGCCAAATGCCAAAGTGATGGGATCACAGGGTAGCAGAGATAAGAAGTCAATTGTCATAGCAACCAGAACACCAGGATGACTACACTCCAACTTAAAAGGAAATTCTAAGAGCTTAAATACACACAAAGAAATGGCTAATTTCATAAAGATATCATTTAAAAATAAGACAGTCTCTTCAAACTTTTCTGAGTGAATATAATTTAGAAAAAGTATAAGGTGGAAAAATGCCAAGTGAGAGCATTAGTGAGACTTCACTGCAATATTTAATAAAATGGTAATTTATGCTTATTGTTAACACTTATGTTTTTTTTAAATTTTAGAAAAGAGAAGTTATTGTTCATTTGACGGTTTTGATGGTGATACATGCTGGCTTTTTACTTACATTATCTCATAAACATTTTCTCACATCTTTAATATTCTTCAAAACATTCTTTCTAGTTACTATATAATATTCCATAATTTAAATATATCATAAATTTAATTATTTTAATAATGTTTGACATCTTGATTATTTTTATATTTTTGATATCATAATTTTGTACCCAACACTATGGTGTGGACAGTATCTGTCACATTGTAGGGATTTAATAAGTGTTTGGTGAAGAGCTATGAATATTTCTAAATATCTCTGATTATTGATAATATGTTCCTAGAAAATAAATCATTATCCATTCCCGGAAGATTTATTTATTTTTTCATTTGTTTCTCAACTTATTTTGTCATATATAGTTTAGTTCTTTTTTATTTTTTTAATTTAGTTTTTATTGTATTAAGTTTAAGGTATACAACATGTTTTGATATATATTAATATATACACACACACATATTGAAGTGATGACTACAGTCAAACAAATGAACATATCTATCATCTCACATAGTTTCCTTCCTTCCTCCCTCCCTCCCTTCCTTCCTTCCCGCCTTTCTCTCTCTTTTTGTGGTAAGAGTACCTAAAATCTACTCTCCTAGCAATTTTCCAGAATGCAGTACAGTATTACTAACTATGGTCCTCATGCTGTGCATTAGACCTCTAGACTTATTCATCCTCCAAAACTGCAACTTTGGGCGGTTGGGGATGGGTAAACTCATAGCTAATGGATGCGGTGAATGTTGTAGGGGGAAAAAGGCATGTCTCAAATCATGGTTTGGGTGTGGCAAAGTCATAACATGTAACGAAAATATTTGTTCCCCCATAATATCCTGAAATAAAAAAAAAAAACAAGAAAAAAAAAAAACCCCTGAAACTTTGTACCCTTTGACCTACATCTCCCTATCCACCCCTCCCCCTGCCCTGGTAAGCACCATTTTACTATTTCTGTGTATTTGATTTTTTTTTTAAAAGGATTTTTGGGAAGATTTATTAAACTTGTTTTTGAGTATTCGGAATAAACTTCTTCAGGAGCTGCAATCGTCCCTCATTCAGCCCCTGGTAAGTCAGTGGCCTCTGCTGGTGTATCTGGTGTCTATTCTTACTGCCCCAGACCAAAGCACTTCATTTGTAAGGGCTTCATATTTGCTGACACCCTCGCACCCATTGGATCAGTTTTGTCCCCACAACAGCCCCTTGAGGTCAGTACGGCTGATCTTATTTTCCTCATTTTACAGAAGAGGAAAGGAGATTCGGTTCATGACATTAAAGTTCAACTCTAGGGTCTCAAGCCTCGTCTGGCCTGTTTGTTTCAAGAATACATACTTACATGCAAAAGACCCTGAGACCCTCTTGCATTGGCTCCTGCTTCTCGAGACATTCCTTCAGGAAAAAGAAATTGAGCAACTTGGAAGACAGATCTTTTAAGGTATGTGGCTAATTTTCTATTATTAGAAGGTTCAAGGGACTTGACCTATGATTTATACCACAATCAGGATTTTATTGTATCAGCAGGAACTGTTGTTTTCATCCTACAAACTCTTTGGGGAATGGTTCTGACACTTGTTAGCTTTTTATTTGGTTTTAGGATGAGAGGGAGGAACAGGGATGTGGCACACAGTCCAAACAATCCTTTTACTGCTTTGTCTTATTAGGAAGTAGAGCAAAATCTGTCAAAACTATTACAGAGACAGACTAGAATAACCAGGTCTCTAAGGTTTTAAGAAATGGACCCCTCTTCTGCCAGCCTTTTGTCAACCTCAGGGGACAATGACCACGCAGAGGTTCACAGGAGGGTATTAACACTCAGGTTCCCTTGGAGTTCACCATTAATAACGCCTTATTGAATCCTCACATTTAGCTTAAAGAATGTCAAATGTGTATGTAAATTAGACTCAATCATTACACATTAGAAGCCACAATCCTGGCTGTACATTAAATATATCTGGGGAGATTTAAAGAAATACTGATGGGGCAGGACACACTGGCTCACACCTGTAATCCTAGCACTCTGGGAGGCCGAGGTGGGAAGATGGCTTGAGCTCAGGAGTCTGAGACCATCCTGAGCAAGAGCAAGATCCTGTTGCTACTAAAAATAGAAAAAATTAGCCAGGCAACTAAAAATAGCAACAAATAATTAGCTAGATGTGGTGACATGCACCTGTAGTCCCAACTACTCGGGAGGCTGAGGCAGGAGGATTGCTTGAGCCCAGGAGTTTGAGGTTGCTGTGAGCTAGGCTGATGCCACGGCACTCTAGCCTGGGCAACAAAGAGAGACTCTGTCTCACAAAAAAAAAAAAAAAAAAAAAAAAAGAAAGAAAAACTGGTGACTGGACTGCATCCTTGACAACTAAAATCAGAATCTCCTGGGGAGGGAGCAAGCCAAGCACCACGATCAAAGGGCAGTGCTCTGTATCAAGAGGAAGGTGTGGGTCCCCCGGCTGAAGACACACAGGAGTCTTTCATGATGTGACACAGGTCTTCAAACCTCTAACCTTCTGACCTACCTTTTAGATATCCCATTAGACTATCCCCCATTTGAATTGCCATTACCTATTCTCCATTATGAAAAGCCTCTTTATTGACTAAAAGTATAATATAGTAAGGAGTTTACCCAGGACCAAAAAAGCCTGAAGTCTAAGCTAAAAACAATTAAGGGTTGAAAAGAAAAATAATTCCAAGCTAGACCCCAAGAGCACTTTTGAAGCAGCTGACAATCTGTAAGCCCACAGCCATAGACAAAGGCTTCTGCAGCTCATGCTAGACACATCTTAGGCTCCATGGAGCCCACTTTTCCTATCTGGACGGGCAGGACAATAAGCTCTGACTTGGAGAAGCACACAATGGTGGGGCTGCCAGCCATTCTCAGCATATCCTTGCCCCAGCCTCTGAGGCCCTGGCAGCCTAGTGCTGTTTCTGGAAAGTGGATAACAAATCCCCCTGGGGCTGCAGACAGCTGCAGGCAGAAGCTGTCCCAGAGAACCCTACACTCTGCTCTCTCTAAACCCCCTTCCTTTTATTTATTAGAAACACCAACCGTTACTTTCAAACAAGGCATTATTTGTCTTAAATATCATTTCTGCTGCCTCTAAGGATGTTGCATAAAAATTTATTAATACGCTGCTGTGTGATGTCACCGTGGATCTTGCATATGTTGGATGATTTGCTTAGTTTACAAGACATTCAGAATCTAGCAAATGTCTGGCAGTGATCTGAGCATTTAGCCTTTACCAGTGTGGCAAGAGAGAGCTGAAAGTGAAAGGATACAAAGCCAACTTATGGTTAAATTCCTTGATTTTATGTCCTTTGACCTCATCATCTCACCACTCTGAGGCACTAAATTTAATGGCATTACAGTTGCCATTAAGGCAATTGTATGGGAAATCATATAACGACAGGGAAAAGTCCTTTCACAGTTTGCCACGATGAATCCCTTGCCAAAACCCAACTCCATCACCCTCTTATTCATCCTCCATCTCTCCAAATTTATTTTTTTAATTTATTTTTTATTTTAATTTTAAAAAATTTATTTTTAATTTTAGTTTTTTTATTGTATGTATATCTAAGGTGTACAACATGATGTTTCACTATACACATACATAGTGAAATGATTACTGTAGTCAAGCAATTTAACATATTCCCCAAGTCAAAATTTACACACACACACACACACACACACACTCATATAGACACCTAATGTTAATAAAAAAAAAAAAAAATCCAGGTGGTTTATGCAGAAGTCATTGACTTGCAACACCTGCCAAGGGGTGGAGCTGCAGAACCACAGACCACCGGGGGACGGCTGCTTCCATCCCATCAAGACAGCGTGTATCTAGGATTTAGGCAGATCCACCGTCTCTCACTTTTCCTTATTGAATACAGTATTGGGTCCTTAGCCCTCTGTTTTTTTCTGGTAATTTGACCCTGATTATAAATGTGATGTAAATGCCTTCCAATTCACCCCGGTGATGTAAGAGCTGAGTGGGGAAAGCAGGCCCAAGGGCACAGCCCTCCAAGAACACCTCTTGATAAGATGTGTGGGTAAAACGTGGAGAAGAAATCAGTGGTCAGAGAAAACGATGGTGCGGAAAATGTGTTTCTTAGGGAAGGATTGTTAACTTTAACGTTTGCTTTTAAAACTCTGTGCAGGACCCCCACTTAACAGCTAAAATATAGGACTCGTGGAGAAAATAAAGGTGTTGGGAAATTTAGCCTGAAATTCCTGGATTTAAAGGAACGCTGTAAATGAAGCCCAGGCTTTTTCTGTTTTGATATTCATTAAGCGTAGCAATGCACTTATACATTTTTTTTAGCTGTCATTACAGCTAGTTGATACTTAATCCAAATTTTAATATTTAAAAGCATACTCAGGATCTTCATTTAAGCCATAAAAGATTTAAGCAAGGCTACTCTTTGGAACTATAACAAAGCAATTTATACTCTTATTTCACTTAGAGTGAGAAGAGAAATGTAGATTTTTGAGAAGGGCAATCAGCCACTTAAATCAGAAGCAACTGGTGTCACCGTTAGGTGGCAGGCACACTGCAGCCAGCTATCACGTACACTGGGTGGTAGCAAGCCCTGCCACCAGGCAGAAATTCCTAGTCCTTTTCCTTGACTTTTCAAACATTTAAGCCTGCAGAAGACGGTATGTATGGAAACTGGCAGCAGGCGTTTCTACGTGCCTCTGACACTCTTTGTTTTAACATTTGGTCTTCGGCTGCATGGACTGCTCATGCCGATTCTCTGTGCCCTCCTGTGGATTCTGAGCCGGCCGCCCCCTGCCGCTTTACTTCTTCCTTTAAGCTGTAGGATTTTCTTCTCCAGCTACCTGGTACATGTCAGAACCTGTGCTCAATTTGGGCTGAAGACTCCTGTTTTTCATATTTTCTACATGTCCAGTGGGTTAAGACAATTAGTCTAATGGGATGGTATGTCTTGTAACAAATTATCTTCTAGAATCCCAGCCTTTGTCTTCTAACATTTGGGCAAAAAGTAGAAAAGAATAGTTAAAAAAGGAAATCATGGTAATTACTCGGATTCTCAGCATCTGCTAATGTAATACTTTTCCTTTAATCATGTCCCATAATGTGTAACCTTTACTTTCTCAGGTCACACTGGCTAGAGGGACAAATTGCAAAGTGTAGTTAACAATCATAAGGGTGGCAGCAATAGTCTTTGGCCCTAGGTTCTTTACCCAGCAGAATCTCAGGGCCAAGTCCTTGAATTCCCCACCCTACTCCTGGCAGTTTTTAGAAGTGAGGGCTCTTCTCCTTGGAGGCTGTTATAGTTTCTTTTTACTTGGTACTATTCACTCTGATTTCTCCCCCAAAGAAGAGACTTCTGTGCTACCCACACTGGCCCTACCTCTCCTGTTGTTACTTTGCTGACCCTGTTACCCGTATGGCTAAAAGTACTCTCTTCTTGGGCTCCCAGGAGGCTGACCCGGGGCTTTCGGTATTTTGTAGTATTTTATATTGTAGTTCTTTCACTCCAGGAACTTGGAATACATTCCCCTGAAGCTGGATTGGAGAAGATTTAAGTGGTAACACCAATGATCAAACCCCAAAATATTCCTTGCCACCAACAAGCAAGCCATGCTCCGGAATAAAGCCCTGGCCTCTTGAATCTTGACCTATTCTTCCTCCAGCTGGAAGGCGTGGGTTCAAGTACTGGCCTTTCTTACTCCTAGTAGTATGCCCTTGGATAAGTTACTTAACCTCTCTCTGCCTCAGTTTCCTCATACGTAATATGAGGGTTCTCATAGGATCAACTTTTTAGGGTTGTTGTGACTATTAAATCATTTAATACATGCAATAGGCTTACAATGCCTGGCTCACGGTAAGCACATATCCAGTGTCAGCTATTGATAGAACTTTTGGTCTATATATTCCAGGGGCTGACCCCTCGTTCCTGTTTTTTCCAAAGGGCTAATTGAGATTTCATGTGCAGGACTGCTGATGTTTTGTCTCGCTGTACGGCGATTCTAGAGGAATCTGTGCAGATTTAAGTTGCTATCTCTACCCTCCCACACCTCACCTATGAAAGTTCCTTGAAATAAACATGTTAAAAAATATATTGATAGAAAAATTACTGTTGACCTCATGCCAAGACTGGCATGTGAGAGTAAAACCTCCAGAATTTGCTTTGTGTTCAGGGGTGTAGTTAGACGTACACGTATTTATGTTTTGGCCACCACTCTCCCTCCGCCTTCTTAAAAGTATGTGGAATTTCCTTTGGTGGGAACCACCTCCCCTCATTCTCAGCCATGTGTGATTGGGTAAGACTAAACCTATCCCTGGTCCCAGAGGGGCCCCTGATTGGCGTGTACCATTAGACTACCCCATCTCCTCTGGCTCTGCGATTGGTCCAGTGAAGCAGCTTTAAACAAATCAGGATCAAAGAGTCCCGAGGAGACATGTGCTGGGGTTTTTGGGAAAGAAACATGCAGCACTTTCCCTCAGTGCTGCGGGAAGAGATCCCTGTCTGTTATTCTGGCTAACACAGCCTGAGGATGGATGTGAGATCTGGAATGTGACAACTGGAGGAGGAAGTCAGCCCCAGGCAGAGACAGAGAGAACTCCCTGGCAGTATCTTTCCAGCTGCTAAACCCATCCTCACTGCAGCTTCCTTAAGCCTTCTCAGCTCCAAGTCAACAAATACCCTTTATTAAGTCAGCCTGAGTTGGGTTTTTTGTCATTTGCAACATAAAATGTTTGTCGCTACTAAAACTCTGCATTACAGCTAAAACATTCCTATGGCACAGAGAAACACTTCATGATTTCATAAGATAAAATTTGAGAACTAATAGTGCAATCTCATTTGGATTTAGATATCTAAGATATCTAAAAAATTCAAAGCTTTGTATACTTACATATGACCTCCCTTGACATGCAAGTCCAGAGTGGAGTCATTTGTTAAATTGGATTTCCAGAAAGGGGTTCCATCTGTCAATTAGAAAATGGCCTTTTTTGTACTTTACCAATGTAAGGTAATTCAATGTTTGGCACACAGCAAGTGCTCAAGGATTGTTTAAGGAGTGCAGTTTTCTGGTTATACTTGAATTTCTGATTAATTGAAAGTTAATTAGAAACTCTCCCCCCACCATCTACCATTTCCTCTCTTTAGAAAATCTTTATAAAATGTATGAGTGCACTTTCTTTCCTTAGTAATTACAGTATAGTGAGCATAATTGCATTTTTGATGATTAAGAATTTTACAGTGCCTGAGGGTTACCAGTCAGACTATAAATTCTCATTGTACAATATTTTACATGGAGAATTTGCAGGAAATTGAGCTAAATAGGGATTGATCCTGGGACATTCTCTAGAAGTTTATTTTCTAAAAACTTCGGTATCTATTAGTTTTCATTTTCCTTTAAATTTTTCTTTAAAAAATTTATGTGCAAAAGTGTAATCAGAATTTTGATCAGCTAGATTCTGGCTAAAGAAAATTTTGCTATATTTTTTGATAAACTATATTAACCCTGGCATCAGTAATTGCACAGTGAAATTATTCATGAGGAACATGGAATTGGAGTTTCAGTGAGAAGGTTATATTGGGTTTAATTTTGATTGTGCAAGTTCACTGGTGACTGCAAATTCAAGGAAGAAGGTGGATGTCGATGCCAGGGCATCCAGTGAGCAAGGATTATGGTCCATTTTTGCCGTGATTCTTTTGTGGAGAGATGGCCCAGCATTTTCGGATCTTCCCATGTCCTGTGGCTACAGCCACCCCTGGTGGGTTATGTAGAGGTTGACATAGAGGAAACACATCAGGCAAATGCATCTTGTTCTTGGCAGTCTTTTATCTAGATCTATCTTTTCTAGTCTCTTTTTACCACTAGACTGATAAGCTGGAGGAGATTCAGGGATTTGGGATCAGGGCATTAGTCTCTCTATTCCCATCAGAGATGTGATTAACAGCCAGCGTCAGGGATTGGCAGGGAGATAACATGCCTCATGTAGTTATCCAAGAAAGCAGCAGACCAACCACTGGCATGTGGCCAGGGGCGGGATGGAGAAATTGCCGTTCAAGTCAGGAAGACATGAAGGGGCCGCATCAGTGTCCAGGAACCAAATATCAGGTCGCAGAACATGGAAAGCCCCTGGTTGGTGACCAGCCGATGGCAGTGGGACTTCCTCTTTGTCTCAATACCATTGAAGTCTCAATTCCCTTCTTCTTTCCCCTTCTCCCAATGCCTTTTAGTCTTCGAGAGGCTGTATTCTGGGATGGTTCAGATACTGGCATTGGACAAGTGAAAAATTTGTTTTTGTATTATTTCCAGGCAAGTTTATCCTTAGCTAGGGTCATCCTTCATGTAAGTGTTGATGTTATTGACCTACTGTCTGCAGGGCATGTACTTTGAGTTGTACATATAGTAGTGATGATGAATTAAGCTTGAGTTAGCAGAACTCACCAGTCTCCCCTGGGAATATGGCTTTGAATTCGTAGGAAAATTATAGGGGTTTCCTGTAAGACTGTGCATTTGTTGGAAAACTGATGAGACAGTTCGTGATTAGGGTACTAACTTCTCTTCATGCAAAGCGAACTGTTTTTTTTCTCTTCTTTTTAAAATTGGGTTTAAACCTCAGTCATTCCTCATTAGTGCCATTCTATGCTAATAGACAAGATATTTTACTACCAAGCCATTCAGCCACAGCCGGAATGAGCACTGTGGGGATGACACGGATGAGTTAGATGGAGTCTGAGAGCTCCCAGGGCTCAAAATCCCATGGAGACAGACAGTGGTTCTAACACGAGAAGGGCTGTGAAACGTGCTATCATAAAAGTATGAATGGATTTCATTAAGAGAAACAAAGAAGGGAGAGGATGTTCCAACCAGGAAGATGCCTGGGGAAGAAGAGACTTGAGTCAGGCCTTGGAGGAGGTGTAGAACCACAACAGGCCCAGCCCGGGGACAGGGCGTGTCCGGAGGGAGCAGCCCAGACACACACAGCAGGGGACGCTGGAGAGGGCAGGGCCTGCTCCAGAGCAGAGAATAATCTGATGAGGTCAAGGTGAGGGTGTGTGGAGGGCAGGTAAAATGAGGGAGTGTGGTTTAAGTGAGATTGGAGATGGAGGCTGGGGTTTGATCGTGGATGGCTGTGACTGCCAGGGTAGAGCATGGCGGGAACCGGTCCATGTTTTGGAAAAAGGGAGTTGATGTGATTATCAGGTTTCAGAAAGGTAATTCTGAGGGCAGGGTGGAGCGTAGGTAGCGCGGGTAAGGGTGGGGAGCTGGAGCCGTGAGTCAGGAAGCTGCTGCAACTATTCAGATGACAGCTGGTAAGATCACGAGCTGGGAAAGTGCTGGTGGGAAGGAAAAGGAGGCCATGGGCATGGGAGGTGTGGGGGCCCATGGAGAGGGAGGGACAAATGGCTCTGAGCTTAAATGGGATTGGGAATGTAAAGGAAGAGAGAAAGGAGAACAAGGTTTTCTTTTAACAAGAAGATAAAGAATTTGTTTTGGAATATATTGAATTGTGTATGTGTACATGTCCAGCAAGTGAGAGCTGAACTTGCTCCCTGAGGTCCAAGTTAGGTCTCGTCCACCTGTGGGGCCTCAGCACACAGCACGGTATTTATTTATTTATATATTCATTCAACCAATATTGATGAAATGTCTACTCTGTACCAGGTACAGGGCCTGGCATATAGTAGGAGCTCAATAATTGTTTGCTTAATTGAACTAAACTAAAGTTTATGGATTCTTACCTTTTGTTCGTGCAAATGCAAGTTGTCATTTTATTGAGAATTTCTAATTGGTTGACTTTAGTAAGAGCATTAGTGTAATGGGATGGGGCAAAGTGGTAGAGACATAGTGGGGGCTATTCAATAGGAGGGGGAGCTAAGGACCTGTATCTGAAAAGACTAGATCATGGGGTCCACCGTCCTCTGCTGTGTCCCTCAGCCTGTAAGTACACAATGGGCATAAAAGCCTTGGAGAGCTTCATTCTAGACATTTTCCAAAAGCAGGTAGAGGGATGGCATGGGCGAGTTGAGTGAGTCACTTAGGTATTTATGCCTAAATTAGAAACCCGTACTTCATAAGATTAACTATATTTATGCCTCTTTTTGTATAATTTATGTATTTTCTTCACATTTTCAAGTTAAATTCTTCCTTAGGTGTTGACATTTTCCAGAACTCTAATTTGTCTTTGTTAAATGAGTGAAGAAAAACAAAGTCAACTTTAGATGGTTCTTTTCTTTTTTGGGTTGCAATTTTCTGTGGAGAGTAACATACTACCAGGGGCCAGGCATGGTGGAGTCAGAGTCATAAGAAGATGGTAAGCACTAAGGAAATGCAAAGTTTAATGGAAAAGGCAGGGACTGGTGCCCAGAATCCTTTGCAAAGGTCTTTGCTTGGGCACTGGAGATGTGACACAGCACAGGGGATTAGAGTGTCACTGAGTCGGCGCGCTGGATTGGAGTAATTCGAATACAGGTGATACGTACTTGTGCAAATGCTGTCCTCTCTTTAGGCTTCCACTTCCTCATCGGTAAGAGACACAATAATCATATTTGCTTCACCTTTTTTTTTTTTGGCAGAGTCTCACTCTGTTGCCTGTGCTAGAGTGCTGTGGCATCAGCCTAGCTCACAGCAACCTCAAACTCCTGGGCTCAAGCAATCCTTCTGCCTCAGCCTCTGGAGTAGCTGGGACTACAGGTGCATGCCACTACACCTGGCTAATTTTTAAATTTTTTGTAAAGATGGAGGTCTCGCCATGTTTGGCCAAGCTTTATTACTTTCATCTTTTTTTTTTTTCTGAGACAGAGTCTCTCTTTGTTGCCTGGGCTAGAGTGAGTGCCGTGGCATCAGCCTAGCTCACAGCAACCTCAAACTCCTGGGCTCAAACAGTCCTACTGCCTCAGCCTCCCGAGTAGCTGGGACTACAGGCATGCGCCACCATGCCCGGCTAATTTTTTCTATATATATTTTTAGTTGTCCATATAATTTCTTTCTATTTTTTTTTTTTTTAGTAGAGACAGGGTCTTGCTCTTGCTCAGGCTGGTCTCGAACTCCTGAGCTCAAATGACCCACCTGCTTTGGCCTCCCAGAGTGCTAGGATTACAGGAGTGAGCCACCGCGCTCAGCCCACTTCAGTTTCTAATATACTAAATAATTTGCCTTATTATTATCTTATTTTCTGTTTTCCTGTAGCTTGTTAGCTTCCCAGGCACAGGAATTTTTATGTACATTGATCCTTTATATATCCTACGTGCTGGGCACATGGTTGCCTTGGAGGTAATGCCAAGGCAAAGGAAGTGGGGAAGAGGGGAGGGATGATTGGGGTGGTTGGAGGACAAGGTGGGCACATGTTCCTGAAGGCCAGTGTAGGAAGGGGTGTCGTGAAGTAGATGGCAACAGGGTTAGATAGTGAGGAGAGACAGAAGAAGGGGAGATCAAAGGACAGGTGTCTGGATTTGGTGGGTTGGAGGATATTGGTACCTTACAGAACCCGCAGGCCATTAATTAGATAGTGGCAGAAAACCTGGTAGCCAGTGGTTAGAGGGTGAAAGAGCTGGAAGGATGTGGTGACAGTGAGTTACAGCTCCTCTTTCCAGATGGGAAGAAGAGGAGCAGAATGGCACTTTGTCTTGATGGCAAAAAAAGGTTCCAGGGTAGATTTGCATTTTTAAACCAAGGAAGGCTGATGCCCCAGGAGAGGCAGAGCTGGAAGGTGAGAAGGGAGGTAATTATCCATAGATTAAGTACCTGAGGAGGGAAAGGGTGAGATAAAACCCTGAGGGGACAAGTTAGTCTTGGAGGACACTTCTGGGTGAATATGAATAACCGGGGAAAACAGGAGAAGGGGGAGATTCGAAGCTTAAACGGGGGACAGTTGAGGGAGTTCAAACTGAAGTCACCTATCATCTCAGCGGAGTAAGTACCAGGATAGTCTGGCTGTGGCTTGGTGAGGGCTTGAGAAGGGTGGAAAAGAATGAGAAGAGCTATAAAGGGAAGCTCAGCTGATGGGATGGTACCGTGGACCGAGGTGAGGGAGAACTGGACCGCACGGACACGCGGCAAATCCAAGCTGCTCAGTTATGTGACTTTCTCCCTCACTAACGCTCCAGGTTCAAAATGAAGATCAAGAGCAAGATGGCTGGCTGGAATCACGTGGGATTAAAAATGAGAAGGGAGGGTGTGTTGGGTAAGTGGGTCCCGGAAAACCAGGCTCCTGTTGAAAGCATGACCGGGAAAGTGGACGAGAGCAGTAGGGGATTCGGCGAGCAGGGAAAGATCAAGGAAATGAAAGCCTTGAAGACAAAGACCAGATTCAGCTGTAGTGAGAGAGGGTGGGAGAGGCAGAAAGTTAGATGTGTTTATCTGATTTAGTCATTTTTTTATTTCAGAAAAAAATGTGGAAGTAATGAATTTGGAATTTTCTTATGGATTAACCAAATAAACAGCACCCCTGTGTACTTTTTGACAAACAAGTGTATGTGGCTGTTCTGGGGTGATAATAACTCGTGGTTAGAGTAGAAAGAACTGAAGAAAGCATTTCTTGTAGATCTATGTTTAACAGTGAGAAGGGACAGATACCATCCCTCATCTCCGTCATTATGTTCTTGGAAGTTAATCTTCAGGAAGAGAATCTCAGCCTGAATTTCCCCTGAAGTTCTTCTCTAGACATATGCTAAGTTATAGCAGGCTTTATTCTAAGCCGCTTTTATTTCCTTTTTCCTTGGCTGTAGCAGGAATTAAAAGAAGCACCTTTAATGGAATACAAGATGCCATCTTATTAATGTGGTGCCCTGACTCTATTAGCTTTGGGTGGGCTGGGGCGTTTCCAGTGATTCTAAATAAGCCTGGCACTGCCCAGTGCCATTTCTACCAGCATTTAAAAAGGTGGTCCAGGTAATGTGTCTCTTTTGACCTTGGTGAAAATAATAGTGTCAATACCTAGTCTGCCTGTAACTAAAGCCCAGCTATGAAAAAGTGATACAGCAACCCACACTCTCAAGGTAGAGGATACAGGTTCTGTCCAGCAGCCATTAGGTGGTGCTGCCTAACCAACATTCCTGTCTCTGTTAGGCCGCCTAGATGAGCCCCGTTGCCTTTATTCTGGGTACAATGGAGAATATTATATGATTTTCTTACAAAAGGCGGAAGTGGCTGAAATTTCTCTATCAGCTCTGTAAAACTTACTAGATTCCCTTTCTTTCTTAAGAGTAGCCAATAACGGCTTAAGGAAGCAGCAGACAGGGAGGGAGGTGGCTGGAAAACAAGCATTGATATTTGAACAGCACTTTCCACTTTGCAAAGAATTTTCACATGTCAGCGTTACTGGAATATAGTAAGGAAGCACTCAAAATTTTTTTTTGAATCAATAAAGGAAGTAATATACATAGAAAAATTAATTCTATGTTGACTTTTGATAACATAGAAATTACATCAAAGTTAGTTTATGAAAAAAGGTTGATGTCTTGTGAGACAACATACATGGCTATTGATAAATAGGACATCTGCTCATACTTATTGTATTGTGGAGTATTTTATAAGTTACCTTATTAGCAGAAAATTGAAAAACTACAACAGTAAGAAGTGTTTATTAAGAATATATTCTCAAATTCTCCTTGTTTCAAAATGATGCCTTCATTGAAGATTGAAGAATTTGTTCTCCATTATATGTTACTACAGATAATACTTTTCTTATTTTAAAAAAATTACTTATTTTTAATTGACAAATAAATTATATACATTTATGTACAAAATAAGCTTTGAAATATGTACACATTGTGGAATGGCTAAATTGCACTAATTAACATATGCATTACCCCCATATTTATTTTTTAAAATTTACTATCTTAGCAATTTTCAAGAATATAATACATTGTTATTATTTACATTCACCATGTAATGCAATAGATTTCTTGAACTTATTCCTTCCATTTAACTAAAATTTTGTATCCTTTGACCAACATATCCCCAATTCTGACCTCCCCTCCAAACCCCTCTTTACCACCGTTCTACTCTCTGTTTCTATCAGTTAGATTTTTTTAGATTCTACATATAAGTGAGATCATGCAGTATTTGTCTTTCTGTGTCTGGCTTATTTCACTTCAACACAATGCCCTCCGGGTTGATCCATATTGTTGCAAATGACAGAATTTCATTCTTTTTAAACACTGAATAACATTCCACTATGTATGTACCACATTTTCTTTATCCATTCATTTCCTTTATCCACTCATCTGTTGGTGGGCACTGAGGTTGATTCTACATATCTTGGCCATTATGAATAAGGCTGCAACAAACATGGGAGTGCAGATCATCTCTTTGACATGCTGATTCCTTTTCTTTGAATCTGTCCGGAAGTGGTATTGCTGGATCATATAGTAGTTCTACTTTTAATTATTTGAAGAACTGCTGTACTGTTTTCCATAATGGATGTACTAATTTACATTCCCACCAGCAATGTGTGAGGATTCTCTTTTCTCCACAACCTTTCCAACACTTACCCTTCATCTTTTTGATTGTAGTCATTCTAACTGATGTGAGGTGATATTGCATTGTGTTTTTAATTTGCATTTCCCTGAAAATTAATGTTTAGCACTTTTTCATATGCCTGTTGGCCATCTGTATGTCTTCTTTTGAGAAATGTCTATTTAAGTCCTTTTCCCTTTTTTTTTTTTTTGCAACAGGGTCTTGCTCTATTGCCCAGGCTAGTGTACAGTAGCATCATTATAGCTCACTGTAACCTCAAACTCCTGGGACAACTCTTAGTTTTCTTGATGTTTTCTATTGTTTTTCTATTCTCTATCTCATTTATTTATACTCTGATCTTTATTATTTCCCTCTTTTCTACTAACTTTGGGCTTAGCTTGTTCTTCTTTTTCTGGTTCCTTGAGGTATAACATGAGATTGTTTATTTGAGATCTTTCTTCTTTTCGATGTACATGTTCATTGCTATGATTGTCCCTCTTAGAATGGCTTTTGCTGCAGCCCATAGTTTTGGTGTGTTGTTTGTTCATTTTCATTTATCTCAAGATAATTTTTAACTTCCCTTTAAATTTCTTCTTTGACCTATTTGTGGCTAAGGAGCATGTTGTTTAATTTCTATGTATGTGTGAATTTTCCAAAATTCTTCCTGTCATTGATTTCTAGTTTCATACCTTCGTGGCTGGAAAAAATACTTGATATAACTTCAGTCTTCTTAAATTTGTTAAGACTTGTTTTGTGGCCTAACGTGATCTATCCTGCAGGATGTTCCATGTGCACTTGAGAAGAATATATATTCTGCTGTTATTCAGTGGAATGTTCTGTATATGTCTGTTAGGTTCATTTGGCCTAAAGTGTAGTTTAAGTTTGATGTCTCCTTGTTGATTTTCTGTCTGAGTCATCTATCCACTGATGAAAGTGGGGGAAGGAAGTTTCCTACTATTATTGTATTACAATCTGTCTCTCCCTTCAAATCTATTAATATTTGCTTTATATATTTAGGTGCTCTGCTGAGAAGGCCACTGATAGCATTATTGGAACTCCCTTATATGTTATTTGCTTCTTTTTTCTTGCTGCTTTCAGGGTCCTCTCTGTGCCTTTGATTTCTGACAGTTTGATTTTAATATGTCTTGATGTAATCTTGTTTGGATTGAACCTGAATGGAGACTCTTGATCTTCCTGATTCTTGATATTTATATCTTTCTTCAGATTTGGAAAGTTTTCTGCTATTATTTCTTTTAAGTAAGCTTTCTACCACTTTCTCTCTCTTCTCCTTTCATTTTTATAACTTGAATATTTGTTCTTTTGATGCTTCCTATAAATTCCATAAGCTTTCTTTATTCTTTTTCATTCTTTTTTCTTTTTCTTCTCTGACTGTATATTTTCAAATAACCTGCCTTTGAATTCACAGATTCTTTCTTCTGTTTGATCATTTGTGCTGTTAATATTCTCTCTTGCATTTTTAATTTCATTCATTGTATTTTTCAGTTACAGAATTTTTGTTTGGTTTTTAAAAACAATTTCAATCTCTGCTAAATTTCTCATTTTGGTCATTTGTTGTTTTTCTGATTTTGCTGAATTGTTTTTCTGTACTTTTTTGAAGTTTGCCTGGCTTATTTAAAACAATTATTTTGAATTCTTTGTGAGGCACATTAGAAATCCCCTTTTCTTTAAGGTTTGTTACTGGGGTTTTAATTTGTTCTTTTGGTGGGGTTATGTTCCCCTGATTGTTCTTGATATTTGTGATCATGCATTGGTGTCTATGCATTTGAGGAAGTACGGACCTATTCTAGTCTTTGCAGACTGGCTTTTTTCACCAGTCAACCCATCCACAAATTCTGACCCAAGCCATCTGGTGTTGTTCACATGGGTGGGCTTATTGCTGGAGTCCTTGGGCAGACTTGACTGGCACCTGGATCTGTGGGGTTGGGCCTAGAGTCTAAGTCCATGTGGGCAGGCCTGAAACCTGCATCTATGGGGACCAACTGAAGCCTGGGTACCCCAGGGATAACCTGGCACTGGAGTGGGCCTTGAGTCTGAGTCTGCAAAGGCTGGCCAGGCACTGGGTTGCGCCTGGTTCCTGGGTCCATTGGGACATTCTTATAGCCTGAGTTCATAAGGGCTGGCCTGGTGGTGGGGTGGGCCTGGACCCTGAGTCTGATGGAGCAGTCCTGAACCTTAGGTCTACTTGAGCCTGGGGCCATGGATCTGGCTTGAAGCATGAGGATGGCCTGGTGATGGGACAGGTGTGGAGCTTGTGTTCTCAGGGACCAGTACTGGGATCATGAGTACTTGCCTGCTGCCTGGAGCCCCCAAGGGCTACCCTGGTGCCTGGGTTTACAGTTACTGGCCTGATGACTAGAGCTGTAGGGGCTGTTCTGTTGCTGGGCCTTTCCTGAGCGTGGGGCCACAGAAGTTGGCCTGGTGGTGGAGTGGACTTAGGGACTGACTCTGCCAAGCGGGCCTGGAATCTGGGGCTGTGGGATCTGGCCTGGTGCTGAGGCAGGTCTGGAGGCTCAGCCTGCAGGGCTGGCCTGCCTGGTGCTGGGTTTTACTGGGGTGGGCTCAGTGTTGGGGCCTGAGGCAAAGTCTGGTGCTTACTTTTCCCCCTTCTCCCACATGCAAGGTGTCTCCCTCCATGCTATGCTTCCTGGGTTTGGGGTGGGGGTGACATGGGCCATGTAAAACTGTCCTTCTTACCCTCTTCAACTTGTCTTTTCTCATTTCTGTGCTACACCCAGATGCTCTAATCTCTCACTTGGTTTCCTTTGCTCTTGTGAAGGTATTTTCATGTGTGGATAGTTGTTCAAATTGATGTTTCTGCAGGAGGATGCATGCTGGAAAGTACTGTTCTACCACTTTGCTTGAGTCTCTTCACTTCCGGTCTACATACATTGCTTCTTCAATGATTTTGGGGAGTAGACAGGATAAACAGTTGTTAAAAGCAGTATGTACAGTTTCTTTTACCATTTTGGAGAATATTTTTATTTACTCATGAAATCCACAAATTTTAATTTAAATAAACCATACAACTTTATAAGATACTTTTTGGCTAGCTTCTAAAAACTTTTCCATGTGATATTGTCTTGAGAGGGAAATATAAACTTTGATATTCTAGTTCTCAATTCTGACATGCACATGACAGGTATTTTAGCCTCACATGGTCAAAAACTCCAGGAATTGTCTTAGGCAGCTTGTCGTCTTGGGGACACTGAGAGATCTGGTACACTGACAAATTCTTATATTGCCTTCTGCTAGGGCTTTTTGATTCTATAAAGGGAATCCCTATTGTGTCTAAAGTTCTTTGGGTTCCATCCTAAAAACTCTTGGAATGGTGGAATCTATGGCTCCTACCCGGAGTGTGCCTAGGAATATTGTCACAAAATATCTTGGAAATTTGAGAACAAAGTACTAAAATATCACAAAAAAAGAAAGCACAGTCTCCTATACCTTTTGAATAATCTAAATAAAAAGCAAAAAGTATTCCTCATCCATTCTTCTGATTTCATTCTTTATTAGAGATAGTCATTGTTAAGTATGGTATGTATCCCTTTCAACTCTTTCCTATATTGCTACATTTCCTATAGTTCTATAAATCTTTGTCTGCTTTTCTCTGCATATGTAGCATATACACACTACAATTTTCTCTACTTTCTTTTCTTGTAAAAATAAAAAATGACTATGTAATATTCCACTGTACAGATGTATAATAATTTATTTTACCTCTTTTCTCTTGTTGCTCGTTTTTGTAATGTTCATTTTTTCTTGGCTAAGTGCTACTGCAGTTGACATCAAAATGCACCTGTCTTTGCAAGCCATGGATTTTTAAAATTGGGAATGCAGTGTATAAGAAAAAAAGCATGGCACTGTACCTACCATTTAAACCTATCTAACATTTAAGTCTTTATCAATACTACATTGTAGATCACCCTTCGTGGTTTTGTGCAAGGGTTAGAGAATGACCAGTGCTTCCAGCTCTTCAGAGGTGCTCCTGGTCTAGGCTTCTATTGAACACATTTTAAAACCTCCTGTCAATTTGGAGTGTGGTGGTGGTGAGGGGATAGTCCAGAATGCCCTGATGTTGACATTCTCCTGCCCCTTTTAGAGTTCTTCTTTGAGAGTGTTACCTAGTCATCATGTCAAGAAAGCTATAGCTATTCCATTAGTGGTCCTCTGCCTCTTTTCTTCATACTAACCTTTTACAAATATTTAATTTTTTTACAGAAAACATGACATTTTTTTCTTATCTTTCCATGCCTTTCTTTTTTTCTTACTTCCTCCATCTCTTCCTCCATTTTTTTCTCCACTCCTTTCTCCCTCCATCCTTCCTTTCTTTTTTCCACCACCTTGAAAGCACACCTAATTTATCAGTTAAACTTCTCATTTGGAATGCTTGCATTCAAATTACATTTTGCCAAGGAAATTCTGAGTTTAAAATCAAAATAAGCAGGCGGTCAGTATGTTATTTCTCTGATATCTCCTTTTTGGTAAGTCGGGATTGGTGGAGTCCCAGGGGCTTACCACCTCCCAACAGTGAGAGGTAGTGCAAGTGCATTCTAATATTTCCACTTAGACCTCTGCTAAGACACAGATGACTGTGTCTGATGTCAAGGAGCTGTGGTGATCCTGGAAATTTCCATCTCAATGGTGTGGCTTCAAGGTAGCTCACTTTTCATGGCGGATCTTTTTTAGAATTTAGAGAGAAAGTTGTTTGACCAAGACTAAAGTTAAGAAAAATGGTTGCAGTAATCATTGCTGATTAAATATCACTAGAGGGATGATAGGTTATATAAAGACAGAAAGAGTCCTGAGATGCAGGCAAGAAAAAGTAATGTTGTACTATAGAATCCACATTTTAGAGCTGGGTGCAGTGGCACATGCCTATAATCCCAGCTACTTAGGAGGCTGAGCTACGAAGATCACTTGAGGCCAGGAGTTCAAGACCAGCCTGGGCAGCATAGTGAGATCCCATCTCTCCAGAAAAAAAAAAAGATTAAAAAAGAATCCACATTTTATCAGGCATTTGTATGGACGTGATTTAACTTGGATATTTCCTAATCTAGATATATCAAACCACATCATAATGGAATTTTATTATATTTATGGGTAAAATTAATTTATGAAATTAACAAAATTAATTAATTTATGATTAGCTATTTAACAAAAATTTTTCTAATTTGTCACTGACACATACGTGACACAGGCATATATGTTAGAGCAAACACATCAACTTTTTCTTCAATGAGTAAACTGTTCAGATCATACATATATGGTTGTTAAGTATGGTGTGTATCCCTGTCAACTCTTTCCTATATTTTTAGATTTCCTATAGTTCTATAAATCTCTTTGTCTGCTTTTCTCTGCAGATGTAGCATATACACACTACAATTTTCTCTACTTTCTTTTTTTGTAAAAACAAAAAATGGCTATATAGTTACCTTAACTATAAGATAAGAAGATTTGGCTCTTCTGTCTAATTATTAAATGTGGCCCATTAGGACTCTCTACTTAGAAATATACTTGTGGCTGAGGCATTTTTCATTGTGACAGCTAGACAATCTCAGAACCCTCATCCTAACAGTTTCTGATCTTTTACACAGAAATAGTCGCAGCCTCTCCGGATGAAGATGGAGGGTGCAGCGTGTTGCCATGTTTGTTTCCCAGAATCTAAGGTATAATAAATCACACCAAAGCAATAATCCGTGTTCCTGATCCTGTCTGTGATTTGCCTTTGTTACTCTCCAAGAGGAAGCCTCACACGTGCAAAACCATATGCTCCGTCACTTCTCAAGTTGTGGTGTCTCATCTGGGAGTGATTAGAGCCCCCATCCCTCAACATTTCTTTTATGACTCCAAGATTAAAAGACTATATTTTATCTTATTTTTATTATATCTTTCGGGGAGTAACTCTTAACAGGGAAGGGAATTGTGTGCCGTCTGACCTAGAAACAGATGCTAATGTCAACTGATGGGGAAGATCACAAGCAAGGCTACACAGGGTGTTTTTGTATCTGTCAGCATAGCCCTGACAATATAAAAAAATGGAGAAATGACCTCAATATAGCCCCAAAATATCATTTCATGTGTAACAAAATGAAGTTACTCTTCTTTGACCAAAATAGACCTTTAGTTGACTGCTCAATGAAAAACTCAGTTAAAGTAGAGAATTATAAAAAATTGCTCACACAAATCTTATGGGTTTTGTTTAAACTTAAACCCATAATTACACACTAATTCACCCACCTTGTGAAGTAGGACAAGACCTTGTCCTTGAGTTTGGAGCTACTGATCAATGCTCTTCATTGGTTCTCACACATGTGACTTCTACACAGCATCAGTTACAAGATACAGCTTCAGTTTTCTTTTCTTTTCTTTTCTTTTCTTTTTTTTTTTTTTGCAACACAGTTTTGCTCTGTTGCCCACGCTAGAGTGCAGTGGTGTCATAGTAGCTCACAGCAACCTCAAGCTCCTGGGCTCAAGCAATGCTCCTGCCTCAGCCTCCCAAGTAGCTGCCCTGCTAATTTTTCCATTTTTTGTAGAGATGAGGTCTCACTCTTGCTCAGTCTGGTTTCGAACTCCTCAGCTCAAGCAATCCTCAGCGTCCCAGAGTGTTACGATTATAGGCATGAGCCACCACACCTGCTCAGCTTCATTTTCTTGAGTGAAGGGAGAACTTACAGAAAGTTACAAAGAAATCTGAGAGCACTACTCTTGTAACTTTTTATGATCTGATCTCCTCACTCAATCTTTTACAGTTGTCTTGCTCATACTTAATATGACAACGTTTTTAAAAGTGAATTTTCCCAATGCATTTGACATGGTTTTTATAGAGACAGTAGATCTTTTGCTCTTCATATTCATATTACTTGCTTTTAATAATATTTAATTAAATTACCTGATGACAGTAATAAGTACAACTGGCTTTTGAAACAAGAACCCTCAACCGTTGCTCAGCGTACAATGCAAGGGCTTGGGCAACATCATAGGGGTGTACAGTGGTAGTGAGTGGCCTACTAGTTGTGGAAGTCAGCATCCCATGGGTACCACAAAGTATGTTTTATAGAGGGCAGTGAGAGGCCCAGTTAATCTTTCCTACTTGAGTAGAGGTTGGTTAAGAGAGAGTTTTTTGCATTATTATCACTGAATTATTATCGCCAAGTATATAGGTTCTTGTAGGTCAATGAACAACTCTTCTGTATTCTTTGATGGTATCAACATACAGAATGGCAGCCTTTCAATAATGTCTTCTGTCTTAAAGCAAATACAGTTTAGAGTTCTTTAAAATCTAGTTTTGCCTTAGGCATTCAGTGAATCTTAATGCAGGCTATAGAAATGTATACATCAATGAACTTTGCTTATTAAAACACTTTTGAGTGCATGGTATCTCACATTATGTAGCTCCTTCAAAGTTATTTTTTTTCCTTTCGTTCTTCCTAAAAGATATATGTATCATAAACAATGGGAAATATCTGCATTCAACAACAATAGTGAAAAAAAAAACCCTCCATGTAATTTAATGTTGGAAATCAATATTGTATGTCCCTGATTGAATTGAGAAGTGGAGATGAAGACTTTTATTGCCCCAGGTGGACTGGGAAATGTTGGTGCCTGCAAACCTGCAGTCAGCCACAGAACATCCAGTCACTACGTGTTTTCATTGCTCCTAATATTCTGCAGCTCGAGGCTACTGCCTGTTCTGCCTAACGATAGGGGCGACCTTGACCTTCCCCAGGGGCCCCTCTGTGCTCGTTCACCCCTTGACATCAGCCTTCAGAGTATATGAAATAGAAATCTTAATGAAAGAAGGGAGGGCTGAGATTTTACTGTGTGCTCATCCAGCTAAAATCCTAGCATTTCTTGATTATATTTGATTTTTAAGTCATTCTGAACTCTATCTGCAACTCTGCTCCCTTTTATCTTTTCTCGGCATCACAACCTTTACTACAAAGCTTATTTCAAGGGAAAACCTGTTAGGATTCACATCACTTACTCCTGTTTCGTGCTAGTCTGTTTGTTTGGGATATCAGCTTACAAGATGTCCTTTGAATGATTGCTTTTAGTGAAATCAAAGTGACTTGAGGACCAAAAACTTTGATAGCTGAATATGTGTTTTATATTACTACCGGGGTGCCTCTTGCAACTTGGTTGGATAAGTGTGAAAATGGAATCATTAGAGATGAAGAGGGCTAAGGCCTGTGTTCTAGGCTGTTTGCAGAATTCTAAATTAGCAGAAGGAAAGGGCTCAGAGGAGCTGGTTACTGAAGTGAGACCTCGGATGCAACCTGGCGTAGATCTGGGACTCAGGAATGCTTGCATATTGGGATGGTGGCTGTTCTTTGGTTGCTGTTGTCAGATACCTCAGGGCTGCAGCAGATAAGAGTGGTTTCTTGTTCTTATAGAGTTTTAAAATTTCTTACTTTGGAGGTAACTCTTGAAGTGGTGGTGTCTCTTTGTAGATTTCCAGGGGTTATTGGAGGAAAGGTAGGAGGCTCCTCCCCTCTACACTGGGCTAGCCCCAGGGGCGCAACCGACTTCCTCATCTGCAAACCCTCTGGAGCAGGAGTTCCAGCTCTAATGGAAGTGACTCATAGTTGGAAAAGGAATTTTCAGCACGATACTATAGAATCATGCACTAATTCTTCTTTCCATTAGGGTGAACAAATGTCTTACAATGACTTACCAAGTATCCACTTGTCATCTATAATAAAAACCTTGAGCACTCATCATGGACAAGGCATGGCACATTATAGCTCACTGCAGCCTCAAACTCCTGGGCTCAACTGATCCTCCTGCCTCAGCCTCCCAAGGAGCTGGGACTACAGGTACATGCCAGCATGCCCGGCTAATTTTTAATTTTTTTTTTTTTTTGTAATAACAGAGTCTGGCTATGTTGCTCAGGCTGGTCTCAAACTCCTGGCCTCAAGCAATCCTCCCACCTTGGCCTTCCAAAGTTTTGGGATTACAGGCTTGAGCCACTGCGGCCAAATTCTCCCAATATCTTTAGTCATTTCATCATCCTTTTTCTATGAAAGAGGGAAATAAGATTTAGAAAGAAAGTTCCCTCGGCTGGTAAGCGGCAAAGGTGGGATTTAAATACAGTTCTGTCTGCCTCCCCTAACTGGTTTCAACTTGGAGAGGCTCTCTCAGAGTCTCATTGTGAAGAATTATTCTGTGTTATTCACCCTGAGTTAGAGAAATGTAAGCACGTAATATCCCCTCTAACCTCACAAATTCCTGGGAAGAAGAGCAAAATGAAAAGATGGATACTTTTAATTATTATGTTATCAACAGATCAGCTTGCATGCTGTTGAATGGATATAAAAGCTCCATCATCATAATATATTTATTCGGGAAAAGGGTGAGAAATAAGTAGCTATTGTCTCCCATGTAGGAAGGAGAATGGAGAATATTCTATGTTAATATGAAATCTCAGCCCTGAGAAGAGAAGTTCTTGTTTGTGAAGAGACTGCCAGCTCGCATGTCATTCCAGATGTCCCTCTCTGGGTGCTAATAGAGAGCCGTGCTTGGTGGAGCTACCGTCCCTGGTGTGGTTGTCCTCTGCTCACCTTGGGTGTGGGCACCACGGCTGGCAGGCGCTGGCTCACCTTCTGCCGCCCGATTTCTGCAGGGCTTGTTCTCTGCAGTAGCTCATGGCCCACATCCAGACAGGCTGGCTACCCCAAGCAATGGCAGTGATTTTCTTTGCAAATGTTAGCCAGGGTGTGTCCTAACCTGAAGAATGATTTTATGCATGACTGCACCACATTGTGATAAATGTATTTAAACACAAAATATCCCAGAGACGGAATTGCCAAGCTCAAAAGCTATCCAGGTGGATTTTTCTGACCCTCTTTTGCATCCACGAACATTTTCTTATGTTCTTGGGAAACAGCTAGAGAGATTTTTATAGCCATTCACATTTCAACCCTGGGACTCAGAAAGTTTCTGTATTGTGCCTTAAAGGGTGAGATGTGTGCCGCTATTAAACTTGAACTGCTCTGGACAGCTGTGCAGATGGAAAAGAACTATCGTGCTTGAAACATTTTCATTTTGCTGTAGACTCTCCTTACGGTGCAGCTGGTCTGAATTCGCTCTAAAAAGATGGTATGCAGCTGTTTCTCGGAGGCAGCACCTGAAGGCAAATACTCATCACCCCAAATACCCATCACCCCGGCACATCCTTCCGTATCTTGGCAAGCCCTTTTGTCTTTAAGTCTGTTATGTATAATCCCAAAAGACTGCTATTTATCTGAATCTTCTTTAGGATCTAATACCTGAGCTCGTGCTCAGAAGTTCCAGGAACACAGCATTCCATTGTAAAAGGTTTTCCGTGTGTCCTCCCCCCCTCTCATTTTCGCAGTTTCCATGGCAACATGTGGCTTTGATGGCACCCCCAGGATTATTACTATCATCACAGTTATTTCGTCTGATGACTATTGTTGCCTATTGTCATCAGCATCGTTTTGACTGCCGGTTAGTCGTATCCTGATCCTAAACACCTGGCCTCTGGGGAATGCTTCCTTGGAACAGTTGAAAAGTAAAAAAAATTAGAATGTAAATCCCAAGAGATTACCAGTGGTGCAATTATCCTACATCAGGTTGATTATTTTTTTCTCTTCCTTTTTTTAAAAAAAATTTCCCACCAAGTCATTGTAATCCCTCCACAGTACACATAGATAAGTTTGTCATGGTGCCAAGATATATGTGGTTGTTGCTACTGCTGTTGTCTTGTTTTTAGAAAAGGAATGTGTGTGTGTGTGTGTGTGTGTGTGTGTGTGTTGGTGGGCAGAGTGGAGGAATTATACATCCAAAGCTTTCTTATATTACTAAAGGAAATTTTCATGAAATGTTGGAAGCTAGTTGTTTAGAGATGGAGTTTTAATAGAATATTAGCTACTGATTTTATCAGACCTGCTGCCAACCCTCTGAGTCTCCTTGAGGCTGATTGGGGAATAGGCTTCCTTTGAAAGAATTGCTTCCACGTAGGTTAGCCTAACGGCCAGTGTCAGCTGGGGCACCCGTACTTTTGAGATGTACTTAAACTTGGCTTGAACACTACATCCCAGGCTGTGAGAGTCCAGAGCCTTCATTCTAATTTCCGCAAGTTCCCGCAACTGTTGGTTTTTTTGTGTGTGTCTTTCTATCTCTGGGCTCCGGTGTTGTTGTGGCTTCTCTTGCTGGGTTTAGTGAAACCCTAAATGCAGAATTTGGCTTCTTCTCCAGTCTCTAGAAGAAACTCTTATGTCAAGCTAGTCTGCCCTTTCATGCGCCCTCCCTCCCTCCCCACTCCTTTCCTTTTCCTTCTCTTTTTTCTTCATCCTTCCTTCTTTTCACCCTCCTTCATTCCCGCCTGCCTTTCGGTTTTGCTAGAGACTGAGGATTTGGTGAGTTGCTGCGAGGAGTCACGATGTAGGGGACAGCCTTTCTTCACCTGCCTACTAGCTCCACCTTTCACTGCCTTTCTTCCCTCTCTTTCTGGCACGTTTAAGCATTTCTGTGTCTCATTTAGGGTGGCCGTCCCTAAAAGGAATCAGTGTTCCACCCGTGGTTTCAGTCTGCACCCAGGTATGTATTTGCAGCACCTGCACGTCAGTTCCACAAACTCTCTCTCGCAGGGGATAAGAACAAAACCCCACGTTAATTTGTGTTTTTGGTGGCACCACAGCTTGTTCCTACTTGCAGCTCAAAGCCCTGAGGCCTCCAGGAACCTGGCAGGTGACATACCTGAGTTAAGGGGATCTGGTGGAAGGGACCATGTGGCGTGGGGGACAGCATGTGTGTCCAGAGACACGGGTCATCAAAAGGGAGTGCCAGCTGCTTAGCTCCAGCCCGTGGCTGCCTGCAAGGTTGGGCGTCCGCTGTGGACTCATCTCTTGATTTTTAAGAATTTAGAGATCTGATGATTTATATAAAAATTTCCCAAAATGTAAATGTTGGCAGCTATTTTTTTTTTTTTCCAAAAAACTGTGCGAGACAACACTGTGTTGGTCCATATGTGTTTGTCTAGGAGAGACGGCCCCAGTCTGAAGCTCTCTGGTTGTCTCTTCTGCCCTGGACGTTGGGTGGGAGGTTTCCTGGATCAGTGCCCCTCTCTCCCTGCCCCTCCATGATGCCGTCCCCGCTCACCCCCAGCCAGGGTGTCCTCTGCTTTAGGAGAAGCTTCAAGGCATCATGGAGGCTGAGGCCTGGTTGGCTCGTTGATTCTCATTCAGCAGCAGCAGAGTTTGAGGCTACATCAGAAGCAAACATCATTCCCAGCCTAGATTTTCAGGCACGTTTCCTCCACGCTCTGGGCCAGGATCTACCCCTTACCACCTCCGTCTTCCAGTTGCTAGGAAAGATTGCCTTCTTCCCCGAAGGTCCACTGCGAAGAGAAAGAATTAAAGTGCTTATTAAGTTTTATTCCCTTTTATCTCTTTCTTGGTGACAGGATAGCTCAACCCAGCGTGTTTTTAGCCTTGAACTTCTGGAAGATCAAGCTAGAGATCTCATTAAGCATAAAATTCATCACAAAATGTCCATTCTTATCACAAACTCCAAAATTTCTGTCCCAGGGGCTCAGGCAGTGCTTTGTCATTTCTGGTGCCTGCCCCTCCCCCACTGCAGCCTGTGATGTGCCCTGGAGGGGGGCAGGGGTGCAGTGCTTTGGGTGTGCCCAGACCCCCGACCTGGAAGCACATTGGTGTGTGAAGTATTTCAGGCTCTCACCAGAGTTTGGGGTTTGAGACTTCTGACCAGAGGCTGAGTAATGACAGGCAATTCCTTGAAACACTGGAATCTTTCCTGGATGGGAAAAGGAAGCTCATGTCACTGTGCCTGGTGTGCTCAGAGTCTCTCCCTGGCCTGTGTGAAGACCACGAATCCCTTCGATGTACAGCATATCCACCTAAATACATTTTCATTCACCAATTCATAAAAATGTATTGAAGATCTGCTGTCTGCCGGGCGTTAGGAAGGCACACACCTGGACCTAGAGCATTGTTGGTGCCCTTAAGGAACTCAAGGTCCAGTGTGGGAATGAACAGGTAACCCGGCAAGTCTGTGCAGATTGACGTGGACAGCGGTGGGGGGAAGCAGCCCTGGGAGGAGAAGCTCAAGGAGTCTGCTTGGCCGAAGGGGGCAAAGCGGCCGCCCAGGTAGAGGGCACAGTGGCCTGCCCCTGGGTGTGGAGGTGGACAGGACCTGCGAGTCCAGGAAATGCAGCTTATGATCAGGGACCGATGAGGGGCTCTCACCAGGAGAGCCTGGCTGGAGGGGAACCGGCAGGGTGAGCCCCTGCAGGCTGCCACGTCCCCTCATCCTAGGGCAGTCACGCTCGTTGTAGGAGTGCTGGGTGAAACTATTTTTCCCATTAAACATATATTTCTTTGTCTTTTTATTTTAGTGCTAATGCATGTAGTTGAGTTAGTGAAAATTAAGTGAAAGAATGATGCAACACCAGTGGAGAGATCTTTTTCAGATACCTACAGAACACTTACAATGTGCACTTCGGGTGCTCTCTGAGGACTCAGTTATGAGCTGCTGCCCCGTTAGCTGTCAAAGAGGACACATGAGAGAAGCACCCGTGGGTACTGGAAGCCTTATAATGTAGGGGTGGATAGCGTGGACTCGAATGTGACAGACATCTGGATTTGGACCTAAGCTCTCTCCCTTAATAGTTCTTGATGTTGGGCAAGTTAATCTCTGTCCCGCTTTCATTCTCACTCTTGTTTTCAGGATTTCAACAGTGGGAATTATGGCGTTTGGAATGGTGTCATTTGGTATTATGCTCAGTTCTTGCTTTGCTCACCCTCGTGACCCAGTGTTTAGCATAGTATTTGTCACATAGGGGGTATGCCATCAACATTTTGGAGGGAATAGATCACTAAATACCTCTTTGTCAGGTTGACTGAGGGCTGCGTTGTATAAATGCATCTAAGCTATCTGGCATGTGCCTGGTATATGGTAAGCATTCAATAAACGTTGATCTATCATGATTATTCTTACTCTATTTGGTTTAATGTACTCTCCTGTAGTGTACCGAGTAATGAATAATTTGTGTGTCGTTAGCTAAGTTCCAATAGTTCTGTTAGCTAAGTTTTAATAGTGAAAATGCTTCTATTAAGTTCAATATTATACCCCTGGCTTCAACTGAGTGTTGATTTAAGAAATGGCGACCTTCTAGGTCGTGTGCGGAGCCACTGATGAAGATTGTGCCCACAGTAGAGGTTTGAAAATAGACTGCCGGTGCCTAGGTTATGGCGGCTTCTTTGTAGCTGTAACCATGGGCAACTTACCTATCTGTGCCTTTAGTTTCTAACCTGTCGATCAGGGCTAACATCTACCTTTCCGTGCTATCATGGGGATTAAATTATTGTTAAATACAAAAGGCTTAGGAGAGTGCCTGGCACATAATAGGTATTCAATATATGTTAGCTATTATTTTACCAGGACTCATAGGATAAATTATTTCTGGAACTTAGTACAAAAAATAAAATAGTAACTCTCAGAGAACTGGTATTTTCCCCTTTCCTTCATGGCACTACATTTAATATAGGCCACTACATTTCTTATTTTGACTTCCTATCAGAAATGTTAGAGCCTATTACAACCATAGATGTGTCAAATAAGGAAAAAAAATCAGAAATTTTAGAGCTAAATTTGATGCTTAAGTGCAGCAAATATCCCATCTATAACTCTATATGTACAGTCATGATTCTGTCTATATCCTTTGTTATTTCTTATCTTTGTCCCCCGAACCTGGGTATCTTTTTTAAATTTGATATCCACCTCAAATCCTTCCGGGAAGCAGGTAGGGATATACATAATGAATTCGTGAATTTCATAACAATAGGTTAGAAGGAAAACACATTTCAGGTGATACTTTAGGTAAATTTTATGTGATCCAAAAATTTCCCTATAATCCTGTAGAGAATGCGTCACTCCTTTTTGAATCAGTAAAACAAAATTCAGTATTACTGTGACAATAATTTAGTGCAGAAATTCTAATATGTTCCAAATGCTAACTAGAAATTGCAAAATTATTGCTGGAAGTATTTGAAAAGTCCAAACTATTTTCTAGTATTCATATCATAGAATCATAAAATTTTAGAATAGGATATAATTTGTTTACTTTTGGTGTTTACTTGGCTTGAACAATAAAAAGAGTCCCGACAAACTTAATTTTGTGTTAATCAAGTTTCAATTTCTTCTTAGAAATGAGACAAAGCTATTGTATTTTCATAGAATTACGGTGTTGGACCATCTCCCCAGTTGGGTATTTTATTTGACTCCCTATCCAGGGCAACATCTAAACCACTTGAAATAGAAGGATATTGAGCCCATGTTAAAATTTTTTCAAAAAGGTATTTTAAAGACCTTCATTGACAACTTGCCTCAGGACCTAGTGTTTCTGTTCTTTTTGTTTAATCTATGTCTGCAAATGAAAGCTAAAACTCATACCTCTATTGGGTAGAGAGAAGAGGAATGATTGACCATTTGTTGTGTAACAGCTCATTGCAGAAAACCGGTAATGACCAACTCATTCATTTAGTAATCAATCAATCAATCAATCAATATTTATAGATTGCTGTCTAGGTGCTATGCACGTACCGAGTTGTAGAGGTGCTCTGACCTCATCCTTGCTGAATTTTACAAACTAGTGGGTGGAGACAAACAAGTAATCAAGTTAAAGAAGAATTTTGAAAATGAATTTTTCTCTGCCTTTGTTTTGACTAAGACATTGATATAATAGACATGAGAAATCAAAGTCAGTGTGAAATAAGTTCTCTCTGACATAGAATTTATAAAGCAATATGCTATGACTAGTTCCTTAACTTTTGAACTCCTCATCTAGACGAAAGCTATACAGGTCTGCAGAGTAGAAAGAAGGATTTTAGGAGGATTTCCTTGGAGGAAATGATGTTAGCAGCCCCCAGGAAGGGAATATGACATTCTTCACCTCAAGCCTTTGCTAGAATCGCTCGGGTAACTTGCTGTGTGCTTTAGGAATGGGGGGGTCACCTTGTACTGGGGTTTAACTGTTTCTGGGAAAATCTAGAAGGTGACAAAAAGGGTGATGAGCCACTGTGACACAGCATAGCAATCAGCCTAGAGTTTGTAAGAATGGAGAATGTGTGAGCGTTTTTCATGGAAGGAAGGGCCAAGCTGGAACCATCTTAATTCCTGCTGTGAACCACGGGAATAGGGCTGATGGTGGGCCTGGGAGATCGATGCAACCCCTTTGGCTCATCTTGGGAATTGCGGGTAGGTAAGGAGGATCCCTAAGGATGAGAATTCAAAAAAACTAAAAACAAAAGCCAAAAAACCAGCCTATGAGGGAGAGAGTTCAGTTTTAATAATTGGTTAGACCCAGATAGCTCAAAGCCACCTAAGCACTATTTTTGTTTGTTAAATCTGTCAACTCCATTTGCTCCCTTTCCTCCCCACCCACAGCTGAATGAGCTGCAGCCCAGAGTGAAAGATGGAGAGTGGGGACAGATAGAGCAGGGGCTGGTCACACGCCATCCCTGGCAGTCAGGCACTGCCAACCGCAGGCCTTTGCAAGATGGAGAGAATTCTTAACCTTGAAGAAAGATTGAGGAGTTGTTGAATATTTTGGGCACAACACATTCTAGTTAGTGAATCTCTTTTTGTGAATTAATGTGATCACAGGACTGTCTTTTTCATGTGAGTAAGCAGAAAATCACAGGGATGTTCCAACTTTCCTTAGAGGGACAGGGAAAGATTATGTTTACTGAATAAGTGTTTACAGGGGGAGAAATAGGCAAAAATAAATTTGTGTTGTGGTCCCATCCACCCCCACATCCACAACACAGGGTGTTCACAGGGGCATATTGCAGAGGCACCTACCCCAGGTTCAAGGGGGCTCTAAAGAGCAGAAGAGATTGGAAGAGTTCTGTGCAAAGTCAACAGATGAAAACTTTCACTCCCTCCCAGGATCTCCATAAAACAACTCTAAAGTGATTTTTAAAAAAGTCTTACACCCTGAAGGAGGAGAAGAACAGAAGAGGAGGCAATGACTACAAAGTTTTGTAACCTGGAAAGCAGATGAATGAGTGGCGAAGGACCAGAGAGAATTAAAGTCTAAACTAGAGTAGGGAAAGGTGAAGTCCAACTCACTCTACTCCTCAGAATGGACAGCTCAGAAATAGTACCACAGGGCACTTCCGGAAGCGGGTTAGTTAGAAGGACTAAAATGAGAAGATGGATTGAAAGTTAGCTTTTGAAATAGATTCCCACATCACCTTGCCAGCTTCATATAGTCAGGCAACAAAGCCTCCCAACCCTGGTGGAAGAAGGAGGATTTGTTTTCTTCTGGACTCGGTTGAAGATGGAGATACCATGCTGAGAACAGGGGATTAAGTGCACGTACACAACACTGCGTGGTGAAACCATCCCTGGCCACCTTCCCACATTCAGCTTCCAGATGTCCAGCAGCCAGGCCTTCATGTACGATGCAGGGGAAAGAAGAGTTTTTTTCTGGGGAATCTGAGCAGCCCAAGAACAAAGACCTGAAGATAGTGACATCAAGGCCAGATCACCCTTGTAAAGTTCACAGTTCATGAGTCCTCCCAACACTTGTGTTTCGAGGGTTTGTTCCTCCCACTTAAATGTAAGCAGACGGCCAAGGATAACCAGGCATCTGAGTAAAGCATCTAATAGAGTATCCTGTACTCCTCCTGGGCCCAATATCTGATAATAGAAGCTTTAAATCAGACCTCTCAGGTCTCTTTAAATATATTGTTCTTTATTTTCCCTCCTGATTTGAAAGTGATACCTATGCCTTGTGGGAAACACAGAAGATACAACATGCATATCGACCCCAATCCTACAGTCCTCTTGGATTTTGTTGCTCTCTTTCTGTATGTCCTCGACGTGGTGATTACGACTCACTTGCCATCCCCAGAGAGGAGCCAGCCTTCTCTGTCTCAGTCAGGGTAGATTTTATTCCATTTCTTAGCCCAGATCACAGAATGATTCAGGACTAGAGCAGAGTTTTTTTCCCAAAATGCCAATGGAAGAAATTAAGCAAGCTTGTACTTCCCTCTTTGCTTTTGTGCACTTAAGCCCATCATCCCGGGGTTGCTAAAAATTTTTTTGAAACTATCAAGAGTGCAGGCTATTAAGCAGTTTTTCAACATCAAACAATTCAATAGTTAGAATGTATTACCCTTCACGTCTCTCAATGTTTCAAGAAAACATTTTCCACGCATGTTAACTTGTTATCTCAAATGGTTTTAAAAAATGAGCCTTATGTGTACTATTTGTAAGTATGTGACAAAGTTCTTTTAAAACTGCTTGAATTATAGGAAAAAAAAAATGACATGCCTCTTGGAGAACAAAATGGGCCATAATAATGTGAGGGAGAACATATAAGAATGGATGTAATGGTTAGAATTAAATGACGTCTGACAATTACTTTCAATTTGAACTTGAGGTGAGGAAAATCAGAATTACAATACTCTTGTGATTAAACTTTGATGAGATGAAAATGTCATCATTGTTTGATGAGAATTTTTTATTAGAGTTCAAAGAATATGAATGATTTAACCGCAACGTACCAACACCACAGGGCTGAATAATCTATATCAGTATTTCTCTACTCTTCCTTACTTCAGGTCGCTGGAGAAATCCCAGCTGCTCTCATTCCTCAGTTCTGTGACTGTTTTCATAATATCGACTTTTGGAACAACAAGATAAAACTCAAGTCCTTTGTGATAAGTTTTGACATTGAAATCTTGGAGTAACTTAATACGGTGAATTTTTTTTTTTCCAGGAGCCATGTGCTGAGATTTAGACTCATATGTTTATTTTTAAAGAAAGAAATTTCAGAGACTAGATTTCTTGAGAGAAATGGGGAGATCCTGCTTGTATTCTGCAGTCATTGCTGGAAATTGAGATACACTGAGTCCTTTCATTCTACTGGAAGAATCTGTGTCCCTTTAAACTGACATTTTGACAATGAAACAATGAAACTTGAGGTAAGGGCTTAAATTTGCTAAAGACAACACAGGTCAGTTCTCTTTGGGACACTAATTACATTATAGGGTGACAAGTATATACTCACTTAGCACAGAGACTTTTCTCTGTGCAGGGGCAACTGCTATCTTAGTACTTCCTGCACTGAGTGAGGGCAGCAGAGCTGTGAGCCCCCTCCACTTGCTGTGCTGTTCCTGACGGATTAGTGCCTCTTCTCCCTCCCTCTTCTCTTTTCCTTTCTTTCCTCTCTGGGGCCCAAAATTTAAACAAATAGTTTAACAATAGTCACTGTTAGTACATTTCTACATTTTTAAAGATTTTTTTTTTTCCTTCTGAGAATCTGGAGTCAAAATATTTGGGGACTTAGGCTACAATCCTGTACAAGTTTGAAAACAGGGTGGTAATACGTGTGCTTGGTCCTCTTTTATAAATGCAAATCTTTCTCCTCTTATTGAAGGAGAATGTACTGGCAATGATCATTGAATCCAATTATTTCTCAAAGCTGTTGCCAGTGTGACAACATTACAATTTGGTCCACTCAAAAAATATTTTGTTTTATTTTTTTTAAAAAATAGTCTTTCAACTCTATAGGTTGACCTAGGGAGTGTGATCATATACTAGCTCACATTATTGCCAAATGCCACTTTACTGATTCCCTTATTACAATTTTATTTTACTTAAGTAAAATAAAATAAAATAAAATAAAATAAATACTTAATAAATAAGTTTAATTTATTAAACTTTTCTATAGATCGTTGAATAAAATAGGTACTTAAGCTTATATGGATTGGGTGATTAGTAGGTAAATAAGGATTAAAATACATATTGACAATTAAAATTGAGATGAGGGCAGGAGTCTCAATGAAGAGCATAGAGAAATTGTCAAATTAGGTAAGTTAAAGACCAACTAGGAAATCTGAGCTATTAATAAACAGTGGAAGGTACATTGTATAAGAGGTTTCTTTCATCCCCTTGCTCCCTAATGAAAGAGTTTAACTGGCCATTCAAAGTCCCTTTCAAAAATACTTTGTAGGTTTAGCTGATTTATCTTGGTGGTATTTGCACTTGGGTATTTAAATCTTCCTTCAGAGGTGGTCAAAATGATAATCAGAGGTTAAGTCGGGAACAACTGAGAGATTCCAATGCACCACAATCTCTCTTGGATATGAAAAAGTCAAAGGCTTGGAAAAAGCAGATAATGAACGTTGGAACAACTGGAACCCTAAAGCACAGGTAAGAGACAGCCCAGGGCAGTGGCTAAGAGGAGAGATCTATGGACAGACAGCCTGGGTTCGAATCCCACTTCTAACACTTAGTAGCTGTGTGACTTTGAACAAGTTACTGACCCTCCTTAGACTTCAGTTTCCTTACCTGTAAAATGGAGATAATAGCAGTACCCACCTCACAAGGTTCTTCCAAGGAAAAACTTGAGTAAAGCATATGTCTGGTGCAGAGTAAATGCTCGACAATGGAAAGCTTGTTATTATTATTATCGAAGTGTGGAAGACCTTATTAATAATTTTGCAATTAATCCTCAACTATCTTTTCTGGACTAAATGAAAAATATCTTAAATAGTGGGCTTTATAATATTTTCCTAAGGAAAATTCAACTATTAATAAAAATTTTCTAAATTAATTAGTTGGCATCTGCATTCTGGTTTTTGCTTTACCACTAAGTGTAACTGTGGCTAATTTACTTAATCTCCTTGACACTTGGTTTCTCCATCTTTGGAAATGGGAATGATGGTAGTGCTTACCCCACAATGAGCCTTGAAGAGGAAATGATTGAGAATAATATTTATAAATTCGAAGTCCTCATATATGTGCTCATAATGGACAATGATTCGGATCCATTCATTTCTGCAGTTCCTTTCTAACCCTTGGTTAGCGCTTTCATAAATCGACAGATCTTCTATGAAAAGTGGTCCTTGACAGGGAGGAGGGAATACAGGCTGTGATTTCCATTTGCTACAGATTAACTTCATACCTCCAGATTGGAGTATTTCTTCCATCCTTCCATCCTTCTATCCATTCATCTTGCATTTATCCAGCACCAGCCATGTGCTATCACTGCGGTAGGCAAAAAGGTTAGAAACATCAATGCTTTGGTTTCTCAGATATTTCTGAACATATGAAGACAGAAGAAGTCAATTCAGCTTTTTAGGGTCCTCAATGTCTTCTTAAACCCAAAGATTGAAGAAGTGGAAAAATAAAAATATAGTAAGAATTATTTAATAATTCAGGTGATGTTGTTTTAGACATTTTCCTAGCAGGATAATTATCCAAAAGCAGGCTGACATTTATAGATCTAGCTTTCCATGCTTGTTAAAATACTTTTTTTTTCTCCCTGAAATACTCATTGAGCTAAATTTCATCTAACATCTGGCCATTGTATAAATATAGCAATGAAAACATGTCTTGTTGCCTACACATTAGGTATAAATTTTAGAAATCCAGTTAGTGTTTTATTCTTTTTGTGCATTTTCCTTTTTCTTTAGTGTTTGAGTTAATTTCAGGCTCCTACCCAGAACTATAAGAATTCAAATATTTAGCACATATCCATGCAGCAAAAACCAACTAGATTGAAGAATAGTGCTTTGTGGCATTTCCTAATGATTGTAAGATATTCATTAATTTCTTTTTTTTATCCATGCAACAAGCAATTATTGAGTGAAATGCCAAGCCTAGTCTAATGCGGAGGGGTGGAGGTAGGGGTGGGGGAAGACAGAATAAATAAGACACAGTCTTAACCTTTAAGGAGTTTAGAATCTAGTGGGGAAGACAGATACTTACACGAATGATTTCACTATGATGTGACAAAAGCTATATGGGAGGTACACATCCACCTGGCTCCTAAGACATCACTCACCATTCATCTGATGGATTGCACACTACATAAATGATTGTCTTCAATCTTCCACTGAGGGTTTATAACCTCTCAAAATTGAGAAGCCCCTCAAATCAAGATCCCAGGGGGTAAACCAGTACTCACTGAGTCTACATTATCCATCTGGGTAGGCAGAATCTGCCAAATGCCCTGAGGATGGATCATCTATTTAGCAATACCAGTCACAGTTGTTTGAATCTTCACTTTTAGACTCACTGTAATGATAGCTGATATCCAGTGGTCTATTTTGCGTAGATGTGGACATTTTGAATTAAGTCTGTGAAAACACAATTTTCACTGTCTATATTAGGCCCTCCCACAGTGTATACTCTGTAGGCTTTCACAAAATGCATTTGATTTCATGGGTCCACCACCGTATCACTTGATGTAGATTATACTCAAATATTTAAACCTCCTGATCATTCTAAAGGATGCTCATAAAATCTAACTTGCAAAAACTATGAATGAATTTTTGAACATCATCAAACACAATGTTTACCTTTTAAAACATTCAAAAGTTTATTTTCACAAGGTTAGTAGTATGAGATGCAACATAATTCATGGGAATCAACCACAATGCTAATACTTTAATAGAGTATTTCAAATATTAGACATTACAGTTTAAATCTCTTTAACATTAAGCTCTAATGTTGGAATAACATTTTGGTTAATAAATAACTGTGAATATAACCATATGTTCAGTTTATTCTCCCCAGTTTATCCTGAATTACAATTTTAATTGTGATTTGGGTCATAAAAGTGATAAATAATTATTTATATGTTTTAATAAATTGCATGTTTATTAATTAATCCTGAAGAAAATCTAGAAATACATTCCAATGGGTTATATAAATTAAATGTATTTTTTAGTTCTTTGATTTTTAGCATTACTGGGTAACACTCTAACTGCTCTTACATTTAGTGTTCATTGCATATATTGTATAATATTTTTTTGATATGTATTTTCACAGACTATAATGATTTGTAAAAGTGAGTGGCCAGAGTTTTTGATCCCTGAATTAAATGTCTTTTATTTATTTCAGAGAATTATGGGTTCCAAAATTGCTGCTGTTTCAGGGCAATCTGTATAGTACTAACACACAAATGAGAAGTCACAAAATTTGTGGTAAAGAAAATGAGGTTTGTTACATTCCATTTTCCAGATAGCAACTACATCTTCCTAATAATTTTCATGCCATGAACACATTCGGAAAGACAGAATGACTTTCAGGTATAAAATGCTCTGAATTTGCGTATTCTCTAGTGCTTATTATGGGAATTTTTATTGGCTTTTATATTGTTTGATAAGGTTGTCTATTCAGCTCAGACTGTCATCTTCACTGGTGACAAAGGCAATTTCTCTGTCAAATGTTCACAACATGTGGGGATGGCGTCAACATGCTGCAACAAAGGGCCTTGCCAGGGCTCATTTTAACATTTGAATTTCCTACTCTATTTTGAAATTTTCCTGCCATTATCGAGTTTAAACCAATACATATGCCGTCTGGTTTCATGGCCTGGGAAGAACATTCTGTGCTATTTGGAATCAGATCTCTACTAAATCAGGTAGCTCAATTCATCACATATATTTTCCAAATATTTCTAATCTCCAGGTAAAATCTTCAACACTAAGCAGCAGCCGCTCTAGCTAGCACCTCTGAGCTGCATCAGGAAAAGGCTCGGATGATAGAAAGAAAGTATAGGAATCTATGAAAAGATTCAAACAGCAGAAACAAACTGTAGGAATCTTAAATTTAAGCAAGTATTTAGGCCCAGAAATATGTCCTTCTCGTGTAAAAGGTTAGGATTCTTTGAAGAAATTGTCATCTTCAACAATGGAAACATATATCCAAATTCTGGGCCCCAATTTTTAAGAAAGCCAGAAAACTTAAAATATGACTCTTTGTCTTTTGTACTCTTTTGACAAGCTGTGTACATTTTCAGTGCAGGTACCACCTTACAATTTTGGGATGGTGGCTGTACTCTTCCTTAGGGAAGAGATAGTTGGCATTGTTTCATGGCTGGGTATAATTCATTTATGTCTTCCCCGTTTTTCCTCTCTGATCTCTTCTGTGTGTATCTGTCAGCAGCAGTCTCCTGGGAGCAGCACCATGCACTTCATTAATAAGAAGGGATTAAAGGAAAAAGCCCCAGTCTCCTAATACACTTGGATAATTTGGTGCCATCCACAAGGCAATAGACCCCTGCTGCATAGATGTCATTAGAAAGGTACAATTTCATTACTTTTTACTGGCAGAGCCTTGAGTGAAATACAAAATATGTTGTCTCATATGCAGGGAAAAAAAGTGCTAAAGCTTTCATTCACTTCATGCCCCTAAAAATAGTAGAATGCAAAAATATATTTTACGGTTTGCACATTTAGGTGGCCTTCCTTTAGTTGTCCTTGAAATCATGCTTTTATTCAATATTGAGCAAAATAAAGATTGAAAGAAAATTATTTATATTCTTAAATTCCAAATGAGAGCTATATATTTTTTATTAATTAACACACTTGTTTTGAATACCTACTATATGCCAGGCACTCTCTAGCTACTAGAAATCAAATTACAAAAACATCATTCACTTTTTTTAAACCTAACTTATTGAATGCTATAATTGGAAGCGAGTGTAAAAGTGAGTGTATATGAAGTAAACCACATGGCAGAATAAAACTGATTATAAGCCAGGATATTGTAAGTGCATTCAGGAAATCTGTTTAACACTTCCTTGTTAACCGAACTTAGTTTTGAACTGACATGTTTGCCAATGGTTGACATTACCTTTTGAATTGAATCAACTCTGATTTTAAGCCTTTAGTGGTATCTTGTGCAAGCCTTTGCAATGACAGGCACAAACTGTGCTTGGGAGATTTGCACCCTACTTTCTATAGGTTCTGTCCCAGCCAGGAAGGCACCACGTGTCACTGGTGTAGCGTGTAGTATGGCCGTGCCCCCTGAGAAAGGGGCCTGGAATTTAGGCACCTGCTGTACAATATGCCAGTGGCACTTCCAGGCATAACACTGGTGTGATGACGCTCTGGGAATCTCACACATGACTCTTTCCTAGCACCGAAGAGAATCAGGTTTAATAGTGGTCCATTATCTCACTGCCACAGACACACAACTGCCATTAACACTAAAAGTGACACACAGTTGGAACCGTGCTTCAGAGAGGAAAGCCCTTGATCATCAGCTATTCACAAGCCACTCCGTGCAGTGATAGGGTTTTGCTTTACTTCTACTAGCTTTTGTTCAGTGAAATTGACATTTGCAGCTCTTTGTCTAAGATAAAGCCTAGACTAGACAGTTAAGATGACAGAAACTGGGGTTTTTAGAGAACATTCTACTGACAAAAGGCAAAGTAGGACAGAAAAAACAAATTATTTTGGCAAATAAATGAATCAGTAACAAAAATACTTTAAAAACCTTGTTGGGTTACGTACAATACGTCTACAAATGAAAGATTGGTCATTAGTCAGCTTTGAATACGAGTGTTCTGATATCCTCACCTTTTAATTCTGCAACCATGTCATACTTTGCTTGTTATGCATTTTAATTCACTCAAATAGCATTATACTTGCAGTGAAGATTATCAACAAATGTCATGAGAAGTGAGAGCACAGCAGAGATTAGGACAGGGCAGGACCAGTTTACACTTCTAGAGTGAACAGAGTTTATTAATCAACAAAAAAAACCCAGTTAAATTAAATTCTTGTTATCAAAAATATGTCTCAACTAATGTTTAAATATAGACAACCAAAGTTACAAGCAAACAAAACCCCCAGTTTTTCTAATAAATTAAAAAAGGAATAAGCAAAGTGGTTAAGGGGTTAAAAGCTTAGATTGTTAACCTTGTGTGGTGCATTTGAGGATGTGCACTGAAAACAGATTGACCATTTGATACCAGAATACAGATTTCCTTTTTCTTTGTGATTTTTGTTTGATGGTACTTTTCCCCCAGCCCCATAAGATTTTATAAGTCTGCTTGTCCTGAATCTCAATAGGTGTCCCTTATGATTTGGATATTTTATTAGGTAAAACTAATAAATATACAGGCTTCTGAATATTGTTTTCAAATTTCTGGGCTTTACTCCCACATTACCTTGGGCACTGAGGAGGAGGAAAGAATATTATGAATCGGAGTTGGGGTTGAAACTTGGGTATTTGCAACATAAATGGAAATAATTGATTAGCAATGACCCTTGTTAATATTCTTTTGCAGAGGTAGTTTATAAATAAGGGATTGTCCATACGAGAACTTGTTATATTTCCTCTCTTGAATGTTCATGACTCTGGGACATACTGTATCTTGCCATTGTTAAACTCGATTTAATGGAATGAATATTCAAATGAGGATTGACAATACCAATTTCCTGATAGAGGAGGAATAAACTGATAGGCGTGTCTATAAATTCTGTCAGGCAAGACTTAACCAAATCTTGAAACACATTTTAAATTGGTTATTAATGAAAGGCAACTAGATACATTACTTCGGAAATACTTTAAAAAGATTTCTTTTCTTTAAATTTGAAATTCACAATAGGCTTTTTCCTTTCCTCCTTGGTAAATAACGAAATAGTTACTGTTTAGACTGAGTAATACGACATGAAATAACAAACCTGCACATGTCTAATTTATAATAAATCTGTTTCCTTAATGGGTGGAAGGAAATCTGAGGACAGTTCTAAGGGGTCTCGTCTGCTTTCAGTGCTGTCTTCTAGTCATACCGAAGACAACACCTCTCCCGACGGGTCTTTCCCCTTCTTCTCCTCTGCCCGGTCAATGTCAATTACATGCACCACTCCAGGTTTTAGAATCAAGTCTTCCGTCTCTACCTGGCTCCTGTTGTCCTCCACCTCCATGTAGCTCCCTTTTGTTTGCTGGGAAGCTTTGCCGAAGGCTTCTTTGAAACGACGTTTGAGTTCCACATCTGGACAGAAGACATACTCGTAGAGGCCACCAGCGAGGACAGCTCCTATGATTGGTCCAACCCAATATATCTGAAGGAGAGACAGAAGAGGACAAGTGTAAGCAGAGAAAAGCTGTTCCATTGAACAAGTCTATGAATATAGAATTCATCTGGGTTAAATGAAGTGAGCAATTGTGTCATGCATAAAAAACGAAGGGAATTGGAAAAGAAATAAGAAAATACACCAAATCTACATCAGAGGTCCATAAATTATTAAAATAACATTTGAACAGAAAATAAGAAAGAACTCTTTCTTCTCCTTCCCTGCTTTCATTAATTATGTTCTTTCCATTTTCTGATAATCCCTAATGTAAAGATAGCTCTTCTTTGGTGGTACTGCAAATTAAGCAGAAACTAGAAATTCTTCAACTAAAATAGAAAAAAAATTATGGAGAGTACTTGTCTTATTTTCTCAATATTGCCATCTTACATTGATTTTCTGCATAATCACGATTATAGTGCAGATTTTATCCTTTGGGGCTTTAGTTATTCAGGACAGCATGATAAATGGAATCCCAGCTCTATCACTTAGCAAGTTTGTTACCTAACATCCAAAGTCTTAATTTCCTCATCTCAAAGTGCAGATCATAATAACACATACCTCATGGGGTATAAGGATTCAATGAAATAATTCTTGTAAAGTACTTAATAATTCCTAGCTCATAGCAACCTGCTCCATTCCAGGCTTCTTAGACAATTTAAAGATGTAGGTGACTAGAAAGGCCATAAATTATTATCTCCCTTATGTTATATGCTTTTCTTCTCTAAAATTTGGTGATTTGATTGAATTGAAAACCTTCTGGTTTGTTTATTGCTCTTGTTGCAGAGAGCTGTCATCTACATGGTTCTTATAATGGTGGCTTGGTGAGAAAATCTGTACCGAGTTTACGGATGAAGGCTGGTTGAGGAGTAGCAATTCCATAGGGTTTCAATAAATGGAAGTTCTTATTATATCACTTATGTACCTAGAATAAACTAAGTGTTGAGTTGGAATGAACTGCCATATTTGCTTTAGGGCATGTGGATGCTATAGAATATTAAACATTCCTTTAGTAGACTCACTTGGGCAACAGAAACCCTGTTTATTGAGCACTGTCTCTGAGCTGGCTGCACTTAGAACTTTTCTTGTATTATCTCATTTAATTCTAACAATAACCTATGAGATATTATTATTCTTCCCATTTTAAGAACAAGAAAACTGACACTCTGAGAGGGTAAGAAGCTTGCTTAAGATTTCATGCTCAGCAAGTGGTTGAACTGGGTTTCAGGTCTCTCTGACTTCAGACCTCTCTTTTGAACCACTGTACTGTTTTCCACTACACTATACTTCTCTCATTTGAACAAAATATGATGAATGCTTCTTGCTTTAAACACCCTCTGGAAATTAATCTCACTTAACATCCTCATTGTAAAATCTAAGGAAAATTCAAACTTTAAGCTGATGCTGAACACATGTCCTTTACAGGGAAACTGTTGGCAGAGTGGCTGAAAGGACCAAGTTCCTTATCTTGAACATTAAAGAAATCATATGAGAGTTTATCTTCTCTATGCCCTTTCAAAGGAGAAACACAAGCCCTCCTCTAAATGTCTTTGCTCTTTGTTCCTCTGGTAAGATCTCATTAGATATGTACTAGTCCACAGGCTACAAATGCCACAAGGGAGAATAGAAACAGCTAAATAATTACTACTGTTCCCCAAAACACCTATAAAGAAGACATTTAGCTGCGTGTTCTCAAAAATAAACAAATCTTGGTGTCAAGTTGCTCTTTCAGAGCAAAGTCATATTACTTTAAAAGAAATGATATTAATATGTTTGAGATGTTGGATGTGCTAATTACCCTGCTCTGATCACTGTACATTATTTGTATCACAGCGTCACTATGTACCCCATAAATATGTACAATTATCATGTGTCAATTAAAAAAACCTAAAAAATAAAAAAATAAAATGTAACTTTTAAAATTTATAAAGGTAAAGAATTTTTATTGCTAAAAATCTAGAAAATATTTAAAAATATAAAGAAAACTAAAATAATATCATTACACTGTACAAAAAAACCCCACAATATTTTGATGTTATTTCTAGTCTATCTATGTATGTACAAATATACTTTAAATTAGTTCTAAATCTCACACAACTATTGGTACAAAAGAGATATTCATTTTTAGTAGGATTAAGATTAGTATAAAATCACAACAAGGGAAAGCCTTTGATTTAATCAAGAAGCTAAGAATTTTCTCACTGTTTAAATTTTAGGTAGTTTATAGTAACTGACAAGAAATTAATAAAACATATTTTTTATCCACATTTTCAAGCCCTCATAAATTAAATTAAAAGTTGTTAATTACAAAATATTTTTAATTTACTAAGTTAAACTAAAAGTTACACTTTCATTATAAAAATCTATATATATGCCCATTAAAATTTCCATTTTTTTAATGTGGCCAATCTTTTGAGACATAAATGGAAATATCAGTGGCAAAATGACCAATCTCATGGATGGCCTTGTTGGCTAAGTCTTTGCATGGCTGTGTCCAAAATCTTGCTTTTGAATACTGATTCTCATTCTGTTATTTAATGGTACAGAGAAATGAATGCATATAGCAGCACTGCAATTTCTTCTCATTTGCGATGTACACCACAGTTGAGTGGTGGTGACTAAGTCAATAACCACCATATGCATAAGATTAAAACACAGGTGACACATTCTGTTATATTCATGAATTCAAAAAGTTGTAAAATAACATTCACAAAGTATAAATGACAATAAAATTAGCCTCATTTGAAGATGGCATCTATGTGTCTCATATATTTATTGGTTACTGTAACTTAGTCTGTTAGTGGCCTTCACAACTGCTGCATTTACTTATTTAAAGGATTTAAATTCCTTTGTTGTAAGAAACAATTGAAACAAAAATAATTGTAATATTTAAAAATAGATATAGCACTATTCTCTGGAAGCATTGACACCACATTAATAAGTAGATTAGGCTTGGGACTGAAAAGTGTGCCTTTTCTGAGAGTCATTTATTCTTCCAGCTACGGTCATGATGATGCTAGCGTAAACAGTTGCACTATTTATTCTCCACCATCTGCAGTTCAAATACTTCCAATTCACGTACTATTAATTGAGTTTATGCTTTTGTAAACAAGAAAGGTAAATATTTTTGCTGTGGGGAATGCTTTTAAGTATTTCTTTCTTTCTTCTCCTTCTTTTTTTTTTGCAAGTTTATTTTCTGTTATTGCTAGGAAGGCTTTACTTTCAATTATTTAAACAACATATTCACTACACTATCCTGATTTTAATTTGTTCCACATAGACAACCTCCATGTACGATGTGTTCTGCTGCATTCTGTCAGATACAGCACTCAGAACAACACTTAGGAAAAAAAAATCCTGTTACTAAAGGCCCAGAACAGATATAAGATGAGATGTTTTATAGCAGATCTGTGCTAGTCTTTCTCTAGTCTTTATGAAAGGTGTATTAAAGTGAGGGTCGAGGTTGGAGGAATGTAAGAGAAACTAGTGGGCAAAATAATGAAAAAAAAGAGCCCCATAGGTAATTTTCCTCAACTGCAAGAAGATAGAAACTATCAACATGAGTGTTACCCAGTGGTTTTCCCAATTTCCCATGATAACTGCAGGTCCAAAGGATCGGGCGGGATTCATGCTGGCACCAGTATAATTGATCTATAGGAAAAAAGAAAACAACTTCAGACATTGCTGAAACAGGACTACTATCAGGTGTCATTCACTGCAATTTGCCATCATTCATCAGGTCACTTAGAGGAACCTCAAGACGTTAGTTAGCAACTCTATCAACATTCCCTTCATGTAGTTGGCAATATGATCACCTCAAATGGACAGACATGGCTGGATACTAAGGAGCTACTGCTGTAAAACACAACATCTTCAGGCCAGCCAGGGTGAGGGTAAATGAGATAGATCAATTATTTAAATGGACTTGGAAACTTACTGCAAATAAATGTCCAATTGCAACAGAAAATCCAATTGCTAAAGCTATTGAACCAGTGACATCAGTCCGTTTGGAATCACAGCTGGCAAAAATAGTAAACACTAGCTGAAATGTGATTATCAACTCCACCAGGAGACCGTGACCAGCGGTAAGATTTCCATGAACCTAGAAAGAGAAAAATATTCCATCAGAATTGAAGTAAGAGTATTTTCTATGATAACATATCATTGTGAAAGGCATATTTTATCTCTGTAAAAAAGTAATGGTTAATTTGAGTCTTCTATCCCACCTCCAAATGAGACCTCCCCCTCCTCCCCCACAAAAAAAAAAAGAAGGAATAAATTACACTCATTTTGGGTCATCGCAGATAATTACTCTTACAATGACCAAGCAGGAGTTTGTGCTGAATGTCCTTTTTCTACAAAGGAAGTAAAATGTGCCACTGCAGCACTTAACTTATAAAAGAATTTCTTAAGAGCCTTGTAATTTTATAAGGCAATGATTAAATCCATTAATTAGGTTTAAATTAATTAATATATATTTCAATTAAAATTTAAACCATGTGTGGTTTTTAAATTTTTTTAATAGACCCTGGTGCTGAGTTAACAAATGATACTCCTAATCAGCTAAGAATAAAACTAAGATCAAAAGTCAATTTATTTTTTAAGTGTGATCCTTTATGTAGATCATTTTAAATCTCATGAACATGACAAGAAAATGACACTGTTTCTTTTGCTAGAGAACAAATGAATAATTGTAATAAAAATGCCTTAAGCTAAATATATAGTCAATGTAATAACTGGGAGAGGAGAGGGAGAGGAAAAAACCAATACAATGTCTGTGTCACCTAAACTTGATTATTTTCCAGTCATTCAAGAGCAAACAGTGATTTCCCATTGATACATTTAACGTTGCCAGAATCAGTCTTCACCCTACCAAGAATCATCAAAAATTCCCTGGGGATAAATCAGCAATTTTAGGGATGTCTCTTATGCCACCAAGGTGTCATTTAGCAAAGAGTATGCAAGAAGCCTGGAGTCCCAGTTGGGAAAAATAAAGAGCTAAAGAGGCTACCGTGGTGACTCCCAAGCCTCCCACCACACTGGGAGGTGTGACCAGGTAGAGAATTCCTGCTCCAATGATGGCCCCCAGGCACTGGGCTGCGATGTAGAAGACAGACTTGGCGATGCTGATCTTCCTGGTGCACACCATGGCCACGGTCACGGCAGGGTTGATGTGGCCGCCGCTGATGTGGCCGAAGCACTGCACCATGGTTGCGATGCTGAGTCCAAAGCAAAGGGAGATGAGAACCATGTCGACAGGTAAGGGCTTTTCCGTTCCACCCCAGTTGATGGTGGATCCCAGGCTGAGGAGGACAAAAATAAGCATGGCCAGAAATTCCGCGGTGACTGCTTTCCAGAAAGCTTGAGTCCAGACCCCTTTGAAAGCCACCATGATGTTCTCTCTTCTACACAAAGGTCCGCACTTACTGAAAGGAAAAACAAATCGGCTTCAGAAGCCAATTCACCAGCCTTGCGGTGGGAAGGGTTTATGAATTAGGGTGAAGGAGGCCAGGCTGTCTTAGGGTACCATGGGCAGGGGCAGCCCAATGTTATTTGCATACTAAGACAGAACGCCTCTGGAAATTCCTTCCTTAATAGTCAAGAGATTGGTATTCTAGTCTCCCTTGATTTAGTATTCAAAGATCATCCAGTTTCACTGGAAAATTATCCCAACTGTTCCTAGAAAGGCAAACGTCTAAATCAAGTTCCTTAAAAGATTAATAAAATACAGTTAATTCCCTTACAGAAAGTTTCTAAGTTTCAGTGTACATTTTACGTGCCATTTTTATTTTGAACACAAAGCAATAAAGACGAGGGGAGTCTTTTTCAGTTTTGTATTTTATTGCTTCGAAATGGCATTCTGCAAATGGATTAGTAAAGCAACTCCCCCCACCGCCACGTCCCAGCTCTGGATTAAGGGGAGGCCTGCTAGGAGCCCAGGGATGCTGAAGACTGTCATTTGAGAAGGTAGATTCATTGAGGACAGGGGAGCTCCTCCGGGTGACTGGCATCGCAGTGGGGACAGGCAAAGCCTGAGCTGGGACAGCGACACTCCTTCCCTCGCCCGTGCGCCAGGAGGGAGCGGCTGTCAGCGGGAGGGGCCCGGGAGCTGTGCCCGCCCGAGGGACACTGCGCGGCGCCGCCCAGACCTGGGTGCGCAGCGCGGGGACGTGTCAACCTCAGGCCGCAGGGGAGGAGGGCGGAGCAGCGGCCATTCCCGGTCCCCGCCAGGTTCCCCGCAGCGGCCAGGTGGCCGGCAGGCAGGGTGGCCAGGGCGCATCTCTGCCGCAAGAGGGTGGGAGATGCTCTTAGGGGAGGAAGGTCAGCCCCTCCTCGTGCCCGACCTTCTCTCCACCCTAGTCGGCACCGCGCAGAGAAACCTCCCAGAGCGACCCGGCGGCTGGGGGTGGGCAAGGCGCGGGCACCCTCCCCGCCCGCGGGGGGCAGAGCTCGGGACGCTGGTCAGGAAGAGGGGGTGTGGCGAGCGACACTGCGGTCCTCAGAGCAGAAGGCTCTATGTGATTTTTCTCCAGGGTCTCCTCGATGGCCTCTGTCATTTCTGCTTGGCCCTAGGGACAGCCTGCCTCCTCTTGGGGAGCTGCTGGGGGGTGTGGGACAGCTGTAGGCGGGAGGGGACAGCAAGGCAGCCACTGGGAGGGAAGACACTTTCTTCCTCCCTTCTCCCATCTGTACTCCTCTTAGTCTTTGGGTCTTTGGGGCTCAGAAGGGGTGGTTTGAGGATATTAATGCCAACTGCTCATTCTGGCTTCCCCTTAGGGGCAATTCTCCCAGTTACCCCTTTATCTAGGACTTTTGCCCTTGTCCTTTGCCTGTGATAGTCACGAGAGCCAAGAAGTATGGAGAACAGTTAGCAGAGAATCTAATCACAGGAGACTAACGTAAAGGGTTAGGTGAGAAAGCCAAGTCCTTTAAGCGATTAGCATTATAGCAGCTTTCCCCTTGACGTGGTGTGGCCCTTGTTTACCCCACATCGCTTACTGCAGGGGCAGTGAGGCAAAGCTGTGCCAAAAAGGGCCAGGGGAGCTCACCCTTGACCTTTAGCTCTCAGCGAGCCTTTGGGGTGACGCGGGGCTTTGCTTCAGAGTTGGAAAGAGAAACCCAGTTTCTGCCCAAGCCCCAGAAGGGGACCCGCCAGCCACATCGCAAGTGTCCCCTGCCCAAGTGAACTCCTGTAAGTGAATCATGTAATTATGAAAAAACCCCAGCGGGGAGAACGACATCATTCTCCCGAGAGGAAGAGAAGACAGAGACAAAAACAGCACTTGAAATGTGGCAGGGAGGGCATCCTGGAGGAGACGTTAAAAATATCCCCAAGGAGGGGAGGAAATTCCTGGAACTCACAAATTGAAAAACAAGTTAGGAGAGTCACTTCTGAACTCACCGGCAGCCCAGGGCTGTAGCCGGGATGGCAAAGGGGCAAAGTGCTATTACAGGTGCTGTCGTCTGTTGCCGGATATGGTGGGGAAGAGGAAGGGGAGGCTGGGGAGGCTGGGAGGGCAGGAGATGTCCCTTTTGAGCAGTGCAGGAGACACCGGGAGAGGCGGGTCCCAGGAAAGTCCACCCCCCTTCGCCCCTCACTCCTGCCATTCCCGGAGTTCTCTCCCGGCTCATTCTCTCATGCACCTCTTTACCTCTCCAGAGACCTAATTTAAGAAACTCAGCCGCTCTTTCAGCTTCCAATTTTTATCAACCAGAGAAATTTAAAACACAAAACAAAACACCAAAACAACAACACATCATAAACACACTCCTTAAGAATGCTTTTAGCTTTTTTTTTTTAAATCCAAAAAAAATGTGATCTCCTTCCAGGACAGAGTGACCAACCTCAGTTGTCTGTGAACCCCAAAGTCTGCTGGAGCAATATGTACTTCTGGCCCTACGAGAGTTCACCCCTGCATCACTCATAGCCCCCCTGTTTTTATGGTCAATATTCCTTTGCATTTTCACACTCACTAGAAATGGATCAACACAATTTGGTTTGCTTCTTTTGCCCCAGAACAAAAGGGGTTTGTTGATGTGACCGGGTTGTGCCGGATCGGACTCATTAATTTCTAGCTGAACACCCAGCCTCATCTACTCCTGGACAGCTGAGCCCCTGGGTGAGTAATTTTCCTGATGAAAAATAACTGGATTTACCTCCCTAGGGTAATCTTCCTGTGCTTTTGCAGGTCTCAAGTATGTGGAAGATTTTGTTAAAAAGCATCCCTTTTCTTCTACCTTCTCTCTGCCTCTCTTCTGAATATGCCCAGTATTCAGATCTAAAAGAATGACCCATCTGCCCTACAGCTAACTGCCTTCTAGATTCTGCCTGAGAAGGCAGGAATATCTGCAGTAAAAGAGACAGTTTCATCTTTTGGCCCTGGGCATTGTTCCCTTAAGGCAAACAAGGACTTACCCCCACCGCCTTGCTGCGTCGGGTCTATCACTCATGCCTTCCCCAGCCAGAGTGCAGCTCTCATTGCCTGGCCCGCAGCTCCCAGCGCAGTGGGAGTCAGATTACGACCACTTGTCTGATTGGGTTTTTGGAGTGTAGGGGTGGAAATATCCTGCACCATGTGGCAATCGCTAAGTTATATTTGAACTTGAAATAACTTTCCTGTACCTGATCACCATAGACACAGGGCATTTCAGGAACACAAAACACTTACTTACATTATGTTTTTTTAAGCTGGTCATCTTTAAGAATCAGAGTTTCCCCCACATCTTTATTTGAATCATTTCTACCACAAAGAATTGTTGAGTATTTGTCTTGTTTGCTTGTATGTTGTAGCTGGAATTGGGTAACTATCAGAAAATGGATTTGTGTCATCCGGCAGTCGAGATGAACTGAAATCTAGGCTTCGGTACATTTGTTTTTTAGCCAGTGAGGTCTATTTGCAGTTTTTGATCTGAGAAGAAGCATTCTAAGCACAATATATAAATGCAGCTCTATTTATAACACAGGCAGCACTGATTTGGACAATAAAAAATAAGGAAAAACAGGAAATAAGACTGCTCTAGGGCACTCTTGCGACTGTTACATTAATAATAATTTGGGGATGAGAAGCAGGAAATTTTAAAAATACAGTGGTTGGATGGGGACAAAATTATTGGGAACTATAGGTAAATTTAATATCTGGAAACCTAGGGACAGGATTGACTACATGACTTGCTGGTCCCGGTGCAAAATGAATGCAGGACTCCTTGCTCAAAAATTATTAGAAATTTCGAGATTGTAACAGCAGGGCATTGAACAAAGTGTGGGTGCTTCCCAGTGCAGGACCCTGTGCAGCTGCACAGGTTGCATGTTCGTGAAGACATCTCTACCTAAGGAGTTCAGTGAACTCCACCGAAAGGTCTAAGAATTAGCTGCCTGCATCACCATCTCATTAATTTTTTTTTATCTTTAAATAGACCTCAGGTACATAGAATTGGAATAATTATAATCTCTGGTTTATGACACTCTGTCATCACCGGTGATGGACTATATAGTCTTCTTACTTTATAATAGTTAATGACTTTTTAATAGTATAATGAACATCCATGAATCCACCCCTCAACCCAACAACTAGAACCATGGTAATAACTCACACCTACCTGTGGGCTCCTTCCTCTCTTCCCTTAGCACTTCATTTCATATTTTCTCTTTTCTAGAACAAGATAAGGCAAGAAAGAAATACAGAAGAGAGACGAAGAAAGACATTTATACTTTTAAATTACAGTCACAGTTTTTTTGCTTTGTTGTCTCATTCAGGGACTTGAGACATGGAGGTATCAAGGGTGAAAAGCTCTCCCTAGAAAGAGGAATTAAAATTTTGAGTGTGACTCCAGAGGAGCACTTTATTACTATTTTAAGCATTCTCAGATAACAAAGATGGGATTGACATTATTACAAATATGGTTGCACACTGATTATTATATATCCGTGGTTTCAGCCTTTACAAAATATGCCCCCTGAAAGTCAAAATAAATTCTGATAAGAGGGGCAGGAGGAATTTATATGAATCCACAAAGAATACTTAAAACATTTCATATTGATTCTTAAAACTGTTTACCGTTTAGATTTTAGAGGGAGATTAAAAAAAGTGTAAAATCCTTGCTACAAATTTGCAAACTTAGACTTTGTATACAGATGTGCCACACGTAATGGCTCTGACTCTAAGAGAATTGAGTCAGAAGTGTTTGTGAGGCCTGCGGTGTCAGATCCACAGGAACCCACAAAGAGTGGTGCTCCTTAGGGGTACTGGTGGGTGGGGGGACATTTGTCAGGCCCCCTCTTTGCAGGTGGCACTAAGGCTCATTAGCAGTCTCTGCATGGCCTTGGCAGTTTCCAGTCACCATTTTACAAAGTGCCAGCAAAATTTGGTTACCACGGTTTCTCAGACTCTTTCCCTTGTTTCTGGCTGGCTGATGTGTTGGCAGTCCAGTTCCTAAGGGATGACTGTTCCCATCAAGGCAAAGTCCACCCTAATTGGCACCAACTCATATACTTATTAGTACTCTAGGCAGAATGGCTTAAAATTGACCAGGGATTAACTCTTTATCTACCAGTTTTCTTATTAAGTATTTCTAATTATCTTTTTTGTACTTGAGATAGTATTACTAATCTTCCTGCAGTACTCTCAGCCCTGTGTAATACCCAGCTACTTGTCAGGCTTTTGTCTGTGGCCATGTATGCAGAACATGATGAAGGAGGAAAACCACTATAATATGCTTGTGGTAGGGGGGTGGTAGGAGTGGGAAGCCTTGGGGGCTGTAATAGCTTCTAAGATGAACTGTTTTGACCTGGTCCTAGATCCAAATTAAAGCTGGAATTTACTTTTTCCCCCCACTGGTATCTTTAAAAGGGCCTAATTCATTTAAAAATGAAATAACAATTTATTAATTAAATCTTTTTTGACTTTCTTACTGTATAGCCTTATGATCTTTGGGGAGAGGATAGTTACATGGCACAGTGATTTAAAATTGGTCTTCTATGCCAGACAACCTTATGAATTTGTACTTGAATAGCCTTGTGAAGTCATAGGTCAGTAACACAGGAGGAAACTGAGAGAAGGGTAAGTGACAATTGCGTGTACTTAGCAAAAACTAGCTAATTGACACACTTTGCTTCTGAATTTTTAATCTACTTCGCCATATTGCTTTCCCTTGATGCTGACGTCTATCTTTGGGATTTGTGGCCTCCTTCTCCCACCCTTGCCCTCAGAACTTTTAATATTTCCTCATGTGTTCAGAGATTGGAAACTAAAACAAAAGCAGTAAAAATGCCAGCGATGCCTCAGTACCAGACGGGAAGTGTCTCCAGGCTGGTAGGGGCAGATTCAATCGCAACTCATAAATCTTACTTTGCTTTTCGTGAATCTCAGCCTCGTGATTTCCCCCCGGAGCACTTATATATCAGTATGTTCATTAAAAACAAACAAACAAACTGAGCAACAGCAGCAGCAGCAGAGCAACCATCACAACAAAGAGCTTAATGGAGCTTCGTTCTCTTCTCAAAGTGGCTTTTCCTTATGGTTGTAATTCAGGGTGGTTTCCAGAAATACAGTTCACCACCAAATGAGTGAAAAATAGTGGTCAAATCAACAGCAAGGAACCAAAAGGTTTGATTCCTGTTAGCCTCATCTTCCTTATTGAGGCGAATTCGAGAAAACCCGTACTTTTTTTGATGGCTGGCGAATCTTTCACAGGTACTGAAATCTGGGTCTGTGCCCCCAGACCCCGCGGATTTTCACATTTGGTTCAGCACAGGTTTTCACATTTGGTATAGCAGGAGCATTTTTCTTGATTTAAATCCAGGCAGACTCTGCTTTGGCTGGGCAGTTGTACTCCGCTGACATTTAAGGCAGGAATTCCCTGGGAAAATAGTCAAGAGATTCTTTTGGTGCGGCTGGCGGGGCTCCAAAGGGTTTAGGATTCCCCTCTCTAGGCAAATAGAGCGAGAGGAAGGGAGGGAGGGAAAGAGAAAACAGAAGGACTTTATTGAGTGACTGTATTTCATCTGAAGCTTGTACAAAAACCCAGAAATGTGGTTGGATGACTGGATACTTTTCTAGCCCCTTATCTCTTACCCAGCTAATATGACAGCTCAGAGTTTGGTTGGGTGTTTTAAAGGCAGCTTAGACATCCACAGTGGAAAATCAGTTTTTTGGAGGGGAAGCAAAGAACTTTGAGATCTAGTGGGTTGGACCAAAATGGTCAATAACCTAAGCGTAGTCTGTAGTAGTAATTGGTCCAAAATTTAAATGACATGTGAACATATTAAGAGCTAAGCCAACATTTTGGTGATCACTATCACCTCCAGGGATCATTACAAAAAAGCTCAGAATACTCATGCTTTTAGCAGACTAACAAAGATATTCCCAGCTTTAAGGTCAGAACAAGGTGTTTAAAATCCTGTGCACAAGGGCGTATGGCAAGCAGATCAGGCCAAAAAGCTAGATGGTTAAAAAAATGCTTTTAGGATAATGCTAGACAAATGACCAATCCTCAACAATGAAGTTTTTAGAAATGCTGTTTGATGACCCTTCTAATAATTCAGGCAAAATTTTCTCTTGTTTCTTTCCTAAATGATTATACATCCTTCTCTTTAACCTCTGTCCACCCTTTGTCCACATTCATACAATCAGAAATGCACATCTGAAATTCACAGGGCCTTATTGGTGTCAAGTCTCATCATTCCTGGTTTCATCTTACCTGAATGTTCTTCCCTTTGCTACACTTGGCCTGTATTCCTGCTGTAGGGACCATGCTGTGGCCACAACTTGTCAGTTCCCACCTTTGAGCCAGCTAAGGTTCCCTTCTCTCTCTGCCTCATGAGTCTCTGATTCTTCTTTAAACACCCCTCAGTATTTATCTGCTCCATGAAACTTGCCCATTGCAAAACTCCTTGGCTCTAGTCAATTAAAAAACCCATAACAACCTGCAAGCCTATGTGATACTCTATAGTTATAATTAGGTAATATGTTATATTTGTGTCATTCACTGGTGTTTTGATGCTAGTTTAATCCTTCTAAAAAGTTCATATCTAAATATAAAGTTGTGGGTTATATATGGCCTATTACATTTCTGACACTGATGATGATGAAGATGATGATAAAGTGATTGATGGTAATGATTTTGGTGAGGACACCATTGTGTAGTGGAAGAAGAAGGCTATGAGTTGACCATCTTGACTTCATCATTTATTATTGGCTGTAGACCACTTAACCTCTGTGAGCCCTGTTTTCTTCATCTGTGAAATGGAATAGATAATTATCTCTGTCCTATGTTTTTGCAAATTTATGGGAAATCTATGATGCCCTTCTTATCCCATTCTGGTTTGAACCATTTCTTATATGCTTCCATAATACTTTGTTTTCCCAAATCGCATCCTAGAAGTGTTCCCAGCATGCTAGAATCACTTGTGTACTTATCTAGCTCCATCACTAGCATGTAATGGCAATGAAAGCAGGGAAAATTCTCTTAGTCATCTTAGTAATTAATGAGTCTTAGTAATTAATTACTGTATGCCTGGCATCTAGCATAGATCCTAGCAAGGCTCATTGTAAATACTAAAAAGCATTGTGAGGTAAACAAGCTAATATGGTTCAAATAAGGTAGTGTTAGCAGGAGTGTTTTGCAAACAGAATTAATAAATATAAGTAATGTTTACTTTCTACCATAAAAAGGGCATTTATAAGTTAAGAAACTTATTCATGCCAAACTGAAAAAATCATGTGTTCTTAATCTCATTATCCCATTTGCAGAATAAAATGATAACTGTTTCCTAGCTCAGGTAAGGACTTAGAAACAATAAGTTTTTAATGTATGTATAGTGCTTTAAAATAAGAAGTTGAATAGTATCAACATTAATGATAAAATTTTATAAACTTCAAAGAATTATTACGGATAATTTTAAGGTAACGTTTTAGAGTTTAAAGCAGAAATAATGTTTTAAAACTGTGCTTTATGGATTAATAAAAAATATCTTGCAATTTTATTAAAAAATAAGAAACTAATTAGTAGTATGTCATCTCCTCATTGGCTCAGTAACTCTTTAGGGATGATGACAAATAACATTTGTATTGCCCTTGCATTTCCAACCAGGCAACTGAATACTTCTGGGAATAACACCATGGAGGATTGCGAACTTTAGGAATTTATCATTTCTAAGGTAAACTTGCTCCTTGGTGTCACTCAGCAGTCGTCTACAGGTTCAGAGTCATCTGTCTCCCTCAGTCTCCAGTCAGGACCCTTGCTGAAACAGAAAATGACTCTTGCTTCCCCAACCAAAGGAGACTCTATTGAAAGTATATTGAGGCTTAAAGAATTGAGGGGAGGATGGAGAACCAGCTTGCAAGTGTCGTCACCCTAGGCAACTGCAGAAGCTAGAGGTACGACCTGGTATAAAGAATGGCATTGCAGCCTTCTGCTATCACCGCCTCAAGATATAAAATCCCAGGAGGGAGATTTGATACCAGGTCAGGGAGAGAGACAGCTTCCATAGAGGGAGAGAATCACCAGGAATTATCCTCTTCCGAAGGCCATACCCAGTGGGTGAGAGGTAGTAATGATGGAGCTAACTCATTTGTATGAACTCATTTAATCCTTACCACAACCCTTTAATGGAGACACCATTACTATCCCTGTTTACAGACAAGGATACTTTGGCAGAAAGAGATGATGTACTCTGTTTGAGGCCATATTGCTAGTGTATGGTAAAGCTGGATTCAGACCATGGTAGTCAGACTCCAGAGTTCTTGCTGTCAATCACTTTAGCATGCTGCCTCTCCAAAAGGACTTTGAGATGTAACTCAGCAGGAGGCTTGATGTTGGCAGCTGAATCCACCTGTCTCCCCTTACTCCAGTTTCACATACGACACACGCTTCTTTCTTCCTTGTGAAAGTAGAGGCCATCTATCAAGCACTCTGTCTGCTCCTTTCTCTTTCACCTACAAGCACAACCTCTAACATTTATATATCTGAAATGAAATTTTTGTATTTTCCCCTCTGTATCAAATGGCATTTCCATTCACCCATCTACCTGAGCCAGAAAACCGGGAGTCATCCTGACTCCTTAGAACTCCACAGTCCCAATCAGTCACTGGATTCCCTCACTCTCCCCTTGTAATTATCTCTTGCATCTATTTCCTCTTTTGCACCCCATTGGCTCCTTCTTAGTTCAGAATCTCAGTGATTTACACTTGGACTATTAGCCTGCCGGAGGGCCTCCCTTCCACAGCCCTGTACCCCTCCAGCCCATCATCGCTGCAGGAATAAGCTTGCCAACACATGAACCTGAAGCTGACTTTGTGACTCTATCGGTTAAAACCCTTCAGAGGCTTCCTTGTTTCTCAGGTGGATCTCAGACTGCTGACTTTCACAGAGCCCCTAGGACTGACTGCAGGTTCTCTCTCCAGTCTTACCTTTCACCTTTCCTGACACTCACTTTTCTCTCTGCTTACATGGGACTGTATTCGAGGGCTGCATAACAAATCACCACAGACTGGGTGGCTTAAACAACATTCATTCATTTTCTCACAATTCTGGAGGCTAGAAGTCCAAGATCAAGGTAATTTGGAGAGTTTGGTTTTTCCTGAGGCCTTTCCCGCATGGCGTTTTCTCTGAGTGTGCACTTCTCTGGTGTATTTCTACGTCCCAACATCCTCTTCTTGACATTTGAGTTTGGGGCGGGGACATAATTCAGTGCATAACAGGGACATTTTCAACTGAAGTCCTGGTGCTCCTGGGACACTCTTTCTTCCCTTCTCTGCCTAGATAACTTATACCTTATCCTTTAAAATTCAATTTAAGTTTTACTTTCTCTGTAAAACCTTCCCTATTCCTCTAATTTTATTTAGATGCCATTTCTCTTTTTTCCACAGCAGCCTTCTAAAATAAATAGCTTCATACCTCTCCAATTTACAAGCAGGTAATTATTAAATTGCCTGCATATTCCTCCCCCAAAGACATGGGTTGCCCCGTAAGGAGGTACAAGAGTCCAAGGCCTTTATCACCAGTAACTGACAACACACTAGGAATTGTGCATGCATGGGGTTGCCTTACTTATTATAAATAAGGTTGTGTTAGTGTTAATTACACTGCCCTATAACTAATGGTTTACTTCTCTATCCTTAATTCAAGAAATATGTTATTGAGGGCAGAGATTGTGTGTTAGTTGTTTATGTGAACCTAGAAAATAAAAGGTGGTCAATACATTTTGGTTTGTTGAATGAATAAATGAATGAATAAGTAGGTTACAAAAGTGGTTTCACATGTTTTTCAATATGTTTACAAGATAAGCAGAGTTTTACTTTCCTAGTTTAGATCTGAGTTAATGGGAAGTTTAAGTGACTTGGAAGGTCAGAGGTTAATTGAACTGGGTCCTTCATACTATTACGCTAGAACATTCCCTGTCTACTATGCAGCTGTTGCTGGTTTTTAAGCACATTAATTCCTTCAGGGTACAAGTGTACCTTTTCATATGTCATCCCATTTATCTAAGAGACACATAAAGAAAGTGTGTGCTTTGATCTTCTCTTGAAAGTAGAATGATAATTTGTAGAGAAATTGGCTAATTTCAGAATGATTTGTTAAAGTCAAACATAGAATCTTATGCTGGTTAACTGGTTAGATTACTTTTTTCAAAAAATAATTCTCATTTCAAGTGGGAAAGACTTCTCTAAGAACAATTTAGTACACAAGTGATGTACTGACATAATGACCTATGATTTGCATTAATACTAAGAGTAGTTGGTACAATAGAACATTGTAACAGGGTCTAAATAATTTCATAGATATATGCAGTATGTACTTTATATTTTTGTTGTAATAATTTTCTGAGTATAAGAGTGAAAAAAAAGCCATGCAATTTCACAATTATTTGGTGGTTTTTGGAAGAGCTGTTGCAGCTGAATAATAAGGACAAAAGTTAGAGAGTGAGGAGAAAGTGGACAGCCAAGAAGTGGAAGTCAAGAGTGAAGGCGGGATGTGTAAATCAGCAGACTGGTGGTTCTCAGCTAGGGATGCACATCAGATTCACCTGCACAGATGTAAAAATCACAGCTCCCTGTGTACCCATGGCCAGATTCATAGCAGTCACCACTGTGACCATTTTGACACAGACCAAATTGGAACAGCACATGGTAGAACACAGAGGAAGAGTAGTAAAATTAGTGGGTACAATACAACAAAAAGAGCCTGAATGGGATGAGCACAGAAAATGTTCCCTTGATTCCATTTGGATAAGATTTTTTTCTCCAATTCTTTGGGGAAAAAAATAGAAGTCAGTGTAGAAAGAACACTAAGTATTCCCGGTTTGGGTTTCAATCAGATGCATATGTTTTGAATAAACTCTACCTCTCAGATATTAGGGAAGACACAGGCGTACATAAAATAGTGTGAAAATCAATTCCTGAGGGGATAGAGTGGGAGATGGGACTTCCGGTGGAAAAGATGTAACACAGAGATTTGGGGTAATTTGTTTGGAGAATATGCTAAGGAAGGTACATGATATTATACAAATAATAAGATTTTGGTCAGGTAGGAGTACATTTGAAGCCAGCATGAGTTTGTAGGGAAATCATCAAGATTCTATAGTTTTCTTTAGCAACGCTCTGCAGTTGAGCGGAGGAATAAGAAAAGTGGGTGGAGGCAGCTGGATCAAGTTTGGCACAGTGCCCACCTAAAAAAATCCAGTGCCTGGTGAGAGCAGCATTGACCTGGCTGATCATGCTGCCTGGGCTAATCATTGTCAGCATAATCACTAATGATTATGTTTCAGCTCTTACTAATATGCCAGTTTCAGTTCTTAAGTCTTTAAAGGGATCATCTCTGCGCTAGGCAGGAGTCATGTGACCATAAGAGAGTCAGCAGCTGGATAAGAAGGAAGAGCAGAGTGATTCCAGGGCTTGGTGAAAGTTCCAGAAATTTGTGTTCGGTTGCCTCAACTTATACTGGAGATGAATGGAATTTCAGTATGAGAAATTTAGCTCTAGAGATTTGACAATTCCAGAATTAATATTGTTAAAATGTCCATACAGATTTAATGCAGTCCCTATCAAAATTCCAATGACCTTTTTTACAGAAATAGAAAAAAAAATCCTAAAATTTGCATGGAACTACAAAAGGTCCTGAATAACCAAAGAAATCTTTAACAAAAAGGACAAAGCTGGAGGTCTCACACTATCTGACTTCAAAATATACTAAAAAGCTATAGTAATCAAAACAGCATAGTACTGGCATAAAAATAGATGTATAGACCAATGGAATAGAGAGCCCATAAATAAATCCACGTATTACAGTTAATTGATTTTGACAAAGATGTCAAGAACACAAAATGGGGAAAGGACAATTTCTGCAATAAATGGTGTTGGGAAAACTGGATATCTCCATACAGAAGAATGAAATTGGACCCTTATCTCATACCATATATAAAAATCAACTCAAAATGAAATAAAAACTTAAATGTAAGACCTGAAAGTATAAAACTACTAGAAGAAAACACAGAGGAAAATTCCATGACGTTGGTCTGGGCAATGATTTTCTTGGATATGACTCCAAAAGCACAGGCTAAAAAAGTGCAAATAAACAAACAAGATTACATTAGACTAAAAAGCTTCTGCACAACCAAGGAAACAGTCAACAGAGTGAAAAGACAACCTGAAGAATGGGAAAAAAATATTTGCAAAACATACACCCAATAGGTAGTTAATATCCAAAATATATAAGGAGCTCAGATGACTCAATAGCAAGAAAACAAATAACCTGGTTAAAGAAAGGACAAAGGATCTGCATAGATGTTTTTCAAAAGAAGAGATGCAAATGACTAACAGTATATGAAAAAATGCTCTCCATCACTGTAATCAAAAGAGAAATGAAAATTAAAATCACAATAGATATCACTTCATACCTTTTACAATGGCTATTATCAAAAAGATGAAAGATAAGTGTTGGCAAGAATGTGGAGAAAAGGGAATTCTTAGACTGTTGGTGGGAATGTAAATTAGTACAGCCATTATGAAAATAGTATGGAGCTTCCTCAAAAAATTAAAAATAGAGCTACCATATGATCTAGCAATCTCATTACTGGGTGTATGTCCAAAGGAAATGGATTCAGTATGTCAAAGAGATATTTGCATTCCCATGGTTATTGCAGCATTATTCACAAGAGCCAAAATACAGAATCAATCTAAGTGCCCATCAGTGGTTAAATGGATAAAGAAAACATGGTATGCATACACACACACACACACACACACACACACACACACACACACACACACAGTGGAATACTATTCAGCCTTAAAAAAGGAATAAAATCCTATCTTGTACAATAACATGGGTGAACCAGGAGGACATCATATTAAATAAAATATGCCTGACACAGAAGGACAAAGACTGCATGATCTCACTTACATGTGGAATCTAAAAAAGCTGAACTCATAGAAGTAGAGAGTAAAATGGTGGTTACCAGAGGCTGGGGGTAGGGGATTAGGGAGATCAAAGGACACAAAATTCCAGTTAGATGAGAGGAATAAGTTCCAGACATTTGTGTACATCATGGTGACTACAGTTAATGATAATACATTGTACATTTGAAAATTGCTTAAAAAGTAGATTTTAAGTATTCTCATCAGGCAAAATGATAAGTATGTGAAGTAATGCGTATGTTAAATAGCTTGATTTAGCCATTCCATGTTGTATACATATATCAAAATGTCATGTTGTACACATATATATATAATTTTTACTTGTCAATTAAAAGAAGCAAATATATTTTTTCTATTTGAAGAATTGTATTCAAATGTAGCACTTTTATGTACAACAGATGAAAACAAGAAGCAACTGAAATATCTACAACAGATGAATGAATATACAAATAGTGGTATTTTATAGCATGTCATACTTCTCAGCAATATAAAAAGGATGAACTAATCATTTATCATCACTGATGAGTATCAAAATAAATAAGTCTGCCAATTCTATATTGACTTTGCCAACTCTCCCCATACGCTAACTGGGGCAACTAGCCTCTGAGGTAGCAAATATTAATAAGCCAGGAAAGCCATTTCCACCTGATAAAATTGAAATTCTTGCTGGTCACATGGGCCACATCACTAAGCTAAGGGATCTCCCTTCTCCCCATCCTCTTCCTCCTGCCAATGCAGGAATGGCCTCGAGGTGAACAGACCAGAAAAGATACAGGGGTCCATAAAACCTTCACATTATTTCCTCTGACAATGACATCTCTTATACAAAATTCATCATGAGGAAGTCTCGAGAATTTGTAGACTGGCTTATCTGTCACAGACATAGTGACTGGATCATCATGGATGCCCTTCTAAAAGACACAAATTCCCACTACATTGCTGCAGTCTCTTCCCCTGCCTATCAATGCAGTTGTTCTATAAAATTATGATTTTCCCCTATGGCCTTATAACCTGTGACACTGCCCTGCACACTTTTGGACACTGGGGCACAGGGCTGCATTGCAGGACCTGGGGAACAGATTTCCCACACCAGTGCTGATCACAGTGCAACATCCCTTGTAAACAAGATAAGAATTTCCTGTGGCTCTCAAAATGACCAGAGGTTGTCACAAAGACTGCCCCCTACTGAGGTTGACCTATAAACTCACAAATCATTGTAGTACATAGTTTATAAATAAAACCCACAAAGTTTGAAGTCTATCTTTGGAGGCCTTGGGAAGTTTTGATTAATGAAACTGGAGGTTTCAGCAAAGGATTTCCCACATTCACTGTGCTCATAAGGCCTTTCTCTACTGTGCACTCTCCTGTGTTGAAGGAATGAAAAGCTTCAGCTTAATTTTTTCCCACATTCCCTGCACTCATAAGGCCTTTCTCCAGTGTGAACTCTCCTGTGTTTAGTGAGGGTGGAATTTTCAGCAAAGGATTTCCTACTTTCACTACACTCACAAGGCTTTTGTCCAGTGTGAACTCTCTGACAAACACAGAGGGCAGAGCGGTGGGTAAAGGCTTTCCCACATTCATTGCATTTGAATGGCCTTTCTCCAGTATGAACTCTCTGGTGTTCAATGAAGTGGTTCTTGAGCCTAAAAAACTTTTCCACAAGACTCACACTCCACATATGGCCTTTCTCCAGTGTGAATGCTCTGGTGTACAAGAAGGTGAGACTTCTTGTAAAATAATTTCCCACATTCACCACAATTATAAAGTCTCTCTCTAGTGTGAACTCTTTGGTGTTCAAAATGGTGGGACTTGTACCTAAACGATTTCCCACAGTCTGCACAGTCATAAAGTCTTTCTCCAGGGTGAACTCTCTGATGATTATGGAAGCTATTTCTTTTGCTATAGGATTTCCCACAGTCATTGCACACATAACATCCTTCTCTAGGGAGAGGCTTCTGGTGCTAACAACTGTTTGGTGCTGAAGGCTTTCGCACATTCTCCAGGGCTCAAGTCAGCTTTTTTCCTCTGAAAGGGTGGTCTCTACTTGGTTTCACTGTTTGTCTTCTCCCCAGTGTGAGTGACTTCTTGCTGGCATAATCCTGAGCTGGGCAAAAAGTCCTTCCCCACCTCACGGAAGACAAGTGGCTCCCCTGACACACAGGGCTCATATCTCTTTACAAACCATGTTCTCCCCACACTGCTTCTGCAGGGTTTCTCTCTGGTGTGTGGCTTCTGGTGCTGATGAGTTTGCACCATCGTATAATTTTTTTCCCACCTTATTCAGTTTCTGCTTGTGGTGTGTTCCCTGGTGCTGAGCCAAGTGCCAAACATCTCCTGAGATTGGGTCACGCGTTTCATAGGAGTGGGCCTTTTGGGGACTCACATCTGCCCTAGGTCTCCTGACATGAGATTCTCTTTGACTAGAAATGCTCTGCTGAGAATGTGCTTCATCTTCTGCTCCAAACCAACGACCTGAGCCGGATCCCTCAGCTCGGCTGCTGCCATCGGACTGTGTGGGCAGAGTGGGGCAGGGAGCCATGGGTGACCTGGGTGGGGACTGGGCACATCGGTCACTCTCCTGGCCCTGGTGCTGGTCATGCTGGGCGCCTTTGCCGAGCTTCAGAGCCACCTCCGTGCAGCGGGGACAACTGTCCACCTTATGGTTCAATCATCTCTGTCCCCACCCAGCGCTCCAGGGCCTCTCACCGGACCCCCAACTCCCACCAAAATGGCTGCACCTCAAATAAACAAAATTTTTTTTTTTAAATTTAAAAATGAAAAAAGGAAACAAAAAGATGACACAACTCCAGAATGAACAACTGAGATAAGCTATGGTGATCTTCTCTGAAGGTCATTAAAAAAATCGTTTAGATTGTTTTGGCTATTTTGGAATATTTTTGGTGTGGCCTTGTTTGGAAACAGGGTTATAAAAAACAAGACGATCACCCCAAATCCCTATTCTTTATATATGTGAAATCAAGCTTAGTATTTTTTCATTTTGTTTTGTTAGGTTCCTATTGATAGAAAAAAAACAGGTCTTAATCCCTCATTATTTAGAATTGAAAAGACCCATTTTCAAACAAAATAATTTGTCTATCTGTGCTGTGGTTAAGAATTACAGATGTCTGTGACAGTGTTTCCTTCATCAAGTGAAAAAAAAAATTCAATCCAGACTGGGCTAATCTTTCATTTGGCAGAGATTTGGCAACATGGCCATATCTGGGAAGCAATGTGCTGACATTTCCAGACGATCCTAATTGGCATTTGTGATGACTAACTTTCTGACTTAACATGTTTAAAGGCATCTGGAAAAAGAGATGCAGATTTTAGCCCACCTGGCTCGTTTGTGGGCACAGAACAACCTTAATTCAGATATCGCGGAAGTCAGCAGGCCATGTAGGCAGAATCTTCTGTGGAGCTGATTGTTCATGCATAGCAAAACTCTCTTTCAATTACTGAAATCAATTTTTTCCAATGCCTCAAAGCAGGGACCATTCTGAGAACTTTGAAAGCAATTTTTCATTTTATTTTTTTGCAAACTGACACATTGCTGTGTTTTCTTTGTAACAGAAGAGCCGATTGAAAGCAGTTTGCTTCTCAGGCTAGCTCCTGCCTCCCTACTTCTTCCTGCCTTTTCTGTCCTGGATCCTGGGACTCTCTGAACTGCTCTGTGCTATCTGTTAGAATCCCAGAATGCCTTTCTAAATAGGATATGTGTGGTGGAGTGGTAAATACTGAGTGAGTTTATGATTTAACTGAGCAGATTCTTTCCCCAATATCAGTCCCAAAGTGATTGTACTGATTCTTTTGTTGATTTGGTTGCTTGGAAGGTTCTAAGAATTAAGCAAATTGTTTTCAAAGAATTTTCATTTTCTACCTATGTAGATCATCTACTCAAAATCTTATTTCCCAGTTTAAATAGTGTTGCAACTACTATGTCGTATTTCCCTCAGTAATCTCTCCACTGTAAGAAAAATGCATTTTTTTCTTTAGTGATAAATACTAAGTTCATTGCATTTCTCAGAACATAAACATTGACAACTGATGGCCTCTATGAATCTCCCCAGTCCTCAAGTCTGTGTTATGAGTTTAATATGGAGAGATCGTGGGTGTCTAAAATAAAAGGGAAACCCATTGTGCTATTAATATATGAATATTTCCAAACAAGTTTTGCCTTGTGAATGATAGTTATAATGGACTTTGAATTCTTAAATTTATTACCATTGAAAACTCATATTTAGGAACCTTGCTGTTGATACTAGAATTTTAGTTACAGACTTAAGTTTGAACTCCAAAAAACTCGTCTCCCAGAGCCTGCAGAAGTATATAAAAGATGCTCAAAAAAACATGTCTTGGCCAGCCATGGAGTGGAATGGAAAGTTGAGGGGGAATGGGTGGCTGGGAGAAGAGATCCAGGAGTGTGCTTTCCCTGGCCACAAGGGCAAGGTCAGCGTGGCTCAGGTAGGTGATGCCACTTCCTCCTTGTTCTCATAATATGAGAGGATGTGCTGGCTGATCAGCAGTTTTCCAGAACTGCTACCTTGGCTTTCAGGGAGTGTTCCAGAATATATTTACCAACTCTTGATTTTCAAGAAAATTACTATGACCTGTATAGGTAAATTTTATTGTTAAAGATTAGTACTGAGCTTTTGATTTTATTTTGGGTCATAGACTTGCACAGCTTTATGTAGGACTGCAGTAAGTAAAGGCCTGTGACTCAGATTTATAGAATCACTGAAATTTGGATATTATCTAGTTAAGAATCCCTACTTTTCAGAAGTTGAAACGGAGTCTTAGAGAAGAAGCTTATTGTTAAATGTAGAGGCTTGTGTTTTTAACTTGAATTTTATGCCAGAATATTTCATAAACATTTTTATTTGGGTTTCATTTTGATATTTGAGTATCTGATATTTGGTGGGCATGGAGATTGCAGATGAGTTACTGGACTGGCACAGCAGGTAGTAGGGGACTGCTGATTCCTTCTGAGTCTGTACTTGTTCTTATTACACATGCATTAGCCACTTTTCAGATTATCTTCTGCCTGAGCATGAATTTGCCATGTTTGCTCTTCCAAACTGCTAGGAACTATTAGCTAAGTTTTTTCTTAAGCCACAATTATTTATTTTATTTATTTATTTTTGAGACAGCGTCTCACTCTGTTGCCTGGGCTAGAGTGCCGTGGTGTCAACCTAACTCACAGCAACCTCAAACTCTTGGGCTCAAGCGATCCTCCTACCTCAGCCTCCCGAGTAGCTGGGACTACAGGCATGCGCCACCATGCCCGGCTAATTTTTTCTATATATATTTTTAGCTGTCCATATAATTTCTTTCTATTTTTAGTAGAGATGGGGTCTTACCCTTGCTCAGGCTGGTCTGGAACTCCTGAGCTCAAACGATCCACCCACTTCGGCCTCCCAGAGTGCTAGGATTACAAGGGTGAGCCACCATGCCTGGCCCACAACTATTCAATATGTATCCACTGAGCTTAACCTATGAGCAACAACAAAAAAAATCTGGCATGATTACTACCCATGAGATGGGTGCATGCGAAACAGCAAGAAATGCATCATCTTTCAAATGACTATTATATGATGGAGCAAGGTTATGTGTTCTAAACAATGAATAAACAAGACATACCTACACTGATTATATCTAAGATCAGAATCTAGTGATGTGTTAATTGAACACTTGGCAATTGCTTTCTTACTTTGCCCCTTCAGATTACTTATCCTGTTGAGGAAATGAAGACAGAAAAGATTGGTGGCTTTATTTTACACTGATGCTTTGGAATAGAGAGCATGGACTGCATAAAACAATAAAAAATGTGGGTGGGTAATTTTTAAACCAGTTAGGATGGCTGCATTAGAGAATCCAGGACAATGTCTGTCATTACCTTTACCACGTACAAGTGCTCTTTGTGTGTAAGTTGCCTGCAAGGCTGTGGTAATTCATGGACAGGGTTAAGAAGAAGGGTGTATGTTAAGAAGCTAAATGGCATTTGGAGAGAAGATGTAACAAAGGTAGGGTGCAGAGGTTTACTGGTCACAATCCCAAATTTGGAATGGAAAAGTTACTCTTTGGTTTAGTATTCGAGTTGAGAGTTTGCCCTGCGAGAGACAGTCAATTGCTGACTTTACTTGAATGTACTTGGAAAGGGAAGAACTTAAACCAGCCATGAACAGAAGAAGAATGGCAGGTTTTCTGGAAATCTAGCCCAAACCCAACAATTTCTCAGAATTTTCAGAGGCGCCAGAGAAGTGTTTGCATTTCAATGGAAAAAGTTCTGAAAGCTCTGGAAACTATTCCCAGTTTTACTTTCTCATTGAAAGGCAAAAACCATTGCTGTGAATAAGAGACAGAGCACTTGCTTTGGCTTTGTTGAGAGTTCAGAAAAGGGACCTCTGAGAAATTTTAATTGTCCAGTCCTTTGCCACAGAGCCAAGACAAAGGGGGTCAGGTCATAATGGTGACTAGAAAATGAAAGTACTGTTAGCTTTAATACAAAAGTACCCAATGTTTGGAGCCACTTTCCACTAGCCCGGGTTTTGAAAGAAAGACAGAACTTTTTAGGTTTAAAGAGACACAGTTGCAACAATATTGCAATACTAAGGTGTCCCCAAAGTCACCATACATAGGGAAAATGGGAAATTGTAGTAAATGCATTTTTTTTAATTTACAAAATATTTATTACAAAATTTTCCCTTTGTATGGAGACTTTTGGGACACCCTGTATAATGATACCCCTTGTAAGTACATATTTTTCATAAATCTTTTCACATACTATGAATACCTTATTAGGCAGCTGGGAGATTACATCACTACGAGAAACAACCTTTGAAAAAAAAAAGAATGATACCATTTCCAGTTGAGATTCGGAAGAATTTTAAGTAGATCTATAATAACAGTCAAAAGTAGAAAAATAGTATAGCAAACAAAATTATTTTAGGTCTAATTCTACCACAGCAAGCTTGAAGGCAGCACTGTCCAAGAGAAATATAACGTGAGCCGCGTATGAAATTAAAATGTTCTAGTTACTACATTAAAAAAGTAAAACAAACAGGTAAATTTAATTTTAATACTATATATTGTTCAAGCCAATATATCTAAAATATTATTTCAGTATGTAATAAATAAAAAAATTAGGGAAACACTTTTGTAAGGCTGGTGGCAGGCACCCCTCCCCTCCCTAAGGGAAAAAGAAGAAGCCCACGAGACCTGCCAAGGACAATGCCTGCGAGGCCCAGCTAAGTTAAAGGATGACCACACCTGGATGGTTACTCTGATAAGAGTCTCCGTTCCTAGAGTCCACACGTACCACTGGCCCCTCCTATTTCTCAATACTCACCCTAAAACTGCAGCAGAAAATTCCTTGCTCTCCCCACAATAAATCTTCCCGCCAAAGAAACCCCTACCCCCAGCCCTAAAAACATATATAAAGCCTCTCAGACTTCTGGGCAGGGCGACTTCTTGGGTCTCTCTGTCTCTCTCTCCCGGAACCCCAGAACCTTGCCTGGGCCCCCCTCTCTTGGGACCCATGACCCTCACCCAGGAGCGCCCCAATAAAGCCTCTTTACTTATCCCTCTCAACTCTGCTCGTCTTTCTTTCTATGGCACTGGCCAATCCCAAAAAACCTTACAACTTTTACATTTTTTCTTATTGTATAAAATTTGTAAGTATTTTATACTTACCATATCTCTTCATTTGGATGCTAAATTTTCATTGAAAATATTTGATTTGTATTCAGATGTGATAAAATTTACAGTTGAAAAAATAGATTTACAATCATACTTTAAAATTTTCCAATAAATAAATTGAGTAATGCTTTTTAGTTTTAAACCCATTAAAATTAAGTAAAATTGAAAATTCAATTTCTCAGTCCCACTGGCCCCATTTCAGGTCCTCAAGAGCCACATGTGGCTAAGTGGTACTGTATTGAACAGTGAGTGCAACTCTAAAAAGTTGCTGAACATTTTTTGTCTGTGCTATAATTTTATTGTGTCAAATATTAACTAAACAAGTGAGCTTCTGGAAGTGGCTAATGACCCCCTGCAAAGATATTTTTAGGCAAATGCAAATTGTTGTATGAGTTTTGACCTGTCTTTTGCTATAGGGGTCTTTTCTCCATTTACGATTAAGTATGCATGTCTTGCTAGAACTCTTCAAAAACCCTGAGCAATCATGTTCTGTGGGACACAGTGAGTCACTTGGTGGTGGGTTCAGGGGGTGGGAGAGGAAGATGAGGAGGAAAAGTAGTGTCAGAATGATGAGCATTTTCCAGCCAGGCTTAGCAGTGTGAACATTATGTTTCAGGTAGTATAACATTACCACGTATTTTCTGATTGTTAAAATAATGATTATTACAAAAAATTCATAACATTCAGAGAAGCCTGAAATGATAGTAGAAACCTTTCATAATTCTACCACCCAGAGATAACCACTGGTAACACTGGACATATTTCTTTCTAGTCATAAATTTACTCAATGACTACTTTCTACAGTGGATTGCCTAGTTTCTTCACAGATCCCTGGGGGCCCTGAGACCTTTCCAGGAGACCCATGAGATCAAAACTATTTTCATAAAAAGACTGAGAAATTATTTCCCCTTTTCACTGTGCGACATTGGCCCTGATGATGCAAAAGGGATGTAGGTAAAACTGCTGGTGCCTTAGCACTAATCGAGGCTGTAACATTGAACTCTGCTAGTAGTTGTCATTGTATTCTTAAGCACAACACATTTACTGTAAACACACACACGTGCACACAGAAACCCCAAACCCCAAAAGACAAAAGAGAAATCAAAACAAAAAAACCCTACTAGTTTCACTTAAGAATATCCTTGGTAAAGCAATACAAATTATTAATTATATTAAATCTTGGACTTTTGATTACACATTTTTTTTTTATGTTCAGTGTGGCTATTATAGGAAGTACCAATGAAGTTCTTCTGATTCATATTGAAACATGGTGGCTGTCTTAGGAAAACACACATGCAACTATTTGAGTTGTGAGTTGAACTAGCAGCTTTTTTCATGAAACATCATTTTTATTTGAAAGAACAACACCAATAAACAGGTGACCTGATTTTTCAGACTTGCGTATTTGGCAGACATTTTCTCAGAAATGAATGAACTGAACCTAACACATCAAGGAAAACAATGTATTTGTTGCTAATATTTGAACTTTCAACCAAAAATTAGAAGTTTGGAAAAGTTGTATCTATCACAATGAACTTGACAGATTCTTAATACTTAAAGATTTTTTTGATGAGATTTGTGATGATGGTTACTGATGTCATTTTTTGATATTATATAATAAAATATGTCAACATTTAGAAAATCTATGTAATAACTCAGTGAACCAATATTCTCCAGATGATAAATGCATCGTGTTCAAAATCATACATGGATAAAATATCCATTCAGAGTGCAAGACAGATGAATGGACTCTAATGTAACAGTATGAACGTTCATTTATATGGTTTCAGATAGCAAGTTGTAACTAACATTTAAGAAACCATAATTTGTTGAGTTTTGGTGTCATATTAAAGAAGAATATCCACAATTATCTGAAAAAATGATTAAAATACTTCTTTCTCCAGCAACATACCTGTGTGAGGCTAGACTTTCTTCCCAATATATCAACCAAAAAACATATCATAATGCATTGTATGGAGAAACAGATTTGAAAATCTAATTGTCTTCCATTAAATAGATTTGTGAAAACATAAACAATGCGACTCTTCTTACTCAGTTTTTATGAGTTGAAAAGTATTTTTTCATGAAAATATGTAATTTATCTTAATATAGTGGATTTAATTGTTATTTTAGGTGCATTAACAAATATTTTAAAATTTTCACAGTTTTCATTTCTAATATGGTATCAATAAATATAACCCACATAAACAAATATCTATCAATAGTTAAAATACTAGAAATTATTGGGGTCCTCAATAATTTTTAAGAGTTGCAAAGATGTGCTGAGATCAAAAAGCTAGAGAACCACTTCTCTCTAACTCTAACTCTGTCATATCCTGAGGTTTTATTACATATAGAAGCAACTCCATGATCTGGTCACCAATCTGGTTTCCTATATGTTAAAGGCCTAGATGAGAGCTAAAAGAACGTTTAACAGTCTATTTTTGTCTTGGTAGAGAGCAACTTTCAAAACTGTTTCAAAAATTCCCTTTTGATAGCCAAAAGCTGAGTGTTGTCTTTGTATTTTTTCTTTCTGCTACAACGGGTCTAACCCTAGGTGCCCACTCCCATCCCCAACCAGGCAGGTGATGCCTCAGGCTGACTATAGACAGGTCAAGTCCACAGAAATGCAAGAACCTTAACTGTGTTTCTAAAATGTTATCCCAGCACAATGCACATATTTTAAGACTGTGGTCCCCAACCCCCGGGCCACAGCCCTGTACCACTCCATGGCCTGTTAGGAACATGGCTGCACATCACCGCCTGAGCTCTGCCCCTCCCTACCTCCCCTTCCAGTCTGTGGGAAAATTGTCTTCCATGAAACTTAGGAAGTGGGCTGCACAGCAGGAGGTGAGCAGCGGCTGAGGGAGCCAAGCTTCATCTGTATTTACAGCCGCTCCCCATTGCTCACATCACTGCCTGAGCTCCACCCCACCCCATCCTTGGAAAAATTGTCTTCCGTGAAACTGGTCCCTGTTGCCAAAACGGTTGGGGATGGCTGTTTTAAAACATACTTACAATATTTAAAAATTGGAATCTTACTGTGCAGACTCACTTATAGTCTGATTTGTCTTATTCGTCATGGCATAGTCCTCTAAAGGACTGTAGAGGCTGTCTGGTATTCTACTGTAAGATTCAGCCCAGTTCATTTATCGTGTTTCCTGCCATCAGCAAGGGTTTAGGATGTTTGTGTTTGAAGAAAGTAACTCTATGACAATACAGAGAGACGAGAGTGGGCGGGAGTGGGGAGGGGGTGCTGTATTAGAAATCTATTGAGGAGGCCCAGTGAGAGATACAGTGGTGGTCTGAGATAAAGCAGTGACTTTGGGATTGTGGAGGGAGGGACGTGGTAGTACGTTAGGGTGGACAACTGAATGACAGGGAAGAGAGAGATATGCCCTCTCATGCATTTTTCTAGCACAGAGATTGAGGGCCAGGTGGCAGCATTCAGTGCATCTTCCATTCTTTCAAAGTAGTGCATCTTTCATTCTCTTTTTATTTGGAAATAGTATTTTAATAACTATTTACCATAAAATGTAGCATTTACATGTAAATGTCTTCATTTATATTTACACATGGCTTCTTTCCACAAAGGATTTGAAGGCAACTATAATCACAAAAATATAGTAATATAATAGCAATAATATTAATAATAATTGTAGTAGGTAACCAGATTGGCAACACAACTTTATCCTAAATTTTAAAATCTTATAGCTGTCATCCAGGAAAATTAAAAATATATCACAAAAGACTGGATTTTCTTTTGTCATTTTCAATGTAACGATAATTATAGTTATTCTACATTTCTTGTGCCAAAAATCTATGATCTTAATTTTTTTTAATAAAGATTTTATAAAATCTGTACCTGCTCTGGTCACTGGCAATGTCAGGAACAGATAGCTCAGGATAGCCATTTCAGTTATTTATAATAACATATTTTCATAATTATTCTCAATGACAATATTTCAGTAATCTAAAACTGACTTTAATTTAAAATCTTTATTTTCCAGAAAAAAATAACTTCAGTTTTAAAATATTTAAAAATGTATCTTTAACTTTAGCCTTTTTCAGAGTTAATGCTTTTTGCATGATTTTACTTTTGTTTTTTTTTTTTAGTTCAAAATATTAAGGGGGTTCAAATGTTTTTGTTACATGGATAGACTGTATAATGCTTAAGTTGGGGCTTTTAGTGTACCCATCACCAAATAGTGTTCATTGTACCTGATAGGTAAGTTTTTACCCCTCCTCGCCTCTCCCTCCTCCCTTTTTGGTTTCCAGTGACCTTTATATCTCTTTGTGCCCAGGTGTGCCCATCAATTAACTCCCAGTAATTATATTAGAGAGTACATGTGGTGTTTGTTTTTCCCTTCCTGAAATGCTTTGCCCAAGATAATGGTTTCCAGGTCCATCCAAGTTGCTGCAAAAGACATTATTTAATTCCTCAATTTTTGTGATTAAAAAAGTGCCCTTGTTTTCTCCCCAAGAGGAAAGCTATAAGTCCAATCAATGACAGTCTTCTTCAAAACCAAAATTTTTAAAATAAAAGAAGTTTCCTATATGCTGCAGCTTGTCCCAATGTTATAATAGATATTCATCATCTACCCATTCCAGATGTCCACTTCACCTGGACTTGCTGCACAGCCCCTCTCTTGGTCTGGGCCTGAATTGAACCGGCAGCCTTCCAAGTGGCTTCCAACCTTGGTTAGACCAGTACTCTAAGTGCTGTATTTGCTGCTTTCGCAATCTAAAGAGGCTCTCTGAGAATTGAGTCTCTTTCTTAATGGTAGAGGTGCAAAGTATAACAGCTTGTCATTTATCACAAACAGAATGCCTCATATTTTCCAGAATGTCAGAGGCATACCTCCCAGACTACCATATCTCTAAGACTTTCACTGATGTGCCAGACTCCTGAATTTTCATGAGATTTATCTCTCACTCTGTTGCACACATGTATCTTCTTAGGACATCTGGGGAACTTGTCATTTCCTGCTCTACAAGGCAAATTAACCTAATATGATCAATATAGTGAGCTGATGTGATGATTTGCAGGATGTCAAGATAATCAAGGTCTCTATGGATTGTACTACAACAGAAGGCAACAGAATTTACATAGCCCTGGAGCAAGTCAGTGAGTATTGTCTCTCTTCCGTGTGAAGGTGATCTGTGTTTGATCTTTCCTATTGAAGGAGAAGAATGCTTTCACTAGATCAAAATCCACAAACTAGATGTCAGAGGCTGTGTTGATTTGTTGCAGCAAAGACCAGCTGTCACATGGTTCAGATTACAGTAGCCCTTGGATAGGAATGTGATGAGAGCATCACCCTTACATCCTTAAATTTCTGAGAACTAACCGAAAACTACTTCTAGGGTGTGGTTTTGCTTCTGATTTAGCATCTTAGCCAGGGGTGGAAGCAGTTTCAGGGGATTCCACTTTTCTTTTCCTGTTATAATGGTCCTGACACCACAGCTATGGGGACCAATATGAGACTTTGCCACTTCCTAAGTATATGTACCCCAGTTGCAAACCCAAGGATAGAGAAAATAAATACAGAGTAGGTCTTGGACTCACTAAAAAACAGACATAGGTCAGAATTTCATTTATCAACAGGTCTCCATAAACCTTCACTCTAACTGGAGGATCATTATAGTGTTTTGAGTACTCATATATCAGTGTCAGTTCAGACTCTGTATCTTACAGAAAAGTCTAAGTATTTCCCCAAAGAAGTTACCCTAACAAATGGTGGCAAGCCCCATTTTGAAAAGATTGGGGAACATTTACTATATATATATATTCTAATCCTATAACAGATTAAGCCATATATTCTTGTAATAGTTGTGAAGGATTCTTCCTCAAGGGAATATGATCTTCTCTTCAACCAAGAAGCTCTGTCTATAAACCAATGTAGGTCAGGAACATTACTGCATGAACATCCACGATTTTCCACTGAGGCAGATGATGTCACCATTTGTTCTCTTTCTATCAAGTTATTTCATTACATAAGTCAAGCAACACTCTGGTCAGTGGGTCAGTTATCTCACCCGCAGATACAAAAACTCTAGTAGCCAGTGCCACAGATCCCTGCAGGACAAGTCTCCTCATTGCAACTCCAGCCTTCTTGCCCCTTATGGTAATCACATCCACCTTGTCACAGAAAGCCAAGTACATGCCTGGCTTCTACCATTCCAGAATCCCATCATCCCCAGTAATATTATAGAGCCCTGTCCTATTATAGCATCTCCAACTGTCAATCCTGCCCTACAGAAAATTTCGTTGAGCTCAGAAATGCTAGCGTGTCCACTCCTCAATGCATTCCACGTTGCCTTAGAGAAGGGAGTGTTCAGTGTCCCATGTGGTTGTCATAGTGCAGTAGTAGGTTCCAGGGTTTTACGTAGTAATTCCATTCTAACATCTACACATCCTGAGCCTTCTGACCCCTTCCATGGTACTGTGCCAAAAATTTCTGGCATCTCTATTTCATTTTCTGTAGGCCATGTCTATGGTTTGAATGTGTCCCCCAAAGTTCATGTGTTGGAAACTTAATCCCCAGTGCAACAGAGTTGAGAGGCGTGACCTTTAAGAGGTAATTAGGCCATGAGGATCTGCCCTCATAAATGGATTAATGCCATTATCACAAGAATGGATTAGTTATGGGAGCAGGCTCTTTATAAAAAGGATGAGTTTGGCCCCTTTCCTCTCTTGCTCTCTTGCCCTTCCACATTCCACCATGGGATGACATAGCAAGAAGGCCCTTGCCAGATGCCTATGCTGGCACCTTAGTATTGGCCTTCCCAGCCCCCAGAACTGTGAGAAATAAATTTCATTTCTTTATAAATTACCCAGTCTGTGGCATTCTGTTATAGCAACACAGAAAGGACTAAGACAGTCACCATGGACTCAAGGAGCCATCCCAACCAATTATTAGATTAGCTCCAGAAGTCCTTGCCAGAATTTGAGTTCCAAGTGTGGGTGAGTGTCACCATGCCAATAAATTGTGCCCTATCCCACATTACATTTCCTCTTTCTCCACTTATACAGCACCCTCAAATTTTGCTCTCACGTGTGTTCCCCTGATTCCTGCTGACATACAAAATATTGGTGATGTCCTGTAATGCTTTTGGCATGCAAACTATTTTATCCAAGAACTTTCCCTCTTGGGCTGTGCTGATCTTGGTTATCAACCTGGACATAATGAGGATGGATCTTGAGGAAAACAAACATTGTCTTATAAAGTACCTGCGTCTGGTGTGTTTCTGTGTGGTCTCCAAAGTAGCTATGAATGACTTAACCTGGTCCACAGGTCAGTAAAGGCTTTTATGAAGATTGATGGGGTAGTAGATTGGCCTATAGCCTGTATAAAGACCCCAAGGCAGGGAAGAGAATGGCTTATTTGAGGAGATGAAAGTTCCGCATGGTCAGGGTGTAGAGCAAATGGAAAGAAAGAATGAAGAATGGATTTTTAGTTTACTTATTTATGTCTGAAATATTTGGCTAGGAAGCCTGCTATTCTAAACCATAAAACATATTTAAAAGAACCAGCACTTAAAAGTCTCAAATTCAGTTAGATGTACATACATTTATTGAGCAAGTCATAGTTCCTGCCTCCAGGTAACTTAGAACCTAACAGAAAAGATAAGACACATTTTCATATTGTTATAATACAAATCAGAATGTGCCTTAAAGGAAGGATACAGTGCTACGTGAACCCAGGGGTAGGTGTGCAATATTTGTTCCTGCATGCATTTCTTCAATGAATACTTAACAAGTATCTTCTTGAGGGTTACAAAGATGTACAACACACAACCTTTGACTTCAAGGAATTCAGTCTCCTGAGCAAGACACACACATAGATAATTACAATTCTATAAGTATAGAGTTATGTAAAGATAGAAATATATACAGGCTATAATGAAATAAATCAATAGTTGTAATTTATTGAGCACTTATGAACCACTTTATATGCATTTCCCATACCCCACTTGTAAGGTAGGTATTGATATCCTCATTTTTGAGATGAGAAAACTAGCACTCAGAGAAGTTAAATCAGTTGGAAAGGTCACAAAATCTGAAAGTTGAAGATCTGGAATTAAACCTAGTTCTTACCAATGACAAGTTGCAGGCTCTCAACCACCATAGTATACTGCTTCCCACTAACATGCTGGCGCTCAGAGAAGGGGGTCTCATCCAAGCAAGGCAGAGGTGAGAAATGCCTTCCTGAGCTGAGTTTAGGGATTAGGAAGTTCTGGGGAGAAGAATGGGGGGAGATGGGTGCTCCAATAGAGGGGAAAGCACCAGTAAGCCCAGGAGGCAGGAAACCACCCAATGTCAAGGGATTATGGCCATTCAGTGTTGGGGAGTACACTGGAAGGCAAAGATCGGCAGGAAATATGCCTGGAGACAGACTGGTCTCATGGAAGATGCTGCATACATGTTAGGGAAGAGACTTGGATGATAGGAGTCATGAAGGAGCTTTGAATGGGGAAATGCCAGGCTTGAGTTTGCATTTGAGAGTGATTACAACAGCAGCTGAGTGGAGGATAGCACTGAGGGGAACAAGAGTGGGAGAGCAGTTCAAAATTATTATAGCGTTGCAGGCAAGAGGAGGTGAGAGTCTGAACTAGGATATTAGCAGAATGGGTAGGAGGAGAGGAGAAGCTTAAGAAAAATGTAGGCAGTGAAGTTAGTGGGCTGTCCTAATTCTGCAGCTGTGGGGAGTCAGTGCAGGGACAAGGCTGGGTCGACACCTGGGTTCCTGGCTTGGGAGATACGTGGTCAGTGTTGCCACCAAGTAAGGAGAAAGCAGGTTTGGAGGTTAGATGATGAGTTCAGCTTTGGTCGTGTTGAGTTGGAAGTGCCAGTGGGACATTTGTAATCCAGCAAGAAATTGGAAATCTGAGTCAATGTCCACAACAGATACGTGGGTTAGAAAAAGAGATTTGGGAGCCATCAGCCTAATGGTGGAGTTAAAGTTAGTTGAGTGGAAGAGGTTCCCCAGGCAGGGGGGTGAAGTGAGCCGAATGAGGGATGGTCAAGGGGAAGCAGCTTGCTGGAGGAGACATGTGCCAAGGCCCTTAAAGAGGGGAGGAGTGGACACTTCAGACAGTGTGGACAGTATGAACAAAATGGGGGAAAAGCAAGGGGCGTTTTCAGAGCATGAAATAGTTCAACTTGGCTGGGTTCGATGCAGATATTGGATGGTAAAGCTGGGAAGGGGTTATATTTTTGAGAGCCTTGAGGCCAATCAATGAGAATGGAGTATTATTCTGCCTTAGAAAGGAAGGAAAATCTGATACATGCTTCAACATGGATGAAGCTTGAGGACAATATGACAGGTGTAATAAGCCAGTCACAAAAGGGTAAATGCTGTACAATTCCACTTCTGTGAGGTGCTTTGAGTAGCTTAATTCACAGAGATGGAAGGTAGAAATGGTGGTTGCCAGAGGCTGGGGGAAGGGGAAGAGCACAGTTATAGTTTAACAGGTATACAGATCTAATTTTTCATGATGAAGAAAGTTCTGTGGATGGATAGTGGTGATGACTGCATAACAGTACTTGATGCCCTTGATCTGTACACTTAAAGATGGTACAATGAGACATCTTATGTGTATTTTACCACAATTAAAAATAAAAACATAGAAGAAAAAGAGAAAAGCAAGAAAAAAGGAGGAGTGATTTAAAAAATGGAAACAGAAAAAGCAGAGCTTCTTTTTAGAGATGTTTCCCATATTCCAGGTGAGAGCAATGTGGCCATAACTGGGAAGGGAGCAGTGGATCCATTAGTGGAGCCACATTAAAGGGCTGCATTTAGACCTCAGAGCTGGTCAAATGTTGGCAATGTCATATGGTTCGACCTAATAGAAAGGCAAGGGGAGACACATTGTTTAATGAAGTCCAAGAAAATGTACATTCTTACCATTTAAGTTAAATTGCAAAATATTTCCTGGGGCATTTTCTCTCAAACTAATAACCCAAATAGCAAATATTTTCCATTTTCAATCATCTTGGTCAATTTGAAAACAGCTTTTTATTTTTTACTGGAGAAACTCATATATTGTCTTCACTTGTTCAGTGTGAAGTTGAGTTGCCAAAATTGCCTTCAGTACACATTTGTCTTTTGTATTTCAAACAGAGGAAAGTTTCTGTTTCCCCATTTCATTCTGAAAGCTTTCAAAAAGTTTGGGCAGTGCCCAGCTCTGGCCTCGTAATTCACTTCATCATTTCAGCTCTAGTTCTTGCAGTTGGCAGACTTTGGATGCCAAGTTTCTGCTTCAGTGCTGGTCAAAATCCCACAGGGGACTTTGGTACCAACACTCTCTGACACTTCTCTGAGCTGAGAATCGTTAACTTTTCAACAAAGTGATAAAATGAAAAGAGCAGGTTTTATTATCACCTATCATCAACCAGAATTTTAAAATCACACATATACAAATGATGCTCAGACTTTGCTATATATACGAATCACCCTAGTAGATCGTTAAAAAGGAAATTTCCAAGTGGTTTTCACGGAGATTCTGATTCAGTCTATCCTGGATGGGGTCCAGGAATTTGTTTTTAACAAAAATTAGGCTAACTCTGATACAGGTGGTCCGTGCAGTAATTTTTGAGAAATTAACGAATCAGGGCTTATTTTTTTCCTAAGGATAATTACAGTCACACTAATAATACTGTCATTTTAAATTGACAGATATTCTAGCATTCTGAGTACATTTTCACTTATAATGTAGTACTTTTGAAAAATATTTTTGTGAACTTTGGAAATATTTTGAGCAAATGAATGGATACAATGAGATACCACGTAGTTTGCCACAGGTTTTCTGCTATTTCGGGACAAGAATCATAGCTCTCCCTTCCCACGGGGTGTGTTTCTGTCTTGTCCAGCTCTCCAAGTGTTGAAGTGGAAGAAGGAGGTTCGAGTATGAAGAAGCAAAGAGAGTGGAATGTCACTGGGGGTGCTGAAGGTACCCAGATAACAGGAAGTGGGTGGACAGGCACGGTATGAACCAGACAGGGGAAATCCTCAGAGATAGCGGGGAAGTAGGTAATTTCCAGAGTTGAGGAAGGGTGGTTACACCTTTAGAACAGAAGAGGTTTTCGAAGGAAGGTTATAGAACAGCAGTCTAGAGGCAGCAGCGGGAGCTACTTTCTGTCCCTAGATACTGAGGCTCGAATGACTTGTCTCTGCTGAGGGAGGAATGTTGTTGTCAGGGGGACCCAGTGGCTAAGACAGAAAGATGCCAAAGAAAGGTACTGGATTTCTCCCAGCGTCTATGTCGTTGGCAAAGGGATTTTCTCAAACAATGACATAGTGTCTGGAGATCCCACTGGATATAAGAGCGAAGGACAAACAGCATCTTGAGTGACGATGGGATAACCTCATTAATTGCACGACACAAATATGGTCAAAGAAAATGTTCAGGAATTGCTTTTCTGTTGGAAGCCTGGCACATGAAAGAGCATATACTTTAGAACAGGAGTTGAAAAGCAAGGTGCATAGAGGCCAGGCAAGTGAGGTGAAGTCGTGATGGTGGCTTTGTGAGGAGCGTGAACAATGAGAGATCTCTGACCTCATCTACAGGGGCCAACCTCATCTCTGCCCACCTATTTTCAGGGGGGCCTGTAGGATGTGGGGCAACCAATCCCCTGTTGTTAATGAAAGAGTCCCGAATTTAAAATGTTGGCAACTAATTCAAGTATCAAATAAAATGCACCGAAGGCCAAACCAAACATATCTGTGGCCAGATCTGGCCCTTGGGCTGCCAGTGTATGGTCTCAGCTTTGGAGCAAGAGAGACTTTGGCTTAAATCTGGCTCAGGGACTAGTTTATTAAGCCTTCCTGACTCTCAGTTTTCTCATTTATAAAATGGTGAGTGGAATAATACCTAACTTTCATTTTTTGGGGAAAGAATAAGACATACTCTTCATGTCATTACATGATTGCATGTAAAGTATTTTTCTTTTCTTTTTTTTTTTTGATTTTTTCACCTGTCCAGTGTCAGACATATACAGTATTTTTCAAGTGTCTGCTACTTAGTGTGTTTTCAGTAACTGGCTCTGACATTGACCAGAATCATGCATTATTTTTTTTAACATTTTCCTCCAAAAACAATCAAACAAAGGCATTGTGTTAGAAATGCAAAAGGTTGCTGTGTCCACGACTATCCTCTTAGATAAGGTGTGCCTGTTAGTGTAGAAAGGGCACGTGGCTTAGATCCCCTCCCTCAATTGCCCTGCTCTAGCGCATTCTTTTCAGAGCCTGTAGATGCTGGGAAGTCATAGGTAGAAACATACATACTGTACACTAAGAGAAGCTGTAGAAGAACCTTTAAAGGACAGCATCAATAGCATCTGTTACAGCTTTTCCTTCCATGAAGTGCTCTTCTAGAAACAGTACAAAGTGAATTAAACAGACGCAGCTCCTTTCCTCTTGGAAGATGTAATACATGTTGCAATGACAACAGAGATCTTACATCCATATGAAGTGGGATAAATAGCACATGGACATATAAATTAATGAACCTCCCTCAAAGAAAAGTGAGGAAAGGGATGCCTGCATTTGTTGGCAAGAGAAGAAGAATCTGATACATGTCACATCAGGGGAAAACCATGTTGCCTTTTACCACTGATGAGAAAGCTCATGAAGAGATGATCTTTCAAAATTGAATAATCTAAAGAGATGCCTTAGTGAGTTAACAAAAAACCAATGTCCAGATATATAGAGAGGGGAGTTCTCCAAATACAGTGTGAGACTTGAACAGAGCCTTATAGACGGGAAAAGATGATTGCTGAAATGGATTTCAATAAATTCACCTGGAAGGGTATGATCCTGTTGAAGAATTAAGATGTGAGTGACTACATGAGGTGAGGCAATATTCCACTGAAGCCCTCAGACCTGGCATTCCTTGGCAAGTGTGCCTCATGGGCATAAGAAAAGCCTGCCATCTTCTAGCTCAGTACTTATTTAGTTTGACCTTTAATGGTGTTTTTTTAGTTGGTTCAAGTCAACTTGCTCCTTTATTCTTTTCTACAATCTTCCTGAGTTGGCTCAGGGTTATCTGACTACAAACTATGAATAGTATTGGGGATGGGACCTCAGGAAGAAGAGACAGTGCACAGTTGCCTAGTTTCTAGCAGGAGGATTTCTACTAGGGGGTCTCCCTGTGATCCACTGCTGAGCCCTGAGCACCTGCAGCATCTGTCCAGAGGCTATGGGGGGAAAGTTGGCCTGGACTTTCTCCTTAGATTCCTCCTAACCTGGACCACACTTGCAGCTGTCTGGAATTTCTTGTCAAAATGATATTTTGTTTTTGGTAGGCTAAATTTGTTCCAGGGATTTCTTTTTTCCCCTCTTTTTAAAAACATTGTATTATATCCCATGATCAACCAAGGATAAAAAATGATAAGGAGGGAAGAAGCCTAATTTCTTCCAAAATCTTTGTACCTGTTGGTTTAACTCAGAAGGGTTAAAGGAATAAACTGAACTGAAATGTGATAACTCAGTAACACACACACACACACACACACACACACACACACACACACACACATCCATAGTTGTACTGAAAAACTTTCAAGATTCCAATATATGTTTTTTGCTGTTAGTTTTTCTGAATATAAGTAAGAGAAAGCAAAAGTTAATATTTGTTTATAATATTCTAAGAAAAGAGTCTGGTAGTGGCATTTGCTCTTTGGGTTCATCCTGGCTCCCTACCTACTTATCAACTGCGTCTCTTTAGGCAAGTTACTCACCCACACTCTGCTTTAGTTTCCTTTATTATACATGGGAAGGGAGAGGGCCACATATAATAGCTCCTGTCTTAGATTGGCTATGGAGGTTAAATAAATTAATGCATGCAAGTCCTTAAAGAGTGCCTAGTGCCTGATACCCAGTATTATTCAACATTTATTGAATAAATGTTAGCTATGATTATGAACACTACTGCTGTATAGTGACAATGATTAAGATTGAGAAGGTATGACCTTAAAGGTAAGACTATACTGAATTAGCCCTGGCCTAAATAGTTCTCAGGTGGTTGAACTACTGCTAAACACCTTTGGCCAATTATTTTTCAAATAGCAGGACTTGTTGGGAATGTTAGCCATGGGCAAAGCTTCTGCTTCTGTAGGCCCATGAACACCTAGGTGCTGAAGATGCTCCAAGAGGCCAAATGAGAACTCACAGTAGGGAGACGTTTACCGTAGCCCCAGCCTAATTCCAAGTTCTACTAATTCAGCAAGTGATCTTTTCAAAGAGAACTCTAATATTGGAAAATCTCTGCATCTTCTTATATATTCCCTTCTACTAAACATTATATAGTTTGGGAGATAAGACTAATTATTCATGAATAAAGTGTAAAAGTCTTTTTCCTCTTTCTAATTATAAATGGCATTCAAGTAGTTCTTGAATTTGAACTACCAATTATCTCATAATAATAATACTAACATTGTTCTCTGCTAGAGAATGTTTTATAGACTGTAAAGTTAGAAAATTAAGCAAGTGGCCTCACAATTCCATTGGATTAACAGATATTTCCAAATACATGTGAGAAAATCAGAAAGTTAGATGTGCATGCGTTTCCCTTGAAGTTGGTGGCAGTTTTTGGGCACAATCACATCAATGATGCACATGCATAGGTAGTTTATAGGTTAAATAACTGTGGTTTTGGATTTAATTGCCAACTTGTTACCCTGATGGTAATTTCAGACAGAGGAAGAGCAGAGTGAAGGGCCTGCCCGTAGTGTTACTGCTGCCTATAAAAACAAACAGGATCCTTAGGGCTTAATTAGAGGACTTATAATTACACCTAAAGCACACTAATGTTAAAATGGGAATATTGGACATCTGGAAGATGAGTCTGGATTGGGTCACTTGCCTTTAGGAAACCACATTCATGAAATTGTGACTGTCCAAAGGAAACAGCGATGCTCCCACCTGGATTAATACACAGGCAGAACTGACAAATAGGAGAACATGAGCTGGTCTGCAAAGCAGGATAGTTCAGGGGAGATAAATGCAATAGCTATTTAAAATCACAAGAATCCAGGATGATGCCTGGCATCTTTGGCCCTAAGATGAAAATAAGTCATCGAAAGAAAATAACAGGGACATAAAAAGTTTGTTCTTCCTTGGTAAAAGCACACATGGCCTTTGGAACTCACAAGGACACAGGGTATCAGTTGGCATCAGAAAGCCTGAGAGTGCATTTAGGAAAAGAATGTTGGGAAGGCCCACCTGTGGTTACACAAGCTCCGTGGGACAGGTCGGGAAAGGAGTGTGTACAGCAGAAGGTGCCGAACAGTTTCCCTGGAGACCGGGGGTATCATTTTCTTCCTGTCACCCCTCTTCCCTGCCATCAAAGCCAAACAATCATATGGATACGTATTTTATCCTCCCCAATGCATTAGAAATGCTAATAAGAGAGACAGGACCCTTGTTTCCAACTTTTTCTTTCCAAGGCTATGAAAAGAATGTTTTTTTTGTTTGTTCCTTATATATTTTCAAGAATACCTTTGAGAAAATTGTTTTTATCCTTTATAGCAGATTCCATCTAAAACTAGTTTTGTGTAGTTTACATTTCAGGCTTCTCGGAATATTTTCTATTCTCTCTCTCTCTCCCCCATATACACCCCTCCATAAAAAGATAATGTCTATGTCCTTAAGTTACCAGGAATCTACTCTACGTGGGATAGCAAAATTTTAAATTATGTAATGTAGATCACTCTAGAGTAAAACTCCTTAAAAACATAGAGTACACCTTAAGTGTATGGTCTAGAGGCAAGAGCTAATGGAGTGGAAAAGTAGTAAAAGCTTGGTTTAGAAGGTTTAATACTTATGATCTCTCAGCCCGTTGCGGTTTCACCTCACTCCTCCGGAGACACAGATGGGACACAGCAGGTACGTGTAAGGCGCGAAGCAATTCGTGAATACTCAGCCATGAAATGGAAAATCAAAATGAAGTATGACTATAACTATCTTTGGGCTATTAATATTCAACTATTAATACCTACTGTTCTTTGAGAGACGTTATTGAATATTTACTCAAAAATAGCTTAGGAAGAGGAACACGTTGAAGAAAGGCGTTTAAACAGGGCTTGAATGACATGTGGTTTGCTTAACGCAGGGTAACAGTTGACCAATTAGAATAAGCTTCTCATCCAAATGTGTCTTCTAATTTGGGGTCCTTTGGAAAAAAATTTCCAAAATGCATTATAACTTTTCATAAGGGTGACACATGGTCCCATTTTCCAAAGACTTTGATTTAATTTTTGAATACAATGGTATTTGAGTTTGTTAGTATGGAATATTTAAACTTAAAAAGAAAATACCTTAATTTGCTTATGCATAAGCTTATTAAAAAACATTTCTAGGGGCTCTTGTTATGTTTATTCTCTAGCACATAACCTATCTTTGAAGTGGTATATTAGTTTTTAAAAAGTCATTCCCAAGCTGAATAATTAAACTGAAAACAAAAGCTATTCTTAGGGTGTATTCCACATATAAAGCTATGCGCATGATGCTTTGATTCAAATAATATTCTTATAAAACTCAGTTATTGTTTGAGGTCTGTATTCAGAATGGCAACTTTTGTTTTTGATGATTATTCCATCCTGAAACAATTTCCCCCCTGCCCAATTAAACCAGAATTAGGAGCACATTTATATCTGATGAGACTTAAACTTCTCAACCGCCTGCTTCAGAAATGTAGACCTTTAGTGCTTGTGTTCATTTTGTCTCTTTGTGGAGGGCTCAAAAGAAAACAGAATCAATTCCCTTAAGTTTTTCTGGGAAAGGAAGGTTGCTTTTGTTGCTTTGATCTTAGCATGTTGTGCATTTTTTATTGGCTGTTGAATATAAAAAGCCATAGCCTCATCTGGTTTTTCTGCTATAGTCTCATATTGTAAATCACATAATGCCTTCCAATCTAAAGTAAAATGACTAAGTCCAAAGTATCATTTCAAAGTGGATTTATCATTACAGTTAACAGGAAGATTTCCAGGGTGTAAGAAAACTAGTCAATAGTTTAATTAATATGCTTAGATGGCCAAAAACATATTCATGCACTTTAGACAGTAAATTGCAGGATGTAGACATACACTCATGCTATTTAGATCCTTTTCCTACCATTGCAAGAGGCTGTTTTAGCTAATGTAACAGCTGGCTAGGTTATTGCTGCAACAATGGTATCCATGATGCAAAAGCAGCTCTTTCCAAACATTTTAGAGCAACTCAAGTTGTTTACATGTCTCCTTTAGGTGATTTTCCTATAACTTTGTGCCAGTTGATGTCATACTATTTGGTAAAAGTCTTCATTAAGTCAAGACAACTGGCATTATTTAATTTTCTCTCTTACAGAGAATTACAGGAAAATTTCAGTAGCTAATTTGAACTCATCATTCTTAAGTAAATACAGGGCTTTAGAAAATGAATGCAAACTATAAAAATGGAGTTGTATAATTAAACATCAAATAGTCCAAGTAATAAAAGTCATAGACTAATTGTCTCTCAGTTCTAGTCAGATCCTTTAAATACTGTCTCACGACTTGGGCATTGGTTCTTTCATCGGAAGAGTGCCTATCCTTAAAGTTGGGAAATTTCAGCTCTGTTGGAGCACCAATCAACTGCAAAAAGTAATTGGCATCTTCTTCCAAAGTTTCAAATTTCCCTACAAAATCGTAGTTGATCAAACACGGATAGCAGAGCTTGCTGACCTTTTCCCAGTGAATGTCCATCCCGACAGGACGGTGGGAATCCAGGAGATAGTGGACAAACTCTTTGAATCTGACTCCAGATCCATTAATTAATGCTTCTTTGCAGGCATTTGGTCGATATTTCTTTATAATTGCCTTTCCGAACACTGGATGGTAATAACTATTGGGGTGTTCGAATTTGTCCCTAAATGCTGATACTAATCTTTCCATGGGATCACGAACAAACACAGCTTTGGTGTAGGTATTGAGACGAGTATATATGCCTTTTAAGTCAAAGCTATCTAGCTTCTTCAAATGCTTCCCATAGTGGACAGCATCATGGGAGATGTTGTATGCAGAGGGTGCCAATCCATTTAGTACCATCAGAATTCTTTTCCAGTTGGAACAGCCAGCCTTCGGCACCTCACAATATAAGATTTTGTGTTTGTCTTCTACATAGATTCTGGATACCATATGAAAAAGATGTGACTGAGGATGACTCACCCCACTGTACTTCTTGCAAAACTCTTGAAGGAAAGACCTGCGTTTCTCTTGGGTCTCATCAGTTTTCTTCCATTTATTGTCTTTGACTAAACTTTTGTTTAAAGGGTGAATGTCCAGTGGCCAATTCATTTTGCTGAACTTCTTGAAAAGACTCTTAGCTCCTTGATGTTTTTCAGTCAAATCAATTGTCGGTGACCCTGTGGTCTTACTCAAAGCTTGATCCTCTCCCTGTGAGTGGCTTGTCTTTGTTAAGACCTTAATAGTCCATTCAGAGTTGAGTAGAAGATTTTCTTTTTTCTCTTTTAGATCCTCAGGCATGAGAAACTTGGGTTTCTGTTAAAATAGAGAGGGAGAAATGTTGAAAACACGTTCACAAGTGTGGGTATACTAGAGAAGGAACTTAACATATTTGTTTTAAAATACTATCGAAGATAGCATATTTCATATGAGCTGCCAGAACAACTTAGCGAGGCACGCTGAATATACATTTTGTGGTAAGTTTCTTCACAGAAAATGTAGCAATGAAAAATGGTATCCACAGGATAGAGAGGAAAAGGCCCTGGATTTTCGTCCTAGTTTTGCCTGAAACACAATAGAATCAACTCAATCATTCTGGGTGTCTATGACTCTTGAGATATTAATGAGTGTGTTATCTTTAAGAACTTATTTAGTTATTTGGTGCATCTGAATGGAGACACAAAATGCAGCCTGTATTTGGATTGAAATTTTTATTGTTTTGGGGGGCACTTTGTAATGCACATAATGGTTCAAAGTCATAAATTACAACTTAAAATTGTAGCAAGGCTAATTGTAAAACCCTGATGACCACCTCAGTTTTCTAAGTACTTACAAAAAGTGATGCTTTTCTGCCCTTGGGAAATGTTTTATTTTTCTAAATGTATTTATCACAATAATTTAAGGACTATAATTATAATATCATTCATTCATATATGACATCATCCCTCTTTCCCAAGTGAAGAAGGACTAAGGAATCCAGAAAAGTCTAGCTGATGTTCTGCTACATAAAATTGTAGCCAAGTGTAGAATAAAAATTTAGCTCTCTTGCCAGAAGGATAAATGAACCCATATACCACATATTCTTCATCTGATTACATCCTTCCTGCAACTGTCACAGTGACTGTGTAAAGGAAGACATGGAAGGTGGGATTTACAAGCTGGCATCTTCCGATAGGGACAAAAATTGTAAAGACTTTGGCTTTTACTCTGGGTAAACCAAGGAGCCTTTGGAGGGCTCTTGGTGGAAAAGTAATATGATCTCATTTAGATGTGAAAAACAATAGTTGTGGAGAAGACTGGGCTGAAGATATACCCACAGGGTTGTCAGCATGTTATTGGAAAAATTAATGAATAAATGCTGTGCTGTGGGAATAATGCATAGTGTCACCAGCCTAGAGGTGGAGGAAGTGGTGGGGACCATTTCCTAGGGGAGCTCGCTCTCTATCTACCTATCTATATATGTGTGTATGGATATGTATATCTGTATATGCACACATAGATCTTTTTTAACCACTGTATTCCAAGTGTCTAGAATGGTCTACAGTCTATAATAGTTGCTCTCAAATATTTGTGGGGTGAATAAGTGAATGAAAAGAATTACGTCTTCAAAGATGATTAGAAATTTTCTAGCAAATTGAGCAAAAGAGCAGAGGAATGAAGCACTATAGACAGAGCCACCTTCAGACATCACAGCCCTTCCACCAGCTGAGCTTGGGGAGCTGCTTCTTTCTAGTGCAAGAGGACAGTGTGAGTAACCCCATGATTACCATACACCAATTGTGTAGCCCCATAAAACAGTCACCTCAAATCTTCCATACCATTGGACCATCTGTTTGGGGGTTTAACTTTAAAACCATTTGTCTGCTGTCTTCTCCAGAGGCTGCCAGGATGACTCCAAAGCCCTGCATCTTTCGTTACTCTGATCAGTGATTTGTGTTACATAAAGTTGTCACCAATAACCTAAAATTTGACTGTAGGTTTGACAGATTATAGGGTTATTGGTAGACACCCATGGAACATACTTAGCTTAGGCCTAAAATAAAACTATCATGATATTCTACAATTACCTCTTCTCCCATTACCATTGTAAATAGCAACTATTGCTGTTTTAGTAATAGCAGTAGTAATAGTACTTTATCTTAGTGACCTAGTGAATTTCAAAGTTCCCCAGTTGCCCATTATCCAGACTGTAATTTGTGTGTCTCTACATGTGCCTTAGCCAATTCTCCTCTCTGCCTGCAAACAAAAACAAAACAAAATCAGCCTTCCACTATGCCCTCTGGACCTTCTGCTCTGTGGTCATCAAATTCCCCCTTAATCTCTAGGGACTTCTGGAATGTTTGTTTCCCAAGACTTTCTCTAAATGAAACCTGGCGGGCTCCCAAGTCTCTGCTCCCCTTGTACTTTCTCAAGTGGGTGAAACTTCACTTCCTTGAATCACTTGTCTCTCTGGTCAGAAAATAGGGAGTGATTTTTTTGCAGTGCATAGTTGCTTCTAGGACATCACTCAGCAAAACCTCCTGCTTCTGTGAGACAGACGTATCTTGCTAAGTTGCTCTTCCCCCTTCTCATGGTGTCATCTGCCTTTGCCACTGATCTCTCCACTGTAATGCACTGTAGCTTCTAACTCAGACTTGGCTTCTTCTTCCTACTCTTAGCATTAGATTTAGTGACTCTGCTAACATCCAATAAACTCTCTTGACCACCTCGTTTTTTAACAGAGGAATTCCCCACTTCACATAAACCAATCACCAGAGCCTGTACCACCCCCGTCATCTCTCTGATCACCCTTCTCTAACCTTCCAGCTCTTTGTTATTTCCTGTTTTGCAATTCTTTGACCACTTTTCAGTATGTTATCCAGGCTCTTATCAGCCAACAGGGCTGGTTCTTCATTCCTTAGCTCTCAGTTAGAAAGTCATCTCCATGGGAGCTGTCCTTATACACCTGTCCTTATACACCCTAAGTTATGTTCTTTCCCACAGCGTTCTGCTTATTTTCTTCATAGCAATGATCACAACATAAAATGATTTTATGCTCTCTGTTGTCTTTTTTCACCCTATTCCACCTCCATCGCATTAGAATATAACTGTGGAGGTCTTACCTTTCTTGTTCTCTATGGCAGTGGTCCCCAACCTTTTTGGCACCAGGGACCAGTTTCATGGAAGACAACTTTTTCATGGACAGAGGGAAGGAGGGGCAGTGGGGGGAGTCAGGGGAGATGGTTTGGGGATGATTCAAGAGCATTACATTTATTGTGCAGTCAAACCTCTCTGCTAATGATAATCTGTATTTGCAGCCGCTCCCCAGCACTGGCATCACCACCTCAGCTCCACCTTAGATCATCAGGCATTAGATTCCCTAGATCCCTCGCATGTGGAGTTTACAGTAGGGGTCGTGCTGCTATGAGAATCTAATGCTGCCCTGATCTGACAGGAGGCGGAGCTTCTGCAGTAATGCTAGCAATGGGGAGCGGCCGTAAATACAGATGAAGCTTCGCTCACTCACTGCCGTTCACCTCCTGCTGCACGGTCCATTTCCTCACAGGCCACAGACTGGTAGCTGTGTGTGGCCCGGGAGTTGGGGACCACAGCGCTATGGACCTTAGCATATTGCCTGGAAGATAGGAGAGGATCAATAAATAATTCTTGACTAAGTAAATGTGGTTATGATTTAATGGTAGGCTTCTGAACACTTGCTTTATGATCTTGTTGAAGAAAAACAGTGTTAATCAAAAGGTCAAGGCTAACTTAGATCAACAATCAAACAATTCTTGTTCAAGTACTGAAAATCCGTGTTTAAACAAATCTTTGGCAGAAGAGAAAACAATAAAATAGGCACATGCAAAGCTTATCATGCTGAAGGAGGTGTGGAGGCTTAGAGCTTAACCTGCCTGCCAAATCAGATGGGTTCAAAGTCACTCGATGCAGTCTGGGAACCCCTGGAAGGCTCGCCAGCAACTGGATTCCTGCACCTTACTGTGGACACACCAAATGAGGGTCCTGACTCTAATTTAAATAAGATCCCCAGGTGCTCCATTGGCAGTGGTAGCATTTGGGGACCACTCAACTAGAGTATAACAAAGAGAATAAAAATATAAGTGACAAGCCTTGAAGAGTTCCTCTTATCCTATCCAGGGGAGAAAGACACCAAATCTGGTGGACTTGAATATTTTAGTAAGAAGAGCAAGAACTTGGATGTAGGGTAGGTATGTCCCATGAGCCCGCACACGGACCAGATGTATTATCTTTCCTGCTTATCCAGTTCCCTTTGCTGGGAGTCCACGTTCCCCAAGCCAAATTCTAATGACTGGTTTAGCTGGGGAGATGACTGCGAGAGGGAAAAGTTTGTCATTCATGAATTAGACTTCATTTTCTGGCTAGTTTATTGAGTGCCAGTCAGTTTCCTCTACTCCGACCAAATTGAGATATGGGAATGGGTTAATTCTCTCAAGTAATGGCAAAGTCCTCTTGGATAGCCACCAGACCTCCTCCTGGAGCCCTTCGTCTCATTGTTGCTCATCTTATAAAAGGTTGTGGTGACATCTCCCACCCAACTCCATTTCTTTCCAATCACAGCAAAGATTTTCCATGACTAAGGGATTTGGATAAAATTCAAAGCTAATGGCATTGCAAATTTGAGCCTGATGTCAGTGAATTCCCCTCACCACCATCATCATGAGAACACCACCACCACCCATCATAAAAAGAGTAAAATCTTATATCTCTCCATTTTCCTTGGGGCACTTCATTCTGATTGTCTGTAAAGCAAACATGCATAAAAAGCCAGACTTTATCCTGCTCCCTCCAGGAGTGGCTCCTACTACGCTGTTTTCCATTTCTGAAATGGTTTTACTGCTTTCTGGTCGCCCACTCACAAAGTGTGAGAGATGCTTTAACAACCGGAAAGTAAATTGGCTATTTTACATCTCATAATGCCTCTGTCTTTCAGCTTTTTAAGTTTATTACCTCCTAATTGGATATTTTTTGTCCTACTAACTAGTCTCCCTGCAAATTATTACCAATTACTCTTCTCCAAACATTGTATTTTTCATCCCTTAACATTTTGGACTGGCTCCACTAGGTATCAGCTCAGGTCCCCATTCCCTGGCTGGCGTTCGCAGCCTGGCACCGCTGGGCCTCTTCTACCTTTGTTTTCTGCTTCTCCCTTGACACATGCTCTGTCTTCCACTTGCTTCCATCCAGGCCTCGGCATCCCCTACTCAGAGTCTCCCCCTTTCTTGGGACTTTCAAAATCTTCTGGTTCAATATAAAAAAATCCTACTTTCTCCATGAAAACCACCCCGATCTCCAGCAAGTGATTCTAGGCCCTTAGAAGCAACTGTAGTGCTCAGCGTGCACCACCTGCGAGGAAAGTAATTTGATTCCAGCTTATATTGTTATATTTTTTTGTTGTTGTTTTTAGAAAAATTCTTTTAACAAGAGCTAAATTGTAAGCTATGGCAGAAAGCTACAGTTTTCCACAAATACCTTTAAAGAGTGGATACTACAAAGTTAGTTGAAAGATATGTCATTACAGACGAAAAAAATGAGTAACCAAAGAACTCTAATGGAAAAACTGTGTGGAATATGCATTAACTCTGCAATAAATTTGAAAGCCTAATTCTCGTTATTTTTCAAGGTTCCTGCACCAAGTGTACCTCCTATGTGAAGTCTTCTTTGATCTTTAACACTGAAATGAATTGCTCTTCCTTTCTCCCTGTCAAAACTGTTGAGGGCCTACTCCACATCAGGTGCTGTGCAGAATGCCAGGGAGGGTGTGGTGGATAAGACAGGTGTTATCTTTGACCACATAGAGCTGATATTCTCATACAGAAAAGTATATTAAGCAAATAATTGCACAATTAACAAATCTATTAATATTACTATGGTGGCAAAGGCTCTAGCAATGTGCTAGCTATTGGGAGCTGGGAGGGCAGAAATGGGAGTTCAGGATATGAAGAAAAGACCAGCCAAGTTTTACTGTTAAGTCCTCCATTTAGCACTTTTTATTTTACTCTAGATAGTTGTTATAATTTGTTGTTTAGGTGACTATCCCTCTAACTTATTTTAACTTTATTAAATGTCAGTGTGCAGTCTTATGAATCTATGTAAACACCACTAGCATCTAGAACAGTGTCTCGCATTAACAACATATGTTTGAATTTAATTGAAAGGAAGAAGCGATATCTCTAGTCATTAATAAGATTAATGACCGGAATGAGTGGGATGCTTGGAAATCAGTCCTTTCTGGAGGTATGAATCCATGCATCTCTCCCTGGTCCCTCCATGCCACAGCTGCTATGCTCACACCTTGGTCCAAGGGCTTCAGAAGCTGATGGCATAGTTAAGAGAGGGGTGATAACTGTGACTGCACTTCCAGCATAGCCTGGGGACAACTGGGAAGAGTGTGACTATGAAGTCCTACTACCCAGTGCCAGGTGCTGGGCTGCATGTTGGCTGTAGAGCTAGCACGACAGGCTTGATCCCTGATCCTTGACCTCAGCCTCAGAGTCAGGGTCAGGGAGGGACATAGAGATAAGAAAACTAAGAATTACCTTACTTATGGCAGGTGATGTGACAGAGAAAGAACGTGATGCTAGGAGAGCATAGCAGAGGAGTGTCTAATCCTGGCTTGGAGGTCAGGTCTGGGAGAAAGTGTAAGCCATAAGAAATCATTTCCATGTCCTGTCTCTGTGACTTATTTCCTCTCTCTTGAATATTTTTCTTCATCTCATTTGCCTAGTTAAAAGGCTGGGGCACGGAGCAAGCTGATTTAATCACTGCTTCAACTCAAAGAGGAGGTACAGATATGCTCGTTTTACAGATGAAGAACCTGAAGCTCAAAGAATTTCAACAACTTGCCCACGTTAACAGGACTATTGCTAAAGTTGTGCCACAAACCTGTTTTAGTTATGTAATGGCTTTTTTTCGGCTGTATCACATATCAAGTAATCTCTTCCTTGCTTAATGCCCATTAAATGCACGAACGCCAGGAAAGTGCCAGGCATATACCTGTTACAAGGGAGTATGGTAGTTTAGAACCTGGATTTGTGAGTCAGACAAAACTGGTTTTGTTCCCTGTTCTGTTGTTTTCTATCCGGGCAACCTTGGTTAACCTATTTTGTTTTTCTAAGCTTCAGTTTCCTTGTGTGTAAAATGGAGAGAACAATAGTATCTACCCTGTAGGGTAGTTGGATTACAGGAAATGCATGTAGAGATTGCTTAACACAGTCATGTTCTCTATAAATATTAGGTATTTTTATTGATTTAGTTAATGAATATTTATTTATTAAGCAACTTCTATGTGGCAAGCATTTTCTAGGTAAATATTAGTTTTTTCCTCTTCTTTATACACCTCCTGCTCCCTTCTCACTGACAACACTCAGCAAAGTTGAGAGTACAAGATAAATGCCCAACAATGACAATGATGAGCAGGAGAAAAGAGATCAACTGAAGTGGAGAAAAAGGCAAAGAAAGAAAGCAGAAGAAAAGAAAGCACAATTATGGGTAATAGGAAAGAATAATCAACAGTTGGGGGAAAAAGGGTAAAGAGAGAAACTAGTGGATTTTAGTCTTCTCCAAGCTACAATCTTCAAAACTGCTTAAACACGAAACAGTGGTTTCTGTAGGGAGGCTATTCGATCCAACAAGCTAATTTCTACGGTCACCTCAGATGCAAGGATTGAAATTATCATTTTATTTGCCAGTTCTTTCAATTTTAAATTTAATTCCTGTCTATTTTTTCCCCTTGCAGCAAATAGGCTTAAAATATGAGGACTGAGGATGCAACACAATGTGAACATCAGGGGGGAGTTTCTACGGAGAACAGTGCTGTTCTCTGGTTTGACAAGAGCATCAGAAACTGCAGACAGACATAACCTTAACATAGATATAAGCAGATAAGGCTTCTCCCCCAAGGGGGTTCAGTATGCTTTCATAGATTTATCATTCTATCTTCCTTCCAAGTTTTGTAGGAAAAATGAGGCTATTCTTTTGTTTTCTAATTTACAGATAAATAAATTAAGACAAACTTGTGTAATAACTTGCCCAAGGTCACGTTGTGAAGCCAACAGAGAAGTCAGGAATACAGTCCAGTTCTCTAATTGCAACTCAGTAAACCTTTTTTAGCAGATTAACTTGCTTTTTAAAGAAACTCAAAACTCTAATGAGGAGCTGCAACTTGATAAATGAAATACATTTACTATCTTTGGTCTCACTATTTTATTTCCTAGGGTGTGTCTGTCTATGTTAAATGGGAATGAGAATGGCAGAATCCAGCCAATTGTATTTGGCATGAAAGAATTAGTAGAATAAGTGAGTGTTTGACAATTAGGATTTCAGTATTTCATTGGAATCGTAGGTATCTAATAGATTCTAGATATGGCTCTTTAGTATCACCAGGTGTTTAGTTTCATAAAATTAATATTGGTCAGCCTCTCCTCCCCTTGCATTTAAGAGGAATACCAAGAATAATGCTGTATCTGAGAGGGTTCTGCAGGGGAAATAGAGGAGCCAGCCCTGACTCCAACATCTTGTTCTAGAGTGCGCAGTTGCCAGGCAGAGTTCTTGCTCTAATTTTTAGGAGTGTGGTGGGAGGAAGGAACCAGCTGCCCTGAGCTGCAATATCTAAGCAGAGATTGTCTTGCTGGGGGAGGGCTGTTAGGGGCATGCATTAGCAAATAAAAGATTTTCAGAGGCAAGAATGATGAATCAATCCAAGAGGTGACACTGGAATTGGAGTCTGACTCATGTACACCAGAAGGCCAGGGAGGGCCAGAGACATGGGTCATTCCTGGAGGAGAGAACTGGGGTGCTCCCCTGGGATGGAGACTGGAAGTGGAGAGAAGAACACTGTTGTGAGACCAGGAGCACGTGTCTGGGTAGATCAGCAATGTATGAAGAACATTGACTCTTGAGTCACATCAACCAGGTCCTCTACCCATTAGCTGGGTGATTTTAGGACAGTGTCATCATTTGTAGCTCCCTAAAAGCAGACCCTGAGGCAAGGAATTAAATGCAAGTCATTATTTTGAAGTTGATCCCAGGAAACATTGGTAGGAGATTAGGGGAGTAAGATAGGGACGAGAAGGCACAGAATAGAGGTGAATTTTTGAGAATGTTAGAGCAGGAGCTGAGTTCTAGTGAGGATCCCTCAGAGCCACTGTAGAACATGTGCCTGAGAGTTATTCTACCAAATCCTGTCAGCTGAGGTTGAAGGCTTCTTGGGGAGAGGTCTGCCAGTTCTGACCTGCATGCAGGCAGGGTGGACTGACTCAGGTAGAGTTGTACGTGAGGGCAGTTGGCTGGAATTTTGGCCAGAGTGCAAGGGAACACTAAGAAACGGAGGAATATAGAAGGCACAGCCAACACTGCTACATAGATTTGCTCAGTGAGGGCAGTGCTAAGACCTGGAACCAACTTTGGACGGGAGCCCTCTTTGGACCCTTTTCCCAAGAGCCATGCTCAAATCCCAGTCCTCTGATTCTCACATGCTGATGTTGGGAAAAGATAAACCTTTTAAAGAATTAGTTAGATAAATGCATTTATGGAGTGCCTAATACAGTGCTTGATACATAGTGTCTGAGATATGACAGGTTTCTGCAAAATGTTAATGCATCCTAACTCTGTGCTTTTTTCCTCTGATTTCCCCCCCAATACCGGCCATACCATTTATAACGCTGCCTTCCCAATGTCAGATTGAAAAGATCATGGCAACAGGTCCTGTGCATGTAAGCAGTGATTGGGGTTGGACGCCAATTCCATTAGGTGTGGGCACCTGACCCGAGGGCAGCTTATCCATAGACCAGCTGGCAACCAGTGGGGCCTGGAGGAAGAGACACTGCACAGGTGGGTGGAGAGTAACTAGCTAAATCAATTAGCCCGTCTCCCCTGTGGGCTCTAGACTAGAAAACATGAAGAGACTCAGCAGTTATTGGTAAAGAGAGAGAGAGAGAGAGAGAGAGAGAGAGAGGAGGCACAAAGGGAAGTGCAATAGGAGTCCAAGTGCAAGAGAACAGCTGAGTCAAGATAACGGTGGAGCTGGGAGCTATAGCGTGAGTGAGAGCCTAATCCCAGGATGCTGCATATACCCAGGGCCTGTTTCTCTCCCCTCACCCATTGCCTACTGGCCCAAAGCCACTTGAGCCCTGGGAGTAGCAACGCCAAGCATGAGAGTGTAGGGACACTGGCAGGAATGCAGTCCATTTGTCTCACCGGGCTAGGCATCTGCTAGCCCCAGATCAGATTTGCCTGTGTCAGCACCTTTGAGTGACACACACGTCCCTCTGACTTATGTCGCTTGTATATCTGACAACTCAGCTTTACTCAAGGCAGCTCCCCAAAGCCTGGCCCAACACTCAGCGAAAAGCAGGCAGCTCCCACTTTGGTGCTACCATGGGTCACCTGGGCCCTGAGTTAGCAGGAGAGGGTTGGCTGCGGCACCAGCTCACACTGCGGGGATCCTGAGGCCATGCTGCATGGGGTTTCTTTTCAGGATTTCATGCTGAGAAAGAATGCAGAGGGAGAACACAGGACATGCACTAGCAGCAAAGCAGGACAGAAGGCAAGAGGGAAGTCGAGTGTGTTGTCATATGACCGGGTCGGAGCGAATAGAGTGCAAACGAAACAAAATGAGGACCAAATGAATATTTGCGAGGGCTTATGTATTCATGCATTCAGATAAATTTTACCAATTTTATTTTCAGAATATCCTCTCATTAATTTGAAATTTTGAAGCTTTTTGGGAGTTTCCAAAATGGAGTATGGTCACGGCCACGGTCTCGCCTTCCATTCTCTTTCTTTGCAGAGGCAGGTGTGAGCTGCACTGATCCTGCTCTCTTGGCCTGAGGATGAGAATCTTCAGTGTTTATACTTCACTCCCCAGAGCTGGTGTGGAATGAGCTCCTGGTCATGGGAGGATCACAGAGGGGTGCCTGCCACCTGCAGCCCGGCCTCAGTAAGTGCAACTGTGCAGCGGTGGAGGGGAGAGAGCTGGGGGCATGCCAGCCCTTTCTCTTACTTCCTGTAGGCAGAGCCCAAGTCCCAGGAAGCAGCATATGCCTGGGGGCCTGTTTCTTCCCCCACCCATTAGCTACTGGTCCAAAGCCATTTGAGCCCTGGGAACAGCCCTGGCTACTGCAAGAGCAGCGATGACACACAGCGGGCTGGCAGTGACATCCAACCGCAATTCTCTTTTACATTGACACAGTGATGGACAGGATTCTACCTAATCTTTTCTAGAGACACAGACAGATATCATAAAGTAAGCAAGTGTAATTCTCTAAAAGTCCTTCAGACACTGTATCATCACCCCCTTTCATCACTACAGTTCTGATTCTGTAATCTGCTCCTTGGAAGGAGCAAACCTGTCTGCATGCAGCTTGATCAGGAATAATATCACAGCTTACTAACTCCACCTACTCCCCACACAAAGTAAAAGGGATTGTCCACAGAAGGGAGAAGGAATTCCCAGGTTCCATTCTGGGAATTTTCACAGGGCCTCCCATCACATGGGGCCACTAGTAACTCGCCTGTAGCCAATACTACAACAAGACGAAAGTGTATGGATTGGAGTTTTCATTCATCTGTAAAATCAAAGGAGGGACATAAGCTTCTGGATCAGCTCACAGACCGGTGGGAGGACCTTCTTGCCCTATCTGTGACTCATGACCATACATTGAGATTCCCAAGTGCAGAGCATCCGTCCTGAGTGAAGAGGGATGTATTTCTATCAGTTGGCAAGGAAAGTCCATTTGTCTGTCTTGACCCTTGCAGGGCTCCACCGGCCCTTAGTAAAAGGAGAGCTCCTGAAGGCATAGGGAGAGGATGGTTGCGGTACAAGTGGAATTTGGATAAGTATCGATGGAGTGCTTCATGTGTGTCAGGTGGTGCACAAACCCAGTTGAATTTAATCCTCATTCCAGCTCTGACTCCAGGTGGTTATGGTCATATCTCCATTAAACTTGCTCAGTGTCTTACAACTGGCAATCGCTAGAGCTGGGATTAAAATCCAGATGTGTCTATCTCCAAAACCGTATGTTTCTCACTACATGTTTGTCTCTCAGTGTCATCACACCTGTAACTATGAGAGTATTTCCTTGCTATTAGATCCAAGTGAATACAATCATTTGTGCTGAGCCCCCTTGAGGTGCCCAAATGTGCCTGGGTCAGCTGTAGTTAGAGTGGACAGTGGATATCACCCAACCTTTGCTTGCTTCTCTTCTCCAGTTTGAACTGTATGTGTTGGGTACCGAGAACTGATGCTCTACTGAACAATCTCGAATGCTTAGCGTGTCCAAGGTATTATACTGGGCTCTTGCTCCTCAACAACCATGATGTAAACTATCCCTGCCTGAACTCTGGGTCTCTCCTCACGTAGCATAAACCACACAGAGGTTGTGACCATCTGCTCAGCTTTTATGGCATCCTTGGAACCAAGTTCCTATCTTCATGGCATCTTTATCACCTCTTCTGTCTCTACACTATCATTAGAAACACATGTGTCCAGGCTTGGTGGTTATGGAGTGATGATGTTTTCATTCTTGTTGGCCTTTTTAAGAAAATTTATTTTAAATCTTGGTGTTTCAGCAGCTGTAAATCCACACACAATAATGTGTGGGATCTTGCGAGCTGTGTGCCTGGACCAGGGATGAAAGGAGGGAAGTTGGAGGTAACTTTCAATCCCTGATAAACTCCCAGGGACCAAGAACCTGGTCTCCTTGGCTTTTTATCACTGAGACCTAGCTCTGTGATGCCATCTCCATGGTGATTCATACATTGAGTAATGCCTATCTAATGGAGTTGTGAAAAATAAACATGTACTGTCTGACAGGTAGTGTATACCCATTAACTGTGGCTTTTAACCACAACTTTTATATTTCTGCCAAGAATATCACCTTTCTGCAGCAACTCTGGGAACCTCAAACTAATCCTTGTTTTAGATTGTTCATTCCTTTGCCATAATCAGACATCAAACTCTACTCATTTTCCTGCTGAAATGTTCATTCCTACTGTCAATATTTTGCTTAGACATTTTTGTTTTCATGCCTATTGTCACATCTGGCAGAATTTAAGCAACACATTCATTCAAGAAGTATTTATTGAGCACCAATATGTGTGCTTATTTTCTGGTGTTCGAGCTAGAGTGGTGATCAACTCTGACAAGGCTCCTATTTTCATGGTACCTATGTTCATGTGGGTGAAGATAGATAATAAACAAGTGAACAAATGAGCAATAAAAATGTAGATGGTGCTAAGTGTGATGCAAACACTGAAACAGAGTGATGTGAGAAACCACATTTCAGAGGGAGAGTGGGCGAAACCACATTAAATAGACATCCAGGGAAGGTCTATCTGTGCAGGAGCTACTACAGCTGAGATCTGAACAGTTACCAGGAACCCAAGATCTGGAAGCAGAGCATGTCGAGCATAGGCAATGGATACAAAGGGCCCTCGCCTGGGAAGGAGCCTGGCCAGTGGAAGGACAGAGGACAGGCCAGTGTGGTTGTCCCATGAGTGGGGACAGCCCAGTGACACAAGACGAAATGAAGGAGGAGGGCAATAACATATCCTACAGGAATATCAGATCACAGTAAGGGCTCTGAATTTCATCAGAGTTGTAACATAAGCCACTGGAGGTTTTAGACAGGGGGTAACGTGAAGTGATTTACATTTTATAAAGCTCACTCAGCTGGCCCAATGGAAAATGGACTTGGGGCTAATAAGAGTGGAAGCAGGAGGAAATTAGAGTAGCCTGGAGAGAAATCGGTGGCTGGTACCAGTGGAGATGGAGCAAAAAGGAAAATGCACCATGCAGTTTTGAGAAAAATTCCATACTAATTTTTCTGAGGTCATTTCCAAACTCTAACATTTTCAGGGCTACCACATTATATTTCCTGCTGAATCAAATCTGAATAACTTTGGTTTTCAAAACCCTCCATGATCCTTCCCTCACCAACATAGTTTTCATTGATTGTTGACTTCTTCAAACTCCCGCATCATCTATACTGCATAGTTAATATGCAGGCAAGTAATGACATGCCCTCTGCCATTCTGTGCAGTGTTTCAGGTTTTTTAGTCTTTTATTTCAAAATAGAAAGCCTCCAGATCAGCCACTGAGATGGCACTTTCTTCCACATCCTGCATAGCACTTTGCGTAGCTCTATACGCAGGGCATGTGTTGAAATTGCTTATTGATTGATGAAAAGCATACATCACTGGCATTTGTTTCTTCAGTATTTCTGTTGTATGAAGAAGGGTGATTATCTGTCAATATTCATTGCATCATTGAACCAATATGCAATGCATTAATCATCTCTGAGATAACCAGATGAGGCTTTATTGTAATCTCTTTCTATTTTGCTGAGATAATTTCACTTGCTTTGGAGTTTATGAGGCCATAAGTGGCTCCCATCTGTTGATGAACATATTTCTAAGAGTCATTTAGTCTCAAGTATGGAATACTTGAGGGGAAGTTAAATTGTAACTTTTATATTAAGTGTCATCTTAGTAACAGAACCAAAATTGGAAGCATGTGTTCAATTTTGGTCTTTCATTTTCAAAGCTTTAGGTCAGGCAAAGAATTAATTTCATTTGTTTACAAAGTAGATTATGCCTAATAAAATCTATTTTGTTTATGGTCACATTTTAATCAACCCATTGCTTTAGAAAATGAGAGAAATCTGATTGGCTAATCATTCAACATAGTAAATTACATTATTCCACATCCATAGAACATTGGCCTAATTGAATTATCCAGTAAGAGTATGATGAAAATATTCCCTTTTAACACACTCTGAGCAAGGCACATCCCAGTGATGAAACAGTGAAGAATCTTGTTTATTCCATCCTTGTTTGATGGCCAACCACAGGATATAACATAACACTTCTGTGGATAATAACTTTTTCCACATTAAGGATAATAAAAAGACAAGGTAGTTTTCACTGGATCCTTACTGGTACTCGGAATTTTCACTATTTGTCTGTATTTCTTTTCCTTCCTAGAAATTTGTTTTGTGGTAAGTCCTACTTTATAAAATAAAGCTTAAATAAAATTGGTTTCGATTGGTGCATAATAAAAGGAATATCTGGGATTATTTTCTCTCTCTAGTGAGAGGTAGAAAACTCTCTGGGGTGATTTCCTTCACTCTTGAGGTTCTGATGGGCACCAAGGAATATACCCTCAGTAAAATGCAGATACACACAAAAGTCTACACACAGTATCAGGGTACCAGGGAAGTCCATTGATGGATATCTGAGGGGATCTGCCTTAGGGGATCTAGACCATATAAATAAAATGAATTTTGCAGAATTGGCCTGGCATTATCACTATTTCTGTTTCTTTTCTTTCTTCCTTTTTCTTTTCTTTTCTTTCTTTCTTTCTTTTTTTTTTTTTTGAGACAGGGTCTCACTTTGTCACCTGGGCTAGACTTCCTGAGTTCAAGTGATCCTCCTGCCTTAGCATCCCAAGTAACTAGGACTACAGGTGCACACCACCATACCTGGTTATTTTTTTTTTCTACTTTTTGTAGAGATAGGGGTCTCACTCTATAATCACTACTTCTTAAAATACAACTTTTTTTTCATGTCAACAAGCAACTGTTATCCAAAATGATGACTACTCAAGTACCTCTTTCACACAATTCTAGAAGATAACCTTTTCGCTTGAGTCCTTCATTCCATTCTTCATCATGAGAAGAAAAAATAAAATGGGTAAGACAGTTCAAAGGTAGACTAAAAATATACTGCATTTTAGAATATATATTCAAGCATAATGACAAATTGGCTCTGTGGCTCATTTTGACCGTAGCTTTAACCCAGGAAGTGAGTGAAAGACTACATGAACGTGTCCTTTGAGTGACTGAATACCAAATGTTCTCTACTGATTGTGTTCTTTGCTATTAGAACTTGGCTGCTGATTTTTGTTACTGTGTGTTGAGAGAAAAATTCCAAGTGCTGTTGCTAACCATTTTGCTAATAAAATATGCTAAGCTGAAAAATTTCAATTCAGTTAATCTTCTAGTACAGATGCTAGCAAGTAGAGAGGGATATGACTATAACAACTCAAAAGAGTGGAGGAAAAAGAAGAGAAACAGATTGAAAATCATTCATGAAATGGATTTTGTTGGCCTACTGGGCAATAGCATCTTAGATAGTGTGATTCACTTACATTAGATGGTAAATTCGCTATTTTTGTTCTTTTTAGCAAATGCTACATTTGGAGTACAGAGTTTCAGAATTCCATATTTTCTCACATGAGTACATAGACAATGACACTGTTATCACCAACAATGAAGAACTTATAAGAGAGTTTTTAGAAGTAAGGTAGTTGCCTGGAAAATAAAAGCATAAGAGAACATATTATGGTGAGTGAGAATAAAGGTTTCTATTTCAATTCTCATTGGATATTGACTCCATGATATTTTTGTCTGGGCTCTGCTGAGGAAAATTGCCAGTGGGCAACAGATTATCCCAATGTATACTTTTTCCAAGCCAGTTTTTAATCTCTTTTTGGGTGACAAATTGTTTTCTCTTAGACCAGATTCATTTGATGTTTCACTTATTTAATTAAAAAAGTAATTTACTGCTCAACAGGGACCCCAGAGTAAGTATATGCTTATCTTGATTATTAAAACACTTTGAAAAAACACATCCCACATTACAAATATCTGTATTCCAGGGTCTCATAACAAACTGCTTCAGTATTGGTGTCAAAATTGGGGTGCTGATTAGGGTGGTCATAAGTGGGATAGTTTAATTAGCAGAACAACTTTCAGAGGAGAAAGGAGTATGGCATAATGGTGAAGAGAAAGGACCTCAGAATGAGATACACCTTGGCTGGGTGCACCTGTAATCCTAGCACTTTGGGAGGCTGAAGCTGGAGGATCACTTGAGGCCAGGAGTTAGAGAATGAGATACACCTGGATTCCGACTTGAGCTCCGACACTTCCCAGCTGTGTGCCTTTAAATAAAGGAGTTTTATTTAAAGCAGCACAGAGCAGCAGCTATTGCTCATTCTGTAGAGTTGGATTGCCTGATTCAGTTCTGGTGTGGCCACTTACCACATGCGTGAGCTTGGACAAGCTACTTAACCTCACTAAGCTTGACTCCTTTGATCTGAACCTACTTCACAGGGTCACTGTTATGAGGTTTAAATGAGATAATTTTATGTAAAATCTAGCATAGTGCCTACACACAGAGCTCACAGAGCATTTAATAATAATGCTACGTATTATTATCACACAGAGCTCATTGAGCATTTAATAATAATGCTAACTATTATTCTCATTATTAATTTAGTGCTAAACATGGCAAGACCTGGAAAATTACTAAATCTGATTTCAAGCCTGAGTTTCCATCTGTATGAAATGGACACTACAATCCTGATCCTCATAGGATTGTTGTGACAAGCAAATGAGACACAGAGCACCTAGTGACTAGCACAATTATTGGTCGCAATTATTCAGAAGCATTCTGAATGCTTGAGGGAGAACTATGTGCACATTTGACTGTAAATAGCTCTCATGGTGTTTATTCCAACCATTATTTTCTTCTTGGTGGTCATGCTTTTAAAACACCTGAGGGCCATTTTCTCACCCTCCCTTTTGTTGTGTCAATCTCTGTACCTTTCCACAGATAAGCCTTACACAGTATTTTAACTTTCTTGGCTTCCAATGAAAGAGATGAGGCCCATCCCTTTGACACTCACAATTAAGTATTTTCTAGGTATGAAGCCATCTGACCTTTAATAAAGACCATCTTTTATAAATTCTTCTTTGCTAACCACCACCATTAGTGCCACCACTTTTTGAGCCTTTCAGTCTTGCTTTCAAGCATTTTTAAAAAAGACTCATAAAGTGGATAGCTTTCTAAAAGCACAACTTCCAATTCTGAAGGTAATCTTAAGAGAGAATTAGGGGGAGATGGGATCTTTCCTAGCTCCATTAGTGCTGAACTTGCAAAGAAAAACTATCTTTAAGTCAAAATTGTCTCCTTGAGTGCATGGCCATTTTGGTAAGAATAGTGCAAGGTAGTGCAATCCCACTTTAAATTTAGAAGTTCTAAAGATCACGCTACACCGAAAAGGCATCACTGAATGGCACTGCCATACTGACATTCGAGAAAAAAAATCAGGTGCCCACGTCTTGACCCAAGCAAACTGTATGGAAGGTAGACGCAAAGGGAAAACAAAGCCCTGGATCTCCCTGCCCTTTGAGTCTGTAATTCCTCTGACTGTGATCATTATTCATTAAGACCATGTGCAATCTTGGCTTTTCCTTCTGTTTTTTGTTTAGATTCCTTACCTGGTAGGGCAAAGGACAACATCTGGTTCCAGCCTTCTAAGAATCAATGACACAACAGGTTTGAGTGTTCCAGTGTACAGAGAATAGGCTGCCCAAATTTAGCAGCCTCACTGGCTACTGGGATAATAATTTAGTGAGCTGAAGAATTTATATTCAGCCAGCAATTGGTTGGGTCCTTATGATATGCAAAGCCCAACAGTGGACACGGAAATGAATCAAACATGATCTTTTACCTTTAGGATGATATATCTAGTCACAAAAATCATATTGGGATACAAATAATTAGAATATAGAGTGGAAAATGTAAAGGTCTACAGCAAAAGGGCAGATAAAATAAAATGGGATCACAGAAGAGAGAGATTATTCTTAGCTGTGTGATGAAGGAAAGCTTCATGGAAGAGGTAATATTTGAGTTAGGTGTTATATGAGTAAATGATGTACATGCAGAGAAGGGGGTTAGTATGGTGGTGAAATAGTTTTATAAAGGACACCATAGTTTTTTTTCAGTTCAAAATATTATGAGGGTACAAATGTTTTTGGTTATATGAGTTGCTTTTATAATGCTTGAGTCAGGGTTATGATTGTGCCCATCACCCAGATAGTGCTCATTGTACCCTTTAGGTAGGTTTTCTCCCATCCCCTCCATCTCCCTCCCCTCCCCCCCTAGTTGATTTCCGTTGAGTTTTACTCATGTGCACATGAAACAATAGTTTTATGTAAAGGAGTAGACTGTGAAATAAATCTAGGAAGGTGGGAAGTGTCCTTTCCAAAGGAGTTCGAGATCCCAGGGCCTTGTATTTCACACTCAAAGGTTAGAAATTTATTAATATCATATGGCTTTTCATTAGAATCATATGTTGAAGTTTTTAAAATTGCAAATGTCTGGGCAGGGTTGTCCCCAACAGGTGTGGGGTGTAGAGCAAGCGTATGAATGGAAGCCCATATACCATATGCCCGAATATTCCAAAGGTTTAAAGGAAGCTACACCCAAGACCTGGTCCTTGTTCCCAACCAAGGGACTGCTCTGGGACTAAAGCTAAAGGAGTCCTTCTTTCCTTGAAGGCCACCCTGCCACTAGAGGCATCAGTGGTCACATGGACGTTCAGGGGGAGGGCAGGATGGAAACTGGACTCAGGGTGGGAACTCCTGGGCAGTGGCTGCATTAGCCCTTATCAAGGATGGGGAAGGCCTCAGTCAAGGTCTTCAGGTTACTGGAAAGAACAGGTTCTCTTACCTCACACCTCCCTTTTCTGATTCCAGATTACCAGGAGGTTCAAAGCACCACCCAAAATTATACCTACCCACTCCACCCACGCCCCCGAGCAGAGGAGAGGATGGAAGTACAGTTACCTGGGGAACACAGTCCGCATATGCATCCTCCCACTTCAGGGACTATAGGGCGGGTACCTAGAAACTAAGGCAGCCTCTCTTTCTCCGGTTTCACAGGACCCAGGCAGCCTGACCTCTCTCAGTAAGAGAGAATTTCACTCTTTTATTGGCCCACCCCACTTGCCAGGATGACACAATTCAGCCTTCATGTCCCTCTCCCATGTTTTGTGTACGCTCAACTGGTTATCAAACTTTAAAACATGAGGCTGAGAAGAAAAAAAAAGTCTTTTCATGTCTGTGTTTGTGATGTTTGGAGCCCTTTAAAGCACATGACCCCTTCTGGTCTGGTCCATGGGTTGTGCTACACCTGGATCCATTTCTAGAACTACTGATCCAGAATTTCTTGGGGCTGGAGTTGGAGGTGGGGGTCTCAGCGTCTTTGCTAACAAGTTTCAAGGGTGATTATAACGTACAGGCAGGGTTAATAATCACTGCCAGTGACAGGGAAGGGTTTTCTACTTGGTTTTTGTTTTTCAGCAGAGGAAGGAGGCTAGATGATTGGTATTTTAAAAGTCAAACTGGAACAGAATGGAAGATGAACATACAGGTGGTGAGACTCACAGGAGAGCCTTGTGAAGTCACCAAGTAAGTGAGATGAGAGCCTGGTGTGCAGCAGGGGCCGTGGGAGGAGGTGAGGAGCCGGCTTGGAGAGGTCTGCAGGAGATGATTGCATCAGAAGTGCTTGGTGCTCAGAGAGAGAGATGGAGTCCAAGGTGACTCTGAGCTTTCCAGCTTGTTATGGCTTGAATTGCATCCCCCAAACAGATATGTTGAAGTCTTAACTCTTAGTACCTAAGAAGGTGACCTTATTTGATAATAGGGTCTTTGAAAATGCAATCCAGTTAAGAGGAGATCATTGGGGGTAGACCCTAAGCTAATAAGGTCAGTGTCCTTACAAGAAGAGGAGGAACACACAGAGAGGACAGCCACGCGACGGCAGAGGCAGACATTGGAGTGATGCAGCTGTAAGCCAAGGAATGTCAAAAATTGCTGGCAGCTACCAGAATCTGGGAAGAGGAAAGGAAGGGTCCTCCCCTACAGGTTTCAGAGAGAGCATGGCTCTGCTGACACCTTGATTTTGGATGTCCAGTCTCCAGAACTGCCAGACAATGCATTTCTGTTGCTTTCAGCCACCCAGTTTGTGGTGCTTCGTTATGGCAGTCCTGGGAAACCAATATGTAGTTATAACGGCATGCTGGGTGCCTTTCAAACTGGGTGATCAGCACAGGTGAGCATTTCTGGTAGCCAGCACCTGTCTGGACTGCTCTCCACAACAGGGACACCTTCTCCATGAGGAACAGAGCCTCATATTCAGTGATCCTCTTTGTTACTGAGCTACACAAACACAAGGTATTAGCTCACTATGGGTTTTAATTACCTACTATAGAAAAAAGGCATAAACAGAAGGTATTGATTTACTACAGGTTTCAGTAATCTGCTATATAATCAGGCAGTTTCTCAAAGTTAAATGAAAAGGCTTTTACATTCAGTTTTCCCATTCTCATGTTGACCACATTTTAAATGGTTTTGAAAGGTATTTTTGGTAATATTTTGAGGTATGATCTTTAATCTACCATAGTAAAAATCATTCAGAAAACCTATAGGAGATTTCATCTCTCCAAGTAACATTTTTCAGATAGGAAAGTATTGCAGCATTGAACTGCCAGAGAGACAGCTGAAAAAATGGGTCACGCATTCATCTCATTCCGGGATATACGCTGCCAAGCAGTGCATGGCTCATTTTTGTCCTCTTCTTGTAAACAAGCTGCATTAACAAGTTACTTTTAAAAAGCATACTAATTTCCCCAGTGAATTGCACAGGAAAGAATCCGGCGTTCCCTACGGAGGACTCCAATCGTTGTTTGTTCTCAGAGCTCAGGTGTGGTAAGATGGCTGTGGGCTAGATACGCAGGCTGCATCTTAGGCAGCAAGCTTCAGCTTCTCTTCCACTCCAGCCCTGACCTCTCACATAGGTGCACATCCCATAGCCTGCCTAATGGAGAAAAAAAGGGACTCGATTTTCAATTTCCATTTAATTACACCATGTATAGTGGCTAGTGGGAAGGATTCAGGGGCAAGATTAACGTTTAACACGGGTCCAGTTTACATTCCTTTCTGGTCAAAAACTCTGTATTGATTATCCAAAGTGGGTTTTCAAAATGTTTTTCAAGAGCCAAATTCTTCTGGTGGCCGAGTAATTTGAAAAAAGAAGGTGATTTCATTTCTTGACACTTTGCCAGAATTTAGATAAATCAGAGGTGTAAGATGCTATTTTAAATTGTTTTCTCAGTGCATTTTTAGGGTGGGGAATACTTCCCTACTTGGGAGAAGAATAAATAGAAATTTCATCATAGGATTAGAAATATAAGCTGATAGACAATGATTGAACAGTACAACCCTCTGTTCTGAGAAAGACTATATATAATTAAAATATTAAGACTGTTCCCTCTTAAGTTAAAACCTGAAGAATTTCACTCTCCTCTTGGGACTGGAAACCATTATGGTTTTATCTGGCATCAAATCAATATTTAAGATTATGAGTAAATATTTGGTGTTCTATTTTTTTGTCTACATATTCTATTAGTTTTGCCAAATGTAAAAAGAAGGAAAAACAGGAAATGAAAATCTACCCATAAGAAGTGACTTAAGCATATTTTTTGACCAACAGCTTTAACTTGTTAAGTTAATAAAGAAAACAATTCTCTTTATTAGGAAAAGTATTTTCTATGTGAGTTAAATAAATAAAAACAGCAATAAACTTTACTGGTTAACTGTTTGCTCAGCCTTACCAAACCTCTTGAGTACATAATTGAAAATACAATGATAAAGAAACTAAGTTCAAAAAGGCAAACAAACTAGCTGAAATGGCCAACTGATTTTTGCTATTATACAATGATGGTATTTTCAAGTGTTAAGATGCCTGCTACTACAACTCAAGATTTACAATTGTATTCAAAAGCAAAATGGCACCTGATAAACAGTAAATTTTGCTTACTGAATTTGCAGTATAGAATATTGGCCAAATGAATGAACTATTTTTAAAGTTTGATGAATTACAGGGCACAAATTAGGTAAAGCTAGAACTTTATTTGGGTGGATGGACAATAGGAGCTAGAATTGGAATTTACTTTGGAGTGCGCTTAGAAGACTTTGAAAAATGCACCCTTGACTGGTATAAATGTAGATTTATCATTCTTCTCCTCGGCAAGGGTGAGTTATAATTTATGCTAGAGGAAGAAAAAAAAAAGAAATATATGGAGATTTATATCTGTGAGTGAAACCTGAGCAATTGTTGCCACACAGGCCAATGTTTGCGCTCTCTGAGTCTAGTGGCAAAGGCAGCATTTGTAGAAACTACAGCTTAACTGGCCTATGGAAAGAGTAGGGAGGGTGAGGCAAGATATGCTTCTAGTGAAGGCCTCCGTTGGCTTGTATGTGCGGCTGCATGTCTCAAGCCCTCAACAGTTGTATAAAAGGATTCCACCTACCTGAACATACAAAAAAATAAATTAGTGAGATTGGATAAGAAAATAGTGAAGCAGACAAGAAGATGCTGGCTAACTATGAGTGGAAATGAAAGACCAGAATGGGAAGTCAACTTGTGGTATGTTTCCTCTGCTAGGGGGTCAGTTCTTAGCTGTTTAGGAGGGAGTGACTTCCAGCTGAGCTAATTAAAACTTGAGAAAATCACAGAGGACAGTCACCTTAGTTAAGGGAAAAGTAGATACAAGTCTCTATTTCCTGCTGTGATAGTATCAAGGCAGGGGTCAGGATATGGTCAGAGGGATACTTGGAAGTTAGAACTGGCAGAGTCCCATTTGTCTAGTGGGTCCCATTTGGGTAGGAAGGAATGGGGTTGGGAAGAGACAAAGAAAGTGCATGATCATCCACAGATGATGAATTTATTTGTTCTCAGAAACAATGCCATATATATTGCTCATAATCAACAACTAGCATTACCTTTTCCTTTTGCATTTATAAATGCTTACTTGTTAACATTTAAAACAAAATTCTGTATTACAGTTTACGAGAAATGAGGCAATACCTGGTTGGCGATATGTTCCTGGATTTTTTCTGTAGTCACTGAAAGAGAAAGCAAAAAGAGATTTTACCTTTAAATCATGAAAATGATGAAAACATAGTACTGAACCCACCTTGTACTCAGTCAACCCCCGCTGGCAGTCCTGTGCTGTCTGAGCAAGGGTGTGTATCACAATGTGGACATTTATTTATTTATTTATTTATTTTTAAACTAGTATGGTTTTATTGGCCATATGATATTAGGGTTTGGGCTAGGAATAGAATGAAAGCCAAGTTTCTAGGAAATGATGACTTAATTCCCACCAATTGAGAGAAACATCAGTACCAAATCATATCATGTAACATTTCTTCTTTGAAAAACATATTTAAAATAATCATTATACTAATATGTATATGACCAAACAGTTTACTAGAAAAAATTACAAGGAGAAATTTTTCTAGTGGAAGCTTTTTTCTCCAACTACCTAAGTTTTATTTATTTTCTTTTAAACTATTTATTTATAAAACTTTTATTTTCTCCATATATTTTATTTATTTATTTTTTTTATTTCAGCTTATTATGGGGGTACAAAAGTTCAAGTTATGTATATTGCCCATGCCCCCCCCATCCCCCCCAAGCCAGAGCTTCAAGAGTGTCCATTCCCCAGACAGCGCGCATGGCACTCATTATGTAGGTATACACCCATCTCCTCCTCCCACCCCCCACATCTGTATGACACCCAATTGATGTTATTCCCAAATGAATGTGGACATTTAGAATCACTCCAATGATTGGGGGAAAAAAGTCAAAGCCTAAATAAACTGTATTAGGCAAAGATAACAGAAAGTGGAGTAGAAATCAAATAAGGGTGATACTAGCAGAATGTATTAAACTTTGGCAGAGAAATGATGAAGAGATGAAAAGGATTTAAGAAAAATTTGAACAGCTATTCAAAGGTTTCTAAACAACGATGACCCGTTGAAGCATAATACTAACATTGACCCCATGGAAGCTTGAGAACTAGATAAGGAGATTTGAGGTGGAAGATGGCAGTAGTGCTACTTGGAAAAACTTTTCTCCTACCTGTGAAGTGATGGAAACATTATAATATTTTGTTGTTATGCTACCGACAGAGATTGAAGTACAAACTAACCATTCTATAAATGGCATCTTGGTCAGGATGGAAAAAAACTCAGTATGTATGAAAGGCAACAGAGGGACATAAAAAATAAGGATTCTAATATAATAAACTTCAGTCATTGTGAAAATAGTCTGAAAGTGGGCAATGTCACATACATCTTAAATAGAAGGAAAAAAATCTTTAGTAATAGTAAATAAATAACAACAACAGCAAAACACCAGAAAAGAAGAAATTTTGTGGCACCACTGTTATTGTGCTTTTGTGAACACTTCAGTGTATTACATATACTTCATTAAACATGTCCTTTTTAAAAATATAAACTTTAATTTTAATTGAGGTAATTGTACAGTCACTTGCAGTTATAAGAAATAATACATAGAGATTCCCTGCACCCTTTACGCAGTTTCCCTCAGTGGTAACATCTTAAAAAACTATATTACAATATTACAACCAGGATGTTGATATTACTACAGTTACAGTAAAGAACATTCCTGGAAGGAGCCTTCCTATTGCCCCCTATAAGCCAAATTTCTTCCCTCCCACTCCAATGCCCTCCCTAACTCCTGGCAACCACTAAGCTGTTCTATCATTTTGTCATGTCAAGAATGATATATAAATGGAATCATACAGTATATGACCTTTGGGAATTGGCTTTTTTCACTAAACATAGTTCTCTGGAGATTCATTCAGGTTGCTGTGTGTATCAATAGTTGGTTCCTTTTTATTGCTGGGTAGTATTCTATGGTATAGATGTACCAAAGTTTGCTTAGCCATTCACCCAGTGAAGGGTATCTCTGTAGTTTCTAGGTTTTGGCTATTATGAATAAAGCTGCTATAAACAGGTGTTTACAGGTTTTTATGTGAACATAAGCCTTCATATTTCTGGAATAAATGCCCAAGAGTGAAATTGCTGGGTTGTATGATAGTTGCATGTTTAGTTGTTTAAACTGCCAAACTGTTTTCAAAAAAGATGTAATAAGTGAAACTTACCAATTAACCAACAAACAATAACTATACTTTAAAATTGTACTAAGTATTCAGTACCCAGCTAGTTGCCACATGGGATACAGTAAAAATATAAGGAGCAAAGAAAACAGGATGGCAGTATTCTGAGTGGGCTATTTGATCGCATTGTCATCAGGAAACGTCTGGGGCTGATCTTGGTAAGGACCACATCCTTCAGTTTTTAAGGGCAATGCTCCATCAGATACTCTTCATATGTTTTAATTTTAGATTTGTTTTGTCAGAATATATGCAGAGTGTTTAAAGAAGAGGCAACATGACTTGTGGGAAAAGCTCAGCCTTTTAAGTTAGATCACCAGTATTCAAATTTTGGCTCCCCAAAGAAGTGATATTTGAATTGAAATCTGAAAGGTGATAAGGGAGTTAATTTGGCCAAGAAGAGCGGGAAGAACATTCAGGTAGAAGGAAGAGCATGTGCAAAGGCCCCCAAACAGGAGGGAGCCTGGTGGGTCCAAGGCTTAGAAAGGGAGCCAGCATGGCAGGAAAGGAGTGGTAAGGAGGACGGGAAGGCAGGAAACACACAGCCTTACGTACATAGCCCAGGTGGACCATTTTGGGGAGATTTATGATGATCTCAAGAGCAGCATGAAGTTGGCCATTAAGAGGATTGAGGCCAGGGTGTGGCTAGGGGCATTAGAATGGCCTGCACAGATTTACATTTTTAAAAGACTGCTTGGCTCTGGTTAACCAGAGAATAGACTGGACAGGGTATCAGGGCGGCACCAGCACTACAAAACCTTTTTTTTCTTTCTTTAGGGACCAAGGGAAATCTGGAGAAATTCAAGAGAAAAATAACAGCCAAAACAATCCAATATCTGTACCCTAATAGCCCATTGAACTTCAGAAAATGGACTAGAGGAACAGCCTGCTATCTAATGACAGCTCTGCCAATGACTAGGTGTTTGATTTGGCGTGAGTTACTTAATGGTCTGGCTTGTTTGCCCACCTAAAACAAAGTGTTAAGAATATCCACCCTGTCCCAGATTTGTGAGGACTTTGCAGGCAAAGGGTGGGGGAGAGGCGTTCCAGGTGGCTGGGGCAAGATCAGTACAGTCTCAGAGGCAGGCAAGAGTGGGGTGTGTTGGGTGAATTGCGAGAAGTTCTGAGGGGCTTATGCCCTACAAGTATGGACTCTAGAAGGTGGGGAGTACAGGGTATGGGAGGAGGGCAAGACTCCAGCTTTGAGAGGCTGTTGACTGGGCTGAGGTTGGGGGTTTTGTAGGCAGTGGGAGGCCAGCAAAAGTTTTTCAAAAGGGGATAAAATGACCAAAGCAATTCTTGAGCAAGATAAGTTGAAGGGGAAGGGGAGGCGGGTGCCAAAGAGAGCACGGAGCATGTGTAGTGCCCAGCCAGGAGGGATGAGAGTGTGAACCTAGACAGAGAGAGCAGGAAGGGAGGGATGTCTGGAGCAGGTGGCATTCTTTTTCTTTCTTTCTTTTTATTTTAAGAGACAGAGTCTTGCTCTGTTGCCCAGGCTGAAGTACAGTGGCATAATCATAGCTCACTGCAGCCTCCAACTCCTGGGCTCAGGTGATCCTCCTGCCTCAGCCTCCCAAGTAGCGAGGACCACAGGTGTACACCACAGCAGGCTAATTTTTAAATTTTTTGAAGAGATGGGTCTTGCTGTGTTACTCAGGCTGGTCTCAGACTCTTGTCCTCAAGAAATCCTCCCACCTTGGTTTCCCAAAGTGCTGGGATTACAGGCGTGAGCCACTGTGCCTGGCCACAGGTGGCATTTCTGAGGTTGGTTCTGGAGATTGATGGGATATAGGAAGTTCAGGAGCAGAAAGCCAGGACAACCATCAGACTTTTAACCAGGGGAACTTGTAAATGATGACACTATTAAAGATACAATGGGAGAAGGAACAGAATTTCATGAAAACACAAAGATATCTGTAGGTCACAGAAGCTGACACGGCAGTTATGGTGGACAGAAAATGTCCACATCCTAATCACTGGAACCTGTGAACATGGTACCTCACATGACAAAGGAACGTAGCAGATGTGACTCAATTAAGGATCTGGAGGTGGGAAGCTTATCTTGGATAAAGCTGGACATGTCCAGTGGCGTCATAAGGGTTCTTATAATAGAGGGGCAGGAGAGTCAGTGGCAGAGAGGAGGCAACGTGACGATGGCAGCAGAAGTCAGAGTGTGCTATTGCTAGAAGTCCTGTGAGCCCAGCACTGCGAGCAGCCGCTAGAAGCTGGAACAGGGGAGGAAATGGGCTTTCCCCCTAGAGCCTCCAGAAGGAAGACAGCCTTGCCGACACCTCGATTTTAGTCTAGGGAGACCCGGCTGAACTTTTGACCTCCAGAACTGTAAGATCCACAAATCTGTGTTGTTTTAAGCCACTAAATTTGTGTAGTAGGAAACTAATTCAAACAAGTTCTCATGCTCTTTTCTGGCCGTTCCTCAAGTGGCAGGGAGGAGAGCACACTGCTACCATGTCGCCGCTCTGTACTGGGCCTTATGCAACACACTTCACAGACCTTATAACTTTGGAACAATCATGCAAAGTAGAGTATATTACTTTTATTTTATTTTTTTTTAGATTAAGTGACCAGGGCTCAAATTTGACAAGGTTGTTGGAGTGGTAGGTTAAGTGGACCATAGAAATAGCTACCCTGGAATCCTTAAAATTTAATCTCATCATGTCATCAAAAATGGGAACAGAATAAACTGCAGAAGGAGGTTGTGGGCATTGTTGGCTCATCTTATGATGATGGTGGTGTTGAGACACCATTGTCCATTCATGAGCCTTGGGAATGGAACTTGTAGGAACATCCCAGCCCACTCTTGCCAACACTGGAGGGGGCCCATTTCTTTAAGATTTATAATCCTAGGATAACTGCCTCAAATTCCCCCAACTCTGCAGTGGGACTCACTAATCATTCCCATAGTAAGTAAGTGGTTTGATGAATCATCTCAAACTGACTGAAACTCCAGGGGAAGTTCTTTCGTTGCCTAAACAGTTTAAAACAGTGATTCTTAACCTCTTTAGGTAACAGGCCCCTTGGAGAATCTAAGAACAGCTATGAATCTGCTCCTCAGAAAAATGCTAACACACAGAAAAATGGGAAAATGGCAGGAGGGACTGGGAAATGGCTCAAGGGGGTCAATAATGGTGCCTGGAGGAGGGTCAAAGAAATCCATGGGCAGAAGGACAGTGTCTCAGTGTCTTCAGGATGTATCTATAATTCATGACATCCTGCCCACAGTCACTACCCTGTTGACCCCATCAATGTCTCTCCCCTGGATCACAACTGTAGCCTTCTGGGGTCTTCCTGCTTCCACTCCAGCTCTCTCCAAACTCCTTACTCCGTCTCGCATGTCCTGCACCCTCTGCTCCTTGCCCACCTCTCCACCCTCGCCTTGCTGTCTGTTTCCCCTCTCTTTCTACCTTCCATCTACTTCTGCCTTCTGTTCACTGGTCCTTTTGGCCTCTGGTCCTTTGCACATGCTATTGTCTCTCCAACCATGCAGTGCTGCTGGCTCTTTCATATTTTTTAAAGTCTCCATTTAATATTAAGACCAGGTTCTTCCCTGGTCTCCCCATCTCTTCTTGTGATTCTTAACCTCAGCTCATTATTTGTTTCTCTCCTAGCACTCATCACAACCTGCAATTATTTTATTTGTAGGTTTGCATACTTTGCTTGCCTCCTGTTCTATAATGTAAACTCCTTGAGGTCAGGGACTATGTCATGTCAAAGGTCCCTTTTCTTTTTCCTATTTTATACAACATCTATAGCATCACAGTTCTGCATTAGGTACACAGTAAGTGTTCTGAATGGTGGGAATTGAAGTGAAGGATTGAGAGTTAGTTCTAGATAACTTAGGAGGTCATGATCTGCACTTTTCCTGAAGATCAATAATATTATAACTGTCCTTTTAGGTTTGAATTTACCCAAATTTCCACCATTTTCTTTCACTAAACTACTTCTTATGAAAATAAGGTTTCTTGGCGCAGCTACCATGAATAAACATATAGGCTTCTTTTTAATTGCATTGTGCAGTATGTGCAACTAGGACGCCTTCGGTGGTGGTAGGGAGAGCAGCAGCCACACAGCCTGAACCCGAGAGCCCAAGTGATGGAGAGGGGCCCAAGCCACAAACCTGGGCTGTGTCTTGGGATGACAAGACAGGTTGGATACAAATGTCCTTGGCAAAAGGTCAGAGGGTGCCCAGCATTCAGGGCATCTGTCCAAAAGTGGAAGAGGCAGATGACTACTGGTGATACAAGTGGCAAGGAACATATCCATGCTTCGGAGGGACTTGGGTACCAGGTCATGTACAACTCAGGCAATGAGGTAGAAGCTCAGTTGCTGGGAAACTGAGGGATAAGACAGAGGCTGATTCAGAAGGTAACAAGGTAGTGCTCCAGTGACTGAGGCCAGGCAGTCAGTTGAGGATCAGGGGAACTCAGGAATCAGATAGATCATTTCCGTGAATTACAGCCATTTAAATATGAGAAAAAAAATCTCTTCCCTTGAGCTATTAAAACTCTAATACATTAAAGCATTTAATTATATTATTATTTATTTTGTGGCCCTCATGGTTATGATTGCTGCTAATGATAATGTTTTACTCCTGCTTATAGATGGTCTCAGCCTGGTGAAGATGTGAATGTTCTCTGGCCCATGCAAGAAAAAAAGAAGGGAATCCCACCTAAGGGGAAAAAAAAAAAAACCTAACTCATTCCCAAATTTATTCAAATGATATTAGAAAAGGGGGAATGGAATTTAGGGGGATAAATTTTAACTATATAAGCCTTTGCTAATAAAAGATTAAGGAGTATGGGGTTTAGCATCTTTTAATTATTTTTTTTCTCTAGCATCTTGAATATACAATGTTTGAAATCTCTGGTTGGATCAACATTATTTTGCTCAGAGGTTTGTGGACTTTGCATACTGATTCTTTCCTGTTTCCAAGTACATTTGCTTTTAGGCTATTTTTATTCACTTTAAAGGAATTTTAATAACTTTCTGTTGACAGCATGGACAGCTGGTCTTGAGAATTAAAGAAAATTCACTTGCTGACTGAGGAAGGAAGTGACATCAATGAGCTTCTAAAGTCAGCCCAGGGGGGGAAATTGGCTGGTGAGAGAGTAGCCTTTCATTGTGCTGTATTTATCGAGCGGTGCCTTGAGATGCAAATTGCTGTATCAATCAAACCTGCGGTGCCTACCTCCAACCAACTCAGTGCAGACTGAAGGAACAATGCCCCGAAACACTGAGAATGAAAAGGATGAGGGGTGCAGGAACCCAGGGGCTAAGTGAATTACGGAGCTCAGACTGCTCTCTCCCTGATCCAATGCTTCATTCCCTGTCAAGCCCCAGTTTCTTTGTCTAGAAAATGAGTTTGATGTAAACTGTTGGTTGAAGTCAGTCTGTTTCTGTGACAAATGGCTAAGAAGACCAGGTACTAATACAGATAGTACAGACATGTTATTGTGGCACTTTTGTCCCAAAGAGAGCTATCATCAATTGCTTTTTATCCCCTACTGACAGCTATTTAGAAACAGGGATTTTTAGATATCATATACAGCTACTACTTTGATCTCTTATTTTTTAAAATCTGTATTCATGGTTTATAACTCTACTGCAGAAAAAGCCAGCCATCAAATCTGGACTTTAAATAATAATGACAATAGTAATAACAATTATCATTGTCATGATAATAAATGACTTCATTCTCACCACCGTCAGAGAACTTCCCTTGGGAGCTGCAGTTTTCCATTTTTCAAAGATAGCTGTGGTGCCAGTGGACTGTGCGTGTCTGTGGGGAGTTGTGCCATGTGGGCATGCGTGTGTGCACATTGCCACACCTGTGAGAAAGAGGGGCAGAAAAGTACCTGGGTACATTTTATGATTAGGAGGTGAAAAATTAAATTGCTGATTACTTATTTCCTAATTCATTCCAAAAGTGTGTGAGTTGGCTACAGTGATGGTTCGATAACAGTTAAATAATTAAAATTTGAGTTAACAATGTGGAATCACAAGAATTAATTTAGTCCAAGAGACAGATGCATTAATGCTGGCCTAGAAACATATTTGGAGCTTTTAATTCAAGTTTTAAGCTTTTATGAGCTTAAATACGTAGCTTGAACCCACCAAAAAACATTGCTTAAGTAGATAAAGGTAGAGATGAGCTCTCACCTGCCATAGTTTTCAGGCCAAAGATGTTTCAGATTGCCCCCAAACCTGGAGATGCTTTGACTTTAGCAAAACTTGTTAATTTGATCCTACAATAATATTTTTATGAGTGTCTATTCTGGACAAGGTAATATGTTAGGTTCTCTAGGGGTACGGAAGTAAAGCAGAGGAAACAAGATGAGCTCACACACACAAAAATAACAACGCCAAATCATGGAGCTGTAAGATATTTATTAGTAAATTGCAAATTCAGATGCAAATTATATTTAAACTGTTGATGGAATCTGCTATGATTTGAATGTCCCCTCTAAAACTCATATCGAAACAGTTGTCAATGCAACAGTGGGGCCTTTAAGAAGTGATTAGATCACCTCTTCAATTAATGCCATTATCACGGAAATGGGTTCCTGATAAAAAGGATGAGTCCAGCTGGGTTTGCTCTCTCTGTTACATGCACTCTTGCCCTCTACCATGGTATGACCCTTGACAGACACCAGACCCATGCTCTTGGAATTTCCAGCCTCCAGAACTGTGAGAAACGTATGTTTTTCTTTTATAAATTATCTAGTCTGTGGTATTCTGTGTAGCAGCAGAAGATGGACTAAGATACAGTCACTTTTAGACTTTTCTAGTCTTAACTTTGCCACTGTCAAGCTATATGATATTTGGCAAATTATTTTACCTCTCTGGTTTTTGCTTTGTCTTTAGTGCATAACGATGAGGTTGTAAATACTAAATTTACTTCTAGTTGCTTACATTCTTTGACTCTAAAACGTATGAAGGGGATTGAAAATTTCCATAGGATTGGCACAAATAGAAAAGAGAGGAAGAGGTCATGTTTGGTTTAGAAACCTGGGAGGCTTCCTAGAAGTGACAACATTTTATCTGGCACATTAATATTCCATATTAATAGATACGGATTAGAACTGTATTTTGCCCAGCAGGAAGAGCATAAGCAAATATACAAAACCAGAAAATGAGTGTCTAAAGAGTAATAAATAGTCCTATTGGACTTAAGTGTGGTCTGTATATTAGCAAGTAATAGATAAAGCCACAAGTGTATCATGGACCAATATCATAGATGACTCTAAATACTTAAGGAAAGATGTTTGACATGCATTCGGTAAGGGAGTCCTTGAATAATTTTGAGCCAGGGAGTGATCCAAATGGTGTTTTAGGAGGATCCATCCAACAATGCCTTTTCTTGAGGATGGGGGACCCTGCCTGGTAAGGAGATGGAAGAGTATGAATGTGAGACACACTTTGTGAGTAGAATGGACTTGACAAGGCTGATGAAAGAAGTAGTGGGACAGAAAGGAATAAAGGAAGAGCAAGATTTTAAACTTGGTTACTTGGGAGAAGGTGCTCTTAATGCAAAGATGGGAATAAGGAAATAGGTCCAATTTAAAGAAGTAAACCTGGTGAGTAACAGTGGAGGTGGGATGATAAACTCCGTCTGGCATTTGTTCAGTTTAACATCCTGGAGGCAGAAATACAGCTCTGGAAAAAGTCAGAGGTAAGTATCAGGCAATCTTCTGCAGAGAGACGATAGGGGAGACAATAGCGTAGAAGACTCTCAAGTTGAAGTATTAAAAGGGAAATAAATATTAAGATTAAAACTTTGGAAAACAGTTGTATTTTATTTATATTTGAATAATTTGATGACATCTTAGATAACAGAATGCAAATTTTACATCATCCATATTGAATAAGGAGAGACACCTTCTCTAAGCTACCACAAGGATTTGTCTCAGGAACTAGCAAATTTGAAGTTTGGTGCGACAGCTTACGTTCTCACTGGTTGTGGAGTTAAAAGGCAACTGCAAGATTTAGCAGAAGAGAATTAGGCCAATTTTCTTATTTTATAAACTGAGGCTGATGGATGTTTGGAACTTACTTGAGGACAACAACCCAATTAAGGGCAGAGCTGAGTTGGGAACACTGGTTCCTGCAATCATCAAGATTGGGGACCAAGCAATCCACATGTCTGGGTTTGAATCCCATTTTCCCTACTCCCTGTCTGGATGGTCTTGGACAAGTAACAACTTCTCACCTTCCTCATCTGTGAAATAAGGCTAACAAACAAACTTATAGAATCATTTCTGATGATTCACAAAGTTCACATATGTAAAGGGCTTGCTACAGTACCTGGCATCAGTAATGATTCTCGGTCTAGTTCTCTTTCCCTTATATCACAGAATGCCCAAGCTAAGGAAAACAAAACCAAATTGTTTGAAATCCAGAGGGATGCCAATTCTGAATGTGGTTAAAGAGGATGAGAACAAATTTCAAGACGGCAATGTATGCTATTCTGGAATGACCAAGGAGTATGGAAGAGAACTAGAAATAATAATATATATTTTAATGTCAAAAAATTAAAAAAGCCAAATTTGAAGTGATTAACAAATAGTCAAGAACTTTAACTTAGCCAAATAAATAAAAATTAAAGTGCTTGGAATCTTATTTTTGCCTCAAGGTGTATATGCACAGACATTAATCCAAATTCTGTTCTTGGTCTCCATTCCCCAGACTGGCAAGCTGCACAGGAGAAAGAATCTTCCATCACTGAGTGGGGGAAACCAGGTGACACAAAGGCAGCAGGGGCTTGGAGAACTACTGGGCTAGGGCCTCCCTAGTGAACCGGCTCCAATTCTCATGCAAAACAAGGCTTGAGAAGAAAGGTGTCTACAGTCTCTGTTTTAACTTTTATACTTCTCAGGGTGAATATGGCACCTAGCATTAAATTCATTTTCTTTCCTTTGTATCCATTACATTCTCCCGAACTCTTGAGTTTTATTAATTTCTTATTAAGTTTGCAGATCCCAAGTACTCTCAGCTTCTAATTGTCTCTAGTGACCACTCAAAGCCTTAGTATACAGTCAGGGAAACTAAATCACACAGTCAATCAGCAATAGACTCTGGAGCTCATGATCTCTTATAGCTGAATCCATATTCTTACTAAAAGTCAGTTTCCCATTGCTCCCTGCTTTTATCCTTAGAAAGTGATGAGAAATTCTATTCTAGCTCTTGTTCTATTTTTTTTAATCAAATCGATTTTTAAAATGGAGTGCCATTTTTTCCCCTAAAAATTCAAGCAAGGTACTTTTTCCCAGAAACAAACAAACAAACAAACAAAAAACCAGCAACCCCCCCAAAAAACCCCCACTAGCTAAATGGGACAGCTATTTTTTCTTCTCAGCTAACTTGCTAACTTTCAGAGTACTAGGGACTACAGACAGTAAATATGGATGTTTTTTTCAATTATCTCTTTTCCATACATCGACAGTCATCCACTTAAGGCTAGACTAGCTGAAAGGATTGTTCATGCATGGCTATCATTAGTTTCCCAGCTCTTTCTACACGATATAAACATACCTCCAGAGAGTTTGTTTGGATAGTGTAGATTAAGGTTCTGTAGAGAAAAATCAAAGGGTGTGCCTTTTTCACCAGTCCCTCTATATTAGTGGGTAACCCTGTGGCATGTAGTGGGCTGTGGTTCAGGCAGCAGAGACCACATGTAAACAGAAAGCTCTTAGGTGGCTCCATGTGGCACCATTTTCCCAAGATCAACCTCTGAGATATTTTCCTGTACAATCCCAACAGCAGAGGTAGACTTATAATTTTGATACTTTTATATAATCTTCCTATTTTTTATTTTTTTGCATCTTTTTTGGCATTTGGGGCATTTTTCCTTTTGTTTGCTTGTTTTACATTTCAGAAGTCCTGAGTGTAATTCTAATTCCTTTTGTGGGTGGTGGGAGGTTGGTTTTGCAGGGTTGGAGGGTATCATAAAATCAATTCTGTTAATTTTTAGCTTTTTTTTAAAAAACAGCCCCAAAAGGGTAGAAATGGCAAAGTTGGATATAATCTATGGTTGTAACATAGAGAGAATTCTTCTTTAACCAAATTCTTATTTATTTTACATCATTAATATTAATTAGGGGGAAATCAGTTTATATTCATTGGAATCAAGGTTGATTCCTAGCTTCTCACTTTTTATAAATAAAGATTTTTGTTTTTTGAAGCTCACTGTTATTTTACTTTGCAAGAAAATGAGTTGACTAGTCTGATTTGCAATGGTGACAGAAAAATTTTCTTTCATTTTTTTTCCTTCTATTTGGGAAATATACACTTTTGATAAAATTTGATTATTGCTATGAAAGTAATAACTTGAAGAAGTAACCTAAACCCATGAAGTAATAAACTATTCTATACATGAATTGTTATATGATTTTCTATTTTAAAATCTCTAATTCTTCTTTTTTTCCTCAAAAGAACAGAGGACATACACCTTTGGGATTTTATGCTATAGGCAAATAATACCAATTTCACAAGAGTGCTATAATGAATGCTTACCTCGCTGCAATTCTCATTACATTTAAATACATCCAAGAATTCAAGATGGTGATTTATCTCCTCTCACTGAATTGCTCAAGCCATCTTTCTCTCTTAACCAAGTTATGGTTAATTTTTTTTTTTGGTAGTTTGAATCACCAATCGTGATCTTAACTAGAAAATCCTTTCTCCTTGACTTGACTAAATTTACTACTTATATAAGGAATTTTCTTTTTCCTCTGCTAGGAAATCTTTGCTATGTAAAAAACTAGTCACAAGAACATGATGCTGGTTCAAATAAGCAGATATGTCGTGCTTCCTCTGTAAAAATAATGACCTGGGAAGGGACCATTTCAGAAGGCAGACTATGAAGACCATTTTTCATTTTAAATGGATATCTAAGGTTTCTTCCACATAAATCAGGGCGGGTATGGCATCTAGATCAGTTTTGTTGATTAGCTATTCAGTAGTGATTATAAAAAGTAAATTCAATGCTCTTCACTCTAAGCAATGTAGAACTTAGAAATCTATAAAAATCTCACTACAGCGGTTGTGTTGAGATGATTTTCAGAAGGACTGGGGTAGAGGCAAAGAACAAGCTAGAAGACCACCTGAGTGCTCTCCAGGACCACTGAGGAGGCCCTGAGAGAGAGCAAGTGGTGTTAGGATGTAGAGGACAGACCCATTCCAGAGACGTGAAGGAGGTAAAACTGGCTGCTTGATGGGTAAGTAAAAGGGAGGAATTGTGACAACCAGCAGGTTGGAAGTTTGATGTCTACCTGGATGGTGGTGCCATCCAAGGAGCAGTTCTAGAAGGTTAGTTAGGGGGTTCTATTTCATTCATGGTTTCAATGCCTACAGGACATCTAAGATGGAAATGTTGAGCAGGCAGATGAATACATGAGTCTGAAACTCCAGGGAACCATGTAGACTACAGATGCAGGCGCAGAAGTTATCAGAGGGCTGGTGTTAATTGAGATGGACAATGAATAATATTCCTCAGGGAGAATGGATAAGGTGAGAAGAAATAGAACTGAGGTGTGATCAGAGAAAGAGGAGTTCAGAAAGACGAAGGAGAAGAGTGTCCAGAAGGATAAGAAATTTACCAAGGGTGTCATGTGATGAATATCAAGGAAATGAAGAAGTGGGGAGGGATCCACTCTTACATTGCTGGGGCTAGAAGTGCAACCCCTTAAGAGGAGAATTCATCAATATCCAGTAAAATTACTTATGAACAAATTTGCCCTTTGACTGCTATTTCTAGTTTACCCTGAAGATACACCTCCATGATATAAAAACAAAAATATGCACATGGTTATTCATTACAGCATTACAAGTAATAATGAAAGACTGGAGACAACCCATTAGAAGCAACTATAAATATATCCACTCAGTGGAGGCCTAGAGTATTTAGTTATTAAAAAAAGAGTAAGGTTAATCTCACTGAAATAAGGATATGTATATGTCTATATAGCTATGTTTGCAATAAGAAAAGAGAGAGACGTTATTTATGGGGAAGTGTACAAATGGACAGAGTGGACAGGATCTTGTTTAGAAGTGATATTTCTTTTAGGATACCTTTTGTATTGTTGTAACTTTTGAACTATGTAAATACTTTATGTAGTTCAAAATATAAAATTAAATAAAAAGGAAAATTTTAAAATTGAACACAAACAGAAACAAATGAACCTAACTTTCTAATACACTGATAAGAAAACAATACCCCCCAAAATTTTCAAGTAACTGTGAACTCAGTACTTTATTGACCTGTATGTTTTATACTCCAAGAACAGAAAGTACTGTAAAGACATTATAAGCATCACTCAGTAGATTTATTGTCAGTAGTAATACAGGCATTATAATTTTGCGACCGCTTTAAGTATATTGTAGGATAAAAGAAATAAGTAAATATAGTAATATTATTGGAAGATAAAATTTTCAGTGTAAAAGAGAAGTGAGAAAAACAGGAATTCTGAATCTCAATTGAAAATATTAATATGAAGTCAGCATTTAGAAAAACAAACACGCTAGTAGCAATGAGTATACCCAACATCCAGATTTGACAGTGGGACCCATCAGCCTGGTGGTGTAATTTCTCCATTTTTCTAGGCAGGTGATGTGAAAATACCAGGGTGCAAGCGGTTCAGTGGCCCCGAAGAAGGGGAGCTCTGATGATGGACCGTGAAGGCCCGGACAAGACTGAGGCAGAAGGTGGCCAGAGACAGAGGGAATGCAGGACTGGCTGGCTAAAAGGCCTAGAGATACCTATGAAGTCAAAGAACAGTTAGATGCATGAGAAATGTCCAGAGAATAATAGCAGCCAGATGTTGTCAGAGACTGGAATCTCTGAGCTTCAGATTTTGGAAATAGAGCGATTCCAGGTGAGGATCACGTTGTGTCTGAGAGCTGGCAGCTGCAGGGGAGCAGAAAGCTCACAGTTGTAATGAATTTTCCTCAGAACGATAGATCGTTAGAGTTATACGACTGTAGCATTTACTCCAATTTCTACCAGCAGAAGTTTGAAGGAATTTCTGTCAGTGAGGGGTCTGAGTTTGGTTTACTGCCATTACTCAGATTTCAATCGCCTTACTCAATTTCTGTTTATCCAACAAAAAGGCCTAAGAAAGAGCGAAAAATGGGGCATGAATTCCCCTCCAGGGACTTATTCTAAGGGAACCTGGAGGGTCGTACACAAAGCTGAGCCTGCATGCGTCCTCCGGGCTGGGAAGATGCAAACCTGAGAATAACCTCAGCAGAGGACTGGCTGGAGAAGTCACAGCAGAATCGTCCAGTGTGACTTACGTAGCCAGCTGAAAATGATGACATAGATACATTTAATGAAAAATTAAGTTACAAAACAGTATGCATCTCATATACCTATTTTTATTAAAATGTATATTTTTTAATGGCAAACATTATGACTCTCCGGGTATTGGATTCATGGGTAATTTTTTTCCCTGTTTCTCTGTACTTTCTAGTTTTCTACAATGAGTTGTGTTATGTGTATAATGAAGTTCGAATTTCAAAGAAATGAAAATGCAACATAAACATATCTTTACCATGGCGGTGTTTAAAAAAAACTTTATTGTCTTATTTTATTATTCCTACATTAATATGTGTTTGTTTGTTGTGAAGAATTTAGAAAATACAGATAAAAGAATTAAACAACAACTAGTTGTGATCCTAGCACCATTAGATATGGCCTGTAACATTTGTGGTCACCATTTCAGATATTTTATTTTTACTTTTCAAAGGTGGGATTATAGCTTTAAAAACCTTTTGGTTCACTTAAATAATCTTTGCATGCCATTAAATATTTTCAATCTATGTTGTATTGAATGGCTACATAGTGTTTTTTTTTTAACCCAAACTTCTTTAATTCTTTTAGAGATGTTTAAGTTATTTACTGTATTTTGGGGAAAAGGGTACCCTATCATATACCATACTGTACGTGCACATGAATAAGACTTTGAGCACATTCATTACTCTTCCTTAGCATAAATTCCTGGAAGTGGAATTGATGGATTAAAGTGTTTTACTAAATTTGCAATTCTAATACTATTAATATTACTAAATGCCTATTTCCCAGCACTTCTGTTAACTCTAAATTTTATTAAAAAGTGCCAGTTTTTAAGGAAACACGCTGTTTACGCCATCCTATTGTTTTGACTTTGTTTTATTTTTTATTGGAGAGATCGAACATTTTTATATGCTTATAGGGCACCGGTATATCTTTAAGTCATCTCCCTGGGTCACTTTCCTAATACAGTATTCTCTTTCTCTTAGTAATAATAATTTTTGCCTGTCATATATTTTATGAATATTTGTCCTAATTTGTCATTTGCTTTTACTTGTTTACAATGTTTAGGTAATAAAAGGCTGAAATAATAATAGCAATGACCAGTACTCGGTGAGCACTTACGATATGCTGGTATTATTATGCTAGGCACATCGGATGCATTATACACTCAGCCCTCCCAGCACTCTTGTGAGATACGTCAACTGCCGATGTTGAAGACTGAAGCTCACTGACATCAGCGTGCCCAGGATCACATAGCTGGGCAGTGGGGAGCTCAACACCTTCGCTTTTGAACCTGCATCATTTCTTTTCTGGTTCCTGCTCTCAGTATCATGCTTGGAAAGGCATAACTCTGTGCAGCTATTACAAATAATAATAAGATCCAATCTGTATGTAATGCTATAGAACAATATCCACATTGTATTCTCAGAACCATTGTGTATAATTAGTATGTTTTCAAAAGTACACAGAATTATATATAAAGTCAGAAGAGATACACTTCAACACTTTGTTATATGTAGGGCTTGGTGGGATATTCACTTTTAATTTAAACACATCTGTTTTTGTTTTTGTTTTTGTTTTTGTTCCAAAACTTTTTATTAGGAAAGTGTACTGCATCAGTGGAAAGACAGTGATATTTCTGTTTGGATAATAAGGCATGCCTGAGGCTTTGAATATGCCTTTTCTTCTTTGCATGTTAGGACAGGCATTCAATTCATTCATTCATCTATCCGCTTGTCCAACCATTGGAGACTCGTAGTTTGAAAGTCTACTTTGTGTTGGTTTTGGGCTGGATACTGGGAACACAAAGATGAAAGGATATAATCAGTACCTCCTCACAGTCCAGCAGGGAGACAAGCAGAACAACTTCAGTGTGTGACAGTTGTCACAGGAATACGGCCAGGCACAGTAAGAACACAGGGTCACAGGAACAATTTCTCAAAGGTACTACCATTTCAATTGAGACACACTCCTACAGAATTCTCCCTTTCCAGAGCCCACAACTGTCCCCCAGTCCCCACGTCCCTCTTCTCTCCCAGCTGGGGTGATGACAACTCTTCTGCTACTAACCTGGTGTTACTACATCACCTTCTGTGCTCTGCTCCCTCCACTCCTACCCCGTATTTTGGAAACAGCCCCCTCCTAAATACTCCCTCTTTAACATATCTCAACCTGAGTGTGACTTCTGTTTCCTTTTGGACTTGTACCAATAGATGGTGGCTTGGGCTGGGGGCAGCTGCAGCCCCGCTGGGCACAGACAGAGTTTAAGGACCACAGCATCACCTGGGTACTGAGATCCAAGGCCACTGCAGGAAGTATCTCTACAGGTATCTGGTGTTAGTGGGGAAAAAATTGGCAGATGGCAGGTAGATGGTGGGTGGTATTGTGTTTATGAGTCAGGTAGAACAAACCGAAGACTTCTAGAAATCATTCATGAGATGGGGATAGCGACAAAAAAAAAATAATAATTGGTTTTATAATTATAAGACTTTTGTTTGTTTGAAACTTTAAGGCTGATGTTTTCTGAGAAATACCCACCACATAGATGAGAAAATTGAGGATTCGGTGTTATTAATTTGCACATTCATTCAGCAAATATTGAGGGCATATTAGGTGCCAGGCACTGTATTGGGGATGAAATAAACAAAAAATCCTTCCTTCCTGGGGCCAGATTTGAACCCAAGTTGGTATGTTTCTAAACAGTATTCTTTCCGCTGTCTCAAACTGCCTTCTACTAAGTATTTGATAAATCTTGTGCTGCCAAAACATTGCACCATAGACCACGTGGAATACCACAGACCATGGGCTACTTCTGCATCTTTTCTTCTAGATGCACACTTTCAGTTAAGCTTGGCTGTACCTCCAAACTTCTAGAACTCTGCATCCCGTAAGTCATCACCAGGATTAGTAGCAAAAGCTAATGTTGGTGCTTATTACTGAGCCATTGGGTCTATTTTTAAGAACACAGAGAATGAAAAGATTACCTACCGGCAAGCTCCCCCATCTGTTCAAACGGAAACACTTCACAGAGGTGCTGGGTAGCACAGATTCAGGCTTGTATTTTTAAAGAGTATTTTTTTTTTTAAGTGAAACAATGCTTTATGTGTCTCTCCAAAAGCAAACATCTATTTCAACCTAAAAAATATCCCATAGCAGTAGAATACAGTGATTAACAGCACAGACTTGGGTGTCAGACAGACAGGGGTTCCTGTACGAACTCTATTCACCGGCCACCTGACTTCAGGCAATTTTTTTAGCATCTCTAAACCTTGATTTTGTCTTCTAAAATGGAAATTATCAGAATACTCCCTACCTCATGAGGTTTTCATGAGGACTAAATGAGATAATGCGTGTATTATACTTAGAGCTGTGCCTGGCACATAGTAAGTGCTCAATAAATGTAATCATTATTTTTTAGATGCATTATCTCTTTTACTTACCACACCCTTGGGAAGGAAAGGGAAAGTGACTGTGTAACGTAAATATTTGCAGCCAGAGAAGCAAAGTCCTAGTTTATATGAAGACAATTTTGGATAAATTTAGAGAGAAACCATAAACTTCATTTAACATAGGAAAAGAGAAGCAAAATGGAGACCCTGATGTAGCAAACACAAGTTAGACAGCACTTACTAAAGTTCTAAAGCTTAGTAATAATTAGAGACCAAATCTAAATCCATTATCATCTGCTTAATAGATTCATTCTTTGCTTACATTTAACCTAGCCACTGAGAAATTAGTACAATAATTTGTGGATGTTTTCAGAGACAGCTCTTTTCTTGTAACTTTCAGTTGACAACCTTAAACAAGATATTGGTTACATGAAATGTATGTTCATCCTCAACCACCCATTGGGTTACTAGACTGGTGCCCAGGTAAGGACAGGCAGCCTCTGCTTTGGTCTATTGGCACCTGTCCCAGACAGGGTGCTGAGAGAGTCGCATGGTGGACACCTTAGCAAAGGACAGTTATGCATTCATGGGAGTATAAGCAGGAAGACGGGAGAATTTTTCTTTTTTTCTCTCCAGAAACAAATATGATCATTGTATGTTTCAAATTTCTTTTCCCATTTAGTGCACGGTACTTATATCGTTTTATTTTCTTGATGCATTTGTAATCACTGAGAAAATCAGAGCTAGGCCAGATGACAGTAATGGAGAAGTTAGTGTTCCTCATGGCAGAGCTTCTCGGAGAGTAGAGTGTGAGTAGTAAACAGGTGTCCCCAGCTCCTGGGACTGTCAGTCAGGGCCTGGGGCAGCCCGAGTCTCGCAGCTCATTACCCTCCCACCTCCAGCAGCCGTGTCTGCTTACTGTGTGTGCCACACAAATACCACCATGTTCTATCTTCCACGATGTGGAAAAGGATGGAAAGCACTGTGTTGGAGAAGGAGTGGCTTTGCGCTGAGCCCTTTCAGGACAAGGATAGAGGAAACAGGCAGGATTGACCCTGCATTTCACAGTCGAGCGTAAGAAGGGAGCATGAAGCAACTAAGATGAGGAAGAGGTGATACGACACACAAAGGCATGGGGAAAGGACAGAATCTGGGAGGTCTTTTTGCCTCATGGCCAGAAGTAAGGCCAGGTCAAGATGGCGGAAGCCTTAGACGAGGAAATAAGAGGCGCCCCTCTTTTTTATGTTCAGAATCATGATCTATCGCTTTCCTTCATTATTTGCAGTTGTCCAAAGTAAACAGCTTCTTGGGAAGCTATTAAAATTATTTACAACTTAATATGAGACATCATGCAGTCCCAATCACCAGCACTGGTCTGGGATTATCTGGGTTTAGAATTTTAGCTGACTGAGAACAACAGACTATGAACTTCATGTGAGTGTCACCTTCTTAATAAGTCATGGCCCGAAGCTGCATTGTGCACCCTGAAGAATGTTTCACAAAAATACTCTTCTGAAGTAACAGGTCCTGGTGCTGGTGGGAGTGTTGTTTCCACTGCTAGGAGCAGTCTGGTCCAGACACAGTGCAATCAGTTCATAACTACGTGAAGATTTGTGTATGAAAACCTGAGCGCACTGACAACACATTATTGACTTACTCCAGGAATGTTCCGTGCTTTTTATAGCTTGGCATCCCCAGGCAGTGGGCCATCTGGCTTCACCCTTAGTTTGACCCTGTAGCATGGACGTTAGCATCCACAGACCTGAGTTCAAGTCCGAGCTTTGGCACTCATTAGTTGTGCAACCTTGGGCAAGTTATTTAACCTCTCTCAGCCACGGGAGATGTGGATGAAAATAAAATTTATTTCACAGTGTTGCTGCGAAGACTGAATGAATAATGTGTGTCAAGTGCTCAGAAGAGCTTAACACATTTTCACTCTCCTCTTCACTCCTGCAACAGCAGCAAAAAGCATCTGTAGAGTTCACAATGACGAGATCCTATATTAGTACCATCAGATGTAGAATAAACTCACAGGGATCAGAGTCTTGTGGCCAACTGGTAGGCCTAGTGAGGAACTCAGGAAGAAAACATGCCATAGTAGGATAAGAAAGGATGTTGAAGAAGTGAAGTTGACATTGAGGAAAAACAAGTCTCTAGAATCCTGACTAGCACCTAGTGAGATGAGACTGGCGATTAGAACAGACATGCATATGATCTACCTCAGTTTTTGTGCCTAACGTTATACAGTATAGCAAAAAATATATAGTTTATTCATACTGCTGCTTTTATTTTTCTCATCTAATTGTTTTTCTTACTTTCTAAGGTCAATTGAGTTAGTATGGAAGGGAAAGTTAGGAAAATTCAATATTGTTAATAATTTTCAATAATAATTTTTCTGGTAAGTTTAAAAGGCGGGACACTATAAAAACTATGATTTACATGACAACTGTTATTACAAAATTTAGGAAAAGTATAATTGAAAGGATACTTTCAGTTTTCTAAAGAAATGTCTTCTAAATCCTTGGAAAAGATCAGGCACAGCAAAAGTGAGTTAAAGTCTTAACAAATATGTTATTGTTGTGTTAGACTCTAAAGCAGAGCTATACATTCATTTTAGGACATAAGAATGATAATCTAGCATTTTGGGGATTTTTAAAATTTCATCTTCCTGCCTTAAATTCTTTTGACACGAGGCAGCAATATAAGTAATGCATACGGTATGTCTTCATTTAAACAAAATCTTTGATGAAATGCTGATACTGTGTTGGAGTCTCACTCTCTCACCACACACATGTTCACAAATGCACACTTATATGTGCTGGTGGTGCAGTTATTTGTGATTGTTTGGCCTTCCAATGCATTGGCCACAGATCTTCCCGTCATGGCTCTATCTTCTCATTTGTGCTGTCAGTTCCCTAGCTTCCCTGGCAGTAGTGGAAAGGATCCTGAGTTGCTATTAACCGAATAAGTGAAGGAAAATTAGCTACTTTGAGGCACATAAATTTTATTTGAGCATTTCAGGTTATCTCTGGCTAATTTTGATTACTATTCATGATATAAAAATAAGATTTTCATTGTTCCTTTCTAAAAAATAAAAATTTGTAGACCTTCCTGTGGAGTTTCAAAAGATTCTGGAAATCAACATAATTTCTTAATGTTCCAGTTGGCAGATGTCTTGGGGTGGCCTGAAGACTTCTCATTTTACTCTCAGAAATATTAAGCAAACCACTGTAGATATACTTTTTTGGGGAAGGGGTCAAAAACATAGTGTGACCAAAATGTTGAGGGCTTAATTTTCCTTTTATAAAATTCTAAAGGTAACTATATTCATTGTAAAAAACATTTTTAATATTGAGAGGGTATAAAAAGTGAAAATTAAAAGGTTTGCCTTACCCCCCAGTCACACTCTGTATGGGTAACCACAGTTGACAGCTTCTTATACAGCATTCTCAAAGTTCTTGTTGCACATACAAAGATTTATACATTCGTTTTTTTGCTTTTTAAGCACATGAGCCCATGCTGTAGATGTTTTTCAGCTACTTCTGTTTTTTCTTTCATTTAACAGTATATTATAAACATCTCTCTGTGGGTCCACATAGATCTACCTCATTGTTTTTAATAACTGCATTGTATTCTAAGAAATAGAAGTCCTATAACTTTTTAGGCAGATGTATAACTATTGTAAGAGTTTAGAAATTTCTTATTATAAAGCAAATTGTTAATAAACTTTCCTTCTTGTAGCTTTGTGTACTCATATAAGTATGTTGTGTAGGTTAAATTCTTAGAACTGAAATTACTTGGCCAAAGGATATATACATTCTAAGTTTTGGTTGTTATTGCTAAATGATTATAAAAAAGGTTATACATACTTACACTCCTACAAACAATGTATGAGAGTTTGTTGTTTTGCTGACATCCTCTAACCTTCAGCATTATCAAAACTCATGGCTATTGATGCCTCATGGTTTTAATGGGCATTTAAAAAATTATGAGTGAGGTTGATTCTTTTATGTTTACTAATTATTTGTGTTTATTTTTGTGTGACTTGCCCATTTCCCATACATCAACTTTTTATTGTAATAGTTTTGCTGCACATGAAAGAAATTAGATATTTGTGTGCCAAATTCTAAATAGTATTTAACTCTGCTGTCTTTTGAAGTTGCAAAATTTTTTTTGCATGTGTGTGGATATTTTTCATATTTGTGAAGTTAATTTATTAAATATTCTACTATGGCACACACATTTCCCAATTCATTGCTGTTTTTTTAAAAAATGGGCTATCTTCTATTATTTCTACAATTTATTTTTTGATGATTTCTTATCTTATGCTTAAAACTTTGATATACTTGAAATTTATTTTGGTGTAATGCATGAGGAAAGGTTCCAGACATGTTTTTCTTCCAGATGGGTGGCCAGTTTTGCCCACATCATTGACTGAAGAATATGTCTTTCCTCCACTGATGGGCCCCAGTACCTACACAAAATCCTTACATGCGTCAAAGTCTTCTCTCAACTCTGCTCCACTGTTTCCTCTTCCTAGTCTCGTTTGATTTTATGCAGCTTTACATTTTAATATGTTTTACTACCTAGTCTTCCTTTTTTATTCCTTTGTGTGTGTGTGTGTGTGTGTGTGTGTGTGTTAAATTCTAACAATAAAAGGGTAAAAGTTTCTACACAGACTGAAGGCAAATTTTGGTTGTTAATATATATTATACTTGGCAGTTATGCTCCTAGATAAAAATGTATTTACTCCACAAAATAGTTCTTGATATCCTACAGGGCCAGGCACTGTCCTGGACTCTGAGGATATAGCAATGAATAAGAAAGAAAAGGTCCCTGTTCTTACTAAGCTTACATTAGAGAGTTCAGGGAGGGATTTAGACAACATGCAAATAAATACATATATAATGTAATACTGTGCTGTGAAATGGAACGAAGAAAATAAATTAGGGCAATGAACTCGAGAGTGAGGGAGGAGGGAGGTATTTTAGATAAGCTATTTGGAGAAGGTTTTCTGAGTGACATTTGAGCATAGCCTTAAGTTAGTTCTAAATAACTTGACCTTGATACTTCAATGTCTAAAATAGAGTTCGTTATCTTTCTTTTAAGGTCTGTTCCCCTCTGGTCTTTGCCATTTTGGTTGGTGTTTTCATTATATTTCTTAGTCACCCAGAGCCTGAGACTTCCAAGTTGTTTTGCTTCTTTCTTTTCTTTCCCAGATGGCCAGTAGGTAGGTAGGTACGTAGGTCCAGAGCACCTTCTCTAGGATGTCTCTAGTGTGTCTCTTCCCTGGCCATTACTGTGGTGTGTCTTTAAAACTGCCCACAATGAGATTATCGCATCTGCCTCCAAACCAGTGTCTCTGCCTCCGTGTCTCCCGCTTTCAGCCTAGACTCACCCTGCTGTAACGTAAACCTTCTAAAATACAGCTTTCTCATCAGAATCTTTGATGTGCTACTGGAAAATATTTTTGTCTATAGAATGAAACCATAGATTGCTTCATCTTACACTTAAGATCTTTCAAAATCTGAGATCTGCCCAATTCTCAACTCTTTTTCTCAATGAACACTTGCTGTCTGCCAGGTACTATTCGAAACATTAATATGTATTGATTCACTTAATCCTCACAACAACGCTTCGAGGTAGGAACTATTACAATTGTCAGTTTACAAATGCAGAAACTGAAGCACAGAGAAGTTAATTGACTTGTCTAAAGTCATGGAGCCCGTGCATAGACATCTGGCATTGCAATCAAGGAAATCTAGTTCTACAGCCTGACCTCTTACGCAGAGTGGTATATGCTGCCTACTTGTGTGTGATTGAATGCTGTTCATCCTGGCAGGAATACTCTCTCCCTAGCTATATTTCTGCTTGTCAAAGTTGTCAAGACCCAGCTCAGGTAGCCTCCCACGACCTTCTCCAATCAGCCTTACCCTCACTGCTTGCTCCGACCTCTGAACTGTCAGGGCAGTTTAAGAAGTATCACTGACCACCACACAGTGGTGCATACGATTTTGAATACGTGTTCTGTTTCTGTAACTAGATTGCAAAATACCTTAAGGTAGACACCATGGTTTATTCCTCTGCGGCCCTAAGAAAGACCTTTCTAGATCACATAATAGGTACTTAATGTTGGCTGTTAACCACAGGTTGGTCATAGAACATTTAATGGAATAAAGCCTGTATCAAGACATTGGTGACAACTTTAGTATATTTAAATTTAAAACATGCCACATAAAAATTTAAGAATAGGCCAGGTGTGCTGGCTCACGCCTGTAATCCTAGCACTCTGGGAGGCCAAGGGGGGGAGGACTGCTTGAGGTCAGGAGTTCGCGACCAGCCTGAGCAAGAGCGAGACCCCATCTCTACTAAAAATAGAAAAAAAGTTAGCCAGTGAACTAAAAATAGAAACAAAAAATTAGCCATGTGTGGTGGCTCGTGCCTGTAGTCCCAGCTACTGGGGAGGCTGAGGCAGGAGGATCACTTGAGCCCAGGAGTTTGAGGTTGCTGTGAGCTAGGCTGATGCCACGGCACTCACCCTAGCCCAGGCAGCAAAGCGAGACTCTGTTTCAAAAAAAAAAAAATAACTTAAGAATAAAGACAGAGAAATTCACTCAACAAACGCTCATTGAGCAAGGCACCTGGCATTGCTGTAAGTACTTGGGAGGCATCCCTGAACAAATGAGATGTAGTCGGAATACGCTAGGGCTAGGTTGTGTTGCAATAACAAGCAATTGCCAAGTCAGAGTGGCCTAAGATGAAAGGTTTATTCCTTGATCATGTTGTATGTCCTTTGATGGCTTCCAGGGTAATTTTGCTCAAATTAATCACCCAGGGAGGGAGCCTCATTGAGCAGCCTCCATCTCGAGACGCGTGAGTGCCGTGTCAGAGGGAGACGGGGCAGAGGGTGCCAGCTGCACAGAGCTCTGCATTTCTTCTGCTCACCTTCTGTGGCCAAAGCAAGTCACACAGCCTCGTGCAAACTCAAGTGGTCAGGGCAATACACTGCCACCCGGGAGGAGAGAGGGAGCCATGCTCTCACAAAGATTTCTGCCTTCTGGAGCTTCTTCCAACTCTGGAAGGGACACAGACAGTAAGTGATAGATACAGCAGGTAAGTGGATGGTAGAATGTGATGGAAGATGGCAAATGTTTATGGAAAAGGAGAAAACAGAGTAGGGTAGGGGTCTGTGGTGGAGGGAGTGGAGGAGACAGGTGTCCCTAAAATGAGGACGTCCAGCCAAGACTTGAAGGAGGTGAAGGAGCCGGCATGGGAGTGATCCTGGGAAAGGGGTTCCCGGCAGAGGGGGCGACGGCCCCAAAGCCCTAACGTGAGAGCCTCGCTGTGAGTTCGAGGGTCCCCAAGGAGGCGAGTCCGGACAACGTGGGGCTGGAGTCCTGGGAGGATGCTGCTTTTTACTCAGGGTGACACACGGAGTTGCGGCAGGGCTTGGGGCAGAAACATAACATGATTTCACTAACTTTGAGAGTAGACTTTGCGGGGTGAAGATGGAGGCAGGGTGGCTGTGGCCAGTGACTCCATGATCCAGGTGACAACGGACGGCGCTGGCGGCTCACATGGCGGATGGCACTTTTCCTTGCCACGGGCTCTGATTTCAGAGTTCCCTTCAAGTGTGTGTGTTTGAAACTGCGGTTTTAGTTTCAATCGCTGCATGGCACTGAGAATGAAATCCAGTTTCTTCCCATGACCCCCACGATGGCCTCTGCCTCCTTGACACTGTCCCTGCTCCTGGTTCACTGGCGCCAGCTCCCTTGGCCTCCTTTCTGTCACTGGATGACAAGGAATTCTTCCCAGCCTTGGCGACATCCTCTCTACGCGGAACACAGTCTCTCCCTTTTCATGTCTTAGCTCAAAGGTCTCTTATCCGAGGGGCCGTGCCCGACCTTGCCTGCTTCTTTTTGGTCACATCACTGTGTTTTTCCTTCCCGGCAGTCATTACCGTCTGCAGTCCTGTTGCTTACTCAATTCCTTGCTGATTGTCTGTTTGTCATCCCTAGAATGTAAGCTCCACAACCAGACAGCTGGGAATTGGGTCTGTCTTGTTCTTTGTGGAATTCCCGGTGTCTAGAATAGGACCTGGCAGAATGGGGTGCACAGGTGTGTGCATGAACAAATGAATGAATCACAGGTCCCCAAGAATGCGCAGGCACGAGGCAAAGATGCAGAACAGTGCATAGAAGGCCCCAGGGTCCACATAATCTGATAAAAACTTGAGAAGGTGACGCTTTAGATGACCAAGTGTTTTTTGAACCCCAAACTGGATACCATCATGCCGAATGTGCCGGGCACTCATCCCATTCTGTTGTAACGCTGTTTTTGTAGCTGTTTCCTCTACCACGGGCGATGTGCTATTCTTCCTTTTATCCCTGGTGACTAAGTGCTCGAGAAATACTTATTGCACCAAACTGTACTGACTGTTCATGTCTTCAAACTCTCATGCTGAGCTCTCTAATTAGATCCTCATTAAAAATAAAATGTTATCATGAATCTTGTAGGGCTTTCATGGAAAAAAAAAACTTTGCATGCATGCCACGATCTTTTGGACACATCGAGATGTTTTTAATCAAGCTACCATCTGGGCCATACATTGTATTAACTTTATTTTATCGTGTTCCATCCGTTCATGACAATATGAAATCTGAAGTGGGGGATTTGAACTATGATGTGTGACGGCTCAGGGAGATGTCTATTTCCTTCCTGAAGTTTTAAGACCCAACACAGTTTGAGATGAAAGAAATAAGGGACTAGCAAAATTAAAAGCAGCATTCAGGACACGAGCAGTCAGTGGAGGGCACAGTAACGTTCTTTACCTGGCTTGGAGACTGAGGACCTGAGAGGAAGAGGTCAAGGCAGCCCTTTATCTTGTCACTGTCTGGAACACAGAGGGACTCCTTAAAAGGACAGCAAATATTCTGAGGAGGGCAGCGTGAAGAATGTGGGAAGGAAGCGGGAGGAAGAAACCAACGTGAAGTATGTTTTCTGAATCTTACAATTGCTGTTGAGCTGGTTTCTTCTGAAACACTATTAGGGATTTCAGTTTTAGATTAAAAATTAGTTTTGGATTAAAAACTAGTTTCCTTATGTTCATAGGGTGTTTGGCAGCTTTCAAACACTTCCACCATGCATGATCGTATCTGAGCCTCCCAACGACCATTCCATAGGGAGAGTGGGCGTTATTATTTTCATTTCACAAATAAGGAAGGACAGGCTGGGGGCCCCAAAGCTGCAAACATGGGTCTTTTGGTAATATACCTAGTGCATCCTACTAGCCTTACTTTGCTGTTTATATCTGCTGTTTTATTAGATGAAGGTCTTCCAAGCCAAGATTCCAGGTGCAAGTGATGTAGTGAGCAAGAGCTTCCAGGAGATGCCAGTGAGGATGGGGGGGGGGGGGAGGATAAGGGAGGGGAAGAGGCCTAGTCTCAGCTTGATTTTTTGGGGGGATGGCAGTGTAGGGCATAAAATACATCTCAGAATTTATTCATCTCAGGGCAAAGAGTTGGCCTTATCCCCACAGACTCTGGCATGGGCCTGCCAGCAGGAGGTGTCCCCACCACTGTAGAAGAACAAGGAGGACCCGGTGCCCTGAGCAATCCTCTGAATGGTGGGAGTGTCAGCCTGTCCACAGCAAAGCACGTGTGGAGGGGCTCCAACAATGTACCCCAAATCTGTGTGCCTTAGTCAGACTAAGTGAGCTACTATAAAGTAGGATAAATGAAAGCAACTTGGAATTTTTTAAAATGCTCCATGAATATAAGAAATCATTTTAATTCGGGTGCATTCTTAGGGCAGATGGAGTCACCCGGGCACCTTCTTTGAAATCAGAATCAGACAGAGTTGCAGTAATCTGACTCCCTCCCTGAGCAATCTGATACGAAGACACTTATTTAGAAAAAGGGGTTGTGGTCATGGCTAGACATTCTTTCATTGAATTTACAGAAATTAATTCTTTTAACTCATTCTGTTCAGGCAAGGCATCATGCCTAGAGGACAAGTGATTTAGCTCCAAGTCACATAACTGGTAAATGGCAGAACCTGAATGTGAACTCAGGTGTCCTGATGCCCAGTCCGAGAGTCCTTTCCAGGTCCCTCCCTGCCAAGCACCAGGGAGCGATTTTACTTTCCAGCTATGTAAGAGTGAGGGATCCAGGAGGGGAGAGGCTGGAGGGGCGTTCCCTTCCTCTACTCTGGTACTCAGCATTCCTGCAGCCCACTCAGACATGGAAAGAGATTGGGTCTCTCGAACAGTTTTGAAGTCTTTCTCTAACATGGAAGGACTCTTGCAGGACAGGAAGATGATTCTTGTGTAGAGGCTGCATAATGTGGCAAAGTCTCACGAATGTGGGAAGCCACCAGGGCGCGGTGAGGGCAGAAAGCGGGGAGTGGGAGAATGCATTGCTCCTGAGATGGCCATCAAGGTAGCGAGTGTGATCTGAAAGTCCTCAGAGTTTAGCAGAGGAAAAAGAACCCACCTCCTTGCATTCTTCTCCAGGCAGTCTTATGAAGTGTTTGTACATAGCTGCCTGGGCTAAAGGTTTTTTCATTTTGTTTTTTTCTTCTCCTTGTATAAGGAATGGTATTAAGGGAAAAATGAGAGGAAGATGAGGGATCTGGACAGCCCCATGTGCCTTGCCAGGCCCTTTTATGGACTGGGAGAATCCTCAATGTGAAACTCACAGAATCATCTTACAAGAAGTTCAACATACAAACTTCATTCTACTGTCTTAAATTTCTAAGGAAAATGTGTACCTCTAAAGAAAAAAAAAGTGTTCTTCACTAGCATATAAAACCATTTAATTTGCACTGAAGCTAAAAAAAGAAGTTTAAACAAAATCCAGATGGAAGCTGTCTAAATGCTTGGGTTAGAAAGAAGATTGGGTCAAATACAATAGCAAGTCCTAAAGCAATAGCCGGCTGCAGGGAGTACAAATCTATCCGCATTTAGTCTAAATGTAGAGTGACCTTTCACTACCAAGCCTTGAGCTTAAAGTTGGCTGCAGTTATTGGAAATCATTTCCAAAGGTCATTAAAAAAAAAAAAGTAATATGGATTTAAAGGTACCTCCCATATATGTAGAAAGCCAAGTTTGCAATGCTGGTCAAAAGTAATACGGGGGAAATCATTGTTGCAGTGATGAGTTTTGAAAACAATCTAAAGGTCTAGGGCTACACAGATATCCATTTAATTTTCTTCCCATCTCCATTAGTAGAATTGGTCCTGTGTGTATTTCTAAGCTATTTACCAACACCATAATATGTCGCAGAAAAAGGATATGCATTATTACACTTAGGAGGGAATCACTGAGAACCCTTTGCTTTCATTAGATCAGGGATAATATTACACTGAGGCCAAGCAGAGAACGTTCCCATGAGCAAAAAGTCTGACTCTCATTTCAAGTGGTGACATTTATATGCAGGGTGTCCAACATGTCATTAGAGATTTTTCAAAGGGCATATATAGCTGAAGTCACCAGGGCATGATTACGTGTGCCACCTTAATAAGTTAAAAAAAATAAAACTTTCACGGGCTCAGCAGGATTACAGAAATACTCTTAGGTTCACCGGTGAATGCTAAATGAGTTCCCCTTTTCAGATGCAGGCAGAAGAAGAGCAGGTATGTGCATGTGTAAGAAATAAGATGCGCTTTGATGATTCTCAAAGACATTCTCTCTTCTCCTGTGCTTTTTGTGCCCTCAATGTAAAATGATGTTTAACGTGGAAATTGATTTATTTTCTTGGAATAAAATAGAAATTCGTAATAAATTGTTCTATTTTATTTAACTAGGAATGTCTTTGACTCAAAGATTTTCTTTTTGCTCTTCTTAACCGATCCTGATTTCTTTCCTCTTTTTTTGATTTTTGTATCTACATATTTATGCATATATATTATTTTTTGTTCTTCAGAGTAGGTTCCTTAAGGACAATGACAAGATCTAGCTAGATGATTTATTTAGGATCTGCATGTTTATTAAATATTAAATCAGAGTATTAATAACCCTTTCATTCCTTCCTCCCCCTCCCCACCAAGTTCATGGAGGATCTACAACGGTGTGCTCAAACTCTCCTAGGCACTGGAACCCACACAGATTAAAAATGACACCCCCTCTGCTCTCACAAATGTTAGTCTGTTTTTGTTAGCTGAGGACAGAAGTGCCTACTGTCTGAATTTTGTGATGCAGAGAAACAAACACATGTTCAGAGAGAAATCTGGGTCCCACTGTTGCTTCTAATACTCACCAGCCTTGTAACCAGAGGCAAAAAACTTCATCTACGCCTTAGTTTTTTTCAACTGTAAAATGAGAAAAATAATACTGGTCCTACCTACCTCACAGGACTGTGGAGAAAATAAAAATAACAACTTTATGAAAATGCCCCATAAATTTCAAAGTGTTATGCAAATTTAAGGCACTAATGCATTGAGTGAACGACAGACTGGTGCGGGCTCAGAGCTGAGCGGAGTGGATTCTCTGCAAAGGGATGAAGCCATGAGAGAGTCACAACTTAGCCAACATGAATTTTCCAGGTGACTGGTGTGACATGGCCTATATCTGTGGTTTTTGTTGTTGCTGTTTTTTATTCTTTTTTCTTTTTTCTTTTTTCTTTTTTAAGGATTGGGGCCAGTATTTGGGGGAACAGAGGGTCTTTTATCCTTGGGCATGTTAACCTGTGCTGTCACCTCTTGGAAATGTGCCCATCGTGTTTTGTTATGAGAGTTCAGCCATAAACAGTTCCCCTATAAAATGTGAATACTTTATGCCTTTTATCCTCCTGCTGACAATCCCTTGCATCTTTCTTTCATTATAAAAACAATACATGTTTGTAATAGTATATTTGAGAAAGGCTGAAAAGGAGAAGTGAGAAAAATATCACCTATAAGACAATCACTATTAACTTTAGTTTATTTCTTTGTTCTCTTTTTTCCCTATGCAATGATAGTTTATATATATATATATATATATATATATATATATATGTATATGGATTGGTTTTATGTAGCTGTGGTCAAACTGCATATCTGATACTATAGTCTGCTTTTGTTTCCATATAACATTATAAAATAAAAAAATTTCTATATTTCTATATTCTTTCTCTCCTCTTATTCAAAACTCAAGTCCTGTACCATCTGATTTTACTAGCTCCACTTGTCCTGCTAATTCGATTTACAAGGGCCTCATCTGCATTCTAATGATCTCTCTTCTTCCTCTAGGAGTTAATTGCATTGTCCACATTCCCATTTACCATGAGTTCCTTCAAGTAGGAGCCCCATCTATTTGACTTTGTGTACACAGAGCCTAGACCAGTGCCTGGCATAGATTGCTCAGTAAATATTTGTATAATAAACAATCAATTACTATGATAAATTCTTAGCAACAATCATATGTGTCTGTCCTACAGTCCACTGAGTTGATAAACGATAATTTCCTTAACAATCTCATTGCTGGATTTTATATTGTTACTACCCATAACCATGCAATTAACATTCTTAAATATATTTTTTCTGTGTTTCAGATATTTTTTAAAACTAAAGATTCAAAGAGGAGAAATCCTCAGTTTTAACATTTTTTATGACTTTTGACATGTATTGCCCAGTTGCTTTTCAAGAAGTTGGATCTATTTTCACCACTTCCAGGCTACACCACAGAATTCATCAAGACTCCATTAACACAGCACAGATATTTCTTCCTCCAGGAAGCCCTCTCTGTGCCCTACTCGCTCTACCTGTTAAGCTTGGGTGTGCCTCTTCTGTAATTCTACATAACCTTCCACCATAGCCTTATGATGCTTTATTACAGTTACGTATTTACTTGTCTTTTTTCCAGACAAGACTATGAACTCTTTTAAGGCAAGAGGAAAACATAAAATTAATTATCACAATCCTCAGTGTCTAAAGTATAACAGAGTCTCAACACATTCTTGTTGACCATAAGGAACTAATGCTTAATCCAACTATATAATAAAATTGGTCCATGAATAAGGATAATAATGGCAATAATTATTATGTACCAAACATAAATTGGAGGCCAGAGAGAGTAGACTACAGATTTAGCGGAATTCTTTACTCTGGAAGGTCTGACAGGATTAATGTTTAATACATGCTATAATGTTCAATTATTCAATGATGCACACAGTGCAGTCAGGAGGTTACACAACACTGAATCTTCCCTTCTCCATCAACCTAAACTGTATTTTATATATCAGGTTTCCTTCCTCTAAAACTTCTTATGGTTTGCCACTTCAGCATGCAGATTTAATTACTGGTAGCGCTGCCTAGGGCGAACAGTCTTATCAGTGCTAAATCTGTTAAAAAAGAAAGTCCACAGTTTTCTTGGAAAAAAAAAAGATTTTATAATTTATAACAGTTAATAATGAATATTTTACCAAGGGCAGAAAATGAGCAAAGTGGTATGGAAGAGGCGATGGGATTATTTTGTAGCAACCCACTGGCCAAAACAGAAGCCTGAATATGCTATGTCCTACATCCCAGTGCAGAAAGATAGGTAAAAATGAGATGATCTTAAAGAGTATATGTACGATTTTTCACCGTTTCAGTCTTTCTTCCAAATGCTGATTCATAGTTATCTATTTAGAAACAACTATGCGATGCTGATGGGAATAGATCAAGGCCCCAGGGGGCTCCCTTTCTTCTCATTTCATACATTCCCTAACAGCAGCATAGGAATATTACATTTTTTTCTAGTTTCCCAAATTAAGAAGTGGGTTGGTAAATTATAATTGGTTACAGATTGAATTTTCCATGTGAAATAAAGGCTTTTTTGGCTTAAAAAAATAACTGGTAAGAAGCAGCTAAATGTTTCTTTTTATAGGGCCAAAACCATAAATATGCATAACCAGGCAAAGTCTTTCACACCTAAGTACGAAGTTGTTTTAAAAAAAAATCTTGCTCATAACCTGTGTTGACATGATGCTTACTCTTCATAGTGAGGTAACCATCTTCCTTCCATTCACAAAAAATAGCCACTCATGTCTGGCATCCAGCAGTGTGTGAATTCCTGACTCACTTAGCTGCAGCAAGTATTTGCTAAGTGGCATGTTTAGAATACAGCAACATCAATCATTCAAGTGTTACTAATTCCCATTGTAATGAGCACTTGAGAATGAACAGTAAGTTCATTGTTCAGGAATACATGTGCAATCCTGCTGTTGATCACCAATAAACATGAACTCATTTTCAAACTCTCAGTGCTTGCCTCTGGCACGCGGACTTTGGAGGTACGATTTCTGTGGGTAATTATCCCACTTCGTATGTGTACAGTGCTTTGTAGTTAACAAAGACTTCCATTACGTAACCTTGCAGATCCAGTAGAAACAGAGGCCTGACAATATAATTATTACTATTAAATTTAAAGCTAACCATAATCATTTCTGACAAGCCCCCATCTTTGTCAGCAAATTAAGTGGGTCAAAGTAAGTTGAGTCAACTTACTAAATATCTGTTGAATCCAGTCCGTTTTCCTCCATGCTGTCATAGCCCTGGTTCAAGTTCTTATCAACTCTCTTGATAAGCTTCAACATTCCTTTTAAATGAAACTGCTCTTTATAAAACTAATAAAGAGCCATGAGGTGGGAATTGTGGTAGGGGCCTCAACTCTGCAAATGTAAATGTATAGTCATAAGTTAAAATATATATATATGGCCATTGTCTACTAGTTTGCTTTCCTATAATTGCTACTTAGAAGTCATGCAGCTGTTGGTTATAAAGATTCTTAACTTTCTTCATTACTCCCATAAATAACATCACCCTTGTCAAAGCTAAAGCTAGTTTTTGAGATGTCATCAGGCCCTGGATTCCAAAGGAACGGCTGACCCACCCAGACCAGTGGCCCATGCCAAGGAACTGACTCAGCTGGTCTTGTGACCCCCATCCAAGAACTGACTCAGCACAAAAAGACAATTTCTACACCCCTATGATTCCACCCTGATCCCAGCCAATCAGCAGACCCAACTGCCTAGCCCTTTGCCCACTAAACTATCTTTAAAAACCTTTTCTCCCAAATTCTTGGAGAGACAGATTTGAGAACTTCCTTCCCTCTCCTCGAGTGGCACCTGCGATATTAAACTCTTTCTCTGATGTAATCCCTGCCGTCTCAGTGCACTGGCTTCTCTTGAGCAGTGGCAATGAACCTGGTAAGGCTGTCACATAACTGGTCTTCTGTATTCCAGTCCCCCTCCTCCCCTTCCTCCTTCCCAATCAATCCTCCACACAGCAGTCAGAATGACCTTTAGAAAAGCAAATCTATTATGTTATTTTCCCTCCTTAACATCATTCAATGGCTTACAGCTGCCTTTAAGATAAAGTACAAAATCCCACACAGAGTAAACACGACCCACAGGGCTCTTCATGATCTGGCCTCTGCCCAGGGGCTGAATTCAGCATCTCTAAACACTGAAAAGATTATGGCGATCCACTTCCTAGTCCCTTCATCCACACGTAGTTAAGAAAAAGAAAAGAAGGAACCATACACACAAACACATATGTATGCTTTAGTTAAAGTAGTTTCTTAGAACAGTTCTGATTGCAAAATTCAGGATACATTTATCAAAGCTAAACATCTCTCACTTTTTATCTTGCCTCTGCTTTGCAGGTAGCCCTAAGAATATGCATACTTTGCCAATTGAATGATCTAGAACTAAGTTGTTTCTCCGGAAAAGACGGTCAAGCAAACAAAACAGTAGCAACAAAACTCAGCATGTGCCACTAAGTAACTTTTTCATTCATTCATCCATTCGCTTATAGTGAATTCATTGTGTGCCAGGCACTGTACTTGCCCTTATTGGGGATTGGGGATATATGGTAATTGGGGAACTGTCACTGGCTTCAAGGAGCTCACAATTTAGAAGGAGAGGTGGGAAAGGGGCTACAGAGTAAAGATTTTCCAGTCCTTTCTTGAACCCCTTATGCGTGAGGTATCTCTCCACTCTCTACCTCCTGAAGTCTCTATTCACTCTACCTTGCTCTATGATTCCGATTCCTTTTTTTGAAAGACTATCATATAGAACAGGAAACATTCCACATGATAGTATTTCAAGAATAAAATTCAATAAAATTCATTTACTCAAAAATTTGAATTGAGCAGACTATATGCCACACTCTGAGAATTGAGAACTCAGGTTCTTGCCTTAAGTTCTTCATAGTCCAGTGCCAGATACAGACAAGCAGATAGATAATTATGAAGCAGTGTTACAAGAAGAGGAGCCGGGGGACTGGATCTAGACCTCTGTGTGTGTGAGCATCTGTCTAAGGAGAGGGAGGAGCTGACCTCTGTGCAGGTGTTAGCCAGGCTAAGAATCATGATGGGAATCCAGGAAGAGGCATCACTGGGGGTGTGACCAAGCTTGGGAGGTTAGTAGAGCCCTCTCTAGAAAGTATGACTGGGGAAGGTGTAGGCCCTGGGCCAGTGTGTTTCAGATTTAGTGTACATAAGAATCACAGGCAGAACCTGTTAAAAGTTTTCTGAGTCTCATCCCCATCATTTCCAATTTAGTAAGTATTCAGTGGGGCCCAAGAATTTGCACTTCTAACAAGATCTAGATGATGCTGATATTATTGGTCCAGGAAACAACATTTTGAAAACCACTTCCACAGGCAATTAGGCAAGGAACAGAACTCTAAGAGTTTTGTGTAGAAAAGTCTTAAATGCCCATGAGTATAAAAAACAAAGCTTTGCAGTTATTCAAAAGTAGATACCTTTTGCAATTCAGTAAGTTGTTAATCAATCCTGCTACATGCAAGACACTATTCAAGGCCCTGTTCTTTTCTAGGGTCAACCCCTCTTCACCTTCACAATCCCAGTGGCTTCCAGCCTCTTCACCATCTTGGTTTTCACTAACAAAATGTAAAAGTGACCCTTTTGCCAACTGACTTATGATCACTTTAGGAAAGGCTTTGGAGTTAAGACCTGAACTCAAAACCCAAACGTACAGCTTAATATCCATGAACACTTGGGGAATTAATTTAACTGATGTAATTTTAACTTTTCTCACTTATAAAATGAGGAAATACCTATCATCTAGGGATCTTGTGAGGGTAAAATGAAGTATCAATTTGCATAGCGCCTAGAACATAATCAATGCTCAAAAGGTGCTAGCTCAAAAGAGGTTCTTTTCAATTAATTATGCTGGGCCAATTGGTTATTTCTGTATTGACCCCCACTTCATACCACAAACAAAAATTTATTTTAGATGGACTGTACAACTAGTTGAGAAAAGTAAAAAGTAAAGCTTTTGGAAGAAAACATAAGGTAATATTTTCACAAGCATAGAGCAGGCAACACTTTCTCAAACAGGGTGTAAAAGAACTAGCCATAAGGGAAAAATCTGATAAACCTGGCTGCATTAAAATTAAAATTTTTTTTATTATCCAAGGACACCATTAATAAAGTAAAAGGAAAATCTATCAGTAACGATAAGATATTTGCAATGCTTGCATCTGACAAAAGAATATATAAAGAATTCCCACAAGTCAATACAATAAGGTCAACCTCTCAGAAAAATGGCAAAAAATTTGAAGAGGATCTTCATAAAAAAGGATTACCAAATGACCAAAAACATATGAAAAGCTACTCAACTTCATTAGTCATGAGGAAAATAAAAATTCTATACTATACATGCTCACCAATATTGCTAAAATGAAAAATTAAATAATGCCAAGTGTTGGTAAGGATGTGGAACAAAAGGAACTCTCATATACTGATGGAGGAATGTGATTCATACAACCATTTTGGAAAACTCTTTAGCAATCTGTATCGACCACACCCAAGCATATGCCTATCCCATGACCCGCAAATTCCATTTCCAGTTGTGCACCTACCAGAAAGGCATGCACATGTTCACCAAAACATATTCATGATGGCATTATTTATAACAGACCCAAGCTAGAAACAACCCAAATGTCTAGTTAGAGTAGAATGGATAATTATATTAATATGTGGTACATCAACATGAGAAAACCATACAACAATGATAATGAATGAACTACAACTACATGCAAAAACATGGATGAATCTCATAAGTGTATGATTGAGCAAAAGAATACAGGCACTATTCAATTTATACAATGTTCAAAACCAGTCCAAATGAATCTATGCTGTCAAAATGGAGGGCTGACTTTTGCTTCTGATCAAGATGGAATAACTGCTGGCTGCCAAAACCAACCACCCAAACAAACAAAGACAAAATAGAATAAACTATGGTTTTCATGACACTGGACAGCAGGAAAGGGAGGACAGTAATTTCCGAAAGATAGAAAATAAGCAAGGTGAGCCATGATTGTCCCAGTTTACCAACTTGAGTCCCCAGACTGTGACATAAGGAGGGGGAACTGCAATAGAGCCCAGAAGCCTCTTTGACTTTGAAAGGCAGACATGAAAATCCATGAACAAGGTGAATTATACTTTGGTATCATACAAGGTGAGCAAGGTGAAATATATATATCAGTAAACTTATGCCAATGACTGTCCCATAAAGATTAACAAAAGAATACAAGAAATGTTCTTCATCTATGAATTTTTATGCTACCATCATAGTGCCAAGATTCCTATCAAGCGACAGGTATTGCTACTAAGTCCCTGTAAAGGTGGTTTAATATTATCTTAGTAAAGATGAGGCAAAGACAATTGAGAAAATAATATGATAAATGAGTAAAAGAAACTAAAGAAAGAGAAACAGAAAGAGAAAGGTTAAATTCAATTTAACTGTGTTCTTTAGGAAGTTACAAACAATCCTAAAAAAGTAAGGGTTAGAACTATGTCTAGAGGAAATGAAAACAAAGCAAAAAAGAACATTTATTTTGTTCTGTATAAGGACATTTGGAAACTGAATTGAGATTGCACAGAGAGATTTTGATTGTGAAATAACTAGTTGGCTAGGGCTGCCGTAACCAAATGCTACAGACTGTATAGCTTAAACAGCAGAAATGTGTTTCTCATAGCTCTGGAGGTCAGAAATCCAAGATTAAGGTGTCAGCAGGGTTTATTTCATGTGAGTCTCTCTCCTTGGCTTGCGAATGGCCCTCTTCTTCCGGTGTCTTCCTGTGGTCTTTCCTCTCTGTCCGTGCAGCGTTGGTGTCTCTCTTTGTGCTCAAATTTCCTCTCCTTATAAGGATGCAGCCACAGTGGATTAAGGTCCACTCTAAAGGCCTCACTTCAACTTAATTGCCTCTTTAAAGGTCCTGTCTCTAAATACAGTCACATCCTGAGGTACAGGGGGGTTAGCACTTCTACGCATGCACTTTGGAGGACACAATTCAGTCCGGAACACTAGCCTTCAGAATATATTTTACATATTAATCTAGACATTTAAAAAAATCACTAGAAGGTTTTTTGTTTTTCTTTTCTCTTGTAATTCTTCTGATGACTAAAGTATCCTCATTCATAATAGTTATGATCAGCCACATGCTTACTCTGTGTGCGTGCACAAGTGTGAGACAGAGAGAGATATTTTCTCAGTACCTTTGCTGTTTTTATTTCTGATAAACGACTCTTGTGTCAGGCAGCCTCTGAAACAGCTCTCAGTGGTCTGTAGCTCCTGGACTTCATTATTTGAATAATCCCTTCCATTTGAGTGGGTGTTGGATTTACTGATTCACTCCAAAAAATGGTATATGGCAGAAGTGATGGGGTATCACTATTAATTTAAGGTTGTAAAAAGGCTGTAGCTTCCGTCTTGGGCACTCTCTTTTGGACTACTCACTTCTCAGGGAAGCCAGTTGCCATGTCATGGGGCATCCTATGGCGGGGTGCATATGACTGAGTTTGGAAGCACATCTTGTGAGGCTTGCCAACAGCCCCATGAGCGAGCTTGGAAGTAGCAAGCCTTAAGATGACTGCAGCCTTGTGGAAAAGCCCAGGGAACAACTCCCTGGCTAAGTGGTGACTGGCCTCCTGAGCCTCAGAAGCTGTGAAATAATAAATGTCTGCTGCTTCCAGCTGCTCAGCATTGGGGCAATTTGTTACGCAGCAATAGATAACTAATACAAGCTTAGCTCACAAGTGTCAGGCCAACATTCCCTTTTAAAGCTGTAGCTCATGGATACATACAAAAAAATAAGCAAGTGTTTTAAAAATCAGTTTCAGAAAATTTTCATTAACAGCTTTAAATTGAGATTAAAAATCCAGGATGAATCTATGTAACAGTTTTTAACACAACAAGGAACCTGAAAAGAAAGATTGCTTTGCTCTGTCTTCCTATCATTAAATCAAAACGGTTGATGAGGTATCTTAACCTAATTGCTTTAAATTTTAGCTGTAAAATTATTTAGTGTAGGTTGAGTTTTCCTTTATTTCAGTTGTAATTTCAGTTTTCCTTTTAAAAGAGAACTAAAAATTCAGGAATTCCTCTAGATCTTGCTTTTAATGGAGCTAGTAATATGAAATTATATAAATATGAAATGTCCATCTGAAGACAGAGCCAGATTCTATATTTATTGCTCATACACCTTGTAGGCAAGGACTGAGTCTAAGTCAGTCTCTAAGTCCCATATCATGCTTTGCAGAGCAATGCATCCTGTGGTGCTCAGAAGCCTGCCCCATCCATTGAAAATTCTGTGGGCAGGCCTGGGTAATAACTCCAAGAGACAGTTCATCATGCACTGTTCTTAGGCCCTCATCCTTTGTACATATTCTTTTATAACTTGTACTCTGTAAACATGACTCTAAATAACATATCTTTTTACTAGAGGGCTCTAGACACAGGAACTGAAGGAGGGAAAAGGTCTGTTCTTCATCAATGCTTTTATAATCATTGGTTAATAGTTAGGACAGCAATAATTCTACACAGGCCAAAACCGAACTCCACAGGCTGGTGAGGCTACAAGGCAGCAGGGAGGATTGCTGCCCCAAAGGGTGTTAGAGAACAGGCAGTTTAATAATTTCCAAGACAGGCTCAAGGATACAGACTCAAGTTAGAGTACTGCCTTGGATTTCTGCCCAATATTCTCTTGTCCTTCTATAATGTACATGTGTGCGAATGTGTAGTGTGTGAATGCATGCCTGTGTGTATAATATAATGTCGGATATCATATCTATATGTACATACAAGTACCTACATGATACCTAATCTCTTTAATTTGACCCTATGCTGTTAATCAGAGAAAAAAACTAGAAAAATAGTTGCTTTGGGCCATATTTTTCTATTGTCAACAATAATCCTTTGTATCTTTAAACACATGTCCCACAGCTACAGAAAAATATACAGTATTTTTTGTTAGTATTTTAAACATCTTGGTAGAATGAATCATAGCCTGGATCTTGAATTCCGATCCACTGAGTTACTACTTTGCTTTACCACTTGCTAGCCCACTGGGCAAGCTGTTTCATTCTGTGAGTTTCAACTTTTCATCTCTAACAGGGGACAACAGCAAACCTTACTGATAGGATTGTGGAGTGCTTAGGACCCCACCTACCTAATATGCAATAAATGTTAGTGATCGTGCTGAAGAGTGGAAGAAATTTTCTTAAAATAAGTAATTCCGCAGAACACAACTGTAAACAAAGTCCTAAGTAGAGAAAGCGCTATTATTAGTAGTATAGTCTTTAGCTATAAAACCAAAATGTTCCGATAGTATCTACATTACCTATTATAAAGCACAACAGCTATAATGTAACCCATTTTTCTAAACCATCTGTTTGGTTACTTCTTGTTACATAACTCAGTTAAATGGATCCCAGTGCATGGAATTAGAGGAGGGGCCACTATAGAATGGTGAGATCTTTCCAAGCAACGGGAGATTTCTAGCTAAGCTGCATATGAAGGGATGGTCCCGTCGACTTGCATGATTAGAATATAACTATGCTTCTATGGGAAAGAGCCATTGCAAACCGAGTTGGAGACTTTTGATGAGGAAAGGGCGAAGATGGCTGTGGTCCTGTAGCCTGTGGCCATTGCAGTCCTCTAGCCACACAAGAGCACTCGAAATTAATCTCCAACTGCTAATTATTTTCCTTTTACATTAGCACATTACCACTTTACTGCATTATCTACCAAGACACTTTAGGAAATATCACTGTCTTCAAGGCCTGGGAACAGGCTTTCAATCATCATTTTTCTGGCCTAAGACAAATTTGTGCCATAGACCTCTAGTCAGGGCCTGCAAAAGTCCGGTTATGTATACTTCCTGCCACTAATGTTGCTCACAAAGCTCACAGTTCCATGCTGTAGAGTACAACCTGGAACTACGAAAAAGTATTATTTTTATATAAAATGTTTCCATTCTATGATGCTGGTTATTGTGTAACTTTTTAATTCTATCTTCATCAGAAGCAGCAGTGTCACCAGCAATGGGAATGGTCAAAGCCAGTCACTGCTTCAGGGCACGACACCAAATCCAAGCTGAAGAGCAGCTTCTCATCTTTCAAGATGCAACACAACACGGGGGTGACCAGCGCTGAGTCTTTCCACGCTTCCCAAGGTCCAACTCAGCCCTCTCTCGTTGCGCCTTCCCAGCACCCACCCTGCTTGCATCTCACTGTGGCACTTTTGCCACTGGCTCTCACTTACGGGACTGCACACCCACATCCCCTGTGAGGGAATAAATCCCCTGTCTCTCCAACCTCAGCATCTGGCATCAGGTTAGATACAAAACAGGAATAAAAAAATTGATAGCTAATGAATGGTCAAGGAGAATAAAGAAAACAAAACATGAAATAAAGAAATGTGCATAAAAAGGCATCCAGACAGACTATTATGTTTGAGTCTTCTTTTCTGTTCATACCAAATGGGAAATAATTTCCTGTAAATGCTGGAGATCCCTGATTATCATGTGGGAGCACACAGGAAGAACCTTTGAGGCCAGGCTCTTTCCCTACGGGGACAGTCAGGTGCACTGTCCGTGGCACCAGTGGGTTTTCCTCCAGGTAGCAGGAGGTTCTAGCCATTCCTCAGCCCCTGTTCCCCTGTAAGTCATTCTGGTTATCATTTCATTTGAAAGAGCTGGAGCTACTTTTCACTTGGGAAAACATAATAAAAATCAGTTCTTCAGTACTAAATTAAGATGGACAACCTTTCTTTTGGGAAGAAAAGCAATAACTGATCACAATAATGAGATTGTGCAACAAGCTTTGAAAATGCTTATACCACATTTATACAAAATGGTATTTGCTTACACTTCAAATATAGCCGTGGATTTATGGTTCAGAGCCACAGAGTAGGTAATAAATACCAGTATAACAATTTATTGAAACCATTTTTATTACTTTTTTTTTAAATAAAAATACTATTTGCCTTTCAATTCATTTTAAACTATAGTATCTAAAATATTCAGCTTTGAATTTTCAAAATGAATTCTGGCAGGATTTAGTCCATAACACAATAATTCATTTTTTAAAGTTAATGCTATCACTGATGGAGTGTGTTCTAAAAACTTGTGTTCCAAGCATGATATTAGATTTTTAGTTCATCTCATTGAAACTGCAGTTACTGGGTCTCATAAAATGCATTTCCAAAAGTAATTACATGTTTTATAAGAGGAATCTAACTATTTCATTTTAAATTTAAATACAGCAAACAAAAATTTTAAAAGTTTATATAAAGAAAACATTGGAAGTTGGATAAAGTAAAAGGGTTTCATTATATCATTTTCTATATCTTGAGAAAATTATATTTTTCTCTTTCACTTCCTAAATTACAACCAATAAGGTAAAAATTATCTACCTTTCAGGGATTTCATAAGCATTAATTTATAAATATTATAGAGTTAGTAATAGGAAGGTTATTATTACCTAAATATTGAGGAAAGTCTATTGATAAAATAAAAATTCAAAATATGTATAATTAGTTTAGTTGGATACTCAGATGTTGAGGACAGTGTGTAATGATTGATGCAAAGCCAATTGCTTAGTAGCTGGTTATAAAATAGATTGATTAAAAGGGGGGAACCCCTTACATATAGAACAGCATAATAAAATGAAACAGAACAAGATCAATGATGTGCTCATTTAACTCAGTGACAGTGTGCTAGGTTGTTGTTCATTTTGGGGGCAGATTCAGAATGACACCTTCCAACTCCCTCCTACCCCAGCCCTGGTGGGATCGTGCTACAGATACCCACCCTAATTTCCAAAGTGATGTATATAGCTAAACATGCTCTCTGGATTCCCCTAGACCTCTAAATTGTCTGAGCACATCTGCTTTGTTCTTAGTTTCCACAAGCAGAATTGCACATTTGTGGGGCATCTTGTGGGCTCTAGCAACCTCAGCAAGAAAAAACTATAGAAATAAAGGAATCTTCCAAGAAAAACAAAATGAGTTGGGTGGCAGAGGTGTTCACTCATGAGGGGACTTTTCAAAATTTTAGTTCAGGTGTGACTTGCTTTCAGAGAACTCAAATGTAAAGAATCTAAAATAAGTTATTTATTCTTTCCACATTATTGGGCAAGTGGTATTTGACCTGGGGACACAGAGATAAAGAAACTCTTGCCAGGAGTCCACAGCCTACAGAAACAGTCTTAAAACCTTGTTCAGCACTCATTCTCTTCATCATTTATTTGTTTTGTTGATCTACCTATATTTATATCTGTCATCATCATCTATCATCTACCACTGGGTAGAATATTTTGGTCTCCTAAAATTTACATTCACCTCAAAATGGAGATTCAAAAAGATAAAAAATATACACAAATGGCAGTTCTAATCATTTCTTCCCTAGTAGATGATTTTGCACACCCCTTGGGATATGAGCAACACACACTGGAGATCAGTGCCCCCAAAAGACACACGACATGGGAACAGACACCATCAGACATACAACATGGGAACAGACACCATCAGACACACGACATGGGAACAGACACCATCAGACACACGACATGGGAACAGACACCATCAGACACACGACATGGGAACAGACACCATCAGACACACGACATGGGAACAGACACCATCAGACACACGACATGGGGACAGACACCATCAGACACACGACATGGGAACAGACACCATCAGACACACGACATGGGGACAGACACCATCAGACACACGACATGGGGACAGACACCATCAGACACACGACATGGGGACAGACACCATCAGACACACGACATGGGGACAGACACCATCAGACACACGACATGGGAACAGACACCATCAGACACACGACATGGGAACAGACACCATCAGACACACGACATGGGAACAGACACCATCAGACATACGACATGGGAACAGACACCATCAGAAGGCAGAGAGACAGAAGCGACTACCTTCCTGGGGGAAACTGGCCAGACTACACAGAAGGAGCAGATTTATAAATTACTTCTTTGAAGAATGGGGAGGATGCACAACATAATGTAAAAGGTGATGGTGTGTGTGTACATAAGTGGGTTACTTTTGACATCAGTGTGTTCGTATTTGTTTGTTCATTTAATGTCATTGAGCCCTTTATTCCATTAAGTTCCTATGTGGACGTCCAATACACAATATAAATAAAAGCATAATTTCTCTGGTTGAAATGGGAGGTGGGATTGCAGGAAAAGTCCCTCCTTCAATGCCGAGAGGGCTCCATGGAACTCTCAGAACTCCAGGGAGTATGGTCTGAAAAGCCACTGTTTCAGACCAGAGATTTCCTTAAATATAGGTTTCTGTACTGTATTTTAAAAAGTTGTGAAGAGTATAATTCTGATTTAAATTTTGGGAAACTTAAATTTAATCACTTTATGTCCTTTGAATTTATGTGCTTTTTATAGTTACTTACTTATGGCATGCAAGGCATCAGCCTAAATGCCAGGCTTCCAGTTCATCTACAATCTTTTACTAGCAGTTGAGACTTCTAAACAAAGGACATATACAGAAAGTCGAGATGTACAATTGAGAAGTGCATCTGATTTGGTAAAATATTTTTCCTCTCCAGTTTGAACAAAGGAACAAGAATAAACAGTAATAACTATATTTCACAAGAATCTATTCATTTAATGACTATTTATTGAATTCCTGCTCTGTGTCAGGCACTGTGCTGGGTACTGTGAATAAATGTGAAAACTCACTTGTGGTCCAGCAGAGTGATGTAGACAGTTAAATATGGTAGAGTGGCATGTGATACACCCACATGTCAAACTTCACAATGTGTGACTGCCACATAATCATAATAATAATTTTACAAATTACTATGAAATTATATGTTACATACATTCTCCATTGTACACTATATAGTACCTTATATTATATATTATGTATAAAATATATATATTTCAAGGTATTCTTGAATAATTTTGATGTATTTTATATAAAATCGGGTATCAACATTTAATATTACCTACTTAATACACCATGATTTCTTTGATTAATAGTGAATATTTTTTTTTCATTGTCTGTTCCCACATTCTCTGCTCCATTGTATTAGGGAGTTCATCGCTAACTCTCATTGATTTGTAAAAGCTCTCTGTATTAAGATTATTAACTCCTTTTTATCAAATGTGTTGCAAGTCTGTTTTTCCTTGTTTATCATTTGCCTTTTTTATATGACTACAGGATTATATGAGTTAGAGAAGATTTTAATTTTTAGATAATCAAATCTTTTTTTGTGTGTGTGTATATGTGTGTGTGTGTTTATATCCCAGTTAGCTTCATAGGAGCAATGGCATGGCTTGGAGAAAAGAATGGCTGGGTTTTTCCAAGCATCCGCTGATCTTCTGTGAAGGGAATAATAAAAGCCCAACTGATCCCAGGACTGGACATTAAACTTGGTAGATTAAGAGGAAGAAGAGGGAGACCTTCATTACCTTGGGATAGAGGCACCACGCTCCGCTGCTCACGCCCACGCCCATGGAGAAGGAGTGTTGAGATGCTGCATCCAGCCCAGGAATGTTATGTGGGAGGAGCATTAGCAGAAGTACAAAGAAATTTGTTTTGCAAACTTTTTTTCTTGCTTGCCTAGAAGTGCTTTTACTTTCAGACTATTAAAATAAGCTGAGATTTGGATGTGGAACGAGTTAGAAGGGGAAAGAAGGTTCCATGGCTCAATTGAGTTGGAGGCCAGTTGGCCCACCCCTCTCACTTTGGCTTGCGGAGACTTCGTGGGGCTTGGCATAAAAGCATTATAAAAACAGAGAGTGCCTTTGCTTGATTCTGTCAGCGGTGCACACCCTTCCTCGGAGGCCTCAGAATGCACGGTGGGAGGGCAGCAGGAGTGGGGCAGAACTGAGTTATTCAGAATCTCAGTTCAGACAAGACCTACTTATGATGAGAGTTTGTACTGGGTAAAACATCACCACAAGGCAAAGGAGCAGACTGCCATTCTCCATTCTCTTCCACCAAGGTGGGGAATGGCACAGACTCAGAAACACTGACGGCCCAGGTCATCTTAGCATTACTCTGGAAAGGCAGGAAGATGTTGGCCAGGGAGATGAGGGGAAAAGGCCACCCTGGGCAGAGGGAACAGTGTGAGCAAAGGTGCGCATCGTGAGCTAGCAATCTAGCCTCTGGACCCAGGGCCACGCACAGACAGAGCCTTTTGTGAATTTCAAAATGCTTCCCCTGTGGAAAAGCAAATTTTTTTAAAAAGTGCCCTCTTGAGACTGACAAAGTCAAGGCAGGATGAATTGGAAAATGGTGTTCCTTCCTTTAGGCTAATTCAGTGCTGGGTGAGGGCTCACAGCTTGAGAAACAATGTAAGTGAGCTTGCAGCTCCCATCCACCCTGCAGTGCACAAACTGCAGAATCCTACCTGGAGGCCTGCACCGGCCTTAATTTTTTTTTTTTTTTTAATCCGTCCCTCACTTTGGCAGACTAGTCTTCCTACCTATTTCCTTTATTCCATAGGTGTCCCTGTAACCAACCTTCCATATAGCTACTGGGTGATCTTCCTGAGTGCAAATTTGATCTTACTTCCTGTTTCCCTGCTTCTTCTTTGACTATAGTAGTGGTTCTTAAACCTATCAACGAGATCCAACACTTCCTTTTCATAACAAGTGTCTGAGATCAGTTGTTTGTAAACAGTGTGGCAACTGTTCCCTTCCTGTACCCACACACCCTTGTAATGTGACTCCGTAGCTCCTCCCAAGAGATGGAGTTTATTTTCCTATCCTTTGAGTCAGGGAGACTCTGTGACTTGTTTTGGTTGATAGAATGCAGAAGTGACGGTGTGCCTATTCTGAGTCTACACTTGCACGATTGAGACCCCTGCCTCTGTCACCAGAAACAGTCTAGGTGAGTCTGCTGGGGGATGAGTGACACTTGGACCAGGGCTGAGTTGCCTGGTTGTCCCAACGGAGGCCACAGAGGTGTGAAAAAGTCCAGTCGCTGGACCTCTGCAGCTGTCTGCAGAATCATGAGGAAGCTCAGCCTCAATTATCAACCCAAAGAATTGTGAGCCAAATAAATGGTGTTTGTTTTAAACCCTGAAGTTTTGGACTGGTTTCTTATGCTATAATAGCTAACTGATATGGGTATCTTGAAATAAAATACATAGTGTTAAAACTTACATGTACTCTTAATCTCAAAAAGTCAATGGAATGTCCTAATTAAATAAAGAAGAACAAAAGGACAATAATTTATAATAAAATAATGCGAACTTCAATATGTAAGTTCTCAGGTAAGTCTGCCAAAAAGGCACCGTGAAATGGTAGCAGGACTGAACTGACACCTAGAACACTGTGAATGTCTCAGCAGCCACAGTTCCATCCTGACACGATGTATTGGTGTTCCAGTACCCAAATCAGCAGTTGGTGCTATAATTTTTCAAGGGAATGATTCCTGGTTAAGTTCTGACCAAAATGAAAAAGAATTTTCTCTTGGTTTATGTGGTAATTACTTAGGACTACAACAATTTCTTTCTGTTTTTATCTCAAATAGAGTAAGAGTCAACAATTTTTTTAACTACAAAAACGTCCACTGTGATTTTAGAAAGCCATATGCAACTGGGGCCAGTTTTTTGTTGGGCAGAACTGACCTGCTCATTGAAGGATGTCTGGCACTGCTGGCTCCTAGACACTGACTCCCAGCAGCCACCAATTTCTGTGACACCAAAAAATGTTTTTCACAAACTCCCAATAATTCTTCCCAAGAGGGCACGCAGCACCTGATGAAATCTTTGCTCTGTTGAATATGGTGTTAGTTTCTAACTAACACGGGTAGATTACGGTATGGCACACTGCCCTGCATTAGGACAGTCTGTTTACAGGCTCTTGTAACAAAATCTGAGCTCTTTGCAATCATGGATCATCTTGATATTTCTAGAAGCCAGGAAGTGATTGCAGTATAGAAATGCCATACAGATGGTCTTTGACTTAGGATGGTTTGACTTACAATTTTCCAACTTTACAATGGTGTGAAAGCTATATGAATTCAGCAGAAACTGTACTTCAAGTACCCGTACAACCATTCTGCTTTTCACTTTCAGTATATTATTCAATAAGTGACATAAGATGTTCAACCCTGTATTATAAAATAGGCTTTGTGTTAGATGCTGTTGCCCAACCGTGGGCTAAGGTAAGTGTTCTGAGCATATTTAAGGTGGGCTGGGATAAGCTATGATGTTCAGTAGGTTAGATGTATTAAATATGTTTTCAACTTATGATATCTTCAACTTATGATAGGTTTAACCAGATATAACCCCTTAGTCAGTGGAGAAGCATCTGTATATTACAGTTCACAAGAAAAGCAAATATCTCATCTTGCTAGAAGTGCTAAGAAATGATGCAACATGAAAGCAATGACTATGTAAATAAATATGTAACTTGTGAAGTTAGGTCAGTGGAGTGGTTCCAAGTGGAAGGAAAAGTTAATGTCAAAAATGTGGAAAGATGAAAATCTTTTACTAAGTCAAAAAACTTAAATTAAGATTAATTTGTCTATTTATTATAACACAACCATGTGGGTTGACTAACTGGATGGACAGCTTATGATTTGATTTAGCTTTAAATAAGTAAAAAAAAATTAATAGAATCCTGAAAATAATTATAAAATAATAAATTTGTGAAAATTGGCATCTGAAGTAACATTTGTTATTTGCATGAACAAAAAGTTTATTTAAAGGTTGAGGGCAGGGTAGGGTGCTAAGAGTGGCTTATTGAAATCAAAGCTCTAGAGTAATCTGCATAATAATTATCCTAATCATTTTCCTACCAGAAAAACTGATGATGTGTAGACTTTCCCATGACCACATGGGGAGTCAGGGGAACGAGGAATCAAATAGACGATTCCCCGTCCCAGACCACCATTTCATTATCCAAGAAGACCTAGATCTACCACTCATGGGAGGTTAGCCCAAAGCTCACAAACTAGGTCGCTGGGTGAAGTGCAGTGAAGCTTTCTTTGTTTCAATTTACAGGATGAAATGATGGGCATGGACCTGGTAAATTTTACTTGCAATTATTTTCTTAATTATAACTGCAGGGTAATTTCCGCAGATAGGGTGCATAATACAGGAAGATTTTTTCCCCCTCACATTAAGGAGTAGGGCACTTGAAGGTCTCCCATCTTTGCGATAAGGTGTTGCTGAGATATCTGATCTCCCCTAAATATAGCACTTCATGATTTTATATAATTTACAGCTTCTATCCATGACAACCAAAAGACACGATGCATTTGGAAAAGAAAATCAATTAAATGGGTTGTTGGGTATCACATGGGCACAAACAAATTATTTTTGACTACACTTTTCACTTTTCAATCTATGGATTTAGTCTTGTATTATACACCATGAAATATGTTTTTCTGCTTGTTTGCTTCCTACAAGAGACTAGAATGTAAGAATGTGTTCTTTGCTTCTATTTTTCTTCCCACTATACTGTGATCAGTATAACAAACTCTTCTCCTCCAGCCTCAGATAATACACTATCTGTTACCACCACATTTAGGTAAAACAGAGCCTGGAAACTTATTTTTATGGATTTCTTATGGAAATAAGGAGATGAGTGTTCCGAAAAGGAAAAATAAAACCAAATGAACCCACACAACAGGGATAAAAACCAAAACCAGAACTCGGTCTCACACCTAATGAAAGGAAAGAAGAACAATGAGGCAGAAGAACAAAAACTAGGCCTAATGGGAGGAAAAATGAAATGAAAGATAGGCTTGTAAAAACGGAGAGCAAATGACTGTGAATAGCAGAGGCGAGGACAAATGTCCTCAGGGGACGATTAAGGAGGGAAGGTGCCAGGGAGAAAGGCCACAAGAAAGCAATGAAAGCAACTGAGCCAGTGAAGGGTTTGGAGGGTTTTGCTCGGGTATTCTTTTCTTTCTTTATGTTTCTTTCCTTAACAACACATTTGTGCTTTCAGTGGTAAAAGGCAGAAGTAAAAAGAGATAAGAGAGAAAATAGGACTTTTATCCTCAAAATCATGCCCACTTTCTTCTTCTCTAACTAACTTGGCACCTAAAAATAGTCCATCAAGAGATGTGCTGAATTCTTACGTCTATAAACAGATTTTTTCCCCTCTGTCTTGAAAAGACAGATGCCACTAATTGTTTTATTTCAGAAAGTACTTTTGGCAATGCTGATTTTATATCCCTAAGTGCCCCCTAGTGACAAGGTCCAATTTCAAAAATCTCTTTCACAGTAATTTTGTTCTAACTGTTTCCTTTTCCCGGTACAGATGTGGCTGTCTCAGGGACAAAGAATGCAACTTATAATCAATTTATTTTAATTAGGCAGAGAGGAAAGTTTCTTGAGTAGGACTGGGACGCCATAACAATGAATGACTGTTTTTCTTTGTAAATTAACTTATAAATGGAAAAATCTATAGTCCCTTACTAAAGAGCGGGTCTCCCCCAGTGACAGTATTACAAAATAAACTATCTGGAATGTGATTAGTCATAGCCCCCTCTCCTCAGTTAAGTTACAGGAAGACTGAGATTCCCGACATAGTTTTCTTTCATTCTGCTCATGAAACAGGAAAACAGCAGCACAGATACTACACCTCTTTTCCAGTTATGATTTCTCCTGATCACTTCTGATATTCCTAGAAATTTACCATGCTAGCTAAGAGGAAGGGTAAATATTTAGGTGGAAATACTGATTTAGTAATTTGTGTGATATGAGCATGTTATATAATTACTTCAAGCCCCAGTTTTATATATGTAAAATGAAAACAAAAATAAAAAGATTGTGTGGGATTTAATGAGACATTACATGTAAAGTAGCCCATCTGCATATATTTAGTGCTTAATAAATGATAGTTATTAAAATGTGTAGCCTAATAATTGATACAGGCCAATCTTGTGTCTTTTCTTATTTCTTTAAAAATACTCAGTGGAAACAATCTTAATACTGTGAAACAGAGTCACAATGACCTTTAAATAGACTATGGATCATGTTTACTTCTAATTGATGCTATTTTTAGAATCTCCATAGAGCCTAAGTACTCAAGGGCTTAACTAGAACATTCAACAAATCCAGTTTTGTTGTATCATATTAGCATATTGTCTATGAATAAAAAAATGCAAATGAGAGATATTATAACTTTGTCTTCGTACGCTAAAAGATTCTTGAATATATCATCTTCATTTTATGGATGAGGAAACTGAGGCACAGAGGGGTCATGTCAATTGGTCTCTATGGGGGAAGGGGCAGCCCTCCAGGGGAGGTATCAAAATTCCCTGGAGGGGAAATTTTGATATCTCTCCTGTGTTTCCTAAATCCACACCTTCACCCTCCACTAGAGTCATGAGACGCTCAAGAGTTGAACAGATCTGCCCTTGTAGCCCCTGGGCCACTATTATTGATGGAAGCGTGTTGAATTCCTTAGTCACTTCTGAGATGGAAACAAAGTTAGGGACCACTGAGTTAGTAACTGATCTTGAATAAGAATCCAGGTCTCTTATGTTTATATTTACTTATATTTCTATAGCTGCATAAGACGAATTGCTTCTCATTCTTTATTCAGAATTTTTAGCTTCAGATAGTTCCGTTTTTTCTCACTTCCACTCCCTATGCTGCCCTAGTCCTATTTCCATCACCTTTTTACAGACCTAGATAAAATGAAAACAGATTAGCATGAAGTTAAAAGGACCAGTATGCAATTGGAATTTTCCCCCTGATGTAATCAGAATAATAGAAAGATCTTAGCCAGTGCTCTAAGAGAAAGAGGTCAGTTGCTCTAGGCTTTATTAATTTTTCTTATTTATTTATGTGGTCAGGATCAACTGCTCATTGATGAATCTATTTTCAGAGATCTCTAAAATTTATACCCAAGACATGAGGAGGGTATGTTATATTCATAGAAGTCCACCAATTCTGATGAACTTGAGACAAGTAAGTATTAATGCTTTGGTTGTTCTGAAAACCTCTAGCAATGTGGGGGTCATGAACTGAGTTTACAGTAGTTTATAATGCTGTTTGGCCTGTTTAATCATTTAGTTTTCATTCACTTGATTTCAAGCATGGTTGAGATATCGCTAGCTGTTTATCCTCATAGTGTCCTAGTGTGTCACCCACGTAGCTGCAGCAATTGTTTCTTTTTTTTTAATTTTTAACTCATTTGAGGATATTTATATACAATTTTTTAAATTTCAGAGTATTACGGGGGTACAAATGTTTTAGGTTACATGGATCACTTTTGTAATGGTTGAGTCAGGGTTAAAAGTGTGCCCATCACCCAGTGCTCATTGTAGGTTAGGTAGGTTTTCTCCCATCCCTTCCTCCCTCTCCCTCTTCTCGATTTCCATTGGGTTTTACTTCCTTCTATGTTTGTTTCCAAAACCCATTTCTCATCTCTGCTTTCAGCCCTGTTCCTTTGTCCTACGTTTGCTAGCCCCTCTGCCATTTCAGATTCAAAGGATTTATACGATCGCTTTAAAAATTAATCGCATAAATCCTTTCTGGGATTGCTGCATTTTTTTAGAGGTTATTTCTGCTCAACCTGTCATGCAAACACTACATAGAATGGTCTAATCTCACTGATCTGGATCAAGTCAGAGCCAGTAAAGCCATGTCATTTGAGCAGGTTTGGTGCTGGTAAACTGGGCACCGGTGAATGGTCAGAGACAGTGACAGGGTGATATGAAGCATAGCCTGAAAATAGGAAAGAGGGCACAGTATGCTGTCAATACTCCAGTCCCATTGCATGTATGTGTGTGTACCTGTAAGTGTACATGTGTGTGTGTGTGTGTGTGTGTGTGTGTGTGTGTGTGCATTCCATGGAGCTCACCTCAACCTCTAAAAATTCCAAATCCAACATGTACAATTCCCACTCTGGTATCAAAGTCTCCTTGGTGGAAAAACTCACCAAGTTGTGGATTCACTAAAATGTAAACTGTTGAAAATATATGAGCTCGTTATGAAATTTTTCTGCTTAAGTATTCCTTCCAGTTACAATTATGTAATGGCATGGCTGTCCCCTGTTTTCAGAGGCAATGGGAGATGGTGGCTGGTGGAGAAGGACAGAAGGAGACAGAATGATTTATGTTTTGAGATAAAATTAAGATAAAATTGATAGGACTTGGAAATTGAATATGTAAACTAAAGAAGAAGAGAGAAAGGGTTAAGTCCTATAATTCCAGCAGGAACACTGAGGTGACATTTACTGAGTTGAGGGACATTGGAAGAGGGGCAGGTGTGAGGGGGGTGACAATCATGGCATATCAGTAGGCACACGGTTATATGGCTCTGGTGTTCTGAAGACAGCAAGCAGAGAAGAGATGTTGGCCTACAGGAGTGGATGAAATCTCTAGGGAAAGAGGGAAAGAATACAGATTAAAAAGCACAGTGAGGCCGGATGCGGCTCACGCCTGTAATCCTAGCACTCTGGGAGGCTGAGTCTGGAGAATCACCTGAGCCCAGGAGTTTGAGGTTGCTGTGAGCTAGGCTGACACCAGAGCACTCTACCCCGGGCAATAGAGCGAGACACTGTCTCAAGAAAGAAAAAACCAACCAACCAAACAAACAAACAAAAAAAACCAAAAGAAGCAAGTGGACCTAGGGCCAAGCCAAGAAGAATCTAATGTGTAAAATTCCGATAGAAGGAGACGGCTCCTCAAAGGGATGGAAAAGAACAGTCAGAGGAGGAGGAGGAAACTCTATTTTTCAAGAAGGAGAGGGTAATAAAACTAAGACAGGTCGAGTCAGATGGACCATGGAGTGTCTTCTAGATTGAATAACGTGGGGATCACGAGCAAGAGCAAGCCAGGGGAGTGGTTAGAATGAGACGGACAAGAAAGGATGCAGATAGCACTTTTGAGGTGCTTGGCTAAGGGAAAGAGCTGTATCTAGAAGGGGACACAGGATTTGGGAGGGTCATTTATTTGTTTAATTGTAATCAACCAGTCAATCAATTGATTGTTTTAGAGACAGGGTCTCATTCTGTCACCAGGTTGCAGTGCAGTGACGCCATCATAGCTCACTGTAGGCTTGAACTCCTGGGCCTAAGTGATTGTCCTTCCTTCGCCTCCTGAGTAGCTGGGACTACAGGCCCATGCCACCATTCCTGGCTTAATTTTTCTTTTTTAAAGGAGAAAACGGAGAATTGCAAATCCTGACAGAAAGCAGCCCATAGAGAAGAAGAGGTTGAAGATCCAGGAGAAAAAAATGAGTAATCCATTCAGGGAGGTCCCTGGGAGGACAGGAGATGGGACCCAGAGCACGGGTGCAACAAGTCACCACTAAGAGGTCGGTCCCCCTCCTCCACTGGAACAGGAGGGAAGAAGGGAACGAGAGCAAAAGCATACGTTCTTCCGATTTGCTGGGGGCACCAGAGATAGTTCTCAGCGGGAGCCTTCTATGAACCTCTCTGAAACATGAAGCAAGGTCAGCCACTGAAGAGGAGAGAAAGATGGGCCCTGGGGGATTAATTTCAAACTAAAGGAGGTATGAACTCGTTATTTTAGAGAATTGATCTAACTCGAGAAATAATTTTGGAATGGCCAAGCAGTCCTTTTAAGTATTAGTAAAAACAATCAATTAGAAATTAGATTATATCAGATATAAATTCAAAAAGTATTATCCTCCCTCACTTATACCTGGTCCCTCCTAAGCATGCTATTAATATTTTAAAGTGAATTGATTTTAAAGTGAATTAATTTGTAGTTCAACTTAATATATCTTTTGGCTTTGAAACAGTATGTTTTAAGCAGATGTTTCTTTAAATAGAAAACACTTACTTGGAAAAAGTGTAAATTAAATGCAAACAAAGTGTTAAATGAGTCCTTTGCTAGGCCAAGAGGTGAGCCTTCAGCCAGCAGCTCCCCAACCTGTTCTCTTCTACCTATTTCTTTTCCCTATCTTTTTTTTTTTTTTTTTTTTTTTTTCTTGAGACAGAGTCTCACTTTGTTGCCCGGGCTTGAGTGAGTGCCGTGGCAGTCAGCCTAGCTCACAGCAACCTCAGACTCCTGGGCTTAAGCGATCCTACTGCCTCAGCCTCCCGAGTAGCTGGGACTACAGGCATGAGCCACCATGCCCGGCTAATTTTTTTTGTATATATATATATTTTTAGTTGGCCAGATAATTTCTTTCTATTTTTTTTTAGTAGAGACGGGGTCTCACTCTTGCTCAGGCTGGTCTTGAACTCCTGACCTCGAGCGATCCACCCGCCTCGGCCTCCCAGAGCTAGGATTACAGGCGTGAGCCACCGCGCCCGGCCTTCCCTATCTTTTTTGGTTGCTTTCTTATTCCTTTAGCACCTAGCAAAGTGCTAGGCTCAGAGGAAGTATTCCATAACATTGGCATTTCCAATTGTATCTCTTCTGCCACCATGAAGTGAGTTGAATCTTCAATGCCTTTCAATCTTGAAATGTAGAGTTGAGTGTGGCAGGTTTTTGTTTTTGTTTGTTTTGTTGTTGTTTTCCTTACCTTTGTCAAAAATACTGAAACTCGCCTATAATCCTAGCACTCTGGGAGACTGAGGCAGGAGGATTGCTTGTGGCCAGGAGTTCAAGACTATCCTGAGCAAGAATGAGACCCCATCTCTACCAAAAATAGAAAAAATTAGCCAGGCTTGGTGGTGCAAGGCTGTAGTCTCAGCTAATGGGGAGACTGAGGCAGGAGAATCTCTTGAATTTAGGAGTTTGAGGTTGCAGTGAGCTAAGCTGACACCACTGCACTCTAGCCTGGGTGACAGAATGAGACCGTGTCTAAACAACAACAACAACAATGAAAAACAAAAAACAAAAAACAAAAAAACTCTGAAACTCCAAATTGTAAACCAAAAGAATCACTTGAGAGTACTCTCTCATTCTTTTCCTGTGAGCTTCTCTCCTGCACATATAGAAATTTTCGTGTATATTTTAGGTAGGTTTTTGCTCTATATATCAAGGACTTAATGAAGAAATGAGGCCCTGTTGGATTCTACTTAATAATTTTGTTGCAATTTGTGCATATATGTAACTGTGATCCAGTCATGGAATCTCAAGACTTTAATTTTGAAAAGGATCTTAGAGACAGTTTCCTCTCCCTTCCAGCCTGGACCACAGTCTGTTTTATAAACGAGAAAACTTACAGTGGTGAAGCCTGTGGCCTGAGGAGCCCAGTCCATGAATTGGTGACCTCAGAGTTCTGTGAACATGACACAGAACTAGTTCCTAGAAGGAGGCAAGGAGTTTGTAATGTTTATCTTTTTAGCATGGCGTTCGGCATGCATTATTGCTTAATGAATGCTGGATAATTGGAATCTGTTGTTCAGGACCTTGTAGTAAAAAAAAAAAATAAGCACAGATCTTTGGATTAATGGTGGTTTCCAAGTTATCACCAGACTAAGGTCTGGGTCTTAGTGTAATTTCCCTTCTTTCAATTTAGAATTAAAATATTACAGAAAGATGGATGAAATAATGCCAGGAAGTGTGGTAATAAATTTATGACACATGGCATGCAATCTGTGAGGGCATGTCTTCACTTGGTCCTGTACTCTGAGGGGTAATGGAGTGGAAAATTAAATTAAATAAGCTTTTATTATTCTGTGGCTCTGCTGAAAAGGGTATCATCAAATAATCTCAAAAACATTTCTTCTGAAACAAAACTTCTGAAATTCTTTCACATTATTGAATTGTGAGAAAAGCCTTTCTCCCATCTACTTTATGTTTTCCTTTTCTTTTTCTTTTTCTTTGGTAGAATCAAATCCAAGATAACTTACTTCAAGTTGCATCAGAAATACGTACTTGGTACCGTAAGCCTTAGAGGTTAAATTGGAAAACATAGTTTCTAAATTAAACCAGCAAAAGTAACAAGGTAATACTTTTATTGTTTTCACTTATATACCCCTCTAACCTCGGTTTTCTGTGACAGTTTATATGGCTTAAACATTGTAGCTATTTCTAAGCTACTAGGTTCTTTACTTAAATATAATTCTATCATACTCAAAAATCCTTTATAGCATGTCTGGAGTTATATCTTTTCATATGAAGTAAATTTATCTAAGATCACAAAGTGACACTCGGCAGCTGAAAGTGAGATCTAGTCAGCCCCAGGGATTAAGTGAGGTCACCTTTTATGGTCTATAATTTTTTTTTCTTACTTCAACTGTCCTTTTTCAGGCCATAATTTTAGCCACATATGGAGAAAAGCGTCCCTCTCTCCCTGTGTTCTTGTCTAGTGTAATTTATTGACCACACATGAATGTTACATGACTTGAAGTCATTGTCAGGGTAATCAAGACAGTCATCCTCTTATGTTCACCCAGAGTGATCTGATGTTCCACCAGGACAGAGACGGGGCAAATGGAATGGTAGGAGAGTGAGGTTTGATGTCCTACAGTCTTGGACTTGTATCCTAACTCCTTCCTTACTACTGTGGGGCTATGGACAAGAGACATAACTGCTCTGAACCTTGGATTTCTTGTTTATAACACGAAGATAATAATACTTGCTATATAGAGTTGGTCTGAGGATTGAATGGGACAGTGTTTCTGGCTTTTGTAGGTATTCAAGAATTAGTTTCTATTATTACTGTGTATTTTGGCTTTAGCAGAAATGTCTCCAGGGGTGTGGGGGAATCCCTATCGCAGTATTCGATTAGGAATTTCCTGATTGGGATTGTTCCTAAGGAGTTTAGGACGCCAGCTGCAGAAGCTGCAGTCACTTGCAGGAATTATGGCCAAGAACTGTCAAGAGGGCATATTGATCTATGGGGAAAGAAAAGAGAGGGCAGCAGAACTGGCTGAGCAGTCCAGCTACAGGATGGGGGTGGCAGAGTAGTGACAGGTCTGCAGGTCACCAGCATGCTTGGAGGGGAGGGGCAGGGGTTCAGATTTTCTAAGGGTTCCAGGTAATTTCTGATATGCAGCCAAGGTTGAGAACCCATGGCACAGAGTGAGGTGAATAGTAAGTGCGGCTCAAAACCAGAGCTAGATTTATCTCTGGGCTTTTTTTAGTAATTAGTGGCATGAAGGTTGGGGCTGCAAAATGTAGTAATCAAGAAATAAAATAAGGCTAAAATAACAAGCCTATAATCACATCCATTAATTTATTTAAATCCTTACAATAAAACAAGTCTTAACATATTATCATTTTACAGAGGAACTAAGGCTTTGAAGGGCTACACAACTCACCCAAGGTCATACAATGGTTCAGGGCTTGAACTTGCCCAAGGAAGAGAAAGCACCAGGATGAAACACAAAGCCATAGGAGGAAGGTTGATGGTGGCAGAGAATGAAATTGGCTTAACTGTTGTCCTTCTTTACCCATCTGTACTTATCCACAAACAATTAATTCACAAATAGGTGGTTTATAAAGCCACCTATAGGTGTGGGAAGGGCAAGGAATGATACACCAGAAATTCACAGTATAGACCCTTGACTCATCTGGGAAGTTGAACAATTAAATCTCAAACTTGTCGGTATTTCATAACTACTGTACTCATGTCTGTAGCATCAGTACAGACAAATGAGAGACCAACATTGACTACAATAATCAGAAAAGCTCCATAGAAACCTACCACTGCAGTGCTGGGGCTTGCATTTTACCTTGGAGAACACAGAAATTATTTTAACGGAGCAGAGAGTGCTCACTGGTATAACTCAAACATGTTTCAAAAAAATTCATAGAATCAAGCATGCCAATGCCCTGAGTGCCGGGTCAGGAGAAGTCTGGTGTGAGTGGAGGGGAAGGGATGGAGCCCAGATGGAATTGGAGAGCCAGGGCCTGATGGTGAAACCTTTGAGAGTCATTCTCAGGCCGATAAAGAATAGACCAGAGCAGCACTGTTCAGTGTGTCACTTGAGTGGGAGGGGCAAGCCGGGATTAGCAGAGTGAAGCTGCCAAAATTAGGAAATCCCACCAGGAGACTAGAAGAACCATCCAGGGTGAAGATGGAACTAGAAATGGGGAGATCTCTTAAGAGAATGTAATATAGAAGTAAACTCAGGGTGTCTTTAAACTTGAATTGCTGAGCTGTCTATTGTATCTATTTCTCTTATTTAAAAGTTTCTAAACTCTCAGTCTTGAGGGCACTGGAAGGTTTGAGAGAGTGAGCTAGAGGCCTCTGTGGGTTGCCAGACTGGACTCACAGTTTTTCCTTCCCAGTCCCTCTTCATCAGGAGAGGCAGTGGCTCATGGATCCAAATTCCCACAAGGCCAGCAGGCCCCAGCAGCTGGCATTTCCCAACAATTCCCCGCATACTGTATCCTGTTTAGATGGCTTGCCTTCTATTGGCAAGACCACCCTTGCCTTTGCTCTTTAAAATAGCAATGCAAAACAAAAATGTGCAGTGATAAATAGATTTTACCCTCCACAGTTACGGACATGGGGCTAAAAATTGTAGCTAGCGGCTATCTGTCAAAGAATTGCAGACTATGAAACCAGGTATTAAATTAGATCATGTGCACATAGAAACTTCCAGCGTGCAAAATGTTAGGCTACCCTGTGGTATACATGTTACCTCTGTCGTAAACCTCTGTAAAGCCAGGATAGTGGAGTGCCTTTTGGATCTAATTCTTTCACTTAATCTATGAGCTTAGGCAGGGCCACTTAAATCCTGTCATTTATGAAATAAAGGATTGTATGATTCAACTAGTTAGGACTTTCATGACACATGTAATATATCCAATTTCAACAAGTGGTGCCCATAATTTCTCATTCCATGAATTTGTGTGGCGCATAACATTTGCTGAATCTGTGCATGTTATAGCAATAGCTAATTTTCAGAGGATGTTACACATACTGAATATAATATTCATTTCAAAGCTCTTTAACACACAATATTGGTGCACTCACAAATTATTGCATCATTTACCCTTCTACTATTGAGTGAACAGTTGTTAATTAAAATATCCTTTTATCATTTGATTACTTGTTTGACGTGAAAAAAGTAGCAAAAATAATTAAACAAACAAGAAAACCAAAGCTTGAGCCTGAGGCCCTGATCTATGACGAGAAATTTAAATACACTTATAAGTATCTGAGCATATTTTACTCTTCTAACAACCTCTAAAGATTTAACTCAAGAAAGGACTCCTTGGCTTAGAAAAATTAGCAAAGAGCCTTACTCAAGGTACTGTGCAATTAATATCACTATTCAGAATTTCTAGTTGCATCTCTCTTTTGTATTTATTACGAGCAGGTGTTGTTTGGTATTGAACTTATTACATACATTTTATTATGATCAGTAAAGATCAAAAATTTCATTTTAAAGTTTCAATTACCTAGATGATCTGTTTGCTCCTTGCAAATTAATAATCTCTTGACAGTGCTTGTCATAGGATAGTCAGGTAGAAAACATTAGCTAATTTGGATTTAATAAATTGATTGTCAACTCTTCCTTTTACGTAAAAACAGGTTGGGCACACTCTTAGTCATGTCAATCCCTTGGAAAAATTGATGAAAAAAATTGTAAGTTCACTTGTGTTTATAAAATGAAAGAGCTATGATTGTGGTAAGTTTTATCATAAGTAAAATATGTGAGTGCAGCACATATTAAATAATAAGATTCAGGAACTCTGCAACCATGCCGTCATTCACAAGCCTGCAAGAACATGTGCACTTCATTAAAGTCAATGGAGTGTACCAGTTCATCTTGGCATTATTCATAATCGAAACATTTCAATTTTAGTTAACACACACACAAAAAACTAATTTAAAAGTCAAATGAGGAAATTAGTTCTATGCTCCTATGTTCCAATTCCACAGTGATATCAACTAGCCAAATTTAGCCTCAGGAGGTATGAAAAAACATCTAATACAATGAGTGAAAAACCTTTTAAAGAATCGCAGATCTGTTAAAACGAATGTTTTTTGCAACCAACTCAACAGAAATACATTTAGTGTTGTAAAAGAGACCCTCAAACTACTCTATTAGGAAACAACTAAGCTTATCCACAGGTTGACTTCTAGATTTCAAAAGCAATGAATTGAAAACTAGAGGATTTATGTAAGAAAAATAGAGTCCATTTCCCGAAAAAAAAATTTTTTTTAAATTGAACAACGATTGAATGAAAAATATTTTCTGCATACGCATTATAAAGTCTGGGGGGACACTTCTGACTTATATCTCATAGATTTCTCAATTATAGTAAACACTGTGAATAACACATTCCAGATGTTTTCTTGACCTTTATTTCTGTGATACTCTTCCTTCTTGCTTTTCTAGTTTTTGCTATTATTTTAGGATCTCTCTCTTTTCCCTTTTTCACTGAAGTCTCTGCTGTGCATCTCTTGCTTGTTCATTTCTACATTGGCTCTTTTGACTCCCACCTATGAAGTCAATTATTCCTGAATATTCGTTTCCATCTGAGCCTCTTCCTAAATCTAGGTTTTATTTGTTGTCATTTACAGATATTGAAATTGACCCCAAAACTCAAAAAAAGGTCTTAAAATTTCTTGACTTTCCTGCTAAGACACTTTTATAGCTGTTGCATTCTGTCTCTCCTGCAAGGTTGCTGTCCTGGAATTTCATGCCCCATGTTTAGTCATCCTGGCTCATTTCTTTCAAAGGCTTCCAGTATTTTCAGGGTGAGAGAATGTACTTTTTATTTTCCCAAGTTTGAATGATCACTAGAGAAGGAGTTGTGTGTGCGTGTGCAGGCACTGTGCAGCCTTGGGAGAGTGCGAGGGTGTCTGAGAAGGAAGGTGCATGCTGCCCGGCCAGTGGTGGGGACATGGAATCAAGCAGAGGACACCGATGTTGGGCCCTGCACCCAGCTCATTCACCTGCCTGCCTTGTCAGGAGCTTCCAGTCACTCCCCTGCCTCTCTTCAAGACTGTGGGGAAGGCATCCATGCTAGCATATTTTGTCCACACCTCCTAATGGCTGGAAGCAACAATGGCTCGAAAAATCCAAGTCCTAGAGAGGGTCACGTAGGGGCTCCCGTACTCCAGTCACTAGGCTGACCAGTTGGTAGAGCAGTCTGCACAATTACTCTTGGTTCCACGCCTTCCTTTCCTTTATCGCTCTGCATAATTTTTACAAGCTCTTTTAAATCCCTTTTAGGAATTCCCTACTTTCCTCCCGAGTTTTTCTCCAGTCTATGTTACTTGCTTTGGAATGATGTATAACTGACCAGTGTATGTGAGATCTGGTGTTCCTTACAGGGTCTCAGTCTAAGTCCTGGACATTATTTTAAGACTTCAACCTAATGGTGTGACTCTTGGCCTTCTACCGACTTCTTCAATGCACACATGTGCACGCACCCCGTGGCCCTTATGTGGATTCGACATTCAAACCCACGTGGTCGGCATCCACCTCTCTGCCTCACCCTTCCCTGGACTTCTTTCTTGAGAATTCAGACCATGGTCTTCCCAGGCCACAGGCTGTCAGTCATCACTTATAAATATGAGCTGCTTCTGGGGCTCTACACAAAAGTATTACTGAATACCCCTTATTCTGGCTAGAAACACCCCATACTTCTTTGGTAAGGAATGTGGCTTGGCTTTTAAGCTCCTGAAAGGCAGGAAGGTTTTCGAGAACATCACTCCTGAGCATGGCCTACATGCTCGCCGCTGCCTCTTTCTCCTGCCTTGCCTCACCCCTGCTCCCCTCTGCTCAGTGCATCCTGCCACCCAGCCTGGAACACGTGGCTCTTACCTGCCTAAGGATTTCACCTTTGCTGCTCCTTCTGCACAGAATGTTCTCTGTCTGCTACACGGCTGGGTCCCTCTCCATCCAAGCCTCTGAACAGATGCCGCCTGCTCAGGCAGGCCTCCCTAAACAAGTGTTCCTTCTTACTGTTTCGACAGCACCCTGTAATTTCCCTGCAGAACATCTAACAATATCTAAAACAGTACTAGTGTTTACTCGGCTAACGACCCCCTCAGTTAGACAGGAAACCCCTGGAACTCGGGTACCTGGTCGCTTGTTCACCACTGTGAATCTGGTGCCTAACACACAGTATGGATCAACAAACGTTAATCAAAGCAATAAATATTATCAGAGCTCTCTTAAGCTCCAGGTGATGTTAGATCATTATCTTGGTAAAGGTGATGAAAATGTTTATATATGTGTGTATATATATATATGCACACACACATCTACTTATCTGTATATACATTATATATATACTATCTATATCTGTATATACCATATGTATATTGTCTGTATCTACATCGATCTATATTTATGTACATAGACATAGATACTACATATAGGATGTTAAAGATTTCACACATTTAAATCAATATATGCAATAGATGATATTATTAGGGCAGTTTGATAATTTACTATCATCTTCTTGCTGCAAAGGTGAAGATTAACAATAGGAATAGCATGGTCTGCTCCCTGGAACTGAAGTCCTTGCTCAAGGACAGTGAATAATGCTATAAAATCACTTGTAATAAAGAGATCATTATCTAAAGTCATTATCATGCATGGGACATTCAAACTTCACATTGATTTTTCCTAATACTTCAAGCCTAACAATTCTCAAAACACCCAAATTTCTATTTCTGCTTTCTATTTCTTAGAAAAAAGGAGGATAAATCAAGGAGACATTAGAAAATTGACAAGTCATCAGAGGTTTATAAAATTATAGAGACATCCTTGTGTTTTAGTCATTATAAATATGCTTAGAACTGCCTGAAAACTATTGTTATTATTATTCCTAATTTAAAAAGTTGCTATTAGAAATAACATTCATCACGTGTCAGCCAGGTGGGAGGGGAGGGGAAGAGATGGGTATATATACACCTAATGGGTGCGGTGTGCACCATCTGGGGGATGGACATGCTTGAAGCTCTGACTTGGGCGGGGCAAAGGCAATATACGTAACCTAAACATTTGTACCCCAATAATATGCTGAAATAAGAAAATTAAAAATTAAAAATTAAATAAAAATAAAAAAAGTTGCTATTACCACTTTTGAGTAATAGAAGAATATCTTCACAACCTTGGGGTAAAAAAAGATTTCTTAGGATACTAAAAAGCATTAACCACAGAGAGAAAAATAATTAATTGTTCTTTATCAGAATTAAAAATTCCTGCTCACCAAAAGGCACTTTTAATAAAACTGATAGACAAACCCACAAACTGGGAAAATATTACAATACATGTATCTTACAATGGACTTATATCCCAAAGAATTCATATGTCCCAAAGAATATATGAAGAAGTCATACGATCAATAATAGACAAGCAATCCAAAAAAGATGAGAAAAAATCTAAATGGACATCTCACCAAAGAAAATATACAGGCAATACATATATAAAAAGATGATCAACTTTGTTAGCCATCAGAAAGATATGCATATTAAAGCCACAAGTGATACCATTTCACACCCACTGATGAAGATGAGGAGCAGGTGGAACTTTCAACATTGCTGGTGAATTGTTGAGTAGTTTCTTCTAAAGTTAAACATTTACCTTATGGTCCAGCAATTCCACTACTTGGTATTTATTCAACAGAAATAAAAACATACACAGACAATCCTTGACTTACAACACTTCAATTTATGATTTTTTTATTTTATGATGGGTTTAGCAGGGCATTAAATGAATTTTGATTTACAGTATTTTTTACTTATGATGAGTTTACTGGGACATAAGCCAAATAGATAAATAATTTGTAGTATAATCATACAATAGAATATTACATAGCAATAAGAAAGGAATGAACTATTGATTTATGTAACAACTCAAAAACATGGCATGTGAGAGGAGCCTTTCCAAAGAACATGCCGTATGATTCCATTTATATTAAGTCCAAGAATAGGCCAAACTAAACTATGGGGATAGAAGTAAGAAAATGGTGGCCTGGGCCATGGGAGGAAATGCAGGGAGAGAGGGGATGGAGAAAACAGGGGTTGGAATTGACTGGAAAGGGCAATGAGAAAACTATTTAGGGTGTGAGATTCCATCTTACTTTGGGTGGCCATTATACAGGTATACATGATTCTCAAAATTTATTGGACTGAACACTTAAAATTTGTGCATTTTATTGCATATGAATTGTACCTCAATTTAAAATTAAGAGATTCTATTATTTAGGAAAAAAAAATTTACCACTAAACACCATTCACAATGTTTCCCTACTTTCTAGGGATGAGAAACATTTAAAATTTCTTATATTTTATATATTTAGCCAGCCTGATGTATGATGAAAACATTAATGCATCCAGTTCTATTAGACTAAGCCCGAATTTATTGTGAAATTCAAAACCATAAAGAATTACCAAAAACAAAATATCCAAAAAAAACCCCTGCCCTGAATCAGGATTAAATTTTCAAAGATGCATGTCATTGCCACAGTATACCAGCAAGGGGAGTAGTTACACTTTGAGAAGAATTCTGTCTTCATCACCACTAAATTATTCTATAGGGCACTTTAACGAGACAAAAAAAATTGACTTTTGGGTGTAGCCACAATGGAAATGACAGATCATTTTAATGCAAGAGGAAAAGATTGAAAATCTTGACTCTCCAGATTACTTTGCACCTCAATGAGAAGGGGAAAAACACTTGCAGATCAGCTTATTAAAATGATATATTCATGTAATTCAGGTACCAAGAAAACATTTAAAAGAATAGCTAAATTAACTGTGGGATGCCACTTTTTCTTTGTTATTTCCACACAAGAATAATAATACGCAACCCCTTTCCCCACAAAAGCAAAAGACCCCAACAACTCCACGGTTTATTTTTATTCATGTAAGAAAAACATCCCCAGTTTGTACAGAATTGACAAACTGCTTGAAAACCTGGAGTAGGTCTAAGAGTACATAAAGCTGGGAAAGAGTAATTTTTTTTCCCCCTGCAGGATAAGGACTTTTTCAGTTGAGATTGTTAGGCTGTGAATCTGAAGGTTTATGCTGCATTTTTTAAAAATATCATCATGTTCATCAATTCTTATAAGATTTGTAAGGCTTAATTCTCACATAAGCTCAGGAAGGCTGTAGAAAAGTCTCTAACTATCCCTTCCTACCAGCTCTGGTAATCCTGGATTTGCAGAAGAGAACGTTCAGACTGACAACAAGAAGCATGCCCCTAGGCAAGCAGAAGTGCAGGCCTGCCACACACCCACCCTTACAATTCAGGCAACTGCCCTCTTTGCATTCTAAGCTCAATAACAATCCTGACCTTGACTCTAGCACCAGAGCACCTTCTTAGTTCCTCTCATTACCCAGAGAAACTGAGCACAGAGGAACCAGCAATGTGTTCCCTAGAAAATACCCTGAGCCATGCTCTGCACTGGGCTGGAGTCCGGACTCATGTCCCGCATCGCTGCACTCTGCTGTGTTCATGGATATGAGATGTGCCTCCCTCCCTGAGTGCAACGACACTGAGTAGGTAAACAACAGTCCTTTCCAGAAACTGTGTCCTGGAGGACGCATTTACCAAATGCAAAGCTCCAGGGTACAAGAGCTGGTGTGTGGACTCACTCTCTGTGGGCACTGGCAGTAGCTTGCAAAGAGCAACTCTTGCTTTAAAATCACACAGCACTGCAGCTTGTGCACAAAAGCAGCCCTCTACTCTGGGAGAAAGTTTGCTATCAATATATAAAAAGATATTACCCTTGAATATGGTATCCTTGTGCTGGTGCATAAACCCTGCCTGAAGATTTTCTTCATGAAATTCCAAGGAACATTTCTCAGTTCAATGACCCTAAGAAATGATTTTGAATTACTCTCCACTCCTAACATAGAAGAAAAGTATTTCTTTTTCAGTCTCTATAAATAGAAGCCTAGGGAGGTATAGGATCCAGAGTCAGAAGACTCAAGTTTTAGACTCTGCCTTGCACATTTTATCAAGATTCCCAAATCTGACATGCTAATCTGGGCAGTATTCTTGCCGTCAAGGATTCATGGGGCTGGCCCAAATTAAACAGTTTCACTATGACGAAGGACTTTTAAAAAACAAAAAGGAAAGCATGTAAATGAAATGCCACTGCACACACATTTTCCTGATTTTGAGTTTGCCACTGAGTGGTCATGAGTCTTGTGTGCTTCTAAGTGGGAAATAAACCAAAAGCCTGTATCCCCAGGGTTACTAACACCTGTGAGATAAGTAAAGGTAGAAATGAGAGTAAAGAAGAAAATACACAAAGCACCCAGAAATGGGAGACACGCCGATTAAAGGAGGAAACAGAATGAGGGGGTTGTTAGGGCTACAGAAATAAAATGAATAGATGTTTGTCTCTGCGTTCCTTTTTAACGAGAGGTGGGCTGCTTCCTTGAGCAGATCTGGAAGGAGGAGTGCACACAAACCAAGCAGAAACGAAACGGTAGTTGCAGAGGGCAGTGGGGGCTGGCAGTGCACCAGGAGATTAAAGCACCTTGAAAAAAAAACTGCTGTGTGTTTGTGGAAGGGAGGGAGAACGCTCTGTCTTAGACCAACCAGGAGAAGCATCACTTGGTGCTTCCTGCCATGGAGACGGCAGGGACCCCCGCCCTTCAGCATGGCTCCTGTCGTGTAGGGAAGTACCACGTGCACAATGAAGATATTAAGCTGTCCTGGGGTGAGGTAAGGTCCACGTTAGCAGATTCCCACTGCTGACTGAAAGAAACGTACAGGAAGCAGGGAGCTTGGAGGTGGAATTCATGTGATTCATGTTGGTGATCACAGAGGACTGGGCTTTGGGAGCTAAGCCCAAAGAAAGAAGAGCAAAGCTCTGGGTTCCCCGACCCCTATTGAGTCTTTGGAGTTGTATGTTCACAAGAACCTAGAATTTTGTCTGAATCTGATAGGCTTCTCCTAATGTTTCAGATATTATTCACGGGAGATGCTTACATTCATTATCTCTGAAGATCTTGACGAGTAGCTAGCACCTTGCATTTTGTATGTCCTTAATGTAACAATCACTGACTGAGTGAATCAACCGTGCTCCCAAATGAGGAATGTGTCTCACATTAATTAAAACAGGAGTCAATAATGTGTAAGATACAGCCTATATTTTCTTTATTACCACCATTTGGCAAATTCAGGACGAGAGCTCTAGCAATTCAAATCTCCCTCTGAGGTAAGTTTAGTAACTATCAAGATAGAGCTTGGCAGCTCTCTCTCGGGGTCCCCAAGGCTCACTAAACATTTTAAGAGGACATTAGGCATTTTCCTAGTGGCTGGTAGGATAACCGACTCCCAAGCATGGGAGGCAGTACAGTCTTGCCCATCACAAACAGCAAATTCTGGCATGAGGTTTCGACCTGGCGCTAAAGGCGTGGGGGCAGGTAGCATGCAGTTTGGCTTCTTTTTTTTTTTTTCTTTAAAGCAACCTATGAAAGTTTATTCATTCATGAGCAAAATGGATCTATTTGTTTTCAAATAGATAGTTGCACTGGTTTGTTGTCTTAGTGACTTTAACATCTAAGTCAGTGGTTCCTAAATTTTAAGGGTTACAGGCCCCTTTTGGCTTATTTTTTATTTGGCTCAAATTCTACTTTTCTATTCCAGAGGAGGTGGAAAACTTGCTGTCTTGTGTGCTAGGGAAGAACGAAAACTCCAGTGGAAGTGGAGGCTGGGAATAAGCTGGGGTCGGGGCTGTGAGCCATGGTGGGAGGTGAGAGGGCAGGAGGGTCAGGCAGGGGTCTGGCTGAAAGCTGTCCCACTCTGAGCAGTAGCCCCACAGCTGGAACTTAGCTGACGGTGACAGCACATGACCTTGTGGACATCTTTTCAGTGAGCCACTGACTTACTTGACAATGACAGGAGTCTTAGGATCACAGGCTGCCGACTCTGAATAGAAAAGGCACTCTTCTGCCACACCAGTGCTGAGGCTGGAGCACAAGGCCTCCATGCTTCTGGGATCTGCACTGACCCCAAGTCTTCCAACTGTCCCCTCAATGGCACAAGCCCTCAGTCACCAGTGTAACTGCTTTCATCTTCCCCAACCCCAGATCATCAAGTCATTCATTTTGGGGGCTCTGGAGTGCATAGGTGTGGCTGTACCTGCAAAGTCATATTTTCAGAATGGGCTTTTAATTCTGTTCAAAAATATTTTTACATATCCCTTTCTTCTTTTCATTCCCCATTGTAATTTTTTTCTCTTTCCCCAGAGATGAGCTCCTATTCACAGAGGATCATAATCTATAGCTGCCATCTATAAAGCACCCTTTATATGTGCATACGTGGTACGTATCTTACCTGTCATAATCTCAGTACATGTAAGCCATGTACTGCTATCCTTATTGTGACTTATTTTACTTTTTAGAGGTGGGGTCTTGCTCTGTTGCCCAGGCTGGAATGCAGTGGCGTGATCACAGCTCACTGAAGCCTTAAACTGCTTCCTGGGCTCAAGCAGTCCTCCCACCTCAGCCCCTTGAGTAGCTGGGACTACAGGTGTGCACCACCACACCTGGCTTATGCTTATTTTATAAACAAGAGCTCATCGAGGTCACTCAGCAGGCCTGTGGACACCATGTCAGGCTGCTTCTCGGTACAGACTGCATTACAGTTTATAAGGTGCTTTCACATAGGTTATAAAGCTCCCTGACCTATAAATTAAATGTTACTATTACCTCCATGTTACAGATGGTAACAATGAAATTTAGAGGGGTTATGTGACCTGCCCGTGTTTGTGGGTGGCTGAGTTAGATTTCAAACACATACCCTCCTATTGTACATCCTACACTGATCCAACAGTATAGTGGAAAGAAAATAAAAGCTTGAATTCAGGTGCAATCTCCCTCAAATTTCTTTATATCCATCTTCAAACTTATCTTTTTTTTTCCCCCACTCCTTTTTTCCTGTCTCAAGAAGAAGCTGATAAAGTGGTCTCCTTTGTCCCTGAGTGGTCTTAATTATTCTCCTTGCTTCATATTTGTACACTATGCAGATGACTCTCAAACCTTTCTTTCTCTGAGCTCCAATTGCTGTTTTAACCACTCGCAGAGCACCTTTTCTTAGCAATACACCTTTATATATAGACCACATGCCACTCTCCCAACCCCTCAGCGCTCTACAACTAACTCTGCCTACTCTGTTTTCCTTGAGCAATCCATGTGCTTTTATGTCTCCATGCTCTTGCTAGTACTGCTTGAAACGCTGTCCTTCTTTTTCTCTACTTGTAGAAATTATATTCCTTCTTTAAGAATCAGCTCAAGGGTTACACCTGTTACTGAATATTTTCCCGACTCTGGGTCAGATTTAATGGCGTATTCTCTGTGTTCCAAAAGTACTTTGCTTATTGGGATAACACATCACTTATCACATGAGGAAATTATTTGTCTTCGTTTTGTGTTAACTTATGGGCTGCCAGCACAAGAAGACAAGAAGAGAATTTTATTTATCTCTACATGCTCTGATGCGGTAAGCAGGGCCCTTGGCTAAGTGTTCGTTAAATGAATAAAAGAATAAATGAATGAATGATGACTCAGTTACCACTCCTATTTTTCAACACACCCCAATGAGGGCATAGTCTGATTTTTTTCCCCTCACCTCAGATCTTTGCTATTATCCTGGAAATTTGTCTTGCTTGCTTTATGAAAATATTGAGTTTTAAATGAAACAGAAATTACCTCTTATTTGAAATTATGAAAAAGGAAAGAGAATGACACATAATTTTTCTGATGGAAGCAACTCCTGTCACCCAAGTGATCAACCTTACAGATAAACATCCAAAAAATTAAAATTTATATTTGTAAATTTTTAAATACAATAATAGGAATTGATTCTCTTGTATTACTAAATGCTTATATTCACATATTATACAATAGTGAACTTCACTGGATTGGAATGATTTGGGAAGGTGGGGAGGAAAAGCCAGCCTGAATATGGAAGTCAGAATTTATTGGAAGAAATGCAGTTTTATTGCTTTCAAAGCTATGATCTGTCAATAAAGTCTGTCTAAGGAGACATCTACTTAATGACATGTATCCTTATTTTATAGCTGAATCTTTTTGCCTAAAGACCACTATATGCTGGATAAAGCCATAAAAACGATGTACTCTTTTTACTTGGGTTACAGGTGTTCCCTCTATTTTGCTTAGCAAATACATTCCTTGCAGACAATTCGAACGTTCATTTCGTCTTAATCTAGATCAAATTCTCAAGAATTATGTATTAGCAATATTTGAATCAATACAGTTTCACTGTATTCATAGAGGAAGACATTGTGGAAAATAAAATAATATAGTCCAATGTCCCAGGGAAGTGTTAAATACTTTTAAAATAAAAATAAGAAAAGAGGTAAACTTTTTCAAATGAGATAAACATTAATTATTCATCAAGCTAGATATAACCAAAATCTATCTCCAAAGCCTTGGTTTCCTTTGTAAATTCCTCGAGGGAAGGGTCATGGTTTGTGGGCTTCTCTCCCCTCCCTCCAAGACTTTTATACACTCCAACATTCCACCTGGGCTGTGCATTCTTGTGATGGCTTTCATTACAGAAGAGGTGCCAAAAAGCAACACTGTGAGGTTTTCAGATACTCTAGCTGTTTCTCTGCTTTTCTGTACCTACCTAAGACTAAAATATTATGAAAGGAGGTTACTCACTGAGTCTGGCTACAGGTTGCAAGTAATTTACTGGCCCCCATCCTAGGGAAAAAAAAAAAAGAGGAAGGAAATTCATATGTTACCACCACATCCAAAGACATTTGCAAAACTTTCTACACAAAGATGCTTCAAAGCCTCCAATATTTGCTTCAAATTAATAACAAGGAAAATCATGGGTGGAGTTACAAAATACATCATTCCTTGTGCTTGTGGGCTAATGAAGAGGTGACAAGCTTGGTGTCACTTATTAGGAAACCTGGCATTACCTTCAAATTTTGCCACAGGAAAGGCTGAGCTTTGAGCCTGTGTCCTCTGTGGCAGGGCTGGGGATGGGGGGTGGACAGGGCTGGGGACGAGGGGTGGGCAGGGTGGGAACATGGCCATCACAAGGAAGACAATTTCTCTGGATTCCCAGCCTTCTACTCCATAACATAGCAACATGCCAATATATAGTTATATGTTCACTTAAAATCTTTGTGTATAATTGAGTACTTAGCATAGATGTCTTTGGGTAAAACCGATACTCAGGACACATAAGCCATGTGCATCTCTCAGCTTCGAGTGTCAGTGGTCCACTCTTACCTTAGCTTGGGAACCTTGGATGAGTAAATGAGCTAAAATCTAGGGTAAAAGAAGAAAGCTCTGAGGGAAGAAATCTTATGGATATTTAAATTATCCAGAACTAATGGTATTCCTTTTCTGTGGGGAAGAGCTGGGAGAAAGAAATTTTGGGGCTTTTCTTGAACCAGTGAGCTCTTATCATGATGAACAAGAAGGGTCTCTTTCTGCCAGATGAAGTTGGCCAAATGTAACAGAGTGTATTTGTTCTTGTTCAGTCATCTTACGGGGAGAGGGGAGCCTCAGCTCATTCTGAGAACAATTCTAGGGAATGTAATTATATGACTAGTTAGCTTTTGGCGTTTTGGGTTACTCAGCTCTAATTCTTCCCTTAAAGAACATTATAAATATATAATGCATAACATTCTATATTACATGCTGCATATTATATCATATATTTTACTATAACATATACATAATATGATACTATATATGAATGTATATTCTATATTATTTTATAAATATATATGTAATTTTTGCTCTCTGTGTGCCTTTTAAAAATATGTTGATTAAAACTTGAAAAAAGTCTTCAAGGATAGTGTGGCTTAAGCAATGGTAGGATTAATTCTCTGTCCTGCTATCCTACTCCATTTAAATAACCCCCTCTCAATGTGACTCATTTATAATATTGTTTTGCTAATCCTAATTGAGACAAAAATCTTATTGGCAATTGACTTTTTAATCAATCATTCAGCAAATTTCATTTGTGCCAAAATATGCCAGTTTATACTTGCATCAGTGAAATGGTTTTCTATTTTTAGAATGATTTAGAAATATATCCCAGGGCATTTTGAATTGTATTGTTATGAGTTTCCTAGTATAAGGTATTGGCAGCTCTATTTGATTTAGTAGTATCTGCATTTTGGATGAAGGTATTTATAAGTCATTTATACAGCTCATCAGTAAGTTACAGGTCCTTCGGTACAACTGATCCCCACGGGTTGGAATTTGATACGTAATCCACTGCTTTAACTCGCTTTATTATAATTGCAACTCTATATTTACCTGTCCACCCATGAACAGCAGCATGATTAAGGTGGCACTTTCATGGCTTAGTGATAAGAATATTGTTTAGGCTAGAACTCAAAATCTTCCTTCATACAAAATTGATTTTATCCAGCATATTATTATTATTTATGTATTCTGTCACTTAATCCTGGGAGGAAATTAAATCGGGGTGGAAAAAAGTAGCTATTCCAAAAGTCAAAAGCTTCTGCTTCTTCATTTTTTATGATACTCTGGTAAGTTGTTCATTGATTGTATCAGGGATTGTTCTCATCGGGGATTGCTTTTAAGCTATCTGGTTTATTATTATCAAATTGTTTCCTTAAAAAATGTGGACACAACAGGCTCTTTCCTCCATCTCCCTGATGGCTCAAATATGAAGCCTGTGCAAGGTCATGTGCCAATTTCTTAAGGGTATCTGGAAACCCGACATTAGGACATTATCATGAGAGACACTCAGGTATTGGACGCTCTTCCCTGGTCTGGTTTGTCTCTCCGGACTTCACTGAAGTATATTAGTTAGTTCAATGCATGTCTCCCAAACCATAGACAGACAGAAATGTACACAGACCAGAGATGATCCAGTTGCACTGTCTGGAGAATGAGAACGGACGCGCTTGGGACTCTGACTCGGGGGGATGGGCGGGACATGGACAATGTATATGACCTAAACTTATGTACCCCCATGATGAGCTGAAATAAAAAAATAAATAAATAAAAAAAATAATAATAATTTCTCTTTTTGACTTCTCTGAACCTGGTTTAGTGTCATACATAAATAGGTATTGAATTAAATTAAATTTTAAAGAGCTATTTACTTAAGGATCTGATAAGATAGAAAAGTAAATTCAATTTATTTTTGATTTTACAAATTGTCTCCTAAAGAAAAGTGTTTTCTTCCACTTCCCAATAATAGTAATAGAGTATATAGCTCTTTAAAGGCTTTGATCATATCTTCTAACTCATTGTTATTCTTGTATATATGTTTTTATGTAATAAATACCTAGGATGTTAGGCTCAGTTCATACAATCAATATCCACTGACTTACTAGCTACATGATCATATATTTAATAACTGTGAATGTTCTCCAATGGTCATCTGTGAAGACAACTTTAAATGGCAGCAGTGGGGCTTGCTTCACAAGCAGAAATTAATTGGATTTGGCTAGAGCCACCCAAATAAATAAGAGTTTAAACCTCATCTCCAGTATACATGTTCTTATATTGTGGTCACAAGATTGAATACCGAATTGACTTAATTTAGTGGCATAGACAATCTCATGAAACAGAATCTTTCTGTTTCATCCCATTACTTTATTTTGAATCATTTTTGTCATCTTATTTTTTTGAGACAGAGTCTCTCTCTGTTGCCCGGGCTAGAGTGCTGTGGGGTCAGCCTAGCTCACAGCAACCTCAAACTCCTGGGCTCAAGTGATCCTTCTGCCTCAGCCTCCTGAGTAGCTGGGACTACAGGCATGCGCCACCATGCCCGGCTAACTTTTTCTATATATTTTTAGTTGTCCAGCTAATTTCTTTCTATTTTTAGTAAAGATGGGGTCTCGCTCTTGCTCAGGCTGGTCTCGAACTCCTGAGCTCAAGCAGTCCTCCTGCCTTGGCCTTCCAGAGTGCTAGGATTACAGCATGAGCCACCACACCCGGCCTTCCATTTTTGTCTTCTGTGGTGAAGCACAGTTCACCTGTTGAAACTTGGCATAAACACCATAATAAGTGAATAGGTCTGGAGCTTTGATGGAAAATCAATTTTTAAAAAATCAGCATTTCACTGATCCTGATAAGTCCTGAGGATTGGAGAGGTTCATGCAGCATGAATGGCACACTGAGCCAGGTAGAGCTCACACTCCAGTGAGAGAACACAAATATAACCATGATGTACTTTCTCAAAGAACTCAAAGTAATTCTGATCAAGTGACAAATTAATTAAGTTGTTTATCATAATCCTTACCTAACATCTTTACCAAGGAAAAGGTTAGACAGCTTCCTAAGGCCACGTGGAAATTTGTTGTTAAAATTGAAATCGGATGACATTTGGATTGCCAAAGCCTTGTTTTCAATAATGAATCTTTTTTTTTTCCAGCTAGACCTTGCAGAAATGTGATTATCAATATCCTCTTAATTTTACAACAGATATGGATACAAAAAAATCATCACAGTGAAGTTTTGGTCCTTTGGCTATTTGGATGCAAAAAAAAAAATCATCATAGCAAAGTTTAGGTCCTTTGGTTGTTGGATTGAAAACTTTGTCCCATTTTGTTCTTTTAAAATATTGATTGGGTCTAGCCTTACCTTTTTTCTCTTTTCTTTTAAAATTGCCTGGATGCACAATTATTCAATCAATAATAACCACAATAACAGCTAACATGTACTGAATGCTTATTAAATACCAGACATACTGCTGAGCACTTTATGTGAACCTTACCTAATTTAATATAACAAAAATCCCATGGGAATACTACCAGAACTTCTGCATATGGAATACAGCTACATGTCTCCAGTTCTACACTTTCTTACACAAACCACACCTATAATCATCATTTATTTATATTTCCTGGTTTCAGTTCCATTAAGGGGAATTGAGAACATAAAATTGCAAAGCAGAACCCAACATTTTAGATTTGTTTCAGTTTTTTTTTTACCATTATCTTGCAAACATCTAATTCTACAGCATTTTATTTTTAGTAATTCAACTTCATTGAGTCTTTTCAAAACACTTTCATAGAAACAGCAATTCTCTTTTATATACCCATATGTATCATCCAGTTACATAATTTACAATTGAACTGAATAATTATATGAACAAGCACAATTGACATAGCAGGTCTGGGAACAAACACACTGGCTTTTGATCCACACACCTTTCCACAGGTAGGGTCAGAAGTGCACAGGTGGACTAGAGGGCACCTAGTGATGAGCTGGCGTGAGCATCAGTCAGTGGGTTATACGAAGGGAAAGTCAGGAAAATCATTTAAGAGGAGGTTAGTATAAAGAACTTCTACTGTATTTATACTTTAACTGTGTATGCATTATTTTGATAAAATTAAAATTTAAAAACCATTTAAAATGGAAGGAGAAGGAAGAAGAGAGTGAGTTTAGGTACCTTGCCCAAGATTGCAAAACTACAGGTGGAACTAGGATTTGACTCCAGAATTTGGCCTCCAAGTCTAGTATTATTTCTCTCTACCCATTATGCCTCAGGACAGAGAGGACTGTGATGGGTTGGGTGCACTGCTGTAGCCCAGAAAGGGGGCTTGGGATGGCTCAAGAGTGGGCAGCAAGGGAACAGAGCAACAGAACACAGAAGAAACCAGGAAGTAATGAAACAGTCTTAGAAATTTGCAAAAGAGCCCTGCCATTGAGTTTAACCCACTGTATGTCTTGACTTCGTGCCTCAATGGTTCCAAACAAAAGGGGTTTCAGCAAACGAATTTTGCCTGCTGATGCTGCCAACAGAACTGGTTTTTGTCAACTCCGTACTGGAAGGACTCTTGAAAGGGCATCACTTCTTTCTCTCCAGCAAACAATAAATAACAACACAGAAGCTGTGACTCAGTGGTCCCATGGGGAACCAAAGCTGGGATCGAGCTTCAGGAAATCTGCAATTCAAATGAAGTACAGTTGTCCCTAGGTATTGTGAGTGATTTGTTCCAGGACCTCCCACGTATTCCAAAATATGCAAATGTTCCAGTCTCCGATATAAAATAGTGTAGTATTTGCATATAACATATGCACATACTCCCACATACTTTAAATCATCTCTAGATTACATATAATTCCTAATACAATGTAAATCCTACGTCAATACTTGTTATACCGTATTGTTTAGGGAAAAACGACAAGAAAAATGTCTGTACATGTTCAGTAAAGTTACAACCACCCTTTCTTTTCCTGAATGTTGTCTTTCTGTGTTAGGTTGAATCCACAAACGTGGAACCCATGGGTACAAACACGAAGGACCCACTCTAATTTGAATGTCATCAGCCACTTCCTTCTAATCTTTGGGTTTTACAGGTCCTATTTCCATCAAGTCCTTCTTTGGGTAGGACCATTTAAACACTAGTTTTGAAGAACTCCCTAGTCTCCTAGAAGGGATGATTTTTTATAGTAGCTGTTTTAAAATGCCTCTGAATAGATTATTATGTTTTCCCATTAAGTATTAATGATTTCAGTTTATGTTAAATGCTTTCTCCGTTTCTTGCCTTGGCATTTTCCAAGTTATTTCCTTCAAGAAGAAAATTAGAAAGGTATTAAAATTTCTATGACTTCATAATGAATTCATAAAAAGGTTAAGATCTTTAATGGCTAGCCCTTCAACAAAATTACGTGAAATTGTTCAAAATGTTTGTACGTGGGACATCACTTTTATACACTTTCAAAATGTAGCTGCTCGTTTTTTAAGTTATCTGGTTTTAAAGATAATTATTGCAATCACACGCCTGTATATGTGGTTGGGATTGAAAGCCTCCTTCACATAAAGCGGTCTATCTTTTTGGAAGGAGATTATAAAACATGGATTAATTATTTAATTAACGTAAGTATAAAAGTAGAGAATACGGGTAGATGGCTTATTTCATTTTTTTTTTAAAGATTTCAAAGTTAGTTAATTTAGCGAAAAGGAAATACAAGTAAGAAGAGTGATGTGGGGGAGGTGCAGTGCCAGCGTTTGTGTCCAGTGCTCATTTTCAGGGCACTGTGCACTAAGGTCACCAAGCTGGGATTTAGTTTTGGCAGAGGTGGCTTCTTGTGCTCTGCCAGCTGCCTGGTGTGCTTGTCCTTGTGACAGGCTTCCTGAGCAGGTACAGCCAGGGCTTTACTGCATCCTTTGCATAAAAAAGAGTACAAATTGAATCATATCCGGGGAGTGTCTGAGAGATAGGGATTACCCTGGAGGCAGCCTTGAGAGTGAGAATAGCACTGCAAAGGGGTGGCGGGCCAGAGGCCCAGGTCTGATTTTCCAGCTGTTTTATGAGAAACCCATTCACTCGGCTTCTCTGGGCCCTAACCCCCTCCTCTCCCATCTACGAAATGTCTAATGTCCATTGCAGCTTTGCGAGTCTAGGAAAGAGGACAAAAAATAAAGCGGGTCTTCATTATCATGCAGTCATCAAGTTTTCCCTGTTTATGCTGTATTTAGTCCCCCCCACCCCCCGCCCCACACCCACACCACTCCCTAAGTGCTCTCATATATGTTAGCTCCTGTGAGCTCGCAGCAGTGCCCTAAGGATGTTGGGCTCACGGGCTGGCAGGGCAGCCTGTCTTAATCTCGCCACGCTATCTCAGCAGAAATGTCACTCTCTCTCAATTCTTTCACTCTTGACTCTGTGATTCTGTTCGAAATATATATACACCCTTCACTTTGACCTTTCCTGAACTTCAATTCCACCTCTCCAAATTCTACCTTCCACATGAGGGTCCTATTGTTGGATCAAGTGCAGCTAGACTTGGAGGAAACTCGTAACCCTTTTCCCCAAACCACCCATCCCTCTGGGCTTGCACATGTGTCTACTATACAGACACTTCTTCCTACCATTCAGGCGTGTAGCTTTGACATCGCCCCTGCCATGTCCTCCCCACCACACTTGTTCCCAGACAGTCACCTTTTGATCCTTTCTTTCTATATCTCATACTCATTCTTTTTTATTTTTTAGTCTTTTAACCCTCCAGCTTTCCAGCCAGGTCCTACGCACATCAAAGCCTAGACTATTGCAACTGTTTCCAAACTGGTCTCCCTCATGTCAATCTCCAACCTCATATTGATTTATCAAATTAATTGTTTAAAAAAATTGCTTCACCCATGCTAATCTCCTCTTCAAAATCCTTTATGTTATTCCCACTGTTACAGGATTGAGTCCAACTTTGCATTCTGCGCTTACTAAACTACGGTGCCTGCTTACTTGTCTAATTCAAAACTCTCCTGTACAAATTCTGGAAGTCCCCTGGATTGGCCACATTCATTTCTAATCCCAAACCTGGAAATGGCTCTCCTCCTTTTGTTTGAAAAAGTTCTATTCCTTCTTCAAGATCTAAACTTGATGGTTTCACCTCTTAATGTTCAGAGCTGTTGTCTGCTGAACTCCAGTAGGTGTTGCTCATTTGGGATGCAGGCAACAGGGCAGGAGCAAACAGCATGCCAGGCCAGCCCTTCACGTATATTAACCTATTAGTTCCATAACCTTATTGCATACATATCATCACTGTACCTACTTTATAGATGACAGTCTGGCTCAGAAAGGTTAATAACGTCTCCAGGTCACAAAGTTGCTAGTGCTGGATTCAAATCCTGGCCGTCTGGCCATAGAGTACGTGCTTCTAACCTTTATACCACGTGGCCTATTGCAGCTTCTCTTGTTCTATAAATCCTTTAGTGCCAACTGTCTCTACCACACACAGACTCCTTAAGGGAAGGCTGTTTGTCCTCTCTGTAGTGACGAGCACACAGAGACACCCAGTACGTGCAGCCTGAGAGGTCCAGGAATGGAGGGTAGCGGTAGAAACAACAGCAAATCCCTGACAGTATCTGCAGTGTTTAAAACACACTGACACCTTCCTTCTTGATCTTTCCTGTAATTAGATAAAACTGCTGGCTGCATGTTTCACAGATGAGAAAAGGGATAATATTAATAATAAAAATACCTAATACATTTCCACATTTCAGAATGTGGGCCAGATAATTAAGATTGTTACAACCTCCCTCCCTCCCTCCCTTCCTGCCTCCCTCTCTTCCTTCTTTTCTTTCTTCTGTTGCCATTCATTCACACGCGCCCTGTCAGAACAACAAACCTCTGGGTTTGTTATCAACATTTTCAGCCTAGATGCTCAGAAACAGAGGGAAGCGATCTCAAGTAATTTCCAAATGCAATAAAAAGATGGCTAAAATTTATTGTGAACACACCACGTGCTAGACCGAGGGCTTGGCAGGTATTATCTCGCTTAATCCTTATAACAACTCTGTCAGATAAAACTCTTATTATCTCCATTTTACATATAAGGTGAGTAAACTGAAGGAGATTAAGGTCATACAGCTCATAAGGGACCCAGCAAGGATTCCAGTCCCCGCAGTTTGAGATGAGAGCCTGCACTCCCGACCTTTACACATGACTCCCGCCGGGAGTGGATACAGCTTCGTGACATGCTGGGGGCATATGTGAAATTAGTTTATTTCCTTTGAAAAGAGCTCCCTAAACAGTATCAGGGTACAACGGGAACGCTTCCAAAATCATTGCAGACTTTACCAGAAAGCAGGTGTGTGACCTTTAACAAGTTAACCTCTCAGGGCTTCATTCAATTCACTTGGGAAATTAAAAATTAGCACCAAATAATCTCCAGAATTCTTCCCAGATGCAGACCTTCTATTATTCTAAAGAGGCATCTGTGGGCAGTGAATGTTCGCTGATCTTGGAGTCAGAAGAACTAGGTTTCTTGGAATAGCTCAGCACTCTTACTGTCAGGCCCTGTCACCACGATTTGTAGGTTTGTACCTAGCACTTCCAGCTTGTCATCTGCTGTCCTTCACTGTCTGGAAGACAATCACCCAACCCAGATAATCAGCTGGAAGTACAATGATCGTCCTTTTTTGCCCCACTTTTCACATATGCGAGTGTTTAAGATCAAAGTCTCAATTTCTGAGTTCTTTCTTATCCTGCTCTGTGACTGTGGGTTTTGCTCTTTAGATGTGAGACTTGTACTCATGTCCCATTTCACCTCGTTGCAGGCTCTGGCTAAGAGGAGCTACGCCTGATAATACAATGCACCTGATCTGGAAGGGCATTTGCGTCATTCCTTCCCTTCTCAGCATTTTCCGGGATCGCTTTGCTCATCAGCATGATCCACATCAAGCTTTTTCTTTTGATCTGAAACAAAGTATCTTATTGCTTCTGTGCTACAAGCATTTTCTGGGTAATCTCATTCATTTTGTTGGCTTTGATGAGGACGATGTTAACACCAGTGACTCCTAAATTTCTAAACTGTATCTCTCACTTGAGCTCCAGCCTCAAGTAAGAATGTGCTCAGAGCACATGGCATTAGGATGTCTATGAGCACTAAAACAGAGCTTCTCTAAATATCAAGTTCCCTTCCCTTCCAAACATGCTCCGGCTCCAGTGCGGCCTCTCAGGGAAGGCACCACTCAGCCCTCAAATCAGGGGCCTTGGAATTCCTCCTGCATTCATTCCCCTGCTGTTCATGTGCTGTCAGTAACCACGTCCTGTTTATTCTTTCTGCACACATTTCTCAAATCCACCCGGCTTTCCCATCTCCACTGATAATTCCCTGCTTCTCACCTAGATAATTACAGTAGATATCCAAGAAGCATCTTTGCTTTGGTAGGTAACAGCCATTTCAAATTTAAGATATACAAACCAGAAATCTCCTTTTTTCTTCATCCCCCAAGTTGGTCTTCTTATGTTCTGCTATATCTCAGCTAATAGTTTTATTTGCCACCTTGCTTACATCAAAAACCTAGAGTCATCCTTTCTCTCCTTCTTCTCTTATCCTTCCACATCCAATCTATTGGCATGTGCTGTCAGTGCTACTTCAAAATCCTTCCTAAATCTGATAGCATCTCATTATTTCTACTGAAATCATCCTGATTTAGGCCACTTCATTTTTCTCTTGGTTTACTTTAACAGCTTTCTTAATGGTCTCCCTATCTTTTTTTCTAGAATTCCTCCTAAGTCAGAGTGCTTGAAAAATAATTTCATTCCCTTGCTTTAAATTCTTCAGTGATTTTTCCATTACAATTGTCATAAAGTCCAAACTCTTTACCTCAGTCTACAAGGCCCACATACACCAGATGCTGCCTATATACTCACACTTGTTCACCATGTTCCAGCCACACTGACTTTCTTTCTTCCTTCAACCCACCAAGCTTGTCTTGCCTTTGCCCTTGCTTGTGGCTGATTGCCTGACATCATTCAGGATTCAGTTCAAATGCCACTTCCTCAGAGAGGTCTTCCTCTACCACTGTAGCTAAAGTGGTATCCCATATAGAACTCCCCAGAATTAAATTTTATCTTTTCTTCTTTGTTTTTAAAACCCCTGTACAATTATAATTTTATCTCTCCTAATGGGATAATGGCCAACTGAAAATAGAAAAATATGAGCTTACTAAAGCAGGTTAATATTAGAAAAAAACTAGTTAAAGAGTTTAAAAAGTCTCCTTGAGATACTTATTTCAATTCTTTTGGACATATAACCAGAAATGGAATTGCTGGATCATAAAGCAGTTCTATTTTTAATTTTTTGAGGAACCTCCATACTGCTTTCCATAATGGCTGTGGTGATTTACAGTTCACCCCGCAGTATACAAGGGTTTCCTTTTCCCTACATCCTCACCAATGCCTGTGAGGTAATTGCCATTCTAATAAGTGTGAGGTAATAACTCATTATGGTTTTGATTTGCATTTCCCTGATTATTAGTGATGCTGAGTACCTCTTACTATGTCTCTTGGCCATTTGTATGCATTCTTTTGGGAAATGTCTATTCAGGTTCTTTGCCCATTTTTAAACTGGGTTATTTGTTTCTTTGCTATTGAGTTGTATGCATTCCTTATATAATTGCAGCACTATTCCAAATAGCCAATATATGGAAACAACCTAAATGTCTATCAACAGATGAATGGATAAACAAAATGTGAGATTATATATATGAGTGTTTATATATATGATATATATACGCATAACATATACACACACATATATAAAATATATACACACATACATGCACACATAAACAATGGAATATTATTCAGCCTTAACCTTGCCATTTGTAACAATATAGGTGGACACGAGGACATTATGTTCAATGAAATAAGCCAGATGTAGAAAGACAAATACTGTATGATCTCCCTTATATGTAGAATCTAGAATAGTCAAACCCATAGAAATCGTTATGCAAGATGAATAAGTTCTGGAGCTCTAATGTACACCATGGTGACTATCGTCAACAATACTGCATTGTATGCTTGAAATTCACTGACAGGGTAGATCTTAAGTGTTCTCACAACACGCACACACACGCAAAAAGTAATTACAGGAGGTGATGAATATGCTAATTAGCTTGATAATGGTGATATTTCACAATGTGTGCATATATCAAAATATCAAGTTGTATACCTAATATTATTTGTCAATTATACCTCAATAAAGTTGGAAAACATTTAAAATAAAAATGTTATATATCATATATCTATTTCCATGTGCTGAATTCAAAAGCACACATATTTTATAGCATTGTAACAGTGTATGTGATATTCTGAATGCAGACTGAATACAGACACTCGATGATTCAAGTTGGTGAAAAGAGAACACATGACTGGACTTCCATCTCTTCTTTGTCTCCAGTTTCAGGAAAGAAAGGATGGACAGGAAAGAAAGAAATCCCTCTTGCCTCTTCTGCTCACCTGAACTGTCTAGAAGAAACAAACCGATGGCGCTATCTAGCTGGTATCTCTGGGAATACCATGTAACCTAGAGTTATAGACCATAATCTAGAAATATATTATAGGGTTTCTACAGAAGGAAAAACAGAGGCATATCTGCTGTGTGGGTTTTTATTTTTATTTTTTGGTTTTCCAACATTTTACTATAAAATTTTTTAAACTAAAGAAAAGTTGAAAAGCTTCATTTCTTAAGGTCACATTTCCCCTACTTTAGATGAAAACAAGTGGTCTCAAAACTCCCCACCTACTCAGTGAGACCAGTATATTCTAAATCTCTAAGTGCCTGGGGACAAAGGACTGGACCATGATCAATTTTGACATTTTGCTCACCTTTTTAGTGTACTTATACCTGCAACTAGTTAATCTCTCCTGCTAGATAGAACTTGACTATTATTTTCTAAATTTTGTCTTACTGTGGTAAGAACACTTAACATTGGATTTACCCTTTCAATAGATTTTAAGTGTACTAGGGAACACATCTGTTCTCTGCTCTTTAGATAGGTCCTTCATCAACAAGCACTGATTATTGTGCCCTGTAGTATATGACTTATATAAGTTCTGAAATCAAATGGCTAAAAAATATCTAGATTATTCAACTCTTAGGATTTGTATTCATATTTCTATCAGCAATATGAACTGAGTGGTCCATCAAAACTGCCATATTATATGCAAATCTTTTACTTTTCACCCAGAACAAAGATCTTCCTTTGACATTTTCTCATGAGTAACAATAGTAAATTTGATAATTTACTAGTAGGAAGTGTAGGATGCCTAACTTACACTGTACTAGATCCCATTGTGTTTATACTGGACACAACTCATGGTCTTAGAGAAGTTAAACAATGCAAGCTGATCTGAGGCATCTGTTTGCATTATCTACTTCTGCCCCTAATCATTATACATTATTTAAAAATAAGAGATAATTAAACCCATCTTTCAGGTTATTTAGTTTTTAATTATTTTATTTTTACAATCTCTCAAAGACTTTGACTACTGCCAACTCTCAAGCTATTCAGACAATAAAACATTGCTGCAAAGCATGTATGTTAAATGCTTCCTGAGAAGTTCAGCGAAATGCAAACATTGCAACTATAATTAGAATACCCAAAATAGGACATTACTAGTACGTACTTTAATGTGAAATCAAAATCTAATCCACATGTGTTGGAAAGTTGTTATTTAAAGGCTTCTGCTATCGAGTTAAGAAAATTGACTCTCTCTCCTTTGATTCTATTCTTTATGTAGAGGAGAAAAAATATTTTTTCTTGTCTTCTGGATAAACACTAAGCAAGTAAATTAAATTCTAAGAATAAGTTTAAAACTTACCTTTTAAAAATATTCTATACATTTGCATTGCATTATAAATAAAGAAGATGATAACTTTCTAATATCTTCAGTAATTAAAACCATTGTAACAAATTATATAGTCATAACCCTTTATGTGTTAGGTATTTTAGGCCAACAATTATTTTAGCTAAATTATTGACATGATCTTTGACGTTGTCATTTAATTAATATTTTAAAATAAAAACAACCACAGTTACATATGAATTAAATATGAATTATATAGTTTTGAATATGAGGAATTTTTTAAACTTTATAGCAGTGCTGCTACAAACATGTTGATAAAGGATACTTTGAATGCTATAGCTTGATGTTTTACAAACGCCCTTATAATTCTCAGGAAGTCAACCCACAGCTGTTCCACCGGCACACAATGACTACTACTGTTACTGCTGCGGAGAGGGTCTGATGACAGTAAACACTGAGAAGGCGCATGAACATTTGTTAGGCTCACTTTGCAATGGAAAAAGGAATCGAACATTCCTTGACATAAATATCCTTTATCTCCTAAAATTTAGAGACCCCTCTATTAATAGCAAATAGTTAATGAAAAATGTGCTTGACTGCAACGAAAAGAGATGCAACAAAGAATTGTGTTAAGGGTGTGAGACAAATGCTAATGATATCCTGCAATTTCTTTTTAGTCCAACCTTCCAAATTATTTCTGAACCTAGACTCCCATTTCCAGCAGCACATAGGTAGGCAGAAGAGGAATTCTGCAGGCAGATAATATTCTTTCTTTCTATTTACATACATATATATTTTTAACAATAGCAGAATACTGCAGAACAAGGAGTGTAATAAAGAAAGAACGATCAAAGAAACGCAGTGATTTTTGTTCTTTGTTTTTAATGTTGCAGTGCTGCTGAAAAGGTAATATTCGTTATCTCTTCAGGCCAATAGACTCACTCCAGGGCAATCAAAATGCATCAATCACGGATCTGAAGGCAAAATTCAGAAAATACCATCCCACCCTTCACTTCCTCTAAATAATCAAAGAATTTTTAAATATATAAATATATATACATAAATATATATATTTGAGATTTCTCTTCATTACATATATAACTTTAGTGCTTTGCTCTTGACTCATAGTAGTAAATAATAAACATTCTATTAATCGTTCTTCAATAAATGAATGAATGGATGAATAACTTCTCTTCCAAACTGATTTAGAATGCAGAATATAGATGCAGAATTATTTAAAGTGTGTACTTTAATTTATGGGTAAGGAAGTTCTGTGGCCCCGAGTTTGGTTAGAGATAATCCTTTGTATCTCTTTTTTTAAAAAAATTTTTTATTGATACATAATAATTGTACATATTCATGGAGTACATGTTATATAGAGTGTAACGTATAGTGATTAAATCAGGGTAATTGGGACACTGTTTGGTGCAGTGTTCCCCAACCTTTTTAGCACCAGGGACCAGTTTCACAGAAGACAATTTTTAGATGGACTGGGGTGGTAGGGGATGGGGGGATGGTTTCGGGATGATTCAAGCTTATTATATTTATTGTGCAGTGAAACCTCTCTGCTAATGATAAGCTGTATTTGCAGCCGCTCCCCAGCACTAGCGTCACTGCCTCAGCTCCACCTCAATCATCAGGCATTAGATTCTCATGAGGAGCAGCAACTTAGATCCCTGGCACATATAGTCTACAGTAGGGTTTGGGCTCCTGTGAGAATCTAATGACCCCGCTGATCTGACAGGAGGCAGAGCTTACGCAGTGACATGAGCGATGGGGACCAGTGACTGTAAATACAGGTGAAGCTTTGCTCACCTACCACTCACCTCCTGCTGTGTGGCCCAGTTCCTACTGACCCATGGCTTGGGGGTTGGGGACCACAGGTTTAGAGTATTCACACCATCCTCACGTCTGTTCCCGTTTCTCTGGTTTTCTTTTGTCCTACCTTTGCAATCCCCTTCCACCATTCCTAGGGATTTCTTTCTTTAGGAAACCCACAGGGCCATTTTTTATACATGATGATTTAATAAAGCTATTTGTTCCTTCGTTTGTGGAAGCAATATTTACTAAGGATCTGCTTCTTCCAGGCCCCGTGGGAGGCACCAGGGATAAAACAGAGAACCACATAAGCGACTTCTTTGTTTTCACTACCTTTTTCATTTCATTCAAATCCTAGCTCAGAAATCAAGCTAATAAAACCTGCAACTACTCAGTCTTGGAGAAGGTGTGCCAGGACTAGGCATGTTGCTTATATAGGTTCACTCAGCAAGGCCCCAGTACCTTGACAGCGCCTGGAAAACTGTGAGCATTCAATAAACACTTTGTAAATAAACTTAGCTGATCACTCCACAAATACTAGTCAGTACACCGAATACTTACTATGTGGCAGGTGATGAGGCTGTGATGGTAACTAAGACCCAAGTCCCTGCCCTCAGAGAGATCACAGCCTAGAGCTGTGCCATCCAATAGAAACTCCACTATGGGAGCCGCTAGCCACACATGGCTACTGAGATCTTGATATGTGACCGGCACAACTTATGAACAGAATTTTTCATTTTAATTCATTAAACCTTTAGTTTAAAATCTAAAACAGTGTAAAATGTTTTCCCATTACACATAATTTTATTGTTTTGGTACACAACATTTCTCTTTAACTATTGTGTAACGTAATTTACTATTTTTTATTGTAGTACACATGTTCAGCATATGCATCACTTCTAGTAGCTCCTGACTAATTTCTTATATTGATTGCATTCTGCAATGCTGATTTTTTAATATACTGTTTTAAATAATGTATTGTTAAATTAGTTTCACCTATTTCATTTTACTTTTTGAAACACAGCTACTCAAAAAATTAAGTTTACATACATGGCTTGAATTTTATTTCTATTGGGTATTGCTGATCTAGAAGAAAGCAAGAAGGAGTTAAAAACAACAACAACAACAAATAAGCCAACAAAAAAATAATTATGAAATCTTGAGAGTCTTATAAATTTAAACATTCTTTCCACCTAAGTTGTAACCTTACAGGATAACCATATGATCCAGCAAGTAATTTTACTTCTGCATTATACCAAAAAAATTAAAAGCAGAGTCTTGAAGAGGTATATTTGTATACCTGTGTTCATACTAGCAGTATTCACAATAGCCAAAAAGTGGAAGCAACCCATCATTAATGGATGAATGGATAAATAAAATGCATATACATACAATCAAATCAGCCTTAAAAATGAAGAAAACTCTGACACATATTATTAAATACAACATGGATGATTCTTGAGGATATTTTTGAAATTGGCCAGTCACAAAAACACAAATATTATATGATTCCACTTGTATAAAGTGCCCAGAGTAGGCAAGTTTACAGAGACAGAAAGTAGAATGGTGCTTTCCAGGGGCTGGGGGAAGGATGAGGAGTTATCATTTAAGGAATACAGAGTTTCAGCATTGCAAGATGAAGAGAGTTCTGTGAACGGGTGGTGGTGATGGTTGCACCACAATGTGAATGTACTTAATGCCATTGAACACTTTTAGCTCTTAAACATGGTTAAGATAGTAGATTTTATGTTACCTGTATTTTAGCACAATTTAAAAAAAATAAATTAAAAAATAACCTTATGGGGAAAATTAACTATATTGCTCCAGTAAGATTTAGTGCATTTCTAGTTATACAAAGAAATGGTTAATGAAAAATATTAAACTTAAGGTAGTTCATATTTGCTTATCTATATGTCCTGGGATGAACTTTTCAAAATGGTAAGAAAGCCAGCAGATTAGGTAGAAAAATGGCCAAAGAAAACAAGATGAAAGTGCATTAAATAGTCAGGTTTTGAATATAGTGTTTTGTTTCTCTCTGTGGATATCAGGGAAACAGAAAGCTGTATGTTTCCAGAGAAAGCATGGGTAAAATTGCATTTCAGGGACATTCTGGAGGAGGAAAGGACTATATCTGGGTGAGAAATACAGACTGTTTCTGTACAGTGAGAAATGTATTAGAGATTTACAGTCACACTAATAACTAACTAGGCCACAGTGAAGATCCAGAACCAACTGGAGGTAAGCAAGAGCAGACATCTGTGAGGACTCCAACAACACACAGGGGTTCAAACAAAGCCATGGGCCATGGACAGGATCATCCCCTCCTATAAATGGTCCAAATGGAAACCAAGATACCGATGATCACTGCTAAGAAAATTTAGATATACTATCTACAATCAATAATGTGGGACATCATGGCCGTCCATTAGCCCCTCTGTATGAATTAGTTAACCAGATTACTCAACTGCTTCTGAAAGAACCCCTGGTTCTGGTGTCCCCACGACAGGTACCTCTCCTTGTCTGTCTCTCTCCTTCTCCCACTGAGGCTTGGTCCCTTTCAGAGTCTATTCAACTAACACTCAAGTCATAACCTCACTCCTGGGGTGACCAGACTACAGGTGTTTCATGTTTCCTTAGGCTTCTCTTTTGTTCTGCAGATCTTCTTATCTGGGGATTTGCAGTAAAATAATAGGACAATTTATATGATTGATTACTCTATGGTGCAGCTCAAATGACGTAGGTTCACTTGAGAAGGTTTTAAGTTGCGCAGTATACAAGCATATCATTTACAGTTGATTAAACTATTTGTGGTCATTTCTTTTTTAAAAAAAGTTAGGCATCTGTTCCTTGGTTAGAAATACAACCTCATTTATTCCCCTGTGGGAAAATCAGGTATGACTGAAGACTCCTTTCACAAGAAAGCCTAAGGATCACTGATATTCTATTTCTGTGTGCATTTGTAATACTTTGTTTATGTAAATGGCACTTTTCACTAATCAAAATATGCATTTACCTAGACTACTTTACTCCCAGGTCATGTCAGATAAAAGTATAGTTACTGTCGTTATTACATTGACTGATACACAGATAAACACACATACGATGTCCTTTGATGCAACTTCCACAATAAATTCAAAATAGCATGAGCCTAATTTTGTCAAGAACTGTTTGGTTCTGTGCTGCCTTAATGAGATTTATCATCTAGCTCCTGCAAGTCCATTTTTATTTGAGTTGCTTTCCATTTTAATTGGGAATTCTTTGTGGATGTTTTCTTAAACGTAATATTTAATTGAAGATGAAAGCCTAAAGTTATTTTTGGCAAAGATGAATTATGAAAGTATTCTTCATTTCCTCTTCTGGGTGCAAGGAACACATATATGTTATGCAAGAATCAACACAGATAAAAGTTTCTCTTTTTCAGCTATGCAAGCAGGCACACTTCTTTAAGGAGAAATTTACTGTGATGCAACTAAATATAATATTTCTCCCCTGTCCCCTAAAGAAACCATGTTTCAAATCTCAACTGTGAGCAAATAAATCCTTTTCAGTGTACTATATAGTAGCAATCCAAATTAAACTTTAAACATGTGGAGGGAATTTCAGGGAGATGTTTTCATATCTGGACTTTGTGCGGTGTCATGTGGCAATTTTTCTTTCATTAGCCACTTATAGTTTCAGATTTGTTTAGCTTGCATTAGCACATTCTTTTAAATGCAGTGTTATACAGTGAAATTTAAAGTATTTTCAAAATAATGTGGCACAACTGTGTTGTTATTCATTCTCTATCATAAATTCAACTGGCCAGAAAAGGAAGTTTGTTTAAAAATAAAATCTTTAGGACTTCTTTTAATGAACAGCCCCAGTGTAAGTCTTCCATTTTGTGGATGGAGAAAATGCCGCTAAGAGACTTTATTTCACTCAACAATAAATATTGTTCTGAAACCATAAACCCAGAAAAAAGTTGGTTATTTTTAAAAATAGAATTCATTAACACAGTACAGAGAGCCAGTTCTTCAGGAAAGCTGCTTAAAAAAGCAAACACACTGGAGATGGATTGCCCGGCAGGCCAAGGCAGAAAGCTGGTAGCTTAGAACTAGAGGATAGAAAAATATGAGACTTTGGTTTATACCAGCCTAGGCCGCTGAGCATAAGACTGAGGAAAGAATATTTCACTTCTTTTTTCATCAAAGCCTTGGGGCCTGTGTTAGGCTGCATGTGGATCCCAGGCCTGGGTTCAAGTCTCAACTCTGCTATCTGTTCGCTAACCAAGTGACCTTGACCCAGTGGGAAATGCCTGGGCTTTGCTGTCACACAGACCTAGATCCAGGGTGCACTGGTCAATGCTTAAAACCAAACAAACCCTGGTCTGTGGTGTCTTCCAATTCGTATGGTGTAAGTATTCCCAACATGGCCAGCTTTAAGCTACCTGCGTGACTTCACTGCATGCTGAGTTGGGAAGACAGGAGCACGATCTGTTTTCTTTAGATGTCCTTCCTGATAGCTCAAGCTGGCTCCCGAGAGCCCCTGCCTAGATTCCATTTCTGGTCCCACCAGTTAATTGACAGCACCCGAGGCAAGTTATTTAACTTCTCTGCATCTCAGTTTTCTAATTTTTAAAATGTTGACAATAAAGAAACCTCACAAGTTCAATTTAAGGGTCCAAGAGATGGCACTGAGTGCAGAGCCTGAAATATAAATAGCAGGCCCTCAATAAACATCAATTCCCTAACTAATGACTTAATAATCAAGTTCTTCGTTCTCTCTTCCTCACCTCCTGTTCCTCCTCCTCGCTCTCTTTCTCTTCACTCACTCTTTGAAAGAACAATTCTGCATCTGTTCTGTACTCCCTCACTCAACCCTTTGTCATCAGGTTTTCACACTTACAGAACCCTCAAAACTAATTGCTCTGTGCTGATGAGTGGCCACCTCCCCCCACCCCCAATTCAATGGGCATTTTTCAGTGCTTATTTGCTCACTTTGTGGCATTGGACATGACCAGTCCCTTCTCCTAACTGTCCTTCCTCTCTTGGATTCAGAGACAGAGAATGCTGCTGATTCTCACGGGGAGGCTTTGACTGATCTTTCTTAGGCTCTCAGTCTCTGGTTTCCCTTACTGTGTTCATTGTTAATGTTGGGGATTTTCCAAAGATTCATCCTGTCTCATCTCTTAGCACACCTCTGACTCCTTTTAGGAAGGGTCATTCATAACCAGGGCTTCAACTCTTAGCCAGGGACCCATGATGACTTGAAAGGCAAACGTGCCTCCCAGACATCTTTCTCTCGGAAGTTCCAGGCTGTGTTGCCTGTGTCATCCACTGCTTGTTTGATATGCTTGACAAATTCTGCCTCCATATCCCATATGGCCCATTATAATTAACACAGGTATGACTCAATTTATTATTTTCTCCACCGCACTTCTGTGTTCCCTGCGCAGGTTGCACTGCTTACTCATTTCTCAGGCTGGAAACCTAGGAGTCATCCTCCCTTACTGCCCATATCCAATCAGACAAGTCAACTTGACCTGGTAAATGTATCTGGATCCCATTTCCTTGGCTTCTTCTGTAATGTCACTGTCTTAGTAGAGATACCTCAGATCTTCATCTTTTATTCCTGGATAATTATCTAATAAAACGATATGGCTCCAGTCAACTCCCCTTCCATTCCATACTTCTTCTGGGAGGATTTTTAAAAAATGCAGATGGATCTTGTAATTCCTGTACTTCATTAGTTTTCAGCACTTGCTGCATAAAGTCCAAACTCCATGGAATGGCACAGTTTGTCTGTGTTGATTCTGGCTCATGCCTACTTTTCTGGCCACATCTCCTGCCTCTTGTCTGTTTATGACTGTGCTCTGGTTTTACAAAACCACTAGGCTTTCCCTCAATAGGCTATGCTTTTTCCCACTTTTATCTCCCTGGAGACAGCCATCCTGTTCCGCTTTTCTACCTGGTAAACTCCTCCAAATCTTTCTTCAAGGATCAACTCAAATCTCACCTCTTCCAGGAAGCCCTCCTTGAACTCTCATGACATCTTGTACATAATTTTCTAAAAGGCACTCTTCACACTGTGTTATAATCATGCCTTTTTCCCTGAGTGGAAAGTGAATAAATCGAGAACATTTATCCAAAATCTTATTCACCTTTTGCATCTCCAATATGAAGCACAAGGCCTCCATCATGAAAACATTTAGCAAATTGAATGTATCAATTTAGAAATGTCTCAGATTCCATCTCTGGTGTCAAACGAGATGCTGTCAAGAGAAGGGCTTTTATAAGCTATGAACAAGTTAGAATGATAAGCATTTTCCAGCTTGATTCTATCCGGAATAATGATTCTCAAAGTGAGAATGAAACATGAAGAATATTACAGAATATTGATAGCCAGAAATGATGGGCTTTTCAAGAATGAAAGTTTACTTAAATGTATCTGTCATAGTGTCTTCTACTTGCTAACTTCATATGTTTAATGGTCACTAATAATTAAAACTAAGACAAATTAGGTCTTTCTCATGATTATTGTTAAGTTTTTTTGATGGTGTACAGGAACATGGCAAAAAGCACTACAAAAATAAGAATGACATAGAGAAAAATCATGCTAAATATACATGTACTTGAAAATTTGCATTCAATAAATAACATACAAGAAAGTGAACATATTATTCATGCATAGATGGAAGATTTTATTCAGTATCTGTTTAACTAATTTTTTATCCTGAATGACTGAAGTTCAATGTGTGTTAAAAAGTTTTAAAATGAAGGTGCTATTGTTGTAGAACATTTCCAAGAAACAACAAGCCCAGTTGAAAAGCAAGAGGCAAGGGATTGAGCTGGCAAAGCAGCCGTTCTGCATTTGCTAAATTTCCAATAATAAATTTCACTTTTGTGTTGAGAAAAAAATAGCATTGTTCTTTTTTATGGGTAACTTTTTGCAAATTATGCAAATGAACAAACCATCTTTAATTTTAGGGATGCTCTAATGTCATAAATGAAAAGTATGCAACTTCATTTCAGAATACTCATTTCCATCTCTAGTGATTACTCTATTCTCTGGTACATTTAGGACTATTCTTTACTTAATACTTAACTGAATTTGAAAGGGTTCTTCTTCTTAGAAAAATTGAAACAATATATATTTAGCAGCTGGTGGTTCCACAGTTTATCTTACTGAGGCTTCTAATGTAGCTTTTTCTGAATAATAATTTATGAAGCACTCTTCTTTACAAGGATTCTTCTTTGTATTTTATGTTGTGTTGCTTTCTAATATCAAGAATTCCATTACCTCAAAGTGGCCTTTCTTCTGACACAATAAAGGTACTTCAAACAGTAGAGTTTTTATGTAAAATTATTGAATATAGCATCATTTTTTCCTATTTTGCTGGTGAAGAGATTGAGTCATTAAAAAATCAAGGGCAAATAGAAAATTTATAACATCAGGTACTTGCTTCCTGATATTTTTTCCATTTATCATACCATCATATATTTTTAATACTGTTCACCAAGTCAAATAGTCAAATTTAGCTTTGATATTTCTGGCCAGGTTGTATGAATATGACACGGGTTTCCAAGCTTAGTGTCAAGGGGCATATGCTTTGAAGTGTTCTTCAATAATGTCAATGAATGATACCAAGTTGTGTGTACTCTCTTGTGAGTTATTCTTGGCTTATGAAAAATAGCATCATATATGAAACTACTGCCAAGGTTGCAATCAGAATGTAGACCAACTGTAAAAAGAAGTCACAAAATAGACCACAAGACAATTTTATTCCACAGTCATAGCCCCATCAGCTAGATGCTCTACTGAGAAACTCAGTCCAAACTAAATTAGCTTAAGCTTTGGAGCATGATTTACTCAGTTATGTAATGAAATGTAAGCTGTTTAAGTTTTTTTCTTGTGTTGATCCATACACGCATAATGGAGTCATTTAGATTAAGTAATAATGGTAAGTAGAACCATAGACACAAAATGAGAAAGAACCTTAGCAATGATTTAACCAAAGTCTTCATGAATCTCCTGCCAATATTCCTTAAGGGGATGCTCCACCCTTGTACATCTTTACTGACATAATCACATACTTTCTGGTCCTGGACAGTTTTCCTTGTTAGGAACTTACTGCTTATCCCAAACCTTACCTCTGTGTCACTTTCATCTTAGTGCAAGATTCTTTAAACAAAGAATTAACCAACTTTAACCAACCAAAAAATGAGGGTAATGGTGGATGCTTGTTTTAATGGGGGATATTTCTGTCTACAATGTAAATTTTTTTCTGAATTCTTTGGTTTCTCACAATTTGTGCAATAGGATAGGGTGGATTGAAAGGGTCTAGGACCTGATACTGTTTTTCCTCAGCTGGGAGATGGACCCAGCTGTAAAAGGGAGGGTATAGAGTACATAGCAATTGAGCAGGCAGGACACAGAATCTTAGGAAATTGAACAACAAAGGAGACAAAGAAGTCCAGGCAGGAAGTTCAAAACAGGGACGAGCGAAATGTTCTTTTTGGTATCCTAGACATATGCTTCATCTAACTACGTGTACCTCACAGACTGACTTTATGACTATAACGGTAAACATTATGTTCCAATCTTGAAAACTCAGGCTATTTTTACAAATATAAATTTCCGGAGGGTATGATTTATGTCCTTCTAGATGATTAGGAGCCCCCCAACTTTCCCCAATAACTTGGGCTCTAGCCATTAGTTACCCTTGATTTCACTCTTGTTGATATTGGGCACGTTGACAAGCTAGGAATCCGATGAGGCAAATCAGCTCCATTAGTAAAGGGAGCTTCCTCATAACCCTAGTGACTAATGTCCCCTGCCAAAGATGCTGTTGCCTTAAAAAGATTTTCCAATTGTTAAAAAATGTTTTATTAGGCAAGTAACTGAACACAGCGCTAAAGTGACCAGTGCTTTGTTTTGAAAAGAAAGGTTAGCATGGTGGGGTGCTGCAAAGGTCAGAGAGAGGAGCCTGAGTTCTTGTCCCGCCTCTGTCTCTAACCTTGGATGTCACCTTGGTCACACAGAATTTTAGAAGTCATGAAGATGGTGGGAACTTAAAGAGGCTGCGGTTTAACAATTTGGCCAATTTAGCTTTCTTCCAAACTATAAAGCTTCTTTAACTGAGAAGCCAGTGCCTATAGCATCACAGCAGTAGCAGTTCAGAAACTACAAATAATTTCCCCCCAAAGAACAATAACGGAGGTAATTACATCTGGGAGGAGACTGGATACTTTCTTGCCTTCACATCTGTGTATGTGTGTATGTGTGTGTGTGTGTTCATGATCAGACTTTAAAAGATCCACAAAGAATGCAAATAACTCTTATTACGTTAACAGTTGCTCATTTGTCTGAGATGAATGCTAAAGTTAGGAAGGAGAAAAGATACAGAAGCTGATGCTGTTTATATATTTTTAGATTAAGATAGATTTTTGTCTTCTATTGACTACACTGACTGGAAACACACATAATACCTTGTTATAAGACAAAAAATGAATCTGAATGAAGCTGGTGTTTGGGAGTGATGTGCCTTCACAGTGGCAGCTCTCACATACCAGAGGAAGAGTGGGTTGGTGGGGACTTGGGAAGGGTGGTGGGCATGGGGATATTTGCCAAATTAGAATTCTCTACGATGATTGGTAATTTCTAGGCATTGTGAGCTGGAAGATTGGCCCTATGAAAAGATTTACTTGGTAAATGAAGATTTATCATATCTCACAACTCTAAGCCAAAAGCCAAGTAATGAAAATATGGAAATGTAAAAACTTATTCTTGTATTCATTAGCAAATATTACCCCCTCCTATGTGCAATGGTGCTCTGCCAAAGCATCACTCGTTTCTGGATCCATACAGAATTTAGAAATGGAAACATTTTTAAAATTCCTCTAAAATGTAAAGAGTCTTCTCAGTTAAATAGTTAACACTGCCCTGAAAAAACATCCATTACATAAATGGTTTTAAGAAAAATAATTGAGATTCATAAACATTTGGAGAAACAAACTGGTTGTCAACTATTACAATGTCTGTATTTTAAAATTGGTGTAGTAATATTTACCTTTTAACAGATAATCATGAAAAAATTAAACAACATTCCATCTCATTTTCTTTTGAATGGAAAGCTAGAGTGAAAAGGGCATAATTAATTGATGTGAAAATGAAAAAGCTAAATATATTAATTTATTTTAATCAATTTAATATCAATCAATTCAAGGATTATAAACTATTATTTTGGATGTGAATTCTTGGATAATACATTACAGGTAGATTGTTTTAAAGGTGGAAATAAAAGCAGGAAATAAAGCTAAAACCAGGTAGACAAAATCTTACCTGAAGTTGCTCTTTGTTCTCTTCTCTTCTCCAGTCTCCCTGAAATGAGAAGTGGCAGATAAGTTGCAGCATCGGGCCATAAGAATTTGATGTAAATAAGATGAAAGTCCAGTTTATGGTGATTTCCAAACACAATCACCACTCCAGCCCTGGCAAATATGCTTCTGGAGATGATTGGGCACAGCTGACAGGCATGAAAAATGCTCTCAAACCAATTTACACAAGTCAAAAATAAATACATATGCATTCAATATGCTGTTGAGTTTTTAAAATCTCGTTAGTAAGAATCATTTGCTTAACAATCAACCTACAAAGTGCAAATCCCCATATATAGCACTATGGGGAAAACAGCTAAATAAAATAAGACCGCGTCCTCTTACATCCTACTTGAGAAGATAGAAAGGACAGACAGTATAACATGAAACGAGACGTGCCTCAAAAGGTGCAGGATGTTTAAGGATATGAGAGGATCAAGCAGTTGTTTGAAGAAAGGAGGGGGTGCTCATGACGTTATGGAGAAGGTGGTATTTGATTTGGACCTTGAGATATAAATGGGATTTGAGAAATCTGAAATACGGAAAGGACTGGCTCTTGGCAAAGGGAACAGGATGGGCTAAGTGGACAGGGGATTTGAGCAAGAAGAGTCACACTTAGTGCTCATTCAAGGAACTTGAACACCATCAGCAGAGTGTAGGAAGAGGATTGTCCTAGTGGGTAGACACAAGGTAAAGAAAGGATGGACCGTGTCGTGACCATGAGGATGGGGAGGAGGGAAGCAGCGGATGCAAGAGACAGTGGGGAGGCAGAAATAATAGGGCCCAGGGGCTACAAAATGGGAGCTGCATGGGAGGAGGAGAGGTCTAGATGAGTGGCTACCTAGTTGACTTTGGGCAGAGTGATGCAATTTGGGGAAACAGTAACATGTGATGGGGGCAGGAAAGACGAGTTCAGTGCTAGATTTACTGAATCTGAAATGCTCTCGGCACCTGGAGGCCGCAAGAGGCCACAGTTGAAATTACAGATGCAGGAAATGTCCGTCTTGAGGAGATGGCAGAAGCGGAGGGCGTGAATGGAGCCCACAGGCAGACAGCACAGGGGACTGGGCTGGGGACAATAACCAAGAAAACCATACCACCGCTGTTGTTTTGTGATGTCGGCCCATGAGAAGGCAGAAGCAGCTGAGATCCAGGGAGAGCTACAGAGTGCAGAGTCGTGTACTACAAATATAGTTTTAGAAATATGGGGGGTTTTCACAGCACGTTGTGTTGCTGCTGAGTTCACGCAATTGTTGCTAGAATGTGAGAGAGTAGTTTTAGTGGAGAGCGACAGGGGACATGAGAGAGACTGTGAAAGCCTGAAAGCAAGTGGGTGATGAGGATGATGAGGTTGAGGATATGGCTTCTCATTCATCAAATCTAGCAGCCTCCAAATGAGTGAGACGGGGCAACACTTAAGCAGAGGCAGACTCAAGGTTTCTGGTGAGCTGTGGACAGGTGAGCATGCTGACGGACTTAGGTAAGAAACTGCACACCTAAGCCACGGGGTGTGTAAACACCACTGTGGACCCGAGAGCCTTGGCTTGGGATGAGTCAGTGAGGACCATCCTTCCAGCCCTCACTTTCTCGTCTATCAATGTTTCACAGCTGGAGTAGTTACTGAGAAGTCAGGCAACACATAGAAGCTACATGTCAACTTTACCAAGTTTTTCTACCAGCCCTTCGTGTCTTTTAAAATCCTAAAATATAAGGTGAAAAATGTACAATCTTTTCTCACGAAGTTGGCACAGGTGTAAAATTCATTTAACTGGCACCTTGATTAATGACACATTCTATAATCATTTGGGTGATTTCCAGAGGATTTTTTTGATGCAATTTAGTTCAATGATTCAAGCAGATAAATGACACGAATAGTCCATTTAAAGGCCTCATTCATTACCAAGTATGACAGAGTACTTCCTCATTTAAGTTTTCTACTGGGCAAGCCACGGTTTACTATTTGCTTTTATACTTATAAATACTAGAGGCCTCATTCATGAATTTTAAAAAAATGGAATTCAAGCCCTGATTTATAAAATGTTTAAGGAAAAACTTCTCTTTGGAGAGTCTTTGACTTGTATTAGAATGAGTCGTAAATCCTAAAAGTTGAAAGTGAATGAATTTGAGATAAATATTAATAATATGGTGTGGTAATCAAGGTATTCCCAATGACTCTCCTCTCCCCTTCCCCTAATATTCCTGTCTTTGCACAGTCCCCTCCCCACTGAATTAGAGTGACTTGTGTAACCAGTACGATTTTGCAGAAATGATGGAGTGTGACTCTTGAGGTGGGGCTTTAAAAAAGTTGTGGCTTCCATCCTTCTTTCTTTTGGACCACTCCTTCTGGAGAAAACTAGGTAATATAATATGAGTGTATTCAAGCAGCCCTATATGAAAAGGCCCATGCAGTGTGGAAATTAGGCTCCTGTCAATAGCCAATGAGGAACAAAGGCCTCTTGCCAACAGCCAGTAGCACCTTGCCAGGCATAGGAGCATCCCATCCATCAGCCCCAGTCAAGCCTTCAGATGACTGCAGCTCTGGTCAACGTCTCGACCCTAACTTCATAAAAGACCCAGACCTAGACCCATCCAGTTGGCCACTCCAGAGTCCGCCACAGAAACAGTATGTGATGATAAAAGTTTATTGTTGTATTAAGCTGCTAGATTTAGGGAAAATTATTTTACATATTATAAAAGTCTGTGATAATTTATTACTTACTCAATATAATATGCTGACAGTAATGCTAATTGCAGGCAAATCAATCAGTCTCCCTGAGTTTATCATCTGTAAAGTGAGGATCAGAACCTGCTTGTCTGGAATGCTGTGAGAAGTAAATAATTTTATGTGGTGGGTCAGCAAGAAATGGATAAAAGCCACATGAAATATTGGGGTCCAGTGTTTCAGAAGGGGTGCTGGAAGGCACAGCTGAGAATGTTTTTCCATCAAGACCTCAAACAATTCTCAGCCCCTGTGTTATAGGAAAGGGCTTTGTAAACTACAGAGTGCTATATAAATGTTATTTATAAGTTTTATTATGTTAGTTCTGTTATAGGAATCTACTTAGATTTATATACTTATATATACACTAAACTTCAAAGTAAAAAATTAAAATTAGATAAATAAAACAATATTATATTGATCAAGGGGCATAGAGATAGCACTACTTAAATGGAAACCACCAGCCTGGTTTCTTTTTTAGTCTCTTTATCTTGCTCTGTATGAAGTATCTTATCTCCAATTCTCTCAATGTTCACCTTCATAGAAAGAGATAATTCTGAGACTACATCCCAAGCTCCAAAATCTACCTAGATTTTAAACCTCCCAAAAATCTCTACCTGTATCGTCTACTGCACTCCAACACATACCCTTAACCTCAATCATGATATTCCCCTACAAAATTGCTCATCCTTGGTGCAGTCTGTGTAGGCATCCAAACATGAAACCTACGAACCCCTGGCTTCTCCCTTCCACACAGCCTCTGCATCTAATCTGTCCCTCGGTCTGTTACATTCTCCCTCTATAAGGCCTTTCAGATCTATCTTCTTCTTTCTCACTGTCATCACCCTTGTTCAAAAACTTGATATCTGTTCCTGGTTATCTATTCTCTATAGACCCCTAACTGGTTTCATTGGTTTTTCTCTCCTTGCAATCCAATCTGCCCTACATATTAAAATCCACATTCCTTAATACAAAATTTATGACCCTGGATGATTTGGCCACAACCTACTGTCTGCTGCCACGTCTCAAGCACTGCAGAGAATACTTACCCAGTATGCCAGGAATTACACCCCCCACCCAAGTCCCCATGCATGTGGATTCCACTTCCTAGAATGTCCTGCCATGTGGTTCCTGTCTGTCAAAACCCTGTTCATCCTTTAGAGCTCAGCTGGATGCCCTCTCTGAAGCCTTTTCCTTTGGGCCAGCCCTGCAGAATTAAGCACCCTTCTTTTGTGATCCTGTAGCCCTTTGTTTATGCCTTCACCATAGCACTAACTCCCATGCTCGGTTCATAATTAGTTGTGGGTTTGTTTCCCTAATAGGACTGTGGCCTCCTTAAGAATAAGCGGTGAGTCCTAATCTTTCTGTCCCCTAGTGCCTAGCACTGTGCCTTGAATACAAATGCTCCAACTTATCCTAAAATGCCAGAGAACACAGCCAGGTGCGTTGGCTCATGCCTGTAATCCTAGCACTTTGGGAGGTCAAGGCGGGAGGATTGCTTGAGGCCAGGAGTTCGAGATCATCCCCAGCAAAAGTGAGACCCCTGTCTCTACAAAAAGTAAAAGGATTAGCCAGGCATGGTGGTGCACACCTGTAGTCCCAGCTACTCAAGAGACTGAGGCAGGAGGACCCCTTGAGCCCCAGGAGTTTGAGGTTGCTGTGAGCTGTGATGATGCCACTGCACTCTAGCCAGGGCAACAGAGTAAGACTCTGTCTCAAAAAAAAAAAAAATGCTAGAGAACATGAAGTAAATTTTAGGTCTGCTAAAATTCAGTGAAAGTGCAACCAAGAATAGAGCTTTTAGCAGATATGTATATTACAACTGACAACCTGGAAAACTATTATATTAGAAAAGTGGGTGATAAAATAAAAGAAAGGCTTTCAGAATAATGAACACATTCTGCCCTAGTTATGCTTTATTTTATCACAGATTCTAGTTTAAAAACAAAACATTAAAGTATGGTTTGCATCTTATTCCTGTTTAAACCAGGATGCAGCACCCCACCTGGGAAGAATAAAAATGGACGATAATCTCATAAAAATCGAATTTGCAGGGTAAAACTTCTTTTCTTATATGAAAAAATGTATTTAATTGAACACTAAAATTCCACATCTCATGAGTATTTATTGTGTAAACTGGGTCTTGATATTTTTAAAAGCTATTTTAGGCTCTAGGTTGTTGATATTGTTCCATGGAGAAACATTAAATATATATCAATTTATAGTACATTTCACTACTTCAGTATGGAAATATTCTCCTAATCACGGAGATTGTTTCTAATCTTTTAAAACCACAGGCACGTAAATGGCAATTTGATGATGTCTCACCAATAATGAGAGAGAGCATTTGTATTATTTTGTAACTCAGTATCTCATGTCGATTCTAAGGAAAAGGAAATTATATATGTGTGTACATATACACACATGTGCACACTATATATACATATGGGTATGTGTATATATATACACACACATATAGATACTGCATTTTCATGTTTAGATATAGTCTCCCATCTCTAAAATATATTCTCTCTTCTACCTGCTTCCATGTTTGTATAATAAAATCCGTCATAGAATCTTAACAAGCTTGCCCCACCACACTACCAATTTCTCACTAGCCAATTCTGAGTTTGCGTTCACTTTCAGGCATTTTATCTGCCCTGCTCTGAGAGGTATTATTAATCACATCCTGTTGCTAGGATACCTGAGAATGTTCATTTATGTCCGATGTTTCTTTGGCAAAATGCACTATGAAGAAGGCATAGAATCATGACAAGGAAAATTACTGTGCACATGCTACTTATTAAAAAAAGGGAAGGAATAACATAATCACCAGATAATATAATACTAACTCCCATAAATTGTTGAATGTCATTTTTGTTTCACCTGGATCTTAATGGAAAAACACTGGCAATATTTTTTGATAATGGGAATGTGTAGTACTTCTAGACTTGCAAGTTAACTAGAAAAAGTGGAAGGAGGTAGGGTTTTAATTCTGTTTATTTTATAGGGACTTAGAGAGAAAGGGCCTTTAAGATTTACTTGCTTCCAATGCCTCCTTTGCAGACCAGGTAACTAGGTGGTAGAGTTAGCTGATTTGCAGAGCCAGACCTAAAACCTAGGTCACCACTATTGCCATGTTCAGCTATTTTAATGCTAGATTTATGAGAAGAATAGCCTTTGGAATTTGCATTTTATAAGAATAAATAATGCCTTTATCAATATTTTAAAATAATTTCAAAATTATTGCTGTCTTGGGGGTTAGTATGATATATGAAAGATTACTGCTTATCAGTTGTAATTAGTGAGACTATGAAGACATAAGATCTTGCACTTAAATGCAAGATTTTCTTAGTCAATGTCTTACTACAGGAAATAGCAGGATATAGGAAAAGGAACATGAGTTTCAGAGTTGGATGGACTGACTTTTCATCTTAACCATGGGTACGAAGCTATGTAAACCTGGGGATGAAGCATAGATCACCTTCTCATTGCATTTCCTTTTCGTTCTCTTCTCTCCTTCCTGTGTGTGTGTGAGCATGAACACAAGACTTGTTTGGAATATCCATAAGCTATAGATAACCAGTTCCTAGGTTTTGAGAGTTGCCTGAATAAATTATTTTGTTAAAAACATTTCTGCGGACTATTGTTTTACTAACTATTTATTGTTTATTAACTTATTTGTTTGAATGAAACAAATGTTTGTTTTAACTGCTAAATATCTAATCATAATGTTCTGGGAGTAGAATGCTATAAAAAGACCTTCAGACTTTGAATTTTTTTTAGTACTTTAATACTTATTTAGTACCTGCTGTGAGTTGGGTACTCTAATGAGATTTAAATATTATTTAATTTAATCTTCACAGAAACTCCATGGCATAGATAATAATCACTTTTACTTTCCAGTGGTGAAAGCAGGCTCAGAATTTTTTGTAGGATGCACATGATTTCAATTAGTGAGTGGCAGGATTAGAATATGAACCCTGAGATTTTTACCTTTTCTAAGCTTATTGGCTATGGTGATTAAGGGCAATTTTGTGGAGTGGTGAAAAGCTTAGGTTTGTATCTCTGCCACTTAATCACTATGTGATGTGAGCACATCATTCAGTCTCTCTAAGTCGAATTGTGTTTTCTGGAAATGGGGGTAATACAAGTACCTACTTCACAGGGTCATTGTGAAGGTTAAACAAAATGATTCATTTAATAATAATCCCTACATGTTTTGAGTGCATGATACAATAATATTTATAAGTTCTCACCTTGGTGCCTGGGACACCAAGGTGAGAAAATAGTATATTTCTAGGTTATACTTCTGTTTATGAATATTCCATAACAGGTGTTCCCTAGTAACATATAATAATTCTTTACATCTTCAAGGCCAATGGCTTCATCTATTACAGATATTATCAAGTTGAGTCTTTGAAAGTTTTTTGATAACTTTATCCACACTTATCTCTCTTGCTTTCCCTTCATTTCCAAGGGAGAAGTGGTTTTCCATTTTAGTGAATTTCTTTTCTCTCCCTTTCATGCCCTAACTCTTTCCAAATATAAGCTGATTTGATGAAATACAAATTTACATGTCAAAATTCTCCCCAATTATGACCTAAGATCACATGATTTTAGGATCCAGGGTTTATGGTTCAAGTCACTACTCATATTTTAGAGTGGCTAGCAGCTGCGGACTGTCAGTAGTCTGATATGGTCTAAATAGAAAGGGAGAGTTGCACTAGAAATCAGAAGAGCTCCCTCCCAGCCAGAACTAATTCTTTACAACAAATGGTAGGACCTTGAACAAGTGACTTAGCTTTCCCCAGATTCAATGGTCTCTTTATTTGGGTAACTAAATACTATCTTTTAATAATTCCAAAGAGACTGCGCAAACAGGAATAGGAGAGGATTTTGAATACTGTGTCTTAAGGGGAGGAACAGAGAGGCTTAACTGGACCAATTTAAAGGCCAACCTATCTGAAGGGGTCCACATAAAACTGTGGAAACAGCATCGGCTCTCTTTGGTGGATGGTATGAAAGGATGAGGGGTTTATTTTATAATTTATGCCAGAATTCATGCTGATGTTGAAACACCACTGGCCTCAGCAGACACTCGAGGATGAGCCTCTGGTTGTGGATTCTTACTACCCTCCTGCAAGTCTAGATAAACTCCACTTGCTTCTCTGTCTGTTTCTGTTTGCTTAGTTGCTATGCTGCTAGGATACTTAGGCAGAGAGAGCCATTATGAGCACACTGAGTCCTGAGAGCTCCAGACAATGTGGACTGAGATATAAAAACTGGCCCTTCAGAAACATATCGATACAGATTGATCTGGGCCTCTGTGGTTGACCATCTGCCTTGGCAGAGCTGAGTGTCCATCTGTACTCTCCAGCCCTGGGGTCTGCCATCCGGCATAGAAATGTAGCTGTCGAAAGCCTGAGAAGAACTGAACGTTCAAAGATTTGCAGGGGGCTGACCCCTTTGCAAAGAAATAGTAAAATCAGTATGAGAAACAACAGCATTAGGGTGTCTTGGAAATTCTCAAGTACAGAATTTCTTCCCACTTCCATTCACCTGACAAGCACATAATTAATGTGACAAACAGCAGTCCCTTTCAGATTCTCAACATGGGCCTGGGTAAATTAAATCTTAGAGTAAACCTTTTGATATTCAGGATCTCATTCTGAGGCAGCCATTTCTTGGCAGCGAAGATGTTTGGAAGACCTTTAGATGTTGAAGTCAGATTGGCAATAGTAAATACTCAGTTATTGCCAGGTTTTAAACAGCTCTGCAAAATGGGAATGCTAGTTTTAATTACCTAAGCTTCAGCCACTGATTAAAGCAGGGATGTGTGCATTTGTACTTTCCTTTGTGCATTAAACATGTTTCTAGTAAGTTATACGTGAATAATCACTTTTAAATGACATTACATTCTAAATGTCTTTGGAATATAAAAACATTGTCATGAATTATTTTGTTAAAAAAAGTAATCTTTTCATAATGTATTTACTCCTGTGCTAGAATAAAAATGACCACACATTGAGAAGTAGAATTTAATTCTCTTCCCCTTGAATCTATACAGGCTTAATCATTTGCTTAATCAATAGAATACAGTAGAAATTTTGCCAGTTTCTAGGATTGGCCCTTGAGAATCAGGCAGCTTCTATCCCTTAAGTCTATGAAAACTTGCTCTGGGAGAAGCCAGACACAATGTAAGGGGTCAGACTACTCTGAGACCACCATGCTATAAGGAAGCTCGAGCTACCTTGGAGGCCCATAGAAAGAGAGCTGCCTGAATAGTACATGGCCAACTCCCAGCTGTTCCAGTCATCACAACTTGCATCCCAATTCCAGAATCTGTAAATCCAGAAACTACCTTAGAGGTGGATTCTCCAACTCCAGCCACCTCAGCAAATGCCATGTGGATTAGAGACAAACTGCCCAGATGATCTTTTCCCCAATCCCTAAGCCACAAAACTGCAAGCAAAATAATTGTTTCGATGTCATACATTGGTCATACACTTTTACACAGCAATAGTCAAAACAACCTCTTTTTTTCATAATGATATTTATTGATGCACAGCGTATATTGATATTTTTCCTTTAAAGCAGGGCTCACTTAGATTCCTTTTTTCCTAAAATGGTTTATTCAACTATACCTATAAATATGTTCTATTATTCAGTATTTTAGCATCCAACCTTAGTTCTTTTCATGAAAAAGAATAAAACCTATTATTACTAGGAAGGCAGTTAAACCACAATCTCTGTGGATTAACCTATATTTTGTTTTACTAGAGTATTACAATGTTACCCTGTGTCCAGATTATTGACCAATAGCAAAGTTAGTGATCCATCATGTCAGGATTTGTAAACCATCAGCTGGGGTACCCATTTGAAACAACAACATAAAAATATGCATCTATGCTTCAAAAACTTTACCATTTATGGTTAGAATCATATAGAAACCCTCTGAATTGAAACACTCAAAATATTCAATAACAACTTTTGCTAAATAATTTAAAATAATCTTATTTTCCCTACATAACCAAAACGTGTGTACCCCTATAATATTCTGAAAAATAATCAATTAGCAGAATCTATATTAAATTAAGAGCTTTAATATTATTTAGGGTTAATTTTCTGTACGAAGGCAACAAAAGGAAACATTTCATTAGTAAAGGTAATGATATGAGTCCAATCAGACTCTATGCTTGTGAAGTCTGAATTTGTTCACTTTAAATTGCAATTCATTTGGTTAACGAACACACAGTCCTGCCCAGCTTTTCATGTGGAAGAAACAAGGACATTTTGATGCTTTTTCCTTCTTGCTCTTAATCATCACCTCATTAGCTTGTGGAGAAAGCTGGTGGAGGCCAGAGGTGAGCTTAATTTTATTCTTTGAGATGTCAGCACAGTTTTTATTCATGCTAGCCCCAAGATTTTCCTTTTTTATCTTAAAAATATCCCCGTCACACTCATCTTTTCCTTCTCATTGACCCACATCAAAGGTTTGGGCCTTAGACATTCAGGGAAGCTCATATTTCATGAACTGAAGGAAGAAAATAAGGCAAGTGCGCTTAGATCAGTGGATATTAACTCACTGCTTTCAGGCATTGCAGTGTACTTTGTAATCTTGTAAAAATCATCCTCTGTAAACTTGGTTGACTCTTTAAGTTTACTAGAAAAATTGTTAATTATTTAGTGCATTTTATTTGTATTAATAAAATAGGCTCATCAACGCTTGGACACTTAGGAGAAAACAGAAAGAACAAACATTGCTGAGTGTCTGTTACATGAGCGACAGAGCGAAGCGCTTCTTGTCTGCAAAGTTATTGTAAAGAGTAAACAAGAAATTCACAGTCAAGGCTTCAGGGAGGGGCCCTGCAGAAGAGTCTGTAGACTGGTTCGACTGATGCTGCCTCCAGTGGAGGCTGGAAGTGGGGCTTTTCCCTAATAGTAGAGACACAGAGTGAGAGGCACTCCAGGAAGGAAGCGAAATAGTGTCGGAATGCCTAAGGCAACAAGCTATTTTCTGGAAAAATCTTTTATTGATGTTCAGTAGGAGGTGCTGATTTCAGAAGAATCAAGCCAGGCCTTGACAGAGTGCCACCCACCCCAGAAGAGCAGGAAGCAAAGTACCCCAAAGCAGGTGAGCACCAGGAAGGCCAGTGGGAACATCAAAAAGAGTGGCCCACCGCGGGAAGCTTAGATTGACACAAGACTAAGAATTTGGCACTCTCAGGGAAGGGCAGTAACCTTCTAGCTTTATCAACGGTGACAGACATACTTGAGTGCCTACCCATAGTCATTTCTCCTGTCCTTCTATGTGAGTCCCCAACCCTCTTCTCATGCGACAGGCATAAAACAGGTAAACTAATCATCATGGTCCCATTGTCTTGCTTTAGGTGGTCATTTAACATTTCTGGCCAATGACACGTGAGATGGATTCTGTTGAGGCACTTCATTAAAAGGTTTTTTTGCCAATAAAAAGAGACAGATGGGAGAAACCATCTTCTTTGCTTTCTGTGGTTGTTGTCACATCTGGGAACAATGCCCGGGACATGAGGACAAAACCAATTCACCCCAAGGATGAAGTGACTGAGCCTCCCTGAATTAATGTACCGTAGGACCACCCTACCTCAGGATTTCTTGTGATAAGTTATTTAACCTTTTTCTGTTTAAGTTTTTATTTACTTGCAGCTGATAGCATACATAGGCCAACTACGAAATAATAGTATTCTATGCCAAATACACTAGCAATAAAACATGAGGGAAAGAGCATTGCCTTTAAGATAGTTCCAGGAATTGTAGGGGTGAGACTATTCCCTACCCAGGGACTGCACTTCAGAGGCTCTTCTCTTGCTCTTTTCCATGCATATCACCCCAACAGAGGGTGAGGAGGGCCCAAGTGTTTGCCTATGGAGTCCACGCCCTCCCTAGAGCATGCCCAGAGTATCTGGGATGCCAGAATTCTCTGGCCTAACTCTGCCCAGGTTAGATTTCCAGAGGAAGGTACCAGACGGCATCACTGGTGTGTAGTCTCTGAGGCCCGAGGGGTATTCAAAGGATTCCTGGGGCTTGGATGTGTGTGTAGATGGTCCCAAGGCATGTCCACGAGGCTTCTCACCATGCTGGAGACACTGTTGAGAGTAGAAAGAAAAGGGAGCCTATACTGGTTCTCTTGCCCCAGGCCCCACAATTTTAGGGGCAAGCGTGTCATGATGCAAACACCAAGAGTAGTTCCTGGAAGGATGTGCAGAAGTGACTAGCACATAGACGTTGTCTTGCTGCATGCTCACATCAGGGGAAAGGAGGGAGAAGTATTTTGTCCCCAGTTTGTAAATGAAGAAAGGGGGGCTCAGAGAGGTGAACTTGCCCGAGATTACCCAGGACTTTCAGAAGTCACACTCTTTTCCACAAAAGTTCCCTCAGATTTCTGTGACCCTGACCCACTTTCTGTACAAAACTGAGAGATGCGGTTCGATTTAAATTATCCTTTTTATTTGAATAGTCTCTAGTTTCCTATCTCAAAAACGCCTAGCAAAGCTTACCCTAAGGTGGTAAAATACAAATAAATTAAATACAATCAAATTTCTTTATAAATGAATCACTGTCAAATTTATTATATATTTTAAAAAATTGAACAAATTCCTTTTAAAAAAGCCTATATCAGTATAAAGTAAGTAAAGTAGGACATGGCCTTTTCTCCTAGCCTGATATTACAGGATCTAGATGATCCACTGTCGTGTGTATAAGATGTTCTCTGAAGTCTTTTGGAAATGGGTCAATTCTATTCTTTTTCCTTTGTTGTGCAAAATATGTAAGTTTTTCTCCCCCATAAAATTATCTGAACTAGCTGCTTACATAGCCCCAATCTGTCAGATAGATTTTGAACTCTTCAATTCACTCTTTGTTATAGATTTTTTTTAAAGTTATGAGGTTATTTGCATATTATGTTTGTCTTTTCTTTTTAATTGAGGTTTTATTCCCCAGTTGAACCAATTATATTGAAATCTGGGTAAGGGGGGTGGAGTGGGAGGCCAGGGGGGCTGTGGACTTTTGTAATGTTGCTTTCCGTCTTTACTGGGGTAGCTCTGGAAGGAAGAGAAGCCCATTCCAAATGTGCCTACGAGATTTCTCCCAGAAGCCTGAATCCCTATGGGCTATAGTTTGACAAATTTTTTAAAACTCTGTTGTGACACTGCTAAATATTTTGGAAAAAATCAGGTCTGGGTATTAATAGGCAGGCTGAGCTCAGTTCTCAACAAGCTAGTTGGAAACCCTGGGAAAAGTGATAATAGACAGATATAGAAAAGAGTCATTTCAAAGGGTGATGAAAAATGTTACAAAAATCAGATCACAAGTTTGTAATACCTAAGCCTCACAGGGAAAAAAAAAATCAGGTTGTGAGCTCCGCCAACATTTTCCTGGAGCCAGCATCATGGGGCCCAGGTTACTGTCTCTGGCTTCCAACAATATCCACCCATGCAGACGTCACCATGATTAATCCAGGGGGAGCACTCTGTTCTGGGTGATTCAGAGCAGTGGCATTTTTGTACAAAGAAGTATCAACACTATTTGGGCTTTTAATCAAAATGGCAAGGCTAGCTTCAACTCAAGATAGTTCAACATCTAGATTTTGTTCTAGGCGTTCACATGGTGCCCCCATGGATGGGTGAACTATTCATCTAAGGAAACGTGGTGGGTGCATATTATTTTTTCCATTTTAAAATATTTGACAGAATTCCATAAGACGTCATAAACATTTGAAAGGAGCAGAGGCTCCTTCTGTTAAGCTGCTCATGCTTCTGGTGATGATATGCACTTTTGTTCTCTAGCTAGTCCCTGGAGACTTTTCACTTAATCCCATATTCAACAGGACACTGCTTGGGGTGAGGCTGGCACTCCTTGGTACACGCTTCACCCTACAATGCACACACAATTTGAAATAGATTGCCAGTCGCTCAGGGCAGGAGGGGAAGATGCCAGACCTGCTGGGCTATTTGTCATCTCAAACATTTCAAGCATCACATGCCACCTCTTTAGCAGGGCACACAAGGATATGTGTCCCCTGGCAAGATGTTTAGTTTTGGTGCATACAAATAAGGTCTCTAATGTATAAACTTGAGGGAATAGAAAGAACAGTCACTGCCTGAAGCTTTTCTTCCTGTGTGTAAGTGACAGAAAACTCTTCCACCAACATCTTAATATTTCATCTTTAAGATTGGATAATGTCATGTAATGGAATTAAAATACATACATATTAAGGAGGTTTGCTGGGTAAAGGACAGCTCACAGCCAGCTACATTTAGTCTGACTTTGGAATGCTTTCAAAGAGCGTTTGGGGTCTTTGTTTCTCCAATTCTCGAAAACCAAGAATTTTAGACCTTATTTTTGAATCTTTCATAACTGCTGTGTATAAATAGATACGTATTAAAAACACTAATGTAACAGGAAGGAAGGTTTGCTATCAAAATGAAACAAATGGTACTCACTTTTTGCCTTCTAGGGGATGGCACAATGCCATCTCTAGGGAAAATACTTCTTTAGGAAAATTCTCTGATGCCTTAAAAATCCATTTTGGTTATGAAAGTGAGATTCCTGGGATAGTCTAGTTGGGAGAGTATGGAGAAAAGGAAAGGTGGATTTTCTGTATAACGAGATGAGAAGACTTGCGGAGTTGGCCATTTGCGAGCTTTTTTGTTTTTGTTTTGTTTGTGAGATAAAGTTTAGTGACCCTGAAAAATCGCAAAGAAAGAAATGGTCTGAAAAGAGAGAGATCCTCCAGTGAATATAAGAATATAATGATAAGTCAGAACCTAAAAAAGGATATGATCAGTAAGAAGAAATTCCCTTTTTAGGAAATGGACTGCAAATACTTGAAAGCACAATAACTTTAGTACTTTCAATATTAAGTTATTTCCAATTCTGTGTTATGTTGAACCTCATTCTATGAACTGACCCCCTTCCAATCAACACAAGTCAGTTAAGCATTATGGCGCTGTGTGAAGGAGGCAAAAGGTTATTTTGAGCTGATATATGTCAGAGAGTGTTTTCCTCTAGGAGGTAAAACATGGAGTTGGATCAAGAATTTGGCATAAACAGAAAATGGAACAGTTGATGTCCAGAAGAACTTACAAACCCCATTGAGGGGAGGGGCATGCAGAGGACACTGGACTTTACAGAGGGGGGTGGGGGTGGGGAAACAGTCAGTTCATTTGAATAGTAAAAGAATGGGTTACTCGAGAAGGGTGGGAGACTTTTGGATCCAGGCAACAGAATCAAAAAGAAAGGAGCATGCTATAACAAGGCTTTACTCATTTGCATATTTTAAGTGTTAATTGCCAGGAGTTAAGGTAAGATGGGAGGGCCTGCATTTGGATTCTCAGGTTTCCACTTACAGTTCTGTGATCTTGGCCACTTACTCTCCTCTCTGAATGTCCATCATCTCATGTTCAAGATGGAAGTTATAATACTAGACTGTTAGGGTTATTATAAAAAATAAAAAAGAAATGCTGCATATCATACTCTTAATAAAGGGTGAATCTAAATTCTCAACTTTCAAGCCACAGTAAAATAAAAATCAATATGATTCATACCTGTCAGGATGATATTCACCCCCAAATGCCTAAATCATTCACATATCTCCTACATTCATTATTTAATGAAGTGTCTTGGCTAGCTGGTGATCTTTCACCTGCAATTTTATGTAAACCTAGTTGTCTTTTTTCATTAAGACTACTTCACTATATATTCTACAGTGTTTTAATTTCTTACATGTATTCATTCGGTTATTAAAAAGATAATTAAAGTCATTTCTAAAAAGATTAAATAAGTCTCCTCAAACTCTTGTAAATATCATGACTTCTAGGAAATCACTATGTTCCATAAATATCTCTGAGTGTTGTTAATGATTATTTTAAAAAAGGCTTTACATTTCTGTAGTGATTTCTGTTTCATGCGTATGATCTCATTTAGTCTTGAACACTCTGATCTTTTTTATTAAGGTAGAATTACATACATTCAAAATGTTAAATTCCAGTAGTATGACACAATTTTCTAATTGTTTTCTTGAAAGTAAAATGGTGCCATTTATTATTTCAGCACAAGTCAGTATTTTCATATTTAAACGAAAAAGTTTCAGACCCATATACTCACCTGTAAGAATGTCGCAAGTTGGTTATTTGGCCAGTAGGCCGTACTGGCACTTTACCACAACAGACTTTTTTTTTTGAAATCCATTCAGTTCAATTTTGTTTAGAAGATTAAGCATCTCTTTGGAGAGGAAAACACCTAGATCAAAACTGACACTGAATTAAATTTACAGGATGATGCTTTCTGGTTTGGTAGTTATGCTTTAATAATATTTTGTGGCAGTAACAACATACTGCTGATATTTTCCTCCTCTTTAGAAAAATAAAAAGAAAGAAAGAAAAAGAAAGAAAAGTGAATGAAAATAAAAGGCTTTCCTGTAACAGGGTCAAAGAATTTAACTACCAACTCAATTCTGTCAATTTCAATGGAGGGATAGTATCCAAGATGTTTCTTTTTCATTTATACATTTTTATAAAGAAATGGATTTTTTTTTAGTAGGATTTATAGTCCTGCTCCCCTTCCCCATTTTTTTCTGTAGGTCTTATTCACCCTTTTGTCAAGGAGGGCTTTCAAAAGAAGTAGTTACTGTGAGTTTTAGAATGTTAAACCTCATGTTCTCAGATTGGCAGGCCATCTGATTTTTCTGGGTGTGTCTATCCAGTTTAGTTTGTTAAGCCCCTCTGCCCTCCCAATCCTTTTAATACAGCGGCACTAGGGCATGGTCTGGGAAAAAGGTGCCAAAACTCAAAGCAGATTTTTTTTTTATAATCTGTGAAAAAACAAATTATAATGATTGCGTATGATATTACTCAGGGGACTGTCTTTGGATGATCCATTTTCCTCTCTCCCATGCACAGAAGACTCTCATGAATGTTCCCTTCCTCAACTTTCACTTCCTGCTTCTCTCTCTTCTGACCCTAATCATGCCCCTACAAGCAAAAATCCAATGCTTATTTTCCTTATCTCCTTATACCAATAGGAGCCCATGTACAATACAAATTTTCAAGAGGAAATTATTCTGGAGGAAAAAAATGGGGAATAATGAGAGAAAGAGATTAAATTTCACTTTAATAGCTACTTTTTTAGTTCTAGAATTATACCTGGTTTTTACTTATACTATATGTTCTTTTTTCATACCGCCCTTATATTTTTCTTCATAGTTTTTAACCCTTCATTTATTTCCTTAAACATTTAAGATGCACTTTAGGACTTTTCATTTTTGAGTTCTTGATTGTTTGTGGTTCTTGTAGTAAAAACTCTCTTCTGGGTTATTTGTGCTGAGCTCCCTTCAGACAATTCAAATAATTATATAATTTTAAATCTTTAAACATAAGCTTAACCTTTGATGAGAATAACTCTTCGTGGACATTCCACGTCTTTGGCTGCGGAGATATTTCTACAGGGTATTTTGTGTTTACCTCTGATGATATCCAGGTCTTTCATCAATTTTGGACCACTTTCCATTTTAATTTATCAAACTATACCACTATGTAGTTGAATTTCATTCCATATTCTTGTATGTATGGGATCTGTGGCCTGATTTCTTTTCAAATGTGGTATCAAGAACCGTATCAGCTTTAGGTCCTGCTCACATTTCTTACCTTGAATTCCTATTTTATTCTAGCACATGGAGATTTTCTATTGTTTTATATCGAGCTTGAAAGCTTTTGCTGTGTTTTGTCTGGCACATTATGCATCTGGAGTTGGGGAGGAAAATTCTTTTTTTTTTTTATTCTTATTTCAGCATATTGTGGGGGTACAAAAGTTTGGGTTACTAGGAGGAAAATTCTTTCACATCAGTTCAGTTTGGCAAATTGACTGGAAATTCTTATTTACTTTTCTTTACTTATTTTTCTCCTCCGGTAGATTGTAAGCTCTTGATATCAGGAATAGCCTAAATGTAAAGTAGTGTAGAGGATAAATAAATATCTGTGGTATGGATAAATAAATGAATATGAATATATTAATTTATGGAACTGGTACTTTTACTTATTGCTAATTTTTTGGCCACTAGTTTTCTCATCATCCTATAAGTGAGGGCTGTTTATGCTCTCTAATGTACCTTACAGTTCCCTAATATGTCTTTACAGTTCCGAAAAGCAATGATCCCACATGTGACATAGCTTCTTATCTCCCTTTCTCTGGTTTGAGATGTCTGTGAGACAATTGCAAGCATTTCTAAGAATTTCTTTTATAGTCCTCATCGTGGAAAAATGAGAAAATATATGACTTTTAAAAACTAGAATAATAGAAAAATTTTCCAAAAAACCAGTCTTCTTCCTGCACTCATATTAAATACAAAATCAACACTCCTTCTTCATGAGCATAAAGTCTTGATAGATTGTAGATGTCAACCATTATACAGACAGCACAATAAATCTGCTGTAATCTACTGAGTAGATTCCATAACATCTGTTGAAACATAGAGGCTATGTGCACTATAACTCCACTTTCCAGATTCCTGCTATATTAATTCATTGTGAATTTTTTGAATAGCGCTGTCCTATATTGCTACAAAATGAAGACTAAGTAGATACATGAAAACCAGTTTTCTGGCTACCTAAATTTAAGTGAGAACCACCAGACACAAATTGCAACCAAATGAATACTGCTCTAATTTGAATATTAGTAAACCAGGAGCAGTGTACTAGTTCCTATTTGAGCTAGAAAAAGGCCTAAAATGAATTATTTTAAGAAACAATGAATTAAATAAGGCTTGAGAACACAGGTTAACATTTTACCAACAATGCCTTTAACAAGTTAACATGATTTCAAAAACAATTATTTCCTAGGACGATAATTTTTATCTAAAGCACTGTGTCTGCTCCTGTTTGGCACATAAACAGTTGATTTCAGAAAAGATTAGAATAATGTCCATTCAAGAATACATCAAATAATGATAGTTGTCTTAAATTATACTTAGAACTCTCTTAAAGCTACTATCTGCCCTAAGTTTGACAATTAACAGTGACCTTAGTAAATTTATTTCTCAGAAGCATATAATATAATGCACCAGGCTTGGGTCAGCATCAGGGTTTTCACATTTAATGTGTTGCTGTTGCTTTATTTATTTATTTATTTATTTATTGACAGGATCTTGCTCTGTCATCCAGGCTAGAGTGCAGTGGCATCATCATAGTTCACTCTAACCTCAAACTCCTGGTCTCAAGTGATCCTCCTGCCTCAGCCTCCTGAGTAGCTAGAACTATAGGCACACACTATCACACCTGGATAATTTTTGGTAGAGAAGGGGTCTTGCTATGTTGCCTGGGTTGGTCTTGAACTCCTGGCTTCACGCTATCCCCTGTCCTCAGTCTCCCAAAGTACTGGGATTACAGGTGTGAGCCATCATGCCCAGCCCTCTGTTGCTGTCTTAAAATTCTTAACATTTGAATAAGGGGCCCTGTTTTTTTTTTTTTTTTTTTTGAGATTCAGTCTTAACTCTTTCACTGAAGGTACAGTGCAGTGGCATCATTAGCCCACTGAAACCTCTAACTTCTGGGCTCAAGCAGTCCTCCTCTCTCAGCCTCCCAAGTAGCTGGGACAGGTGGCACACCATCACGCCTGGCTAAGTTTTTCTATTTTTGTAAAGATGAGGTCTCGCTCTTGCTCAGGCTGGTCTCAAACTCCTGAGCTCAAGCAATCCTCCCACCTCGGCCTCCCAGAGTGCTACGATTACAGGCATGAGCCACTGTGTCCAGCCAGGGGCACCATATTTTTATTTTGTGCTGAGCCCTACAAATTATACATAATATGATGGGCTGGCTGGGCTAAATATAATAAGGCTTATCTCTATATCTGTTCAATTTGAAGCATAATTTTGATGATGTTTCCAGGCATAAAGGTCTTAAATAGCTCTCCTTTGCCTACCAGTATCTAATAGCAGTGAATGTCAAACTTCTTAGCCTATCATTCAAATCTTCCATGATAGGTTCCAATCTAGGATTCCATATTTAGTTTACATGACTTAATTCATTCTTTCATTCATACATTTACTTAATGAAGATTTATTTATTGAGACTCACCATATTCCAGATACTGTGCTAGGTCTTCCAGTAACTGAGAAGAGACATGAACTTGTCCTAAGTCACCTCTCTGTTAGAGGTAAACTGCAGTACTTGCCATTTCCTAAACACTCCTTGCTTTCTGCCATCCTTGATTTTGCCATTTATGCTGGCCCACTGCTGGCTTGTTCTTGGATTTATTCACACCCTTATCCTACTTTGCTCTGTGTTACTAGAAACTGAATTTTCCCAAGTTTTCTTGTACTTTTGGGGAGGTTTGGTCAATGGTAGGTATTGATGAAAGTTTGGAGGACAAAGGGAGGAGAGTAGCCAGACTCTCTGCCATTGCCCACCTCTCACCACCTCGCAGGGTCAGGTGGCAACTCCATAGATCCAGTCCCCCTGGGTCAGCCCCTCCCTCCATGGCCCCAGCACCTGCTGGCCAGGTTCTGCCCACTGACCCTGGCTTCTGGGCTATGGGAATTATTTCCTTCCATTGCTCTTCTACCTCCTGCTTTTGCTAACCTTGGGGTGCCTCACCAGCTACCGTTAGGCTCCTCAGCTCTCCAGCACCTGTGTAACCAGAGCAGTTTCTCTTTCTCTGATTGGATCCTAGTCTTCTGAAATATGCCTCTTCTCTGTCTAGCCTTACATCCTTGATACACATCAGTATTTCATTCACCCTTCAGGGCACAAGTCCAATCTACCTTGTTAAGATTTCCCTGGCTTCTTCTACAGTCCTGAACTGTAAAACTGGAAATGCTCTTGACGTAACCTTTGAAATCCCCCAACACTTTGCTTATAGTTCTCTTGTGATACTTAAAACAAATTACTTATGTAGATACGTATATACATAAGATATGTAGATACATATATAATTACTTATGTAGATGTGTCTACTCTCCTTGAGCTCAGGGACACACTCTACAAGAAGTGAGTAGTCATGCTTGCATTGTGAGACTTATCCTAAGACAATATCTTGCTCAAGCCAGGTACTCAACAAATATATTGTTGTATTCCTCTAAATGGCGGATATTATATACTTATTTCAGTTAAATTATTAGATAATTTTTTCAATTCAAAAATTTTAATTTATTATTTCTTTTGGAGAAGTCATTACAGTATCTGTATTATCTTTATAAATACAGTGCTGAAAAATTAATTGCTAGGACAAAACGGACTGTGTATTATTTGTATAAAAGTAACATTGCTAGAGAACATATGTATGATGAGCAGGCATTAGTATAATAAGAAAAGTCATGGGGGGGGTCCATATTTTCATGATTCTAAGGCTATCAATTATAGGCATCTTTACAATGAGTTAGTGTAGTGTCTCATCTTGCCCTCTTCACCACCAGACATACATCTACATATGACATATTTTATTATCAGTTGGCTTTCTGCATATTTGCAGTCTCTTACATTTGAAGATGAGGCTATTCCTGCTTGCCATCATGTATAAGAGTGGCTGTCAGGGTGAATATTGTCTCGATAGCTATTTCTGTATTGCCCAGTGTGAAAATTGTTCTTTGATTGGGCTACAGCTGGGATTTTGAGAGGCTGTGACTGTTTGTAACTCTAGCTCTTAAACTAATAGTGAGCTTTTGAAATCTGTGTTCAGAAAAAAAATAAAATTCTTCCATTGTGAATTTCAATGTGCCAGCCTCATTTCCCCGTGTCCGTTGCTTTCTAGCCATCTGCAGTGAAGCTTTGTTGTTGCAAGCCAGGCTGGAGTACATCCTTAAAGCCTTCCCTCTGGCATAATTGCTGGCGGTTCCCTCACTTCAACATGCTGTACAACCAGGGTTGTCAAGAACAATTTCATGATTTGCTAGTTCCAGTGGGCTTATGATGAACACTGAAGGCAGACCGTTTAAATGCCAAAGGGCTTCTTCTTAGCAACTTCTTGGCAATATTTACATTGCTGAAGAAATGCTTTAAGTTAATAAGAGGTGCCAGAGATTGAAGTTGTGTCCACGTGGGACCACATATCAGGTGCCAGAGGTTGAAGCTGTGTCCACGTGGGACCTGTGACTGAGCTGACACTCCGCCTCACAGACAGACGGGTCCTGCTTTGCCAGATATATAGCCTCACTTGGACCCAAAACCACAACGATGAGATCCAGGAAGTCAGGCCATATTATCTTGACAGAGAGACAGCCTCTTTCCTAACATACAAAAAGGATGCTCCAGCTCAAGCCTTGAAGAAGACTTTGGTCCAGTTTATGGTCTTGAAATAACTGGTAGATTTACTAGAAGACAGCTTCTACTGCGGCAGAGGCATATTTATTGCTCCAGTAGGGGATTCTCTTTCTGTTTGAGAAGTCCAAACCAACTCTGGGTAGATCCTTGCAACTCAAAGTATGGAGGACAAGCAGTATCACCATCCTCGAGGAGCTCATTAGATTTGAAGAATCTTGGGTCACCCTCCAGGATATACTGAATCAGAATCTGCCTTTCAGGAAGACTTAAGTCATTTGTTTGCTCATTGAAGTTTGAGAAGCATTGGCCTAAATCACCAGATGACCAAAGCAGAAATAGCACTTGGGCACCCCCTAATTTGTAATGGGAACTTTGTACTTGCAGGTGAATATGTAGCTGGATGAAGAAGCTGGAATTCATACTGATCCATCTTACAATGTTCTGAGAACTTCAACCAGCAAGGGACTTCCAAGGCCACAGTGACTTGGAAGTGGCAGAGCAAGAGTATTTGAGGGGCATTGCTACACCTGCTCCACAGGACCTGGCTGAGAGGTTTTCCATGATCTTCCCTGGAGACTGATGCTACCTTTAGGACAGCAAGGTAGGCTAGTGTGCACTGGTAGCACCCAGACAATGGGCAGGGCAAGTCCTGGGTCAAAGTGGGAAAGTGAAACTCTCAGACTGAATAACCCAGACTATAAAAAACTATCTGATACACTGAGGTGACATCATCAGAGAGTACAGTTCAGAAGGGGTAAACCAGCAGTGTGACTAGAGAGATGGCAACCCAGACAGGAAAGTTCCTAGGGCTGATTGAGAGGGGTCCTCCAGGGGCTGATGCTGAGAGGTTGCTATAGGGAGAGGCAGGGTGGCCGTTCTGTGGGACTGACATACTCAGTCCCCATTGCTGCTGTGGTCTCTGTGGTCTGCTCCCCTCCCCCCAGGAAGGTATCTGTGGCTTCCAACATTCAAAACCTCTTTAAACAGCATTTTATTTACTTTTCATAACTAAATATTTTTCTGTATACAGAAAAATCCATCGTATTTTCTGTTTCTCTGGGTTCAGTTTATTATTTCATCTTGTCTCATTTTTTGCAATCTTAATTTGACCCCACAACTCTACGAAGGAGGTGCAGGTATCATTCATCTTTGATAAGTAGCAACAGAGCCACATCTGTGACACAGAACAACTTGTCTCACCTAAGACAACATATTTGGTGACAAAGTTAAGAACAGAACAAAGATATTCATATTTTATCCCAGCACGTTTGAATTTGACAGCTAGCTGTTTGCCATGTACTTCAAATATGTGAAACTTTATGAGACTAACATCCTTAAGTTATGAAGCATGGAAGCAACTTTCTCCCAGGAGACATGTTATTTTGAACACCGTGATTTATTTTGGCCAGCTCAGCATGAAGGATCTTTTCTCAAATTCATTTCCTTTTCTTCTTTGTTATGTACCCAAAATATCTGAGTGTACATGCATACTACTATCTATTCAGTAACCCATGGAATCTTTAATGGGTGGTATGAGTTTTCAAACAAAGACAAAACTATAAAAATGTTTTAAATTAATGAGAGTGACTTATAACATAATTAGCATTTAAAAAATAGCCTGGGGGAAAAGTTTTTGTGTGTTCTTTGTAGAGTTAAATAAAATGAAATCCACTAATATTATCCTTTCTCCATCTGGCAATCGGGACTTTCTTTAGGAGGTGATGACAACAAAAGACTCCCATCCTCCTGACCTCCCCCTATCCTTGCACTCTATCAGCCTGTCTCACGTAATAGGGTTGGGTGATTTGTGTCTTGATGTTGATAACCTATTTATACAAAACACATGATATTTCCTAGCATTACCTATGCAACAATGATTCTACTTTATTTTTTTAACATACTGCTGAGGTAGAGGAGAGTACATCAATATGTGAGATTTTATATATATATTACATCTTAGGAAAAGATAAATAATATTAATTTATAACATGTAATTCTATATAATTACAAAATATATATCATACATAATTATATGAACATGTAATATATAATATATAATCTTATGTTATATAATATTAATACTATATATCTAATATATAAACCATATAACATATGTAATACTATATATATCTAATATATAAATTTTATATATATTGAAAGAACAACATACAAGATTTAATGTCTACATATAGTCATCAAATAGGGAAAAAATAACGCTTCAGAAAAATTTTTACACTATGTTTTCTTTTTAATGTCTAAAAGCTGGCAAGTATAGACGGTACATTACTGATAAAGAAAAATGAAGTACTCCTAAACTGGTGCAGCTTTTGCCTCTCTGACTAGCATATATTGCAGCTCTTATGAGAGGATTTTGTGTTTTGTGTTTTTTTTTTTTTTTTTTGCTGATACATTTCATTAGTTGCACAGAGCTCCACTGGTGGATTGATGTTTGTCATGCTCAGTTTACAAACTTGTCCAACCAGATAGCAAATATACTAAATTTCCACTGCTTATGAAAGCAAAGTACCCAGCACCCTAACACACATACACACACACACACACACACACACACACACACACACACTGAGAGAGAGAGAAAAAAGAAAGCCTTATTTCCAGAAAGATACCAAAGAAGAAAGCATAAAACAAACTCTGGGCTGCCAACTGGTCTTATCTGAAAGTATCATTCATTCTTACTTAAGTTCTGATTCAATGTTGAGAAAATACATTCTGACTCCAACAAGTCTGACATTCTTACAAGATTTACTTCACTTTTCCGTTTGTAGGTGCGATTCATGTGAACACAGTTTATATAAATGTAAAATTAGACTGTACCAGAAATGCTTTTTTTATTTATAACAAAACTTAAAAAAATCTCATTTGCAGGCATCAGTTACCTACAATGAAGCATCTCTTCCACACATGGACCCTGGCAAGCACAAAACTTCTTACGTCTCCAATTAGAGATGGAAAACACTTACTCTTCTTAAATGTACCATGTGAAAATGACTAAAATTGATTACAAAACAACCTAAACGTTTAAAAATATGCCAGATTTAGGTACTTTTTATGGTACCCAAAAGATTTCATGGATGGCTGGATCCATGGAGAAAATTGTTAAATTCTAGGAGATCAAACAATTTTAACACATGTGTGATCCTCATGTGCCCTTGACTGAGGTTCCGATAAGGGTGTGAAGTGCACGGAGCTGAAACCGGAGTGGCCATTGGAGGCTGTCGTGCCATGGTAACATGATTTACCATGCCATTAACAGTGTTATCGAGTCCTCAACTTCAAAGCAACGGTATCCAGGTGATAAATTATTGAACCTGACATTTCTCAACATTCATAAAGTACTTTGGCAAAAGAATTTGGTTTCTTTATCTAAATGTGCAATTTCAAGACAATAGGCTCTATTTGAGGAGGATTAAATCCTGAGAGTTTTGTTAAATGATACATAATTAGAAATGTTAGGCTCTTTCTGATGTGGGACAATTCCAGAAGCAGCAACAGTAACTCTACCCTGTTTTATTTAATATTTAATTTAAAGGACTGATTTGTCATTAGCGAATGTATGTGTACATGTGTATGTGTACTTGTGTGTAGTGTTGGTCCACTTTAGTAGGCTTAGCTTTTTCTAGGCTGCTAAGTTTCCGCTTAAAAATTATTTTCAAAAGGGAAACTCTTTAGGATGCTTGAAACACTTTGGTACCTGACCAATAAGTGAACCTTGGAATAGGTAGGGGCCAGTGTGGAAACTGAGAGCCAAAGACCAAGGAATTCAGAATGAACGTACACAGTCCCCAAGTCTGTAGGTTTGTACCAAGTCCTTGTTTAAAGCCAGCAAGGTTTTGTTTGTGTTTACCAGAACAAACTGTCCTGTCTGCAGCTAACACAAGGGACTCCTCATTTTCCTTTGTAAGACCTTGGGTTTTAGTACCTTTAATTCTATCCAGGATATGAACGCTTTGTCAGTTTTGAATCCTGCGCATCTCTCTCTCATCCATAGTCAGGCCAGTAAAGTGCTTAACAGAAGACTTAGTACAGAGGTTGTTCCATATTTTCTTCGCACAATGGGAAAAGGAGATGAGCCCTACATGCCCACTGAGGGGAAAGGAGTTGAATGGGAAGGATAAGCAATCATTTAACCACACATTGAGTTCTTCGGAGAGGTGATCTGTCAAATGGACTTGAGTGGCTTTTAACACAGAGCATAACTGCAAAAATTGATCAGGGAGTCCTCACTCTACTAGAATAGGCAGTCCATCTATGTTTTATACTGTGTTCTCGTAAGGTGCATAAAATTCTGAATTTATACCTTCATATGGGTCATTGAACCCACTGAGCTAGAGTTTATTGACTCTGTGTGGGAACTTTGGAACTATTTTTGTTATAGTTGCTGGTGGTGCCAGTGAGTTTTTTTTTCCTTTTTCTTTACCAATCTTTAGCACCAATCACATTGATAGAAGAGAGCAAAATAATTATAATTTTCTTAGAGCATGAATGGAAATCAAGGAAAATTCCAAAGAGCTAAAATTATAATTTGAAGACTCTTCAAATTCTCTTGGAATGCTTTAAAAGTTAGTGACTAAATATTTACACTCCAATATATTTGCATATATTTGATTATGTAGTTTTCCTTTTCTTTTCTGTATGTTCCCTTAGTTTTCCCCAAAATGCATTGGTAAGAAGGAAAAGTACCCTCTATATCTAAATCTTCCACAGCACTCAGCACGATGCTTAATCAAACCTTGTTGAATGAAAGAGTCTTGGAAAAAAATTCTGTTTCATAATAGATAAGCATTGTGGGGTGAGGGGAGGTGCTGGTATCAATGTTTTTTTTTTGCAACTAAGAAATAAACTTCTTTGGAAAATGTCGGGGAGTGATAAAGTGATTTCATCTCTATGAATTCTGTATATTTTTTATCTACACCTCTGCAATGTAATACCGTGAAGAAAATCTGTAACTTGCTAAAAATAAATATGCAAACAATGTATCTTGCATACTTATTTAAAGACAGAAAAATATACAGCATGGGAGGAGGAAGTAATTATTTCATCCATTATTGTTTCCACAAGAGAGAAACCGGGTAATAGAGTGTGGTGTACAACTGGCCTGTATCACTAGCACAATTGCAGCCCATATATTTCCAAGCAAGGTTCATTATGGGTTTTTCTAACTATAACCAGGCCCAGCTCTAGTCACTCTATAAAATACCTCACATTGAAATGCACAGTCCATTCTTGTTATTCATGATAGTTTTGTTCTATAAAGTCTCTGCCCACACTGAATTAACAAACAGTGAGCCATGGCTCCTAGGGGAAATATATACATGTGTACGTGCAGCACATATGCCCATCTCTCACATAGATTATAATCTTAAATCTTAAATAGATCTTGTCCTGGTGGATTCTATTTTCTTTATTTCACAAGGAAAACCAAAGTTCAGTGGTGTTAAGTGATTTGCCTGAGGCTATCCGCCTAACAGGCAGGTATCAGAGTGAGACTTCAACTGCTTCCAGACGGCCCCAGAGCCAAGCTTCCTGCACTACATGGGCCTGTCCATACCATCTCCATCCTCTGGCCATGTCTGTATGACAGCTGAAACAAGAAGGCAGAGCATGGTTTTCTTCAGCCTTGGCTGGGAATGTGCATATCGGGTGACACAAATTTTTTTGCCACTCTGCACATGTCCACATATGACCATCAAAGTGCCGTGAGTATTGATTTTGGGGTTTCAAATAAAGTACAGTGAGTTGGCAAATTTGCAAATATAGAATTTGTGAATGAGGTTGACTATTTTTGTAAATCTTCCATCAGCAAAGGTAATTTAAAGTTAGGAGTAAATTCTAGGTGGCTTGGTTTCTAGACCAATGACCAATGTCCTGTATAGGCTAGAGGTCCCCCAGGTATCTGTCTCCCCCATCTGCTTGGGGTGATGACTGTAGGTGTGCTCTGAGGCCCTCCTATAGTCTGTACTCTACACCGGGGGTCCCCAACCTTTTTTTGGCAACAGGGACTGGTTTCATGGAAGACAATTTTTCCCCAGACCAGGGGGTGGAGGAGGGGATGGTTTGGGGATGATTCAAGTGCATTACATTTGTTGTGCAGTCACAATAACGATAATCAGTATTTGCAGCTGCTCCCCAGTGCTAGCGCCACCGACTCAGCTCCACCTCAGATTATAAGGCATTAGATTCTCATAAGGAGCCGCAAGCTAGATCCTTCGCATGCACAGTTTACAGTAGGGTCTGTGCTCCTTTGAGAATCTAATGCCCTCGCCAATGACAGGAGGTGGAGCTCATGCGGTGATGGGAGTGATGGGAAGGGGCTGTAAGTACAGATGAAGCTTTGCTCACTTGCCCGCTGCTGCTCACCTCTTGCTGTGCGGCCCAGTTCCTAACAGGCCATAGACCAGTCCTTGTCTGCAGCCCGGGGTTGGGGACCACAGCTCTACACCAAGTTTCATCATCACTGGCCACCAACACCTATCAAAAGAGGCTATGGATTTTCTTCTTTGAAAACACTGGGTCTCTTGCAATGCACACAATATATTGTCTTTGTACTTTAAATTATGCAGCTATTTGAAGATAAATGTAGATGGCATTTTGTGGGAATTTTAGTGAAAATTCACAGATTCTGACAATTACCCTCAGTGCGATTTTCTTAAGAATTGTATTCCAAAGTAAAGCTTATCATTATTTTAGGAAAGTGGCTGTATCACAATATCTGAATTTCTCTTCTTTTTAAATCCTCTTTGATGACTAAAACATGTATGATGAACATTTTCCATTTTATTTACCTTATCAAATGAGCACAATCTAGTGGTTGTTACATTTAGGATTTCCTGTAACAAAAATAAAAAAATGATTTTACACCTATCATGCTAATACCATATAGAAGAAAAATATTAAAAATTATGTCATGAGCCTATTCAACATTTATGAATATTAAACATTGTATTAGTTTTCTATTACTCTTGTAACAGACTATCACCAACTTAGTAGCTTAAAACAACATACATTTATTATCTTACAGTTCTGAGGTCAGAAGTGTAAAATGTGTGGGCACGGTTGCATTGCTTCCTGAGGTTCTTAGGATGAATCCATTCAGTCCTACAAGGAATCTATATTCCTTGGATCGTGACCTTCTTCAAAGCTAGTGATCTCATTGCTCTGACTTCTGCCTCCATCCTTACATCTGCTAGGAGTCTGTGCCTCCTGTCTTCCTCTTAGGAAGAGTCTTGGGATTACACTGAGCCCACCTAGATAATTCAGAATAATCTCCCCATCTGAGATCCTTACCTTAAATCACATCTGCAAAGCCCCTTTTGCCATGTAAGGTAACATAGTCACAGGTTCTAGGGTTCAGAATGTGGACATCTTTGGGGGCTTTTATTCAGCCTACCACAAAGCTAGAATGGGCATAAGTTCTATAGTGAGTTCAAAGACAACTGATGCATGGTCCTTGCCCTTAAAATCCTGTAATTCAGGCAGGAGCTGGCAAGTACTACAGACTGTAAAATAAGGCAGAGTAGCTTTCAAGCTCTATGGGTGTTCAGAGAAGAAAGAGATGGGTCACTAACTGATCCGAAAAATCTCAACCCAGTCTCCACAAGACAACATATACCTTTGTCTTTACTTGTCCCTCATCTGGAAATACGATTTCTTCCTCTTCTGCTTGGTTAACTCCTACTTAGCCTTTAAAATTCAAGAGTCATTTCTTTTAGGACATGTTGTTCTCTGATGCCTGAGATGGAATGGTGGTCTTGTCACATTGCTTTTAAAAAATAGTTTATGCACAGCTCTTAACCTCCCAGTTTTTTTCCTTTCATTTTGGTATCCTCAACACTGCGTGGTGATTTGCATACTATAGGCACTCAGTGGATACTTGATGGATGAGTTAATGAGGGCGGGCGCTGTGCAGAGAAGGCACACGTGGCCGAATGCACCACTCTGGGCAGTGGGAATGTCAGGTCCAGTGGGAAGACAGGCCACGCACTGGAGATAGGGGCGAGTGGGCCTTTTCAACTAACTGGATGTCGGGGAAAGCAGAAGAGAAGCTGGGAGAAATGAGACAAGAGAACAGTCCAGAAAGAAGCTCAATTGTCAAGTCTGGGTGACCAGGCAAATGGTCATGGCTATAATAAAAATGATACATATATACCCAAGGGAATTGTAGGTTTGGTGCCCAAGTGATCAACACTTCACTTTAGGCTTCATGAATCTGAAGAATTTAAAGCAACAGCTCACTGAGATGACCAGGAAATAAAGAGATGGAATTTAGAAGAAAAATCAGGGTCGTGTTTGAGGTTAGTTTCCCTAGGAGTGATAGTACCAGCCGTAGGGGTGACTTAAAGGGACAGATTGTCAAAAAGAAAAAGAGAGAAGAGAATCAGGGATAGAATGTTGGTGAATATATTCAGAGGGACCCAGATGAAAGTGCACTTTTTAAGGAATGGAATCAACATTGGATAAAGGCTGGAGCAGTTCTCCTCGGATAACTGTTTCTCCAATCACAGGGGGACAGGTGATTGCTGCTACCTGGCACAGAGTAGTACATCTGCTTTCCATTTCTGTCATTTGAGTGTGGTACTTCCTTCCCACCCCTCCCCTCCTAGACAATGCACTTCTTGATGGCAGGGGTTTTATCTTCTCATCTTTATGTTACCTGGCTGTTGAACTCACCTCTTTCCATTTAGTATATTAATAATCAATAGAGTAATAAATTAATGAGATTCAGATGTTGGGATATTTTTTTCCTTCATATTCTATCCAGTCTCTCCTAAAGTTTGCCTAGGGCCTTGGAATGAAAAAAAAATGTTACAAAGGAGCCTAAAAATACTGTGCATAGGCCAGAGGCTAAAAGCACATCTTGTGTTAATTCTCTCTCTGTCTTGTTTGCAAAGTGGAATTGCAGGAAAATAGTTGGTATGCTGCTCAACAGAAACTTTCTGCTAAGTGATACTTCTCAGGTTCAAGTAAAGGACAGAAGCCTGGACTTAATTAAAAATATAAACCAGAGCTTTTTGTCTCCAAGATGAGACTTAATCCTAAAGTCACCTGCAACATGTTTATCGGCCAGTCAGACTGAATGCTCCCCCTGGGGGTAATTGGTACTTAAGTTACTAGAAATGCTGCTCTAACAAAAGATCTACCAAGTTACCCTAAAAGCGTATCTTAAAAAACATACGAAGTACAAGTGCATCTCACAAAACAGGACTTCAAAAGACTCAGGACAAAGGACATTCACATATACGAAGTTATTTAGATAATGAAAATTTGCTTTTAGGTATAGTCAAAATAGTAGATATTTGAGAAATTCATCAAAAGGTTCATATTTGATATTTAAGCATAAAAGAAATGATAATATGCTAACTTCAAAGAGTTTTCCTGCTATCAGATAATTATCAGATTTAGCACATAAAGGGCAATATTGTATGAAAAACATACAATGTACAGATTGTGTTTCTATCACTCCGGGGTACATGCAAACTCCATCATGCTATGTTCATCTTTCCAAGCGAGGTCTGTGGCAGTGACCATCCAACTGGGCCATTAACCTTTTCAGCGGATTGTCCCATCTTTAATATAGCACTTACTCTGCCTCAATACTGTGAACAATAAAAGTGAAAAATAAAATTGAGTGAATTATACTATTCAGGAACTGGGATTAATTTTTCCAAGCAAGCCAATTTCTAAATAAAACTTTTGGGCAAAAATTTTAAAAGCTTTTCACAGCTGGTTCACACTGTCATTTACTTGAAGTTTCATCAATACACATAGAAAAGACAACCTCGGGCATCTTTCTACCTGAGGGAGCGAGGTGACCATATAAGAGGTACACACTTAGGCTTTGATTTGTCCAGTTAAAAGGGCACTCGGGCATAAGGAAACTTTCTCTAAATGCTTTCTTTGGGTGGTGTGAGCAATTTGTTAGGTTTAAATCCTTATAGGAACCAAGAGATTTTCACACATCTTTTAGGGAATGGATATTTTTCAGGGTGAGACAACATCATGCTTCCTTGGTAGGTGTTTTGGATCTTATGTTAGAAAGGTTATTAAATCATATGGTATTGCTCATTTCAAACCAAATAGTGAAGGATCCATAAGGAAAAGATAGATACAAGGGGAAGTAATAAATTTAATCTGAGTAATGATAGCTATATATATGTATACAATACATGCACACATCAACTCCCATTTAGCTCAATATTTCTATACATGTAAGCTTGCTTAAGTATTGGAAAGAAGAAAATGCAGTATTCTATTTATCACTTATCCTCAAATCTAGAATTGTGAAGAGCTTGGTATGAATTATTAAATTTTAATATCAATTATAATTTATTTTCTCATTAATTGTTCAAGGCACATTCTGAGGAGGATCCATGCCCATGAAAACTTTGGATGGCGTGAAACATTTCCTTTTGTATTACAAGGTTGATGTCCATTGACATATGACTTGATTAACTCTTATCTTATCTTTATAAGATAAACTAAAAATGTTAATTCTGCCCTACTTGTTAGAAAAACAGGTGTCATAGAGAGGCAGGCCAGTTTGCCAAATGACTAATTTATCCAAAGCCAGTTCATCTAAAATCAATGTGTTAGATGACCAATTTGCCACTTTATCTTAGATTTTTAATTTCACCACATCCTTCCTGTCTCTTTCCCCATGGGCTTATGATTCAAATTGGGTGAATATTTGAGTGGCATATTTCAGAATTTAGATGCCCAGAACTTTTGGAACTTTCACCTCTGGTCTTCCCGTGTGTCCCAACCCACCTGTGCTCTTACATCTGCCCTGGTCTCTGTTGCAGCCTCTGCCTCTGGCAGCAGCAACCTGTCCTGGCCCTGGTTTAAAATATTTGTAGAGCAGTTTGAAGCGAATTTTTCTTCTGACAAATTGCTCTTCAGAAGAGTGAAAGCATGGTAATCTGATCCTTGCCAATTAGCTTGTGGAAACTGGTTTTGAGCAAATTGACTTGGTGTTCCCTAAAACAGGGGTGGGGAACCTTACAGACACGTGGCCTTCTAGGTCTGTAAGTGCAGCCTTTTGACTGAATCCAAATTGTACAGAACAAATTGTTTAATTCTTATGAATGCATTTTTGTTCATCTTTTCTATTTTTATTTTATTTTTTAAATGAACATATTTAAAATATCAAAGAATAAAATAAATTTCAACAAAATAGTTCTCCCAGATTGACAAGCATAATTAGAATATCAGGAAGCCATAAGGGCTAAATTGACTGCTGATTTAGTTCTAACTTCCCCTGCCTGGATTTGCTGTATCTTTCTAAAGTGCATTGGCTATCGCAGAGACAGGTGTTAGCCGGGTGGGAGAATCTACATTCTCTTACCTAACCCAAATCAAGAAACTCTTAAGGTCACAAATGACTGATCCCCATCTAGAGGATCAACTGAAACTACGGACCTTCATGCCACAACCAAATATTCAAATGCTTTCCAACAAAAAGCAGACACACCAAAGTCATTAAAAGGTTAGTTAACTTTAAAATTAACAAATAATTTTCATATTTTGAAATTATTAAGTACATAGTAGTTAGATTTTTGCAAAATAATGTACATTTTAAATATATGTAATTGAAATTTCTTGAATCCCTATTTGATTACAGCTAAATTAATGTGGCCTTCCATTAAGAAAAGGTTCCCTACCCAAGAAAATTTAAGAATAATAGCTATTCTTCATTGAGTGCTCTCTTTATCCTGGTACTTTCTAAGTATCATCTCACTGAATTCTAACAGTAATTGAAAGAGTTTTCTAATAGATAAGGAAAATGAGGATTAATATGATTAAATAGTTTGCCCAACCAAGGTCAGAAAGCTATTAAGTAGCAGAACTTGGATTTGAACCTAGCCTATTAAACTCTAAAGCTGGCGTACTTAATATTAAACTAAACCACAATCTGAAACACGTTTTTAAATAATGGTGATAGTTGTTTAAACAGACACCCTCTCCCCTAATTTCTGACTTGTTTTCTGATGGTAAGTTCTAAAGAAGCCTAAAGTTGGAGAATGGGTGAATACTGTATATAAATGCAGAGATTTAAAGCCTTAATGAATACTTAGATGAATAAAATAAGATTCTAATCAGCTTTTGCAAGTAAGGGAAAACTGTCAAGATATGAGGCATGGATAATCTTGCTAAACCAGAATGTGGGGTCTCTTAAAGGAGTTGTTTTCTCAAACTTTCTAAACAAGTCTAAATGGAACAGAAAACATGATTCCTGTAGAGCAGCATGACTTTTACGTTAGAGATATGAAGCAGGGATTGAAGTGTGTGTTCGTCTTGAAAGTAAACCTATAAAGAGGGTGAATCTAATCATATCATGATAAAAGTGCAGAACAGTTACTGGGATCTCCAAAAGTTAGCTTTCTTGGATTGGCCTCTATTCTATTCCCCAGAGCCTGTCCTAAAAATTTATGTTTATTGACATCAGAAATGTCAGCATGGAACTAGTAGAAAAAGAAGAAAAAAAATACTTCAAAAGATGTCAGGAAGCTTGTTTCTGTTTTGTCATTGCTGTTGACAGTATCTGTCACTTTCAGTGCTCATCTGGACCCAACATTAGCAGAAACACTGGCAAAATCACCTTTCTAATTGAGTGTTTTTGCCCTTTTGTTGAGTCTCTTTGCCCTTTTTGTTGGTTTCCAACTGCAGGCTGCAGAAAGTCATTCAATCATTCATTCTTCTCCCTAGTATTTACCGAGTGCCTCCTTTTCATAAGGAAAGTGTACCATGCATATTTCACTTCAATATTTTTAGTAGATCCTGTTTTGCAAATTTATAAGGATTGAAAGGTGCAGAACCGTAACTCGTGGTGACTATACCTTTACACATCCCTGCCCCGAGATCTCACTAAATCTCTAGAGACATTATCCCACAATGACTTTGGGAATAAAACCATGAGTATCGAATAACCTATTAGCTAACAAACAGTACCCAGATAACCTTACTAGCAGTCTATCTCCCCAAGGAGGCTAATGTACACACCTGTCCCCCAGAGAATGGCATTTTGAAAGGGACATCACAGCCTATCCCTAGATTTTTTGGTCCCAGACACAGCCCAAAGTGATCTGTGTGATAATGAGCAATCTCCTACCAATTTCAGGTATTTCACGATAATTTTGTTAGAGACTCTTAATCTCTTCAATTCCTCCCAACTGATGACTGTTCAAAAGGACACATGCTCATTTTCAAAGACTTGGGAAGTTTTTGGAAACTTACTCGTTTCCTTTAAGTATATTACATTACAGGCTCCTGCTTTATATTAGGTGATAATTCTCCCATCATCTCAGAATCTGTAATACCTGGGATTTTGCAGCATATTATGCATGTAGTTTTAGACTTCACAGTAAATGAAAGCAGGGAGGAATGTACACACAGGAGAACAATGTTACCAATTAAAAGGCTGGAAAGGAAGGGCTGCCTGGCAAAGCTAAAGGACACAGGACTGCCAAGAAAAATCTTTATATTCCATTTACCTTTTCTTATAATTTATACCTTTGTCCCTTGCCCATTCAATTCCCCATGTTGCTAATACACTAGGTTACAAGAATTTGTACTGCATTTCCAGCTATTATCACTTTTAAAAAAATGCTTATTGCTGTGAAACTTCCCTTAGGAATAGATGGGGTCTATCTACACAAGCTGCTAGTAAATTGAATGCCATCTTTGAGACGCACAGGTTGAAAAGCGTACTAGAGAAAGGCAGGGTTTCACAGACCTGGCATGTGGTTTAGAATGCTCCTGCAGAATGCCCGGGACAATGAGCTGGCAGCTGTGTCAGTCTGCCCTTGAGAACCTCCGCACACTATCCGAGAGGAGAAGAGGCTACACTTCAGTCACTGTTTGGAACTAAGTGTCATTATTTTATTTGACATCAAAACCTATAAATCAATAGTGTGGTTAATTTTCCATAATTTCCAACTTCACACTGTTGGCAACACACCAATAGTCCATGTAACTACTAATGAAGATCTATTTTCTTCCTCTTTTTCTTTCTTTTCTTCCTTTTTTTTTTTTATTTTTTTGACCAAAGAGGCTGCGAGAGGATTGAATAATGCTCTTCAAACATAAAAAGGCTAAACTCCTTATTCTTTAACTTCATGTTAAGTCAAAATCAAAGGTAAAGGAGCTTATATTGGAGCATGTTGATTTTAGGTTAAACATATGAAAATGGGTTACTTTCACATTGGGAGAATTAAAGTATGCAAGGGAAACAATTTTTTCCCCCACTTTTATTTGTGTGTTTCACAGGGAAACTATGTCCACATAGTGGAAAAATTGTATGTGCTATAGTGGGTAGAGTGAACTCGGAGGGTCAAAAATCATCAAAAACAGAGACTCGTGTTGAAACTGACACCTCGTCAGGGTCCCTGTGGGGTCTGAAGCAGAGGACAAAAATCATAGAATTGAAGAATTGATATAAAAAATCTTATTCAAAGGAAATCTTTCCTCTCATTTTTTGTTGGTGCCATATATACAAAAAAAAAAAACCCATCTTTTATTTCAAGATTCAGAATAAATATTAACATTAGAAAATGTAAAAGCCTTTCTACCAGGTAACAACATTACAGTGACAGCACCAACACGTCTGTCACTGAGTTCTCAGTTTCTATGAACAAATTGTTAAGGGAGCTTAGAAATTTCTTATATATAGCTATTTGTATATGTTGATATTGATATGTATTTACATGGACTGTTAGCTATGTAAATTATAAATGATTCATTTCAAATACTCCAGATATGGATTTCAGGAACTTAGAAAGAAAGGAATGGGCAGAGGGATTTATCAAGTCTCATGTTCACACCATGGGCCAGACACAATACTTGGAGCTTTTTTTTATTTCAGGTAATCTCCATGGCAACCTGACAAAGCCCAAACTACAACCCCAGATGTTTCACTCAGCTCCATCTGAGCAAAATGAGGTTCAGAGAGGCTGGGTGACTCACCAAAGGTCACACAGCTAGCAAGTGTCTCAGGCAGGATGCACACCTCTGCCTTTGTGATTTCAAAGCCTATGATTCTCTCCATACACCGGACTGTCTTATTTTTAAAGACGAGATCATTGCACCCTTCTAAGATTAAGTGATTTGTACATTTTTTATAGCACCACTAAAACCCAGGAGTTCTATTTGTAGTATCCACAATCTATTCACTACATTAACAGATATAGGATAAATCACATTACAGAATATTATTTTGGGGAGGATTTCCTTTAAAATGAGGTATTATACAAAAATTTAAATCTCAGCCTTCAGGGACATATGATATGTGCAAATTCTGGTTTCTAGCATTGAATAAACATTGGTTAATTAGCAAGATGAGGGGTTTTTGAACTGTGTACCACATATTTACAGTTAGAAAACAAGAGCTATTCTGAAGGAAAAGCAATGTGTGTTGTAAATTTCCTCATCATTCTCAAAATCTGGCATGAAGGCCAATAGAATAATTTTTTAACTAAAATTAAGTTGAACAGAGCTCAGTTCAAGAGTGGAATTTCTGGTGTGTATATTATGTGGGCAATAAATGTGAAATCATAACTTGATAAGGAAATCAATACAGTGGTCTCAAATATTTTTGTCACAATTTTGGATTTTAAATAATTTCAGATAAAATGAACAGGAAGGAATCATTACATGTAATTCAGACCCAAGTGTTGGGGTTTTAATAGCAACCAATACATACAACTCCCTGATGTAGTCCAGAATTCATCCTAATTGATTTTATCATTTCCCATTGGTTGGTACAGAGGAGATTCCTGCAGCCAACCTTTATCAGCTAAACACAAGTCAGTTGTATTTTCCTATCTGTGAAGTACACTTCTTGCTTTAATTCTCCTCTTTGAAGAATAGTTTGCACTCTTGTCAGGAGAACTATAGGAAAACTTGGGTCCCCTGCCACAGACAAACTCTTGTTCTACATGTCCTAATCTCTGGTGATTTATTAACACAGGATCCTAAATCCCTGAAAAGCCAAAATATAATTGATTTTCTTTGCTTTCGAGTAATTAGAAAAGACAAATTATTAAATTCCAAGTACACCATGGTGTAAGATATAACTCATCCTAACAAAGTTTAGACTAAAAAAAAATTTTTTTTCAGTTATAGTATTTGGAAGAAAGTGCTAAAACATAGTTAGGTTCTGAAAGAAAAGAGGAATCCATACTGAAAATACAAGAAATTATCTTATTTAACATGCATAATTATTTTTGGATATCATAGAGTGAAGCTAACATTTACACAAAATGTAAAAAATACACTTTTCTGGCTTTAAACACTCTCTTCTTACATAGTGGTTAACATTACACAGGTATCAATTACTATAAGTGACATCTCTGATGTCAGAATAACCCAGGGTTCTTACTACCTCTACAAATGCTTTACCTTTCTAAGAAATTATATATTCTAACATGTGATCGCAAGATTATATTACATGTGGATATTCTCAGACTGGAGGTACAAAATGCTCTTAGTCATCATTCAAACCAAAATAGCTCCAAATTTCTAAATCTTTAGTGTCATTGTATTTAGAAATTAAACTTCACAATTGGTCCTTCATAATTATTTATTGATTAAATTATAAGCCACTGGCAATCATAGGCAGCTTCATGAGGGAAATTTATGAAAAATTTGCTGAAAGGCACAGATAGTGAGTTGTAACTGGGCTATGAATCACTCACATTAATTGAAGAATTTTTCCACTGTTATGTCTGTATACGTGCAGGGGGCCATTGGAGTTTTCCCCAAAGTTTGGTGACCAAGATGATGTTAAATATAGAGATGACTGGGTTTTATTTGAATAGATATGTATTCATTTTAGAATTTAATTAAATATAATTAGCATGTTAAAAATTTTGTACTAATTTATAGATATCTTTGTTTAGGGTAAATTTAAGTAGGCATCTTTGAAATCAATTAAAGGAAAAGTATTAGTAATTTACAGAATAGATCATATATGGCTATGGGAAAATTTATGAAGGTGTTGTTATAATTAAGGCTTGAAAACAATGGCTGTGATTTTCTCTATTTGAGGATTCAATCTACTTTGGTCCAGTAACACAAATTATTGGAAATTGGCCATCCTGAGTCATAAAAATTGGTAAGACTATGTTGCAATTTTTGCCCCATCTAAAACAATGACTTTTTCTATAAATATGTAGCATACTTTGTTAAGTAAATATAGAATGTTGTTCAGTTAATAATATGTAACAACTTCTTGGACAACCATAATATCACGACATCTGATGCTCAGTTTTGGATAATTTTATTCACACATTAGTGTTTGGAGGACATTGGGTTCCCCTGGCATATACTCATGTGGCACCCAGAACTTTTCCCTCTCAGGAGTGGTCTTAGCTGTAATATTTATTTGCGTGATTATCTGTTTAATGTCTGCCTCCCCTGCATTGAGGGCAAGGACTGTGTCTCTTTTAGTCACAGCTATGCCCCTAACTTAACACAACACCTGACACATAGCTGGGACTCAATCCTTTTTTTTTTAATACACTGTATTTTAAAGTACTTTTGTGACTAACTTACATGTGATAAGGCAAAGTATTGCATCTATCAGCTTATATACTGGGCCATTTGTCTCTCTTTGAGAAGGAGCCTCACTAGTCATGATAATGTGGTGGTAGCCAAATATATTCTTGTTGCTGCCCAAGTCTTCAACAGAATGTGTACACAGGTGGTAAAAAAAAAAAAAAATTGAAAAATGGCCACAGAATGATTATAGAATCTCATAATTCTTTGGCTTCAATGGGCCTTAGAGATACCTTCCCTAACCTTTTCCCTTTATTGTTAAAATGACTAAACTGAGGCATAAATGAGTGAGCAATTTACTCAAGCTGATATAACAAGATGGTGGAAACAGAGCCAGTGCTTCTGTGGTTTCGGGACCCCATGGTACACAGTGGTTCTCCTCCAGTGCTGCTCCCAGGCCCTGACTCCCCTTGTTAATGAGAAAGAGCTGCACCTGGTGAGTCTCTGCTAACCTCTGACAGGCAGCACCCTAGTTCAGCCCCATTACTCACGTCAAGGTGCAGAAGCACAAGGTTCATGGCTCAGTCAAGAGCTCTCTCCAAAACTCCTAAAACCCAACTGAGGTGAATGGAAATACTGTCAGAAAAACAATGGTGGCTGATAATCCATGCTGCAAATCACCCGGTGCTGAGATGGTAACTACGAGGGCCTAAGATCAAACGAGGGGCCTTTTAGGGAGAGTTTACCAAAACCAAGTTCATCCTCTGATACGATCACTTACAATCAATAAGAATTATTGAAAAAGCTTGGACTCCTTCCATGGGATTATGCAGATGCCATTGGCAACTTAAGCCAACTGGCCTTTTGTGGTATGGATTTCTTTAAATCATCAACTGCTGGTCATTAACAGACACCAAAGTAATTAATTAACTGTAACTACCAGTCACACCATCAGAATTAATGTTTTTCTTGCTCTCACACAGATGAGATGTTTATATATATAAACACGGATATATATGTTTATATATAAATACTACTGTAAAGAGAACAGAGAGGCCAGAGGCTGATTACCCTGAACTCCCTGAATATTACAAGATATCTAGGATTTTCTGATAAGTTACTAAGTTACTAATCAATACTACCTGATGCAAGGGGTTGGGAATTCAACTAATTTTAATAAACCTTGAATGAATACTATGTGAAATGCTTGTTAAACAATATAATAAGACATTTAAAATTTTCTGTCATTTTAAATAACCATCATTATTTTATAAAGCCAATAACTACTACCTTATCTTTATTCTTGCCACCAAAATCTCTATGCATTGAGCACCTTCTAGGAGGCAGGCACTGTGTAGGATGCCTAATAAAAGGGCTTTATTACCTATAGTGTAAGTAAATTCCGCATCCTTTCAAGGTGGTCTTGTAAATTGCAGAAGCTGGACTGGATGTATTTAAATACGTAGTCAAAGCATTGCTGTGATTCTTCCCAGTGTCTGAGAAAGGAGTTGTGTGTCTGACTGAGCTGCACATGCAAAATTTTCTGTGTTCTGTTAACAAGCCGTCATCAGAAGGGCTCATTGCCTGCTTTTCATGGGTAGAAATTTGTATCAGAAATTTGTCAAGAAATTTATTACTTGACTAGTAATAAATCAGCCTTAATGAAGACCCTTTCCTTAGACCATTATAAAAGTCAAATCTTGTTCAGGCAAGAGATACTATTGGGAAACATTAACTCAGCATATAAAGAGTGACTCTTAGAACATGTTATTAAGAGATAGTCCCCAAACTCTACTGGTTGCTGGCTCAGTGCATCTCTACACCATGAGCGGCATTTTTGTTATTTTGAGCATTTATTCAGACTTGGAAAAATGATTGATGATGCTGTTGAGACATTCATTTTCCATGAACTCCCAAATCAAATTTCACAGACTAAAGTGAGACAAGGGTGTAGAGTAGCCATATTAGGACAAATAATTATATCCCACATATTATTTAGAATATGGTGTCCTTCTTTTCCATGCTTTCATTTTTTCTGGAAGAAAAATGAAATTTGTTCAGCACTTGAATCTCAGTAAGATGCCTGCTTAGTGCCTGACTCATAGCAGGCACTCAAGAAATCATTGTCAAATGAATAAAAGAAGCAAATGTTCGTCATTTTAAACATAGGAACTATTCACCTTCTAGTAATTTGCGGGAATGGGGTTTCGTTAGCTTTTGTTTTTGGGGTTCCCTCTCTCCTATTTTCCTCCCTTCCTCCTTTGCTCTTTCTAATTCTTTTTCTTTCTTTCTTAGTAATAATAATTTATTACTACAAGAAAAAGACACATGGGCTTCCACTTCTCTCAACTTGCCAAAGTTCGTATAACAAAGGCAGAATTTATTAATTTTGAAATTTTTCAAGGTCTTTTTCCTCTTCCTCTCCTGAAACCACTCTACTTGCCTTACAGCAAAGAAAAGAAAGAAAATAAGAAAGAAACAATTTTAAAATCAGTTTCTTCCCCTTGCCTTCTCCCTAAGAAGAATTCTATCTTTGCTAGACAGAACTGAAGACACTGTGATTTACAATCTGGATAACATGTGGAGATCCTCATGATAAAAAACCGAGAGAAAGGAAGGTTACCTGCAGAAAATTTGTGCATCTGGCTTACTGGGAGAAGGTTTCGGAGGTTTGGTATATGAGAAACTGAAGCAGCTACAAAGTATAAGAGAAGAGAAGGCAAGACAAAGGAGAGAAAGAAACTTGAGAATTATTACTATGTGTAATGAATTACACCTCTTTCATGCTCTTCAAGAAACCCAATTCAATATTGAAGTTCTGTCTTAATTTGTTTGGCTACTTCTTTAAATAATATGTTATGCAAAACCTGGTACATGTATGATTACACACACAGTTATGGAAATTTTTTAAAGTTTATTTGTACCAGAAATATGATTTAGCCATCAACTCCTTACACATACAATATGTTTTTTTCCAATTTAAGATGCTAGTCAAAGTGGACAATTTAAAGTTAGAATGAGATTTTAAGGTACTAAGGATGAAGCATTTTTCAAATGTAGGAAGTTTGTAAAACATTAATGGATACAAGTTATCAAAAATATTGCTCCAATTTTTAGCGTTCCAACCCACTTTGTAAACATTTTACCTCTGGAGAGTCAGGTTATTTTACTCATGAAAACTAAAAAAATAAATTTTAATGTCTAGAAGAAAAATTCAACTTATATAGCTAGAATTCTTAAAGATCTATCAATGCATAAACAGCCAGGGAACTTGGTCAGGCATTATTCTTAATAACAGTTGGCATAGCATTAATTGACTTGTGGATTTTTTTCAACTGGTTTTGTTTGCCTCTGAGGAAATAGAGACGGTTCCACACTAAGTGTAGAATTAGCAGAGCCTAAACTTTGAACAAAATTATTGACTGAGGATCATTCTTCTTAGTTCCCCATCTTAATGATGAGCTCCATTAGAAAACTAGCCCTCTAATTTTGTTAATGCTATTATTGGAGCCGGATAAATTCACCTACTAGCCCAACCAATTTGTTCCCATTTTGTTGTAATTGCTTTCTTAACAACAGCTCCTTTCTCCCTGAGACTTTGCACATGACCTTTAGAAAACACATTTAATATCTTGTGTACTAAAATTTTCCCCCTCCAGATTTTGCATGTATTTATCCCCAACTACACTGAAATTGAAATTTATTTAATGTTTATAGTTTGTTTTTTGGCTAGTGGCAAAAAAAATGTAGAAATAAAGCCTAAAGTATTGCTTATTTATATAACGTAACACTCCCATTTAATATGCAATGTTTGTCAGAAAAACAAAAAATAATATATTATGAAAATTTTCTTTTTAAATTTTGATAAATTCCATGATCAACAATATACCAACTATCTGTAGTAGCAGTTGACAAGTTAATCTACCTATTTACTACCCTACTTCCCTAAAATAACCTTTTTAATCTACCTGCATCTTTCTCATAATTCAAAAGGAAGAAACAGATCCTTGGACTTTGGGTGACACTGAAATATTTCACTAGGTTGTGAGTGTGTCTGCGTGGGTGGGCGTGCATTTGAAGACAATACTGGCAGATCTGTGACCGGCATAGCTTAGAGCTGGCATTGAAGGAAGAAGAGGATTTCCATAGGTGGGAAAGGCCTTTGGGAAGGAAAAGTGGAGAAATGTGACAGTGTGTGGAACGAGAGGCCCTGGGGGAATAGAGTCTATGACTACGTAGAATAGTGGTGTGGTCTTGAAAGGTAAGTAGTGGTTCTATTAATACTTCCAATTGTTATTAAATACCTGTCTATGGAATTAGAATTCTATTCTACAGGCAATGAAGAGTTACTGGAGTTTTAGCCAGTAGAATGATGGGGACTTATTTTGGGAAAACAGCCTTCTTAGCAGTATCAAAATGGACTGGGGAAGAGTAGAGCTGCTAAGGGTTTCCATGGCCATGGCCGCCCATTTCAGTTCATCATGTAGCATGGCTGCTTGGGTACCACGCTGTTTCCTGGTTTTTACACATAAATAGCAGAGAAGACTTGTGTCAAGAATTTTCTAAAGTCTCATTTTTTTATGGGTTAATTTTGTCAGTTAAATGCTCTCTGGAATTACAAAGATGCTGAAACACTATGGCTGATACGCAGGTTTTGGTAATGTACTGCAGCTAGAATGAAAAAGTGGAACAATTTCATCTTCATGGTGTGCTTCCTAACCAAGCGTCTCTTACAGCTCTGGAGTGCACATGGTCCTCAGCTCGACTGTCTCACAGCCCTGGCGCAGAGGAAAGATGGCTCCCACATCATCCTAGAGGACATTCCACAGAAATAACCCCAGCTTTCCTGCTGTCATTTCAATATAAACTTACCGGGAATTAATAAATCTCTCCAGAGGTCTACTCTAATGGAATGTTTGGGGGATAAGAATCTTGGGGTGAAGGGTAATTGTGAGCAAGGGCAAAGCAGACCTTGAAGATTCCCTACCGCGTGTGTTATTTCTGTTTAGTTAACTCAAATTCATGTCCATGTTACTACTCTGGGCTTGTTTCTATCTTGGTCCCCTGCTCATTTCTTCAATTTCTCAGAGACTTATTATTAAGTCTTTTATTATTCTAAGCAGTTCTCTCTGAAACTTACCCACCCAGACACCTACCTATGGCCTGTTCCCAGAGCCCTCTGTTGATCTATTCTAGTTCTTTGCTGGGAAACCCTCCAATTATTCCTTATTATACTTGTATGACTCTTGTAATGGTGTTGTTTTGAGTGCTGAGTCTCAAAATTCCCTGGCTTGGCCTTCTTAAGAAAATTTTAAGTCATCAGTCAAGCCACAGTTGTTTAGGACTTTTGAATATAAAACGATGCCAACAGGTACATTATTTTATAGAACTAAGCAAATGAACTTTTTCTAATGTGGGCAAGTATTTAAATTATACATGAATAACATATTAAAGAGTGTTTCACTTTGATTGAGTTTTATATGATAAATACAGGCAATCCCTTTAAGAGACTGTGGGTTTAGATTGCACATTTACACATTTACAGATATTGAAAGATAGATTAGGGAAAAGAAGAAGGAAAATAAAAAACGCATGTAGATAGAAATATAAAATTTTCTGCCTCAAAGAATTCCTTTTCAAGATGCTATTTCACTTTTTACAAAGAAACATCTGAACATTTGGGGAAGAGTTGAAGGGAAAGGGTCATGAGAGATATAGAAAAAATGATCAGTTCTTATCCTACCAATCAGAAATAACCATTGTTAATTACAAGTATGATATAATATAAAGATAGACTTATTAATGTCTTTCACATTGGGATATATAAATCATTCTTTGTTTTTTTTGGTCTTGGGCCAGGCGCTGTGGCTCATACCTGTAATCCTAGCACTCTGGGAGGCCGCGGCGGGAGGATCTTTTGAGCTCAGGAGCCTGAGACCACCCTGAGCAAGAGGAAGACCCTGTCTCTACTAAAAATAGAAAAATTAGTCTCTTATAATATAAAAATTATCCAGGTATCATGGCACACACCTATAGGCCCAACTACTCGGGAGGCTGAGGCAAGAGGATCACTTGAGCCCAGGAGTTTGAGGTACAGTGAACTACAATGATGCTACTGCACTCTAGCCCAGGGTGACTGAGCAAGATTCTGTCTCAAAAAAAAAATTTTTTTTTGTCTTTACCAAGGGTAGGGAGTGGGGTGGACAAACTTTATTCTTCCCCAGAAATTTTAAACTAAAATAGCTCTTAAAATTTGCTTTAATGTTATTGTATAATCATTATTCTACTTCTCTACAGTCTTTACTACATTGGACTATACTGACATGCATTTATGGACACACCAAAATACCATGTGACAATTCTCAAGGCAGTAAAGGATGTCAAGGCAGCAGAGGAGGTCAGAAGTCTTGAGTCATATCCCAAATTAGATGCCAGTAGTGTTTCTAGCAAATGTCACTACACAGCAAGATTTATATAGAAAATAAACAAAGCACGGGAAAGCAGGTAACATTGTGCCCACACCTGGGATGGCCTCCAGCCACCTGGGAGCTGGATCTCAGTGCGGAAGTCCTTAATCAAGGCACCACTACGTTTTTTTTTCCCTCCTGCAAACCCATGGGATACAACCTGTTGGTTCTTGGGATTTGCTGTCTTCATTTCACCAAGGTAAAATAAAGACAGCAAATCCCAAGAGAAAGGAAGGAGCTTGGTTTATTTTCAATTGTGCTGAGAAGTCGCTCATTTTTGCCTTGAGTTTAGATAGCAAAATACTGAGTGATATAGCTGCTGTCTCCAACCTAAATAGAAAAGGGCATGCGGCTACAGTTGAAGACCATGCAAAGCCTTTGACTAATCCACCCGAGGTCTATATTTTATATCACTGCTCAGTCCCAATGTACCGCGACAGCCTGTTTATTCCACGGGAGCATGTGGCCGTGAGTGCACGCGGGCTCTGCCAGTGCCAGCTCTAATTGGTGCCGACGCCAGCTGCCCGGCTCCCGTCACCACCTATCCGAATCGGTTCATCACTGCCACTTCATTCGTCTGACAGCGGCTCCTAGGGAATTTCAAAATGGATTCTGACAACCTTTTTTTTTTAACCTCTAGGCTGTGCCCCAGTTATGTAGGTGAGTTTGACAACTTGATGTTCCTCTTCATAATCAGGGACGGTTCAGGGCATCGGCCCTCTGCGCCCTCGCATGGTGGAGGGAAGTTAGGCCTCCGTGTCTTACCCATTAGCAGGTGGGGAAGTGCCCAGCTGAGCAGAGAAATGGGAAAGCCCGATTTTCTTTATTTAGGTAAAAGCAGAATTGAGTCATTTATTACCAGGGTGAGCTGGGAGGGCACATGGAGAAAGAGCTTTTGCCTCCAGGTTTAAACACATTAAAATAAATCCTCCTATATAAGTGTAAAGGTTCAACATAGAGTTCCTCACCAGAGTTATTTTAGCCTGGTTTTGTTTGAATTGTTTCTGCCACTTGAAAAAAGATTTGTTTTGCTTATTTGCTACTGGCCTTAGCCTGCTTTCTCACCACTTCAGGCTCTACAATGTCCTTGTTTTGGGCATGGTGCATATACTATTTCTTCTTGTTTGTATGTGATTTTTTTTTTTTCTACTTACAACTTTCTGGTCCCTTTATAGTTTTCAGGTTCTCTGACATTTCTGTATTCAGTAGGATACTTTAGACAATAAAACCCAGTAATTTCTGACTCCAACTGGCTAAAACAATGAAGATATGTATGTACTTCGGAAGTGCAGACCCCAGGCCAGTCACTATCTGGGCCACCTGTCATCATGGACCCAAATTTCTTCCTTGCTCTGGCTGTCTCAGACTCAGAATCACGAGAAGGCTTGTTGCCTCGTGGTTGCAGGATGGTCTCAGAATGGCCACAGCTTGTTTCTAGGCTGCACACCCAGAAACAGACTGTCGGGGGTGGGGTGGGGGGAAGAATGAGGAGTAAGGAGGGGACATCGTTCATTCCCAAGTAAGGTATGACATGTCTTCCAGCAGACATCCCTTCATGTTTCCAGGGCCAAATTTAGATCACATGCCCATTCCTTCACCCACGACCAGCTAGGGCACTGGCTGCCTTAGACCAAGGGTTCTCAAAGTGTCATTTTGGCCCGGAAGCATCAGCATTACCTGGGAACTTGCTAGAAATGCAAGTATCTCAGGCCCCGCCCAAAACCTACTGATTCAGAAATTCTGGAGATGGGACCCAGCAATCTATGCTTTAACATGTCTTACACTGATTTTGATTCAAGTTCAAGTTTGATTTCCACTAATCATCTGGGGTTGAATGGATTTAGGAGATTCTATTAGGATGGCCTCTCCAATATCTCCTATAAGAAAGAAATGAGTTGCTGAAGTCATAAAGTAGAGAGGTCTACAAAGAACAGAGCTCTTTCTTTGTTTTTTTGTGAGCCCATACCTTAAAATAAATCTCTTTCTAGACTATGTATATAAAATTAAGGTATTGGCTCATGCAATTATGGAGGCTGAGAAGTCTCACATCTGCCATCTGCAAGTTGGAGACCCAGGATGTATATGCCTGGGACCAGAAGTGTTTTGAATTTTGAATGTTTTTTGATTGTGGAATATTTGCATATATATAATAAAATACCTTGGTGATGGGACCCAAGTCTAAACACGAAATTCATTTACATTTCATATACACCTTATACACATACCTTGAAGGTAATTTTATACAATATTTTAAATAATGTACACAAAACAAAGATTGTGCTAAGTACTTATGTTAAGTATTCATAACCAATTTAACATACTTAAATTCAAATTTTGTTTAGGAAGTGGCCATTAGCTATACTAAGTGGTGAATTTATAAAGAATTTAGCATCTTGCAAATAGAAAAACAAGTCTTAATTAGATCATACAACAGATCTGCATGAGAATTTAAATGTTGGGAGTGAACATAATACAGACATTTACTTGTCTACACCATATTGGTTAATGCTGTTAATCTAAGCAGTACTGCCCTCTGACCTAAACAATGCTATGTATTTAATACAGCAGAGCTTATATAAAGAGAAAAACCAGCATCATGCAAATTCACTTCATGAACTGAAGTTTGAAAATGAGTAAAATTCTTTGTTATAATATCATATGTTATGCATTAGGTGATCTTTTGCGTTTGAGGATTATTACCCAATTATCATGATGGAATCCTATATGTAAAAAAGACTTTGAGTAACATCTAAGTATAGCCTTCTATCCCGAAACAGAATTATATTCTATCCAGAAGAGATGGTTGTCTCTCCTATTTTTAAGTTTATCTGAGGATTCCACAACCTTCCTCAATACATTTCAATATTTCAGTGTTTAATTACATCCAGTTAAGATGCTTTTCCTTATGTTTAATCAAGTTCTTTCAGACTCTATTTTTTAAAAATAACATCTATATTGAGATATAATTCACATTCCATATAATTCAATATAAACTATACAGTTCAGTGGTTTTTGGAATTATACACAGAGTTGTAAAATCACCACTATTTAATTCCAGAACATTTTTCAATCACCCCCAAAAGGAACTCCATAGATATTAGCAGTCAACCCTCCACCCCTGGCAACTACTAATCCGCTTTCTGTCTGTATAGATTTGTCTATTCTGGGCATTCATATAAACAAAATTATCCAATATATGGCATTTTGTACCTGGCTTCTTTCACTTAGCATAATGTTTTTAAGGCTCACCCATGTCGTAGCATATATCAGTACTTCATTTTGTTTTATGGCTGAATATCATTCCATTGTAGAGAAAGCCACATTCTACATTTTATATGGAATACCACCTTTTATTTATCCATTTATCAATTGAGAACACTTGGATTGTTCAACTTTATGGCTATTATAAATAATATGATGTTCTATGAACATTCATATACAAGTTTTTGTGTGGACATATACTTTCCACTCTCTTGGATATATACCTAGGAATGGAATAGCTGGGTCACTTGATAACTCTATGTTTAACCTTGTGAAGAACCATCAGTTTTTCCAAAGTAATGAAACCATTTTACAACTTCACTAGTAATGTATGAGGATTTCAATTTCTCCACATTTTTGCTAATACTTGTCTGCCTTTTTTACTTTAATCATCCCTAGGAATGTGAAATGATATTTCATTGTGGTTTTGATTTGCATTTCCATGATGACTAATAATGTTGAGCATCTTTTCATGTGCTTAGTGGTCATTTGTATTTCTTCCTTGGAGAAATGTCTTATCAGTTCCTTTGCCCATTTTAAATTTGGGTTGTTTTTCATTATTAAGTTATAAGTGCTCTTTATATATTCTAGTTTCAAATCTCTTATGAAGTATATCATTTGCAAATATTTTCTCCCATCTTTTGGGTTGTTTTTTCACTTTCTTTATAATGTCCTTTGAAATACAAATGATTTTAATGTTGATGAAGTCTAATTTACCTAATTTGCTTTTGTTGCTTGTACTTTTGATGTCAGAATTAAGAAACCATTATCTGACTCAAGGTCATGAAGATTTATACCTATGTTTTCTCCTATGAGTTTTATAGTTTTAGCTTTTACATTTAGGTCTTTGATCCATTTTGAGGTTTTTACCTATGCTGTAAGGCAAGGGTCCAAATTCATTCATTTGTTGAATGAATGGGTCAAAGCATCATTTGTTGAAAAAACAATTCTTTCCTCATTGAATTGTCTTGGATACCTTGTTAAAAATCAATTGACCATAAATGTGAGGGTTTATTTCCAGGCTCTCAATTTCAATCCATTGACCTGTTTACACACACACATACATCTTATGCCAATACCACATTGACTTGATTACTGTACTTTCATAGTAAGCTTTGAAATTGAAAAGTATGATTCTTCCAACTTTGTTTATCTTTTTCAAAATTGTTTTAGCTATTTTGCATTAATCCTTCTAATCCTTGATTGTTGGATATTTTTCCATTTATTTAGGTCTTCTTTAATTTCTTTGAACAATGTTTTATAGTTTTAGAGTATAAGTTTTGCACTTCTTTTGTTAAATATATCTCTAATTATGTATTTTATCCCTTTAATGCTACTGGAAATGGGATTATTTTCTTAATTACATTTCATATTCATTGTTAGCATACAGAAATACAAATGATTTTTGTAATTGACTATGTCCTGACACTTTGCTGAAGCCACTTATTAATTCTAATAGTTTTTTTAATAGATTCCTTAAGATTTTCTATGTACAAGATTATGTCATTTGCAAATATAGTTTTTCCCTTTGCAATCTGGATACCAGACTTTACTCTTTACCATAGGTTTCACATCCAATTTCAAAGACTCTTCTTTAAAATAACTAAATAATGGATATAATGCTGAAATAATATACAAAAATGAATGCTATATTAAAATTACTTGGATATTTAGGATAAGAAAAATTATATCTACCTTCTGTCAGCCTTGCACTAAGTGGTTCTTACATTTCTTTTTAAATTAATAAATTTAGGTTCACAGTAAAATTGAGCAGAAAGTACAGAGAAATCCTATACACCTGTTCACACACACATGAAACTTCTCCCATTTTCCACATCCCATACCACAGTGGAACATCTGTTGTACATGATGAACCTACATGGACGCATCATCACCCAAAGTGGACTCACAGTTTACATAGGGGTTCATTCACTGTCGCTGTTGTACATTCTATGGGTTTGACAAATGTATAATGACATGTACCCACCATTATAATATCATACAGAGTAGTTTCACTGCCCTAAAAATGCTCTGTGTTCTGCCTATTCATCCCTCCCTCTCCTGTAACCAATGCCAACCACTGTTCTTTTTACTGTCTTCATGTTTTATCTTTTCCAGAATGTCACATAGTGAAACCACACAGTATGCAGCCTTTTCAGATTGCCTTCTTTCATTTAGTAGTATTTATTTAAGTTTCCTCTGTGTCTTTTTACCACTTGATACATCATTTGTTTCTAGTGATAAATAATATTCCATTGTCTGGATATAACACAGTTTACCCATTCACCCATTGAAAGACACCTTGGCTTCTTGTATTTGGCAATCATGAATAAAGCTGCTGTAACCATCCATGTTCATGTTTTTGCATAGACGTAAGTTTGTAACCATTTGGATAAATACCAAGAAGCACGATTGCTGGATCACATGGTAAGAGTAAGTTTGGTTTTGTAAGAAACTGCCAAACTGCCTTCCTAAGTGGTTGTACCATTTTTCATTCCCACCAGCAATGAATGAGCATTCCTGTTGTACCACATCCTTATCACCATTTGGTGTTGTCAGTGTTTTGAATTTTGGCCATTCTAATGGGTATGTAATAGTATCTTGTTTTAATTTGCAATTCCCTAATGATGCATGATGTTAAACATCTTTTCATATGCTTGCTTGCCATCTGTATATCTTCTTTGGTGAGCTGTCTGTTCAGGTCTTTTGCCCATTTATTTAATGGGGTTGTTCATTTTCTTATTGTTGAGTTTTAGGAGTTCTTTGTATATTCTGGATAACAGTCTTATATCATATGTGTCTTTTTTAAATAAATATTTTTTTTCCAATCTGTGGCTTGTCTTCTCATTCTCTTGATACTGTCTTTTGAAGAGCAGTTTTTAATTTGAATAAAGTCAGCTTATCAATTATCTCTTCTTTCTAAATTATTTAGTAAGTTTACAACAGCCTTGGAAATGAGTAGTAATAATCCATTTTATAGATAAGAAAACAGAGGCTCAGAGAGCTCAACATGAGGTAGTTAGAGATCCACAGACTGAGGAGGGATCTGAAACCAGGCTGTTTAAAAAGCCAGATTTAAGGGACTCAACAAAATAGTTTAGCAAGAGCTTTTAATAAATGGAAAACAGATTTTAATAAATAGAAAACCAACAGCTCTTTGGTTCGCAGCTGGCTCTAGAGAGTGCACCCCACAACGCCCCCTGGGGCCTCATAGCCCATTCTCACCTGTGCTGCCCTGAAACATCATCATCGCCAATGCATTGCCCAAATGGCTTCCTCCACTTAGCCACTCTACCCACTGCCAAGGCCAGTTCTTCTCAGGTGCCCCCTCAGTCTATCAGAATAGCCACTACTCCTCTGGACCTTTCCTTTCCCCACCACCCACCCTACCCAAATCCTGGCTAGACAGTTATACAGTTTTCAAAATTAATTAAAAAATGCACTAATTTTGATTTAGTGGTTGTTTCCTTTTTTTTGAACCAAAAACTATGTCTTTCAGCACCCAAACCTTTTCACGAGTCCTTGAAAAGATTCAGACTCTGGGCACAGAGCTGATCAGAGTTGCCTCTGGAAAAAATTGCCCAATCCTGTTTCAGCTCCCCTTTGACCTGTTATTTTTAAATGATTGACCCCCTAAATCAAGAACATTGACCCACTCACTTTAATTAAATAATATGCACCTACAGCCCCACAGAACTGAAGCAAATGCATTTGTTTTCAGTTAAGTCATTTATCCACACTGTAGGGAAAGGTTTAACATTCATTGGACTTTCAGGAGTTCTGAACACAGCTTAAGAGCTCCCAGGTTTGAGCATCTGGGACATGGGGACCTCAGTTTAGGGACTACTGGATAGGCGATATTAAAAGTCTTTTTCAGTTGTAACATTTTGTGAGAAAGAAACAATGAAATACTCCCAAGAACATTATCTCTGTTTCACTGTAATTAGTTCTTGTTTCTCTAGCTAATGGCCTAATTACTTGCCCCTTTCCAGTGGGTCCTGAGCTATTTTCACAGCTTAAGGCTCTGTTTGTTTATGTCTATACTTAGATTACAGGTGATAATTGCCTCCTTATCAGTATTTTTTGCTACTTGCTCTCTAAGCCTTTCTTAAATTTCTCCTAAACTTTCTTCAGCTCCTTTTTCATTTGAATGGTTCAAATTCCATTTAGGGGAATATTTCCTTAAGCACTTATGCTTGGTATCCATGTTCTCTTAAAGGTGTCTTCTCATTCATTCAACAGAAAATGATCAAAAATTTAGTATGTGTCAGACACAGTACAGCATGCCGAGCATATAGAAGTAAAAAATAAAATATGGTCACAAATTCACAGTTTAGTGTGGTAGATCAATACTAGACTATCAGTCACACAAGTACATTAATAATTGCAAATTATCATAACTTCTGCAATGGAAAGGGACAAGGTGCTATGAGAGCGTATATCCAGAGAACCTAATGGGGATGAGTAGATCAGGGAAGGTGTCCTAAAGGAACCTGAGAACTGAAGTGTAGGTAGGAGAGTCAGGGGAGGAGAAGGGAAAGACTATTCCAAGCAGAAGAAATATTAATAGCATGCAAAATAACCCTGAGCTTTTACTTTAAGTTGCACATTTCACACTAGTGGAAATATTTGTTAACCAATGATAAAACACGTTTTTTTCCCACTATTGCTAAGTAAAGAAACAATTGGATATCTTTCATTTGCCTATATTAAGAGTCAATTTTTGATACAGGTAAAGAACACAGTGAGTGAAGGAAAGATCGGAGTATGTTGCCACTTCGCCTCTTCCCAGAATACTCCTTTCCTGATGAAACAGCACCACAGGTTCCTGACCAGGTTACAACAATGATGTCATATAAATTATTTTTTTTCTTGCCTTTATTATTGATCATCCAATAACTAAACCTCTCGGGCCTTCTGCCATTCCGCTTCCCTCTTGTTCTTGAGGTGAGTGGCTCTTGAGCCTTTCTACTCATCAGAATAACTTTGGTTTATCTTAGAATTTGTAGGATTCCCCAATGAATTCCAGAACTTCACTGGAATGTCCCAGAGTGAGACCCAAGAGTAATACCCAAGTAATCCACATTAAAAAAAAAATAAGCTTCTTGGGTGATTATGATCTGAAGAAGGACTAGGAAACTCTATTCCATCACTAGCTGTGTGCCCTTGGGCAAGTTGCTTACCCTCTCTGTGACTCAGTTTTCTCAACTCTAAAATGGGGATCATAATGTACCTATCTTATGGGGTCATTGTCAGTATGAAAAGAAGTAGACAATTTGACTTCATGTAATATATTTGGATCAAAAGCACAATGACCAAAAGTAATGCCAGTTCCAGGGACTTTAGAAACTCAAGGCTGTCCCTGAGATAGGAGGGTTCCCATTGAGTCATCTCTGGTTCTGATTTCTGAGGTCAGTTTGTGAGCTCCTTTAAGAGATGGGCAACTCCACCATTGCAGAGTTGAATGTGTTATCCTGGATGTCAGCTACAGTCTTAAAACCTGTCTTCATGCCTTCTTTTGGAGCACTGTCTTCCCCTTGCTTGGCAAGAGGCTGCAAATTCTCAGACCATACTTTACCTGCCACAGGGGATGGTCTGTAACTCAGGTTCACCAATAAATACTTCCATGGGTACAGCAATGGTAGATAGGCTAGCAGAAAACCCCAGCAGGAGGAATCAGAGTTCATCTTTAGTAACTGATATGGGCACCAGGGGAGAGAGATCTCCTCTTTGCAACTGCTGTCAAGAAAGGTGATAAAGCCTGGAATTTCCAACAGGTATCTGCACTGTCAAATGCGAAGCCTGCCAAGGATGATGCTGTATAGAGGAAAGCATAACCAAAAGAAGCTAGAAATGGAGAGAGTTCTGATGACAACATTGTTGGAGCTCTGGATCTAGCTATTTCTGAAACTGCTGTGACTATCCAGGGGATATACTGAGACAGTATCTTACCAGAAGAGTGTATCTATGTTTCTGTGTATCTATTTATTTATCTATAGGTTTAACCTACTTGTAGGTGCATTTCCATTACTGTAACCCAGAATTCTGTACAGCATATGTGTGTTCAATATGGCTTATTCCGCAGTGCTGTGCAGCTGTGTTTGAAGCTCAAGGAGAGAGGCTGAGACTGTCACTCTCTGACACCCCAGAGGATTCACAGCAGAAGCCTAGATGAGAGATGGAGACAGGATCCTCACTGCTTTAGCTCTCTTTTGATTATAATCATGAAAGAACAAATGCATCAGCATATTTAAAATGAATGAATTAGAGAAATATATCATAAAAAATTTAAAAATCGATTTATCATCTAAACTGCTCATAAATGTTGCCACTGCCCGGATTCAATCCTAGATTTCTGTGAGCCTATTTCTTGTATTAAATGAAAAAACTTTAATAAAAATGCTGTTCCCACAACTTCAATATGAGTTTTTGTCTTATAATAAAGCTTTACAATATTGTGTTCTATTGTAAGTAGAAGTCTATTCAAAGTTAGACTGAATACAAGCTGGAATAGCGTTACAAACAGCATTAAAAGTTAATGAAAAGACTAGCCTTGTACATGAGGAACAATAACAACAAAAAAGTTGAAGAAAAAAAGTATGCAATTATGTTCTGCTAGTTTCAGTTAAGACCTAGGTAATTGTGCTAAATTGTATTTGAAATTTAAATCATCCCCCCAATGTAATTATCCATTAGACTTACTAATGAACATTTTTCATGTCAAAGTAGCAAGAACTCCAAAATGAAGAGGTGGAGCTGAAAGAGAGTGAAGGAGGAAAAGGCAAATTTAATGCACATAGAAGAAAAATAGTGGAGGGAAACATCAGCTTTTATTGTATAATCAATCACTAAAAATGTGCAAGAGTGCCAAGGCTATCTTTACACAGTTATAATACAAAGAAATAGATATGAACTCAATACATCTCCAGTTTGACTACTCAAAGAAAAAAAATGCTGAAAGAAGAGTTGTAAGTGAGCAAAAAGACCAGCATTTTAGAGCTGGAAGGAGAGCATAACTCCCTTCCTTCCATTTAGGTGGGCTGGGATCTTGGCTGAGGCTATGCATAATACCTACACAGTGGGAGTTCCCAGGGTGCTAATCAGTGATTGAATTCCCTCTCTAAAATATACATTAGGAAATAACATACAGATTAGGCAAAGTTCTTCTTCTTTTTCATTTCAGCATATTACAGGGATACAAAGTTCTTACATTAGACATACTTCTCAGAATTCCCAATGTGGGGATTGTCTACTATGTCTACTCCAATTGTACATTCTGGAACTGGGGAAATAACCACAGGATGAGTGCAGGAACCCAGTGAGTGGATCCACTGTGAGATGAAACTGAGCTAAAACTCCATTGATCACCAGCCTCTGTAAGCCCCTACTTTGACAGTGATATTTGGGTCTCCTAAAGTTGGTCTTAATTCAGAGCCAGTGCCCAGGAATCCTCCAAACTCTGATCCGGTTCCCTTTCCCCAGTGCACTGTCGCCCTGGTAAAAGGCCATGGCATTCAGTAATACCCTAGTGAGTCTTCAGGAATTATGTAGGCTTTTTTTTTTTAAATAAAAATTTGCATTTGTAGAAAAAAATAGTTTATAATACCATAAAAATAGACTATCATGCTATGGGTTTAGTTAAATTCTGCAGGAGCAGAACAAAAAGAGGGGAGAAGTCTGGGGAGGGCTAATAGGCAATGGGGAGAAATGTCAGAAACAAGAGAAGATTTACTCATTTCCTCAGGACACCTTATTAGTTCTCAAAATTGCTGGTGAGCAGCTTGCTCCAAAGCAGGCATAAATATTGTGGCAATAGGAGAGACCATTTTTATGCACTGACATCAAGAATGTGGTCTGCTAGGATCTAAGGAGACAGCCTGAGTCTGGCAACAGGACTCCTCTTTGCAAACCAACACCACCACAGAAAACCTGGGCTCTGCGCATTGCAGATGGGTCCAGGCAGATGAAATACTACTACCTTGTCACATTTTCAGCAACCCCCTCGCTCAGGAATTCTTTCTCATCTCTGCAGTGCTTGGCCGTCAATGACTCTCATGAATATTTGGAGAATACAAATGAAGATAGACACACGCCCTTATGAAGTTATGTGAGCCTTACAAAGGAGCTGACAGAAAGGAAAGGCAACACAATCCTTTGAAGCTAATATAATGATTCACGTAGTAGTGCTACTCGCGGTACACACACAAAAATGTAACCACCCAAAGGGTCCCCAAAGTCAAAACTGAATAAATGAATACTTAAGAATTCCAGATGCTAAAAATACACCTGAGATCTCATTTTCTTCTTAATCAGAAATTGCTTCGGGGAAGAAGGCTCTTTGCCTTCCGGAATCCAACATCAGCCAAGTTAACTTGGCATCTTGGCAGAAATCAAGGATAATCTGACTCTTGCCAATTGTAAACAGACAGCATAAAATTTAAATTTAAGAGATACAGAGGCGAAAAGCTACCTACCTGTTGCTGTGAATTAAAAGAGACTACACTACATAAAATTTCAATGGGCAGTGCCACAGTAAAATTGGAATTTGCTCCCAGCTTTTCAAATGCATACCTACCCTTACAAGCTCAATCTAGTTGATGCAAAACATTTCTGGAAAATGAGAAATAGAATTAAAACCCATTACATTTTCTCATTACCACAAGTTTTCCATTTAAGTACATCACTATTTTCTCATCAATTCCGGATTGCTCATAACCCTTCACTCTTCTTCCAACACCATAGCATCCTGCTTTTTTGGATATGGGATTTCAGGTTGCAGTTACATCTTTTCCCTTAACTTTACATTATCGGACATACCTTTGATCCAAAGCAAACAGGGAGTCTCTACCTAATTTTCTGCCAGTGATTCAGTGAATGGACTTCTGATTTCTGTTGATTATTGAATTGCTTCTGGGATGGATCTAAAATGCAGGCACTGACCCTTTATGTCAATCATAAAATTCTGAGTCCAAAATTCGGAGGCAATTTCATTGTTTACAGTGTATTTCTGGCAGCTTGATAATAAGCAGCCTGATCGCTTTATGGATTTGTCTCTCTCTTGAGCAAACTTAAAAGAAAGCTTAGTAAAACCTACATTGGTTTATTGAGTGTATGAAAACTGGCTGCTACCCTTGTGTTCTCCTGTTACTACATATTCTTGGGCTTTATATACCTGAACAGAGTTTTTAAATTGAGGATTGTTCTCTGTGCTACAAAATATGTCTTCCTTAGCTGATTATTAGGCAAAGGGTCATGTAGAAACCAATGAGAACATGTTATGATGAAACCATGCCTGTTGTTAAGTATATTTCATATTACTGGAAATGTAAAGTTGTGTGAGCCTAATTTATATGAACTAATGTTTCACAATAAATTGGTTATAAAAGTAATTTGAAAGTTGTTCATAAGACCATGAAATATGTAAGTATTTAGGTCTATTGTTTTTCATTTTCAAACAAGTATTAATGGTGACTTTTCCCATATGGTACCTCATAAGAATTCTGGAATTCTACATTTATCATTGTGATGTTTGTATTAAGATTATGTTTAGGCATTTTCTGTAAGTGTTGGACTCAGGGCACAGCCACAACATATAGTTGGGCACTTTCCTTCTGTATTGCTTTCTCTCTGAATAAATCTGAACCATTTTTGATGTCAATTTCTGGCCTTCTTAATTTTTTGAAAAACTAATGAGAAAAATTCTCCCTCCATCAAGATTCTTTACTAACTATGTAGCCCGCAGTCACCCACATGACAGTTAAATGTCATTTGCAAAAAGAAGAGAATGGTATGGATAGAGGATTATTTTGTTCTTTCTCTGAGATGGGTCCAAATAAATAAGGAGCTTCCTGGAAGACAGTGGTCAATGTCAGATGGTAACTCTGGCCCACATTCTTCTTTGCTGGCTGTTTAAAATCACAAATACTTTAGACAACAATTTTGCACTGTGAGTCACATACATGGGCCACCCAAGTGAATTTAAATGATCTGGAAAACAAAGACATTTTGGAAGGGTAACATTGAGAAAATAACAGAAATGAGGGGTCTGAGTAACAGAATGGAAGCTTAATAACTAACCTATAAAGTAAATTTTTTTGATTACAGAAAGAAACAGAAAATTATATTACACGAAAATTTAGCTACATTATCACTAAAATACTGCAAGATAAAGAAGTTTTGCAAAAGTATGCCACCCTGATAGAGTATAATCATGCACTCTTCTCTCCATGAAATCAGATGGTGGATTCTCATAATGCTCTGATACAAACATTATTTGCACGGTTATGGAAGTTGGAAGGCTGATACATGTGCCCCTAACTAAGATAGAAGACACACACCTGTATTTTTTTCCCAAGATTTCTAACTTGATATTTTCAAATTGAATTAACAAACTCCTACCTATCATGGCCAATGAAAGCACATGCTAGGCACAAGAGATGCAATGGTGAAATGTAACCCTGGTGTCACCATCAAAGATATCATGGTCTAGTGAGTTCAGGGTGGTGAGCATGATATGAAAAAAACACTCTAAATCTACTGTCATGATTGCTTCAATAGGAAAGTGCAGGGAGCACACAGAGAGGCGACTTAAACATCCGAGAAACAAGACACGTTCGAGAGGCACCAGAAGGGTTTTAGGGTTGAGAGATCTGAACAAGATGTAGTACAGCTGGAGGCTTAGTGAGCAACATGGCCAGAAAGGAGCCTGAAGAGTTAGGTAGAGCCCATATCACGAAGGGCCTTGACACCCAAAGTGTGAAGTTTAGGTGTGTCCTGAGAGCCACTTAGGGGCCATGAAGAGCTCTCATGCAGGAGGATGATGAGTCTTCCATGGTCAACAGCTTATCCGGGCTCAGTGAGGACAATGGGACGGAGCAGGGAAAGCTCATTGGGGAAGAGGCTGCTTTAGAGGCTGTTGCAGCAATCTCAGAAATAGATCATTGTAACACGACGGAGGTGGTAGTTAGGAGATGGAGAGGCATGGACACATTTGAGAGTGGCTATGAAGACTCGTCTGGGTGATATTTAGTTAGGGGCAGAGGAGAAGGAAAAGGAAAATGGAGGCACCACAAATGGCAACAAAGTTTTTAGGTGAGACAATTGCATCAACAGCGAAATGGGGTATTCTGGGGGAAGAACAAACTTTGGTGAAAAATGATGAGTTTAGCTTGGTACTTGCTGAGTTGAACGGGTCTCTGGGCATTCAAGCACAGATGCCCAGGCAGCAGGTGGAGCCATGGAGACTTGCAAGGGATTGGGTTTTCTGTGGATGGGATCACACAGGAAACCCAAGTAAAGTGAGATAAAAAGAGGGCTGAGAGTAGAACTCTGGGAACATCAACATTTAAGGGATGAGAAAAGGAAAGGAAGTAGTCTGAAGGGAAACTGAGAATGCAACCAGAGAGCAATAAGAAAACTGGAAGAGTCTGTCTTCATGGATGTCAAGGGAAGTATCTAACAGTGAGATAGGGTCTGGGAAAGCCTCACTGGATACAAAAGAGAGGAGGTTGTTGGGGGAGCAGGTGCAGCTGCTGACGTGCAGACTGCACCTAAGTAAGGGGAAAGGGAGAGTCATGAACGGGAGATGGTGATGACAAAATTATTTTAAGAAGTTAAAGAGGAGGGGAGGAGCAGATTGGGGCAACAGGGAAAATGTGATTGACAGAACTGGATATTTGAGTATTGCTTTATTTTTAGATAAGAGAGACTAAACCATGTATCTGAATATAGATACCAGGAAGCAGTAGAGAAAGAGAAGAAGAACAGGAGAAAAGAATAAATAGAGGATGGGAAGATCACTGAGAAAGAAGAAGCCCTTGGAAGCAAGATGTGAGTAGAAGAATGAGGAGGGCACGAGGAGGAGGACGAAGTAGCTGAGAGAAGAGTAAGGGTTGGGGTTAGGAGCAGATAGGTCTGTATCTTGGTAGCAGGAAGCTCTGAGAGTTTTCTTTGAGGCTAGCCATCTCTTTTCTGTGAAGCAGGAGAGGCAATCTGCAGAGAGACATGGGGAGGAGATGAGCTTGGAGTGCCAAGGAGAAAGTAACATATCAGAAATTGCCTCTCTGGAAAACAGGAGAGAAAAAGCTCAATAGGGAACATAGCATTGCCTGGCAACGTTAAGGACCCATCAGTTTACCCTGGTACCAACCCGCCTTGTGTTTTCTATCACAGTCTGCAGTCACCAGATATAAAAACAGTCTAACTGATCTCAGGAGATGATACCCTGAAATATTTTATCTTACGAAACTGTTTATAAGGCTTCTTCATGACCTGAGCAAAACATCCCCACAAGCATATTCCAAATTCCATAAGTGACCCCAGGAAGAGTAAATTTTTTTCCTTAATGCCCCAAACCTAGGAAAGTGGGGTAGACTGGCCAGTGTATATAACTATTTAACTATTGGAAAGATATTGCTCGATGAATATGATAATGATTAATTAAAGGCTTTCTGTGTTATACATTAATTCTTATGTGACTGTTTAGTTCAATTAGTGACCCAAAAGTTATTTAATGCTTGGGAACAGGCAAAATAAAATATCCGAGCTGCAAAGCTTACAAACAGACCTAGAAGGTAGTGTGTCCTGGATAAACTGTTGGCTGCTCTCTTTCTGGAATCTCCATATCTGTCCACTAAACTCTTTTTTGGGGTCTCCTATGTCCTGGGTGCTGTGGTCCCTGGCTCTCAGGGGGCTGTCAGTAGGGGAGTAGTCGGGCAGAAAGCAGAGGTTTAGAACCCAGGCTGATAAGAGATGTAGCTAAAAGGTTGAGAAATAGTAGAGAGGAGATAAGTGATTAATTCTGTCTGTTGGATTAGCACAAAAAAATGTACTTTCAACCACATAGATAAAACACAATAAAATTTTTAGTATTCTGTGACTAGGGAAAAATAACAGACAGAACACTTCATGAAAACCAAGGTTCTTCTCTTATTTAAAAATGATTCGTGTTTCCTTTTCAAGTTACATTCTTTAATCTGTGATTAATTAGATATCGTTCAACTTCCCACCAAACGTCTTAATTGCCTGGTTTATTCTTGAAAGGTACATTTGAAAAGAAAGCCACAGAGTGAGTTGTTCCCAAACACATTGTTTCTGTACTATTGAACTTGCTTTTCAACAGTACAGAACAAAGAGCCTGTGGCTCTTACAACAGTAAGTTCTTCTCTGGGCAGATTTTCAGCTGCAGAACAGAAACCATATTCTTGTTCCCGGTGATGCATCTTGTTGCTAGACTTCTTAACCAGGTTTGTGAAGAGCTATGTTCAAGCTACTTTGGGAAATGAACCAATAATTCCAAAGTTTCTTGAGCCCTCTTAGATCTCAAGAGGGAAGAGGGGAAGGGAAGTGAGGAGGAAGGGAAGGAAAGAGTATTGTGTGGAAAAATACTTATCAGGAATCCTGTTTTAGTGCCAGTTTTGTTACCTACTGGCTATGCAGTTAAGGCTTTCAGTTGCTTCTCTGTAAAAGGAAGAGGCTGGGACTTGATGATGCTTTGACATTTGAAAAAGTTTATTTTTATTAGGAAAATTAGATAGTTTAGACTAGGTGGTATTATAGACTGCATCAGTACTCACTAACAGGACTTAACTTGGCTACTGCCATGAATTATTTAGTGAGTGAGACCTTTAAACTCATACTCAAAGTTCATGCTAATGACCTAGTAATTATTTTAATAGATTTTCAATGAACTGTTAACTACTCCGTTGGCATACCAATAAAGTAAGAAAACTGTGAGAGTAGATTCTGTGCCTTATATTTATATATTTTGGCTATAATTCTGAATGAAAATCAGTGCACCCAAACAAATATTTCTCTGTGTGTTTTACTGGAATTATCATTGAACATTTTTAGTGTTTTAAGAAGCCCAAATTTGGATTCATCTGAGAAGAGGAAAAGACATAATATGGAATCATAGAATTTTGAAGCTGATAAAATTTTAGGGAATATGCAATTCAGCCTCTTATAGAAACTTTAAAATGTCAACAAAGAGATTATGTAATGATATTCTTAGCAGAATTATGTGTTATAGTAAAAAATTAGAAACAATTGAATGTGCATCAATCCAAGAATAGACATAAAAATTGCAGTATATCCACTTAATGAAATATTATCTAGTAGTTAAGTGAATGAATAAAGATACATATTTCAATTCAATATAAATAAACCCCAAAACTTACTGTTGCATGAAAAAGGTACAAAAGTTCAGTATATATAGACACCTTTTATATAAGGCTATAAATACGAGAAAGGAATATATGCATGTGTTAAAAATTATAAAGACATACAGGAATGTGGTCATAAACATGAAGTTTAGAATGGTGGTTACTCAGGAAGGCAAGAAAGAAGGTATGGAAATAGGTGGAGAAAAGAAACCAGAATCTGGAGACATTAATCAATATGTTCAAAGACACAAAATGAGTTCAAAGTTAGTAGCTAGAGCTCAGGACATCCCACTACAAAATACTATGTCCCAAATGGACAGCTTCTGAGACTTTTTTATTTGTTAATTGCTCCTTTAGACACGAAATGATAGCCATATGAAATTTAACATTATAAGAGATCTTAACAAGGTCATCTTGTATAATTCCTCATTCAAGTTTTGGATATTCCTTGTAAGTCTGCCTTTGCTTAAAAAACAAAATACTGTAGAGCAAAAGGAAAAATAAACCTCTTCAGGTAACACAGTTCTGACCTCAAGAAAGACACTTCAGGATACCCCTGGAAAAAGTCCCCACCCTATCCCAAACCATGCACTTTAATTTCTGAAAATCTGAGTTAAACTCTAGCCTCACTTGTCTTCCTTAACTTCATTGAGCTTAGGATTCACTCATCCAGCAAAGATTTACTGAGCATCTACTATGTGCCAGGCACTGTGCTAGGTGCTAGGGTGTAGTAGTGAACAAGGCAGCACCTTGTGGTCTGTGGTGTAAAATGAATTAAAAACAGTGAAAAAAGATTGGTCTATGTCATCTACCACTTTACCCTCTACTAAGTGATGAATAGGGCAAATGGGGTCCAACAAGGCCCCTCTAAAATTCAATAACCCTTCTCTAAGAAAGATGGCTAGGAGAAGAAAGAGAATAGGAAGAAAATTAAAATAAGAAAGAACAGGGACAGTATTGGATCCTAGAAGAAGTTGATGCAGGGACCCCAGCATTTGCTGGGGCTCCCTCTATAACTTCCCTCCCCTCTTCCTGTCTGCTTTTCTTCTCTCTCTCTCTCTCTCTCTCTATTGTCTTCAGCCGCTCTGGTTCACAGGGCAGAAAACAGCCATGCAAGCTTCTGAGCTTTGTATCACACAGTCCAGGCATTCAGGCTTGTATTCCAGGTCTCAAGAGCCAAAATCTCAAGAAAGGGAGTCATTGGTCAAGCTTGGGTCAGCCTCCCATTCCCTGGACGATGAATTCACTGTGACATGGCATGTGGTATACTATGAATGATGGGTTTAGCATTGGCCAGGCACCTGCCAATGGACCAAATTAAGGGTTGCACCGTAATATAGTAGTTCCTGGCATAACCTTATAGACACTGTGGGAGAGGAGTAGACTGCAAAAGAAATGAGGGCATAGGGCCCTGAAGAAGGGCAAGTGCTGGGCTAAAGCAAGTTGCATCATTGTTTACATGTGCTCAAAACATTGACAGAACAAATGGATTCAATGTGTTACTAGGTTTTAAAAATCTATGTTGATGGGATGGATCAACTCTTGTTACAAAGCTTGACTGCTGAACCATATTCAATTTCATAAGACTTTAAGCAACCTGACACCCATCACTCCTTCATGTCTTGGGTATGGGGCAAAAGCACACAAGAATACAAGACTCGGAAAGCTGGGGTACATTGTCAAGACAGGTTCCTAGGGAAAATTGAGTTACAGGTGGCTGGGTGCGTAAGAATAAACACTGAATTTGGGGGTGCTGGTGGTATGCCACAAAGTAAGAACCGAAATCTGCACCTAGAAGTGGGGGCAGCTGCAGGTACACTTGTGACCAACATACAAGTTCCCTGCCCACAGGAAGCTTAATTTTACTGCGAGAGGGAGACTGTATGTAAGTAAACAAAAATAATTATTACAGATTGAGATCAGTTACATGAACTAAGTTTTAAGAAACAATAAAACAGGTGCAGTGGGAGAAGACATCAGGGGATATCTACTTTATATAAGATGTTCGGGGAAGGTGACATTGAAGCTGTACCCTGAAGGATTAGAAAAAGCCAGCAATGGAAAAAAAACAAGGAAACGGCTCCAGTGAGAGGGAACAGCTAACACAAAGGCCCTGGCACAGGAACCACCAAGTAAAAGAATGAGGAGGTGTGGCGCTGTCCAGAAGTGTGCAGAGGGAGTGTGTATTCATTTCATTAAAAAAACAATGTTAGCCATGCTCATCGAAATCAGAGAAAGTAATTCAAATGAGTGACTTTCTAAAGAAAAGCAATTTTATTTCCCTGAGTATATGATTGATGTTAGGTACAAAGTCCTTCCATGTTAAAATTGGCTTTGTCCTAGTTCAGGTATACAAAGATACCCTGAAAGAAAATATAATTTTAATATAGCAACATCACGATCAGGATGAACAGCCTGATTTTTGGAGGAAAAGAAAACACTGTCTCATCAGAGAGGCTATGGAGAAAAGAATTATATCCATCCGGTCTAGAAACAAAACTTTATATGCCAAAAATATGCTTCAGTGTAGAGAGAGAAAGCATACTGAGTTTGACAAAAAGGAAGACGAAGTCTCCTTAGAAACACGAGAAGCACTGAGGCTTCTTTGCTTGTAAGGGCCAGAAAAGACTGCCTGACTAAAAGCAATAAGGTGGTTTTACTTCGCATGAAAACGGAAACTTGTAGCTATTACTTTTCATTTTCACATAAAAATGGGGGGTGGGTTAAAATACAACCAGGCTGTCAAAAAAAAAAAAAAAAGAAAGAAAAGAAAACAATTACAAACTGCCATCTGTTTTGGCCACCTTGCCATTGATAGTAGCATGTAGGATTTGAATAGAACCCTGGCCCACAGCCAGGTCACATCACTGACCAAAAAGAACATATTTTTCGGGCAAAGTATATTCAGGACCAGAATCCTACAGAACCTGGAGTGGTGACAGTGAGTTTTGAAAAGGTGGAACCACAGCTCTGATTTTTTCACAGGCTAGCAATGATAATTCATAGTTAAGTAATTGACCATAGGTGCTAATTCTGAATCCTAAACTAAACTCAGATATCGGTACTTATTTGGTGTAAAGCAGAAAGAAAATGGTAGAAATCAGACCAAGTGTCTAACCAGAGGTATAAAAGTCAGAAAAGTTTCTGAGTTCTGCGGAGATTCTGGTCAAAGGACACAAAATTTCCATGAGACAGGAGGAGTAAGACCAAGAGATCTGTCGTACATCATGACGACCACAGTGAATAACACTGTTGTACTGCACGTATTCAAATTGCTAAAGGAGTAGATTTTAACTGTTCTCACCACAAGAAATGGGATGTGAGGTAATGCATGCATTAAGTAGATTTATTTGGCCATGCCACAAGGCATACATCAAGATGTGTATACATGTACGTTGTACACCATGAATATATACAATTTGTATGTGTGCATTTAAAAAATTTAAAAACAAAACAAGGTAGGAGAAAAAAAGTGCTTTAGAGAGAAAGAAGGTAGTAGTGACCACTTCACATTGAGAATGCACACGTGTTTGGGAAAAGCATACTTTTCTGTCTGACCCCTCTCCTGGCTCTGCTGATCAGGGCTACAGTGATTTTTGCTGGGTTTAGAAATGATTTCGCTTTGTTGGTCTCATTTGATTCAACTCTTTATGGCTTGGCCAAAATGGAGATCTCACACATAATGTTATTTACAGTCTTGTTCCTCTTCTGTCAGTTTAATATCATAGTGACCACTTTTTTTCCTCCTTGAAGGACATGCCTTATAATGTAGATGAGTGCAGGGCAAGAGAAGACATCAATAAATCAACAAGAGCCAGCACCTCCGGCACAGTGGTTCACAACTTTGGCTGTGTATTAGAATCCCTTGGGGAGATGAGAAACATCCCCATGCCCAGGCCACTCCCAGCCTCACAAATTAGCATCTCCAGGGAAAGCGCCAGGCACCAAAATCACAGTCTCTGGGTGTGCACCCTGCATCAGTGTTCCTGAAAGCTTCCGGTCTTTCCAGTGAGCAGCTGGCTGAGAACCACTGCTCTAACTGTGCTTCTCTGACTTTGAGGTGCACAGGACGCACCTGGGGTTCTTGTTAAAAGGCAGATTTGGATCCCCCAGGCCTGTGTGGGCGCTGAGAGTCTGCGTTGCTAACGAGCTCCCAGGTGAGGCTGCTGCTTCTGCAGCTTTCCACATTTTGGGTAATAAGGCTCGGAATCGGGGGTTCTCAAAATGTGACCCCTGGACCTGCAGCATCAGTGTCACCAGGGATCTTGCTGGAAATGCGAAGTCTTGGGCCCCATCCCAGAGTCAATGAATGAGTAACTTTGGGGGTGGAGCCCAGCAATCTGTTGCGACAAAACCTCCAGGAGATTCTGATGCACATGAACGACTGAGAACCACTGCTGGATAATAGTTTCCAGTTGACTTCAGCGTTGGGCTTTTGAGAGGCAAGACAAACAGATCCCACAGTTTATCTAAAGACAGGGAGAGCTTATTACAAGGATACTTGGGGACATAAGAAATAGGGATGAGGCTTCCCAGGAACCCAGGAGAAGGTGCACAACCAGCATACATGTGCTGAATCACTGCGGCGTGGCCAGGCATCCCAGGGACTGGCGTGTGGTCTGGGGCATGGAGTGTTACCCAGCATCTGGAACAACTGCCCAGCTGCAGGCATGTGCTGCGTCTTCCTCTTAGTGCCTTTGCTTAGTATCACTCCACAATTCTCTCCATCTCTGCTTATCACAGAGTGGCTTAGTTGGAGCCCTGGAATGAGGCTGCTTGAGTTAGAATTCTAGATGATCTGCTTGGCCTCAGTTTTCTTGTCTTGAAAAATGAGAATACTAACTATACCCAGACTTGTAGGATTAAATGAGATAGTGAGTACAATGTGTTCAGAGCATTGCCTGGGACCCAGTAACTCCTCAAAAAAATAAAGCTGTCATTATTGTAAAAAAAACCAAACAGTTTCTCGGTTTAAAGTAAACATGTAAAAATATTATCAATAAAATAGCTAAAAAAATTACTGGTCCTGAATGGAAATGCTCAGAAGTTGTTCAGATAGATTCTTATAATGAAGGATGCATCCAGAGAACAATTTCAGTTTGGAATAGTTGAAACTGAACTTGATTCTGGGAAATCTCAGGAAAAGAAATAATGTAAACTATTAGATGGGATCTGTATTGACTTTTACTGCTTTGTATATTTAAAAATAAGTGTATATAACTCTTTACTACTTGATAGGGAATTCTGTGAAATATATGTATTTCTAACACAAGTTATATACAAGAAGAATATACATCATGTTTTAAAAGGAATATAGAGTAAGTGTTATGGTTCAGGTGAGAGTGGCCTGGAATGTGTTTTTCATGAAATGGTTTAAAATTCTGGGGTTTCATTCTCCATGAAAATGATCAGGCTATGCCACAGAAGAAGAATGAGCCTCAGGAGGTGTCAGGGATACAACTAGGGCAGCTGTTAGGCAGAAGCTAAGATGCGAGTTCTCGCTGAGCATATGGCACGTTCTAAGGATGTTGCTGTCAAGTCAAGTGGACACTTTGGGGAGAGTGGATCCTTTGTCCTCAGGAGTATTCAAACACAGTCTGTGTGGTCATGTGGCTGGGATATTGGAAAACCAAGTAAAGCATTATTTATCCACCCACACAAGAAAACCATTGTGCACCTACCACAAACCCGGTCCCATGCTATGGAAGACCAAGGTCAGTCAGTCAGACAAGGTCTCTGTCCACACAGAGCTCATAAAACAGTGAGGGACACAGACAATAAATAAGTCAACAAATAATTAAACGGCATTACTGATTGTGATAATTTCTCTGAAGGAAATAAATTAGATGGAGAGAGAGAGAGAGAGACTGACTGACTATGGGGGTAATCAAAGAAGGTGACATCTGAGCTAAGCCCTGACAGGTGAGCTGACAGAAGAGGATGTCAGGCTTCTGGAGCTATGGGAGCACAGAGAGAGCAAAGGGCTTGGTTTGGCAGGGGGAGCAAGGCGGCGCTGGGAGGCACAGGGAGCGATGGAGGGTGAGCTCCGGGAGGGCGGGCAGTGGCTACAGCTCATGCAGCTTTGTGGGCCTCGGGAGAAGTTTTTGTTAAAGGATGTGAGATAACCATTGAAAAGTTTTAAACAGGGGAATGAGGTGATTGGATTTGTATTTTCATTTAATAAAAAAAAAACAGGTGATGCACAAGAGGATCTTTAAATTTTTATGCAAAGCTGAGATACTGACTCTTGTGAAAGGGTCTTAACTCAGTCTTACAGCACACATTTTGGTACTTGCTCTATTTGGCAGCAAGAATCTACCTAGAGAAGGAGCACCAAATTGCAAATGTAAACATTAGCTGGGGGAGAAAAAGTGAGCCATTCTTGTGATTTATCCCAAGTGGTCCTCATGATTATTGCATCTTTCGCATGGACCTCTGTTCCGCTCTGCTCTGGTCCTCTGTGCCCTTCACCTCCCTCCCCCGCCCTCTTCATCCCTCCACTCCTTCTAGCTTCTATCTGGTCAGCAATTCTATCCCTGTCAACTGGCTGGGCTCTTTTTCCTGGTCTCAACTCATTATTTTGCCCCACAATGGAGGGCCTGTCTCCTTTCGGTCACAATGGACTGTCCTTTTGTCCCAATGCCTTGGCCTGGACTCAGAACCATTTTCTCCTTTGCAATCCATGAGACTACAGTCTCCTTGAGAAAAAAGGATTATATCTGGCTCACTATTATTTGCCTGTATTCACCACAGTGCTTGGCACCTCCGATTGTTAAGTCTTCAAGAAACACTTTTGAATGATTACTCTGACCTTAGAGGCAGATGCTCCCGGCCATTGACCTCCCTCTCTGCACTCGATCCTGTCATTCTTCCAGCGTCTACGCTGAGAACCAGAATGGCTTTTTGCCAGTTAGCTTCTGCCAACTATTTTAACCAGAGCTGAAACTAAGCCTTCTCTCTCTCTCTCCCCTACTCTCTTTCTTTCTATCTTAGTAAGTTCAAGGCTAAAGCTTGGGTACAATTCAGTTTTCCTGAATGTGGCTGAGTCTTAATTGTGACAATTCGGAAAAAGCCAGTATGCAGATGCTCTGGGATAATAATAGCTCACATTTACTGTGCACCTCTGTTTGCCAGGCACCACGCAGAGTGGTTTGCAAGCATTGCACCTTTTCATCTTCACTGCAACTCTGTGTGGAAAATATTATTATCCTCATTTTATAGATAAGGAAACTGAGGTTTAGAGAAGTTAAGAAATTTGCCTGTGGTTACAAAGCTAACAGTAGGAGATCTTTGAGATCTTTGTGAATGGAAAACTTGTACTCTTAACAACTATGAAAAAAACTTATAAAATAAAATTCATAACAATACATCAACATACTGAAGGTTAACACAAAGAAACAGATAGATTAATTGATGATGATATGGAAAAATGGGTGGTATTATGAAACTCTTCTGCATAATTGGATAGATTTTAATTTCTCTGTCACATTTATTTACTCTTCACCTCCAAAAAAAAAAAATCTTTCTTCATAACCTCTTGCTAGTATATCAGAGCATATTTAAGATTTTTTTAATTCTAAGGCATTTTATTTTAATAGAAGAAACACAGGAAAATCAAGGAGGCTTAGAAAATAATCCATATCTTAGATTTTAAAAGCCTCAAATAAAAGGGATGAAAAGAATCTATAAATTCTCATATATAACTGAAATATATATAAGATCAAAACCATTCAGATTTTAAAAACCTGCATTAATTATGAAAGTCTCAGGAATCCACACCAGCTCATCTTTCAAAGTTCTTTGAATGACAGTTCTAAAATGTCCAAAAGACATCTTTTCCCATTTTTTAACTTGATATCAAAGGACATATTCAGATATGTTTTTGATTTAAAATGAGATAGGCTTTAAAATTGTCAAATGTTCCTGATGTTACCTGAAACACATATAAAATACTTAGGTACCTGTCTACCTAGAAAACTACAGTATTACAACCCAGGACACTAGGCTAGTATAAGGCAGAACTCCAGATGGAAGTCTTCTTGACATGTAATACAGGTTTTCTTCAGCAAAATAGTTATATAAAGGAATCCTGATTTTAGTGTTTATGCTCAGTGTAATGAGTAGTTTGTGAAATATCACATAATTCATTGAAAACAAATCAAGAATCAGGGAAAGCACTAGCAAATTACAAATAAAATTTTAAAAGAATAAATGGTAAATGTTTTACCAATCTTAGCCAAGGAAAATAATTTTCTAACACTTGGGAAAATAATGAACTCAAATTAAGATTCCAACTTGTAAAAGAGGTTACACATCTATGAACTTGTGTGTTGCTTAATTTGCCAATTTCAGTGATTTTAAAACATCTGTACTGCATTTAAAACACTACTGCATTTATTATACACCGATTTTATCTACTGTTTTGGTTAGGAGATTCTTTTAGAGGTCAAGGGGAGTAAGGCAACCTGGGTATGGGTGGGTCATTCTTTAAAAACTCTTAGCTTTGTACCTCATTTAAACTTTCTGAGTCTCCCTTGCTTCTTCTGTCCTGTAGAGGGATAATAATATTCACCTTTGCCCCTTGCAGAGGGGATACATAGGGCAGAGGCATGAACCTCGTAGCAGCACAGGCTGGGCTCAAATCCATGCTTTCTCTCTGCACCAAGGCCTCAGAGATGCCCCTGATCCCTTTGGAGCCTCAGTTTCCACATCTCTAACTTTAGAATATCACCCACCTAGTAAGATGTCACTAAGATTAGAGAAAATTCATGTAAACATTTGGCATTTATTAAGCTCTCAATAAATGGTAGCTCTTAATGCCTGTGAATACATTATGTAAACTGCATTTTATATGTAGGATATTATTATGTGATTTGACTGTTTCCTTAGATATCATACAGTTTTTTACTGACAGACCAAATCATATTTCTCCCATGTAGCAGTCTATATAGATGAATCCATTTTCCTTTGCGTATTGGAGTCTTGTTGTGATACTCTTTTTATGAAATTTATTATGGGATCACGATACCAGCAAACCTCTTAATAATGAGATCTTTTTGTTTCTTCCTTCTTTGCTGCATTCCAGGCTGTATAGTCTGAAGTGAGTTTTCAACCTATTCATTCAATCTTTTATTCATTCATTCAACAAACACCTACTGAAGGTGTTACAGGAGTTATGTTGGGGGTTATATTTTGGGGAGAATTAGCCTATATATTTTAATCACAGATGGCTTCATCAAATATAATTTATTATGACAAACTCTTTCAGTAATATAGAAAAGTTGGCATCATATTATAGTTTATGAAAATTATAATGGAATTAAAAATGTTTTGACACATGTTATATATTCCCTAGAAAACAATTATACACAACCTCTTCTCACAAAGTTTACTATATAAATTAAATAAATCCAAACTATCTATGAGGATAAACCAAAGAAAGGGTTTTAAAAATGAAAACAACTTTTAAAATTATCATAATTGTGACTGAGTTTTGAATTATCTTTTAGTATAAATTCTTAAGGACCTTATATCCAGAATAACCTTAAAATAGGCTACAATCAGAGATAATTAAGAAATCATTCTTCTGTTTTTACTTTATTTTCCTTAACAGTCATAAACTATAGTCCATTTCTAGCAATGGAAAATAATGAAATTTGACAAAAGCTGTATGTATAAAATTTCTATGATGTTCTAAGACATTTCCTTTGATAATACTATTATCATTATAAATACAATCCTTTTTAAAAGTAGTTGAGTGCTTCCAATATGCGGAAACTGCAAATCAAATGATGAAAGTACAAGATGACCAGAGTAGGGATTGGCAAACTATTGCCTGTCGACCAAATCTAGCCCATTACCTGATTTTGTAAATAAAGTTTTATTGGAACACAGCCTGGTCCATTTTTTTACATGTCATTTATGTCTGCTTTTGCAATGCATTCATAGAGCTGAGTAGTTGTGATAGAGATGGTATGGTCTGCAAAGCCTAAAATATTTACCATCTAGTCCTTTACAGGAAAGATTTGCCAACTCCTTTATATTAACAGTAAAGGTATTAAAACATTTTGACACCAATTTTGAGTATCAACACAGAATTTAAGAAAGAATTAAAAGAGGGCAAGTGCTGTGTATTCCCCTCCTTTTAGGCTTGTGCTTTCTGCCTCATGGATAGACAAGAGGTAGGATGAATGCTATACTTTTGTAGACAAATTCTCTACAAGCAGTCCTTGCTGGGCTAATGGGGCTTGGTTGCTTGCACTGAGAGGATAGAAATTTCAAGTATAAAGCCACCAAGTAAATGCCCACCAAAGTTGTACAATCTTCCTTTCCTGTAGGAGTTTGGACTTTTAGGATGTGACTCATTTTTTGTTGTTGTTGAAGATATTGTGACTTCTTATATACCTATAAACATTATAGCTTATTTAACTGAAAATGGCCATTGTTGTTACAGTTAAAATAGAAAAAAAAAGTCCGCATGTTACCTGTATGTTGTTCTTCAATCCAGACTTGCAAATATATGAAGAGGAGTAGCCCTGCTACTCCAAATATCAGTACAGAGAGGAAGACTTGTTTGGGGTTCATGACCATTTCAGATGGCTGCATTTCTCTTCAGTTCTGAATCCGAAGAAAACATAATTTGTTTTCCCATAAAGCTTCAATCCTTGCTTGTTCTCTAAGGGCCCATTCCATGAAGTAACCTGAAATTAAAACAAAACAGAGCACATTGTATAGGTCTCACGACATTTATTCCCAAATATGGCATACACATGCAGTATATTAACACTGAAGACTTACATGCACACTAATGCTCTGAAGACAGGAAAGGCTGCAGTAGATGTTCCTAGAACAGCAATTTTCTATTGCGTACTTTTATCTTATCTAAGGAATGTATTATCCCACAGTTAATAAGTAACACCCTAAGATTTAATTAGGCAAAGTTTGGCCAGACTTAAGCCCTCCTACATTGTCAAGAGTAAAATAAGGTTTGGGTTACCTCAATTGCTAAAGAATGCATTTTGAAAACCACATTTACAGATTGTACGGAAAAATCACTTCATGTCTTAAACTATATAATGTTCAAAAATGGAGGGGTTTCATATATCATTTTCCTCTTACGTAAAACATATTTCTCCAACTTAAAGGGCACATTTTAAATTGTTCCAAGGCACAAAAGCATAAATGTTAAAAGCTCAGTATTCAAGGACCCCTCCCATGATAACATGGAATTACTGAAATCCACCTCAGATTACAGAAACCTAGCTCAGTAATAAAAGGTTACTTTATTTAAAAAAAATACTGAAATGACTTTGTTTTAGAATAATCTCATTTAATATAATCTTAACCTTTTGTTTTTTTAAAAAAATCACATCCACTTTTGAGAATCTGATGAAAATGGGAACCCTCTCCTTAGAAAATATAAAGACACACAAAATCTTGCACAAAATGCCAGTGTGTTCAGGTGCTCTCACTGAAACCCATGCTAGGAATCTCTGCTACCAATGAACTGCCAAACTAGCATGCATAACCTGTGTGATGAGCTCACCTGGTTAGCAGCTGGCTGATGGGGCCAAGGTCACAGCTTTGTCTCTAACACTGGCCAGAGACCTTGGCTCTGTCCTTGGCTACAGACTACACCCCCTCTGGGTGAGCTGAATAAACATTTCCTCAATATGAAGATACTACGTACATCGCTGTGTCTAAAATGATCTCTTTTATTCCAAAGATGTCTCAAAATCCTTCAGGAGAGTCTTTGAAGGAAACGATTGATTTTGCCTGTTTAAGAGGTATTTGGCGGCGTGCCAGTTAAAAGTTAAAAACTGTTGTGGAAAATTGCTAGGCTGGTTTAAGGATAATATTTAGCTCTTCTTGGCAAAACAAATTTTCACACAAATGGGCTTCCAAGGTAATGTAAGAGGTCAGAATTAGAAGTGAATATGTTAAAGTAATTAAGGTAATCTGATTAGAAAAAAAATCGTTAAAAATCTTTATGCAGAATGAGAAAAAAGTCATATCGTAAATATATATTTTTCCTTATATTTTAACTATTACCTAGAAGGGGCCAGAGTAAGAGCTATGGTTGCCAGCATTCCTCGAGACACCTTCTCAAATCTACTTCTCTGAGTCCCCTGAGGAAGGGGCAACTGTTAACATTTTCCCTAGTGCTTTTGAGAATTTCAAGCATTTTCTTGATTTCAGTGGCAAAGAAAGTTTTAAAATAAGTAGAAGAACTGAGAGTACTATCATAATGCTTATTTGATGGGCGATACTTTGCTCTTATATTGAATCAAAACTAAAATATTATGGGCTCCCAAACATATGTAATGAAGAATAGTTCCCAAGGGAGATTTGCAATTTGAGGTGTTCCAAGATTGAACCCCTCAAGGGAAGCTATGAAGAGAAGCCAGCATGCTCTTCTCTCGATGCTGCAGTTAAACAATGAACAGACATAATTCCTGGGTACATAAAAAGATTCAGATAAAAGGAAACCAGTTAAACAAAATCTACTACTAACAAAGAAATAGTTGTTTACAAGAAGAAGGAGACTTTTACAATCTGTCTACATAATTAAAACTTATCTCAGAAAAGAAAGGCTAGAAGAAAACTCATAAATCAGAACCGAGCCACGAACCTGTGGGAATGGTAGGTGTCGGAGCCAGAAGAAGTACTCCTTGGGGGTTTGCAGAGGAGAATTATTACCTACGATCCCAGAAAAAGATTAAGAATTTGCCCTTCCTTTCTTCGGGAGATGTTGCTATATACTCTGACATATCCTCCTGGGCGAGAAGGCAGTAGAAAACCCGTAATTGTTATTGTGGCAGATGTGAGTAGGATTGAGTGATTAAAGCCACAAGGCAGAAAGGCAATCTGGTGTAAAATGGAGAGATACGTTTGATTTTCTCCCATCTCAGTCCGTTAACCTAAGGTTGGTGTTAGGAAATGGCTCTCATTAAACAAAGGTGAGGCGGTAGGAGCGGTGGGATTGCTTTAAGCAAACCTGAAGGTCAGCTATGATGGGAAAACACACCTATTTGGAGATCATATATCCACCTCCAAGCCTGCGGAAAAAGTGCAGACTACTGGAGATTGAAATTACTTGGAATAATGCAGTTTTATGTACAAGCATTATACATTTCTACAGCCAAAGGCTTCTTGTATTTTGTGCAACTCCCTCCTCTCCCCACTCACGAACACAATACCTTGAACCGAATAGGTACTTAACAACTTGTTGCACTGAATTGCATTTGGAGCTTCGATAAGAAAATAGAGATAATTAATGAACTTTATAGCTGTGTTTGTAAATCCTTAGCCTAACTTCCACACGGAGATACATGAACTAGTAAAATACTAAAAGATAGGGTTTATATTTGCTAAAAATATTTACTTTTATTTGTATATCCTATTGATTTATCTCTAACAATTATGAAAGGAAGTATGAAGATAACTACTTCATTTCATTCTCTCTTTTCCAACACTGTAAAAATTATTCTTTTAAACAGCCACGGCCACGAACAGAAGTATTTTGGGACTTAAGTGTAGCAATAAATTACTAGCTAGAGGCAATTTACATAAAAGGAAATTATGAGTTGCCTAGTTGCAGAAGTGTATGATTTTAGGGAGGCAGTAGTGTTGTTCTGGGGAAAATCGGTTTGGAGCAAATGATGCAGGCAGTGTGGCACAGAAGAAACCCAGGGTCAGGGGACCACTGTCCACAGTCCTCAGTTGGAGCTGGCAGCCTGCTCCTTCCCTGGCTGCCACAGCAGCGGCGCCACTCACTCTTTTCCACCTCTGAGCAAAGAGACCATCAGGGATGAACTCCCTCACTCTACTACCCAGCCCTTGCAAGTTTACTGTCGTCTGCCCCATCCACACATCTCTGCGTCTGTCTCTGCAGAACAAGAGTCGTCCTCCTGGGCTATCTTTCCAGTTTCCTGTGAAACGCAGCTCCGTCCACACCTCCCCAGTCAACCTCTTTACCCAGCGACTCCTTCCTCTGCAAACCCTCCACTGAGCGCCCCACTGCGATCACTCCAAGTGTTCAGTTAAGTTTGTCCTACGGCTGCCTCCTTGCATCTTTTAAGTCCAGCCTACAGGTTTCTCCATACAGAGTGAACCCTACTCTAACCAGATGTGTAAACAGACTGTAACCTACCCTCAGATCAATCTCTGAGTTTCAGCCAATCACAGGCAGCCAACTGTTCAGATAAGGCAAACGCCGGCTGTAACCAATCCAGCTGTTTCTGTACCTCACTTCTGTTTTCTATACATCACTTTCCTTTTTCTGTCCATAAATCCTCTCCAACCGGGAGGCAGTGCAGAGACGCTCTGACTCTATTCTGGCTGGGGGGCGGGGGGGTGGTGGTGCTCGATTCCTGAATCGTTCTTTGCTCAGTTAAACTCTGTTAAATTTAATATGTCTGAAGTTTTTCTTTTAACATCAGATAAGCTTCAAGCCAGCCACCGACCCTGACTGCCTCTGGCACCTCACCTCCCGTCCATCTCTCCACCCACAGCTGCTCAGGAGGAGGGAGAAGTTAGAGAATGAGGATGTGGTGCAGGAATTGAGAATTTGTAATTCCCCACTGTATTTCTATCTGTTTTTTTGCTATTCTGGTTTTCAAATTTGTGAAATTCCTGTCTACATTTATTCTCCATTTTTCCTATTAATTTGTAGTTCTTTACGTATTTTGGATACTAATTCTTTGTCTACATGGGCATTACAAAAATCTTCCTGCCTGTGACTTTTTCTTTCTTCTCTCCCTTTCTTCCTTTGCTAGTGTGGTTGTTTTATCACACACAAGTTTTAAATCAGGTTTATCATTCTTTTTCTGTTCAATTTATCAGCTAGAATCTTGGAAGAAAACGTATTACAAACTTATGAAATTGTGAAGAGCTCAAATAAGGGGCATTTATAAATGTGGTCAGGGTTCAGGGAAACCAACAAGGGATACAAGTACCTAAAGCCAAGGAATGGCAACTATTCCTAGTAGGGAAGAAACTAAAGCAGAGGGCTAGTCCTGGACCCTTGGCAACAGCAGCTAGAAGCCCATTGTAGGGGGGCATGGACGACACATGGCAGCAGGGGATTAAGGGAACCAGAACAGCCCATATCAATTTCTTCCTGTCCTTAGACCTCCTGTTAGTGACCCCCATTTGTCAAACCCAACTACGAGCCAGAGGACCAGGAAGCCCTTTGTTGTAGTGGGTTCAGTGAGTCCCCCAAGTCACAGAGCAGGACAGGGAACAGTAGAGAATGGGCAATATCAAGTTCAGTTTGTGTTCTTTATAAATTTTCTGAGCTAACACTCCTTATCTTCAAATCACAAAATTATTCTTCAATATTTCCTTTTAAAACTGGTAACATTCTGCTTTTCATATTGAGTACTTGAATCTCTTTGTACATTGTAAGGTTCTCCATTCCACATGGATAACGATCATCCAACTCTATTGAGTAGTTTATTATTTTATTACTGATTTTTAATGCTGATTTTGTTATTGATCAAATTTCGGGGTGTGTGTGTTTACCCGTTTACCAGATTGTTACTGTTCTGTTCTACTGGTCCAATACCACACTGTTACTTTTTTTTGATAATCACCTTTGGAAAATTACATTGTCTATACAGTTATCATTTCTTTTAGTTTTCAAATTTATAGGCACAAAGTTGTCCATAGGAGTTTCTTATGATTTTAAAGATTTCTTCCAAAGCTTTTCATTCCAAACATTGTATATTTGTATCTTTTATTTTCTTTGCTCATGCTTGCCAGAGATTTGTCTATTTTATATAAAAGTACATTGTAACTTCTATTTTTTTTATTCTTCATTTCACTGATTTATGTTCTCACCTTTATTACTTTTTTCATTCTACTTTTTTCTATTGGAATGTCTGTTCTCCAACGTTTTGAATTGAACATTCATTCATTCATTCATTCATGTATTTTAGATACTTGTTTTTGGAAAAAAAAATTGTATAAGGCCACTAATATCCTCCAAAACTATTTCAGTGACATAGTTTCTTTCTCCTTCTTCTGTTGGACTGATGAAGTTTCCTAAAATTATCTAACCTGTTTCTCCTTCTGTTTTCTTTGAATCTATAGATTTTGTTAGCTAAATAAAATTTTAATTTTTTTAAAGTCTTTCTTTTATTTTGATTTTCTTTTTCTGAAACTCTTATTAAATTTTCAGACCTTTCAATATATCTTACATGATTTTTAACTGCTCTGCCATTCATTAAAATTTTTTTTTCTTAAACTGTAATCTGGGTGAATTCCTCTGAACTATTTTGCAACTTACCAATTCCTCTGCATCTTTATCCTAGTGTTTATTATGCCTGTTGTGTTTTTTCTAGTATTGTATTTTTTAATATTCTAATTGCACCTATTCCATATTCACTTTTTCAAGTTTCATTTTCCTCTGCTTTTCAAGTTTTATATACTTTTATTATATTATATTAAATTATCCTTTCCTGTCTCTTTGCAATCTTAAATATATTTCAAAGGTTTTGTCAGACTGCAATATAAAAATTTAATTTTATTTGTAGTTTTGTTGCCTTTCTTTCTTAACATTAGATTTATTCATGTTCTCATTCTTATGTTTAAGTTCATTTTAGTGGAAGGTGTTTGATTTTTTTTTCTTTTCCTTTTCTTCTCTCTTTGTGCCTTTTCTTCCTTGTCAAGTAATTTTGCAGCTGCCTCCAAATTGCTCCTTGGACTACCATCCAAAGCTAAGCTTTACCACTGTTGGTAAAGTTGTTGTAATATGTAGTCTAATGATAATTGTTTGGTGTTCTTGACCTAGAGTGATATTGGTACTACCACAAACAAGAGAGCCTGGAGATTACCTGGTTTTCCAGGGCGTGGCTCGTGTCTGTGTCTATCTGCTTCCCTAAACCTAGTACATTTTAATGCTGAAGCTCGGTGGAAGTTGCCACCATTTTTTCTTTAATCTTCATTCTCACTGTGGGATGGATTGCCACTGTAGTCCCTGTTCATCAATAAACCTGGCTCCTAGCTCCTACTCAGGAGTTAAACTTCTAGATATTCCAGCAACTTCCATACTTAAAGCCTTAGTAGGCCTACAATTTCAGCCTATGTCACCATTTCTGTTCCTTGGCTTCTGTTCCTGATTTTGAATTTAATTATGTCTTCTCGTGTTTTTTCTTTCTAAATTTCATCTGCCTTTGGTTTGTTTGGGGAGTAGACTGGGATGCCAAAATGTAACTATACTTCTCCCTCTTGATCAGAAATCTTTATGTAATTTTTCAGCCCTAATTTTCTTTATCTGTAAAAACACGACAATAAAATTTGCCTGATGTTTCTGATAGCTTTAGAAAATATTAAGTAAAACAGAATGTTATGGTCTTTTAGAAAACTATAAAAACAGTATGAAATGTGTTATAAAGCACTTGAGTAATCTGGCTTAAGGGTTTTAGATTTTTATTTGATAGGCATGGTGGGCACATAAACATTTTAAAAATATATTGTTTCTTCCAACCATAATTAAATTAAACTGTAGAATGTAGTCTAATGATATTTGCTCAATTATGGACATTGTTTTATTTAAAGGGAAAGAAACTGAGATAGTACTCATGAAATGTGTAGCAACCATAAAACAGTAAATATTGACTAAGTTGGTTTTAATTAAATGAAGAATGTGACCTCTATTTATTTATTTATTTTACTATTTTAGAAGTTAAATAACCCTATTTTTATCCACTTTATTATTGGGGAATTCCTGAAATTCTGTAAGCATTTCTTTATGTTTTCAGTTAATCTTCCACAAATGTGGCTTTTTATAGTTTTATGTTGAAATAACTGTAAACTCACATACAAGATGTAAAAATAGTAGAGTCCCCAAGTACCCTTTACCCAGCTTCCTCCAATAATAATAGCTCCATAAGCACAGTGCAATTGTCAAGACCAGGAACTTGACAATGGTACATGTGGCAGGCAGACTAACGGCCCCCACGAGGTCTACCTCCTACTCATTGGAACTTGTGAATATGCCACATTACATGGCAATGGAGAGAGAACTAAGTTTGCAGATGGAATGAAGATTGCTAATCAGCCGACCTTAACATAGGGAGATTATTCTGGGTTGTCTGGGCAGACCCCATGCAATCACAGAGTCCTGAAAAGTGGAAGAGGAAGGGAGAAGAGGAAGTAAGAGTGATGCGAGGTGAGAAGGACTAGACTCACCTTTGTTAGTTTTGGAGATGGAGAAAAGGGACCCTGAACCAGGGAATGTAGGTGGCCTCTAGAAGCTAAAAAAGACAAGGAAAAGGATCCTACCCAGAGCCACAGAAAGGAACACAATCCTGCTGACATTGTGATTTTAGCCCGTGTCAGACTTCTGACCTACAAAACTGTAAGATAATACATCTGCCTTGTTTTAAGCCACTACATCTGTGACAACTTGTTATAGCAGCAAAGAAAACTAACACAGGACAATACCATTACAAAGTATCATTTTTAAGGAAGACAGTGAAACTTCTATGAATGAGCCAAATAATGCTGACTTTTTCCAAATATTTTTAAATGGTTTCTCAGGTATTGTATTCCATGGTCTATTCCTGAAATAGCCCAAGTGTTCAATGTGTTTTGTCATACAGAACACAAAAACATATTCCTTTTCTAGACACTAATTTATAGGTGCTTCCTTATACATCTTGTTGCTTTGAGTTCCTCTATAATTTATTTAACAGGTATCTTCTGCTTTTAGCTGTTGTAATTAAGATATAATTATAATTAAAATTTTTAACAAGACAAGGCTTTGCCCTTATAGTCTTTATTTTAGAAGAAAAATTTTAAACTCATATTTTACATTCTAGTATTCAGTGAGGAGTTATTTTCTTTTTAAGCAACAATAGCCTGTCTTTAAAGGATGCAAAATACTAAAACCAAAGGCCCTTGCAAACATTTGTTTGTACCAGTGGAAAAAACACTCCTAGAGATTATTGCTGAGTTGTTCATCCCATCACTCCATATTGCTTGATCCTCATTCTAAAGATTTCAAAATTTTAAAGGATTTCAAAGTGCTAATTTGGGTGAAACAAAAATATTATATTTTCCATTTGTTTAAACACAGCCACAAGAATTTATAGCATGTGTTTATTTACATGCCAGTCAAGAGTCATCAGGCTCATCACTCACATGTGTTGAGACCCACCAGAATCACACTGAGTAACACATAAGATACAAGATGCCTATGGAGTCAAATTATATTTTACTAAAGCGACCCTTTCTGGAGTCCTGGGATTTGTTTGTGGTGGCAAATGAAAATGGCAACATGGGTGATCATATCTAAAAATATTTGAGTGGCGGGGTGTGGTGGTTCATGCCTATACTCCTAGCACTCTGGGAGGCCGAGGCGGGAGGATCGCTCGAGGTCAGGAGTTCGAGACCAGCCTGAGCAAGAGTGAGACCCTGTCTCTCCTAAAAATAGAAAGAAATGATCTGGACAGCTAAAATTATATATGTAGAAAAAAATTAGCTGGGCATGGTGGCACATGCCTGTAGTCTCAGCTACTCGGGGGGCTGTGGCAGGAGGATTGCTTGAGCCCAGGAGTTTGAGGTTGCTGTGAGCTAGGCTGCTGCCACAGCACTCTAGCCCGGGCAACAGAGCAAGACTCTGTCTCAAAAAAATAAAATAAAATAGAATAAAAAAATAAAAAGATTTGAGGGAGTTATCAGTGAGGGATATGTCAGATGAGATAAGAGATAACTACCGACTGGGTAAGGCAGTTAGCAAGTCAAATGAAATGATCAAGTTTCAGTAATGTAGTAATTAATAATGTAACCTAAGAAGTGCTGAATAAAAGATGGCTTTCGGTCCATGACTGGGATCAATTGTGGTGTGCCCAATAGAAATGGGTGGGTTACAGTCGGAAGTGGAAGTAAAGGCTATTGAAGTGGATGCTGTGTTGCCTCCTGAATATTCATTCTGCTCCTCTGTGTGGAAATTGTACAGTTGAGAACGCATTGTTCCCACCTCCAGCTCCAGCGATAAAATAACATAATACTCACAATGTAATCAATCCTATTTTTCTTGTTACATATACTCCATAGATATGTGCAAATATCATGTATCCAAGGAAAAGTTGGTCCAACAATGGCCATTTATATTAGTTTCCTATGGCTGCCATAACAAATTAACACAAATGTCGTGGCTTAAAACAACAGAAACTTACTCTCTCACAGTTCTGGAGGCCAGAAGTCTGAAATCAACGTGTAATTAGGGCCACACTCCCCTGGGAGGCAAGCGCGGAAGGCTTCCTTGCCTCTTTGGGCTTCTGGTGTTCCAGGCATGTGGCTGCATAGATTCAACCTCTGCCTCCAACTTCACATGGCCTCTTTCTCCATATATGTCTTCTTCTCTTCCGTTTCTTACAAAGATACTTGTCATTAAATTTAGGGCTCACCAGATAATCCACCATGATCTCATCTCAGGAGCCTGAACCTAATTACATCAGCAAAGACCCTTTTCCGAAATAAGGTCACAGGTTCTAAGGATTAGAAGGTGGACATATCTTTTTTGGGGTTACCATTCAACTGACTATACCAGATGACCCCCAGGTTTCCTGGGCCACAGTGACTGTTTTGCAGGTGACCTGCTGAGAATGAAGCTCAGAGCTTCAGTTGGATGGTTATGGGAAATGATATTTTCTCTCCTGGAGAATGTGAATAAGAAAGCCTGTAGTTCCTGCTGTTGCTGGCAGCCCTCTGGCTGTCTTGATGGAAATCAGCTTAAAAAACAAGTCAGCACAGAGGAAGGCAAAGCTCAGAAGTCCACAAACAAAGGGAAAGCTCTGACTGGACCCTGACTGGTCAAACCCTGTCTATGAATTTGTTCATTAGGTAAGCCAATAAATTTTCTTTATTTCTCAATCTATTACAAAGCAATGTTAAGATACAGTGAGAGAACTAATGAATAAGCTATGTTTTGGGAATAGCAATTTTTGCAGGACAATCAGAAACATATAAATAAATACACTGACATTCCTTGAGCAGTTATTGCATTCTAGGTGCTATTCTAAGCATTTTGTATTGATTATTTAGTTTAATTCTGACAATAACCCTGTTTCCTTCCCAGAAAAGAAATCTCATTGAACCACACAGTGTCATTCAGGGTTTGGGGAGAGACGCGGTGAGAGGTACTAGTGGAGACAGACCCCACAGGGCCTTGGCATCCAAACTGTGGTGATTAGATTGACCGTGTGGACAATGGGGAACTGACGAAAGGTCTGAAGGGAGTGGAATGGTCAGGTTTGCATTTTGGGAGGATCACTTGGAGGCAGTGTGCAGAATGGCTGAAAATAAGGAAGACCACAGGCATTCGGGCAAACAGAACAGTCACTGGCCAGTCAATCACCAGGAGAGCACTGGACTGGAGTATATTCCCACCAAAAACTCTTTGTGTTCTTTTTATTTATGTGCATCTTCTTGGCTTTGCTTCCTGGAGGCGGTTTGTCACAACGGGTGAGCATGCAGATTCTGGAGCCTGATTGCTGTGATTCAAATCACAGCTTGACCACGTACCAGCTTTGTGACACAGCTCATTATGTAACCTCTGTGAGCCTCGGTTTCCTCACACCTACATTGGGGGTAATAAAAGTCCCTACCATGTGAGGTTGCTGCAAAATAAGTTAATATGTGACAAATATTTAGAAGTATGCCTTGACCATAGAAATGCTCTCTGATATTATGATGTTGATGTCTTTATAACCCAGATGCCTCGCACAAGGACAGCTGCAATACAAGTAATCTGTAAGTATTATATTTATTGAAAGATTGGATACTTTTACCTCAAAAGGCACTCTATTTTTATTATTAGAGAGGTTTATTCTCTCAACCCACACCAACTAAATTCAATCAACAAACATCCATTAGGCCCAAATATGACTAAGGCCTTGTGCTGGATGTCATAGGCAAAGGCAAAATGAGTAAGGTTGAATCCTGATCTTCATTAGAGAAATCTGAACCTCTCTCTTCACAACTTGCACAGGTTGGTTCTAGTAGAACTTTTCTAGAACAACTCATAAGAAATCTGTTTCCTCCTTTACATGACAGACTTTCCAATTATTGAAAACAATTATCCTGTCTACCTTAAATCTTTTTTACTCCAGGATAAACAATAAATATATGCAATTCCTTCAGCCATTCCTTATGGGACATGGTTTAGGAGCATTCAATCAATTTAATCATCCTCTCCAGACACATTTGAGTTTGTTAATGCTTTTCTTTAAATGCTGAGCTCAGAAGCAAATACAATAATCCAAGCGTGATTAAATGGACAAACAGTGTTGAGAATCAGCACCATAAAAATGATGACTAAACTTGAACGCATCCACAGATAAAATGGAAAAATAAAACAGGCTATAGGTCGGAGCCTTCGGAGTTTCCTTCAGTCCAAATAACACAGAATATGAGACATAAAAAAAATTTTGAAGGAAAGGATTGTAAAGTAGGAGATATATGGTAAAGAACATGTGATTAAGAAACGAAGATAGGATATAATCGTATGGTATGCATTAAATAAACATTAATAAACAAGTGTGAGGAAAGGGTTTAAAAAATAGTACAAATGAGCATTAATTATAAAATATGGCCCCCCAAAATGAAAAAAATATGAAGGCAGAAGAGATGACTTGGTCCATGTGGAAAGTAATGAGAGAAAATCAATATGGACCAAAGAATTTTGAGGAGATGAATCTAAAGATAAGGAATTTACTACTCCGACCATTAGTTTGCAGAGTCAGAAGAGAAAAAATGTATGTGCTTTACTGTAGTGTAGTAAGGAAGGATAATTGTATACATAAATGTTGCAGATATGCCCTTTACCTTTAAATAATAAGGTGGTACTTTGGGTACCATGTAAATAAGCAACAAGGTTGTGGGGCAAGATGGCTGACTAGAGACATCATTTACTGGACCATCCTGGAGGGAAAGAGGGTTTCAGATAAAGGAGAGGGGAGAAAGAACACATCTCAGGTTTAGTTCAGAGGAAGAAGTACTGGAGCCTCCCAGGGACCTCATGGAGGAAAATTGCAAAGCAGAGACGGAAGAGGAAAAGGGGAAAAAAGATATCAGTGAGGATCAAACTCAGAGAGGCTCAGAGCCCAGTGAAGGAGTAAGGGGGGATCCCTCTCTCCCTCCCACACTCCTTCAGTGATCAGCAGGCTACCAAGTTACTTGGAAGCTTTTCCACCCCGACAAGCCCAAGCACTGCAGCAAGCATGGAACTGTGGGGAGAACTTGTGTCTTGATGGCTCTGATGCACAGACCCAGGTCTGCTTCGGGCCCAGCCTTCCTGCAGTAGTCTTGGCATCACCCCGGCCAGGCTGGGGAGGGAACAGACGCTCCCCTGTGTCCAGCCCCGTGACTGGGGGCTGAGCACACCTCCTCCTCAGTGTGGAAGCTGAACAGAGGAGGAGCCCCAGACACCACAGGCACCACTTGGGAAGCCTTGAACGACTCCTCAGTGTATCCTATGTATGCAGGGGGAGAAATGTGGTCAACCAGCAGCTCCAGCCCTCCTATGTGGAACCTGGGCCACTGAAAGAAACTCCTGCCTGTGCACCTGGGCATCAGCAGTCCTCATGCTGGTGGAACAGCCACCCATATGGACAGCTCTGCCCCTGAAATCCCCAGAGTCAGCTCTGAAGCTCTTGTTGTGCCCAAGTCTGAGGATCTACCCCTGTAGCTCCAGAAGCCCCGCCAGGCCTGCAACTCCACCCCTGAGACTCTAGAGTTGTTTCTGGACCCCAAGACCCAAGTACTGAGTCCCTACCACTACCACTGGGCTGTCAGAACCTCCCTGAGGCCAAACACTTCACTCAGGACCCCCTATCCCTGAGCCGCCCTCACTCTTGGACTTGGTTTGAGAGAGTCCCCAGCAAAGGATAACAGGTGCCTTGCGATCCAATCTACCCAGAGCCGGGAGAAGAGGAGCCAGATGAGAAGAAACCAGCAAAAGAACCCTGGTAACATGAAAAAACAAAATAGTTTGACACCTCCAAGGGAATACAATGGAGCTACAGTAGTGGACCCCACCCACAAGGAAATTGCCAAGATGACAGAAATGGAATTCAGAATACAGATAGCAAATAAGATGAATGGAAGTGAAGAGAAAGTTGAAAACCAACAAAATGAAGCCAAAAAATATTTCAGGAAATCAATGCAAAAAATCAAAAAGTCACTAGAGTGTTAGACAACATAAGAAAGGAGATAATAGAACTTAAAGAAATGAAAGAGTCACTTAGGGAATTTCAAAACACAGCAGAAAGCTGTAACAACAGGCTAAACCAAGGAGAAGAAAGAATCTCAGAGCTTGAAGACAAGGCTCTCAAGATAACCCAGTCATTCAAAGAGGCAGAGAAGAGTATAAAAAAGTCCGAGCAATCACTGAGAGAGATATGGAACTATGTGAAGCCATTAACATTTGAATTATATCCTTGAGGGAGAACAAGAAAGAACTAAAAGCATGGAAAACATGTTTGAGGAAATTACCAAGGAAAACTTTCCTGGTATCGCCAGAAATTCAGACATACAGGTACAAGATGGGCAATGAACACTGGGAAGATTCACTCAAATAGATCATCTCCAAGACACATAGTAATCAACCTGGCCAACATCAAAATGAAGGAGAATATTTCACAAGCAGCAAGACAAAAGCATCAAATAACCTATTAATACAAAGGAAAATTCATCCGGCTAACTGCAGACTTCTCAGTGGAAACCTTACAAGCCAGAAGGGATCGGGGCCCATCTTCAATCAACTTAAACAGAACAACTGCCAGCCTAAAATTTTGTATCCTGAAAAACTAAGTTTCACAATTGATGGAGAAATTAAGTCTTTTACAGACAAGCAAACACTGAGGGAATTTGCCATGACTATGTAAATAAGGAAAAATAGCTTAAATTTTTGTTTTCTGTTTCAATGATAACAGGACATAAGTTTTTTCATGTCGACTAAACAAAGGAAGTTAAGTTGCTTTTCAGAGGAGGATAGTACAATATATGAAATCTAGTGAGTTTGGTGGGGCATTATGACTGAAAAAAGTGAGCCAGTCCAAATATGGGACAATGCAGGAGAGAGAGACACAAAAAATTTTAAAGACTGCATAAGAATATATCTACTTTCAAAAGATCTCAAAAAACAAGTAAACAAAACCCAGCAGAATTTAAGAGGCAACAGAATGTTAAGTCATTTTGATCTCTCCACGTACTTTTTATGAGTAAACAGTACTTCAAACTAGAATGTTAGCTACAATGCAAAACAGAATGAGTCAAACTGGTTTTGGAATGTAAATTTTACAGTAAAATAGGAATATCCACACTTAATTAGTGTCAAATAGTTTAGACTACTTCTATGCAACAAATTCTTGTAATAAATAATTGAGACACACAGTTTGGTATTGCTCTATATTCAACAAATTGTCCAGACATATTTTCAAATACATGTTTTTATGGTGAGACTATAAATCATAGAAAAATTCTACTGTTACTGATTGCTATTTAAATAAAATGTGCTTATATGTTGTCACCTATGCATTACATTATTTATAAATTCCCCCTTCTGCTCATCAGAGTAACAATAAAATCCTTGCAGAGGAATTATTATATTTACAGAGGATCCTGCTTCCTTATGCTAGATATGTTGGATAGTTATTTCTGTTAATGATTAGCCAAATAATCAGTACCTATTTGGAAGGCTGATTTTTTTCCTTCATTATATTTTATCTAGACATCTGATGTGTTGTTGTTATTATATAATGTCTTTTATAAAAAGAATAATACTGCTTTCTATACAAGAGTAAAATTCTCTAGCTAACATAAAACTCTATGATAAACACTAGAAGTATGTGTATATTCTAAAACAAATATGATTTGTTTCTTATAGATAAAGTTTGTGAGCCAAGGACTCATTGCTAGCTTCAAGCAATCACACGCAAATATTTATTAAGTTCTACTATGTGTTCCCTCTCTTTCCTCATCTCACATTCTAGCCCATAGGTGGTTAGGCTGCAACCATTTAATAGCATGGACTAAATCAGCAAAGGTGCTAATCCAGAAATCTTGGTTTAAAACAGAAAAATAAATTAAATCTGCAAAAATGTCTACTGACAACAATCATATAGTAAGCTCTTGTGGCATTTTCAAAAAACACACCACAAAAAAACAGTGCTCATATTAAAATTTCAAAGTAACTGCCCAAGGTAGTTACTTAAATAAATATAAATATATAGAGAAGCCTGAAATAATGTCTGGAAATTAAAGCAAGAATAATATATAACTAAAAATTAACATTAAAAAAAAACCAAGCAGAAAATGGAACAAAACATGTAAAAAAAAAAAAAACATATTGTGAAACTTCAAGGATACTATATAACATTATGAATAATTAATGATGCTTTCAATGTTGGTTAATTTTAGTTAATTTAGTTAATTAATCAATGAAGAGAATTTCTAGCTAAATGAGTGCAGACTGAACTTATGCATTGAACACTACTCCCTCCTCAAACTTCTTTAAAATGAAAGCAAAGAAGATAGAAGAGAAATAGTTATAAAAATATAGATAAGAGAAGAGGAAATTATTACAAGGGAGTTAATCATAAAGTTTTAGAAATATGGAATGCAGACAGGAGTGATAACTAACTTAAGTGATATAAAAGTTGAAATCAAAGTTTTCCCCTAGATACCAACAAGAAACAAGATACTATGTGCTATAAAATGCAGAAGAGGTGCACCAGGTTCCCCAGAAGAGGGAAGGCAAGAGAGGAGGCAAAAGATAGCAGAAGAGAAGCAAGACAAAGAATGGGGGTGGGGGTGGGGGTGGAAGGGAAGTCAAAAGAGCTTTACTTTAGTTCCTCAGAAGATAAAAGAAAATATTGGTTCCCTTAAATATAGGACTCTATAATTAATAAAAAGGAAAGAAATCAGCAGTAAAAAGTTCTTGCAAATGAAAAATATAACCAAATGAAAAACTCAACATATAGGTTAGAAGGTAAATGAACGTGATTTCTCAGAAAGTAGAGCAAAAGGACAAGGAGATGGAAAATTGAACATGAAAAAAGAAAAAAAGCCAGGAAATGAGACTCAACATCTGAGTCACAGGAACTCCAGACAGTGAGAACTAAGAAAACAAAATGAAGAAGACCATTAATGATATAATTCAGAAAAATTTCAGGGAACTAAAGAATATGAGTTTAAAGACTTAAAGAGATCACTCGGAGCACTTAGCACAATGGATAAGAAATAAACACATCAAAAGGCATTGTCTTGACATTTCAGAAAACTAGTAATAAAGAAAAGATTCTCTAAGTTGCCAGAGAGAAACAAACAGATCACATGCAGAGGGTCAAGAACCAGAAGGGTGCCAGATTTGTCAACAGCAATACTGGAATGGAGAGTATGGCAATGGAGCAAGAATGCTTGGAAAATTGTCAAGGAAAATAATTTTTGCTAAAAATTCTATTAAATGCTACCAAATTCTATCAAAGTCTCAATCAAGGGTGTGTGTAAAATAAGCATTTTCAGACAAGTTCTCAAAACACTTACCTCTCTAAAAGCGACAGGAGGACCTAACAAAGCAAGGGAATGAGATCAGAGGAAGAAATGGGATACAGAAAACAGTAGGTCCAAAAAAAGACAGAGAGAAGAGGAATTTGGGGTTGGTTGTAAAAGGATAACAGCTGTGTAAGAAGCTCAGAGGGCAGGCATTTCAAATTGGAGCAGGACAGAGGCTAGGGAAACTTTTTAGAAAGATAAAACTGATAGATGAGATGATTTGTCTGAACACCTATATGGGATATTTAGACAATGATGAAGAGTTTGCTTGGGTCAGTGATAAAATCTTAGAACCTCAAGCAAGTGAAAGAGAAAGACGCTTTTAACTTCTGAGAAAATATTACATGCAGGAAAGCAAAAAAAAAAAAAAAGTAGATTAAACTGCCTTTCTAAGCTGTGGATAACATCTACATAGTCATAACAATGAAAGCACCGAATCTAAACAAAATGAAATCACTATATTGGAAGGACAGGAGGGTAGGAAGGACAAGGACGTATATGTGTAACTGGATGATAAAGAAAAAAAGTACTAAATGTTTTCATGGTGGGAAGTCAATAATAAAGCCTGAAATTAAAATATCAAGTTGCAATATATAGATAGAGATGGAATTAAACACCAATACTCATAACTAGCAGGGCCAGAGTCCAAACTCAGTTCTGTCTGTCCCCAAATTACACTAGTTCCACTAAACATGTGTCCCCTGCTGATAAGACTTACATCAAGTGATACTAAAATTATAAAATTTATAAAAATTTTCTCAAAATAAGCTAATTTGTAATTAGTTACAAAAGAGCTGATTAAATAAATGATAAGTAAGATACAAGGGGCTATTGTCTTAAGAAAACATTCTCTTTTCTAACACTGAAAAATACTTTTACATCGTTAACCCACATCTAAGGTACTTTGCAAAGGGGACATCCACAATGAAGTACCATAACCACACAGAACTTCCTTTTTTAAAGGTTACACGTTATTGCCTTCTTGTCATCACAAAATATATCCTCTAAGTTCCTGACCTCTTTGTGACATGTGAACTGTCAACAATTCTGAAAGGTCTCATTATCCTGGCTCCTATAGTGGTGATTGTTGCTTGTTTAACCTTTAACAATCTCACCCATTTCCCTTTATTCTTTCTTGGAGTTTTACTTTTCTTTTTTTTCCTCTGCTTAGTCCCCCTTAAAATTATATCATTTCTCAAACATGAAACCTCCACCTATGTTTCCCGTTCCAGAAACTCATCTGTTCTTGGGCTTATATTTCTAAATATCTACTAGTCATTTCCATTTGTATATTCCACCATTTCTCACACTTCTTTATTGGTCCAAATTTTCTATGATGACAAACAACACTCTTCCTGATCTAACTGTTGGTCACTTTGTTAGTTTTATCTTTCATACCTCTACTTCAAACTCTACTCTCAAGCTGAGCTTAACTATTTAAATTCTTATGAACTAATTGCCATTCTCTTTAGTTCCTGGACGCCTGAACTTTCTCTCCTTTCTTTTTAAGATCTTCCACCAACCTCAAGATAATCCCTGTTTTTTTCTTTAGGACTCATCTTTGAAGTGATGTTCACAGAATCCTCCACACTAAGCACAGTGCCTTAGACGTTGTGAGTAGAATAGAAGCATTTGTTGACTAAATGAACAAAAAGACTCCTGGGTAGATGATCTATCTCTAGACAGTCGCTTCAGTTCAACACAAATAATGGCTCCTCATTAATCTCTCTTAAATATTAAATATATAGGGCTTTTCCCCCAGGTGGGCCTAATAATTAAATTGGCATAAGACAGATCAACAGGAGAAAAACATACACACTTACTTAATACAAGTTTTACATTGCACAAGAGCCTTCATAAGAAAATGAAGACCCAAAGATGCTGCTAGAGTTAAACATTTATATACTGAATTAGACACAGAGTAGTAAATTATGAAAATGTGACAAGGCAAAGGGGCTTGGGCTAGGGTAGTTAACTGGCGGGAGAAGTGGCTGGGAGGATAAGGATCGATCTAACAAGGTCAGTCAGCCTCAACTCCCTGATAGTAATGATAATTTCCTGCTGGTATAGGGAGGACATCTTTCACATGGGAATTTCATCTCCTGCCTTTAAGAAACAGAAGAGAGGTTACCGTGATCGTTTTGCATCTGCTGTTTTTCAAATGCTTTTAACTCAACATAGTCCATTTTCCAGAGTGGCTTATTTTTAACTCCTTCAAGTAGAAAGCCATCATGGTCTTTATTTAAAGTAGGAAACCCTTCTGTCTGCCTTTCTAGGTTCTTCATAAGGTGGGCACTATACTTCTGCAACCTAATTTTCTACTTCTCCTTAACATAAAACCTCCTTTCTGGTGTCCTGATTCCTGAATACTCCATGCCCATCTCCACATTCATCAATTCGTTTTTGGTCTTCTCTACATCTATCATGGAACTGTCTTCCTTTCTGATTCTCCATCTTACAAATGGACAACTCAAGGGTGATGTCCTCATAAAGTCTTCTTTAAATTACTTTAGCCCACACTGATGATAATAGAAACACTTTAGTCATTCATCAAATATATTTTGAGGAACTATTATTACACAGGCACTATTTAGGTATTGGGATACAAAAATGAGCAGAAGAAAAACAAAGAAACAAGTTATAACAAATTGAACACATAATTATAAAGGGTGATAAATGCTGAAATCAAGAGGCAAGGTAGAGAATATTGGGAGAGAGCCCAGAAGACCTTATTTGGACATTTTGTCCAGAGAAAGTATGTTCAAGGAGGTGATGTTTAAGCTGAGATCTGAAGGATGGGAAAGATCCAATAGTGTGCAAAGTTACAGTGGTAAAGGGAGAGAAGTGAATCACATATGAAAATGCTCTGAAAGAAGATAATTTAGCATATACTAAGAACTAAAAGAAGACAATGTGGCTGGAGCTTAATGAATAAAAGGAAAGTGTCTAAAACGAGCTTGGAAAGATAGGCAAAGGCCAAGCAAGGTCTTTGAGTACAATTCTAAAGGGTAACAGATAGGCATTGAACGATTATAATTAGAAGAGAGAAAAGATTAGATCTATGTTTTAAGATCACTCTTGTTGCTGTACAAAGAAGGAACTGAGAAATGAAGAAGTTAATGAGGCTATGGTAGTCTACAAATACAGATAATGCTGATGCCCTGGATTAGGGTAATGGCAGTAGAAATAAAAAGAAGTGAAAGAACTTGAAATTGATTTTTGAGATGACACTTATGATGTGGGAAAATTTTTGACAGACAATATCAAGAGGTCAGTTTTGGTCATGTTGAACTATGAGAAAACCAAGTAGAGGCATCAGGCAGAAAGTTCAACATGCAAGACAAGATCTCTGATCGAATTCTACAATAAACCCCAACAGGCATGACCCTGTGTAATCCCCTACCCTTGAGTGTAAACAAAACCTGTAATTTGCTTCTAATTAAAAGCAGATGAAAAATGAAAAACTATTTTGCAGAATTAATTAATGTCCTTAATAAATTAACTTTGAGTTAATGAAAAGGGAGATTATTCTTAGTAGGCCTGACCTAATCAGTTCAGCATTTTAAAAGAGGATCTAGGATATCCCTGAAGTTATAAATGCTCTCTTACTGACCTTAAAGAAGCAAAAAGCTGTATTTTGAACTTCCTATGGAGAGGGGTAGCCTCTAGGAGCTGAGGCCGTCAGTCCTATAGCTGCAAAAAAACTGAATCCTGCCCACAAGCTCAATGGGCTTGGAAGTTGATTCTGGGTTTCAGATGAGAATGTAACCCAGCCAACAGCTTGACTGTACCCTTGTGATACCTTGAGCAGAGGTGCTACTTAAGTTGTTCTAGGACTTCTCACTCATAGAAACAGATATGATTATATGTATGTTTGTTTTACGCTGCTAAGTTTACAGTAATTTATTACACAGCAAAAGAAAACTAATACAACCTCAAAGGAGGTCTGGGCTGAAAGTGTAAATTTAGAAGTTGGAAGCATATAGATAGTATTTAAAGCTGTGCAAATAGATAAGATCTAAGAGGAAGAGAATGTACATAGGAAAAAGAAGAAAGCCTAAGTGTAGTTCAGAGAAATATTAGCCAAGCTTAGGTATGGATGGGATTTTGTCCATTTACTTATTTGTTTGTTTATTTTATTTATTTATTTATTTATTTATTGGTTGTTTCCCAGGATCTCAGAACAATAATTCCTGGCACTTTGTAGATAACTCAATAAATATTAATACTTACTGAATGAATGAGTAAATGAGAAAATAAGCCATCAACAGGAACAGTTAGCAGAAACAATAAATGAGAAAATCATACCTCCAAGGGCTTAAATATTTGACTTATGATATACAGAACACAAAATATCTATGTTGAACATGTTTAAAGTTATGAAAGAGGTCTAAAGTATGACTAAGAAGAAAGAAACAATCAAAACTGGCCATACAGATTTTTAAGAAGACCAAATAGGGTTTCCAGAAATAAAAAGATTTAAAAATTGAAGCTAAGAACTCAGTCAATGATTTAAACAGTAAAGTAAGACGATAAATAGTACACCAGCAGATCTAAAGACATAGCCCAAAATGTAGCATGAAGAAAAAATATGGAAAATTTGAAAAAGAGGTTAAGAGTGATGAAAATGAAACAAGAAGTCCAGCATACATCTCATATAAGTTCCCAAAGGTGAAACCAGAAAGCATGGAATGAAGTAATCTATAAGCAATGGCTGAAAGTGTTCTAAAACTGATGAGAAATATCAATACTTACATTAAGAAATCATCAGAGATATAAGCAGAATAAAAGAAACCCATACCCTGTTGCATCAGAGTGAAACCTCACAACATTAAGAACAAAGAGATCACAAAAAATCCAGAAAGAAAAGACATATTATCTACAAAGAAATGACAATTAGACTGATAGCTAATTTCTCTGTAGCAGCACAGGAAGACAAACACAGGGGAATAATAGTTATGACACTGAAACACAATAACTGTTCCTCTAGATTTCCACACTTAGAAAAGCTATCTGTCAAGATTTAGAACAAGAAGTGGATCAACTTCAAATTATACTACAAGGTGATAGTAACCAGAACAGCATGGTACTGGTATAAAAGTAGACACATAGACCACTGTAACAGAATAGAGAACCCAAAAATAAAGCCAAATACCTACAACCAATAGATGTCACTTCGACAAAGCAGACGAAACATACGCTGGGGAAAGCAATAAATGGTGGTGGGCAAATCGGATAGCCTTGCGCAGAAGAAAGAAATTGGATCCTTATTTCTCACCATATATGGAAATTAACTCAAGATGGATGACGAGACTTAAACGTAAGACCTGAAACCATAAAAAATATCAGAAGAAAACCTAGGAAAAACTATCCTCAACATAGGCCTAGGTAAGGAATTTATGACTAAGACCCCAAAAGCAAATACAACAAAAGCAAAATAAATAAATGAGACTTAATTAAACTAAAAAGTTTCTTCACAGTAAAGGAAATAATCAACAGAGTAAACAGACAACCTATGAAAGGGGAGAAAATATTCAGAAGCTATACATCTGACAAATGACTAATATCCAGATTCTAAAAATAACTCGAACAAATTAGCAAGAAAAAGAAAACCATTAAAAAGTGGGCAAAAGACACGAACATACATTTTTCAAAAGAAGAGAAACAAATGGCCAAAAAACATATGAAAAAATGCTCAACATCACTTATCACCAGGGAAATGAAAATTAAAACCACAATGAGATATCACCTTACCCCTGTCAGAATGGCCATTGTTAAAAAGTCAAAAAACAATAGATGCTGGCACGGACGCAGTGAAAAGGGAATGCTTATACGCTGTTGGTGGGAACGGAAATTAATGGTCAACCTCTATAGAAAACAGTATGGAAATTTCTCAAAGAACTGGAAGTAGACCTACCGTTCGACATAGCAATCTCACTACTGGGGATCTACCTGAAGGAAAAGAAGTCATTTTATAAAAAAGAGATCTGCACTCATATTTTATCATAGCACAATTCACAATTGCAAAAATGTGGAACCAACCTAAGTACCCATCAGCTGATGAATAGATAAAGAAACTGTATTTAACAGTATATAAACATGGAATACTGCTCACCCATAAAAAGGAATGAAGTAATGTCTTTTGCAGCAACTTGGATGGAACTGGAGGGCATTAGCCTAAGTGAAGTAACACAGGAACAAAAAAACCAAACACTGTGTGTTCTCACTTATAAGTGGGAGCTAAGCAATAGATATGTGTGGTCATACAGAGTAACATAACGGACACTGGAGACTCAGAAGGGGAAGTGTGGGAGAGGGTTGTAGGATGAAAAATTACCTCTCAAGTACAATGTACACTATTCAAGTGATGGGTATACTAAATGCCTAGACTTTCTCCACTATACAATTTATCCATGTAACAAAACATCATTCATTTGTACCTCCTGAATCTATTAAAATAAAGTATTTTTAAAAAGAAAGAGGTAGCTAAAGAAATGCTATGCAAAAAAAATTATCAAACATATAGGGAAATCTAAACAAATATTTACTATTTAAAACAACAATAGTGTCTAACTGGTGGGAATAAAACAATAGGCTAAAAGTCAGGATGGGAGTGATCAAAATGAAAGCATTCCAATATTATTTTATTATTAATACTTGCAAAGAGAGCACATGAAATAGTCTGTGGCTACCAAAAAGGATAGAAATGAAAGCAAAAAGATATACAGAGAAATCAGAATAGAAAATACAAAATAAGATAATGGAAATGAACTCAAATAGAATTGTAATCACAATAAAAATGAAAAGACAAAACTCTGTAGCTGAAAAACAAATACTGTCAGATTGGATTTTTAAAAATTTCAACCAGATACTATGAATAAAATACAACCTTAAAACATAAAAATAGAGTTGAAAGTAATTGAGAATGAACTATTAATTTAATTAAGTAAATACAAAAGTATTGAAAGCTGGTGGAGCTATACAAAATCAGACAAACAGATGTTAAAATTAAAAGCAATATGCAGATAGAAAAAGTCACTATAGTGATAAAAAGTTAAATTTACTAGAAATACGTTACAATTATACCTTTGCATATACTTAATAGCATGGCATCAAAAATATAAGGCAAAAATTGAAAAACTATAAGAAGAAATGTATAAGTCTATCAAGCTGGCTTATTTTGAATGTACTTCTTTCAGTATTTGACACAGCATTTAGACAAAATCAACAAGAGAACAGAAGATTTGAATGATAGCTTTAAAGACTTTATGTAATGAACACATATAGTACACTGGACACATGTACTATACTATTTCCAAATTCTAAAAAAAATATTCTTTTCAAACAAGAAACAAAACAAAATCGAGTCACATGTACCAATAGTATGAGCCCATAAAGTTCAAAGGCAGGCAAACCTAAACAAGATCTGTTTGAGGTATGCACAAAATATGAAATATGCACATATGCAAAACAGGGGAATCATTAACACAAAATTCAGGTTATTTCTTGGAGGGAGTGAATGAGAAAAAGAACATAAAAGCTGTAGCTGAGACAATGCTCTGTGTCTCCTAAATCCCCGTTCCTTTTTCTTCTGGACTCACAGGCAGGATACTTCTTCTGGACTCACAGGCAGGATACTTCTTCTGGCTCCCCTTGCAATAAGGCAGAATATGAGGAGAAATCATGCACACTATTTCAAGGCCTTGTCCCTAAAAACATCCTACACAATCCTCCACGCTCTCTCTATGCTGTCATCTGCAAAAGAACCGTGGAGAACTTTGAGGCACTAAAAGACGGCAGAACTGCTAAGTGGAGTTAACCTGGATCCCTGAATGACTGCATGGAGCAGAATTTCTCTACTGATCCTCACCAAATTGTGACTTGAATGTGAAATATACATTTACTGTACGAAGTGCCTGAGATACTGGGTTGATCACAGCAGTTAATCTCCCCTGACAAAAGTAAGACATGTCAAAAGATACTGGAAAAGTTCTTTCTCTTTAGCTTGATAGTGGATAAGTGGGTGTTTATCTTTTATTATCCTTTAATTTATCAATATATGTAAATTTATTATATGCTTTAAATAAAATATTTATTGTATAGTGATAAATAAATCATAGTGACTCTGAAACTTCTGCTAACAGTGAAGTAAAACCTGTTTTACTCTACTCCCTTCCTTTGAAATATAATAAAAAATGCAAAGCACGAAAAATAGGAAAAGAACTCTGTTTTCAATTAAACAAGAAAATAACCACTACTCAAACCAGTAACTATAAAGCATACCTGCCAAATTCTGTAAAATCTGGAGGGAAACAAGAAGAGGATAAGAATTGGCACATACACTCTCAAACCTTGAGCTGAATATAGATTTTGTAAAAATAGTATCATAGTCTTAAAAGGCCATCCAGCAAAGCTTAGATTGAAACAATGAGATCCAGGGCATAGTAGGCTATAGGGAAAGTGTACATTTCCCTACTGAAACTCAGAATGATTGGGGATGTGGGGCTGAAGAAATTAACACACCCACTAACCATTTTTATTACCCATGGAGTGGGCTCCCAGATGAGGGTGCTGGGGGGGAAAACAGAAGGAAAGCCATAACTACCAAATCACAACATATGGTTAGGGGCTTTGAAGGTTTCTAACTTCAGGGCAAGTGCAATAAGTCTAGTGAGAGAGGATATTCTGGACAAGACCCATACTGGAGCTGCAGTAGACTGCCCCCATATACCACCTTCTGCCATTCTATATCGTTGGCTGCCTTCAAAAATGGAAAACAGTCAGAAAATGGTTTATGAGCTAGAGACACAGTTACCAGTCAAGGGGAAAGGGTGGGAGTGGGGGATATGGATTAGGCACAAAAGAATTCACAAAGTAGAGTCCGTGAGTCCTCATAGATAAACTCCATGATCATGAAATCTAGCTATCCACAAAATAAACCAACATAGAGAGAAAAAGAGTAGTACAAAGGCTGGTTTTGAGCACTGATTTCATTTAAATATGAAAATATGAAATACGACATAAATAAAAATGTAACCAAAATCTAAAATGAGGAAGAGGAAATGGAAGGATCCTACATTTTATTTTTATTTTGTTAACATACAGTAAAACTGACTTGGGGGGAGTATACAGTTCCATGAAATGTTATAAATGTACAGGGTTCGTAAAGAGAATGCAGCTCTTCTTTATTTTTTATTTTACTGAGAAAGTGCTCTTTCTAAGGTGGTCAGTAGACATCAGAGGAGCAAAAATCAATAACTCCAATATGCAATGATAGGAATACTTCTCAGGTAATGATTAGATATTTATTTATGAAAATTATGATTTTGAGTGTAATTTAGCTCACTTTTGGTGACAGGTTTCAGAGTTCTACTTTGCTACTCCTTCTGTGGTTGCAATGTTTTAATACATGTACAAATAGGACTACATTTTCCATTGTTTGTTTTACTTGTCCTTTCTGAGGCTTTAGGTAGAATGACCTATTAAATATCATGAATGAAAAATAGTTACATTCTTGGTCTAGAGGTCTGCATGCTGTTTGCAGGGAATTCACATATACTTATAACATCTAGAATTATCCCCCAAGGCACAGTCTTTTACATGGATTTATTATCAAAAGTTTCCATTTGCGCAAAGTCTTATTATCATATTTGTATATTCAATAAACTTAGAGTACAAATAGCTTCCAGCTAATAATTACCTACACAAATTATTCACATAGCTGTTTTCTTCTAATGCCAAATTCTATATGGAAGTCTGCCTTTCCTATTGCTATAACTTCAAACAACTTTTAACTTATGTTATTCATGGTCTTGGAACTTTTTTAAGTACATGAAATAAAAATCTATTAAGTTTAATAAGATCACTAAATTCAATTTTACCCAGTTTAACACCTGAGAGAAGATGTTAAATTCTCTCAGCAGTTTTGGTATCCTTTGTCTTACTGCTGATATAAATATGAATAGCGTGGTGGGGGGGAGGAAAACAGGGGAGGTGGGGGGGTGGGGGAAGGAGAAGAACAAAGCTGTTGTTACCTTTATTTGAAGATAATCAAGACTTTTAAAGAACAAGCTCCTTCTCCATAATAATTTGTTACTATTTCCCCCTTACTAAAACAGTATCAATTTCACACTGATTACTAATATTTGTCTTAATATAAGCTGAAGATGAACTATAATATTTTTAGTAAGGAGATCTTATCATAGTAAAATTTAGTTTATGACAGTGTAGGCTGGCAGTATCAAGACACCAGTTCTTTCAGATTCAGAAACTCAACCTTCTTCTGTCAAGTGACACTGTTTCTTGCCGATTTTTCAGTAACTGAAATTTCTTCGTCTTTGCTACTATTTATAATAATTTATGAACTACTATATGAGATATGAGGGTAAATAACTATCAACATTCTTGTCTTTGGTTTATTATATTGTACATTAAGACAGAAGATATATTGTATGTTAAGATAGAAGATCTACAAGTTCTTTTTGTTATTATTATCATATACCAAAAAGCACCACTCCACATAACCACTCTGGTTATATGATGATTCATATCCTAAGGAGCCCTAAATGTTATTGTAGGAATATTTTAAATATATTTTTGCAGTTGGTTTTTTTCTGAAGAAATACATTTTTATTTCTAAACTTTATAAATATTTTTACTTAACCTCATTTACTTTGTGACTCACATAGAACTGGCTCTCAATAAATATTTGTTGACTAAATGGAGAGCTTTGGTTTTTGATATTTGCAATTCTATGTTACTGAGTTTTAAGTATCTGCTTCTAATACACAAGCACTAACAGTGCTCACCAGCCTTCCCAACTACGTAGAGTCGAGAATCACACTGGATCTCAGATCTCACTGGGATCCTGGCCTGATCCATTCTACCCTGCAAACTGCATTCTGCTAGGCTGTAGATATTTTAGGGAAAATCATCAGTAATCAATCTTACACTTTGCTTTGTAGGCAAGCACCAATGCTTAGGAAAGATATGGAAGAAGAAAAAACATATTCCTTTAGATGCTGAATTTCCCTTTAAAATTTCTTACATTAAAAAGTTCTCATATATAACTGAAAAATGGAAAAAAGATAACTTTAATATTTACTGATACTATCATATTAAGTATTGGCTGTTACATTGCCTGAAATATATTCTTTTCAGGATCACTATTTCTTCAGTGTTTAAAAATAAATTATGAAATTATTATAGAAGGCTGAATGAAGGCATTTAGATACCTTTGGGAGGACATATTACTAACTGACTATTTAAACAACTTTCAAACATGTTAGTTCACTTTAATACATGACAATTATTTCATCCTTTGAACAGCTGGCTTAGAATCATAGGATAGTTTCCTTAATTTTTATTTTGAAAAATGCCTAACCTACAGAAAATTAGCCATAATATAACGAATGCTATGCAATCTTTATCTAGATTAAACAATTATTAACATTTTGCTATATGTGTCATTTCTCTCTCTCCCACACTTAAAAAAGTGTATATTTTTTGCTGAACCATTTGAAAGTGAGCTGCAGAGATCATGAAATTTCACTTGTAAATACTTCCAAATATATCCTCTCCCCAAAGACACACTCTTATATGTAACTCCAATATGGTTATCACAATCAAGAAATTTAACATGGATCTAATACTATTATATGATCTACATCCCAAATTCATATTCTTTCAATTGTCCCAATATTATCCTTATAGCTTTTTTTTTTCCATCCAGAGTCTAATAAAGAATTATGGATGCCTTGCAATTAGCTACCAGATTTCCTAGTCTCCTTTAATCTTAATCATTTTCCAGGATTTTTTTTTAAATGATACTGGCATTTTTGAAGTCCAGGGCTGTTGTGTTGAGGAATATCTACCAATTTGGAATGTCTGGTTTCTTCACGATTAGATTCAGGTGAAACATTTTGGGCACAATACTTCAGAAGTGATTTTGTGTAATTCTTCCTGTATCATGTCAGAAGGCATGTGATTTCAGTTTGTCCCACTGCTAGTGATGTCAAATATCATCATTTGGTTAAGTTGGTGTCTGTCAGATGCCTTCCTGTAAAGGTACTTTCCCTCTTTGCAATTCATAAGCAACCTATGGGGTGACGTGTAGAGAGAGTGTGAAAATCCTATCCCCATTAATCATTCACTCCATGGTGAATCATCCTTTGATTATTCTTGCAATGGCAGGTGCAAAATGATGACTTTATAATTCTGTCATTTCTTTTAATTATCAGCTTGTATTCTTCAGTGAAACAAAGCTTTTCCTTCTACCCACCACAGTATGAGCTCATGGATTCTTTTCCTATTCAATATGTTTGAATACATTACATCCATTATTACTTCTTATGCACAAAAGATCCCAAATTTGGCCAAAGGAAGTCCCTTAAATCTAGCTCTTATGTCCTTCTCACGTGTCCCTGTAAGTTTTTGAGCAATTCTTTGCTTTCTGGCACAAGATGCTCCAGGCTTCCCATAGTCTCCTTTAAACTAGTTGATGCAAGAAGTCTTTAAATAAAAATGAGTTAAGGCTAACCCAACTCAATTTTAATGTAGCGATTTGAATTTATGCACAAATATTAGTACAGTACCTAGAACACAGTAAGCATGGTAGATCTCTTCCTTAACTATTTTAGCCCTAATTTGAAGCCTTTGTGCAATTCTTAAAAATATTTATCTTTAGCTTATAACATAGACTTTTATATTACCCTTTCAATTTCACATATTTATTCTTATTTTAACTTTTATTCTCCTTTTTTTATCTTCATATGCAGGCCATGTGAATAGTTAACCTTCAAAGGATTTTTTATTTTCTTTTCTCCAACATGGTAAAATCTTAGATCACTGCTTAATGCCAGAATGCGCACAAACAGCATAGCATAAAACCCCCATAAAGTAAAGCCTTTTAAAATTCCTGAAATTATCAAGAGATTTCACATGTCAGAGGGAGTAACATAAAGGCATGCCTGGGCATTTATTTATTTTGAGGGGGTTTAAGAAATTTAATAGACCCGCCTCACTTTCTAAGTAAATGTAGCACTACCCAAATCACCCCTGAATTGCTGACAGGAAAGAGAAATAGAAGAAAGAGGAGTATAATGTATTTGGGGAGGTCACAAAGAAAAAAGTGGGGCCTCATAGCTTGCAAGCTTTTATGTATGTATGTATGTATGTATGTATTTTTCACTGAATATGAGAGTGGTGTGTGTGTTTGCATGTGCTCTATGTATGCATGTGTTCACGTGGGGTTGAACATGGGAATTTTCAGGAGCCAGGGGCAGTAGTTCATGCTTGTAATCCCAGCAACTCAGGCGGCTGAGATGGGAGGATCACTTGAGGCCAGGAGTTAGAGACTAGCCTGGGCAACAGACCCCTCTCTAAAAACATAAGAAAAATAGTCACATGTGGTGGAGCATATGTGTAGTCCCAGCTACTTGGAGGCTGAGGCAGAAGGATCACTTGGGCCAGGAGTTCGAGGCTGCAGTGAGCTATGATGGAGCCACTGCACTCCACCATGAGTGAGAGAGCAAGATTCCATCTCCACAAAAAGAAAAAGAAAAAAAAAAAGATAGGGATGTTCAGTTACATTTCCACTCTGAGGCAGGCACTGTAGTATTTGCTAGGAATACAAAGACCATCAAAACTAAATGGGCTCCTTCCTTAGTGATTACTTGATTAATTACACAAATAAATGTGAATTTACAACTCTTCTAAGTGCATGAAGGACATTTATGCATACAAATATATATGCATGTATGCGTATATTATAAGGGGATTTGACTCAGTCTGGGGGACTCATTTGAGGAAGTGACATTTGAGTTGATATTTTAAGTGTTAACTAAGAGTTAACTAGGGAAAGTTTGGGCATGTGTGTTTAGGGGCTTGGTGGACAAGAGAGAGCATGGCCAGTTAGAGCAACTTGAAGAAAGCCAGCCAGCTGAAGCCGAGGGAAGAGTGGGGGCACCAGAAGAGATGTGACTGGAGGAGTTTGACCTCTCTGGGCTTTGAAAAACCAGGTGCGTAGTTTGGGTCTTTATTTTAAACAAAGCCAGCGGTCATCCATGTAAGTGGTATGTGTAGTCCAAGGGGTGATTGTCATTATATTTGCATTTTGAAAAGGCCCCTCTGGTACCTTATTGGAGAATGAATGAAGCTGGTTGGGGGGTTGGGGCAGGGGGGATGCCAGGAGATCAGTCACAGAGCCACTGTAGTTATCTACACCAAGGCTGGTGAAAGTTTAGACGGTTGATGACAGAGGCAGATTTGTGATACACTTTGGAGGCAAAAAATCCATAACTTGGTGACAGACTTGACATGGGGTTGAAAGAGAGGGAATGCCAAGGTTAAAACCAGATTGGACTCTAGGAATCCTGGAGGTTTGAGGTGAGAAGGGCACAGACAGATGACGAGTTTGATTTTGACATGTTTCATCTGATGACAAGATAGACAAGAAGAAATGTCATGTTTACAGCTGGATCTACAAGTGGGAAACTTAGAGGGACTTTTGGAACTGTAATTATGTTTTATGGAATGCTCAGCATTAAATAAATACTGATAATACCAAGAAATTCTTATTGGATAGCATTTGGTGTATGTATGTTAGGGAAACGCAAGGTGAACCAAAGTTCTGAGGTATTAGATGGACAACCTCTGTTACTTGTGATTTCAGTGACTTGCAAATTCTTTTCTATTCTAAATGCTGTTCTAATTCCCTTATCTGCAAAATCTGAAAAAAAAAATGAATTTTCTGGACTTTTCATCAACTGGCAAGTGGTATATGTATAAGCTGAAGGTACAAAAGTGAAAAGTGGGGGATAAAAGCGGTAGATGGAGGATTAATATTTGAAATATTTAACATTTAGCAAAATTTGGGGTCCAGCTACAAATAACGAATAAAACTATACCAGGACATCTAGCTGAATGCCAGCTCTGCTGGAGTAATAAAATCTCACTCTCTGATAATAAAAATTCCTAATTGAAAATAGAGTGCCAATGTTAGAAGGGAAAAGGGTGTTGACAGTTACTGCTTTTAGTCCAAAAAATGTCACTAAAGTGCATTTTTATTCATACACTGAGAAATTGATCTTTTGGGGGAGAATAAATTACCCTCATTCTAATTTATTGTTCAGAGAATGCTGTGGATAAAAGCTATTAATAATTTATTTAGAGATATGTTTCTAAAAAATCTTGCCTACATTTTAATTTTGAAATTTATTTTTAAAGTATAATAATGAACATCATTTTATCTAAATCTTCACAGACTATATTTGCTTAAAGGAAGCTATAGGCATATATATAGGTCACAGCTTTAATTCTCTCTTTCATAAAAAAATAAACAAAACAATAGAAATAACTACAAAGCTAAGTGGAATTTTGGGCTTTTTGGTTCTGAAACTAATGGAAAAGTAAGTACTGCATTCTTCATTTGAACTGATAGAGTCGTTTTAATAGCTTTTTCCTGTTCTCCCATATATCTAATAGAGGCTTCTGAAATTTCTTTCACCACATTAGCTATTTGTATTTTTTCTTTTTTTAACTATGTTCCTTAGTGTTTTAGATTTCAGTTCAGAGTAGGATTAAAGTACTATAGTAAAAGGAGGCACTCTGAGCACAGTGACAAGAATATGTCATCTGTTTACTCTCACAAAGAAGGTTTTCTCTTGTATAGCAGAATTAACGGTACAAAGAAGGAGGGCTTTACTTTCACGATCTTTTCCTTTATTCCATACAATAATAAAAAGCAGAATAAGAAAAAGTAGATATTCCAATAAAATTTCACTGCCTATATAGATCTTTGTGCTGCTCAAATGAAAGCAGTGCCTTATTTTCCTTATCACCTCCACAATCCAACAACCTCAATTTCATCTTTTCTCAATTCCCATTGCTCCACTATACTCGTATCAGAAATTGTAACAAAAGTAGACCAAATAAAGCTAGGGGTCAGTCTGAGGTTGAATGTTGGGGACATTCAATTGACCAAGAAGCTTCCAGTAAGAATGAACAATGCACAGCAAAACAATCAGAGATGAAATTGTGTTCTGTACATTTGCTGCATCCTCTTTGTAGAAAAAGCTGCCTCTCTTGATTGGGGAAAACATGCCCTTCTATGTATAGAATCTTGTAATTGTGTCAAAGCAATTGCTTATTCACACACACAAACTCACATGCGCGTGCACACACACACAAAGACATACTATTGACTTCAATCTCAAGCATTGAGTTTACATTAGAAAGCTTCTTTCTTTAAAAAGAGTAAGATATACAACGTTCTAAAAAACATGTAGGATGGACGCTGATTGGGAAGTAATCTAAGAAAAAAAAATCTTACAATTTGGTAAGTTCAGGATGTTGTAGCTAATTACTATGCTATAGCTAATAGTGAAATGACAATTCCTATTAACTCTTCATTCTCAAGAGCAGATCTTATGTTACAGTCCAGTTGACAGAACATCAGAAGTAAGAAAATTTCAATTTCACTCTCAATTCCCTTCTTGCTTTTGGGATCCTACACTCCCGTTTATGTTGTGTATGTAACTAATTTTCAAAACCCACCAATCTCTCTGCAAATAGTATATATTTCACAAAGAGAAGAGATGTTGGTGTGCTTTTAGAATGTTAACAGTGCACCAATTAAATACCTCTAAGATAGATAACAAAAATGTCTGTACCCCTCCCCCTCAACTCCTGTATGCACAGGACACATTTTTTTCAAGCAATATAACAAAATTCTAGTACAACTGTTTATTTGGGTTGGTAATAGATTAATAGATTTTGCTATTAATACTGTAAGCATACTTCCTAGCACTATGTTTTGCAGTGTAACTTTTAATACCGAATTAGTGTAGTTCTTTTCTTCATAAGCATATTTCAAGGTTATATTTATGATGTCTCTTTTCCTGTTTTTTCAGTGCCTAAAATTATGTGGATATACATATACATATGCACATATATGCACATATATACATATATATACATGCACACATTATGTGACTGTATATATTGTCTCTATACATGAAAACTTTCAATGCTTTCAGGATATACACATTTAAAACAAGGTTAAGGCCTGGGAGAAGTAAAATATTAGCCAGCTTATACATTAGTTTGTCATCACTCATTGTCACCCACAAAAGATAGATTCCTAAGGGAAATAAGGACCAGAAAGAAGTGAATTTTTATACAGGTGACAACGACAGAAAAAGATCAGAACATGATCTTGAGCCTGAGGGCAGCAAAAGTCTGTGTCTGGTCCACTGAAGGCAGGGGACCTGTGGACAAATGGGATCGATGGATGGTCCCACTTAAAAGAAGTAAAGACAGATGGGTAAGGGCATGAAAAATAATACATGCTTACGTAAAAATCTGTTTACCTAGCTCTATGGCTCTCATAAGGGCTAGTACCACCCCTGGAGAATATTTCAGGAAGAGCCGGGTATGCTCAGGATTGTCACAGTATCAGTGACAGGGGGTGGGGTGCTACTAGTTTTTAGCGGTGGGGGGATAGCCCCACTCAATGAAGAATTTGGGAATTTTCTGAAATATTCCATATAACATTCACATGTCTCACTGAACTAAACTTGTTATGAACATCAACCTGTAGAATCTGGTACAGAATCATAAATAAGAATTTTATAAGCATTTCCACGAAAAGCCCAACAATTTACAATAAGGTTGCCATGGTGAATAATTTAATCATTTCATGTACTCTGTCTCCTACCTCTAAAATTGGTAGACAACAATAATAATATAAAATAAACTTAAGACCATAGAAGCACCAAATCAATAATTTTCATTTTGGAAATATATTTATTTATTATTGACGATCTGGTTGAGTGACCTGTAGAGTCTCTGAAAGTAGAATTCACATTAGTAATAATATGAAATGTTCTAAAAAATAGTTTTGGAATTTTGGTGGAAGTATATTAATAGTATTTATTCTCTCACTTGCAAAATAGCATACTTCCACATTTTCTCCACTCCCACAGTCTGTAATTTGACCTGGAAAATTTTCCCTATGATATTTACCATGACTCCTTCTTTCCTTTATTATATAAAATAAGTCTGGGTTGTAATTATCCTAACACTACTTTTAGTCTATCCTCATTCTTTCATTTTCCTGCACTTCTTGTATGGGATACCTTCTGATGTTTTTATCTGTCTTAAATTCAAATTTACTCATTATATATAAGTGTAAGTGCTGATTTTTTTACTATGTTTTCTAATGAGGTTATCCCCAAGCATCGGTACAGTGAAATACATATTTTATTACAAGTTACTTTTATTTGTTCCTTTTAATTATAAGTATATTCAGTAACATTTTTATTATTATATTATCTTTCAGGATACTAAGAGGGTAACATGAAATATTTGTTATTAAAAAACAGGACAGAGACTAAGAGGGTTGAGAATCACAGTCTGGTCCACAACTATTCAATGCATGATACAAGACAGCACATCACAAGCCTTGTGTACTTACCTCTGGATCATTTCATTTCATGACCATCACGTATTAGTTGCTACTGTGATGGCCAGAAAGCGTTAACTCCCCTACCTAACTATACTACATGGTAGCTGGATCAGGTTTCTAGTTTTGCTCTGCCACTACCAGTGTGACCGTTAGCAGTTCACCGTGATCACTGTGGGCTTCCCTCATTTCCTTAACTGTAAAATGAGGGCACTGGAATAAATTACTTTTAAGGTCTTTTCCAGCTCTTTTAAAAAGAAATGCATAATTTTGATCCTAAGACTTAGGCACTGATCAGAAGAAACTGATTCCTTTAATAAATGTACATAAAATACAACCTGTGGGTCTCAATTATATTTCCAACCACAATATTTCTTTTAAAATATTCACTCCAGTCAAGTCTTTAAAAAATGTTGAGCCCTACAAAAGAAAAGAAAATGTTTCCTCAAAAAAAAAGTAGTGAGCACATATTTATTATGAGAGCACAGTCTCCATTCTAAAGGGTACATCTACTTTTCTATTACCATTCTCTTCACTTCTATAAAAGTTACGGTGTTGCTGTGAAATTTTAAAATAAAAATGATCTTATCTGCTTTTCCCATCATAAATTTTTGGCAATTATAACCTTCTACACAGAGGTTTTGTAAATTCTAAGAGTCATCAGAACTAACAACTCAACAAAATCTATGTACAAGTAAACTCTTGACTATAAGCAAGATGTTTAACAGCAAATGCTATGGTATGAATTAGCTTCTTGTTCAAGTTACTCATCCACAACCAATTTTGCCCAAGAGCTTTTGAAAAACACAATAGAAATCTGTTAAATTGGCAGTCTTGCTGAACTTCAACTATTTTATCTAACCAGGTCCACCGTAACAATAGATACTTGAGAGCTTTTCTTTGATGGAATGTGTTTTTGATTTGCAGCATTGGTACAGAGATCAAATGGACCAAACCAAACCCCTTATTCAGATGGCTTCTGCTGTTCCTTCTTTTAGAAAGTATGTCTACAAGGCTTAGGAATGTCATTTAACACCATACACACATGTACGCTTTAGGAAAACACTTAAAAATTCAGTTTAGCAGGATACATAAATTAATATATTCCTATTTGGTTTTCAGGAGCAATCCACTATCATTTTTTTAAACATACTAATTACCTCTGCTACATGTAAAGTGAGACTGAATTTCTCAAATTTTGATTAAAGGACTTTTATTTTTGCCGAGAACATTCCTAATCCTTAACACATATTCATTAAATAGGTATGCAGACAAGTCCTGATTATCTTTCTGTGAACTGGATATAATCTGCCGCAAAGTTTTCATACCAGGTTTGCTTATTTCTGCCACCCAGCTCATTTCTGGGCAGGCTGCCTGTCTCCCCACCTCCCCACAAATTGGTTTTTGGTGCTTGAGGTATAAAAGCTCATTTAAAAATTAACCTAAACACAACAAAATAATTAGAAAGGCAACTTGCCCACAATAACAATGAAAATCTTTTTCAAACCACACATGTAATACATTCCAGAGACAAACACAAATGACTTTTTAAATAACCATGATTTTAGATTATCTCTGCCTCTACTCCTCTCATTAGCATGAATAATTCAGAGTGTTTACTGTACATGGAGAAACTGTTTCCTCTCAATAATTCATTTTTAGTATACAGAAAAACAAGATGTAACATGTTCTTATGTAATATCCAAAGGTTTAAATTAGACTGTATTTTTGAAGGCAACTTTCCTTTCAAAATTACCTATAGTTTGGGTTCATTCTCTTCCATGCTATCCTGGCTGTTAGAAGAAGAATTAACAATTTTGTTAATTAAGTTAGGAGAATCTTAACAATTTCAGGATGAGAGAAGTACAGAGCAGTATAGCAGGGAACAAGGCTCTACTTTCCCTTGGTTCTTGATATTCTTCAAACACATATCAATTATTTGCAAAGTGTGAAAAAAATTGTCATTATCTTTTTCCTCAAAAATATGAAAGCATTTTGGGATACTTGCCCAGATTTGAGTAAAAAAGATTTTCCCTGAAGGAACAACATATTTATTATGCAACTTTATTGTGAATGATAAAAATGCCCTGTCACTGCAGTTCTAGTTAGAGCAAACAGCCCTAAATGGGAAGTCATTCTTGGATGAGAAGACTCAAAACCTCAAATCTTGCTTTACTCATGACATGAACAAAATGAGGGGTGTCTGAATTTATCTGCTGATTACATACTCACTCATCCAGATTCCCAAACACAAATAAAAAGAATACTATACAGATAGACATTTTATTGGTATCCTATATAGTATACTATTTATACCCCATATTTGTATGGGAAACAATGTGTACTTCTTAGGTCTACTTAATCTGGAGTTTGGAATATTAAGTTAGTCTCTCATTTCGTAAATTCTTCCTAAGAAGGTGTTACTCTCTTCGGGAAACCATACTAACTTTCTGAAGTCACGGGGCTGTTTAGGGCACTGCTTCAGAGCATCAAATGCCACTCTTGTGACCAGAAAGGGAGGGAAAGAATGTCATCAGTAGCAGTCTGCAGCTGCACTAATTTTCAGGTTCTCCCTGGTAACAAAAAGGTGGGGGGAAAAAAGCAATCAGATCTCACTGGAGTACACACAAGCCTTGGCCAAATGCTTTAAAACTTTTTTGATTTCTTCTTTCATTGAAAATAAAAAAAATGAGGCGATTATAGTGTAATAAGCCAAACACAACAGTTGCTGAACTTGGGTCAACATGACAGCTTACAGGATGGTCATGGAAATGTATGAAATGAGAAAGTGCATTTTGATACCTGTGAAAACAAAACATTGTGCTTTAAGTGAGTGGGAGAGAACAGATGGTTGGTAATGATTTAAAACATTTATGTTTTTGGACTGTCACCAAGCCTCTGTATTAAAAAATATGGTGTTTAGTTAGCACATACCAACATCTATATGCAAGGTGCTCATTTTCTGGAGGACGCTACTGTAATGAAGGAGATAAAAACCAAATGAGGTAAGAGGAAAATTCTTCTTGTTTTCTGGAGGCCTTCAATGTGTGCTATTTCTTATTGACTATATGCAATCTAAATGTTTTCCATGTGATGAGAGGATTTTAATTTTTCCTCAATTACTAGCCAACTATAAGTGCCCAGATATTGTATTCTGTTTGAATGCATCGGGTAGAATTGTAATTTTGTTTTGTAAATTTGATTCACTTTAACTGAAGCTCTTAAAAACTCTTTGAGCAATAATAATAAAATCTGGTAGTTCCAGGTACTCTTTCCCATGAAAAACAATAACATCCTTCTTATCTTCACGATGGTTGACAGGCATATGGTGTTATGAGTATGTACTGGAATTAGCAGGTGCCAGGCAACTGAATCAGGAAGACAGATAAATATTAAATAGAGTCACACTGCATTTTGGTGGGTATAAGTGAGTCGAAAAGAAGCCCATGTCCTTCAAGCCCAGTGGCACAGTAACAGTGCAGATGAAACTGTACAGGGATAGGTTAATGCAATGTTTGGGGTTAAAGTAGAAAAAAAAATCATTTGTAAGCAATACTCTTAATTACCAGGAAAAACTGCAAAAAGGGAGTCCTATTAAACATCCATCGCGCTTTGATTTGGATCTGATAGCATAATGGGGAAAAAAAGTCGCACAAACACACACTCTACATTATTTACTTGCCATCTCTTTCAAAGCCCTGGGAATTATTCAGGCACAGTTTGCTTGTGGGAGGAAGTTGGGGGTGGACCTGCAGGGAGGAGAGAGGTAGGGCGGCAGCTCTAGACTTAGCACCTGTGAACTTAGTTGGAAATAACTCCTGACAGGCATCAAACCTAACACGTTTCAGCCTTCCAGCAGAAACAGGAGGATGGGCAGGACGTTCAAACGGGGCGGAAGAAGGAGCGGGTAACCGTGTGAAAGTACCAGCAGCAGTAAGAAAACCACCAGACCAATTCCTCTCCCCAACCCACCTCAAACCCCCTCCTCATCGGCCCCCGCCACCCCTGCGCTCAGGCCGCGATCGAACCTGGGCTCCGGGTCTCCCCAACTTCCCTCCCACCTCGCCCGCAGCCTTAGCAGGGGCCCGGGCAAGGGTGCGGAGTTTGGGATTGACGCACAGGAAGCGCCACACCAGAGATGCCCATCTCTCCGCCAAACACGCCAGAGGACCGGATAAACCGGCATCAGAAACTCGAGGCAGTTCTTCCTGCTGTCCCCCTTTCCAACCTGTGCATGCCCCAAGCGGGGGCTGGCACCGGAATCCTGGCGTCCAGGGTGCCCCGCCTGGGCCCAGGGAGCCAGCCCAGGTAGCTAACAAGTTCGGGCACCCGTCCTCCTCCTCCGCCCCTCGGGTTCTCCGGGTCCCCGCCACCTCCGCCAGCCCCCTGCACCCCGGCCAGTAAAGTGAATGGAAGTGGGTTGATGCTCTGGGAAAGGGGGCGAAAGGGGGTAAAAGAAAAGAAAGATGCTTCTCGCTTCCCCCACGGTGAAGTACCTGGAAAGGTGAGGATGCACTTGCGCGCCCGCCAGAGCCCGTCCCCGGCGCGGGTGCCAAGCGAAGGCCCGCGGGCCCCCCCCGCCCGCACCCTCCGGCCCCCGGCCCGGTCCCCAAGGCGAGCGCGGTTACCTCGCGAGCGGAGCCGGCCGCCGCCCCGGCGCCTGCAGGTGCTGCTTTTCCAGGCGCGGGGCTGCCCGGGAAACTTCCCCGCGCTCCGGGGCAAACTCCGGCGCGCTCCTCCCCGCCGCGGGCCGTTAGGGGGCCGGGAGCAGGGCCAGCGCGCAGCCGGGCGCCCGCCCTCGCCCGTCCGGCCCGGCCGGGGCTGCGGCGCCGCCCCCGCGCCCGCCCGCGCCCGCTCCCGCCGCCGCCGCCGGCCGCGCCCCCGCCCGGCCGGGCGCTCCGCCTCCCTCCCCTTCCCTCCCTCGCGCCCGCTGCCCGCTCTCCTTCTCTTTTGCTCTGCCTTTGTCGTCCCCGCGTCCCCTTTTTTCCTCTGACTTCCCGGCCTCACCTCCGCGGGCGTCGCGCCCTCCCTTCCTGCCCCGGGCCTGTCCCATCGCTCCGGTGCCACCGCGCTCCCCGGCAGGGAGCCGTCGCCCTTCCGCGCGCACTTCACCTCCTCTCTTCTCTTCTGCCCTCGGGCTCCTGCCCAGGTTTTCTAGAAACACGGTCGTGAAGGACAAGTCAATAGGTTGATGGCAGGCTGGCGCAAAACATTGCCTCCAAAGTCTTAGAATTTCTTTTGCTTTACAGACCGGCGGTGTTTTTGTCCGCTTGTTTGTTTGCTTGTTTGTTGGAATGCATTGATTATACCAGATCAATAAAGTGCTGGTTGTGAGTACGGGATAGCGCTGTGCGTGAGTTCAGCAGCGGGTTTGTGTCAGCAAAGGGCTCCCTCAAAATGAGCCAAGCACCCATTCACAGTATTGGAGACCCAGTGGATCTCCCGGGTCACGTATTTCAAAATCAGACAAGCTGAACTTGGTAGTTTGTAAAGGGCTTTGCGAACATCCAGACCAGAATATTTATTTTTAATCATTAAAGAGAATACTTCATGGAGATTTAAAAATTGATTCTAAATGTTACACCAGCAACAATTTGACCAAACTAGGGGACATAAACATAAATGAACCCTTGATTGCTTATTTTGTATTCAAATAGTTTCTGTAAATTAACAAAGAAAAAACTCAACTTTTTGAAAGCATTAAGTAAACTTACCTTATTACTACATCAGAATTTTGTTGTTGTTCAAACTGAAATGTTATCCAACGGCATTTTCAATAGGTTCTTATTCTTACTAATGGCTTAGGAATACACATCCTGTGGTAGTGAAATTTGGTTCATTGAAGAAATATCTCTGATGGGACTTGCTTGCCTGATTCTAGTTTCTTAAACAGAGCCTGATTTATCTTTCTGTCATAAGAGTTTTATTTTTATGCATTTTTTTAAAAATTGTGATAAAAACACATACCATGAACTTTACCATTTTTGAACTGTTTTTAAGTGTACAGTTCAGTATTGTTACCTATATTCACACTGTTGTAAAACAGATCTCCAGAACTTTTTCATCTTGCAAAAGTGAAACTCCGTCCATCAAATAGCGTCTCTTTTTCCTCTCCCCTCCAGCACCTGGTAACTACTATTCTACTTTCTGCTTCTACAAATTTGACAACTTTCGATCTCTGATAGGATAAATATTCAAAATATAAAGAGCTCTTACAACTCAACAACAAAAAAATCACATAACTTGAATTTACAAAATGGGCAAAGGACTTGAATTAGCGTAAGAGTTTTCTTTTTAATTTGTATGTCTGGTGGCTTCTTATGAAGATTTAACCCACCGTCTGTCCTCCATATGGGGAAGATCCTCAATCACCACTGGAATGAGCGTTTCCTGAGTTGAACTTTTAAAGAAACAGGTTAGTGCTCCCTGAGCTGTATTTATTTAACTGGCACATGCCTGATAGGCAAGTGATGAGCACTTCTTGAATGCATTAACCAATTTAGTTTATTTGCTCTTGGTGTGGTCTCCTGTGTATCACGCTGTGTTGGGTGAACCCTTGGAGTTGTGACTATCCATTATACCAGAGGAGTGAGCAAATCCAGGCTAACCTCAGAATCCATGGACTCTATTTCTTGGCTGCAGCAAGTCACACAACTTTTGTGGTCTGTACCTTCTCATTTGTGAAATAAAGGAGTTGAGCAAGAATATCATCACAACTCTATTATTTCCAAACTGTAAAAGTTTTATTAAGTAGTAGCTAATGGGAAGAACTGGGCATCACATCAACATCTGATTGAATTTCCTTGATTGATGGGCTGCTAGGCATTGCTTGCCCATTATGGGGTTTTCAAGTCTTAAGAATCTATTTCATTCATTTATCTAACATAGCAAGTCAAACACTTAGAACTGTGAACCATCTTCAATTCCTACACCTCTGTCCAAACTGTTGAAAATATTTTTAATGATTAAGGAAATTGAATTTTGTTAATATCCAAGGTAGATGATAAACGACCAAAGAATTACCTAGGATAGACACCAAGCATCAGAATAAGATGCTTCCTCCTGTGGCATTTGATTGGAAGTTATATTGTTAAGTGAAAATACTACCTTTTAATTTTGTAGTTAAACTAATCTGATTTTTACAGTGAATTATTTCTAAAACATTGGTTCACAGCATGTTTCTAAATTGTCCAGTCTATTAATTTTGTTTAGTTCATTGAATTCCTTAAAATGTTTAACCATTGACTATTTCTGGGCAACTGTGAAGCTTATGGACCGTTGATCCTTTAATATGTAGGTTAGTGACAATTATGGTCATGAAAGTGGTTTCTGCATCAAATCTCAAGGCACCATTGATAGTAAGAGTGCCTCTGTGGAAGGAGGACTCCATCATCCTCAGAGTTACTTAGGAAACTTACACAGTGTTGATACCATTAGGCTAAGCATAAAAAATAGTTAAATGTAACTAATAACATAAAGAATGAGCCCAATGAGATATTCGTAGAGAAGAAACGTGTGTGTAAGGAAGACAAGGGTAAAGAGGTAGTAAAAGAGTAGGGAAGGAGACTTTCTTGTCATCCTTATGTTAAAAAAAACTAATTTAAGGTTTGAGCACAACACTATTATGGGATAGTTCTTGCTGTTTTTGAATTTGTGCTTTTCTTTAACCATGTGGGTGTTAATGATGACTTGGCTTAGTGAATGACCGAGGAAAATTTCAGCAGAAATGCATTTAACACAATATGTCAGGTCATGTGGGTGTTCCAAATACCTCTAAACCATCTTATTTATGGCCCCAACTGTTTTTTGAGGGAAAGCAGAGATATATTACCTTGAAAAGGATATTTTTACACAAATCAATAGAGGATAGTCCAGTAGCTACAGTAGTTTCTTTTTATCTTATCTTGCTTTTATGCTGCAGGGCAAGAGTAAAACTGCAAGAAAATGATAGAAGTGATTTGTGCTGATTCACTATCAAGAGAACACAAACTGTCCCACTGAACCAAAAGGAGACAATGGCAGAACTCTTGAAATAGAAGATAAAAGCCACCTTACCCAGATATTTCTGGAGAAAAAAAATAAAAGTAAACAAGTTGTAGAGAAAGAGAGATTTAAAATGGCTTTTAGAAATCTTCCATTAGTTTTAAGAAATGGAGTAAGTCTTGGAGGATGAGATTTGTCCACACGAAGTTGAGCAAGTCTTTTCTTGGGCTCAGTTTCATCCTTGTGAGGTCATTGAACTGGGTGAGCTCTAAGGATCATTGTATCTTCAGAACTCCCCTGATATGTGATCAAGATCACTTATCTTCATCAAGCTCTTCAGGTCATTTTCACCTTCAGGTACTGATTTATTTGCATAGTGACATTCAAAGTGAATTCTAATCAGAAAATAAGAGGCTAGTGTAGACTTTACTTCAGTAGCCAAAATGGAAAACAAACAAAAATGTGAGTACAATAGATGAATGTAGGGCTGATTAACAGAAGCTGATATACAGGATGCAGAATGTGGTCTTATGCAAAGTATTAATAGAACTTCCTTTCTGAAATTTAAGAAGAAAACCTTTTAACATCAGGAAAAAATAGGACAAAGGTGAAAGCATTAAAAGTTTCCAGTCAAGGAGAAATCTGGAAGCCTAATGATTTATCTGCTGCCGTAGCATGGTATAGCAAATTTTATAATTTGGAGTAGACCAAGGTTATTATGTGATGGAGAAGTAAAGAAAAAGGATTTGGCTCTGTCTTTAACTCTTTTTTAGGAAGATACTGTTTTCTTAAAAATCAAGAAAAAAAAAATCAAGGACTAGATATATGTAACTAAAGCACAATTTAAGTATTCAGAAGAATATTGGGGGAAAAAAGTAGAATGCAAAGGGAAAAATGCATTATGGAAAGAGCATAGGATTGATAGTAAATGAGGAAGAGCTATGATGCCTAAAGAATTAAAAACTTGAAATTATATGAAAAATAATATTTGGGCAAGTAGAAAAATTAAAAGATAATTCTAAGTAAATATAAATGAAACAAGATGTGTTGCCTTTATTCTTATGTATCTGCTGCCCCCAGTAAAGCAATAATTCAATATCAAATAACAGAATAGTCAGCACCTAATAGTCTTGGTAAATAGAGCAGGTCAATAAATATGTATTGATTGGTTGATTGCATAAGAACTGCTTGCAGTTATTTTAGGAAAATCAAAGTCACTTGGGAAGTTATGTACGTAATTTCTTAAACTAAGCAAGTGTAAATTTCCTTTAAAAAATAATCAAAAAGAAAACTTTTCCAAAGAGTTACCTTTAAGTCCTAAGCAATAAAATTTTATAAAAATTTTATAAGGTGATGTTTATATATAGTAAAACCTAAATGGGAAGTAGATAAAATATGGAAATATAAATGTGCCTCTGTATAAAGAAATTATATTTTTAGATTGTTGAGGGTTTTTGATAGGTGGTTGGAATAGGGAAAATTCCATGTGAACAGTTTACCAAAAATTGCAATGCTTTCCTCTAAAGCAATATTTGGACACATAAATATTTATTATTTCAAAGTGGGCTCAGTTTTTGATATGGCCAAAGATAGTGATAAATTATTTCAAGATCCTAAGTCAAAATAGCATTAATTTGAAATGGTCTGAATTAATGAGGACCCTTCCCTACTTTAACATTGTCATGTCAAGGGATGTGTTAATAATAGACCTTTCCTTGCCAAATATTTTATTAATTAATTCACCAAGCATGGCCTGCCTAGTCAGTATGGACACTATGTGCTGGTGGCTTGGATACAAAAATTAGTAAGATATGATCCTTTTTCATAAAGTGATAACTAATGAATTCAAATCACATATCATTAAATTTAGAAGTATGAAGCTTATAGGGAAAAAAGAAAGATTTTCTTTGAGTAAAAGAGAAAAATCAAAATAGCTTTGTGATTTTTATCAATGCTGTGTGTCTGTGCGTATGTATGTGTGTAGTATGTGTGTTTGTGTGCTTAAAAAAGAGAGAGAGAGCAAGCAAGCTGGTAAGAAATTTGATGAAATAGAGAGAGTATGTCAATGATGTTCCTAAGATAAAATATAACATTTGAGAGCCCTGAGTAAGTCTAAATCCACCCCTCCCATGCACTGAAATATTTTCTTGTACAGCACTGAGAGTGCTTGTGATATATGACTCACCTCACCAAATCTAATATCATTTCATCCCAGAGGAACTCAGACTATGGTGACTGACTTAGCTTTTTTGAGAAAGAGATTCTGTTGACTGTTGGAAGTGTGTTACCCTTAATGGGAGAATTGTTTTTTAAGTAAAGGCAAACAATGGTCTTTGAAAACTAATGTGTAAGATGAAAAAAAATAGTGTAAAAGAAAGTGTATACTCAGTAGCCTCATAAAATTAGTATATCAGCAGTGTGTTATAAATGTTATTTCTAATATTGATATTTAAAGTGAGCTGAAAGAAAAACCAATTCAGCTTAGTATCATGAAGCTTGTGTTATTTATTTACTCGGCTATTTACATATGAATCTATGTCAACATACAATTATTCTAAATACCATTTGCATAGCCAGTCTATTTAAAAAGAGTTTTTTCCCCTTGCAATAAAAAAAATGAATTTTTAGAGATCCTCTCCTAATATTTAGATAGAAGAAAAGAAAGAAGTTAGTATTTATTAGATACTTACCTTGCTGCTTTTGTAATTATAAGGGGTAATGATAGTGAGATTTAGAACTTGAAAAACTGATTTATTTTAGGGGAAAAGCCAAAGATGTTGTTTTCGGCTTATAATCGTGAGAGTAACCTGAACTTTAGTCACGTAGGTAAGAGTAAGCATGTTTGGGCTACAATGTCTTACTAAAGTCCATTCCTCAGTACATTTCTCAACACACATGTAATATCTAAGAATAAATTTTCCAAGGAGGAATGTGTCTTTATGCCACTATCTCAAAAAGTTTTCATATATAAGTCTATGGTGAATCACAGATTTAGACATCTAAGAATTAATTTTTAGAATTAATTAAAATAGTTCAATGAGATGTTATCACTATTATTAGCTCAATATTGTTCTCTCGCTCCTGTTGCCTCGTATTCTATGTACTAGGCACTTTTCTGTCACTTTAACACTTAATTTCAGAATTTTTTTTTGTTTTGTAAAAACTCCAGTGCACGGAAATACCTGTATTATAGTTATATTTTGATACAATTTAATTTCTGATGTTGAGTCACACGTTTTATAAGCTTTCACATCATAGTTGCTATATCTTTCAAGCTTTCTTTTTTCATTCTGATTGGAGGAAATGTTTAACAAATCTGCACATAGATGTCCAATCTTCATTTTTTAGACACATGTGAGTGCACTTCATGGAGTACTGAATCACTTCTACATTATGCAAATGTTCAGAAAACTGTAGAACTGTCCTGATATTTCTCTTTCAACCACTACTTAAAGGAGGAAAATACCAGTATATTATTTTTTGAACACTGTTTATATCTCTGGGTTAGGCAGGTGAACATCTCCCCCAGCACAGGAGCTTGTCCATGTCTTGTCAAGTGGACTGAAGACTTTAATAGGAGAGAACAGTGAAATGTTTCTTTTCTTTTTTTATTTCAAAGTACTAAGGGGTACAAATGTTTTTGGTTACATGGATAGCTTTCGTAATGCTTCAGTCATGGCTTTAAGTGTGCCCATCACCCAGGTAGTGTTCATTGTACCCCTTAAACAGGTTTTTATGCCTCCTTTTCTCCCCCCTTCCACTGACTTTTACTTCCCTCTGTGCACATATGTGCTCATTGGTTAATGCGAAGAAACAGCAAGAAGGAAAGCAAAGGCGTCTTATGAGGAATCTGGAAACAAATATACTTCAGTTGACGGTTTTATTGTAAGTGTGGTAAATATCAGGAATTAAAGTGTGAAAATGGAATGTTCAACAGGCACTCCCCAGCCATGAATACATTTTTAAATCACCCTTCAGAATAAATGCAATAAAATTGGCATGATTTTACCCATAACGAATTACCATAGGTGCTGAACACATGAATGACTATATGCTATAGGATCAGACAGAGAGCAGAACAGAAATGATCTTAACAAGCAATAAAAAAGCACCAAGTCAGGGAGGTTAAGGAAAAGTTTGGCGTTTGTTATTCCTTCCCGCTTTACCTGAGTATTGTGAAAGCATGACTGTTGATGAAAAGAACTAGTAAATATTTATAGATACCATTGTCTACCTTAGGTAGTCAGTCACTTTAGCAGAATAAACATGGCCTTTGCTAAACATTTGTTTTTTAAATTTAAATGGTATCTGCATGAGGAAAATTCTTTTCCTCAAACCATTGTTTTCCAGCATATATTAATATTTTTGTCTGTAGAAAAATAAAATAGAAGACGAAATAGAATGTGGCATAATCATTCATAACTTTCAAATATCTCATGTTTATATATACTTAAACTGATAAATATAAACTTTTAGGGATATAAATTAATGAAAACAGAGCTATAACTGGAACAGAATTAGAGATCTGTAGGCTTGGTATTATAGCCTTTAATTTGCAGATAAATATGTTGAGAATATGCAAATTCTAGGAAGATTCTTTCCAATTGCCTGCCAGTTCCAAGCCCCATAATCTCAGAGAAGTATGGAAAATGAAAATAAAATTGGAGAAAAACTACACCATCACATCATATGCCTAGCATCATGCCTGGAATACTGCAGGCAAGCAGCAATTTATTTTTTGACAAAATTTAATGTAAAATAAGATCCACGGAAAAGACCAAATAATCTAGTATTATTTAAACTGTCTTTAAGATTTAAAAAAAATGAAAATATTTTAAAGAAAATGGGCCAAAATTTAAAGCATCAAGGATTACTTAATGTATATTTTATATATATATGAGAAACCATTTCTTTTGTTCACTTATTTAACAAATATTTATTGGGAATTCTCCCATATCAAAATGGCCTCTGAAGATTGACATGTAAACAAGGAAAAGAAACAAGATTCTGCCTTCACAGCAATTATTCTGTAGTAAGAAAAGAAGGATATAAATAAAGATTCAAATAAATAAACAACATAAGTAAAGACTGAAAATTTCTATTAAGAAAATAACTAGGTTATAGTTGATATGGGTAGGGGGTACTGAGGTAGGAGTTCAGGAAAGGAGGTGATGTTTGAGTTGAGTCCTTAAAGATGAGAAGGAATAAACTAAGCCAAAAGCCTAAGGAATGGTGTTTCAGGCAGAAGGATCAGCATGTGCAAAGGCCCTGAGATGAGAGAGAGTTTGGTGTATTTGGGGGAACGAAAGCAAGCTGAATACTCTGTGGCTGGGTGAGACACTGTGTACTGAGGTTAAAGAGCTGAGGTTGAAGACGCAGGAGGAGCCCAGCTCATGAGGGTTGTGGGATGTGACAAAGTATTCACATTTTATTTTATGTGCAGGAGGAAGCTTCTGGAAGGTTTTAAGTGGAGCTAATTACATTTATATTTCTTGCTAGTGCATGTACATGTAAATAAATAATAGGTTGAGTTAATATACAGTTTGTGTTACCTTTTCCTGGCTTGGAAGATCTTTTAAAATAGAAAAATGTCTCCTTGAAGGATGTTCTCCATTTGGGCCACCTCTAGGTGTGAGGAAATAATTATGTTATTAATCATAATGTGAGGACCCCTTATGCCTGCATTACACACACAATATAGCAAGTTAGTTATTTTTATTTCTAGTGTACATCTTTAATGAAAATCATAAATCACACCATCAGTGTATCAAGGATTTCAGGATCTGCCCTATAATTAATTCTGGTGAGCTTTTGCATATAATCGCGGATAGAACTTTCATTTGGCCAAGAAATTGCAGATTGAAGATTTTTCAAGGTCTCTTTCCATTTTTATTATTGGCATTTCCACTAACATTGTAGACCTCTTTGGACTTTTATACCTTGAAACAGCAGTAATCTCAGGGACTTGGTTGATTTTACAATTTGTGAGAGAAAAGTTCCAGCTTGCGCCGCACACCCACAAAGTGGAGACCACAGACTGTTCTCTGATGACAGGGAACAGCAGGCCTTCATCCCATTGCCGACGAATGCTGGCTGTGTTCCTTCCCTAGCATTTGGAATTCGTTTTCACTATTTTGCTTACTGTTTTAATCATGTTGTAAAATTGTGGGCTGTCCAAAACCCTTAGAGGCAACATAATTCCAGGGAGAAAATGCATGCTAGCGTTATGGAGGAAATTGCAAGAGATATGATAAGGGGTAAGGAATGTGAAAATTCAAAGGAAAGATATTTAAAACCTATTTGTGCAGATTGGAACTCGTTGAGACCTGCTTAGCCCTGAACCTCACAATTCTGTTGTAATCTAGGCTTGCAAAAACCTGTCCTCTACCCCCTTTCAACTACCCTAAACAAACATCCCTGGTTTCTTCTACTAATCTAAATACAGTTTGCAATACCTACAGATCTCCTTTCATCTACAATGTAAGGGCTACCTATGGTTTAAGGACGGAGAGTTCAAGAGTGATGGAATGGCATTACCATGTGATGTCTAGATTGGACATGAGAAGACTGGGAACATGGTAGATAAGGAGGATGTGAGCAAAGTAATCTTACCCATTTCATGAGAAGATAAGGTTATTTTAATGCCCCAAATGCACTGATTATTAGACTTATTTCCAGCTGATTTTAGGACATGTTTCTCTCCATTTACTCAAAATTTTGCCCACAATTCATTGTCTTCATGTATTTTTTAAAAAATTGTTATAGTTTTCCAATTCTTGAAATTAGATTGCAATGGTGGATTTTTTTCTATTCCCTCTCCACAACCAAGTGACACCCTCTTCGACCTGTTCTTTGTTGGAGGGCAGACCTGTATGGACTGTGTATACGGATTTCCTTGCCTTCTGGCTTCTGGTTGGGTTCTGCCAGTAGGAATAGTGGAACAAGTCAAAGCATAAGCAGAAAGAGAGGAGATCTTTATTCCCTTGGCTCTCTCTTTTCTAAGTCGCCTAGGGGAGACTGAGATGCTCTTCTGAAGGTCACTGTCAATAGTCTGCTACCAGCTGCAGGCCCTGGGACCACTCCCTTCCCTCTCAGGCCTCGGGGTACTAACTCTGCACCTCCTCAATCCCCTCCAATAAATCCTAGGGCTCTACACTATTCATGGACAATTTCTTTAAAACCCATCCACATCTTTCAGATAGCCATTTACATTTTCTCAATATATCCAGTTTTAATATGCCATTATGGTGGGACTCCACTGTCTACTAGACAGAAATCATAAAGAAAGGCTTTACAGACCAAAGAAACAATATACAACCAGTTCAGTTACATCATTTAGCAGATCGTGCAAGGTCCCATCCTGATTAATTTGTTTAATCATTCATTTAGCACACATTAAACATATTTACTCAGTGTCTACCATGCTCTGGGTGCCATGTTTGGTGCTGGGGATAGAAGAGCACTAGGTCTCGAGGTACTGAGCACCTGTTGGAGACCAGGCCTCTGAGGGAGACAGGAGGGCCACTGAACCTTGAGATAGCAGTCAAGGAGAATCCAGGAAAGATTCTAGAAGTGACAATTAAATTCAAGCGTGAAGAATGAGGACAGGGAACAAAGTGGTGGGATGAGGAGGAAGGGGACTTTTTAGGCAGGAAGAAAAATATCCACCCAGGTCCAGGGTTGAGAGCATGGTGTATTTCAAGAACAGAAAGCAACTCAGTATGGCTAGAGTATAGAAAATACTACGGAGTGAGTAATATGAGTTTGCACATGTTAGCAGGGGTCTTGTATGTTGTTTAAAGGGTGTGAACTTTATTTTGAAAGCAATGAGGAGAGTGAGGTAATAATAAGCAAGGTATTAACACTTCAGAAAGCTCATGCTGTCTGCAGTACAGAAACTGTGCAAGGCTGGAAGCAGAGACGTGATTGCGCGAGGCTAGAGGCAGGGAATGAGTGAGGGAACTGATGCATTAATCTAGGCAAGAGACGATAGTGGCCTGGACGAATGTCTTAGCGGTAGGAATGGGAAAAAAGTAGAGAGATTGGAGAGATGTAATCTACAGGAAACTTGCCGCTGGCAACACAGGTAGCACTATATCAAACTGAACTTTAGAATATATGTAGCTCTGCTTATCAGCGTAAAGTTGAACTTTAGACTTGTCACAGCCTTTCAAGAATTTCAGTCAAGCATTTTTATTATTGCTGAAATAGCTGTTGTTAAGAGATTTCATGGAAGACTAACGTTTTTCTTTATAGTGAATTGAACCAGGCTCATCTGTGTACTTTGCCCAAAATATATATTTACTGTGTAAATATATTAATCAGGTACCTCTTTTAAAAACTCTGTTTATAGTACACCTTTGTGATAATAGATTTCTATTATGTGTTTTGCAACTTCCGTTATCTTTCTGGGTAAATAATAGTCCTAAGCAAAAATAAAATGATATAACTTAATATGAAAAAATAATTTACAGCAGCCCCTTGTGGTGGTAATAGTATTTCAGTAATGCATTTACAAGGTCTTCACAGAACTACTCTTTTTTAAAAATTAATAATCTTGCAAATGCTATCTTTATGATCCTTAGCACCTAAGGATCTATTTTTTAGACAGTCTGGCATGCATGGACTATAAGTGAGATATTGAATTATCTTTTAGTCAGTGAAATGCTATGCTCAGCACAAAGAAATATATTATCCTTTTTAGGACAAAAGGATATCATTTGCTAAATTACTAAGTTTTTGCACTGATTATCACTTTGGTGACTTGAAGAAATTGCCTAGTTTTTAGAAAAGTTCAAAACAGACTTACTACAAACACAAATGATCATCAAAAATATTTTTTTAAATAGAAAGAAGGTATTTAGGGAAATAAAATTCTAAAGATGTTAAAGATGTGACATCAGTAAAGATTATTTAAAAAATAAAAACCACTTAAATTTGACCAGGATCATGCATTTATTTTGATTAAGTGAGTCTACCTCATCAAGTTACTAATCTCGCCAACCCCCAAAGAGAATAATCTACTGAGGGCTTTTATATAACATTGAGCTCAACTGACCCTTTTAAAATTCCTGTTATCACTTTTAGTTGTGCTGGCATGAAATGATATATAGCTCCATTTCCAGTTTAATTTTCAAATTTTTGTGGGTGGTTATCATGTTTTCATCCACAGTTTCTCTCTCTCTCAAGCTTATTCTGGGCCATCATTGTGTGTTCATAGGTCCCTAAGGAGGTTTAATCAGTGGATAACAAGTTGTGTCCCTGATGACATCTTTCTTCCTATTTTTTACTATCATAATACATGGGTGAGAACATTTGTTTATTTTTTTCATGTACTGGAAGACAAAACCATTTATTTTTCTTGACTTTTTTTTCCATTTCTCTTTTTCAGTGAATGTTGATGCCTTAAACAATTATATCCTGGTAGTAGTGACTCATTATTGCCTTAATTTTTGATAATTTCAATTCTTGTATTCTCTTACCCACATTTGTATCTAAAATATTCCCTGTTGAATTGAATAGTTTCAACAATAAATAATATGTACTGAATTAAAATATTTCTGATCTCTTTCTCTATGACAAATTATAACCCCAAATATACAAATTATAGCCATTGTATTATATATTTTGAAAATAAAGTATACAGCTTGAAAATTTTCTCTTATATATGTATACCATACATATATATATTATATATATCTCTCATATACCACATAATGATGTTTTGGTCAAGGAAAAACCACACATACAACAGAGATCCCATAAGATTATAATACTGTATAATGTTTTTACTGTGCCTTTTCTATTATATGTTTAGATATGGTTGGATACACAAACACTGCAGTATTCAGTGCAGTAACATGCTGTACAGGTTTGTAGCCTAGAAGCATTAGGCTACACCATGCAGCTTAGGTGTGTAATAAGCTATACCATATAAGTCTGTGCTCACGCAACGATGAAATCACCTAATGACACATTTCTCAGAACGTTTATCCACTGTTAAGGGATATATGACTGTATATACAGACACACATACACACACATACATAATGGAATATGTGAATGAAATATGGTGAAGTAATGATTTACCCCCAATCTTTCAGTAAAGCTTTTATACATTAAATAAGTGAAAAATTGGTTTATATTTTACATCTGCATGGAAGGAAAAGTCAGGATTTCTCTTCCTTTAAAAACAAAGTCTTTAGGGATCCTTATAAGGGCCATGAGGCCTTATCTGGAAACACTGTGGACTCAGATATGTTCTTTACATTCTCACCGTATTGCTCCCCTCTATACGTGAAATGCAGTTCTGGATTCCAATTCTTGGTAGTAGCTTTAAAAAGTGATCTGGAAGGCAAACTGTATAGAACCTGCATGGTAAGTGGATAGACAAGAAAGAGTTGAACAGTATTCTATTGCTCAGTAACAAATGACCACAAACTTAGCAGATTACTATAACATCCTTCTATTAGCTAGAGGTTCTGTAGGTCAGAAGTCCAAGCCCAGCATGGCCAGGTTCTCTGCTCAGGGTCCCATAGGCTGAAATCAAAGTATCGGCCAGGCTGTGTTCCCATATGAAGCTCCAGGCCCACTTTCAGAGACAGAATGCAGTTCTTTGTAGTTGTAGAACTAAGATTCTCATTTCCTTGCTGACTGTCAACTAAGGGACATTCTGTTACCCAAGGCCACCTTGCTAAGAGGCTCCCTCCATCTCCAAAGCGAACAGTAGAGAATTTCCCTCATGTCAAACCCTTATCAGACTTCAAATGTCTCTGACCTCTCTCGCTCTCTATCTGGCCTCTGAACCCACATGGAAAATGCACCTGTGATTAGGTCAGGCCTGCCCCGATATATTCTCCTGTCTAAGGTCAATGAATTTTGGAGCTAATTACATCTGCAAAATGCCTTTCACAGCAACACCTCAATTATTGTTTCACTGAATAATTGAGAGACAAACAGTGTGAATACATAAGGGGGTGTCTTGGAATTCTGTCCCACCCCAAACAGCAAATTGGACTGAAAAGTTGAAGAGCAAATGGCTAGATAAGAAATATTTGAACAGCAAAGGTGGTCGACTATTGTTTTCATCGCAAGTTCCTCCAAACTTGTTGTGACATCATCGAAAGAGTGACCAGAGAATGCAGAACTTCAAAGTCATAAAGAAAATTGGGAACAAGAACACTAAGCCTGGAGGATAATTCTGTTTTTGCTAAAATTCAGGTTTTCAGGGTGGTCTGTAAAGTTCCAAAGGGCTACAGGCAGTTTGTAGAAATGCTACAGGCATTTTGTAGAGCATATTTGGAGAGCTACACAGGCTGAAGGTCCAGATTTTGAAGGAAGAAATACTAACAGGAACAGTTAGAACCTATAGGAATACAAATGCTCAAGATGTGGTACTTTACTGTCCAAATTGAACACTTCAGAAGAGGTTGAGAATGAACAATTACCATGTGACTTTGTTATCAGTAACCAAACCGATTGGGACTGACATAGATCATTGGGGACATGGGCCAATCACTGACATATAAAATATGGCCAGATGTCTACTATTCAATAGAAAACATGAAGCAGATTGGGATGATATCTACAGAAAAGCAATCTTAATCTTGTAGGGATTCCAGATTATTAGTACCTCACAGGTTAAGGAACTTGGAATAATTAGCCTATATATTTACTGACATTTTAATAATGTGAACCACAGAGGATTTTTTTTTTTTGACCACTTCTGTGCTCTCATTCTTCCAGTAGCACAATGACAATTAAAAGTGTGGGTCTAAATTATAATATTAATATATGAAGTTTTCCAGCTTGAGATAAGAAGTGTGTATTTGATTGTCAATGTTTGGAATGTTTAGTTGACACATTAAGATCCTTGTGTGTTTTATTCACCTGTGGAAAACTGGAAAATTGGGACTCATGAGATCTTGGTGTTATATTCATTCACTGTCGGGGTGCCAGTGGAGCTACACGCTCCCCAATCAGGCTGCAGCCATAGAAAGAGGAGTCCAGTCTTCTCTCGGGTATCTGAATGGAAGTTCTCTGAGACTGCAAGAAATAAAACATGGGCAAGAGGAGAATCTCAGGCTGTACTGTTTTGAGCTGTTCAATTTAGAAAGGAAGTGACATTGGATGGGATGTAGTAGTCAGCCATAGTTACTGTTGTCCTGCTGATATGCTGGGTAATAGGACACCTCAGTGCCCATACATCTATTCCTGGGGGCAGAGCAAGTGCTGACTTGTTCTTTCTGCCAGCCAAGCATCATAAAAACCAATGAACCCAGGTGGTCATGCCTCTGACCTGGCGGATTTCTCATTCTACATTAGGTAGTCAGGTTACCTTACCTACATCTCTGAACTCCAGATTTTGTACTGGTTGGTTCAGTTTTTAATCAAAGTTCTTCTGGGCCTTAAAACTGAGCCTGAATCATCAGTTTTGCCCAGATTTTATCCAAAAAGCACTTTGGCAGGCTGTGGCAGAGTGTGTGGTTAAAAGGCAGGCTATGAGCCAAACACCGAGTGTCCGAAAGATCAGTTAGAACAGGTAGAGTCAGGGAGGTAGAGACTGATGGGATGTGATATGAGCTTCAGAGAGACCCAGGGTATACTCAAGGAAGAACAATGGTGCTCTGAAAACTATATATACATATACATATCATATATTTTTTATGGATTGAATGTATAAAATCAGACAGCACCTCTCAGAATGGCATTATTTGAAACAGCCATCTTCACAGTTGTGGTACTAGTCCTGAGCTTACACCAGAAATTTTATTTTATTTTTTTTTAAGTGTACCCAGAGTTGATAAGAGAGTGTGTTTGTAAAAACTGGAACATAACTGTATTTATTTCAACAAGAAATATAGCTTCTCAGACAGAGTAGGACAGAAAGCTAGGACAGTACACAAGGTAATTCATATTAAGTTTGGAGAGTTGTTTAGTAAGTAACGAAAGAAGTAAAGGGATGTATTTACACACTAGCTCTCCCCATGGCTAGGGGACACCAGGCTGGGAAAGTCAACATACCCATAGTAACACAAAGACATCAACCTGAAACCATCTGCTGTGGGTTATTGGGATGCCCTCTTTCTTGGGCCCAGAAACAAATTATTGAAAACCCAAATACAAACATTTATACTTTGTATCTTCCCCTTCCTTTCATCCATCACCGCTGTATTTTCCTCTCGAATTCTAGGCATACCACCTTCTTTTACTGACTTACCCTTTGATTAAGCTCCAAGAACCTCTTTTACCAATTGATTCTCGTCATAAATGATAGATACACTTGTAGAGACTAGATGAGTTGTTTACCACATCTCAACTATACATTTTCAACCTATCCCCATGTTCTGGGAGCATTTTACTATAGTCTTCCAAGTTCTGGCTCTGTTATTATGTTTAGTTTAGTTGGAGAGTAAATTGTATAGTCCGTAGTACAAGCTGAATTTCCAACAACTATTTCTTTTAATGTAGTCATAAAACTCTTGCAAGATAATGTGGCCTCAGGGAGCTCAACCATCACTTGCACCAGAGACAAAGGTGCTCAGAGACAACAGACATCTAAGTATCCCCCAGACATAAGGGGACCTCTTCCCTGTTTGAGTCTTCCTTGTGCTATATTTTGCCTTAGCTTCTTCATGTACTGAAATTTTCCCCATTTAAGAAAGCAGAATTGTGTAGTGGAAAGAGTAAAGTTAGATATAGCTTTAAATTTGTATTTTGAAAATTGGAACTTTTCTGACTATCTCAGAGATCTGTTATACAAATTAACACCACACAGAGTAGGCATTCAAGAACTATCTAAAGGAGTTGATTAGTTACTCATCATTTTGACATTCTACTAAATTCTTCAGATATATTAAGCACACATATTCTCTAGGCATACTCCACAAAACACCTTTACATCTTAAAAGAAGTAAAATATGTTTCTCTGTGTGATGAGTAAGAAATCCCACACTCACCCTAAAAATATAGGAATGCATGGTTTGTTTCTTTAAGAAGCTAAATTCTTTTAGGCTAGGAATATTATATGGGAATCATGAAGCCATTTCCAAGGAAAAACTGATTTTTTCTATTTCTCTTACAAGCTTCCTCAATGCAATTAAGCTTTTTGTTTTAGAGAAAGAAAAACATTTTTAAAGGTAAGAAGATACATAAACAAAAACAAGAAACAAACAAATGTACCTAACTTAATATTTTGCTTATTGCTTGAAATGATTTATCCCCATATCAAATACTTAGAACTAGTATATATAATCCTCATGTAGCATCTTAGAATATCAGTTGCTCTCTCCCACTCTCTCTGTCACTCTCTTGTTCTTTTACTGTCTCACTCTTTCTCTTTCTGCCTTTAACTTCAAAGCAGGATTGAAGGACATTAAGACAAGTCATAGGAGTGTCATGTGCCCTATATTGATTAAGCAGCTGAGGACAGGGGAAGGATAAGAGAGGAACATTTACTCATGAAACAATAAAAATAAAATTTGAGTAAAGAGAAAAATGAAACAATGTAAGCCAAGCTTTTATTCTCTCTTTCTCTTTCTTTTTTCATTGCAATCTATTTATCGACAAAAGTTTGTGACTGACAAAGGCTGGGGTGTTTATGAAGTGTCAGAACAAATGTTTCAGGCTTTTGATAATTCATTGAATGGTATTGATCATTCTTTAGTCTTTCACAGATCTTTTGCCTCTGAATACATAAGCGGAAATATTTTTAACTATTTCTCTTCTAATTACCCAAGAAAAATTAGAATTTTTCTTCCACTTTTAGAAAGGAATAAATATTTTATATGCTGAAAAACCACTATTTTCATAGTGGCATATTCTGCATTCTAAATAAATGTATTTATCTTACATTGTTATTTTTGTTATGATTATCAAATAGAATAAGCAATTGCAAAATTCTGTTAAAATACTTATTTTGTTTTTATATTCTAAGTTTTCATGATTTTATTTAGACAATTAGTTAAGTTGATTTTTCTTATATGTGTATTTTTTTCTTGTTATTTATTTTCTGGATCTACTACACACTGATTATCTGATGCAAAAGAAAAAATTAAAAGTAAAAATCTTAGTGCTTTCTCTATTTTCCAATCTAAGCAATAAATGACTGATTCATCAGAATAAAATAAAAGAGCTACAGGGCAGGTAAAAGTTCTTTATAGCAGTGTGGACATAGTCAATTATTAAAAGAAAACATACCAGAAATACATAGTATGTTATTTATTCTATTAAAATTACTATTAAATCACAGTAATCACCAAAAAGACCCATGAATATTATATCAAATATTTCCCCTTTGCTTTATTTTAGTTACTGAGAGCAATGACAGAAAATGATGCATATTTCCCATAGGTGGCTTAGTATGTACTAGTCAGAGAGTTATGTGATGCATGAAACAAAAGTAATTATCCATCCATATGTAAATTCCAGAGAAATCCAAGTCTGTTTAAAGGATGTGGTTTCTAACTCAGGCTAAGATGTTTATGCTTCTTAGTAACCTGAGACATAACAGTGAATGTCTGACTCTGTTTGTGCTTCTGTTAACAAAATACCTTAGACTGGGTAATTTATAAGGAACAGAAATTTATTTCTTACAGTCTAGGGACTGGGAAGTCCAAGATAAGGTGCTGTCTGTGGTGTCTGGTGTGGGCTGCTGTCTGTTTTCAAGCTGGCTCCTTCCTGCTGTGTCTTCACGTGACAGAGGGCAAGACGGCAAGAGTGTGCTCCCTTTAACCTTTTACAAGGTTAGCCCCTTTATCAGCGTGCTAATCTCATTATGAGGATGGAGTTCTTATGACTTAATTACCTCCCAAAGGCCACACCTCTTCATTCTGTTGCAATAGGTATTAAGTTCCAATGTGAATTTGGAAGGGGACACTGTCAGTCACACCACAGCAGAAGCAAGACATGAAATTAACTCTCAATTGTCAAGTCATGGAAATTGTTACCAAGCAGGTAGAATAAGTAAAAATACTGAAATGAACAACAATTAAAAGAAGTTGTTGGTGTCTACTAATTCTTTAGCACAGTTTCTGCTGTCATTTCATAGCACCTCTTGGAGGCAGCAGAAAGCATTTCTATTAGTTTTCAACATGTTCTAGGAGTCCTGGAAGTCAATTGATGGTTTTTTTTTTTGTTTTTTTTTTTGTTGTTGTTGTTTTTCTGTGTACTACTAGTGATTACCTTTTAAAAGAAGCCAAAGAACTGTGGACCGCCAAGGAACTATGTGCCTAATTCACAAGCTTCCCCTCCAGGAGTGTTTACTGCCCAGTCAAGGGAGAGAGAGATATAAGAAAATCAGAAGTCTGATATTCTACATATTTGTGCCATTGACTGGTGTCTACCAGAGTACAGGGAAATGCAGAACTTCTTGAAGACAGATTTCCAGTGAAACCAGGGATTCCCCGATGGAACTAGCAATCAGACCTAGGTCTGACAAAATTTGCCTAAGAAGGCCAAAAGAGAAATAGGAACACAGCTATACCACTTCCCCTGGGGTACCTAAATGACAGGACTCTGGACCATAGAGCAGTAACAGTGAATGTTCTTGTGATGAATCTCAACTAGTGATGAGACTAGTTATAGAGTTAGAGGAGATTTGGAAAACCTGTAGCTTAACTTCCTCATTTTACAGGAGAGGAAACTTACTCTAGGTTCTATGTCTATTTATAAAATACGTGTACAATCTATAACTCAAAATTATCTTTTCAAGAATATTCATTTGTGTAGTGACTTTCAGAGAAGTGATTGAAAACAGCCACATTTTTCTACTGGATTTGCATAATGGAATACAACATTACTGGACTGTTTGAATATCTTCAAGGTAATTTTTTTATATTGGTAAACTTAAGGCTGTTGTTAATTCATTGTTTACTTGGAGTTCAAAGCCTGTCCTTGAGAATCAAAGATTTATTTCTTGAAGTGATATTGACTCTCTATTAAAATCTATGTGTCTTATTAGAGAGTTGATTTCTTCAAAATAAAAAGATATCTTTAAGCTCAGTGTGGTTGGAAATTATTCTCCCATGTGGATCTAGGAAGAAGCCTGATTTCATCAATAATAAAATAAGAATTGTAATCTGAATCTACCATAAAATGACTTTTGGGAAAATATATCTCTCTCATCTATGGAGGTAAACATGCTCTCACTAACTACCCTGCAGCTCTGTTGAAAGCTTCTTTAAGAAATTCATTCATAACAAAGATTAGTTGTTTTCTCAATTTAATTAGAGAAACATTTAAATACCCATAACCACCACTGAATAGTAAGTGTTGCAAAAATGCAAATAACATTTTAACAATTAGGTTTTAGATCTTTGACAAAACAATAATGACGTGTCTTTTCTAGAGAATGCCCAGTACCTGAGACATGTACCTGCTCATCAATCCTCTCTGAAGGACAAAAAAAAAAAAAAAGCAACATATTAGTATCACTCTTCTTTGGGACTCTTTTCATGTTAGGAAATAAAATTTTATAAGTGGATGTTAGAGGTTTTGTATGCAAGTTTACCAACATCTTTATATTTTCTTCCATCTTGAAAGAACCAGAGACTTTTGGACTTTTATGATAGCACATACTATAAATTTATTTACAGGATTTATACCTATTGACAGTAGTACAACTATTACTTCATCTACCTGAAGTTTTCTCATCACAGAAGGATGAAAGAATTTTAGCATTCCAATCTGAATCTCTTAATACTCACAGAAAATATCTACAAAAACATCTAAAACTAAAAAGGGCAGTTGACAAATAAATAAAATCCTACCTATGCAGTGAACTTTTCGGTCAATGGTAAAAGTTGCATTGCATTACTTAACAGGAAAAAAAACATAATAGCAATTTCCAAAAAAATAAATAAAAGTTAAATATTACTGTGATTTGTGGAAAGCCAGTTTTAGAAAATAAGAGTCTAGACTTATCTTTTTGAACTTGAGAATCAGAACCAGGTTGAATTTTTAGTGCCATTGTCAAGCTGATGTTATTAATATTTTAATAACTCAATGTACTCGCAAAAATCTTGTCAAAATGGACAGTAGATTACAACCACAAAGGAAGTGATAGATGCTTTTTGAAACCTTGTTGAAGCTAGGTTAATAACAAATTATTCTAGCATGGCATGCTTGGCATCTCTGCATCTACAAACCGCCAGTGGGGCCAAGCATAAAGCTGTCCATCAGAAAAGAGGTAATTATTTGATTAAAAGGAGAAGCTTTACATGACTGCACCATTAACTTGATGATAGTTGAGTGAAACACAAAGCCAGATGTTTTTGTGTTTGTTGGTTGTCTTTGATTTCCATGTGCTTGGTCGTTGCCATGCTTAGCATTATTGGGCTGCTATAGTCAAGAAGATAAAATCCTTTAATACTCTATTTAGAACCACAGGAGACGAAGCTTGATCAATACTTTTTATGAATCTGTAAACTATTACAGCACAGCATGTTCCCACAGACTTTCCCCTGGTGACATGGCTATATTATTTTGGGGCCAGAGGCCCAAGCAATATTGAAATCCTGCTTGAATTCATCTTCTACAGACCATAAAAGTGACAAGATCCCCAAAGATTTACATTTTTTTATGCTATAGATTAATCAGTCTTGCAGGTGGAAAAAGGAGGATTTTGGTGTGTGTGCTATAGACTATCTTTGCAGCCTGAGGAGAGTGTAAGAAATTATTTTCCTTTTTCCAACAGAAGAGGATAGTGAGGGCAGCTTGTCTAAATCAAAGAAAAGGCAGGTAAAGTTTCTTTTTGCCACATACTTTTTGATAGATTCTGACAATGATGTCAATGGTGTCATAAAGAAAACTCCCTGGAATGCATAAGTTTATGGAAAATAATTCTTTAGCAACAACAAAATAGCAGGTGATTTTTTGTTGCTGCTGTTGTTAAACTCTCAATTCCAATACTGATTAATAAATAGGTCTGTTCAGAATTGTTACCCATTGCAGTATTTATTTCTGGTGTTGTTAAAAAGTGAGGATTCACACAGATGATTTTTATCCCCAAAACTATTACATGATTTGTCAGAACAGACATGCCCAAATAGGCTCCATTTGTTTTTTTTTAATAAAAAGCTGTCAAATTTTTCTGTATTCATCCTCTAAAAATAGACTTGTTTTTTCCCAAGGGCTTTATCAATTATTTATGCATAATAGCAACTAAATTATTTTAATCTTTGCTTTGGACAGTCCTTTAGCATAAAAATGCTACTGACAATTTCGAACTGTCATTGAGTATTTTACAGACTACGGATATTTTCTGTAAGTATTAACTCACATGTTCCACCAATTTAAATAAGTTAAGATTTCCTTACAAAGAGGAAGGATAATGGGAAATTCATTTAAATTTTTAGATAGTTTTAATTCATTAAAAAATTTAGAAACACAGTTTGGCAATACCTATAAAAATTAAAAATACATACAGCCTTTAACACAGAAATCTCACTTGTAGAAATTTATTTTATAGTGATACACATTGTTTCTACATATGTGAAAATATTAGTGTTTAAGTTATTCACAGGAGGATCTTTATAATAATGAATGATGGAAAACCATCTAAATACCCATCCTTAGTAAACTTCTCAAATATATTATGTTCCAGCTATATTTGAGATTACTACACAGGTGATATACTGATGTACTGATTTAGAAAGATAAACCAAGATATTGTTGGGTGAAAAAAACATGACAGAGAAGGGTGCATATTGTTTGTTACCATTTGTATGTAGGGAGAATATATATTTCTATTTAATATAATCTCTAGAAAAATATATTTGAAACAAAGAAACCAGTAGCAGTAAAGGGTGGAATAGAAAATTAGTGTCTGAAGAGAGGAATGGGAGGAGGTATTTATCTTGTCCCCACTTATAATTTTATATTTATGTTGGAGCCTTGTGAATATATTTGTTATGCAACATTTAAATAAATAATTTTGAAAATAAAAAAGTAAAAAAAAACATATACACAACACCTGTAAGGAGACCAGGATTTGTTGACTAAGTCAGGTCCTTGAAAATTCTGGTACATTTAGTGGAAGATGCTGTCCAATCTCCTCTGGCTTTCCCGCCTTGGTGTGAGCCCCCACACTTCACACTGCTGGCCCCCGTCTGCATCTCTGCTCTATCTCATTATGGGGCAGGTCAGATGTGCTGGAGAATTAATCTTTTCCCCACCTCAGGAGCAGCCCTCCACCAATCACTGGAGAGGGTGATAGGATCCATATTCCAGCTCCCTAGCCCCTCGGGTAGGTAACACTGAAGACTATATTCTACACTGGAATTAGGCTATATCATTCAAGGTAGTAACTTGTTTGATAATGCATCTTTTATTGGCTGCCTTCCTTTTTCTTTCTCACTTCTTTACTCCTTTACCAATGTTTCCTGACATTACTTCCAAAATAAACTACTGGCCTTCCAATCCTCATTGCAGGGTTTGCTTCTGGAGGAACCCAAATTAAGAGAGTTGGTCCTAGAAGTAGGGTAGTGAAGTGACAACTTTTGGGGTACCATAGCAGCATCATTACTGAGACTTTACCTGTGGAGTGGAACACAGGTTCAATGGGACAAACTGGTCTCATGAACTATCTCTAGCATTTTTAGAGATAAAGGGACGATGATAATTGCACAGATTGTGGGGTCAGTTGATTGTTGCTAGGATTAAATAAAGTGCTGAAGGAAGCTTCAGGTCACCAACTATCATCTTAAGACAAGGTGAAATCTAGGAAGTCTTTACAGTAGGGTTTAGAGGTATCCTCATCTGCAAATACAGAGTAGCTTGTGCTATAAATCTGGCCAGTGTCTAATGTTAAGAGAGGTTTAGTATGTGGGTTCCAAGGACAAGTGTTACAACTCACACCTCCTATTACTAAGAAAGAGGCACAGTGCTTGGCAGACTCCTTTTAATTTTGGAGAGAGTACATGCTACACGTGGTAGCAAGTTGATTACATCGGGCCCTTGCCATTCTGTAGGGCAGCAATTCATGCTTATTTGGACTGAAACAGGTTATGGGAATAGATTTGTCTTTCCTCTCCATAGTGCCTTATCCATTCTGAGAGCTCGCAGAATGCTGGTCCATTACCACGGAACTGCACATCACATTGCTTGGATGAATGAACCCACTTTATAAGGAAGGAGGTGCAACAATGAGCACATAACCATGAAATTCACCAATCTTTATATATACCACATGAGCCACCTATGAGCACCCAGAAAGAAAATCTGAATGGCTTCCTCAAGGTGCTACCTTCCTCTGCTTCCCTCCCTCACTTGCCCATTTTCCTTCTAGTATGTCCTAGATCACCTCCCAGATAAACTATACACACTGGACTCCTCCAATCAGGGCTTGCTTCTGGGGGGAACTAAACTAAATCACATACGTAATAAGTGCGTGGGTTCTCATTAGCAGGTTAACATCAATTCCTTCTTTTCCAGGCATGCCTGCGTTGTTCCACTCCATTTACTGGGCTAGGAGAGCAAAAGCATTTGTCTGCAGCCAGGATACGCCAACATTCTCACAGACACCCAAAATCAGGACACAGAATTTATTAAATTCATTTCAGACTCTGAACTTGACTTTCATTGGTTCTAGCTAGCCTGATTTATGTTTAGGGCCGTAAGCCCATGCTTACTTCCACAGGAAATAGCATATTATAGTAAATTAGGCAGGTTTTATGGGGGTATATAGATAGTCTCAGGTTTGAATCTCACTAACTTATTTTATGGTAATGCGGGGTGAGTACCATAAACTCTGAGCTAAGTTTGAGTATCATAAACTCTGAACCAAGTTTTGCTCTCTGTACTCTGAGAATATAATATGTATTTTGCAAGGCTTATTGGAAGGATATTTAAAATAAGTTGCATCATGCCTAGCACATAATGAATCCTTAATGAAAGCTAATTTTCCCCTTACTGTTCACACTGGTTCTGTGTGTAAACTCTCTCCTTTAATTTTCAAAACATTTATAGTATAGAATAGAAATAATGTTCATGAGGATTAAAGGACATAAAGTAAATAGAGTACACAGCAAGTGCTCAATACATGTTCATGCCTTTCCCATCTAGCGCTATTTCTATCTGCTTTAAATCATCAGACTTTAAAGCAACAGCTTTATCTAATCATTACTAGAGAGAGGAAAAGCATATTCTTTAATCAGACCTTCCTTCTAGCAGAACTCTTTTGGAGCAGCAATTCTCACACATGATCCTTTGACCCTCATTACAGGTTTATCTTCTCACCTGGCTTGGTGCAATGAACACAGTTTTTACCCCAAAAATGATCAGTTTGGGGGGTGACTGCCACCACAAGGCAGGTAATCCCATTTTCATGCATTTCTGTCAGAAAGAAGAGAATTTTAAAAAAGGAGTTAGTGTGGAAACCAAAGGAAAGACACGGCCAGTCAGGACAGACAAATTTCCTCGGGCAGCAATTGCTGTCTCATGCTCTACCCTTCAGGAGAGTGGCGCTGGCTCCAGAATTTCTAAATAGGATGGACCAGCGGCTCACCAAGGCTGGAGCAATGGGTACCATTCACCCACCTGCTGGCAATAGGAGGTTCGGTGGCCACAGAGAATTTAAAAACAATTATAAAACTGACCAAAAGTAGGCTTGCTTTGTGTTATCACCACATGATAGCATTTCTAAGCAGTGTTAGTGCTAAAAACCTGAGGCACATTATGTTAAGGGAAATAAGCCAGGAACAGAAAGTTAAACACCAAATATTTTCACTTATATGCAGGAGCTAAAAAAAAAATTGCTATCATAGAAGTAAAAAGTAGAACAGAGCCTACTAGAGACTGGGAAGGGTAGGGGAAGAGGGGGATAAGGAGATATTTGTTAAAGGATACAAAATTACCCCTAGATGGGAGGAATAAGTTCCGTAGCACTGTAAGATGACTATTCAAATGGCTAGACAGAGGACACTGAATATTCCCAACACAAAGAAATGATATATTTTTGAGACGGTAGATACGCTAATGACCCTGATCTGATCACTATACATATCACATCACATATCACTATGTACCCCATAAATACATACAATTGTTATGTGTCAATTAAAAAATTTTAAAAAGAAACCATTAAAGACAAGACAAAAACCGAAAAGGAAAAATGTTCCCTCTGAAAACAATCTCTTCATGGTCTAGTAAATAATTACGGTGGGTACCATTGATATTTTTATCAGTTATCCTTTAATGAACATTACATTTGGCATGGAAATTGATTCACTCAACAGTGGTCCCCACCTCTCAACCTGTGGACTCAGCTACGGGCATTCAGTTCAGAATAATTCGAGCTTGTGTCGAGAGAAATCCCTATTTCCAGCCCCTGTGATACTTTATAGATTCCTACATTTAAACCATAGATTTGAAACAAACATCTTAGCACAGAGAAGATTATAAAGAAGAAACAGAACTAGAATTACTTCACCTCTGTCATTCTATGTGACCATTCATATTGAAAATTTTAAAACAGTGAAAGAAAGAATGAACACTGTAAAGTGTATTATTTCAGTATGGTAAGTACAAATTTTGGCTAATATGAGAAATGTATTTGTGTTATTTTATGATTATTATTGAAAATAACTCTGCTGTATGGAAGAAGGGGGTGTTAAAATATGACCTGCTTTGGGCTATGAAGGTAGGTGGGCTACTGGAATGGGTTTAGGGCAGCAATTGGGTGAGAAGACAGGGCTAGGGGCTTTGCCATTAATTGGCATTTGCACAGCATTTCCTACAATTTTATACAGATCATCTTTTACTGGTCAGGAAAAGTAATAATGAACTCTAAAGTGTCTTTTAGTCGCACTCTACATAGGAATGAGCAGTTTTTAATGTAAAAAGATAAAAACATGAAATAGCATCTACATGTAAGTCATCACAATAACGATGTTCAATTTGGCATCAGTGCAATGACATATACATCAAAACATCACATTTATTCCACTCTCAAAACAAACAAACAGAAAACAAGGCTCAGGGAGCTGAAAAGTTAGAGAAGTGCTTTTCTTTTGGTATGTAGAAAGTGAGAGCATCACAGGTACATTTCACGTTGAAGCCCTTGACTGCTTTTGAATTTGCAGACAGAGCTGCTTTGCTGTCCTCATTATGTTTTCCCATTAAACCTTTGGTCACTCACATGGGACAGAAGGACCAGTCCGGCTGGCACATACGGGTCCCTGGGGCCGGGCACACATAGACTACAGGGGGTTGAGCCCTCCCCAACCCACACCTCCTCCCCCATCCAGGCACTATCATTTTCTTATCATTATCTGGTGCTTTATTCCTTGGGGTTTTGAGACTAGAACTTAGGACTGTGGAATTCATTTTTTTGGCTCAAGAATACAACCTTGTTGCTAAGGCATGGCTCTGTTGATGGTTAACTTAAAAAAATTCTTTAAGAATGAAACACATATTTGGCTCCCTGGAAGAAGAGCCCTAGCATCCACCCCATGGAAGCAAACTTGACTTCTTCCCAATTTTCGGTCAGTTCCAGCAAATTGTTATTGTCTGTTTGTCAAACCGTGCCCCCCCTTCCTCTTGCCTCTGGGATCTGCTGGTCACCTAAAATGCCTTTCTCCCACCAGCTCTTTTCTGCACTTCAAGACTCAGAGTCCTGTGAACAAAGTTGTGATTGTCTGTTCATTTGCACAAAGATCTCCTGTAAACAGGACAGAATTTACATCTTAGTTGTATTTAAGAGAGCTCATGCATACTATGAAATAGTTTTTGGTATAGAGAAAGCAAACGTTATTGCAAACTAAGGGAATCTAGGCAATTTCCTTCTTTTGCTTTCTCTATTATTGAACATATTTGCAATTTACTAAGCACAAAAGTCCACTCATAGCCACTCTTGTACGTTCCTGCAGACAATTCTGAATGCCATGGTGATGATTAAGGCATTATAAATACATAAATAGCATAATGGCTCCCATTTGTGAACAAATAATAACCAAATTTGGCTTGCATATAATGGTAGTATTGAGTCCTATTTTTAAGGAATCGGCTTAGGAATATTGAAGACAAAAAATGAATAAAGTAAAGGAAGGTTGAAAAACTCATTTAATTTTATGATGATTATTATTACTGATAAAAATGGTTGGAGTTGAATCATTGGAAAGCCTTATTCTTATAAATACCATTCTTTAAAAGTGTTTATGCACTTTTTTCAAACTAAAATGTTTATAATATAATGAAATTGTTACAGTATAATATAATAAAAAAACTCATGTCCTCCAGGTTTATCAAATATCAACATTTTTCCATATTTGCAGGCTAGTAAGGGTATGTGTAGTATGGTGTTTAAGGGCACAGACTCCAGAGAGATACTCCCTGGGTATATTCCTAGTTCCACTAGCTAAATAAAGTCCTTGCTATGTAACCTTGGACATATCTCAACATAGAAAAGGTACAGTGAAAGTATAATATTATAATCTTATGATACCACCATTGTATATACATGATACCACCATGTATATTCAGTCATTGCCTGAAAAGTCATTATATGGTACATGACTGCATATTAATAGACGTAAAGAGCTGAGGGAAATGACTGGAATACTCAACAAATGTTTGGTATTATAATTTTCTTAAGAATAAAAATAATAATTTAAAAAAAATTTTTAATTTGAGATGTTATTGAAGCTGCCTATGTTCTCCTACCTGCCTTCATTATCTCTCCAGAGTAACTGTCATTCTGAATTTATGTTTTTCATTTCCAGGCATACTTTAATGTTATTATTACTACACTTACAAAAATGTCTCCATGGATTATTTTTTGTACCTCTCAAAATTTATATTAATATCATACTGTACATACTGTTACATAACTTCTTTTTTCCCTTATTGAGATATAGACATGATTTTGTTAATTGACTTAACAACTGTTAAATAGCTCATTGTGTGAGTAGACCACTATTTAGGGTCTAGTTGATGACTTTGGTTGTTGCTAATTCTTTTGCTCTTACAAACAATGATACAGTGCACATTATTGTACAAATCTCCTTGGATAACTATACCTGAGTTTTTCTGGATTATGTACCTAGAAGTTTCATGGTTAGATCAAAGAAAATGCTTTTTCTTATTGGATATTGCCAAATTGCTTTCCAAAGCAGTTGTCTCAACTTAAGATCCTACTGGCAGTGTGTAAGAATTCCCATTGTTTTTCATCTGCACCAATGCTTGATATTGTCAGACTGTTAAATTTTTCCCAGTCTGATTGATATGACATAATCTCTTGTTTTAATTTGCCAATTTATAGTTTCTAATTATGTAAAAGCTCTTTTTGTAAGTTTATTGGGCACTTAGATTTCTACTTCTGTGAATTTTCTGCTCAGATTCTATCTCCACTTGTCTACTAGAGTATTGGTCTTTTTCTGATTGGGGTGTAGGAGTTAACTCCCATTCTACAGCAATCTAAATTAGTTGTTCAAGAACATAAATACTATCATATGAAATATGAATATTTTCGTGAATAAAAAATTAACTGTGCTTGATTTTTCATAATGGACTATGACAAATAGAAAATTAACAATGAAATTTTGATTAAAAAATGATTCACATGCTATTAATATGTTTTCCTAATGTTAGATTCAAAATCAATAAGGCACATGCTCAGAAAATTAGATACATTTATTTTTACGTGTACACTGCTGAGGTTCAATAAATGTTAATTAGTCTGTATTATATAACTCATGAATAATGGTTAAAAGTAATTAATTTATTAAGATTTATAAATTATAGTTCTTTGGGTTATACTTCTATTAGAACACAATGTGCAGCAATCTTTTCCCCTTTGACATCTAAGTTATTTAAGGTTGCATGTCCCGCTACTACAACCATGATACAGAAAGCAAAAAGGACTCTAAATTATAAGAAAACATAAAAATTCCACTGTCAAAATGTTTCTGTATGCTCTCAAAAATTAGCTACCAAAGGGGAAAATAAAGGATTTTGTACAGGTAGTATAGAACATTACATGGCAAGTATTATTCTTCTAAGAATAATAAAAATTGCAGGGGTTGATCATAAGCAAAAATAGGAATCAGACTGAATTTCATCCTCCGTCTGCCTTTTTGTCCATCTACGGCGTTTCTCTCATCTGAAGTCATGAGTGTTCTATGTCCTCATATTTTGTTTCCTATTAAAATCTACACACAAGAGAGCATTTAATTTTTATGGTATTTGTAATTCTTTGTAAGACTATTTGAATCTTCAACCTAGACTTTATCGTGCACCGAAAATAAATCCATCCATTGCTCAAAGGCATTTCAGGCAGCACTGAAGAGGGTGGGCAGCAAGGGTGGGGAGAAGGTCTCTTCGTGATTGGAGGGTGATCAGCTTGGGGTCCTTGAAGTCACACCTTTTAGGGTGTTAGCTGTTCAGACTATGAAGCAGGCCAGCCCTGGTAAAGATGGTGTATGTGGTCAATACTAAAGTGGTCAAAACTTGGAAAACAAACCAAAGCAAGAAATTTAAGGAATGTACAAAGCAGCCGTACATAATCATATAATTTCTGTAATTTTGTTTTCACTGTAGTAGTGCTTACTTTCTTCTGGGAAAGAGCAGCATTAGGGAACGCTGAGGCTTAGGAGTTGATACTACAAGAGAATACCCAGCTTTAAGAGGCACACTGGAACAGACTGCAGATCCAAAGGCAAATTGCTCTTGGATGCTAAGTTGAGCTGGTTTGAGAGCTTTGGGGTCGAAAAAGAATGCAGTGTAAAGAATTATAGAGCAAACCTTAGAGATGTGAAATACTCGAGGGAATACTTGAGTTTTAGAATGTTCACCTTAAGTCTGAGTAAAGATCTGTCAAAAGTCTGTGTAAGAAGCATAATGTTAAAGTACTCCAATGATAAAGCCTGTTCCTTTTGCTTCACAGGACAGTATTTCTGACATAAGGAAGGATTCTCAATACTAAAACTGGGAAGGACTGGCTGTAGAAGGCCAGAAATGCATTGTTTTCAGTAAAAATGTGGCCAGGCTTCAGTCTGGCAATCTGCGTAGGAGAACATTTGTGCAAGGAAACATCTCTATCGGAAAGGTCCAATCATCATGTTGCTTTCTCTGCTGACTGATATTTTGAGAAAAAGCCCCGCTATTGCTTTCAGAGGCCAAATGAAATGATTCACTTCAGGGCATTTCAAAACAAAAATAAAAGTAGCAAATATGATTTAGGCATAGAACATTCCTGAACTAATTTAATTGCATATTTCTTTAAAGTAGACAACCACCTGGAAGCAGTTATAACAACAGGAACAGCAAATCAATTCTGGTGAGCAAACTAAGTTAAATATTAAGATCTAATAATATACTGTCTTGGAAGCAGCTGTGAGTTTATTTATTTCCTTTTGAGAACAGTGCTAATAGTTTATAAACCTAGCATGCATCTATTATCTTATCCTCACTGAAAACAGAATTATTGATTTCTACTAAAAAACAAGACCATAAATAAGTACATATCTCTCAGGCTTATTGGAGTCATATAGTGTTTCTATCAAATATATTACTAGGAAGCAGCTTTGAGATTTTATTTTCTGGGGAAGGCTTTCAATTCTTCAAAATGACATACATAGCAAAATAAAATAATACATATGTTTAGGTATTTGTGTGTTCTCTTCAACAACCTTGATTATCTAGGCAAATGTATGAGCTGTATCATAATTAGAAATTAATATAAAGAACCCTTTGACTCTAGTCAGTATCAATAACTCAATACTTAAGAGATTTCCCAATTTCTTGTTTAAAGACAAAGATATAATTGGATCAGGTTTTCCCCAAACCAACTAATCTAGCATACATAGCTCCTTGAACTAAGGATGTTTTACAGATGAGAAGAGGGCTGTCTAGGCAAATTGAATTTCATTCTTTGAACCCAAAGCAGCTACTTATTTTAAGTCTTGAGAAGATGTTTACCTGCTCACTTTTAAGCCAACTCATTTTTTGCTTTAAATATAAAATAAATACTACCCTCTGGTATTATTAAAATATGCATATACAATTATATGCATATAGGTTTTTTTTTAAACACTATCCACCAAGATATCCAGTAAAACAAGAAACATAGTTCCTATTTTATAACTCTAAACAGTCAGCTGCTACTTCCAGGGAAGGAAAAGTCTAATGTTATAATGCAACTTACACTGGGTGGAGATGGGGTGGTGCTATGTGATTTTAACAGGTTTCTCTCAGTTCTATCTGAAACTGGTAATATGTTAGGAACAGACAATAGACATAAAAACACATTTTATAAAGCTCAACTTATTAAAATGAATTTGGAAGTAATTAAGCTTTAAGATTCCTGCAACAAATTCTATATTAATTATCAATTAATTAATGATTTGCTAGAACCCAGGATTCTGGTAATATTAGCTCTGCTCTGAAACAAATACCAAATGGCTTCAAAGAAATTTCTACTTATCTCAGGAATAACACATATTAAAAAGAAAAGAGAAAAGATGTTTTACATTCTTCTCAGTGGTGAAAGCAGAATAATTGGAAACTAGCTTTGTATCATGTGAACAGTTCAGTTGGTAGAGAGCCTGAATACATATTTCCTAATAATAGGATCAGGGCTAATACATAGTAAAATCACTCTTGACTAAAAGAGTATGACATTTTCTTCTTAAAACTAAGGTGGAAGTTGATTAACTTATTTTTTTTCCCAGGGGAAAAGATCAACTTTCCATTCTTATTACAATTTGTGGCATGTGAGTGAGGTACACCCTTGAACGCAAAAAGAATCAGAACAGTGTCGTGGTCAACACTTCCCCGATCATTTGTTAACAGGCATTTTTGGAGATCTCTGGCCATTCCAGTCCTCCACAGCCACAATAAATTACAGCTCGCCATTTGCAAATCTGCTCTCGGCTATTATTTCAGTGGCATTAGCATTAAAATACATTTATTCAAGATAAATGAATTAAGCCTAAGAATGATGAAATTTAAAAAAAAAAAAAACCCTTGTAGTTCTAGAATATGCCTCTCTTTAGATTTAAGATTAGCTGACATCAATTTACCCCATTAGTTGCTTGGGGCAAATTGGTCAAATAGCATTTGACTAACATTGTGAGATGACAAGCTCTCTTTTAATGAATTTGATTATGTATTCACTGGCTCTGTGCGTGTGCTGCTTTATTGGTCTACAGATTACATGTGTAAGGTATAATCGCACATGTAGAGGGCACACATTTCCCTCTGTCTTTCGTTAACCCTTCTTTCTTTCCTGAAGATGTTTTCATATATCTCAGTATAGGTAATCAAGTCAAAGTAATCAATGGCAAATGGTTAATTGTTGCAGATACCAGATGAGTCAGGTATAAATATAATCAATCTGAATTTGTAGGCTGTGAATTTTCAAAATGGTAGAATAAAACAACTTGGAGAAAACAGATTTGGTTAAACTTGGGTCTGGGGGCCCAATTTTATCTGACCCATGTAGACTACAGTGGGACAATTATGTGTCTTATGCTACCACCAGAATCATGTATATATATATTTAAATTATTATTATTTTTTTATTTCAAAATATAACTGGGGTACAAATGTTTTTGGTTACATGCACCCAGAATCATATTAATGGATGTAAAAATTCACTAGCTCCTAAGCATCACACTATAAGCTCATGTTGAGCTTATGGCCATTAATACCCTTGGGTCCTTCTTTTCATGAGTTACTGTCAAGGTGAAACTCCCAGCCCTGTAACTCTTTAATTGATTTTTACAAATCCAGATGGAGAATTCAGATGTATTTTGAATAACATTCATCTTGATGTCTTTGGCTCTACTTCTGGTCTCTCAACATAATTTTTCAATTTTGATTCTTTGTAATACCATGTTAACTGTTCTTTTTAGATAATATCATCTTTAAATTAGATGAACATCCTTTCTGTGTCTTCACAAAGGCATTTGTAAGAGCTCTGGCTTCTAGAACTTCTGAGGTTAATTATTTTAATTTGAACAACTTTTTTTTTTAACCTCAAAACAATACTTGTTTCTTGTAGAAAATGTAAGACAATAACAATTTTTTTAAAAAAATTTAAAATGTCTATCATACCTCCATAATATAAATGATATCAACATTTTATGGAATACCATTCTACCCTTTTCTAATTTGAAGAAAATAGACTTAAGAAATTAGGAGCATATGTTATGTATGTCTTTGAAACTATGAATGGAACCCATAGCCATGTCATCAAAATTTATTCTACAACACAACACTAAAGCGTTGTGTAATTTTTTTTGTTGTTGCATATTTTACCTAAAAAACTCTTCAGTTGGGAGCTTTATGGTATTTACATTTTTTTTTTTTTTTGCTTACTATTATAAGATAAAGCTATGGTAGCACCTTTGTAGATAAAACTCTAAATACATCAGAAGCCAGGGAGTTTTACATCTTTCTGAGGGAGATATTTTTCCTATATTGTAAAACAATGACTTCTAAAGTGGTTTGCTCACAGAACCTTCTGTTCCTTGATCACATTTTTTAAAATGCATCACACCTTTCTCCCCGTACACAGGAACTCCTTGTCACCTTTCTCTGCCTTGTTTTTTCCAGAGCACTTATCACAATTTAACACATTACCTAAAGTTAAAAAAAAATCATCAATTTTCTTACTTGCTTATGACCTGTATTTCCTCCCCACTAGCATACAAGTCCCACAGGGCAAATTTTTTGTGTTCTTCACTGCTTTATTGCCAGCACCTATAATAGTAGCTGTCACTTAGTATTAAGTCCTCAGTAAATATCTATTAGAAGACTACAAAAGGGTCTAGTTTCTTGGGGATCTTCAAACTCCCAGAGCCAACTCTATCTACACCCCAGCCCTCCCCGACAATTCTCTGACAGCTTGCAGCATTCCTCTTCTGCAATGATAATGTGCACTCATTTATTTCTTTATTTGGGGAGGGATGCTTCCTTTTTCCTCTCTGGGTCACAAGAGGGCAGGAGGCTGCATGGAAGCTTGCCTGTATGTCACCCATGCAATAGTTTATTCTAATCTTTCCAACAACCGTACTGGTAGGTTTTACTCATTATGCCAGTGAGAACAAGGGGCTCAGGGAGGTTGAATAATTTGCTGAGGTCACCCAGTTAGTGATAAAATGTTCCTAATAAATGATGACATCTTGCCTCTTACTAACCAGCTGCATGACTCTGGGTAAGCGATTTAATCCTTCTGATTCTGTTTCCTCATTTATAAAATTAAGGAGTTCGATCTGATTTCTGAACCTGACACTTTAAAATTATTTCGTGACCAGTATGACCTATTATCTCTTTAAGGATTATTAATTATGTTTTGACACGGGGACTTTTTTCCTTCCTATTAATACTTCTTTTAAACAAAGGATGAATTTCTGCAGGACTCTTTCATTCTTAGAATTCTAAAAACCATAGATAGAAATAATCAGTCACATATTGTATTATAATATATAATTAAAAAGTTATAGTGTGAAACTATCGTAATATATTGATCAAATAGTACCAAAAGTATTGTGACATAAACTGTGCTTCTAGGCATTGTATATAAATTAAAATTTTCATTCCTTCATTCTATGAAAATAGTACCCAATTATTTCTGTAGAATAGTGACAATTATTGAGTCCTTGATGTCTGTTCAAGTGCTTCTGAACTCTTTAATGTGTTAATCATTTAAGCTCCCCAACAATGCTGTGAAGTATATGGTATTATTATACCCATTTTACAGATAAGAAAACTCAAGTACAGAGAGTTTTAAGGAAATTGTCCAAAGTCACACAGAATAAGCTGTATAACTTCAAAGCCAGAACTCACAGAGACAACACAATACTATATTACCCAGTGCCTAGAGATTGTCGGGATAGTATATATCCTAGACTGGAAGGAAAAAGGTAGACTAGTTCTATGATGTAAGAGAAAAACTTACGACATGTTTCGAAACTCGATTATATAAAATAAGATTATAATAGAATGCATATATTTTATATAATAGAATAGAACTCTATATAACTGAATAGAATTCTATAATGATATTTTTCTTTTAGACTATTTCTATCTTTTTTCATGTTTAATTCTAATTATTTTACCAATTGTTCCTACTGAAATACATAAAATTCATTCTCTCCTTTCTTTGTATCCAAGCTATGTAACCATATAGCCATAATTACAAAATTGTTGTTTTAAGGAATCAGTAATAATATATTTAACCTCTTACTTTAATAAACCAGTTACTCTTTGGTGACTCATAGTATAAATGTGTGAGCCTACAAACTACAGGAAGAGTATAGTTGTACAGCACTTGAATTAGTTGCTTCTGCTGATAATTCGCTACTCTCACGTTTATGTCAAGTCTAAATTGCTTCACTTATATAATTTGTGATTCTATTCTTGTTTTTGGCATATTGGTAGTTTGCTTTTAGTGCATAAATTCTGCATGAACAAAATTAATGGATATTTTTGAGTTAATTTTCCACTTTGTATCCCTGATGAAGATCAACAATGATTGGTCAAAGAAAATTTAAGAAGTTATTGTTATCCATGCTGCTACTAAGAACGGAAGCTATGCAGAGAAAATGAACAAGAAAAACGGCACGTCTCTGTAGCATTCGTCTATCTGATAAGTACTCATTCAAATGCATTCTGTAAGGGAAGGAGAACTGGCCCCTGCCTTCAATGAGTTTCAGTCTTAATCCTCAAATACCATTTTACCTAGGAGCCTAATTATAAAAGTATCTTCCCCGTTTTTGCTTACCTGTGAGTGAATCCAGTGTTATGAATCATTGTTATGATTCCAGAGCTTGTTTCATTTTTCACTCCCTGTTGGAGAAGCCACTTATCAGCAAAAGCTGTTCATTCAAATGGTGCAGAATGAAAGTTGTCCTATAGTTTATAGGCTGACAAATTCATGGATGGGTCACTAAATAGTAACTTGTATATTAAAGTACAAAATTAAATATATTATTACTGCTTCCTTAAAACAATTCTACAACTATGACTATGGATTTCTCGGTAGTTGTGTGTTTTTAAGTGGTAGAATGCAAACTCTTGGTGTAGAATTGCTGCAAGTCTAGACTCATGGAATTCACACAAATTGAATGTGTTCGTTATTATAAATATGCAGAAATTCAAGCAGCAAAATTCCTAAAACTGTGCTTAAATCTGTTAGCCATGTAATATCTGCCAGGAATTGTCATTTTGGAAATACGTGTATAATGTACCCTGTTGATCGTTTCTGTGTCGGAATCTTGCTAACCAAATCCCATTTTATTTGGTATTATCTTACAATTTTTAAATGGATATTTTATTTATACCCTTTTATACAAGCAAAGTGCATTGCAAGTTGGAATTATTTTTTTAGTCGGGTTAATTGCTGTCACTTGTATTATGGAGTTTTGATATAGTTTCTACTTTGACAAGCCAAACCTGACAAAAGCAAATATTGGCACAGACTGTCAGGTCAAAAAATGAACTCCTAATATGACAACCGAAGTGAACGGCTACACAACCTAGCTGTCAAAATAGAAGTTATGGCTTTGTAATGTAAATACAGCTTAAAAGTACAAGTTTCTCAGGCACCCATCTGTCAAAAGACAGGATGTGATGTGTCCTGTGGAGCTTCAATGTGTTTGCTTACTCTTAAGCATGGGGGCCAGAAGAATTGGGTTAAAAGCCTCAAAAAGAAGAGATATGGTACAAATTGTACTACCAGATTTCACTATTTTATATTTTCCAAGTTTCTTATGGTGGCAATCTATTGCTTTTATATTGATAAAAGTTCTTTTAGGCGGAAATGACACAATTTTAGAATAAAATTGTGTTCAAAAATCATATTTTTATCATAAGGATAAAACAAAGAACATTTTACAAAATTCTTAAGGGAGAGAACTCATTTTTTCCAGGCTCCTTTTAGATCAGAACCATCTCTGGTATTGCATTGAACTAGGCAGTGGGGATTAATGTCTGCAAAATAGATGTATGTGGACCATCACCGTGGGCTGTTTCAGGAAAGGTTTGGGAAGAGTGATTTGATGGTTATTAACTTCTATAGACCCCAAATAGGCAGAAATTATAAATTGCCAACATTTATGACATAGCATAGAACATAAACGTAACTGGGAAATCAACTTTTATAAACCCCAAAGTTTACAATCTAAGCAAATGACACCACACAAGTTTCACAATCTGCTACTGTCCATTGAACATCTATTATGTATTAGGCACAAATGAAGACACTTAACATATGTCATTTAATTAAATTACACAAATGCAAAAAGGATTGCCAGGGGAGAGGATAATCAATCCAGGGAGAAGCATTCATTAAAGAGGTTTCTAAGGAAGAGAAATGTTTTTGAAAATAAAAGAAGCCAGGATGAATTACATGTCACACCAGTTGTCACTGATGTTTGGGGAGGAGTCCAGAGTTTTTCCATGAACTTTAATCCGTGAAAACAAACAAGCACATTAACTATTTTCCCCTCTTCTATTTAGGGCACCATTTTTTAAAGTTGACAACCTCCTGCAGGGATGTTCTGAAAGACAGAGACATCTTGTCAGAATTATAAATGTCCTTGGTGGATGAGGCAGAAAGAGTTGACTGTGTAGGACATTCCTGACAAGTCCTCAGGATTTGAAATGGTAACCATCTTTTTGGCAAGGTTTTTCATTTTATTTCATTTTGGATGAAGGGAGATATTTTAAACACAGCGAAGGACTGAACTTTTAAATCCACTTACCTGTAGTCATATGGGAAAGGGTATACATCCAATCGAACACATAGTATGTATTCAATATATATTTATTTTATCTAAACCCCCTCCCCTTGCCCTGCTGACAACCTTGGAGTTGAAGGGAATTGTTGACTCTAATGGCTGCCAAAGGGGGGATGTAAGGCTACTCAACCACTGGACATCTAGTCTGCGCCTCCTCTCCATCTGCTTCTAATGTGAGCCATTTTCCTGCCATGGCCCAAACTGGATTCATATACACATACATAGATACAGATGGATAGCCACACTCGGTGTGTGTACGAATACCTTTGTATTTGGCATACGTATCTGCCAGCACCTTATCCTTCTTCTGGAAACTGTTGCCACTCCTTAGACAAACTGATATAGTTAGTATCAACGTAGATTTAACAATCCCTATGACTGTTAGGTCCCAGGGATGTATCTATGTGAATTTTTAATCACTTTCTTGAATGTGTAATAGGCATTACAACCTAATACAACATAGCCAAAAGATAACTCCTGCACTGCAGCTCACTCAGCCACTCCCTACAAATGACCCTATTTGTCCTCTGAAATTTTCTATCTTTGTAAACGGTACTGCTACCCACCCAGGTGCTTACCTAAGCTCCAAACGTACGAATTTTCTCTCTCCCTCACTTTCTTACATCTAATCTGTCATCGGGCTCTTTTGATCCTATCCCCCAAATATTTTCCAAATCCATCCACTTCTCTCTACTCTGCTGCTATTACCAAGCCACCGATATCTGTGGCCTAAATTACTGCCAGAGTTTTATAAGTGGTATCTCCATTTTTACTCTTTTCCCCCATCCTATCACCTACTATGGGTTTTCTGGTTCACTTGGGATAAAATTGATTTTACAAGGCTCTAAGTTTGTACATTTCCTGGCTCCTGATTTTGTCTTAGCCCAATCTCCCACCATCCTTCTCTTCATTCACTACCCTGACTCCTTTGGACTTCTTGTTTCTCGAACTGTCTAGTATGTCTTCTCTGTTTGAGCTTAGCATTTGCTGCTTTCTCTCCCCAAAATCCTCTGCCCCTTGATATCAGGAGTTGACACTTGTTCAACTGAGCTCGGTTCAAATATCACCTCCTTGGAGAAACCCATCAGTTTCCCCCTCTCTTATTCACTTAATCATTTCCTCGCCTTTTTATTTCTTTACTGACACTTAGCACTACCTAAAATTGTGTTGCTCATGCATTTGTTTGCTCGTTCACTGCCCCTTTTCTCCCACTAGAATGTGAACTCCATGAAAGTGTGGATTTACCTGTTTTGTTCGTCACATGCACCCAGCACACTAGACAGTGCCTGGCACATAGCAGAAGAATGAATTAAATGAAAGAATCTATGAATGCACCAGTGTACTTTCCCCAAGTTTCCAAAGCTGAAAACTAAGAAAGAGAATCAGTTTCAATATCTAAAGGTTGAATCCTAGGTATAAAACTCAAGGGCTGTTGGTGTCCATGTTTTCTGCTACTGGGTCAAAGCTATGAAAATAATGAAGCCAATGGGCAGAAAACGCAGAGATGGAGCGAAAGATAGTTTTCATGGTATTCAAACCTATCATCAGACCCAGGTATATTCCTTCTGTTCCCATAGTATGGTTGTTCATTTTGTGTATGAGATATTCCAACGCAATTCTAATAAATTCCTTTCTTTATTGCTTAAGTTTGGTTTGAATTTGGTTTCTGAGACTTAAAGTATTTCAAACTACTCTGACACTGCTTGTTTTTCTTGACTTTCCTTCTGTGACTCTCTCTTAAGACATTCAAAGCTCTGGCTATTATACACTTCCTTCATCTCTCTCTCTGTCTCTTCAACTCTTGCGCTCTCTCTCTCTCTCTCTCTCTCTCTATACATATATATATCATCTATCTCTATCATCTATATCTCAAATCTCTCTCTATCTCTAATTTCATCTTGCTCTATCCCTTGGACCTTTACACATGTGTTTCTATTTGCTTCAACTATTCTTTCCTGGTTTTCCTTTAAGGAAACTTTTCTGGCAGCCCAGACTTGGGGTTTGTATTTCATCTATCATAGCATCCTACAGTTATCCCTAATGTGGCATTAGCAACCAATCTTACATCTCTCTATTTATCTGTTTCTTTCATTCTTGTATTTTTTCTTATTTATTACTGTAGTCTTCATTCCTGGCACAATGCCCAGTACATAAATCTATGGGTGTTGAATAAATGAATGAATGAACAAACAGAACTGTTTTTTCTTGGCCATCAAAACATAGAATCTGAGTCTTAATAATCTGCCACACATCAGACCTTTTCCTATTGATGCTGCTCTAAAGTTTTGAACTGATTTTTTTAGGATTCTGTTTACCTTGGGCTTATGCAAGATTTATGCCTATATTTTTCAATCATTTTTTTTCCTGAGGCCCCCTTTTATTTTTCTGTTCATGTTCCCCTTTTGTACTTACAGGACCTAATTTTTTTTTCAGAGCCATTTTTCTCCTAGTATGAGATCCTGAAATTTCCACCTATTAGTGCCATTTGGTCTGCCACTTTGTCAAATACTAGCAGCATGTCAAGCCACTAGGCATCTTGTTTGGAATAGGTTCTTGTAGACAACAAAAAATATATTGAAACCATGAAGATCATTTTCTATTTAGTATATTCCATGGGATAACCTTTTAAAAATCTTTTCAAAAATCAGAATTGCTATACTACCCTCCAATATTCTTATTTTTTGTAGTCCTTAGTGCTTGAGGAAACAATGAAAATATCCAAGTTACCTCAAGTTCATTTAATAGCTGAAAAAAATAGTGTGTTCAATTTATGTGGTGTTCGGTTGTTCCCAAGAGAAGAGAATGTTCCAATTGACTGTGACTGTACCCTGTTATTGCACTCTTGCTTTGCAGAGTTTCTGAGAGTCTCATTCTGTGTTCTGCTGGACTTGGTGCAATGATTTTTTTCTGCCCTTACACTCCGTGGATCTTATAACAGCAATGACACTAAATGATGGCACTTTTCTTGTTGTGCTGGCAGTTCCTCCATGAAATTTGTACCATCACCAAATGAATTTGCAACATTACATGAATACTGTCAAAGCTTCTTCATGAAATTGGATTCTTGACAGTAACATAGAAGGAACAAAGCAGAAAACCTTACAAGAGGAGGAATTTCAAAGAAAACGTCTCTAAATGGAAATGACTTGTCAAACACTGATTATTTCATATAACATCCCATCATATGAGAATTTGCCTTCTCCCAATGGGATTGTGATGGACAGAATGTGCACTGGGGCTGAAATATTGAACTCTTATTCTCAGCATGCTGGGGGACGATGTAAAGAGTAAAGGTCATACCCAGAAGCAGAGTAGTTATGTGCACATGGGACCTGATTACTCTTCTTAATCCAGTTTGGCTTTAAAAAGGTGAGGGGTGGTGAAATTATTTGTTTTAGTTTTCTCTGATACTCCTGAAGCCTTGTTGGTGGTCACATTTGGACTATATTTGCTCTTATACACGGATTCTGAAGGTAGAGTTAACAATTTCAAAAACAAACGGAAGCCATTCAGTGCAACCAAATATATTCATGGTTTATAACTCAGTTGTAGAGAATCCAAATCAAAACTAACCTCAAAAGTGATCAATAGAAATTATGTGCTCTTCCACAATACAACTAATCAAAAAAAAAAAAAATGCAAAGGACAGAAAATACCATTGATGGCATCAGCATTGGAAATTACAGATTTTAGTCAGGTGCTATCTTAATTAGTCTTCAATTACAAACAGGTTGTGCATCAAAACTTCATTAGGGAAACAGGTATGTGTAAGGAAGAATGCTTTGTTTTTCTACCAAAAGAACATTTCAAATGATAAGACTTTAACAAATTGCTCAGAAAAACTTGTATAATCCGTAATGTAACTGAAGAACGATATAAATGAGGTGCCCAAATATTAGATTCTGGGTGCAGGAGGCTTTTTAGCAGGAAGGGAATAGAATAGAAGGGATGTATTTCTTCTCCCTTTCTAGTCTAGAAAGTCAAAAATAGGTGAAATTTCTCTTTAACATCCTGTAGCTCCATTCCGCCTAGCTCCCAGCTCTGTGGGCATCTCTCCTCTAATCTCCAGGCATCCAATACTTTCCTGCTGTTCTGGGCACATTAAGCTTCTCCTCAAGCACTGGCATCAAAATGCTTGTTTCTTCAATAAGGGTAGACATTAGAGAAGAAAGCATTCTGATTAGACTAATTGACAATAAGGTGTGAACGACTGACAGCCAATAAGCACTCCAGACAATGAAGAATACTCACTGAAACTCTACAGTTTGTCTGGAACCGTGTTAGGCTTCTTAGCTCTATTATCTAACCTCTCTACAAAAATTTATTTTATGGAGGAGGACACTGGAGCTCCAATTCTTTAAAGAACTTGCTCAAAGAATATAGTTAGTAAATCTCAGAGCCATGATTTAAGACACCAAAAACGTTCCATTGGAGATACATTTGGTGCCAATTAACTGATGCAGTTTCAGGTTCAGACACTGGGAGAACAGAGGTGCTGGTAAAAATGTCAAAAATGATGAGGAGAAATAAGTTGGTGCAGGTGGTTCTGACTAGGTATATATTATCGCCCTATACTAACTTCCCCAAGTTCAACTAGTTTTGTATATTTTCTTTCCCATTCTACCATATTCCACTTTCTACATATGACCAAATTTCATAGTGCAGTCATCTAAAAGTTCCAAATTGTTGATAGCTCTAACTTAATTCTTTGTTTTTGTATTCAAATTATCAGAATTTCTGAGTGGAGAACAAGTCAGACTTTCATATTTTCATGTGTCACTATCTATTGATGGGGTGTTTTTTTTCTCCCATTGATGGGAGTTTGGAAAGTCTCATAGATAGGGGGGATAGGAAGATGCCAATAGTGGAAATTGTGACATCCGGTAGCAGTAACTTTAAGGTTTGTGTGGAAAAATTGGAAGGAAGAGATTTAAGTTGGATATTTCAAAATTAGTTTTTACCTGAAATCAAGCTTTTCCTTTCACCATTGTGATCATACATATGACATCAATGTTTGGTCTCAGAGGCCTACGTTGTAGCCCATAAAAAAGAATCTGTTGTCCAGTAAAAAAACCTGGAAAATTGCTTCGGCTGAAAAAAAATACCTTCCTCAAAATAAATTAGCTTTAGAACTGGGGAATCTCTATTCTGATGTTATTATTATTTTCTTCTCTATAATATCTCACCAATTCTATTGCATGTAATGCTAAAAATAGTCACCAAATGATAAATGAATTAAAAAAAACACAACCACCACCACCAACAGAATACCCTTCTATCTGAAAATATTATTTAATATATCTTTTGGTGGCATTTCAATTAAAACAAAAGCTACCCAGGGTAGGATGATAATGTTTTCTGGCCTGTTTTTGTCTTTGTATAGATAAAACACATATTCTCACTAAGACAAAAGTATATTATGATTATGGTACTCCTTAGATAAAATGAATATATTCATCAACACCAAAACACCTATATAGCCTAGAGCTAATCTCATAGACACTATTTTTTGAAAAAAGTTTATAATTCACTTGACTCTTATGGTCTGCCTGAGGATTTATGCACTATCCATATTGTTTTCAAGTTCTTAATTAAATAATTAAGTAAAAGAAATTTAATGACAGCTGTTCACACCTTTACTACCCTTGTTTACTTTTATTTTCCATTGCAAGAGGCATTTGAAAGCAATTTTCCACATTTATCCTCCCCCTACTCCTCAAAATAGAAGCTAATACTCAACATCAAACTCCCTTTCCTCCCATGAGAACCGGAAACTATATGAGCTCTCTTACAGGAATTCGGAAACCCCCTCTTGCCTGAGGACATATCATCTGAGACTAAGGAATGGAGCTCTCAACATTTAATGAATATCTCCAACACTAACCTTGTGTGAACTGAGTCATAAAATGGAAACCAACAGTCTTTTACACACTTTGGTGCCCCTCCAGCATGAAAAGGAGCAAACCCTCTAAGAGGGGGACTATAAATATCTTCAGTGCCTTTTAACTGACAGCAGAGACTAGTGTATTGGTTAGAAATCATGCAAACTGGATCTGAATGATGGCTTTGCCATTTTTCGGGTGCAACTTTGGACAACTCACACCTCTTGGAGGCTCCTCCCTTTGTAAAACAGGATAAAACAGGATTAATAATATCTAGCTCTTACTCTGATGATTAGAGATCAAGTATAAAAATTCTTAAGTGCTTGCCCATAATAGGCAGTAAATAAATGCTTGTTTTTGTCCTAGGAAGCAGAGCCCAAGGTGGAGATTGTTGGTCAAGAGGTTTATGGTTGAGTAGTCTCAGGAGAAAGAGAGTGAGGAGGGATGTAGGAGTGAGCAGAGGAAACAAGCTCGCAGAATATGATCTCAGATGGGAACTAGCTTCTGCCTGACTTCCCGGGGAAGCTCTGCGGCTCAAACCGCACCAGCAATAGGGGTGTGTGGGGAGTGTGGCCTTTCCAGTATGGGAGCTCCCATTTGACAGAAAAGGGAGTTAGCAGCAACGGGGTGGCGAAGCTGGGAGGGTGCGTGTGTCCCTGTTTGGTAAAGGTGGTCTGAATGAGACACCAACAGCGCCCACTAGTGTCTACGCTTGGCATTGCTCAGATCCACTAGCTTATTCCAAGTTCACCCACCCAGGCATAGCTGCTCCAGGATTCTGATTGGTCACACTTTCCGTGAAAACTTAGGAGAGGGTGGCCCCCTACAAAGTAGACCACCTGCTGCTGCATTGTTCCTGAGGCTGAGACTCAGTGGTTCTCAATCTGGGGAGATTTTGCCCTCCAGGGGACATTTGGCAATGTCTGGAGAAATTTTTGTTTGGCATATCTGGAGGTTGCTGCTGGCATTATGTGCTGCAACACACAGGACAGCCCCCACTGCAAAGAATTATTCAGTGCAAAGTATCAATAGTGCTGAGTTTGGAAAACTCTGCTGTAACTGGTATGCATCATTTCATTGCATCTTCACCAGTTCTAGATTCTCTTTCCCTACACCCCTGCCCTCAGCAAGCACACTAGGTGGTCTAGGGGTATTGTCTGCTGAGTTGACTTAGACCTTCAGCCCTGAGGAGCATAAGCCCGATTTAACATGTTTCACCAGTTTATGGCTTCTGCACATGCCCATTTAGTTAAAATTGGATGTGGGAGTACCAAGAGATACTCCAGTGGATCACTTGAGTTCCAAACCTAAGCCTCAACTTGCTACCAACAGGCTGGGTGGTTTCATTGAGGGACAGTAAGGTTTGGGACCTCAACCTTACTCTTTGTTGGTAGAAGGTCAGACATTTAGCTATGGCAATAGCTAGATTAACCTTAGTGAGAGGACTAACATACCCTAAAGTCTCATATATAGCTCTATAAATTTCTTCTGAGATCATTTGACCTCATTATTTGATGGGTCATAGTGGTAACTTCTGGCCACATGGTCATCTACTGTCTGATGGGGAGAAGTTCAGTTTCTATTATGGCCTACTAGCATTCCAGGAGTTGGTTGGTTTTGTTTTGGTTTGGGCTTTTTTACATAACAGTTTTATTAAGATATAACTTACATACCATAATTCACACTTCTGAGGCATACAATTCAATGTTTTTTAGTTTATTCACAGAGTGGTGCAGCCATCACAACCATCTGGTTTTAGAAAACTTTTATCATCACCAAATAAAACCCCACATCCATTTGCAGTCACCTCCCACTCTCCCCAGTTCCCCCAGTAGTAGGCAACTACTAATTTACTTTGTTCCCGTGTATTTGCCTCGTCTGGAAATTTCATATAAATGGGATCATATAATATGTGATCTCTGTGTCTGGCTTTTTTCACTTAGTGTATAGTTTTCAAGGCTCACCCTGATGGTAACATGTACTGGTACTTCATTCCTTTTTATTTATAATTTTATTTCATTGTACGGGTACACAAAACTTTCTTTATCTATTTATGAGTTGGTGGACATTTGGCTTGTTTCTACTTTTTGCCTGGTATGAATAATTTGGCTGCTATAAACATTTGCGTACAAGATTTTTTCTGTGGCCATATATCTTCAATTCCGTATACCTATGAGTGGAATTGCTGGGTCATATGGTAACTCTGTGTTTAACATTTTGAGGAACTGGAGGTGCAGAAGAGAGAATGTGAACACAGATCCTCTGGCAAGAAGCCAAAGGAGAAAAAAACTTACCTGTTCACTCCAGGACAGTCTCCATTATCCCCCAACACTCCCCAAGCTCCTAGCTGGGAGGTAACATTATCTCCTGGTAGGTGTGACTGTAGCCTCTGAAACGTAGGTAGTAAAGTCCTTGATATGTATTCCCATGGGGGGAAAAGTGCCTGAATTTCAATGATAGGGCTTGAGCAAAATGTGCAATAAAGAAAAAACTGTTAATGCTTATGAAGTGTGATATAGTTTGGATATTTTGTTCCTCTAAATCTCATGTTCAAGTTCCATCCCCAATGTTGGAGGCGGAGCATAGTTGGAAGTGTTTGTGTCATGGGGTGGAGCCCTTATGAATGGCTTGGTGCCCACTCTGCAGTAATGAGCGAGTTCTCATTTTGTATGTTCATGCAAAACTGGTTGTGTAAAAGAGACTTGCACCTCCTCCCCTCCCTCTTGCTCCCTCTCTCACCATGTGACATACCTGCTCCCCCTTTGCCTTTTGCCATGATTGTAAGATTCCTGAGGCCCTCACCACAAGCAGATGCTAGTGCCATGCTTCTTGTACAGTCTGCAGAACCACGAGCCAAATAAACCTCTTCTCTTTGTAAGTTGCCCAGCCTCAGGTCTTTCCTTTATGGCAATGAAAATGGACTAAGACAAAGTCTCAGAAGAGATTTTATTGTTTAGGGCTTTCAAAAATATGCTAGTGGACAAAGTGCCCTGCCATTTGCAACCATTGGGGTGGTCAGCATTTAGCATCAGTGTCCTTCTCCTCTGATGTCCAGAATTGTCACTATATAGCTGATGTCCTGCTGATTGGAAAGTCAGAAGCCTTTGTCTCAATGGGCCTGGCTGTGATGTTATCATACCTTAGCCAGCCGGGGTGGTTAACAAACTTTGGCAAAATTCAAGAACTGTATTCCAAGTAAAGTTTCTTAGGACCATGTGGGTGAATTTATAATGCTCAGTTACTTCAACAATCAATCAAACGCTGCTGTCTTTTTTGACCCCACTATTACAAAAGAAGGCCCAGACTCTTACTGGGATTATTTAAATATTGAGGGAGCATATGCCTCACTGAACAGTCTTTCCTGTCAAGTGAAAATAGTGGATTCAGGGAATCGGCTAACCTGGACCCAGCTTCATCTTGGCATTTTATGATGGGTGGCAGCTACTCATTTGGGGGAAACTTATCTCCTCCTCTGCTGCCTGAAGCAAAGTTGGGGCTCCCAATTCACAGAGGTTCCCCTCAGCTCCTGGGCCTAGTGCACCTATGGTTCGGCCAAGCTGAAACTTGATGATGCCCACTGGGGACGCTGTGGTTGTTTAGCCTCAGTCCAGCTACACAGGACTGAATATGGGCACGGTGGCTCCACTCACTGGACAAAACTCAAAGTCATGCTCACAGCTCAGGCCAATATGCCCCTCGATATCTGTATTGACTTGTGCTGGTCTAGCCATTTGAATTGTCACTTGAAAGACCATAGCTAGGCAGATTGAAGACACCCCTATTTGTAGTCACAAACTGGAAACAAATCGTGGCTGCTGATTTGGTGGCCTGGGTCACTCATGTGGCCCATGTGGCCTCATATCACTCACTGTAGATGCCCACAGTAAGGGTCCATTCTCTGACTGAAACAAAGCTGCTGCTCACACATGCAATGCCCAAATCGCTCCCTCATCGCCCAGATCTGTTATCACATTGGAATATGGCCACACGTCACCATTAGGCTCTGGGGTTCTATGTCTGATACAGAGGCTACCACTGCGGGCTAGATTTGTGGTTCCTGCCAATAGGTGACTTGTTTGTCTCAAGGAGGACACGTTGCAGGGGCTGGTGACCCTGCCTGCTCTCGTAAGATTGACTACATTGGAACTTTGACCTTCCTCATCTCCTCAGGTTACTAATGGTGCCACAGTACTTTTGACAGTTTTTCAGGTTATGATATTGTGTTCACTTGGGCCGTTGAAACTAATCCATGTTGTGTTTTTTGCTCTCTGGACCTTCTACAATCAGAGAGTGATGTTCTTTTTGTCACAAATGCCATCCAGCAGTGGGCCAATGGTCAAATTATTGGGTGGACATTCCATGCCTCCTGATCTATAGATTTGGGGTCTTGTTGAACATTGGAAAGACTTCTGACTCTACCACCTCCACCCGTCTTGCTTCACATCCCTCAGTAAGAGTGTGAATGAGCTTGTGCCCATAAAGGGATTCTCTCATCTCAGCTACTTCCTGGGGAAAAAATTCAAAGTATGACTGGAGTATAACTGGAGAAAAGATAAAGTTGTAAGTAGTGGGATTTGGTGCACTAATTTTGTGGGCTTAGAGGTAGAGAAAAACCCCTGGCATCCAGAGAAAGAAGAACTTAGATCCCAGAAGGAATCGGGGGGCAGGTGGGAAATGATGAATTCTCTTTGTCCTGTAGATACAGCACTGCTGCCTGAGTCGAGTGGCAGCCGTGTCTGACGATCCAGCCTAAGGCTGAGGTTGTCGTCTCTGTTTACACTATAAAAACAAGCAAAAAAAAAAAAAAATGCTGAGGTAGACACAGCAGGTCTTGACCTATTCTGCTGTGTCTGATGCTGTCAACAGCAGTTCCCTAACAGGAACACATACTAACACAACCTTATTCAATCTGACTGATCCTACATTTCCCCTGATGCCTGAGTGGGCCTTGGGTTGTGCCATGTGTAACTGCAAGGCTACAGTTACTCAGTGAAGCTACCCATGGGGCTTAAAAAAGAATGTAATGGTGATCCAGATCAACTTTAAATACAAATTCCGAATGGAGTGACTGAATAACGACTTTTTGGGTCATGCTTGTATGTGGGCAGAATGGACCATGGACTATCTCTCACTGGGGATGCAGGTTGCTTTTTGGCTCATCTTTTGTCCAGTGTAATTATTGGAAGTCTTGCAGCATCTCTTCCATCGTGGTCTTTTGATTAAGACAGTTATACAGGTCTATCTGGATTTAAGGATCAATGTCACTACAAGAAGTGTGTGAGGGATGAAATATATATTGACACAGCCATCTTTGTAATATACAATCTGCTACACTCTATTATGATGGTATTTTATTTTCACATCTACTGAAATAGCCTTCAGTGATTCCTCCACATACAGCTATAATGAATTCACTTATTTCAAATCTAATTGTATTTGATTATTATTGTGCTATTTATTCACATTATTGCAATCAACCTTGGTATTGTGTGAATGAAATATTTTTATAATTTTTTTTGTTATATGGGTAGCTTTTATTATCTATTTATTTATTTATTTTTTATTATAAATTTTTTTTATTTCAGCATATTATGGGGGTACAAAAGTTTAGGTTACATATATTGCCCTTGCACCACCTCCCACCCGAATCAGAGCTTCAAGCGTGTCCATCCCCTATACAGTGTGCATCGCTCTCATTATGTATGTATACACCCACCCCCTACTCCCTGCCCACATCTGCCTGACACACAATTAATGTTATTCCTAAATGTGCTCTTAGGTGATGATCAGTGAAACCAATTTGGTGGTGAGTACATGTGGTGTTTATTTTTCCATTCTTGGGATACTTCACTTAGTAGAATGGGTTCCAGCTCTATCCAGGAAAATACAAGAGGTTCTATATCACCATTGTTTCTTATAGCTGAGTAGTACTCCATGGTATGTGTATATATATATATATATATATATATATATGTATATATATATATATATATACCACATTTTATTAATCCACTCATGTGTTGATGGGAACTTGGGTTGTTTCCACATCTTTGCAATTGTGAATTGTGTTGCTATAAACATTTGAGTGCAGATGTCTTTATTATAGAATGTCTTTTGTTCTTTTGGGTAGATGCCCAATAATGGGATTGCTGGATCAAATGGTAGGTCTACTTGTATCTGTTTAAGGTATCTCCATATTGTTTTCCACAGAGGTTGCACTAGTTTACAGTCCCACCAGCAGTGTATGAGTGTTCCTGTCTCTCCGCATCCACTCCAACATTGCCTTGGAATGTATATTCTATAGGAAAATGATTTTGCTTTGTTCTTGGCTATATACTCAGAGACTAGAACAGTGCCTGATGTATACTAGGTACTCATAAATATTTGTTGAAGAAATAAAAAACATAGGCTATGTCAGCTTTCCACAAGCAGTCAACAGGTAAAGTCCATAATATGAGAGGCAAAACTGAGGTGAGTCATAAGAGCCATTAAGAGGTTAAAAAATCCAAAGAGAGTCAAGTAAGAAATTATCAAAGTGCAAGTGACATACTCATTGCCATCAAATTTTGAACCATTAAACTCAGCATCGACAGGATCGATGATACATTGGCCAATGAGATTTTCATCCCTTCACTAGCACTTTAGATATATATGAAAAGTCTCTCATCTATATGGTCATATGTAATTGTCCGACAGACTCCACAGACAGAAATTAATAGACTCATTTTAAATGATTTACTTGTTCTAGGTTATCAGATTTTAAGTGGCACTGATTTGATTCAAACTTATTTATTGTTTTTTCTTCTTTAGCTCCATCATCTTGATCAAGATTTAAATTACCTATTCTGATCTAGTGCAGTTATTAGAGACAAAGACAAAACATATTTTCAGCCTGTGCTTACCCACTGGTGGAACAGGCGACCATCCATGCAGAGTGATTTTAGGTGCATTAGGATGGTTATCTTAATTAAAAATACTTATCCCATTGAGTTATTCATTATAATGGTGGTAATTGTCATAGTTTTAGTAGTAGCTAGAATGTATTTAAATTTTACTGTGTGTGAAGCTGTTTCCTGAATGTTTGTTTTTTTGATCACGTTTTGTCAACATAGAACAAAATATTTGATATCTTTCATTCAATAATTAGAGATAAAATTTAAAGTGTAAATATCTCTTGCATGATTCAGTTTCATAGTAAGTCTTTCTCGCTTATCTGGTGTATAGAAAATCTTGAGGTCCCAGGTCAAATTTTTTCACCAACTTTAGTGCACTTGGGAGGTCTTCATTTTCTAAACTGATAGCTTTTATTGTCTGTTTCATTTATTTCATATTTACTGTCTATTGTCTCATATGTAAGTATTCATTACAGAGTACTTCCTATTAAAGACAATACTTTTTTTGTCTTTTGCACCAAATATGAATAACAGAAAAATTTATGTATTTACTTGTTTGAAGATAGAATTTTTATCCTTTTGTTTCCACATAGAAGGAAACTTACACAAAATACAAACCATAAAACAAAAATAAAATTGGGGACAGAAAAATGAAAATCAGAATAAAAATTAGTGAACAGCTTAGAAAGTAGAATGTAAAGGAAATAAATTCTTTTCACTCTGCTTATTCTGGTAGTCCAAGGAAAGGGACATTTAGACATTCATCTGAGTTACATTGAAGAAAACACATTAGCCTTTCAGGGGAACCAAATCATTTCCTGGCACTAATATTTAAAGTAAATTTCTATCACAGAAGCATCTTATGGGAACCCTGAGCAACTTAATAAGAAATTTCCTCAATGATGGACCTGAGTACACCAGTAGAGGTTTTTAAATAGTTCTTCTAAATGTGTTCCTTACACATTGTTTAATTAAGACAGACTTTATAATACTGAAGCGTAAGTCAGTAAAAGCAATTTAGGGCTAGTCTAAAAGAGTGATATGAAAATAAAGATTTCTACATAACCCAAAGATCCAATACCTGATTCAATGTCTAATAAATGTATCAAACTGTTTATTAATGTTTTTGAAGAAATGAGATGCTGCTTATAAAGGTGATTAGCTGATAAAAATTCATGTCTTATTCAGGGCTGGGGCTTTGCCAACTGGATGTCTAGACTTCTCTTTGGAGACTTGAGGGGTTTTGTAAAACCAATAAATGAAATACATAGTTTTTAAAAAGATTAACAGGATTAATTTTCATATTCAGTTCCAAAATTGAGCTTGTTACTCCCCTCAAAATGTAACTTATTTTTGGGAAGAAATATTGCTGAATCAACTTCTTTGACAAAGAAAAACATACAATTTTTCCTAAATAGCACAATTATTTTTTTTGGTAAACTTGTTTATTGAAATAGAGTGAAGATATAGAAAAGTGCACACATCCTGAGTGTTCATTAGAACTATCACAAAGTGAACATACTGGAGTAACCACAACCCAGTCAAGCAAGAGAACATTCTCAGCATCCCAACCTCTACCAGGTCCATTCAAGTCACCATTCTCTCCCTACCTAAAGATAACAACCATCATCCTTTTAAATACCATAGCTTAGTTTTGCTTTTTTGGGACTCTTTGTAAAAGGAACAATATAATTTACATTGTTTTGTATCTGACTTCTTTTGCTTAATGTTATATGAGGGGGCTTCAAAAAGTTCATGGAAAATGGAATTGAAAGATAAAAATAAAAATAAAAATATAAACTTTATTTCTCAGCATAAGCTTCATATAGTTCAATACACTTTTCTAAGAGATGATACCAGCCATTTAGTCCATCCTGAAAGAACTGAGGGTCCTGGCAGTTTAACTATGTCAATGCTGTCTATTTTACATTATTAACTGAAGAAAAATGGGTACTGTTTAAGGATGTTTTAAGATTAAAAAACAAAAAGAAGTCAGAAGGAGCCAAATTAGGATTGTGAGGTGGATGCCTATTGATTTGCCATCGAAACACTTGCAAAATTGCTCTTATTTGATGAGAGAAATGAACAGGAGCATTGTCATGTTGGAGACAGACTCTCTCATGAAGCTTGCCTGGGTGTTTTTCTGCTAAATTGTTGGCTAACTTTCTCAGGACACTCTCACAATAAGCAGATGATATTGTTCTTTGATCCTCCAGATAGTCAACAAGCAAAATTCCTTGAGCATCCAAAAAAAACTAATACCATGACCTTTGCTCTTGGCTGATCTGATTTTGCTTTGACTGGACCACTTCCACTGCTTAGTAGCCATTGCTTTGTCTTCAGGATCGTACTGGTAAAGCCTTGTTTCATATCCTGTTACAATTCTTTGAAGAAATGCTTCAGGATCTTGATCCCACTTGTTCAGAATTTTCATTGAAAACTTTATTCTTATCTGCAGTTGATTTGGTCCCAACAGTTTTGTCACCCATCTAGTGGAAAATTTGGTCAACTTTAATTTTTCCATTAGAACTGTGTAAACTAAACCAGCTGTGATGTCTACAGTGTTAGCTATTATTTATGCTGTTAATCATCAATCTTTTTCAATTAGGGCACCAACAAGATGAATTTTCTTCCTTGAAAATTGATGTTGATGATCTGCTGCAGGCTTCATCTTCAACATCATCTTGTCCCTTCTTAAAACAAGTTATTTATTTTCATTGCTGATTTCTTTGAAGGCATTGTCCCTATAAACTTTTCATAAAGCATTAACAATTTCACCATTCTTCCACCCAAGCTTCATCATACATTTGATGTTTGTTCTTACTTCAATTTTAGCAGAATTCATGTTAATCTGATAGGGGATCTTTTCAAACTGATATCTTATCCTTCTTAGTGCTTCAAACTAGTTCCTGTTCTAGCTTGTTCTAACAAGTTGGTATGAATTTCTTTTGGTGCAAAAATTTTTGAAATCCATGCATAGTTTTTCATAATATACATTTGCCATGTACTTTTTAAACACCCTTCATATTTGTGATTCCCACATTCAAGCTTATGTTGTAATGTATAACAGTATTTCATTTTGAATAGTATTCCATTGTATAAATGTACCACACTTTATTTTACCCAATTCAATTACTATTGAATATGCAGGATTTTCTAGTTTTGGGCTATTATGAATTTCACAACTTTGAACATTCTTTTACAAATCCATTAGTACTCATATAGGAATGAGGTGGCTGGATCATCAGGGAGATATATATTCAAGTTTAAGAGCTACTTCTCCCAAATTATGGACTAATTTATACTCCTATTAGCAGTGTGAGAATTTCAGTTGTTCATCTCACTCAACACTTGTTTCTGTCAGTCTTTTAATTTGAGTCATTCTGGTTGATGGGTAGTGGTATCTCACTGTAGCTTTAGTTTGCATTTTCCTAATGACTAATAAAGGAGATCATTTTGTCATATGCTTATTGACCATTTGGATATCCTTTATTTGAAGTCTTTTGCCAATCTTTCTATTAGTTTTTACGTCTTTTTCTTAAATAGTGTTAAAAGTTTCTAATATATTTTGCTATATTAATATGTTATGGGTATGAGCCCTATGTTTTCAGTCTCCTAATTTTTTATGAATAGAAGTTTTTAATTTAATAAAGGCTAATACATTAATCTTTTCCTTGAAGGTCATGGTTCGTGTGTCTTTTCCTACCTGAGGTTGTGAAAATATTCTCCTTTGCTTTCCTTTAGAAGCCATGAGGTTTTTTCTTTAACATTTAGGTCCACATAGAATCTTTTCATCACAACTGCAATGCAACAGTAGACATAATGATAATAATAATAGTAGCTGCCATTTTTTGTGTGCTAGGCAGTTGATGCTCTGAAATTTTAATTCTCAGAATAATACTACAATGTAGGTGTCATTATCTATATTGTAAAGATAAGAAAATTGAAGCTCAGAGTAGTTAACTATCTGTTGTTGCCTGTCTCATTCCATAGACCACATGTTTATCATTTCACTGTATTTCCTTAAAGCAGTTCCTATTTGTGAGCTGTGCACAAGTAAAAGCCTTAAAATCTGCATAAATGTCCTAAATATAAACACTCCAATTCCATGATAAAGAAATCAAGTGAATAAAATAAAAATGAAAAGCAACATTTGGTGGAACATTGAAAGCAGCATATCAATAAAATATAAAAATACAAAAAGATGAATGTAATACACTGAGAACTCAGAAAAGAAGAAAATGGATCAAAAGGATTAGTAACAATAGAGGCTGACAAATGAAATCGTTAATGCACTGCTTAAAACTGCAAAGTATTGTTGAAAAACAAGCAAGAAAGAGGAGCAGTGAAAATGGATGAAAGTCAGGGACATAAATAATTCTGAGTGTTATCACTTTATAGCGTAGGTTTCTAAGCGCACACTCAAGGGGCTTCTTATTTCCTTGTTATTACTTTGTTTTCACTCAGGTAAGCTCTCTTCCAGAGAGGGGAAATGGTTCTGTTTCTGGCATATCCGCTATTGTCAACATGACAAAATGGAAAGGTTGTGTTTAATCTCACCAGTACAAACAGAATACTGCTTTCTATTAAATGATTTTTAAAAGCAGGCTTCTATTTAAATGGGTGAACAGGAACATCAGTGAAATAGATAACTCCAAATAAAAAAAAGGAAATATAAATACAGTGTAATATCATCACTCTCTAATTCTTAGCATGTGATTGCTCTCTTTCAAAAAGCAAAAAAATAATCATTCCCCTTAGAGTGTCCAAGGAGAAACTCACAATGATCTCTTTGAATCAGAAGAGAGATTCTATGTGGCCAACTACTTATTCTTTCACCCATTTATTATTTTGTAATGATAAATTTAATATCCCCTCAACTCTGGGCATCTTTATGTTGCTGTTGTTGCAAAAATACTATTTTTTCATTAGATTTTCTTTGAATCTAATGAAATGTTGAAAACCGTCACAGTTGGAGACTTACATTCCTTAGTACAGTCTAACCTTTGGAACAATGCTTAAAAGAACTTACCAAAGTGTGAGAGCAGGCCAGAGCAGCTTTTGTGCCATTTGTCTGAATTGATGACGATGGTCCTATAAAGAGGATTTAAAATAGTTAAGGCATTTAAGATATTATAAATTTGTTATAAAATGTTGTAAAATATTATAAGAATAAATAAAAATATTATCACTACCCAAAATACTTAACAAATATGACACTCCACTACATGATTGTAATTGAGGGGAATTTTATGAGAATTAAATATGGGTTTGTGAAGAAAAAATGTACTTGTGGAATGAGATATATTTTTATAAGGATTTTTTTTTTTTTTGAGACAGGATCTCACTCTGTTACCCAGGCTAGAGTGCAGTGGCCTCATTATAGCTCACTGCAATCTTGAACTCCTGGGCTCAAGTGATCCTCCTGTCTCAGCCTTCCGAGTAGCTGGGACTACAGGTGCTTGTCACCACACCTGGCCAATTTTTCCATGTTTTGTAGAGAACTCTTGCTTAGGCTGGTCTCAAACTCCTGACTTCAAGCAGTCCTCCCACCTTGGCCTCCCAAAGTGCTAGGCCACCATGCCCAGCCTATGAGGATATTTGTTTGATATGAGAAGTCAGTACTTGCAAGTGAACTTGGTTCTCCTGTTCTCATACTCCAACACTAAGCACTCACCTGGAGATAATCTACCATATAATCTTTGTTACCCATAACTAGTCTCTTGACCAAGTCAGTGGACATATTTGGAAAGGCCTATGTGGAAGAATGGAATGCTGAAGGCTGCATGACTTTTCTCCAAAATAGTCAGGGAGGTGTCTCTACGGAAGACCTTAGAAACTAGGAAGGAGTGACATAGTAAATGAACATTTAAAATAGAGATAGGCAGTGTGAGAGAGAAATGGTGTTTATTTTTTCTTAATAAAAGAAAAACGAGAATGCAAAGAGGAGACAAAAATATCAAACTTTAGAAAGTTCACATGGTTTGGTTGTGCCCATCTCCTTGCATGAAGAGTAGGTAATCTGTTCACCAACCTGAAGTGGTCATCTATTCTGTTAAAAGTCTATGAAGTGGCTTGTATATAATATAGATAATTCCCAGTAAAAAATGAAATAGTTATTCATTCAATGATTCATCCATTTAACAGACATTTATTGAGTGCTATTTATGTGACAGGCATACTCAGAATCTGGATGTCCAAGTATATACAATTCCTGACCTCAAGGAATTTACAGCCACTAAAGGGTATATCCAAGTTGGCAAATCACCGAAAAACAAACAAACAAACAAAAAACAAACCTAATTTTTCTCGGTGCTGTAATGGAAGAAGGACCAGGGCACTATTTGAATAGAGAGGAAGAATACCAAATTTCACCTAGGATAGTGGGCTTTATGGAGTAGGAGATGCTTGAGCTAATTTTAAAGCTTAAGCCAGACATTACCAGATGGGCAGAAATGAGAGAATAATTCCAAATAGAGCTAGTACTTTAAACCTAATCATCTAAATATTAAAAACATGGACTCTTTGGTAAAATTCATATAAATCCACATTGCTAAAACTTAGCAATTGCTAAAACTTTCAGCATATTGTTGAAAAAATAGGTATGCAAGTCTGAAGTGTGCAACAAAGCAGTTTAGAGAAGTCAGCAGGGCCTATATTCTTCATGGCCCGCTACATGCTAACCCATTTTCAGGCAATGGGGAGCCTTAAAGGATGTTCAGATACACGACTGGTAAATTCTGGGATTTGCATCTGAGAGTTTCTAACAGCTTGTTGAAGTCATTCTGGAAATGGCAACAGCAGGAGGAAAAATAATAATAACAACAAGGGCTGGCACTTATTGTTTACTTTGGGCAAGGCACTGTCCAAAGCACTTTCCATGTAAGATCTTGTTTAATTCTCACAACCACCATGCCAGGTAAATTTTATTGTATTATGATTTGGTTTCATAGATGATGAAATGGAGGCCCTGAGAAGTGAAGTAACTTTCCTAAGGTCACATAACCCAAAAGTGGCTTTCAAGATGTAACATGTAATCCATGAATATGTACAATTATTATGTATCAATAAAAAAAATAAAAAAAAACCTGACAGAACCAGGATACACACACAGATTGTCTCCAAGAGACTTTTCCAAGTGCTACAGTGGTGACAGTAGAAGGCAGACTGGGTTGAGAGGAAATAAGTTAAGAAAATAGAGACTGTGACACATATTTGTGCAACTGTTTTAAGTGGCTTGGCTATGATGGGTAGGAGAAAGGGGACCAGACTGGAAGTTCTTGGCTGCTTATTTGTTTTATATATTTGTTTGCTGATGAAGGGTCTAGTACTAGTTTGTAAGCCTGAACGGGGGGATCGTGCAGAGAAAGAAGACAAAGCAACATGGCTGTAGGGGCTCACTGACTGCAAAGACACTGGGGAGGATTGGCTCCAGGCACGCAGGGAGGGAGGGACGTCACTGGGTGCCCATCATTATCTGATCCAGGAGACGTAAGATTACACAAACAGATGCTGCGTGGCTGGTGGTGAATATATTAATATTAGGCAGCAGGTATTATTAACTGCTCAGGCGCCAGACCCTGGGCTGAGCTCTGTACCTGTGTTACCAGTTTTAAGATTCACAACAACCCCATTGGCATCAAGTCACTTGGGTTAAAGTCCTTTTTGAGAGTAACTTTTATGGTCTTGTTAACATTCATATTCTTTCTCTTTCTTATGCAAACTTATCATTTATTCACAATTCTCTGATTCTACTCCCTTACATTTGACTTTTTGGTAGAAAAATATTAAGTTCTCCTATGATCATTGATATAATCCTTAGATATTATTTCTGCATGTCTTTGGAATAGTAGAGTTCACATAGAAGAAAACCTGGGCCCTATTAAGGCAGTGATCCAGAGGATGAAGGAAATGGAAGTACAAGTTGTGAGTATGTACTGTTAGTACGAGTGTGCATCCCATTATCTGAAGGGTCTCGTTAGAGGAGCCCTGAGCCTGGCATACTAGGAAGACATATGTGATGGCATTTGGTAGTGGGAGCCACTCAGAGCTTCTGGCCTCTCAGACCTGTTCCGGCTCCTCAGACTAGCCATGACAACCAGGCTGTCTCTACGGACCTGAGGGAGGACAGGGAGCTCTGCCAAGAACACCCGTCTGTGTTGGCTTAGTTGTATTATCCTGAGCTAAGTAAACTCTTAAACCAAGTGATATCTGGCATTGGGATCTAAGTAAACCATAAGTGTATGGAGCTTGGTCATTTGTATGCGATACACCACATGCATGAGTGAAGTCTGTGACATTGGCCAACTCTTTTCTCTGTCCCCACAGCACTTATTCCAAATTCTTACCCTTTCCTTGAGGTTGCTACTTCACTGGACAATAGTCAATGACTTCTACAGAGAGCATTGAGGCTTTTAGACAAGACTCTCTCAATTTCCCACATCTCTCCCCCACCTTGTTAAACAAATACTTCTAGCAAAAGGTTGTGGATAAGTAAGAACAAAAATTTTGAAATCAGACAGCTGGGGTTTCAAGTTCCAGTTCTGTCATTTACTAGCGATGTGGCCTTAGGCAAGTCATTTAACCTCCCTTTGCTGGTTTCCTGTCTCATGGGGTGGTTTTGAGTCTTAAAACCAAAGTAAAAAATACTATATTGACATTGACTGTCACAACCATACAGTGTTTGTAGCAAAGAGGAATGTAAATAATGGTTAACATCAAGATATCTAAGGATATAAACATTTATTAATACTTCAATACCACTCCACCCCTATCAAAAAGAAAAAAATACACCATAGGGGATACATGCTGAAAATGCAGTCAAAAAAATTCAACATCTATCTATTCCTATTAAAAAAAATCACAAAACCAAATATAAAAGGATGCATGCTCAAAATGATAAATAACTAATGCAGCATTTTTAAACAGAAAAAAAATCCATAAAAATATTAATACATTTTTAGCAGAAAAACATTAGCATACTTACCAATGGATCAAGCAATGATATCAAAATTCTCCTGTATTACTGAATATATTTCAGAAGTTCTGGTGTAGACATTAGGATATGAACTATAAAAATGATGCTTAATTGTTGGAAAATGGAAACAGAATTATAATTAATTTTCCTAAACCATTATACCTTCAATTGAAAATCCAAGAGAATATATGAAAAAACTCATAAAGAATATAAGCTAGCCTTGAACCACCAAAAAAAAAACATTCTATATGCCAAATTACCAGTTTGAATATTCATTTATTTATTCCATAAACACCAGAATAACAACAAAATCATACAAAATCACTGAACAATTGGAGAATATATCAAATATGAAACCGAAAACTTACACAAATAATGCAGGATAGAAATAATAAAGATTAAAAAGAGAATTAAATAGAGAAATCCCAGGTAAATCTGAAAAAAAAAAAAAAAAAAAAAAAAAAAACCAGAAATGGTGGTTAGAAGCATGTACTATGGAGCAAAGAGGAGACAGCTCACTTCTTGGCTCTATCAGTTAATAGCTGGGTAACCTTGAACTGGATCCTTAACCTTCATCAGCCAAGTTTGCCCTGGCTCAGCAAATTCCCACCTACACAGCAAATGCGGTTAGATTGTTTCAACCTGTCCTCTATCTTGGAACATTTGGGTTGTTTATGATGTTTTTGACAAATAAAGCTTTTAAATTTTTAATTAGTCAGATCTCTAAATCTTTTTTATGTGTTTGCCTCTTGGCATTACTTTCCATCTCTCTCCTTGGACTCTTCTGTTTTGGCTCTCTTCCTAGGTTATTTTCTTTCGTCTGGAATGAGAACTCTCTATTTGTCCATTCACTTTTCTCAAGAGAAGCTTTCACCACCTTCTCCACAAGTAGAGATATGAGTTTACATTCTGTCAAATTAAAAGACATACTTTTATATTGTAATACCCTGCAGAGGGAAGGTTTATGTTGAATCAAAAACTAAAAGACATATAACTCCTATTTTTAAAAGCATTTTATCTCAACAAAGAAAATAAAATAACTAGGGATATATTTAACCATGCTGGTGAAAGACCTCTACAGGGCAAACTATGAAACACTGAGGAAGGAAATCGCAGAGATGTAAACAGATTGAAAAACATATGATGCTCATGGGTTGGCAGAATCAAACCATGGTGAGGACTATGGCACTGATGCCACCTATACTGATATTTTCTACAACCTTCCCCACCCCACCCCCACCCTGTTGTTATCTTTCAGTCTTTAGAAGATTGGGACACACAGTGTCAATATAGTATTTTTTATTTTGATTTGCATAAAAATCAACTGCAAAAAATGCTAAAATGCAGATTCTATGGCAACACTATTGGAAATTCTGATTCAGTAGGTCTGGGGGAGGGTGAGAATGTGAACTTTTAGAAGTAATTCCCCTCCGTGGCCACCATAATTGTAACACATGGGATACAAACCAAGCTTTGAGCAACACGGTATCAATAAACCACTGAACTATATACTTACTGGTATTTTTGTTACAGTTGCAGAAATGCAAAAAGTGAAATTAACCTAATTTAAAATTTTTCATTTGTTTGTTTTTATTTTATGAAACTTTGACATATTTTTGTTTTCTGGTTTTGCTAGCTTCATTAAATAAATTGATGTCTTTTAAAAGATGTTTTTATGATGTAAACTATTCATAAAGCAAGAGAATTTTCTGTCACTTAAAAGTTTAAAAGATTCAGTAGGCAAAATAATCTAACCTTGAGGTCTTGTTTATTTGTTTGAAGTAATTTCTTAGAGAGCTTATTATTCAGTATCTGCAGTGGTTATTGATCTAACAAAAATTGCAAATTGAGTTAAGAGATGGAAGAGTAGCCAAGGTTGGCTAGAACATATCATACACAATGTGAATCTAGTGGAATATAGAACTAAAATATTCATATAGGACTGGATCATGGAGGATCCATGGTATTGATCCACAGGTATCTAATAAATAGCTTACAAAGCATTTACATGTACATTATATCATTTTATGTTTATAATAGCAGTGTGAAATTGGTATTATCTCCATCCTTCTTTTATAAAGGAGGAGAGCAAAGATTGGGATCTAGAAGCTGGACATTGATTAGGAAGCTAGACCCAAGTAAGTGTCAGTGAGAAAAAACATCTGGAGGGACCAAATAAAATGTTAGAGCAGATCATCCACAATGCTTATCGGATCGGAGCTTTGCAGCGCCTATGTGATAGCAATTCCTCTGGGTGTTCAGTACTGCTGGCCTCATACTAGTTTTGCCATCTCAGCAAAAGCATTTAGCAAAAGCACCTTTTGCTTTATAATAAACCTACTTCTGACGCTGAGTAAGTATAAATTCTAACAGGAAGTTTCAAGATGTAGTAGCTAAAATATTGACTGACAGAGTGAGAAATTCATAAATTGGTCAGAAAATTATGCACCTTAAGATATGCCAGTAAGGAAGTCATGACTGCTCATATAAGGATCCTTCCTTCCTTCCTTCCTTCCTTCCTTCCTTCCTTCCTTCCTTCCTTCCTTCCTTCCTTCCTTCCTTCCTTTCTTCCTTCTCTCTCTCTCTTTCTTTTCTCTCTCTCTTTCTTTCTTTCTCTCCCTCTGTCTCTTTCTTTCTTCCTTTCTTTTTTTTTGCATTAGGGTCTCACTCTGTCCCCCGCACTAGAGTGCAGTGGTGTCATAGCTCACTGCAACCTCAAACTCCTGGGCTCAAGGGATCCTCCTGCCTCAGCCTCTCAAGGAGCTGGGACTCCAGGCATGGGCCATTATGTCTAGGTAATTTTTCTATTTTTTGTAGAGATAGAGACTTGCTCTTGCTCAGGCTGCTCTTGAACTCCTGGCTGCAAGCGATTCTCCTGCCTTGTCCTCCAAAAGTGCTAGGATTATAGGCATGAGTCAACATTTTCAGCCTCGGATTGGTTCTTTCACACAATATTCGGTGTCACTGGTAGAGACTGTGTATTGCATAAGAATATAGCAGAGTGATGTTGTCAGCAGATCACTGTAGTGATCTGCTGTCTGGCTGACTACAGACACCCAGAAATCACTGCCCCCGTCCCCCCTCAAGAAAGGACCAAGGCAATGAATAAACAGATTTGACCGGACTGTCAAAGGGCGAGTGCTGGAGTGTAGTGGGGCAGTGGAGAGAGAGAGACACCTATAGTCATCGGAAGTCCAGGAGGGCAGCGTGGAGGCGCCCAGCCTCTGCAGCCCCATCTCCCCGACCCCTGGACTGAATCTGCTTGAAGTTAGGAGGGACATTTTATTGTGGGGAAAAGGTAAGCAGAAGATTCCCACCAGCCTCCAGTGCAAACACCTACAGTCCTTACCACAGGAGAATCCCACAGACTTTGAAAGCCCTGAGTCCAGTTTGGAGAGCTGCCAGGAATTCACACAGCTGCATTGCCCTAGTTTAGGAGCACAAAGTTATAGCGAGATACGAAGAATAAGTTCTAGTATTCTGTATCATTGTAGAATGATAAGAGTTAACAATAATATATTATATAGTTTCAAATAGCTAGAAGAAAAATATTGAATGAATGTTTCCAACACAAAGAAATGATAAATGTTTGAAATAACAAATGTTAATTACCCTGATCTATTCCCCATACATTATATGTATTCAAACATCAGTATATACCCAATGAATAAGGGCAATTATTACTTGTCAATTTTTAACAATAAATAAATAATAAAGTTAAAAAAGGAGTTATAATAAGTTATAAACAATATCTACATCTGTATAGATATATAGATATATTTCTTTTGATGTACAAGTGAAGTTGTAGAAATTTGAGTAGGAAAATGGTTTGATTTGTTCTGGAATTCTCAATAAATTTTCTGGTAATTTGTCAAATGCCTCTACGTTTGAAAGGTAAAACATCTCCTCAGGTACTCAACTTCTGTGGACTAAATTTTGTACCCCTAAAATTGATATGTTGAAGCTCTAATCCCCAATGTGATTGTACTTTGAGGTAGAGCTTTTGGGGGATAGTTAGAGTTGGATGAACTTATGAAAGTGAGGCCCTCATTATGAAATTAGTGCCTGTATAAGAAGAGACAACAGAGAGCTTGCTTTTCCTCTCTCTGCATACAGAACACAGGAAGAAGGTGGCTGTCTGCAAGCCATAAAGAGAGCCCTCAACAGGAAGTGAACACTGCACGACCTTATATTTGGATTGTCCAGCCTCAAGAACTGTAAGAAAATAAATTTCTGTTAATTAAGCCACTGAGTTTATGTAATTGGTTATGGCAGGCTGAGCAGACTAAGACACCTGCCATACAGTTAATTTTTGAAATGAAATGTGCAAAGATAGCTGAGCATAATAAAAGTACCATGTGAGACATAAATGTTACAGTTAAAAATAATTAAAGTCTTCTTAGTAGTTTAAGTCACTTACTTTACCCACTCTACTGTGGAAGTTCCAGCTTGAATTTTATATTTTTAATGATGCATCAGTCTTCAGGGTGACTTTTTGAATGTGTACTCTCCCATATTCTATGCCACCACAAAGTTCATTTCCTTTAAAAAATATACATTCACTTTTATTCATTTATTCAGTCAATTACTCAGCTAATCATTTACTTATTTATTCATTTATTTTGGAGCATAAAAGGCAAAGACGTCATTGTCAGGGACTGGCAGTCTAATGCATATTTACATATAGCTGCAAACAAAACACCTCAGAATATATGTAGATTCTATACTGGGAACTATGCATCCTAGAAGGGAGAGACCTTCCTTCAGGTTGGAGTGGAGGAATCTGTGTTTGAGCTGGATCTTGGTGTTCAGATAGAATTTCAACAAGTGAAGATGAAGAAAAGGGCAATTCAGAGATGAGGCAACAAAATTCAAGGCCTAAGGAAGAAAACCGTGTGTTCTTTAAGGACAATTTACTGTAGCATGTTTTTATTAGTTTAGAATATATTCAGGGAAAATAAAGCTGAAAAATTTTCAATTTTAGAAACTGTAAAAAAAAACCTTAAAGAGTAAAATCATGGGCTGTTTTCCAGGTTTTGTTCTGCAGATAAAGGAGAAGAATTAAAGGTTTTTGACAGCCTTTTATCAAGTGGTAGCAATAATAACAATTTAAATAGGCAGTTGAGTTCTAGATCTGCTTTCAAATGGTGCTGCTATTTCATTGTTCATTAGGTGGTTGAATCAGCAATATTGAAAGAGAGACATCAGGCTGTGATCGTCTTCATGATGGTGAAATGAGAGTCGATAAAATCACCAAGGCAGAGAACATGTAGAAAAAGAAGACTAGAGGACTGTTACCAAAACCATATGTGGATAAGGGAAAAAGAAACGAGGAAGTATTAAAAGAAAAAGAATTATATAAAGTCAGAATGTTAAAGAAAGGGAATTTCAAAAAGAGGGATTTTAGTCCTGCCCTGCATTATATTTTATGTGTCTTGTGCTTAATCCGTTTTTCTTTTCAAATAAAAATATGTTTCTATATTGTTAGGTCAGGGGTTAGGTTCAATACCATGCCTAACAGATGAGATAGAGTAATAACTTGAAGGTTTATGTTCTTTACCCTAAAGAATCTTGAAATTCACTTTGAATTTTAAAACTTTGTGAGAAATTAAAACATATCTCATTTATTTAAAACATTACTTTTCAAGTGCATAAGTTGTGAAGAGCATCATGTTACATCTTTAAAGGGTGAGGAGGTGTTTAAAGGTTGGCAGGGCTTGCCTGTTACCCACATTGTTAGAAAAGTTTTATTCTCCTTACCATCAACTGTAATATCTTCTTCCCCAGAAAGGAAAAAAAACTCAGATTTCATTCCTATCAAGTATGCTAGATAGATCATTTGAAAAATTTTCTATTGGGGATTTCCTAATTTAGGAACTTTAGATTTAAGGTTGCTAGTTAAAATCTTAATTCATGTTTAAAAAAAACCACAGAGATGGTGAGGATATAGGGAAATTTGAACCTTGTACACTCTTACTATTGGTTGGAATATACAATGGTGCAGCCATTGTGGAAAACAGTATGGCGGTTCCTCAAATAATTAAAAATAGGATTACTGTATGTTCTAGCAATTGCCTACTTAAAACAATTAAAAGTAGCATCTCAACGAAATGTTTGTACACCCATGTTCATAGCTACATTATTCACAATAGCCAAATGCAGGAAGTAACCCAAATGTCCATTCATGGATGAATAAGCAAAATTCAGTATGTAAATACAATGGAATATTATTCAGCCTTAAAAAGGAAGCAAATTCTGACTTATGGTACAACATGGGTGAATCTTGAGGCCATTATGCTAAGTGAAATAAGCCAGTCCTGCAAAAGACAAAGACTGTATTATTTCACTTACATCAAGTACGTAGAATAGTCAAATTCATGGAGCCAGAATACAGAATGTTCATTGCCAGAAATTGGCAGGCGGGGAGAATAGGGAATTGTTTAATGGGTATAGAGTTTCAGGTTTACAAGATGAAAACAGTTCTGGAGATCAGCTACACAACGATGTGAATGTACTTAACACTACTGAACTGTACACTTAAAAATTATTAAGTTGGTGAATTTTATGTTATTTATATTTTACCACAATTTCAAAACAAATAGAAAAATCCTTAATTCAATTATTCTTATATAAAATATAACCCTATTTATTGTTGCTTTTCCATATACCTTTTGAACAATGTATCCCAATGTGTGGAAAACCCATTTATGTTGTATAGCTTTGGTTGCATGTGCAGTATATATATAGATTCAAAACTGAAAGAATAGAAATTGAGCATGAAAGAAAGATAAAATGAATTAGTGCTTATATCTCAACTACTAATAATGTGCCTAACTATTCAAAATGGAAACTTTTTAGAATGCTGTGATTTAGGTTTCCTGAAAAAGAGCCTATTTTTGACTTGAAATGAAGAACAATTAATTCTACTATAGGCTTTAGTAGTGACGATAATACAGGGACCTGATTATACTTTATAATGATACCAGATAAGGTAATTTTTAAACGATTTATTGGATCTATGAAGGGATCATTGTATGACCTGCATTTTAAAAAATCTACTCTCCAAAGAATTATCTGTGCTTAGGCTGTGATTATTAGGTCAAGTTTTGTGTTTGAAGTTGATTAATCCCTTTCTTGGGGTGATTGTCATAATTCTTCTTGTTTACAATTAATCCCTTCTGTAATCTGGCATTGAATTATTTTTATGTGAAATCTGAGAATCTGTGCAATATTCATTTCCCGTATATAGATACATTATGGTGGGCAATAGTCTTGCCATTATCTATGGATTAATTCAAATTTGATAGAATTATCTCTCTCCAGAGGTAGATTATGAAAGACTTTTAAAGGAACAGATTTTCATACTAACTTTGAACTTAATCAGCTATTTCATAATTATTCCAGGACTGCTACAAGGAATCCCATGGCTTATTATTATTCATAGCAGCAAGGAAAAAATGTATGCAACCTTTCTTCATTTTAGGAGGTGGCAAAAGGTCTCAGAGATTACCCTTCACATGCTAATATTTCAGAAATCTATTATTTTGGTGTAGTGGTAAAAAAAAAAAGTAACTTTCAAAATTCTTCAGTATTATTCTCTTTCCTTATTCTCAAAAGCATCTCTCATGTAACTAAAATTCTTTTAGTGCCTCTGCAGTTATTGAAAGAGCTTTCATTCATAATGTTTCAATACCCTTTTAACCACATTGGTTTATTCCTTCAGTGGCAGCTAACAAACTGGACTCCAGAAAGATTTTTGAGGTCATCACTGGCTAGTCACAGCAATGACACATGGACCATATTTCCTGGTTTGTTTTTTCCCATCTTGATTTTATTGTCTGTTTTCTAATAATTTATATATTTAAAAATATCTTTTAAAAATGAAATTTTTATTACAGCTTGTTTATACTCCCAGTGTTTCTATCAAATTACATGTTGCATTATTGCCTAAAAGAGGTAAAATATTTAATTTCATAGGCATATATTACTTCAATTAGAAATATTTTCAAGTCTTTACTCCTGAAGTGTGCTATGGTCTGACTGTGTCTCCACGAAATTCGTATGTTGAAACTAAATTGCCAATGTGATAGTAGTAAGAGGTGGGACCTTCAAGGAGGTGATTAAGTCCTGAGGGCTCCTCTCTCCTCAGTGGGATTAATGCCTCATAAAAATGGACTCACCCTGCATTCTCCCATTTCTGCCCTTCCCCCTTTCCATGTGACGATGCTACTGAGAGAAACACCATGAATGGAACAAGATCTAATCAGACACCAAACCTGCTGGTGCCTTGATCTTGAACTTCCCAGCCTATAAAACTGTGAGGAATAAATTTCTGTTCTTTATAAATTACCCAGTAGTAAGTATTTTTTATGGCAGCTAAAACAGACTAAGAGAAGGTGTTTACCTAGCTCATGAAGACATGGGAAGGTATTTTTGTTTTCGTTATGTACTGCAAGATCCTTATATAATTTTCCTCTCAATACCATAAACTTATGGAAGTCAAGCATTCTTTCCCTGTTACATGTATTTTATAAAAGCTCCACAGGTTATTCTGATATTCAACCTGATTTAAGAACCGCTGTGCTAGGAATGTATGCCAACAATGCTCCTACGAGGAGGAGAGCGCGTGGGTGGTGCTTGTCCAGTGGCAGGTTCTTGTGTATTCACAGCCGGCAGTGCTAATTGGCTGTGGGTTTCTCCACATCAGTCTTCAGCATTTATCTCTAGGAAGTTACCACCTTGGCACAGAAGTTGAAAGCTGTTTGTTATCCTCGGTCTAAAATGTCTTCTATCCTTGTACAGTGATTATAATTTATGAATTTTCCGAGGCAAATCTATTCTGAGTATTGCTAAAAAGTAGCATCAAGTGACACCATGGTATTTCAACAAGTTCATTTTTCAATTAATGGAAATCATTGAAATCGATACATTTTTCCTCTCCTGAAATAATTTTCTTTTCGTTGCCATTAATTCAGGCTGACATCCACAAAATACTCTGTGAGTCAAATTTGATATTTCTTTCAGTCTCTCAATATAGCCTAGTGATTAAGCACACAAACTCTCATCACAGTGTCTGAATCCAAGTCCTAGCTCTTTCACTCACTCTGTGATCTTAGGAAGACTACACAAACTGTCTGTTGCCTCAGTTTCCCCATTAGTAAACTAGAAGAGTTGTGAAAAATAGATGCATGAGAAGCAATTAATACTATACTGGTGGATGGGAGACACTCAGTCATTGTGGATTCATAGTAGAATTTACATAGCTGTTATCCATGGAACTTAGAAGTATTGTTTTATATTGCCTTTCCTCAAAGTGTCCTTTTCTGGCAGTAGAAACATCAGAAATTTCTTTCTTGCTTTAGACATAGTCTTTCAAGCATTTTGGGAATCATCTGTCACTGTTTAAATATACGTGCTGCTACATCTATAAAAAGATGTATATTAGTTGCTTCTAAAACCTTTACCATCTCTGGGTGATTTTACTTTTATTCATCCATCTGTTCTTTGTCCATCCATCCATCCACCTAATAAATATTTAATGAGTGCCTTCCACAGATCCTGCGCTGGTGAAATAAAGATAAACAAGACATGTTATCTGCCTTTGATGATCTCCCATTTTATTATAGGACCAGAGAGAGACGGACAAGTAAACAGGCAATTACAATACAGGAATACCCCAGAGATATCGTGAATTCAGTTCTAGACTACCACAACAAAGCAAATATCACAATAAAAATAGTCACACAAATTTTTTGGCATCCCAGTGCATATTAAAGTAATATTTCCACTGTACTATAGTCTATTAAGTATGTAATAGCATTATGTCTAAAAAAATGCACATGCTTTAATTAAAAACTACTTTCTTGCTAGCATTCTTGTTTGAATGCTAACAATCATCTGAGCTTTCAGTGAGTCATAATCTTTTTCTTAGCAGAGGGTCTTGCATCAGTGTTGATGGCTGCTGACTAATTAGGGTGGTGGTTGCTGAAGATTAGGATGGTGGTGGCAATTTCTTAAAATAAGACAATGAAATTTTTTGCATCAATTGACTCTTTCACTAAAGTTTTCTCTGTAGCATGTGATGTTGTTTGATAGCATTATGTCCACAGTTGAATTTCTTCCAAAATTGAAGTCAATTCTCTTAAATCTTGCCACTGCTGTACCAACTAAGTTTATGTAATAGTCTATATCCTTTGTTGTCATTTCAACAATGTTCATAGCATCTTCACCAGGAGTAAGTATTAGTAGATTCCCTCTCAAGAAACCATTTTGTTTGCTCATCCATGAGAAGCAATTCTTTATCCATTCATGTTTTATGATGAGATTGCAGCAATTCAGTCACATCTTCAGGCTCTACTCTTAATTCTAGCTCTCTTGCTATTTCTACCACATAAACAATTACTCCCTCCACCAAAGTCTTGAATGCTTCAAAGTCATTTATAAGGGTTAGAATCAACTTTTTCCAAGCTCCTGTTAATGTTGATTTTTTTGACCTCCTTCCATTTATCAAAAATGTCCTTGATGGCATCCAAAATGGTGAAGATTTTCCAGAAGATTTTCAATTTACTTTATCCAGATCCATCAGAGGAATCACTATCTGTGGCAGTTATAACCTTATGAAATCTTATTTCTTAAATAATGAGACTTGAAAGTCAAAATTACTTCTTGATTCACTGGCGGAAGAGTGAATGTTGTGTTAGCAGGCCTGAAAACAACATTAATGTCCTTGGACATCTCCATCAGAGTTCTTGGGTGACCAGGTGCTTTGTCAATGTTCACTAATATTTTAAAAGGATTTTTTTTTTTCCTGAGCAGTAGGTCTCAACAGCGAGCTTAAAATATTCAGTAAGCCATGCTGTAAACAGATGTACTATCATCCAGGCTTTGTTCTTTCATTTATAGAGCATAGGCAGAGTAGATTTAGTGTAATTTTTAAGGGTCCAAGGAGTTTTGGAATGGTAGATGGGCATTGACTTTAACTTAAAGTCACCAGATACATTAGCCTTTAAGAAGAGAGCCAGCCTGTCTTTTGAATCTTTTCAACAAATCATTGGCTTCTCTCCTCTAGCTATGAAAGTCCTACCTGGCATCTTGTTCCAACAGAAAGCTGTTTTATCTACACTGAAAATGTTGTTTAATGTAGCCACCTTCATCAACTACCTTAGCTAGATCTTCTGCAAAACTTGCTGCTACAGCTTCTACATCAGCACTTGCTACTTCATCTTGGACTATATATGTTATGGAGACAATATCTTTAAACCTCATGAACCAAACTCTGGTAGCTTAAAATTTTCTTCTATGGCTTCCTCACCTCTCTCAGTCTTCCGAGAACTGAAGAGAGTTAGGGCCTTGCTCTGGATTAGGCTTTGGCTTAAAGTAATATTATGGGTGTTTTGTTCTTCTGTCCAGACCCCTAAAACTTTCCCTATATCAGCAATAAGGCTATTTCACTTTCTAATTATTTGTGTATACACTTTTAATTTTCTTTAAGAACTTTGTCTTCACATTTACAACTTGGCTAACTGGTGCAAGAGGCCGAGATTTTAGTCTGTCTTGGCTTTCAACGTACTAAACTTAATCATTTCTAGCTTTTGATTTAAAGAGAGAGACATATGGCTCTTTTTTTTTTCACTTGAACACTTACAGGCCATTGTAGGGTTAGTAATTGACATAATTTCTATACTGTTGTCTCAGAGAATAGGGAGGTCCAAGGAGAGGGAGGGAGATAGGGAAAGACTGGGTCACTGGAGCAGTCAGAACACACACATTTATCAGTTAAGTTCAATGTCTCATATGGGCATGGTTCTTGCTTCCCCAAAGCAATTACAATAGTAACATCAAAGCTTGATGACCACAAATCACCATTATATGTATGATAATAGTGAAAATATTTGAAATACTGCAAGAATTAGCAAAATGTGACACAGAGACACGAAGTGAGCACATGCTCTTGGAAAAATGGCACTGATAGACTACCTTGACACAAGGTTACTGCAAATCTTTAATGTGTAAAAAATGCAGCATCTGGGAAGTGCAATAAAGCGAAATGCAATAAAATGAGGTATGCCTGCACTGAGAGTGAAGTGCTGAGGTGTCACTGTGCTTGGGGTGCTGCAGGAAGGAGCACAGGGGACTAGTTTCAGCACCTGGAGGGGCAGAGAAAGCATCCAGTTTTTATAGGATTGATCAATGTTTTCAAAAGGCATTGTTTTTTAGTTGACCTCGGCTAAAAAATTACCTTAGATAAATGCATCCATAGCTTTATAGAAAACATGTAAGGGCACACCTGGCTTCTTTCAAAGCCAGAAGACAAAAACTTCTTGTTCAATCTCATGGCTATTTTACTTTAGGGAGCAGAACACACTGACTTTGGCTATTTTGCTGCATCTCAGTTCTGTTTGGAAAAGGGTGTTGGTGTATTTTATATGGCTGAGTTGAATAAACTCGGTACTTACCAATGTAATTTACTGCATAGAAAGCTGGCCTGTCCCCAGGATCACAGAAGAAATGCACTAGGGAAAGTATCCATCTCACTTTTATATTTAAGAGATAAATCATTCTTTCAGCACAAAACACGTAAAAAGCTGACAAATTTAGTCAAAGCATTAATAAGTATTTTTAAGTCCTATAAATCCTGGGTTACTTTATGATATGGCCATATGAATCCCTTTTTTTTTTCTTAGATCTTTTATTTTTATCAAGTAAAATGGGTCATTAGTTATATAGAATCTTTATAGTTTTGAATTTAAAAAGGTGTGTTTTTATAATGCTAGTTTGCTTGCTAATGCAAAATATTAAGATACTTCTGCTCTAATTTTTCTTTTATTCAATGTTCCTAGAAACAAAGAATCATATTATCTTATCACTGGGAATTTATAGAAGTCTTAAATCCAATTTAAAAGAAAGAAAGAAAGAACAAAAACATTGCAAATCTGCTGAAAATTTTTGCTCCTGGAACATTCAGCCTTGACATTAAATTTAGTACCAACCTGGACATTACCACGGACAGGCACATACGCTAACTGCATGGATTAATGATGACAAGGCTTGCCAATTTCAATCATGATTGTTGGTTCCATTTTTTTAACCCTTTTAAAGAAGTGTTCTTGGACCACTTAAGCAATAAGGAACTAAGCAACGCACTCATTTCTTATGCTATAACCAGAAAGACAAGACTGAACATGCTTTGGAAATGTAATCATTACAACACACAAACATGGCCACATGGATAGAAGGAGCCATTTTGATGAGATAGTTAAAATCCCTTCATTATTTTTGAAGACCACCAATAAAGCCTTGTAAGGAAAGCCTTTTCTAAATCCTCCATGATTGTAATTCAGTCTTGATGAAACAAAAAGTGAAAGCAGAAGGCGAAGTGCTCCATCTAGAGTACAAAGGAACAAAGTTTAAAAAGACTGTGAGGGAACTTTTAGGAAATGGCTCTCTCAAAATTACGCTTCATGTGGGAAACAGACAGTATGAGAGGAAATGGTATTTTCATTGCTTGCAGACAGAAATTGCTTCTCAACTTGTTCTGTTTTTCAGATTTTTCAACCTAATCTTAACATTGAGATAATTCAGCTAATCTCTTAGATGGATTAAAGAAATTATATAAGTCCTTTGAAAATTTCAAAATAGTGAATGTGCCATCAGTTTCTTAAATATGGCTTAACACAATATGTTTAAAAATATTCCTAAATAGAAAAATAAGATAACAAAGTATAAGCTTAAACTTGTGTTTAAGAACTAATGTTGTAGTATTTTACCTTATAAATGATCCAGACATTTTATGATTATTTTTAACTTAACCTAATGACTTTAAGATTTTAAATTATATGAAAACAATATTCTTTATCTTCCATTATTCATGTACTTTGATTGGATTTCAAATAAGGAATATAGTAGCACCTGCCATATTTGTCCTCCAGAAGGCCAAGCTCATAGGAAAGTGTTTGTATTTTGTTGATATTAATATTCATTTTTGTTTCTTTCCCAGGCAATAATCAGAGAATTATAATTTGCCACAAAGCTAGTGGAGTCAAGCTTCAGGGCCTTTCATTCACATAGAGTGTCTTGTAGTGACCATGGATGTTTATAAAGTCTTGCTAAATAAAAGTTTAGTTGAGGATATGTTTTGATTGGCTTTTGGAGGATAGATTTTGGTGGTTCATAGTTTCTTTTGTTTGTAATTAAGGTAATGTTAGCTGTGCTAGTGTAGGAATAAATTGTAGTAATAGTCCTTCCCTCCAATATGCAGCAGAACATACTCTGCAGCAGAAGTATTTGGGGAATAGATGATGTTGATTTTAGGTGTCAACTTGACTAGATTAAGAATTACCGAGAAAACTAATAAAGGATTATTTTGGGGTGGGTCTATGAGGGTAGTTCCAGAGGAGATTGACATATGAATCAATGGAGGAAAATGTACCCTCCATGTGGGCAGGCATCATCCAATCAGCTTAAGGCCTGGGTAGAACCAAGAGAGAATTTTCCTCTCTTTCTTGGAGCTGGGATGCACTCTTCTTCTTCTATCCTTGGACATCAGAACTCAACATTTTCTGGCTTTTGGACTCCAGGAATCACACTAGTGGCCTTCCAGGTTCTCAGGGCTTTGGATTCAGACTTAGAGTCACAGTATCAGCTTCCCAGGTTCTGAGGCCTTTGGACTTGGGCTGAGCCATCTACCAGCATCCTGGGGTCTGTGGCTTACAGATAGCCTGTCCTGGGACTTCTCAGACTTTGCAATCGTGTGAGCCAATTCTCCAAATAAATCGCCTCTCATATGTCTCTCTACACTTCATATTGGTTCTGTCTCTCTGGGGAACCATGATGAATACAGAGGAGAAACAAGATGTAAAATGAGCTGAAGCAGAAGCAGAAGATTGTCTGCAAAAAATTTTTCTGAATTGTACAGTACATATATATATGATATATATTAGAATTTGTCTCAAATTTGATAACAATCAAAAAAGTTGACATTGAAATGTCAACTTTCAGACAAGTCTGAATCTGAAAGAATCATTTCTAAATGATCAATAATAAAAATTTAAATATCCATTACTCATGTTAGAGGAAAAACTAATCTATTAACAAATCATTGTTATATGAAGAGGTGATCAAAGAGCACGTAGCCAAAAAAATTGTAAGAAATAAAAACACGAAGGAGATTTGTCAGGTCATTAATTAACAAAATGTTGTGGGGTATTTTTTTGAATGTCTGTTTGTCACCTTTTAAAAATTGATATTTTGTACTTTTTCTCATTCTAAATAATATTCATCTTTGTATCTAACTTTGTATTCTTTTTCTTAAAGAGGTTACCCAGGCCATCTGGCCCTGTCAATAATTCTTACAGTATGTGGAAATTCAATTTACAGTGAGTGGAATATCCATGCTTCTAGCTTCCCTTTTTTACTGGAGCTCATTTTTAGCCATTTCATTGTTTAGTATATTCTCTTAGAAAGCTAGACCTCAAACTCCCCAGAAATCAGTCTAGTTATTTGTTAATAGATATGTTAAGAAGAGAAGGCATAAAGACAGTAGTCTTCCAAACTTGTTCACCCCAAATTTCCTCCTCTCTGTCCATAAAGAACAAGGATTCCTTTTCTCTAAAGCTGGTCCAGGATTTTGGGAAGACTATTTCTCGTAAAGCTATTCCTGATAACCAGAGATTCTGGTTGAAAACAGTTTAATACTAAAAACAAAAAGATTCCGAAACTTTCAGTTTTTATAGTCCTGAGTCATTTGTTATAAGTTGATAAGTGCCTGTAGCATGGTCTGGACTTTGGAAATTTGGAAGTCTCAATGGTAAGAAGCTGCAAGAGATTTTTTAAAATATATCAAGTGACATTCAGAGAACAGGAATGGTAGTGATAGATTGAATTACTTTGTAGGAGAAAATGAATTGGGAAATGTTTAACTTAAAAATAAAAACCTCTAAAATATTTTCCACAAACCAAAATCTCCTTTAAGCTCTGTTTCCTCTCTGTGCAGTAGCTGGGAACCATGTTCAACTTGGAATCCTAAAAGGGCACAGTAAGTGCCATGTTTCATCAACATAAATAATTAAGTGGAGAAGGACATGCAATATTCATAGCTGGAATTATTAAAGTAGACTGCAAAGGGGGAGACAATATCTAAAAAACTGAAGAAAAATGAATCATTAAGCTAACATTCAGCTTATGGCATTTCCTTTATTTATTTATGTAATTAACTTAAAAATGCCTACTCCTTTTGGTCCAATGACAAATGGTGCGTGTGCTACGTTGTAGCACAATTGGACCACATTTGATGCATAGGTTGAAACTATAAAGGATTCAATGTTTTGGGTGCATTCTGGCAGGAAGTATCCGTCACGGGTAGGGGAAGAGGTAGCCCTTGTTTTGCTTTTTCATTTTAAATCCATTCAAATAATAAGGCAATTGCTATTTGGGGAGTAGGAACAATTGCTCAATGTAATGTCACAACCTGCAAATGAATTATGCTATTGGAGTTTTTCATTTTTGTGGGAAGGGATTATGGTGATGGGTTCTAGAAAACCTATTGAATAAATAAATATCTCCTGGCAGATGTTGCTTTTCTGTCTCCCAGCCTATAGCAATTGCCAGGCATAGAGCTTAGGGTTTGCCTGTAGTAATATTAATTAACCTCATGAAGCTTCTTTTATGAGTGTCAGTGAGGAGATAAACAACTACTATTTATATGATGCAAAGTGACTGAAAATGAGTCAAAAGAACAATTCTGTGATATCACTTCTCTTGTCAGAAACTCAGTGTCTATTCCTAGATGTTCTTACTTGTATGAGGAAAAGGAGGTATTTTTCTCCTCTCCAAACCTGTTTTAGTAAGAGTCTCAGAGCTGTAGTCATTCAGAAAGCAAAAGATGTGTTGCTTTTAAGTCCAGAAGCTTCATCAGGATTTCTGAGAAAATGAAAAGTGGTTTGATGTGAGACTGGACTAAAAACCCACTAGGTGTAGAATTTTAGTGCTAGTTAAACTGCTCATCTTGCTGATGAGGTGATTTTAGGGCAGGGTCTAAAAAGATTGCACTGTTCAATGTGTGCGCCCAAGTATAATGATGCACAAATTAGCCATGTCCAATCACTCAGAAAACCTATCATCATCACTGAACTCTCTCACATGACCTTTCCTGCCTTCTTTCCTTTTAGCTCAGAAAGTAGAATAGGATTGAAGCATAGAAAGAGAAGCTTGGGGATCTGGCACCAATTTCTTGAAAAGAAAAAAGGGAGATTTTTTTAACAGGAAAAAATACTGTAGTTTAAAATCATATTTGCTATGGATATCAGCCATATTTTAAAGCATTTAGAAATGAAATAGTTTAACTCTTCCAAAACCCCCAGACATTTATAGAGGAGCTATTTCTTTGTCATAATGCTTTTTTCCTCCTTGGTTTTTATGGATAAATGGTAGTCACAGTAGAGTCCATAAACTTCAATTAAACATGGCACTACACTTCAAATGGAATTTACAAGATAGTATATACATGATGAACAACCTTAGGGAATAATTTTGGCATTATTGGAAATGTCATTAAGTTTTTAGGCATATACAATGCTGTTTTATGCCTTGGGACTATATTTTGTTAATAGTAGGGTAACACCTTATGTATTGGAATCACCAGAAAATGAGTAGACAAGAACAGAACTTATTGGATAAGTTTTGACACTATAATTTCAAAAAATATCTCACACCTTCAAGGTACCTCTAAAACTTTAAGATTATAATTTGAGAATGAAATTAGGGGAAAAATCTCTATATAATAACTAAGTTTACACAACTAAAGACTGGAGCCATTTAAAGACACCCAGATTCTAATCATAGCTAGTATTTATTCACATAGTTGTTCATTCATCAAATATTCATTAAGTTCTCAATATGTTCTAGGCATTTGGCTAGGCATCTTGTAAAAGAATGGCTGTATTACTTTTTCTAAAGTCCTAGCCTATCATAACATTGAACCCAATCTGCAGAAACACTGTGTTAACCCAAAGCAGCAAGTTCTCAGGGAGACTAGAAATGGTAAGAAAATAAGTAAGAATTTAACAGTAAATTTCCAGTACTGTCTGGAAGAAAAGAGACCTCTACCTTTCAACACAAATATTCAGCCTACTTAGCAGGCAATATGATAGTAACCACAAGTTAACATTTATTTAGTATAAGCTGAATGCTACCTGTGTTAGTGTAACTAATCGTTAAAAAGTAGTCTTGCAGAGTTCCCATTCTTACTTTTTGAGTGAAGAAACTGAAGCTACAGAGGTCAATGAATTTGCTCAAGATCACATAAATGAAATTTGGAGCCAGATTTTGAATCCAGATCTTTTTGACTTCAAAGCCCTTGCTTTCATACAATGGAAATATGTGTATGTATTTACTATAGCTTAAGGACATTAGCCATTAATGATCCTTTAACTTTTGCTCCATGTTTACTAAACATACTCTTCTGATTTACTTGGAAATCCATTAAATATTTTCCTTGCAGGAAGAGTATACCACTAATGATTTTGAGTGGTTAATTACCATGGACATTGTATATTTTACAAATTGTCATCAAATAATTTTGCATTGTGACTTATACTGCCTCCTCTTGTGAATTTCATTAACATAAACTGACCTTTTCCATATAGGCATCACTTCTGAACACATTTACAAATTGACTTATTTGATCTGCAAAACTCAGGACAAGATCCCAGACCGAAGTATTTTGAGCATCTAAGAAAAATATCTACCTTATTATCTATCTTCTCAGAAATAATGGAGTAGTTTTATTTTTTCTTAATAATTTCAAACTCACAGAGAAGTCTGAAGTGCAGTACAAAGATAGTTTTTACCTGAAACATTTGAGGGTAAGTTGTCAAAATGGTGTCTCATAAATACCAAATGCTTTTGTCTTTCTGCAAATTAGGTCATTTGCTTATGTAACACAATCTACAGCTCAATGATAAAAATCAGGAAAGTAATATTGCTACCATACAATGCTGAAACCAAATTTACATTTCTCCAATTATCCCAGTAAAGTCCTTTACAGCAAAAGGCTCTGGGCCAGAATTATGCTTAGCATTTAGTCATCACATCTCCTCAGTCTTCATCACTGTAGATCAGTTCTTCTATCTTTCCTTGACTTTTATGATTGATCTTCAGTTTCTGAAATAACTATAGGCCCTGTTATTTTATGGGATGTCCCTTAAATTGAGTTTGTCTTATTTTTGTCATGATTAGATTCAATTTTTGCATATTTGAGAGAAATAGCACAAAAGTGATGCTGTGCTTCTCTTATTGCATTCGATCAGGTGGAATATGGTTTCTGTGTGTCTCATTTTGGGTTATGTTAAATTTGATAACTTTATTGTGGAGATGTCTATCAGGATTCTCCTCTTTGAAATAACCCTTTGTCCTAATTAATAAATATTTTGTGGGAAAGTATTTTGAGGATATGTAAATACCCCTTTCTCATCAAACTTTCTACCTATCATCTGTCTCTCTGTCATCTATGTCTATTATTTATTTATTTATATTAGTATGGACTCATGCATTCTTAGTCAATGGATTACAATACTTATTATTTTTATGTACTTTGTTGCTCAAATTGTCTAGGATTTGGCCAGTGGGAGCACCTTCAATCTGGCTGCTGTGTCCTTTTGACATGTCTACATAATTTGTTCAGTACTTCATTTGTGGTACTATAAATTGGTCCAGAGTCACCCAGTAATTTTTCTGCCACAGCCTTGAATCCATCCAGTGCTCCAAGAAGCTCTAGTTTCAGTGGAGGATGGTATTTAGATCTGAACACTAGATGTGCTCATTACTATTGAAGTATCACTACTCCTGGGACCTCTTTAGGGACATAATTAGGGTATACATTTATGTTAAAGTGTGTGATGATATTTTTGATCTGTCAACAGGGCCAGGGTACAATCATAAGTTATTCAATCAAATGCTAATGTAGGTGTTGCTATGAAGATATTTTGTAGATGTGATTAAAGTCCATGATCAATTGACTTTAAGTTAAACAGAATATCCTAGATAATATGGATTGGCCTGATTCGATCAGTTGAAAGATCTTAAACATGATACTAAGCCTTTCCCGAAGAAGTTTTCTTATGGACAGCAGGTTCACCCTGTGCCTGAGAATTCTAGCCTTCTTCTTCTTATAGTCTGTCTTATAGATTTCAGACTTGTCTAGTCAGACCCCACGATCACATAAGCCAATTCATTTCAATAAACCTCTTAATATTTATCTCTTACAGATGTGTGCCATATATCTCTATTTGTTTCTATGTCTCTTTTTATATGTTGAAAATTATGAGTTATTATCAAAAATCTCAATTCCAATCCAACACCTAGTTTTCCCACTTTTCATTTTATAGCTCTTTGATAGTGAAAAATATGACTTCTTTTATCCTTAATATAATTGCTTATGGGATCCATTCCCAAGAATGTATCTAATTTACCATCACTGCTGTCTACCTTTTCTCCCTAACGGGGCCACCTGTCTAATTCACTCTGGCTGTGACAACCGGCACCAGGTTACCTCACTGTGTTGATGCCTTCCTCAACCTTCACGTGTATCACACTCCCCTCTTTCTACATGGACATGTTCCTCACACCAACTATTCTCTGACATCCTCGTGCCAGCCACTCTCCTGTACTGGAAACTTCATCCTGCTCAGCCTGGGATACCCTGTTACAGACTATCCACCTTATCCAAACCCTCTCCTCCTTCCTTGCAGGCTAAGACACCCGGGACCCATTTCCCAACCCCTGTGCGGACACCCTCCCAACCCACACTCACATTTACTGCTCTGGACCACTGCAGTTCATTCCCACCCCACCCCACATCTGCCACAGAGACACTCACCTTATGCAGACTCAGCAATTGCCTCTTGCACTGAATTGTTCAGGAAAGGAAGAAGAAGAGAATGAGCCACAGTAGACATTCTCTAGGTCAGTGGTTCTCAACCTGGAGCAATTTTACACCTACCCTCTGCCCCCGGGATGTTTAGCAATTTGTGGAGACATTTTTGATTGTCACAACTAGGAGGCTGCTCTTGGCATCCAGTGGGTAAAGGCCAAGGATGCTGCATGCACGGGACAGCTTCCCACAACAAAGAATTATTGGCCCAAAAGGTCAGCGGTGCCAAGGATGAGAAACCCTGCTCTAGGCAGATGTCCTGAAAGCACTGAAAACTCTCAATTTTCAGATACTGCTTCGGCTCCTGGTTTTCTCCTGAATCACATTTCCATGGAGGGTTATCTGTTTCCAATGAGAATCAGCCCATATACATTGACAGACTATTCAACCGTCAGTCAAATTATACTTTGTTTCTTTGAAAAGAAAACAATTTAAAAGTTCATTTTATTAAATTAGCTATCCAAATGGATGGACAGGGAGCAGAGATTCAAAGTTTCATTTAGATGCGGGTGCTGGTAAGTCAGCAAGACTCCTACAAATTGCTTCCCTTCAGTATATTTAAAATTTTTATATTGGTAACATTATAAAATGGTCACATACAAAAGATGTTCTCTACTAACTCTGCACAATTGAATTCATGGGTGCAGGATCTGTAAATGCCAAGATGATACAGATGCTGCACTGTGAGAAGAGGGATGAGAAGAAACGGTGGCGCAAGACAGTGGTCCTCAGAGTGTGTTCTGTGGACCAGCAGGATCAGCATCACTTGAAAAAATCAGCTTAAAAAAATCCCAGCAACCAAGTTGCATCCCAGACCAACTAAATTAGAATTTCTAGTCGTAGGGCTCAGAAGTCTGTATTTTAAAAAGCTTTCCAAGTGATTGTAAGCCTCATAAAATGTTAAAAACCACTGGAGTAAGGAGTACTAGTCTGAAAAACATCTTAGTTTTCAAGCCTATAAAGATATATATATTTTCCCTGTTTGTATTATAGAATTATTACAATTATTATGAGGCTATTGTCTATATGAGATAGCATAATGACTTTATGACACAATGTTATCTGTAGGCTCAATTATATTACAAAACATTTATGTTTTCTATCTCCTCTATCAGTCATTTCCCCTTATTATTTACCTGCTTGGCACGAATAGTGTAGAAAAACCAAGTTTTGTGTGAAGAATAGAGGGCTCTAAATCTGTTCCTTACTAGTCACGTGAAAATCCAGTTAAGCCCTTCAATCCTGTTTCTATATCTTTAAAAAGGTTTCCTGTTTAGAAAAAAACCAACTTTTTTTCTTTGGTCAGATGGCAATAAAATATTAGTGCACATATTTCTTATGATTTGGGGTCTGGAGTTACTTCATGAAAATTTTTAGCTTGTCATGATTTATTTATCTTTGCAATATTTGTGCACTAAAGCAATCAATACCCTCCAAATTTTAGAATACTTTTTCAAGGAAAATTCAACCCATGTTGAATATCTGTTTGAGACCCTCCTTAATACAGTGAGTTATACATACTTTAGCTTTGTCACAAGTATTCCAAGACCTCTGAGGTCTTTGGCAGTTATATCTAAATTCTCTGCAGGGTCCTGGAGGACTCAAGTTGTTGAAAGTCTTCTTCAGAACAACCAGAATCATGATTCTTATACTAGGTAACAGGGGGTTGCTAAAAAATTAAAGCCTTCTGTGCCCCATTGCAGACCTTTTGAATAAGAATTTGTGGAGGCTGGGCTGAGCTATCTGTAGACACAATGAACTCCATGGGCTTCTATTGCATACAGATGTTCAAAATCAGTGTGATACATGGTTGAAAGAATGATGGATTTTTGTTGTTTTTATTTTTAAAAAGTCTCTACCTTGAGATAATTATAGGTTTACATGTAGTTTTGGAAATAGTAAAGAGAGATCTCATCTACACTTCATCCAGTTTTTCTCAATGGTAACATCATGTATAACTATGATACAATACCACAACCGGGAAATAGAAATTGTTGCAATCCATGTGATTTATTCATATTTCACCAGTTTTTAAAATTTTTAAATTATTATAGGGTGTATGTGATAATTTTACCAGTTTTTATTCACTCATTTGTGCATGTGTGTATATGTATATTTAGTTTAATTTATGATGTGTATATTCATGTGACTAACACCTTGGTCAAGATACAAAATAGCTCCCTCACTAGGATTCTTTGCACCACCCTTTTATAGCTACAGCTGTCTTTCCTCCTCTTCTCTCCAAAACTGCTAGCAACTGGCAATCTGTTCTCCAGCTCTGTAATTTTGTAATTTCAAGAATATTACATAAGTGGAATCATGTAGTATATAGCCTTTTGAAATTGGCTTTTTTTAACTCAGCATAATGCCATTGAGATCCATCCAAGTTGTGTGTATCAATATTTTGTTCCTTTTTATTGCTAAACAGTATTCCATGGTATGAAAGTACAACAGTTTGTTTAACCTTTGAAGGACATCTGGGTTGATTCCAGTTGGGGTGACTAAAAATAATTATGCTATGAACATTTCTGTATAGGTTTTGTGAGAAGATAAGTTTTCATTTTCCTGTGATAAATTACCAAGAGCACAATTACTGGGTCATATGGTAGGTACATGTTTATTTTTGTTAGAAACTTCCATACTCTTTTCCAGAGTAGCTATATCATTTTATATTCCCAATAATAATATATGAGTGATCCAGTTTCTCCACATCCTCACAAACATTTGGTATTATTATTTTTTTTTATTTAAGCCATTTCAGTAGGTGTGTAATGATATCTCTTGGTTTTTAATTTTTATTTCCCTAATGGCTAATGATGTCGAGTATCTTTTAATGTGTTATTTGCCATCTATAGACCTCCTCAGTGAAATGTCTTATGTCTTTTCCTCATATTCTAATTGGAATACTGTTTCTTTTTTACTGTTGCTTTTGAAAATACTTTATATATTCTAGATATTAGTCCTTTGGAGGATATACAGTTTGCAATATTATCTCCATGTTTGTAGCTTGTGTTTTTGCTCTCTTTCACAGAGTCTTTTGCCAAATCAAAGTTTTTCATTTTAATAAGGTACAATTTATGATTTTTCCTCCTGTGGGTCATGTTTTTCGTGTCAAGTTTAAAAACATTTTGCCTCTTCCTAGCCCAGAAAGATTTTATTTTAAATATTTTGTTGAGAGTTTTATAGTATTACACTTTGCATTTGTCTGTGATCCATTTTGAGTTAATTTTTACCTATAGATGTCCAATTGTTTCAGCATCACTTGTTGAAGAAGCTGTCCTTCCTTTATTAAATTGCTTTTGCACCTTTGTCAAAAATCAGTTGGGCATATTTCTATGTGCCTTTTCTTGGGTCTTATGTTCTGTCCTATTGATGTTCTTATTGGCATTTAAGTCTGTATCCATAAGTCTGTGTCCCCTCTCTAATACTACACTGTCTTGACTGTACCTGTACAACATCTTGAAACAATTAGATTAATTCATCCCACTTTATTCTGCTTTTTCAAAATTGTTTTAGCTGTTCTAGGCCTGGCTTCTTTCTATATACATATTAGAATGAGCTTTTTTATTTCTACAAAATCTTATTAGGATTTTGATAGAAATTATATTAATCCTATAGATCCATTTGGGTAGCATTGAAATCTTTACGATGTTGAGCCTTCCAATCTATGAACATGGTATATGTCTCCATTTATTTAGATCTTCCTAGTTTTCCTTCATCTGCATCTTGTAATTTTCAAGATACATACATGTATACTCTTAGATTTTTGCTTAAATTATTTTATTTTATTTGAAGCAATTGTAATTTGCATGGTGTTTTAAATTTCTGTTTTCACATGTTCCTTTTTGGTGTAGAGAAATGTGATTGATTTTTGTTTGTGTGTGTTGATCTTGTATTCTGTGACATTTCTAAACTCACTTATTAATTTTAAGAGGTTTTTATAGATTAGTTGAGATTTTCTACATAGATAACAATGCCATCTGCAAAAAGGGACAGTTTTATTCCTTCTGTTGTAATCTACATGTTTTTGTTGCCTTTTATTGACTTATTTTGCTGGATAGAATTTGTGGCATTACATTGAGTAAGAGTGGTGAGTGTGGACATTCTTATCTTGATCCCAATCTTAAGGGGAAAGGATTCAATCTTTCCTACTTTCCATTAAGTTTGATGGAGTCTGTTGGCTTTTTTTAGGTGCTCTTTATCAAGTTGAGAAAGTTCTCCTCTATTCTTAGTTTGATTAGAGGTTTTATTATGAGTGGATGTTGGATTTTGTCCAATTTTTTTGCATTAATTGATATGATCATACAACTTTTCTTCTTTACCCTTTTAATAATGATGAAATTTAAAGCTCTAAAATTTTCTCAATCTTATTCTATACTCAAAAAGAAGAGAAATGACTATATTTGCATTGTTTGGGTAAGTTTGGTGCATCATCTCTTTCACCAGTATTCAGGGAAAAAAAAGATATTACTGAATCAAATATGAAATTATACATGGAGAAATTAGCTCCTTATTATATAAGCCTACAGAATAAATGTAGAGGACTTCTGAGAGTGTATTGTGAAATATTAGGATATTTTGCTGTAAAAGTCTCTCTTTTAATAAAAATCAGTCTAATAACCTCATAAGGGCATATTCCCTCTCTTATACACAAGTTTGTTAGTGCAAATTTTTTTTTTGGTAACATAGAAATTATGAACTTTCTTACAGCATATATGCAATGGATGATGTTCTATTCTGCACATTAGTAAGTTTTTGTTTAAGTTAATCCTTCTCCACTTAATGGCTTTTATAACTGATGGTTTCTGTCTTCTTAGAGACTCTAATCATTAGAATAGTGTTGAATCTGGAAAAAATAAATCATATTCCTGAGAAAAATATGCATGAATATATGCATATACACAAAGAGTTTTATATAAATACATCACTTTACTTACACAAGTAAATGACTCAGATGCTCTGAGTGTAAACAAATCAGGGAGCTAAGTAAATTAAATACCGTGGAAAATTGCACTATCATGCTTGGGCAACTAAATTTAATTTATGTGCTGACTTAGTGAGTCACTGCTTGACTTTAGGAAATTTAAGCCTGACAGTAAGCAAAATATCTAGGGGAGTACATCTGCCCTGCACTCATGGGTCTGAGTGACAGAGGTAAGTCTTGTTAGTTGGTAAACATAATTATTTTCCCAAAATCCTTCAACCTTCTACATAAGTTTCCTAGAGATTCCATAATAAACACCACAAACTGGGTAGCTTAAAGCAACAAAAATTTATTCTTTCACAGTTCTACAGGCTAGAAGTATGAAACCAAAGTGTACGCAGGGCCATGCTCTCTCTGAAGGCTCTAGGAAGAATCTTTTGTTATCTTTTCCTAGCTTTTGGTGGTTGCCAGCAACCCTGTCATTCCTTGGCTTGTAGATGTATCAATCCAATCTCTACCTCCATTGTCACATGGCCTTTTCCTTGTGTCTTCACATGGCATTCTCTGTCTGTGTCCTTCCAAATCCCTCTCTTTAAAGTCTTGGATTTAAGGCCCATCCTAGTTCCTTATGACCTCATCTTACCTGATAACATCTGTAAAGATCCCAGTTCCAAGCGAGGTCACATTCCTAGGTTTGAGTAAACATGAATTTGGAGGGGAGGGTGCTCACTATTCAACCACTGCATTTCCCATCTTGTTTAGCTTCCCATTCCTTCCCCTAATACCACAAGTATTTCACTGATGAAGCAGTTTGTGGGTAACATTTCATTTTGCAGTTGTTCCCATAATATGAAACTCTACAGTGACATGTTTCTGAGCATAAGTTCCCTCCTCTAAGGACACTATCACTTAAGCTAAGAACCAATTTACTCTAGAAACCAGAATGAAGAATTTCTCCAACTTGTACTGTTAAGAGATGCTTGCATTTCTTTCCCCTCCTTGGCTCCTTGATTTTTTAAAAAAAAATGCATATCTGACATAAATTACAATTATTAAGTAATTAACTAAATACCTCATGGAATTGATCAGTTACCGTTTAATTCCTTGTAAACAAGAAAATCTGATAATTAGCCTATGTAGCTTTGCCATGCGTACATGTGTGATTTTAGTTAGCCATTCTGAAATTCTGGAACTAATCAACAAGCCATTATTACTACATCTGTTGACCTCCAAGGTACAAATTACTCTTCTAGGGATTAACGATAAAGAGTGCAGACTTGTGAAAATTTTCCATCTACTTTGAAGGGACAAGAACTCAGTGAAACACAATTCACCTCTCATCATCTATTCTTAGTGACTATTACAGTGAAGGACTACTGACTGCTAAGCAAGAACAACATGTTAGGTAGAAATTATATGTGGAAGAGTCTTGCTTTTCCTGCCTCAGGTTTGAGATGGGGAGATGGGTGTGTGGACAGAGAAAGGTACAAGGAGTTCAAAAAGCCATCAGAAAATGTAACAGCAAAGAATTGTAAAATATTATCTCTTTTATAAAACAGAATACAGATAGTTAATAGTTTACATTTGTCTAGACATAGTAATTTAAAATACTTTCGTATATATTTTTTGATAATGTCAAAATTGGGTGTGTAGAAGGCAGATGTTATTTTCTATAATTTTACAGATGAGAGAACTGAAGCTTGTTGGGGTTAAAAGACTCACTTCTCGGCCCGCCAGAGAGTACATAGCAGAATTGAAATTCCATTCATTAGCATTCACATCCACTGTTTTTCCTGTTACCACAGTTAACTCTTGGCTAATAGCAATGCCTAAAGCATTCTCTATCGCATTTTTAACACAGCTATGGGGTCAGAATAGGAGCACAAAGCTGAAATTCAGGAAATCTAGGTTCTAATTTCAGCTGTTATCTGACCTTAGACATTTGTAAACTGGTGTGATAATACTTGCCCTGCTTCTTTGGAGGGCTGAGAAAATGAAGCAGGCACAGAAATCCGAAACAAGGCTGAGACACCCTGTGGGTGGGAGGAGAGGACGGAGTGTGCATGAACAACAACTTTGAGATTCCTGGAAGGCACAGCTTGCCATGGAGTTTCCTGAGATTTCCTTGCTTCTTTTTTAAAATAAATCTCCCTCCTTTTAAACCTTAGTTAAAAAGTTTTGTGTTGCTATTGTTGGTCCATGTGAGCAACCTACCCTGTTCTGAAGACACCAAGTTTACAGTCTAGTAGAGAAGACAGACATTAAGCAAATAATTTCACCAAAGTGTGGTAAGAGTAGGGGAACCACCAAAGACAATAGCATGGCATAGGGGTATGCTCCTGTAGTCCCAGCTGCTTGGGAGGCCAAGGTGGGAGAATCACTAGGCCAGGAGTTCAAGTCCAGCCTGGGCAACATAGTGAGACCCCATCTCTAAGAAAAAAAAGTGCTATTGATTATTTGTTTTTTAGCATAATTTACTTCCAATCCATTCAATATCAGGATTCCACAGGGATCCTGAACTGTGTGAGGAGGGGTGTCCTGTGAAGCCTAGAGAAGGGCATTAAATAAGAAAGCCTATTTTAATTCTTTTCCAATTTAGCAGAGTTGGAAGTGATTTGCTGCCCCCTCCCCACTGCCTCATGCCTCAATGTCTTTGCTTGTTTACTTCCTTTGTGTGTGCAGTATTGCCATTGGTTTTCTCTTCCAAGATATTTGAGAAAGACAAAAATAAGTTCTCTCTTTTCAAATTTTTTTGAACCTGGAGGATACTTCTTTTATTGTAAGAGAAAAGAAGAAGGCACGTGTATGTACCACACTTGTATAAAGGTAAAATTCAATTAAAATATAACATTATAGTTTTGTTTTTATCATTAGACATGGTAAAATGCTATTACCCTAAAATTAGAGATGACGAAGCACAGTGGATGGACGAAACCCATCTGCACAAAAGGCGACATATTAAAAGGTTTTGAATCAAGCTTCCCTTTCTAGCAATAAAAAAATGACATTTTTACACGAGGCATAAAGCAACTAACAAACGAAGACATAATATTGAGATTATTAGCAAATAAAGTTGCTTGCGTTTATAGAGCCATAGATCTGTTGGGAAACATCCATGTGGTGAGTATAAAAAAAGGATTCATGTGAATTTATATAAAATTTCACAAAGCGATGAATGATTTATTATAACTTTATTTGTATTAACCCAGATGGTGCACAATTTGGATATGTAACCCTGCACATGAGAAATGCTTTATAAACGCCACACATCTCTGTTCTGCGGCGGTGACCGCATGCCAGGACAACATTCCACTCCAGAAGGCCCATGCCAACACAAATAAAGAAGGGAAACGACATCTTACTTGTTGGAGTAAAGAAACTGCAGTGCAAACAATAACAACAATCAAGGAATCAGAGAAGTGATTACGCAGGAAGAATTCATTCCAAATGACTGACCACACTGGACTTATAAAATGTGACCATGACATCTCAAGCAGACAAAAAGAAACTTTGAAATGACCGTCCTCAAAGTTTCTGCTTTAAAAGTCTTTTCATAACCATCTGTCTTTCTACTATTTATTACCAGAAAATACTGGAGTGATCCTTTCTTTTTGATGTATCCTTCCTGACTTTCAAATAAGTTATGGGACAAACTACTTTGGACCAATCAGGTTCAAATTCTGTCGTGTAGAGAGCTACAACTGTGGAATGAAAGGGCTCATTTCTCCCCATTCTTTATTGCAAGGGGAAGGAAGAAGGAATACACATATACCACACTGTGTAAAGGCAAAGCTCAATTAACATGTACCATTTTATTTATCATTAGACATGTTAAAATGCTAGTCCCCTAAAATTTAAGCATGATGAGTTCTTAAGGTGTTTTTTAACGTAGACCCTCAAGGTGTTTGTGAATCCCATGAACGGATTTTAAATGTGTGTACCTGTGCGTTTTTCTGCTGAGTAGGTCCAGAGCAGTAAGTGCCAATCATCATGTGCCTCAATTTCTTCATGTAAAACTAGAGGAGGCTACAATTATCTGTTTGTTTGTTTTTAAGATTTTTGCACTGCTTATGTTCTTGGAGCGTTTTCTCACATTGGGAATTTTTTTATTCTTTAAAAAAAGATAGTACTTTGAGTAAAAATGTAGTTGGAAAAAAGATAAATTGTTGAGTCAAGATTTAATTAATCAATCAAGTGTAAGATGGTAATTTATTGAACCAAACAGATGGCATCCATTAGCAAGTCAAAGAAAAACTAAATATGAAGGGGAAGACATTTGGAGAATGACAAACTGTTTATGCTTGTATATTTGATGCTAAATAAATTAAATCTTTTTATCCAGTCTAGGAGTGGAAAGTACAAAGAGAGTAACCTTGCTCACAGGGAATATTTTTTCTCATTTTGAGATATTGGTTCATCCACTTATCTTTACTATTCCACCTTAGGACTGGGCTGGGTCATTTTGGCTGATTAAAACTGAAGGCAATTTGTTGAGGGAAAGTCAAGTGAATTTAAAATAACCTTCCAGTAAAATAAAGATGGAAATAAAGTTAAATTGCTTATAAAGTTTGGCTTTTAGATATTCAACTTAAAAAAAGATACATTATAGAGAATGATTAAAATTTTTAAAATTTAAAGATACATACATTATGATCAAAATGAACCCAAGTTCTTTTCCATTCTTTTCTTGCATGGTTGTATTAGTTTCCTAGGTTTTCCGCAACAAATTACCAGAAATGTGATCCTTTAAAATAAGAGAAATGTAATCTCTAATAGTTCAGGCAGCTAGAAGTCTGAGATCAAGGTGTCAGCAGGCTTTAGAGAACCATCTGTTCCCCACCTCTTCCAGCCTCTGGTGGTCCCAGATGTTCCTTGGTTTGTGGCAATATAACTCCAGTGTCTACATACCTCTCACTTTGCATGACCCTTTTTTCTGTGTGTGTCCCTTTCTATCTCCTGTAGGGACATTCTCTTTGGATTTAGGGCCAGCAATAATCCAATATGATCTCATCTCTATGCATACCTTAATCACATCTGAAAAGACCCTATTTCCAAACAAATTCACATTTTGAGGTCCTAGGTGATGTTGGAATCTTTGGGGAATACTATCCAATCCATCACGATAGTATCTCAGCATTTCTGTAATCGTATATCCCTCTCTAAGCTAACTGGTAGGACAATTAGCATAAATCCATTGTTCTCTGAGTTATTTAAACTTTCATAATCCCAACTGACTATTAAATCCATAGCCTAGATTGCTCTGAGATTGCCATTGTTAAAGGCTCAACTAAAATGTGTGTTAGTTGCACACTATGGTCTTTCAGAGCAAAGAATTTCTTTGCACGTCTGAGCTATCATCAGTGCTACTCCTCTGGTGGATTGTCTTACTATCCATGATATTTTGGATCACTTTCAGCAAAGCTAAGGAATTTCAAAACTTTACATGTATTCTTTGCAAGCAACTCAAAAGATTTAGAAAATTAGGCATTAAATTTACTTTCAATAGGAAGAAAAATATTAGAAAGCTACTTTCATTTTGGAGGGATATTTTGTGGGTAGGAACTTCATGTCTACCGTGTAAAAACAATTAAAACAACTTACAAAGCTATGTTGTTGAAATCAATTAGTCTATAATTAAGAAATCCTTTTCATGTATTTAAAATTGATGTTTGATTCATATTCAAAGTTGTGATAATCTGGGGAAAGCATACACTGCATGATAATTATTCATATGGTGTCTACACGTACATACGATGTTTACAGACAAACGAAAAGTGGTGATGAGTGCCTCTAAGAGTGTATTTGTGCTATTCACTAACAGGAAAACATATTTAGAGTGTAATGAAAAGTCCTGGATCTAATCTAATCTTGCCTTTTAAGTAAAGAATGTTCTAAATAACTTCCTCCGATTTACCTTTGCCAAACTCAGGCCCAACTAGCGTAGTGACTAGATATAAGATAAAGGCAGTGGGAAGAAGGTTTTCAGAATTATAAGTATTTCTGCTTATTTTTGTTAAAAGCAGCTTCTATCAAGTCAATTTATTTCCATGTCCCTAAAACATTGATGATTTTCCATTCCCTGAAGAATGGGAGAAAATATTTGCAAACCATCTCTCTCTCTGAGAAAGGGATAATATCTAAAATATGTAAGAATCTCCTACAACTCTACGGTGAAAAAAAATCTGACTGAAAAAAATGGCAAAAGAACTTGAATAGATATTTTTCTAAAGACATACAAATAGCCCCAAGGTATATGAAAAGGGGTTCAACATCATTAACCATCAGGGAAATGCAGATCAAAACTACAATGAGATATTATCTCACACTGTTAGGATGGACATTATAAAAAAAAAAACACAAAAGGTAAGTGCTGGCAAGGATGTGGAGAAATTGCAACCCTTATATGTACTGTTGGTGAGAATGAATGATGCAGACACTATGGAAAACAGTATGGAGTTCTTCAAAAAATTAAAAATAGAACTATCATATGATCCAGCAATCCCACTTCTGGTTATATTTTCCAAAAAAATTAAAATCAGAACCTCAAAGAAATATATGCACCCCCATTGTCATTGCAGTATTATTCACAATAGTACTGTGGCTCAGAACACAATGCCCCAAAGTGTGCACCTGGGTAACTGATAAAACTGAAGAAGCAAGAAGCTCACTCTGTTCTTCCCCTACCTTTCTACATGACAGCTGGCCATAAAAGACTGCTTTAACCTACCTTGCCTGAAAGTAGGTCACAAGACCATCACTCCAGAGGCATCCTTCCCATACCCAGAGGCCAAGAAGACTCAGAGCAGACAAAGCTCGCTGGGTACTCAAACCCAAGCATAAAAATTCAGTCTTCCCTGGGTCTTTGGGTGTTAATTTCTGAAGGCTTCTCTGTCACTTAAAACTTTAGTTAAATTTGTTATGCTCTTCTTTTTCAAACTTTCTTTTATTACATGGTGTCAGCCATGACCTTTGCCATAGGTGAGGAAAAGATACTATTTTTTCTTTCCTACAATAGCCAGGATATGGAAACAACCCAAACATTCATTGAATAGACAAAGAAAACATGCTATACATATAAAATGGAATATTATTCCACCTTAAAAAAGGAGATCCTGGCATTTGCAACAGCATGGATGAACCTAGAGGACATTATACTAAGTGAGATAAGTCAGTAACAGAAGGACAAATACTGCATGATTCTGCTTATATAAGGCATCCAAAGTAATTAAACTCATAGAAGCAGAAATAAAACGGTGGTTGCTAGGGGCGGAGAAAGGAAATGGGGAATTGTTTTTTAATAGGTATAAACTTTCTGTTATGCAGGACGAATAAGCTCTAGAGAGCTGATGTACAACATAATATTTACAGTTAACAATACGGTATTGGGCACCTTAAAATATACAGATATTTTATAAGAGGATAGATCTCATGTTAAATGTTCTTACCAAAGCAAACCAAACCAAACACAAAAGAACACAGGGGAATTTTGGAGGTGATGGCTATGTTTAACACCTTTGTTCTGGTGATAGTATCAATCAATGGGTGCACGTGTACATTCAAACTCATCAGTAAGTATACATTAAATGTGTGCAATTTTTGTATATAAATTATACCTAAATGAAGCTAAAAAATATAGTAAAGAATAAAAGTACAGATTTTATTTATCTATTCATTTCTATATATCCTGAAGGGAAGATATGGTTATCCCACATAGATGGACAGTTGCCTATTTTGATCTTTATTGTTAAAGTCACCACTAAGGCTTACGTTTCTTCTTTAAGATAGAGTATTTTTTCCCATATAAAAACATAAAACTGAACTTTTTAAAATAAATTAAAGCCAAATTTAGTTGCATCTATATTACATAGCACTGAAATAGCAATGGAATGATAACACTGAATAGGATTATTGATATAACGATACATGAGCAGGTATTGTAATATAGGTAATATTCAAATATCAAAAAACTCCAGTGATTTAATATCAAATTTCAAAACAATTGACATACATTTTTATATATAAAAGATGTTTTTAAAACTTTAATAGCTCAAATTTCAATGTTAGGCAAGCCTACCACCCACTTTTTCAAATTATTGACATCACATGTATCAGTCACTCACACCAATCATTCTTTACAGTTCACTAATCCCATTTTAATAGAATTTTGGAATCTCAGGGTTTGAAAGAAGTTCAATGTCACCACGTCCCCTCTCTCCAGAATTCCCTCAAAGTGGTTTTTCTGATTGAGTCCTTTGATCACCTTCTGTGACAATGAACTATACCTCTCATGACAGATTATCTCTTTTGCCAAAAGTTGATTGCAGTCATGTGTTGCTTAACAGCAGGGATACATTCTGAGAAATGTGTTTTTAGGTGACTTTGTCACATTTGAACATCATAGAGTATATTTACACAAACCTACATGGTACAGCCTACTGTACACCTAAGCTATATGGTATAGCCTATTGCTCCTAGGCTACAAACCTGTACAACATGCTACTGTACTAAATATTGTAGGCAATTGTGACACAATTGCAAGTATTTGTGTATCTAAATATATCTAAATATAGAAAAAGTATAGTAAAAATATGGTATTATAATCTTATGGAAGCACTATCATATATGTGATCTGTTGTTGACCAAAACATGGTGCATGACTGTATTAGAAACATGTCACGTTAGAAGCATGGACTAGGGACCAATTTCAACATCCTGGCCACTGTTACCTGAAACTTCCCATTTTGCCTATGCTTTTAAAAATTGCACCTAGAATCAAGTGGTTTATTTTAGGTGAGCCAAGACCAAAACCCAGTGTAGTGATATCACCTCCTTCTTTCTTTGTACTTCATTCCTACACATAACTTAAGAAAAAATAAAGTTTTAATTAGTTTATAAATTTAAATACAGTAAAATTCACTTTTCTATTATACAATTTCATGAGAAGAGACAAATGCATACAGTCACATAACCAAGATACACAATGATTTTATCAACCCCAAAACATGCCCTCCTGCTTCTCTTTTTTAGTCAATTTCTTCAAAATCACTATCCTATCATAACCACTGATTCATTCCCTTTCCCCCTAGTTTTACCTTTTCCAGAGTGTCATACAAATGAAATAATGTATTTGTAGACTTTCGAGTCTGATTTCTTTCACTTGGCAAAATACACTCAGATTCATCCACATTGTTGAATGTTTATTAGTTTTCATTGCTGAGTAGTATTCCATTGTATGAGTGTACTGTGATTTTTTTTTTAACCTTTCACCAGTTGAAAGGCATTTGGACTATAATTAGTTTTTTGCAATTGTGAATAAAGCTGCTAAACAATTCACACATTGGTTTTTCTGTGAACATTAGTTTTCATTTCTCTTGAGTAAATACTTGAGCAGTGGGGTGCTGGGGGCTGGATCATATGACAATTATATATTTAATTTTATAAGAAACAGTTTTTCAAAGTTGTACTATTTTTTGTTCTCACCAACAAGATATGAGAGTACCAGTTGCTCCAGATCCTTGTAAGCAGTTGATACTGACAGTTTTTAAAAAAGTTTTAGCCATTCTAATAGATGTGTAGTTGTGGTTTTAACTTGCAAACCTAGTATCTAATGATATGCTACTTGCTTATTGGATATCTATCAATCTTCTCTCTTTAGTAAAATGATATGTTCAAACTTTGCCCATTTTAAAAATTGGGTATTTACTGTTGCATTTATACCTTTCTCTATGTTCTGGTTACAGTCCTTTGTCGAATGACTGATCTGCAAATATTTTTTCCTAGTATGTGATTTGTTATTTCATTCTCTTAGTCTTTCACAGAGAAAATTTAAGAAAAAAATTTGATGAAGTCCAATTTATCAATTTTTTTCTCTTATGTATTATATTTTTTGTGTCGTATCTAAGAAATCTTTGCCTAACCCAAGGTCATCAAGATATTCTCCTGTGTATTTGTCTTAAAGTTTTATAGTTTTAAATTTGATTTAGCTTATAATCCATTTTGAGTTAGTCCTTATATAAGGTGTAAACTAAAGAAAGAGGTTCATTTTTTGCATATAAATAGATAAGCAATTGTTCGGCACCATTGAATGGCTTTTGCACCTTTGCCAAAAATCAATTGACCATATCTGTATGGATCTACTTTTGTACTCTCCATTACATCCCATTAATCTATAGGCCTATCCTTTCAATGATGCCATTTTGATTACTGTAGTATATCTTAAATCAGCTAGAGTGAGTCCTACAACTGTGTTCGTCTTTTAAAAAATTGTTCTTATTCATTTGCCATTCCAAATATATTTTACAATAAACTTGCTGATATCTGCAAAATAAACTTCAGGGGTTTTGATTTGAATTAAGTTTATTCTATAGGTCAATATGGGGTGAATTGATATCTTAACGATAATGAATCTTCCATTCCATGAGTGCAGTATCTTATCTTTGAAAATATAAGTTAAGATTAAGAGAAAGAAAAGAAAATAGAAAAAAGGAACATTTTATTAGATACTTGTAGCTCTACAAGTATTTGAAAGTGATTGACCAGGGTGGCTTCTCCCACATTTGATTTGACAATCAGTAAAGATACCATCAAAAAGTCTGAATCACTCTAGTATTTTATGGTAATAAATATAAAATCCCAAGAAATCTACAAAAACTCCTTGAAATCCTTAGTGAGTTTAGCAAGGTCATAGGATACAAGTATATTAAAATCAATCACATATCTATATACTGGCAATGACCAATTTGGAATCTAAATTTAACAGACAGGACTATGAGCAATAGCATCAAAAATTGAAATGCTTAGATATATATCTAACAAAATATTTACAGAGTCTTATGCTGAAAACTAAAAACCTACGATGAAGATACAGACCAGATCAACAGTCTGTTGTACTTTTACTGAATCTTTTTATATTGAGAGACATTGCAGTTCTATAACGTAAGCCGGCCTGATTTATGAATGTGATTTAAAATTAAATCCTTTGACACTGATGTGAGGAAAAGGGACAGCAAGGATGTATAGAAATGAATGAACATAAATAAGAACAAACAAAAGCTGTTTATTCAGAACTTGTTAGAGCAGGCGGGTCACACAGCATCACCTGTGTTTGGCAGAGACTCGAAGGTAGACAGTGGAGCGAGGAATTTGTATAGTTAAAAAAAAAAAGGAAGGTTTCAGTTACGCTCTGATGAGCAGTTGTTGGCATGGGAACACTGGAGTTGGGCTAATTAGAAGTAAGGCATTTTGGGTGATTGGTTTGGAAAGTATATTTGGCTTTCTCTTATTGGTCCTGCAGGGGCAAAAAACAAACAAACAAACAAAAAACACAAAAAAATACAAAACAAAAAAACAAATAAAGAATCTGGTAGTCATTGCTCATATCCTGACTATTTGGGGCCCATTGTTGCAGAGATTGTGCTTTGACTTCCTGAGCTCCTTACTGCAGAGGCTGTGAGTCAGAGAGTTCTATTGTCATGTATGGTCTGGCCCTTGTCCATTTGTATATTCAACCTCTCAGATGGCATCCTAAAAGAAAACACTGGAATTACTTTTGGACATATGAGAAGTCCTCAGCCAGATAAAGGGACAGAGAAAGAATATTCTAGGCACAAGGTATAACATACACAAGAGCAGAGAATCCTCTCTTATGTCTTGAAATATTATGAGTAAGTTCTACACACCATGTAAATGGTGCAGTGGTGACTTTACCTAGCACATACATTATAAAAATTTAATCAATTCTTTATTTTATTTGTATAAAGCACCTGTCTTTCCACACTTTTGTTTGTATTTTCCTTACTCTGAGATTAAGATTGCTGCCAGAAACTTCAACATTCCATTTTTATCTTCCCTCCCTCCCTCTGCACGATTGACACTCTTAATTCTAACAATATTGCCAATCACTTGAATTCATAAAAATCCCTGCTCCTCTTTTCCCACAGGAATTATTTAGTCTACACAAAGCTGGCTCAACTGTCAAAATCTAGAAGAGTCATCAGATGTTCATTAGGTTCTCTGTAGCTTTACTTTTTAGGATTAGATGGACAACAATCAGTTCTACTGTCTATTGTCAAAAGCAGAATTTGATTCTAAATTAGGTGCCATTCTCTATGATGAGGGACAGTTATAAAAACTACTGGTTAGAAGAATTATTTATGGTGAAAGAGTTGCATGCTCATGATCTGGGGTGTTTATACCATTGCTGTTGCCTCTTTGCCACCGTTTTTGAGATATTTCTACTTTGGTTTTTTCCTATGATGTGCCTTTTACTTTTGAATCTCTTGTGAATCTTAAAATTTTCTGCAGATTCTAAGGGTCTACTTAAAGTCTGATAGAAGTAAATCAATAAAGTGGCTTCCATCTTAAGGGGGAGAGAAAATTATTCCCCATAATTAAATGAAATTTGAGAGATACTTGATGTATTTTTTTTCAATTTTACAAGACTTGTGTCACCCAAATATTGTTTCCCTGTGGCACTTTCCATGTTAACTTTTTAATAACTCTCTCCTCTCCCCACCATGATTAGAGATACATAATATCCAGTCATACTTAGACCATTTCCTTTAGGTTTATGTTGTCCTAAATCAAGCCTATTGGTGAAGTGGCATTGTGGCCTTGTGAATAGAGATTGCATCCTACTTTTTCATTCTGCCCAAACGTTGATTTGACATGTATCCTGATTTTCTACAACAGTATAGAATCAAGGCCATGGTTGAGGTTTCCCATATACTGGGAATAACAGAAGGTAAGTAGAACTTATACCTGCTATCAGATGTGGTTATAGCCAGATACCCAACCACACTTCTCTGTACAGCACCCGTATGCTTGGCTCTTGGAATACCTCTAGGGCTGAGGCCAGGCCAACTCCACAAATGGGCAACTTTGGTAAATGACTCTGGCTCAGATTTCAGGTCTAACTCCTAGAAATTCTCCCTCCAGTCCAACGTCTCACTTCATGTACATGTTTGGTGTCTTCCCATGGTGCCTGACAGCACTATTATCTAGTCTATTCAGGGAAATAAGAAGCTTCCACTGTGGGGGTGTCATTTTCCCTCATTGCTTTTGCTAGAACAACAATTGAAAGACATTATTCATTTCCATCAGTGCTTACCCAGACATTCACTTTTTTGACATCCATGTGGAGTATCAACAGAAAAGTCTGGGCTCAGTTTGACAAAATTCCATCAGGTTCCACTTTATGATCCTTTGGGTAGCATGAATTGAGTCATCTTGCAGACCTTGTTCTGATCTCCATGAGCACTTGCTTAAACAAGAGCATACCTGTTTTCACATTCACAGGAAATAATCTGTCGTTTCTTTATAATTTAAACCTATAGTTTTAGGCAAAAAAAAAACCATTTTTTTTTCCTTCACTGAAAACTCTACAGGAGTATAGCTTTGCCTGCAGTAGGCACAGTAGGGACCATGTTGTATGTGATCCGCCATGCTGAGCAGCCCTCACGACGCACAGTGTCCCAAACGTCTTGTGATGCAGAGAGGACTCCGGCTTTTGTTTGCAGAATTATGTCTTGCTCTAATATTTTCCTCAAAATGATAGAACATTTTGGCTTAGAGATGAACTGATGGCTCCATGTCTGAAGTAACTGAGATATGATCGCCTTTTAAACTCCCGGTTATGAAGGTTAAAATAACAAAAGCAACAACAAAAACTTGTATCAGGCCAAGACAATTGATAGTACTTACACTTCAGTTATTTGCTTACATATCTGTGTCACAATCAGATTCTAAAGGGCAATAATGTGCTGTATTCATAGTTGTGTTCCCAGAATCCAACTCAGAGTACAGAATAGGCAATTAATAAATGCTCGTGGAATAAATGAATGTTAAAAGTTTTTACCTCCCTGTTGGACCCCAACACCCACCTCTTTCCTTCTTTAATCATTACTCATGTTTTATCAAATACACTTTCTTTTCTCCTAAGTCATTCCTTTTTGTCCCTACTGCTGTAACTTCCCTTCGGAGCCTCAATATTTTACACCTGTGCTATGACAAAGGCCTCCTGCCCAGCTGCCAGCATCTCCCCGTGTCAGGGCATGCTCCACAATGCCCCGTTATCTCACTCTGAGGGAAATTTGACCTTGTTACCCTTGCTCTTAGAAACTTTTCAAATTTCCCATGGACGAAACAGTGATTTCAAACCTTTGTCTTCAGAACTCTAGGATTTCAGAGTAGTGACTCCAGCTTTCTACATTTGATTGAGATTTAATCTTTTGAAACATCTATGCTTGACTATTTTTAAAAGTGACACCAGAACTACCCCTTCTGGGAAGACAGAATGGGTTTCAACTTCTAAGGACAGCTAAGAACCCTGGACATTGTATCTAAAACAAACATAAGAAGACTCTAAAGGAAGGAGCAGAAGGCGGACAGGCTCTGATGTGACATGGTAGTGAGTTCCCTGGATTTACCTTGTGTCTCATCTATTCCGTACTTGGAGCAGAAGAAGCAGGCCACCTGGAAATGCCAAAAAAATGCAGACAAAAAGTTCCCCAACAAAACTTGCTCTCTCTAGCCACAGGACCAGGAAATGGACAGCGTAGAAAATTTTGGGATGACAACATATCTACTGTAGCAGATACCACAAAAGAAAACCTGGTCCCTCCGCAGTTCAGGCCAGCAAGGGCCAAGTGAGCAGCCGAGACATCAATCTTCATAATGGTGAAATGAGGCACCCTAAATACCCCTGCTAGGGTAGTGTCAGAAAAGGCCAAGCAGGAAACTTGGACTTTCACACCCACTGGGTGACGATGAGAGCTCTTCCCATGTGTCACTGGAGGCCACATGGAGAGCCTGTACTTACATCCCCCTTTGGGAGTGATGATAACCTCTTGCCATCACCACTGGGGTAGTCACCAAGGAGGCCAAGTGGAGAGTCAGCACTTCACCTCTGCTCCTCTGTTTCAAGCCCATCCCCCTCTCCTGTGGTGTCTGAGGAGGGACATGGGGAGCAGTCACAAGCACTCCTATCCCTCCCAGTCAGGTAGTTATTGGTGGAGGCCTGGGGGGAGCTGGAACCCCCATTTTCCACCCATAAGTAACAAGCAGCCGCCATTTCAGATGTCAATGAAGGCAGAGTGGACAACATGGACTTCTCCTTTCGTCTTGCAGTAATGAGGTAGAACCACCCCCCCAGCTCTTCCAGGGCTGAAATAGTGTCAAAGAAAGCAAGCTAAAGCAGAAGATTGAAATAACACTCAGAGTCTCATTACAAAATATCCCATGTGTTCAGCTTTCAGGTGAAAACTACTTTTCATATTTCAAACGAGAAAGACTGCCAAGTGAATGAAAAAAGCCAGTAAATAGATAACACCAAGATTATAGAGAAGTTAGGATTATCTGACAAAACAGCCACTATAACAGTTATAAACATGCTCGAAACAAGTGAAAAAAGGGATGATCTCAGCAAAGAAATAGATTATATAAAAAATCAAATGGATTTTAGAACTGAAAATACAATAACCAAAATTTAAAAAAAAACACTTGTTGAATGGGCTTAATAGCAGAATGGAATAGACAGAAGAAAGAATTACTGAACTTGAAGATAAAAGTTAGAAATTATGCAATCTGAACCAAAGAGAAAGAATATATAGGGGAAAAAATCAGCATAGACTCAGGGACCCATGGGATTACAACAAAAAAATCTAACTTCTGTAGCATCAGAATCCCCAAAAGAGGAGAGATATAGGGTGGGGATGAAAAAAAAAATAATAGCTGAAAATCCCCCAAATTTGGCAAACTACAAAAACCTGCAGACTCAAGGAAATCCCAAGCATAATAAACCCAAAGAAATCCACATCAAGATACATCATATTCCAATGTCTGAAAACTAAAGACATAGAAAAAAACCTCTTGACAGTAGCAAGAGAGAAATGACCCCTTATACACTGGGGAAAAAACAATTTCATTAACAACGGATTTTTCACTGGGAATAACATTTTTCAAGTGTTAAAAAAAAAAAGAACTATCAACCCAGATTTCTATATCAAGCAAAAATATCTTACAGGAATGAAGTGGTAATACAGACAGTCTCAAATGAAGAAACACTAACAGAATTTGTCACCAGGAGACTTACCCTAGAGGAAGAGCTAAAAAATAGTCTCTAACAGAAAGGAAACAATAAACGAAGGAATTTTGAATCATCAAGAAGAAAGAAAATGGTAAGAAAAAAATATGGGTAAATATAATAGTTTTTCCTTTTCTCTTGAGTTTTAAGGCAAGTATGTCATAAATAAGGCAGTTTAAGAAAATATAAAGAAAGGTAAGTTTTCTACATTTTACTCGAATTGGTAAAATGATGGATGACACTTGTCTATTTTGTGTGTTCACACACACACAAACACACACACATATAAATACACAATATTAGCTAGAGTAGCCACTGGAAAAAAGCTTATGTACAAAGAAAAACACAAAAATACTTTGGATAAATCAGAATGGAATTCTCTAAATGGGACAGCAACCCATAGGAAATCAGGAAAAAATCAGAGAAACTAAAAAGAGATAGAACAAATAGAAAACAACATATAAAATGCCAGACTTAAGATTTTAGCATGGTAAAGATAACAAGAAAAATCTTGAAATTATAAACCAAAAAAATAGAGAAAAATAATAATGCAAACAGCTGGTTCTTTTAAAAGATTCATAGAGTTGTTAACCCTTAGTAAGACTGACAAAAATAAAAAAAGAGAGAAGACAAAAATTACCAATATCAGAAACACAAGAGATATCACTACTGACCTTGAAGACATCAAAAGAATAATAAAGAAATGCTATGGACAACTACACACACCGGAATTTTACAACATAAATGAAATGGACCAATTCTGCAAAAAATAAAAAGTACCATAATTTAATCTTAAAAGATTATATAAATAGATCTATAATATTTAGAAAATTGAATTTGTTATTTAAAAACTCCCCCCAAAAGAAATCTCCAGGCTCAGATGGTTTCACTGGAAAATTCTGCTGAACACTTAAAGATGAACTAATACAAATTCTACCCAATCTTTTTCAGAAAACAGACGTGTGAACACTTCTCAATTCATTTTATGAAGCTAGTCTTAACCTGATACCAAAACCAGACAAAAAAAATTTTTAAAAAGGGAAAACAAGAAGAAATTGAAAGCCAGTGCTCCTTTTGCATATAGGCACAAACATCCTAACAAAATATTAGCAAATAGAATTCAGCAATGTAAAAAAAGAACTATATACAATGACCAAGTTGGGGTCATTCCAAGGATGCAGGGCTGGTTCAATATTTAAAAATCAATTAATGTGATCTCCCATATTAACAACTTAAAAAAGAAAAATCATATGATCATTTCAATTGTCATAGAAAAAGCATTCAACAAAATTCAGCATGCTTTCATGATAAAAAATTCTCAGCAAACTAGGAATAAAGGGGAATTTTCTCAGCTTGATAAAGAACATCACTAATAACCTACGTCTAACACCAGAGTTAATGGTGATAGATTGAATGCTTTCCCCTGATGGTGAGAAACAAGGCATGGATATTCACTGTCACCACTCGTATTCAACATAGTACTAGAAATCTTGGTCAGAATTACAAGGCAAAAAGGAAATAAAAACATGCAGATTGAAAAGGAAGAAATACAACAGTCCCTATTTGTAGATGTCATGGTTGTCTATGTAAAAAATTCCAAATAATCTACAAAAATCTCCTAGAACTAATAATTCAAAAATGTCACAGAGATAAGATCAACACAACACATGCAAAAAGTCAATGACATTTCTATATTCTAACAAGGAACATGTGGGAACTGAAATTCAAAACATAATACTATTTGCAACTGCTCCAAAGAAAATGAAATACATATGAATACATCCATCAAGACATGTGTACTAGCTGTATCCTAGAAATGACAAGATGCTGATGAAAAATATTGATGATGTAAATAAATAGAAAGATACACTGGGTCCATGAATTGGAAGACTCAACGTTACAAAGACAGTAATTAATTCTAGTTGATCCTAGTTTATCTATAAGTTGAATGCAATTCTCATAAAAATCCCAGCAAAATTTTATATAGGCATAAGTAAGCTTATTCTAAAATCTATACTGAAAGACAAAGGCGTTGAAGAACCAACACAAGTTAGAATAATAAGAATAATGTAGGAGGAATCAATGTAATCAATTTTAAGTTTTATTTTATTTTCTATTGTTTCCTCTTATGATATAGAAATATAATTTATTTTTGTAATAAAATAAATCCAAGCTGTAGTACTGCTATATCTGTGTCTATGCTCAGTTTCCTCACATGTAAAATAGAGATAATAATACCATCAAACCCTTAGGGTTGTTGTGAGATTAAATGAGTTATTATGTATAAATTATTACGAGAACATTGTCTAACCTAGGGCAAATGCACAACACATGTTGGTCATTGTTGCTTTTATTCAGTTTCCTGCATTAAGTGCTTCTGGGACATCATTCTCATTTTCAAGGTCTAGGATCAGCTGGGATCTCCAATCAGCTGCCCTAGAGGGAAGTGTTTTTAACCTGGGAAAGAGCCTCATCTGGGTTAGGAGTAAGTACAGGGTCACATCCTTTAGCCAGAATGGGATTCTGTGCCCCTGTCAGGTCTAGATTGAAAGGGACGGTTCTAAAGCACAGGGTTTCTTTTCCCTCTGCAAAGGGTTGACACAGAAAGCTGAATTATTCTGTGATGGGCTTTAGGCATCAAGGAATGAATGCCAGTGTGCCGAACAAGATAACAGCATTGCAAGACATCAATAAGGCATTTGTTGTTAAATGTGTCTTCTACAGATGCTGAAAGCTGTGGGAATAAAAGCTGAGAAAAGGTCCTGTTTCTCTTTTGCCATTTAAGTCAAAATCAAATCTGTGAATGGTTATTAATAATAAAGAGAAATATAATTTGATAGCCAAATGATAAGACTGAGGCCCAATACTATGCTTACAAAGACTGTGTGTTAGAAGATTTCAAATATAAAGATAATTCAGTTAAGAGATAAAACCTCCTCCCCATTTCTTGAGATTTTTTTCAGAGTCTAGATCAGAATTTATCATTTTTCTTGAAATACAAGGCTTTAGATACCTAGGAAGTTTGCTTTATTTTGTAGTAAGTTGAGCATCCTGGACTATCCCAAGATGAAAGTTAATGAAACCTAAAAAGATTGAGTTAGTTCTTCATTCACAGTATGGATTCTTAATTGTAATTGGAATATTTACCCACCCAATGGTGCGTCAAAACCTCATCTTCCAAAACTGCTGCTGCTTCCTGATAACCTCAGCAGAGCTTTCCATTGCGTTAAGCAAAATGTGAATTTTGTGGCAATGTGATATTTTTTCAATTAGATCTGGAAAGATAATGGTTAAATATTATTGTCTGATAAATACCAGTATCACACATGCATGATTCATGATAGAGTCTCTTTTCCAAGCATAACTGCAAAGCATTCGATGTTAAAAAAAAAGGGACAAACATCAAAAGTAGATCATTATCTGAATTCACTAGTTGTTATTTCTACTCTCTTTTTTGAACTAATGTTATACTAGGTTGAGAAGAAAATAAAAAGAGAGAAGGCAAGTGATGTCTGAAAATATAAAGTTGTATTTTTCTGTAATTTTAGAATACATGTTTTTCTGACTGTAAAACATAACCTTTAATAAAATTTGGAAAATCAATCTATAAAAGGATGAAAATCAATTTTATTTTTATGATCTAGAAAGATGTGTTGTTGGTATGTTAGCATATTTCCTTTCAATTACTCTCTCTCCCTCTACAACACACAGACACACACATACACACACACAGAGACACACACACATACACACACAGAGACACATACAGAATTTTTATATCCTTAGTAGCTCATGTATTGTTATATCCTGGTTCAATCATGAACATTTCCCTGTGACCTTGAAGTAGACGTCACTAGCACAAATTGAAATGAATGCATATTTTTGTGGTATGAAACACATGATTTAATTTAGCTATTCTCACAATAATATTATTTAGGTTGTCCCAAAGTTTCACTATTACAAATAAGACTGTGATAAATATCATTATGCATGATAAATTCCTGGAAAAGGTATTACTGGGTCAAAATTATGATTTTAAAGGCTTTTGGTTCCTAATTTGCTTTCTTCAAAGTTGATCAATTCACACTAGCACCAACTATATATGAAAGTAAACATTGTGCTTTGCTCTCATCAGCACTGAGAATTATTATTAAGGAAATAAAAAATGTGCCAATCTTGTATCTGAAAATGATTTCTCATTGCAGTTTAAATTGGCTATTCTTATAACATTAGTGAGATTGGACATTTGTTTTAATGTGTGTCAGCAACTTTTTAATTTCTTCTTTTATTCATAAGTTATTTAATGGTGCTCCTTGTATATTTTTTCTAAGTTTTAGTGACTTAAGATCTCTTTACATATTAAGGAAATTAACCCTTTGCCATATGATATTTGTTAAAAACACTTCTATCACTTTTTGTTTTATCTTTTAATCTATTATATATGTGTATATACACACATATTAATATATACACATATGCATGTATATATGTACATGAATATTTTTGTATAAATAAGGACATTGACATATTAATTGGTTATTTCTGTCAGTACTTCTATGCTTTGGGAAGTCATAACCTGATATGAATTAAATATCTAGCATTTTTGATCTTCAGGTTATTTTGTAATTTCATCTTTTACATTTAACTAGAACTTGTTTGGATTATGATATGAGCTGGAAATTTCTATTTTCTTCTGAATAGGTAAGCAATTATCCAGCACCATTTATCATATAATTGTTTATTTTATCACAGATTCATTAAATCCTTTCATCTTAAAATAAATTCTTATATAGGCCAACATTGAATTCAGGGCTCTTTTGTTCTGTCATTCTGTTTAGATATTCTTGGATGGACATGTTCTGGTTCTCAAGGTAATTGGAGAGATAAAATACATTCTAATCTTATAATCTCAGTATTACTTTATTTGTAAATGCATTGTTTAATAATAAAAAATACATGACTTCTGAAAAAAATCTGTTCATGTCTTTTGCCCACTTTTTAATGGGGTCATTTGTTTTTTCTTGCTGATTTGTTTGAGTTCCTTTCAGATTCTGGATATTAGTCCTTTGTTAGACATAGAGTTTGCAAATATTTTCTCCCGTTCTGTAGGCTGTTTACTCTGCTGATATTTCTTTTGCTGTGAAGAAACTTTTTACTTTACTTAAGTCCCATTTTTATTGTTGTTGCTGTATTTGCTTTTGGGGTCTTAGTCATAAATTCTTTGGCTAGGCCAATGTCCAGAAGAGTTTTTCCTATATTTTCTTCTATAATTTTTATGGTTTCATATCTTACATCTAAATCTTTAATTCATCTTGAATTAATTTTGTATAAAGTGAGAGAGAGGGATCCAGTTTCATTCTTCCGAGTATGGCTGTCCAATTTTCCCAGCACCATTTATTGAATAGGGCATCCTTTCCCCAGTGTATGTTTTTGTCTGCTTTGTTGGAAATCATTTGTTTGTAGATATATGGTTTTATTTCTGGGGCAACAAACATATGGAGAAAATGCTCAACATCACTAATCATCAGGTAAATGCAGATTAAAACCACAATGAGATACCACTTTACTCCTGTCAGAATGGCCATTATTAAAAAGTCAAACAACAATAGATGTTAGTGTAGATACAGTGAAAAGGGAATGTTTATATACCTGTTGGTGGGAATGTAAATTAGTACAACCTCTATGAAAAACAGTATGGCCATTCCTCAAAGAGTTAAAAGTAGACCTACTATTTGATACAGCAATCACACTATTGGGGATATACCAAAAGGAAAAGAAGGCATTGTTTGAAAAAGACACCTGCACCTGAATGTTTACCACAGTGCAAATCACAATTGCAAAGCTTTGGAACCACCCTAAGCACCCATCAACTGATGAGTAGATAAAGAAAACACACACATACACACTCCCACACCATGATCTTACTATATATATATAGCAGTATGTGTGTGTGTGTGTGTGTGTGTATGGTGTGTATATATACACATACACACCGTGGTACTACTACATATATATATATTACATATATATAGTAGTGTATATATATGTGTGTGTGTGTATATGGTGTGTACATATATATGTACACGATAGTACTACTTTATACACACACACACAGACACACACACACACCATGGTACTGCTCAGCCATCAAACCGAATGAAATAATGTCTTTTGCAACTTGGATTGAACTGGAGATCATTATCTTAAGTGAAGTAGCTCAGGAATGGAAAAACAAACACCACATGTTCTCACTTACAAGTGGGAGCTAAATGATGGGTATATATGGTCATACAAAGTGGTATAACGGACTTTGGAAACTAAGAACGGGGAGAAGGTAGAAGGAGAGTGAGGGATCAAAAATGATCTATTGGGTACAATGTACACTATGCAGATGATGGGAACAATAAAAGCTCTTACTTTATAATTCATCCAAGTAACAAAAAACACTTGTACCCCCTAAATCTATGGAAATAAATAAAAAATTTAAAAAAGGCATGACCAGATGTTTGCTTAATTGGAAATATCAAAATTTGATATCAATGACCGACTACTCTCATACCCATCTTCTTGCTCCCCTTCCATTCCTTCAGAACTTCCTCCCAGCGCCAGCTGAAACTGCCTAGATGTGTGGTCTCAGCCTTGGGTGCACATTGAAATCACCTGAGGAGCGGAAAAACATACTTCTGATTGGATCAAGTAGGTCAAGAAAGAATATTGTGGAAAGACAATTTCCAACTCTTTCTTTTTCTTATGTTGTAATATCAGCCAATGCTACTTTTATAAAATATATTGGGTAGACTTTCCAATTTTTTATGCTCTGAAAATTTTAGTAAAGCCTGGGAACTAAAGAAGTTGAAACAAATCATTTTATAATTGGCCCTGGAATCTTTTATAGAGGTATTTACTTTATGGATTTTAAATTTGTCCCATGGTTCATTTATTTGTTTATTCATTCTTCAGTTTGTTTGCTCATTCAACTAATAATTATTCAGCCGTTGTTACATAGCAGATATAATGCTAGAACTGAAGACAAAATGGTAAACAGACCAGAAATACCTTCTGCCCTTTTAGGGTATATAATCTACTGGGAAGACACATAATGATACAAATATAACAAACATGTATGAAATTGCAGCTCAAGCAATACAATGCTGGGAAAAGCCAGGGGTTTTTTGACTGGCAGATCAAGCAGAGAATAATTAGCTGAGAAAGTGATAGATGAGCTAAGATATAAGTTATGAGGAGTTAATTAGGGAAGAGGAGGAGTAGGAATATCCAGGCAGAGAAACAAGCATGTACAGGAGTCCTACTGTAGAAGATAGCAGGGAAATAGAAGAAACTGGAAGGAAGCCAGTGTGAGGAGCAGATGGGGGCTGGGCTTTCTTATGAATTTCTGCCTTTATTCTAAGAGCAAATACACTGAAAGATGTTACAGGCAAAAGAGCATTTTGTTACTAATTAGATTTGCCTTTATGCACTGTGAAGAACAGGTGGAGGTTGTTGATTTGCAGAGTAGACAACAAGCTAACTAGTTGCAAGATTAGGGATATAATCTAGGGGCATGATATTAGTAACTAGGTCTCAATCAAAAGGGTCTTGTTCTGTTGCCCATGCTGTAGTTCAGTGGTATGATCATAGCTTACTGCAGCCTCAAATTCCTGGGCTCAAGTGATCCTCCTGCCTCAACCTCCTGAGCAGCTAGGACTACAGGTGCATACCACCATGACCAGCTAATTTTTAAAATTTTTTATGGAGACTGGGTCTTGCCATGTTTCCCAGGCTGGTCTTGAACTAGGCACACAGCCAAGCTCATTTATTAACAATGTCTATGACTATTTTCATGTTACAAGGACAAAACTGAGTAGCAACAGAGACTGTATGACCTGAAAGGCCCAAGATATTTACTATTTGGCCCCAAAAAGCTTGCTAACCCCTAGATGAGAAGAGCGATGGCAGAGACTGACAAAACTAGGTGGGCTTTGGGGCAGTTATTGGATTAGTGACAGTTATAGCCTTGTGATATTTTTCTTAGAAAATTGTCAATGATATTTCATCATTTAATGTTAAAAATTGTTCTATTCTCTAATAATTAATTTTCTCAGAATCTGTGTTTATATGACATTTTATATGCTAAGGTACATTTGAATTTTTTGGGGTTTGATGAGATTTGAAAACATTTTCTCCACTTAATGTTTCAAAGTATTAGCATAGAAACTACATTAATTTTACAGTTTTTCTATTTTCTCATGTAATGATTTCTATCAATACTTCTCTATTGACATTTTATGGTTAATATATTTTCCTAACTTCTCTAGTTTAAGGATTAGTTTATTTTCATTCCATATTGTTAAATACTAAAAATGTTTAAGGACATATATTTTCATTTGAATATCATTTTGAATACTATCAAATTGTTATTTCTTAGTCTATTTTCTTTTAATAAGAATAATTGCTGCTTTATTTAGATTTTACTCTATAACAAGTCATGTACTGAGTGTTTTATCTCATTTAATTCTTATCATATGGCTATGTAAAACTATTATTATTAGCATTCTACAAAACAGGGAACTTAGAGAAGCTTGTATTTTACCTAAATTTGCACGGTTTATCATCCACATTTTTTTTCTTGTCACATGGGTCAAGTTCAGTTTGAGCCATTTGGGAAATATTATAATGCTTATATCCAAGATTTTGGAAATGATGAGAATTTTGCAAAAACATCGTAAGAGAAGAACTTGACATTATACTAGTTATAATAAATTCAGTGATCTAAAAGCCTGTTTCCTGCCTGGAATGGGACTTCCTGTCAGACACAGAGATGAAATGGGGTCATGGAGGGGCCACTCAGGAATGACTTTTATGAGTACCTGAAAGGTTTTCCAGTGGTATAGCTCTGTCTGAATTGAGGTGGGATCGTTTAGATCTCTTATGGATTGTTTTCCTGATAATCTGAACTAATCAAACACAAACACTTTTAATCTCTAACACTGAATGCTACCAAAAAGCCTTACAATTTCTAGCATTAACTGAGCCATTTTACTTGCTCAAAATACACTTCTTAGGAATGGATGTGTGACTTCCTGTTTTGTCCTACTTCCTACTTTCTGCCTTGCAATTTCTGTGCATTTTGATCCGTGAGTGGATATAGAATGAACTAATAATGTACATGGCATGGGAGAGGTGAAGGTGATGGAATTAGGTAGTAGGATTTGAGCTACTTCAAAATACATCATCTCTAACAGGATACTGTAGCCTACCAAGTTTTTACCTGGTCCAAATACTGATGGAGGGAAGTGAGGGGAGGAGGAAAATTGTAAGGTAGATTTTCAGTCTTTTATTTTTTTTAATAGTATATAGGTCTTGCACCTCCTTGGTTAAATTCATTCCTAATTCAATTCCTAAAATTCCTATGTATTTAATTTTTTGTAGCTATTGCAAATGGGAATTTTTTTGACAGTTTGTTTTTAGAGTATAGAAATGCTGTTGTTGATTTGTGTGTGTTGATTTTATATACTGAAACTTTACTGAACTTGTTTATTAGTTCCAATAGCTTTTTTTTTTTTTTGTGCAGTCTTTAGGGCTTTGTATACATAAGATTCTGTTGTCTGCAAACAGGGATAATTTAATTTCTTCCTTTCCAACTTGGATGCCTTTATTTTTTTCTCTCGCCTAATCACTCTAGCTAGAACTTCTAGTACTACGTTGGACAGAATTGGTGAAAGTCAACATCCCTGTCTTGTTCCTGATCTCAGAAGAAAAGCCTTTAACTTTTCACTTTTGAGAATGATGTTGTTAGCTGTGGGTTTGTCATATATGGCCTTTATTGTGTTGAAGTACATTCCTTCTATACGTATTTTGCTGAGAGCTTTTAACATGAACAGATGTTCAATTTTGTCAAATGATTTTCTGCATCTATTGAGATGACCATAAGAGTTTTGTCCTTCATGCTGCTGATGTGATATATCACATTTATGGATTTGTGTATGTTGAACTATACTTACATCTGTGGGATAAATACCACTTGGTCATGGTGAATGATCCTTTTAATGTGCTGTTGAATTTTTGGTTTGCTAGTATTCTGTTGAGGATTTTTGCATCTGTGTTCATCAGGGATATTGGGCCTGTAATTTTCTTTTCTTGTAGAATCGTTGTCTGGCTTTGGGGTCAGGGTAATGTTGGCCTTATAAAATGAGTTTGGAAGCGTTCCCTCTTCTTCAGTTTTTGGAAAGAATTTGAGAAGGATCCATCTTACTTCTTCTTTAAATGCTTGGTAAAATTTAGCAGTGAAGCCATCAGGTTCTGGACTTTCCTTTGAGGGGAGAGTTTTTATTATTGGTTCAATCTCTTCTTATTGGTCTGTTCAGATTTTCTATTTATTTATGATTCAGTCTTGATAGGTTGTATGTATCTGGGAATTTATCCATTTCTTCTAGGTTGAGGTTCCTTCTACCTTCTTTCAGACTACTGAGTTTGCTATGGCAGGAAAATGTTCATTAGCCACTGACTACGAGATTCAGAATTGGAATTAAGATGTTTAATACCAGATGCAGGAAATATTTTTTTCAATATCTTCTTATTTTTATCATATTCTTACCCCTTATGAATTTTTTTCTTCCCAACAGAATAAGGTGGGGGTTATCTACTAGCCACCAGGTTATAATGGGAACCAGACAATGGTTTTCTTTACCAGTAAAATCCTCAGACTCTGGAGTGGCCAATGGCTGTCCTATGAAGATCTAGTTGCTCTATTTTTATTTCTGTGTATATTACACATTTTGCTCATCATATGTCAGGAATACATGATCCAAATGCCAGAGCATAAAATATCTCAATGCCTAAAAGTGGCAAAATGAATTAAATCCTAAGAACCTGTAGTTTGCTTCCCTTTAAAAATCAGGACACTGAAATACAATGACAGGCTTCCACAGAGGAGCTGGAACTAAAGTCTCACCCATTTTTACTCAGCAGTGACATTTTTATAGTTCCCCATCTAAACCCAAAGCAGTAACTTTGCAATCTTCAACTCCCTACATTCATTCTTACCCTACTACAGTGGTTAATGGTATGTAAATGGGAGATCATTTTTACCTCTCTTCTATTTGAAATTAGCAAACATAGATGATTCAATCAGAATCACAGCTCTAGTTGAGTAAAACTAACTAGTCTCAGAAAGTTCCCCCACCATTTTTAAAGACCAATATTATGTGATTATGTAGTGAAGTTAAGACTATAATTTCCCAATATTGGTACATTGGAGATTTACTTCCTAAGTTATCAGATAATTCTTTGTGAGGGAAATCAGGCCATTTTCCTAATGTGTGACCATAGAAAAGGCATTATTATCTTTAATATTCACTGGTATTTCAGGACCTTTATAACCATCTCTCCTCCATGCTCTAGAAAGATGCTTCCTATCTCAGAAGGACTGCTTCTCCATCTATCCTTTCTATTTGATATCAAAAGTGTTATCTTTTGGTTCTTCTACTGAAATGGAACCCACCGGCTCTGAAATATCTATTAAAACCATTCTTTTGTGAGAGAAAGCAACAGAGGGAAGAGCTGCTTCCGGAAGAGCACTGCCAGACCACATTTCTCACCTAGAGAGGCCTGACTGGTGGCCCTGTGGGCTGGGCACCCCTGGGCCTCTCCCTTTAGCCCATCTGCAGAGGCTGCCCTTTCGAGAGCCTGCCAGCTGTGAGGGAGGAGGGCCAGATACATTTCAGTAGAAGGAGGTAGAAAGGGAGCCAGAAAGGATGTGCCACTACTTCACCAGAGACAGTGTGCCAGCTTGGAAAGATGGACAGGTCATCATACCCAGATTAGGCTGGATGCCACCAGCAGGGAAGTGTCATAAACATTCCTGTGCTGAAAGTCTGGATTTGGGGCATTCAGGGTAGAAGTTAGTCTGGGCCATGAATAAAAGAAGAGATTTCACACGGGAGAAAGAAATAAAAGCAGGGACTATGAGAACAACTTTACCTTGCTTCCCAACTGTGCTGAGGGCCAGCCCAGGGTTAAAGAAAGCTGCTGGTAGTGGAAGAGATTTACGCTTTCTTACTCTTGCCTTTCGGACGCCCCCAACTGGCCGTCTGTTACTGGGTTTCATACACATGACCTCTGGATAAAACCTCTGCAGGGTTTTTGTGTCTTACCTTCTAATAGGACCCTTTCTCCTTCCCTGACTGATATCGTTCTTAAAATGACTGAGTTCACAGGCACCAAACAGGACACGAACACACCTGCAGCAAGCCAGAGAGCCATTTCCACCGCCCGGCCTCCTCCTCCTCCTTAGCTGACCTCTCTGACCCTGCTGGAAATGTCATGAATCTCCTTCACATTATATTCCTAATGAGGCTATTTACCCTGCATACTAAATAAGATCATGACGGTATAATAAATTCTCCACTCCGAGCTAAGCTTAAAGAGTCAGCCTCTTCAGCTGCTTACAATTTAACCTTTTTACTGATGAGAACCCTATTGCCATACACGAGCGGCACGTTTTAAGGTTGTCATGATTAAAGAATCTCAGGAACCTAGAGCTTTTTTTACATATACTTTTAAAAGCTATCTGTTTTTAATTCTAATTTAAGGCTGGTTCCAATGGCTTTTTTATTTTGTTTCATTCTAAAAAACAATCTGGAAAAACCATTTGAACTGGTAAATATCCATGAAGAGCCATGAAGAGTCTTTTTTAACATTCCATGTATATTCTACTAAGAATTTTATAGACACAAAGAAAAAAAAGCCCCACTGTCCAGTTCTTATCTCACAGGGTGGCCTATTAATATTTTATTGTGTGACAGAAAACTCTCATTGTCCTTGGGGGAGGGAGGTGGAGCGTGGGTATTTGGGAAAATATTTTTGTCAGGCCAGAGGGGTATAGGTGGGCAAGTTTGGAGATTAGGAGAAGGGATAAAAGTGTATTTGTGGGTGATTGAGGATGGAGGTTAGTTGTGAACTTCTGGAGAAAAGTACTGTCCACTGGCTAATGCAAAACCATTTCTCCATGTCCTGCACATTGTTTACAAACACCTTGGTGAGTGGATTATTTAGCCTGAACTCTAAGAAGTGCTAATCTTGCTTCCCATTTTAAATGGGTTGACATAGAGGCACTGCTTGGGTACATCTGTCTGTTTTCTTGTACGTGGGAATACTCTTGATTTTTAACACACCTTTTCTACTAAAGCCTGAAATCCCATCAGGAGCACAGAAACCTCTTTTAAGCAATCCTCTTTTCTTTTAAAATGACGTACAATCAGGGGGAGTCCTCTGCATCTTCATGGGAATGAACTTGTGTTTTCTCCGGGAGCTGCTGATCAGACCGGGCAAGGGAGGCAACGACCCGGCCAGCAGCCAGCCCAGGCCACACTCTGCCCTGCCCCGCCAGGCCAGCAGGAGCCTGTGTGCCAAAAGGTATTAGTAATCCAGGCCGGTGTATTCTATCAGAAAAGAACCTCTGCTTTTGTTTCCCATCGTATCCAGCCCTTCCTTACAATTTACTAAACATTGCAACTCCCAAATCTTGGTCTTGGGCAAGCTGAAAAGACGGGCTGGTGGAGACCAACAGGAGGTCTTGCTATGGCAAGATTGAGGGAGGTGGCCTGGTGAGGGGGGATTCCAGAAGAAATGAGAAGTGCACAGAGACAGAAGTGACTGAATAGATCTCCAAGGAAAATATATGTATGATGTATGCAGGTGTGAACATACCCGTGTGTGTGTGTGTGTGTGTGTGTGTGTGTGTGTGTGTGTGTGTATACACAGAGAAAGAGACAGAGAGAGTGCAAAGCATCATTTTTTCATTCATTGTTAATTCATCTGGTAGTCATGAAATTGCATAGACCTCGATCTCAACAAAGCCTCTGTCTTTAGGAACAGTGGTTATGCATGTGAAGCTAGAATGCCAGAAGAAACGAGTGTTAACGGAGTGCAGACAAAATTTGAATGTGTGCAGGGGACTACAGTCAGCATGGATGGCAGTGGCATAGGTTGCATCTTACTTCTGCAGTCCACACAGTGGTGTCACAGTTGCTGCAGCCTGGGACACTAAATTGTCCCTCTCATTGAAAGACTGAGATTTCCTCTAATGTCTCCATGGGCTGGTTTGGGCTTCTCTCCATTGTTTGCCTTTGAAAGATGGAAGCAATTTCCATCCTGCAGAGAAAATGTTCCCTGATGGACGACACACCCAAGGTAACGGATCACGGGCCACGTCAGCTGCCTCATTCCGCAATATTTATTCACAAGAAAGATGCATTTTAAAAAGGCAAACCTTGAAACGTAGTTTTAAGTATTAACCTTTGAGGTCAACTAGCTCTCAGACGCCTTACTTACTTAGAACAGTTAAGGAGAGAAATGAAAAAGCTATAGAGAAATTTCACTATGAAGTTTCTCTCTCTTTTATGTATATATATATATATAGCATGCTATTAAAGAAGGCTAGAAAGCATTGATCTTTCCTCCCAAATATAAAGCTTAATGGAAAAAAAGGACCATGATATAGAAACTCAGCTGTTTATGAAGCTTTTACCCGACTGCCACACACTTCCCTTCCCAGGACTCTCTAATCTTCCTTTAGGTTCTCTCTTTCCCTTCCTTCCTCTCTCTCTCCCTCCCTTGCTTCTTAGGGATCAAGTGTGCAGAACTTGCTTTAGCCAGTACTTCTTCGCTTATGAATTACTATTGTCATCATCGGTTTGTCAGGGCCTTTCTTTTTAAAAGCCTTGTGATTTTCCCTTTCATCTGATTTTCTCAATCTCATTTCCTACCCCCTCCCAAAGCACTCATTAGTATTTAATATATATTCTTTCAATCCACCTGCTACATGTTTATTTAGATCATTACAGATGCTTGAGAAATACACAGTGCAATGTGGGCATTTAATTTTGCGTAAATGGTACTGTGTTATGGGATCTCCTATTTCTTCCCTCTTTTTCCCACCCATTGTGTATTTCTGTACTCTATCCACGTTTCCGTGTGCAAATTTAACTCACTGTTTCTCACTGCTGTGTAGTATACGACATAGGCCATAATATACCTGTATCACATGGTATATTTCATTTCCCTACCAATGAAACATTTGACTACACAGGTATAAACATCCTCTTAAACACCCTCTTGGCTTTGTCTGTCTTGCTGTACACCCGTGGGAGAGTTTCCCTGAAGGATGAACAGACAGGCCTAGCCAGGTATGTACATCCTTAGTTTCAGCGAGTGCCACAAGATTGAGATTGCTCTTTGGAAGGGACCAGTGTAGATCCTCCCCCCCCCTTCGCAAGTTATTCATTTCCACCTTCCTGTGCAGCAAGCAAAAGTATCCAACTTTCATGATTTGCCAGTACAACGTATGCAAAATGGTACCCTGTTTTAGAGGATGGAATTCTTGGATTCTAATTTAAGATGTTGAACATTCAATACTTCATCTCCTTTCACAAGTGTTATTCATGGGTTCATGTTACTGAGGGAATATGTCCATTGCAGTACATTGCATTACTGGACCCATGACTTCAACCCTCTCTGTCTCCACATATTTAGCCATGTGACTGTGAAGTTCCTTCCACAATTGGTGATATATATTTCCTCACCCCACTGATGGTGAATTGAGCAGAAGTAACACGAGGCCAGCTCTGGGCTGAGGCTATAAGAGCACTGAGGGCGTCTCCTCCCTTCCTTTCACTTCTGCCATCAGCAGTGGAATAATGAGCCTTGGGTGTAAGAGGTTTCTGTAAAACTATAGTCACCATAGAAACCCATCACAAACTCAGTGGCTTACAACAGCGCCAATGCACTCTTTACTATTTTGCAGGTCAGAATTCTAAAATGGGTCAGACTGGGCTAAAATCAGCATGTCAGTAGGGCTGGGTTTCTTCGGGAGGCTCTAGGAACAATCAGTTTCTTTGTCCTTCCCTGCTTCTAGAGGGTGCCCACATTCCTTGGCTCGTGACACTCTTTTCTATCTTCAAAGCCAACAACGTTAGGCTGAGTTCTTCTCATGCTGCCCTTTCTCTGGTTCTCTCTCTGGTCTTTCTCTGTCTCTTCTGCCTCCACCTTCTACTTTTGAGGACCATGTGATTACAATGAGCCCACCCAGATAATCTAGGATAATTCAAAATAATCTCATCTCAACGTTACTTAAGTAGCAAGCTTAATTCCATCTGCAGCCTCAATTCCCCTGTGCCATGTAACGTAACATAGTCACAGGTTCTAGGGAGTGGTATATGTGCATTTTTGTGGGATCATTAATCCATCTGTGACAGGTAGCTCTTAAAACTGAGAGATATAGACTTGAATCTAAACCCGGACCTGGAACCAAGCCCCGCTGAGATCTGCAGAGTGGCCCTACGGGACTTGCAGATACACCGATGAGGCATGATGCCTGCTATTATAGTCACTGAAATGTTGGAGTTGTTGGTTCTTATCGTGGCACTTGTGGACTGAATCATCTACAAATGAACAAATCAGCTAAGAATTTTAACCTGGTTTCACAAGAGGCCAAAAATTGTGTGAAAATTTATCATATTATTCTGTCTTCTCCAGGCTAAACGTGCAAATTATTTTATCCTTTCTGCATAGAATCTTCATTTACAGGTTTGTTCTGGGTTGCTGTCAACTCTGCATCACCACCGTCTTTCTCTAGAGCGAGAATTATCTTCCCAGAATCCTTTTCCTCACATGGCTCTGGGTTGGAGTTTGATGATGAGAAGTACTTAGGTAAGATTTGGAAGGTGGAAGAGAAGGAATGGCCATTAATCTCTGAAGGCAGCTGCAGGCAAAGGGGTGGGCAGATGAGAGGTTCACTGCATCTTCCCAGCCAGTCCTGAGAATGTCCTCTTCAGCGCCCTGGGCTGAGCTCACCAGGGGTGGCGTCCCTGACCTTGTCTTCTTTAGCTCTGTGGATGGTTTTAAAGCCCATATTTCCTGTATTAAGATCGTTTATGCCTGGAATTTGTAGAATGGACTCTGTTTCCTGACCAAACCATGATGAATACAATGTCAACAGACATGACTGAGACCATACTATTCACCAGTCAGTACACACAGTGCTCTCAGGTGGGCGTTAGTCTCTGCCCCTCTAAAGGTTGTAATTTTTATGTGTATCCATATATTTGACCACACTCTCTTCAAAGTCTGCTCAGAAAAATGTTCAGAGTTCTCTTATGAGAGACTCAGATTATTTTTACAAGTTAATCATATTAAAATGTCCGATATCATGGTGACATAGATAATTTTTATACACATATGATTCATTAGTACTTTCATACCCTACATTTCTTTCTCAGATTCTTTTTCCTGCCTAAATCAGCCTGTATTTGTTTCTGTTGAATTTCCTTGTGGTTTGGCAAATGTGATATATTCTTTTAATGAAATCGTATTGGGCTTTAATTCCCATTTCTGAATTTCTAATAGCACACCTAACGTAAGTGTCTTCAGTGATATGATTAGCATGTTTGAAAATTTTTGATCAGGCAATCAATGAAGTTATTAGTTAGGAGAAATGCTAGTATCAATCTTTGCCAAATGCTACTCCATATATCCTTGCAGGCTAATGGCAAAGCCATTGTTATGCCCTGTCCTGTGCAGCTTTGAATTTCCTCCAAAGAGTAACGTAATGAATACCACACTTGCTTAATTTGTGTTAATAATGATCTTTGGGTTAGAATCAAAGGCTTTATTAAATTAAAAAAATACTTTAGTAAAATAAAAATGACATTTAAAGAAACTGTAAGACACTACTCAATTCATTGAAATTGATTTTACCAAATTTACAAATATATGATAAATTCTTCATATTTTATATTCTTGTGCACCATGATGTCAGCTCAGATTTTGGCTCAGCACATTGGCATTTGTATTTGTTGGCATTTGGCATTTGTTAATACGTTAATATTTAATTTGTCACCCCTCATAAGGGACACATACATGACGGATACACTTGGCTAGTTCATCGATATGGGTATCTGTATTATATAACCCACTACAATTTTATAAATAAAAAAGGTAACATTGGAATCATGATGATTCAAATGATGATCCAACCATAAAAAAGAATCTAATTTTTCCTCCTCCAAATTCAGGTGAACATTTGGATGATTCCTGCCTTATCATATAATTGTTGTCTTTGTCTTTCTTACTCTCTTCCCTTTCTATCTAGATGAGCCACGTGACAGCTGTAGCCCTTAGACACTGGAACAGCCCTGCCTGCCACCATCATCTGTCCCAAAAGAAAGGTTTTCTTTGGAAAGTTCTTTACTATAGCAGACATTTGATGTAAGGTCTTCTTTGTGAGTGCACATGCCTGCTCTTCAGTCTGCCTGTGTTCCTGCACCCTTTCTTCTCTATGTCTTTCCCTTTCCCCTCATGCCCACCACCATCATCTGGTACAGTGTTTGTACTTTTCCAGGATCCTGGAATGTGGTCCATTGCTTTAACCTGCTTTCCAGTGCTGAGCTCTACTGGTTCCTGACTGCCTGCATGGTTTGCCCCCTGGCTTGCCTTGTCCTTGAGTTTCAATCTTCCCAATCCTCATCATCTTGGTCTGTGAGCATAGGGTACCATGCAGCCCAATTCAATGTGGTTCATCTGCTCCTGACTTACCTCAATCTACCTCTTATCTTGGTTCCTTAGTTTAAAGTAGGTCAATGGCTTATGTAGTGAAAGTGATGTCTGTACAAATAAATTTTAATGGTGCCACAGCTTTCAAACTCTAGCAGTCCAGGTTGTTCAAGAACCACTTGATGTTCTGAATTTAGTATGTAGACAAGTTTCCACAAGTAAAAATAATATATATTCAAGCTTCTGAATATTTTATGGTTTTTATCATCAATGGAAATGAATTCTATCTTTATTGGAGGGGTTATATGGAATCAAATATCTGAATAAATTATGTCATGTGTATACAGCAGCCTTTTTCAGAATGTGTTCTATATATTTATTGATACTAGATGAATTAAACAAAAATTGTGTTTGCAAAATTTGGGAATTACTGGGTTTATCAAAGTTAGACAGGTTTCTTTTATGTAGGTTTTCTCTGAACCTTTTATATGTTAATTGAATTCTGAATCTTTATGATAAGAGGTAAAGTTTGCAGACTATCCCTGAGTAGTTTGACTACAGGCTCCTTTTATCTATGCAACACTTTTTTTACTTCTCACTGGTGACCAGAATTCTATGGAATATGATTTGGGAAATGCTGCAAGATAGGCTTTCAGGAAGCCTTTTAATGATAAAGTGCACAGATCAAAACAGCTCCCTCTCAGTTAGAGAAACCTGACTCATTGCAGCCCAAGTTAATATTAATCTGTGAGCCTGAGACAGGAGCTCAGCAGGAGAGTTAGATACAGTCAGGAACTATCAAAGGCCTGAGAACCAACTGGGCATTGTGATTGCTCTCTAGTGGAATGCCTATTGCAGGCAACCTTCCTTTTTCATTTCAAAAGCCCAATGCATCCAGACTATGGAGCTTTCTCTTCTCCTACTGCTTTGTTGTAACGAGAACCATGTGACAGAACTAGTTCCATCCAACTCTCTCTGTTCACATGAGGATGTTTGTGGGTTTGAAGCTTTACTGTCAAAAGTACATGTTACTTTTGAAGTAGAATCTGTAAAAAGATCAAAGCAAACTGGGCAGGTCTGTAGTCTACAGATTTCTCTAAGTTTTAATCACACAAATAGTATTAAGTTCTTGTAACAAATATGAGGCAGAGTAACATTTTTATATACTAGGCATGTGTTTCCAGTCCCTGTATTTTTCTGGTCCCTGTGACCTTTCTGGCCCCATTCCACCCCACAAACTCCAGGTCCTATAGCTCCTGCCTTAGGGAAAAGAACATAGGAGAAATAAAAAATCGAACACAAAAATGTTTGCCTTTTAGATCCAATGCCTAAGTTAGGACATAAAGAATAGATCTTGAAGAGTAGCTGAAGACATTGGATATATTGACCATAATCTAAATGAAGAGTTTAGAGGTAGAAGAAAGAAGACAGAAGACCATGTTTTGAGCAGAGGTCACTTGTCCAGGACTAGAGAACCAGACCTGAGTGATAAGAACGGCATTGGCATCCAGGAACAGTCTCATCTCCACCTGAGCCATCATAGTGCCTGAAACCATGTGGAGGCCAAGAAATTACCCACCAAATTTTCATTCAAGGGAGCCTAGTGCATTGCTTGTACCAAGATGGCGCATTAAATATAGTTTCCATTGGCATCAAAGGAGGCCCTCCCACCAGTCTTTGACAACTTGACATCCAAGAATAGTGATTCCCAGCTATGGGCTGAGACTGTGTCCTCAGTCTTATCATATGTGAATAACTCTTTTCAGCAGCCCAGGACACTAATGATTCTTTGGAGACAGAAGATCTCTAGACACCTAGATGAATAGTAATGATGCAGAACAGAAAGCCTTTGAGACCACTTGTGCAGCTCTAAATAGAACCAGCTCAAACTCTCCCTAAGCCAGATCAAAAAACACCTCACCCCTCCCTGTCTTACAGATATTCCTGCCTCTTGGCAAATTCAGGCTGATATTTGGTCAGAGAAATTTATTTTTAAAATATGTTAACACATTTCTTGACTGAAGAACCAACTAACTGCATTTTTTTCATTGTTCAAAATTTATTTCTAATAACATTATGAATTTTTAAAATGTCTAGCAATAGTTGTAAAATCTTCCGTGCAGAACAGTATTCCAGAGTGGTGCTTCTCTGGAAGAGTTAGTGCAATGGACCGTAATGGAAATGTGCTTTTGTCTCCAACAAGATTTTGAGGACCATGATAGCGTCTGCTGTCAGTGGCTCTTCCTTTTATGGCCTGTGCCATATATCACCCCACCTTCCAAATACTCAAACAACTGTGTCTCTCTTCAGTGCAGAGCCACAGGGCTGACCTGATATTATTGTGAAAATTCTTTAGTGTATGTGTGAGGTTTCAGAAGTGATGAACACGCTATTAGTCTCATCTGATTTAGGCTTCCATTCTTGCCTCTAAAACTAAAATGCTTTGCATCTATATAAACCTTGAAATAATCTCTCTAAGCATGTGTGTCTGGAAGCATTTCCATTTTATTAGAGCAACCGAAGTCCCTAGGATATTTGAAATGCTTAAACTTTCATCTGGCTTACTGATAATGTCCTATATACTGGGCATTTCCATTTTTATTTGTACGTTTTCTTTTTCTACATGATCAACTTTCATTGTTAAATCTTCTTTCAAGTCACCGGTAACTTTCCTAGAATAGCAGATGAAAAGCTATGAAAATACTGTTGCATATTCCAACATGGTATTTTTGGAAAATACCTTTTTTGTATTCAAATATCCTGTTTCTTAGAGTTGTATTTATGCATAAAGTTTTGTTGAAGAGGTTAGTGCACAATAAATAATTGGCTTTTTGAATATATGAAGGACAAGGCTGTTTTGGGCAGTATCTAGGAGCTGAATGGAAGATGATGTTATAAAACACACTTAAAAAGAACTCACAGCCATCCTCTTCCCCTTTCACCACACTCCTAGCCACAAAAATTGTATGTCTTCTTCCCTTAGTTAACATGTTCATTTGAAACAAATTTGAAAAAGCCCTTCTAAAGTCTATTTTTCTTCCATCTTAACTACTAATGAAGATAAGCCTGCTAGAGTCTTCTGTTTTCATAAATAGTAGCAGGTCTCTCCTTTTGGCCTCAATATCCAACCACTAGAAATTAGAAGAGTAAAATGCTAAGTACATTTATTTTTCATATCCTAGACCAAAAATTGAGTCTCTAAATCTTTACAGTTGTCTGATTATAAGAAATTCAGGAAAACTTTATGAGCCTCAGGTTCTAAGTTGTAAAATGAGGATATTAAGATCTGCCACACCCACTTCAGAAAGATGTAACAAAACATGATGTCATGTGAAAGGACATTTAACATTAAAAGTGGCTCTTAACGTTCTAGGAAGAGAAAATTTGTACCTGTAATCTCAGAGATCCTCAAAACAAACATGTGAGGAGCATATTGTTATTCCTGATTTCAGATGAATAAATTAATAAGAGGTAAATTAAATTTGATTTACTTGTTCAAGGCTCTACAGTTTGTACATGGCAAATTTCTGCATGGCAAACAACATAAAAATTCAGAACCCTAAATACAAATAAGGAAAAAAAATTGCAACACCTGACAATTTGAGATCAATTGTTATTTATTATATTTTATAAACCATTAAACAGATTTTAAAAATCAACTAACAGAAAAATGACATATGATATGAACCAGAAGTTCACAGAAAAATCAGAACTGCCAAAGTACTCTTAGATGTTAACCTAACCAATAAAAATATGCAAATAATAATAGTAACAAATGTTTTGTGTGTTTTAAATGCTCAAAAATGATTTAAAAAACCCCCACTGTGTTGTCAAGAGTGTTTGAGCAAAGTTCTCCATCTATTCTTGATGCAAATATAAATCAAAAATCAAAAATTTTTGGAATGCCTTTTATTTTATTATTATTTTTTTTTGAGATAGAGTCTCACTCTGTTGCCCAGGCTAGAGTGCCATGGCATCAGCCTAGCTCATAGCAACCTCAAACTCTTGGGCTCAAGCGATCCTCCTGCCTCAGCCTCCCGAGTAGCTGGGACAACAGGCATGCTCCACCATGCCCGGCTAATTTTTTCTATATATTTTTAGCTGTCCATATAATTTCTTTCTATTTGTAGTAGAGACAGGGTCTCGCTCTTGCTCAGGCTGGTCTTGAACTCCTGAGCTCAAACAATCTGCCTGCCTCGGCCTCCCAGAGTGCTAGGATTACAGGCGTGAGACACCGTGCCGGCCTGGAATGCCTTTTAGTAATTTATATTAAAATTTATGACACTTTATCCTCTGATCCAGTAATTCCACTTTTAGCACTTTACCTTGTAGGTATTTATACAAATATATACTTTCCAACCTTATTTGCAGTAGAAAGAAATTAGAAACACTACAAATGAATCCTGGTAAAAAATTGGTTAAATGAATTATGATCTGCATATACAGTAGGATACTCTGCAATCATTGAAAGTAATAAGACAAAATTATTTATGTGACATGGAAACATGATTGAGATATATTTCAAAGTAGGAAAACGTTTCAAAACAATATGACTAGCATTTTGTTTTTTTTTTTAATAAGGTGTATATTTATGTACTTATCTATTTGGCATATACATTTACAATTTCTAGAATATTTTTACCAATTTCATAACAGTGGTGATTTATTTGGGGGGAGGAGTGGAAACAAGATGATGAGAGTCTTGCTTTCTCTATTTACATAATCTCTTTAATGTTTAAATACAAAGGCTATCTCTTTCCAAAGTTGTTTTCTTTCCATTGCCCCATATTACCTTTGGAAAATGCTTTGTAAAGTATCAAGAATGAAATTACCATTGTTTGAAATTTTTCCTGTGTTGATCTGATGAGTTTTGCCATGACCGGCTAGTTCTTTTTTGGTTAGCAGAGTTCTACTAAATCACTTCTCATAGCCCTTCTTTGCTGTCTGTGCCCATCATTTGCCTATTTCACTCAGATCTATTCCCCAGTTTTTCCTTCTCTCATTTTTTCCCTCTCTTTTCTGTTTTCAATCTCAAAATTCTGACTCTGCCAACTACACTTCCCAGGAGGCCCTCAGGGCACTTCTCCCTTCTTTCTGCTTTGGCATCTTTGGTGGACAGTAAGTAGCTCTTTCTCTCTGGGGTCCCCTCCCTCCAGGGTCCAGCTCCCACCTCCTTCCCCAGCAGCTTTGCTCCTGAGATTTCTCTGCTTTCCTTAACTCTCCAGCCCGAGGAGCAGCTTCCTGTCCCTGCAAATCTTTTGACTACCTCGCTTTCTCTGTTTATATTTTCAACTTTCTTAATACCATTTTAACTGGTTCCTTGTATAAAAAAACCTCTCTTGGGCTACATGGCGTGGTTTATGTATTCTGATGGGACCCTAACAGAAACACAATTTATATTCAATGTATTCGCCACAAATTTCACTGCTTGATAAACTGAATGTATAATAAACGTAAAAGGGAAGTGTGCCCTCTTGGAGTTGGAGAGAAGAAAACTAATAATTCGGCTAAGAATTTTCCTACCATTTAAAACAAAAACTCTCTTACCCTTTCTAAGCAGTATTATTATCCCCATATCATAGTAAGGCAATGGTGACTCAGAGAGATTAATTAATTGGCTTACAAATGGCAGAACCGGGATTCAGATGCAGGTCTTGCTGATTCTGAAGCCCAAGTTGTCTGTGTCTTTTCTTTCCTCCTTGAGTGTTCTCTTTTGCTTCATTTCTTCAGGGATCCACCATCCACTGGTTTCCTTCCAGCATAGTGTCTTAGATTTCTATTAAACTATTTACTCTCTGCTCTGCCACAGAAATCACTTCTCTGTTGTGCTACTCTTCCTGCATGCTTTGCTTTCTGCTAATCCGATAAACAAATTTGAGCCAAGCTAGTATGTGATCATAATTGCTGCTCTGCCAGCAGAATGAAATGGATTTAAAATTTTAACTCAAATCTCTAGTAATTTCACTAAAAACATTTATTCATTCATTCAACTTTTCTTTCCTGCAAATGTATTGGTTGCTAGATACACAGGGCTGAACAAGACAGACTGCAGCCCGGTAGGGAAGAGAGTCATCAAACAATTTTATTGAGTTCTATGTAGGAGAAATGTTCTGTGGAAGCCTATGGGAGGAAATTGTACTGTAGAGTCCAGAAATACTTCCCTAAGGACATGAAATTTGTGTTGACCATAAAGGTGGCATTAGATAAGTAAAGGCTGAGTAAGTGGGAGAGAGAAAAATTATATGACAGCACATATATAGGTCCTAGTGCAAGAAAGAGAATGGCCTATCAGAGGAATATTTTTTTAAGGCCAATAATGTTGGAGTGTAGAGAGAAGAGCAAGTGAAGACAGGGGAGGAGGGAGCCTGAGCGTGAAGACCCTCGAGGGATATATTAAGGATTACGGACTGTGTCTCTCCTACTCTAAGAGGAATGGGAAACCACTGAAAGCCATTTAACAAGGAGGAGACATGACAAGATCTTGCTTTCTAAAATGAATATTCTGGCTACATTATGGAGAATGAACTGGAAGAAAGGGATAATAGGTACAGGTAAATAATTTATGAGGCTTTCTGAGTATTTTTAGTAGGAGATGATAGTGGCCAGCAGTATGGGGTGCTGGAGGAAGCTGGAGAGAAGAGACAAATTTGGGAGATATTTAGGGAGTAGAACTAACAGGATTTGGGGATTCAAAGATAGGAGGAATCAAGAATAATTCCTAGTCTGAGGTCATGTGCTAAAATAGGGAAAAGTGCAGAAACAATAGGTTTAGCGCAGGAGAAGTCACGAGTTTAGTTGTTTTGGACGTGTTGAGTTTTGGGGGTCTTTGGGACGTCTAAGTGGACATACTGATTACCCTTTTCAAGCACAGACAAGAGATCAGGACTGGATATGAAAACTCAACATTGTTGATCTTTGCATGATAATTCAAGCCATGAGGAGTGGCTGTGACTGTTTAAGGAGAGAGAGTAGAGTAAGAAGAGGGCCTAGGAGGGAATTCTGAAGAATAAGAAAATTGCTGACTTCAAACAGGAGAAACAGCTGTAAATAAGTTCATCAGGCTTTTGAAGTTCATTTAGGATGAGAGGGAGCTCAAAGATACCATTCAATTCTAATGTTGGAGGGAACACATTCAAGAGGAGAGATTATATTATGTTAGACAACAAGGACCATTTTGAACACTTAGCATGCCCAAATGTGTGCGTGTGGGCACACACACAAACTTGAGCAAGCACACGTATTCTGAATGACTGAAAAAGTATATTCACACTGCTCTTTTCCTTCCTAAGCCAGCTCTGATTCTCAGGGCAAAGAGATGTTGCAGAAATGTCTCAGCAAAAGACAAAGACTTGTTCAAGCTCATCTTCAAGGTTGCTGGTGGTGGCCTGGACAGACTGTAGTGTTTCACTAACTTCAATCTTAACTAATTACCTCTCCATCCCAGGGTTTTGCTGCACATGTAGGCAGTAAACAAATTCTCTGCTTCCTTCTTACTTGCTATGTTGCATTTCTAAAACTTGACAATATCATTTCATTCACATGCACTTCAAAAACAGCTCTTTCAGCTACTATCCATATAACTTTAATTCTTCTAGCATAAGCACTTAAAATTTTACTGAAGAATTTGTGTGGGTTTTTAAATAACTTTCTTTAATTATGTATTTCCCGTACATTTTTGTTGCCTGTTTCTGTTGCCAAGTGAATATTAGGAAGGTAATTTACCATTTAATATTATCCCATTTCTTTAACTTCTACATAGATTTGAAAATTGAATGTATTTATTTTCCATTTCTCTCATTCTACCCTAACTCTTCTACTCTCCCAAGGAAGATAACCGAGTGAATGTCTGATGAGACTAATTTATTTATTCACTTAAATTTTTCTTTTTTGAGACAGAGTCTCACTCTGTTGCCCTGGCTAGAGTGAGTGCCGTGGCGTCAGCCTTGCTCACAGCAACCTCAAACTCCTGGGCTCAAGTGATCCTTCTGCCTCAGCCTCCCGAGTAGCTGGGACGACAGGCATGCACCACTATGCCTAGCTAATTTTTTTCTACATATATTTTTTAGTTGTCCAGCTAATTTCTTTCTATTTTTAGTAGAGACAGGGTCTCATTCTTGCTCAGGCTGGTCTTGAACTCCTGAGCTCAAACGATCCACCTGCCTCGGCCTCCCAGAGTGCTAGGATTACAGGTGTGAGCCACCGCACCCGGCCTATTCACTTAAATTTTTGAAAAACCATTAATTTCCTGATGTCTTATTCAGGTAACCTCCCTTACTGGAAGACTAAGGATACCCATCTAACCAGGAGAAAAGAGGACTGAAATCAGTGTATCTATCTATCTATGTATCATCTATCATCTATCCATGCCACCAGCATATTTATGATATGTACACATATGTATTTATAATATATACATGTGCCATCAGAAAGTTAGTAACCACTGGAAAATAATTAACAGAGCCTGTGGAAATAACGTAAAATACAAACATGCAATTAGAAATTACGGTAGGACATAAAGGACTTTTCTTTTGGAAACACGCTTAGAAATAAGGCTTCATGTGTGTTGTCACAGCTGTGTCCCCACGTTGGCAGGCCGGAGAGTCATGATATGTACAACAGTGTGCTGATTCTCTAGACTGGCACCAAAAAGAGGTCTTGGCTTTGCAGCAGCAGTGACCTCACACCACCACCGTCATCGTCATCATCACTGTTATCATTTATGGAGGGCGTGCTATTTGCAGACCCTGTCCCAACACCATTTTGAGGATGATTTTCTTTCCCCAGTCAAGGAAAGAGAAACTTTATTGAGATCCCAGGACAATGGGGCTCAGGAAGGAGGCTTCCCCTTGAGAGCAGAAGGAGCCAGCAGAAGGGACCACTTTTGACCTTCCTGGTGGCTGCAATTCTTGCGACCCCTGACTGTGAGGGGCTGCAGGCGAGTGTACCACTGTGGCAGATTATCTTGTCATGGTTGTATTTCTGGCACAGCTGGTGGAGGGAAGACTGGGTCATTGTCTAACCCAGCAGCAATGTGCCAAAGGTAGGTGGACTCCCTCTGAATGCTGTCTGAGAGAAGGTGGCCATCCTTCTGCTGTCTGCCCACAAAAATCAGATGCTGCTGGTCAGGTAGGATGCCCTCTTTGGTTTAGATTTTGGCTTTGATATGCTTGATGGTTCAAACTCAAGGGCAATGGTCTTGCTCATAAGGGACTTCACAAAGATCTGCTGCTCAGCCACTGGTTTAAAAGGAGAGGGTGGCTTTATTTCATCCTCACGATACAATATAGAGGTTGGTGCTATTGTTGTGCTCATTTATCAGAGAAGGAAATTGAGACTCAGAGAGTTTCACTCCATGCTGGAGATGGGATTAAAATCTGTGAGGCATGACTCTGAGCCTTAGTTTTATATTCATTATACTACATTGCTTAATATTCCCTGTGAGGGGGAACATCCCTGAGATGTGGGAGGTCTGGGAGGGAGCTGTTGGTTTTCAAGGCTTGGGTCTGCATTCTCAGCTTAACTCCTCAGGCTTTTCCGTTAGTGCAGAGGAAAGGATTTGAGGTCCTCACTGATGTGGGTAGCTGAGCTCAGCATCAGAGTGTCATGGCCAAGGACAGCAGTGGCAGCAACCATGGCAGTTATGGCAATGGCACTGCCTCCTCCACCCCAGCCCAGGTGTGATGGGCAGGACAAAGCCCATTATGTAGACAGTGGACCCATCTGCAAATATTCCCTGGGTTTCAGCCACCTGGTTCTGGCACAGAAACAAATGGCACAGAGGGACGATGACTCTCAGAGAAGCAAGATTGGCAGCACATTGGTTCACACATCACAGATCACAGGGTGGCTGCATCCCAGAGGCTAGAGTATTGGAAGAAAGAGAACAAAACCAGTGGAGCTGGAGCTGGAGATGGAGCTGGCAAAATCAGAACCCAACCTGTTAGAATTGGACTTTTATGGGTATTGATCAGAACCAAGTCCTGCTAATGACTGATCAGAAAAATGCTCTCCAAGGCTGTTGGTGTTTCTTCCAGGGGAAATGAGAAAGGAGGCAAATTTCTTGTTTTCCCTGAGTAGTACTTACTGTCAAGCAGCCATTCATTCAGCCGATTCCTTCCACAATCCTTTTCCAGCAGGGTCTTCCTGGGGTTTATTCTTCCATCTGTGAATCTGGCTGGCCCCAAGAAAAAGCTAAGAGCTTATACTCTTGTACTTTGAGGGACTCCAATTGCTTAAAACAGATATCAGAGACTGACCACAGGACTAAATTAAACATTTCCAATGACCCAGAGGTTTTGAGTGGGATGGTCACATTGATTTTACACTGATAGGAAGGAGTTTTGAGCCCTATCCCCCTGAAATTGGTATACCAAAGTTAAGGAAATACTTCCAAATTTGTTTGTTTTGTATCCTCTGTGATACTTTATGATTTAATTCTCTGAATAGAAAGTGCTCTTCAGCAATGTCCTTAAATTCTCTTGTCTTGAGTTCTTTTTCTTCTTAAATGTACTGTTGATCAATCAATGTACTCATTCTTTTGTACTCTTTGAGAAGAGTTATTATGAATCCATCGTTAAACTCCTAAATGGGTGGAATCAATTTTCCAATTGCTTGAGAATAAATATCACATTCCTGTCTTCCAGAAGCCATAAGCAAATAAACCTCCCCCCACTAATGAAATAGTCTCTTTTAAGTGGTATTTCTTGTAGGAGGGAAAAGTGGGAAAAGTTCTCAGGTATTTGTCAAACTGAGTGAAACGTTTGGTTACCTCTTTGAACCTGTTCAAATACAACTTTCATAAGTGTCCATCAAATTTCGTTGATATAAACTGTGTTTTCTTGGAAACTGGAAAATAATAATGAGCTATGAATATCTTTATTTTCATGTCATTAATTTATTCAATATTAATTTATTCAATAGATAGTTTTGGAGCACCTAGTGTGTGCTTATCACTGTGGGGACTACAAAGAAGGAAAAGTAATAGCTCTTCTTTTTAATGTTCTTAAGATCTAGTTGGATAGATTTCAGAAAATTATAAAGGGCTTGCTAGGGGTCATGACATTGGAGGATAACAGGGAGAAAGAATCAGTGTGTCCACGGGAAAGCAGGGAGAAACAGAACTGGTTTGAACATAGGACAAGTGAAAGCTTCAGAAAAGCCAGATAGGAAGTCTAATCCATTAGGTCCAATTTCAGATCTGGTTCAGGTGTAAAGGTCATATAGTCCAATTCAGTGGGTAAAACTAATAAGAGTGAGGTGGGAGCAGACTGTAGGAGACAAAGGTGTGGAAAATGAGATAGGAAGCACTGTAGGAGCCAGCTGTCGTCAGCAGAGATGTTACAAGGTTCTATGCATAATTATCTAATAGCAGTAGGTAACGTGTGTTAAATGCTCTGTGCCAGGCAGCTTTCAATCATCCTGGTATCTCATGAGTTTGCTATTATTATCCCCATTTTATTGATGAGACAGAATAATTTGTGGGAGTTTACAAACCAAGTAATCTCTGAAGCTGGGCTATGAGTCCAGCCGCCTAATTTCAGAGCTTGTGTTTTCAGCTACTACAAGGTACGTGCAAGGTACCAAATAAGAGGTATAGGGAACAGGCTGCTAAAGGAACACAGCAGGGAGAGATGGAGGGATTACTCTGGGCTGAAGGCACAGCAAAGACTTCTTGAAGACTGTTTCCCCTTCCTAGAGATACAGTTAGCATTTTCACAGGCAGACAGGAAAGGCTGGTGGAGACCAGCCAAGCAGAAGCAAGGATGCAGAGTCTAGGCTGGAAAGTACCTTGCCTTGTCTGCAACGTGTGTTTGGGGCAGAATATTGGACAAGAGAGCTAAGATATAAAATTGCAAAGATACTTTGGAACCGGAAGATGCAACACCTTCAATGGGGAGGAAGTGAACAAGAAAATAATACCATGGGAGTTATCCGTGTTAGATAGAAAGGCAGGAGAAGTTCTCTAAGGGAAAGCGTGTAATGATATAAAAGCAGAGGGCCAAGAACACAGCAGGGGTGGTTCTGACGATTAGGGCCTGGGAGGAAGGAAATAGACACTATTCCACAAACACAAGCCTGGGAGGTGAGGCCTTGGCCAGGGCGGTGGCAGTGTATGGTGTATGGAAAGGAGTATGCTTGCTGAATAAATGAATGGATATGTGAATTCTAGAATCAACGATGTGAGGAAACCCAGCATGGTAAGTGAGTCAGCATAATGTAGTGGTCAAAGTGTAGACCGTGGAACCAGACTGCCAGGATGAGATCCAAAACTGGACTCTGCCTCTGATCACATTCCCTAATCTTTCCCTGCCTAGTACCATCATCTGCACAATGAGGGTGTTGATTGTACTGGCACCATTGGGCTGTCGTGAGCCTTAAATGATTTGACATCCTACAGTGTGTGGAACAGTGCATAGCATGCAGTAAGCGTTATATAAATACTTATTAAGTAATTCAAGAAGAAAAACACCAAGTCACTGGGCAAATAACCTCTATACTCTTTATTAAGAGTCAGATAATTGAGAGGCATCATTCAAATATCCGCCTGGATAGTGACTCCTATTAGAGCCCTGCATTTTGCTTAATAAGTGCTCTATGTATTAATAGTAAGTATGTACCACATATACTTTTTGGTTTTGACTTATGGAGTTAATATCTGTGGTTTCAAAGATCTCATAATATAGAGGGATATAAATACACAGAGAAAGTCAATGACAAACCTTACTAAGTTAGATAATGTAAAATGCTGTAATAAACATAGAAAAATTCTACTTCTTCATGAGTAATAGAGGGATCCAGTGAGTTGACCAAGAGATGCTTCCCAGGTGACATTGGAGGTGGCTGCTAAAGGGAGTGAGGGTCATTCTGCCCGAGGCAACAGCACAGCTCTGTGCTCCATGATGATCAACACCGTGTGTATCTTGTGCCCAGCACAGTCTTGGAACAAATGTATTTTGAATGAATGAACACATCAACAAAGAATCAGAAGGCCAAATGGGAATGTTTGGAACATGTAATAAATCATGCAACTCCTCTTTAAATAACATTTTTAGACACTTCACTTCCACTATAACACCCTCACCCATCTTCTTGATGTAGGTAAGGGAGTAGCTGAACTTTGTAAGCTTCACCATGAGGCCATGCTGCAGCCTTGAGGACAGGGGCCACATCATATCATATTTTGTCATCCATCCAAAGTGAAAGGTTTTTCACGTGTTGAGCACTCAATGACAAAGAAAGCAAAAAGGAGCTGACAGAAAGATATCTTGCCATCTACAATTCCAAATAGGAGTTTATATACAGAAAGATATCTTGCCATCTACAATTCCAAATAGGAGTTTATAATCTAACATTGACCCTCCAGTGGGTCCACATTTAATTAGACAGCAAAATAAGAAAAATAAGCTAATAAATGACAGGATGATTTGGTGATACTGGAACTTGCATAACTGTAAATGTGTTTGTGTGTATGTAGGTGTGTACATGTGTGTTTAGAAAGCAGCTGCAATTATTGAAGTGCTAAATTTAAACTGAACAATGATTGGACACTTTGGTTGTGCCCCTATGCATTGCAAAATGATACATTATGTAACAACAAAAGCAAGAACAAAACCAAAAACTAGACTTTGTGTCCTTAAGTACAGTTCAACTTGAGGCATATAAGAAAACAAAAATTCCAAGAAACAATTTGGATGTTGCATGGGAGTTTTTTGTTAGCCTTTCCAACACAAAGTTGCTAGAGGTATTTCTTGTGATATCTCCAAACATGGAGATTTTCAGAGAAATAAAAAATCATTGGCCTGCCCTTCAAACTCCCAATATGTGGTGCCCAGAGACAGAGTGGTTATCCTTTGCAGTCTTAAATTATGTGAGGTGACACTTCAAGAGACTTGACGTATGAGGCCAGAAGGAGTGTGATAGCATAAATTCTCGAAAGACAGTAGAATTGCTGGATGCAGCCTGTCCAGGTCCACTAACTTATCCTGGCTCCCTTCTTAAAGGCATTTTGCACATGTACTACATGAACCTACTGAAAAGTTTTTATTAGTATCAAGGCTGTGGAATAGTGTATGTACATTACGTAGGCTATCCTCTTTATGACTTTTAGCTTTCATTATGTATTTGTCTTAGTTCCAAATACATTGTAAATGACATGAGGTCATCTTATTCCCAATCTTTACCTCCTTTTTCTATTATCTATTATCTACATGGTAGCCATCGTGCTCTTAAATAAAATGAGAATGTGTGTGTGTAGTTTTTTTATATATATATTTCTCTGGCTAAAAATTTTCCAATGGTTTCCCACCATTCTTAGATTCTGTATCCTTAGCTTTCAAATTTCATGCAATCACTTGCGCCTCAGTCTGTTCGAGCTTCTATAACAAAATACTGGGTTTGAAGTCATAGGTTGGGTGACTTAAACAAAAGACATTTATTTCTTATAGTTCTGGAGGCTGGGAAGCTCAAGATCAAGGTGCCAGGTAGGTTAGTGTCTGGTCAGGGTCTGCTTCTCTGGCTTGTAGATGTCTGACTTCTCACTGTGTGGTCATGTGGCCTCTCTCTCCCCTTTCTCATAAGGGCACTAATCCCCTTCATGAGGGTCCCACCTTCATGACCTCATCTAAATCTCATCACCTCCCAAAAGCCGCACCTCCAAATGCCATCATACCCGGGTTTAGATCTTTAACATATGAATTTTCAAAGGGTCAAAATTGCAGCCAATAATAACCTGCAAAGTGTCACTGCAGCCTTTCCCTAAGAACTGACCTTCTACTAGTCTCTTGCCACATTGGTGCACATACAGCTCCTGCCACACTGGTCCTGTTTCTGTTCCTTAAATCAGCCAAGATTATTCCTGTCTCTGGGCCTTTGTACTTGCTGGGGCCTCATTTGCCCCGTGTCTTCCCATGTCTTGTCATTCAGCTCTCAGTTCCAGTGTCACCTCCTCAGAGAGGTTCTCCCTGGCCACTGTAGTATAAATTTTCTTTCTTTCTCTCATCACTCTCTCTCACATTATCTCACCTTTTTTTCTTCTTAGTACTTATCCACTAGCTAAAGTTATCTTTGTTATAGTTGCTCTTACAGTTATTATCTGTGTATTGCACTTGTGTGTAAGCTCCATAAGAAAAGATATCTTATCTATACTGTTTATTACTCTACCTCTAGAATCTATAATCTAGCATTTGATGTGCACATACATATATAAAATATATATCTTATGGTGGTACTTTATTTACATATATATTTGAAATGTTTCAATATACAGCATAGTACCCTGAACATCTTGGATGCTTAAAAATGTATAACATTTGCCAATGATCGTGAGTCGAAGAGTGAAAGCAACTACATGGTTTCATGACTTATCCTTGGCAAAGCTGTGCAACATGTTGTTTTAATTTGTTTGGTTTTTGTATGTTTTATTATAATTTAGCATTTCTCTCTCTTTGCCTTCTCTATTGTTCTTCCCTTTCCCTAAGTCACTTTTGGTCCACTGCCATTGACCAATGATTAACTGCCAACTCATCCCCAATGTGGTTTAGCTTTTAACACTATATGTACAGGTTGAGTATCCCTTATCTGAAATTCTTGGAACCAGAAGTATTTCAGATTTTGGACTTTTTTTTATTTTGGAATATGTGCCTATACATAATGAGATATCTTGTAGATGAGAACCAAGTCTAAACACAAAATTCATTTATATTTCATACACACCTTATACACATAATATTTTAAAAATTTTTGTGCATGAAACAAAGTTTTGATTGCATTTTGACTGTGACCCATCACATGCATGGAATTTTTCTCTTGTGGCATCCTATCTGCATTCAAAAAGTTTAAGATTTTGGATTTTTGGATTGGACATGCTCAACCTGTACCAAGGTTTTGCCAGGTTAAGGGGACAGAATCTCTAACAGTGGCATAATAGGAATGACGGGCAGATGGGGGACTATTTCGGTTGGTGTGGGGAAGCTTTTTGGTGCTATTCCTATTATTCCACAAAGCTAATGGGCTTTACAGGCTAGGACTGAGAGCTAAGATTTTCTCCCTAGGCTGAGGAAGAAGAGAAAATGCTAAGATTTGTCTACCTAATTTAAGTGACAAGCCTTGTAGAGTAAGCCTTTGTCTACTGGGCTCTGTTATATTTCAGGATCTGACCTGAGGTATAAAAAATATTCTCACAGCCAACTCATGAATAACAAAGAGGCTTAGTTTTGTCTGTTTTCACTGTGGTCAGAGATCCCACCTCTGTCTCCCATGTCACCTACTAGTTCCTAACGAGTGGACTAAGCCAATATGCTACAACATTTTGGCATTCATATCTGCTTATGAATAATAAAAATGCAATTCAAACATATGTCTTCTCATTTTAGGATCCTCTCATTCCCTGCTTTTGCTCTTAATGCACAATGTTAATGTCAAATCTGTTTGCTTTAATTATGTTAAGAGGTTATGTTGGAAGGTTATCCATTTAGTCTTTAACAGCATGAAATAGCACTTATATTATCATTGTCACTTTCTGCACATAAACAAGAACTTGATTAACCATAGCTAACCATGAGAAAATAAATCTTTTCTTAAATGCAGACATTTTTAGTGGATAAGCACTAGGTGTCACTAGTATACTCTCAACTGCAATTATCTATATCTTCAGAGGAGCTTTAAGCGAGACTGGTAAAGAAATATAGGCATTCCTAGCAACAATACAAAATTGTTTCTTCAGCAAATAATATTTCTTTGTTTAAAACCAGATCAGACAAATATCTTTTTAAAATACTTTAATGAATTATATGAAAATAGTAAAGTAAGTTTGAAATATCTAGGAGATCATCCTTACATATATTAGAAGCATATTCGAAAAGTAAATGTGAATCAAATATTTGTAAAACTGAATTATGTTTTCTCCCTGACTTCCTTTAAATTTTTGGACATGTATTTTCACCCCTTCCTCCTGGTATTTACAGTTTAGCATAAGATACAAATTATGTCTGAGGGGGTGAAAATGTTCCGTATTTTTCAATAAGTGGTAGCACCATGGAATTATACAGATGAAGAAAGTCATGTTGCTGACCATTTGGGATTTGACATTTTACTGTATTAAAATTATACTGCAATAAAACACTAGTAAAAATCACAATTACTCATCTTAATGTTGCTCCCAATAGCCTCTTGCTTTTGTAAGCAGATATTCTGTGATTAAGTAATTACCCTACATAGCATTTTCAAGTAGTTAGTCAAATGAATGTTCAATCTATCTGATCTTTGTATGTCTTAAAATATGCCACATGGCCAATTTTCCCACTGTGGGACTGCTCACCACTCAATATGGATTGAATGTTTAATATTTAAGAAACCACAGTGACAGCTTTTGCATTGATATGGAACCATTTTGTTGATTGGAATAACTGCCCCTTTGAGTAGGAAGAGATTTGATGGATGTGAGTAGGTATACAATTGACTAAGTAACAATTATTTTAAACTATGTCTATTATTTTTTCTTAAAGCAGAAGTATCTGCATACTCCATTTAAGCACTGTCTTAAATTCAATTATGTATGTGTATTTTCTTAAAGCTCAGGTATAAATGCAATCTACTGTGTAATTTTTGTTGCAACATAGTCTACCAGCCTAATTACTAAATGTGAGCCATAGCTTTTGTTTTTCTATAAACTGGGTGATTAGCCATTTCATTAAATATCTGAAACCTGAAATTGAAAGCTTGGATAAAATTATTTCAGGGAGATTCTTTATGTATGCTTTACAAAGAAAAAAAATCCCCAAACCCTCCAAACTATCCAAGTTTTCTATGCTTTGCTTTCTTCTTTTTAACCAAACCATTCACCTCTCTTTTGCCACCCAAAATGACATAACCTTTTCTTGGTTTTTTTTTTTTTTTTGGTCTGGGAAAAAGAAAAGTAGTGGGTTTCCTAGCCTCCCAATTGCCCAGTTCTTTTGCTAGAACTATACTGATCTTTGAGATTGGCTGTAATATATTTTCACCTTACCTAGCTACCTTAAATTCCAGCTCATTGATCTTCTCATACTTTAAGTTTCTGTGTATTCCCTTTTACTTTAGACTTTTCCCAATTGGTTCTATGCCCCTAAATGTTCTTGGAACAACAATTAGATCCTTTCTCCATTCTTCGTAGCCTCAGCTCTCCAGATCTTGCAAACTATATCAATAACCTACCAGTCCTACACACAAGCATAATATATGATTTCATTCCCATCTGAAACCTGATTCTCAGCTATTTTGGATTGAGTGCCACCATGGTGCAGGATTTTGTGTGCTCCTCCTTAACTCTATTGGAGAAGCCAGAATAGTTATACACACAGGGAGATAGTTCATGTGAAAGAAATATTAAATTTCTATTATGTGCCAGGTATGAAGCTAAGGAGTGGGGTATAGATATAGGTTTAGACGTGGGCCCTAATCTTAAAGACCTTATAATATACTGTGGATGGCCTACATATAAAATGATAATTTTAATGTAATAATAAATACCTCTCATATACTAATCTATCAATTCCAACACGAGAGCTAGAAGATAATATATTTGCAGCAATGATTTAAAAATAAGTAAGCTTATTCCATTGTGAGGCAAGGGATTGAGAAAGAATAATTATTAAACAACTATGATGGTGATCTCCCATCTGAGAATTTCTGGTAGACAAAGAGATCATGCAAGATTGTGGATAAGAAGCCTAAACACAAATATGTATATAAATATATACGTGTGTGCGCATGCCCATGTATTAAAGATAGAAGTCAGGTGGCACCTACTAAGTGTAAGTTGCAAACCACTTCAGTAGACAGGGCTGTGAAAGACAGCTTCCCCTTCTGTTTCCCAAGTGCCTGATCACTTTTGTCTAATTGCTAATCCTGTTCTGTTCGATAATACACTATAGGAGAGAAAACTGCTAAAGAGCTTTCCTTTCCTTCCTCTGCATTTTTATCCTCATAGAATTGCATTTCCTACAGGATTCCCATCAGTAATCCACAGTGAAGACACAAAATAAAGATAAAAATGTAGAAGAACATCTTACATGAATGATGATGAATAAGATGCATCGTGGAGGTAAGAGTCATTGTCGTCTGGTGTGGCTATAGATGGCGGCCCTGCCAGTGTGTTTTTTGAGGGGGGCTGTGCCATCACTCAGGGCACTCCATCAGCTCTGGGCATGGAGCGAATTCCTGATGCTGCTGCAGTGCTTTGCACCACCCAAGACTGTGTCTCAAGGGCAGACCCAGGCAGGAGAGAGGAGCGTCTACGGTCGGCAATATGAAAGATAAGTTTGCACTTGGTGCCACAGACCAAGAAATGATAGTTTAATATCAATCATCACAGACAATTGCAAAAGAACTGGATGTTCATACACAGAAGATATATTACCTATTATGTGGCAAATCTATCACAAACAGTACCCCAACACTTACCAACTAAAAACTGAATAAGCATCATAGCTCCAAGAGCAAATAAGTTTAAATAGATGTGTTTGTCAAGATGGAATCGAATTGACCTTCAAGTGCCTTGTACTTCCAGGGTAGCAACTACAGAAGAGCATCGTTTAGGCCTTCATTATCATAAGCAGGAGGGAATTTTTTGATATTGTCATGAAGTGCTAGTAGTTCTCAACCTTACTTCATTCATCATTGAAATATATATATATATGTATATATATATATATATTTCTTCTACTGCTTGCAAAGATATGTATCCTTGAATCAAAAAATCTAGGACTCGAACAGAATCTCAGACATCATCTAGCCATTGGTCTCAAAACTTGACCACAGCAGAATCACTAGGGAGGGTGGAGCTTTTAAAATACAGATTTTCTTGTTGCATTCCTAAAGATTCTGAGTTAGTAGTTATATTTATTTCCTGTGGCTTCCATAACAAAGTGCAACAAACTAGATGGTTTAAAACAAACAAAAAATATTCTCACAGTTCTGGAGGTTACTGGTTTGAAATCAAGGTGTCCACAGGGCCATGTTCTCTCTGAAAACAATAGAGGAATCCTTCCTTGCCTCTTCGTAGTTTCTGGTGATGTCCAGCAATCTTTGACATTCCTTGGCTTGTAGATGCATCATGCCAATCTCTGCCTCTATCTTTCTATGGTCTTTTTTCCTCTGTGTCTCTTCTCTTAAAAGGATACCAGTTATATTGGATTAAGGGCTCACTCTAGTATAACCTCATCTTTACTAATTACAAATCAGGCCACATTGCCAGGTACTGGAGGTTAGGACTTCAACATACTTTTGGGGAGACACACTTCAACCCATAACATGGATATTGGAACAGGACTTGAGAATCACTCGAGTAATTTGGAGATAGCCACATTCAAGAACCACTGGTCAATCATTCCAATTCTCCTCTTTTACAGAAGAGGAAACTGAAGGCTAGACATGTCCAGGAACTTTTAAGTGACAGAGTTAGAACATGAATAAACCAATCACAAATCTATGTAAACTGCCACCCTCTTGATTCCCACTTTATCATATGATTACAGTGATGCTTCCTTGAACTTGGATTAGGATCTTTTGATATTCTTCAATTTTAATCAAAAGCTCTATAGAAAAATACTCTTTTAAAATCTATTGCATAATACTTAACCTAAGAGTTTCACATTTTAAAAAATTCTGGCAGCAGGATTTTTCAGGTATTCAAGCAAGGTGGAATAGATCAAGTGCATTTGTGTCTATAAGGAAGCACATAAAATATTTAATATATAATCAGGGATATCAACCAGAGCACAGTTGAACTTTCTGTCTAATCTCTGCCCACCACTCCCCCGTCCAATAAATTTCCAAATAAGGGAAATTTTAACTACTTTTCTCAACATAAAAATAAATATGTTGAATCAATGAGATTTTCAATTGCAGAGGCATGAATTGAGATAATGTGCTTCATGAGGACAAATATTTACAACTGGCCTATAAAATTATCCAGATTGAAGGACACTTATTTGTATGTACATACTAATGGTTCTGAATACAATTTAATGAAGAGAAATGGCTATGGAGAAATAAGGCAATTTATGCACAGGAGAAATTGAAATATGTGACATGTAAATTGAAAGATACCATCTTTTTTGATCATAAGGTTATCTTAAATCCTATCTCAAATTCATTTTTTAAAAGCTGAAAAATTAGGTTGTGATGTGATCAACGTGTTTAGGGAATGAGATGACATGCAAAATATAATAAAAATATTAATCAAGTCACTTTCAAAATGTTAGTGGTTGGCCATCGAATAAAATTCTAAAGATAATTCTTAAGCAAAGGAACAACATTAAACATTTTGAGATAGACATTACTGACTTTAGGCAGAATTGAGAGTAAATAAGAAAAAGCTGAAAGATAAATAACAAACATCAACAAGCAGAGGAAGAAGAACAATAGATCAGAAACAAAGGGGGAAAGCAGAGGTCAAGCCTGCGAAACAGCTTACAGAGTAGAATGTATCAGAGTGAGGTTTAGAGACCACCAAGACCAGCCGCAGAAACTTCTATAACATTTAAGATAAAAATTTCTGGACACCACCCCAAATTCATCAAGTCATAATATTTATTCTCTGTACATTTTAAATTCTCTCTGATGATTCTTAAGTACCCTTAAGTTTAAGAGACGGTGCCTTAGATTTTTATAAAACATAAAGGGAGGTTCAGAGGTGAAAGCCATAAAGAATATAAAGAACCTGTGTAGGATGAAACTGAATGAGAAATTATAGCATATAATTGAAAGGGTTTATATGAACTTCTTTAAAGAAATAGAAAAGATAAAGAGCAAAGAGCAAGTTCATGGAATGACACCCAATTCCAGGAAAGGAAAATGAAATCAATGATTTAGAGGAAGGTGCTCACAGTTCAAGAAGGAAGGTGGAACGATCAAGCTTGTGAAGAACAGGAGTTCCTCAGGATGTACCCTTGTCACTGAATTCCTACAACTTTCGAAAATGTCTTGTGCAAACTTTTGGGTGCAGCTTTGAATGGCAGATGGGAAAAATACGATGCAATCGTCAATGTATAGAGAGAAAGGAATGAAAAATATGTTTATAAAAAGGCAGAGAGAAGACATTATAAATTAGCTATCCATGATAGCTCATTGTTATAATATACCTATAAAGATATTTCAGCAATTCTTACAAGAGATGGTATTTAACTCAATTCCAAAAACATCTATAGATTGGGCATAGATTATGTATGAAGATTTGTGTTACATACTTACGGTGGTACACACTTCCTCTTCTTCAGAAATTTCAATTCTAGAGTAACTAGACATTCAAGCACAAAGAACTGTGATACGAGACTTCTACAATTATGTTCAAATATGACTTGAACACGTGTGTGCCAAGCACTCACTGTACAGACTGCTGAGGTCACAAGAATGAGTGACTGAAAATGTCCTCAGCACAGGATGGGCATGAGGCCAATGACAGAGCTATGAACAAGGGAAACACTGTACAAGAACAACTGATGTATACAGAGCATGGAGGTGGTACCTGATTGGCATGATAGAATAAATCAGATAAAGAAGTGTGGATGGGATATGGCATCAAAGGAAAGGAGCTTGAGATGATGTTCTAGGCAGTAGAGAGCAGCATCATGGCAAGAATCCCATTAAGTGTGTTTGGGGAACTATATATACAATGCAGTTTCATTTTGTATAAATCTAGACACATAGATTTAAAGTAGCAAAATATAAAAGGTATTAATAAACTATGCCTTTATGTGCAAAATTTGAAAAGTGAAAAATCCCCTAAATTTAAAGGACGATTAATTTTAACACTGATGAGCTTACAATTTCTGTTATTGGCATGTGGTTACTCTAGTTAGCAGCTAGTAAATAGAAATACTTCCTGTCCTGTGTCTGATCACTGTACATTAATCTGCATTCAGACTTCTGTGAAAGCTTTCGGTGACTTTCATCCCATAACATTAGCATTCACTACTCTGTAATTTAAATTGTTTCCTTATACCCTGTAACAATATCCTCAAAATTCTTATTAAATAGTATTGCCAGGGCTAAGGCTAAAATTTAGGCCTGAGGTAATGCCTGAAAATCCATAACTTTGAAACAGGATTTAAGTGCAATAAAATGCCACGAGGAAGTGTTCTCCTGTAAATTTAAGAAAATATACAGTGTGAAAGAAGAATAGCAGGAATGCTGGGCAGAAGAACATAAAAGGAAAAATAATTTAAAATGGCGAAAACCCACCTGTTCCAAAATGCCCCTCTAAGTTTCGATTTTTATTTTTTGCATGGGAAAATTTTAATTTTTGACTAATGGTTTTGAATTGCATAGGCCATTAGTAATGCATCACTGGTATAAGATAAGCCTTTCCAGTGCTGCTGAGCATACATAAAGCATAGGACAGGTCGTTGTAGACCATTGGCCGGAGAAGGAGGGACAAATCACAGGGCTTCACATGTCACATAAAGCCTGTGGGATTCCACCTCTGAGTGAGAGAGAGATGATTGCAGTTTTAAAAAGTAGCATGACATGTTCAAGTTTCTGTTTGGGAGAGATCATTCAGAAAGCAGTGTGGCAGAGGACAAGACTAAAGGCAAAGTGATCTATTAGGTGACTACGTTTGTGATTAGGTCAAAGAAGATGAGGACCTACCGGTGGTGACAGTTTTGGGGAAGAAAGCATCACTTGAAAAGTATCGAGCTAGTCAGTGAAAAAATATTAAGAGAATGCCTATTACGTGCCAACAACTGTTATTTGCTGTAAGAGATAAAATCTATATCACGTGGAGCTTGACTGGATGTGTCAGTTGTTGAACAGAGTAACTAACAATCTGCTAGGGAAATAGAAGAAAGCAGGTAGCTCCTTCTGACTAAGAAGTTCTGCAAAGGCTATTTAGAGCAGATGGAATTTGAATTTGGTCATGAATGATGGGGATACATTTGAGAGACAGACACTGAAGAGCAAGGATAAAGATGGCCAAGAAGATCAAACAAATGGAGCCAACGCCTGGATGTTCCAGGTTAGAGGATGCAAAACCGGCTTGTCTAATTGAGCACTGGGGTCCGGCTGGTTGTAACGGGAGACGAAGCTAACATTAGGTAAGGCATACATTTGGGAAAACTTTTGCAGGGCAGGATAAGGCCTTTGGATCTTATTCTGCAGTGAATAGTCACTGAACATTTTAGAACAAATTCTAGATTACAATTAATAGGTAAATTTACAGATGAGATGAAGACCATGTACTATCAGGCAGGTCCAGCCCTGTTATAGGCAGATACTTGATTTAAAAATAGACTTTATTACTTATCAGTTATTCAGTGCTGCCTCTTTTGTGTATTTAGGGTGTTTCTGGTAGACTGGGTCAAGCTGTTTATAATTCACACAGCGTATTATTATCTGGAACAAGATTGTATACTGTCCCAAGACCTGCCCGTTTTTCTCCTGTTAAAGACCTCGGATTTGTTAGATTGAATGACAAGACAGTTTGATAGAAATCCACTTTTACTTGTTCTAAATTACCACATTATGTTATTTTGTTTCTCATTAAAAATGTCATTCCATATCTAATGCTAGTTACATTTCAAAGAAATCATTTGCATTAAATCAAATATTATGTTATTCTTCTTCCTCTAAAAACGTTAAGACAGGTATTTAATCAGAAAGACGACATTGCCAATTTCAGATCTTTCTTGTGTTTTAATTTGCAATTTACACATTCCTACTAATAGCTCATTCAGTTCTGTGCTAATATAACTAATGATTTAACAACATTTGAAAATCAATTTTAAGACTAAGATTGAAAAGGTGTGTTTATCTATTCCTATGCAATTTCTACCTAATGGTGTTTGGATTGGTCTCTTGCGTGTTGTACCTTTAAGCAAAAGCATAAATTACCTTTTTCTAAAACCCAACTCAGAACTCACTGCCTCTAGGAAACCTTCAAGGACTGATTTTTGGCATGTTTTTTGCTTCCTTTCAGTACCACCTCAAAATTTAGTCATTTTGTGTTTTTCTAAGTCACGCCTGTTGTATAGCAGCAAAGCAGGAAATAGCACAGGTTCATCGGTAGTCTCTAAGACCAACCACTCCTTCCATACAGCTGCAAATACACAGGATTCAATCACTAATAACGCCAAGGGACAATAGCTAAGATAAACGTATGGCAATTTCCTAGACTGAATGTTCTTTCCGGGTAAAAATATCCTGTCAATTCTATTAAGTCCATTATGGAACCTACAGAGAAAATATTTTATACACTTCTGATGCCCTTTTCTAAGTTCAAGGCAGTCCTGAGCTGGACAGTCAGAACAGGTTTTAGGGGGAAAGTGAACAGGGAGAAATACTCTGGTTACCAGGGGGTGAAAGCTTTTTAACCTGCTCTGAGAGAGAAAGAGATGGAATGGTTGGCAGGAGAGCTCCCAGCTATCAATGAGCTCAGGCATTGGCCACGGCTTTGGATTCTCCCCAGGGCTGAGGTTTCACTGCTGCTGAAGATGCTAGCAAAACATCTCAGCCATTTGTAAAATAAGGCATGTTCCTGCACCGGAAAATGAATTTTCTCATGTCAGAAAAATGATCAAGTCAGAGAGCGTGAGCAGGCAGGCAGAAGTCAGGGGGAGGTCAGGCTGGTGGCTCGCCCACGGCCTGTGCTACCCACGCGCTCCTGACTGCCTCAGACATGTGGCTGGAACTCGAAGGGCTATTTTGTCAGACCTCTCATTTGTGGTGTTTGGCTCTTTTTCTAGATTTATCAGAGGAGTATTTTCTTTAGCCAAGTGTTCACAGGTCAATAACTACATAACCTTATTGATCACTCTATTTTTCTCTCTATATATGATGAAAAACTCCTCACCAAATGTGTTTTCTTGGGAATTTTTTCTTTTGCACAAAATGTCCATATTTCTGTGATCCACATATACAGAGAATATGTATTTTTTCCTTTTTAAATCTTTTCATAAGGTGTTGATTCTTCTGTGATCCACATAGGCAAAGTAATATAGGTGATGGAAAACCAAGACAGTATAATGGAAATACAGCTACCAAATGGATGCAGAACGTTGCTTTCCTGGACCACACTGTGCACAGGAAAGTCAAAACTCCCATCTTATAATTAGGCACTTGACTTTAACTCATACTCATAACTACTGAAACTACAGTTCTATCAACCACCACTCTGGTGGCTGTTGTGACATTTTCAAGCTGAGAAAATGCTCTTCCTTAAGGTAACACAAAAAAGTGCCAGCAGTTAGGGAGGAGTGTTAATTGTAGTGAGCCTGAGGCAGGAAGATAGTCTCTGGTAAGATCAGCTTGCACACAGAATCACTAGTACCCCTGGAGGTGATGCAAGGACCTCTTCGCTACCCTAGACCACCATGGAAAATAGGAGACCAGGAATCCGTAGAGAGAAAACATGATTTCCCTCTTGTTATCTCTACCAAATGGACCAAGAGAGGGGATAATCGAGCACTTCCATCTAACCATCATGGGCAACGTTAACTTGAGCAGTCAGTATTTACTGTAAAATAAGGAGCTAGTCATTGAAGTTGACACTGACCTTGGCTGAGTTACTTAATGATTCTCTACCCTTCTCCAGTGAACTTCTTCCTTGAAGAAACCTCACTTTTCCACCTAAGAAACTATATCCCTTTGATCCATCAAATCCTTCTCAGACTCTTGCAAAAAGAAAAAAAAAGAGCTGTTTTTAATTAAACATAGCGAACATATAAATATTCTGAAAAGGAAGTTATAGTATGGAATGAATTTTGGCAAATAGCTTTATTATCACCTGCTGTACTGGCCCTTCATATTTATTATATACATATACATACACATATGCATTCTCATTATAGAAAAAATCCTCAATTATTTGTATACAATTTTAAGTGTTAATTCTTATAAAGGACTGCAAAACCATAGCTCAAAGAACAATAATTATTTCTAAATATCAGGAAAAAATAATAGTATAAAAGAGTTCATTAAAATACTCTCTGCTATTATTATGGGATCCTTGGTAAAAACATGATACTCTTATACATTAGAGGTATAGAAACTATAACCTGAAATGAAGTATTATCTCAAAATTACCAGTTATGGGAAACAGAAAAATCTTCCCCTAAATTGTTTATTGGCATTCTCTGCTAAATCACCTTTGCAAACACTTCCTCCCACAGAGTCTTAAATGTGGTCAAAACATCCTCAAATTCAGAATCTGCCTACCTGAGGCTAGAAAGATTCTTAGAAGATCCAGTAGAGCACAGGTACAGAGAGGTGGAAACACTCCGCTAGACACATTTGCTGCAGGCAGGCCAGAAGCCAGCGTTCCTAAAAACTCAACTCCAGGTTGAATTCATTTGTCTTCAGCTAAGTTGCTGCCTACAGGTTTTTGCAGTTTAACCCAAGGATATTTGTGAGTTAGCCAGCCCCCCGTGTTGAGTTCTTGCTATGTGTAGTGTACTCTTTTAGGGTCTTTGGGAAATGTAGTAATATTTCCAACAGCTGTAAAAAAACATGGTCAAGAAGGTCCTAGTTGAGAAACAGAATTTTAATTTCCTTTTCTTGGGTCTTAAGGAATCCAGACACTGAGGTTTGTAGCTTTTTGTGGTGAAAAATTATAGCTTTTATATTTTATAAGCAGGTTAAGAGCTAAGCAGAATATATCTGAAGGTGTTCCTAAAATGAAAATGAGTAAGTCATACTTTATATCTAGTTATATATTTATCTCTCAGTCTCTTACCATTTTCTTATCAATAGCCTTGAAGTAAAAGTGTTCTTTAAATACCTAGCCTCTTTTCAGTTTTGCTACAAAAAGAGGTATTGGAGGAGGATAAAGAAGTAATGTCCCCAGAGGCCAGGAAAGTGTTGATAGCAGAAAAAGGGAGAGGTCCCTAAAGGAAAAGTATAGTCAGAGGATTAGAGTTGAGGATAAAAGCGTCTATTTCCTCCTTCAAAGAGAGAGTATCCATGGCTAGGTTTCAAGGTGAGGGTTTGATTTTACTGGGTACGGTACTGATTTAACTTTTTGATCCTATGTAGTGTGAAGAACTGTGCTAGGTCCTTGGAACATAAAATAGATAAGACATAGTGGTTGCCCCGAGGGAGGTCAAGTTATCTTGATTAATTTGACTTTCCTTTTTTTAATCAAGGAAAGTTTGATTTGAAGAGCATTTGTCAAGTAGCTGTGTCAAAATATAAACCAACTACTTTAAAGTATCAATAATAGTCATAATAAAACCTTACCTAATTCCTGACCCTTAATTTCCACTTCTTACTCCTAATCATGAATCAGAAATGGGATGGGGCCACAGGTAGAAGGAGAAGCACTCATTTTTAATTTTAAAAGCTTGAAATATAATGGTTCATTTTTAAGTCCATGTAAAACCGGCTGTTGGATTGTGACTACCTAAAGGGCTGCGTGAAGTTCTTTGCATGGAACTGTCTTGGTCTCCCAACATCTCAGATTTCAGTAGAAACAAGTAGCTTCCAGCTGCATCATCTAGGTTTTCTGGGAGAAATGATTCAGTGTTGTGGTTTCCAGCTAGAAGAGATGCAGTGCCATTGACTGATTTTGCAAATACTTGACATTGAAAAAGTTAATGGTGGAATCCACCTTAGGTCTAGTGCAACCTTGAAGAAGCAAGGTAACACCCACAATTAATTTCTCTTGCTTGATTTGATCAGAATCCTAAATGAAACCAGCAACTGATTTGTTGACTTGGTTGATAATTCCTTCAGGGTTATTTTTTGGCCAGATGGCTCTGTGCGCTTCTGATTTAGAGGCTAAAATGGATTTAACTCTCTTTTAAACCTGTAGCACCAAGGCATGCACTCTGACTTGTGTGTTCATGCCTGGCCACCCACCGGATCATACTCAATTACTCTGGCAGTTCCTTTCAATATCCTGAGATCCGATATTCCCAAATGGCGCATCTGCCAAGGGTAGCATTCCCAAAGTAGGTGCTACAGAACATTAGTCCCCCGACTTCTTAGAAACTATTCCATGAAAAACAAAATTTATTGGTTACATGAAGATGGCAAACCTTTTTCTAAATAATGTGCAATGGATTTATTTTCTTCAGGATTTCTCAAAACCTTGAATAGGTGAGTGAAGGAAATGAATTAGTTCTGAGACTCATTGGAGTCCTGGATCTGCTTCTTAGTAACTTTGACCTTCAGCACATTATTTAATTTTTCCAAAGCTTAATATGCTTATTTGTAAAATGAGAATAAAAATACTTACATCACAGAATTGGTCAGTGGATTAAATAAGATAAAATACTTAAAGCGGTAATATTTGCCATTTGTTTTGGAGTGTGTGTTGTATCACTGTATTTCTACATCATAATGCAATTTAGATTATGTTTTTGGCTTACCAAAATGTACATTCAATTTTAGTGTGCAAACAAAGCAGAGGTATTGCTGATTGTTTTAAATTCTACTTAATCGTTCTTCTATTAGATGCCCCACTGGAAATGACATAGCAAATCTCTGGGAATTATCTGATCATTTTATGCCCTTTTTTATGTGACCTTAGTATTATCCTATACTGGTCATTGATTTTTCTATTACAATTCTATAACCTTTAAATGGCCCTGCACTAATGATGCCAATGTGTTTTAAAATATTGGAAAGGTAAACCCGTGTTTCTTACATTCAATGCATGCTCTTGCTGAGAAGCTAAATCTCATCAGAGGCACTGTCCTTTGTTCTTATATTACAGTGAGTTGAGTTCCTGGCTTGTTACTCAAAAGCCATCAGGATATCTGAGCTCTGAGTTCCTAGCCATTTACCTTATTTATTGTCACATTATCCATCTTCATCATGGTAGAATAAATATCTCTGTAGAGGTCAGTATCTTAGAGACAGTTCAGGTGTTAAGTTTCAGCCCAAGAAGCACTTGAAGTAAATCATACCTTTTCTGTTCTTCAGAATCTTTCCAGACTATTTTATAAGAGATCACACTTTGGGGATAGAGAGGACTTTTAAAATTCTTTATATAGTGCTTTATAAGCATGCCCTTTGGGAGGAAGACAGAATCGTGACTATACTAAGAGAGTTAGTGATATGCTATGATCCACCTCTCTCCCCCTCCCTCTAAATAATAGGCATTACATTTTCAAAGTACCTTAGGCAGGTTTGGAAGGATAGTAGCATGTAAGTCCAATTCTACTTTTGTATGAAAGACTGTATAGGATATGAAACATACGTAAAACCTAAATAGTGTTTGTTGTCTCTTATTGGGCATATAATGTCTCCCATCCACCTGGGGGACAAACAGGCTGTAGTAAAGGTTTCAGGGAGGCTATAGGCTGTGTGTGGCAGGATGATGGTCACTTCTAAATACACAGCTTATGTCAGAGAGTATTGAGGATATACTATGTGCCAAGCTCTATAAAGTAGCACAGAGGCCCTGTGTCCTCAAAAGTTTACTGTATAATATGACACCAGGAGATTCAAATGATGAAAGGCAAATATAAGGCAATAGATAAAGGCTTGGTACACACCTCAAATGCTGCAGTAGCTCAGAGAAGTAGAGATGCTAGTGGGCTGTAGACGGGAAAGATGACTTTCTTGGGACCATTGAACTAGGGTAAGACTGGATTGTCCAAGAAGAGAAATAAAAGAACACTTGGAAGGAAGAAAGGAGTGGTAAAGAGCAGAGTGAGTGAAGAACTCAGGGAACTAATTGTTGTGAGTGAAATGAATTGCTAAATTAACAAGTATTTAGAATAGGTAACTTGGAGCAAGTTGAAGAAAAACTCTGAGTCTATAATTTGGTCTTGGTGGATAGACAGATTACAGGTGATCTGTCCAAGAGCTGACAGTAGGAAAGCAGAGCCTCAGGAAAATGAACTGGGTGGTTTTGTGCAGGAAGTGTTGGGAATGAAGAGCAAGGAGAGAGGTAACTGGAGTGATCTAAGGGTGAAGTTACTGAGGACTTAGATGAAGGTCAAAGCAGGGGGTAGAGAGGAAATAAGTAGAGAAGCATTAAAAAGGATATCTTGCAATGCATGGATGATATCCTCAAATGTTTACAAAGGATAGTCAATGATGTGAAGAAAGTGTTACTTTTGAAAATTATATGAATGCTATAAAAGTTATGGGTTTTAGAATTATACTTGAGTTTGAATCCCAGCTTGCTTCTTAACCAGCAGAGATCTCAGGAAAATTATTAAGTTATTTGTACTCAAATTTTCCCAAATCTAAAATGATAATAAAACTTTTTATGTGAGGATCAAACAAAACTAAAATGCCCACCAAATGCCTGGCACTTAGTTGGCACTCAAAAAATATTAGCTTCTGTTCCACTTAGGTAATTCTAAAACATTTCCACAGGGAGCTAGAAACAAGGAACTGGAACTTATGGTTCAAGTTCAGTGGCTAGAAGCGTAGTCAGCCACCATCCACAAAAGTAGTAGTTTGAACCATAAGTAAGGGCAGTGCTCTCATTAGAGAAATGAATAAACAAGGAGAAGAAGAAAGGTGTACGAATAAGTTTTGGAGAAAGCCTAAGATAAGAAAAAAGAAGCGCTAAATAAAAGATGAGCAGTACATAAGTGGCATGTTTAGTATGGTATTTAGAGCCTATTAAGCACTCAGTAAATACTAGCTGTTATTATTGTTGTCATTGTAATTATTAGAGATGATCAAAGATGTGAGAGTGAACCCTGGAGTGAACCATGGCATAGCTATTAAATGAACTAGTTAAAGTTAAGAGCTGATCTCCTGTGTCCTCTGTTGCAGAAAGATCAGGATAAGGACTACAAAACCAATCCATTCAAATGGAGACAGTTGGTGATCAAACTATCTGACCTTTGTAACTCTCATCTCTAATGAGGACTCCATCTTAATTTAGGAGCAAGACTATGGCATGCTCACGTAACTACCTGAACCATGGATGATGCATGATTTGTTAACCATCACCAAAAATACCTCTCCAGCAGATACTCAACCTGCCACAGAAGGAACAGAGAATCAAGGTCCTTAAAATAAATGCAACTGGCAAGCTATTTTAAACAGGGGAAAATAGGAAACTGAATTATCACAAAAAATACAATTCCATGTGATGATTTTTAATAAAGCCAGACACCAAATATTGGCTTTCTCTTTTGTTGGAAAATGAATAAACAGTTTTGCAATGACCTGAAGGCTTGGATAGAGAGAATAAATAAATCATTGACACATGAGAAGTAGACAATTCTCCATCCACTGTTGAGCTTTTCATTCTTTGTGGAGCAGATGGTCTAAATAAAGCAGCCAAAAATAACAGGTGGGTTTTATTACATTAAGCCACTGAAAACACTAAGCATCTACAGTTTAAATCATGTTTAAAATATTAAGCCTTCCGATAACTTTTGAAAATAATCTTTTGTATTTGTAAAACACCTTTGTCCATCTTTAATGGTATCAAAGCACAGCAGCAATGTGTATCCGAATAGATATTTAGGGACAACAGGGGAGAGAGGCAGATTGGAAGAAACAGCTGGTCTTTATGGAAATGGTTTAACACGGGGTTGTTAAACCATGTTGATAGACTCTAACTGATATGAGTAACATCACCTCTTCTAGGGTCAAACAAACCTTGGGTCTAAGTCATTGCTGCCATAAATCTGGTAATCTCACATGTCCTATACATCTCCATCTAGCATATGGAAGGCAACCACTAAGAACTCAAACACATTATTACTCCTATAATTTGTCAAATGCGTGACTCCAGTTAGAATTCAAATTGCAGTCCAATAACATCTAAGCTACCTTCTATGTATTTGTCTTATAATGTATGTTTCCATAAGTCAGGGAAGGAAAAAGGGTCTGCAAGGTGAAAAGAGATAAGGGAAGGTACAATGCCTGGGTCATCAACGGAGGAGATACTGTAGCTAGCCCTGTTCAGAGGTTGTTACTCTTTGTATAGTATGCCTCATTAGTTAAATGCATTTGATGGCTAGAGTTTCAAAAGGAAAAATCATAACTCCTTACCTCTCTTCTTCAATCTCCCACTTCCCTGGAATAACAACCATTAACATTTTCAAGAGTAACCTTCAGAATTTGTGCATCTAGCTTGACAGTTGAAGAAATGCTCAAACCATTAAGCCTACAATGAATTTTAAGAATCTTTTACATTTATAAAACATCCTCATCCTTATTGAATAATTTAAAACCATAGGCACTTTCCTGGGTATGAAGCATGAATTATAAAAAGTGAGATTATGTCTCCATGTAATGTTTGCAACTTGTTTAAAAAAAATTCATCATTGCCTCATTCACCTCTTTCAATATTGTACATGGAGATCTACTTTATACTATTTAATGGCTATGCCCCTTCTTTAGGTATATCCTAGTTTATTTAATTATTCCCAAAGGATGGGTATTTTTTTACCTCCAAATGTCACTAACATAAAGCTCCAATACTCTTGGTTATATAGATACTTGTGCAATTGCACAAGTATTTCTACAGAATTTACTGCTAAAGGAAGACTTGATAGATCAAAGATTTTGTGAATTTTTATTTCAATACCTTTTGGAATACCCATTTTCAAAACTTTTCAGTTTTAGTTTACTTGCTATAGGCCATATTACTTTTTTTTTCTTTAAATCTAAAGTGCTTATTTATTTAGAAGATTACCATGTCTCTTATTCTTTCATCTCAGGCTGCCTGCATTTGGGAATCAGTTAAGAATTATGTACGTTTGTCAAGGCATGGTGGTTCATGCTTGTAATCCTAGCACTTTGGGAGGCCAAGGTGGGAGGATCTCTTGAGGCCAGGAGTTTAAGACCAGCCTGAGCAACACAGCAAGATCATGACTCTACTAAAAAAAATTTAAAAATTAGCGGGGAGTGATGGTGCATGCCTGTATTGCTAGGTACTTGGGAGGCTGAGGCAGGAGAATTGTTCAAGCTGAGGAGTTTGAGGTTGCAGTGAGCTATGATGATGCCACTGCACTCCAGCCTGGGCAACAGAGCAAGGCCCTATCTCAATTAAAAAAAAAAAAGAAAGAAAAAAAAGAATTACGTGCTTTTGTTAATGATATATGGGACAGGTATGGGATATGGTGAAAAACAAAAAAGAGTTTGAAACATAAGTCAAGAGCCTAGATAGTGTTGGCACTGCCACTGAGACTTAATAATAATATGATAGTAATAATATTTAATAATAATGATATATCTCTCATTGATAAATCACTTAATGAATAAATATGCTTCTTGGGCTTTGATTGACAAACAAAATGTGTGCTATGTAAGCTCAATGTTAGTACAAATGCTTGTAAAAGAAAATGCAGAGGATGAGTATGTGATAGAGGAGGTATATTTGGTTAAGAGGCAATTTTTGCCAGATAGAAAAAAGGAATGATGTGACAATTTGGTATTATGGTAGTTGGAATGAATCTATATAAATAAGAATAAACACAGAAATGAGAAAAATAAAACATTCAATCCTTAAAGAAGATCCTGAATAATTGGAAAGTAAGAGAGCTTTTCAATATGTGCAATACAGAGGCAGCGACTAGTTATGAGTGTCAAGGTGCTACCCAGGCCTATCTCCCAAAGAATCAAAAGATACTACATGGGAACAGACATGGTGGGATTCTGGTAGAGTCAGATGAGAATCAGAAATCCCAGTAAGGTCTGAGCAGGGCCAGCCTCATGGCTTGGGACATGACAAAGGGATTCTGAAATTCAGAAGATTCTTCAGCTGCTTAGTGTATACTCTGACTCCTCTGGGCTGTGATGAGTATCTGCAATTTGATTATTTTTATGTAGGTTTTAGACTCAGTGAAGCAAGTGCAGGTGGGGCAAGCAGAACTGTCCCCAAATAGTAAGAAATTGAGGCCAAGAAAGAGCCCGTCACTCAGCTACATGGAGGAAAAACTAGACCCAGAACACTTCTTGGGATTAGTGAATTGAGTTTGCCATAGCTGGAATCTCACTGTCTAGACTCACAGAATGCTTCCTTTTTGAATTAATATTAGCACCAAGGCTAGACAGAGAATACTGCATATTGTTGGCTTATGTCTTCTTAGTCTAGACTATTTCATGGTTTTGCAGATACACACATAAATACACACTTGTACATATATATCCCAATTTTAAACTATCAAGAAAATTGAGGAAAAGATGAAGAGGTCCTTTGATTTTCCCTCTCATCAAGCTTGCATCCCACTAACTTCAGGCTGCTGTAGCTAGCTATTCTTGATCCACTGAGATGATTAAGATCTCAAGAGTTATTTTGGTCCATATTGGCTACTGTTGTATTCTTCCCATGTTTACACTTTCTCCAGATGTTAAGAAAATGACTAGTCTGTGACTGGCTTATTTCACTTAACTTATCACCTTCTACGTGCATCCATGTTATCACATAGGACAGGATTTCCTTCTTTATTGAGGCTGAATAACGTCCCACTGTATGTATATATCACATTTCACGCGAGGTATCTCAAATAGTGCAATTCATAGAAGCAGAAGGCAGGATGGTGGGTTCCAGGGGCTGCTGGAAGGGGAAAACGGGGAATTGTTCAATAGCTGTAAAGGTTCAGATAAGCAAGAGGAGTAAGTTCTGGGATCTACTGTACAATACTATGACTATGTTTCACAACATGGCATTGTGGACTTAGAAAATATGTTGAATATAGATCTCATGTTAAGTATATTTACTATAAAGAAAAAAATCCAACAAAAACAACAAAAAACAAAAGGGCATAAGGAAACTTTTGGAGGTGATGGATTCATGTATTACCTTGACTTCTTTGATGGAAACTGATATATGCAAATGCCCAAACTTATTAAGTTGTATACATTAAATATATGTGCAAGTTTTTGTATATCAAATGTACCTTAATAAAACTGGTGATCAATCAATCAATCAATCAGTCCCTCGTCACATATTTAAAAGAATATAAAAGAAAATGATTGGTAGTCAGGAAGGCAGGGATTAAGAACAACACTGAACTTGTCAAAGGCAACTACGCTCCCCATGTCAGTTTCGCCTGTGCCCTCCTCTGCTGTGGTCTGTTTACCATCGGCAGGCCAGCTTCAGTTTCTGATCAACTTTTTTTGTATGTTGAGTCATGTGTGCTTCATGTTCTCTGCGCTTCTAGTGCCAGAGTCTCCACAGCAAATTCGTGCTTCCCACTACAGCTCAGAGGTCCTCCCTTCTCCTTTTTGTGCAACAACACTGCAGTACCTTAAAATTCTGGCTCATATCAATCATTCCTTTCACTGTAGTTTCCTTTTTTCCTTTTTTCTCCCCTTCCTCCTTCTCTCCTTTTATGGTGGTTAAACATGTACTCTGTGGTAAGATAGCCTTGGTTCAATCTTTGCTTCATCTACTGAGTAGTAATTTTGGACGTTTACCTTTCTGAGCCTCAGTTTCCTGACCAGGAAGGTTAAAAAAAAGTTGTTATTTTTATGTGAGAATTAAATGTGGCAATGCATATCAAGGGATTGGCATAGCATCTGGCACCAATATGCATCCAGATATTATCCACATCATTTATTATTATTTATTTTTCTTGTTAATATTAAATGCCTATTTTACTGTGTAAGATACTGAAAATACTAATTGAACTTATTATTTAAATAAGCTATGTTCCTTTGAGAAATTTATAATCTAATTAATGTTTCCAGCTAGACTTTATTCCTTTTGCTGATGCAAATTCATGGTGAGGCTTCTGGCTACTTTCTTTGTTTTTTTTTAATTTAATTTTATTATTTTATTATTTTTTGTTTTTTTTTGATATGGAGTCTCACTCTGTTCCCTGGACTAGAGTGCCGTGGCATCAGCCTAGCTCACAGCAACCTCAAAGTCCTGGGCTCAAGCAATCCTTCTGCCTCAGCCTCCTGAGTAGCTGGGATTACAGGCATGTGCCACCATGCCCGGCTAATTTTTTCTATATATTTTTAGTTGTCCAGCTAATTTCTTTCTATTTTTAGTAGAGACGAGGTCTCGTTCTTGCTCAGGCTGGTCTCGAACTCCTGAGCTCAAACGATCCATCCATCTTGGCCTCCCAGAGTGCTAGGATTATAGGTGTAGCCACCGTGCCCGCCTACTTTCTTTGTTTTTATTTGAACAGAAAGAGAACCTCCGAAGTATGTTACTCATATCTCAACTCTGTATAATAAAAGATTACATTATACAAGCTGAGAAGTGGTCCAAACCAGCCCAGTCTTTTGGATACACAGTTAAACTCCTACCTGTAACACTCCATATTTCTCTTCTTATGTAGGCAAAGAAAAAGCTCTTTACAACCATATCTGTAGTGTTTTATCCAATGGTCATACTTATGTTATCAGAGGAAGTGATTCTATCCTCTTATACCCCAAACTTTCTGGGGTAAAGATGGTTGAAAGACTTGGAAAAATGATTCCTACGATCAGTCTGTTCTAAGCACTTGGTCACTCTCAGGGAAAAGAAGCCACTCCTACGGGGTGGCTATTTATGAAGTCTACAGAGCCATGTGAAACTTTAGACCTAAACTTCCATGTAAACCTTTAGCTTAAATGGGTGGGGGAAAAAGACATTTTTTGATGCCACTCTTCTCTGCTAAAACCCACTGTGAACAATGAAAAAGAAAAAAAAATAGAAAAACCTTTTGATCTCCAAAGAAACAAGGAAGCTTTCACAACTTCAAACTATAAACATACCTACCACATATTGCAACAACCACTCTTATATCCCAAATCACTCACCTGTTAGGGCTCAGAGAAACTGTAAGCAGCATGATAAGATCTACTGAAAAGATCTCACAGGATAGATGTAAGTATTCAAAGAAGAGGAAACTGTGAAAGAACAGATGAAAAAAAATTGAGCTAGCATGACTCACAAGAGCAAGCTAAACCATGATAAAGATAAAAGTCATATTAGGAATAATAATAATAAATAAGAGCAAATAATGTTTGTTTGGAAGTTGATAGGCATGAAAAAAAAGAGATACTACATACCCATAATTGGTGTTTCTGAAGAAGAGTCTAGAAAGTGGAACAATTAAAATTATAAAGCAGTATCACAGGTGAATATGTCACAGAAATGAGGAAAAACTCAAATCGGCACATTGAAAGGGCACACTCTACCTCTGAAAAATTCAGACAGGATTATCTGATACATTTTATAAAAGTTACTGTACTTTAACAATTTAGAAAAAAACAATGTGAGTTCTATCAACTGAATGTGTCCCCTCAAAAATCTATATGTTAAAATCCTAATCCCCAAAGTGATGGTATTAGAAAGTGGGGCTTTGGGAAGTAATTAGATCATGGGAGCAGGCCCCTATGAATAGGATTAGTGCCTTTGTGAAAAGACTGGAGAGAGAGAGGAGAGAGAGAGAGAGCAGGCGCACACGAGCCAGCATGCTTGCTCTCTCTCTCTCTCTCTGCTCTCCCCATCTGAGGATATAAAAATAAAAAGGCCATCTGTAAACCAGGAATAGTGCCCTAACCAGACACTGGCTCTACCAGTGTCTTAGTCTTGGATTTCCCAGCTTCCAGAAATGTGAGAAATGAATCTCTGTTGCTGAAGACACCCATTCTATGGTATTTTTGTTACAGAAGCTCAAACTGACTAAGACAATGAGCATGGGACAAGAAAGGCAGAGAATGTACAAATGGGAAAAACTGGATTAGCTACAGATGTCTCTTAAGGCAACATTCAATAACTGAAGACGGTAAACAATATCAAAGTCCCAAAAGAGTGACCCAGTAGTTTATACTAAGATATCTTTAAATAAAAATCAACAGATATTTCCAACTTTGTTAACAACTTAGGGACCAAAATACTCTTAACCAGAATGAATACTAGTCATACAAGAGATGAGGCACAATATTAATAAAAACTCAGATATGGAGAAGACATGGCTAAAAGACATTGTAAATAGTGAATCAATTTAAACACAGAGTTATGGAAATTATGGTTTCAAATCAAAATAAAAATAGATACTATTTAAAGTAGAAATGTAATTTTTTAATAAAACCTTTTATATCGAAATGTAAAGGGTTGAATATCTCCAAAAAAACACTGTTTCTGTTTTACTTCAGTTTATTTTTTTAAAACTCTGAATCCATGATTTTTATTTTAAATAGAAAATATAGTATAATAATGCTTTTTACTCAATTACCTATTGATCTCTCTGAAAGAAGGTGTATGAAATGGTGTTCAGCAAATAGTGACTACAGTAATTTGGAGGTGGTGGAAGTTAGTATGGTGTTAATTAAAATGTATTTTCTTTATACTTTTCTGAACTGCTTGCCATTTTCTTAAGCATCTATTAATTTTATATAAAAAGGGCATTTACTTAACTTCAATTCTAGTAAGATGAGGCAAGAAGTGTGAATGGGAGGAAAATAAAGTGATAACCGTCTACTCTTTTTCTAGAATACCATATCAGTTACTTCAAAATAAATTTAAAGATTGGTCACCAAATTATACTCTCTGTCAACACGGTAAATGTTTGAAACTTTCCTCAATACAAAAAAATTTAAAACATTCAATTTGTAAGTTATTTAATAAAAGGCTGAACTATTGACATACCCACAGTCCCAGAATTCCCTAATATTGTACTCAAGTTTCATTGTGAAAATAAAATGTCCTTTTCTCTCACCTATATTGACTGTTTCCTATATTAATGACAAAAATATTAGAGTAAATCAGGGATGAAAATTATTACTTGTATAATTATTACCTCTCAATGACAGAGGTGAATTGGTATATAAGTTTTTTAATTTGAAAAAGCTGAATTATACAAACTGTTTTTTTTTGCTCTCATTTTTAAAATTACTTTTCATTTGATTCAAAACCAGAAAAGTTCAATGACTAAGTAACAAGGGAAATAAAATTATGATGGCTGAGGTTGAGTAGACAGGTGAATTTTGATGTGGCATCTGAAGCTAAAACTGTTAATATTTTACAAAACTAAGATGATTCTATTTGTTTTGGTTGCATTATTAAGCATTTTATTTGCCTCTCATGAGAAAAGTGTTTAATTACTATATTACACAATTTTAGTAATGCCCAGCAATCTTTAGTGTGCCGAGAGAGAGAGAGAGAGAGAGAGAGAGAGAGAGAGAGAGAGTCGAATAAAAGTAAAAAGAGAAAACAAAATATTTGCCTCTCCTTTATAAAACCATTTAAAGGTCATTTAGTCCCCTTTATTAGCTAATTCAGTATCATAAATAAAATGGACATGAGAAGAGTGTAATGTAACTTTCTGGGGTCATGTAATGATCAGATTCATGAAATGCTGAAATATGAACTTTGCTCTTCTGACTCTCATTCCTGGTAGTTGAACAATGAAAGGCAAGAATGTTGGAAGTGATGACTGATGACCTTATTGGGTCTCTGCATAGTACAGAAAATGTAATTTCAGGGCAGACAGTGAAAAAATATTCTATCTGCCATTTCCTCCAATAGGTTTTATGAAGTGCATACCAGGTCCCTGGCATTATCTGGGGTGTGATATTAATCTATTTAAGCAGATACAATTTCAATTTGTCTAGGACAGTGGTTTTTAACTTGGGGACCATGGATCTATTGAACCATTCAGAGGGTTCATGAAATTTTTACATTTCTGTGTTTCTAGGTATCTGACTTATTGAAGAGAGGAGCAGAGGTTAAGAACAAATGCTTTAGAAGTTATTTATCAAAAAAATGTTACAAGAAATAAATAGAAAAAAAACTACATTAAATATTAATCTTTTGGAAATGGCATCCTATAAAATTTTGGGCTCAAAGGAAACTTCCTGACACTATAAATGAACTGGTTTTGTAAGTGTTATGAACCTATATTCTAGATTCCTCCAACCAAGACTCAGGAATCTGACCTGATCTATGTATGACATACCTAAAAAATCTGAAATGTATAGCCATCTTCTGGACTGGTGAACACTTTCTCTGACTCCTTCAGTTAAATGCACTGCAGTAAGGCTAGAAGAATAAGCTCGATTTGAATTGTAGGATAATCTTTTCTGATTCCCCCACAAACAAAATGAAGTTAACAAAATAGAATGATATTATTACATTCTTCTGGAGTTTTAGTAAACCATTGTATAAACTATGGTACATTTACTTCTTCTCTTAGAACAATTCTCTCTTAGAAGCCAAGAAAAAGTAATGCATGTGTCATCATTATTTGAAACTCTAGTCAACTTTTTGGGTTGCACATAGGAAGGGAAGGTTAGAAAGCCTATCTGCTGGAGCTTTTCAAATTTCTTAAGCTGTACATCTCTCAGACTTTATCAAATAGCAAACTGATATACTACTGCCTTTCAAAGTATTGTATCACCAAGGTCTTCTGTTGACCTTGGTATTATCTAACAAAGACTTCATGATTTGATGCAAAGGTCCCCCATCTTTTCTTGTGATGTTGATACATCAAAATTTCAAGCCTAACTATAAAAACGTTAAGTGTTAGGACTAATAAACTAGATCAAGTTTGGAGCAAAAAATGATGTATCATGGAAAGCCAAGAAAAGAAACACAAAGTTATAGAGTTCATTGGTTTTGAAAACACGAAAGTCTATATTTCTGTTTGTGATTCCTCAAGTACCAAAAGGCAATTTATTATGTTCTCAAATTGCTGCCCATTTATCATGGGATATTGCCTATAAAAATGGCACATCTTTTTCATTTTTTTTTTTTTCAAAATTGAACATGATTTGGGAGAAATGGGAGGGAAAAGAAAAGAACGATCTAGTTAGGTTCTTCCCTATGATACTGGTACAGTATCCACTCTGGCAGAGAGAGTTCTTGACCGCCACCCAGGAAGGAATTCAAGTGCAGGAGCACAAGTGAGAGAAAGAACTCTCTTACATGTAGGCAGTGTGTAGAAAGATTTATTGAAAACAGAGTACACTCTTAAGAAAAGGCAAAAGAGCAGACTGATACAAGCAGGAACAGTGCCACCCCCAGGTTAGGGACTGTCCTTTCATCCTAATCCCTAATAATATGCTAAACTCGTGGCAGAATATTCATAGGTTTTCTGGGAAAGGCGTGGAGAGTTCCTAGAACTTAGAACCTTCCCTTTTCTTTACCCTATTAGGTAGCTTCCTGGAGTTGCCATGGCATTTGTAAACTGTCATGGTGCTGGTGGTTGTGATTTTTACTGTGCTACTAAAGGTAGTTCATTTCGGGCCACTGTCGCCTCAACTGTGTGCATGCCCCAATTAAAAGAATTCCCCCTTTTACTTTAGATAAAGATGTTATGGCTAAAGTAAGCTAACTAAAGGGTCCCTATTGGTTACACATTTATCTTAGCTAAGCATATTCACATTCTTGTGACTTTCTTATCCTATTGGCCTTCTCCTTGTGACCCCTACCCTATCTGCCTGCAGGGCATCTGACTCCTGTCTCACCTATTCCTATATCTAATTTTTTTCCTGCCTCAATGCAAGAATACCATCTTTCCAATCTTCTCCCTCAGGTACCCCACTTTTGGCTTCTATATTTGTTCTGTCTTTCTAAGGAGTAGCTGACATTATGCTACTGTTTTCATCCTCCTGTAGAAACAAAGGAGACATTCTTCATTGGGAAAAATTCTCAACTGAAAAGCTACAAAGGAGTTAGTTAAAATGGCAGTTCTTATAGAAAAAGATGTGGCTACAATAGCAGTTGACCTAACCAGCATTGTTCTAAGCCAAGGAATATAATTAATTACTTTTCTCTATTGTTCTCCACCTTTCCACAGGCATTATTATAAAATTTAGAAACAGTAGTGTTCTAATAGCTCGGGCATTGTTCAGTGCTAATGCTGTCCCTGAAATACTGTGTTCTGCTTTCCATAAGCAGTGGATGTGGTTGCTTTCTTTTAATACTCTCAGATTTACTAGGGTAGAGAGCACCATGTGAAACACACTCATCAGTCCACAAAGTTGCTATCACTGACCTGCCTACAAGGCTAACACTATTAAGACACTTCATATATCTTTGTAACTGAATTGTTGGTCTTTCCCACTCCATTGACTAACGAAGAGACACTTGAAGTGCTCTCTAACATGGGTATGCAACACCCTATTGATTTATGGCAGAGCATCAAAACTTCATGCTTATGCGTTCTACACTGCAAAGGTACCTGCTCACTGTAACGTTTCCTCCAGGGAAAGCAATGGTGGCACATGCATAAGTCAGCAGAATCTCTTCTCAATTCTTCTTTTTCCCTCCCCTTTTTTTCAACCCTTCAACTATTACCCAAATTCCAACAGGGCCACGTTTCAACCTTTTCATTTTGAAAGCATCATAGTTCTAAACTTTTAAGAAATATCGTTATCACTAGCAGATAAAGTCCAGATAAGGTCATGTGGAGTGATTGTGGCATGATTGTAGCATTGACAATACCTTAAATTGGCAAAACACATTACAGTTCATAAAGTGTTATCACAGGCATTATTATCTCAGTATTACCAGTCATCAGATTGGTATGTCCAGTCTCGTGCTGGATTGACTGACAGATCCATGATTTGGACTAGATCTCTGAGACCTGATTAGGTGTCCTTTCTACCACATCATGTCACAACTGTGCAGCCATTTTGTTCCAAACAGCAACTTTTTCAATAAGAAAAGTAGAGAATTTTATGAAGGCCTACATGAGCAGACAATGATGGCATGCGATTTGAGCACTGCTATATGACAGCATGACAGGAAACTTACTCAACTTTAAATCCCTCTTCAACTAGACTATAACAAATGCCTAACATTTTAACATTAGTAATACATTCCCTCAAGCAAAGACTTATTTTTCACGCATACCTCTGTTAAAATGCATGTATTCCAAAAAGGCAAAAATTCAAATGATGAAGAGAGTCAATTTGTTACATTTATTTTTAATGTTTAGGTGAGAAAAAAATTGAACACATGCAGGTGAGTATTGAGTTTAGGAAGATTTGCTATAAATGTGACCTGCTAAGAAGGGCAGGCTTGAGGACTGTGTGACAAGAGGTTTTTTAATTTTTTATTTTTTTGGATTAAGTCCTGGCAATATTATAGCTCTAATGTGGGCCTTGAGTGTTTTTTATTACTGCTTCTTAGTCTTGAGTGTTTTTATTAGTGTTTCTTAACCAATACATTAGAAAAAGGAGTAAGAAAAATTGTGAAATTATTTATTTGAGGTGTTACTTCATCTGACTATTCTTACCCACCCCCTTTTTCAATCTTTATTTTTCTTAGTGATTCTGTTTTGGTGAGAGTGTGGACAACAGGAAAATGAAAGGAAACTAGAGGCTTGGTATATTAGTCTGGGTTCTCTAGGGAGACAGACCCATACACACACACACACACACACACACACACACACACTATGGTCCCTGACTTACAATGGTTCAACTTACAATTTTTTGACGTTATGGTGTTGTGAAAGCAATAAGCATTCAGTAGAAACATACTTTAAGTACCCGTACAGCCATTCTGTTTTTCACTTTCAGTATAATATTTAATAAATTAAATGAGATGCTCAACACTTTATTATAAAATCGGCTTTGTGTTAGTTTTGCCCAACTGCAGGCTAAAGTAAGTATTCCAAGCCTGTTTATGGTAGGCTAGGGTAAGCTATGATGTTCAGTAGGTTAGGGGTATTAGATGCATTTTTGACTTAGGATATTTTCCACTTACAATGGCTTTTTTGGGATGTTTGTCAGGATTTGTCAGGATTATCCCCATCATAAGTCAAGGGACATCTGTGCATACACATTACACATACATATATATGCATGTAATGTATATACACATGCACATCCTATTGGTTCTGTTCTCTTGAGAACTCTGACTAATACAGCTTATCAAACCCAAAAGTTCTGTACCACCATCGCTGTTACTGATTACACAGCCTTACTCTTCCTATCATTACTGTCCTCAAATATGACAGAAAACCACTTCTCAATTCTTACTACACCCTACCTAAAGCCCATTTTTTTCTTCTGATTAATCATTTCTACCTATGCTTGTTTTTAACTGAAATAATAGATGTGCTGAGATAAAATCACGAAACTATACTAAAAATATCATGTGAGTGGGAATTAAGAAGGATCAAAATATGGGATGTCATCAATATGAATGAACATTGTCTAGAAATAAATACTGTAACAGTATCTTTAAACCAGTATTCATCTCATTTTTCCCCTCTCCTTTCTGCATCGTGCTGTATTCTTCATTGCGTTCTTTGTCGTATTCTTGCTAAATAAGCTACCTCCGCTGAACGTATGAGAAGATATAGCATTATTCAATGGTGGCTGAGGATTGGAACATATAATTCTGGCTTCCCAGTTATCATACCTCTTTTATATCCATTGACCTAATGTCTTTGGAAGGTATAAAATATAGAATGCATTTATTTTAGTTGAGGATCATATCCAGCAATAGCTGTTAAATTTTACATTTGATTCTCATTGGACTAGTTGAAAGTCTATAAGACCAAACACATTGCTCAGTGTTTACTTTTTTCTCTTAGTTGATTTTTATAAAGTTATATAAAACCACCATTCACATAAAAGACAACTTTTACTAACTATTGCGTTTTCTGGCTCCTGTGGTGACCGTACTAATATATATTTTAAAAGAAATTTGACACTCAGATAAACATTTCTTTAGGTGAAAATATACAGCAGCAGTGACGGCGGCTGACATTTATTGGAATATGCATAAATGTCTTTCCATTAGCTTGCTGAATAGCTATTTTTCCCCTGAAAATATGTCTAATTTTCATCACCTTAGTGAAAGTGGATCTGAAGGTAATTCTCAGAGCAGCCCTCTAATTTGGCAAATGGCCCACGGGGCTATTTTACTTACGTATTTCAAATCCTTTTGCCAAAAAGTAAGGTCTACATCAATAAAATGGATAGATATTTTACACACCCACACCCACACCTCACAAGCCATGCTCTGAGAACAGTGTGATGGCCATGAGGATGCACTCCGCGGATCTCCAAACGCAGCGTCATTTTACGATGACCTTCACTGTACTCTGAAATCCATCTCCACATCGTGACAGAGGCCATGCTTCCCACGGGCCGCACCCAGCCGGTGACTGAGAGCGTCAGGGATGTTGAGGCAGGCCTATTCCTGATACACATCAGACTCCTCTGATGAGTGACTTTGGCTCAAGACCTCTCCCTGCTGACCTTTCCTTACACCGCAGGCCTGAGGCTTCCACCCAGAGCCGCTTCCTTACTCTCCTGCCTGGACCAGACCTGCACCCCAGTCTGATGGCTCTCCCAGTCTCCCCCAGCTCCCACCCCATTTTCTCTCACTGGCATTTCCTCTACTAGCTCTTTTTCATGTTAATTCTTGATATCTCATTCTCAAAGGACGAGGACCAACAAATAGAGGGTTAGATGTATTTTATTCTTGAAGAAGTTTCTTGAGACACATACTATTTTAAAAATGATGTCTATATACAGTGAGAATACACGAAGGGATAACAGAGAAAGAGAAATAGAAAAAAGAGGGTAGTACCGCAAGGGCTGGCAGAGAAACAACACCAAAGAGAGGAGAAAGATAGGAAGACATAAACACCAGTGGTCCTCCAAAGGGGACTTGGAGGCAGAGAGTAAAAAAAACATCAGATAACAAATATGATGGAAATAAAATCTGACTCCCACTGTGTTTCCAGACTTGGTAATGCTGTCAGCTCCCTGCTCACCCTTCACTTCAGGGCACTGTGGATAAAGAGGTGAAGGAGAGGGATGAGTACCGAAGAGAACAGATGCCCCACCTGACATCCTCTTTCGTCTCTAGTCATTCTTCACCTGGCTCATCCTTCTCTTTCTGAATCAAAAAGTTTCTCTGGAAGCACCAGTGTCTACAGCTTCAATTTTAAAAGGCAAAACTTATAGCATTTTGGGGATTCTTGTAAACACCTAGCAAATTTCATGATTCAGATATCCAGCTATATGAAAATCTGTCCTGCTTAAAATGCAGGATTGATAGATTAAGCGACATTGTCTTTAATCTTATAATACTAGCATTATTTAAATGTCATCACTATCTTTGCCTTTATATAGTATTGATTCAGACAATTGGAGATAAGCAATTGTTTACCTGTAGACCACACGTATCAATTACAGCCACTACTTTTTCAGTAAACTCTCTCATGTTTTATAGTTGTCTTAATGAGTTCTGGCTGCTATAACAGAATACCAAAGACTGGGGGACTTAAACAACACACATTCTTCTCATAGTTCTGGAGGCTGGGAAGTCTAAGATCAAGGCACTGGCAGACCCAGTGTCTGGTGAGGGCACTCTTTCTGGTTTAAAGACGGCCGTCTTCTTATAGCCTGTGTGGCTGAGACAGAGATCATCTGCCTCCTGACCCTTCTTATAAGGGCACTAATCCCATTCATGATGGCTCCACCCATATGACCGAATGAACTTCCAAGAGCCTCACTTCCTAATACCATCACAATGGGGAGTAGAATTTTGACTTACGAATATTGAGGTGACGTGAGCATTTAGTTTGTAAGAGTAGCCAAGAAGTTCTTTCATTTAATCTGTTTCCTTTCTTTTACTCCTTTATCTCCTGTTGCTAAAACGAATCATCTTTTTTCTTTTATAGGTGTCAAGAACTTTAGCATTGTAAAAGACCATGGAGACCATCTTCTTACCTTTTCTCCATCACACAAGGAGGTCCAAGCAGTGGAGGAAAAGTCCTAGAAACACCCCCACCCCACCACCACCACCAAGGGACTTTTTGATTAAAAAGATAAAGTGCATAGAGTCACTGAAGATAAAAAAATTGGCTTTCTCTTTTCTGTGGCCTTGGACTAGCCATCTACTGTAGCAGTTAGAGGGTTAGGCTCTGAATCCCACCAGCCCGTCCCTCTGACTCTTATTAGCCACATGAACTTCTCAGTGCTTGCAGTTTTGAACAGAGAAAATATTTCCTATGGGATATGGTTGTTTTGAGTACTAAATGAGAAATACAAAGCACTTAATGGAAGGTGAAGCACATAGGACTCAATAGAGGTAGCTATTAAATTGCATATAACTAATATATTCTTATAATTTTCAATTTTGAATAAAACTTTGCAAGGTAGTGTTATTGTCTTTATTATTTTTTATTGATTAAAAAACTGAGTTAATTAATTTGCCTATGGATACACCTGCCTTAGTGCCAAAATTGATGGTTTTCAAACTCAGCTCCATTTTTGACTGTGCCACAGCAGTGCTATACAGAGATAGGCAAGTCTCATGCCCTTAGCATAGCAGTGAGTTTAGTGCATGAGCTATGTTCACCTGCTGAAGAGTTCACTTTCCAGAAACATGGGAGATACTAGGAGCAAAAGCCCAGCACACCTTGCGGGTAAAGGAAGATGTGCAATGAACATCTCACCCACTGAGAATGAAGAACAATTAAAGACTGAACTATGGTGACTGCATGTTTTTACATCCAAAGGAGCTGCACTGTAGACCCATGATGAACATTTAGCTCTCGTAAGTCTCCGTGTTGTTTATTCTGATTTTGGAAAAGCTTCCTGTTTCTAATTTGATAAGCCATCTACCTTGTTAGCTTTGCTTCCTTTATCATTTTTTTTTTTGTACTTTTGAAAATAAACTCTAGAAGCAGCCCAAAGTAAGGCAAAGAAAAATAATCGAAGAAAAACATGTGGAAAGGGCTTCACTACCATAATCTTCATCCCGAGTGTTTTTAATTTGTCAATTTGTTTTGCTTGATTGAAAGTCCACTGAATAGGAACATAATTTTTATGCTACTGCCTGTATGCAAATACAATTATTCACTATTTCTTAATACTAAATTGCAAGATGGCTTACTTTTAGAAATCCAGAGAGAAATGTAATTAAGTATGGAAAACAGTTTCTCTTTTCCAGTCAAAAGTGTCTTAATAACTTCTATTTATATACTACTCCTTAATTGCCAAAGCACTTTTACATGTATCATTTGATTTAATTCTCCTATTTAACTACTCTGGGATTAAATTAGATTGTAGTTTAGGATGTGGGGGGTGGCGTAGATTGCATTTTGTAAAAGTTGTACAGATTCTTCTGTGTGCTTCTTTCTCCTTGTTTAAATACTGGGATTTCAGAAATCTGCATAGATCTTCTAATTTATCACATGGGCCACAGGGAGAACACTGATTTAACCACAGAGAACAAACCATCTTAGCCTGTTCCTTTTTAGTAAACATTTACATTTTAAGTGCATTTAGTTATCTCTGAAGTTCTGCCTTTGACCTTTTTTATCTTCGTCAAAAACTTGGTGGGATGAGGAATCTTCATTTAACATACCATGAGAAGCCCTATGCGAGTTGCTTAATATTTAAAGGCTAAAAAATAATTATGTGGGCTCCAAATTAGCAGGTTTTTGCTCATATTCCCTGTGATCTATGAGCAAATTACTTTATTAGGAAATCATTAGAGCATAATTTGCTTCTATATGCTGCTGACATCAATTTTCATTTCTTATAATGAAACTACAGGTTCTTATGATATGTCATTATTGTAAATAGTATGGTGCCAGATATCGATTCGAAATTGTCATTAACCCTATCACCTATGCCTTTCTTAAAAAGTGTGTGAGTTTACCAAGGTTATGCCACATTTAGGCCCCTTTCACCCTACTTAATACACACAGTGCTCTTGCTGAAGACAGCCTGAGATGCATCTCAAAATTGGTTTCCATAAATATTTCCCTTTATATTGTCTTGATTTTGTTCTTGAAAGACATAAAAACCCAGGTGAATTTGTTTGGGCCATTCTGAGTGAGTTTCTTACTGATGTAGGAAATGCAATTCGAGCAAAGGCAAAATCACGGAGTCTCAGAAGGTCAGAATATGACAGGAAGTATGTAATTATGCTAGAAGGAAAGCTAGAAATCAGAACTTTTAAAATCAAGGATGCACAGAATCCCAGCTTAAACTTTGTTAGAATCTTAGTCTTGTCATTAAGGTCATGCTTTAAAAGACAAATATGTTATGTTTTTCCAACTCAACATATACCAAAATTTTTATCTAATTAGAGTTTCTAGGCTGTTTTCTCCTTGGAAATAGATTATAACTCTCAGAAACCTGAGCCCAAGAACTAGTTCTAACACTCATGGGAGAGATTCAGTTATTAGCCCTTAAGTAACTGACAATATAGGCATTGAATAAAACAAGAAAAATCTATTATTTTAATATACATACTTGGTAAGACAGTGTGTGGGTGCAATGACATGTGCAAAGTGGCAAGCCTTCTCCTGTACTATGCTTTCAAAGGAATTAATTTGTTTAAAGTTTAAAAATCGTTTTGCCCATGCCCCTTTTCTTCATTGCCCATGGTTTCATTTGGCTATAGTCTAGTCAACACTTATGTGCACACATGGTAATAACATTCATCAGGTATCTGGCAGGTGGGAAGGGGGAGGAGGGGATGGGTATATTCACACCTAATGGGTGTGGTGCGCACCATCTAGGGGATGGACATGCTTGAAGCTCTGACTCAGGTGGGGCAAAGGCAATATATGTAACCTAAACATTTGTACCCCCGTAATATGCTGAAATTGAAAAAAAAATGAAAATGAAAAACAATAGCAACAACAACAAAATTGATTTGCTAGTCTTCTTAACAGTAGAACAGATGTGAGAGTGGAAAATAGGCCTTTAAACTATCTGATCATCTCAGTTACTTGGGATTCTGCTAGTGTGCTGCTTTGGAAAACCTTGAAATTTAGCAAAGAGTTCTTGGCAGCATATTACAACTTCTGTAGCCTCTTACAGGCCCATTTAAGTTATATTTTATCATTTTTATGAGGCATATGAGTCCATTCCATGAGGTTTTGGGGTTTTCTTTTCATAGGAAACTGACTTTTTGAAATGTCACTTGGTTGTGGGAATCATTAGAGAACATAATATTTGTGGTTCTCAGACTCTAGATGATAGAAGGAAACTTAAGTATTCTGTATCCAATTCTCTGTGTGCGTGGCTGAAGGAAACAAGCTACATGATGAGCATCCAATAGCTACTGGTTGAGCTGGAACTAAAATGTAAGCTTCTTTACTCTGAAGGAGTATTCACTATACCAGCAGTCCCCACCATTTTTGGCACCAAAGGACCGATGTCATGGAAGACAATTTTTCCATGGAGCTCAGGTGGTGATGCGAGCGACAGGGAGCCGCTGCAGATACAGATGAAGCTTTGCTCGCTTGCCTGCTGCTCACTCCTACTCTACGGCCAGTTCTTAAGTTTCATGGAAGACAATTTTTCCACGGACGGGGTGGAGGATGGGGGTAGGGGTGTGGGGGGCGGCAGCGAAGCTTTGCATCCCGGTCCCTAACAGGCCAGAGATTGGGGACCACAGCTGACTCTACCATGTTGTCTCAGAAATTTATCTCCTGAGAAAAGACTTCCAGGAAAGGACAACTGGATACTCCTCCCTTGGCATCTCCCCTCTGGTAACCTGTCTTCCTGCCCTGGGCTCCAACACCTGGTGGTATGCAGCTGACAAAAGTATCAGCAGCCTCTCCACCATTCAGGAGCCGTAATGCTGTGTTTCTCTACCCCGGCTATACATTAAACATTGCCTGAGTTTTCAAAGAAACAAAGAAGAGCTTCCATTTTGGCCACAATTGGATAACTGGTATTGAACTTACCCTAAGCAAGTTGTAACTAAGTATAAAACTGGACAAAACGCAAGACATTTGTTTTCATGCATTGGACAATCAGAGTCAGGGGACTGCGGTATTTGAGAGAATGAAAATAAAAGAGTGACTCATTTTGCCCCAGTGTTTGACTGGCAGGACTTTCCCAATCTGTGAACAGAGAGGTGGAGTGCAAGCAGAGAGCAGGCATCTCTCTGAGCCACGGGGCTGAGGGGAGGAGGCACGTTGCACTTTGTGACTGTGGGAACTACTGGGATTTGTGGAGCAGGAGACCAGAAAAGAGGGAATCATGCAAATAGTGTCCCAGAAGACGGCACAAGGTTTCCCTGAATGGCCCTAACTGAACGCTGGTCCACATGTGCACAGGTGAGACTGTCAGGCCCAGCAGAGAGCAGCTGCTACAGGCTGATTGCCCCACAGAAATCCCAGAGCCATGAACTGCAGGGAGAAGTGGTCTGGCCCAGCTAGAAAGGTGCTGAATTTGTTCTGGCAGTTGGTTAAATTGCTAGTATATCCTATTGACTCTATTAGGCTTTGTTTTCTTTTCAGTTAAAATAAGACTATGGTGTTTTATTTTCTTTGTCCTAAATCATGGTGAGGGAGGAGTCCTTACCATCATTATATAGCTTGTCCTTGAATGCTCAGCATACAAACAACACCATATCTAGGGATATCATAGTTACACTGTGGAACACAAAAGAAAAACAAAAGTATTCAGAGAAAATAACATATGTCATATGTAAATGAACAATGATACAAATGATGGCTTCCATTAAAAACAATGGCAGCCAGGAGCCTGTGAAACACCATATTTAAAGTGATGAAAGTGGAAGTGTATAGCCAGAAATCTCTCTATGAATGATAGTGAAACAAAGAGATATTTGGTTGAATAACAGCTGAGAAAATTTGCTGCCAGCGCAACCACGCTACAGGAAATGCTAAAGGAAATTTTTCATGCTGAACACAAATATTAGATAAAAACTAGTGACTATGAGAAGAATTAAGAGCACCAGAAATAGTCAATATGTGGGTAAATGAAAAGGACTATTTTTCTTTATTTCTTTACAAATTAAGACTATTTTAAAAGAAGAGCATTTATTGTGAGATCTATTATATAATGTATGTAGAAATAAAATATATGACAACAATAGCAAAAAGGATAGGGAATGGGAGGGATTACTCAGCTATGAGGTTCTTACATTTTACATAAACTAGTAGAATATTAATTATAAGGAGGCAATGAGAAGTTCAAAGTGTATATTACAATTCCTAAACAGCACTAACAATTACATAAATAAATATATCTAAAACACAATGGAAGAAACGAAATATAATACTAAAAATTATATATATTAGGAAAACATATAAAATAACATATATATAACATATGTTACATAGCTATATTAGGACAATATAGCTGAATTAGTGGGATCCTGGTAAAACAGTGCTTAAAGGGAAATTTGCCTTAAACGTATATATGATAAAAGAAAAATTATTTGAAAACAAAAATCTCTTTCTACATAATCTAGAAAAACAAGAGTAAATAAAACCCAAAGTAATTTGAAAGAAATTAATAATAAAGGAAAGAACAGAAATAAACGAAAAGGAAAAAAAAATTGCTAAGTCAAAATTTATTTCTTTGAACAGATTAATAAATTAATAAACCTTTTGTAAGGCCGATAAGAAAAAATAAGCATTTATTAGAAATGCTTAATAAAAGTATAATAAAATTTCTGTATTTCACAAAAATGTATTACATAATTACAAATGGCTAAAACGGAAAACTGGGAGCATATTCTTTTTCTCTAAACACATTCATTGTTTCATTCAACAAATATAGTTTTAGCCACCTATGAAATGTCTGGCATTGTTCTGGGCCTAGAGTTTTATAAATAACACAAGACCTTCCACCTATGGAGCTCACGTAAGGGATCAGAAATGTTGGTGACACATAATACATTCATATGACAGAGTCCTAGTGCTCACAGAAATAATTTAAATGGAAAGTAGTACCTCTGGGATCAATCCAGGGAATCCAAATTGAAAGGAAAATATGCAATGCCTAGGAGAAAGCGATAGATAATTTTGGAATGCCTAAAGTTTGGAAAAAGTGAGACTTAATTACCAAATAAATTTTACTTTGACTTTTGAATGTTTAACCAAGATTATAGACATAATATATAATGCAAACAAATTCTGTGGGGCAAATGAAAATTAAGGCAAGATAACATGTACTAGATAATGGGGGCACTGGGAAAAGTGAATTCTAGGAATAATCGATTTCCTTTGAAAACTCAGTGAATTCTATTTATGTAACTGTCTTACAGCCTGGTATATTCTGGAGAACTGTTACAGTTGGCAAACAGATGATAAGTGGGTTGCTAGTTTTCCAGTTGAAAGTTTTTTACTATTTTTAAAATTTTTAAATCTTAGGAAAATCTATACGGTGTCAGAATTATTAAAACTTCTTGAATACTCACTATATTCTAGGCATTATGATAATTGTATTATGTACATTAACTTTTTCAGTTCTTCTGACATAAAACTGAACTATAAAAGTTTTACTAAACTTTTTAAAGCATTTCTAATAAATTCTTACCTGTCCTATAAGTTTTATTGTCCTTGATTCAGACGTGGAACGTGAAGGGCAGAAAAATTGTGTACCCATGATCACAAAGCTAGTAGCTGAGAGACCTGTGATTCAGACTCAGACTATTGTGACACCAAAACACTCTGCCATGTGTCACATGCTCACCAGAGACTGTTGTCAATGACAGTCACTCATTTCTTCATTCAATAAGTATTTCATTGAACATCTATTATATATTAAGCCAAGTGCTTTACATTCTATCCTATAGTTAGTTTAATCCTCGTGACTACAGGCAGAACTACTTTTCATTATTCCTATTTTGCAGATAAAAAATTGGCCGAGAGAGGTTTTGACTTACTAAGATCTCACGGCTGGCAAACGGCATGGCCTGGTTTCAACCCCAGACCTGCCTTACTTCATGGTTCAGTATTATATCAAAGCTTTTCATGATATCATGTTTCTTCCAATACTTGGATAGTATTAAGGAGAAAGGCAGGGAATGTAATTTCTCTTGTTTGCCTGCAGAATTATGTCCTAGGTGACATTTAACAATTTTATCTTACCTTCCTCTTTGCCTGCTTGTCCCCATTTTTGTTGTGTGGCTTTGGAAGGCAAAGGCCATGTCTTGTACATCTCTGCATTTCTAGGGGCTGACACTTCACCAGGCACATGGTGGTTGTATAACATATGGATAAATTTTCCCAGTTTAAATGACTGGATTAGGTAGGTAAATAAATGTTTCTAGAATATTTGAGCAAAAGTTCCTTGTCTGTTTGGTACCTGAAGAAGACAGACACATAGACTATCAATTACTAATCAGACTATCATTTTAGCAGAAGAAAACCTTTCTTCTCAATGGGAAGAAATACAGGCTAGCGTCCGGGCTGATTTCAAGACAGTGGTCCCAGGAGCCCAGAGATAAACAGGCATCGCCAAAAGGCAGTTTGCTTTGGGCATTTAGAGGAAAAATTTCTGAGAGAATTACAAAGAACTGTGGCTGTCCTTTTCTCCCCAAGAGGCATGAGCACAAGGGAACAGAATGATGACTGTAACATGCAGTCTGAGCTTTATGTTTGCTTTTCTCTCTGAGGTACTCATCAATGTTGTGCATTATAAATGCAAGCCGGTGTTTCAGACTGAAGAGAAGGCAAAAAGAAAAAAGTAAAAAGGACTGAGGAATGCCTCCCAGAACTCTGACAAAATAAGAAATCCAGGAAGAAGAAAACTCTGAGGCTACAACAGGAATGGAAACAGGTGTCCAGGGTTGTAGCTATGAAAATCCAAGATAGAAGAAAAAAGAAAGTTTTTTCTGTAACATGCAAAATACTCTTCCTATCAATGGTAATTCTAGTCATACTAAACATAAACAGCGTCAAAACTCTGAAGAAAAATGAAAAGAAGGTGATTCATTAGTGCTAGAAAGTACAAACGTAATTTAAATGCATTATTCAGTAAAAGATTAAAGGCAAAGTTATTCTCCTGTTAGACTGGAAGCCCTTCAAGGGCAGGGTTCATGACTCATTTAACTTTGTATCTCCTGGAGTTTGCATAGTGCCCACACATTAGTGTCTGTTGAATGGACTAAATACACACATACACATACAAACAGGAACTGGGAGGTGTGGTACAGACCTCTGAAGTATATAATAGCTTTGCTAATTTCAGAGTGCTTAAAAGCAAAGAAGCAAGAAATACAGAAACAGTTTCTCCTATCAGGAAGAGAGCCAATCAACAGTTACAAATAAAATGGAAAATAGTGAACTACAGTGAGCACTACCTAGTGTGAATGATAATAGCTTCAATGGTATGAAGTCAGTGATTCGATGAGAAGGATACAGGGGGAACCAACAACAAAGGACCCTTCTGAAGGCATAGGACCTAAAAGAAGTGAGCAAATATTAGAGGAAACAACGGCCAGATTGTAGGCTGCAAGAAAGAGAAAGTGTATAGAAAGTACACAGGAGAGAGAATGCAAAGAGAAGCTGACTTCATAAGGGATTAATTAAATAATGAGTAAGTTGTAAAGAGAGTTTGCAAATTTTCTGCAACACAAATAGCAGAGCAAATGAAAGTTACATATCAAAACCTAGAAAATCAGTACTATATTGAGACACTACCCTAGTCGGCCCTGTCTACTGAACTATTACTGACCACCAGTGTGGAACTCCAAATTTAACAGATTATCAGACCATCGCTGACAGAGAGTATGGGTTTAATAAGATTTTGGAAAATAAAGAAAACAAGAGTTAGTAGTGATTAGTTTAACGATATAAATTTGTTTATGTTCACCCACAGCATGAATTATAGTCAGATAACCCCTTTTTGCTTAAATGCATAATATTGGAATTATAATAAGGCATTTCAGAGTGAACTGAATAGAGTGAACCCAGCTAGCATCCTGTTATCAGGCAGTATGGGCTAGGTCCACGCTTCACTGGATTTGCTGAATCTCCAGTCATCTGGCAGAGAGGAACAGGGGGTTACAGCCCTGATATCCTGAAATGAAGTGGCACCACAATGAATCATATTGACTAGGAACTAATAGTTGGGGGATTTCATAATGGTTGGGTCTCTGTTAAGGGATATAGAGGTAGCTTATCAGGAAACAAGAGCATAAGGTTTGACGAGAACTTTAAAGATTCATCAAATTCTTGATGTCATCCACTTTTCAGGAAAATTAGGATCAAGGCTATCTCCATAGGAAACTTGGAATGCATTTGTAACAGGATGGTTAACTCTTTTTCTTTTTTGAAGTAATGAACCCATTTGTAAGGTTTGGACCCTTTCCCTAGCAAAATGGCCATAGGCAAAAATTAATAAGCAATTTTATGCAATTCTTCAAATCCTCTGAAGTCCATCCATGGATTTATATGGATTTCATAGCAGTTGGCTCCAGTGATTTTCAAGTCTTCTGTTAAAAGCTAAGGGACTTTGGAAAGAGGAGAATTTATATTTTTGGCTATGTTTTTATAGTAATTTAATGATGTGACTGCATAAGGTATGAAAGAACTAAATGATATCAAAATTATAGAGATTTACTTTTGAATCCAGAGAAAATTTTTTATAACATTGAGGCAAACTTTTTTTTAACCTTTACCTGATAGTTTTAAGGCTAATGTGAACTAAAGAATGAAAATACATTTGCCTTTCTAGAGATTTAAGCCAAGAATTCTGTGTTAGATCAAAAGGCAGAACTGAATCATTTTGAAATAAATTGGACAGCATAAACTGGAAGATGGTAGCAATATTTCCTCTAGGAGTGAGAGTCTGGAATGAGGAACAGAACTAAGAAATGGTGGGGACACTGACTTAAAGAGCAATGAGAAAGAAACACCGAGGAAATCCACCCAAATAAATATGCTTTGATGAGAGAGAGAAAGAGAGAGAGAGAAAGAGGCTGACTTCTGGGACTCCCGCTTACTTTATGTTCTTCAGACAGTTAATTTTCCGTAACATATTAACAAATGGAAAGAAAAGGAAAACTATCAGAGGTATCACAATCACCGAAGGGCTAAATCAAAGCATGAAAAACTAAAATGGCCTCTCACCCTTGACAAGTTTTAGATTTCCTTGAAATATGAGCTTCAACCCCGCTGACACTAATGGGAGTTATATGTGCCTCTGCAGAAAGGAATCACCCAGTTATGAGAGCTGCATAACTAAACACAATGAATCATGCTGGAAATGTTCCTAGGAGCCAGATCCATGCAAACTCCCAAGGAGTGAGTGAATCCTGACTTCGTAGAGGATCTGGCTGTCGGGAAAAATGAGGCCATGCAATCATTTGGTTGCTGTTATTTCAGACGGTAAACCTGACACACAAAGAGAGCCCAAGTAATTTGTCCTCCTACTCTGAATATAATTTCTAACAATGCTGAAGAAGGAAGTCTTACTTCAAACCTGGGCAGAGAACATAGCCTAAGGGGATAGGAAGAAAATGCAATTTTCTTAGGTCTTTGTAACCTACCAACAAAATGGACAAAATTGAACTATCCTCACCAAAAGCAATTTTAAACCATTCCAGCAGTAAGTAAAACCTATTTGTTTTCCAAAGTCCTAACTATGATTCTTCACCATCATGGTGGATTAAATTCTATGTAGTTTGGTGGTTTGATTTTAATAAGGTGATAGCTTTCCCCGGATCCTCGCTGCAAAAAATTAAAAGTCCACTCAAAGTGGTGAAGGGAAGTTATATATATAATTTCAAACCCACTGGAGAGTCCCCTTGCTTAAACAGTGACCTACTTATCCTGCTCTCTGGTGTTTAAAAATGTCAAAATTATATGCTAGTTTTTTGGCTTAGATTAAATAGACACTTTGCTCCATCTTAAAATGTAAACATCTCTTAATGAGGGACTACTTCATGCTTTATCAACCATTTGGAACTCACTGGAGTTTATATGTAATACCCTTCTTTGAAATTATCTCTTTATAGATCCAACTCCTAGCATGCTGTGGCAGGAGAAGGAATCTGAGATAACGACATTGCAAGTGGCCCAGTCGTGTGCTCTGGGGACAGCCTAATGTGTATGTGGCTTAGGGGGCACAGGGATGTACCTGCCCAAGAACCTGTTGAAAACTGGTGTGTTGCTATTATCGTGTCTCTCTGCAGTCATACTTCCCACAGGCATGTGTTTTTACTCTTTTTTCTGTGGCAGAGTAACCATTTTGGATGTTCCAATGTATTAGACACAAGGGAATTAGTGAAGTGATCTAGAATAGTATTTTTTTTTATTCTTTTGAGATTTATGTTGACAATAATTTATGTTGAAAAAGTTGCTATTTTTAATGGAACCAATACAGTTATTTGATTATTAATGAAATAGAGAACAAACTTTTAATATGTTTATTGAAAAATATCTGATTTATGCCAGTAATTGAGCATGGGTTTCAAATGTCCTCCAAATTCATTTCAAACAGTGTTTGAGAACACTGTTTACATTAGCCAAGGAAGTTGTCTACATTTGCATGCTGCTCTGCTACAGTTTTGCTTAGGTTCCCCTTAATTCAAGGAAAACAACTCATTACCAAGATCAATGCAAAACTGCAGCATGAGATACCCTCCATTATTTGTTCTCCAGTCTACCATGTTCTATTCTTTCGAGATTATAATAGATTAAAGTTATATGGAAAGGTTTCTGAGGTCTCTGGGGATTTGAGGGAATCAAAGCTCTGCCTATGGGTACAGAGACATGAGAACTGTGGCAGCCATACTCACATACACGTGAGTGGTGCAAAGCTGGCCAAGGGGCCATAAAAGCAGGAAAACCAGCTATAAGTGCATTTCTTTATACCCAGGACTCTTAGACAAGGAAACTCTGAATGATTTTATATTAGGTCCAGGGGTAAAAAGGCCTCTGTAGGAAAAGTGAGTAGAAACTGTACTGAAATATGCATATCATGATCAATGTATAAATGACCATTGGTTCCTTAAAACATACACAAAGAAATAAGATAATAAAAGTGAAATTGATAACATGAATGGCCCAAAAAGTATTTAAAAATTAAATTTTAAATTAAAAAGCTCCTAAAAAGGAATTTCCAGTCCCACATGGGATCCCTTGGTAATTCTACCAAACATTCGAAGAAGAATTAACAACAATTTCACACAACCTGTTGTAGAAATTGAAGAGTACTAAACACTTCCCAACTCATTTTATCAGGCCTATATTATGCTGATACTAAAATCAGACAAAGATAGCAAAAAATAAAAAAAAAAGAAAAGGAAAAAAAGAAAGATACAGATGAATATCTCTCATGAATTTAGATGCAAAAATTCTCAACTAAATATTAGCAAATCAAATTCAATGTATAAGAAGAATTATACACAAGGACCAAATGGGATTTAATCCAGGTATGCAAGGCTGATCCAATATTCAAAACTCAATTAATTTAATCCACCATAACAACAAGCTAAGGGAAAAAAACATATAATCATATCAATTGATGCAGAAAAAGCATTTGACAAAATCCAACACTCATTCATGATAAAAACTCTCAGAAAGCTAGGAATAAAGGGGAACTTTTTTAAGTGGGTAAAAACGCCTGTACAAACCCCTGCAGTTAACATCTTACCTAATGGTGAAAGACGGCTTTCCTCCTAAGATTAGGAAGAAGGCAAGGGTATCTGCTCTCATCATTCTTATTCAACACAGTAGTGGAAGTTGTAGACAGCGCAAGAAGGCAACAAGAACAACAAGAGGCATTCATATACAAAAGGAAGAAATAAAATTGTTGCTATTTGCAGATGACATAAATGTCTACATGGAAAATTCCAAGGGATCTGCAAAATACCTCTTAGAACTAATAAAGTGAGCTTAATAAGGACAAAGGATAGAAGATCAACATAAAAAAATCAATCACATTTATATAAACAAACAATGAACATTTGGAAACAGATTAAAAATACAATATCACTTATACTTGTTTCAAAAATAAACTATTTAATTATAAATCTAACAGAATATATATAAAAGCTGAATTCCAAAATTTATAAAATGCCAATGACAGAAATCAAAGAAGATCTAAATGAACAGAAACTCACATAATGTTCATGAATTGAAAGACTTAACATAATAAAAATGCCAATTTTCCCAAAATTGATCTATAGGTTGAATGAAATTTCTATTAGAATCCAAACAAGTTGTTTTCTGTAGATATCAACAAAATTACTCTAGAATTTATATGTGAATGCACTGGAGCTAGAAAAGCTAAACTGATTTTGAAAAAGAAAAATAAAGTGGTAAACATAACTCTACCTGATGAAAAGGCTTATTTATGTAAAGCTACAATAATCAAGACCCATCATAGACACATTGATCAGCAGATCAGAAGAGACAATTCAAAAATAGATGCACACTAATTTGCTCAAATGATTTTTGAAAGAGGTGCAAAAGCAATTCAATGGAGAAGGATAATCTTTTCAACAAATGGTGCTAAACCATCAGACATCCACAGGCAAAAAAATGAACCTTGACCTAAACTTCACTACTTATACAAAAATTAACTCAAAATGGATCACGTACTAAAAGTAAAACACAAAACTATAAAACTTCTAGGAAAAATAGAAATTCTTTAGCACTAGTGCTAGACAAAAAGTTTTTAGACTTGACACAAAAAAATGACCCATAAAAGGAAAAACTGATAAAGTGAACCTCACTGAAATTAAAAGCTTGCTCTACAAAGACTTTTAAGCAGATGAAAAAACTAGCTACAAGCTGGGTTAAAATACTTGCAAATCGTATGTCTGACAAAGGAATTGTATCTAGAATTTGTAAAAACTATCAAAACTCAATAGTTAAAAAAATTCAGTTAGTAACTGGGCAAAAGATGTACACAGAAATTTCACTAAAGAGGATATATAGATGGCAAATAAGCATGTGAAAATATGTTCTATATCATTAGTCATCAGAAAAAGCAAGTTAAAACCACAAGGAGGTATTAGACATCTGTCAAAATGGACAAAATAAAAAAATAGTAGTAACATAAAATGCTTGTGAAGATGCAGAAAAACTGGATCATTTTTACATGTAGTAGGAACATAAAATGGTACAGACACTCTGGGAAAAAAACTGGCAATTTTTGAGAAAACTAAACATGTGCTTAAAATGTTTACCACTTAGAATTGAACACTTGGGTGTTTATCATAGAGAAATTGAAACTTATGTTCACATAAATACATGTTCATAAATGTTCATAGCAGCTTTACTTCTGATAGCCCCAATCTGGAAACAACCCAAATGTCCTTCCTGGGGTGAATGGTTAAACAATCTGTGGTGCATCCATACCAAAGAATACTATTCAGCAATAAAAAGGTACAAACTATTGAGACAGAGAACTGCTTGACTGGATCTCAAGGAAATGAGACTGAGTGGAAAAAGCCAATCTTAAAAGATTACACGCTGTGTGTTACAGCATTTTTGCAATGACAAAATTGTAAAGATGGATAACAGATTGGTAGTTGCTTCGAATTTGGAAAGGAGGAAGGGAAAGAGGTGGCTGTGGCTATCAAAGGGTAGCATGAGGGATCTTTGTGATGGAACTCTTCTGGATCGTGGCTGCAGTGTGGGTCACTCAAATCCAAGCATGTGATAAAATTGCATAGAACTAAATACACATACATACATAATTGCATGTAAAGCTAGTAAAATCTCAGTAAGGTCAGTAGATTTAAAAAGAAAAGGAAAGAACATACCATGAATTTCAGGCAACAACATCCCAAGACATTTTTGTCAGTGACAGCCGCCATCACATTGTTCATAGAACAGCATCAATGTACAAAGGTGTATTATCACAAAAGACCTGGACAGGTGACTTAATTCATTACAAAGCTTGCATCTTTAACTCTGACTGGCTTTGCTACCAGAGGCACTCAACTCTATCCTGTTCGTGTTTCTATTTCCAGTAGTTTTTTTTTTTTTTAATAGATTTAGTGGGTACAGATTGAATTCCATTACATGTATATATCGTACAGCAGTGAAGTCTGGGCTTTCGGTGTATGCATCACCTGACTAGTACACATTTGAAATATAGAGAAAATAGGGATATAGGCAAAATTGTGCATTAGGACAAAGAATAATCTCAGAACAGGTAAACATGTACTTAAAATGTTTAAATGCAAAGCAAAGTAGGCCGCCAACATTGATGAATCAGATTTTTTACACATGTACTTTTTGATTCCTTCTTCCTCTGCTTTCTCTTGCTCCTTCAATACTATCACTGATTCATTCATCACATTTTAGTATATACCTTTAATATACCAGGCACTTTGTAGATGCTAGGGATCCAGAAGTGTAACCATAAAGCACATACTCTCATTGAGCCAACGACATTCTAGAAGGGAAAAAGAGATAATAAATGAAAAGATAAATAAGCAATCAGGGAAAGAAACTCTTCAAGGTTTTAGCACAGACAGTGCTCTTCCAAGTGCTGCATTGCACAAGCGCCCCCTATATGCCAAATTATCTATGCTCCCTTATAAACTCAGTTGTTTGCGATGAACACCATTTCAAAAGAAAGACACAACACCCTGTCTATACCTAAGTAGATCTATACGGTCATGTACAGGGAGACAATTCTCCACAGGGTTCTTGTATTTGTGCATATCTTGTGGGTAAAAGCACTGATTTCATCTGTTTCAGACTGTCTTCTCAAGGATGTTTTTTTAATGAACAGGCTTGGAAGAGAAATTTTGTCTCCCTCTGGAGCCGTGTGTAGGTTTGTTTACTGTACAGGATAATAATGATAATATTTCCCTTCAGGACAAAGGTCAAGCTGATTTACTTGCTGCTCTTTATAAAAGATTCAGGTTCCCCAAGCTCAAAGTTTCTCTTCTGCAATGCAACCTGCTGCCTGTGCGAGCATCATCTCGCCCTCTTCACGTCACCCTTAGAAATTTGGGGCTCAGGGAATTAGTATTAAAATCCTGATGTTACTCTGGCTACTACCATTGTTGTGAGTGATAAACTGTCCTTTGTCTCTGATCCAGGTGTCATATATCTTCTTTCAGTGTCCATAAAGCTGTGAGAGGCTAACGTGTTAACTTGCAATTTCTTATTTGCAAGTTCACTTGATTACTAGTGTATAATCTCAGGCTCTTCACAGTTCTTTATTCCATGTTAATAGCAAGTCCTCAATTTCACCTATATAAGCAAGACCTGGGTTATAAATTCCTCATCCCATCCTGTAAGTGTTTTTGAGAATTTCCAGAGGGCATCTTATGTGTGTGCATTAATGATTCTCTTATTTTCTCCCTCTAGCTTCCCTGATTGAAATCTGCTGCTCTTAAAAGCCCTGGTTGATAATAACTCTTTATTGCTAATGTCTGCCTTTAGATTGCTAATATCTCTGACAAATATGCTGTCTTCAGTGCTACAAAATTCAGTGCAAAATAGGTATTGCATATACTTTACTGCACTGAAATCATGGCCATCTTTCTGATTCTGCAACATTCATCACCTGGGTAGCCGAGCAAATCTGTGGTGATGCAGCTTCTAGATTGTTCCTTGACCATCCACCTAGAGCTCTTCTCTTTGTGGAACTCAAGTGATCAACACAGGGGATCCAAGTAACCTAGCTGAGACCTACAACTTACTGTATTGTCTTTAGTAACCAATATCTTACACTCATACCTGCTCTCTTCCCCATTTCCATCCATCCTCCCTGTATCCATGAAAATCCACATTTACTTGTTCTACCACTGAAAACAAGATTTAGAATGCCTTCTGCACTCCTCACTTCTGGCATGTTCATTCTTGTGAGCATTGTGGCAGAGACTTAAAATTAATCTGTTTTGAAGATTAGTCCTTGCTAAGACCTCTTGAGATATCATAATATAAATAAATCTGTTGCTCTAGGAGGAGTTGTACTGGTGTCATATAGGCACCAAGAATGGTGTTGAGATACTTGTAGTATAGTAATTGAGCTATGAAATCTTCATATTTTTAAAAAAGTCAATTGTCTTCCAAAGAAGTATATATCCAATTTATCTGGAGAGTCAGTTTTATTGGAAGCAAAATGACATAAAAGTAGCTCATAAGGACACGAACATAAATATTATATAATAATATATAATGTGAATATATAATATATGTTATATATAAAATGCAGGCAGTCCCCAGATTATGGAAGACCTAATTTACAGCGTTGGTACTTATGAATGGGCTCCCACTGCTCCCCATAGGATAATTTACAATAAAATAATTAAATTAATAAATTAACTAGTTTCTCTTATGCATGTAAACAACCCCAAATGGTGTAATTCTGAGTGGTTTCTTGGGGCAGCATCTTTACACTAGCTGCTAATGCCATCGTTTATACGATCGTTTACGTGTGGCATCAGTTTCATCTTAACTTTTTTATTTGATTTTGTGAGCCTGTGTTTCCCTTATGATCATACCTCCAAAGTGAAAGTCTCCCGCAAATTCAGGTGAACCTGCAGTGAAGAGAAAGGTTATTGCAATGGAAACGAAAGTAGAAATAATTAAGCTTTCAGAGAAAGGCCAGATTCCATCATTCACTGGGAAAGCATTAGGCTTCAGTTGCTCGACTATTGGAACAATTATAAAGGATAAAGTGAGAATAATGGAACATGTGTAAGGCAGTGCTCCAATGAAAGCATCAATCACTACTAAGCAGCATAGTGGATTAATTATTGAAATGGAAAGGTTATTATTGATTTGGTTAGAAGATCAAAATAAAATTAATATTCCTATTAGCCTAGGAATTAAAGGAAAGAGCACAATAGTTTCTATAACTTACTATTACAGTACAAGGGTATTATTATTATTACAGTATTATACTGTATTATTATCACCACATATGAGCCATTATGGTATTATCATTATTACCGTATATGCGCTGATCATCAGGGATCCTAGTTACATTCAATTCTGACCTAAGAACGTTCTCAGGAAAGTATCTTGTCCATAATACAGGGATAGCATGTATTATCATATTTTTTATAATAAGAAAGTAAATAAATAATAATGAAATAATATTTTAGAGGCAGATGGGTTTTCTCATAACAGCTTTATTGAGATATAGTTCTCATACCACATAATTCACCCTTTTAAAGTATAAAACTCAAAGGTTTTTAGTACAATCATGTGTCACTTAATGACAGGGATACATTCTGAGATATGCACTATTAGGTGACATTGTTGTTGTGCAAACATCATAGAGTTTACTCACACAAACCTAGATGGTATGGCACACAACACACCTGGGCTGTATGATACATATAGCCTATGGTGCCTAGGTTACAAACCTGTACAGCATGCTAATGTACTGAATACTGTGGGCAACTGCAACACAGTGGTAAGCGTTTGTGTACTTAGACATAGAAAAGGTACAATAAAAATACAGAATAAAAGGTAAATAATGGTACACTTGTATAGGGCACTTACTATGAATGCAGCTTGCAGGACTGCAAGTTGTTCTGGGTGAGTTAGTAAGTGAGTGGTGAATAAATGTGAAGTTCTAGTACATTGCCACATGTTACTATAGACTTTATAAACACTGTATACTTAGGCTACACTAAATTTATTTCCATTTTTTTCTTTTTTCAGTAATAAATTAAACTTATCCTACTATAACTTTTTTTACCTTATAAACTCTTTAACTGTTAAAATCATTTTGACTCTTTTGTAATAATGCAGGTTAAAATACAAACACATTGTACAGCTGTACAACAAATACTTTTTCTTTCTGTCTTTATTTATAAACTTTTTCATTTACAAAAATTTTTGATTTCTATTTTCTTCTTATTTTTAAACTTTTTTGTTAAAATCTAAGACAAAAAATACACACACTAGCCTAGCCCTGCGCAGAGCCAGGATCACCAATATCACTGTCTTCCATCTCCACATCCTGTCCCCCTGGAAGGTCTTCAGGGGTAAAACATGCACAGAGCTGTCATTTCCTAAGGTAACAATGTCTTCTTCTGAAGTACCTCCTGAAGGAACTGCCTGAAGTTGTTTTACAGCTAACTTTTTAAAAATCTAAAATAACAATAAAATGTATAGCATGGTATTTTAATAAATACATAAACCAGTAATATAGTCATTTATCATTATCAAATATTATGTACTCTGATCGTATATGCTATACTTATATATGACTGGCAGCATGGTAGGGTTTTTTTTTGTACACCAGCATCACCATAAACACATGAGTAATGCATTACTCTATGATGTTGGGATGGCTGTGATGTCACTAGGTGATAAGAATTTTTCAGCTCCATTATAATCTTATGGGACCATAGTTGTATATGTGATCCGCCATTGACCAAAACTGAAATCATTACATGGCACATGACTGCATATTAAGAGTTTGCAACCATCAACAAATCAAGGCCGGACACGGTAGCTCACGCCTGTAATCCTAGCACTCTGGGAGGCCGAGGCAGGTGGATTGTTTGAGCTCAGGAGTTCGAGACCAGCCTGAGCAAGAGCGAGACCCCGTCTCTACTAAAAATAGAAAGAAATTAGCTGGACAACTAAAAAATATATATATATACAAAAAATTAGCCAGGCATGGTGGCGCATGCCTGTAGTCCCAGCTACTCGGGAGGCTGAGGCAGTAGGATCGTTTAAGCCCAGGAGTTTGAGGTTGCTGTGAGCTAGGCTGATGCCACGGCACTCACTCTAGCCCAGGCAACAAAGTGAGACTCTGTCTCAAAAAAAAAAAGAAAAAAAAATCAATTTTTGAAAAATGTTACCTCCCCGTAAAGAAACTCTATGCTCATTAACAACCCATCTTCATTCCTACCTTCCTACCCTTCTCCCCAGAGCCAGGCAACAACTAATCTAATTTCTGTCTCAGTCAAAATGCCTATTCTGGATATTTTATATAAATGGAATCATACAATATGTGGTCTTTTGTGTCTGGCTTCTTTCACTTATTGCAATGTTTTCAAGGTTCATGCGTATTGTAGCATGTATGAGCACATCATTCCTTTTTATCAGTGAATAATATTACATTGTATGAGTGTATCACATTTGATTTATCCATTCATCAATTTATGGATAATTGACTTGCTTCCACTTTTAGCTATTAAGAATAATGCTGCTATGAACACTTATGTCCAAGCATTTGTGTGGTCATTTGTTTTCCATTTCTTTGGGTATGTATACTTAGAAGTCAAATTGTTGGGTCATGTGGTAGCTCCAGATTTAACATTTTGAGAAACTGTAAAACTGTTTCCAAACTGGCTGCAGCATTTTACAGTCTTACCCAGCAATGTACAAGGATTCCAATTTCTCCATATTCTCAGAACACTTGTTACTGTCTGTGTTTTTGATTACAGTCATCCTAGTGGATGTGAAGTGGTATCTCACTGTGATTTTGTTTTGCGTTTCCCTAATGACTAACAATGTTGAACATCATTACTGATGCTTATTTATCACGTGTATATAGTCTATAGAGAAATGTCTATTCAGATCCTTTGCGTATTTTTAAATTGGGTTATTTATCATTTTATTATTGAGTTGCAAGAGATCTTTCTGTATCTGGATATGAGTCCCTTATGATAGATATGCTTTGCAGCTAGACAGTATTTTAAACATTAACAAACATAATCTCCCTCTTGTATAAATATGTAAACTGAGGACTAGAGACATTAAAAGACCTATTCAAATGCGGACAATTGATTTGGGTCAGAAATAGACTCACATCTACATCTCGCTTCTATCAGATGTGGGATTCTGCCGCAAAAACAAAAGAAATGAAAACATGTATCTTCCAACTTTTGTATTTCTTCAGCTCAGCACTAAACTAAATTCTCTCAGTAACAGAAGTATCTAAGTCCACTGAGCCCTACATTAAGAATCACAGAAGGACTCCTCTGTGAACTTCATTTAACCTTTCTGACCAAGGAGATCTTTTCTATCTAAGTAATATCTAACAGAGCATTTTCCAAGGTGTTTTTTATTGACTTCTGGTCAGCAAGAGATCCATCCAGATGTGTATAAATCCCTTAAAAGGAAAATATGTACGAAACAGTATATTATTAATGAAGATCATACTCAATGTATAAGACCACAGGAAGAGTGTAAAAATCACAGAAATGGTGTTGGTTTCATTTCTGGGTGTTAAGAAATACTGTGTCATTAAAGCATATGTGACAGTCTAGTCTGAAAAATATAACAGATTAAAGTGGGACATTTCAAGAGGGATTTCTTTCCAAAAGGTCAGCTATAAAAATAAGGAGTGGGGGGAGATTTCTTACTCCCAAGATCACCAAAATAACATCATTTATTTGCCTTGATGCCTATGTGTGAAGTTTTACAATGCTCATCACTAAACATAACAAATGTAGTTAGAAAGCAATAAACTTAGAAAAGTATCAGTGACAAGGATATAGGTAATAATAACATAGAAAATTAATTTTTTTTGCCCTTTTCCAAATACATATTTATTTTGTTTTCGGATCAGTTACTTTAGGAGAGAAACTAAAATGACATTTTTAGAGTCTGCTTCATTGAATATGTATAACAGAGGAGTTCAAAATATAATTTTTCCAGAAAATGGATGGTCTACTAATCATATGAAATTTTCAGGTATGTCTTTGATAAATGTTTCTCATTGTATATACCCAATTGCCCTCCTTATAGATCTACTTTAAAGAATAGAACATAATGATATCTAATTTTTTTTTATTTATAAGATCCTTTATTTTTGCAGACTACTATTATAAATTACTTGGACATCAATTGTGGAGATAGGATCATATTCTTGTTTTAATATAAGGGGTACATATTTTCAGACCAAAGAATTTGGTAATGGATTTGTAGGAAGGGCCTCAGAGCTTCTTTGAGCACATACCAGATCCTGTCCTCACTGGCAGGTATCTTTTATGACAGACAAGATATAGACAGTGTGCTTCTATGTCTTCAGGCGGTCACGTGTGAGCTCGTAGGGATCTCTGGGCTGACCTTAGCAGCCTTGTCCATATTTGACTTTTAGGGTCTCCTTTTACAGGGTCCTAAGATCCAAGAGCAGTTTTCATCTAAATGATTCAGTGTTCTGGTCTCTTCTTATACCCTTCCTACTCATTCCTGGCATCTTTCTTGGCTCTAACCTGTTCACAAAGATGAAAAAATTATTGCCATTCTAAAAGATGCCAGTATCTATTTTTGCATTTCTTCTCATAGAGGCAGCAGTTTTGGGGGAGAAGATGTGCTTTCAGGGACATTTTGGCCCCAGACTTTGTGTGGAGGGAGAGATTGAAATAATTAAAAGGAATTTATGTAGAAGTCATGCAGAAGTTTTTCCCATGGTAAGGATGGGGGATGAATTTCTGCAGAGAGATTTCTTAAGGTACATGAAGGATTTGGAGTTTTCTGTGGTGGAACCAAACTCTAGGAAGCAAGATCAAAAGAGAAACAATGTGTACCTAGATGTGAGAAGGCTCTGCAATGTGCCAGAAGGCTAAGGCCCTAAAAAAGAGACAGCTAGAAAGACATCTCTCCATCTTTCATAGAGGATGGCCAGGACAATTTTAGGAGCAGCTGAGTTCTGAATTTTGCTTTTTTGTTAATTCCCTTATGATAGTCTCAAGTCATTTCTAAAGCTTTTTAAACACAAAAGCCTAACTTCAACAGGGCTTAGTGGAAAGAAAGGTGGGGCTTTGCATCTGGGGCAAAGCAGACCGGAGAAAGTAATGCAGTACAGGAAGCAGTCAGGGGACAGTAAGAGGAAATGAAGGAAAACGCTTTGGTGGCATCCAGTTGTAGTAAGCACTACCTAAGCGTTCTTAAAAATTCTTAGGAGAAGGCACAGAATGTCTTCAGTGCTGAAGACTGGGGAATAGAGTTATTTTATTTGAGGATATTAAAGGAAAAAAAATAACCCAGAAGACAAGGAATTCTGGGGAACCTTAGGTTGTGTTTGTAAATTCTGGATTTGCAGTGCTAAGCCGAAAACTCAGGTCTTCTACATCACTTTAACAAGGCTGTGCAGCCATGTGTTGGCCTCATTTCCAAATGTAGTAGACAAAAAAAAAAAAAAAAAAAAAAGAGAGAGAGAGAGATTGAGAGAGAGAGTGATGAAATAAAAGCTGCAGATCTCTTTGTCTGAATATTCTGACCTCTATTTTTATAGAATGATCTTTCTTCTTCTCCTGGCCTGATCATGTCACCCAAGGTACTCAAAAGTGCCGCATAGGGAAATTTGTGACTTTCTCAAGCAGGTGATTGGATGGCACAGAATTTTCTTTGGCTGAAGGAGCAGAAGGAGCAGGGGCTTCTTTTTAAGTTGAATACATTTCATAGTCAGCAATCTCAGAATTAGAAGATAATTTCTTGCTGACTAAATAAATCACAGTACAATATAAGTCAGACACTGTCCCTGAATTAAAGCAGCTCTGGCTGCTCTAAATATAAAAAGAGAACATTGACCTTTCAACACAGACCAAGACAGTGGATGAACAGCTCTGCTGCCACACTTGCAATTTGCAGAATAGGAAGTTGGCATAGCTATGCTGAATGATCATTTGCTGCCTTCCGTGAATCTCAAAAAGAAAAAAAAGAAGAAAGAATCTCCCTTTAGTTGTTTCTGTGGCTATCAAAGTAAACAGGTCAGATGAATTACTGATGGCCTTTGGATCAATGAAATGCCACTGGAATGGCAGATGATAAGCACAGCAAAACTGCCATAGTCCTCATTCCCCAAATACTCCTCACGAATCCCTCCCACCTTGCCTTACTTATATTAGTCTACCTCAAAGGCCTTCTTCCTCTACAACCTCCACACACATTTTTCCAACATGCATTCATTCTACCCTGCCTTATAAGACATATTTACAGGATCAGCTAATCCACGAAACCTTCTGCAAATATTCAACCCCCTGCAATAATTCTCTACCTTCTCAACACTAACTTCAAGAACTTCTATTGTTTGTGCCTGGAATTAAATTACCTAAAATCTATAAAGTTCTTGGCATAGTGTCTGGAACATACTATCCCCTCGCCAAAGATTATTGAGTTAAGGTCTAAAGTCTTCATAAAATTGTTAGTTCCCTCCTCACCTCACTTTCCTGTTGGCACTTAGCATAGCCGACCACATATGTGTACTATGGTTGTCTAAGAATCATATATCTTTTTTTCTTCTCTTGTACCTACCATACTGCCACACACATAATAGAGTATTTTAATTATCCATTTATTACAGCTTCCATTTCTACCGTGACACTGGATTACAGAGAAGTGTTGGACTACATGGTGCCATAGATCAGTATTATTAAAAGGCTTTTTTCTTAATCTGATGCCACCCATAAGATGCAACAGCTGTGGAGTAATATGAAAATTGGCATTCACTGGTGTATTGTGCCATGAAGTATTGAGCTCTATGTCAAACATAAATGTGTTGCAGGTGTGTTTTCAAATTTCAGGCACATTTTATTGAAGTTTATCTCTGGGTTCTCATCCTGGCCCTCTGGGTATAAATTTATAAGATTTTATAAAAAGTATATTAAAAGTTCTAGGAGAGCGGCTCTATGGTAATGTTAGACTTGCACTATACTGAGAAGGATCTTTTTAAGAAGCTCCCCTTAAGGATTCCAGAGGCCCCCAGGAGTATCCTTTTTAGTTCTTAGTTAAGTGACAATATTCACTGGCATGAGTAGGTATCAGAAATTCTGCCATGTCATGTTTCCTCCAGTAAGCTGAATGGCAAGTCCCTTAAACTATATATATAGCTAGCAAAAACCAGCAGACGCAGGAATGTTTGTTTAATAGAGCAGACTCCCCATCCTGCCCCCACAATTTGAACTAAGTATTTTAAGAAATGCTTTACAACAGAAAATTACCACAGACTGTAAGGCACTGCTATACTACTTTATGAACTAACAACATTTTGCTATCTTTAAGAAACTCATTTCAGTTTTACATACTGTCCATACACATAGGCTTAGTGAAGCAGAGAAAGAAAAAAAAAATATTTGAAGTGTGTAATTGGCTTACCAAAAAATCTAGGTCATTCACACCAAAAAAAAAAAAAACATCCCAAATACTATAAAACTTATTGGTCTTCCTCCTGAATTTTTCAGATGATGAAATCTGTGTAGATCAGGGTTTCATAAAAGATAAAACAGTGTGATTTATTAGTTGTAGAATGATTATAAAGTCTGATAGTCTCCAGGTATAAATATCAGATGAGGAAGCTCCTTAATACAATCGTGCATGTTTCAGCTTCGTTGACATCCATAGACAAAAACCATTCTTCCCCACAAATGTTTCCTCAAGTTTATGTCCCTCTGTCCTCAGATATTATCTGCCTCTGCTAATTGTGTGTCTTTGGCAATGCTGTCCCTCCAAATGTGCACTTGCCAAAGCTCAGTTAACAGGATTTGATGCCTTGGTATTTGGTGTAACATTTTAAATCTACTCCCTGCTGTGGTCTTTAGATTTTGGTCTTTAGAGGCACATTTGTTGACACACAATTGAATAACGGCACTGCACAACTGCTTTTCTTGAGAATGCATCCCATAACAGAATTTTGTAAATTCATATTTTCAGTTATTTGCTGCAGAGACATACAGATTTACTTTATTGCACTCTATTAACTACCCCCTACCATGCCTTTGGCACTTTCAAACCTGCTTAGCAAAAGAGAAATTACATTTGTACATTTAAACTCTCAGTGTACTGGGGAGTTTCCAAATATAAAATTTATTTTTTTTAAGTATACCTTTTAAAAAACCAAAGTGTGGTGAAACAGTCTTTGCAATGCAACCCGGCAGATGGACAGAAAACTTTACCAGCATAATGGATAGGGCCTTTATTTATTCCTCTGTGAATGGCCGCTGATCATAATCACTTTTACAGCTTGACTGCAACAAAAAGGATTATTTCTTTTGTCCTGGAATCTCAGGATGAGCGTATTTGTTCAGAGGATGAAGAGGACCAAATTAGACCAAACTACCGGGGCATAATAAATTCACAGCAATCACAAGCTAATGTTCTTTAATTCTTAAGACACTATCAACTTTAAATATTCTGATCCTCTCATAGTTAGCTCGCTTATCCTTTTGTCCTTATTGAATTAACTGCCTTTTCTTTTACATCGTCTCCTGAGGGGACCTCATTTTAAATCTTTTCTATTTAATTCCATTAATTGGCATATTGTCTGGTTTCATGCTCTCCTCTTGGGTCTTGAACTTATGTTCCCCTCAGTTCTTAAACTCCTTAGCTATATTTTGCAGCTTTGAATGTCAACTTGCTCCATCTGTAGACAAAGCATGTGCATTCTTATCTTTCACTTGCAGGCTAATGTTTAACAATGAATTCACAATCCTGGCAGTTTATCAGCCCATTAAGTAAACCCAAGTATAGACTTCCTTGATTTTAAAGCCATCATATTGAAATCCAGGGAAATCGGTTCACTAATTTGAGCATAATTTAAGAGCTAACAATTCTAAATTATGATAAGTGGATCAAAAGCAGACATATTTATCTTTGCAGCTCCTCCTGCCTAGAACTGAGACAGATCCAGGGTCACACTACCTTGGGCTTATATTTTATCTTCATCATTTATTAGCTAGGTAACCTTGGGAAGGTAATACACATCTCTAACACTCAATATTATCCTCTCTAAGATGGGAGCAATAATAAAAATTCTTTTCAAAACATAGAGTTGTGATGAAGATTTAGTGGGATAATTCTTATAGGATGCTTAATATAATATCGAGCACATGGCAAATAATCAATGATAGCTATCATTATTATCACTACTGTTCAAGTACCATCACACCTATTAGTGGTATACTTAAATCCTTCCCACAAAGCACATTTAACTCTCACCTTATCTGAATCCTCAGATTCCACTTGGAGAATGTCATGTTGGGAGGCAGGCTCTGTACAATTTGTCACTATTCTATACCATCGTTGTAGTCATCTCCTCCCTTTAATTAAATTGCATTTCTCCTAAATAGAGAGACCATATCATACCTTTTCACAAACCCAGGCTCAGCGCAATGCCTTCCTTTCATAGAAAAAGATGCCATAACCATTTATTGTCAACAATAAGACTATGGAAAATCAGATTTTATTTTCAAATTATTTTGAGGAAGAGGCCAAAACTAGAAGCAGATGTTAGGTGTAAGCAGGATTAGGGAGCTAATCAGAGGGAGAAAATTTAGGGGAAGAAAAAGAGGAGAGATGAATCTATTAATATTTTTAGGTCAGTCTTGATTATCCATAGAAGATAAAAAAGATAAAGTGATAAACAAATATCATAATACTTATTTTCACAAAATTCTACTTAATAATTTTTTTTTGTTTTGTTTTTTGAGACAGAGTCTCATTTTGTTGCCCGGGCTAGAGTGAGTGCCATGGCATCAGCCTAGCTCACAGCAACCTCAAACTCCTGGGCTTAAGCGATCCTACTGCCTCAGCCTCCCGAGCAGCTGGGACTACAGGCATGCGCCACCATGCCCAGCTAATTTTTTCTATATATATTTTTAGTTGTCCAGATAATTTTTATTTCTATTTTTAGTAGAGACGGGGTCTCGCTCAGGCTGGTCTTGAACTCCTGACCTCGAGCGATCCACCCGCCTCGGCCTCCCAGAGGGCTAGGATTACAGATGTGAGCCACGGCACCCGGCCTCTTAATAATTTAATAATCCCATTGCATTCAACTATCAGTACTTTCAAAAAGGATTTGAGATTGAGAATGATGTCAATCAGAGGGCCTAGCAGCTCCTGGTGCACTTCTTCACTGTGAAAAAAACCCCAAACAACAAATGAACAAGTACATTTTGACCAAAATACCTAAAGGAGAATACTGGAGAACAGCAAAGAAGCAGCAGAAATTCTGTCTGTAGAGCATAGAAAGTGAGGATGGTTGCATGAAGGGCAGGAAGCAGCCTCTGTCACCTGTCCCCTTAGTCAGAATCAGCTCAGCACCAGCAGGAACTTCTCCCTGTGGGGAAAAGGTAAGCAAGAGGATCCCAGAGGCCCCCATCACTACTGTGGACACTTGCAGTCTTTGCTACTGGAGACTTCTGAAGTTCTCATAGGCTCTGAGCCCAGCTAAGGGAGCTGCTCAGAGTCCACACATGCTGAGCTACCCAGTAAGAAGGAGCTGATGCTATGTCCTGCCCCCCATGGCTATGCTGCACTGTCCTGTGCCATCTTGGAACTGGAGCCACTGCTAGAGCACATCCTGCTCCAGGGACAAGTAGCCATTTCACCCCTCCATCCCTGAGGCTCAGTCACCACTGTATCATGTCCACCCAGTCTCATGTCATCCTCAATCGAAGCTCCTGCTATGCCCCACTCCCTAGGCCCAAGCTGCCATCCCCCTCATCCCAGTTGCTGGTGTATCCTCCCCCAAGAGTGGAGCTGAAATAGATCCCTGAACCCAAGGGCATGGATCCTCAAACTACTAAAACAGTCATGTCTCCAGTGCCGCAACTGAGGCAGCACCTCACCCTCCAGAGACCTCATGCCTCCTGCACATCAGACAGTGACCACTCCCACACCATATGGATCCAGAGGATCCACTGACCCATGTAGCAGTGATTTCTGGGGCTGAACACATGTACTACCTTGTATTCAAGGGAATTAGAGCCTTGGCAGAGCTGTGTCACCCTCCCCTCCAGGCTTAATAACCACAGCAGCACATCTCCTGGAACTGGACTAGCCACCCACAGTTTGAGTTGCTGAAGCACTCTACCTCTCCAAGAAGTGGAGTCTTCATTGCACTGCTTCCCACCCCAGAGGCCCAAGGCACAGAAACATCTTGACCTTCCTGGGTCCTTGCTGCTGCTGCAGCTGGCTTCACAGAGCCTGGTCTACTGCCATGTTCCACCAACCCAGGGTCCAAAGTCACCACTGTTGGTACCTTTGAAAACCACTTTGTAAAGTTTACAAGAGGTGACTGCACCACCAGATGCACAGCCATCAATGCAGGGACACAAGAAACATGAAAAAGCAAGAAAACATGACACCACCAAAGAAACACAATAATTCTTCAGTAATTTACCCCAAATTTTAAAAATTGCCTGAATGTTTTATAAATTACCTGAAAAGAAATTCAAAATAGTGATCTTAAGGAAACTCAGAGAAATACAATACAAATAGACAATTCAATGAAATCAGAAAAACAATTCATGATCTAAATGAGAAATCAACAGAGATATATGATTGAAAGAAAAAGAGCCAGACAGAAATCTTAGAGCTGAAGAATTCAATCAATGAAATAAAAACTACAATTAATAACTTCAATAACAGACTAGATCAAGCAGTAAAAATAATCTCTAGACTTGATAGGTCTTTCTGAAATTACCCAGTCAGAGGATAAAAAAAAAAAAAAAGGAAAAAGAAAAGAATGAAGACAGCCTACAGAACTTATGGACAGTGAAGACAGCCTGTAGGACATAAAATGGACAAATATTCACATTATGAAATTTCCAGAAGGAAAAGACTTGGTGAAAGGGACAAAAAGCTTACTTAATAAAATAATTGCAAAAACTTCTCAAGTCTTGAGAGAGATATAGACATCCAGATCCATGAAGTACAAAGGCTCCCAAATAGACTCACCCAAAGAGGTCCTCTCTAACACACCTTATAATCAAACTGGCATAGAGAAATATAATTTTAAAACAATGAGAAAAATGCCAAGCCACATATAAGGGAATCACCACTAGATTATCAGTGGTTTTCTCATCAGAAACCTTGCAGACCAGGAGAGAATGGGAAGATATATTCAAAGTAATAAAAGGAGGAAAAAAGTAAGCCAAGATTATTATACCCGACAAAGCAAATTTTCCTTCATAAGTGAAGGAGAAATAAAGTCTTTCACAGATAAGCAAAAACTGAGGGAATTCATTATCACTACAGCTGTCTTACAAGAAGTGCTTAAAGGAGTTTTTCAAGTAGAACGGAAGGACAATAATTACTACCCTGAATACATAAGAAAGTATAAAACTCACCGGTAGAGGTAAATACATAGTCAAATGCAGACTACATCAGTACTCTAATGGTGGCATGTAAAGCATACATATCTGTAGTATACAAGTTAAAACAGTCAACAACAATAAGTTGTTAAGGAATACACAATATAGAATGATATAAATTGTAACATCAAAACATAAATTGTGAGGGGGGTAAAAGTCTAGAGTTTTTGTATGTGACAGAAGCTAAATTTTTATCAACTTAAAGCACAGTAAATCCTCACTTAATGGTATCAATAAGTTCTTGGAAACTGCGACTTTAAGAGAAATGACACGTAATTAAACCAATTTTACCATAAGGTAATTGATACAAACAAGAATTAATTTCCTATGCTGTATTTCTGGCCACAAAATATCACCACAGTTCTACATAAAGACCCAAACACTTCTAATATTAAACACTGAAATAATTGTGGGCTGTATATACATTTAAGAAAGATTAATAAGGACAACTAAGATAATTATGTACTTAATTATGCCAGTTGAGGTTTATGGCTGGCCAGAGCACATCCTGGCAAGGTGAGAACCAACCCTGGACAGGATACTATTCCATCGCAGGGCACATTCTCTCTCTCTCTCTCTCTCTCTCTCTCTGTCTTTCTCTCTCTCTCTCTCTCTCTCCCTCACACACACACACACACACACACACACACACACACACACTTGCACTCTCTCTCTCTCTCTGTCTGTTTCTCCCTCACTCATACTGGGACAATGTAGACGAGCCAATAAGCTGAACATGCACATCTTTGGGATGTGGAAGGAAACTGGAGTATACAGAGAAAACCCATGCAGACAAAGGGAGAGTATGTAAACTTCTCACAGACAGCAGCCCAGGCCTGGAATCAATTGTTTCTCTCATCAATGTTATAAGAAAATGACATTGAATAAAATGACATTAATTGAGGACCTGTTGCAATGAATTATAACTATAAGATGTTTTATGTAAGCCTCATGGTAATCATGAAACAATAAAACTATAGCAGATATACAAACAATAAAGAGAAATGAATCAAAACTTAACACTACAGAAAATTGTCAAATCACAAAGGCAGACAACAAGAGAGAAAGAAAGAAACAAAGGAGCTACAAGGCAACCAGAAAACAAATAACAAAATGGCAGTAGTAAATCATTAATTATCAAAAATAACCTTGAATGTAAATGTATTAAATTCTCTAATCGAAAGTCAGAATGGCTGAATGGACAAAAAAAAAAAAATGATTCGACTATATGCTTCCTACCCACTTTAGATTTAAGGACACACATAGGCTGAAAGTGAAAGGATAGAAGAAGACATTCCATGCAAATAGCACCATAATAGACCAGGGGTGGCTATATTTATGTACAACAAAAGAAACTTCTAGTCAAACACTGTCATGAGAGACAGGGAAGGTTATTATTTAATGATAAAGGAGTCTATTTATCAAGAGGGCATATCCAGTATAAAGAAATATGTAGCCAGTATTGGAGCACCTAAATAAATAAAGCAAATATAGATGTATATGAAGGGAGAAATAGATAGCAATACAACAATAGCAGGGGATGTCACTACCTCACTTTCAACAGTGGATGGATCAACCAGACAGAAAATTAATACGAAAATACTAGACTTGAATTGCACTATTGGTCAAATGGACATAACAGACATACACAAACCTTTCTATCCAACAACAACAAAATACACATTTTTTTCCCCAGCACACAGGGAACATTCTCCAGGACAGACCATATGTTAGGCCACAAAATAAGTTTTAAGTGATTTAAGAAGAACTAAAATCCTATATAGTATTATTTCAGACCACAATCATATAAAATTAGAAATCAATAACAGAATGAATCTTGGAAAATTCACAAATACGTAGAAATTAAGCAACATGCTTCTGAACAATCAATTGGTCAAAGAAGAAATCAAAAAGAAATTAAAAACTATCTTGAGACAAATGACAATAGAAACACAACATACCAAAACCTATAGGATACAGTAAAAGCAATTCTAAGATGGATGTTTATAGCAATAAATGCCTACATTAAAAAAAGAAGAAAGATCCCAAATAAATAGTCTAGCATTATTCCTTAAGAAATTAGGAAAATAAGAACAAATTAAACTCAAAATTAGCGGAAGAAAGGAAATAATAAAAATCAGAGCAGAAATAAATCAAATAGAAAACAGAAAAACCATAGAATCAGAAAAAACTAAATGTTGGTTTTTTTGAAGAAAAACAAAATTGACAATCTTGTAGCTACTTTCATTAAGAGAAAAAGAGGAAAGAGTCAAATAAATAAAAGATGAAAGTGAAGGAATTATAACAAATGGCTCAGAAATAAAAAAGGATCATAAGGGGCTATTATGAACAATTATATGCCAACTAATTGGATATGCTAATTGAAAATGGATACATTCCTAGAAAAATATGACTTCCTAAGATTGAGTCAGAAAGAAATGGAAAGCCTAAACAGACCAATAACAAATAAAGAGATTGAAGAAATAATCAAAAACTTCCCAACAAAGAAAAGTCCGGGACCAAATGGCTTCACAGCTGAATTCTACCATACATTTGAAGAATTAATACTAATATTCCTTAAACCCCTCCCAAAAATAGAACTAGAGGGAATACTTCCAGACATATTTTATGCATCCAGAATCACCTTGATACCTAGAGCAGACAAAGACTTCATGAGAAAACTACAGACCAATTTCTCTGTTGAACATTGATGCAAAAATCCTCAATATAATTTTAGGAAACTGAACCTAACAACTCATCAAAAAGATTATACATCATGACCAAGTGGAATTTATCTCTGGCACACAAGGCTGGCATAACATATGCAAATCAATCAGTGTGATACATTATGTTAACAGAATGAAAGATAAAAGCTACATGATCATCTCAACTGACATGGAAAAAGATTGAACAAAGTCCCACATCCTTTCTTGAGAGAAATCTCTCAACACTTCAGAGAGAGAAGGAAAATTCATTAACATAATAAAGGCCATTTATGAAAATCTCACAGCTAAAGTTATAATCAATAGGGGAAAACTGAAAGCTTTTCACTAAGATCCAGTACACGATCACTCTCACCACTGTTATTCAGCTGGAAGCATTACCAAGAGAAATCAGAAAAAAGTAAATAAATAAATGGCATCCAAATTGAAAAAGAAGACTTAAATTATCTCTATTTGCAGGTGGCATATAAAAAACCCCCAAGATTCTACAAAAATCCTGTTAGAACTAATAAATGAATTCATTGAAGTTACAAGATCCAAAATCAATATATAAAGGTCAGTAACATTTTTGTACACAAATAATAACCTAACAAAAAAGGAAATCAAGAAAACAACCCTTTTACAATAGTATCAAAAAAAAATACCTTGGAATAAATTTAACCAAGGAGTTAAAAACTCTTTATACTGAAAACTATAAAACATTCATGAAATACATTGAAAAAAATACAAATAAATGGAAAGATATCCTGTGCTCATGTACCAGAAAAATTAATGTTGTTAAAATGTCCATGTTACCCAAAGAAATATGCACATTCAATGCAGTCCTCATCAAACCTCAATGGCATTTTTCACAGAAATGAAAGCAAAAAAAAAAAAAACTCTCAAGTTATTATGGAACCATAAAAGAGCCCATATAGCCAAAACAATTCTGAGGAAGAAAAACAAAGTTGGAGGCATCACACTGCCTTATTTAAAATTATGTTACAAATCTATAGTGATCAAAACGATAGGTACTGGCAGAAAAACAGACATGCAGTGGAACAGAATAGAGAGTCCAGAAATAAATCCGAACATATATGGTCAACTAATTTTTAACAAGGTTGCCAACAAGACAGAATGGAGAAAGAATATTCTTTTTAATATATAGTGCTGGGAAAACTGGATTTGCACATGCAAAAGAATGAAATTTGACCCTTATCAATCAACTCAAAATGGATAAAAGATCTAAATATAAGACCAGAAACTACAAAACTCCTAAAAGAGAACATAGGGGAAAATCTCCTGGACATTGACCCTGGCAATGATTTTTTTGTATATCACACCAAAAACTCAGGCCACAAAACCAAAAATAAATATATGGGACTAAATCAAACTAAAAACTTCTGCACAAGAAACAATAAGCAAAATGAAATGATAGCTTACAGGTTGGGAAAAATAGTTATGAATCATATCTCTGATAAGGGGCTAATAACCAAAATTTATAAAGAACTATACAACTCAATAGTGGAAAAGCAAATAACTTGATTTAAAAATGGGTGAAAGGCCTGAGAAGATATTTCCCCAAAGAATATGTAAAAATGGCCAACAGGTATATGAAAATGTGCTCAACATCATTAGTCATTAAGGAGATGCAAATTAAAACCATTAGGAGATAACACCCATTAGGATGGCTATTATCAAAAAGTCAATAAATAATAAATGTTGGCAAGGGTGTGGAGAAAAGGGAGCTATTGCACTTCGTTGCTGGGAATGTAAATCGGTACAGCCATTATGGAAAACAATATGAAGGTTTCTAAATAATAAAAAATAGAAGTACCATATGTCCTGGCAATCCCTCTTTTGGACAATATACCCAAAGGAAATGAAATCAACTCATAAAGATATCTTACTCCCATGTTCATTGCAGCATTATTCACAATAGCCAAGATATGAAAACGATCTTATTGTCCAATAATGGGCAAATAGATAAAGAAACTGTGGTATGCGTGTGTGTGTGTATGTGTGTGTGTGTGTGTGTGTATGTGTGTGTACACACACCCTCACACATACATACCATGGAATATTATTCGGCAATAAAGAATGAGATTTTGCCATTTGCCACAACATGGATGAGCTGGCAGGACATTATGCTAAGTGAAATAAAAAAATGAAAGAAAAATATTGCATGATCTCACTTATATGTGGAATCTAAAAAAACCTAAAAAATACAGAGATAGAGCGAAAAACAGTAGTCATCAGGAGTGGTGGGAGGGAAGAAAATGGGGAGATTTAAGCCAGAGGATACAAAGTAGCAGATATGTAGGATGAAGAAGTCTAGAGATCTAAGGTACAACATGAGGACTACAGGTAATAAAATTTTACTATATATGGGATTTATGGTAAATGAGTAGATTTTAGCTGCTCTTGCCACAGAAACAAAAAACATAAGTAACTATTGTGAGATGATGAGTATGTTAATTTGCTTTACTTTAATAACCTCTTCCCTATCTATATGTATCCCATAATATCATGTTGCATAATTTAAATATGCATGATAACATTTATTTTAAAAAAGAATTTGGAATGTAATCTAATACTGACTGTAGTTCCCAACCCCAAGGCCATAGACTGGTAGTGGTTTATGGCGTGTTAGGAACCCAGCTGCATGGCAGGAGGTGAGTAGTCGGCTAGTGGTGTAGGAAGCTTCATCTGTATTTACAGCTGCTCCCTATTGCTCACCTCACCTCCTGCCCTCCCTGTCCTGTCCTTGGAAAATTATCTTCCATGAAACTGGTCCCTGCTGCCAAAAAGATTGGGGACCACTGATCTAATACGTAATTTGGGTAACAATTAACCCATGAAAGAGATTGATAGCCAACTCATAGACAATTGTCAAGTGCTTCACTGGAACCATATTACATACAACGCAAAGCAGCATTTCATCACTTGGATTATAAAAATGGCTCTAAAGGACATGTCCTTAAAGAGCTTATGTTCTAGAGAGATCAAAAGTCTCAAGGAGAACTGGAAACTCACTCAAGTTCCTAGGGAATTTCTGGTGATGATATGAAAACAAAACTGGTTGCTAGGACTATTCAACCATCCAGTGTTCTCTGAATTTGAAATTTTAAAGGTGGGTTTAGTTTAGTTTATCACGAGTTTAATCTTTTTTCATCCCATTTCTGCATTAACGCATTCTATCAGCATAAAGACAATAACAGCCAAAACATGAATTCAAAGTTTTCATATCATCTACTTAAAAAAATAACACAATTTTTATATTATGAGTACAACTACTTATACTGGAGGTAACTGGATTCCAGCCCTTTAAATCAGATTAGGGAGTCAGCATTTTACAACTTTGAATGGGTGGCAAAAGAACTAACATATAAACATCATTATTCCAGGAAGAAAAAATAGTAGTAATTTCATCTTGGACCAGCTATGTTAAAAAGTCAAGTGACAGAGCTAATGAAATTAGCCAGTAGGACACAATCCTTAGGTAGGCAAGTCACCTAGATTTGATCCCATAGCCCTGCTAACACCCAGCGACCATCTTATCACTACAAACAAGAGGGCTGCATATGCCAACGCCATGCTTCCTATCCTCCAGAACAGTGAGCCAAATAAACTTCTATCTTTTATAAATTACCCAGTCTGTAGTATTTTGTTAGCAGCAGAAAATGGTCTAATGACTTAGAACACATCGGACACATGATTTAGAAAGCAACTTAAGTGCGGACATCAGAAATGCCAGAGCGGAGTCATTACCCTTGCAAACGAAAGAAAAGGAAACAACAAGTAGAGGTTTGAGGATTGAAAAATAAATCACTGAAACAAAAATTAGGACCATTAGGATTTTGTTTAGCTTCATGTAACAGAAACATAAGTGGTGTTTTAATTGAATAGAAAAACATACTTTATATTTCTCACACAATGACGTGGCCACAAGGAAGAAGTCCAAGGTGTGCATGGTGATACCACAATACTATAAGGGACTGTTCTTTTTCTGTTTAAGCAGCATTCATCTTCCTTATTGCAAAGTGTCTCCTACATCCCCATGCATTTGTCCCTACAGATACTTAAAAAGCAGAAGGACAAAGGCAAAGGGAAAAATGCAAAAAAGTGCATGCTACATGAGTAATCCTCACTCGACAAGATTTCCCTCAAGTGCCATCCAGTGACTTTAACTTATGTGCCATATGGCTTCTTTCGGAGCTTCTTGGGAAGCTCAGTTTTTCAGTTGACATAATGCCCCCGCAAACATATTTAGGGTTACTTAGAGGAAGAAGAGAAAGGATCTGGGATAGGCAATTAACACGGACTGTCAAAAACTCCCATCTTGTCAACACTTTTCCTTCAATTAATAATGTGTTTCAATTATTTTACAACCTATACTCTTTCGTGAGTGATAGATTCAGAGACCCAAATGGGAGTAAACTCAAAAGTCCCCAAGTTATCCAGCCCCCAGGAGTTACCATTCTACGTAACGTGCAATTTAAATGGTCAAACATTGTAAAAAATATCTTCAGGAACTCTACGTTTTCTTCTGGGAGTTTGCTTTCAATTATTATTTCTGGGAATCCCCAACAAGACCACATATCTTTTTCAGGAATTTCTTTTGGTTGTCTCTTGCCACAGACAAGATTCTCTTTTTGACACTTCTAGCTAATTCATAACTGCTTTTGCAGACATGAACACAGTTTCTTTCCATGAGTTTCCCCAAAGCATAGTTAACAGAAGTCTATACTTTAAATCTTTGTTTGTTTGCTTTAACTGAGGCTTGAGTTAGCATAAGAATCTTACAGTTCAGAAATGGAGATTTACGTGAGATGTCGGATGTCACCACTCCTAGGTGCAAGCCATGCCCTTTTAGGTGTCCATTCCTGGGCTGTCTCTTTTAACTCCATGCTTGATACCACATTGCAGAGGTCAGCACATCTCTTACAGGTGGAAGCTCCTTGCCCATGTTCTCTCTTTCTCAAGCCTAGAAAATCCATCTGCCCTTTTCTACCTTAGTCAAAAGAAGAGCAAAATAGGTACCAGTGTAAAAATCTTTGCAGGGATGCCCTGCTACAGTGAAAACTATGAAGTATATTTTAAAGGTGATATTTTGAACCTTGGTCTTAAGCATCTACATTTGGATCACTTTCTCCATTTGGGGCTTTTCTGGGAGAAATTTGGGAGTAACACTAATGAATATTTTTTACCTTGAAAATTTATGACTAAAAGGATCATTCCTAGAATAAATTGAGGACCTAAAATCTTTCAAGTATTACTTTCCCAATGCCATAATTTTAAGATCCAGGCTCCAACTGCAACAGGAAAACACCATTAGGTGTCTAGAAATGCATTTTGTTCACACAATTTAGGAATCTACAGTGCTATCAACATCCACCATTGTAAAATCTCAGCCCCACAGGAACCACAGAGGTCTAGTTGGGCTCCTTCACTTTCATTTGAAACAAGTGAAACCTGAGAGGGTCCCTAAGGTTATTCTGAGAGCCAGAGAACAAACCAAAGATGAAGGCCCTGGAGTTTTTAAACCACTGTTCATTGATAGCAACACCCAGGGTGTTGGTGAGCTCTAGCTTCTAGAGGTCGGGGTTGTTATTTGGGAAGTCCATGATCCTAACACTTTGGGTATTTTTCTAGATCACCTCTTATCTAAGTGCCTTTGCTGCTTCTAAAAGGTCCAGAAGCTGTAATTCTTGACATGGGAGGAATACAGGGAGAGAAATACCTGTGTTAGAGCACCCTCTGCCCCCAGTGCTCCTTAAGACATCAAGAAAGGTACTACGTCAACATCTATGTTCAAGAGCCCTACCATTTCTTGTAATCAACTGAACCTTATCCTGGATTTTGGTCAGCATATTCCCCTTGACAACATAATTCCTTAAAATAGTTTTCTATAATAACTGACTTCAATTTTTCTCCCCCATCCTCTCTTAAGCCAACTGCAATCACATCATTACATTAAAGCTCTCTTGCCATGGTCACCAATAGCCTCCATGCTATGCAATCCCATGGTTAACCTTCAGTCTTCTCCGATGATTTATCAGCAGTGTTTTGAATAGTTGAACACTCCCTTTTTCTTAAGGCACTTTCTTCACCTGGCTTCAACAACACTCTCCTGGGTTCTGTCCTACCTTGCCGACTCCTCCTCCTTAGTCTCCTTTGCGGGACCTTTAATAGTCTCTCTGACCTTTTGCCACTGGAGTGTTCCAGTGATCAGTTGTTAGGTCTTCTCCACTCTGATCTCTCTACTGTGGTGATCTCAGCTTTATGGCTTTAAGCATCATCCTTGCCCTCCTGATTTCCAAATGAGCATCTTCAGCATGGATCTCCCCCCTAAACTCCAGTCTTGAATATTCAGCTGCCACTGGATATCTCCAATAGATATGTAATAGGAATCACATACTTAATATTTTGAAAACAAATTTCTGATTCTACCTCCAGCCCATCCAATTTGCACCTCCATGGTTCTTCCCATCTGGATTAATGTCAAATCCATAGTTCCAGTTACTCAGGCCAAAACGTTTGAGACATCTTTGATTTTCTCTTGTATGTAGCACTGAAACTATCAGCAAATCTTGATTATATATATGCCTATTATAGTATGTTTTCCCAGTGTATTTAGAATGTGGCCTCTTCTCAATACACCACCACTACCACCCTGATGCTACCCTGGATTATCACAGTATCATCTTAACAGTTTCCTCTGCTTTGGCCCTTGCCCGCCTACCTACCCCAAAAAGCTTATTTTAAAAGACAAAACAGAAAGATTCAGTTAATATATTCAGATCCTGTCACTGTCCTGCTCTAAACCCTCCAGGGCTCTCCACCTCTGAATAAAAGCTAGAGTCTTTTCAATGCCCCCAGGCACACTGTACTTTGTCTACCCCTTTCCCACCACCTCTCTGAACCTGGCTCCTCCTCATGTCCTCACTCTGCTCCACCACACTTACCTTCTTGCAGTTCCAGGCACTTACAGTTTCCTCTGCCTCGAATTCTCTTCCCCAAGTTGTCCTGCATAGTTCCTTTCTTCCTCTTGTTCAAACCTTTGTCCAATACCTTCTTCCCTGACCACCCGATTTAAAATTACTACCTCCTCACAAACCCTGCTGTTTGCCTTTTTTTGCGCTTCCTATACTCCTTCTTGGTACCCATTTCTATTTATTATCCTCTGAAGTTCTAGGTGATTTTCTTACTTACTGTCTAGCTCCTTCCCACCTTAGAAAGTAAGCTTCATGAAGACAGACATTTTTCATCTCTTTCGTTCACTGCTGTCTAGATAATAATGGGTATAGAATTATTTATTAAGTGGTGCTTAGTAAGTATTTTTGAATGAATAAAGAAATGAATGAATTACAGTGAATAGTAATCCAATAATAGGTTCAAATACAAAAGTAAGGCAATCTGAGATCTAGAGTACCCTAAGTTGGTAAGCACTGCCTCAAGTCTAAATGATGTTGACTTTTTCTGAGAGGTAGACATTGTCAGTCATTGGATGCTCAGCAGGCTAAATTCAGTTAGATGACATAAAATACATGGAAATCTGTACCTTTAAATTCTAGTTTAGAAAATTATTTTAATAAATGAGACTTTTTAAGGAGAATTCATATGATTTCTAATTGCAAGATCTCTACAAGCAATGGTACGTTTGGTTAGAAAACTCTTGTGAACTTGACCTTGGAGAAAAGGGCATATTTTAGACCATCTAATAAATAAAATGTACCTGCATTTGAACTTTTTTCTGTACAAAAACATTAAAAGGAAAGGTTTCAAAACATAAACCCAGTCCCTGAGTGAATCAGCTGTAGTTTTATGATCAACAGTAAAAGCTGTCATCCGGCTTGTCAATTATACACAAACTAAGAGGTCTTCCAGGAGGTCTCCACACAAAGGACTGTAATGACTCACAAAAAGTCTACATCAGAATACGTGTCAAGGAACAGCTAATTAATGAGTGTCTGGTAAGGAAAGACTGACATTAATGTAAATTAATGACATTATGGAGTATAGCAACAATCTGCAATTGAGGATTTACATAATCAGTCATTATAGTTCCCTGTTGTCTCTCAGGTCAATAATGTGCAGTTTTAAGACATGCTAATACATATTTACTAATTAATCTACAATGCCTTCTAAGAGAGAGTCTGGGTCTCTGGTTGAATTAATTCATATTTAAATTATAATAGCAGATAATTGCTTCACAGATTGGAAGAAAAATAACATGAACTCAAAGATGTAGACTTAAACATAGGTCATTCATGAAACTCTTTATGCTTCTGATTTGTGCAGTAAAGACAGCTTATGATCTACTAAAACATCATTGTAATTAGAAGATCAAATGAGGCAGGTCTCAGATCTGTATTTGCCTTGAATTGTCTGAAAAGACTGTGAAGAATATCTTTGGTGAGCATGGAGGAGGCAGAGGGTGGGAGGTGGGGAAGAAAAAAGGGATTTTGTTTTTACATTTTATTTGGTCATAAAAGCACAGCAGAGTCTCAAAGCAAAATGCCAACAATGATGAGAACAAAATATTGCAAGTCCTAGATATTCTCTATGACCCTTAAATGTGAAAAATCACTAAGCGATAATTACATTTGACACTTTGAAGTAAGTAATCTAAATTTTTTGCTTCTAAATTATCATAACCTATCACAAAAATGAATTCAAAATGAGGCTTGCGACTTTGATGGGGCCAATCATATTGACCTATTTGTTTATATAAATTCAATACTCCCTAAACACTGGACTAGCCAGAGAGACTTAACTCCTACTGACTCCAAGAGCAAATTTCCTATGTGCTGTACAGTATGTTTTCATTAATATCTAGGGGCTTTTCTGATGGCAAGGTCTTTACAGCCCAACCTGAAACATGAAAGATACATGGTTAACAGTGACCGAGGTCATTGTTAAAATTACTGTATATGAAAGCTAAGCACTACTTACTGCTCTCAACAGGGGCCAAACTTCTGCTTTTAAGATCCAAGTGAAATAGTGTAGACTTTTCTCTTAGAAGCTAAACAAAATATTGCTAAAGTCCCAAACGGCTATATATTTTTGAATGAATGGCCTTTTCTGCTTTAGTGAGGTTGCATAGAACAATGTGGCGAAATTTATCATTTCATGATTGAAATGCCTTTTAAAAAGGCTGCAAGACAATGCTGTCACAGCATTTGGCTGTACCAACACTTCATTTAGGGATCAGCATTAATTCCTCATTTGCATGGGCACTGACTTCTCTTTTCAAATGATATTAATAGTCATTATAAATCTACTTTTTACTTGCTATCACTGTGCCAAGATGTAATGCAATGGGAAAGAACTATATGGGAATTACTTTGGACAGCCAGTCTATATGTACAGTCAGCATCATTCAATGTCCCTGCCAGTCAGAATTTGATAACTTAAAGGTGGCACTTAGAATACACAACAAGTAATAATATTTTGTACAAGTTAAGAAAAGGCTGATGCATAAAAACTGAAGGCAGTCCATCTCAAGTGACTGTGATTGGAAAAGATGCCATAACATGTTTTATATTGTCTGGAAACTTCAAAACCCAGGCAAGAGAGAATTTTAGTGGTGGTAAAAAATGGGGTAAAATGTGTAATAATGAGTGACTCCTAGAAACAATTTGTGTGATCAACAGCATTAGATAATTTTAATTAGCAGTTTCTATAAATTTGAAGGCTGTGCCCCAGATGAAATGGTTGAATTCTATATTAATTAGCCATTTTAAGTTGCAATGGAACACAAGTTTAGGGCAATATTTTTTTAAGAGACAAGTAAAGAAGGGAGAAAACAAGGTAATTTTTGGCTGAATCTCCACAGAAACTTTTTATATAGGGATTGGAATAAAGCCACTAAAAATGAAACTTCTCATGAAAATCAGCTTGATATATATCTACAGTGATCATTCACAGTGGTCAGCCTGCATATTAGATAGTACTCTCTATCTTTAGGATTTGAAGTTATTTCATTTTTGTCACTCTTCCATAGGATATATCTTGCCTGACCTCTCCCACCCTCTTTTTAAAAGACTGCTCTCTAAAATAGGTGTGAGGAGTAGCTCTCATCTGTGAATGATCAAGAAGACAGCTTCTATTGCCTTAATTTCACCCATTCCTGGACTATACATTCTTCATACCTCAGCAGCAAATAAGAGACATATTTTCCCAGCCAGATCTGGCTTCTTCCTACAGAAAATTTAACATAGGTTTTGGGTGTCAAATTAAGTCCTAGACCTTCATGCACCGACAAGACCATCTGGGATAACATGTAGAGGAGGCTTTCAATATTAAAGATGATGCTATTTTTGCTAATATTCTTAGATAATTATTACTTATAATCTTTACCTCATTTAATCTTTATTAAAAAAGCAGCAAAAAGGTTTTTTTCCCCAATTTACCAAGGCTCAAAGAGATTGGGTTTCTGCCTCAAGGTCACAAAATTAATAGATGGTAGGACTGAGATTTGTACCTGGGTGTTCTCTGACATCAAGATCCAAATACTAGGCTCTTGCTTTTTTGGAAAATCTCTCCTCTATTTTAATAAGGTAACAAATGGGGATTTAGTAAATTGATATATTGAAATTTTTAAAAAAGACTTAGAGAAATATGAGCCTCAATTAACAATCTGAAGCTGTTAACTTGATGAATGATGTATAATGGTAGAACATGGATTGTACAGCACCTGCTAATAATTTCCTGAATAACTGGACAGCTCATTCATTATCTTGGTTCTTTCAGCACCCTTTGGGTGTTCCAAAGTCACACTACTTCTGAAATCAGCCATGTTCAAATGAACAGAATCCTGAATCACCTAACATGGCTTCAGAGTGGGCTAAATGTGTTTCACTTTAAAATGACTAGAAATCTTACATCTTAAGCTAAATGAATATATTAAATCTTAGCCAGTATTTTCTAGTTCAGATGAAACAGTCACTCGTCCATTTGTCTAAGGGCATTAATTGTTCTAAGTATTGGGCTTAGTCAGTGTATTAGGTTCCTATTGCTGCTGTGACAAATTACCACAAACTTAATTGCTTAAAGTAATACAAATTTGTTATCTTATAGCTCTGAAACCAGCATGGGTTTCACTGGTTGAAACTAAAATGTTGGCAAGGCTGTGCTCCCTCAAGAGCTCTAAGGGAACAATCTATTTTTTTCCTCCTTTTTCAGCTCCTAGAGGTGCATTCCTTGGCTCATGGTTCGCCTCTCTGTCTTCACAGTTATCGGTGGAGGATCTTCAAGGCTCTCTCTGCTTCTGCCATTCTGTAGCCTTCAGTCCCTGTAATCTCCAGTTTCCCCGTTATATGATCCCTGTGATTGCACTTGGCTCCCCTCAATAATCCAGGACGACCTACCTATCTCAAGATCCTTAACTTGATCACATTTGCATCGGCCCTTTTGCCAAATAAAGTAACATTCACAGGTTCTGGAGTCAGGACATGGACATCATAATGTGGGGGCGGGCGGCATTATTCAACCTACCATAGTCAGATAACTTTTTCTATTTTACATTGTAAGATATGGGAAAAGAGGTTTTAGGGAGTGTCTCAGTTTCTCTTGTGTTGTTATAACAGAAAACCAAAGAGTGTGTCATTTATAAAGAATAGAAATTTATTTTCTCACGGTCCTGGAGTCTGGGAAGTCCAAGACCAAGGTGCTGGCATCTGATGAGGGCTTTCTTGCTGCCTTATCCCATGGCAGAAGGTAGAAGGGCAAGATTAGGTGAGAGAGAGCAAGATGAGAGCCAAACTCATCCTTTTATAAGGAATCCACTTCCATGATAACGAATCTACTCCTGCAACAACAGCACTACTCCATTCATGAGGGCAGCGCTCCCATGACCTCCCGTTATGCCCCACCTTGCAACACTGTTGCATTGGGGATCAAGTTTCCAACACATTAACTTTGGGGGATACATTCAAATCATAGCAGTGTGTATTGATGCTAAACTATTTGAAAACATTTTAGAAATGGTTTATTTTTCAACCAAGCTAATTGTAAATAGTCATTATTATATAATAAGTATTTTCTTTGGGAAAGCTAATAATAAACTAAAGCAACAGTAATGAATTAAGCACCACTTCCTGGAGACATGCATGGCAATTGTTCTCCAAAGATGTATTTCTATTTACCTCATTGGTGAAGTAAATAGGAGTCTTGCTTCAAATGGTGAAGAATAATAAAAGTAAAAATAAAAACACTTAATATTAGTCGCTGTGATTCCAAGGGTTTGTGATTTACAGTTTTAAAAGCTTTTCACAAAACCAGGAAGTTGCAATAATATTTAAATCAATGTCATTCAGATGTCTTTGCAAGGCAAACAAAGCTCTACCAATAGAACAAGAAACCACTGTTCAAATTAATCAGTAGGAACTTGATAAATTTCACTGATGTAGAAAATTAGCACTTTGCATGTTTCCCAGATTTTGATTTCATTTGGGTGTCTGGTCATGAATTATAAGCACTCTTCTTGGACTCAAGCTATTTCACTTGAAATCCATTATTTCTAGCAGAATTATGAATCTTGTTAGGGAAATGCCAGCTATTTCCATTTTGAGCATCTGCACTGCAGTTCTATTATTAACATGGAGCTCATTTAAAAAGGGGGAAGAATTGGATTTGTGTCTTTGGGGTGGTGGAGGAGGGGCGGGTGGCAGCGACTAGAGCGTCAATGAAACAAACAAGCTCACAAGGCTGCTTCCAACTGACACAGCTGTCATGTAAATATCTGCCCCTGCTGTATAGCTAAGGGATCCTGGGCTTAAAGACCTTATAGTCATATGTAAACAATGCAATGTTGATGACAGGTTTACAGCTCTGGAGAAAACACGTGCAGCTGTTTTATCCTCATTCCTATAGTGAGATACGAATGTTCAGGAGGCAGATCACAGATGCTTAGAACTGAGTTTTAAAAGCTTACAGGGCTAGTGTTGTTTTTGTGATGCGCTTCCTATGGCTGCCTTCCGGGTCAGGCCGTAACTAACAGCCCACGGTGTGAACACTTCTGTGCAGGCTCCCTGAGGGGTTTCTCACTACCTCTTTCTTCCTTTCCCCCAGCTTCAGCCCAATTGTTTGCCCTGAGTAGCAGTTAGGCAAGGCATCTCTTTCACCACTGGATGCAGAGAAAATGCCTGACCCATGCCTCTGCGTGCTGCATTGATCAGAGGGTTCCCCAGATAAAAGAATTGTAGAGGCTAATGCCAAGATAGGTCATTCACTCAGTTCTCTGCTTACTGCTCTCTTCTCTTCACAGAGTTCTTTCCAGTATTGAGTCCAGGCTAGTACAACAGAATCAAACAGCAAAGTATTGTTTCAGCCAAGGTTCACTTAGGAAAAGTGAAAGCACCTGTGGATGTGACATGGAAAACAATTACTATGCATATGTCAATTTGGAGAAGAATTTTGTTTTCCCTTTCAATTCTCCAAATTAAAACTGAGGTGACTGTGCACATTTTTCAGGCCAATAAATCCCTCTTGTTGACCTCTGGATACTTACCTGGACTCTTTAGGTAAGTCATATAGTATTAATATATGACAATCTGAATTATTTAAAGCCCAAAATTATTTTATGTTTTCTAGTCACATTATATGTTTATGGACACAAGTCAAATAGCAAGGATGATTTTTAAAAACGTTTTTTCCCCCCTTATGTGAGTCACTTCCAAAAGAAGTAGTTAGACTTTTAAGTTCCACTATCAGACTACATAGATTCAAATCCAGACATAATCACTTATTAAATCTGAGATTTTGGGCAAGTCATTGAAACTATCTAAGCTTAAAGTTTTTTACTGTAAAATGGAGATAATAATGGTACTCATGTCTAATGGTTATTTTGAGGACTAACTGGACAATCCATACCAAGTCTTTAATTCCTGGCATATAAAAAGCACCCAATAAATATAAACTGTAATTATGATTCTCATATTTTCAAGAATATTCGTGTAAGTTAAAAACTTTTACAAAAAGAAAAAAAAAAACTTACCAATAATGCATGCATATACGATTTCCAAATTTTTAACTCTGTAAACTCCAGAGACTTACAGCCGACTGCAATCTCCCCTTAAAACCACCATCTTTTCTGGATCCAAGATAATGTGTATTGGCCAGGAAACCTCCCCTCCCCTTCCATAAATCTAGAGTTATTACCATTTTCTCAAAAATGCTGGTGCAGAGATCCAAATGAAAGCAACTCAGAATTTGGAGAGTCCTACTTTTTTGGCAATGAGTAGAAAGCTCTAACTGATGTACATAACATGTTGGGTTGTTTAGTAGTATAAGTCCAAATACTCAGCTACAAACTGAGTCAAAAAGCTTTTAGACAGGGATAGGAATTTAAGCACTCTGAGAATGTTGTTTCTTTGGAAAAGTTTGTTTTGAGTTCCAACGATTGATACACAAGCCAACCTGGGACCACAACACCTTCATGAAGTTATCAATTACTGAGACTCTGTAAAATAAGATTTTTTTGTAAAAATGCTCCACAGACCCACAGAAAGACAAATCCATTTATATTTTAAAATAAGTAGAGGAATGTAATGGGGGTGAATTTTTTTCCTGTCTTTTTTTTATTAATGGTCTTCATTTTTTTTGGAGCAGCTTTAGCTTCACAGCAAAATTGATCAGAAAGTACAGTGTTCTTATATACCAGCTACCTGTACACATACACAGCCTCCCCACAACCAATAGCCCACATCAGAGTGATATTTTTATTACAATCAATGACCTATATTGACACATTATTATCACTCAAGTCGATAGTTTATATTAGGGTTCACTATTGGTGTTGTATTAATATATTCTACGGGTTTTCAAACACTTTTATGGATTCATAACAGTTGTACATTTTTATGGGATTTGACAAATGTGTTACATGATCACCTTTATAGTACCATACAGGGTAATCTCATTGTCTTAAGAATCCTCTGTGCGCCATGTATTTAACCTCTCTCCCTCTTAATCCCTGGCAATCACTAATTTTTTTTTTAATTGTCTCCATAGCTTTGCCTTTTCTAGAATGTGATATAGTTAGAATCCAACAGTATGTAGCCTTTTCAGATTGGCTTCTTTCACTTGGTAACATGCATCTAAGATTCCTCCATGTCTTTTCATGGCATGATAGCTCATTTATTTTGAGCATTGAATATTATTAGTTTATTTCTCCATTCACCTACTGAAGGACATCATGGTTGCTTTCAAGTTTTGGAAATGGTTAATAAAGATGCTATAAACATCAATGTGAAGATTTTTTCATGGACATAAGTATACAATGAATTTGGATAAGTACCGAAGAACACAATTGTTGGATTATATAGTAAGATAATGTGTAGTTTCGGAAGAAATTGCCAAACCGCCTTCCAAAATCGCTGAACCATTTTGCATTCCCATCAGCAATGAATGAGAGTTATTGTTGCTCTACATCCTTGTCAGCATTTGGTGTTGTCAGTGCTTGAGGTTTTGGCCATTCTAAGAATGGGGTACAGGTATCTCTTTGTTGTTTTAAGTTGCAATTTTCTAATGACTTATGAAGCTGAGTACCTTTTGGTATGCTTACTGGCTTTCTGTATATCTTCTTTGGTGAGGTGTCTATTCAAATTTTTTGTTTATTTTTTGATTGAGTTGTTCATTCTCTTTTTTTTTCTTATGCCTTTTTAAAAAGTTTCAATATGTTACAGGGGTACAAATGTTTTTAATTACATATATTGCTTTTGTAATGCTTGAGTCAGGGTTATAAGTGTGTCCATCACCCAGAGTATCTATTAGGTAGGTTTTTGCCTATCTCCTTCTCCCTTGTCCCCCTGGTAATGGGGGATTAGTTTTGAGATGTACTCTTTGTTTCTTTTCTTTTTTTTTTTTTTTTTGAGACAGAATCTCACTCTGTTGCCTGGGCTAGAGTGCCATGGTGTCAGCCATGAGAGACAGGGTCTCGCTCTTGCTCAGGCTGGTCTCGAACTCCTGAGCTCAAATGATTCACCAGCCTCGGCCTCCCAAGTGCTAGGATTGCAGACGTGAGCCACCGCACCCGGCCTGTGATGTACTCTTGAATTCAGTTTGCTAGTATTTTCTTGAGGATTTTTTTCATCTATATTCAAAAGGCATATTGATCTGTAGTTTTCTTTTTTATTGTTCTGTCCTTTCCTGGCTTTGGTACTAAGGTGATACTGACTTTGAATAATAAGTTGGGGATGATCCCCTCCTTCTTGATGTTATGGAATAATTTCTGCAGTATGGGTTCCAGCTCTTCTTTCTAGGTCTGGTAAAATTTGTCTGTGAATCCATCTGGTCTGGGCTTCTTTTTGTTGAAAGATTTTTTATTACTGCTTTAATCTCTTTGCTCATTATTGGTCTGTTGAGGAGTTCTATTTCTTCCTGATTGAGTCTTGGGAAGTTGTGTGTTTTCAGGAATTTGGCCATTTTCTCTACATTTTGGAATTTATATGTGTAGAAATTTTCATAGTATTCATAGATAATATTTTGTATTTTTGTGGTATCAGTTGTAATAGCTCCTTTTTCATTTCTGATTGAGCTTATTTGGGTCCTTTGTCTTCTATTCCTGGTAAATCTAGCAAGAGGGCTATCAATTTTGTTTATCTTTTCAAAGAATCAACTTTTTGTTTCATTGATCCTTTGTATTTTATTTGTTTGTTTTTCATTTCATTTAGTTCTGTTCTGACCTGAGTTATTTCTTTTCTTCTGCTGGCTTTGGGTTTGGTTTACTCTTCCTTTTCTAGTTCCTTGAGATGTGTCATTAGATTGTTAATTTGTGATCTTTCTGTCTTTCTGATGTAGGCATTTAAGGCTATAAATTTGCCCCTTAGGACTGTTTCTGTTGAATCCCATAGGTTTTGATAGCTTGAGTTCCCTTCACCATTCAGTTTGAGGGATCTTTTCATTTTCATGTTAAGTTCAGTATTGACCCAATTCAGCATCAGGTTGTTTAATTCCCATGACTTTGCTTAGAATTGAATGTTTCTCTTGGAGGTGATTTCTAGTTTTATTCATTTCTTATTGTTGAATTTTAAGAGTTCTTTTTATGTTTTGTATAAAAGTCCTTTGTGAGCTATGTCTTTTACAAATATTTTCTCCTAGCCTGAGGTTTGCCTTCTAATTCTCTTCATAGTGTCTTTTAAAGATCAGAAGTTTTTACTTTTAATGAAGTCCAGTTTATCAATTATTTCTTTCATGAATCATGTCTTTGGTAGTATATATAAAAAATCATTTCCAATCTCAAGATCATTTTGATTTTCTATGTTATCTTTTAATAGTTTTATAGTTTTATACTTTACATTTAGATCTATGATCCATTTTTAATTAATTTTTGTGGAAGACGATAAGTCTATGTCTAGATTTTTTTAATTTTCTGCATGTAGATGTTCTGTTGCTCCAGTACCATTTGTTGAAAGACTATCTTTTATCCATTGTATTGCCTTTGCTTCTTTGCCAAAGAACCAGTTGACTATATTTATGTGACTCTATTTCTGGGCTTTATATTATGTTCCATTGAACTATTTGTTTATGTATTTATTTTTGCCAATGGCATACTGTCTTGATTACTGTAGCTTTACGGTAAGTCTTAAAGTTAGGTAGTATTATTTCTCCAAATTTGTTCTTGTTTGATATTGTGTTGGCTATTCTGGGGCCTTCACCTTTTAATATAAACATTAGAATTAGTTTTTCGAAATCCACAAAATAGCTTGCTGCGATATTGATTGAGATTGTCTTAAATTACAGAGTAAGTTGAGAGGAATCATATCGAATCCTCCTATTTATCAACACCGAATATCTCTCCATTTAGTTCTTTTTTTTGTCAGAGTTGTGTCATTTTCTTCATATGGATCTGGTATATATTTTGTTAGATTTATACTTAAGTGTTTCATTTTATTGGTTGATAATATAAATGGTATTATGCTTTTAGTTTCAAATTCCACTTGTTCCATGCTAATACACAGGAATGTGGTTGACATTTATATATTTGCCTTGTATTTTGCAACCTTGCTATAATCACTTATTAGTTCCAAGAGTTTTTTGTTTTTGTTGTTCCAAGAATGTTTTTTGTCATTGTTGTTGATTCTTTGGGATTTTCTACATATGGGAATAAATTTTAATGTCAATATTTATTTTCTAGACTTCATGAGGAAATTTTTGCATTTGCTAAACCCAGTTTATTTATATATTATGCATAATGTATGATTGAATCAGTATTATTAAATTGATAATCTTTTTTGGATAGTTTGTGTTAAGGAGAAAACAACAATTTGTTAAAAACATATCTTTCTAATAATTGCTAAAACCCATTTGTAACAATATGAGAGCCACTACTAACCATTGATCAGAAAACTGCATCTAAGTATGACTTAACAGTATTACTTTGTTTTCATTGCTTTTACTTTTATGGTTACCATACATTTATGGCAAATGATACTCTTTTCCCACTTATGGTAATTATTTAACTTTACCTTTTAAATAAATTTTTTAGGTATAAATAGTAAATTAATATAAGGAAAATAATATAAGGTAAATAATCGTGGAGATTCTATGTGATTTGGCAAAGTTCATGACGATGGTATACTGGAACCGAACTTTAGAATAAAGTTGTCTGATCCATAAATTAGATCACAGAGGTAAGATAATTTTTAAAGGCACCAAACTGTTTAAACATGATACTAGGAAAAATTATTAAGTGAGCAAATATTGTTGGTCAGTAAGCTCTAATCACTTTAAAGCTAAGGACTATATTATCACTGTGCGTGTAAACTTGTGGTTAGACATAATGCCTGGCTTGGAGGGGAATTCAATAAACATTTGTGGTACCAATGAGTGGATGAATAAATTCTGCATTCCCATCTCCTTTGTGGCATCAAGTTTAAATTTCTAAAATTTCTCCTTTATCTACCAAGTACCTAGGGCTGTCACAATGCTTCTAAAAACATTCACCTGCACTCTGTAGTTCAAAATTCCATTTACTCCTCCCACAGCCAAAGCATCCTACTGATTTGAGGTTGGTGTTAAAGTGATGAGACTGTAAAGTAATTTCTACTAAGTTATAGAAGGACTGACGTGTTTAATTGCCACAGAATAAATAGCATTTTCATTGAGGCCTTTCTGAATCTAAAATAATGTTTATTTGATAAAATGAATTAGTAGCACTCATCAATTTTTTTTTCTTTTTTTTTTTTTTTTTGAGACAAGAGTCTTACTCTGTTGTCCAGGCTAGAGTCCCGTGGCATCAGCCTAGCTCACAGCAACCTCAAACTCCTGGGCTCAAGCAATCCTACTGCCTCAGCCTCCCAAGCAGCTGGGGCTACAGGCATGTGCCACCATGCCCAGCTAATTTTTTCTATATATATTTTTAGTTGTCCAGCTAATTTCTTTCTATTTTTAGTAGAGACGGGGTCTCACTCTTGCTCAGGCTGGTCTCAAACTTCTGAGCTCAAGTGATCCTCCCGCCTCGGCCTCCCAGAGTGCTAGGATTACAGGCATGAGCCACCGTGCCTGGCCTGTAGCACTCATCTTAAGACAAGGGACATTCCTAGTACTTTGGGAGGCCAAGGTAGGAGGATGGCTGCAGCCTAAGAGTTTGAAGTTGCAATGAGCTATGGTGATGCCACTGCACTCTAGCCCAGGAGACAGAGCAAGACCCTGTCTTTAAAATAAAATAAAATAAAATACTAGGGACATGCTAGATATATCTTTTACATACTGCCCAGAAAAGAAGAATCACATCATATACTCATTCACTGACTTTTGAAGTCCTTGCCAGAGTACAAGAGAATTAGAATTGTTAGCAATCCTCATAGTACTGACTTGCTGGGTTCAGAAGCACCTTGGGAGCTTTCTGAAACTACAAATCCCTGTGCCCCACCTCCCAGATACTTGCTTTTCATTCTACAAGGGAAGATATCACCACCCAGTAAGTTTAAATGACTTACCCAAGGTTATGCGGACAGCTTGAGACCAGCTGGAACTAACTTTTCTAGCTCACATTACCTGTCTCTTTCTATTACAGAGACTACAAAGATTGAAAACTTGTTAGATCACTGAATTCTTAGTTTTTAAGAAAAGGGGACATGTTACTGACAACAGATATTTTGAAAAGAGCTTGACATTTTGATGTGTTTTGCTGGTATGGTTAATAAGGAAAGCATTTGACCCAGAATACATTTGTGTTTGTATAATTGATTGAACCATGGAATATGTTTCATGAGTTTGAAGACTTATGTGTTTTACCCATAATTTTTACGTAGCATCCACCTGTCCATAATGGATTCTAATGTTTGAACAGTTAAATTAATACTACTAATACTAACTGAGCTATTATTATGTGCCAGTACTATTTAAACCCATATACATGTTTTGTGTCATGAAAAATTTAAGAGTAAGAGAATGTTATTACATATGATTTAGTGAATAAAAAATAAATAAGGAAATGATAAACAGAAGAATATAAGCAATTCAGCTACTATTTGGGATTTATTAATTATAGATTATTGGAAACTACACCAAACATTCTACATGCACAAGAGATTATTCTAAATTGTTAGCAACAAACTCAAATAAATGTCTGTCCAATTGTGATAAAAACACAAACCAATACAGGAAATGAGAAAATGATGTATTCTACAAAACAATAACTAATATAAAGTCATTCAAAAAGGGAGAAATAATTAAGAACTCAGGTTATATGATTAAGAACTTTCAAAGGCATCTGGATTTGCAGATTTTGTGTGTCTCTAAGAAAGGTAGTGAAATTAAAAGATATCTTTCATCTCTGAAAGAAACATTTACTTTAGCTAAATAAATCCATTAATAAGGTCAAAATCAATTAATATTAGAGATATCCTCCTTCAAGAGTTGGAGTTTTCAAATATTTCTATTTATAATGTAGTTCTAGTGGAGATACTATGAGCAATGTGTCTACCTTAAAGGAAATTCTCAAGACATATTAAACTTCATAGTGTATGTGGTTCTTCTCATTTCACATTTGATAGACTCATATCCTTGCATTTGTTGTAAAAAGAGTGGTTATTTACTCTGCTTTAGCTTGTGACTTTAATTTGAAGGTTTCCATATCCTTGTTGATACTGGTAATTTTCAGTATGTGCCAGAAATAATGACTGTGTTTGTGACACATTGAATGTTTTTATACTGTGCCCTCTCTCTAATGGGGTCACAACATATTTAAACACAAGGAATTTGTAGTCACTCTGCTATCTACAAACAAAAGAGGATACACAGAATTTTAGTGTGAAATCCTAACAAAATTGAATTTCTTATTCCTAATGCCAGATACAGGTAGTGGAAAAAGTCTGATGGAATAAATTGAGTCTTCCTTAATAGAAGGACTTCTCCTGGAACGAGGTTTTATATATCATGGGTACATAAAAATCAAGAAAGAAATGTTTCAAACTGCTAATTTATTATGTATGCATTATATTACATTCTATAGCTCAATGGCAGCAGACTAGAGCCCTGCCAAGCTCTGCAGAATGCCATCATAACTGCTCCCTCATGGAATGAAGTATAGAACAAATCTACCAATCCTAATATGTCTGTGCTAATGAGATCTACTTGGTGAAATGCTTGTTCATTAAAAATCTAAGAACAGAAATAATGGGATACATGGGAATTGGAATTTCAAAACATTTCAACACGAACACGGTATAAATCACAGTCAAATCGTATTTAATAAATGTACTCAGACCATTTAACCATCATGTAGCCAGGGGTCCTGCCGTAAATACATTCTGTCCACCACACTTCTAGGACATAAAATCCAGGCAATGCCTTAATTAGATAGTGACTGGGGAACAAGAGGTGACAGCCAGCAATGGATTCACAGCAGAGGCAAGCATTTTGCTATCTTTCCAATACCATTGCTATACACAAATTAATGCCAAACCCAAACCAAATAAATATTCATTTTATTTGAACTTATGTTTTTCAGTTATGCAAACATTTATTTTCAAGGAGCAAGAAGGTTTATTTTTATTATTTATTTATTTTTTTAATCAAGAGCATAGAAAAGGCACCAAAGCCAAAAAAATTCTTGTATTATTCCAGGGAAATTTGAAAGCCCCTAGCCCCATCCTATAATTTTATTGTATTAGAAATTACCCTTTACTAGATCCTACAGGGGAATATATTATGCCAAAAGATAAAATGATGCTTACTTTGTCACTTAGTAATGACCTGGAAAAGAGAAAGAGAAGAGGGAAGGAAAAATAAGTTTATTGGATGTCTTTTAGGTGTCAGATATTTTTATGCTTAGTATTTTATTAACTAGGTATCCCAGGCATTATTATTATGATCACTTCCACTTTAAAATGAAAGGTAAAAAAGTATGGGCCAAAAAAGGTCATGAATTTGCTTATAGTCATGGGCCGTAATTCGTTTGTTTAAATAAATATTTAATGAGTAGTTACTATGTGCCAGGCATTATTCATAGTGCTAAAGACACAGTGGTGATTCACAAATGTATGTCTATATTAAAATAGAAATCTAATAAAAATAAAGGTAACTGCAGATCATGATAAATGCTATATGACAAAAAAGAGGGTGTTGTCACAATGAAGAATGGGAAGTGGGGAAGTCTCTTAAGTTGGATAAACAGGCAAGTCTGTCTTCAGGAGGGAATATTTCAGCGAAGATAAGGATGTACAGGAATTAATCATGTGGAAAGCTCTGGTAATAGTTTTCCAAGATGAAAAATAAATACAATAGTACGAGAGGTAGGAAGGTGTTGGGTGTGTATGAGGAATAGAATGACTAACCTTGTGGGAGTCAGTGAGTTAAGGAAAGATTAGTTAAGGTACGTTTGAATAAATAGATCGTAGCCAGATCTAGGACCTTGTAGAACATGATTGGGTATTTGGTTTTTATTATAAATGTATTGAGAAGATATTGATTTTTTGTTTGTTTGGTTTTAGGTTTTTAAAAATATTGATTTTAAAAAGCACATTGCAGAGCTTCTGCTTTTGATAATAGCTAAGAACGTATTGGGGAATAACACTCCTGCTGAGCACAGCAAGAAAAGATGGACGAGATATAAAAATCATCTGCTTGAATGCCTTAAAGAGCTAACAAAGCATGATAAATGACAGGTTTTGAACTCTTTAAAAGAGGATCACCCAGGTAAGTGTGCCAGACATCGGGGACAGCTTTTCTGCAAGAAGCTAAGCCAGAAGAAGCATTTGGGAGATTGAGGAGTTGAGCAGAAATTTTAAAGCCCTCTGGAGCTGGGAGAACAAAGATTGTACTTCAGTATCTGCCAAGGTTTGAGAGTTCTAGTAAAAGTGCAACACTTTTGATTGAGATTCCGAAGGACTGTAACTTATTTGTAAGTATGAACCAGAGAGAGATCACCCCCTGCAACCCTCCAATATATATGTTGAAGCCCTTAACATCAGTGTGACCATATTTGGAGATAGGGCCTTTAAGGAGATAGTTAAGGTTAAATGAGGTCATAGGGCAGGGCCCTAATCTGATAGGACTACTGTTCTTATAAGAAGAGATCACCCTCTCTCCAAGCACATACAGAGGAAAGATCACGTAAGGACACAGTGAGAAGGTGGCCTTTTGCAAGGCAGGAAGAGAGCCCTCCCAAGAAATCCACCTTGATGGCACCTTGATCTGGGACTTTTAGCCTCGAAAACTATAAAAAAATAAATTTTTGTTGTTTCAGCCACCCAGCTTGTGGTATTTTGCTATAACAGCCTGAGCAAATTAATATACCAACTTCTTTGTGTGAACTCTGACAAAGTCTCTGGCTGACCAATACATCACACATGTATGTATGTATGATTCAAAGTAGCTTGTAGTTAAAGGCTGAAAATTCAGAACTGAGACTGCAGGTACTATCCACCAAAGAAGAGCTTTCTGCAGCTTGAAAGAGGCCTCATGCCTCTTGCCCCATCATAGCTGTCAGCAGGCCTTGGCCCTGCAGAGATGAGTGCGGAGCTCACAAGTCTCCTGCAGGTAGGAGGCTCTCTGCTGTCTGGCTCAGCCCTCAGCCTTGGGCTGGCTGCTGTCTTGCCCTCAGCTGAAGGTTTCCTAGACTGCAGAGGGCTCAGTGCAATCCATGAGAAAGAGCAGCACAGTGGGTGCCGACTATCTGTGGCTGGGCTCTTCAGTCTTTACTCTTTCCAAGCCCACATACTGTTAGTAAAACTTTGTAAATTTGGGATGATTTCTCCTTTTCCCTTTTTCCTCCATTCCTCCTAGGCATAAGAGCAGCCATGCAGCTCCTCTCTTTGAAATTATTAATACTTATCCCATTATTTTGCTTTCTAATTTTTGTGTTTCCTAATGGGTTAAAAAATAAACTTTGTAAACGTTATTTCCATGTTGCTCTCAATGTCAGTTTGAGTGTGATAAGTTTAATAGTTTTATAGTTTATAAAATAATAATTTTGGTGTTTATATTATTTTCCTTACAAAGCAAATATTTCATGCTTGTTTTCTCTATCTGTAATAAAAATGAAAGAGTAAAAACTGTATCTAGCAAACAGATAATTTTCATATACATTATCAATAATTTTTTAACATATGCATTTTTGGGGGGGAAGAAATGAAAATTGCAGTTGCAAAATTACTTTTCTTCAAAATACTTAAATATATTTGGTAGAATTGAATTTCCTATGTGTCATATTTTCAAACCTTTAATAACTTTTAACCATTTGCATAGGGAATGCACCATTACAAAGCTGCCCAAGGACACCAAAATTATCATTGGAGGGAGACAGTGAGGCAGGGAGGGGGAAAATCATTCTTCTCTATTAAATAAGAAAAATTATGTCAATATGACTTTCAAGAGAACATGACTCAAACAAGATTCTAATGCCACAGACTAGGTTTTGCTGGCTTATTTTGAATGGATGACCAGAAACCCAATGCTGAAACTTAAGGAAAACCCTAAACATATAATTTAGGAAGGTGGTCGCAGGCAGTGATTAGGATGTTATTAGACCAACAAGCACAGGGGCCCGTGATTTAATGTTTTGTTTTAAGATAGAGTAGAAGGCAAGCATATGTGTTCAAGGTCATATCTATGTCTCACCATCGTATATCCAATGCTTATCACAATGCCTGGGACATAATGTACTCTCAATGTTTGAAGATATAACGGCAACATAAATGTGTCAGTTTCTCCCTCTGAGATTAGCATCAGCTTTTCTTTACCGAACAACCATGTACTGACACGGGCCTAAAGTTCTACTCTATCGCTGTATAGATCTAAATAATAAAACTTGAGATATAATAAAAAGTTGAAAATTCTTTGAACTATAATGGATCTTAGTTCACAGTCCATATGAGGGTGTACACATTAAGACCTATTGAGTTTATGGGACTTGGTCAAAGTAACCAGCTAAATAATGGCAGAGCTGAAATGAGAGTCCTCTCAGACACACAATTCTATGTTCTTTATACCACACTAGATGAGCATGTAGGTTTTGGAATTAGACAGATATGAATTCAAATCCTGGCTATGCCATTTACTAGCCGTGTGACTTTCCATAAGTTACTGGTGATCCTTGAACATCAGTCTCCTAATTTATGAAATAGGGATAATAATAGTGTCTAATTCTCTGTATTATTATGAGGATTAAGAAAGCTCTCAGTTCAGTGCTTTCATGTGGCACTTAAAAAATCACAATAGTAGTAGTAGTCATTGATGTCATCATTATTATGTACTCTTTACCCAAATGTGAGCAATGAGCTTGCTTCTCTGTATAAAGAATAAAATATAACTGATTAATTTCCCACAAAGCAATTAATCAGCAATTCCAAATAAAGGTTGTCCTAATGAAATTTGCTGTCCATTTCAAGATTAAGGAAAGCTTTGCATAGTTATTAAAAGAATGATTCCTTTCCTTAAGATATTGAAAGTTGTGTTTTTATTTTTCAATCATAATTAATGTGCTCAGTGGTACAAGAGAGGCAACATTTACCATTCCTGGATTAAATAGAACACCAGTTGCATAGCTAGCCTGCACAATTTAAGTGGATCTCTTTATTTGGTGTGAGAGATTTCTAAACAAAAAAGAATTCAGCTGTTTGCAGAAGATTTTCAGAACGCTTGGATGCAAACTCAATACTTTTGCATAAAACTGAGAACCAGATTAAACTCATGGAGAACATTGCTACATAAAACATGTTATGTTTTCTTTTGTTAATAAACCAGAGATACCCACAAGTCATTAGTGAGTTTTTAAAAACCCCTTTAGTTACATAATCTCCTGTATGATTTTTAGGGGTTGATTTCAAAGGAAGTGAGATCACATTTGGAGCTGACAGTGTAGGAATGGCTAGGAGAAAGGTGATCATTGGAGACAAAGGAAAGAATGAAATTACCCCAGGAGGGCAAAGACTCCAGGCTAGATCCTTAGAGAAAGCCTAAATATGGGGATCAGCAGAAACAAAAAGAGCTCTAGAAGGAGAGAGCATGCAAGGGGAAACAGAAAAGAGCTTCATCTTGGAGGCAAGGAAGGTTTTACAGAAGTAGATAACAAACAGTGTCAAATACTGTAGCAATAATACTGACAGAAATTCATGTAGTGGGCACTTAAGGATCAGAAGGGAAGCTAGTAGACGGATTAGCCTTTACACTCTACTTTCAGAGGAAGAACACTACCCCATGTTTATTTAGATCACATTATATCACTGCAGTCCCCAAACCCCAGGCCACAGGCTGGAACCTGTCCATGGTACTGGGTGGTGGCCTGGTCGGCACCAGGCTGCACAGTAGAAGGTGAGTGGTGGGCCAGTCAGTGAAGCTTCATCTGTTTTTACAGCCGCTCCCCATTGCTGGCATCACTGCATAAGCTCTGCCTCCTGTCAGATCAGCAGTGGCATTAGATTCTGATAGGAGCATGAACCCTACTGTAAACTGCACATGTGAGGGATCTAGGTTGTGGCTCCTTATGAGAATCTAATGCCTGACGATCTGAGGTGGAGCTGAGGCAGTGATGCTAGTACTGGGGCATGGCTGCAAATACAGATTATCATTAGCAGAGAGACTTGATGGCACAATAAACGTAATGGGTTTGAATCACCCAAAAACCATCCTTTCCTTACTCCCACACCACATCTGTGGAAAAATTGTCTTCCATGAAACCGGTCCTTGGTGCCAAAAGGGTTGGGGACTGCTGTTGTGTTGGGTATAACTTGAGCAGATTAGGGGGGTGTTAGCAGAAGTCATGAGGGAGAGGAAAGGCTAAAGGCCTCCAAGCCATATTGGGTGCCAAAGCTATTCAATGGAAAGATTGAGTTGTATGAAAATAAGAAAAAAGCATGATCAACTTTAATAAAATGACCATTGGTGACCTTTTCAATGAGAGAGAAGTCAGGGAATTATATACAGTGGTGAAATAGAATGTTTTGTAGGAAGTTGTCAGGAAAAAAGAAAGATAAAATGATAGCTTGATAGACGGAGAAAGAAAAGAAGGGGGCCAGAGAGGGTGAGCAGGAACAATGGCATGCGATGTCAGAGAGGTTTACAAACGGCAGGCATCCACATTAGCTGTCACTGATTGTATCACTGAAGTAGGAGGCAGAGCGAGCTGGGCATGTGTGCGCCGAACTGCAGTTGTGAATTTGAAATGAGTGGAAAGTGTTAGGATTGTCTGTTGTAAAAAGTACACTAGGGAGTTAAGTGGGGGTGGATAAGAGGAATGATGAACCCGTGGAAGGCCTGGCTGAGGTTAGTAATAACCACAAATGGCATTGCACCAAATTAAGTGGTATGATTTTAACAAATGATCCAATAAGGTAGAGTCTATTATTATGTTGAGCAATAAGACCTCACAATGGATCATTGAGTTGGAAGTTAATCTTTGAAAGCATATCTGAAGTTCCTTTCATAGCTTTAACTGCTGCCTCTAGACAGCATTTAAACAAGGATAGCTTACAGACAGATGAACATAATTTTAACATTCAATCAAAAAACTATACTTTGTTTTCACAGAAAAAATAATATGAGTCCTTTTTTATTTCAATGAACTTATAATGTGGAGATGTCCATATATAATGTATGTAAAGACATATCTTTATCAATTAATTATTGCTGGATATTTACAAACCAGAATGTGGTTTAACTTCCCTTAACTGGAGAGATGGTAATAATTGTTATCAAAATTATTTATTCGTTTCAATTTGCATTTTCTATGTGCCCACTCTATGCCAGGTCTTATATAAGGCCCTGAGGATATCAGGATGAGGAAGCTGGAATTGTACAATTGGAATTAGAATTGGAATTATTGGAATTTTAAAGATCTCACAATATAGATAAGGAGATAGATTGAAAAGATATAAAATGCGTGGGGCACTATGATTACTGTATGCCCTAGAAACCATGGAACACAACATTTGCATGGATCTAGGGAGGTTTGGGAGCCCTAGTAAGAAGATGATGGTCCCTAACAAGCCTAGAGTGCTATCTTTGTGTCAGGCTTATAGATTTTCAAGCAGAGAGGGACAGTTGTATCAAGCAGGGCTTACGCCCATTTCACAGACAAGAAAGGTGAGGCTCACAGGAATAAGAAAAAAGTATGCACTGTCACACAGATCAAAGCAGCAGGACCAAATTCCAACCCTGTCTGTCAGAGTCACAGCATTTGCTTTTTACCTTTCTCCAGAAATAATTTTTGCAGATATATATCTATAATGGTTACATTATAACACAGGCAAAATATGCACTAATTTTGATTTAATCTGTTTTTGTTTAGAAGAAAAAGTATCCCTCAAATTCAAGAAGATAGAATGAAATAAAAACTAAATGCCAGACTAGAGGGAAATAACAATAAACAAAATATATGTATATGAGAGAAATGATGCAAATTTATTAAAATAGCTCAACTTGTCTTTTTGTTCATTTGTTAAAAATAATCATATCAAAATTACAACTATTAAGTAAGAGATTAGCATAGTGATAGTTTGTGACAATATTAACTAGAAAAAAAATAAAAATAAGCTCTTTGCAGTCTTGTTGTCACATCTCTGCCTATATTGAGAACAGCCTCAATTTATGATCAGGCTATTCTATCTCAAAAATATTGAAGTTATGGATTTTTTTCCTGCATTCTTTTGGCAGGCTCCCAAATTCACAATCAAGTAACTTCTCATCAGCTGGTCTTCATTAGCAAATCTGCCATGACCCATCCAATTCTGATGCTTAGAAACAGAAAGACCAGGACATTCCATTTTTCCCCCATTAAAGTTGCTAACAAATTAAGCATGAAGAGAAATTACTGCAATGTGATGAAAATAAGAACAGAGTAATTAAAATGAGATCATTTAATAATGTACACCTTAGGTGAGAGGAGAATGAACTTCTAAAACATAAGCCATTAAGCCACAGCAGATGTGAAGGAAGTAACAAAATCCCGCAAATGCTGTATAACCCTGGAGCTCTCCTAGTGCGGCCAAGCAACAGATCCTTTGATGAAAAGTGATTTTTATCAACCTTATGAACTGGACACATAAACAGAAAAGCAATTAAAATACTGACCCATTATAGTAGATGAAAACATCCACAGTCCAAAACGGATGACATGAATAAGAGAACATTTAAAAATGTCTACTTGAGTATCTTCTATCAAGTAAAAGAAATTGGAAGAGAAGTTCCTAGATTGTCTATGAGCAAAAGCAAGAAGATATGTAAGCTAATTACAGCCTAGAGTCTACTTAAAAGGCCTAGTCGTTAAGGAACGAACTTTCAATTCAGCTACAGTTTCTTCCTTAGCACACACACTAAAGCTCTAAACACACAGTTTATTTAGTTTCTTGTTTTGTGTTTTGTTTTCTCTAGCACACTGCAGCTAAAAGAAAAGAAAAAAAAAGTCAAGAAACCTCAGGCACAAGACCAAGACCCTCGACTCCAATCTCACAGAATTCACCGCATGGAATGATCTATACTCTTAGTGTACGGGGGTTTCAATAGTCAACTTACTACACATTTTAAACAACTTTTAAATTTCTTTCTAATCCATGTTGCATGGAACAAAAATATTCAGAGAAGATTAAACTTATCTAATAACACAATTGGAAAGGAGACCAGCTTGGATGAATAGAATATCACTTTTATAGAATATCTTAAATTAAATTTCATTTCCTGACCCAGAGTTATATACCCATAGAATTAATGCTAGAAAATTGAGGCCCTTCCACACTGGAATTACTATATGGCCAAGAATTATTTATTAATGAATACATTACATAAAATTTGGTGAGACCAAGATACTTCAATAGATTAAAATTGTGTGATTAAACCTGTGTATTAAATTTGGGTTTGCTAAATAAGAGTGCATAGTACCATAGAGTAAATGGTAGCTCTGACTAGGCCTGAATTCAGACACATATGGAATTTGTGAGATTGGAATTGAGGTTTTATAACAAGGTGCCTAAGACATTTGTGTTTCTATGACAGTTTAGGAATAAATTTCTTAACTTTAAGAGGATTTTGATGCAGATACTGGTCTCTTATTTTTCCATACCTTGTAATCACAGTTCTTTTGCACCTACAATGTGCCTTCATTTGAATGCTTATTCAATACTTACTATACATGGATTTCACTAAATAATCAGATACTCTTTTTCTTATTACTATGACTGCTTTTTTCCATTTTGAAATAACAATGTCTATAAATACTGATCCATTAAAAGCTAGTTCCATTAACAGCTAAGAAATTTTAGTTTCATTAAACGCTAAGAAATTTATATGCCTCATACACTAAAAACAACAAGAGATAGGTGAGTGGCCAAGGCCAATGGTAAGATATGTGAGTTTCATGTATGTAATTTTTTTCTTCATGAAATAGAAAGGAAAAATTGGGATTAAACTAATTTTATATGAAACTGCAACATTGTTGAACGGGTCTAATTGCCATCCAGCTCTCCTTTCAGAACAGACTATATGAAGGTTATTGTTAAACAGCACAGGCAAACAGACTATTGCCTTTGTCAGCTTTACAATTTGCAATTTGGGGATACAGGAAAATCAAGAAATATTCCTTTCTGCTTCTCTTTTCATTGTTCTTATTGTTACCAATAGTTCTCATTCCAATTTACAACTCTGCCTCTACTTATGGAGGAATTTAGACTGAGTTTGTTGGTTCTGAAAGCAAAATATCATGCTAATGAACCACTAAAAAGAAAGCTGGTCTAATTATAGCCAAATGATGCAAAATAATCTTACTTATGATTGCCCCTGATTAGGTGTAGGCTGCTGTGCTCACGGCAGGGGGCTGTAGATTATCACTGAAATGCAAGGTGCCCACAGACTGCCAGGAGAGGAACAACTTGCAGAAAACAAAGTATTACAGTTGTTCTTTATTATTTTGTTGTAAAGTCATGTACTAGTTTCTTATACCCAGTAGCTTGAACTTGGCAATGTTCAATTAATACGTAAATTGATCTCAGGATCAATCAATAAATATTAATCAACTGATAAGTATTCACCCATAGGCCACTGTAATATTATAGTCAGGCTTTGTTTGCATTGAAGGAATAAAGATTTGTTCAAGCTACTACCAACAAAGAGTGATTTATTTTAAATCCAAAGAAAATCCGATGAAACTTCAATGCCAGGAGCCACAATGGTGTGGGTCTCAGCTCTAGATTTGAAGAGACTCTACAGAACTCACTGGGCTCTTAGAGACCTTCCTTCCAGTGACCTGCTATCATTTCCCAGCCACCCTAAATGCTGCTTTCTTCCTCACACTCATTTGCCTTCCTCTGCTGACTTCTAGTTTCTTCTCTGTCTAATCCTTGTCACAGTCTCTTTCAACTACAGCTCTATTTCATAATCTTTCAGATGCAGGCTTCACTGATTCTTGGCAATTCTTTTTTTGTTTCCTGGCTCAGATGTCTAGAGGAAATCTGACTAGCCAAAATCATCTTTTCAAGTCAGTCGTCCTGCGTGACAAGTCACATCCGGGACTAGGTGTCTATGCCCTTGGACCACTGGTGGAGATGTTTCCCTAATAAATGACAGAGAAAGACCGGACATCATAACTGACATACCTTGTACACATATTCATTTATTGAGAACTTACACTGTGCACACACTATTCTAGGAGCTGGAAATATAAAAGTGAATAAGACAAATATGGTCCCTAAAATTTTCAGTATTGGTAAGTGCTACGCAGAGAATTATAAAAGAGGGATAGGAAGGAGAGACAGTGGCAGTTTGGTTAGATGGGGTGAGCAGAGAAGGATTCTCAGGGCAGGTGGCATTTAAACAGGCACCAGCATAAAAATGAGAAGCGAATCATAGGAAGACAGAGGTGAGAATATTCCGGGCAGAAAGCACAGCTGGGACAAAGGCCCTGAGGCAAGAAAGAACCTGACATGCTCAAGAGTTTTTTTTTAAAGGTCATAACAGCTAAAGACTGTGGTCAAGAAGGAGGATGACATGAAATCAGGTCAGTGGGGTCAGCAGGGACCAGATCCTGTTGATTTTTGCAATCTGTAATAAGGTGATTGGATTTTATTCTAAGCGAGATGGGAGCTGCTGGAATGACATAATCAAATAATCTTAGTTTCCCAAATTAAAAATTATGTTTAATAATTGCCATATTTTTTAATTTACTTTAATTCAATTTATATGTATCCAAATGGCCAATAAAACTATGAGAAGGTGCTCGACATAATTAATCACCAAGAAGATGCACATTAAGAGGGAGATCCCGCTGCATACCCAGCAACTTCATTCCTAGGTACTTAATAAAAATGTGTATGTATGTGCACCAAAAGAACGTTTCCAAGCCCCAAACTGGAAACTATCCAAATGCCCTTTGACAGTAGAATGAATAAATACATTGCAGTATACGCATGTCATACTACTATGGAGCAGGAGGTGGTAAACTATGACCTGTTGGTCAAATACAGCTCAAGGCCTGTTTTATCACTGACACTTGAGCTAAGAATGAATTTTACATTTTTAAAAGGTTTTAAAAACAACAACAAAAAATGTACCTACTACGTAAAAACAGACAAAATCAACCTATGTTTTTAGAAGGCATGTTAATGGTTACTCTCCACCAGGGTAGTCACTGGAAGAGAGGATGAAGCAAGGCTTTCAAAGAGCTGCTTATGTTTCATAGGTGTATTCAGTTTGTGGATATTTTCACAAGTTTTGCCTTTATTACATGTGCAAGCATTTATTGCTTGAACAACTTACATTTGACAGATTATAGGGAAAAGCAATTTGAGCAAGAGTGAGACCCCGTCTCTACTAAAAATAGAAAGAAATTATACGGACAACTAAAAACATATAAGGAAAAAAAATAGCCGGGCATGGTGGCACATGCCTGTAGTCCCAGCTACTCGGGAGGCTGAGGCAGGAGGATCACTTGAGCCCAGGAGTTTGAGCTTGCTGTGAGCTAGGCTGGTGCCACAGCACTCTAGCCCCCGGCAACAGAGTAAGACTCTGTCTCAAAAAAAAAAAAAAAAAAAGGCAATTTAAGTTATTAAATTGCTTTACATGACCGCCCCCCCCCCCCGATCATGTAAAAAATCTGGGGTCTTCTATGGCACCCAGGAGATTGAGGAGAGAACTTTCATCTGAGCCACTATGGTTACCAGCAATGTCTTCATTTTTCAAATGGGTGTATTCCTTTCAGGCACTGCTATGTGTGTACAAAACTTGGATGATTTTTCCCTGATATTGAGAACCCTGCAGGCTAGGTATTTGATTCTTAATTCTTGATTGTGGCATTGTTCTCCCATCTCATATCCAAAGCAATCCTCCTGTGGGTTCTACCTTCAATATAGATCCACAATTCACCCATTTATCTCCACTTTCACTGTTACAAACATGGTTCAAGCTGCAACCATGTATTGCCTGGTTTAGTCTCCTCATTAGTTTCCTGGTTTTACGCTTGTCCAACCCCTCTCCCCTGAGTCCATTCTCAACACAGTAACCACTGTGATCCTTTGAAAGCAAAGTTAGATCTAGTCACCACGACTCAGGTCAAAAGCCTTCAAGAACTCTTCTTTTGAGATAAAGAACTGGCAGGCATTGCTTAACCGAGCCAGGAAGTCTAGGATCACACTGATCAAAATAGGACAGGGTCAGGACAAGTTCCAACCAGTTAGAACCAACATGGTGGAGGAATCCACCGCTTCTTCACCTTGCAGCTTCATTATACCCTTATTACCATAAAATCTTTCTAAGGAAACTTCGCACTCTCGTCATGCACTTGACGCCATGACAGTTCCAGATTGACCATATTTAATCAAAAGGAGGGTGTCACTCTAATTCTAGAAAATGCTAGAAAACTCCTTTCTAAGAAAAAATGTGAATATCCCTCCCCTTGTTTAGCCTACAGTTAAGCAGGTGCTTTAGTAAAGAGACTAAAGGAACCAGGAGGGCTGTTTCCCTCTTCAGAGAGAACTAGCCTCTACTCTGTGGAGTGGATTTTTCTATACTTCCTAAATAAATCTTGCTTTCTCTTACACTGTCATTCTTTCTTGCAGGAAGCCAAGGACCCATTTGGACTTCAAGTGTTTCTCAGCGTTGGGAATTACTTTCCTGTGACACTTTCACGCAACAAAGGTCGACGTCTTTACGATGGCAACAAGACCAACATTATCCCATCAGTCTCTCCCACAAACACACACTCACTCCCCTCTGTTACACTAGCCTCCTTTACATCCTCAAAAACGTCAGAAACATTCCTTCCTTGGGGCCTTTCACTAGCTCTTTCCTCTGCCTGGATTATTCTTTTTCCAGATGTCTCCATAGCTAAGTCCCTTGCCTCCTTCAAGTCTTTACTAAAATCTCAACTTTTCAAAGAGATGAAGGCTCAATGAAGCCTATTGTGATGATTCTATTTGAAATTGTCAGCTGCTCCGTCAATCCCTATCACTTTGCTTTTTTTTAATTGCAATTACTGCATTTTGAATATACTATTTTATTTATGAATATCATTGTTTATTAACTGTCTTTCCCAGCTAGTATATAAATTTTTGAAGGGCAGTGATTTTTCATTTGTGTAGTGGATGAACTCCTGGCGTCCACATCAGTGCTTGGCATATAGGACGTTTCAATCAATATTGTTGGATGAATGAATGAATGTAGTCCTGCCTCGTAGAGATGCCATTCTTCTGCCATGAGTCTGGCCACTTTCCTGTGGATGTAGATAGACTGAGATGGGTTATTACTACTCAAGGACCCTGTGATCTCTGTCCTCCATCCAGCATAATGAACTTCATTTTCTTTCTCTCAGGACTGTGCTACTTTCAAAATAACCCTTTTAGAGAACCAAAGCCAGGAGGGAGATTCTTTGTAAATAGCTTAAGCTTTCAGCTATGACCCAAATCGTCTCTGCTTGGAATGAGGAGTGGGAAGTGAAGGGCAAACAGTAATTTAGCCTATCACCCATAAACATCTCTTTCTTTTCTAAGAGAGGGGACTGTGGAAAGTGCCAGGGCTATCATCACTACTGAGAACAAAGTTTAGAGGTCTCAGCTTTGGGCTTATTGTTACTAACTTAGCTTTCTGTGGCTTTATAACTGGGACATTTGGTGTCTCTTTTATTTATAAGAGCTGGTCTTTGTTTCAATTGGCCATTGAAAGTTAGTAGATAGTGTTTTATGATACTAAATATTTTTTATGTCTAAGTTATGCTGTCACAAAAAATATACCAATTTTTCTGAACTTGTTTTTCAAGGTCATGTTTAAGCAATTATTTGTTTATACGAAGTATAAATGCACTCATTAGTAAGAAGGCAATGCAAAGCTTGCTATGGAGAAACATAACCACATGAAACCTAGATGACAACATTTCAAATGCTTGGTCCTTATGAAGATAAAAAATAATGCTATTTTTTAACACAAGGAGATAATTTTAAACTGTACTTTAAAATACATTTAGTCCTATGATCACAACACCAAGCAGAGATCCTATTTGCTAGTGGGATTGATAAAAACATTTTTTGATGTTAGTGGACTTAAATAACAAGGTTTATCCTGCATATAGAAAAGAACAAATATGGATGACAAAGCAGAAGCTCTAAAAATGCAAAGCAAGCTAATCAAAATGTCAAGGCCATGTAGCAGAAATAATAATAGTGGTTACTTAAAAATCATAGCATACTCTATCAAGGACTGTTTTCATTAAAAATGTTAATGATGTGAAATTTCCTGTCCATCAGACACATCTAGAAAAACATAACCCATGAAATATACTAAATAAATGATCTTTTGTAAAATATTTGTAATGTTTTTAATTCAAAAATTGACCACATAAAGTTATTCATGTGTAGGTTATTAATTAGCATTTTACTTTAAGAAAGGTCTGATAAGGAGCTCAGAATCCACTTATCATTATTATTGTCATTATTATTATTTTATAATTGAATGTCCAAAGAACACTCCTAGTTATCATAACTGAGAAATTAAGGGAGGTCCTTGCTCTAGTATAAATCAGACCATGCTTCAAATATAGACTCAGTGACCAAGTTGGCCTAGGGCAAATTACTTAATGTATCCCAAGCTTAGCGTCTTCATCTATAAAATGAGGACAATAATAGTGTCCACTGTGCAAGACTATTGTGAGGAATAAGTGAAATGATATATAAAACATATAGCAGAGTGTCTGGCACATATTATAAATTCAATAAATGCTAGTGCTGTTATTGTTATTATTATTACAGTATTTTTTTTCCAAATGAGCTTTGTGGATATAGCTTTGCAAATTCATAGTTTTGATTATTTTGCATTCAGATACAGAAGTTTAAATTTATTTCCATTACACATCTTATTGTTAAATGCAGCTCATCCTTCCACATTATTAATAGTGCTTTAGATTCCAAATTTATCATCCAACTTCCCCTCTATCCCTCCCAGCCTCATACTGGTCAGAATTCTGATTGTCATGTCATCTAAATCTTTACCCAACTCATTTGTAAAAATAGCAGGAAAACAAGATAATGCTAAGGTTTCCAAACTTCAACCTTATGGATTTGATTGATATAAAGCCCCAAATGAGTACTCTTTGGCAAAGTTGTTCCATCTATTACAGATCTTTTAACAGTTCTTTCATAGACTCAAAGTACCATTTATCATGTTGTGCTTTGAATAACAGCAATTTTTATACTTATCTTGATTCTTCCATTAGATTGTAGTTTCCCTGTTATTAAGCACTATGACTTATTCATTTTTATTTTTCATTCATTTAGTCCACAGTATGTACCAAAGTGTCTTATACATGTACTTGCCCACTAGATGTTTTCTGAATTAACAGAATGAAGAAATTATTTAAAGTAAACACAAAAATGTCTTTGACTTAAAAATATGATGCCGCCATTGAGTAAAAGGCCATCTTTTTGGTTCAGTGTGCTGCTTCTAGAAGGGGACCAACTCACCTTAGAGTACAATAAATGACAATGATAGCCAGGTGATCTTCACATCTGTTTCATTTTATAAGCATCACATGCTTCTTTTTTTACAATCCTCCTTGCCTTCTTCTACCTTAGATTCCCCTGCAGTGAAGCTTAATTAAACCATGTCTGCAAAGCATATTGAATTCCTCAGGATAAAGATGCTATGGAATTGTGTTATGTGTACACAGAGATGTGACATCTCTGCTCCCTCCTTGGTCGTGACTACAAATCCCATGTTACTCCGAAGTGGAAGCAACAAAGCAGTATATAATCCAACGTGATATAAAAATATAACACATTTCTACTGAGTGTTCCTAGAAGACTTTAAGAATGTGTTTTCTTTTAAAACATATATCCCTTACAGTTTTTCTTGCTAAAGGGCAATGAGCAGAAGTTGCAAACCGATTCCAGTGCTGACAATAGCTAACACAGTTTCATTGAACTGTGATGGGCAAATTGAATGACCTTGGACAGTCACATTACCTTTAAAACTTCAGTTTCTTCATCTATGAAAAGTGGAGTCAGAATAGGTGATCTCTCACCTACCTTCAAAATCTGCCAAAATGTCAAGCAAATAGGGTAGTGTAATTTCTTATGGACAGATTTATATACACTGTTGTATATGACATTACAATTCTAATTGGAGAGCTCTTAAAGATTAGGATGACAAATGGCTTCATGATTTAAATATAAGCGACTTACAGCAGTATTGCACATTTTAACTGGCTGTCTTAAATATTAACTGCCTGGAATGTCCTCCCACTTTCTTTTCACATAGATGCATTCTGGCCACCCCCTCAAGTCCAGCACTGTGAAGGGTTCCTCCTCTGGGCTGTCCTACATTGTCGTTTATATCTACGTTCTACATGTTTTCATTCTCTATCTAAATTGTAAGCTCATTGAAAAAAGGCATCATATTTTACATTTCTTTTTGTCCTTTAAAAGACCAATATGTCTAGGCATTAGAGACCTTGAGCACTCAATACTTAAGTGGCTTTTATAAATATCTGATCACTATACCAGCTACATCACCATTAAAATTAAACATGAGAAACTTTAAATGCCCATTTAATATATTGTAACAAGAATCACCATGGGTCCAAAGCCTCACTCTGCCATTTACCCAAAGTCTCTACCTCTCAGTTTCCAAATTTGTAAGACAGTGAATTGCCAGCTGCCTTCTAGAGAAGTTACAAGGATTAAATAAAATCATTATTTTGATTTATGAGCAAAGCAGGTACATAAAAGATATTGGATAAATAGTAACAATTAGTATCATTAGTATTAGAGTGAGTATGATAACTCTCCATGCTTGCTTTTGTACATTTACACAACGAATCAGTAGACTTTGACTTTTGAGTGCAGCAGCAGCTCCTAGGGAGCTTCCTAAATATTTAGCTTCTTAGGAGCCAGCCCTAGAGAGTCTGCCTCTGGTGATCCTTGAAACTTGCTCTGGGAAATGCTGTCTCAGAGATGGATGGCCCATAACTCATTCCTACTCTTAAAATACTTCAGATAGACATTCCTCAGAGTCCCAGACTTTCAAGCATTTGACTCCTTACTAAGTATTAAAATATTGTAATGTTTTGAGTCCCGCTATCTTGCAAGATAGGTGTCTTGTTGAAACAAGCTGGAAGCTATTAGCTTGAAAAACAGAAATGGAAAACTACCTAGTGTAATTTTTCTGACCAAAGAAAATAATTGCTTTCTCACAGCCTGAAAATTACACAAACTTTTTTGCCCTCACAGTACAACTGTCATTTTCAATTTCCAAATATGGCCAAGGCCTCAGGTTATCCACAGAGTCTTTGAACTTCAACATTTTAGACAATTATTTTTAAGGCAAGGTTTACCCTGGATTTCATTTTACTCTTCTGCCAATTGGTGATATCACTATACAATTGATATTAAAACTAGTGTCACTAAATTGCTTCAATGAGACTCTTCTTAGATTCTTCCTTAGCTCCACTTTCACTTTAGAATATTAAGAGCAAACTATAGAAGATTAAGGGTATCGGGGTGAAAACATTTAGGATTATAGATATAAGCAGTTCTATCAGCATAGATTTTCAAACTATTCAATTATTTTAAATTTTAGTTTTTAAACTTGTTTAGGATTTACACTTTTAGTCTTTTCTTTAAAAAATCTAAGCCATTGTGAAGAATGCTGTGGACAAATAAATTGATTTCATTCTTCCCAGAATGTAAATCATTTCCTGATGTATTCGTTAGGGTATAAGTTTGAATGCTATAAGAGAGTGATCAAAATAGTGGTGGTTTAAAGAGATGAACTTGCATTATTTTCTTGTAAAAGTCTGGGTTGATCATCAAGGGCTGGTAGGAGGCACCATAAGTTACAGAGACCCATACTCCTTCCATCTTGTTGCTCTGTTATCCTCAACACAGAACTTCCATTTCACTATTCAGCATGGATGCTCTAGCTCCTACAAACACATCCATATTCTGGCCCATGGGAGAGGGTCCTTGTAGGGAGTTAAATAGGCTTCTTCTCTTGAAATCCACAGCTCAGAAATGACACCTATCAAATCATCCACATTCCAATGGGCGGAACTTAGTCACATGATAACATTTATTTTCGAGGGGGGATAAAAAATATAATCTTTAGTTGGTACCAGATATAAATTCTATTACTTTTTAAGAAGTGAAGGGTGAATGTTGGAAGACATCTGGCTGCCTCTTCTATACCTGATACTCAGGAAGCATGGATGCAGTGCATATAGAGTGCTAGTGAGTCAGTATAGAAACTGGATTTCTTAGGGCACTCTACTGTTCGACCAGGTTGTATGAAAGATAGAAATAGTACTAACAAAGGGGAAGTTAGAATGCCAGAGACAAAATATACTTACTTTATATCAGTCATTTCCCTAAGCACCAGCCTGAGGATTTAATGGTCTAAAAACGTTGAGATCTCTTTCTAAGCATCTAACTTGCTAACCAGTAGGCTCAGTTACTGGGATCAAGCAATTTTTCTTACACTCCAAAATATATTAGGTGGAAAAAATTGGTCCTTGTCTAAGAAAACCAGAACAAGCCTGATGTCAAGTATTTAATTTTGTGATCAAACCAGTACAAATTCCTGGGAATGCTAAAATTTGAATATATAAACTCACTCTGTAATCTGTCCTGTGATTATTCCATAGAAGTATAGTATAAAAACTAGTTTTTATTCTCTTTTATAGCTCCTTAGTATTTCATTGTGTAAATGTACCACTGTTATTCAACTAGTTCCCTACTGATGATAATTTAGGTTGTTTTCAGTCTTTGTCATCACAAGTAGTGCTATAATAAATGGCCTTGGGCAGATTTTTTTTTTTACAGTATCGGCAGCCTATCTTTGGGATAGAGTTTTAGAGGTGTCATTGTATACCTGGGGGTATTTTAAAAGTGCTGTGTTTTTGTTCTATAGATTAATACTATACTGTATAATATCCTTAGTTCAATCTTTTGGAGCAGTCATAGGGCTTCTTTTTGTTGGTTCCCTATTATGAGCAATAGTGAACTAACCAAGTAACTCCCTTTTCCCTTCCCCTTTCTCCCACCATCTATTTTAAAGTAATATCCTTTTATTCCCTGTTAATATCTGTAAGACTATTGTACTTTCTGAGAGCCTAGTTGATTTTTTCTTTCTTTTTTTTTTTTTGAGACAGAGTCTTGCTCCGTTGCCCAGGCTAGAGTGCCATGGCATCAGCCTAGCTCACAGTAACCTCAAACTCCTAGGCTCAAGCGATCCTCCTGCCTCAGCCTCCTGAGTAGCTGGGACTACAGGCATGTGCCACCATGCCCAGCTAATTTTTTCTATATATATTTTTAGCTGTCCATATAATTTCTTTCTATTTTTAGTAGAGACGAGGTCTCGCTCTTGCTCAGGCTGGTCTGGAACTCCTGAGCTCAAACGATCCGCCCACCTTGGCCTCCCAGAGTGCTAGGATTACAGGCGTGAGCCACCGTGCCTGGCCTGATTATTTCTTATACCCTATCCAAACTTCTCCAATATTTTGTCAGTTGTCAGAGGCTAAAACCCTCGCATACCATACAATATTCCTTATAAGCATTATTTAGTAACAATTTTGGTTGTTGAAGCTTATTCTCCGATAGACTTTTTGGAGAGTACCCATGGGAAAAATATTTCCTGAATTTTTGCAAGTTCATAGTCATTTGTCTTTGGCTTTTATAACATAAAGATTAGTTTGGGTCATGTCTCTTTTTCATGAGTATCTTAAATATATTACTCTGTTAGCTTTCTGGCATAAAAGCCAAAAATTCTGATTTTTTTTTTCCCTTATAAGTTACTTGGTCCTTTTGACTGGATTCTCAAAGGAAACTCTATATTCTTTTCCCTTTCAAGTTCAATACTTTTACTAGAATATGAATCAATGTTGACCATCCTGGGTCAATTTTCCTGGATACACACTAACCCCTTTCAATTTCTGGCTTCTGGTCTTTTTAGCCAAGGAAATATTTTCTGATTTATATTTCTTGTGTTTTTTTCCTACTCCTTTGTTTTGATTATTCTTCTTTAGCAATTTCTATTTTATGCATAGGAGTTCTTTGCCTGTGTTTTTCGCTTTCTTTTGCATCCTTTAAGTCTGTTTATTTTTTTAATTTTTCCTTTTAATAATTGATTTTTCTTATTTTCGAGTTCCTTATAGTTCAATGTTTATTTATGAAGTGTTCTTTTTAATTTCTAAATTCTTCTTGAGCTTTGACAGTTCTCTATTTAAATTTTCCTTTCTCTAATTACTTTATTTCTAAGTTTTTCTAATTTTAATTTATTCTGTTTATCCAAAGCTAAGAGGATGTCTTCATTCCTTTTATGATATTTTCAAATATTAGGCTAGAAATTTCAACTACTCTGTAGCCATGTCTCTCTGTTCTCTTAATGTTGTATAGGATTATTCTATGGTCCTTTTCTATTCTTAAGTTAAAGGAGTTTTCTTCTTCTTGAAGAAGAAAAGCTGGGCCAGAATAGCTTTCCTAGTTCCCTAGCCTTGGAACTCCCTCTCCTGCTGTGTCTGTGAAGTATTCAAATGTGTTGTCCGGTGGTACATGCTAAGATCTTCTAGTTCTATTTTCCTGTACTGTTTCTATCTAAATCTTCTCTTCTCTTTTCCCTCCCTGATTCAGCTCCTGATCTCAAATGTGCATGCTGAGCTTTCTCCGTAGTACCTGTTGGGTCGCCGTCTTTGTTAGCAGTCAAGGCATCTTTCTTCCTGCAAGGCTGAAGCCACTTGCATCTTGCTTTTTTGATTTTTTCCAATATCTTATCTTTTGGTGTTCATGGGATTACTTGTTACCCAATTTTGTTATACATAGTTGCTATGGAAATTTTATTTACTTCTCCTACTTGCCCTGTCTGCTTTTGTGCGGGATTCACTGCAGTTATGCTGCTTTTGCTGCCATCTTCCTTGATTCCTTCTCCTTGACCATGTTTATAATTTAAAACAATCCACAATTTGGTTGGATTCCTTTTGCCATGAAATTATTCAGTGGTAAACATTTGGAAATGTGGATGTACAGAAAATATGATTCTATGCTGTTTCATTTCTGTTTTTTTCCTTCTGGACTGTCCTCATGTGGTAGTGGCAGTGATGTCGTCATCTGTAATGGCAGAGGCTGCAGCAGTCAAGTGAAAAGTTGCAACTATTTCATGTCTTTCATGATGAATAGGAAGTCAATAAGCGGCAACAAGGCAAGTGAGTATGTATTCCAAATGATGGGAGCAACATAAGCTGAGGAAAAGAGGCATAGAGAGTGGAGTATAGATTGAATGACATAGTATGTAAGGAAATGTAAAATAAAGCCAGACCCTTAAGACTTTGAATATCATGCCAAAGTCTGAACTTGTCTCCACAACTTTTTGAGGAAGGGAATGAGGCTATTTTTGAACTTATATTTTAATGAGGTGACTTTGGGTAGTAGTGAGAAGGATGGAGTGGAAAGATAGTGTGGGAGCTAAGGTCACTGACATCGTGAAATTCACCATATTTTGGGTACCTGAAATCTGGAGAGAGAAGTAATCATTTCATGCAAGTGAAACAGTTGCAACCATATCTATGCATAACTTTCACTTTAGGAAAAGTGGCACAAACCATAAAAGAACTTTAGGCTAGAGGGAAGTTCTAACACAACCAATGGCTACAGAAAATCAACCTACATATTATCTACTCCTGAGTGTAACCCCCCCCCCCACACACACACACCACCCCAGTTACTGTCTGTTTGAGCAGTAGGATGTAACCGGAGGCTGTCTTCCAGGCCAGCTACAGAAAACACATAAACCTCAACTCCATTGGGGAAATCACTCATCCCTACTTCTAAGAGACATTATAGGTAAGAAATTCAGTGCAAAATAGCTTCAAAAACGTTTGCTTGTTTAGGACCAATTAGCTATTTCTGTAGGAGCTATTATTCAAGTAATAATGGAGCGGTGATTAGACGAGCAAGAATATAAACTAGGGAATATCAGGCAAGGTACTGAGCTTTGAAAAAATAATAAGTATGCAGCAAACTCTGGTTGCCTTGCCCCGTGTCCCTGCAGCTCATTTTCAGGTATCGTTGCAGACCTTGGGGGAGAATGTGCATGTAGTCTAACAGCGTCCACTACAGGTGCTTCTCTGCCTGAGGGCTTTCTTTGGCCCCAAGGGAGTTTTCTAAGCTCAAGTCTGGGTCAACCTGGAACTACCTAGGATTCAACACCCCAAGGCTGCTCCTTAACCAGGGAAGGACAGCAGTCAATAGAAAAATACCCCTAGGTTTCTTATATCTTAATGGGAAAACTCCAAGCGGCTTTCTACAAGTTTCCGCAGAGTGTCTACAGCAGGACTGAGTCTCAGTCACTTATGGTCATCCATCAGCACACCCATGATTGGCTTTCTCCCTTCCCTGCCATGCTTGCCTCAATTCTCGTATATGCTTCCTGGGACCACCTGTCAATATATTGCCTGTATCCAAGTCCTGTCTTATCTGATTTGAGGAAAACCCAAATGATGACAAGCAGAAACATTTATTCTTTAAATGCTTCCCAAATTATTTTTTATAGATACATAATTTGTGCATATTTATGAAGCATATGTGATACTGTGTGTCATGTATAGAATGTATAATGATGAAGTCAGGGTATTTAGGATATCCATCACCTAGAGAAATGATAGAATTTATCATTTCTATTTGTTGGGAACATTCCAAATGCTCTTTTCTAATTATTTTGAAATATACAGTACATTCTTGTTAACTGTAGTCACCCTACTATGTTATCAAAAATTAGAACTTATTTCTTCTATCAAGTTATATGTTTGTACTCATTAACCAACCTCTCTTTATCCACTCCCCCTTTCCCAGCCATATACCCTTTCCAGACTCTGGGGTCTATCATTCTACTTTTTACCTTTATGAGATCAACTTTTTAAATTCCATATATGAGTGAGAACATGTAGTATTTGTCATTCTGTGCTGGGCTTATTTCACTTAATATAGTGTCCTCCAGCTCCATCCACATTGCTGAAAATTACATGATTTTATTCTTTTTATGGCTGAATAGTATTCCATTGTGTATGTATACCACATTTTCTTAATCTATTCATTTGTTGGTGGACACTGAGGTTAATTTCATGTCCTGTGAATGTCCTGAGGTTAATTTCATGTCTTGTGAATAGTCCTGCAATAAATATGGAGGTGCAGGTATCCGTTTGATATACTGATTTCCTTTCCTTTGGATAAATACTCAGTATTGAAATTTCTAGTTCTATTTATAGTCTTTTGAGAAATCTCTGTACTGTTTTTCAGAATGACTGTACTAATTTGTATTCCCACCAACAGTGTATACAAGTTCCTTTTTCTCTGCATCATTGTTAGCTTCTGTTATTTTTTGTCTTGTTCATGACAGCCATTCTAATTGGGGTAAGAGGATATTTCATGGTGGTTTTAATGTGCATTCTTCTGGTGATTAGTGATTTTGAGCATTTTTTTTATATACCTGTTTGCCATTTGTATGTCTTCTTTATATAAATGTCTATTCAGATCCTTTGCCCACTTTTTAATGGGATTATTTATCATTCTTTTGTTCATTTGTTTGTTGTTGTTTTATTTTTGCTGTTGAGTTGTTTGAGTTCTTGTATATTGTGGTTATTGGTCCCTTGTCAGATGAATAGTTTAAAAATATTTTCTTGCATTCAACAGGTTGTCTTTTCACTCCATTGATTGTTTTCTTTGCTGTTCAGAAGCTTTTTAGTATAATGTAGTCCACCTTGTCTATTTTGTTTTTATTGCTGTGCTTTTGAGGTCTTAGCCATAAAATCTTTGTCTAGACCAATGTCCTAGAGTGTTTCCTTATGTATTCTTCTAGTAGTTTTATAGTTTTGAGTCTTACATTTAAGCTTTCAATCTATTTTGATTTTATTTTTGTAAATGGTGAGAGATTGGGATCTAATTTCATTCTTCTGCATATGAACATCTAGTTTTCCCAGAGCTATTTGTTGAAGAGGGTATCCTTTCCCCTGTATATGATCTTGGTGCCTCTGTATTGGTTACTATAGCCTTGTAATATATTTCGAAGTCAGGTAGTGTGATGCTTCCAGCTTTGCTTTTTTTGCTCGGAATTACTTTCATTGCTTGGGCACTTCTTTGGTTCCATATGAATTTTAGAATGTTTTTTCTATTTCTGTAAAAAATGCCATTGGTATTTTGACAGAGATTGTATTGAATCTGCAGATTGCTTTGGGTAATATAGTCATTTTAACAATATTAATTCTTCCAGTCCATGAGCATTTCCCAAATTGTTTCACCTTCTGGTTTCAAAACTCCACTAGAAACTTCCCAATATCTGGTGCTGATCCATAGTGACTAATATAATTCTCATAATATAGAGGCTGCAGTTTTCATCTTATCCATAGTGCCCAACCTATCCATTCCTTGGCATAGAACATCTGGACATTAAATGATTGTGGAGTGAATGAATGAAGTTCCAATACACAACCAAACTGTCTAGGAAATCTAGCAATAAGCAACCAGAGGCTATTTAGGTAAGGCATCAGGAAGCCATAAACATACAAAAAAATCTCAGAAAACAGATAATTACATCCATCCAAAAATAAGTAGCAAGAAGATGCAGGACAGGATTTCACGAACAAGATCCTGTCTCCAAAAAAGAAGATTGTAGTTCATGAGAAAATGTCTAGCTTCTGAGTGGGAAGGACATGGTGAAGCCTATCATAACATTCATTGAATCCTTGTGATAATCCTATAACAGATATTATTTGTTTCACTTACAGGAAAAATAAATCTTAGAAATGTAAAGAAAAATGACCAAGTTTATGCAGTGAGTAGTGATTGGAGAACCAAGAGATAGGTCACCTGAGGTTTTAGCTACAATTACTAGAGGCAAAAACTTCTAGAAGGACTCAAAGGATTCCTATTTCTTGGGAGTCAACCTCCAGGACACTTCTCTGTACCCCTAGTTGCTCTAGAGAAAGCTAGTGACCGTGTGGGGGACACTGGTCAGGCAGAAACAAGTGAACAGACCAGCTGTCCCTAGAGCAAAGGAATAAGAACTCAGGGGCCACCATATCTATTGTAGAGTGTAAAGTCTTATCATTTCATTGAAACAGTGGTAGGAGTGTCCCAACAGAGTCACAAAAGGCCAAATTCTGACAAATAGTATTTTTCAAAAGAAAAAAAATAATAAAAGAGGATGCACTATTCTTTCATTCCCTCTTTTTCTTTTTTGTTCTGTATTACTGAGCATGATTTCCTCAATCACAGCGATAATGAACTCTGTCTCTTTTCAAATCAGTGTGCTCCCCTTCTAGGATTCAAAATTACAGTGCTGTTTTGGAGGCAGCATTGTGCTTCCATGATAGGCAATTTGTCTAAGTCTTTGCCTTGTGGCCTCCATGAATGCATTTGGCAGGAGGAGCAGGATGACAAGCAAAGGGAGAGCTTCTGTGAACACAAGTACCTTGGGAAATCAACAACGATGTGAAAAGAAACTCATAAAAGCTACCCAGCACAGTCTCTATGTTTTTAATGGGACTTCATTAAAAGTATATGCTTCTTAAAGTTTGCCTCGGCATGCCAGTGGGTTTCTACAAGGAAGTTTGAGAACACTTAGAAGTTTCCTTTCACTTCTCTTTTTAATCCACTCCCTACAAGCATTGATAGAAAAAAGAAGAATAACCACTGGTTCATATTAACTTTGTAGCAGGATTTATACCATTTGCCATTGATTTTCTGGAAACTTCAGATCAAGGCCAAAGGGGGCCCTTAATTTACGAAATGCAAAGTTGAGCCACTGGGAGAGTGAGCTCAGTAGGGGCTGCTTACAAGGGCATGGTACCCAAGCAGGTGTGTGTTCTGAGATGTTCCAGAAAACAGCCCTTACAGATGCCTTGGCAAGGGTAGAGAGGCCTGAACCCAAGCAATCTCTGGCAGAATTGGCCCTCAAAAAATAATTAATGAATGAATGAGTATCCCACTAGTGAGAGCAAAAACCAAAAATTCAGGAAATAGAAGCAGAGTTCCAAAGATGGGAGTTAAAAGCAAAAAACAGTGGGGTTAACCATCATGGCAAGCAGGAGGGCAGACTGTGGCTACAACGAGACCTAAATTTTTACAGTCGTGGAAAAAATATTTCATAGATAGGCTGAAGTCGGGGTGAGGGTGGACCTTAAATACTAGAAAGAGGAGGTGTCACTTTGAGCTTCAGGCAATGGAGAGCTGGGAGAGGCTTTCAAAGCAGTGATATCGAAATAGTTTTTTTGAGCTTATTTAGCAGAATGGTTTTGAAGGGAGGAAAACATAGGCATAGCAATAAGTCAGGAATCTAGTCCTAGCCGGAGAATACAGTGGATCAAAGCACATGTCTCAGAGTCAGAGAGACATGGAATTGTAATCCAGATATGAAATCCACTCATTGTGAGACCCTGAGTGAGTAACTTCATTTCTTCAAGCATCAATTTTCTCATTTGCATAAGTATAATTTATTAATTTATTCAATATTTTTGCGTCTATCCTTTTGTCAGTCTCTGTTCTAGAAATGGAGTGAACAGTATATAATAGAAAGACTTACATGAAGCACTTAGAATAGGTAACATTCAAGAACTAAAAAGGGGGCATACAAATAGTGAGAAGATAAGCATTTCATGAAGGGCAAATCATTAGTATAAATGCCCCCAAGCAAGAATGAGTTAGGTGTACTGAGGGACATGCAAGGAGGTCAATGTGTGCTGTGGGTAAAGGGAGGAGTGATTGAGATGAAGACAGAGACCTGGGCATGGGCCAAGTCACGAAGAGTTTCGGAAGGCAGGCTAAGACCGGATATATTTTAAACGTGCTGGGAAATGTATAGAGGGCATTTCTGTGGCTCACTATTGCTAAATAGAAAATGATTGCTGTGGGACATGGATTGGAGCCGAGAGAGCATTTAAAAAGCTATTGCAGAAGTCTGGAAAAGAGATAATGGTGGCTTGAAATAGGGTTGATAATGAAGAAGAGAAGGGAAAGCACAGATCTGGGAGATGTTCGGGAGGTAGAATCAAGAGGACTTGCTGATAAACTGAATTCAGGGAGTAATAGAAGGCAAGGAATCAAAGATAACCCCTACAGTTCTGGCTGAAGTGGTTGGTGATAAGATTATGCTTTTTACAATGTGCATAAGATGGGGAGAAGTAGGTTGGCAGATCAAGAGAGTCTTTGTGATTTTCATTTAAAATGTCTGTTAGGCATCCAAGTGAAATGTGCCTGATGCTCACTCCAGAGGTAGGTCGTGCTGGAGATGAATATTTAGCAGTCAACAGAACATAAATGGTTTTAAATCCATGGGATTGGACGAAGTCCCTACAGGTGGATAGAGAAGTAAATGGAGTTGCAAAAAATACGGTGAATTGGTTCACAATATCCATTCTAGAGTCCTAGTGTGTCTTCCTGTGTTGCAGAGCCTAGAACCCCAGTAACTATGTCTCCCAGGCTCCCTTCAGTTGTGTTACATCTGGGCTTTAGTTTCTACCAATCAGAGGCACTTGTGCAAGTGTCGAGGTCAGAGCTGAGACGTGAGGAGTAAAGCAGGGTGTGGGCATCCATTTTGAGTGTACTGATGTTGCTGTGGTTCTAGATTCAGCAGCTCTAGTGCCAGCTTCTCAACCCTGAAGGTAACCCCTAATTCTACAGCTTTCTAATTATGGTAGGGATAGCAGCACTTTTGGAAACTCCATTCTTCAGTGAGACTCATTTCTGGAAGTTCAGACACAAGTTTCTTTTTTTGGTTCATTTAAAAAAATTTAAAGGATATAACCTTCTGCTTAAAATAAGACATATCTTTCTGCTTCAACTGGCTAGAGTGAATTCTGTTCTGACCAGCACAGTGCCTTGGCTCAGCATTGTGTCAATCTATCATCAAGAGCTCCTTCAGAGGGGAAGACATCAGCAAACCAGAAGCCAGGAGAGACTCAGAAGGAATAGCCAATGAGATGAAAGGAAAACCAACAAGCACGATTCCCTAGAGACTGGGGAGGACTATGTTTCTTCCAGAATATTATTTGGTGCTGAGCAGTCAGTCAAGAATTGAGCAGTCAGGTAAGAAAGATGCCAAGAAGACTATTGGCGAGCTTGTAAAGAACAATCTCTAAAGTGGTGAAAGCAAATACCACTGGGATGGGTTTGAAAAGGGAACATGTGCTAAAGAAATGGATTCAGTCACCACAGGCAACTTTTCAAGACATTTTAATGTAAAGCGTGTCAACAAAATGGAAAAGCAATGAGCACAATAGGGGTTGCATGATATTTGTTTGTATGTCTGTTCCTTTTAAAGATAGGAGCTACTATAGCACACCTATAGGCTGATTGTGAGACAGAGGAGATAACTGAAGAATCCAAGTATTTGAGAATACAAGTACTTTGGTTACTCTGATCTATTCCTTTATCTCAATGAACTGTGAGGTAAAGCTGTCAGCTGAAAATGAGTTGGGATTGTGAGGTGTAACTGTTTTGAGAGAGATAAGAAGGTATGCAAGGGCTGAGTAGGGACAGTAACAAGAACTATACATACTGCATTTAAATCTGAGGTCACAAATTTACATTGACGTTGGTCTGCATGGTTCCGTGGCTTTTCCCCCAGCAACATGTGTTTAGAGTACAGGCAGAGTAGGCTAAATAGTTGCATTTAAACAATGTGCAGACTTAAGCAGATAATATGGTGGAAGGAAAGGGGTATGAGGGAGTGATTATAATAATGGAACATGGAATCTAAGTTCAGTAAAGAGTGACAAGAGGAAGTAAGAGGAGTCATTGATGGTGAGACAGTTACAGGTACACAGGCTGACGTATTGATGAACTTGAAGACTGATTGGAATGGATATAATAAAGTAGGTGAACCGGTTAGAGGAGGTGGTGGTTGAAGTTGGGCTTTCAGAATTAGAGAAGTTATTCAAGATGACAAGGACAAGGGTTTGAGCATGGAAGTGGGTGACTGAAATGGAGCAGAGAAAACATTTACTAAAGTGAGGAAGTTGAGGAACTGAGAGATAATGGCCAGATTATCCATGTGGATGTTGAAATTCCCTGGAATGGTGTTGAGAATAGCAGGGGAAGGAATATAGTGATTTAGGCTTGAAAATCATCAGTGAATGGACAGGATTAATCAGGGTCAGTTGATGATTGCAGCCAGGCAGGGTGTTGGGTGGTTTCCCTCTTCCTTCTTCCCAAACCTCTGTGCCACCTCAGAAAGAAAAAAACTATTAGCAGCTTCCTAGTGGAATAGCTATGAAGATTGCCTGAGATAATGTGTATAAAGTACCTGAAAATGTCTGCCACATTTAACAGTTGATACTGTTGGTGAAGTCACTCTTTAGGAATCAGCCTACATGGGAATAGATGCTATTCATTTTAATATTTCCTTTGTTTATTTCTTTGACCTAGAATCATAGATTATTAATTCTGGACAGGATATTGAAAGTCATCTCATCCAAAGGTCCTCAAACACAAGCCAAAGGTTAGTCATATGCATAAAAATACCTGAGAAGCCTATTAAATATTTAAATTCCAGGCCTCTGCACCTGAGAATTCTGATTCTTTATGCCGGCAGTGGGACCTGGGAACTTATATTTTTAATATGTTCCCTAACAGGTTCTGATACACAGCCAAATTTGGGGAACACTGCCCAGCATCTTTATTTTACAGATGGACAAACTGAAGGCCAAGATCATAAAGCAGGTAAGTGACAGAGGAACCAGGACTTTTACTCACACTTTCTGCTTTTAAACCCAGAAACTAGATCCTGGCTGATATTGGCATATTGATGCACTGAGGTGAGAAGTCTTTTTATGTTCTTCCTAGGTGGATACACTGACTATGGCAGCAGAGTGGACAGCAGAATTTTATGCCATCAATCAAATCAGCTTTACAATACATGTTTCAGAAAGGTACTGGGCAAAGTAGAGGGTGCAAGTTACAAAGAGATGAGCTGGTAGCTCTTCCAATAATGAACACCTATTACCATGGTGTTTAAAGTGACTCAAAGTGCTAGACATACCTTTTTGTTTATTTATTTACTCGAGGTAAATACACATATATATTCCCATCTTTACAATTTTTAAATGTACAATTCCATGGTAATAAATACCCTTATATTCCTTTTTTCCCTTTTATCCCCCTCCTTCATCCTCCCCTTTCCAGTCTCTGGTAGCCACCAATCTACTGTCTTTATCTATTTAAGAAAATGCTTTTTGAAGAAAAAATGGCAAGACATTTTGACTCAATAGTAATATGAGTATCAGATTGACAAGGTCAAGATGTGAAAATTGGGTACAAGTCATAGGCAACCATGCTAACATTTCCTGTCTTGGTGAAGTGATTCCAAAAACCTGTCTGTACATCAGAATCATGCTTTTGGATTCTGATTTAACTGATAGGACTATATATATATATATATATATATATATACACACACACACACATATATATATATATGTGTGTATATATATATATTTATATGAATAGGCATCTCAGGGAACCCCAACTTTGCAAAAACTTTTGAAACAACCAACTCTGGACATACTAGGGCATACTCAAGATTCTGCAACCCTGCCATGTGTTGACAACCCCTGGTCATGTAACAGGATTAGGAAGATAAAAATTAATTCCAGAGGGTTGCCATTAGAGGTAACAGTAGCTGCTTTCCAGACTGCAATCAGCATGGCAAATGCTCTTAAATGAAACAGTGGGAAAATAGTCACCATTTCACAAGGTCAGGAACTGGACACTACATAGAATATGTTGCCCATCACTATAGGGTGCACTTCTCTGTGAAACACGTCTAAGAGGACAGGCAGTGATATTACACATAAAGACACTCTTCTGTTCCATTCCTACTGCATATGCAACAGCTCCAAAGTACCATTGTCTAGCAAACATGCCTAATGCTGACAGATCAGTACGTTATCCAAGCTCACTGTTATATATTATTTTCCTACTCTGCTAGACAACAAAAATTATTGTAATGGGAGAAACAGGTACAGAGAAGAATTATGACCCTCTACATACTCTTATTTTTTAATTTACAAGTAGAGAAACTTTAGGCAGAGACAGTGCTGTCTAGGGTACCTCTAGGACATTATACAATTGAGATGGAACACCGTGGCCTTCTCCAGAGACAAATGATGGACTCCTCCAAATGTTGTTCATGACACCAGAGGCTTTATTTCAGTATAAGTAAGGAAGATGTCTCTAGAAACAATGTGTGAGGTAAATCTTCCCCAAGAACAAAAGATGCCAAGGCTGGGAAATGAGAAGCCTTGAATAGCTATAACTTTTAGATGTACTCAATCATCTCTAACAGTTACAATGCCTAAAGCCTGAGAAACTGAGATGCCATTGTTATAATCAGTGTCACAGCTGTCATCCACGCTGAGGCTTCCATTCGGCATTCCAGCTCTGTGACGTCCCTCCATGGTGTCACTATTGGCTGGACCCTAACAAACCACGGAAGACAATCAGTTTTTAAAAGTCTGAGTCAGGTAGTGCCCAGTATTCTGTTTCACTCTTGCTTGGTCTCATTCTTGGAGTTTCTTCTTTACTTGCATCAAAATTTTCAAGAGAATGATGAACTCACAAACTGCTATGGAATCAAAGTAGATATTTTTCTGACATTTTTAATAGGTTGAATAGACATTTATGTGTTTACCAAGTATCAGAATGAGAAAGCCTTTTATTTCACTATTTAACATAAAGATAGGATAGATAACATAAAAATAGGATAAATTAAGAAAAAGATCAATGTTCTATATTTCCATTGGATTTCTACAAACGTTATTACCTGTATGAATTTGTGAAATACAGAATTCTAGAAAGTGAATCTAGAGAATCACTCATGAGCTAATTTCCCACTTAATTCCCATTTATAACTTAAAATTTTAACAAAATTAAGTTCAAAATTAATGCCATTTGTCATATTATTAAAAATGATTACTGTTATTGGTTTTTACATCTTAATAAAGAATTCTTGGATGATGCATTTAACTTAGTCTTGCTGCTACTAAAGGATATACTTAAAACAAAATGAGAAAAAGAATAAAATAAATAAGGCAGTTATGAAATACCAAGATTTGAAAAATGGGCCTTATTAAAAAATTTTCAAACTTCATTCATCTTTTTATCTTCTTTAGACAACCTTAATGCAATTGCTTTACCTTAACAAAGGTAAAATGGCTCATTTTCCATCCCTTTCATGAATTTTACTGATAGCTTCAAGCCATGTTCTCTTAAAGTGTGCCTGGGATAACCTACATCAGATTTACCTGGGGAGCTGGTGAAGTTTGCACATTCCCAGATCAATTTTATAAATAGGAACATCAGGGATTGGAGCCAAGACATTTGCATGTTAGAAGTTCCCTCAGGTGATTAATGGTGACATTCCAGGTTGAGAAACAGTAGGCTTTATTTAGTTTTTAAATAAATGTTATTTTGTATTTTAAGGTATAGAACATGAGGTTTGGGCATACATATAGACAATAAAATTGGCTTTCTAAAAGTAAACCACATCTCATATGAGTTGCAGAATTCCAAACAAGATTCAGATCCAGGATTGCTGAGTAAACAAAGATAAAAAATTGTGCAAAATATACCACTCCACAGGATTTTCCTCAATTTTATTCATTCTAAACATTTCTCCAGCATTGTGTGAGTCACTATGTAAAAGTAAGCTAGACAACTCAAGTGCACATCAATACATGAGTGGATTAATAAAATGTGATCTATGTATACCATGGGGTTCTACTCAGCCACAAAAATCAATGGTGATATAGCACCTCTTGTATTATCCTGGATAGAGCTGGAGCCCATTCTGCTAAGTGAAGTAAGTGAAGTATCACAAGAATGGAAAAACAAACACCACATGTACTTACCATCAAATTACTATTAACTGAACAACACTTAAGTACACATATAGTAATAACACTCATCGGGTGTTAGGCAGATGGGAGGGGGGAAGAGGGGATGGGTATATACACACGTAAGGGGTGCAGTGTGCACTGTCAAGGGATGGACATGCTTGAAGCTCTGACTGTGGTAGGGCAAATGCAATACATGTAACCTAAACATTTGTACCCCTGTAATATGCTGAATTTAAAAAAAAGCAAAACAAAAAATGTAAGGAAGACTCAATGTCCTTAACCTCATGGTGAAGGAGACTGGAAGATCTATTTTATTTTATTTTTTTTTTGCAAAATAATTTAGATAGATTCACAGCTGGCTGAACAATCACTGATAAGTACAGATGGAAGATGTATTTTAAATGCTAAATAAACCCCTTTCTACTTAATAGTCCACTATCCCAAATCCTTTTAGCAGTGGGAGGTAAGAGGCATTGCAAGAGAATGAAATAATGGCCAGAAGGAGTTCAAGTGTTACTGTGCTACTGAGATCCTATTAGACTGTGCCAATCTCGGTTCTTCTAAAGTCACGAATTCTGAGTGTTATTTTTAAGTCAGTTGTATTGAGGTATAATTGGCATATGGTAAAACTAACTCCTTTTAGATGTACAGTTCTTGAGATTTGACGGTATATGGAGTCATGTAATCACCACACAATCAACATACAAAATATTTTCATCATCTCAAAGTGTTTCCTCATGAATCTTTGAAGCTCATCGTTGCCCTCTACTCCCAACTTCCAGCAACCCCTAGTCTGTGTCCTATACCTAGAGTTGCCTTTTCCAGAAAGTCATTAAATGAAATTATGCAATATTTTGCCTTTTCAGTTTGGCTTCTTTCACTTTGCATAAGGCTTTTGAATCATCCATGGTGTATGGTATATTGATAGGACATTGCATGGCTTTTTATACTCTATACGACTATAGCAAAATCTGTTTATGCATTCACCAATGGATGGTATTGGAATTGTTGCCAATTTTTGGATATTTTAACTACAGCTACTACCAATGTTCACATAAAGATTTTCATGTGGACATGTGCTTTCATTTCTCTACGGTAAATACCTAAGAAGAATGTTGCTGAGTCAAAAGGGAAGTGTGTGTTTAACTTTTGAAGAAATGGCTAGACAGTTTTCCAAGTGGCTGTTGCCTGTTGCATTCACATCAGAAATTTATAGAATTTCTGTTGCTTCACATCTTTGCCAACACTTTATATTGCCATTTGGTTTTAAAATAGCCATTCTAATATCTAAATAATGGTATCTTTGTTTTCCATTTGAATTCCCCTAATATCTAAAGATGTTAAACATCTTTTCTTGTGCTTATTTGTTACTCATATCTCTTTTATAATAAAGAGTTTATTTAAATCATCTGTCTACTTTTTGTTTGGGTATTTTTATTATTGAAGTATGAAAGTTTCTCATAGATTCTGAATATTAGTAATTTATCACATATGTGTTTTGCACTTATTTTCTTCAAGTATTGGCTTGTCTTTATCTTAACAAAACTTTCAAAGAGTAGAATATTTTATTTTTTCTTATTTTTTCCAAGTTCTTTTTTTTTATTCAGGATATTATGGGGGTACAAACGTTTTGGTTACATGTCATGCATTTGCACCGCCCAAGCCAGGGCTACCAGTGTGTTCCTCCCCTATACAGTGCATTCTGCTTCCATTAGTTGTGGGTTTACCCTGCCCCACTGACCCCCAGCTGGCACTCAATGAGTATTGCTACCAGTTTTATGGAAAGTACAGGCGGTGCATGTTTTTCCCTCCTTGTGATACCTCACTTCAAAGGATGGGCTCAATCTCTATCCAAGATAATATAAGAGATCACCCTTGTTTTTTGTAGTTGAGTAGTATTCCATGGTGTACATACACAACATTTTATTAATCCACTCATGTATTGATGGGCACTTTGGTTGCTTCCACATCCCTGCAGTTGTGAATTGTGCTGCCATAAACATTCCAGTGCAGATGTCTTTACTGTAAAATGTCTTTTTTTCCTTTGGATAGATGCCTAGTAGTGGAATTGCAGGCATGAACAGAAACTTTTCAAAAGAAGACAGACTAATGGCCAGTAAACCTATAAAAAAATGCTCAACATCTCTAATCATTAGGGAAATGCAAATCAAAACAACAATGAGATATCATCTAACTCCAGTGAGAACGGACCAAAAAGTCCCAAAACAACAAATGCTGGAGAGGATGTAGAGAGATAGGAAGACTCTTACACTGCTGGTGAGACTGCAAACTAGTACAATCCATGTGGAAAGTAATTTGGAGATACCTCAAAGAGCTAAAAATAGAAATACCATTTGATCCAGTAATCCCACTACAAGTAGAACATTTTAATTTCAAAAAATTCTGATTTATCAATGTCTTCTTTTATGGCTCACACTTTTTGTGTCCTAGCTGGAAAAAAACTTTGCCTCACTTACAATCAAAAAATGTCTTCTATGATTTCTGATAGAAGTTTTATAGTTTTAGGTTTTACATTTAGATCTATGGTCTAGTTTGAATTAATTTTCATAAATGGTGTGAGGTATGGGCCCAGGTTCATATTTTGAATATAGATGCACAATGTTCTCTAATCTGCTCTATGAACAAATGTAAAATGACCCCCCGTGTATGTTTTCCCTGTGGCTTTTTTATGATTTAGATTTCCAGGCCAGTAGGGCGATGATGACAGAACATTATATTTCTGTTTAGCTAACTTTTTTACATTTTGGGTTGTATCCCACAAACAGTGGATTCTTCACAGAATGACAAAAACAAATCATCCATCAGTAACTTATGACTTCTGAATAAGACCTCCTGCACTCTAAGACTCAACATTCATTACTGACCTGTGACTTGTGAGTTAGACCTCCTGTGCGCAGTGCTTTCAACACAACCTGTCCCCATGTGCATAACCACCTTTCTGAAGCCCTCATGAAAACCGTGTCATCAGTTGAACTGGGAGACAGATTTGAAGCAGTTCTCCCAACTTCTGGCTGGTGCCATCCCTAATTAATTCCATTTCTTCCTTGGCAATTATCGTTTTCTCAGTAATTGGTTTTCTGTGGGTAGAGCAACTGGACCTAGGCCGGAAGCCCCTTGTGGGTTCTTGGTAACAGCTCCAGCAACATTTGTTGAAAAGACTACAATTTTTTTGTTCTGAGAAAAGAAAAATAGCTCAGAGTAGTCTGAGCTATGGTGAGATATGCAAAGTTTATCAGGACAAGAGATACGTGTGTATGGGACTTCCGTCACGCTCCCCAGCCTCTGCACTAGGGGACAATTGTTTAATGCATTTTGTTCCTGACTAGCTGCTTCACTCAACATCTTCATGTTCTTGGAATTTATGATGCAAAAAACACTGTATAGCCAATCAATAGCTTATGTTATTTTAATGTAAGTTTTAAGCTAAAAAAACAAAACAAAACAAAACAAACAAACAAACAAACAAAAACTTAGGAACTGGCTCTCTCTTCTTTTTTCCTTAAAAACCCATTTGTAACTACTGCTAATCTGAGTGTATATTCAGGGCAACTCTTGAATCTATGCTCCAGGGTGTCCATCCTCAAGGTTTGAGCTAGAGTAAATTCTGTACTTAATCATATTTCCTGAAGCTCATTATTTAAGGTTTATAGTTTATTGAATTGCCCTGGCACATTTGTCAAAAATCAGTTGATCATATACGTACAGATCTATTTCTAGGCTATCTGTTCTTTTCCATTGATCTATGTGTCTTATTCTTTGACAATAACTTGCTACTTGGTTATTCTAGCTTTTTAGTAAGTATTGAAAGTAGGCAATGTGAGTCCTCCAACTTTGTTGTTCTTTAATTGGTTATTCTATGCTGTTTGCTTTTCCATGTAAATTTTAGAATTAGCTTGTTGATTTTCACTACAAAAAATCCTGCTAGTATTTTGGTTAGTATTATGCTGATTCCATAGATCAATCTGGGATAGAGTTGACATGTCTGAAAATATTCAACTTTACAATTAATGAGTCTGGTATAAGATTTTATAAGTCTTATTTGATATTTCACAATATTTTGTAGTTTTTAGCATACGAAACATCTGCATACTTTATTAGATTTATCTTTAAGTACTTTGCAGTTATTTATAGGCAGCACATAGGTATATAATAGATTTTTTTTTCTGTCTGTTGACTTCATATTCTGCAACTCAGCTAAACTTAGTAGATCTAGTAGTATTTTTAATACAGATTATTGAAAATTTTCTACATAGGCAAACACATTAGCTAAAAAATCAAGACAGTTTCATTTCTTCATTTCCAATCTGTGTGTCTTTTACAACTTTTTCTTACATTACTGTGCTGGCTAGGACTTCCAGTATAATGTTTAATAGAAGACATGAGAACAGATATTCTTGCCTTCTTTTCCATCTTGGGGGAAAAACTTCAGTCTTTTACTTTTAAAGAATGATGGTAGTTGTAAGTTTTCAATGGATGCCATGTAAGAGGTTGAAGAATTTCTCTTTTATGATTACTTTTCTGAGAGTTATCAGTCATGGATGTTGAGTTTTACCAAATGTGTGTTCTGCATCTATCAAGGGGGCTCCATTTGTTGATATGGTGAATTATATCATTTATAATCCCACTAATTCAAGAAATAAAAACTGTCCATATTTTCATAAATTTTCTTCCAATCTTTAATCTCTAAATATAACTTATTCACTAAAATTGAAAAATAGTATTTACATAATTTGCATGCTTTTTTCTCAACATTTTAAGAGATATTTCATGTCATTTAGCTTTAAGAACACAATTGTTGTGAATTAATAAAAGCCTATCCTATGTATGTACCATAATACTAACCATAAAATAATAATGATAATTACAGCAATTCATATAATTAATAGCCTTTTCTTTGTACCAATTACTATTAAGTACCATTGCATGTATTAATATTTTACCCTCATAACAACTCCATGAGTCAGGTACCATTATGATGGTGATTGTGCCAATTTTACATCTAAGGAAACAAAAACAAAAGAGGTCAGATAGTTCTCATGGTTGCATAGTTAGTAAGTGGTGGAACCCAATTTCCGGCTGTGTGGACCGTAGTCTTTCTCACATTATACGGTTTACATTGTCACTATAAAGTACACATATTCTATTGTGTCACTGACTAATAAGCAATGCTATAATAAATACAATTGGAAATAAGTTTTTAACCATATCTTTCACTATATCCTTAGAATAGATTCATAAAGAAGGCTTAAGCCATCAAGGTTTTGGGTCAAAAATATGGATTCTTCAAGAAGTCTTGAAGCATACTAATTGCCTTTCTGAAATTAGTGCTGTTGAAACATAGGAATACTGCACTCTAACCAAGATACCAATTTTTTTTATTTTGTTAATTTTTGATAGGTGAAAATGGCAGGATTTTTTTTCATGTTTAATGTTTCCTATGTTTATTATTGATTTCTGCTTATGTTTCCTGTCTGTCATTCATGATTTTTGCCAATATTTAGTGTATTCACTTTTCAATGAAATTTTTATGTATCAAATCAAAAATTTCTTCTTTGATATTCTCTTTGTTTAAATTTTCTTTGCTTACTTTTTTTTTTAACTTTTTCTTCTTTTTTTTTCTTTCTTGGACGTTAGTTTTAAAGTCAAATCAATTTTTTATTTGCTCTCATACATAGGATCAGAAGTTTTTGCTGAGTCAGGGTTACATCAGATATACATATTATTTAAGTATTTTATAGTTTTCTAAATTTTATATAAAATTCATCTTACTGTGTGCTGTGAGTTGAGGAGGTAATTTGGCTTTTTCCTAAAGAGGAAATCAATATCCTAGCATCATAATTCTACAATTTTTCCCTAATGAATTGATAACAATTTTATCACTCTTTGTCAATTTATTAAGGTATATTGACAAATAAAAATTATATATATTTGCAGTGTATAATATGATGTTTTGATATATGTATATATTGTGCATTGATTAAATCAATCTAATTAATACCTCTATCATTTCACTTTTTTTGTGGTGAGAATGTTTAAGATCTACTCTCAGCAATTTTCAAGTATATACAATGGATTGTTATTAACTACAGTCACCATGCTGTATAATAGATCTCCCAAACTTATTCCTCCTATCTAACTGAAACTTTGTACCAACATCTCCCCATTTTCCCCCCTCTACCAGTCCCTGACAATCACCATTCTGCTCTCTGCATCAGGGAGTTCAACATTTTAGATTTCACACATAAGTAAGATTATGCAGCATTTGTTTTTCTTTGCCTGATTTATTTTACTTAATGTCCTCAAGGTTCATCCTTGTTGTCACAAAGGACAGGATTTCTTTCTTTTTAAAGATGAATAGTATTTCGTTTTATATATATACACACACACTCACACACACACATGCATATATGTATGCACATTTTATATACATATATGCATGTGTGTGTGTATATATATATATATATTTATATATTTCACATTTCTTTATCTGTTCATCCATCAATGAACATTTAGGTTGATTCCATATCTTAGCTATTAAGAAAAATGCAATGAACATAAGAGTGCAGATATGTCTTTGACATATTGATTTCATTTCCTTAGGACATATTTCCAGAAGTGGTATTGCTGGATCATATAGTGGTTCTATTTTTAATGTTTTGAGGAACCTCCGTACTGGCTTCCATAATGGCTATACTACAACTTTATCTTACACTAAATGATTATATATGCACAGACCCATTCATGATATCTCTATTCTGCTCTGCTGATCTACTATTACTCTAGAAAAGCAATACAGTGTAGAATAATCTGGGTTCAGACCTGATATTGCCACTGTCATATGACCATGAACATGTTACTTAACCTCTCTGGGCCTCATTGTCCTCATTTGAATATGATTATTTTAAAGTATAGATAACACTTAGATTAATGCCTGGCTCTTAAAATAGCTTATTTTTGTGCTTAAATGTTTTGAGATTAAGGTTTCTTTATGTCAAGAGTAAAAAGTAATCTACCTCATTCTCTATTAATTCTAATCTAGAAAACCAATGTATCTTTTTAATTAAGTTGTTATCAGTTAATACATGTTATTAATTGATGCCAACATTTAAAAGAAAGAAGGACAGAATCTTATCAGAGAGAAAAACAATAACTGTTCCTCTGAAATTCCTCTAATACATACTTCATATGAACAAAAGTGTTAAAATATATTTTTTATCATGGCTTCAAGGCTAAGCCATACAAAATAGATTGACTGTGAATGAAGAGAGCAAAAGCAGGTAATGCAGTTTCCCAAAAGAGTTTTTGCAATTGAATTGTCTGGCATTTTGTACTGATCACTTAGCCACAATAATTAACGATACTCTTATTTTTATTATATTGAAAATTAAAGCTCAGTATCATACTATCATTCATTTTTCTTAATATTAATCATCAGTCATCACAAATGACTTCATTTTGTTTTCTAATAAAGTTGGAAGTACCAATTTCACTAAATTAATTGATTACCTTGGCTTTAAGACATGGATTATTTAAAGGATCGAAGTATCCATGTATTGCCTCTAGATAGAAAGCCCATACAAGGCAAGGTACTAGCCAAATCGTTTCTTTGCCTCAAAACTGAATGGTATCTTTTGGCCCTGCTATGGCTGCTACACTTGAAGTCACTCTCAGGAGGAACACCAAGAGAGGATGATACGGTGAAAGATAAAACACCTGGTGCAATGCCCCTCCCCCAAAGGAAGCCTTTTGGAGTCGCTAGTCTCTGATGCTTCTGATATCCTGTGTCAAAGAGAATTTCCTCCATTTCTATCTTACCCTCTGGCCCCAGAGAATGTCCTACTAGGTAACAATGGGTGAAGTAAAAGCATTTAATTTCGGATGGTATTCCACCCTGCTTGGGCAGGCCCTAGAGAGTGACATAATAGGAACGTCCCTTTTAGTCATTTATGTGAAGTTGATTCAACAGCAGGACACATTTTTGAGGGTATTTTCCAATTAAAAATATCTAGATGTCTTATCAGAGATTTAAAAGTCTACATGTATTTATCTTTGCATACCCCACAGAATTTAAGAGGATTAAAATTTGAGATTCTAAAATTTACTGTTCACTGATAGATTGTGAAAACTATTGTGAAAAATCTCAGCGTAAATATAGTTGCTCTAAGGATTTATTCATTCACTTATCGAGTGCAATGTAACAGGTAATTTGTGCTAGGCAGTGGGAATAAAGCACATAATCTCTATGTTGTCCTCAAACAATCTAGGCTGATGAGAGACTCATCAATATACCCAGCATGAGAGAAATCATGACAGTCCCTGGAACACAGAGAAAGTCAAGACTTTGCTTAAAATGTCAGGGAAAACTTCACAAGAAAATAATATTTGATGTCTAATGATGAGAAAGAGTTCACCACACTGAGATCTCTTGGTCCTTTGAGCAATTTCTGAACTCAAAAGGCTTCAGGGTATCCTGAAGAATGCCCAGTTGGCTTTAAGCCATTTTAGAAGAAAAGGAAAGAAATGGATACTTATTGAGCAGATTTGATGCCAAGATAGGAGTCATTTGCTAAGAGTTTTATATGTGTTAACATATGTAATCTTTGTAATAAACATAAACATATACTTTTATTCCCTTTTTATAGATAAAAGAAATTGAGATTCAGTAGAGCACAGTATAACATATCTAGTAATTGCAGAGCCAGCAATTTGCCTAGCTGTGTGTAATTCAATAGTTTGTCCCAAAGACCTAAGCCCTTTCCTGAAACCTAAAGCTACCTCCAGGTTTCTAGGGATCTGTGCTTAGAGAACAAAGGTAGAAAGGAACTGAAATTCCAAAATGGGTAGTACAGCTTAAGGTTTATAATAGAGCTTTAAAGTCAGACAGTTCCGGGTTTAAGCTCTTGACTATGCTACTTGCAAGCTTAGACAAGTTACTTAGTTTTTCTAGAACTCTATTTTTTTTTTTTTGCAAAATATGCATACTAAAAGCATTCACTTTCTTCAAGGCAGTTGTGTGAGAATTATATTCAACATACAGATAGAAACACTTAGCTTTAAGCTTAACACATATATCTATTTAATAAATATCAGCCAACATGTGGCTTAAGCAACTGAATATACCCAGAACTATGGCAATCTGTCTGGCTTCCTGACAACATTCACATATGCAGGAGTGATTCCAAATCCCCGAGGAAGAACTCAGGTTCTCCCAAGGATTTGTTCTCAGATCCTGGGCTGAGGTGAAATCTAGAATCTTAGCTACAGGTCAGAGTAGAACTGTTATGGAACTTCCTGGAGCAGCCAAGCATTTCTAAAGGCCCAGAGTGGTAAAGGGTGGTCTGCGAGTGGTCTCCAAAGGTCCACACAAGCCACAGCCCTCTGGCACCCACGTGGTGGGGAAAACCTGACTGAATAGGTATCACGACACTACAACACTACAACAACAGCACTACCTTACATGAGTCCTCATTGGTCCTGGCAGGATAATTGCTGTCCACATGGATCCACTGGAAATGAAAGCACTGCCTCCCAAACCCCCAACTGGCCCTCCATCCCATCCACAAAATCATGGAGGAGAGCCAAGGATTCTGATTGAACAGCATCTGCTGTGTGGATAGAATTGTATGCGCAGCCAGCAGATGGATGCACACATCCTGGGGCTTAGCAATGTGTGCAAGTGACCATGTATATACACATCCAAAAGTGTGAACAAAGTGTTTTTCTGAGATAGATGTGACCTGACACTCTTAGAGAAAAACAAACATTCATTTTTACCCATAACAGGAACTCTCAGAACTCCCTTATAGTAGAAAAAGGAAAGGTTACGAAAGATACTCACTTTACAGAAAAGTGTGTAAGTGTGTGTGCACATGTGTGTATAAAATAATGCCCTCATAATTTCCATACCAGTATAATTCTGTGTTATATTGATTCTTCGGACATTTAAAAAAATAAACCTTACATCCAAATGTCAGTATAATTAAGGTAAGTGGTTTTATTGTATAAGCGTCTAATTGCTATAATGATATCAGATAAATTATAGTGAGAGGAAAAACAGAAGAAAAACACTACATAGCACAGATGCCAGGTTTGCTTAAGGATGGAGTCCTGCAGGTCTGTGTGTGTGATTCTCTGCACTGCTTTTCAATCTGCCTCAATCATTTGAATCATTTAGCAAGCGTAGCTCGAAGGAAACTTAGATCATCCAATTCCATCTCTCGTTTTAGAGTTGAGAAAACTGACACCCAGAGAGATTGTTATTTGCTTAAGGTAACCAAGCTAATTAACAACTCCCCTAGAAATAGAAATGCCTTCTACAATCCAGAGCTCATCAGGAAGCATTTCTAACTCTACAAACCTTTAAATAGTTTGAATAAAAAAGCCTTGGGACAAAACAATCTCATAAAAATCTTCAAATTTGTAACTCACACATCTTAGACATTGGAAAGACCTCTTTTTTTCTGCTTTAAATGTTGTATTAACATTGCCATTTGCTTTGGGTACTAACTGAGCACCCACCTACCCACGAGTTTGTATAACACACCATCAAAAGTGTCTATGATGTGCCAGTTTTGTGATATATTTGTTTATGTAAATTAACAACTGTCTCCCAATTCCATGTATTGTAGAGTCCTTACAGCAAACTTTTTATCTCTTTTACCTTTTTCACATTACTTTGTAAGCTTTGGCTTATGCCCACCCACAAGAAATCTGTCTGCCTTCAAATTTCCCTTGTATGCACTCAACTAGTGAGCCGAGTAGCTTCTCAATAGCACTTATCATAATTGTACTTCATTATTTGTAAAATTATTTGTTTAATATTTAATATTTATCTCTCCATTAGACTGCAAGCTTGTTCAGGAAAACCAAAGGTTCCTTTCTACCTTCCACAGAGTGCTGGAACATATTGGGTATGAATAAATCTTTTTGTATGAGTGAATGGAATACAGACTAATTTTAATATTGGTATCAGCAAAAAGATACTGAAATAGGGAAGCTATACTATGCCACCAATAAAATGCTTATAAAGTTTTTCAAGGGCAGATGTGATATGTTTCGAATTACCACATTTTTTCTGTTATGTGTTATGAAAGCTATAATATCTTGAAGACACAGGAATAATAAAAATTTGATTAAACTTAATTCACTAACAGTATTTGCCTGAATTTAAGTCCATCTTGCTTAAGGTGGTACTTTTTTCTATCAGTTTTACTAAATCAAATTTAAGAATAAAATTGGATTTTTTGATAAAGGCCATTCATGTAACCAAAATGTTTATAGCCCCATAGTATTCTGAAATTAAAAAAAAAGAATAGGCTGGGCACTGTGGCTCACGCCTGTAATCCTAGCACTCAGGGAGGCCGAGGCGGGTGGATTGCTTGAGGTCAGGAGTTCGAGACCAGCCTCAGCAAGAGGGAGACCCTGTCTCTACTAAAAAATAGAAAGAAATTATCTGGCCAAATAAAAAATATATATAGAAAAAAATTAGCTGGGCATGGTGGCGCATGCCTGTAGTCCCAGCTGCTGGGGAGGCTGAGGCAGTAGGATCGCTTAAGCCCAGGAGTTTGAGGTTGCTGTGAGCTAGGCTGACGCCACGGCACTCACTCTAGCCTGGGCAACAAAGCGAGACTCTGTCTCAAAAAAAAAAAAAAAAAAAAAAGAATAAAATTAGAGAGTAACATAAAGTATACTTGGAGCTGAATATGCCCAGTTTTGTGAGCACATTCCGTTGTTGCTCTCACCTTTGTGTGCAAAGGATTGCCTTGTAACTAACGGCATGGACATTGGCCAAAGAAGATTGAGTCAGGGGATTTCCAAGTCCAAGAAAGGCTAGAAAAAAAATGGCAATAAAAACGGTGACTTTCTACTGTAGCTTGAAGAGATATGAATGAAGCAAATCAGCTTGAGCATGTAGTCAGGCCATGTGGCTAGAACCATGGGCCTCAAAAGCATCCTATGACAAAATTAGCAGTGGCAGCAAACCTACAATGCCAGGCAAAGGGAATGGATTAGACTTGGAATTCTGTCCACTTACATCTGATGCCCACCACCCCCACCCTTGCTGTGACCTTCTTGCTGGAGGATTTAAACTCCTGTTCTTCACTGATGTCAGCCTCATGCACATGACCTGCTTCAGCAGCTGAAATGTGCGCGGAAGTTATGTGTGTCACTTTTAAGCAGAATCATGGCTCAGCGTGTCTCTTTTCTTTCTTGCATAAGATCAACAATGCTCCAGAAAGGGGCTGTTCCCATAGGTGGGATTCTGGAACAAAGAGGACACGGAGCAAACCTCAGTCAACCCAGCACTGATAAGGAACATAGGTGAGAAATATATTTCGCTGATGTAAGCCACTGAGATTTTAGGGGCTTTTATTATTGCAGCATATTTAACTTAAGCTGGCAGATGGAGACAGAAAAGCCAGTCTCTTTGCCCACATTCTAGATGTTTGAGAAAGATTCTCTCTGAAAAGGAGTGAGAACAGTGATGGGGAAACCAAGACATCTTGGAGAAGAAGGAGAGAGATAAACTTAAATTTAAAAGTGCCAACAGTTGTTAAAATAAAAATTAGAGTGAAACCGTGATATATAAAAAAAGAAAAATAATTTCAATAAAGGGACTTGAAATTTAGGTACTGAATCATAAGGCTGAGAGAAGTAACCACAAAATCTTGGTTTTTCATTTCTTCTCAGAAAATGTATGCATATGTGGTCCAGAATGACACTGATGGGGACACTGATCTACCTTTCAAAACCCTCTCTACCTGAAGTCTTTTCTAAATAATTGAATGGTAACCCCATCTTTCCAGTTGTCTAGGCTAACAGTCTTAGAATTATTCTTAACTTTTATTTCCTCACACCATACATATAATCTATTAGGAAATCACATTGGCTATACCTTAACCATATATCCAGAGTTCTTCCAGGTGGCTGAAGAAATTTCCCAAATTTCCTCCCCACACAATACAAACTATCTTCACAAGGACAAGAATCCAACACAAAAGCAGACTCTTCACACGACTTGAAAACAGAGAATATTGAAACTTCAAATTAACTGTGAGTAGAAAGATAAAAATTAATAAGAACCAGTGCCCATATAGTTCACATTTCTGCCCACCTGTGCCCAGCCACAAAGCTGTGCAGTAAGCAAAAGTAGATAGTGAAAACTGCCAACAACCAAAAGAAAGTCACTAGCAAAGTGTAAGGTGGTAACTAACTATCAAAAGATTAAATCGACACAAAATCTGAAACTACTAAAAAAGTAACCAGGCAGATCAGAGCACTCACCATGAGAAAGGGACCATGAAGGTCCAGGGGTACAATATAAAGAGATTTAAGGGTTGAATATAATTGAAAACACAGGCAAAATCATGTCTCCTAAAAACATGGAGCTGAATATCCCCAATTCTGTGAGCAACAATTCCTTTGTTGCTCTCACCTTTGTGTCCAAAGGATTGCCATGTAACTAATGGCATGGACATTGGCTAAAGAAGATTGAGTCAGGGGATTTCCAAGTCCAAGAAAGGCTAGAAGAAAATGACAATAAAAAAGGTGACTTTCTACCTTTTGCTTCTGGGGCAAAAGGAAGACAAAAAGAAGGAAGGAGTGCGTTTTGGCAATCTGGTGGTGAATGGGAGAGAAATGGAAAAATTTTAGAGTTCTGAATGACAAAAGAGAGGCACAAAATTTTTTACAACATCTCCCCTCTCCACAAAACAAAAATGAGTAACAGCAAAAAAAACCCTCAAGGTCCTAGATTTTGCTAGATCAACAACAAAAAATTATTAAACTAAGAATCATGTAAAATACCCCAATATCATAAAAATAAACAAAAGGAAAAGAAAATCCATAGAGAATTACTGTAATAATAATAATATTAATAATAATAAAGAAAGAAAACAAAAACCAAAAAACAGGAAATAAAATTTCACACAAATATATAGAGGAAAACTCCCTTGAATAAAAACCAAGAAACAAAACCAAATTATTAAGTCTATACTCAAAACAATTAAAAATACTCAAAGAAGCAATTGAGGATATGAATATTCACTCTTAAATCAGAAATTCAAAAAACTGAGAGGCCAAATGGACCCAAAACAGGGAGGAATAAAAAAAGAGCCCACTGAACTCAGGGAGAAACAGAAGAAAATGACAAAATCACTCATAAATGAAAAATAAATTAGAAGGTACCCAAGGAAGAAGAGAGTCAAATGAAAAATTTAAAAAGGGCATTGCTGGGTGTTTGGGCATGATGGCTCATGCCTATGTTCCCAGCACTTTGGGAGTCCACAGTGGGAGGAGCCCATGAGCCCAGGAGTTCAAGACCTACCCATCTGGGTGACAGAGTAAGACTCCATTTCAAAACAAAACAAATAAAGAAAAAAACCAGGCATTGAAGCCAAAAGAATTAGACTAGCATCGTGAGAATTTTTAAAAACAGCATACAAAGCAAGGCAACATTACACATCTCAATTAAAGTATAAACCAGAGATCATATAGTCAGTCAAGCTATCATTCAAATATCAAGGTTATAAGACTACATGGTGAGATATGCAAGATCTTAGAGATCTTAGGGAAGTTTATATCCATCAGCCCTTCTCGAGGAATCTATTAGAGGATAAATTTCATTCAAAGAATGATGATTGCAATAACTTCAGAGAAATGAATGATTCTGAGCCTTTTAAAAATCTTTAAATTTATAATTACATATAAGATTAAAATAATAATGGGATAAATATGATAGCTAATGTACAAACAAATATATGTACAAATAATTTAGAAGTAATGCTACTGAAAAAAAGTAGGAGACAGGAGAGGGAAAGAGGAAAATCCAGAAAGCTCATTGTTGTAAGGCAATAGGTAGGTATTCAAAATACCAAGAAATACTGATAAAACATATAGTAAAAGGTAAAATAAGAAAATAGGGGACTAAGAGCATTACAGAATGTGTAATTATAAAAGTAATAAGAACAAAATATAAAACCTAAATGCCCATTTTTTAAGAATGCACTAAGAATATACCTCTCATAGAAAAAGAAATACAAAACAAACTATACATTATACACACACACACACACACCTATCTTAGTCCTCAAGTCAGTACTGTATCTTATTTCATGGAGAAACAAAGGAACATTTTTACTAAGATCAGAAAAATGATAAGACTGTTTCTATCTTTCCAACTATTCAACATTGTGATAAAAGTATTTGCCAAAGAAATTTAACAAGAGAAATCAATTAGAAGCATAAGAATGAACAAAATAAATAAATAAATAAAAGAATCTGCTTTCAGTTGATATGATAGCAAACTGAGAAGCCCCTGAGAATCAATGATAAAACTAACTCAAACAATGAAAGAATTCAGTAAACAGCAGACTATAAAATTAACAAACAAAAATCAATAGCCTTTGTGTATACAAAAATAAACAGTGAGAGAACATAATGTCAGAGATAACCCCGCGTGTAATAACAACAAAGAAGAAAAATATTTAAAAATAAATTTAACAAGAAATATGTGAAATTTATCTGAGGAGAGTTTAAAATATTCCTGAAAGACATAAAAGTAGACTTGATCAAATGGAAAGATATCCTCTGTTCCTGGATCAGACAACTCAACCTTATAAAAATGTCAGTTTCCCTAAATTAATTTATAAATTAAATGTAATCCAAAGGCAAATACCAACAAGCTATTTTATGGTGTGAGAGAAATTGAAAATAAAGTTCATATGGGAAAACAAATATGCAAAGCTAGTCACTAAAACAGCACAAAAGGAAAACTGTAACAGGTTCTAGCCTTACCAGATATTAAAATTTGCTTTAAGTAAAGCCTTTATGATTACAGCAGTGTAACAGCACATAAATAGACAATAGACCAGTGGAACAGAATAGAAAGTCCAAAGTTTAGAACTTGATAAAATGGAAACTTAGTATATGATAAAGGTGGCATCCCAAATCCCTGAGGTAAAGATCAACTTCTTAATAACTGGCACTGAGTCAAGTAGGTAGCCACTTGAAAAAAGATAAATTAGATCTATTGCTCATACCATACACAAGAATTTACTCAAAATGGATTAGGGATGTAAATTAAAACAAAATAAACCAAAAAAGTATAATAAGAAAATATAGGTGAATTCCTTATTAAACTTGATATACATAAAGGCTTTATAACTATGACTCAAAACTCAGAGGTAATAAAAGATTGAAAAATTTTATTATATAAAAGTAGAAACCATTTTGCATGAAAAAAAATTGCAAAGTCAAAAGATAACTGAAAACCTGGAAAAAAATAGTTGCAATGTATATTATAATAAAAGGAATTAGTGCTCCTAATATATCAAAAACTGTCAAAAATCAAAGGACAAAGTCTCAAAATTCTGATAGAAAAATAGGAAAAAGATATAAATAGACCATGCATTTTTAAAATATATAAAAAAGGCTCTCAAACATTTGAAAAAAATCCAAATGCTAATAGACAGCAGCAAATTAAGACAATATTGAAATAACATTTCTCTGTGATCACAATGACAAATTTTTTTTTAAATGGCAACTCATTCTATGAGCAACCCTATAGGGAAAGGTACTCATATATTTCAGATAGGGATGTGATGACTCTGCTGTCCCTTGCTGCTTATCTGTAAGTAATAAACCTGCCTGCATCTTGTAGCTTCTGTCTCATCAGACTCAGACAAGTTGGTAACCAGTGCACAGTGAACCTCTTTGTATGGCTTAGTACACTGACATGTATTTCTTTGCTCTGTTTGCTGAGAGGACCTAGAGGTGAACCAACAGCAGTGAGCACACCAGCTTACTTTAGTGCCCTGATCATGGTTTTTCAACACCATTTCTCAATGAAAGGCACCAGGGCTCAGTGGAGAAGTGGCTGATTCCAGGGATGCGGTGAGAGAAACACAAGATGAGTTTGGCACACTTTACAATGCCAGAAATGAGGAGTGATCTGAAAAGGATGGGGCTTGTAGAAAGAACAGAGCTGCCAACCTAAAAGAGCAACCAATAGTCAAAGCTGAACCATTTGAGCACAAAATAAGTAACAATAGCATTGGATTTTAACCCATAGAATAAGTTATATTTCCCTGAGTCCATAGATAAATAATACAGTCAATAAACAGAAGAAAAGAGATCACTCTTCTTCACACTAGAATTCTAATTAATACATGTAGAAAAGACCTAAAAATCACTATCAGACAAATGTCACAGTAAAAATTGATGGAGTCAAGGTGCACTGATGGATGAGTGGACAGAAGTTTGAGGAGAAACAGATTTGCATAGTATAAAAGTATTAATTAATTTTACAAGTGGAAAAATCTGGACTACCCCAACAAGTGACTAAAGTCAACATCACCAATAATAAGACGTGTATAGACATCATGGAGCCCTTGACATGAGGCACTGAGAAGTACAAGTCATCTCTGTGGTATTCTTCACCAAAGTGCATAAGCTCCTTCCAATCATGAGAAAGCATCAAACTCAGACTGAAGGACATTCAACAAAATAACTGACGAGTACTCTTCTAAAGACACAAGATTATGAAAAACAAAGAAGACTACAGACTGTCACATTTTGAAGAAGATTTAGGAGAAAAAATAACTAAAGTGGAATCTTGGAACAGAAAAAAGACATTATAAAAACTGGTGAAGTTTGAATAGGATGCATTCAGTTAATAGTAGTGTATTGATCCTGATTTCTTGATTTCGGGAATGATACTATGATTGTATAAGATTTTACCATTAGGAGAAACTGGGTGAGGAGTATACAGGAATTCTCAATCTACTTCTTCAAATTTCTGTACATCTATATAATTAGCTTGGAATAAAAAGTAAAACAAGCTGGGCACGGCGGCACATCCCTGAAATGCCTGCTGCTTGGGAGGCTAAGGCAGAAGGATCCCTTGAGTTTAATAGTTCAAGATCAGAGATCAGCCTGGGAAACATGGAGAGACCTCATCTTAAAAGAAAAAAAAGTTAACCAATGTATATCCAGAATCTGAATACATCTCAACATCTTCTTGTCCACCATCCCAGCCTGAGCCATCTCTCCTGGATTACTGAAAGAGACTCCTAAATGGTTTTCCTGCTTCTGTATCCTCCCCCACCACAGTAATCTTTTGAAAACATAAGTCAGATTATGTCACTTCTCTGATTGAAATCTTCTAAGGACTCCTTAACTTTGATAGGAGAAAGTCAAAGTCCTTTCAAAGGCCTTCAAACCCATGTAATCTTGCCCCCACCCCATTCTCTCTCTGACCTATTTCTCAATTTTCTTCATTTCCATCCCTGGCTGCCCCCCTGTTTTCCCTGAACACCCCAGGACCACACTCCAGCCTTAGGGCCTTTCACTGGCTGTTCTCCCAGTTTGGAACTCCCTTTCCCACCCCAATGCTCCCCTCCCCCCAGGGTCTCTCCTCTTCTGATCTCAATTCTAAACTCTCCCTGTGGATGGAGCACAGCGCAACACCCTGTTTAGTGGTGCACCGAGCACCACACCCTTCTCCCCTGCTCTGTTTCTCCTTTTCTTCTACAGACCTTATCACCTCCTAGCAAACCAGCGAGGTTACTCTCTGGTGATGTTTATTTTTTTCGATCTTTCTTCCCCCATCTATCGTTCCTTCTCTCAATTTAAGCTCCATATAAGAAAGGTACCTTTGCTTTTTTTCACTGATAATCCCTAAAACAGTAACAGGTACATAATGGCATTCAGTTTATATGATTTCAAGTAATTAATGATTCATTCACTCATTAAATCTATAAATAGAAATTGGAAGCCTTACTCATTGTGACTAACTCTACCAGATATATCTTTACAAAGTGGATGTTTGCATCCTAACAGGAGCGCAAATGCAATTTCCTTTTATTTTTTTTTAAGTGAACAATTAGATTTAACCAAATATTTTGGTATTTCATGCAGGAACTATTCTGGGCTTCTGGGAAATATTTGATAACCTTTTTAATAAGTCCAATTCCATGCCACGTTAGTAAATGGAGTTGCTTACTACAGCTAACTGGCCATGAGCAATGGTCAGGGCATAAATGCTAACACTTATTGCTTGATTTCTAAAAATGAAAATGCAGGGCATATTGAAATGTTTCACAAAATTTTATTGGACTAAATTTTTATTTTTATGGACATCAACAGCAATGGTTTATTTTTAATTTACTTTCTGAACAAAGTACAAACTTAGTCTATTTTTCTGACAGATCCAAAATGGCCATTATTCCTTCCGGGAGCCTGTGTGAATTTTTAATTGGTCCTATTACACTTCTCAAAGGGGTTAGAAACGATAGACATTGTGTGCCTTTAATTGGCAGTAGCCAGACATTTTTAGCAGTATCAACCAGAGTGACTGACACATGTCTAATACTGTGGGCTATTTTCCATGAAAGCCTTTGCTTTCATTTCTTCTTTTCCTTTTTCTTTTTTTTTTTTTTAATGAAAAGGAGGAAATGCATGTTGGTAACATTGCCAGTTGACAACTAGTTTCTAGCACGCAATCAAGCTTCCAAGCAGCGTTGTGTTTTGTTTTCTATTCGTGGTTGGTTGCCCTCCTTAACCTTATCAAAGTAGTTAAATTTCTTCGAACTGTCAACCAGAGCCGTGTCAGCATCTTAAAGACAACCACTGCTGGCACGGCTCAGCAAAGCTGAATTGATCTTTCACCCCGGAGGGTGCTGCACGCAGAGAGCCACCACCACTCTGAGCGTGACTTAAAGTTCAACCCTTTGTGCCTGGTTGTTGGGAAGGCAAACAGTGCTGCTCCATTGCAGTATTAAAAAATACTTCTTTTCCTGTGTATTAACACTTCGGCTTTTCTCTGGGCCTTGGAGGTGCCTCAGGGAGAAAGTTTTAGGAAAGAGATGAAGAAAAACAGAAGTAAATCCGGTGCACTATGTGTCCCGTGGCTTAAGTGATCATCGGACCAAGTAGACTACTGCTGATTCAAATGACATGAAGTGGTGCCATTTGAGTACCAAAGAGACTTTCTTATCACACTCTCCATCCTTTTGTCTACCCTTCCCCAGCTCCCAGCTCCTCTGGCCCTCACATGCTTAAAGGCTTAGGCTTATAGGATAAATTTCTAGAAAGGATTCTTAAGCAAATGTAGTTGCCTCAGACAGTTTTCTTATTGTCATGACTGCATTTTTTTTTTTTTTTTTAGTTTCTAAGATGCCTGGATTTGAGGAGAATGCTTTTCAATTTCAATAAGCAACCACACTTAAAAATAACAGTCATTTCGAGACATTTTCACAATGTAGTGTATTTCTAAGTTACTTGTAAAAGCTACTGTCACGGAGCTCTTTATAGAAGAAATCTTGTATTATAAAATTTTGCTTAAAATATTCATTATTGATTTGGCTGGGCACGGTGGCCCACTCATGCCTGTAATCCTAGCACTTCGGGAGGCCAAGGGAGGAGGATCACTTGAGGGCAGGAGTTCGAGACCAGCTTGGGTAACAGTGAGATTTTGTTTCTACAAAAGAATTTTTTAAATTAGCCTGGTTGGGTGGCATGCAGTTGTAGGACTGCTTGAGCCCAGGAGTTCAAGGCTGCAGTGAGCTGTGATCACACCAGTGCACTCCAGCCTGGGCAACAGATACCCTGTCCCTATATTAAAAAAAAGTAAAATAAAATAGGTTTTCATTATTGGTTTAATAGTTCTGCATAAAAAAATTTTGCTTTGAACTTACTGTACTAAGTAATCTGTTGAGTAAAATGATTATTGTGCTATCATAAGCCCCTTTGATAAAATTGAAACTTCCTTGAATTCAATAATCATTTACTGAGCATCTTCTATGAGTTAAGCCCTGGGTTTACTATTGGAATTATGGAGATAAATAAAGTAGTTGTTGCTCTCAAGGAGCTCACAGTGTAGTCAGGGGATACAGGAAAAAACCAGCTAACAACACGCCATGTGTTGATTACATATGCAATCAGGATAATGCATTTTCCACGGATAGGTATCATAAATCACTACATCCCTGAAAAATAAACAGCTCCCCTCTCTACTGACGGGAAGTAGTTATCATATGAAACTTCAAATTTGGTGAAATGAATGACACAAAATTGAAGTAACTTATCCAAGACCGAAAACTTCTTAGTTGATCAGGTTGTGTACAGCATTCCCACACAGGGAATATGATACCCAGGAGCTGAGAATGGAGACTGGAAAGTCTCAGAGGTAATAAAGTGACCATTGTACTGATTCCAACTTAATCCCACCCTAACTTCCGCTTTCCTACCAGCATACCACATATTTCCTCTAAAAATGCACCATATCAACTTTCTGACTGTTCCCTGCCTTCAAAGTATTAATAAAATTTTATTTTCTTCTTCCCTACTTCTCTTCTCTTCTCCCTCTCTTTCTCTTCACACACACATACACACACACACATGTGCATGCACACACACACACTACATCTATTTTATATGCATAGTTGCTTATATGAGGTTTTTACTCTTTAATTATCCAACAATTTTACATATAGAGCACACTGCAGTTACTGACAGCTTTTGGCTTTCCTTCTCTTAATCTTATTTAATTTCATAGACCTATCACAGTTAATGACCTTCAAAATTGTGTTGTTCAACCCCTGGTTTAATGTTCAAAGGTCAAGAGCATACAAGCATATCCTGCACGATAGTGATTGAAATGACCTTCAATGGCCTTATTTATTCATAATTTCACTATTGAAGACTGTTGGATTTCATTAATCATATGATGAGTCAAAACAATTTATTTTATAAAGGACCATGCCCTTTCTTTTAATTAAAAAATATCAAATGCATTAGGACCAACTACCATTCAAAACTATATCTACAATTCTTTGAAATTACCAACTGGTCAAATTTTAATTGTCTTTCCTGCCAGTTAAATATCCTTTCAGGAATTTTCATCTGATTTCATTTTTATTTTTCATTCAAACTGCAAGTTACTATGCTTTCTCTGCAGCTATTCACAATATATATCTGGCTATCATTAGGACATTAAGTAATACTTTTTTTCTATTCTAGAATTTGCCAGAATGTTCCATATGGTTTTTTGTTTCTCAGTAGAACTTTTAAAACTACTTCAACCAAATGTAAGCTTTATTATGTTAGGTTTATGTTAACTTTTTAAGAACACCTGGTCGACTTTATTTAAGGCATGAGCTGATTCTCAGGATATCTTATTTAAACATTTCACTGTACTGTATTCAAACATGACTTTCCTGAAGTCCTTGCAACATTTTCAGAATGACCATTTACTTTCTTGATGTGTCCTCTGAAAGGAATCCTAAGGAACCATAGAATTTTCATGTAAAATTTGCACTGAAGGAATGATGTAGCCCAGTATACAGGAGTCTTCTCCCAAAGTGAAATTTTTAGTTCACTGGGGCTAAACAAGGACAATAGACGCTAAATGCTTGCAATTAGGGAGATAAGTAATGAAGAAATGTTTTTTTTCTACATAGCATCTTAGATACCAATAGGGCAGATGAGGAAATTTAAAAAGCCAATAGCGAAGGTAGACAGACCTGTGAGTAGCCTATGGCAGTTGTCAGCTTAGAATGATGAGGGGCTTGGCAGGCAGAAATGAAGGAGAGATGATTATTGCCAGGTATTGAAGGGTAACTGCTCAGGGCTTAGCAAATGACTTGAAATGGCCGTGGAGATGAATAAATCAGACATGACCCTGAGCTTCTGCTTCAAGCTTTTAACATGTCTAGGATTTAACTCATCAACTCTTCACAAATGCAGTTCCTCCTCCTAACTTCTTCTGACATCTCAATCATAGAAGGTCCATTTCCTCAAAAGTGGCCTTTTCCAAGAGCCTCCTGCTTGGTCATTCTGATTTTAGTCTTCCCATAGCTTAGCATGTTGGTGTAATCTATCAATTGTAAATAGTGCACATTTCCAGCAGCTCTGTTCCTATCATAGGTTGGACTGGCAATTCAAATTGTGTGGTTCACCACCATCATCGGCCAATGATCTTGGAAATTTTGAAATTAGACAACTATTAATAAAAATTGAATAAGAGGCTATGCTTTTGTTAAATTCATAGGTAATTAAATCATCATGCATCATACAGTTGGCAAAGTGTTTTCACATTTGATTTGTACAACGTCATAAAGTAGGAGTCCTTTTCTGATGATGGAATTGAGACTCAGAGATTTAGCTCTCTGGCTGAAAATCACAGAGCTATTACGTGTTAGTAACTTCCTGAGAATACACAATATTGAAACTTGCAATTATATAGTTCCTTCTTTTTATCTAAACTCTAATTCCCCATATTAGAGACAATAGGCTATGAGGTGTAAATATGCCAGGATTTATGAGATTATATGGACTTCCTTGCAAAACTTTTCCAATCACACTAGTGACCTGACTCATGATCTCTAACCTTCTTTATATGCCATAAAAGTGTCTAGGGCACAATCTAAAAGCAGTATTTTATTACTTCCCTGTCATCAAGGATCAGGAGAAATCACTGCACTTTCTATTCTCTAAGTTTGTGACATCCAAACTAGCTGATATGATACCAGGAACAGCCTAGTTTTTCATCCTCACCTCTGCCCGCAGATCTTAGGCTAGTTGTTTCTGGGAAATAGTCTCCACCCTAAAAGTCAGCAGATCAAGCTCCCTGAGTAGAAAGGGTTGATTTAGCATCTGGCCCTTTCTCTCAGATCACCTCTCACAGTAATAACCTGGTCCTTCTTGCTCAGACCTCTAGCTTGAGCTCCTCTTGCCCGCATCCCTTCCCTGCAAACACGCACAAATACCCTCACTTCAGAACCTAAGGCCTCGGGCTCTGTTCCAGACCCCTCTACTTAAAGAACAGCTGTGGCACAATGGAGCAGTCAGTGGACTTAACATCGGAAGACCCATATTTAAATCCCAGACCTTCCTCATGTAATCAGCACAACCTTTAACTAAAATGTATTGAGGCTTACTTGTATGTCAGACACCATTCCTAGCACTTTACATGCATTCACTCGTTTCTTTCTTACAACATCAATATGAGGTCAGCATTATTATTATGATGATTGTCATCATCATCATCCTATTTTACTTCTAAAGGGCGTGAGATACTGACAGGTAAGGTTACTTGCTCAAGCTGGTAAGTAGCAGCGTTAGAACAATTGGCAATGTATTAATTCTCTCCAAACTTGCTTCTTCCTCAGTAAAATGGAGATAATGACATGTTTCTTACAGAGCTGTGCCTGGATAACACAAGCAAATAGGTGTGAGAATGCTTATTAAAGTATAAAAAGCTCTGAAGAATCCCAATATTATTGTTACTGACTGATGCCTTGAAACCACACTTTGCCAGATCCTAAATAATCTATCAGGTTCTTATCTACGGCTTTCTTAGACTTTCTAGTTACTTTCATCCTGACGTCCTCTTCCCTTTGTAGCCTTCAGGTACACATGCATTGACATTACCAAGAGCTTCCATTCTCTAAATCAAATGAACTATTACTTCTAGCCAATAGTATAGATGTGCTGAGCTTATTACATGCCTGAAATGAGGACTCTCCAAATGCCCCAAACAATAATTCCTAAAAACTATATAAAAGATACATATGTAATAAAAGCTATAATATATATAATATATCATATCCCTATAAGCATGAGAATTCGTTATCAAAAGTGTGATCCACATAGGACAGAACAATCCCATAACCAATGAAAGCAGAAACAAGATATGGTAATCAAAGGCAGGCAGTGTGGCTAGCAGAGTACCATTTGACCTTATGGTTTTTGTCCCCTTATGTGGCTATAATGTCATGCCGTCTTCATATTGAGAGAAGCATCAGATCCATAAGTTTATTTATGGATCCAAGTTGCCTCGTCTTTGGGTTCATACCTCTATGTTTGAAGTACAGCTAGTTGCCTGGTCTCTCTTGCATGGGCAGGGTGTTCTTCCTTATCCAGCCTTGCTTTCCATTTTTACCAAACATTTTACTTGTTTGCCAGATATATTTTAAAGCTTTAGCTCTAATCTGTAAGACTTGAGCTTCCCAATATAGTTTACTTGGCAACTTGGGGATGGACGGAATCCTTTCTTTCCTGTATTAAAGAGGAGGAAGTTCATTATCTCTCATGGCAAGGCTGCTACAGCACTACAGCCCTTATTCACACACTGCCTTGTACCGTACATTGGAGCATCTAGAACATCCAAATTGGCAACAGGCAGAGTGGGTCTGTGTGGCTCTATTTTGGGGCACGACATCCCTCAAGGGGTAAGCCCCAAAAGAAAGCAAGAGCAAAGTCTATAAGCCATTTTACAAGTTTCTTTTCAAGTTTGTCTGCCTGCATTCTTTTATTGTTATATTATAAATTATCATTTAAATGAAGGAACATAATTGGAACTAGAGCCCAAATCTGACTTCTATTCCTGGCTCTTGATAGTATACAACACTAGTGAAACTTAACAGGTATTTATGGATCATCTCTTGTGCCGGCATGCATACGACATGACCCTTGCTCAAACGACCTTATACTCTCTTTTTGAAAATAGATAAAATATGTGGAAATTTTACACACACACACATACACACACACACAAGTTATTGACAAGTTAAAATACAGGGTCATCATAAGTTCATACGGCTTATATGCTGTTGATGAGAATGCAAAACTGTGCAGCTGCTATGTAAAACACGGCAGAAGTTCGTAAAAAAATTAAAAATAGAATGACTATATGATCAAGTCACCCCATTTCTGGATATTTATCTGCGAGAATTGAAATCGAGATCTTGAAGAGAGAGACAGCAGTCTCACATTCATTGCACCACTAATCACGATAGCTAAGATGTGGAAACAACCTAAATGTTTATCAGCAGATAAATGGACAAAGAAAATACGATAAATACATACGGGGAATACTAGGCAGCCTTACAAAAGAAGGAAATTCTGTAATATGCAACAACATGGATGAACCTTGACGACGTTATGCTAAGCGAAATAAGGCAGTCACAGAAAGAAAAATGCTGCTTGATTTCACTTCTATTAAATATCTAATATAGTTAAATTCATAGAATGAAAGGATGGAATGGAGGTTGCCAGGAGAAGGGGAAAATGAGGAGCTACTAATAAACAGGCACGGAGTTTCAGTTAAGCAAGATGAACAAGCTCTAGAGACCTGCTGTACAACTTTGTACCTATAATCAACTATTGATTATTATTGATTATGTATTGCACACTTAAAAGTTTGTTGAAAGGGCAGATCTCATGTGTTCTACAACTAAAATAAAATTAAACAGAAAGAAAGGAACAGAAAGAAAGAAAGAAAGAAAGAAATAGAAAGAAAGAATGAAAGAAAGAAAGAAATAGAAAGAAAGAAAGAAAGAGTCTTGCAGTTCCAAAATGCTGTCATCATAGTCTGAATAATATATCTAATAGGTTTATTAGGTATAGTGGTAAATTCTATGTATCTGAATGAGGGTGTGATTTCAGGGTGAGAGCTATCTGGAATGTTGGATCAATTAACAAGTTTATACTTTTTCATACTTATTCTGGATTAAATAGGGATAGTCAGAGAGGAAAGAAGGAAGGAAGGAAGGAAAGAAGGAAGGAAGGAAGGAAGAGGGGAAGAAAGATGAGAAGAAAAGGAGAGAGAAGGGGAAGGAGGGAGGGAGGAAAGAGGCATTATAATAGAGGGGTGAGAGTGATAAATATATAACCATGGGAAAGTTTAATTATAATCACCCTTTAAATTTGTTAAATTATTCTTACCTGATGGCTTTAATATACTAGTCAGATGTGTAGGAAGACACATACATTCACACTCATGCTAATACATAAGCGCATGGAGTGAATCCATTCTCCTTTGATAAAGTTTACGAATCCACATTGTTATCAGCTTTCTCTGTTCACCATGCAGATGGAAACTACTCCTCTGCCTGTTCCAACCCAGAGGCAGGCCCATCCTGCTTACTCTCTAGACAAGCATGGGTATGTCTGAACCTACAGTGTATGAACACCTTGCCCTTCCTTCCGTAATCATATTCACAAGTGTGTGTTTGTACATATGAGAACACACACCAACATGGCACATTGAAATCTACACAAATTTTCTCTAGATTTCAACGACTATACTTGCAAAAGCCAACAACATCTCATGCCAATTGATGAGTTGATCATAATTCCATGGAAAAACATAAACTGTATTGTATTTTTACATTGATAATTATATAAAAGTCTTTGTTTTCATGGCAACATTTGTAATGCATATGGGTGAGTATTAGGGTGTGAATATAATTTATCATCCAAACCAAGATACCTTTTTGAGTTAAAGTGAGAGCTATACGAGTGCGTTGCGCACCCTCTGGGGAATGGTCATGCTTGAAGGTGCAGACCCGGGGAGGTGGGGGGGGAGGGGATGGAGGTATGACTACATGATGAGTGCCAGGCGCACTGTCTGGAGAATGAGAACGGACGCGCTTGGGACTCTGACTCGGGGGGATGGGCAGGACAAGGACAATGTATATGACCTGAACTTATGTACCCCCATGATGAGCTGAAATAAAAAAATAAATAAATAAATAAATAAATAAAGTGAGAGCTATTAAGTAACTACACTGAGATGATCAGGATAAACCAGGTCTGTCACAGGCAAATGGAACATTATGTGTGGTCACTCAAGCTAGTGGTCTTTATCTGGAAAATTCATATGCCAACCTGAACTTTAATATAAAGTGATAAGGAAGCAGGGGGCAGATACACAGATGGGAGGTGTTAATGGCAATACCTAATTTTTAAATTTTTAATTGATTTCTGTCTTTTTGGATTTTTAAGAAATAATCATCATTCCTGTTTCAGTTTCAGGAATGAACACCAGTACTTCACACTGCCGGTTTCCCTCTGCACATATTCACACGTCCCATGATGTGGAATACATTGCATGAATTTGATACCATATCCATCACTGCCTTTCTAACCCCTGAAAAAAATATGCAGCTCTGACCAGCAGTTATCGACTTGGTTGCAGAAGGAAATTGTTAAATGAGATCAATTCAAGACTATAGAGTATGATCTATTAAAGGCTCTTGTAACTATTTCACCACGCAGTAACTGATAACTATTCCATGCTTAATTTATGTTTTGTTTTAACTTTATAGCATAAAATCTAGAATGTGGAATATTTGGCAGACACATAAAGTTGTGAAGGTATAAAAACATCTAATTACTCTTTATAAATATTTAATAAGGAGAAGCCCGACTTTGCCTGAGAATTACAGGCTTTGTGAATTACCATGGTAACAATTAATGTGTTACTCCATGTATAGGTAATAATGAGGAATCGGGGACCACTGCATTGATATAGTATATGATTTTAATCAGCGAAATGGATGTAAAAGTTACTCTTGAAAATAAGAATAAATATAGTTTTTATATGTCATGCGTTTGCCCCATTTGCTTTTATTAGAATTATTTTGTTCTCATAAAATATAATTTATTATGTACCTACATTTACATGGTACAGTAAGCAAATATAGTTTCTGTTTTCAAGGGCAATCATAAGATTATAATATTTTCTCTCTACATTATATAAATAGAGTTAATTTGGCTTGAGAATTCAGTTTGATACTGGACAAAATGAATATAATTATCCATGAATGAACATATTCTTTTAATCAATATCATTAAGTCTTTGTTAACATTTGTTGAATATGATTAGAATAACCAAATCAACTTCCATTATTATGAAAACATTATATATTACACTATTCAATTATTCATTCATTCAACAAATACTTAGTATCTATACTGTTCTAGGTGCTGGAAATTCAACAATGAGCTGGAGGATAGGGTTCCTGTTTTCTGTAGCTTACATCTTCTTGGGGTAGATAGATAAGATTCAAACACACAAATTATAATTTAATGTAATTTCAGAGAATGCTAAGTTCTATGAAGAAAAATAACAATTGCTAAGTCTAATGGAGCTTGATCTGGGCAAGGAGGGTTGTTTTTGATGCATTTTTGGGGTTTAATCAAGATTGTTAGAGAAGGTGTCTCCAAGAAAGTGACAGTTGAATTGACCCCAGATAAGACACAAGAAGGTTCAAGAAAATGTTAGAGAAAAAAATTAAAGCTAGAGGAAAGTCTCTGAGAATGGAATATTGAGTATTGTGAAGTGACAAGAATGGAGTAGAGTAGTAGAAAAAGAGTTCAAAGACATAGAGAAGGACCAGATTATGAAAGGTGTTTAGATAATGGAAGAATTAATAATAAAAGGTCTCTGGCAATCAGAATAATGCCCACCCCCCAAGATGCCCATGTCCTAATCCCTAGCATCTGTGAATATGTTACCTTCAATGAAAAAACAGAGAGGGGGAGGTACTTTTAGCTATAATTAAGGATCTTGAGCTACGAAGATTATCCCAGATTATCTGTGTGGGCCCAATCTAAGTACAGGAGACCTTAATATCAAAGAATCTTTCTTGACTGTGGTCAGTGAGAGATACGAGGAGAGAAGCTGGGTCAGAATGATGCTCCCATGCTGGCTTTGAAGATGGAGGAAGGGGCCACAAGCCAAGAAATGTGAGTAGCCTCCAGAAGCTGGAAAAAGATGAGGAAATGGATTCTCCCCTATGGGTTCCAGAGAGGAACACAGCCCTGCGGACACCTTGATTGTAGCTCAGCAAGACCTTTGTCATATTTCTCATCTGCAGAAATGTAAGAAAATAAATTTGTGTTGTTTTAAACCACTGTTTGTGGTAATTTTTACACTATGTATAAAAATTTTATAGCATCGATAAGAAACTAATCCAACGGTTTTGAGCAGGGGAATAATATGCTGTGTTTGACCCATGTTTTAAGTGATATCTCTGGCAGCTATGTGGGGATCTATTGCCAGAGTGGCAAGATGGCACCAGGAAGACTAGTTAGTATGCTATTGCTGAAAGCAACTATGGTTGTTTGGATTTGTGTAACCAAAGTGAGGACGATAAGATGTGGAAACTTTTAGGATAAAATGTGGTACTGCATTGTTCAATATGGTAGCCATTAACTACATGTGGCTATAATTAAAATTAATTAAAATCAAATAAAATTAAATATTAAGTTTCTAAGATATACTTAGCACATCTCGAGTGTTCAATAGCCACATATTGCCAGGGGTTACCACATTGGGCAGCACAGATAGAGAATATATCTGTCATCACAGAAAATTGTATTAGACAGGGCTAATAGGAACGAGAAAAGATAGAGGAAAAAATCAGAAAAGAATCAAAAACAGATCTCTGGATTATTCCACCTCTCAGAGTGAGGGGTAAGAAAAAGAGCCAGCAAAGTATACTGAGGGGTTGCTAGTGCCTATTTTTTCCAAGATTTAAAATTATCAAAACACAAATTAGGATACTACACTTATAATAGACAATGTGATTCTGTGCTTGATTAACCTACATTTTGTTTCTGAATAGGTTTAGCTGTGGAATCAGCTAATGAGCTGGAGGCATTAACTTTCTCTGAGATTCCAGTTATTGTTAAGTCCTTTCTAGAATGGAACTTTGGCTCTGACGGACAGAGTCAGAACAGAAGGAATGCAATGAGAGCAAAGGTGGCATGGCACTGGAGTAGAGCACTGCATCCTTCGTAATTTCCTATTGTGCCATCTTTGAAGGAGAAGGCAAGAGGAGAGGAGAGGAGAAGAGGGCCTGATGAAAAAGGAAAACAAAATTAACTTGAGCCACAGACTTCTTTTCGCTGACTATTCCCAGACTCACACAAAGAAGCTCAAATTAACATTTTCTCTTTTTACTTTTTCTACTTGTTTGAGAGCTCATCTTTTATGTTGCTAATAAACCATCACTGGCTGAGGATTTATCAGATGTCTTCTGTTCTTCCGCTGCAGTGAAGCACTCAATATCTTAGAAGCAGTTGACCTCTGATACCATATTATTTGATTGTTTGATGGGTTCATGTAAAGGCCAGAAAAGGGCAAAATCTTGCAAGGAGTCAGACATTGGGTGAGAGACTAATGGGACTCTGAAAAACTGGAGGAGAACTTTTAGAGCTAGAAATTCTGAGAATAGAAAGTAGTATGGGTTAGGGGAGAGGGGAGCCATTTTGATGGTTAGAGCGCAGTGATTACAGTAGTTATCCAGCAAGCATTTTGTAAGCTCATTTAAGTCTTGTAATTTGCTGACAGCAATAAAAGTAAATGAAAATAAAGAACTAAATAAAATTAATAAAAAAATTAAAAAATTGCTGGAAGAACATAAAAGAGTAAACCAGATATGAGTGTTCATTTATTCAACACATATTTATTGAGCACTTACTCTTAGTTAAGCCCTTTCCTTGGTGTGAGAAAGACGATGGTTGTAAGGAAGAGAGTTTTTCTCCCACGAATCTCACATTCCAATCTATGCAGAAGATTTAATGGTGCAAATTCTGGACTTTTATTTTGTTCGGAAGATTTCTCTCCATTGCATTCTGAAACAGACCAAAATTTAAGAGCAAAGAGGACTGTATTTGTCATGTACCCTAAATAAGTACACGATGGTAATTTTTACTTGGTTTTTATTCATGTACTCTTGAATTAAATCTTAAGGGCTGAGATAATTCCTGTATTTTCTACCAGATTTGGCCAACCCTTTTATGGTAGCATCTCCAGGAAGTTCCCTATTTAGGTCAGAACCTGGAGAATGCAGACATGTCACTTAGTGCATCATTAAATTATCAACAATGTTATTCTCACTCAAATTTCAGAAAATAGTAGACTATATTATCCATTGTAAGGAGTCTAAGGCTACTCGCTTTACATGTCAGTAAGCCAAGAAACAACACTGATACATAACCCATCTTTGTTCAGGTTAGGAAATAAAACTTTTCTTTTTTCTGCTCCAATTCTAACTCAAGACAGCTAAAGATAGAGAGACTTTTCTCTCATCCCTGTTTAGAGTAACCCTAGAAGTTTTCCCTGCAGTTCTTTTTGTTAAATACTGTGGCTGTTCATTATGAAACATGAGTTGCTATGGTGACAGAATTGAAAGGAGATTGGGAGGGTTTTGTGTTTGAGATAGGATAGGTGACATCAGTTAAATATTATAAGAAATTTTGTGGCTCAAACTGATATTCTTGGTCATCCAGGAACCATGGCAAGGGAGGGAGGGTGCTAGCACGAATAACTATAGCCAGTGTTTCAAATACTTCTATTGAAGGATATGTATTTTAGAAAAAAGGCCACTGGTTTGAGATCAAGAGAGTGATGTTCTAATACAGACTAGTCAAAACCAGCTCTGTAACACTTAGAATAATTGCCTACCTTCAAAATTTATAATTCTTTCCCTTATCTTTTTTCCTTTCTATCACTGGAAGAAATAGGAATAGAACAATCATACAAAATATTACCTGGTCCACAACTTAGTTAATTAAAACTTGTAAATGTTCAAGATATGTTCTGTTCATTTTGAATTTGAGTTTGTGCCATTTGAGGAGTCTGAATGGGTTTGTTCTGCAGGAAACAGGGAACTGTAAAAATATATATATATATATATATATATATATGTATAAGACAGCACCTATTACTCAGAAGTATATCAGGGAAGTCCTGGCAGTGTTTGTTTTCCAGATAACTTCTGCCTCCTTAAGGGAACTTTCAAATCACCCTGTTGATTTCTCTATTGCAACTAGATAGTCTCATTCATTCTCTCTCTCTCCCTTCACAAGTTTTCTCAGTGAGGTAATGAATATAAAAATTAACAACAGGAATTTTAGAGTCATAAAAATCTGGGTCCAAATTCTGATTGCACGTTTACCAATGATATGACCTTGGTCAATTGTTTAACCTTCCTGACGATAAGAGTATCTGTACGCAAATGGAATAATATCACCTATTTCAAAGATTTGCTCTGAGTATTAAAATTAACATTTTAATAAAGCACTTAGGGCAGTGACCAGCACATAGTAGTCATCATTATTCTTATATGTGAATTCTCTCCTGGATTTACCCTGGAACAAATGCTTCCTAAATAGCTTGTGCTCTACCCATTCTGTCTAAAAGATAGCATCCTACTGGTATTTTGACATATTTGAACATGATCTTGTTAGTTCATGCTATTAATATACATGCTAAAAAATTAGAAATACGGGTAGTTTCAAAGTTATAATTAGTGTAAGTTATAAATACTCTTAAAAATCTATGCTAAGATCTATCCATATTCTTTATTAGCAAGCAAATAAAGCAGAACACGAAGAACTTTGTTCTTCACTGACTTCTCTCTTGGGTATTCTAGAAGTCAGTATTTCCTAACTTTTGTTTTCGTTCCTCTATATCGTCATACCTCCTGTCTGCCTCTCCACCTAATAAACACACATGCAAACACTCACACAGTGGAGGAATGTACACATGTGTACATAGGGCTAAGAGCATAACAGAAAATAGGTTGATAGCAAAGCCATGCAACTAAGATTCCAACTCAACCTATGTTCTAGTCAAGCTTGTTGATTTCAAGCCACAGAAGCCTACTCAAATTAGCTACCATAAAAAGTGGGGGAACGTCTGGTAGTATACAAAGTAAGAAAATGCTAAAAAGAAAAAAAAAAACAATGTCAAAGAGACACAGGAGCCAAATGAAAGCTTCCAATGGCCAAAGATGGAAAAATTTGAACAATAAAACAAATAATATGGTATTGCATAATAATCCAAAATATAAGATAAATATCCATTAATATATATATATATGTATATATATATATGTGTATATATATATATACATATATATATATATATATATATATATATATATATACAGGTGGAAGTGGTCCAGTCAAAAGCAAAGGTAATGACAACAGTTTTTTGGGGATGCTCAAGGCATTTTGCCTGTTTACTTTCCGGAGGGCCAATGAATAACAACATCTGCTTATTATGAGAGCGTTTTGAGAAAGTTAGCCAAAGCTTTAGCAGAAAAATTCCTGGGGAAACTTCACCAGAGAGGTCTTCTTCACCTCAGTGCTCCTCTTGCTCACTCCTATTATTTAAAGAGAGTAATTTTCCAAGAGTTTGAATGAGAAATCATTAGGCATCAAACTTGCAGTCCCGATTTGGCTCCTTCTGCATTCTTTTTGCTTCTTAATCTTAAAAAATCCATAAAGGGGACATATTTTTCTCCAGTTAAGAATGTAACAAAGGCTACATCAACATGGTTAAATTCCCAGGACCCTCAGCTCTTTAGGGATGGACTGAGTGGCTGGTATCATTACTTACAAAAGTATCTTAAACTTGTTGGATCTTATGTTGAGAAATAGAGTTTATATTTTTATTTTTATCTTTTATTTTAATTTTTTCCATGAACCTTTTGAAGTCCCCTCATAGAAAGTCCTTTTACTAAAGCTGGTAATGACAGGGGAGGATAATGGAATAGGTTTAGTACATGTGACAAGAGCATAGTATAAATATATACCTATGCTATAAATTATAAAGCATAATGTAAATATACAGAAACACAACAGAAGTTATCATTTATATATTGCCACAAGATAGCTGTGAAGCAAGCATAAACTCTTGATGTCCTCAGATAATAAATATAGATTTAACTCATGGGTCTGCATCATTTAGCAGCTGAACCCTGGGCTGGGCTCGGCAGGGTTGAACAAGCACCTGTCATCATCTGTGGGTTATTTCCATGATAATGATGTCTGGTGGTTGCTGGCTGTCAGCTGGGACAATGGACACACCTGACCCACATGTCTTTCATTCCCTAGCAGGCTAGCCTGGGCATGTTTTCATAGCAAAGTCAGAGGAGCAGGAGAGGAGATAGAAATGGCAGGCACTTTTACAAGTCTCTACTTGTATCACAACTGTGAACACCCACCGGCCAAATTCAGTAACGTGGTCCAACTTGGACTCAAGGATGAGGGAAATGCACTCCCTGAATGCTCAGGGCTGCTAAGTCACATTGCAGAGGGTGCTAATACGGTTGAGGGTGGTAGTGATGAAGGACTGGGACAATTAACACTATCAATGTCCCATATAAATGAAATATTTAAGTTATCAGACGGTGAGATTAACTAGAGAAGCCCATCCAGACAAAATGACTTTGAATAAATGTTTAAGTCAAATTACAGGACAGCACATATGGATGAAGTCATCATTTGGTCTGATTTAAAAGTGTTTCTACTTTTGCTATTATGGATAAAAGGATCAAAAGAGGACAGGATGTAGCAGTTTCTATGTCCTGGAGTGAAATTATGATTCAGTTATTAACTCTGCTGCTCCGTAGCCCGCAAGAAGCGATGCCGTATCCTTCCATTTGGCCTTATCTATTGTGACAAGGCTCCAGGGAGCTGATGCGCATGAAATTCATTTCATGTCTCATTCACAGAATGCCCGAGTTTTGAAAATACCTTTATGATGTTTCAGGTTTCAGTTACCTAGTGTGTGATCTCACAAACTCACAGTCTTCAAAAGAAGGAACATTAACTTCTCCTCAGAAGCTGGAGGTTCTTTGTTACGGGAAACCCAGGAGGCATTATTGCAGGAGAAACACACAGGAGCACACGGGTCACTTTTGATAAAATCTCGTGTATTCTAAGGGTGATAGAAATCCGTATTTTATGCAAACTCACAGTTGAAATGATGGCACAGATTTAGATAAAATAGATTCAAACCATCCTTATGTATAATACATTAACAAATAGATCGTAGTCTTCCCGTGTCGCAGGTTTCTCAAAATACCTCGTAAAATAAGAAGGATGATACTGTGACCATGGCAGCAAATAGATATATAAATGTGCAAATAAGAACAATAAACATTTTTAGACTCTCACAGGAAAAATAAAATTACATCTTTCTTCCATTAAATAAGAAGAGGTAAGAACACACAAAAGACAAGAATAATTTCCTCCCATTCATTCTGCAGTATATTTCTGAATTGTATCTTATTAGTCTTACTTCTTTCCATGTTCACCAAAAATTACAATAATTAAATCTGAATCTTCCTGTTTGGTTTCACTTACAATAGTCCTTACTGAGTAGAGCTGATGTAGTGAATGTGTGACCTTCTCCTTACTCATGCCTATGGTGGACGTCACTGTTTGATTTGGGGACTCTTTTCAACAGAGGCTGGACCAGGCCTCTGAATTCATCTCAACGTATTCGTCTGCCTAACTCCATGTGGGGTTAGAAACAGCAATGCAAGGAAACCAATCTGACCTCCCTGACCCATTCACCTGTCCTCCCTCTCTGCGTGCTTTGGTTGGTCTAGCCAACTCCTACTCATCCCTCAAATTTCAGCTCACTACCACCTCTCCTCTATGTTCTCATAGTATCCCAAGCATATCTCTATGAAAGCCTTTTACACCGGGTGATCTTCTATACTTAGTTGTCTCTCTCCCAGGAAGAGAGAACAACTACGTTATGATTCATCTCTGTAGAGAGCAATTAAATCTCATAGCACAGTTCTTAGAACATGGTGCCTACAATTTTGGTGAATGTGTTCACACCTGTAAAAGAGACAGTGAGGAAGCAAGTGAGTAAGCGATGTAGAAAGTGAATGAACTTGGAAAGAAAAGGCCCATGTGTTGTTTGTGTCTCTTTTTGCGCATGCACCCCACCCAGAAAATTCCCAAATGTTGGTGACCTTTTTCAGAGCTTATTTGTAGCAAAACTACTCCAGCTGGAAAATATCAGTCTTATATAACATCTCCAAAAATCTTGAGGTGGGGTGAGGGGGTGGAAGCAGCAGGGAAGTGCTGACAGAAGAGGTTTTATTTTTGGCTCCATTGAGAGCAGTAAGGAAAGAAGTTGATTTATTTATGCAGGCAGCTCAATGCCACGGCAAGAGCATGGAGGTTAGAACCCAGAGACTACAGTTTACCTCTATCAGGTTACTTAAAGTTTCTGAGTCCTAGTTCCTATGCTATGGGGTTGTTGGGACGAGCTAAACAGATCATAACAAACCTCTTAACCTGCAATACACCCTGGAGATGTCGGCAGAATCCCTGAAGCTACTGGAAGCCACAGAAGAAAGTTGGTATCTCTTCCAACGTCTTTTTATTCAAGAAGTTGGGGGCATATTAATTTTGTATTGAAATGAACATATATATTACATGTATAGAATGCAAAATGCTCATGAATATTATGGCACTTCCAAGAAAATTCACACTTGGCTCAGGGGGCAAGAGGCTATACCCTGAATTGCCAATGGTTACTATTTACTTTTCTCTGCTGCTAAGTTAGAAAAGTTGGAAAATCCCTGATTATGCTAAGTGGTTTAAACACTTTCAAACATCATATAATATGTCAGATGGTCACCTCTTTAATATCATTTATTTACAATTTTTTCCTAGGGATAAGTACTGTGACTAAGTACTGCTTAAAGATCCAAACCTGGTAGTGAATACTTTGTCTTATTTTGTAGATCATGTATGGAATTCTCAAAGTACATTTATATAATTATTTCCCCAAGCATCTAATTATTTTTTTTGTCAGTCATGAATGCAAAAAGTGCATCTCTCTTTGGAAGATCCCTATAAATAAACAATAGGAATGGGAAAGAATGTTAGACTTTTTGCTCAGGGAGACTTTCTAACACATACAATAGTGATGGCTACTCAGCTTGCAGAAAAATAAATTGCAACTCAGCTAGTGTGGAAGAATTTTCAAACACAGCATGAACAAGATGCTATTCTATCTTTGTGTTCAGGATTTGAAAAGAATAGGTGTTTTGTAAGAACAAGAAATCGCTGCCACTGTTTAATTGCATTTAACCAGCAAACTCCTGTAATACATGGTCATAATAATATTTCTCCTTAAAAGAGATTGATGTTTTCACTTATTAACCTGCACCTGAATGCCTACACAAACCTACACACAATGCTATTCAGTTAATTGTCAGAATAAGAAGATGTGATATTAAAAGCCATCAGGCCCAAGTATAGAAGAAAAATTGAAGTATAGAAGTGCTACACACCTAGAAGACAAATCAAATATAGAAGAGAAATTGTGGAGAGAGAAAGCAAGACTTTTGTAAAATAGAACTAACATTTGCTTCTGAAAATACCTGACAAGAGTGATTGTTATAAGGAGATGAAAAGTGTATTTGCATTTTCCCAGGTTGTATCTGCATCTGCTTCTAATTACGTTTAGAATTGTCAAATTTCTGTTTCACATTCCTTGTGAGAGAAGTTTTTGGTTGTTTGGAGAGTGTTTGTGATTTGTATTTTAGGGATGTTCACCCTCAAAAGACAAATACAGATAGAATAGGAAGACTTTAGAGGTGTCAAAGCCTGGAAAAGTTCTAATTATTATTAGTGGGGTTCTCTCAAAACTCCACCTCAGTTGTGAATTCTGAAACTAAAAGATGGATCCTAGAAAAAACTTTCATTTTTACAATCTTATTTCAGAGATCTAACTAGCCTTTGCAAAAGTCCTCTCTTCTGATTTACCTGAAGGCACTGATTCGGCTGTAGATTATTACAAGAAAGCCTTTCCTTTTTGTTCAAGACCTAAAGGACAAAAGATGCTTTTCCCCCTGCTAACAATTTATTTTACAGGCCCATCCTGATTCAGCGATAAAAGAATACTCATACTTGATAAGTACTTTGGACTTGATGATAAATGCTGTGGTTAGGTATTATTTCCATTCAAGTGTGCAAAACCCTAGAGAATTGATTGATAGCTGTGGGACCGCATTATGTGAACGAGGCTCCTGTACAACTTCAGTGCTTTGCCTGATGAGATGGCTTGATCAAACTGTCGATGAGATGCCTGCAATTCCAATACCAAAGACCATTTGGCTATTGAGAGATTCTTAACCTTTTGTTATAACTCTTGGATGGATAATCTAAAGCCAGAGACCAATGATACTGAAACTGTATCATATATTCTGTTCTTCCTCACCTCTCAGGACAGCTTGCCACCAATATTCTAGAGAGAGAATGTTACAGAATGAGGGGCAACTTCACCTAAGACATACGTTTCTAAAGAAGTTTCTTCTGGATTGTTAGGAGTATAAGAAATGCATACACAGTACAACTATTTAAGAAATTAATATTAGCCAGTATCCTCAAAAACATCTAATTCAGGGGGCAAGTAATGCTAAAATAATCTGTACGGATTTCGATCTGTCAGTGCATTAACCATTTTCAAAGAGATGCATACTGTAAATTGAGCTAAATCTGCATTCAGGTTAATATTAGAATCCTTAAGGGATTACATCCCTAATGAAAAGCATTATACTCAGTCAAGACCCAGAGTTGTCGGGATTTATATTACATATTCCCCTTCAGGGGTGTGTGTGTGTGTGTGTGTGTGTGTGTGTGTGTTTGTGTATGCATTTTGAAGGTTTCAGATTGATCTGCTCTACATGACACAGAAAAGATGCGTTCAGAATAATCAAGAGCTTTAAGTATAATTCAAACGTAAGTGTCATTGGAATGACAGTAATAATGATCTCAGCATGCTATCTCTATGGGGTATCTGTATTCATTTCCTCCTAAGTATCCATGCATCTATTCCAGGTTTTATAAGACACAAATTCAGGTGCTTCCTCAAGTAAACAAATGTTACCACGTTTCCATTTCTATAGAATTACTGTCATGATGGGGATTTGTGGGATTTGAAAGAGAAATTTTATTTTAACAAGGAAACAACTTGCATGGCTGAGAGGGAAGGGAAGAAAAGGCCCCTAGAGCAGGGAACTTTCCCTTTTCTTCTGAGAGCAGGAAGACGAGAAGTGGCAGGGATTGGAGGAGATGCAGAGATCTCTCTCCTGCAAGCTGTGTCTCTGGAGTGCTCTCCCTACAAAGCACTTGGTCATCACTTCTTTCTGCAGGATCTCCTTCTGCCATTTAAATATATTCACTCACATCCATTTTTCCAAGCTCTTAGTAGCTCTTGCTACACTTTCTCATTCTTTCTAGATTGCTTTCTTTTATTTTTATCTTTTTCTCTACTGTTAAAGGAAAAACTATTCATGACAATTGCCAAAAATGGACAACACAGACTGTGTGGGGTGGGGGACAACCGTGATGGCAGTTGTGTAGTAAGGAAGAGAGATCATTCGGGCCCAGCTCTGAATGCAGCAATGACAAATGGAGATTTACAGCCCAGGAGCAGGTGGTGGTAGGGTCAGTGGATGAAAAATTACTAAGAGAAAACATCAAGGCTAGGGGGTGGTTCTTGCTAGACGGACTGCTCAATAGGATTCTTGCTGAAGGTAGGCCAAGGGATAAGATATCTAGGTTAGGGGATGAGGAATTTTATCAGATCTCAAGAGTGGGGGAGTTTTACCAAACTGATTCAGTAGGATTCTTGCTAACACAGGACTAAATGGGCCTAGGACAGAGACAAAAGTCAGGGCTTTGACGGGCTAGGGAGTCTCAGTTAGAGTTAGTTCAAGGAGGGTTTTTGTCATTACTTAAAATAAGGCAAGTGATAGCCAAAGCTCACGAGAAAGGCACCCTTCACTGGAATCTCTTACCTATGTAGGCCCAAGTTCTGGCCTCAATGTCCGAGAAATAAATATGCATGATTATAGCCTACAGACTGGTTCTGGATAAAACTGCTGTTCCCCAAATATGGCGCAGATCTTCTTATCTTGTTTCCATTTTCTTCTGTGTTATTTCAGCAGAATAACCAGAGTCACTTCTATTCCTTACTGCCCCCCTATACCTAATCTGTCAGCCATTTCTCAGCATTTAACCTCCAGATTATGCCTCAAATATTTCACTCCTCTCTGTTCCCACAGTCATCTGAAGTCACCTGACCATACTCTTTTTCTTGGATTTCTGCAATCATCTTTTTTAAAATATTTATTTCAAAATATTAAGGTGGGTACAAAAGTTTTTGTTACATGGATACACTGTATAATGCTGAAGTCAGGGCTTTCCGTGTGCCCATCACCTGAACAGTGCTCATTGTACCTGACAGGTAAGTTTTACCCCTCACCCCCCTCCCATCCTTCTTTGTTTCTAATGTCCTTTATGTCTCTTTGTGCCTGTGTGTGCCCATCCTTTAGCTCCCATTTATTAGTAAAAGCATGTAGTGTTTGTCTTTCCGTTCCTGAGGTACTTCACTTGGAATAATGTTCTCCAGTTCCATCCAAGTTGCTGCAAAATACATTATTTCACCCTTCTCTGTGGTTGAGTAGTACTCCATAGTGTGTATATTTTCTTAATCCACTCATGAATTGATGGGCACTTAGGTTGATTCCATATCTGCAATTATGAATTGTGCTGCAATAAACATTTGGGTGTGGTGTCTTTCTTTATAAAATGATTTATTTTCCTTTGGGTAGATAGCCAGCTGTGAGATTGCTGGGTTGAATGGTAGGCCTACTTTTAATTCTTTGATGAATCTCCATGCTGTTTTCCACAAGGGTTACCATTATACTTAAAGCATTGTGGAACCTCCCTGCAACAGCCTATAAATACCTGCATACCTTGATTCCATCCCTCTCTCCAGCCTCATGTTTTTCCAATCTCCCTCTAACTCATTTTGGTTCATCCCACATCAGGCTTTTGTCTGTGCTTTTTCTCTGCATAGTTTGCTTTCTCTTCCCTCACTCTTTCTGCTTTTGGGTTTCAGGGTGCACATTCCTCTTTAGAAACATCTCTAAAGTGATCTCTGCTCTTCTCCTTCTCAGTTCCTTGTTTGTTCTCTTCATAGCACTTATCAGACTTGAATAACTTTTGTCTGCCTTTTAATTTGTTTTTTGACTGGCTCCCTTAGAAATAATTAGCTCCATAAAGACCATGATTGTGTTTCTAGCACCTAGAAAATTGTCTAATACATGGTAGAAACTCAATGACTATTTTATGAGTAAATGAATGCCTCCAAGGCACTTCCCAAAATTGTCTTGTACAGGAATTTCTAGTAAGAGTACAAGTAGTCTTATTTAAAAACCATAGAGAGGTTTAAAATTATTTTTAACAAATACTGAATTCTTCACTCCACTTCTCCAACCATGTTCAAATTAAGTTGATGGATAAGTATTGGTCGTTAATGAGGTATATAGATGATATGAGTCAATAGAGAAGAGGTATGTGTCTGGATAAATCAATTTTTACAAAACTATCTAAGTCTGCTTTCCATGTTGTGGCACAGTCCTGCCAGTGAACAAAAAGATGTTAATGTGGACAAATGAAATGGAAGTCCCATGTTTATGGTTACAACTAGAGTGACTCCGGGGTAGTTAGTTGGGTAACTAGTAGTTACCTGGGTAAACTAACAGGGACCCTGGAGTAAAGTAGACATGCAGCCCCACATTCTCCAATGTCATTAGCTTGCCCTGGGGTCATGTCTATTCCCCCGCAGTTTCTGCCAGAGGTAATGATGGGCAGTGAAGTTTGGCCAGTGCAGGGCTTAAAATGCTCTGCAAGGCCAAGACAGCTGGCTGGAGCAATTTGGCCTCTGACAGAAGAATTGGCAAGTGCCCCAGACACACACTGGATTACCCTCCCTTTCCCAAAATAAATTCAATGCTGATCAGCATTTCTCTTGGGATAATCAAGAAATTGGACCCGTGATCATGTCCTCAAATATCCTTCTCAAGAGCACCCAAATGACATGACTGGAGGCTCAGTCACGTACTCTTCGTGGCATAGTTCTTGGATAAGCGTCAGCAGCTGTTTGTCCCAAAGAGCTGAACACAAACTTTATAGGTAGCATTTTGTGTCCACTCTTTCCAAGGTCCCACAAGAGTTTGATGAAGAATTTTGTGTAACTTTTGAGGAGAGACAGTGCAGACTTGAGGAAACTGCTCTTGCTGTTAGATTTTATTTCCATTTGCAATCAGTCATCTTTTTAGAATGAAAGCCTTATTTGACTTAATTGTAACACAGGTACCACCAAACAGTTTATGTGACTATAAGGTTCATGAATGTAGTTCATAATTCCAAACACTTCAAAAAGGGGTAGCACATTAAATACTTTCTGTAGGAATATTTCTAATAAGTGACAGATACACTAATTTTCCCTGTTTGCTCAGGTGAGCTTTTCCCCCCAGATTAATATATGTCAATTATTATGAAGTTTTTTCTATTAAATTTTTAAAAATTATCTCTTTCTCTAACTCCACTTTAGTGAGGTCCTTTTTGAAATAAAATGACACAAGTTGAATACTACAATGCAAACTTAGTCAAATCACTGTAAACTATAATGAAACCATAACCTGTATAATGGAGAGAAAAATTAGACATAAAATCATAGCTACATTCTTATTAAAAGATATCTCAAGTTCCTTGTCAGGCTGCTGTGATACTATTAATGGAGTTAGTGACTAAAATGCTCAGACTCACCTGAACCCCATGTGGGTTTGGGGGACCCTGGGACTAAGTTTCAGAGCAGAAGTGAAGGAACAATACCATTGTTTTGCCAAAACACTGAGAAGAATTTGGAGGAGAGAAATTTTGGAAAATTGCAGAAAAGAAGAGAGAGGGAAGAAGTAGGGAGAAGGAATAGAAAATAAATGATGACACAGTAGGGAAAAATCTCAACTGGTAAGGTAGTTAAAAGACTTTTTAGGAAGAAGAATATTTAATATACAATTTCAAGTTTTTGAATTTCTGCAATGTAAACTTCCTCCATCTCCTAAGTCTTTAGTACGGTGGGTTCTTCTCTCTCTGCAAGTCTCAGTGCCTCTCTGTGTGTGTGCCTGGGTTTGTATGTGTAAATCAGGGAAAGGTCTAATTCCATTCACACTCCACATATCACAACATGGAAGAGGAGCAGCTGCTTAAGAAAGTAAGATGATCCATTCCCTGGGTTAATTAAGTGGGAATAAATCCCAGAGCCAGAGGTGAACCTAAGAACATAATCCTCTGATTTTACAGTCATTTCGGAATCATGCCCAACTTGGAGAAAATTTAAAGATGAGGAAATCCCTTCTGTTAACTACAGTAGAGGTATGAAAGAGCCACTGGCCATTAGAGAAAAAACCATCTCTAGAGCTTTCTCAGCAACTAACTCCAGCAAGGTTTGGAGGGAGTATAGCACAAAGCTGAAATCCCTCAGACATGCAGGTGAAAAAGAGATCATCGCAGGAAGGAAGATGAATGGATTTCTACAAATAGCAGTAGAAGTCCTGATATAAGCAAGGAGCCATTTTAATAGAGACTGATATGGGATGTGGGCAGGAAGCAGAATGCAGGACAGATAGTGAAAGCAGAGAACTTGACCAGGACTAGGGTGGGGACAAGTGTATTGGAAACATCTGGCTGCAGGCTCCAGGTTCTTCATGAGTTTCTTTGTGGGGAGTAATTGGGACCAGTGTAGGAATATTGTCTGAGTTTGTTGTATTTAATAAGGTAAAATATAGAGTAAACCCATATGTGAGCTCATGAATGTTCAACTAATTCTGTGTCTCTTTTTTGAAGTCCTGACTCTCTGAAGTTCTTTAAAACATGTCATAAATCCTACCTGGCCTGGAAGGCCCCTATCTGACAACTGTTGCTATTACCGATTCTGAAACCCAGAGAAAGCAAACCAGATTAACTACATCCTTCACGAATTATTGCACTAATAATAATAATTAATATTTATTCTTGCATAGGTTTAACATGTGATACCAAGTAGGTACAAACAATGGAAGAAAAGAAGGCCAGGAAGGCATGTCAATATAGCTCTTATCCAACAGCTTCTCTGCCTTATAAACAATAGAGAAAATTGTAAGGTGACATTTAGCATTGCAAAGGGAATTTCTTAGGAATTGACATCTTATATAAGACCTTTTCCATCCAGAAAGAGTTCTATTATTAAATCTTTAAAAAAAAAAAAAAAGCCGAATTAGGCTTCTTACTTTGAAGCATTATTCTCATGAAAGAAATTGGTTGGCCACCAAGATATAAAAAAGGATGTGATTCCATAATTGCCCTACATTATTTTTAAGACACATTTTTTCTTTTCGGATAGTGAGACAATAACAACAAAAACTAGAGAACTCTTGACACAAAGGGACCAACTCTGTGTTTCACAATAACTCAGATATATGTACTTATTATGGTTCTTAGTGATGTTCTTCTCTTCTGTCACCATGGAAATTGACATTAAGTTATTTTCAATATATTTCTGAAAGGAGAACGAGTGCTTCTAGCACATAATAGAGGTATTCATACCATTTAATGAAACTGACCACCGTATTAGTGGAAATCTACTTGATGATGAATGCTATTTTAAAAAATCTTTTATTCTCTAAAAGCAAAATACATTGCCTTGCTTTGTAAAAAAAAAAAAAAAACCTACTCAACAACTCCACAAGAAGTTACGAGTGGCAGAAAAGCTCTCATATTCTAGGGAAAGGTAGTGAGATGAAAGATTTCTTTTCACATTTAGTTTCTTTTCGTTTAAAAAGAAAGGGGAAAGGATACACCGGCTTCAAATGCATCTGAATAGAGTAGATGAATTAATAAATGTTGTGCCTACTTGTAGTCAAAAGGAAGCTTGTGAAAAGAAAAAGCAAGATGCCACTGGTTGGTGAACATCGGAGACTTTTTAAATAAAGAAAACATTAACATTCAGATGCAGTGCTAACCAAGCGGCCACTTAAATGGGACAATTAGCTGGTGCTTTCCCGAAGGTGGCCGTCGGAGGGGCAGAGTAGCTGAATCTCTACTATGTTACCTTCTCTCCTTTTTCTAATCAGAGTACATGGGCTTTGAAATTGTGTGCTTTCATCTACCCTATATTTATTGCCCTTATTTCCTGAAGATGGAGAGGGATTTTTATCAATGGTCCTTTTTAATCACATGTAACAGATTGTGGATTGATACCCCAGTAGCCTATCTGTTTTTTGTATGTCTACGGCACTGGTTATCCACAGAAAATTCTTCTTTTCTTCGTTACAGCCATGGCCAGACCTACTGCACTGAAACTTCAGATAGGACCGATGAGGTAGAAAAAATGCATTGCAGAAGTTCGTATCGACAGCAAGGCAGGGAATAATGAATCCAGAACCCTAGGTGTTCAGTGCAGGCGAGGTGGCGTGTTGTAGATCCAGAGAACCACTTCCCTCATCACTCCTAAATTATTTTAAATGGGTCTGGGCTCCTTGGATAAGGTGGAGAACAGACAGAGGAGTCTCTCACCATGCAGTTCCTGAGACCGCTGGTGTCACAGCGTCCCTCCCTGAAAGACAAGGGCAGCCCTGAAAAACGGGTCCCCTTGCATGGCTAATTTCATGCATATTATGTGCACTGTGTATTTGCTCATTCAGGAACAAAACAAAGTGAAAAATTAATCCCGGCTAAGTTCACGTGCTCATTTTTACCCAATTTTAAGCAGATATAAGCCCATAAGTCCTGGCCTGGCCTGCCTGCTTTGCCCCTCTCTTCCTGCGGTGGCCTGTGGGTTAGCTGGCAGAAATTACTACCCCAGCCCTCAGCTCTCCGCAAGGAAAAGAGAGTCAGGACACTAGGGCAGTTGGTCGTGTGATGGCAGGAACTTAGGAAGTGCCTAGTGCTCCACAAAAACCATTTGTTCCAGCTTCGTTGTAAGAGCTGGGGTTGGGTGGGAGGATGAGCATGTGTGGGGTGCCGTGGGGGAAATATTTGTAAGAGTATTTAGAAAAAGAGTAGGCTAGACCTCTAGTTGGTCTAGCATATTTCAGTGAATCTCAGAGTATTTCAGTAAGCATTCATGTTAAAGTATTATGCTAATGTTCTCAGAGACTCTTGGTTAAATGCCCCTTTATGGGTCTGATATGACATCCATCAGTTACCGTACAGCTAATGATTTTGCTTTTTTTTCACAAGAAACAGAGAATTAGCATGCGTTGTAGTTAGACAGATGAGTCACGTTGCGATCTCTGTGTGCTCTTTCCCAAAAATAAATTCACAAATTGCCACCAGTAGGACCGCAATGTTTACAAATTTCCTGTGAAGAGATTTCCTCTGAAGAGACCTACTGTCTGACGTTGGTACTAATAAACAGAGACTAGGCCCAGCAGTGAAAGCCACCTCAAGTGTGGGAGTGGATTTATGATAGACTGTCAATGCTGCCAATCATTTCTGCTCCAAAATGGATTTTTAAAAAGCACCAAAACAACATACCCCTTCTAAACAGACACCAGTTGTGAGCAAGAAAAGGTGGGAGTGGTAGAAAGGCAACCTGTGCCAAGACATTTAGATAGCAAAAGAAAAGAAAAGAAAAACAGAGAAAAGAGAAGAATCATATAAGCAGAGGGCTGAACCCAGTGTAGGCAAGGTAATTAATTGTTGTTTGGGGTAGATAATAAAGGGACAGAAGAAAAGCCGTTGGAACCGACCTCCCCATCTTTTTTATGTCTTGAAATTTGTTCCTTTTATTCATATTTAAAATACCACAATGAGGGCCATCCTAGAAAAATCAGTAATCCCGGATTGTTATCTTTAACAAATACACACAGAAAACAGTATTAAAATGTGAAGAAGAAAGTAACTCATTTTTGTCTACCTGCGCTAAGCCTCCACTCTTTCCTTGAGGTATCTACTGTTACCTGTCTAGATGCAATGCATGAGGCTCAAGGTCATGACCTGGAGTTCTGAGATCATAAGGTCATTGAGCAGCCGAGCTTGGGCTCTGGGTAGGGCTGCACGGTGTTTCCCTTACTTCACACTAGAATGCTTAGACATCTGTAAACCTTTGCATTGCACAGTGTAATTAATGTCTATAAATTCCACCTGGTTCAATAAAGCTAAGATATCAAGAACACTTCAAAATTGTTTAATCAATAGCATATTTCTTTGCATGTTGCTCTGAAGTTTGCTAACGTCTCAAACATATGTGACTCCTTTACTATAAAATAAAATTCTGAGAATTAAGATCCATATCTAGGATACAGTGGCAAAGAAATTCGAATCCCATTTCTCTAAGTCCAGCGTGGTTGGGACTACATCATGACTGTCTCAGTTTCCCTGGGGACTCATCAATCCATTCACTCTGCAAATAATTCAGAGTGCTTACTGTGAACTTGGTACTGCACCAAGCATTGAGGGTATGGTGAGGAAAAACCAAATGCATTCCTTGCTGTCATGGAACACAGTTAATAGTGAACAAATAAATTATGTACCACCATATGTGCTATGAAGGAAATGACGTGGTTTGGGGAGAGCATGTAATGCCTGGGAGTGGGGGAGGGGGAGTCTGATCTAGCCATGGCAGTCAGAAGAGACCCAAGAGAATAAGGTGGGTTCAAGAAACTAAAAGTACATCTATTGTGGCTAAAATGCAGAAAAAGAGGAGGTGAATGATAAGACATGAAGCCAGGTTACTCATGGGCGTACAGGCCATCTCATATTTCTGGAGGCTGGGAAGCCTAAGATCGAGGTATCAGCAGATCCAGTTCTGGTGAGGGCTCACTTCCTGGTATGTAGATGGCTGTCTTTTCTTTTTGTGGCCTCACATGGCAGAGAACAGAGAGAGAAGCAAGCTCTCATCTCTCTGCCTATGAGGGCATTAATTCCATTCATGAGAGCTCCACCCTCATGACTTAATTACCTCCCAAAGGTCTGATATCATCACACTGGATTAGGGTTTCAACGTATGGACTTCAGGGGGACACAAACATTCGGTCAATAGCATGGTGTTAAAGATACTGACTTTAATTGAAAGCAAGGGAGAAGCCCCACAGAGAAGCTTTCAGCAGAGTAGGAATGATTTACATAAAAAATAATATATACACCATACATAATATTAAGGAAATACCTATTAATTTCTATTTCAAGTATTTTTGTTATCACAAATGAGAGTTGAGTTTTGACAATGTTTGTATTGTCTATAGAGATAAAGTGCATGCTCCTTCTTCTAATAGTTATTAATATGCTTGACTCCATTTGGTTGTGATATGATGCATGTTGTTTTATAAGGATGTGGGATTCTGTTGCTAATTTATTGAAGTTTTTGTGTTGGTATTCATAAGTGAGATTGTACTACAGTGTATTTTGTATATTCTTTGTCAGTTTTTATATCAATGTTAAACGTGTTTCATAAGAATTTGCAAGTTTTCCTACTTTTATAATGGTCTGGAATAGTGAAATAAGGTTTAGAATACCCCAGCCTTGTAAGGTTGGGGAGTATTATGCATAAAGCCATCTGCTCTTCAGGTGCCTTTTGTGTGTGTGTGTGTGTGTGTGTGTGTGTGTGTGTGTGTGTGTGTGTGAAGGAACTGTTTTACAACTTTCTCTAATTGTTACATGAAAATTTGTGAGAAGAAAATTCCTCTCTATTAGCATCAATTTTGGTAAGTTGCATTTTTTCAGGAATTTAAGCATTTCTTACAGATTTTCAAATTTATTTCCAGAGGGACGCAAAGAATTCACTTATTTTTTAAAATTTTTCCCTCTTTTAATGGCTATTTAAACTTTCTTATTTTATCAACTTATGCTTTCTTCTTTGATAAAAGTTATAGATTTGCTAGATATGTATCTGTTTGTAGATTTTTTTTCCCAAAGGACATCGTTGAATTAATTAATTAATTATACTAGTTTTGGGGTTTTTTGTTGTTTTTTTTTTTTAAGATTTTCTAACTCATCAATTGCTGTCCTTTTTTTTTTTTTTTTGTCTTATTTGTTTCTTGAGCTTGAGATACCTGTGAACTCCCAAGTGGAGTTGTCAGGTAGGCAATTGGATTTCTATGTCTGGACCTTAAACTGACGTTTGAAATGGAGATATAATTTGGACATCACTATGTGTTCCTGTTGCTATTGGTATGTAAATAACTCCAAATTTCATGCGAAAGGAAGAATCATATTATTACTTCCATGAAGTCTATGAGTCAGGAACACAGAAAGGGCACAGCAGGGGTGGCTTGCCTCTGTCCCCTGTTATTTAGGCCATAGCTGGAAAGACTCGAAGGCAGGAGGGTGACTCGGCAAATGGGCCTGGAATCATCTGATGGCTTGTGCTCTCATGTGTCTGGTGCCTAACCAAGAAGTGCTGAGAGTCTAGGACTGCGGACTGGAGCAGAGCTGGCTTCCTTATTCTGTGGAGACCCCAGGGAGGGCAGACTTCTTACTTGGTGGCTCAAGAACCCAAGTGCTGATGTTTTAACAAGCAACAGCAAAGACATCATCTTTTATAACTTATCTATCCTTAGAAGTTACTCAGACTCAATTTCCTCAATTCCACTGCATATTGTCAGTTACAAGCAAGTCACAAATCTGCCCAGATTCAAGAGAAGGGCAGTGAGATACCATCCCTTGATGGAGGAGTAGGAAGATTCTAGAAGGGCTTTGAGGCAGGAGATATGTATGTGGCCATCTGTGGAAAATACAATCTTGCACAGTATGCACCTTGCACCTGAAGCCAGTAATCAGAGATCAGAAGGCCTCTGAAGGGAAGAGACCAGAGGTTCTCAAACTTGAATGAACTTTTGGGATCACCTGGAGGGTTTGCTGAAACAGTTTTTGCTGAACTTCATCTTCAGAGTTTCTAATTTAGTAAATAAGATTTGAGTGTCTGGGGTGGAGCCTGAAATTTGCACTTCTGAGAGTATTAGATTTTGTTGATGCTGCTGATTCAGGGACCTCACTAGGAGAGACGCCGGGCTTGTAAAGTTCACTGAGAAGGGGCCTGTAAGAGGGATGGTATCACAGAAGCCAAAAGGAGAGAGTGTTTCAAAAGAGGTCAGAAAAGAAGAGTTTCTTCCATGGTTAATTCCATTACCAAAACTTTATTACCTTTCTTTCATCCTATTGCTCTGAGAGTTTCTAATTTAATTCATATCAGAAGATAGGATTTGCTTTTATTTTATTTTGACCTGAATTTTATATGTAGACCCTTCTGTGGCAGACACATTTCAAAGTCAAATTTATTTGACTCAGATATATAAATTAAATAATATGTCCTAGGTACAGAGATTGAAAGCTCCTCATTTTTTACTTTAACAAAGGGTGGTGATAGTCCATTGTATCATAGGCTTAAAGATCATTTGTATTTTACATGATACGACATTACACTTACATTTGAATTTGAGCACAACTGATTCCTTGGGCATCTACGTGTAAAATAAAATAGTGAACCCAAACTAATATTCTAACTAAAAAATTAACCACGGAATTATTTAAGGAATTTTCTGGTTTTGTTACCGTGTCATCAGTCACCTTTACTTACCATGTTGTCATTCCACGTTGGGGATGAAACACAAATAGAGCCCAGTCTAAGTCAAGGTCATCTTTCTCGGCAAAAACGATTGTTGGAATGATATTTTCCTTGACAGAAATGAAAGAAGACTCTTAAAATTTTGTGGGAAGTGTTTCATTTGTCATTTAAAAAGGGCTCCTATTGCTTTAAAAATATGGAAGTAAAAATTAAGAGATGATGATGACATCAATGAAAGGCTTGAAGCCAACAAATTTACCTGTAAATGACTCTACCCCAGAGTTAAGGATTTATGTTTTTTACATGAAATGGAAAAGGAAGCCTCCCAATCAGTCAGGATAGAGCAATCACACACTTTTCACCCTGACACGTTTTTTAAGAATATTCTCTTGGCATTATCTACTCTTTTATTTGGTATTAAAACTTTAAGTTTCCACACTATGTACATGAGGAAACTCTTGTATGTATCCTACGTCATCTGTCTCCTTCTCCTAAGCCACATTTCCAAAGACAGATTGGGATAGAATAAAAGACATTACAGTGCCTAAAAATAAGGCTTGATCCCCCACAATAATTCCATAATAACATTGTCTTTATTAATAACATTCCTGTTTAGATCTCATTATAAGTTAATTTATACTTTATTTTAGTGAGAAAACCCAACCCCACTCCTCACAAGTAAGAGGTAGTTGCTCGGGGCAACAACTGGGTGCTAAGAAAAGGCTGAAATCTTCAGATCTACTGATTGGATCGTCCCTCAGCAATCATTAATTCACCATGACACACTTGAAACTCTGACTTGGGCGGGGCAAGGGCAATACATTTGTACCCCCATAATATGCTGAAATTAAAAAAAATTAAAAAAAAATAATAATTCACCATCGCAACTTACCAACTACATTCATACTTCTTACCACTGGCCGGGTGCAGATGAGAACAGAGACCCTTAGTATTCAGCCTGCTTGCCCCAGGATGGACTCAGGAGCTCCTGAAGGGCAGGACATGCACATGGAAGACAGGGATCATCGCCAGCCCTGGACAGGGAGTGAGCAGAGGGGGCTGGTTGTGAGAGGTGGAGCCGGGCAATTTGCAGAAAGCAGGGTGGACACTTACAGTTTAGCAAGGGCCGTGAGATGCCCATAAACTAGCTGTAATGCAAGGTTGAAAATGAGAGCACCTTACATGTTCATGAATATCAAGGACATTGAAAGAGAGTTAGCTACCAATGTGGGTGAGAAAAAGAAAAAGAAAAGAAAAGGACTTTTGGAAAAAAAAAAAAAGTCTTCATGAAAAACTTTTGAAGAATTTTGATAGCACTATTCCCCACTTACACTGACCTGTGCTATGTCCCTTTAGCCACTGACTTTTTTTCTTTACCTTGCTTTAAAAAATAATATGACATTATAATTTTCATTTGTTCTTGTATATGTCCCATACAAGGCTAGAAAATTTGAATTTGCCTGTGTCCCTAAATGGCAGGGCAAGCCCTTTTGTGCCAGCAAAGGCGCATGCTGTGCAGTTTTCTATCCTCAGCACGCATTTGTGCAATTACTCAATTCTTACATGAAGGCAAGGAAGCAGATAAACATGTAGCTACACAAGTCTCAAGAGGAAGAAAGAGATCAGGATTGTCTTAATGTTCCCAAGTACAATATAAAAAGAGTTTGCAGACTCCCAAACCATTTCATCCACTTTATAAAAGCAATAAGGTAGACAAAGATATGCTCATTTCTGTTTCAATAATAATATGTGTCAGGACCGCTTTGCATGAAGGTTAGCAGAACCATCCATCATTGCTGCTGAACTGCATATTTTCTTCTTCAGCATTGATAGATTTTTATTTTAACCTTAGAAGTTCCTCCAGGGACTCTATTAGGGACAATGTCATTATTTATTCTTCTCTGTTACTTCTCTTTTGTAAACTTTGATGTATACAGACAACACATTCTGGCTAGGGGAATTTAATTAGGTAAGTCTACAAATTAATTGTTGCAATTAGATAGCTTCTAACTGCTTTGTATTATGAATTTATTTATGCAGTAATTATCATCAGATGTCTGGCATAAAAGCCTGCAAAGCTAAAGGTGCTACCTTTCAGATGTATGCACAGCATTCCATGTTAATTAGCCACACAAAAATAAAAGAACGTATTTAAAAAAAAAGAAGAAGATAGAAAGAAAGAAGAAACTTCCCTCCATGGTCATATTCACATATAGATTTTGACAAGCAAATTGCTAACAAAACCTAAAGAGGATTTTTTTTTGTATATTGACAAAATTCAAAATGTTAGATATTATATACATCACTATAAAACAATTTGCTACAATAAAAACTAGGTGAAAATACAAACTTCAAATTCATCCTACAAGAGGCATCTAGTTTTGTTTGTGCATAGTGATGATTGCAAGGGCATATTGGAAGAAATTGATATTTTTCAGTAAATTTTGTTTTTAATCTTTAAGATTATTTACCATGACAAATTCTGTGGATGACTCCTAAGGAAATAACAACGGCACTTCAAATTGCTTCTTCAAATCTTTTTTTCCGTAACAAGGGCATTGTAGCTTGTAGCAGAGAAAGACAGATCTCGTATGATCATTCAAAAGGAAGAAAGCAGGGAGATGCCAACACCAGTGGAGACAGAAGCCTATGAACAGAAGTTTGAAAGTCAGACAGTAAAGTGAGAATGAATCATTGGTAGAAATGTAAATTGATATAATCTTCCTGAAGAGCAATTTTCAAATGGATTTCTAGTCACTTTAGAATAATTATCTTCAACCCAGTAATTTTTAAGATGGGTTTCCATCTTAAATAAATAATACCAAATTTAAAAATAGACTTATATACAAAGATATACATCTTAGCATCAATACTAATAGCTCGAAATCCTAGCAACTTATATGGTAACCATTATTATTACTACATATTTAAAAGTGAATAAACAGCTCTCAGTTCAGTGTCACCACATTCATTTAATACATATTTATTCATCACCAACTGTATGCAAGGAATTTTTCTGTGCATTGGGGCCGTGAAGAGACAGATTTCTACCCTCAGGAAAATTATATTCCTTTGAGGGAAGAGGTATAATAAACAGGTTAAAAAATAAATAATGCAAGTTCAGGTTCATATTTAAGTGGCAGGAAGATTAAGCAGTGTGGGGGACTGAAAAGGAAGGATGGGGGAGTTTGGAGTGTTCTATTTTGGGCAGAATAGTCCGGAAAGGCCTTTCCGAGATGGTGACATTTGACAAGAGACCCAAATTAGTGATTAGAGAATGCAGCACTGAAAACAAAAGGACACAGCAATATTTCGTCAGTGATTTTACTAATACTGAGCTACTGGTATTTTGTGGAAAGAAAAAAAATAGTTTAGATTTCACAAAATGAAATAAAAATCCATGAAGAGAAATACTTAATATATGTTAAATAAATAATGTGTAAATATATTATGATGTCAATTAACATATACTTTCATAAATTCAAAGACCAAAAATAATACTAATATAAATTATTAGCTGATAAAATTATTAGAAGAGAACTATTATTTAAAAAGAAATACTCCAGAACCTGAAAACATTTCAATTAATTATGAAGATGTCAGAAGCAAAATTATTTAGTATATTTAATAAAAAACAAACTACATTAATGTTGTCATCATTTTGTAGCAAAGTGTATGCTAATTTTTTGAACTACATTCATTCTGACTGTCCACTAATGAAGAGAACAGAGAGAAGGTGTTTTGTGCTAACTTCAAATATTTTCTTCTGACTCTTTCTAATAAGCCCAACTTTTGATAAAAATCTTTAAATATATCTTTTGGAAAACCTGTTTTATATGCTTATTTTGGTATTTTTAAAGGAACTGCAATGCTTTTATTGATAGGAAGTTGTAGTTTTTGTTTTAGAAAGAGCTATAGTTTGTTATTCCTTGAGATTTATTGTATATGGATAAAACTGCCTGAATCAATATCAGTAGTCTCATATTTGTATTCCACTCTTTCTACCTGTTTTTGAACCAAAGTGAGAATTATAATTGCAATAGAATCTCTGCAGTACCTCAATATATTGTCAGTTCTGTAGGTATAGACCACTCCAGATGTGTACATTGGGTCTTGTTTTGTCTTTTTATATAAATTAAGTAATTGAAGTTTTTATCTTGATTTGAAAAATCAATGATTCCAATTTCAGGAGATTTTTATTGGTTCAGTGGTGGTATAATGCTAATAAAAATACCAGAATTTTACTTCTTAAGAATAACAGATATGTTATATTCCTGGAATACAGAAAATCAGTATTATTAACCTGTGTAATTATCATTAAACTATATGATGAAAAGAACACACTTTGTAAAGATTTAGGAGAAGAAAATTCCAGAGGAACAAAGATATGTGTTAAAGCTCTGAGGTAGGAATTAGTAGGAGACAAGTGTGCCCAAAGAATCCTTGACAAGGAAGAGAGGATTAGGATCTTGAGCCAGTGGCAGGGCGTGGGAGGCAGGAGGCCAGCCCTGTAGAGTTCAGTGGGTTTACTAGTTTGGGTTTTATTCCAAGTGTCATGGTTGCACAATTTGTAATATCACTAAAACATACTAATGAGATGACTCAAAGTTGAAATAAGGACACAAAATGGTTATGCAGCATGATTCTATGACTTTTAAAAAATGGTAAAAAAATTATTTTAAAAATGGAAGAAATAAAAACTAAAATGCAAACAAGTTGTCTATAGGTGGAGGATAATGCATGTTTATAATTGTCTTATTCTGATCAGTATGTATCTATGTACATTTTTATAATGGAAAAACAAGCTTTTGAAAAAATTTATGACACTTTTACTCAAATTACATGGAGAAATTTTAAATGGATAAACTACCACCTGGCAGGCTTCTTCTAATAATAGTTTGCCATGAGAGAGCTAAGTCGGAACTGCAAAAAAACGAGGAAGATCAGGCAACAGGAAGAACTGGCTTATTGGGTGGTGCCCACCAGCAGCAGCCTCAAGTGTGTTCTGCAGAGCTCTGGGTCCAGGAAAGGGTAGTGTGTGCTCCATGGAACAGCATCCTTCTGGACAATTCTCTTTGGGAAATGCTACATTATAATATAGCCCCCTTTTGGATATGCCTAAAATATTTTTGCATCTATAAGCTGTTGAACGGTCCAGGAGTAAAGAACATTGAGCAATTTTATTTAACCCAGTTTTTCCTGAACCTTATTTTTTTTTAACCAGACACAACTTTGTTGTCTTTCTTTCAGAACATCTTGGGGATTGGTTCTGGGGAAGACAAAGTTGAGGAACATTGCCCTGGAGAAAGAACATGACCTCGTGAAACCATCCTCCTTATTTAGCCAGGGAGGTGTGACCAAGTAGAGAAGGAGGTTGTTTACAGACCTGGGCTTGCTCAGTGGTGGAGGTGAAGTCCAGACCCAACTAGCCTCTTGAGAGGCTAAGAGGCATCTAAACTCAAATTGATGAAAACATTTGAGTTGGATTCCACCTTCTCAAGGCTAAGAATGCAATACAATATCAGAAGTGAGAGACAGGGGAGTGGATTCCATCAAAAAAAAAAAATGGAAATTGGGAAGAGAAGGGTAATGGGATCAGTGTGTGCCTCAGTCAGCAGACAGCAACAACTGCCTTCCCTTTCTTCTCAGTTTCTCTCAAGTCATAAGCCTTCCCCTCCATCCAGTTTTGGTTAAGCTGCTCAGGTTGCAGTGAAGTTTATGCTGCCCTTTATAATGTCACAGAATTGCCAGCAACCCCTCCTTGTCCGTGGGTCTTTGCCATCCATTTCCTCTCCCTGGATCAATGCTCCACCAGCCACCTGCCCCCACACCTATCCTTGCATTTGAATTTTAGAGAGATGCTCATCTTTCCTTTCTTTGAGGCACCGGCCAGCACTATCATTTACTCATTCTTTGTCAAAACTCTTGGTCAAAGATAATCTACATGGCAGAAATTGAGGTCAGAGTAAAATAAATAATACACATTGCAGAACAGTCAGTTCTGAAGAGCACTTCAGAATGGATGTGGCTGAGAGAATTTACACTAAAACTCATTGTCCAAGAATGTACAAAATAGCCCATTGCAGCTTTAATTCTTTGGCTCACAGCATAAGATAGCACTCGCAGCATGGAGGATGGGGAATATGTGTGTGTGTGTGTGTGTGTGTGTGTGTGTATATACATATATATATATATGTATATATACACATACTATGAGCAAACTGAAATGGACTACTTTATATGTATACAGCAGAAAATCATTCAGAGAAGAGAATTATACTGAATGAGCACTGTGCAGGATGATATAAAATAGGTTCTGCATATCCTCCAAAATGGCTTTTATGGTGAAATGTTTCCAAGGCTGATTTTGTTCTCCCTCTGTCCTCATAGAAATTCAGCTCTTGATCCGAAGGAGGGCACAATTTAGAAGAAATGTAGTTTATTACATCATATGCTTCTGGCCTAACTTGGACACTGTAATTCCAGGAATGAAAACATGCTAGCTAGCAGAGTGGTGCCGTGGAAGTGTGCTAGGACCATAAAACATGCTAGCTAGCCAAACTATTAGTAAAAGATAGCCAGTTCAAAGAATATTGCATGGTCAGGTGGACGAGTCCCACCATACTCTGACCATATGACCTTGAACCTGTCAATTGCTGCTCTGGGACTCAGTTGTAAACTAGCCTGTTGTAAAGTGTAAAGTTGTAAAGTGACTTCACCTGCAAAATGAGGATTAATTATAGTAGCTGCCTGACCTCACAGGCCTGTTATTACGATTAAATGTATTTGTCAGTATTTTCAAAAAGTATCTAGCAATGGTAAGCACCATATACTTTAAAGAAATAAAAACAAGTAATTAAATATTATTCAACGAATGTGCCAAAATTTATTTTGGCTCAGTTTGCTTTGTTCTAATCTTTCAGAGTTATTATTAACAGTTTTTGATTTATGATTTATATTTCTATTTTGGCACATTATCTATGAATATTTCCTTAAGACAAATTCATGGACATGGAAGGGCTGGGTCATGGGGTATGCACACATGTAAGACTTTTGAAGCATATCTCTGAGTTGCCCAGTAGTGCATGAAAATACACATTTTTCACTCTAATATAGAAAATTTGTTTGGTGTTTTGCCAGTTTATGTAAAACTTTGTGTCTTTTGGTTTTTAATTGAATTATTAATGCTTTAATTTTTTTTCTACTAGCCATTGCATTTTTAAAAATACATAGCCCATTTTTGGAGATGTTTGTCTTATTTTTCATTGTTCTGCAAGAGCTATTTAAAGTTGAAAATATGAACATATTGTCAGTTGCCAATAAGAAATTTTTCCCAGTTTATGTTTGTTTTTTTAAAAAATGTCTTTTTCATACTGAGAGGTAGTTGTGTGTGTGTGTACGTGTGTATGCAAAATTACATGCTTGTGTGTACTTTACATACATACATCTGTCAGTCTTTTTCATTATGGTTTCTGCTATTTTTAGTATGCTTATGATGTTCTTTCCACCCAGAACCATGTAAATAAGCACCCACATTTTCTTTTAGAAAGTGATTTTGCAATTTCATATTTTTATATTTAAATGTCAAATCCCTGTGAAATTTACACTGATGATGATGTGAGTCAGGCATTGAGCTTTACTTACTTCCAAATGGTCTTGGCTCTCATTCGATTCTCACATTTTACTGAAGCCACTCAGAGTATGCATTGCATCATTATTTTATTTCTTTTATAATTTAATGGAACTAAAGAGGTTGAAGGAGTATAGTCAAGTGTATAGCAGGCAGCCTCTCCCAGGGGACTTCCACGTTTCTTATAGTTTGTAGACTTGTATGAACTCAGGCTATCAACACAATACTAACAGCCACATATGACAAACCCACAGCCAACATCATACTGAATAGGGAAAAATTGAAAGCATTCCTGCTTAGAACCAGAACCAGACGAGGTTGCCCTCTATCACCACTTCTATTCAACATAGTGCTGGAAGTCCTAGCCAGAGCAATCAGAAAAGAGAAGGAAATCAAGCGTGTCCAAATGAGAGCAGTAGAGGTCAAGTTATGACTCTTTGTTGATGATATGATCTTATATCTAGAAAACTCCAAAGATTCTGCCATGGGACTACTGGAATTGATAAACAAAATCAGCAAAGTCTCAGGTTAGAAAATCAACGTACACAAACCAGTAGCATTCCTATACACCAACAACAGTCAAACCGATAACCAAATCAAAGACTCAATATCCTTCACAATAGCAACAAAGAAAATAAAATATCTAGGAATATATTTAATGAAGGAGGTGAAAGACCTCTACAGGAAGAATTATGAAACACTGAGGAAGGAAATACCAGAGGACGTAAACAGGTGGAAAACCATACCGTGCTCATGGGTCAGCAGAATCAACATTGTTAAAATGTCTCTACTATCCAAAGTGATCTATAGATTCAATGCAATCCCTACTAAAATACCAACATCATTTTTCACACATCTAGAAAAAATAATTCTATGCTTCATATAGAACCAGAGAAGACCCTGTATAGCAAAGCAATCTTAAGCAAAAAGAACAAATTGAGAGGCATCAATTTACCAGACTTCAAGCTACATTGCAAGGCTATAGTAACTAAAACAGCATGGTACTGACACAAGAACAGAGACATAGGCCAATGGAACAGAACTGAGAACCCAGTTATAAAACCATCCTCATATAGCCATCTAATCTTTGACAAAGCAGACAGAAACATACACTGAGGGAAAAAAAATCCTTATTCAATAAATGGTTCTGGGAAAATTGGATAGCCACATATAGAAGACTGAAACAAGATCCACACCTCTAACCTCTCACAAAAATCAACTCATGGTGGATAATAGACTTAAACCTAAGGCATGAAACTATAAGAATTCTGGAAGAAAATGTTGGAAAATATTTATAGACTTTGACCTAGGGAAAGAAGTTCTGAAGAAGACCCTAAAGACAATAACAGCAACAACAAAAATAAATAAATGGGACCTGATCAAATAAAAAAGCTTCTTCACAGCCAAGGAAACTCATGAGAGCAAACAGATAACCTACCAAATGGGAAAAAATATTCACATGCTACACATCGGATAAAGGGCTGATAACTAGAATCTATATAGAACTCAGAAAAATCAGCAAGAAAAAAACCAAACAACCCCATTAAAAAGTGGGCAAAGGACATGAACAGAAACCTTTCAAAAGAAGGTAGACTAATGGCCAACAAACATGTGAAAAAATGTTCAACATCTCTAATCATCAGGGAAGTGCAAATCAAAACCACAATGAGATATCACTTAACTCCAATGAGAATGGCTTTTATCACAAAGTCCCAAAACAATAAATGTTGGCATGGATGTACAGAAATAGGAACACTCACACACTGCTGGTGGGACTGCAAACTAGTACAACCTCTGTGGAAAGTAAATGGAGATACCTCAAAGAGCTAAATGTAGAATTACCATTTGATCCAGCAATCCCATTACTGGGAATCTACCCAAAGGAAAAAAAGACATTCTATAAAAAAGACATCTGCCATTCTGTAGGTTGTCTGGTGTAGGGCAGATGGGAGGGGGAGGAGGGGCTGGGTACATACACACCTAATGGGTACAGTGTGCACCATCTGGGCAATGGACATGCTTTGAAGCTCTGACTCAGGTGGGGCAAAGACAATATATGTAACCTAAACATTTAAAGCCCCATAGTATGCTGAAATAAAAAAAAATAATAAGAAACAAAAAAAGTAAAGAACAGTTGTTTTGTTTTGTTTTTTTTTTTTTTGGTTTTAGTCTAAAAGGATATTTTATTTTTTGGATACAATTTATGAGTAGGATGAATGAAAACTGGAACACCTTCAAATCCAAACAGAGTATAAATAATTACTATTCTATGACAGCGTGTAAGAAAAGGCTGGAAGTACTTTCTAATATGCCCTAGCTATTCCTATAAGATAACATATACCTTTCATATTAGCCTACTCTGAGGAATGCTATAGAGCATGCAAAGGCACATAAATTCACCTATACTCTTTGTGTCTATGATTGCATGGTGCCTAAATATCCAGACAAATTTTTTTTTTCATTTTTTGTAGAGACAAGGTCTTCCTATATCCTCCAGGCTTGTTTTTAACTCCTGGCCTCAAGCAATTCTCCTGCCTTAGCCTCCCAAAGTACTGGGATTACAGGCATAAGCCACTGTGCTTGGCCCAGACAAAAAATTTTAAAGTTTGGTCAAATATTCCAATGCCTTAACAACATAATTCCAGACCCCAATATATATTTTTAAATATCTTGAGTCTCAGTATAGCATCTCACTCATTTGCATTTCTCTGATATAGAATGGTTGGGAGGAAGTTGGTAAGCTTATTTTGCTGTACACAGAAACCAACTTGATGAGTGATGATTCAGAAAGTTCTCTCCACAATGCTTAAGACAAAGATAAAGAATATATCTTCTATGAAATTAGGTATCTGAAGTCATACTTAAGTATACGATTTTTTAAAAATCTTATCTAAATTGACAGAATTTCAATTCTGTTTTCTAACTTTGTTTCTAAGGGATGACAAGAAGTAATTTTCTTGAGTCCATGGGCTTCATCTATTTCAAAATAACTTGAAATCTACCTGGTACCCCCCTTTTCAAGCTTATATTAAATTCATAACAACTTCACATACCAGTAAAACTCGTTTGCATTTTTGCTCAATATTATTTCAGTAATAGATGATCTAAGGATTTGAGAGCTCATATGTAATGGCCATTTACATATATTATTTCTCAAAGTGAGCTTTGTGCTCACATAGATGAAAAAACTTGAAAGATACTATAAAATGCAACCCCAAAATTCTTTATTCCTTGAGGTACCATAGTCAATGGAATTTCTCTAAGTTACATAATTGGTTCCAGAAAGTGGTCCTTTTCATCGATATCCAAGCCTGTTATTTGATGGAAATAGTATTTTCACACATAAACTCACCCCATGGTACTAGTCTGACTGATTTGTCAACTCCCTACAGAAATCAAGATGCACTTGGAATTGGAGAGTATATTAGTTCTGATAAGAGGAACCACCTGAGAAAGTCAGGAAAATTGGAGGGCAATTCTTTTTTTTTTTCTTACTTTCAAAAGGGGTACAAGTGTTTTTGTTACATATATACCTTTTATAATGCTTAAGTTGGGACTTTCAGTGTGCCCATCACCCAAATGGTGTTCATTGTACCCAATAGGTATGTTTTTACCCCTTTCCCTTCTTGATTTCCTGTGATCTTTACAAATCCTTGTGCCCATGTGAGCCCATTGATTAGCTCCCAATTATTAGAGAGTGCATATGGTGTTTGTTTTACCATTCCTGAGTTACCTCATTTAGGATAATGGTCTCCAGTTCTATCCAAGTTGCTGTGAATGACATTATTTCATTCCTTTTCATAGCTGAGTAGTATTCCATGGTGTGTGTGTGTGTGTGTGTGTGTGTGTGTGTGTGTGTGTGTGTGTGTATCACATGTTCTTAATCTACTTGTGAATTGATGGGCACTTAAGTTGATTCCACATCTTTGTGACTGTGAATTGTGCTGCAATAAACATTTGGGTGCAGGTATCTTTTTGATAAAATGACTTCTTTTCCTTTGGGTTGATGCCCAGTAGTGGGATTGCTGTATCGAATGGTAGGTGTACTTTTGTTTCTTTGAGAAATGTCCATTCTGTTTTCCATAGAGATTGTACTAATTTCCAGTCCCACCAACAGCCTGTAAGCATTCCTTTCTCTCTGCATCCATCCCAGCATCTATTGTTTTTTGACTTTTTGGTAATGGCCATTCAGACAGGGGTAAGGTGCTATCTCATTGTGGTTTTAATTTGCATTTCCTCAATGATTAGTGATGTTGAGCATTTCTTCATATGTTTGTTGGCCATTTGTCTATCTTCTTTTGAAAAACTTTTGTTCATGTCTTTTGCTTACTTTTTAATTGGGTTATTTGTTTTTCTTGCTAATTTGTTTGACTTCGTTGTAGATTCTGGATATTAGCCCTTTATCAGATGTATGAGGGAGCTCTGGGTAAGCAGAAGGCCTGGACCCTGAGAAAAAAGAAGGAATGCCAGAGTCATACTTCCTAATTCTGTCTAGACGAGCATGTGCCTGTTCATTGCTCATGCTCAACCTGCCAATGGCTCTCTGACTTCCTTATATTTTGGGGCAGTGGCTTTCAAATATTTTAACACATAATCCCTTACAATTTTTGAAAAACGATGTGCCTCTGACCCATTTTAAGTTGTCTCTAACATGTCCCAGTATGAGTTTAAATAACTTTATTTTTAAATTTTATTTGGATGGAAATAGATTTAGTGAGGTAAAATATAACAATAATTTTTTTCTAATTTCATGTTTCGGTAAAAATACATTTGACTACCTTCTGAAATAGTATGTTATAATTTGATTAAACATTAATATATATAGAATTTGAGAAAAAATCATGTAAATAATAATATTTTGTCAATGAGTTTTTATCTAATGTATTCCTGAAAAATATGGTAACCCCAGAAAATATTCCAGTTGTACATTTAAAAATCAGTATCACAACCTATACCATATAGGTTGATGTGATTCCAGGACATTCTCAGGTAGGGCAAATCTCACCCTTAACAAACATGGGTAACAGAGAAAGAAAGCTATGCAGATTTAAAGTATTTTAATTAATCAATAATGGAGGTGTTATTAAAACCAGTATTTCAAATTGTAACCACTTAAATGCCCAGAAAGTTTTCATAGCCCAGAGCTAACCACTCTTAGTACAATTTGGAAAGAATATGATGTTTGCCTTTCTTGTCTTGTCTTGAGGACAAGACTAGTGTGAACACAAGCCTCTTGTCAGGCAGACCCCTTGTTGGAAGAAGTAAGTACATATGGAAGTTGAGAATCTATTAATGTAAATTAGTGCTCATAAAACTCTCTAGACAGTAGTACTTTGTGAAATGTTTTTTTTCTGTACTTCCAGGGTTTATGCACCCCAGTTTTCAGACCGCAGTGTGAGTGGATTTTTAAAAATCCATGAGCAAACAATTAACTCAGAATAGCTGGGTAGAGTACAGACATAAACCTAGGAGTCTAGACAAAAGTCAACACCTGAAGACTGAAAGTGAATAAGTTCCTCAAATGGGATAGAAAAGCCGAAGATATAGTATGCTGAGGACTGATCTTTGCAAACATCATATTTTTATAAGGAGGGGGGAGACATGATAGTGGTGAGAAGGATGGGTAACTATTTTTTCCTCTTTATCCAGCATTCATTCACTCCTCTGTTACTTTTTCCTGGAGATCCACCTCCTCCCTTCTAATCTACTTTCAATGGAGTTAATACTACTCTAGCTCAGGGAGAGGGCAAGTGACCCCAGTCTTGTCAATCAAACCTGTACATGCTTGGATACATGACCAATCAGAGCTACCAACTTAAACATTAATATTTTTTACTGGGTCTTTTGGAAGATACTTGTTTTCTTCACTTCTGGATCAAAAGCTATATGCATGTGGACTAAGTACTATTGGCAATCCTGTTGAAACCATGAGCCATCCAACAAAGCATCACCCAGAAACAGAGAAAGAGAAACTAGTCCTGATTACATGATGTAAGCTGTGAGCCTTGGGTCAAGCCCACATATAGCTCCATTTGGATCTAGAATATTCATTTTTATAAACTACTACACTGTTTTTCCCTCATCAAACAAATTTGGGAATTGGACTCTCTCTTACCCAGAACTAAGTATAATTGATACAGGACACTTGCAAAATTTTTCATTTTCTAAAATTGGGTGTGAAAAGTGATACACAATACATTGTGTACTTTCTTTAAATCACTCTTTCTGATTTTCCCTTCTTTTTAGAGATAGGGTCTTTCTCTGTCACCCAGGCTGGAGTGAGGTGGCATACCCATATCTCATTGCAGCTGGACTCCTGTACCCAAGTGATCCTCTAGCCTCAGCCTTGTAAGTAGCTAGGACTACAGGCACGCCCACCATCATGCCCAGCTAATTTTTTTTATTACAAATTTTTGTAGAGATGAGGGTCTTGCTATGTTGTCCAGGCTGGCCTCAAACTCCTGGCCTCAAGTAATCTTGGCTTCCCTAAGTTTTGGGATTACAGACGTGAGCCTGGCCACTTTCTGAATTTATTTATTTATTTATTTATTTATTTATTTATTTATTTATTTATTTTGATGTGATCACAGCTCACGGCAGTCTCCAACTCCTGGGCTCAAGTGATCCTCCCCAGTAGCTAGGACTATAGGCGTGCACCACTATACACGGCTAATTTTTTAAAAAATTATTTATTTATTTATTTTTGTTGAGTCAGAGTCTGGCCATGTTACCCAGGCTGGTCTCAAACTGCTGGGCTTAAGTGATCCTCCTGCCTCTGCCTCCCAGAGTTCTAGGATTTCAGGTGTGAGCCATTGCATCAGCCTCCTTTTTGAAATTTTAATAACTGTCTTATGGTGGACGTTGGCACCAGTTACACCTGTATGCTCCAAATGACTAATTACTTGTCAACATGAATAACTCATTCTCATAGTATGTATTTTTCTAGTGTGTATGTATGTATATGTGTGTGTACATATATACACATATGTGCATTAAATTGGTCTTTTCCTGAAGCAACAAACTCAAAATATAATCTATGAATATGAACTATTAGTTATAAAAAAGTGATCTATGTCTTAGGCCAAGTTTTTTTAAAATATAAGCTTTTAAGTATAATGCAGTACTTTTTAAATTATATAAGATTTGCTTAAACTTTTCTGGGTATTACTGTCAAGAATGAGTCAATTCATGATGACATTCCTCTTATAATTAGAAGCCACCCATTCCACAGCTGAGTGCTTCAAATATCAGAAGAACTTGATATCAAAAATCCTTTTGAAAATTTACATTTGTGCTCTCATCATTTTATGAGTAAAATAGATTATAAAATATCTGATAATAATTCTTCCAATTAAATGTTCCCATTTTGTAATTTTACTTCACTTGTTTCATTTGCTTCTCTTCTTGTAGAAATCAGGAGCATATCTTAGTCATACTGTATACAAATTGACCGTGTAAGATTTTCTCTGGAAAAAATACTTTGTATAGTCTTGGGTTGGACAAAATGATGAAATAAATGTATTCACCAATATTGGTTTACTCATCTTGGTAGGGTTCCAGCTCATTTGTAAACGGTTTACTAATTTTTTGAAGAGTTAAGAACATTTTTCCACTGAAATTTTGAAACCTATAGCTACTGAATCAATCATGGCCTTACATATAGAAGATTGTTTATCTACAGGATATATTAAGAATAGGATTCAACCATGATACTGAGAAGTAGCAGAATAATGTACCAACAAGAAAGACAAAAAAAGGAGAAAAGGAGGCAGTTTCTGAATTAGTCAACAGAATTTTCAAGTCTTTAGAAAGAAAAAGTTCAAGGAATGAAAATGTATCTTTGAAGTTGACAAGAAGAACACTGTCAGTTACCTTTCATACCTGAACACAAATTGAGACCATATTTCTTTTTTTTTTTTTTTTTTGAGACAGAGTCTCTGTTGCCCCGAGTAGAGTGCCGTGGCATCAGCCTAGCTCAAAGCAACCTCAAACTCCTGGCCTCAAGCAATCCTCCTGCCTCAGCCTCTCGAGTAGCTGGCACTACAGGCATGCGCCACCATGTCCAGCTAATTTTTTCTATATGTTTTTAGTTGTCCAGCTAATTTCTTTCTATTTTTAGTAGGGACGGGGTCTCACTCTTGCTCAGGCTGGTCTCGAACTCCTGAGCTCAAACAATCTGCCCGCCTTGGCCTCCCAAGTGCTAGGATTACAGGCATGAGCCACTGTGCCCTGCCCTCTTTTTGTTTTTTAATTTTTTCAGTATGTATGTATTTTTTCATCCAGAATACTACAGAGATACAAATATTTAGGTTACGTTTGTTGCCTTTGTCCCGCTCAAGTCAGAGATACAAGTGTGTCTATCCCCTAGATGGTGAGCACTGCACCTATTAGGTGTGAATTTACCCATCCCTTCCTTCCCCTCCCACCTGTCCAACACCCAATGAATAGTACTACTATATGTGCACACAGTTTTGATAAATTAATATCAGTTTGATGGCAAGTACATGTGTTGCTTGTTTTTCCATCCTTGTGATACTTCACTTAGTAGAATGGGCTCTAGCTCTATCCAGGGTAATACAAGAGGTGCTAGATGAAATATTTTTCCCATTAAACATCATAAAATACTAAAGTTACAAAGAATAATATGTAATGGACATAATGTACCTACCCACCACTGAGCTTTATTGACTCGATGTTTTCTTTAATTGCTTTAGATTCATAATAATAATAAAATGTTCTAGATACGGTGTTCCCTTCCCCAATCCTAATCTGCTTTTTCTTTAGAGAAAGTCCCTACTTTGCATTTTGAGTTTATTATTCCCCTGCATGATTTTTATGCTACTATCACATATATATGTATTAAAAATCACACATAGTAATGTTTTGAATTTATTAACTTAATATAAATGGTATCTTGTGATATGTATGATTAAATTAATATTTCAGCCATAACTTTGTCTTTTGATATTTTTTTCCAGGTAGATATTATAGTTATCAGCTATTCATTTAAACCATTATATAAAATTCCATTGAATAAATATACCACAGTTTTGTTTATCCATTCTCTTGCCCATTGAGGTTATTTCTATTTTTGTATTTTTTTTCTTTTTCTTTTTGCTATCTCAGACACTGATGCAAATTCACATATATAAGAGTTTCCAGGGTGTATACTTAGGAGTGGAATTTCTAGTTTATGGCTGTATGGTGTCTATAGAGAGAGATATATTAACGCCCAAAGTAGTTCTGGCAGTTTACACTGAGAGTTCACATTTCCCCAATCTGCTCTAACAATTGGCAAAAGCTTTTAACCATTTTTCAAATCTGATTGTTATTTAGTGATATTGCTTTGCTTTTATCAATGGCATTTCCCTGAGTATTGGTAAGACTCAGCATCTACCCAGATATTCTTGGCCATTTATATTTCTTCATCTGTGAATTGACTGTTCATATTCCTTTATCCATTTACTATTGGCTTGTCTTTTTTTCTGATTTATTTTAAGATTTATTTATACATTTGGTACAATGGTTACTCATTGGTTATTTGGATTATAAACATCTTCTCCCCTCCCATGGTTTGTTTTTTAACTTTGTGTATGGTGTCTTTCACTGGAAAAGACATTTTTATTTTTTTGATGCTGACCATAATATCAATCTTTTACTTTAAGGATCATTCTTTTGTGTATTGTTTGAGAAATATTTTTCTACTCACAAAGATATTTTCCTATATTTTGTACTAGAAGCCAGGTTTTAGAGAGTGAAGGAGATAATACATGTTGGTTTTAAAAAACCAGTGACATACACTTAAAAATGTATGACTATGTTAGAATAAGAAAGGAAATTAATTAGAGTAATAATGTATATAAGGGTGTTGTTTTTTTATTGCTTTTCAAAGTAGGGCAGATGTATGGAGGCATAAAGAGAACACATTGGGATAAAATAGATTATTATGTTGAATATTAAGATGATATAAGCATGTTGGTGACATCCCTCAGAATTGGAAAAGCAATGTATGTGATAACAGTAGCAAAGCATTGACCCCAATGTATTTTTATCTCCCAATATATTTAAAAATATTAAATACATAAATATACCACTAGGCAAAGCCAAAAGTGCTCAGTTTGGGTTCTGATGAGTTCACTGATTTTCCCAGTGATAATATAAATACATAGGGTATCTCATAATTTCTAGTTGCGAAAAGCAAGAAAATATAGTAGGGCGAGACAGCCACAGAGTCTATGGAAATGCAAATGAGAAATCTATTGCCATATTTTGCTTTCACAGATGATTAAAATATATTTTATAAGAAAGGCTAAATCTGAGCTACTGATGTATTCTGTCCACAGATTGGGTATCCAACCACAGTGCAGAAGTCTCTTGGAAAGAGCCTCAGATGAAAAACCAAATGACTTTAGAGATGGAAAAGGTCCTAAAGATCATCTGGCTCAATCCTCTAATTTCACAGTTGATGAAAATGAAGCCCAAAAAGGGTAAGCAATTTACTCAAGGTTACACCAGCAATTATTGGCAGAGTTAGGAGCCAGTAGTTCTCTATTTTATTCCTAATTCTGCTTCTGATGAGCTCCATGACATAAACCAAACACTGAGTTTCTTAGTACTTTAGCTGCCTCTGTTATAAATGGAGTTAATACCCCCATTTCCTTCATATTCCACAGGCATATTGTTAGAGTTTGTGTGATTCATGAGGGTGTATTTCAACTTCTGTGAAAAGTGCATTGTTCATTACCATTTTATCAGTTAGAATACTTTGGTAACAAGCAACAGAAAACATGCACAGCTTACCTAAGCAAAAAGTGAATTTACCAGAATGACATGAGCAGGCTCATGTCACTGAATTCATAGATTTAGTAACTGGGTTGGTCCAGATGAGACCAAGAGTGCTCCCAAGGATGCTGGTCTTACCTAGTACCACTCCTGGAATGATTCTTCTCCAGCTGATCCTTCCATTTCCTGGTGATACAAAACTGTGAAAGAGAGAATCAGTTGGCTCAGGTTAGATCACAAATTTACCCTTTTTGCCTGAACAGAGCAGTGAAAGAGATTTATCACACAGACTCCAGAAATCTTGTCAGCTTACTTAAAAGAGGAAAGAACATCTCAATTACTGGCCTCCCAACGTGATGCACAAAGAAAAAAGGTAAATCTCCCAAAGGAAATAGAGATGTTATTAGGAAGAGGGACTCCTGTATGATTAACCAAAAAGTAACAGGTATCTACTACAGCCACCATATTTAAGTTCCCTGCCCAATTTTGCATTTGAGGATACAGGCCTAGGAATGAAAACAATAAATCTAGGTCACGTCTACTTGATTAAACAGAGTAATCTGGCATTGTTCTGGTGCCCAGTTCAGAGCACTCAACATACAAGTTTGCCATGTAAGAAAGCCAAAGTCATTGAGTAAACTTTAAAATGATTAATTTGCTGATTATGCAGTCACAACCTGCTTTCATGACTCTTTTAATCCAGATACCAATGTTAGGTAAGATTTAATGGGTAAAGAAAAATGTTTCCATTTGAAGTTAGATCTAAACAATAAGCTCAGCACCTGTCGGTCAAGAAGCCAGTATAACCTGATCCTTCACCACCTTTATTTGACTTAGTGTATACATATTTTGAAGCACCTCCTAGACCTGAAAGATATAAGTAGTAAATGTAAATCAATTCCTTTATATTTGGTTCCTATAGTTAATTTCTCTAGGTCTGCAGCAGCAATCATTTTATTAGAAAGCCTTAGGAACTCAAGCCAAATCTTATTTTCCATCTCTGGCTTAAATTTCTTCACCTTCTGGAGATAAAAAAGAAAGTATTTCTAAAATCTAAAAATATTAATGATAGTGTGAATATATGTTTTTCTTAAAAATATGCATGTACAAATTTGAAAATTCTAAAGAAGAGCTAAAGAAAGGGGAGCCAAAGATGTAATTATCTTTAAATATCGTGTAAGTTTTCCTCCACTAATTGTCCCCACTGTTCCCTCCAAGTCCCACTGTATGTGGACCCAAGCCCAGCTCAAGGACAGAGTGATCTTTTAGAATGAACAAGATCATGCTACTCCTCCAGGTGAAATTCCTCATTGGCTCCTCATAACCTTCAGGTTGGCCTGCAACTTCCTTCACACAAAGGCATAAAGAGCCCCTCAGGTCAGCCCTCTGCTGGCCTCCTCTCCCCTGCTCTCCCTCCGGACCATCATCATTCATTCTACAATCAGCCCTGCAAAACTATCGGACATTTCCAAAACTTGTCACTGAATCTCTCTCTTCTGCTTCCCCCACCTAGAACTCCTTTCCTCCTCCCGTTATTAATCCATCTCTCCTTCCTATCTCTACTTGTCACCACTTCCTAGTCCAAATCCCTTCTCTGAGCAACTTTGTTCACTTGGAATGAATACTCAGTTCAGGTGTCTTCCCTTCCAGAAACGCCCTGAGCTTCCCATCTACGTCCTGCTAATAACACCCCATGTGTACCGCCCCCATCATTCTAGCTCTCATCACACTGCACTGTCTTACAAATTCATTAATCTACCTCCTTCATTCCAACTCTGAGCTCCTGGACAACAGAAAGTGTGTCTTATTCCTCTTTGTACTTCAAGTACCTGACACAATATCTGCCACAAAATATGTGATAAATAAAAGTTTATTTAAAACAACAGAAGCACTATGTTCTTTTCTATATGATGGTTAAGAAGACATCATTATGTTCATCTTCATCATCTGCCATGAATAAAAGTAGGCATTATAATCCTTCTATTCTCTCCATGCTGAGAAAAGGGTAACTACATCTGCTCTGCTCAAAGAAAATTTACAAGAGGGCATTCAGCCATCACTGCATACAAAATTACGCTTGAGTGTGGTTAGTTATCTAGTCATCTGACCTCCTACTTGGAATGGGCCATAAGTCTAAACTTTTCCATCGGTGTGAAAACCTCAGAAGACTTATTTCACGGGCAATCAGGGGATGATTTGGAAAGCATTGGCTTGGATTCTTATAGAGTTCATTTGCTGGAAGAACTGAAGAGAGCAAAAGCAGACAGCCTCAGCTGAGCTCATTGTTTTTTGATGCAATGGTTTCCAAGTGAAAAGCAAAAGACTGATGCAACGGTGAGCAGTGCCCAGTGCCCGGTACCTTTCAGCAACATAGAAATTGTGGCCCCTTGAATGCGAAGCGCTCCAAAAAGAACACCAAGAAAGGAACACCTCTCAGGTGATATATGCAAATGAACTAAGAGAGGCAATTGATAGACCAGAAGAGAAGGTATGAGCTTCATTGCAACTTGAAAGACCACTAATATTTTGATATAAACTATCTTCCTCAGATTTACTAAATACCACTGGAAAGGTTGAAGAAAGATGAGGTTAACTGAAAAATCAAGTTCCTGGGTCTTGGCTAGTGTGACCACCAGCATTCCTGTTATGAGTGGGGGTGTTTTTATTGGCATTTTATGTAAGTGCCTTTCTCCATTCCATTTACAAACAGCTGGTCTAGAGCTTCACACAATGCAAAATATTTTTTAAAGCTGGCATCATTTAGATTTTCCGTCTACAGAAAATTTGAAAAGTTGGCATTTGCATTCCCTAAAGTATCAATCTCTAATGAAAACAATGTCAGAGCCTTAAGCACTTTGGCATTTTCTGGACACACTATAAATATACAGGATATATTTTATCATGTACTGTATATTAGAGCACAGGGACAAAAACACAAGCACCAGGGAAAATGGTTTGAGGCAATTCTTTCAACGCATTTTCCAAGGCCATTTCAAATGACTCCCTAGTCCTTGAACTCCCTGGTGATAATTTTAATAGCAGCGAGATCCATTTGGTAACAGGCCTGGACTGCAGGTTGCATTTGGCTTTAGCTGATATAAAGTCTGCTGTCTTTTGTTACTAAGGAGACAATACTCTAGCCTATTAGAAAGATATTTAAAGCTTTTCCTAGCACCATATCCCTGAAACTTCAGAGTGCTGCTAAGTATTTCTGCTTAGGCTTTCTTTTTCTAACCCACCATGGAATGGCTCATCCTCCTTACATGTAACCACCCTGACTGTTGACTTGATTACAGAAATCCTGTGCAGAAACCTTGGTCAGCTAGAGGGACCTATCAGGACAGGGAAAGTACAGATGGGGCCCCCAGTGAACTCTGCTTCCTCTCTTCCTCCACTAGGTTCCATCCTACTGAAACTCACTGCATCATATGCCTGGGTGATTCTGGAACCATAGCAAGCAAGGCAAGAGTCCTAGGGGGCCAACACACGCTTACAAAAATAGTTTTAGTCTCATCTATGATCTTTTTGAAATTTCAAAGAGAGCTGAGCAGGCTGGTGATCGTGCAGGCTAGGTGGTCACCATTTATGAACAGCATTCTGAGACTACTAATCAGAGTAGTTTTTTTTTTTTTTTTTTTTTTTTTGGTTTGCCAGCATTATCAGACAGATAACAGAGCTGCTACTTGGAGGATGTCCATTTTATATAACAAAGGATGCTCAACTTGTCAAAAATGTATTTCTTGGCTGAATGACAGCTCTGCATGCCCTGGATCAAGGTGTGGCACTGCTGGGGAACTCAGCTGAAACCAAGTGTCATGTTGTGTGTCACCATGGAAGCCGTGTCTTCACAGAGCCCTACCTGTAAATGTAAAAGGTTTAACAATGAATACTTTGTTTGAAGCTCTTCCTACTCCACATTTCCTTGGAAAATGAAACCATGAGAGGCATGAAAATCTCTAAAGGGCCTTTATACATAGATTAATGTGGTAATTTTCTCATTACTATGTTCTGAAGAAGAGGTTCTTACAGCAGGCTCTGTGCTTCGCCTTCAGTTATAACATGGCTTTGCATTAAGTGTTTTAATAAAATGTGAAATTAAATGATCATCCCTGGTGTTATTCGGCTCTTGGTCGAGGTAAGGAAAAATGTAGCTTCTATAGAACAGGAAAGCCAAAGAGATTATTTTGCCCCCAATGAAGAGATCATTGGTCAAATGGCATGGTTCCCCATGGGTTGCACCTCTCCATTAATTGGGAATATTTTACTACTCTCTCCTGCACCTTTTAGAATTACAAATAATATAACCAATTTACAGCTATGGAATGTGTATCCCATCAGAAAGTAACTAATTTAATTTATTCTTTTATTGCACATTTAACCAGGTAGTATTGGGTGAATGTAATTATTGATAGTGATAGTTTATGCCATTGTTAACCATCTGTGCTTCTTTCTGTTGTAATGGTAACAGGTGAAAAATAGAAACTTCCTGAACAGCATTGATCTATTGACTGCTGGATGTATTATTAATAACAGACATAGACCAATAAAAGGAGATGGAATATGATTCTTTTGTGTAAAAAATGATGAAACATCTTTTCATATGACTTATTCTGAAATAACAAAGCAGTCCTTCAAAAATGTTGTGGTTTTGGTTTGTTTATTAAGCAAGTGGTATTGACTAAAGAGCAAAAGGCCTTTCCACTAATGATGCCAAGGATAGTTATAGCAAGAGTTTTTGCAAATTGATTGGTCTTGTGGGGTATTATTACTCCAACTCTTCCTTAAAGAGACAAAATAATGCTAAGGTTGACAAGTCTAAAAGACAACAGCTACATGTTAATTGAATAAATTCTTCAACAAAGGTTTATCATTTTTGCTTCTTGGTGCTTACACAGCAGAATATTCAGTTCTGAGACCAATAACTTGAAGTGATAGTTTAGAACGTAACTCAGAACAGAGACTTCCAGGGTTCAAATCCTGGTTCTGCCACTTATGACCTTGATTTTCCTCTACCTTAGACTCCTAATCTATAAATTTATCATACAAATTTTATATTATTGTATGAATATTAAATGAGATACTATTGATAAAGCACTTAAAACAGAGCTTGGAATATAATAGAAGCCCAATACATGTTAGTTGTTGTCAGGCCTGACACTCTCCCCATTCAACTATCCCTAACCTTGTGACATGTTATAACCATGATTTAATTTGACAGTGGTGTCATTCCCTAAACTGACATGTATTTCTAGTAAAGGAAGGCCTGAAAGGTGCCACATTGGGAGCCATGATTTCCTAGAATGACACAAAGTTCAATCTGTGTGACAAACACTGAATAGGTTCAGTGTCACTGGCCATGTCTCTCTGGGCTTCAAGGATGGTGTTCCATTTTGGCAGAACTGGAGCTGCCTAATCTCTGGCACCTGAACCAAGACCTAATGACTTTAGTGACTGTGCTCCCCGTGGTAGATTTTACTTAAAGGTGCTCAATTTGCATCCTGTAGGTGAGGCTAGAGGAAATAATGTAGAAGAATGCAAATAATTCTCTCCAGTTGTAACAAAATCACTTGTTGTCTTTTCCTTCTGACTACAACATTATATAGTGACTTGCACAATGTTCTTAAAGGCTATTGGTAAAGTAAATTAATAAATACACAGTGTAGCCCTGCACAAGAAGCAATACTTACAGATATATTGTTTTGGTCATGAGTTTAAAAGCAGGGTCAAATGCTTAGGGTACACACACACACACACACACACACACAGACACACACATACACACCTAGACACACACAGGTTCTTCACATTATATGCCAAATACATATACAAACTGATGATTGAGCAAAGAAATTGGAATCTGTTGATCACAAAACTATAGTTGAGTTTAGAAATTATCTAAAACATGGGTACTCACTTCACATATTTAAAAAGGAACACTTGACATCTAGGTTTATTACATTATTGATTCAAGGTCCCAAAATAAGTTAGAGGCAGAGCTGGGACTAAAATCCATACTTTGTCCAGACCTCTTTCTACCACATCATCCTGCCTCTACTGGCAAACTCTGAAGTTGCTTTCAGTGATTCAGAGTAAATGCCAAGTAAAACCTTGTTAGAATCTGAGAACATATACGATCTTTATTTCTTGACCCAACATGCCAAACTAAGGCCAGATTGTTAATCTTGTTTTATTTCTTGCTTCAAAAATTGACATACAATTTAGTTCTTTCCAGAAGGATTAATAGGTTTCTCTTGTGTTAAGAGATATTTACACCAGAGTCTTAAAAATACGAGTAGCATTAAAGAAAATAAATCAACAAAAGTTCAAGTTACCTTTCAAATATCAATCATATGTTGACAAGTCATTCCCTTTCAAATTACAAATTGCTAAGAACTGTCTAGCAAGTAGCAACTACTGTTTTAAATGCAAGTCTTCTATGAAACCATTGCTTCTCCTAAAGGAATAGTTTATTTTTTGCAAGAGGAAGGCTTTTGATTTTATGTATTTATGTTCAATATTCATAGACTATAATATCTTTCCTGATATCCCCTCAAATGGCAAGTCTGCTTTCTCCCCCTCTAATAGAACTTGGACGTATCATTATTTGTTTTTTTAAAAAAAGTGCTTAAGGGAAATCCATGTCTTCATTTGTAATGAAAATCTAGTTATTCATCAATTAACTGGTTCTTAATCATGGTAACTTCTGCCCATTGGAAAAGTGAGAGTGCATTGGCTAAAAACCCACTGCTGCCACCTAGTGTTACTGGACAAGCATTGCCTCGGCTTGAACACTTGCTTTGTGCATCAGAAAGACATCATCCTTTGTATTGGGGGGGAACAGGAAAGAACAGAGAGAGAAGAGAGAGAAAAGGAGGAAATGAAGGGAGAGAGAGGGGAGTGAGTGGAGAGAGAGAGAGAGAGAAAGAGGGAGAGAAATGTTACTTTAGCAATGATCTTAGTAATTAATTATTTAGGAAACTTTTGTCTCTTCCTATTGACTCTTTTATATTTGAATAGTCTGGGTTCCAGACATGCTTCTTTAATATGCTTGGCATTTGAATTCTTTGAAGGCTTTAAATTGATGAATACTAAAGACAATATGGTAGCTTAAGGCAATCATCCATATTGATGAAGTTCACTATAAATAGATGCTGCAATAACCCATGTGTAAAAGCAACGCGTTCTTTTTTATTCTATTCCTATTGATTCAAAACCCTCTAAGGATGTTGTTGTCAATAGCTCAGCCAAAGGAATCAGAGGAAACCTGCAGTCCACCAAATCATTTTACTTTACAGGGCAAAGACAAGTTCAAGAATGAAACCCACTGCCATATTCTGATAGAATTAATCAAAGTACAATAATTTTCTTGCATGAGAAATTTTTTTTGTTGAACAGGAGCTACCTTTCAAAGAGTCTAAAGTAATGAGATTTAAATGACTTTAAAGATTTGTATCTTTTTTGTAGAGGTGCTTATATACCATTCAATAGAGGCTTGTGATGGTGAGGTAGTTTGAAACATGAAAGACTGGAGCTCGCTGGTAGAGGGCAGGCTGGAGTGGCAGATGTGTGATGACCTGAGAATTAGGTGTCCAGAGAAGGAGAATACTGAGATCACCTCTTGCCCTGCTGAGCACAGGAAGAGCAGATGTGTGTCCAGGGATCCAGGAAACCTCCTTGGGCAGGAGGGGCAGGGGTGTAGGGGTGTGGCCTGCTAGAGAAGAGAGTTCTGTCTCAAAAACAGAAGAAGCATAACATAGAGACAAGAGCACAGGATGGGAATCTTCAGATGTGGAATTTTCCACTAATCTGATGTATATTCTAACCACCTTGGGTCTTTCCTGCTCTTACTCACTTCCACAGACCACACCTGCACAAAATTAAATCAGACAAGGTTTCCTTATTGCTGTGACCAAAACAGATCTCTGAGATATTCTCTTCTAAAAAGGCAAATAAATAAAATGAGCTACTTCTGACATCTTCAGGTTTGAGATATAAAAAAGAAATGAGCCCCCAAATCTCAGTGGCTGAACTCACAATAAACTTTATTTCTCACTCATATAATGTTAAATGCAAATGTTCTGCGGGAAGTCTTCCATGCTCCGACTCAGGGACCTAGGGCTTGTCCAGCCTGTGGCACTTGCGTCCATTGGAGCCTTTTACTCTAGACAGGGCATGAGGAACCAGCGAGTGTGGAGGATGGCACAAGACATTTGTGTGACCTGGAATTTGCGTACATCACTTTCAACCTCATTTCACTGGACAAAATTCAGACACATAGTCACAGATACTTCAATCTATGCTGGGAAATACTGCCAAGATTGGTGCTTGGCAAATTGAGGAAATGGATTTTGATAAGTATATATATCAATGCAATGAACATATTATGTGCATATCTCCTAGACAGAATATGCTTGTCTAACCAGGGTGTGGCAAATGATGGTCCACACATCAGATCTAACATATCACCTGTTTTTGTACAGTCCATAAATTGAGAATGGTTATTACATTTATAACTGGTTGGGAGAAAAAAAGACAAAGAGAATAATATGCAACAGAGAATGGTTATGGCCCACAAAGGTTAAAATATTTACTCTTTGGCTCTTTACAGGAGATGATTGCCAGCTCCTGGTCTAACTGTATGATTCAGGATCCTGCAAAGAGACAAGCATCACCTTCAATAGAGCATTTAATGAAGGGACATGCATGGGTTTTTTTTTTTTTTTTTTTTTTTTTTTTTGCTGCAAAACAAATTACCACAAACTTAGTGGCTTAAAACATATTTGTGTGTTATCTCACAGTTGCTGTAGATCAGGAGTCTGGGCACAATTTAGCTGGGTCCTCTGTTCAGGGTCTCACCAGTTTGTAATCCAGAGGTCAGCTGGGGCTGTGGTCTCCTCAGTGGCTCAACTGGGGAAAGATTCTTCTCCAAGTGCCCTCAGATTGTTGGCAGAATTCATCTCTCATGTTTATGGGACTGGCATCCTTATTTTCTGGCTACAGGCTGCTCTCAAGTCCTAGAGGCCACCATGATGGTTAATTTTATGTGTCAACCTGACCGAGCTACACGGTGCCCAAACATTTGGTCAGGTATTATTGTGGATGTGTTTGTGAGGGTGCTTCTGGATGAGATTAACATTTGAGTCAGTAGACTGAGTAAAGCACATGCACTCCCAAATGGGTCTCATCCAGTCAGTTGAGGGCCTAAATAAAACAAAAAGGCTGAACTTCCAACGAGTAAGAGTGAACTCCCTCTACTCAACTGTCTTTGAGCTAAGCCATTGTTTATTTTTCCTTCCATCGGATTTAAACTGAAACAGTGGCACTTTCTGGGTCTCAACCCTGCCAGCCTATAGGCTGGGACTCCACCATCAGCTCTTTTGGTTCTCAGGACTTCAGACCAGTACTAGAATTACACCTTTGGCTTCAGACCAGTACTAGAATTACACCTTTGACTCTCCTGGTCTCCAGCTTGCCAGATGCAGATCCTAGAACTTGTCAGCCTCCATAAGCATGCAAGCCAATTATATATATACCCCAATTGGTTCTGTTTCTCTAGAGAACCCTGACTCATACAGCCACCCACAGGTCTCTGCCACATAACCATGACTGTCTGCTTTTCTGCTTTTTCAAGAGCAGCAGAGTCTCATATACAACCTACTCAAGGAAGTATCACTTGTGCCGTATTTTATTGGTTAGAAGCAAGTCACAGGCTCTACTTGTACTGAAGGAGAGGGGATTACACATAGTCTTGTTTCACTGGGGAGTCACCCTCTGGTTTGTCTGCGACAGAACTATTAATATTTACAAGGGTTTAGCAGAGTTGAGAGAAACCAGGAAAGGATGAGGAAACCCTAGGCTACGGGCAGCTACTGCCACCCTGAGACCTGAAGGGGAAAGGAGAGGAGAAGCTTCCGGGACTGGGTGAGACTTCCAGCTGCAGGGGAGGACCACCACAATGGGGCCATCAGTGAGGAATGCAGCCACCATCATCCCATGGTTTGACAGGAGGACTGGGGGATAGCTTCCAGAGCCTCTCTCCCTTCTAGTTCTCTGTCTGACCCTCCCACCAGCTAATCCAACAGCAAGGCAGAGGATAAGGAAAGCAGATGGGAGCAGTCCACAGGGATCAGCCCCCTCAGGCAGGGAGCAGGGTGGAGACAGGTGGAGAATGGATCTGGAAGGACAAATAGCAGCTATTCCACAGATCCAGGCTTTGACTTTCAGATCTCAAGGAAAATGGCAGATATCCTTAAGAACAAATGAGAAATTCAATAAATATCTATATTGTAAAAACAGAATGACTGGAGAGTCCGCAGCCACATTCAGAGGACCACTAAGGCTGTGTAAAATCATCATCTGAAGATCCAACACAGCTTGGCTTGCCTCCAGAGTGAGCTGATCTCAGGGAACATTGGTGCTTTCCCAACTCATAGAAAGGAGATGCAGCAGCATGCTTCACTCCAACCAAGTTATGCGGTTGGAGAAATGTGCTTTCTGGAAAAGATGAAATAGCTCCACCCAACACCACGAGCAGGTGACACCTGGTAGTCCTTCACACTTGAATTTCCAGCTTAGTGTCTGTGTTTAAATGAATATGAGCTCACTCCACCGAGACAGGTCTGCTATAGAAACAGCGGCATGCTCCCATCTGTGGGAAGGTGGTGTGCTATAGACTAGCCTTTCAGTAAGCAAATTTCTAAATGGTAGAGCCATTTGACTATTAGGTCAGCTTCCCCAGACAGCTGCTCAACTATATCAATTGGAACTAGGAGAGGTGCCTTTAAAAAGCAGGAATGTATTGGATCTGGAACGGCTAATGGATAATTAGGGAGAGAAATGCCAAAGAATTAAGGCACATCATTCTTTGGCATGTTTCTGGGTGTTTTTGTTTTGTCTCCAGCATATAATGGAATAGGTTGTGATTATCCAAAAGAGAGTTTGGAATTAATACCATTCTTAAATAATACATTCATAGAATTTAAGTATGCCTTGTATGTAATAATGCCAAAAATACTAGAGATGCAGAAAGCAGGAAATGATTCCAGAAAAAAAAAAAAAAAAAACTTGGGCAGGCATCTGCTGCTAAATAAATTTGAGTAAATTCTTTGGTTAATATAAAAGGCTTTTTTTCCCATATGATTTCCTCCCATGCCCCAGCACCAAATAAGATATTCGTTACATAACCAACATTTTCTATAAGAGTTCAGGGCTCTGAACTCATTATCAGAGTCATTAAAGAATTCATTAGCTATATGCGATATCATGGCAGGCTGTCTACAGCAGCTTTACTGGTTCTTTATAAATAGAAAATTAATTAATTAACAATGAACAAAATAAAGCAGTAAGCATACTAGAGTGTAAGGTAGTATTGTTTTAAACTTTTATTAATGATGGGTTCATCACGATGAATTACAATGGCCATGGAAGGTTCATCTGAATACCAAATTCACTTATGATTAGTGCTACTGGAGTCAGATACCATATGAGCTCATAATGATGAGATATTTGAAAGTCTTTGTGTAAAATGTGTAGACCGGAAAGCCATTAGCAGCAAAATTTCACTATCTTTCTGGGTTATACAAACATGTCCTCGCATACTTAAAAGTGGAAATCTTTAGGAGTTGGGTATAAGGGAACATTTTTAAACTACTTTTCTATATTTTGCATCTTTTATATTAAGTGTTACTTTGGTAATGCAAGAGTAAAATTCATTTAAGGAAATGAAACTGGGCTAAAGTATAGCCAGAAACTTGTTTGACACCAACAAAGTGTAGTGGAGAATTTTTTATTTTTTGAAGGCAGGTGATAAATGGTGGATGTTGGAAGATGAAGATAGTTTTATTTATTTTATTCAAGAGACACTTGCAAAATTCCTCATTCTTTAATTACTTTAATGTTGAAGAGACAATACATAGCCACATAATGCAGTGTTAAGTGAAATTTGGGAACTATCCATTTGATTTGATCATCAATCAAAAGATTTCAGAAAATATCACATTGGGCATGCATTTTCTAGTGTAAAACTTGTATTTTTTGATCAATTGATTTTTGATAAAATTCCCCTTAAAGTGGTCAAATTCTGCAATATAAAGTATTGACTTTATATTGAATAAGATAGAACTGAAATCAGAATCACGGATTTAAAATATCATCCTTCAATGTCTTCCCACCCTCTGTCTGTATATGTAACGTACAGAACATATATGCAGACTTCCCGCACAGAACAGTTACCTCCCTCATAACTTTGTGCTCATTATCGTCCCAGAGTTCACTCTCACCACTCCCCAAATACGCTTTATGATCCACTAACTTCTGGAACGGAGTGCTCTGGCCTTATCTCCCTGTCTTCATGTCTTTGCACGTGAGATTTTTCTCAATCTGAAATGCCCTTCCCTTTCCCTCAGTCATGTAAACTCTGTTTCTATTTGAAGGGTAAGTACACCCTCCTCTGTGAACCTTCCCTTGTCACATCCAGTCAAAAATGAGTCATTATGTCTGAGATCCCATAGCACTTTGTAAATATCATAGCATTATTTAAACTATATTGCAATCTTTTGTTCACATAGCTTATACTTATTTATACCTACCCCACTACTAGCATGGTGGCAAACAGTAGACTTTAATAAATCTTCGTGTAATGAATGAATGATTAAATTCATGGCTGAATGTTAGAGTTGGCCTATTGAGAATCGATAGTCTGTTTTATATACACAGGAAAGAATAATGAATTTAAAAGTGTATGTATCAGTCATCTGTAATCTAGGGCAATATTCAGAGCAAACAACAGGGACTAGTGCTTTCTTGACCCTGACATATACACCTATTCCTAATCCCTTTTATTCTCGTTTGTGCAGATATGGCCTTAGTTTTTCTAGATGCCTCTGCTGAAGCTTAAACACATTAAGAGAAGTGGCAGAAGCAGATGAGATTAATAAAGAAGGGAACACAATTTCATAAATTTATTATGAAAGAAAATACGATAGAAAGAACCCAAACCCACTGCAAACCCCTGACATCCAGCAGGAGAATCGAATCTACATTGGGTTTTACAACCCTGCTGAGCTGACATAAAGCACGATGTAGCGTTTTCTCTGCGCCAGTAGAGGGCAGCACACACTTCATTAACTAGGAAAGCAAGGTTGTGCTGACTCGTGCTTTAGCAGCCAGAGCTTGGAATAAGCGTTCCGGCAACAAAGATCCCAGGATTCGTCCACTTCAACCTTTTTATGTTAACATTATTTCAATGATTTCTATTACAGATTTCAAACTGTGACTGTATTCATGCCTTGAGGGACAGGGTGACAAAGTGGAAAGAATACGTAGACTCTGGGGCCAAACAAAATAGGGTTTGCACATCTGGAATACAACGTTGGCTGTGCAATTTGGTCAAGTTACTTAATCTTTTCAATTCTCTTTGTTCTTATCTTTAAAACATAGATAATAAAGAGCTAACTCATGGGGTTAACGTAAGACCAAATTAAAACACAGGTGTCAGCTTGATGTTTTTTAATCATCTTCTCTCTTCTGTTTCTTCTCATGTGGGAAAAACAAACAGTATCTACAAACGTCTGTCATGTTCGTGTGTCTTCCAAGGTGCATGGCAGAACCGAAAAGTCCCTCCCCAGAACCAGCCTTGAATCAAGTTGCCAAGTGAGTGACATTTTTCTGCCTGCAGCTTGGGCTAGGACAGGCAGAGGACCACTAAAAGGTGGGGAGGAAGGAAGAGCTTGGTCCTTGTAAGAACCTCCCACACCCACTATGTGTGTCTAGGGTAGTAGCTGGCTGGGGAGAGGTGAGTTACAGGAGTGGCTACAGCTTTTCAAAGCTCAGTAGGACTCCTAAAATGGGAAAGAAGATACATTCATATGAGGCTGTATACTGGACCAATTTGAGATACCTGCTGCAACTCAGATCTGGGATTTGGAGGGCCTCTTAGTTTCTTTTGGCTGCTGTAACAGAGTGCTATAGATTGAGTAGCTTAAAATCCGCAGAAATTTATTTCTTCTCAGTTCTAGAGGCTGGGAAGTCCAAGATCAAGGTGCAGACAGATTCAGTGTCTAGTGAGAGCCAGTTTTCTGGCTCCTAGGCAGCCATTTTGTGTCTTCATATAGTGGAAGGGGCAAGGAAATTCCCGGGGGCCTTTTTGTTAATAAGGGCACTAATTCCCTTCATGAGAGCTCTATCCTGATAATCTAACCACTCCCTAAAGACTCCCCTTCTGAATGTTATCACATTGGGAATTAGGTTTTAACGTATGAATTTTGAGGGAACACACTTAGTCTATAGCCGAGGGTGAGCTAAGAATCAGAGCAATGGTGCCTAGAAATGATTCGGTAGCACCAAGGACAGCCTGGGAGGCTCAGCAAAGAGTAGTCCTCAGCACGCAGTGTGGAGAAGTCAGACAATTGCAGTAAGGAAATGCCCCATTGCTGAATCAACAAGCAGAAGTTACTGAGGACCTTCGGGTTTCTGCAGTTAAAAGTCCAAGGAGCTCAGCAAAGACATAGCGGTTCATTATTGCTCCATTTCTCACAGCTCTTCAATTTAACTTCCTTGAGTTTAACGATGAAAAACACCTGTTACTTCATTTCTTTGGACCTGTTTCCTCATTTGTACAACGTGGACAGTAACACTTCACAGATACCTTGTGAGAATGAGATGATGTAGCACAGCTGCTGTTCCCAGGAACTGGCAGAAACTCAAAAGGTAAGTTCTCACCTTCCACGTATACATATACACATCCCTCACGATGCTGGTTGATGTGATTTATTCTACTATGTTTTCCACCTTAAAAAAAGAATATTTGATCACCATCTTAACATAATATTTGATAGACATGAAATTAAAGTACATTCTAATTTCTTAATCTTGTACAAGCCTCATAGATTTTTTTTTACTGAAAATGTTTGGGTTTTGTGTTGTTTTGAAGTTAAGAGTCCAACTTTATTTCTGTTTTAATACATATCTGACTACCATTGGAAATTTGTCTTTTAATATAATAGATCAATATTATATTAGTGGATAATTATATTAATGAATTTTCTAGAATAAATGACGCTTGGTTAAAATGTATTACTTTTAATATAGGGGTGATGAGTTCTGTTTGTTATTATTTTATTTAAGGTTTGTGCATTGATAGTCATAATTGAGATTTCTTGGTGGTTTGAATTTTTTTTGCCAACTTCATCCAGGTTTTGATATCAATGTTTTACTTCATAATAAAATAAACTTGGAAGACTCCTCTTTTTTTCTACTCTCTAGGATTGTTTAAATAGCTTTAAAATTACCTGATTTTGAAGTTTTGGGATTGTTTCCCTGAGTATGATCTCTGAGTATGATCATTTTACACCAGGTTGCTTTTTGACAACTCTATTCCTTCTACTATAATTGATCGGTTTTGACTTTTTATCTATATTGGAATCATTTTGGTAAACATTTTGAGAAAATTATTCATTTTTCCAGGTTCTAAAATTTAATTCCATATAGTACACACAAATACATGTCATTTTCTCACTTTTAATTGTTTTCTCTTTGTCATTTTTCTTTTATATTTGTGGTTCCAATACACCCCATCCCTTTTTCAGTGAATTAGCAGTTTGTCTTTTTGGTTAGTTTTTCCCCAAAGAACCAGTTTATTTATTTACTTATCTATTTTACTGTTTCTTATTCATTAATTTCTAGTTTTATCTTTATTAATTCCTCCTTTGGCTTTCTTTGGGTTCACTTTTTATTCTTTTTCAAGGTTTTTAAGTCATATTTAATTCATTTGTTTTCATTTTTAACATTTTTATTGGTATACATTTAATGGTATAAATTTTACTTTGCAATAGCCAGTAGGTTCTGATATGTTGAGTTTTATTATTATATATAAGAAACTTTAGAATTATTATTTTCCCTTTGATTTAAATCTCCAACTCCCTTATGAATACTGTATTTAAAAAATCTGTAAGTGCCTTTATTTCATGATTTTTTTGATTGCAATGTATTCTGAGAATTTTGTTTGTATTCTTTCTATATTTTAGAATTATGAATCTCCTCTGGAATGTTCCATGTTTTCTGATAACAAAAGTTGTGTACTCTATTAGTGAGTTGTGGAATTCCATAAGGAAATGTAAGATCTACCTTATTGATTTTATTATTGGGTCTTTTCTATCCTTGCTAATTTTTGTTAACTTATTCTTCTTTCAGACTGTGAGACATATATTAAAGTTTGCTATAATTTGTGTTGCTTTAATCTATTTTTCCTTGCATCTCTTGTGGACTTTCATTTATAAAAGTCAGTGCTGAGTGTTTGGGGGTATAAATAAGTACTATATATTTGTTTTGTGGATTAAGTCTTTAGCATTATAATGTTTTCTTCATTGTTCTAATTAAGACTTTTTGGCTTGAATTCTACCTTATTCAATATCAATATTGCAATCCTTCTTTCTTTTTGCTTACATTTAACTTTGTTTTCAAAAAATGTTTTGAATTCCTTTGTTTTATGTGTGCCCTTGTATATAGCACAAAATTGAATTTTGTTTTATTAGCCCATCTGAAAAATCTTTAATAAACGAGTTACATGCATTTGTGTTTATTGTTATGACCAATATGTTTGGTGTTCATTCTGACATACGGCCCACTTTATTTGTTTACTTTTCTCTTTTTAAGAGTTATTTTGCAATTTTGGAAGGTTTGTATTTCTGTTCTAATGGCTATCTTTATATGAATTTTTTTACAAATTACTCAGTCTTCTCATTTGTAAATGATGACTATTGGTTCCACACTATAAACAAAACTGAAATTATTTAGTAATCTCTTTTTCACCCACCTTTTCTTTTTCCCTCACACATATAACTTAAGATAACACCCTTTTATACCCAGTTAATTCCTATGAGGCAATCAGCGAATATCTTCTACTTTTTATATTCTTTCTCTGTCTACCCCATTAGCTGCACTACATCTACATTGTCAGAGCAGATAAAACTACACGCTATCTCTGTTATCCTCAAGACTTACTTGATTTTAATGGTAAGCAAGTGTCAAATACTTTTCAGTCACTTTTTAGTTGTCTAAAGCTCATCCTCTAATGGAAAGAATATTCTGTCTGGTTCAAATTCAAACTGTCAAGACAAAAAATAGAAATGGAAGGAGAGCTATATTTGGTTTAATTAATGACCCATAGCAAAGATCGTCCAAGTGGGCACCAGTCTGGTAAAAACTGCAAACTCACCAGTCTGAAGTCAGCTCAAACAACAGGCTTACAGACTTATGCCTGTGTTCTATCCTGTGATTCTTCTTATGACACTTTTGAACAGTACAGCACAAAATAGTAGCATAAAAGACAACAAGAAAGGGATGAAAGGGAATCACCTGATTCCTTCAAGGATGTCACCCAAGTGGGCACCAATAACAAAAAGTGGGCACCAAACTGAGGCTAAAGAGCTAGGAAACTGAGTGCGAAGAGAGCAGAGTTCAGACTCATTACAGACTTCCCACATCAGCATAATCTTGACGAGCCACGGAGAGCAAGGCCCAAGGACCTCTGCAGCACCTGGTCAAAGGCTGGGTCTCTTCAGCAATGGGCAGTGCAGACTGCATTTCGATAGGACCTCTATGGGAACTGTGGAAATAAGTAAAGACTACCCAAATGAGAGCACTCAAAAGCTATTTATTCAGACTTTGGTTTAGCAAAGGGGTCAGCCACAAGCACTTTTGTTTGATTGACACTCAGAGACAGGCAGAGGAGTGGGAAACTCTTATAGTGGAAGAAAGGACAACTTTAAGTGTGCCCTAGATGGAGAATGTCAGCGTGGGGACACTGTAGTTGGGCTAAATAGGGGCAGGGCATCCTACGTGACTGGTTAGGGTTGTGTATTTGGCTTTCTCCAGGGGGCCTTAAGTTGGAAGCTTAGGGAATTAGGGAAGCTGTCAGTTATTAATGATGTCCTGGCCATTTGGGGCCAAGTGACATAAGAGGTATTGTTTGTCTTCCTAGACTGGTTGCTTAAGATAATAGTCTGACTTCTTGGACTGGTGACTAGAGATAGTAGGCTGACTTCCTGGACTGGTTTTTGCAGGTTGTAAGTGAATGTTTTATTTTCATATGTGGTATGGCCATTGAACATTTGTATGTTTAGTCTCTCACTATGAAAGAAATAAATCCCTGGGCAAATAAGATGTTTTTCTCAATCTCTTAGAGCTTCTAGTCTTTAACTTCCTATGTCTCTAATTCCCTATCTCTGTAATCTTGGATGAGTCACTTAGCCTCTGTAGACCTTAGTTTTCTTATGCAGAAAATGACAGAGTTCATCCAGAAAACAGTTCCCAGCCTTCCATAGTGAATATGCAGATGGATGGGAGGAAATCGTTCTAAGGGAGGGGTGTTTAGGTAGTAATAGGCAATTGCAAAAAACTCATAGATGAGTATGTGGCTCAGGTAAACGTTACCTGGAAGTACCTTGCTGTGAGGAAAAAAATGTTTGAAGACCACTGGTCCAGTTCATCTGTCATGTTTATTTCACTCTAATGGTAATCAGAACCAATTCTCAGCTACAAACTACCTACCTGTCAGTGTGTGCATGACTATCACCAGCATTTACGAGAATGGGAACAAAACAAACACGATCCTAATGATCTCTCTGGGGTCAAATGGCAGGTACATGTTAATCAGGGACTGAAATCAAATAGTGATATTGATTTGGTCATTAAGTTCCTTTTGGTTTTCTGGTCAGCCTAATTGTAATCTTCCTCTCTTTTTCAGGTGCTTAACTGTCCTTGTGGAGTCACTTCCCTTGCTTAAAATTAAATTGCTATTAATGTTTATTTCCAAACAGAATGTGAGGTGAAATGTCATGTGGTGTCCTCTTCAGATTATTGAAATAATAGGTCACTGTCAGTCATTCTAAGCAGTTTTTCCAGAAATTATGAGAGCTTCCTATATTTTGTTTTGTTTTTTTATCTCACTTTCATAGTTCTTTATGCATGATGTAAACCTTTTGTCTATTCAGTAAATGTTTATTGTTCCTACTAGATACCAGGTACTCCAAAGAAACTACCAAAAAATAAAAACAGATATATTAGCTACCCCTCACTGGATCTTACATTCTCATGCTATAATTTGGACTTAAATATGCAATGTTCCCAAGATGATAAATACCATGAAGTGAGATAGGGAAATATAGAATAATGAGGGGTGTTATTTACGTAAAGTTTTCATGCAAGACTTCTTTGATAAATTGATATATGAAGAGAGACCTGTGGGAAGTGAAGGAAAAAGAGTATGGATACAAAGAGAAAGGTTTATAGACAGAAAGGAAAAGTACAAAAGCCCTGAGACCTTTGCATACTTGGCATGTTCCAGACACAGCAAGGAAGCCAGTGTGGTCAGAGCTGAGGGAGGGAGGAAAGGATGGCGGGAGACAACCATGATCTGAGAAGCACAGAGAAGCAGAACCATAGAAGGTCTTTGGGCCATGGTGACAATTTTGGCTTTACTCTGGTAATATGAGAAGACATTGAGGATTTTGAACAGAGGGATGATACATTCTCACTTACATTTAAAAGCATCAGTCTGGCTATTAGATTGAGAAAAGACTGAAAGGAACAAAGAAGGAAGCAGAGGGACAAGTTAGGAGGCCATTGCAGTGGTGCAAATGGGAAAATAACTTGGCTTAGATTAGGAAAATAGCAGTGAGAGGGTGAGAAGCTGTCTCATCGGATGTGGGATATGAGGAGAGAGAAAGTCAAAGATGCCTTCCTGGTTTTCAGCATGAAGAAGAGTGAAATGGGGCTGACATTACCTGCGATGGGAAGACTATAGGAAGAGCAGGTTGACAGTGGTGGAAAAGCAGAGCTCAATTTTGAACATGTAATTGGCCTATGAGACATCCAAGTGAACTAGTAAGTAGATAATTACACAAATGTGTCCAGAGTTCAGGACTAAGGTCAGGGCTGGAGTGATAAATTTGGGAGTCATAAATTTACATATATGAATAGATGAGATCCACTAAGTGAGAGTAGGCAGAGAAGATGTGGAGGCTTGAGCTCCAGGCATCCAAATATTTGAAATCTGGAGGATAAGGTGGAATGAGCAAAAGATCTTGGGAAGGAAAAGAGGAATCACAGGAGAATAGTAGCTCAGAGTCCAAGTGAAGAAAGTGCTTCAAGAGCAGAGAGCTTACCTTTGTTGGATGATGCTAATAGGGTAAGATGAGAACCAAAGTCATTTTGAAACGGCAATATACAAACCATACTTTCAGTTGACAGAGGACGTTATAGTGGATTGCTGGAGACAAAAATCTAATTAGTGTGAAATCAAGAGAGAACTGGAGCAGAGAGAGTAGAGGCTTTGAGTACAGGAAATTCTTAGAGCTCTGAGGAAAAGGGAAATATAGAAGGGAACACTGCCTCTTGAGGGACAAGGAACAAAGGGGTTTCTTTTCTGTTTTTTTTTTTTTTTTTTTTTAACTTGAGGTATCTTAGAATGGCTGTTTGGGGAAAGGAATTATCCAGTAGAAAGAGAACAGTTATGACACAGGTGAGAGAGGAGATACCTGCAGGAGTATTATCACTGGGGAGTTAAGAATTGAGGTACTTAGAGTCCCAGGGAAGGGACTGCGTAGTGAGTGCAAAGTTCAGCTCAACAGGAAAGACTGAGCACACAAATGTAGGTAGGTTGGTAGATACGATGATGCAACAATAGGGAAAATTTTTTCTACATTTTTCCAAGAAATATAAGGCAAGGTCATCAGCTCAGACTGAAGAGAAAGGAGAAGTAAGAAGTGTGATGATACCTGGTCCATATGAGAGGAACAGTTTATGAAAAAGAGTTGAGTTTTGTTCCCAAGTCAAATTATAAAGAGCACAAAAGGCTTAAGCCATGACATTAGTATACTTCTATAAACAACTAGAAAAATGTGTTCATTTTCTTCACTCATGTATTGACCAATTATTTCTTAATGAACATCTATTGAAAAACAAATAAATGTGCCAGACCCTGTGACTGACCCTGGGAAAATTACAATGCTAAGTCGTAGTCATTTTGATCATAGAGGAGCTTATAGTTTAGTGGGAGAGACAGACGGGGAAGGAAAAAGAAAACTATAGTTCTCTTTCTTTTGAATAGCATACATGTCATCTTTACAGTGACCATCTTTACTAGATATCTTGGGACCTTAACCACTTCAAATATTATGTTTTGTTTTACTAACAAGCACAATCAGTTGTAATGCTACGTGTTTCCATTTTTGCTTCAGAAAATATGGTTCCCATCACTATTTCTGGGGCATGTGCAAAACACTAAGAGAGCATAAAATAAGAAGTGATTCACTCTAGGTAGAGAGTTAGAAAGAGACTCATATGAGCAAAGTCTTGAGGAGTAAGTAAAACAGGCAGGTGTATACTGGAAATAAAATGTGTAAAATCCTAGAGGAATGAATTTGGACAGATATGCTGAGAATAACTTGCTAATGGAGACAGTCTTTATTCCTCAGATAGGTAAGAATCAGTCATTATTTTTTATTTTGTTTCTGTTTCTAAGCAGAAAAGAAATATAGCATAGTTGGATGCTGACTTAGGTAGACCAGTTAAGTGGCTGTACGGAAGGTGGATGGAAGGAAGAAGAGACCAGTAAGGTGCCAGACAAGAGGCTGATGATGACCTACACTGGCACAAGGACAGTGGAGGTGGAAAGAACAGACAGATTAAAGAGACATTTTCAAATGTGCAATCGACAATCTTACTAAATGACTTGTTGCGGAGAGTTAGGAAGCACAGAGGATTCAGAGACTTCTCAAAATTTTCTGCCTTTCCAGAATGGGTGGAATGTGATATAGCTAAGTGAAAAGGAATTATAGGAGTTTCTTTTCTGTTCTGGGTTTTCTTCAAGAGACAATGAAGTTTGAAATTTATCATTATATTTGATTTGTAGATGTCTATTGGACAGTGAAAACAGGGACAGTGCTCAGGAGACAAGTATTGGAAGTTATTATTTAAATGCCAAGTAAAGCCTTGGGAGATGATGAACTCATGGAGTCTTTATATCTGCAATGAGATGAGAAGATAACTGAAGATTGATTCTGAGAGGGAATTCTAGCATAATTAAGAGGCAAGTCAAGACGAGCCTGTGAAAGAACATGATCAACTTATCAAATGCTCCAGGGAAGCACGAAACCAGGCTGGCGGTTTAAGCCGTGAGTCAGACAACAGTGACGTTTGGGAGAACAGCTTCAGCTGACACAGCACAGGAAAGACAATGGAGACTTAATAACAGGGGCGATGATCACATATGTGTAAAAATAAGCGGGGCGGGGGGAGTCACAAATATTATGCATGCCAAGATATGGGAATAATGGTTAGGAATATCATTCTGAAGTAGGGAACAAAATGAATGAAATTAAAAGACTTTGTACTCTAATTCAAACAGCTATCCTTCTAGGTCTAGGTTTGCAGTCCCCGGTCCCCATGCTTCAGCAGGTGAGTGGCAGGCGGACGAGCCAGTGAACCAAGCTTCGTATGTATTTACAGTTGCTCCCCAACGCTCATATCACTGCCTGACCTCTGCCTCCTGTCAGATCAGCAGCAGCATTAGATTCTCATGGGAGCAAGAACCCTACTATAAACTGCACATGGGAGGGATCTAAGTTGCGCGCTCCTTATGAGAATCTAATGCCTGATGATCTGAGGTGGTGATGCTAGTACTGGGGAGAAGCTGTAAATACAGATTATCATTAGCAAAGAGGTTTGCACAATAAATGTAATGCGCTTGAATCATCCTGACACCATCCCCTGCCACGCCCCTCTGTGGAAATATTGTCTTCTGTGAAACTGGTCCCTGGTGCCAAAAAGTTTGGGGACCGCTGGTCTAGGTTTTATATTACAATAGATGCTCCACTTGTGGGAAAATAAGAAGATGGGAGAGAAGGTGGTGGAATGAAGGCCAATGACATATGACTTAGTAGATCCTGGTTATTTTGTTAAATTGTGAAAAGTATCTTATCACCCTTACCCAACACCTCCCCCAAAATCTAGCAAATAAATAAAGCCCAAATAGATAGCTTTACCTAAATACTGGGCCCTGTATTGGCCATGTAAAAGAAGGAGAAAAAAGTACAAAAAGGGATATCTCTACTTCTTCGTTTCTCTTTCTAAATTGTTCTCGGATAAAGCTGTGTGCACAACTCACAGGAAGAAGACATTTTGGATATAATTATTCAAACTCATTGCATTTCTTTTTTCTCCAAACTGCACATTTTTAAAAAAAGATAAAAACAGTAAGAACAATTTTTCTATGGTACTTTTCTCATATAAATGATTTTTTAACAGTATCTTATTCAACCTCCCAATAATCCTATGGAATTAATAATATTACTATCATCATTATTAAATGTGGAAACCAAGCCTCAGGACAGGGTAATGAATTTAGCTTCAGGTCATCTGGTTAGGAAAAGGCAGAGCCAGAATTTAATTGAATCCAGGTAATTTGACCTCTATGCTCTATGTTCTTCGTACTGTATTAATTTGCTTATTCAACAAATGATGCCTGGACCCATAGAGGTTTTCTGTAATTTCACAAGAATCAAATTGCTGCATTAACTGAGCTAGTTCCCCTATAATTTGACAAATCAAAGTTGAGAAGGACCATGCCATTTCGTGTGGGTTAGTGTTCAAAATTTAAATAAAATAAGAAGCTTTTACTATGTCATATTATAAGTATGTAATAAATACATAATAAAAGCATTGAGAAAGAAAAGAAAGTAGCATTTTAAATCATATAGGAAATTCCCTGTGAAATTCTACTCAAGTGGCTGTGTATTGCAAGCAATGAATATAATTAAGCTGAAATGTATGAAAGAAACGTAGGAAAAATTTTAAGGGTTTTATAACCTTTTGCGAAGATGCCCCGGCATGGGTAATGATAGCTTCTTTAAATTCTAGAAAAAAAGTATTAAATAATTAGTTGAGCTCCATTGAAAAACATTGACTAATAGAAAAAAAATTAAAATGTCTAAGGATTATATATGCAAAATCAAGCACATTGTACTCTTTTTCATCAAATATTTAAGGGATTTTTCAGGAATACTTTAACAAGATTTTAGGGTTTTAATGTTTATGTAGACCTAGGATATAACACTTGGGAAAAGTTGTATATAGGCAACATTGTTTTAAAAAAAGAGTTTTGAAATTGTGGTTGAAGAACAAATGTACTGCTGGAAGACATAGTATGCATTACAAGAGCAAAATTAGAGGGACCAAATGAAAAGAATGATGTGCAAATCCCATAAAACCAAGGTAGAGTACTTGTGTCAATTAGCTCACTGTTGGGAAGAGGAACTCTTGTAAGAGTTTCTTCCTGGTGGATTTTCTTTTAAGCAGCAGTAACTCAAATCTGGCAACTTTATTTCCATTGTGTGAAACACATTTGCTGCCAATGCAGATATCCATGTCCCCATGGTTATTAATGGACTAACCCCTGAAATCTGTAAAGCTACTGTAGGAGAGGAAAGATAATTTTTCCCTTAAATCTCATGAATTCTTAGTTGAAATGGACCTGTGCAACAAAAGACAAATTAACAAGAGAAAAACAAGAAGTTTTTTTTAGCATGTATCTTTCCTATGTACATGAGAGATACATGGGAGAAAGTAATTCTGAAAGAGTTGTCTTTGAATTCCAGCTTACAGAGCATCTTCAACAAGGAACAGTAAATTTTTAGAGAAGTGACAAGACACAGGAAAAGGTATTTGAGTCTCCAGGGAGAGCAAATTGTGGGAAGGCAAATATCTGCCCAGTTATTCGGAAAGCTTGTTAATATAGGTTACTTTGGTGCCATCTCCAGGTTGACACATGTCTAAAGTTGTCTTCAGTGGTTAACCCTTGTTCTCCCTGGTAGAGAGAGGTCTTTGTAAATTTATGTCATGCTTTTAGGCTAATAGGAGGAAGACAGAGAGCTTTACTGCAACTTCTTCCTCTCAACTGCCTTCAGCTCAAAATAACCTTTATGCCAAAGAGCCATATCTTGGGATGGCATATTCCAGTCTTCCACATTACCATTTTCTTTACACCAGTGGTTACAACTTGGGCTGTGCTTTTGAAAATATTTGGAAAATTGTGTATTTATTTTATATGTACATTTTTTTTTTCTGGGGAATTTTGACCCTATGTGGAAAGGGATCTTTTTGGAGTCTCAAGCTATTTTCTGTATATGGAAAAAGTAGTTAAGGTGTTTGTTGTTGATGGAGGTGGTGGTGCTTTCGTTACTGGATATCTAATTACTCTTTCCACTGAATGAAACAAGGCGATACTGAACTTTGCCAGAATAAAGCACCTCTGAAAGTCCAAAGTTTCACTGTTCTCATTGGCTAAAATGGTGGCCAAGGGCAAACCAGAGACTGAGAATTTTTGTCACCCACAGAACCGAGACCATCTTACTTGAATAAATGACATGTTAAGCCATGCTTGGCCATTATACTTCCTGCTGAGAGTGGTGACAAATCATAGACTTCAAAATGCCATCATGGGGGAAAAATGAGTTCTTTAGGAAAGGACAGTATTTGTCTTCCTCAAGTATAACTCATCATTAAGAACAAGTGTCTGGAAAAGAAAACAGTTTTTCAATTGACATTGTAACTTTGCCCCTTTTATTAACATTAGAAAAGAATTTTTTTAAAGGAAAATCTGCATGCCTTTACTAGTTCTCTTGATCACTTGCCAATCTGTAATTAGTGAAGTAGCAACTTGTGTAAAAGAATTCAAAAATGCATAATGCAAGAGGAGAAAATCATGCCTCTTGAAAGGTAATCAATGTCTTCAAACTTTAAAAAATACATTTTTAACCTGTGCTAGCCAAGAACATTTATATTTTTTTTTTAAAAAAGAGACTGTCCTTAAGCAGTCATGAGTAAAAGGAGACAATGCAAATATCTGGCTTACTTTTTAAAGTAATCTACACAAAACATGTTGATTATCAAGCATGTATTAAATAATAATTGTATTTATCATTATGTAAGGGGGTATATTTCAGCTGACTGTGTGTTTTTCCAAAAAAAAAAAAAAAGAAACAAACAAACAAAAAAAATGCAAAGCATGGTCAATATAATACAGACTATTAAATGGAATGCCTGCCTGCTTTATGACAGACATTGACTCTTAAATTCTTTCTTTCTCAATTTTCTCCGAAAATCATCTTGCATCTTTTGAATGAAGGATTTTCTGTTTAATGTTAACTTTTCTAATGACACTAATTTGCTTCATTAATATAAGATCCGGTAAAAATTTACATACAGAATACTTTGCTTTTAGATGAAGTCCTCCCCTCAGAACAATCAATTTCATATTACATATTTTACCTCATTGATCTTTAACATTGCTCAGGATGGTGTTATCTACATCTTGCAGATAAGCCAAAAAAAAGAACAAAAAAAAAAACTCACTCACAAACACTTGAGTCCACCTTAAGATTCAACTGTTACTGTGTGTCTACTGTATATTAATAGCTGAGCAAAATTTGAATTTTGCACTTCCTAACTTCCTAAAGGGATTATTCTGTATTGGCTATCGCCTGAGATAGCACAGTCCATCCATTAATTTCCTTTTGTTGTTTTAATTTTGCTGTCCTCACAGTTCCACATGTAAACAGCTTCAGCTGTGTTTTACCTAGGAGTAAAACTCAAGGTAACTTTGGTCTTTTGACTAGGTATGCAGAACTTCATTGCTGAAAAAGAAGTATGGTTGATTGATAAAACATCTAGACTTTTCATTTTTTTGTAAAAGCTAATCTTAAGATAGATTTCTCAGGGAAGGTAACAGCTCGGCTTGACAACTTGGAGAGCATAGTATCATCATTGCACACAAAATATATGGCAGGCATTAATTTTCAGTGTCAGATCAATTCATTGACCACAACTATCAAGAGCACAAAGAGACTGGACAATTAATTCCTTTTTGACATGAAATTACTATATAATAGAACTGCAGCCTTCACTCTTTCTCCAACCAATTGTCTAATACTACACTTTCAGAGGTCATTGAAAGCACAGTGTATAAAACCTTTGACCAAAACTTTTTTCATGTTTCTATACTTGTTTACTGATCGGTTTGTATCAGATCGTTGTTTTCTTTTCAGATGCTCTTCCATCCTTCTAAAAATGTTATTTCTAAAGTCGAAATATTAGAAAAGTATAAATTTAATTTAACAGTTCTCACCCCTTCCCTATAATTTGGTTGATCAATTTTTCTTTTATATGAACGTGTCTTATTATTTGTACACAATATCTAAACTGATTTTATATATACACACACACACACATTTATAAACACATACATATATTCTTGATATATATATATTCTTGGAATGTTTATATATACATATTTTTTTTATTTGTTTTTTGCTCATTCCAGTCAGGAGTGGGCAGCCTACTAAGGCTTGGCACTTGGTAACCTAAAGTTTATCCCTAAGATGAATTTGATACCTGGTCATTCGGCTTTAAGATAATCAAAGCTGTTTTTCTCCAGAGGTGTCATCAGAGTCAGATGAGGCTATTGAATGGTCTTTACCACATCACCCACCTCTATATATCTAGCTAATGCCTGCCATGTAGTGGGCATTCAATGAGTGCTTGTTATGTGAATGAATGAGTTCCTTTTAAAAACGTTGTGGTAATGTCTAATTTACATGAATTGATTTCAGTGAATTGAGAGCAGGTTGTATTTGTCAACGTTCATCATGTTCACCTCCAGTTAACACAGGTGGTTTTATATGACCCTGGGAATGCCAAGGAAGCAAGCAGAACAGCAACACTCTGTGCCGTGGGATCCAGCTGGCATTTGGCATGAAGGAGGCATAAGTGACGGGCAACCTGGCATAGGGGTTAAGAGTGTGGTCTCCAGGGTAAAAGTGTGTGGGTTTGAATACTGGCTCTGCGCGGTTCTAGCTCTAGGACTTTGGACAAAATTACTTACACTCTCTGTTTAATGGAAATAATAATAATAGTATTGACTGTGCAGGCTTAAAGTCAGAGCATCTGGAGAGTTAAAGCAACTAAACAGTTGCCAACACAAAGTATGTTTGTGAACCAGAAAGGGCAGAGTACGTATCATTGGTCTCCAGTTACAAAAATGTCACTTCTTCACTTAGTTTTACTTTTTTTTAAAAAAATGATCTTCAGGCCGGGCGCGGTGGCTCACGCCTGTAATCCTAGCTCTGGGAGGCCGAGGCGAGTGGATCGCTCGAGGTCAGGAGTTCGAGACCAGCCTGAGCAAGAGTGAGACCCCGTCTCTACTAAAAATAGAAAGAAATTATCTGGCCAACTAAAAATATATATACAAAAAAATTAGCCGGGCATGGTGGCTCATGCCTGTAGTCCCAGCTACTCGGGAGGCTGAGGCAGTAGGATCGCTTAAGCCCAGGAGTCTGAGGTTGCTGTGAGCTAGGCTGATGCCACGGCACTCACTCTAGCCCGGGCAACAAAGTGAGACTCTGTCTCAAAAAAAAAAAAATAAAATAAAATAAAATAAAAAATGATCTTCTTCCCTTTCCCAGCTCATTGGACTCAAATGCAAATATTGAAATAAATCAAAATGTTTTCAAGTATATTTAACCTTCTACCTTAAAAGCAAATGCCGATCAGTTGCCCATTATCACAAATCCTCCTCCTGGGAGATAATTTAGAACACTATGTGCTGAGCACTCAGCTCCAACCTTGCCATGACCTTGCAGGATGTCCAGACACAGGAATGCTCAAATGCCTGGTGGAAATTCGGAAGTCCCTCCAATCATAGTCATCCTAACATTAGCAAGAGTCCCCAAATGCACCTTATGTGACAGAGACTGTGTGCATGACATGACTGCATACCTGTCCAAGACTGAGGAGGGGAGCCTGATGGGACCCAGAGAAATCGTGCAGTCCTGGGCCACCTGACCACTGTGCCTATAGCAAAAAGTCTGGAGGGGCTGGAAAGTGGGAAGGTAAACTAGCTTCAAACAACCCACAGTAGGCTGCTGATAATTCCAGGTTATGTCCTGTTTCCCTTGGGTCGCATGAGTTCTGATAGAGGCCTCTCAATGGAGCATTTTGGCCCTTAGAACCCAGGAATACTGAGACTCAGATTGAGCCTTCTTTTCTGAACTAACCTTCATTCAGCTTCAGTCCTCCAATTGATATTTCAACCACCCTTGGTCTGAGTTCATCGGTCACCGAGCTTCTAAAATTCTCTCCTGGAAGCAGGAGCTTCTGCTCCTGGCTCTTGATTAGGGAAGTTACTGATTCATATAGAGAGCATTTAGGCTAGAATTCAAATTCAGAATATTTAATTCAAACTGATATGTTTTGAATAGCATTGCACGGGTCTCTCAAAAACTGTCTTCCTTATTGTCTATCTGCCACAGTGCCAAAAATTTTACTATTTAAAATTTAATCCCTTAAATCTTAAAAGTGCTCTATCCTTTCTATCTAAAAGACTCATAGATATGGGTGGCTGGTTATCTCAGTTGGGTACAGTGTGGTGCTAATAATAATAAAAGACTCTTAGAATTTCTAGAAAAGGCACTGATTCCCCAGACTACATGCATAATCTTCAATACCATTTATGTAGATCGCCAGTTATAGAAGTGTGGCACTCTGGTATATATAGTCTGTTACCTTATCTGTTATATTCAATCTTCAAATTAAATCTGCAGTTCACACGTACTGTAACAATCTCCAGAAGAAGATCTTCTTTGAGGTTCAAAGAAGATCACCTGGCTTTGGGGTAGCTAAGAAGAAGTGGATCTGAGTGCTCCAAAGCCCCTTCCCATTGTATTTCCATACTGCTTGCTCAGATTTGGTTGACTAAATTTATGATTTAAAATTAAAAGTTTAAATTCACCAAAATAACCTTTGATACTCACTTTTCCTCTCTTCACCTAGTTGTTTTAATTCTGTGTAAACTTGGACCTTCTTCACTAGTTAATTTCAAAGACTTTTTAAATGTCAGGAGTTGAGCTGAGATTTCATGACTCTCCAGTCTCTACACAGGTCATTAGTCCAAAGTACTTTTTAGGCCAACCCATCAGCCCCCAGTGACTCCAAATGCCAGTTAAACAGATGCCTACCCTTGATAATATCTACTTAAAACCCAAAGAGTAAATCTTCTAAGTAGCTCTGCAGATTCCACTATTGAAAGACTAATGGGTCCATATAAAATAATCTTCTTCCAACTTCTGGGCTTATGAAAGCCCTAAAAACAAATTAACTTTAATGTTTTTCCAAGGTTTGTTAACCTTGCTTGCTCAACAGCTGCTCTGCTTTCATAATGAAAGAGAAACGAAGCTGTAATGGCCCTAAGGTTGCCAAAATTGGGGGGTGAACAAGCTTTCTGTGCTCTTCAGAACATTCTCTCGCCATGAAGTATGATTGTCAGATTCCGAAAGTCTCAGGACATTTACATCTCAGCAGTGATGAATGCCACAGATATACAGCAAATAGGGTTGCAGTGAAATTTAATGTTCGCTTTCGATGCTCCCGTTCTTATTAGAAAAGGTCACTGATTGTCCTGCTCAAATGATTAATGCAGACTCTTGCCTCTTTATGGGATATTTCTGCAATATGTGCTGCCTAAGTGACTGTTTGTTCCTCATTTCAGACTCTACCAGTGTTTAATACTCAACATGAATTTAGATGGGTGGGGAAAATGCCACTTTTCAGCTTCGGGTTTTGTAGATTGCCCTGTTAAAAGGAAGCTTAAATCACGGATCCAAAGAAAGCTTGAAGCCCATTTTCACCAAATTTCCCCTAGCAGTTTTCTTTAAATTTATGCTGATAGCATAATCGCTATAATAAACAAGCCCGTTTTTAGAGGTACTTGGAAAATGTAAGCAAGAAGTATTTTATTTCAGAGACTGATTAGTTAAATCCTATCAGACCAATGGTGGTAGTGGTAATCCTTTCTTATTTCTTATGTTAGAAAAAGTAAAATTGCTTAAAACATAAATCTTCTGTACCTCACCTGATAACGAGCTATACCGTGGACACACAACACTGCTTAAGATTTTTTTAAGATTAGGAAACTTGTTTTAACTTGTCACTTTCTGGAGTCAAGGAGAGTAACAGCTCTAATATTCCCTCCCTACACCTATCCAAAGATCATTCCTTAGAGGACAGAACTTTTCAGCATCAACCACACAAACACAAACACCTGCATTTCTATTTCTCTTTTTTTTTTTTTTTACTCTTCTTGCCTCTATGTCTGCTCTTACTTCTTGTTTCCCCAAACTAGGGAATCTAAGAAATACTAAATGATTAAAGTCCATTTTTATATAACTATCACACACATAACATTCACACAGCTGTGCAAATCCATTACCAAGTTTCTACTATTGCCCTGGAAAATTTTTACAGAACCCTGGATTTTAGATGGAGAAAATGTTTTCCAGATGGAATTGATCTGAAATAATTACCCCATCATTCAAATGGCTTCCTTCTCTGTGGCCTTTTCCTAGCCTACTAATGGGTTTGTTGTTGAACTGCTACATGGCTGCTTTATGTGAGTTACATTTCATAACAATACCAAGTTCAATATTTATAGGCCAAATTGTTTTGGGTTCTGTCACTAATGTCAGTCACAAAGAACTGATCAAATTGTCAACAGTCAATGTGAAAGAGTCAATTATATAGATCTAGCCCAGAGCCACTAGAAAATGCAGGCAGTGAAATAAGATTTTCTTTTCTTTTTATAATCCAATCCTGTTTGCCAAAGGGGTTAAATATGTTCACTTTAAATTTCATTCCTAAATTTGGGACTAGTTATGTGGATGAATGAAATCTGGTGAGAAGATAAAAATAACAGGTACTAGAGAATACTTATTATAATTTGTCCTTTTGTTTAGAACACATAAGTGATATCAAAGCCTTCCTTTTCACAATTATGTGTAAGGTTTTAAGCACAACTTCTAATCTGAATTGTATACGTAAATAATTGTTCCATTTTTACCACAAAAATATCTACCTTAAAAATAAATTTTTAGGCATCCAAAGTGGAAAGAAAAAAGTAAAATTATCCCTATTCTCAGATGACATTATCTTATATGTAGAAAGTTCTAAAAATTTCACCAAAAAAAACCTTATAAGAACTAACAAACAAATTCAGCCAAGTTACAAGATACAAATTTGATATACAAAGTAAAATTGCATTTTATATACTTACAATGAACAATCCAAAAACAGATAGTAAGAAAGCAATAGAATTATTGTTTACAATAGCACCAAAAAGAAGAAATTCTTAGGAATAAACTTAACCAAGGAGACAAAATCTTGCACCATGAAAACTACAAAATGTTGCTGGGAAATTTAAAAAGACACAAATAACAGGGAAGCATCCTATGTTCATGGATAGGAAGACATGTTGTTAAGATATCAATACTACCCAAAGTAATCTATAGATTCAATGCAACTCCTCTCAAATCTCAAGGGTGTTTTTTGCAGAAATAGAAAAATCCATTCTAAAATTCATAGAGAATCTCAAGGGACCCTGAATAGTCAAAATGATCTTGAAAATAAGAATAACATTGGAATACTCATACTTCCTGATTTCAAAATTTATTCCAAAGTTACAGTATGCATAATAGTCTAGTACTGGCATAAAGACAGACACATAGACCTATAGCATATAATAGAGAGCCCAAAAATAAAAACATACATATATAGTCAAATGATTTCCAACATGGGTGTTAAGATCATTCAATGGGGAAAGGACAGTCTTTTCAACAAATGGTGCTGGAAAAACTGGATATCTACCAGGAAAAGAATAAAGTTGGACATATTCAACAGATACAAAAATTAATTTGAAATGGATCAAAGACCTTAATGTAAAAGATAAAACTATAAAACTCTCAGGGGAAGAAAAGAAAAAACATTGGGGGAAAGCTTATGCCATTGCATTTGGAAATAATCTCTTGAATATGAAACCAAACATTGGCAAAATGGAAAAATAGATTTATATCCTGAATGTATAAAGAACTCCTATAACTCAATGACAACAACCAAAAACAACCTAATTTACAAATGGGAAAATTACTTCAATAGATATTTCTCCAAAGAAGATATACAAATGAAACACATGAAAAGATGCTCAGCATCAGTAATTATTGGGGAAGTGCAAATCCCAAACCATAATGAGATAAACTTCATACCCATTAGGATGGTTATTTAGAATGGTATGTGAGAAAATAACAATTGTTGGACAGAATAAAGAATGTAGTGAAGTTGGAACCCTTATATGTTGCTGGTAGGAATTTAAGATGGTACAGCCACTTTGGACAAAAGTTTGGTAGTTCCTTAAAAATTAAACATGGAATTATCATATGACCCCAAAATCTTATTCTTGGGTATGTATTCAAATGAAATGAAAACTTATGTCCACAAAAAACTTGTACACAAATATTCAAGTAGCGTTACTCAAATAGCCATAAACTGGAAAAAACTCATATGTCAATCAACTGATTAATAAACTAAATGTGTTATATTCATACAATAAAATATTATTCAGCTACAAAGAAGAATAAAGTACTAATCCATGTTACAACGTGGATGAACTTTGAAAACATTATGCTATGTGAAAGAAGACAGATACAAATGGGCATATATTATCTAATGCTATGTATATGAAACGTCCAAAATAGGTAAATCCATAGAGACAAAAAGTAGATTACCTTTCCAGGAGCTGGAAGAAGTGGGTAATGAAGTTTGACTTCTATTGGTTACAGAGTTTCTTTGAAAGTACTGAAAATGCCTGTTGTACTGGCTCTGAGTTTCCTTTACCACACTCTCAAGAAGATAGACAGACCTCAAGATCATTGCTGGTAACTGGGGCTGCAGAAAGCAGGTGAGAATCTGGGCGCAAAACTGGGAAAGTACCCCCCCACACACACACACATAAATGGTGCATAGGCTAGAACCTTCAGCTGGGATTAGCATTCATTTGCAACATTATGGCACCAGAATCCCTCCCACACCACCAGGCCCAGAAATTTCTATTCACCTTCCCATCTTTGTTGGCCTTGTTGGTACCTGGTGAGGGAATGTATATAAGGGACCAAGTTAACAGAATAAAAATGTATTTGGAAATTGTGTGGCAGAAATCTGATACTTCTAATTTATACATTTTTTATGTAAGCTCTTGTCCAAGTGGGAGCCACTTAAATCTCGCTGAATTTATAAGGATAGAACCCAGGAATTTACATTTTTAATAAGTATCCCTGGTGATTTGTTTTCAAACAGATTTGACAACAATTGAGTCTTATTTTTTCTATAACTTTATATTAAAAAAATGCTAAAACTATAGAAAAGTGAAAATATGTGGTATAATGAATTTTCCTGTGCTATGATTTGAATGTATCCCCCAAATTTCATGTGTTGGAAACTTAATCCCCAATGTGGCCATATTAAAAAGTGAGGTTTTTGATAGGTGACTGTATCATGAGGGCTCTGCCCTCATGAGTGGGTTAATCCATCACAGCGGTCCCCAATCTTTTTAGCACCAGGGACCATTTTCATGGAAGACAATTTTTCCATGGACCAGGGGACAGGGAGATGGTTTCAGGATGATGCATTGCATTAAATTTATTGTGCACTTTATTTCTATTATTATTACATTGTAATATACAATGAAATAATTATACAACTCACCATAGGTTGGAGACCCCCGGATTAATGGATGAATGAGTTATCTGGGGAGAAGAACTGGTGGCTTTATAAGAAGAGAAAGAGAGATCTGAGCTAGCGTGTTAGCATGCTCAGCCCCCTGGCCATATGATGATGTCCTGTGCTGCCTTGGTACTCTTCAGGAAGTCCCCACCAGCAAGAATGCTCTCACCAGATGCAGCTGCTTGACCTTGGACTTCTCAGCCTCCAGAATTGTAACAAATAAATTCCTTTTCTTATAAATTATCCGGTTTCACATATTCTGTTATAAACAACAGAAAATGGACTAATATACTATATAAAATATACATTTTAGGTTAGATTCACTAATTGTTAATACTTCCACATTTTCTTTCTCTCTTGAATCAATTTGAGAGTAAGTTGCAGACATAATGACACTGTGGCTTATACCACCTAAAAACAAAGACATCTTCCCTCATAATCATAATTCAATCGTCACACTCAGGATATCAATATATGGATGTTATCTAATTATAGCCCTACTTCCCTAGTTGTCCCAAAAATGTCCTTTATAGTTTTTTGGTTCTTTTGGGTCTAGAGTTCAGTCAAAAGTTACACATTGCAATTAGTTGTCACATCTCTTTAGTCTCCTTTAATCTGGAAAAGCTCATCCATTTTTTTCATTTTGTTTTTTACTTCACTGACACCTTTGAAGAAGATAAAATTATTTTTTCAAAAATGTCCCTGAATTTGAATATGCTTTCTTTTTCCTAATGATTAGACTTAGGCTGAACAGTAATCAAGATAATGTGTGTCCATCTGATCCATTATTGGTGAAAGTTCGTTTCTCCTTAATTAATGTGGTATCCACCAGATTTCTCTACTGTAAAGACACTTTTTCCCTCTTTTATTAGTAGGTAATCTGAGGGTAATAACTTTGAAACTCACCATTTATTCTTTTTCATAAGAATTTTTAACCAGCCTGTCTACTACAATTAGATCAACAATCACAGATCTCTGTGTAATTATGATTTTATTAGAAATCCTTTGTATTTAATTGTAATATTTCCCTCTTAAAACTTCCTCTATATCTTGAACATAGCCTCAAAGTCTAATAAAGCTATCCATCTTTAATAATAATATTTCCACATAACCTAAGACTTAAAATACAGATATACACTTTTATCTCCTAAATAATTTCAGGTTTCCAAAAGCTAGCATTTGGCAGGAAATGTTCTCTAATCTATAATTCTCTAAAACATCTTAATTTATTAAGTGTGATAAGCAATTGTCCATTAACATGTTTATCTTTGTGTTCTTAGTCTTCTTATACATAGGTTATTTTATTCTGCTTTATAAATCCTATGGGTGCTGAAAATTTTATAGGATGAATGATTCTTTTTTTAATAAATGAACAGATAATGCATTCTAAGCTATCTTTTAAGCATTGCTGAAATTCAGTTGTTGTTACAGAATGCACTTTCATACAGATTTTAAATACACTAGGGGACATAATGTGACAAATGCAATATCTGGCATTGACTTTGCACCTTGCCTCATCTCTTTTTCAATTGTAGATATTTGACTAATCTTACACATTCAGATAAGGTTTTCTATTTGGCTATAATGGGTGCGTTTGTCATAAAAAGACTGCAAATTTCTCTCTTATTTCCTTTACCTCTACCTCACTATGTCTCATACAGTGCCAGGTACCCTGAAATACCTCACTTATCAATGAAGTTCAATTATTTCAAGGGTATTGGGATTTATTTTCTTCCATGACGTTTAATTTATAAAGCACCTGATTCTCCCTGTATGTCCTTCCCCATTTGGTTGAGTTTCCCTCACTGCTACTTTGGCTTAGTGAAGGACTGGCTGGCACAAGGGATATGCATTAATTCAGCAATCATCAGCCTTTACCAAGCAGGAGGGGCGGCTGCGTCCCATCGCCTTGTTAGAGACTCAGGAGGGACCGCTCCGGGGTGATTAGCATCATCCACTGGCCTCCAACGACTGCTGCTACCGTTCCAGTTGCAGTGGATTCTGAAGAAACATCCCTAAATAAGCCACTCTGGGACTCTCCTGGTTACTTCTCTTCCTAGCAGTTTCAAGTAATCGCCAAGCTATAAAATGTGTCTTCTGTACCAGAAACTTCAGTGCTGGGGGGAGCGAAGCAGCTGAGGAAACCTTGGACTGCGGGTTTTCTGCCAAAACCCCTTAGCATTTTGCTGCCCCATTTAAGTGACAGTTGTAGATGAAGTTCAATATGAGAAATATTCACTGATCACGATCTGTAAGCAAAGCACAGCGTTCGGCGCTGTTGGAAGTAATAAAATAAGTGCAGTGCCTCCCTTCAAACGGTTTACAAGCCAGGAAGGAAATAGGATAATTTTTAAAAATAGCACTATTACATCTCAGATTGTGGTAAATGCTAAAAGGAAAAAAAAAAGCATAAAAAGCTGTGAACTTTTGAAAAAGAGAAAATTACTTACGAAACTGTGAGCCGGAAACTCCCCCTCCAGGTGTTCTGAGGATGCGGGATTTCCTGAGGACGCAGATGATATGACAGGAAGGGTCCCAGTGTTGAAGGCACTGGGAGAATTAGGGCTTTCAAGTAGCAGAAGATACATCACAGCCCTCCACCACATTGGGCAGATTTATTTTTGTAACTTTCCAAGTCAAAATCACAAGATTTGAATACACTCATTGATTCCTTTCATCATTCCGTATCTTTTATTAAACAACAGCAAGAAGCCGGGTGAGGACCAGGCGGTGTAATAGTTAACAAGCCAGTCCAGTTGGGTGTGGCAGACAAGTAATGCAGCAATTTCATCGCAGCTGTCTGTGTGCAGGTGAGATGTGAGTTCACAGGAGGAACACCTCACCCATTCTGGGGGTTTCAAAGAGAGAGTGCCAGAAAGAAACACATCTGGCCATAAAGCAAACAGAACAGTGTTTCAGTCCAGAGAACCACATAAGCCAAAGCTCCAACTGCACTCCGATAGCACAAGACCCTCCAACACACAGATGTCTGCCTTTAAGGAGAACTTTATCCTCTGCTGGGCATAATAATATCAATAATCTCCACTTCTCATTCCAGTATTATTAGTGCATAAGAGTACAGCACGCTGCTCAATTTAGAAGGCAGTTATTTACTACAATCTACAGATATTAAATACTTGTCCAAATTAAATCGGCCCCTAACTGAGTATGTGCACTCTGATGGCCAGCTGGCTAAACTATTACGGATTTTTTTTTTTAAATAAGGAAAGAACAGAACTACTTATGATCATTAGAATTTGTATGCCATTTGTTTGGGAATGAATTATGGATTATTGGGAGGAGAGAAAGATCAGAGAGGTTTGAACACTTAATAAATACTGTGGTGATGACCCACTTTTGAGGCTGATTTAGGAACTGCAAAGACAGTCCCAGCTCTGCTCAAGATGCAGCTGAAGCTCATTTTGGATGAGCAGTGAAGTGAGGGAGGTTAAACATTCTCAATGCAGCAGCTAAGCGATCTTGGCAGCACCAGAGAGAACCAAAGAGATTTGTTCTAGTTAAAGAAATGAGTATTTGGAAATACTTCTGTGCCTCTCAGGACTGTTTTTCTTATTTGCTAATGTGACTAAAAAATAAATTCATCACCTTTGCTAAAGTCTCTACACAACATACAATCTGAAAGGGGCTACGTAGATTTCATAATAGCATCTGTGGTGCCTGGGTGTCCGTGAGCACCCGTGCATTCATCTGAATTGTTCCCTTGCCCAAATTCGTCTGTGAAATGGGGAGTATGAAACCGTCTTCTTCTCTCTAGGATCTTGTTGTATCAGCTCTTTTCTCTGTCGTGCATCTTAGTTCTCTTCCACTCTCCTGGTTTCTTCCCAGCATACATACATTCTGATGTCTTTCATGTCTTTAAAACATAAAGGATACATTCTTTAGTCATGCTTCTCCTGGCTTCTCTTTTGTTCCTCTTCTTCTATTCCTAGCCATGATCCTTGACACTCTGTACTTACCATCTAAACTTCTTTACCTCACATTGGTTCTCTAGTTCCCTCCTCAATGCAAAAACCAATGAACCAATGGACTCTTCTTGATGTCCTATTATTGACCTTTCAGGGACATCTGCCCAGTGACCACGTGTTTCTTCTTAAATCTCCTTCTTTCACCTCTAAAATGTCATCCCCATTTTAAGCTGTTTCTGAAATCTCTGACTATTGCTTCTCTTTTTTGCTAACTCCCTTTGCCCCCCTCTAAAATCCTTTAAATATTGCTGCCATTGACCTTTTCCTATCAGTTTTTACAGAGCTTCAAATATCTCTTTTCACCTGGTAAATTTCAAATCTATGTTATCAAGATGGGACCATCTCCGGAGTGTCATACCTGTAATGCCACTTGCCTTTGTAACAACTCCACCTGAATGTCACACAAGCTCTTCAAACTCAATGTGGCCGAAACCAAAGCCATCATCTTTCAATCCTGACTTTCTCCACTACCTAGAATTGATCAGGCTAGACTTTGAGGAATATTTCTTGTCTATCACTGACCTTTACTGCATGCATTTTTAACTTATCTATTCTGCTAACCTGTGAGTCTTTTGAGGGAAAGAGCTCTGCCTTATTCATTTGGGTATCCTCAGCACCTAGCAAGTGTCATCATTATTTGGGAAGTAAATAAATGAATGGATGCAGCAAGGTGAGGTGAGGTTTGCTGCACAGCTGTATTTTTTTTTGCATTAAAAGGAAGCCTGTCAGATCAGAGTCGCAAAACATGGTTGTAGGTGCTCTTGCCATTGCTGCTCAGCGAGGTATCTCTTCTATTTTTTCCCAGCAGCTATCAAAACACTTCCACACTGCCACAGCTCCCTCTCGCCCAGGCAGGCACAATGATATAATCCCAGGAGAACATACAAGGAATGAGAAGTGCCCATGAGAGTACGGCTATCAGGAATGAGTATGTTTAAAGAGGAAACACAATGATGTACTCCAGGGAGAAGGACTGAGTCTTTCTCCTACTTTAATATTAAACATTCAGCAGACTGAAAGCATTCAGTCTACAGTAATGAATAACAGCCCTGAAAAACGTGAGAAGATCTTAGTATTAAGCCTTAAAAATCATAAAAGCCTCAAAGGAAAAAAATTAGTTGAAAATATAAAATCGCTCTCAGGTAGTACCAGGATTTCCAGCTTTTAAAAATACATATATGACAGTTCCAAGGACTCTGTGGAATTTCCAGCCCATATTAAAATAAACAAGTATGCAGAAGATTCTGTGAAGACACAGAGGAGGGGCACCTTACCTGGTCTAAGGGAGCCAAGAGTGTCCTTCCTGAAAAAGTGAAACCACAGCCAAGGTTTGAAGGTTAAGTTTCGAACTATATGTTGTAAGCAGAAGAAAGAGCTTGTGCTAAGCCACAAGGGGGTAAATATGAGACATTTGAGAAACTACAAGAAGTCTGGCAGGATTTAACATGGTGTGGGTGTATGGGAGGTGAGAAATGGGTGTTGAAATGTAGCAAGGGACAAAGCATGAAGTGCCTTTTATGTCATTCATCATAGCTTGACATACATGGGGAGCCATGGAAGGATTATATAGATAAGAGCCATTATCAGATTATATTTTAGGAAGATAATTCTGGAGCCAGCATATGTGATGAATTTAAGAGGAATGTGACTAGAGCCAGGAAGACAAGTTAGAAGACCATTGCAATTACCAGACAAGAAATCAAATCAGGGGAAGAAGGCAAGAGGACTGATTTAACAGATAGCTAGGAAGTCAAATCACTAGAACCTGGTGCATTATGAAACAAAGAAGTCTAGAATGAATCCCAGGATTCTAGTTTCATTCAATCTTTCAGGATGTATATATTTCCAGGGAGGGACTATAGGAGAATAAGGAGGATTGATAGTGATACGCACACTTTTGTACATGTTGGGATAGAGGGGCCCATGGGTGTCCAAACAGACAGATTAGGCTGTGACATTATCATTATTGTCTACACTGGCTGGAGAAAGAGATTTGAAAGACAATACAGGAAATAAAGTTGTGAGGCTGCTAAGATTTCCCAGGGAGAGTGCAGAGAATGAAAAGAGAGTAGGTGAAGAGCAGGGAAAGCTACTATTTACAAGAGAAATGGAGGAAAAATGTCCAGTAATGGAGTACCAGGAGGAGAAAGAGAGAAAATGGGAAATCATAGAAATCACGAGAGTTTCAAGGAAAAGGAATTCAACGATACTAGATGAAGCAGAGAACTGAAGTAAAGTAATGACAGAAAAGTACCTATTGGACGGAGCATTTATGAGACCATCAGTGACCTGTCAAGAGCATTTCCAGTGGGTGAGAGGGATAGAGGCCACATTAAAAGGAGTGAAGGGTGGGTGAGCAATCGAAAAGAGTGTGTATAGATTACACTTTCAAGTCGCTTGATTATGAAGGGCCAGAGAGAGAGAGGGTAGCAACAAGAGCACCAAACTGGGTTGGGAAAAATTGTTTGCTATTTTGTAAAGAAAATAGAGATATAAACACATTTATTGGCTGAGAGGACTGAGCCAAGGGAGAGGAAAAGAAAGTAAAAGAGAAGCAAAAAGGACCTGGAGGAGACAAGGAGAGATGAGACATATACTGTGTGAAGGATTAACCTTGGATTCAAAACAGCCATCTTGTCCCCCAGGTTAGGTAGAAGAATCCAGGAATGGGTGAGGAAGCAGATGAAGTAGATGGAGTTTCAAAGAGTTCAGGGAATAACTTATCTGATGATGAAGTCATCTCAAAGTGGGATAAGACCAAAGGGCACCAGAGTGGCCTTACCTTCCAGCCTCACCTTTTCCCTTCTTCCCCCACATTCTTAACCTCAGCCGTCACCAGACTAAACATGCTTTAGTTTTGTCAACATTCCAGCCCATGTGGATGGTCAAATGTCAGCTTATCTGAAACACGACAAATAAACACAAAATAATCCCTGAGGCTGTCAGAAGCTCATATTAGTTTCTTTGATATGTACCATTTGATAGACTAAATAAATAGATAAATATTTATGTATAAAAGACATAGGGACATAAATGTTAGTAATATTTGTATTTATGCATAATAGTTTTATTTTAAAACAATGGAAGTGATCAGTTTCAATTTCAATTTAAGTTAGTATTGTTTTGAAGATACAATAATTAATGGGTAGTCTATCACTTGCTCCTAATGAAATGCTTTATACCTTGTGTGAATCAAAATGTGTGCTACCTAACTTTTAAAATATATTTTTAACAATGATCTGAAGTAAATTGTCTAAAGAGTTGGATTTTATTTTTGGATTTTATTTTTGGGGTTTTCTTTCAAAGTGCCTGCATGTGTTGTTCCAAAATGAACAATCTCATGGTTGGCCTCCAACTGGCTAGAAATTCATGTGATACTTACGAAGATTTGAAACCAAGTCTAGTTAATCATTTAATATTTTTATAAACATCTTAATTACAACATTGAGAGAATAAATGAGACTAGGATAGCCAGATTGCTAACATCCCAGAAGATAGAACTAAAATCACAAGTGACCAAGATCAGTTACAGAAACAACCCACCCAAATCACAGGGAAATTCAAGAGAAACAAAGATACATGAAAATTATACATTCTTACCTGTTGTACTGCACCTCTTCTTTGTAAAAAAGATTTGTAACTAGAAAGATAATCACCATTTTTATGACTTAAAATTGCTTGTGAATTTATTTGCTGTTGTTGGTCAGAGTTACAGTGGATGACGGTGCACTTCTACAAAAGGCAAAAATAAAATATTCTGGTCAAAAATTTGAAAAGGCACTCATTTACAACAAAGTCTATCAGTGGTGAGATAGTTAAAATGTGATTAAATTTGGCAAAGAGTGACAAAAATAAAAAACAAAATAATAGTGGCCCAAACAGCGTAGTTTATTTCTCAAACAAAATCCAGAGATGAGTTGTCCAATACCAGTATAGCAATTCCATAATAATCAGAAACCCAGGCTTCTTCATGTTGCTCTATCACCTTCAACATGTGACTTCTACCTCACAGTCCCAGATGGCTGCTCAACCTCCACCTGTCAGGTCTACATTCCAGCCAGAGAAAGAAAGAAAGAAGCAGAAGGCCATCTTTGGCTGGGCGCAGTGGCTCACGCCTGTAATCCTAGCACTCTGGGAGGCCAAGGCAGGAGGATTGCTCAAGGTGAGGAGTCCGAGACCAGCCTGAGCAGGAGCAAGATCCTGTCTCTACTGAAAAATAGAAAGAAATTAACCAGACAACTAAAAATATATAGAAAAAATTAGCTGGGCATGGTGGCACATGCCTGTAGTCCCAGCTACTTGGGAGGCTGAGGCAGGAGGATCACTTGAGCCCGGGAGTTTGAGGTTGCTGTGAGCTAGTTTGATGCCATGGCACTCTGGCCTGGGCAACAGAATGAGACTCTGTCTCAAAAAAAAAAAAGGCATCTTTTACATTTTTTGTGTATTTTTTTATCGTTATACTCGTAACAAAATTTATCATTTTAAGTATTTTAAGTGCACAGTTCAGTGGCATTAAGTACACTTACATTGTTCTGCAACCATCGTCACTATTCACTGCCAGAAATTTTTCATCTTCCCAAACTGAAACTCTATACCCATTAAGAGCTGACTTCAGATTTTTCTCTTTCCCCAATCCTCATAACCTCTAGTTTACTTTCTGCCTGTATGGATTTGACTATTCTAGGAATTTCATTTAATTAGAGCTGTGTAATATTTGTCCTTTGTGACTGGCTTATTTCACTTAGCATAATGTCTTCAAGATTCATCCATGTTGCAGCATGTATTAGAATTTCCTTCATCTTTAAGGCTGAATAATATACCATTTTTATGTATATGTCACATTTTGTGCATCCATTCATCTGTCAACAGACTCTTGAGTTTCTTCTACCTCTTGGCTATTGTAAATTGTGCTGCTATGAACATGAGTGTACAAAATATCTGTTTGAGTCTCTGCTTTCTGTTCTCTGGGGTATATACCCAGAAGTGGAATTGCTGGATCATATGGTAATTCTATTTTTAATTTGTTGAGGAACCACCACACCATTTCCACAGGGGCTGCACCATTTTACATTCCCATCGGCATTTACACAAAGGGTTCCAATTTCTTAATATCCTCACTAACACTTGTGATTTTCTGTCTTTTTGATAATCACCTTCAAAATGGGTGTAAAGTGGTATCTCACTGTGGTTTTGATTTGCATTTCCCTAACGATGAGTGATACAGAGCATCTTTTTATGTGCTTGTTGCTCAGTTATATATCTGCTTTGGAGAAATGTTTATTTAAGTCCTTTGCCCATTTTTTAAAGATCAGGTTGTTTGTTGTTGTTGAGTTGTAGGAGTTCTTCATACATTCTGGACTTTAATCGCCCTCTCTTTTAAAGGTCGCTTTCTGGAAATTATATGTGACACTTTTGTTTATAATATTTGGGCCACAAGTAGCTGCAAGGGAGAACTGATAAGTAGAGTTTATTCCAGAAGCTCACGTACCTAGCTAAAAATCAGGGTTCTGTCACTCTAGAACAAGGTGAAAACAGATGTTGGTGAATGAATAGTTTCTGCTCAAAAACTTAAATTCTAGGGCTTATTTTCACTAGGGGCTTTGTCTATACTTAGAACTATTTGTTAAAAAGAGGGAGGAGTGTATTGCTTATAACCAATGTTCCATAGTTTTGGAGATTAGCATGTTTTTCTTCTGAATTGTACCCTTTCATTTAAAAAAATTTAAAGCATAATCATATACATATGCATATTATTCTTATATTTTTAAAACATTTTATAGTTATATAAATAAATAAGGCAACTGATTTAGATTGATCTTGTATTATTACCTATTTATTATTCTTCCCAGGCTAACATATAACTGATTTTACTTTAGGCTTTAACTGAACTTTCTTTCAATTTCCATCTAAAGCCTTAAAGGTCCAGAACTTGTTTTGATGGTATCACACCTCAAAAGAATTTAGCAGTTTTGGCAAAAGTGTGTTTTTTTCTCATATGTCCCTTACGTCCCTTAATTCCAATGACAAGATAGTTGCACTGCTCGACTATTTGGGTCAATGATTACCATGTTTAAAAATAATGCCACAAAATGCATATTTTGGAATATAAGAACTGATCAGAGTACAGGAAGACAAAAAAGAGGTCCTTAAATTAAGACTTTAGCAACATTAATAATAACAATGATTGCTTATACAGATTTAAATTTTTCAAATTTAAATTTATTTTACTTTTTATTTTCTCTCACTTCTCAATGAAGGAGTAATGCTAAAGGAGTAGGAGTCACCACTGACAAGAAATCCACTCTTTATTCAGACATGTTCAAGACAGCTTTGGAGGCTCATGTCCCTTCTGAGAAAGAACTCATCCTAGGGCAGGATAAATCAGGGTCCAAAGGGAAGAGTGATTTTTATTGGAACTTCTGTCTGTTTTTCGTTTTAGTTCTCAAGGAGTAAATGTCTGAACTCTAGGAACATGACACGTCACCAAACTGTTAAAAAACCTAACAATCCATTCATTCATATAAAGTATTGGGTCAACGTGGCTTCACTGTCCACCTGTATCAGAACCTGGGAAAAAGCTTTGTCTTGGAATCCACTGAGGCAGAGATGAAATGCAGCGGCAGAGCAGCCCACAGTTGTGACAAAGAAGATGTAAGAAAGAAAATCACAGGACGGGAGAAAAATTCTGAGAGTCCGAGCCGGTTGAGGGCTAGTTCATCAGCACTCTTAAGATACCTACTAAAAACACCCGGAAGGAGAAGGGGAAACTGTGACGGGGCTCCAATCCCTAGAATCACAGATGAGCAGAGCCAGAGACATGCCCTTATGTCACCCTCACTGCCGCAGAGAGACAACTCACACTGCTGTGGTCCAGGGAGTCGGGGGTCTCATGAGCATGTGATCCCTGCTAGGGGAAAGGAGAGGAGAAATGAGCAATTTGCATTCAAAGATATTTTGAAACAAAGAAATTAGTCCCACATATTTTCGGATATTCAAATCATTTTTTAAAATGTTTACCACGTGGATCTATAACTTGAGGATTTTACTCCTTTCCCAAATCTGCGATGTCTGGCTAGACAGGAACATCTGAACCATTTTCCACCTCACTGACCTTGGGGGTTTAGGTCAGTTAGCAGCAACAGCAAAATATTTTGTATAAAATTAAACCAGCCAAAATACATAAGCCATCTTGAAATAGAAAACCTGGTGGCAAAGTACCCTCAATTTGTTTGGCACCACAGAGCCAGACACAGCATCTGTACAGTCTGTTCATACACCCTTTTCCTAGATGGCTTGTGAAGCCAACACTCACACTCACACAAGAGCCGTAGGGGAAGCCAGATTTCACACTCCACCCTTCAAATGTCTAACATAAGGAGGAAAATCTGAAGTCATGTCATCTTTAAGAGACTTCAAGGAGAGAGATGGGCTAACAGCCAAGGGGCTCTGCCTGGTGTCTCGTGTGTACGTGAAAGAAAATGCCCACCATCCTTAAGTTCTTCAGCCTTTTCTATGGTGTATTTAAAGTTGACAAAAGAGAGGAAAGACAATCCTCTGGTTCTGTGGATAAATAAAGAATGTGTACCACCAAAGACTTACCACGTTTCATAAATACTTTTTAAAAGGAGACCACACTGTCTCCAAGGAAAAGAATCTTGCATAAAGAGACCATGGTACCATGATGCTGCCCTTTGTCTGGCCCAGGAGACCATAGAACTCGGAATGCCAGCAGCAAGAACCGCTGACCACAACCCTCGGTTGAGTTCATGACCAACCTGCTCTTCAACTTCACCCAGCAAGGGCACTCATGTTCTTAATAAAATGCTTTGAAACCCTGGGATGAGAAACACAAAGCATTATTATTGCTAAATCCATAAAGCGTTCAGTGCTTTAGAAGAGTTTTCATAGATCTCCCCACACATCTTGTTTAAAACAAGGACATAAAAGCATCTGGATGCAGAGAACAATGACCTTTCCTCTAAACAGTTTTTTAGCCGTAACACAGACCTTGCCTGCAGTTACCTAAATGCAACGTCTCTCCCTTTGAGTGCGCACGCGAGCCCCACGCAAGGTTGAACACACCCCATCTCAGGAGACTTTAGCTCTTGACTCCTTTTTAACAGCAACACTTTAGAAATGACTGATGTGGACACTCTGAGGTTTTTAATGCACTAGTTACAATCAACACAATAGATGTTGTTTAAGGAGCTGTCTTTCATATTTGCTGTGCAAATCGTTTCCGTAAATGTGTGGGTTTATCGATCTGAGTAAACCATCCTTTGATGTAAAGACAGTGAGATCTTTGTTTGTCATCCAATATTTCAATAGCAATAAGACCACACTTTGGAGAATTTGTCCCCTTGTAGGCTTGATGCTTTTCATTTTGTTTGTTCCTTTGTTGTCTGTTTTGTTTTGTTTTAGTTCTGAGTCTAGGAATGTTAAATGAAGATTTATTGTATTCCTAGATCCAAGGATTTACTATATATTCAGTGTTAAGACACAACACTAACTGTGTATTAGAAGCAGAAATTAAGAAAAGGCTCATCTTTCTTTTCATGAACTAAAGAAAGTTCTGTTTCAAGTTGGTTGAAATTAAACACTACAATTTTCACTAGGCCATAATAATTATGGGAAAATATGAAAGGGACCACTGCTTTGCAGCGTAGTGAAATTTAAGGAATGTTTAATAAATATTTTCTGAATGAATTTATTTTGTCACATTCTGTTGGAATAGAAATTCCAAATTCAAGGATATTCTTTTCCACTATGAAAAATTGCATGTGTGGGGAAACCTCTTCAGGTACCTCTGCCTTATCAAGGCAAATCAGAGACATCTAGCACGAAATAAAACAGCTTCTCATTTACCCATTCCATATCGTGGTATTCACACCTAGTACTGGCAGAAAAACAAAGTAGAAGAAATCCACTTCCCTTCCTGTCCCCTCTGATTTATTTTAGATTCTTTTTTTGTGGCTGCTTTAAAAAAAAAAAAAAAAAAAAAACCTGGTAGCCCACCATCAACAAAACACCCATTTAGTTAGGAAACTCAATATACTTTAGTTTTCTTAAATATTAATATCATGTATTTATAGATTCCTGGTTGACACTTTTGGGGGTGGTCTAGGTGGCTGGGTAGGAAAAGATTGGTGCTTAAAAATCAGGCAAGTAATAGCAATGGATTTTTCAGCAATTTTACATAATTATCGTCATATTTATTAGCATTTTATTGTAGTATATGCTCCATAATTAAAATATAATTTAATACAAATAAACTCTGAAATATACTAAAATAGTTCAGTATGGTTTACAGTTACTGGCTACATGATACTATATTCCTTATATATGAGTGTTATCACTTTAAATATTGATTTTAATCAGAAGCTTATATGACATAAGTAGTGAATTTCCTGGTTACATAAAAGGTACATGATGAAATGGAAATTTATGGTTCTCTGAATATAATACAAAAGGAGTTAACCTAGTGACAAATATTTTCCTAAAGTGAAGAGGGGCTGGATTCATTATTGCTTATGAATATCAGTTAATCGGTTAATCAGAAGAGGGAAGGATATATATGACTACTTGATTTCTGAAATAAGTTTTTAATGATAACTCCCCAACAATTTAAGTGTCACAAATGACAGAAGACTGAATTGATTTTTTTATTTTTAAGCATAATATTCTTTGCCTGGTGTACTAAATTTCAGTTATGCTTTCATTTTTGGTTTGGAAGTACTTATTATACTTTATATTATATCCATAAACTTTAATACCAAGTTAATAGTGTTAAAAGTTTAACTATATGTAGATAAGATACAAGAAGACCCAGAAATCTATTTTATTAGTTATTTATTGGAATCACCTAACAGCAAAAGTTAAAATAACCATACATAGATGTGAACACCCAGACTGTAAAATAATTTCTTAAAGTCTTTTAAAGTCATATGCAATTTCCAACTTTTTGATACATCAGAGAGAACATATGCAAATGTATCCAATTTGGCATTTGTGGGAGAAAATCCCTTAGATACAGAATTTCATTGGCTGCTTAGATAGGAAAGTCACTTTGGTTTTATTTAAAAATTAACACATCCTCTCACTGACATTTAAGACCAGTAATTGGCTGTGAAGTGCTCAGTGATGCTTTTAGATGAACTCTGGTGTGTATATATAATATTATATATTTTTACATATAATATATATTTTTATATATAATATATATTTTTGTATATAATACATACATGTGACATATATATACCATATATACACTTACAATGTCATTATTAAGCCAAACTTGTAGTTCTCTGTTCTATCATCTTGTTGCTACATACCTTTCCTCCCCTTGGTTTTATATTGTATGTAATAATTGACAATTGAAAATGACTGCCTTTTTTCTTTCTTAAAGACTTTTGAAGACAGCAAAATTTGAATCAAACACCTTTCCAAATCCCCAAACATTGGTAGTTGGACATCAAAACGAAAAGGATATAAGGTCCCAAGAATTTCTTTCAAACCAATCTCATTATCTTTTCATTACTGTACATAAATCTATTATATTCCTATAGCATCTGTGTGATACATTCAATCAAATTTTAATTATAAGTTATACATATTTAAATCATGAAGAAAAAGGCAAGAGAAAAGGTGGAGGTTGAGGGGGGAAAAAACAAAATACCAAAACAACTCAAAAACTATAACCTCTGTGTACAATGTTTTCTTTCTGTTTTATTAATGACATAAATTTAGATTTTGGAATGAAGAGCAAAGATCTAGAAAAAAGCAAAAGAAAGAAGTAAGCAAGGAATGGAGAACATGTTGTATTGTCTTTTTTTCTCTTTTCTCTTCAAAATTTACCCCTACTATTTATTGTTTTTTGTCTCCAAAATATTTACAAAGAATATAGGAAAGAAACCCAGTAATTGTAATCTGTCATCGAGCCTTTTGACTTCTAACCCAGAAGCATGCCCTTGTTAAAGAAAGATCAGTTTTAGTTCTAGGGTATTTATGTAATAAATATTTCTGAGCACCCACTATGTCTTCTTAAATGTTCCACTTTCACATAACACTTACCATATTCCCCAAACACATATGACAGTGCTACCTTAAAGTAGCATCATGAGAAACAAGTAATATTGGGAAATATTGAAAATTGTTCCATTAAATGGGGAGAGTTGACCACTTTTCATATTTTTAAGATGTTTTTATTGGATATAAAAAATGAGTGATATAGTAATATTTGATTACCATATTTGTAATTCTCTCTGAACACAGAAAATTATATGTATTGAAAATCATTCAGTTCATATTAATATAAAGGCTCAAGAATCCAAGAAAATTACATGTACACACACACACAGGAAAAACTACTTGAAGGGCTCTTGTTCAATATAATGCATTATGTGTTGAATACACATTTAGAGATAAACACAAAATCTGATTATTCTTAATGCCTACTTTTCAGAAAGAGTACTTTTTAAACTTGTAATTCAATGAAGGCTGAACTTAAGAATCACATTCATGTGAAAATTTCTTTAATGGAGCTATGATAACCCTATTCTTCCACACCATTGCCCTATCAAATAGTGCTTCTGATTCTCACATAATGGTGGTTTCCTTTTTTTAAAGAGGAAGGAGGGAAATTAATGAGGACCCTTCAATTTTTCTGACTAAAGTACAACACTGGAAGGAATGCTCTGGAGAACATAAAAATGATTGGGTCTATTGACATTACATTATTAGCTGCCAGTCTTTAAAATTAAAAAAAAATATTAAGCTCTAAGATTTTACCTAGGTAAAAATAGTGTGGTTTTCAAAGATCTTATATTGCCTTGAAGAATGCTTATGACCCATGTTCTGGAAGCATGGCACAACAAAACCATATAAGTAAATCATTCATTTTTATTATGCTTCCAATATTTAAAAGTACCTAAACAATGAATGAACATTATCACCCTACTTTCATCCAATGAAGGCAATCACTCATTCAGCAAACAAACAAATTGCATAAATGTTGTTTTAGGTATTATTATAATGTGGGGAAAAGTATTATGGCATTATAGATCAATAGGGCTGAAATATTCGTATCTATTTTATCCTGGATTTGCATTGCTATAAAATGATTTGAAATTTCCTAAAATATTACTACCTAGAAAAATTAGAGACAAATGAAATTTAGGGCATTGTTAAGCAAATTATTGCACATGCATAAATAAAATATTATGCCATTACAATCATGTTTTTAAAGTTTTCTTTCAAGTTTTATTGAATACAAATATAAGAAATTCACATCTGGATGAATTTTTACAAATTAAACACATGTATACCCATGTATACATGATCAAGAAAACACATTACCCTCATTTTAATATATGAAAAGTTTGAAAACATAGGTCCTCTAAGTGCTGTCATCAGACTAACAGCATCAAACATAGAGGGGAACTTGTTAGATTTTCTAACTTGCAAATTCTCTGACTCTACTGCAAATCTACCAAATTAGAAGATCTGGAAATGAGGCCCAGAAATCTGTGTTTTACCAAAGCCTGGAGGTGACTCTGAGGCACAATAAAGTTTAAGAACCACTTTCCTAGGAAAACACATTTTGTTATAAAATGAAAAAAGTGTTTAAATGTATCATTTATGTGATATAAAATGGGCATTAAAACAAAAAATGGAAGTAAATGTGACAAATAATGACAGTAGTTATCACTGGATAGTAAAATAATAAGTGATTTTTATTTTCTTCTTGATATGTTTTCTATTATCCAGGTTTTCTGAAATGATTATACTTTGGGTATATCATTGGACACATTTATTCTGGTCTTCTAGAGTATGTTATCATCAGTTAGACCAGAATAGCTCCTTAGGCTGCACTGTACAGTCTGTCTGCCTGAACTTGGAGGCCCTGATTTGAACTCTTAAGTGGGTTATCATTACAGCTTGCATCCTGCATACCGACATCCACATTTGGAATATATAAGACAGGAACACCCTACCCTATTATTCAGTCTTTAAATGTTTGGGAGAATAAAGGTAAACTGCTACCAACTGAACACATTGATAGTTGCTCAGAACAGATGGAAATAAATATTGCCTTGCATGAACACAGGAGGCAATCTTGAAATTGGAAGGCAAGTCAAATTCTCAACCACTTCAAATTTATGAAGCCCTTTTATTTTAAGGAACATGACCTTTCTAAAAAGATGGTTTTTTTTTTTCAATTCTGTTTCTCCCCAAAAGGCTAAAATGCATAATTCTTTATCATAGCAAAATGGATTTCGGTGAGGATAGGTTAAAAGAGCAATGTAAGAACTGCAAAACGTGGGGAACCTAACTCCGGTGGTAATACAGTAATTACAATAAATAACTGCTGTCAGTGCCCAGCTGGTATTCTCGGCCTTGTCACTTCAGAAGGGAGGACTTCAACGTACAGGTATTGGCCTCTCTGTGCCTGGAGGCTTTTCCTGAAGGTTGTCCTATTTCTAGGGCTCACAGATCAGAGGTGTCAAGGATTTAACACTCCCCAGGAGCAGCCCTCCACCAATGACAGACAGTGTGGCTTTGTAAACACCTTCACCTCCTCGACTCTCTCGTGGGTCATTCTGATGCACACATCTCAAGAATTCCCAGAGTTTCCCTGTGGGATTCAGCTTCAGGCTCACACTGTGTCAACACAGCTACCTCATGGGATGCCTCTCTTTCCTATATCACTTTCCTATTTCCTTGCTCCTGTTCCTATACCTCCCAAATAGATGACTTGCACTCGAGTCCTTGTGTCAGTGTCTATTTCATAGGCAACCCACACACACTAGGAGAGTGTTCATCTGCTGAATAATGTAGAAGACAGGATAGGTGTTATTTACGATAAGCTTATTAAAATGCATTTTTGTCAGCCTTGGGGTTACATTCATTGGTAGAATTATAATTACCAACCTAAATTAACCTTGTTAATTACACATTATTTCTTAAAGATGGGAGCAGTCCTCAGTTTTCTTATGAAGATTTGAGCCATTACTCATAAAACAAAAGAAGTATATCCAGGGACGGTAGTTCAATTTCTTTAAACAATTAGTATGACATAATTGTTATCATAACAATTGTAATAATAATGGACATTGCTATAGAACTAGACCAAATCCCTGTTTGCCAGATATTAACTGTTTGGTGACAGGTTGGGAATAGTTTCTGGGGTCTTGGGGAAAGTCTGGAGCAAATTGAGGGGTGTTTAGGAGGCTCAGAGGAGCAGATATTTAACAGCCAATTTAGAAGAATTTAAATATTTTAATAACCAGTAAGGCTCTATTGGTGTATACCAGCTAAATATCTAAAGAGAGATCTTGAATACTATGTACACGAATGTCTTTTTGTAATACAAACAATCTAGCATTATTTCCAATGGAATCAACATAGTTAACACACAAAATTACTACCAAGAGGTATTCTTTTCTCGGAATAAAGTTTTCAGAAGGAACATGAAGAATGTGGATAATTTAAAAGCATAATACAGAAATGTTTGCAATCCAGCAAAATGACTGTCAACAAAGGATAAATATTCCTGGTGATAGGAGTGAAACTCCTTAACATAAATGAATATAACATGCCCATCAAACACACAATATCCTCCTGATTGGAACACCTCCTTATTTGTATTATGCTGTAAACACACAAGGATTCACTCTGAGTTGAGTGCTAAATAAAAAGGTGAACAAAAATACACAGTTGCTAAAAAGGTTTATAATCCCCAAGAATTTAGAAACCAGTAGTCAGTCAAGGCTGAAATACAAGGTCAGTGGCCAACATTAGAAAAATAATTTGCCACAAACTTGGGCAATTAACCAAAGTGTCAAAGATGAGACTGCATGGGAAAATAAATAAATAAATAAAAACATTGTTCCCATTGTCATTGTAGAAAATAACTGCCTTCTGCAACCCCTGGAGCGCAGACTAGTACCAGTCCCTGGCCTGTTAAGAACCAGGCCGCACAGCAGGAGGTAGGCTGCAGGCCAGGGAAGTTTCATCTGTATTTACAGCCTCAGATCACCAGGCATTAGATTCTCAGAGGAGCTGGAACCCTACTGTAAACTGTGCATGCGTGGGAACTAGATTACGTGTTCCTTATGAGAATCTAATGCCTGATGATCTGAGGTGGAGCTGAGGCAGTGATGCTAGTGCTGGGGAGCGACTGCAAATACAGATTATCATTAGCAGAGAGGTTTGACTGCACGATCAATGTAATGTGCTTGGATCATTCTGAAACCATCCCCCCGACCCACACCTCAGTCCGTGGAAAAACTGTCTTCTATGAAACCAGTCCAAAAAGGTTGGGGACTGCTAGAAAAGAAAAAAGTTAAAAAAAAAAAAGCTACTAAACAAACTCTGGCTTAAAAGATTCAGATTTACAGTCTTCAACAACAGTCTATAAGCCTCAAGAACAACTTCTATCTAGATAGAGAAAGAAAAAAATAAAATTGAAATAACTTTCTGAACTTATGCAAACAGATAATGAACACAATGATTTCTGTATTAGATTTTTGTTTTTGAGACAGAGTCTCACTCTATATATTTTTAGTTGTCCAGCTAATTTCTTTCTATTTTTTTTAGTAGGGACGGAGTCTCGCTCTTGCTCAGGCTGGTCTCGAACTCCCAAGCTCAAACGATCCGCCCGCCTCGGCCTCCCAGAGTGCTAGGATTACAGGCATGAGCCACCACGCCTGGCCTCTGTATTAGATTTTAATACATGCTATTCTTAAAAAGAATCATTCTGCATCTGGAAAAGGTACCTCAACTCTGAACAACAGATTTTTCTCCAGTCCATTTCAATACACACTAAGAGTTTATATTTCACCTAAAAAAGTAGCATTGTATAATAATCACAACAGAGCACAATTAGCAATTTTTCCATTTATGCTTCAATTGTAAACCATGCCTTTAAATCATTTTTCCCCATTTAACCTCAGATGCAAAGTATTGAATGAATCATAATTCTTGTGCCATGACTCAAACTTCAGCGGCCCATGCGTGCCTTGTTTCTAGTGCTTAGTTATTCAATTAGTGGTTTTTGAATAATGTAATAAACACCTGCTAATTCACCACCCCAAAACAAAAGCTACTATGTTGAGCATAACTCATATCTAATCACATGGTTCCTCTACCAACACATCCATCTTGGCTCTACCATCCAAGATAGCCATCATTTAAAATTCTGTGTTCATCATTTTCTAGTTTTCCCTTAAAAGTAGCTTGTTGCATCTGTATGTATCCTACAACTATCCTTTGTGTGTTTGTTTTAGTTTTTTTAGTGTTTCAAAAAGGATATCATGCTACATGCCACCTTTTGGGACTCACTTTTTTCCTGTAACACTATATTGCTATGATTTTTCCATTGCTATAATCTATTCATTTTGACTGCAGATACAATATTCTGTTGTATGAATATACCATTTATTCATCCACACTCCTATAAAGTGGCCTTTGAGTTGTTTCCAGTTTTTACTATTGGAAATAGTACTGTGGACATTTTAGTACATATTTTCTTTGGAAATGTTCAAAATTTTCTCTTTAATGGAGATTCCCTCTAAAGTGGAATTGCTGAGTTATGAGTAAAAGGAGTGCTGAACCTCAGGAGACAATGCCAAAATTACACTCCCACCAGTAATGTATAAAGAAATCCCATGGACCTATGTCCTCCTTGAAAAGCATTACAGTATTGAAATATAATAAAATAATAATCTTGATTTCCTAGTGTGAAATACAAAATATGTGAGCTTAAAACAGCAATATTAGTGAGAAAGAAAAATTTGCATTTGTTATAAGCCACCAGTAATAATTTGTTAATAGACCACAAAATTATAAATATAACTACAATGTTTAAATGCCTCTGTTCCTTATTTCATTTCCATGAACCTAATAATATATGAATATATGTTGTATAAACTCTAAGTTATCAGATAAATAATAAGGTGGCCATTTTTAAAAAATCACAAGATTTAGGAAAGTTCTTACTTTCAGCAAGGGAGAATTGATTTCACCCTGCTCTAGCTTCCATAACATTCCACTGGCTACAAAGAAGGCATCTTTCCCCAGCTCCCTCTCTGGTTTCTTTCCTTCTATACTCCCTTCAATGTCATTGTCTCTTACAGGTCTAATACCAACTTTCTTTCATTCCCACACTAAATTCTCTCTGCCTATCCAGTCCTATTCACTTAAAATACCATTTACATACTTGTCAATTACAAAATTTATCTCCAGTCCTAATTTCTTTCCTGAGCTCCAGATCCCAATCTCCAGTGACCTATGCATAAAATCAGTGTGTTCTCACACACTTCCAATCTATCCTTTATCTTCTGTATTTTAGCTGTCGTCACCATCTCTCTAGCCACCAAGGTAGTCATCTCAGTCAATTTCACCTCTTCTCCACTCCATAGTTAATCCTGGCTACACGTAGAATTACCATAAATAAAGATACCCGTGTCCTACTCCCAACCAGTTAAAATATATCTCTGAGGACAGAGTCTATAGTTTTTGAAACCCCCCTAAATTATTATAATAGAGAGCCAAAGTTGAATAATTCCGCTTCAATCTAATAAATCTTTGAATGCTGTGGATTCTATCTACTGACAACTTCTCTTATCTGACTCTTTCTTTCTTTCCCCAATATTACATCCATGGTTTGGGCCTGTTCTCTCATACATGGATCATTTTGTATTTTCCTAACTACTTTGTCCTCAGTATCTCCTCGAAGTCAGCTATAACAATGGGAAACAAAGTGAGAATTTTGGCATTGTTTGGGTTTCAAGTTTTAGTTTTTGTTCATTTTATCCTTAGTGTGAGTTAATCTGAGTTTGAGCTAGGGATTGAATTAGAGGAACAATGGAAGATGTTAAAGACTGGACTGGGGAACTGAGCAGAATTAGGGGTTAAAGCGAAAGAAAAAGCATAAATTTACATGGCAATTTACAGACTAAGCTGGAATGATGGTAACCCTGAACCTAAAATCAAAAGCATAGTGAAAGAAAAAGTTTGTGGGGTGATGAATTCAATCGTGGATATATTCATTAAGATTTCCAGAGAGAGATCATTTCTTGGCTGATTTAAAGATACTGGAAAAATAGAGATGGTGGTTGAAGTTATGGTAGAGGCTTAGATTACAAACAAAAGAACTTTAGGAGGGAAGCATAGGGGAAAGGGAAAGTCACACATTCTGGAATCATATTACAAAAGAAGAATCAGAAAAGGAGTTTAAGAAGGGGAAAACAGATCTTCATTTTGTTCCCAAAACAACTCCAATTTTGTGGTAGTCATTAGTGCTATTCAGCAAATATTTCCAGTTTTCCCACAGTCACTGCTTCCAGTCGAAATTAAGCCCAGCCCTATGACTAACTTAGTCAATGGAATGTGAATAGCAATGCCATCTGTACATCTTGGTAGAAGCCACTTGCATCAGCTTCAGTAATCGGGAACCCATAGAAGATGTTTCCTCTATCTGCATGGGAGCTTGGGTGTTACTATGGGTGGAGCCCCCACCAAGCTGGGACAGACAGGCAGAATTAGGGGAATAATCTTTTTTAATCTTTGGTTGACTCATGCTACTCAGATCTGGGGGTTGTTTGTTACTGTGGCATAACCTAACCATCCTTCTTACATATGGGGAAACTACCATTCAGAAAGTATTAAAAAGTTTACAGAGTTGGTAAAAAAGCAACACCAAAATTCTTACTTCTATCATCAGACTACAGAGCCCTGGTATTTCGGGTACCTCCTTCTCAGAAAGAAAGAGAACAAGAGACTAATCACTGAAATTAAATACTGCATAGAGACCAAATAGAAAGATGGTGATAGTGGTGGTAGTGCGGCACTAAAAGTCATTTTTACAAGCAAACTGTAATTTCAGTAAAGTAATGAGGGCAAGAATACCAAATCTAAATAAATTACAAAATAGTGGGAATTATATGAAAAGAAGTCAGAAAAGTTTTTCCATAGAGAAAAGAAAGGTGTGCGGATATCACTAGCAGGTTGGTGTGTGTGTGTGTGTATGTGCATGTGTGTTGTTTCCTTGATCATTTTAAGGATAGAAAACTTTTGAAGATTTTTATTTAAAAAAGAAGAGAAGGGATGTGGAGGAAAATATTAAAATTTGTGAGAAAGAATTCACACTCATTAGAACAAAGGAGTAGAGATTTTGAGAGGGCACAGAATTCGGAGTCCAGTTAGGAGTTTAAAGGCACTTATGGCCCATAAGCTATCATGTGGTCTCTCCTAATTTGTCATTAAAGTTTCTATAAAGACAAAGAGCTTTTAAAAATCCCACAAAAACACAACTCTTGATCACTGCTAAGAAACTATCACTGCCTTTCAACCTATATAGATTGAGGATCACATCAAGCTATACTGAGTGGTCATTCATGCTATACCTACCTGAGGGCAGGTAAGAAGAGCATCCCGCACCTCTCCTGCCTTTGGAAAATGTGTAAAGTCTATGCCAATCAGAATAAATGGAAGCCACCATCCCTCTGCCCTCCCTTTGCCATCACCATTGGTACTTCTCTCACTATATCCTGCCAGAAAGCACAACTTTCAGAAAATCATTAAGGAAGGAAGTAGGGAGTGAATGCCAGCATCCTGCATCTTAACTATAAAGAGCTCGAGGTACCTCCTGTTAACCTTGCTTAATGGTACAGCAGCTTCTCCTGCACTTTATTGATCCCAAATGTCAGAGATCTACTGATGAGACAGGGGAAGATGCCATTTGATCTGGCAGAGCCACAGAAGATAAAAACTTTCTAGACCATGGAACTGATGGAGCCTTGGCCACCTTCTCAACTGTAGGCTTGAGAAGGAGATTGGACTGGCATTCAAACAGACAAGGAAGATGTACACCTGTCTGTTTACAAATGGTAATTCTAGAGAGAGGACTTCTTGTTAGAAAACAGAATGACAGAAAAAACAGCAACAAAGGCACTAATGCAGTACCTGAGTGGTACTGGCACAATTGGTCATCCATCTGGAAGAAAATAAAATTGGGATTCAGATAAATAAATTTATAGATAAATATTTTAATGTAAAAAATAAAAATTCATGCAAGAAAAATCAGAGATATTCTTATTCAATGAAAAGACCCAGAAAAATAAAAAAGTATAGAGAGCAAAAATATGAAAAACAAAGTTGATAAAATAAATGGTATATATTTTTAAAAATGGCAAGGCAGACAGTCATAGGACTAATATTAAAAATATGCAAAGGTATGTCTTGTATTGACAAGAAAGCAAACTAATGGAATATTAAACACTATTCACAAAAAAGAACTCTTGGTGGCCAAAAACTTGGAAAGAAGGTCTTAGTCATTATTAGGGAAATGGAAACTAAAGTAATTAGATATCTTTGTATACCCAACAGAATAGCAAAACTTAAAAGACTAAGAGGATATATTTTAGGTGGAAATATGAGAAAATATAGTATAGTGGGAATATGAGGTGTTGGCACTTTCTAGAAATCAATCTAGCAACATTTCATAAAATTAATAATTGGTATAACTTTTGAGCCAGCAGTCTCTTTCTCGGTAATGAATCTCCTAGAAAGAAAATCCCAAGCGGAAATAAAACTATTCAAAGGAGAATGGTTGAATAATTCTGGTGTATCCATAGGGAATAATATGCAACTATTAAAAAGAATCAATTTGAGCTATAGCAATTTGTCTTTGAGAAATTTCCAAGAGGTATTTTTAAGTGAGAAAAGCAAGATACAGAAAAGTATGTATAATACGTCGTTTTTTAAAAAATGACTAGTAACAATGAAAACTCTGTGTGTGTGAGAAAATATGGAAGGATGCATTCTAGGCTGTTAAATCTGTTACTGGGTGGGAGTGGGTGGAGGAAGGGGTTGATGGATTAAATACACTGAACCTCTTTCACAGCCAATGAGTATAACTTAAAACCACTGGTCAGTGATCGCATTCAATCACAATTTTTAAACTATGGAAATGCAGGCAATACACCTGCATAAATTTTAAAACATGCTACTCAAAATTAGTCACATAATGTCATTTATAAAATTGAATATTTCATCCTCACGAGAAAAAATTTCTTAAAAAGATGTAAGAATTTACTTTCAAAAGTCCTAGCACATCCTCTATTGGTCTGGAAAATTAAGTGGGCAGGGAGTCTTTTGTTCTAGAGATTAAAAGCCCTACAATCCTTTATTGTTTGTTCCTTTTTCCCCCTCTCTGATTCTTTGTCCTTAACACTTCCCAAAGATGAAATTAATGGTCAACTGCACCTGTCCATCTGACCCAGTTGGTTCATTTAGAATCAAAATTCACTGATTCAGCAACATTGCCACTCCGATAGCTCTAGAATGATAGCAATAATTCCAATTAAAAATGTACTTGTTCCTGTATGTATTAGCTAACCCATAAACCCTTTTTAAAAAAGATAATTAATGCTGCTTCTTATTGTCTCTGGGCTTTCAGTATTTTGTGTTGATAATAGCTTTGCTTTTAATCATTTGTTCCTATTAAAAAGCAGAAATAGGCAAGAAGAAGAAAAAAACATGTCATTTGTGTCTCTATAGAGAAATTGCTTGGAAAGCTGTCAGAGTTTCTTCATGCTGCCTAAATTAGAGAGGAATGAATGTGAGGCAAAAGATGAAGCTGGAAAATTCACTGTGTATGTATATTTTTTACACTGAGGTGCCCAGTGCATTGTGAGTATGTATTTGTATGTGGGTATGCAAATACTCATGCATTTATAAGGATTTGAAAATGCATATGTCTCAAATATAAAAATCCCCACAATGAAAATGAACTGACATTTTTTAGTAGCTCTCAGAAGTTCTAGGCTCCTTTTCACTCAATAGAATGCACCTGGATTATCTTGATTTACAGGATAGTCAAAAAATAAGTATTATCCCAAGGATGCATACAAAGAAAACAGAACTCTCATGCTTCAGACCTATCTATACCTAAGAATTAGGTTGCCTTAAATGGTAAGACATCCTTGGCTACTCCCTTAAAAGTAATTATTTTTATCAGGACTGAATCCAACCAACTAACCAATCAATTAGTATTTCTTTTAATGTTTGCTAATGAATCTTTCCCTATCTTTATGACATTAATGTTTTATATTATTTAGTTTTATTTTTATCTCTTGTAAGGAACTGTAAACACTAGTTAAGTGTTTATTATTTTATCCTACATGATGATGGTTAGTTTATGTGTCAACTTGACTGGGCTAAAGAATGCCCAGGTTGCTGGAAAACATTATTTCTGAAAATATCTGTAAGGGTGCTTCCAGAAGACATTAGCATTTGAATTGGTAGATTGAGTAAAGAAGAGTAAACCTCACCAGTACAGGTGGGCATCATCTAATTGACTGAGGTCCTGAATAGAGCAAAAAGGCAGAGGAAGGGTGAATTTGCTCTCTGCTTGAGCTGGGACATCCACCTGCTCCTGCCCTTGGACACTGGTGCTCCTGGTTCTCAAGCTTTCCGACTTGGACGAGGACTTACATCATGGGCTCCCCTGGTCCCCAGGCCTTTGGGCTTAGATTGGAACTGCACCACCAGATTTCCTGGGCATCCAGCTTGCATACAGCAGATCATGGGACTTCTAAGCCTCCACAATGACATGAGTCTGTCCCTCATAATCAATTTCTTACTGGCTTTGTTTCTTTGGAGACCCCTGGCTAATTACCCCAGCCTATTACTTCTTTGCCATTTGTTATGGAATTTTAAACTATTTATTCATATAGTAGTTGATATGTCTAATCTTAATTCTGAACATTTTTTTGCTCACTGTTACCATTTTTCTTTTATGTTTTCTTTATAATTTGTCTTTTATTATGTAAACTATGGTTTTGGTTTGTTTTTATACACTCGCATTACAGTCTAAAGATATTGAAATAGCACCTTGTTAATATTTTAAAACTTCTCTGGGATAGTATCTTTAAGTTCTTCAAAAGTGTGCATTATTTGTTCAAAAAGTCAAGCATAAAAAAAATTTTGATACTGCCAATATAAATCTTAGAACATATGTACATTAACTTACAATCTCCCCATATTTCCTTATTAACATAATCTGGAAGGTTTAGCATTTTACAAGGACAACTTTTGGTATTCAACCTAATTTTATTTTTAACTGACATCGTTAGGTAGTGATAAAATCTGCAGGTGGTGGGTGTAGGCTAGAAGGGTGGTCCCTAGGGCCAGAGAAGCCAGGGACCAATCAGGCGAAGGGACTGCAGGAAAACGCAGAACATCTGATAATCATTTTGTAAATCCCACACCTCCTGCAAGCCCTCCCCCGGACTGGACCAGGCCAATAAAAGTAAACCACCTGGGAGTCCTCAACATCTTTCTCCACTCCTGGAGATTGACCCATTCCTCTCTCTGGAATGTATTTTCATTTTGGGTAGCTTGCTTTCTTCTTTACTTTCACTTTTTATGTTTCTTTTCTGTAATAAACTGTGTGAGATTGCTTTGTGTTTGTGATCACTCTGTCATCGGCTCAACTTGGTATCAGTACTCACTCTTGACACTGGAAACCGAGGACCAGGGAAGATAGAGACAGACCTAACAAAATCAGAATCCAAATCATTTATTCTATGACTCTAAATTTTTACTTTGGATTCTTCTGTCCTTTGGCTACAATATATCTTAAAGTAATTTTCCAGGAAAATTGCCTGAAAGAATGTCTTGCCTTTGCCTTCATACCTAAAGTTGCTGTGTACAGACTTCTTGTGGTACAACTTTTCTCCTCCCAACCCTATAGCTAGCCCTATAGCGTGCTATTTTCTCTTGGTATCTCAAACTGTAGGGAAATATAAAACCAATTTGATTTTGATCCTTTGTAGGAATTTTGCCCAGATGCTTTTATTATAAGATTTTTTCTTTTTCCTCATAAATAAAAAGATATTATAGTATGCTGAGGCATGAGTCTCCTTTTTATTCTTGACAGCTATAATGCAAGCATTTTTAGCATGTATATTTATGTCTCTTTTATTCAGAAATATTTTTCTTTCATTATATTTGTCATTATTTCTTTTTAAAAAATTTGTTCTGGTTTCAGAAGTTTCAAACATTTTTTAAAAATACAAACTACATACAAATAGGCAAATAGAGATATTTAGTTTAATCACAGAAATCAGTTTAGAATAATTTAATATACAAATATTGTTGTGAGGATTCACTCCCAGAACAGGTAGTGTGTTTGTCACAGTATCAATACATTGAATTTCTAGATTCTTTCTGGCCAGACTCTAGATTTGAGGCCAAGTTTCTTACTGGCTGCCAACTAGACCATGTATATGTTCTTCTCCTTAAAGTCCCTGAATGCTCTTCTTGCAGGAGCCTTGACTTTGATCACTTTAATCATATATCCAGACAATTATTTGTTCTCTTGTTTTTGACTGTAACTTTATTTCTGTAGCCTAAAGATGTCTTCATTATTTTGTTAATATTCTTCAACTTTGTTTTGCCTTAAAAAGTAGCATCCTCCAGACTCACTTCTGTAGAAGAAAAGATCATACTAAGAATGTCTATATAATTTAGTAGTAGGAGACCCTTTACTAGTTATAAATTATGAAAGAAAAAGTGAGTGGGTGTATGAAATATACTGTATAAGACTGCCACAGGCTTCATTTCACTACTGTGGTTGAGCACTAGTCATTTATACTGAATGCTCTCTCAACTACATATGGCACTGGTGTTTTTATAGGTGATAATATCAAAAAAGATGAATATCAAATCTTTCCAACTTTATTCGCCTTTCTTCCAAACATGAGGTGATGAAACGCTGAGGCTATGTCAAGAATCACCTCTCCTGCTTCAGAAAGCAAGAGTACCACTAAACTTTGGAACTGGATGAAATACACCTATTTTAATATCCAACCCTCAATCTGCAGACAGTTCCACGAAATCTCCAGGAGTGGTAATGAAATACCAGGTATTCCAATAAACTCATGGCTGTGGCTCCCCATTTTAGCCTTCATAGACCTGAATATAACAATTGCCTTTTCTAGGGACTCTTCAGTTTCCAACATACTCTCTTTCATGTCTAGGTTGCTAATTGTGTAAACTCCTTGAGGATGGGCACTTTATCTTTTACATTTTTGCATTCCCACAACATCTACCTAAGGGTCAACACAGCACTTGTTCAATAGAGAGTAAATGATGAATGAATGGGTGGATGGATGGATGGGTGGATAAAGCAGTTTTTAATTCAGATTCATGCACATCTTTATTTCTATATCAAAAGTGAACTTCTTTCTTGAAGTCAATTGAAGTTGAAACTATGATGCAAAGTCCTTCTAACTTAAGCATGCCTATAGCAGGTGCATATTCTTTCTCTTTGTAACTGTGCTTGGTTCCCTGGAGAAATATCACTTAAAAAACACATCTGTCTCAGGTGTATGAATAGACCTGGCACCACTTCTCTGAGCCAAGTACAGTAGGACCTGACTATTCTGGTTGCTGTCATAGCCCTCAAGACAATTGCTGTTCTATTTTAACCTTAGTCCTTTCAGATGCTTTGGAATTTGAGATAACCACAGAGTTATCTCAATGTATTGAAAACTACACAAATTCTCCTTTCCCTTTTGTTCTTACTCCTTAGCTAACTGAGAACATTCTATCCAGCCTGTCTCTCTCTTTTCCCCATGAGATTTGAGATGGCTTGTCAAAGAAAAACAACAGTGAAGAGAATAGTTTCTGATCCTTTGATGCTTGCCAGCTCTGAAAAGGTACATGCCTATGGGCTTTCAAGTGTTCCAGAATTACTTGACAGAACCAATGTCTTGCCCATCTCGCCAAGTTTCCATATTTCCTCAAGATTACTGTGTGGTCTAACTATCTGCCGAGTCCCTACTGTGCTATATAGCTCAGTCAATTCAGGTAAACCTTCTTCATTAAAATACTCACAGTATTATCCCACATACATTATGCTTCAAAAGTATGTAATGATAGTGGTATTTAAAGTGCTTTCTCTGAAAGGTCTGAAATAACCACAGATGTCCCGTGGGATCTGTTTTCCTTTCTTCCACTTCAACACACAGAAGAATTTAGAAAACCTCTCCCTTGGCCTGAAGCTTTTCTTTCAAATAAACTCAGAACTCTTTCACCCTATCTTGCTATGGGCTGAACCATTGAAGAAGAAATAAGTTATTCTGTGTTCTACAAAATTTGGCTAATTACTCTTTGAAAGACAAATAATAGAAAAATAGGGGCTCAATGGAGCTAAGTATGAACTGGTATAAAATATGCATGTTTGGACCTTCTTGATCTCTTGGGATTCTCTCACACGTGCCCTAGTCCTGACACATGAGCAAAGGTGAACATCGATATAACCAAGACAAAGTGTGCGGATGGGGAGATAGATTGAGAGAATAGTATCGTTTGTTCTTGAGCGATTATTATTTATGTGGGCATCCTTAAAGGTCACTTAAGAGGAGAAAACCACTATGACATTTTATTTCACTTAAAAAAAATAAATTTCTTCATGAAACTAGTCATTTCTCATTTTTTATATCTAAAGAAAGATGTTGCCAAGTACTTTTTTCTCAGAGTACTATTTTTATGAACATAAGAATTTGAAAATAAAAATTTTTTATGAATACAAAATATTTTTAACAGAAATTCTGTTTTGAGAAGTTTCAGAAGCATCAGGGAGAAACTTTCTAACACAAGTGAACTAAACATCTCAAATTATAAAATCACAAAACAATATGAGTAGATAAGATGTCTTATGTGTTTTGAGATAAATCACTCCAGGAAGATGTTTTCCAATTTTAAAACCTTAGGGGAAATTATTCCCTGAAGTATTATCATTTAGTCAGAACTGTCCTATACCATTGTGTAATTGTGCACCACATAACTCTAAGACGTTTATGTCATTTAGACTACAATGGGGTATCTACACTGTGGCCCTAAATCCATTATCATTTCAGAAACCCTAAAGAAATAGTTTTCATCACAGGAGAATTGAATCTTTAAAAAAATTATACAGAACACCAATACATAAAATAGATAAAAGCACGACTGTTTTGTTGGAAATGTAGGTGCGCAATTTCCATAAGCCCACTCTCTGGAAGGACTTCTATGTCTCTGAAAAAAAAAAACAAACTTTTAAAGTTGCACCTGAAAGCAATAAATTTGTATGAGGAAAAGGTTTATATTTTCCAAGATTAGTTGCAACCGTGGAAGGCAGTGCAGTAGAAAGGGCATTAACAGAAACATCAACAAACCACATAAAATTCTGCCATGGGTGAGCCACGAAGTCCTGGGCAACTCACAGTGATTCTAGGAAGTTGGACCAGATCAATGAGTAGTATATGAGCCTCTTTTGAGCCATGGGCCCTTTGAGAATCTGAAAGAAAAAATTATAGACCACCTCCTTCCACTGTGTAAAGCCAAATAGACCCACAGTTATACTTTTTATGTCCAAGGATGGCTGGCTCCTTTGGCACTTAGTCCAGATAATCATGAGGTCATTCCAGACCTCAGTGTTATTCTATAATACATTTTTTAGCATGTTTAACAAGGAAAGTTACCTCTGCATTCTGTTTTCTTCCTTAATCAGTCAATTTTATTTTGCTCCAAGATGAAGAAGATTGCATCCCAAGCCTCAAACAGCTATATTGCAAAGTTTGCTAGCTTCCCCAAACAAGCAAACAAAAACAAAGCTGATTGTAGTGAGTGTGGTTCAATACAGTTCTCTTCTCTCCTAGAACTATGTTTTATAAAGCAAATGCTCCTGAAGTGGGACACTAGAATATATTAATATTATGCATAAAAAGAGGACAGCTCACTGGAGGAGGTGCTACCTGCAGGTCAGCTGCTGGAAGTTCAGGTGCACCTAGCAAAGGTGGCAGTTGGCTGAGGACAGCCACCAGCCCTTTCAAACCAGAAAATCTCATTACCTGAATACATTAGGCAATTAATAATTCTTGTTGGAAAAACTATGACCAGAATATTGCAATATACACCTCCTTTCTGTCCCCTCTTCACTTCCTGACTATATTATTGCTTGTAACTAGATTATTGATAGTGATAGAAAATGTTACCTCTGACACCAGCAATGCCCAAGTTTCTAAATGTCTGAAACTGAATTTTATCTTTTTCTGAACCCTTCCGCCCATCCATTCTTTATTTTACCTTTTCTAAGGCACTGATGAAATTCTAACTTGTATGCAAATTTTGTATATACACCTTGAAAATGTGCATTTTTTTGAGAGCAGAAAGTGGATTTCAAATGACAAATAGTTTCTTCTCTTGTGTCAACTTCTATTTACCGACTGGACGAGGGTGTCTAGAGCACGGAGTGAGAAGGATTGGAACTGTCCCAAGGATGGAGTTTAGTAATCAAGTGATGATAACAGTCTGAGCACCGGAGGTATTTTATGGACCCTAAATTATATTAATATCTTCCCCAGCCTATTTCTCAGAACCCCTGGCAGAGACCCTACATACCCTGTAGCACGTGAAAATCATAGAAAGCAGTAGTGGCTGAGTGAATTGCTAACGTAAAGACGCTAAATCAACAAAATCTCTATTTCTTTGGTTATTTCAGCTTAAGGAAATGTAGAATATTTTGTATATTATTTTCAAATTGTAAAAATATGTTATCTCCCTATTTCACTGTACCTAGAAAATATCTAGAAACACACAAACAGTGATTATGAGCACAATTTCTGTAGGAGGGTCCACCCCGCCAAGTGCATTGGTGAAGTATGAGTTCTGAGAAAGTTAATGCTAAAATAACATATTATCAGCAGACTTTAACCTGCTTGGGAAGACAGGATTTTTGTTTTGTTTTGCTTTTTGTCACCTTAGGGCACTAGCCTTTTTCTGAAGTAAAATACATACTCTGTGTAAGTTTGTTGAATGACTGAATCAATCAATCGACCAATTATCCAGTTAATCAAAATATCTTAGACAAGCTTTGTAAATTATAAGTACAGGCCAGTTCCACCCAAACTGGTTTCTTGTTTCATGACAACCAGGCAGATCAGGATTTCCCTTTTGGTTCTGTTAAGTATTAGCTGTAGGATTTGGAGCAAATCTCTATATTTTTGAATTTCAGCTTCCTCCTTAGTAATAGGGAATGGGGAAGACCCGCTTCTGCTGAGTTGTTAAGATCCAGTGGGACGATATTCGCAAACCGCCCCCCTCAGAGCCTTGTGAATGGTCGGGGCCACTACAACAAATGCCTTAAAGATGCCACTTAATTCTTTCAAGGCTTTCATTGTCTTTTGTTTCCTTCTTTATTTAAGTGATGTGATAGGAACTTAATGAAAGCAACCCCTGCAAAAAATGTTATTATTCATCTCCTGTTGGGTGAAAAAATGTCCCAGACTTAGGTTGTACTCCCTTTGAGCACTTACAAAAGTGGATGACAACAATTTAAAAGACAGCACAGCTGAGCTGATTAATCATTTAGTGCCCTACACTGAATCACATGTTTCTTTGGCTTCCCTAAGGTGCTTGCATATTTTTCTAATGCCCTTCATGTGACATTTAATAATACAATGCTGTTTGCTCTTCAATAGGCAATTTTACTCAGTTATTACATTTTGAGAGAGACAAAAATAGTACAGTGAAATTTTTAAATGAATGCCATCCTCATATATATACTTATATGATTTTAATGTCTTATAATTCTTTTCTCTTGTGGATACAAGATAACCCCTGAGTTTTAGTCAGTTTTCACAAAAATATTTCTTTTTGACTTTTTAAAAATAACATACATTTTTAAAAAATCACAATACATTATATTTTCCAGAATGACAGCCAATTTCTGTCTTTATATGTTATACATTTTTTTCTAAGTTTCTTAAGTGCTTAAGAAAACATTGATAAAAGTGGCAAATCTTTTTTTCTAATCATACCCATATTGGTCCAAATATTGAATGTCTTCTTAAGTTGTTTTTAAAACCTAACAGACTGTAGTCTAGACAGACATTTCAGTGATTAAGTAAACTATCCGGTCAATTCAGCTAAATAAATTAGGTATGACTAACCCATTTTGATATCCCCCAACTCAGCTTACTGCTTTGTCCGAACACAGTAGATACTAATAAATATTTATTGATATAGTTTGTTTGATCTTTAAAGTGAAATGTACTTAGGTTGAAACTAGAGCAAGTAATTGTGATAATGCATGTGAAATGCCTAATAACTCCTATTAAATCTTTTTCCAATTCATGTGCACCTTCCTCTGAATAGTGAGTTTTATTTGTTCCTGTTATGTTTTTGAGCTTGGATTTAAATGCAGATTGGCAAATTGCTTCCCCAATATCTATTACTATTTTGTTTTAATAATTGTTCATTGAGTTTTTAGTCACTTCCCATTGTCTTTGTTTTAAGCATCCCTCTCTTGTAAAATGGTATTGCATATTATTTATAAATGACTTTAGAAAAAAACAAAGGAGAAACACCATGGCTGTCAATGCGAGAATGCTTCTTACCGGCTGGTGTGATTCGTTAATAGGTGAGTTCACTTTGAAAGGAAAATCATTAATGTTTTCACTCCTGTGAGACAATAACTCTGTAAGAGTTAGATTTGATCAAATAATGATTGGATGAACTGTAGGAGGATTCAGATTAACTGTGAAATTATTGCTTCTGGGAGTTATGATTTAGTACTTTTCAATTTTTAAATATAAAAGCATGATATCTAGGTGATCAATAAATCTAAGGGAAGAAATCTAATGATCCCTGACGTGCTTGGGGCCAGCCAGACTCAGCAGTGCCAGCTCAGTGGGGTGCCCCACGTCTATACCAGAACCCACATGGGCATCAGTCCTGGTCATTAGGACATTCCCTGGGCACTCTCTAATCTGCCCCACACATTGGGTTGATCAAATCCCTTGAGATCTCCAAGATTCACATCTATGGGGTTATTACTGTGGCAGGCCCAGGTTCCAGGAAGGGGATTTGGTAAGCAGATTATTCTGGGTCTCTGGCCACATGAGAATGGATCCCAAGGTCACATGAGAATGGACCACCAGAGTGGTGCTGGCATGCTGATTTAGGGGGAAACATAATCATGTCAGATTCAGGCCAAGTCAGGGCTCTGTGCTATGGATCATCCACCAAACTTGAGCCATGTGTGTGGACTCATGTCTGATTCTGGCCCATCTGTATTCTGACCTTGATATTTGTTCAGTCTATAGTCCTGGGTGTGGTGGTTCAGCGATTGGCATCCTTTACCTGGTGTGCACCCAACAGCTGGCACCCAGGGCAGCCCCACCCCCTTTCCAGGCTCCACGTCACACCTCAAGCAATCCTAGGGGTGGCTTCCCTTGTCTTCTCCCAGGGCTTTTGAGTACTTTTAAATCTCTACCCTCTCTTGTCTCTGACCCACAGGGCGATTGTGTTTCTCTACAGACTCTCCTAAGCTGTGCTGGGGGAGGGAGGAGCATCGTTTGCACCATGGGATTGCTCTTCTCACTCTGCCCATGCTCCCTGCCTGGGGTCCCTACTGGTGGTGGCACCTGGATGGCAGTTCACATTCAAGGAAAGGAGCGATTATAGCCTAAAAGAATAGTTGGAAGCTACATAAAACATGTATTGTACTATGGTCACACTATAAAATTCTGAACAGTAAATTTTACATGATAAGAAAAACAAACCATTGTTCACGTTTTCCTGCATACACTGGGTAAGACTGGCCTTTGTGGTCATCTCTGATGAAGCACAGTAGCAACTCTTGTTTAACAGTCATGCACAGGAAGCCAACATTCACAGGTGGCATAAGGGAGGATGCTGAGTCATGAGTGACGATGTGACCAACATTAAATAAATGGTATTAGGGAACTACAAAAACAAGAGGGTATGTATTGCTTTAATACAAAGGAGTTCCAAAAAACCATGGCATTATGAGGAAGAACAGCATTCCTACATTTTTTCATGGTGGGAGATGTGAAATTCGTGAGGAGGGGGTGCATTTGACAGCGAAATGTACAAAGAGATAGTGCCTAGATACGTCACATGTACTGAATGCATAATAAGCAAATATATATGTACTTCTTTTTTATCCATTATTTCATATCTTCACCAAAAAATTACTATGCTTTGTGGATTTCTATAATGAATTTGTTTTATAATACTTTTCAAAAATTAAACAGTTTATACAGGCAGGAACCTGGCACAAAAAAATTCACCCTAAGTCTCACGTACCCTAGTGGTAGCCCTGAGGGCCTAACTTTGGAAAATATTTTGAACTATATTCTTATGTAATGCAAAAACTGCTAGCCAGTGTCTGTCCAGTCTCATCAATGTCAAGTGTTATACACTGGGAAGAAACTCATATTCTCAGAAATCAAACAGTCATATTTTAGGTCAGTTCTGTTGTAAAAACGTTCCCAACGTGGAATCAAAATCTATCCCTGCAACAGTGGACTTCAGTTCTTTCTCACTATGCATCAGAACCACCTGGGGTGCTTTTAAAAACTTAAATGACGAGTCTCATGCCTCAGTGATTAGGTTTTGTAGAGGAAAAGAAATATCTTTTCCTCACACATGGCAAAGTTCATGGCTGAGGCCTCTGAAACAAAAGACATACTAACAAGAGGAAAGCATACAAATTTATTTAATATAAATTTTACATGACATAGAAGCCTTCAGAAATAAAGACTCAAAGAAAAGGGAAACCTGTAAGTTTTTATGCTAGGTTTCATAACGAAGTGGATAGCTATGGGGAAGGAGGTTTGGGCAAAGGAGGTATGATATAATATAATGGTAATAAGCTGGGTGAACTTGTGTCTTCAGAGATAAAAACATTCCTTTGTGCCAGGTATAGGGTGGGCACCTTTCACATGACAATCTTATGGCCTTCTTCAAAGAAGGATCAGACAATTCTTTTATGGCATGCTTCAGGGAGGAAGAGAGAGAGAAGTTTAAAAATACTTTTCTGCTTCTACTGTTTTCTCAAATGCCAGTGTGCCATATTTTGGGGTAGGGCATTCTGGACACCCTCAGTTGCATTTGGTCTGGGAGGGACCAAGACACTACTATGTTTAGAAAATTCTGTTGGTGATCCTAACATTCAGCCAAAGTTCCAGTGGTTTGCACCTCTGGCTACACAATAAGATTGCCTGACGAGCTTTAAAAAATATAACATCACCCAAGACCTACCTAAGACTAACTAAATCAGAACTTCAATTTAGAATTTCAAGAAATGGGGCTCAAAGATTGGTGATTTGCAATTTTCTAAAATATCAGATAATTCTAATCTTCCAATGAGTGTTGAAAACTACCATTCTAGAGCAATCTCAGCTGATGCTTTTATCTCTACATGGTAAAAAAGCATAATCTCATTTATTCAAAGAGAGTATTCCTTTGAAACTGTTACAGGCACAAACTTACTCATAAATCTCATTAAATGCCAAAATGTTACATTTGACCTAAAACATGCTATGTATGGTTCTTGTGATGTTTAACCACAAAATTCACTTGCTTTTAATTAACTTGGTTCATTATTTGCATGGACCTGTGTCCACATTCTCTTGAAAGGCACAGTAATCCCAATTTTATATATATTCTTATTTATGCATAAATGAACCCTATAAGCCTCTAAGGATGCTTTCAGAATTTCACAAGAAGGAGATTTAGGATTATGCCAGGCAAGTTTCTGCCATCCCTTCCCTTCCTGCCTTTACCAAACCCTTCTAGTAGCAGAACTGCAAGATTACCCCTGAGTAGGTGGGAAGCAAACCAGGCTAACTGACAAATGAAAAATAAAAAATAAAAAAGAGAGAGAGAGAGTTGGCAGGCTTCAGAGAAGCACAACCAAATCTCAGCTTGTGTTTATCCAATCGATAAATGCCATACCTCTTGAATAACTGTTGTCTAAATTCATTTCTCTGTGGCAGAACAAAAGTAGTGTAATGAAAGCAGTGCCGTTAGAGAACTCATTAGAGTCAGTAAGGAGAAAGCAGGCTCTAAGATAATCACTCTTAGGGAGACAACATCCAAACCATCTTTTGGTTCACAATAATATCAGTAGGCAGTGAGGTGGTTAGGCAAAGCCATTTGCTTTGTCTGTAGAAGGATTACAGAAAGAAGAACAATCAATAGACTCATAGCAGAAAATCACCCTGTTTTGTGCAACCCTTTCGTTGACTCTTTTGTTGCTAATTCGTTTTTGGTAATATGAATCTCCTCAGTGCCTTTCAGTGTTAGCATTCTAGGAGTAGTTAGCCAAGCAGAAAGGCCACAGATCCCATCTATTGTCTGCTGGCAAAGGCTCCATTGAACCCTAATGGACATAGGAATCCAGCAAAACAAAGAATCCTTAGTGCCCTGTTCAAATGAATCCTACATCAGAGAAGGCCAAGGGAGTCCTTTTGATTATCTGAAAAGGTAGTGATTAGAAAGTGAATCTATTATGCACCAAAAAAGAAAAAAAAAAAAAAGAAGGGAAAGAATGCGAGAACCAAAGAAAGAAAAAAATGAAACTTCTCTACCTGCATTGTTTCTTTAAGGATCTGTTGGCAATGACATGAAAGAAAACAGAATTTCCATGTAGAGTGGTCTGTGGTCCCCTTAGTCTACTCTAATACAGAAATTTGCTATCCACTGTCTCTGACAGAGAGGCCGGTTGCATTAGTCTTTTGACCTTTTTTAGGTAGGTCATACTTGTGACAAGTGAGAGAAGGGAGGGGATATGTAGCTTTGATATAAAAATGGTTAGTTGTTTAATGCATATAACTTCTAGAAATCAAATCTTGTCTTCCAAATCTTCAACATTCAGTTTTTAGTTTGAATTTACAACCTCTGCTTTGGCTTTGCCTTATTTCCTCCTCTAACTCTAAAAATACTCTCTATTGATGGGGACCCAGGATATTACTATTTGTGCTTTCACTCTTGGGGTCAGGCTGCAGACCAAGAACTGGGTGCTGTGACAATTAGAAAATGATAGCGTAAAAGACATTGAGTCACTGAAATTAAGAAAAGCAAATATAAAGTTATCTTAACCTGCTAAAGGTGTAACCAGCTCTCCCGTGGAACAAATTTCAAAGACCCCTATATAATCCTCTCCCTTAACTAACTTGACCTTTTTAGCTATTTCCCAGAAATGGTCGGTTTGCTACAAGACAAAGGAGTTGAGATTCCAAAGGCCCCTGCCCAAGATTCCTGATGCCAAGAATCACCACCCCCAAGACTTGCCCCTGGCTCCTCCTTTAAAAGCCCACTATCTCCCTTCGTTGGGGAGATGGATTTGAGGCTGCTTCTCCCGTTCTCCCGGCAAGACATCTGTCTTATTAAATATTCCTTTCTTCCTTGGCAATCCTCATTGTCTAAATAATTGGACCTTTGTGTGATGAGCAACTGACCTAGACCGAAACTCCCTTGCAGTTTTGACAGCAAAGGGGGAGTTGACCGTCACCAGGAAGGATTTGCTCAGTCTGCTGTATCCAAAAAAATAGAAATCATTGTCCACACCGTTTATTGAGTACTTACCATACATACACCAATAAAGAGTTAAGCTCATTTAGTATCCTCAAAACTGTCCCTAAGGATACATACAGCTATTTTTATTATTTTACAAGTGACAAAATTAAAGCTAAGAGAGCTTAAGTGATTTGCTAAAAGTCATGAAGCAAGGAAGTAGAACGTTGACTAGCACCCAGGCTGGCTGGGTTTAAGGCCCTACAGAACCTTCCTGACGTTCCCTCCAATGCCGTCTCTGGATTTATCTTTTCCCCTTCCTCATTCTACTGAAATTGTCTTCCAGCCCTGTCCCTTCTGAATCTCCCTCTGAAAAAAGGTCTGCCTTATTGCTACCAGATTATGAAATCTAGGACTTTGGTCAAAAAATAACATATTATTCAGCTGGAACATCTTGTTCTTACTCACTGGTTCCATTTATTTTATTTTATTTCTTTTATCATATTTATGTTTTGCCAACAGAACCAGGTCTAACTGCCAGTCCAATTTAAAATAACTCCCTATGAAGACTTAGAGAAAGAAAAATACAGCAAGACAGATATGCTTGTTGCAGAACTATCAGTGCACCACATCCATGCAGCTCTGGGAGAAGTGTAATCTTGTGTTACTTTCTTCAGGAAGAGCATACGGCAAACCTAGATGTTTGCTCAGATGTAAGCAAGCAACAAGTTTCATGTTGCTCTATCTGTGGCACACGTATTCTTCTTGGTTCTCCTTTGATTTTTCTATCACTACTAAGGTTGCCAGATTTAGCAGATAAAATTACAGGTTGCACAGTTGAATACGAATTTCATATAAAAAACAAATAATTGTTTAGTGTAAGTAAATTTGAGTTTCAAACAACATATAACATTTAGTATAAATAATTTTTAACACTTATACCGCCCATGCAATATTTAGGACATTCTTACATTAAAGAGTTATTTCTACTAAAAATTTATATACTGTTAATCTGAAATTCAAATTTAACTGGACATCTTTTGCTTTTTCCCTGCAACTATAAGACAAACCGATGCATCCACACATGACACATAAAAACTGAAATGAAAATTTTTTTTTTAATTTTTAAAAATTTTTAAAAATCAGTACACTTGGTAACATGAGTGCATGTTTATTTACAATCTATTCTAAGTACCATCATAAGAAAATTAAAGGGCATGCCAATTGGTGCCACATTTTCTTTTTGATTTTATTGTGATTTCATTGTAATTTGATTGACATCTCATTGCACTGTATCGATCTTGGTGGAATATTTTCCAGATACACATTCATTCATTCATTCTCTCAACAAACACTTACTGAGTGCTATGTGCAAGGCATTTGACCTGTATTACAGGGATTCAAAATGAGTATAAGCCGGACATTGCCTTCAAGAAATCTACTGTTCCACAGGAAAAATAAGATGCAAAACTAAAAGCATAATATAAGGCAGCATTAAAAAAAAAAACACTCCATTAAATTAGTATACGTACCTGAAAAGTCAGAAGAGGCAGACATCACTTTTGTCTGAAGTTAGGGTTAGGGTGTGACAAGGATCTATCAGGCCATATTAAAAAAGAAAAAAGTAGTAGTCAGAAATCAGTCCTTAAAATTCAGTCACCTTAGTACTTACTTTTGCTTTTGCTACCCAGTATTTCTCAAGAATGGCGCATTGGTATATCAATGTTTCTAATGTAATAATTATTTTTTTAAAAAATAGAGAATGACTAATGTCCTCAGTGATTGTTTGATGGGCTTTCATTGTTTTGCTTGAGTGGTTTTATTTTTAATGTCATGAGTAGTTAGCCTTAAGTACACGTTAGTAAGCTTCATCATGTTTCATATCCCATTTTGCCAGGATCAATAAATACATTTGCATATTTAGGCACTAACTCTGCATTACTTTTTCAGTGCCTCACCTAAAAAAACTTATTTATTTTTCTCAGGCCTATTTTTTTTTACCAATATAGTGTAAATATATATATATATATATATACACATATATATATTATATGACTCTTGTCTTCCTATTAGGAATAATAATGAATGCAATGCCTGCAAGAAGCTTCGACCCCCTTAGGGATTCTAAAATATCGAGAGCTATTCCATATTGCTCAGTGCAGTTGCTACACATTCCTCAGATTGGTGGTAGTTACGAGGCGAGGCGTTGTTGGCCAGACATTTCAACTTGCAAACTTCCCAACTTGCAAAGCTGCTGTTGTTTGCACTTCAGCTGTGGGTTTTGAAGTTCTGCCTCTTCTTGCTTATTGGGTTTACACTGTGTGAACCAGGGCTGCAGAGGGAAATTGCTGCTGTTCTCATTATTGTGTGTCTGGGTTTGGGCTCCAGCTGAAGTATTTGGTTTGTTGACTTGAGCATTGGAATTCATTTCTTTCTGCTCTCTCCAATTATTGCTACTTCCTTTTGTTTGTACAGCTCCAAGGTACTCAAAGATATGCCCATGTGTAATTAGTTCGCTCAACATCCTTCCCTAATGAAGAAGATTATTCCATGAATGTCAAGAATAGCCAAGCAATGTTCACCAATCTTTGTGTTTATCTTTCATTTTAGCCAGTTCCATCAATGTTTTAATACAAAACCAATCACTGAACACTAAGGGTAGAGCTAATAGGTAGGCAGACTAGTCATTTACTTCAAAACATCATTTCCCTACCAAAGTCATCGCAGGGGTCAGTGGATACTCACCTAGAAGTCTCTAGGAGAGACTTCAGTTATTCTACTTTCTTCCATGTGACGTTTTTCTTTATTATTCATCAAAAGTGAGTGATAGTCACTCACACTTGTCTATGAATTCAGTTTCAGCAAACTTATTAGTTTTTTTTTTTTTTGCTTCAGTGTTATTATAGGTTAAATTGTAAGTGTTATGCATGAAGAGATTGTCAGTATTTGTCTGCCAATTAACTGATAAAGCCCCTTGGAATTTCACTGTAACATGTGAGAGGCCTTACAGGGAAAGCCATCTTTGGATGTCAAGTTTAATACAATTGCTCGGTGACAGTTGGGATTACCTTGTGTTCCAGGACGATTCCAACCGAGAAATATTTGCCACATTTAATTGACAATTTAGTGTTATAATTATGCATTAAACATATTTACTCCAGTCAAGCATTAAGGGAAGTAAATACTACCTTTTTCCCTCATAAGAATTAGGGGAAAGCGCACTAGATATTTCATTACCTCTTTACAGATAGGTTGTCTGTAACATAACTCTGATTGCCTTTTGGGAACAGCATCTTCCGTTTCACGTGTGTGATCAGTGTCAGAGCACTGCAGATTGCCACTTGGGATCCATCAAAGCAGGGCTAGCTCCAGGCCCTTTCTCTGCTTCAGACACAGAGCCTGATCTTGATCCTAACAACATCTGTTTAGGATTACCTAGTATGTTTAAATGCCCCTCTTTTGGCCTTCAATCTTTTGCATAATCCTATACAATTCTTATCTCCTAAGGGTGTCACTCTTGCTTAGAATGAGATAGAGTGTCTGTCTGCCTGGCTAGAGATTTATGCCTGAGAATTGTGAATTCTTCCTTTTAAAAGTTTGGGTTCTTTTTTTTTTTTTTTTGTCAGCATTTATACTGAGTGTTAGAGAAAAATACAGGAAGAAGGGAAAGGAATGACACATGAATTCTTTCTATTGTCTTTCTCTCATCTCTTCTTTCTATTTTTAAAATTATAATTTTTCCTCCTGGGAAAAGAGAAAAGCCTTTTTTGCATGGCTGAATGTGGCTGTGCAGAAATCAGACTATAGTAAGAAGTGATCGTTTTTTGCAGAATGGGTAGAAGTCCCCACAGCATACCAATTTTTCTCTGTACCAAGATAAAAATAAAGTTTCTTTATCTTTGTGAGTGACGGAATAGGGTTGAGGTTCTTACTCAGAGACTCTCATCTCAAAAACCTTCCAAGTATCAGGACAGAAGTAGAGTCCCATGATTTGCTGCTGCTACTACTGACACAGCAAATAAAACAAGATGATGACATAAGGACTGCGGAAAATTAAAAACCATTATAATGTAATTATCACCATGATTATTACCAAAGAAAAACCCACATTAAGAAAAGATAATGAGATATTTAGTGCCTCGAAGCAATACCCAAGGACAAGTCCAAACATTTAAAACAGCAGATAAATACAGAGCTTAGAGATTGGGAGAAGACCCTCCAGATGCATCTTCTCTCCTTCCCTCTGTTGCCTGGATCGCCCCACACCCATACATTCACACCAGCCATTAATGCTTACAATCATCCTGGGATTTGCTTTCCTGAAGCTAATCCACATGTAAACACTGGTGAGGGGGTAACGACTTGCATCAACCACCATTTGTCAACTCAAACTATTTTACAATTTTTGGTAAGAAGGACTCTGAGTAGTTTAAGAGGAGGTACTCTGGCAGTCTAAATTGAGCTAGGTACTCAGGAGGAAGGGTTATGAGACATTTGCAACCTAAGGAGTGGGGCAGCCATTCAGAAACTACTGTGGGGGCATCTGGAGCCATAGGTAAATTCTGAGCTCAGAGTGAAGATTCCTTCATCCAGAATCATCCTTCAGCTAACAACTGGGCCTAATTTCTATATTGCGGCTGTTAAGGTCATTCGATGGTTTTAATCCTGTCCAGCCAATTGTCTATGGAAAACATGTGTTTCCAGGACAGAAGGTGGGGACTGAAGAAGGTGGGATTGATGAGTGGATAAGGTGAACAGAGGCAGGATGGAAAGGAGAGGGCCAAGGGAGGTAAATGAGTTGTGAGGATCACTGAAATAAGTGTCCCTCTGTTTTTTTTTTTATTTCAGCTTATTATGGGGGTACAAAAGTAGTTCAGGTTATATATATTGCCCATATCCCCCCATCCCCCCAAGTCTGAGCTTCAAGCGTGTCCATTCCCTAAACAGTGCACATCGCACTCATCACGTAGGTATGCACCCATCCCCTAGTGCAACTCCTGTGGAAAGTAATATGGAGATACCTTAAACAGATTCAAGTAGACCTACCATTCGATCCAGCAATCCCATTATTGGGCATCTACCCAGAGGAACAAAAGTCATTCTATAAAAAAGACACCTGCACCAGAATGTTTATAGCAGCACAATTCACAATTGTAAAGATGTGGAAACAACCCAAATGCCCATCAATTCATGAATGGATTAGCACAATGTGGTATATGTATACCATGGAATATTACTCAACTATAAGAAATAACGGTGATATGGCATCTCTTTGGTTCTCCTGGAGAGAGTGTCCCTCTGTTTACAGATAATCCTGGCACTGGGAATCTCTGAATGTCTATGGATAAGAATCAACAGGCCAGGAGCAAAATGTGTTACCATTTCCTCCCTCATTTATGAAACCTCTTAAATGAGTCAGCTGAGATATAAATCCTTATTTCTGTTAAAAAGTACTGTTAAGAAAATATTACTATATATCATCTGGTGATCTAACTGTTAGAACTGGGAATTAATCAGTGGGAAACAATCACCTCTGAAAGTCTTCACTGCTGACTAAATAAATGTAAGATAAAATTAGTACAAATGGGTAACAAGAAATGATTTCCATATTTTACTGACAAGTAATATTAGGAATCATTATCCTAATGGTTTATGAACTTCCTGTATTATCAAATGACATTCTAGAGTAATATTATGATCAGGAGCAGAATTTTTCATCCCTGCATGACATAAGCAAGGAGGCTCAGTAATGTTTCAAGCATACATACACGTGTGTGGAGAGAGAGAGAGCGAGAGAGAGAGAGAGAGAGAGAGAAACAGGTTCACCCCCATAGAGAATAATGTTTTTCTTTGTTAGAACAGAGGAAAGAGAAATTGAAGCTTATTATTGATAAACTGTATATATGCAGAAAGCCCTGGAAAGCCATAGTTATCACCATAAATTCTTTTCTCTTTCCAATTAGTTTCTTTAAGGTAAAAAAATTCATCTTTATGCCTTAAAAACCTGTCTGCAGCTCATACTCCAAATGCTGAAAGAGCAAGACTGAAATGCTTTGTCCTTCATCAAGAATCATCCTTCTGCTAACAACCAGACCTGATTGCTATGTTGTGGGCGTTAAGGTCACTGAATGGTTTAGATACTGTCCAGCCCATTGTCTGAGGAAAGCGTGTGTTGCTAAGACAGAAAGTGAAACTGAGAAGATGGGATTAGATGTGACCCTCTTTCCCTTCCCTCCCACTGTCCGGACGACTTCTGACTATGTCTCTTGGCAAGTAGGGGGTGCTTGGAACTTGTAAGTAAGACCTCAGGCTCCTCCAGAGTCTGGGTGGAAAGACTGACCCAGGACACTTTCAGTCAGGGTCAAAAGAAAGCTCAGTGATAGAGGTGAGTCACAGTGACTAGTTGGTTGGAAAGAGCTTAGATGGGGATTGATGGTGCCTGATGAAAAGGCAACACAAGCCCGAATGGTTTTCAGGGGAGAAGTACTGGTCCCCTTGGTCCCAAAGAGCTGTGCAGGAATGTGTCCCCCTAAGTCAAGAGCCTGCAAGGAGGTAGCGCCTGGCAGCTGAGGAGACTTGGAGGGAGTGAGGCTTCCTCTTGTATCTGCAAAGTGACAAGTTGCAGGCCCACCCCTCTCACAGCTTAGCATGTGGCCATAATCTGAGAACTGAAGCATCTGGACCCAAAGTCCAAGTAAAAAAATAAATAAATAAAACTAGCTAGAGAGAAAATGCACTAGGATATGACCCCCAGATAACAAGAGAACTTAAAGAGATTCCAGGAAAGCACATAAAATATCTCTGAATGTTAACAATTATGATTTATGAATTTAAAAATTCAGTAGAGAAATAGAAAAAAAGTCATTGATATAAAGGAATAGAATAATTCAATCAGTAAGCTCAATAAATAAATACAAACTTACAGTATCCACTAGAGACTATATATTTTTATGTATCAAGGAAACAGTTACAAAAAAATGATCAGATACTGGTCTACAAAGGAAAATTTTAACCAATTTTTCTTAACAGAAAATTTTTTTCCCTGGGACATAGCTGATCAAAAAAGAGTTTGGAAATTGATCAGTTTAAAATTACTTAAAACATAGTCACTTCTGGAAAGTAATAAACAATCTCACAATTAACACTTAGAATAATTGAGAAAGACCCTACCAAAGAGAAAAGGGCAGTATGTAGGGCATATTATATTGGACCTTTCTCTTAACTCTGGCTAGGAAAGCAGCAGACGACACGTGGAGGCCAGAAGGGCTCAGAAGGCTTTACGCTAGTTACCCTAGGAAACAAAAATGGAACCTCACAAGGCCTTCAAGCCTGCGGGACTCTGTTTCTTTGAGAGCATCAGACACATGGGGGTGGCGGGGGTGTGTATGTGTGTGTTTATGCATGTGTTTCTTTATATTTGCTTTTATTTTTTGTGTGTTTTCACCTGTGATTTAGTATTAGCCATATATTAATATAATACTCTGTTTGGGGAAAAATTAAAAAAAAAAAACAAAAACACACACACATACACATTCCAGCATGCCTTAGTGGTGCTTTTGTAAATCAAGCTGTTTGAAGCCAGACTGCAGAAAAAACACCAGAGGGAGAGGATTGTTCTAAATTTGGGGGGTCCACTTGACTGTAAGGGTGCGAGAAACCCCCTTGGTAATGGTTAAGGAGTGTTATTCAACAGCCAGGCCTCCCCTTTGGAAATTTACTTCCTGGACCCCCAAATCTTAGAAGATTTGCATTGTGTTTGCCTAGGGTTCTGCACGTGTCTGAAGCCAGACAAGAACCTTCATAGCAAGTCCTTTTGATCTGCTCTTAAACTTTTCATTTACTTTGAGTTCTTGAGGCAGCTACTTATTTTCTCCTTTTCCTCTCATTAGCTCCAGTCATCATTTAAAATATTGTCTTTGTGGCTAGTTGCTTGCTTTAGAAAAAGCACCAAAACATATGGCCTTTGAAGAGATTATTTTTCTATTGTCTCTGCCAAGTCTTCAAATGTAGCCACCTACCTCCTATCCCACAAATTACCTAGGAAAGCACTGTCCTACCTAAATGCATCACCTGAGATTGCAAGCTGGCAAAAGCCAGAGCAGTTGAACATCAGAATGAGCTTCCCTCTACAGTAAGCTAAGAAAAATTCTGGATGAATAGGCAAAACTATTCCAAAAGCAATTTTTTTCTCTGTTCTTACAGAGCTCCATGCTGACAAATAAGGCACATTGCCCTGAGAAATGCAGGATAATGAAAACACTAACTGGCATTACATGGATATTAATAGTTCTTGGATGTTCAGACTATTGTGATCTAGAGAATTGTAGTCTAAAAGGCTCTGCCGTTAAGATCTCAGGTCAGTTTGTATAGATTGGAAGGAAAAATATTTCATTGACATACTGCTCAGTGTCTTCTTATTTGGTCAAATTCTTCACTGGCCCCATCATGGTGTGGCGGTGTGGTATGCTAGACAGCGCTCAGAGTTGGCTATGATAAAGCCCAAACTGCCAGAAAAAAACACGAGTGACTTTCCACATGAAAGTTTTCAGGATTATTCGTATTAGCTAAGGTATTAGTTAAGGTTGGTATCAGTTAAGCTGCTGTAACTAACTCCAAAATGTGTAAAGGTTCAACCCCAAAAGACACTTATGCAAAGTGACTTATGCAAAGTCACACTGAGTATTTCCTGATCCGTGGGCACCTCTTTTCCAAGTGATGACCCACAGGAACCTGTTCGTCCTCCAAATTGTGGCGTGGCTCTGCCGTGGTTAACACAAAGCTTCCAAGGTTGCTTGGGGCATGATCCCTTTTCCAGCCAATTAAGAGGCGGCCAAAAGCGCATCTCTTAAGGAAGGCAGCTGTGGGCTGGGCTAGGCAGTGGCACACTTTACTCAAGCTCCCGATTCATTTTGGGGAAGTCAGTCTTATGGCCACATGAAGGAGGCAGAAAAATGCAGTCCAGCTATGTGCTCAGGAAGAAAAAGAAATGGGTTTTGTAAATATCCAGCAGGCTGTCTCAGCATAGTCATCCAAATTCATTTTTAGTGACCATTTCCTACAGAACGGGGAATATCCTTTAAAATATTCAATGCAATCCACCGTGAACTTGAAATGTATTCTGTAGGTAATACTGTTACATGTAAATTATCACTAAAGCTATATTCTATATCCAATTATCTATTCTTTCCCATGTATATTTTCTAATCAAATGTCCTCCTCATGTGGCTTTGTCTTTTCCCCATCTGCCTAAAGATTTGATTTTATTCTTTGAATGTTGCATAGTTCATCTCCAAAAGTGCACTAAAAGTGGTTCAGTCAGCACAGCTCACTGGGAAGTGGGATAAGCTCCCTGCAATTTCTCCCTTAGCTAAGGGCTTTGTGTCACCAAATGTTCCAGAGCCTCTACTTGGGACACTGAAATTGCCGCTGTCCTTGCATGAACCCAGGATAAGGTGATAGGTCAGATAACTGCCTCTTTATCCCCATGCAATCTATGTGCTGACACCAGAACCTTGCCTAAGCAAAAGCAAAAACAGGGAAAGATTCAGTCAGTGTCAGGCCACCTGCCACTGGGCACCGCTTGATGTTTGTGGGGAATGACATGCTCCCGAGAAATCCCCCTTTGGCAGTGCGGCGGAATTTCACGTCCACCCTGAAATCACTTGCTGAGCTATTTGCACTCTGCCACAAAAGTTTCCATCAGCAGAAAGGACAGCTGGGAGTTTGTATATTACCATGCCACTCTGGGCAGTGTTTGCTAAGAATCACAGAATGGGAGACTCTCAAGCTTTCCTGGCAGTTCCTATGAAGATCTTAATGAGGCACTTCATTTGAAAAAGAAAACTGAATTCAGAAAGCGAAAGCTTCGATGCCAAGGCGATGGACAAATAATAGAAATATTTAGATAGTTTGGGTGCAGGAATGATGTTTCCAGGGCACAGTCTGCTAGGCATGCAGACACTACAAGGGTCACTACCACGGTATGTGTGGCCTTGACAATCTCTGTCATCATCTGCCGATTGAGGTATAAGGGTCAATTGTCATTGCTCAAGCACTTCCGTGCCTGGGCCGGGCAAGTCTCAAGAAATCAGCCACTGAAATTTGCTGTACAGGAATAGTATGAAATCCTACAAGACCCTGCTCACTTTGTGTGTCTCTGGTTCACTGAGCCTCTCCACTCTCTGATTATTTGTGTTAATTCTTCCTTCTAAGACTTTCCCTGTGATTTGAGGCTATCCACGTAGCCTTGCCCTGTGGGTCCCTCTCACTCCTCCATTTCTTCATGTATCCCAGGGCTGGGCCATCACCATAGGGCACTAATTTTCTAGGCCCATCTTCACTTCCTCTTTTTTCTTACAAATCCACACAACAATCTTACCGCCCGATAAAAACTATCATGACCAGCTTTTATTACCCTATATCTCATATAATTTAAACACTTCCTTATGTCTTCTCTCTCTTCTTCCGCTTGAAAACATACCTGTCTTCTTTACCATTTCCTAAGCCCCAACCTTCTACTCTCAGTCACGAGATAGTTAAATAACTTGACACTGAAATTTCATAATGTTCCTGGTCTGGTTATAGATCAAAGTACCTTATGCCCTAAGGAATGAGCCTGTATAAAATAGAGATGTTATGAAGACAGTGCTTTAGCAAAGCAGGTGACTCTCGTGGTAGGGACATCTGGCACCGTGGCAGGCTTATAGGGGAGATGTTTGGGGAAAGACAGTGTTTCTAATGTCCTTCAAATAACATAATAAAACGAGTCTCTTCTTTGCTTACATCTAGAGCCACAATTGTCTTAGAATTTTTTTAAAAAGCCCATAAGGAATTCTGTCAGACAGAAGCCACTGTTATATTTATAGATTGTTTCAAATAAATGGACATAACATTAAGCGGTATTTTCTATTCAAGGCATTAATATAAGTACAAAAGGTTGAAATGACACTTTAATTTACCCTTTGCATGATTAAGAAATGCATGAGTACTACCATGTATCATGTTCCCAAATCATTTGATTTACCCCTGACAATTAGTAGACTAAAACAGCAGTAGATGGATTAAAGTTAACTATGTAATGGAGAAAAATCTGAGTGTAGAGTCAAAAATAGCAATAATCATCTCTGAATAAATAAGCAATTGAGCAGTAAGAGTGATAGCTCTACAGAAATTGACAGAATAGTCAATACAAGTCAATAGAAAAACTCAAGGCAGGGACAGCAGTAAAGAATAATCACACACAAAGACTTGACAAAATGCTAGCTAACAACAGTGAGACTCATTGATCACAGGTACAGAGGCCCATTTGCGGTCAACTCCAATAATCAGTACACCGCACAATGGCACACAATGAAAATTGATATACATAATAATAACTATAAGTCACTGAAAGACCCTGAATGCCTCTAAATCACTAAAAACTTGATTGTGCTCAGTATAATTTTAGGGATAAATGTATTTATTTCTGAATAAAGAGACTTAAAAGAACTTTCTTTTGCAGGGAGCTATTTCACTAAGGATCAGAAAATTTCAGAGCTAGAAATGCCGTGTTGCAGTACCAAAGTAGAGTTGTTAATTCAATAAAAAACACCAAACCAGAGAGCAGAGGGGTATTGGGTTGATTGGAAAATTGGGGGAAATTTAAGGCCTAGGCTGCTTGAGCAGGGTTGGAGGTAGGGGTGGAGCCGAGGGCAGGCATGGGCCCCAAGATTAACACATATGATTTGCCAAATTCCAAACAGGGTAAGTTTATACAGCTGAACCCATGTGGTATATGTGGACAAAACTCCACGGACAAACCGCCAAAGCGTGGGAACTAGGAAAGAAAGAGTAGTCAGTAGTCTGATGCGATATCCAGATGTATTGCTTAGAATCTACAAGAATTCTTAGTGGTCTCAAAACCAGTAACCTGCTTCTGCCCTCTCCCTCACCCCATTTTACCACGGAGGAAAACTAATGCTTAAGTAAAGTGAATCATCCAAGGTCACACAGTTGGAAGTAGCAGAGCTGGACTTAAATTCAAGTTTTATGTTTTCTGTGCAATATTCTCTCCAGTCTGCAAACATGCCTGCAGGCTCAAAGCATCCTGCCAATCACTTAGTTCTTTCCTTCTCTGGACATAAAAGTCAACCAGTGGCTGGAGGAGGAACCCAGAGTCAATCTCTGCTCTTTTTTTTTTTTTTTAAATTCATCATTCAACACAAGATGTGTCAGACGGGATGGCCTAACATTCTTGGACCAGTCCCTCCTTCTAAAAGGAAAAAGGGAAAGTGTTTCTCATGGGACTGTAAGTTATACACAACCACTACCTGTTCATAGAGGCAGAGCTGGGTCTGTTAGCTCTAAATCAATTTGAGAAACATACAGGCAGATCTGAGTGTCTATTACATGCCTAATAATGGGGTACAAAATAAATAAGTCCATCTTGACCTCAGGGAGCATATAGTATACAGATTATTTATTATTCAGATGAATCCAAACAATGGAATTTTTGTAAATCACTTTTGTAAAATAATCAACCTTTGCCATTGCTGTTGTGTTTTTTTAATCATACCACATAATAATTGTAAAGTGATTTGCCATAATGTAGGGCGTGTGGTGATGGTACAGTCTTCCTGCTGTGAATGAATTATTTTTCCATTTTCAGATAAATCTTGATTTTTTTGTCAATGCAAAATAACTTCAGTTGATTTTCTTGATATGTTTTTACTAAATAAAAACTTTCTAAGATAAATACATTTATTATGCACTAATTTTACCATGCCTGTACCCCATATCATATAACATAGATAATATACTAAAACAAACTTTTTTTTTTTTTAGAGTTCTTGGCTTTTGGGGCATTATGAGCACACAATTCTCTGACTTAAAATAGTAAGTGCAAAAAATACAGTTGAGCTGGAGTCTCCTTGGATGTGACTCTGCACACCTGGCCTCAAGGTCATGATCTTGTGCCGGACAACAGTGTTCATCTGCTCTGCCATCTTTTTCTTCCTTAGTCAGTCGCCACCATCTAAAGTTTCTCCTTTTGTTCTATGGGTTTTCTTTTTATTCTCAGGCCCATAATTACAAATATGGTAATTGAAAGCAATTGGCTCTTCATTTGCATTTTCTTTCCTGAGTGATAAGAATGTTCCGTGCCCTTTTTCTCTGTTCTTCAACAATGATCATTTTTTAGAAAGTGATTTGAGGATGCTTCTTCAACTTTCCTTAAACAGAAAGTCATTCAAGAGCTTTTTTTATTATATGTTTAACTTTTTGAATAAATAATTTGTCCACAAGTATAAATCGATAAGAATTGTGCAGCCTGGAGTGCAGAGTCTCTCATCCCTTCTGGCTGTCCATGTTCACACACTTCCTTCTACCTCCCTCAGAGGTAACCACTGTTCATCCATGTATTTTAATCCTTATTAGCGTATACAGAGTACTCGCGTTGCTTTTTTTTAAGTACATACTGATGGGTTGTTTCTCCAATATAGATTTCTCAAATGTAGATTCTCAAACACAGGTGTTTTATGCAGGGAAACTGACATAACTAAACACTCTTCCATGTCTGTTCATAGCTGAGTAGAAGCAAAATAAGCCCCAGTACCTCAGCTCTGCAAAACCCAGTTCAACTGTTCTGAAGCACACATCGCTCCTTACTCAAGGGTCAGGGGAACTTATAAGAAGTAAGTGTATATATTTGACATTGGTGTTTTTGTAGCTAGTTTAGGTATGCAAACTATCAGTGATTGATTCTTCACTCTTCCACCCATGATAAGGAGATCTAATTTTCTCACTAAGAATAATTGGATATTCTGGTGTTCCACTGTTCCTTCTGAGGTGTGGACAGAGTCAGCAATGTAATTATCCTATGACAAAACCATAAACGCATAGAGAGTTGACACCTGTTGATAGCTTTATAATGTACCAGACACTGCAATGGCCTCCTTACAAGGATTATCTCACTTAAACCTTTAAAAATAATATTACAGAATTATTATCATTTTGATATTACAGCCAAAAAAAATTAGGCCAAAATAGCATAAGCAATTGACTATAGTCCACAATATTAAGTGATAGAACTAGTATTTGAATTCCTGTCTTCTGAAAACAGATCCTAATGCTTAGCCCCTACACTGTGCTAATGAGATGCTCCAGCCTGGAGCCTCACCTAACACAGTTTCTGAGCCACATGGGCCAAAGTGCACATCCTGGCCCTACCATTTACTGTGGTCTTGGGTAAGGCTCTGAACCTCCCTCTAAGTCGCTGCGAATATCAAAGTTTAGGGTCACGGAGAACATTGTATCCATCTTGTACAATGTTCCCATTGGTGTTATGCAATGTCCCATTGTTGTAAGGATCAAATATGAGAATATACAGAAAATTAGATAATGGCACAAGTGAATGCCCAATAACTGAGAACTTAAAAAATAACAGAATTGATATCAGAGTTTATTGCCTAAAGAAACTGTAATTAGACTGGAATTTATAAAGGAGACTGAATGTTCTGGAAATACTTAATGCGATAACCTTGACTTTTTGAGACATTGAACAAAAACTCAGAAAATCAGGAGCTAATGTGGTGTCTGAAAAGCTAGCTTGTTTGCAAGCTATCAAATGTTAGCGCCTATCCATTGACTCATGGTAAGCATGATATGCTCTAAAAAACACTACAATATCTCAACGGCTAAAATATCTCTACCCATTTTCTCTTAACCCATTTTATTGCTGGAGGAGCAGCAGAAGCTGAAGTTTTCTCAGCTACTGAAAGTTCAACCTCACTCCCTATCTCTTCCCGAGGGGAGTTAACATTAGGTAGGGAGAAAGTCCTTTTTTACATAGGGCTTAGAGCTTGGGGCTTTCCTAAAGGATTTGGTCTATTTTTTTAACAAATTTATTGAGATACATAATTCACATACCATACAATTCATTCATTTAAAGTGTAAAATTCAATGGTTTTTAGTATATTCACAGATTTTTGCAGCCATCACCATAATCAATTTTAGAACATTTGTCACTGCCCCTAAAACTCTATATCCACTAGTGGTAACTCTTTAACCCCCCTATCTCCCCACAACCTGTGGCAACCACTATTTTCTATCCCTATAGATTTGCCTAGTCTGCACAGTTCCTATAAATGGAATCATATAATATGTGGTCTTTGAAGCCTGGCTTCTTTCACTTGGCATAATGTTTTCAAGCTTCATTCATATTTCAGCATGTATCACTATGTCATTTTCTATTGCCAAATAATATGTCATTGTATGGATACACCACTTTTTATTAAAATGTATCAGCTTTTTATCCATTTATTAACATTTGGGTTGCTTTTATTTTTTAGATATTACAAACAAGGCTACTATAAACATTCCTGTACAAGTTTTTGTGTGGACACATTTTCACTCCTCTTGGGTATACACCTAGGAGAGGAATCACTGGGTCAAATGATAACTGTGTATTTAATCTTCAGAGAAACCGCCAATTGTTTTCCAAAGTGACTGCACCATTTGATGTCCCTACAAGTTGAGCCAATTTTAAAGCCTAGTATCACATGCTCGCTCTTTAAAAAATTAGTGGCTTTCCTTTGACCTGCCATTTTACATCTGTTAGAGTGACTAGTTAAGAAGCCAGGTTAAGTGATGAGGTTACTGAAGCAAAATATTAGCACACATGAAATCACTAAAACGCTTTATGTGTTTAACATCTTCCATTGCTTTCTTTTCTGGTGACAATTCAGTCACACTTGTTATCCAATCCTTCAGTTATAATCCATTTTTTCCTCACTGAACCTTATCCAGCGGTGTTCCTGGCGTGAGAAAACAATTCACAGTACTGTGCATTAGTTACCCCAATGCTAGCGACTTCGGTCTTTCTTTGTATCAGGTTGTCTAACTGCTTTCCTGCTGCTTTTACAAATGTAACCTCTAGATTCTCAGTTTTAGTTTGACAAAAAAGGAATAGATGGTGCCAAACAACAAAATGGAACAATGAAAGAATTTACACGAAATCGTGTTTAACCTATGCTATCTATCATCCAAGAAAATAAAAAGTAAACAAAGGCAAAACCTAATCGTAAGTATAATTGCATGTGTGCTGTTCTATATCATTTGTAAATCCATAAAACTGTATCTCCTAAAGGTTAGGAAGATATGTTTCATATTGATGTGCCAATAAAATGATATTACATAGTTTCAACATGTATTACAATTTAAACACATAATTGAATATCATTTCCTACCTACAATACACCTAGAAACCTACACACTTGTAATATTTTTTTTTTCAATTTCAGGAATTTTTTGGTACTGTCTTCAGAACCCACACGGTGCATTCAGAGCAATTTCACAAATATTTATTGGGTGTCCACCATTTGCAAGTCACTGTGTTAAACAACCTTTTGAAAGGACTTTTAAAAGCTATTATTCTTTTGGATGTGCTCATTTGAGGCAAATATTTCTCCATGGATGGTGGATTTTATTTGAGAAAATGGTCAAAAGTTATTCAAAGTCAATTCTGATAGATGAGGTGGGTGAGAGACATCAAGCAAGATGACATTCTTAACAGTCAAAATTATGTGTGACTCTAAATTTATGAGGCTGATTTTCTTGTGTGGTTCATTAACCAGATTTGAAGAAAATTCCGCAAGAGGAGTTCCAGTAACATTTTGAGTGATGGTGGCAATGGTAAGGTGTGTGGTGCCAAAGTAACCACTTTGATGGATGGCACTCTTTGGATATATTAGTCCTGGCATGTTTTAAAAACACATTCAATGCTTATGGTCACACATTATATAGTGCCTAGAAAATACTGGACAATGTAAAAATTTAGCCATAGCCATAGCCAGGATAATGTCATTTTCTAGTGACTATGCTTTCGCCCCTGACAGAGATAGATGACAACAGATAGCACATGTGACTTGTTATTTTCCACATCCAGAAAGGTGCTGGGGCTTCAGCATTATGTGTTCTAGCAAAGGAATTGACCTGGAGGAAAACATCCCAACCAACAGATGCCTTGTCAATGCTTGGCTTATAGAAACTTCTCCAGGTGGTATTGCCTGTAGAAGCAGTGACAGAAGGAGAGCCCAGCTCTTATCATTTGTTAAAAGATCAGAGCTAGTTTAATAGAACTTTAAAGGATTAAATCATGGTGGAGTGTTATATACGGACTACTCACTGCATTCTAAATCTTCCCCAAATTCTTTGAACTGTACTCCATTTAAAAGCTTCTGTTTTATAACCTAAGCCAAGAATGATAGATAAGGTGTGTTAGTTTCCTAGGGCTTCACTAACAATTTGCCACAAACTGGGTATCTTAAAATAACAGGAATTTAATGTTTTACAGTTCTGGATTTCCAAAGTCTGAAATCAAGTTGTCAGTAAGGTTAGTTCCCTCTGGAGGCTGAAGAAGAATATATTCCATGCCTCTCTTCTAGCTTCTAGGGGTTGCTGGCAATCTTCGCATTCCTTTTCTTGTAGATACTTCATTCTCATCTCTGCCTCCATCTTCAAATGGATTTCTTCCCTCTATCTGTGTCTGCATCTAAATTTCCCTCTTCTTATAAAGACACAAGTCACTGTATTAGAGCAAACCCTAAATCCTGTATAACCTCATTTTAACTTGATTACATCTTCATAGACTTTGTTTCCTAATAAAGTCATGTTCAGAGAGAATCCAAGTGGCTGTGAGTTTTAGAGGGACACTATTCATCCCAGTACAATAGGTATTAATATATTAGTGAAGAATCAGAACATCACCAGCCCTCCAGAAGCCCACCTCAAATCCTCCTCTAGTCACCAAACGCCCCATGCTAACTACTGTCCTGACTACCAGCAGCAAAGATTACTATTGCCTGTTTTTGAACTATAAAGTATAAATAGTTGAAATCATACAATATGTACTTTTTTGTGCCTGGCTTCTTTCACGCAACATTTGTGTGTGTGTGTGTGTGTGTGTGTGTGTGTGTGTGTGTGTGTGTGTGTGTGAAATTCATCAATATCTCAACATGCAGGCATAGACTGTTGATTTCAAATGCTATTAGTATTCATTGCATTAATATACCACAATGTATTTATACATGTTACTATGGATGGATATACAGTAGTTTCCAGTTTGGGGCTACTACAAACTTCTGTGAACATTCTAGTACATTTCTTTTGGTGAACATATGTATGCATTTCTGTGTTGCATGTAATTAGATTGAGGGGAAACTTGGAGTGAAATTACTGGTCAAAAGATACACTTATGTTCAGCTTTAGAAAATTGGGCCAAATAGTTCTTCTAAGTGATTGTATTAATTTACACTGCAGTGTTTGAGAGTTTCAGTTGTTCCACATCCTTCCAAACACTTGGGTTTTAGTTTTATCATTTCTTTTTTTTCCCCTCTCCTAGTCATTCCCACCACTTACTCAAGCAGACCTCAGGAAAGTCATACTATAGCTAAAGCTTATTAATGTCTCTGGTTTTGTTTGTTTGTTTTTTATAAGACTACACGTCTAGAAGGGAGGATTCAGAGTATAGACAAAATGTCTTGGCCAAAATCTCTCGGCCAGAAGCAATGAGAAAGAGAACTTCTGGTGCAAAGAAAATGACCTACCCAGAAGTAAAGGGGAGAAGGAATATCCACACCAATCTAGGCAGATTTCTCTAGGGAGGGAAAGGTAGGGAAGGATGCCCAGAAGTTTCTCCAGGGAGGTGACAAGACCCAAGAGAGGAAATACATTTTGGAAGATGATGCCTTGGGCAGACTTGAAGAAATAGTTTTGGTGCTCCCAACAGCAAAGAGGCAATGACGAGGAAGGGCTAAGCTAACCAAGACGATAGACATCTCAGGAGAAACCTGTGTGCACAGATAACTAAAGGACGAGATGGACTCGTTTGCCAAGCTCATCTTAAACCTTGTACAACCTGAAATCACCACCAAAAGATACAAGAACCCCAAGAAAGCCCGAGATTAAAGAATCCAGCTAACACAGTGGAATTGGAGGCCTGAAATAAAAATTGAATGATTCTTCCCTGCTATTCTATGAAGGAGGAGGATCTGAGTATCAATTGTCTACCTCAACTCTGAGCCGAGGGACTTATACAATGGACATTTAATAACTACTTATTGAGTAATGGATAATAACTAGCAGTAAGATCCAAAAATGCTTCAAGCTCAATTATGGGAAAACCTGTTATCACGAGTTACCATTGCCTCTCTGCGAATTGGGGATAAAGGTGATAGAGACGGGGTCACAGTCACTCACAGAGTTGACATCAACTCTGTAGAATGGGGAACTACATCTGGGATGCTTCACTTATTTCCCAGACTCTGGCACTATTAAAGGTCTTTAGATGCTTTGTTTCATCCTCCGTGATAGCTGTGCTGGGGTGATGACATTTCATCTTGAATGTCTAGAGGCTTGTTAGCAGAGACCCTGTCACCGCCAGGGATCACAGCATTTTTGTGCTCAGTCCTTAGGGCACTGATCTTGGCTGTACAGCTGGACTCAGCAGCAAACGCCACATGGTCTAACGTGACAAGCAGCTGGATTCCCAGCCAAACAGGCAGTTATTTTCCTGAAATGAATGTCAGTTTGCAGAGCAAAGAGGGTGTTGGCTTTTTCTTCCCTATATGAAAACAGCTCAGCTTCAGCAATCACAGAGATCTGAAGAGAACAGAAGAGAAAAAGGTAGCTTATTTTTGCAGTATATAGCTAATGTGTCTGTTTGGAACACATCCCAAACTGCCGAATCCATTTCTACAGAACTCACCTGAGGTTAGATTGAACATAATGCAAAGATAGAGATAGAAGAGGAGCCAAAACACCCAAGTATATAAGTAAATGTTTATATTCAAAGTATTTTTATACCTACTCTTTGTAAACAATTTTCAATATATGATGCCTTTCACTTTCTTATCGATGTCTCTTTGTTGCAGGACAATCCTCAGTCCCCGAAAGCTGTAAATCAGAAAGTGAGCAATAAAATAACTACAGGTTTTAGACCAATGTTTGCTCTGAGACTTGAAACTATCAAGGAAATGGCAAATTTTCCTTTCTTGCAAAAGTAGATGTCTGCCTGGCCTCTCAATTTGGACTGTGCTACTGACAGTTTCAGGGACATCTTTTCCTTTATTTCCTGAAGAAAGTAAAATGTCAGCCAATCAAGAAGGATTTTTAGTTTTCATTTTGTTGTTGTTGTTGTTGTTGTTGTTAGTCAGTGGCTTATGGTACTTTTAGCCACCAGGGGAGGAAATGCATAGCGTGCTTTAGGTCTGAGTGAATCTTCTGAAACATTGTTTTCCAAAAAGTATTTTACACTCTTTACTTCTAGTGACAGTTGAATGATCAACTATGTTGGAAGGATTGTTTCTTAAGTAAAAATATTTTACATTTTAGAGTTCATTTATACAAAGCCATTCAAATTCTATGAGAAGGTGAAGAAGACACGCAAATAGCACATGAAATGCTTGCTTTATAATTTTGGACATGGAGAACGAACTTGTAGTCTTTAGTCTATTGAGGTATACATCAATATCCTCAAATACCAGAGGATATTTGGAATGTCAAACAATAAATTATAACAAAACAATTGTAATTCTAACCAAGACTGGATGACCTCAGTGCACAATAGAATATTGGATTTGGGTAAGTTGCCCTGTTTAATTATTGAAGAGTAGATAGAAGAAGCAAATAACAGAGACCTTCCAGTGACAATTCCAACCTAGTATCATGAGGCTGTGTCTAACTAGAGATACAATGCTTTTGGAGGCTGAAGAAAGGAATCTCCAGCCATAATTACATTTGGGCTTTTGCATTGTTTTAAACTGATTATATTTTAAGGTAAAATTAGCTGAATAATAAAAGATCTCATACTAGTAACCACTGCATTGAAACTGTGCCAAGTGAAACCATATAGACAAGGACAGCATAGGATTTTAGAAAGTGCACAAAGCCTGACTGAGTTAAATATACATGTGGTTAAATATGGATGGATGTTTTATAATATTTAAAAATCATAGATTGGATCATTAAAATCAAATTCTTTCAAAATGAATCTTTCAAAATGCAACGAAATTGTTAAAAAGAAGATAAACTTTGATAATTTTGATCAATAAGAGAAAACACAAAACATATCAATAGTATTACAAAGAATAGTCTTTAACTGGATATAAAGAGGGGATTTAAAACATTAAAAATACATAAAACATACATATATCAATACAATTAAAAACCTAGAAAAAATGTCTCTGTCTCAGCCCCAGAAAATGTATATTTCCAAAACTGACTCCAGAAAATTTTGTAAACCTAAGAAAGATTTTATAAAAAAATGATAGTCAAAGGCTGACAAGATGTAGTTCTAAGAAAGAATGAGTCCAAATGATTTTGTGGGTAAGTTCTTCAAAACTGTAAAGGAAACAATATTTTCTGATGCAGAGCACAGAAAAAGAGGTAAAGCTTCTCAACTCCTTTTAAAACGTACATTATCTTGATCTAAAACAAGCAAATAAAGGAGAAGCAGAAACAAAGTTATATAAACACTGATGCAAACACACACACACACACACAATATTTTCAAATATTACACAGGGATATATTTAAAGAATTATAAAGGTATGAAAGGAGTTTCAGTGTGCAGTGGCTCACATCTGTACTCCCAGCACTTTGAGAGGCTGAGGCAGGAGGATTGCTTAAGGCCAGGAGTTCAAGACCAGCCTGGGCAACATAGTGAGACCCTGTCTATAAAATAATTTTTAAAATTAGATAGGCATAGTGGCATGCACCTGTAGTCCCAACTATTCAGGAGGCTGAGGTGGGAGGATTATTTGAGCCCAGGAGGTTGATGCAACAATGAGCTATGTCTAGCCACTGCACTCCAGGTGACAGAGCAAGACCCTGTCTCTAAAAAAAAAAACAAAAAACAAAAAAACCAAGATTCCATATATAAATATGTATATTATAAAATAATAACAAAAAGGCTTGCACAAAGCATTTGATCAAATTTATCACCCATAAGTTCTTTAAGAATCAAGAATAGAAGAAAACTTCTTTAACCTAATAAAGAGTTATTACCAGGAACCTACAAAAACATCTTTTTCAATGATAAAATGTTAGAAATATTCTCCTTAAAAAGGTCTGGCACAAGATATCTTGGGAATCATCACCAATATTCAGCAATTATCGTTGCCAAAGCAATAATACAAGAAAAAGAATAAGAAAAACTATATGAAAGGAAGAGGTAAAACTGACACTAATTTAGATGTTAAGAATTTTTACTTAAATACACAACTGAAAAATACACATGGCAAGAAACTTTATCAACATAGAAAAATCAAGTTTTCCTATAGTACAGTAATTAGAAAACTCAGAAGGAAAAAAAGATTCCATTCGGAGAGCAACAAAATCATAACGGATCTAGGAAAGAACCTAATAAATGCCAACCTAGTTGATGACTATTTTAAAAGTTTACTACAGAAGAAAATAATGACAATAGGGTATGTATAGTCAATACTAATAAAATAGTTTTTCCAAAGTTGTAGTACAAATTTATACCCTCTAGTAATATAAGAGAGGGCCAGTTTCTCCCCAGTACAATACTTGGTATTTCCTTAATGGTTTTAGTCTTCATGTCTTTGATGACTAATGAGATTGAAACTTTGTTTTTTAACTGGCTTTTCTTCTTGGTATGAGACAGGATTCCATATCTTCTACCAAACATGTAGTATAATCATTTATTTAAGACCAGCTTTTCCCTGCTACACTGTAGTGTCACCTTTTCTGAAAATCAATATACCATACATGTCAGTCTATTTCTGAACCCTATTCTGTTCTTCTGATCTACTTGTTTATCCTTGAACAAATTTTATATTGCTTTAATTATGATAACTTTATGGAAAGTCTTTAATTTAGTAGCGTAAGTCTTTCAAATTTATTCTTCTTCAACACTGTCATTATTTTGTGCCTTTTAAATTTTTATATATATTTTTAAAACTAGATAGTCTATGTTTAAAAAATGCCTTTAGAATTTCAATTAGGGTTATATTTTATTTAATGATAAATGAGGAAATTAATATCTTCAATACATTGAGTATTTCAATATATTTATTAAGATTGTCCTTGATTTCTGTCTACAGAAATTTAGAAAACTATATTCTGTTGATTTATTCTTCAGTATTTAATATTTTTGGTGCTATTGTAAATACTGTGTTTTTCTTTTCCATTTTTAGTTTGTTGCATTGTATGGAGATATTATTGAACTTGTATCTAATGATCTTGCTAAATTCACTTATTAATTGTAATAGTTTATCTATAGAATATTTTAGATTTTATACATAAGCAACTATGGGTTTTAGGTCTTCTTTTCCAATTCTTATATAATTTATTTTTATTTTATTTTATTTTTTGCTTTATTGCACTGAATTCAATTTATTGAACTGAAGTGGTTATAGTAACAATCTTGTTTTGTTCTTGAACTCAAGGAAAATCTTTCAATATTTTATTATTAAGTTTAATGATGGCCATAGTAGGATTTTTGTTATTCTTTATCAGATTAGAGAAATTCTATTTCTTTACTGCTGATTTTGTAAGAGTTTTAATGATAAACAAACATGAGGTTTCATTAAAGACCTCTTCTGAATCTAATTAATCATAGGATTTTTCTTCTTTATTCAGTGAATGGTGAATTACTGTAATTGATTTTCCAATATTATGCCAAACTTGTGTTTCTGGAGTTAACCAACTTGCTTGTGATTATCATTTTTGTATCTACCAGATTCAATCAATTTACTAAGATTTTGCTTAGAATTTTCATATCTATGTTCATAAGAAAAATTACCATGTAATTTTTGTTGGTATCAATGTTATGCTAACTTCACACAATGAATTGAGGAGTATATCCTATTTTTATTCTCTGGAGGGCTTATGTAAGTTTGTTGCTATTTATTCTTTAACTATTTGAAAAGATTAACTGTTTATGTCCTCTGGACCTGGAGATTTTCATTATGCATTCAATTTCTTTAATAGATATAGGATTACTCAGATTTTTAATTTCTTTATGTTTTAGTTTTGTTGGATGGTGATTTTCAATACATTTTCCCAATTCACCTAACTTTTTAAATTTATGGGTTAAGTGTCCATGTTTATCACAGGATACTAGCCAAGTCATAAGTAATATTTACTTGACAGGAATACAATAGTGGTATCTACAATCATAAATAGATTCAGTAACCTAGTATAGATTAATGATAGAAGTCCAATAAATCATTTTTCTGCCTTGCTTATATGCAAGCTTGTTGCCTTCTTGTCACTGACACAACAATAATGAATCAATGTGGCACCACCATCAAAACAAACAAGAGCAAATTTAACTTGAAATCAGATACGAAGATGTTTAGGTATACGTAGGCACAGTTCATTCACCTAATCCTCATTATTTATCCTGCTTTTAGACATGTTGGCACAATAGGATACTACTCCTTCATTAACTACTAAACTCCTCCCAGCATGACAGACTGGAGTTTTCCAGTTTCAATACCACATCATAAATTCAAAATATGATGCCTGCAGAGTAATCTGTTGAATTGGGGAAAGATTTTTATTCAGTATCAATAGAAGAACTGAGCTTAAGGAGGCAAAATCAATTCACAAGCAATCCTGAGTTTTGATAAGTATCCAACTATTCAGCTCTTGGGTATAGACTACTATAATTATATGCATCCCTGAAAACTGCAATCAGGATGAAAGTTATACTCACCAACTCCTTTTTCCAGTGGCTTTAAAATGTAATAGTTGATCCAGGTAGTTTGGCCTATATTTTACATTGGTCTTAAATTATTTATCTCAGCACATCTTTTTCCTCATTTCTGTGCTGTATCTTCATCCATGCCACTGTTAGTTTCAAGTTGATTATTTGCAATAATGATTAGAGATCTTTTCCAGAGATTCAGTTTTCTTGAAAATGAAAGAAAAAGTTAATATAAACCATAAAGTAATTCCTAAAATCAATTCTTCCATAGACATCTATGGCAATGACTGTTTTTAGAATTGAAGTCATGTGTAGTAACTTTATTATTTTCTTTTTCATTAAATTAATGTGTCTTGATGTGAAGTATATCTCAATAATGCTGTTTAAAAACTAATGTGTCTTGGATATTTGTGCAATGTACCCTAGAAGGTAAAAATATAATTTTCATGATAAAATATTATGAGAATGTTTCCAATGAAAATATAATGATTTTTTTTTTCTTTTACTTAAAACCAGTAGCATGCTAATCATTCACTGTTCTTCACATTTTTCTAGTTCCAGAAACAGGCGTGTGTGTGTGTGTGTGTGTGTGTGTGTGTGTGTGTGTGTGTGTGTGTGTGTAGTTACCTAGAAAATTTCTAGAGTAACTATCAGAATTACCAAGAAACCATGAAAGTTGACAGAAGACTTCTCATCTACTATAGACAATAAACTAGAGTGCATAAAATGGTCTTGGGATCTCTTAGGCCTATAAATTGCTTTTTAAAAATCATTTCACCTCTGCCCTCCTGCAAAAAAAAAACCAAAACAAAACAAACAAACAAACAAAAAAAAACCTTCCTCTCTGAGGTACATATTTCATTTCTGTGTTACCCTTGGCCTCTTCTTGTCATTGTCACCAGAGGCCCTTCTGATTATACCTGCCCAATCTTCTCTTAAATTCATCAAGGAATTGGAGATCTAACTCATTGTTTTCCCTATATCCTCGGAGTTATTTTCTACAGTATTTTCTCTCTGTAATTATAAATAATTTCTTACATCAATTACTATGAGGATTAAAACTATCAATTATAATATTTGTGTTATCTTTTAAAGGTTCCAAATTTTATTCATATCCATTATATAATCTGGCTTTCATGACAATCTCATTTTTTCTTTTTTTCTTTATGTTTTAAAGAGGAAGAAACATGCTCAGAGATGTAAAACTTTTCCCCAAAGTTCCACAGCTTGGACTCAGCCCTGTCTACATCTGAACCCAGGTCTAGCTGCCAAGAGTATATCTATTCCTTTTCAACATGAATATTTAGAACTCAAAAATCTTCAGAAAATAATGCTACACAGTTGAATAATAATCAATTTATCTTTTTGTCCCTTTGGTCATGTCGTTTGATTTGAGTGTTTCTAGTCTAGTTTTCCTCTCACTCTACTTGATTTGGAGAATGCAATGAGAGTTTGGGAGTCATGATTTACATGTTTAAAATGGTGTAACTTTGAATGTTTTTAGACACAGCGTATAATCACAGGTCCAGTGATAAAGAAAGAAATTTTAGTGGTTCAGATAAGCCTCTGACTTGTCTATTTATTATCCAAGTTTTTTTAACATTTACTATGTCTGTCCACTGAATTTTGAGACCATACTGTGACTAGAAAAACATGACCTCTCCTTCGAGAAGCTTATTTCGAAGCTTACAGACTGTATTCGGTTTGAGCAATAAAGGCATTTAGCAGTCAAGGGCTTTGCCTTGTTAACCACACATCTGTAGTGTCTCTCTCTGTTCCCTGTACAGACTAGTCATTTGTTAATATTTATTAAATTGATGAATTAACACAGCACTTCTAAAGTGTCTTCTGGGGATCTGTGAGTCCCTTTTTGGGGGTCCATAAAGTAAAACTATTTTAATAATACTAAAACATTTTTTGCCAGTTTTGTTTCCATTCTCTTACCAGTGTACAGTGAATTTTCCGGAAGTTACATGACACGTGATGATGGCAGTATTCTCCCGGCTAGCAAAATACGTACTTGTGCATTATCGCATTTTTAAAATGACTCAGTTTTAATTTTTAACAGTGTAAATGTTGATACATATAACCCACCTAAGCAAAAGCTCTCTGGGGTCCTGAGCATGTTTGAGAATGCAAGAGATCCTGAGATCCAAAAGCGTATGGATTGCTGAATTAAAAATTTAAATATCTTTCAAAGGTGATACAGAAATTGAGTCTTCACTTTCTAATCCCAATTCATTACTCTTGTACTTTGGACTCAAATGTTAAGCCAATTATGTCTTACTCTCTACTCTCCAACAATGCTTTTATTTTATTAAGGAAAACTATTTTGTTTAGGTGGTTCTACATCTATTAGGATCAATATTGTTTTAGTACTGTGTGATGAGCTGCAGTACCAATAAATAAAATCTGCTCTTGAACTTTTGTCCTTTGTTCCAGGATTTTTTTTTTGTTTGTTTGTTTTTTGTAAAGAATGTTATATTAGTACGGGTACCAAATAGCTCTCACCTAACACTATTCTGATAAGCTAAAATTAGATGGATCTCAGTCAGCTAGGATTTCACAGGGTCTATATGAGACTTTCAAAATGAATGGGAATAAGCTGAGCAAAACCTTACTGAGGGACCCATCAAACTGAATACATTTGAAAAATAAGGAGAGGTACTTGTCAAATGCATAATACGCACAGCGCCTTGATAAAATCACTTTGCCATTTTTCTCTCTACAGATATTTTTTTTCCTTGGGCATTTGCAGGTGAAAAAAAGCATTCAATTCCTCTTGGATGCATAAGTGACTCTTTTCTGCTTAATGGCTGAGCAAGACAGTCTGTGTCATGATAGTAGAATCCATCCCATAGGGATTCTGCTTTCTTTTATTTTTCCCAAATGTGTGTCACCATGAAATCCTTTTTACGTTAAAGTGTCAGATACAGGAATACCTGAAGATCTCCAGATTTTCATATGATTTGTCTATCTTCAGAATGAGTTTTGACTCATTCAAGAATGCTTCAAAATTACAAAGAAGCACTATGCATCTTTTGGTCATTTCTCAAATTTGATCCTAGTTTGGAATGCCTAGAAATTTGAAACTTGTTACATTATGAATTACATGCAGGATGATGGATTTTTAATGTGATTAATGTAACCAGATAAATCGACGGAGGCTTTTGCTGCCATTCAGTAAACTCAAGTTGTAAAGTTCAACAATTTTGTAATAAAGAGATTGATGATCAAATATTTCCTCAAATCCTGTGTGAATAAACAAAGGAATATGTATTAGTAACACCTAGAAGGAAAATACATAAATAGGTGACACATTTTTAAAATATTCTTTCAGCCAAAACTGAACTAACCTTTGATCAGGAAGGAAGATCAAGCAAAGAAAAATTAAAAAACAAACAAACAAAAACAGGTGGAAGCTCGACTTAAGAGTTTTGGAAGCTGGTTTTGCCCCAAGAGTTATCTGTAAATTTAGGGCTTATTAAAAACAGAACTAATTAACATGAGAGCCGGGATTTTACATCAAAGAAATCCCTTGGACCCCCACTCCCACTCCCACCCCAGGGAGTGAAGTTGAACTTGCCATGGCTTCTACTTCTGTTTCCAGAAGTGTGTTTATCAGAAAATTGAAGCCTTGAGAATTGTCATGAAAGAAAAAAAAAAGTATTTCATGTTCAGATGAGTTTGGGAAATTACCAAATACTGTGAAGTTCCCCTCGTGGAGTTTCACAATGTGTATTAGTCCATCAGGGACTCTGAAAAACCCCTCCTGGGAAGAATTCTGTCTAATTTTATATAACCCAGCATGTCCCCAAATTTATATTACTGTAGAATCTTCTTTAATGTAATATCAAATAAAAATCTCTGCAACTCATGTTCTGTAGAATGCATTTTCAGAATATTGATCCAGGATAAGAATCCGTCTCTTGGGCTCACTCCCAACTAGTGAGGATGCAGGCTACTGCACCCCAGTTAATGCTCTGAACTAAGCTCTGGAAGAGGCATCCAACTCACTTTATTTGTCCTGCCTCTACTTACTTTGCTGAGCCCCACAACACGTGTCCTTACAGATCCCCCTGATCTCAAGAATGTCCCTATGGTCATTTCTGTCTTGATTTCTTGAAGGATTTCTGACATTTCATACTAATCTGTATAGTGATTCACTGTCTAGTTGAAACAGATAAGAAATCATACAATTTTCAGTCTGGAAAGAACCTAATTCCCAAACTAGGAAATTTAGACCCAGAACCATTGTCACTTGCCCAAAGTCATATAACCAATTAGATATTTTATGGGGAACTAGAATTTAATAGAAAGCTCTAGTTGGCAATGGGCTATATTTGGATCAGGTTATGCTATGTTTAAAGTAGAAAGTCAATTCCAACTCTGAGTAGTTTTAGTTCTGAAATGGGCTAGGAAAGAAAAAATATCAACTGTGATAGAAAAGGAAGATGATGTGTAACAGACAGAAAAATCCATAACCAAAGTTGCTCTGCTGTGTATCATTTGGTGGATGGTAGTAGAAAGCATATCACTGAGGTCTTCAGGCCAACATTATAAAATCTCACGGTTTACACTGCCACTAGCTAGATGCAAAGCAAATTGCTTATCGTGGGCACTTTATTCCTCTGGCACTGCCTCAAGTTTTCTTATGTGACTGTTAGAAAAAGAATTGCTGTCAAATTCATTAATTCATTCTCTTATGACCTCGGGGTAAAGAGCTCACATCTGCCAGTTGTTAGAGTAGATGCTCTGTTTTAATGGGTATTCCTCACTTGGAGTTTTATCAATTGCTTTATGTCAAAATTGTCAACACTTCCTTGTCTTTATGTTTCTTTTTTGTTAAGAGCTAATTTTAAAACATTCTCCTATTTATTTCAAAGTCATAAACATCTAAGCTTAACTAAACTGAAATGGTGATGGGCCTGCACTCTAACATTTCCCTTCCTCTTTAGATGTTCCCATAACTTTTCCACTTCCACCATTATCACTAACAATAAAATTGTAGAAACACTTCTCTTGCATTGGGCTCCCTTGCTACTTAGTATTTGTTCATTCCAGATGATGATCATTACCTTGATTGTCATTATCATCTCCAACACTAAGCACTGAGCACCCACAGGGTGCATGCCACCAGAGGAAGTTTGCTTCCTATGACATGGCGATCGTGCCACAGAAGGGATGAAGCCCAGAAGCGGGGTTTTGAAGAACACAAGCTGTGTTGCCTGGAATTGCTCTAAACGTGTAACCTCTTGAGACTCTAGATTCTACTTCTTTAAAATTTAAGCAATGCTCATACCTGCATCTTGTCTGTCACCGTGATTTTGTACGAAATCATACAATGAAGCATAAGCTCTTTAGAAATTGTCACTGTATCAGCAGAAGATATTGTAGGATTAACTTTTTTGCTATAATCCTCAACTACTGTTCAAATTTTAACAGCCTTTTTTCCATTTCCATTCCAGGCCTGAAGAGCTACGCCTGTTCATGCCAATATTACAAATAAAAAAGTAGAAAGTCCAGCCAAACAGCTGGGGCTTGGGGCATGCGTTCGGAAATATTACTCATCCAAAAGCCTTGTTTTCCTCCTGAAATGACCGGCTGGTTGACTAAATTAACTAAATTAACTGCTTGTTTTGGCAACATAAATATAAACCTTAAATAATTGAGAACAATAAAACCATAGAGATGGGCTCATTTTTATTTAGAATAATTGTGGTTGGTTAAATGTGTGTCTTAATGATGCATCACAGTAAATTTATTCAATTTAATTTTTAAAAAAACATCTGGCCAGTTAAGGTGTTGAAGTATTGATTGAATTATTTATGTCATGGCTTGTTATTTATTTTCAGTCCTCTCCAAGCAGTCCCTGATCATCTGTCCCCTCCACATTTTGGGGGATTACCCTCTCTCCTTTTTCTCCTTCCTCTTCAGGCAGCTTTTTCTGGAACTATGCCTTAACCTTGTCCCAAGGCACTTCCCACTTCATTTCTTGACCAGTATCAGCCGGCTCAGGATTAGCCACGACCCACCTGGATTCTCCTACAGAATGTTTATGGTGGACCCCTTCAAGTTTTCCTCTGACATAGTGTAAGAAATAGGGGAAAAAAAAAAAACGGACAGTTTTTCTTACTCTCCTACTCAATACAACATTCAACACAGAACATTTCTGACACTGGGTATATAGGTTTTATTTCCCCCCACACACCAAGCCAGCCTCCAGCAGACACCAACTAGATGTCTTATAATTCAATGCATCTGACACTATTTACCTGGAGTTAGAGTCAGATCCCGCACGTTAAGGGCTCAGCCCAAGACTGCCCCCGACTTCAGCCACCATGGCGAGTAGTAGCTTCTCACATAGGTGTCTGATGAAGAACTATAACTCTGGATTCTCACAACCCCCTCCTTAGGTTGGATTAATTTTCTAGGAAGGCTCACAGAACTCAGGGAAACATTGATTTTTGTTTATCAGTTTATTATATTAATAAAGAATATGATAAAAGTATACAGATGACTAGCCAGATGGAAGAGATGCATAGGACGAGAAATGAGAGGAGGGGTGCAGAGCTTCTGTGCCCACTCTGGCACCTTCGTGTGTTCCACAATCTGGAAGTTCTCTGAACCCTGTACTTTTGGGTTTTTATGGAAGCTTCATTACACAAACACAATTGATTGGCCATTGGTATCAACTCAACCTTTAGTCCTTCTTCCCTCCGAGGGGTTGGGGGATGGGGCTGAAAGTTTCTACTCTCTAATCATATGGCCGATTCCCCTGGCAACCAGCCCCCATCCTGAGGCTATCCAGGAGCCCACCAAAAGTTGCCTCATTGGAATAAAGGATGCTCCCATCATCCAAAAAATTATAAAGGTATTAGGAGTTCTGTGCCTGGAACCAGGGTCAAAGACCAAACATCAAAAGAAAAGATTATCTGAGTGCCCCTATCTACAAGGGTTTTAGGAGCTCTATGTCAGGAACCAAGGACAGAGACTGATATATAGATAGATAGATAAATATCATGTTTTATATATATAATTATATATATTACATATATGTATAAATAATTTCACACATACACCTTTATTTTGGCCCATTGCACATGGAGATCTACAGTGAACAAAACTGCAAGGCTCCATTTTGCTTCCTGAAACTAGATATCAAAGAAAACACTTTTTAGCCCTCATCTCACTTAAACTCCTGGACATTTGACACTCAGTCTAGGCTACTTCTTTCTTGAAACTCTTTTCCTACTGGCTCTTGGCACAACTTTTTCCTCTCTGACTTATCCTTTTCCATGACCTTTGTTCTCCTCTTTCCTCACCCTTCTGTTCGGTTGTTTCCTAAGTATCAGTTCACTCTTCATGGCTTCTTTCCCTGCAATCTTGCCCTGGGTGTCCTCACTCAATATTTCTCTATTCTGTTCCCATCTTCCTCCTGAGCCCCACACCTATGTAATTCAGTGCCCAGTAGTCAGCAGTTAAAATGATCAAACTTTCTCATGCCTAGAAAGAGAAAGAGCTAGGCAGTGAAGAAGCATTTTCCCTATCGTGGGAAAGATGACCAGAGAGTCTCACTTACTTATATAAATATAAGGCAAGTGGCACAGGTGTGTAACAGCACCTTTTTGAATGGTTTTGTGTACATCTGTGCAGTTTAACAAACCCCTGTTCACTTTGGTACGCAGAGCTCAAAGGAGAGACTGGTCCATTTGCAGAAGAAGCACAGGGGTTTTTCTAGTGGGGGAAAGACTGAGACCCTTGACCCTTACCTTGCAATATTAGAAGCTGGAAAGTGTACCAGGGTGGCCCAAATCCAGGACCTATGTCAGAAAAGAGACACAACTCTCTTGAAATGATATTGCCATAGGGGTGGAAGAACAGGTGACCAGCGCCCTGAATCAGCAGCAAAGAGAATGTGGATGATGTTCTGGCTCCCAGAACTTGCACCAACCCAGCATTCTGGGAAGGAAGGCAGTGGGGTCAGATTGTACCCTCAAGGAGGTGACTGTAGGAACAGATTGAACATACCATAATCTCAGCAGGTCCGGCCTGTGTGTCATGAGCTACTCTTGACTGAGCATCTTCTGGAGCATGAAGTTGTCCTCCCTCAGAGAATCTACAGCACGGGGGCAGGGAGTTGCTCTGGCACCTGTGGTAGCACCCAGAATCGAGGGCTTAGGAGCAGGCAACTTGGTCACAGCATTTCAGACTCAAGCCTCACCCCCTGGGTACACACTTTTTCAGTCTAGGCCACGTATCCTCCCCATAAATAGAAAACCTGTAAAGCCCCTCTTCGACATAGACAATGTCACTCATCAGAGTGAGTTCTTTGCAGAAAGTGGGAACAGGATGTGCTGAAGAGTTGTAAGTTGCTAAGGGAAACTAGGCCAACTTTTGTCACGGCACTGTCTTGACTAATCACAACACTAGAAAGTACTCATCTAAGGCAGGGGCAGCAAATGGAGTCTCCCACCCCCACTCTAAGACCTGCCTTTGGACAGGCATGTCTCTAGCTCCTCACTGATGTCCTGGGAGTCGGCAAGTCCACCCTAAGTGACACATCTCAATGGCAGGCCTGTCGCTGTGGTTTCCAGGCTGCAGAGAAGGGTCTCCACCTGAGTTACAGTTTATCTCAGTGATCCAGGTGCAGTTAGGGAGGGACTTCCTCTCCTATCTGCATATACTTAAACCTGGGCTCTAGTAACTCATTAAGAACATGGGGATTCCTGGACATATTAAGGACTGGAAAAGGGACCCTTTAGAAGAGATCGATTTTACTTCCCACTCATTGAACAAGATGTAAGTTCTAATATTACTTCTCTGAGGCTTTAATCACAAGCACACTATAATATCAGATTGTCCACATATATACCTATGGTACCTCCCTGGTAAGTGTACCTGGATGAGACAGATAACACGTGTACCTGACACACAAAAGATTCCTAATGGAATTCACCTTTCCACTTCTCCCAAACATCTTCTTCCTTCTAAAACTTTTTTTTATGAGAATGATACTACCTAAAGTCCCAACCAAGCAATTACTCCTCCTTCATCCTTACCTCTATTTTATATTTGCCATCAGTTCCTCTCCTTTTAAAATTGGAGAGCCCTACCTCCTGTCATTCTTGTCAATCGCCCATCTGCACAGCCACTGCTCCATCACACACTGTTTCTTTCTTCTGCCCATTGCATCCTGTGACCGCCGTCCATCTGATCCCCCCTCTGAGGGCATGCCCTGTGAAATGTTCTCCACCCTGGTGCCACGTTACTCCCTTGCACAGAGCCCCTGGATGGTCCTGTTGTCTCCAGGATTAAGTCCGGACAAATGAGTATGACAAACAGTACCCCTTCCAACCTGGTCCATTCCTAACTCTCCTGATCTCATTTATCTCCACATTCCTCCTTCTGTAAATATAGAGTGATTTGTAATTTCCTCAAACCAGACTTGGGGTTTCATACTTCTGAGTCATCATTTACGTGGCTCCCAGACCTAGAATGCTCTTAGCTCACCTCTTCAATGACTCATGCCTACTCATCCTTGGAAACTCAGTTCAAGCCTTCTCCCTTCTCAGGATGGCTGAGAGGTCTCTCAGATCTTCCATGGCTGCCAGAACACTTCACTCACAATATAGTAATAGTTTTACTGTCTCCCACTCACTGTCAGCTCCTTATAAACAAGAACCACATTTCATTTATCTTTGCATGTTCAGCACAGAGCAAGTGTCCTACCTACACTTGGTACTTAATTATTGTTTGCTAAATGAGTGGGTGAATGCAGGCAGAAAATCACAACTTTGTTGTTCAATCCAAGTGTCACACCCAGACTACATGAATGTGATTTAACTAGGAGAGTCAGAAGAAATTAGATAAGGAATGGGAAGCAAAGCAGGAAATTCTTTAGTTGCTAAGTTCTAATTCTGAATCATTAGCTAAGAAATTGCCAGGCAAAATTCATTAAGGCAACTTGGTTGAAGACAGAGTCACTAAGAAGGAAAAGGTATTGATAGATTAAATTAAGATATAGGAAACTTATATCAATCCCTGTTCCCTGTGGATCAGCTCTGTGGAAAGTCTTATACTTAATAGATTGGGTAGAATAAATAAAAACTTGCTAATGAAAATCCTAAATATGAACTATTAAAGTGATTATAAATTTTCATTTATTCATTAACAGGTATAGCAAATATGCCACTATATATCTTTTTTTATTACTTTGCAATCTTTAGAGAAAATGTAGCAGAAACCCTTGCATTACTTTATATTACTTATATTACTTTCTTTTTCCATGTAGCCCATGTTATTCAGTATATGGATTATGAAAAAAAGGTGCTACCAGATTTTGAAGTGTTGTAGAAACAGTCTTAATTCTCATGCAACATCATTTCTCTTTTGCCTGCTCATTTTCATTCCTCCTTCCAGTTTCTCAGCCCTTCTAAATTGCACAATTTCATGCTTTTTAATCATTCACCTTTTGTTCTATGATATACTTTTTATTGATTATCATCAAAATTGAAGCTGCATGCCAAGTTAAGGGAAACTGCCATAGTTGGAAACACATTTTTCTTATATGAATTCAGAGACTCTTGAAACTCAAGGTCACTTCTTGAGATAATCTGAATATTTCTGAAATTTTAAGGTACAAAAAAACTCCAAGAACAATGACCTATAAGTCAGGGATGGGGTGTCTGATCTTAAGTCCATCTACAATTCATTCTGGCCTCTAGAAAGGTCTCTTTGGGCCTTATTCAGAGAATTTTTATCAAGAGTTCAGTGCTGTCTTTCCATTCCTATACCATAGGGACATCTAAGCTTCCATAACTGACCCACGTTATGGAACTTGGAATAAATATTTTAGGTTTGCAGACAGCATAAAATGTGGAAAGCAGTTCTGTTAAAGATAAATTTAAAATGTATAGGAACTATGTCTCAGAAGCCCCAGAGGGAGCCCCTTCATTGATTTAATCACAGAGATAGTAGAGGGAAGTAGCCTGTCCTTCAGGTGACACACAACTGTCCCTTAAGGAAACCAAAGGGGACTTCAGTGACGAGGCAACGCGATACGGGAAGCTGTATCCATTCATTCTGTAAACATTTCACAAGCACCTCCTATATAGGCCAGGCACTTTATTAAGCACTTGGAAACAAAGAATTACTGAGACATGGTCCCTGACCCAAAGAAGGAAGGGGAGGGTAAAACAACTGAAGCTGAATCAAAAAATGAAGTGTGTCTTAAAAACAACTGAGCCTTCCTCTGGGCTCCATTCTAAGTGGTTTACATGCATTGATTCATTCAGTCCTACAGTTCTCCATGAGGAAGGCCACTGTTACGACCCCATCCCAGGGTCTCCTGGGAGGAGACTGAACCTTGGAGGGGTCAAGGAATTTGCACAAGGTTACAAAGCTAGTGAGCAGGGAAGCCAGTGTTTGAACCAAGACAGTCTGGCTCAACATTGCTCTAATAATGGCAGGACTGTGCTGCTTCTCAATGTGTACCACTGACAAAGGATTCATGTTTAAGATACATAAGAATTCCTACAATTCCAAATGAAAAAACAGGCAAATGGTATGACAAGAAATCTCTAAAAAGTTAAATCTGAAATAGCAAAAGAGCATTTGAAGAGGTGCACAATTTTTCAGTGTTGAATGAAATTGGGACCACTCACATCTTTCAACTAGGTCATCCTGTTTCTAAGCATACATCCCTGAGAACCTTCACATAGGTACACAAAGGAATATATTTAAAGATGTTCATCATAGCTTTGGTGGGAAAAGCAAAAGGTTACAGCGACCTAAATGGACATCAAAGGGAGAACATAAAAAGAAGTTACATGCCTATGAAGGAATATAGAACTCAGAAAGTTATATAGGTCCACTTATATAGGTAAAACAAGTCTCAGAAACATAATGATAAATAAGGTAAACAGAAAAGAATGTATAGTATAATAAAATGTATGTAATATATTTTAAACCACACACAAAATGACTGTATATATGTTGCACAGATATACGTACATGCAAATAAAGTTGTGGAGGTGAATTGAAAGAATATACACTAAATGCACTGAATGTTCAGACACTTGTGAAAATCCTGGGTGAAAGGTTATCATGCTTAAATATGATAAAATAACAACAATAATGATAGCTAGCACTTACTGAGTGCTTATTGCTTTCCAGGTACTATTTCACAATAATGAGTTAGGTACTATTGTTGCCCTAATTTTACAAACAAGAAAAAATGAGTCATAGAACGTTAAATATGTCTCTCCTGATCAAAGAAATTGTAGATGTTGGATATGAGATTTGAATTTAGCAATCTAACCCCATAGTCAATGCTCCTAATTACTTTATTCATACAATGATTATATTTAATAGTTATAACACACACACATATATTAAATCCTAAAACCAGTGATATGTTAGGAGTCAGAGAAAAATGTCCAAAAGTTAAAATAAGATATATGAGAATGGATAAAACGTTTTGGATTGGGCAGGGTACGCCTGGGGCTCAAATGAGCACTACACTTCCATAGATATTTGAAAGATCATCATGACAGAGATGATAAATGGCTCTTCTGCTGCCACTGACCTCACAGGACAAATTGAATTCAACTATGAAATGAAGGATTTGAGTAAAACATAAAGGCGTGATAAAGACAGATGACATTTCTCAGTTTCTACCATGTGCCACTAACTGCGTTAAATGCCTGTGGATACCATATCACACTTAATCTTCAACTTTGACTTCGGTATTACTAGTTTCATTTTATAGACATGAAAACCAGGACACAGGGAGGCTAAATACCTGCTCCCCTTCCCACCATGACACACTGTAGAGCTGTGACAGGCGCTCATCTGACTCCAAGGCCAAGGATCTTTCCATTGCGTCATTTCTGACATAGGTCACGTGGTCCTCCAGTCCTGTGATCTGTTTATACCAGTGTTTCTACCCCTAGAAAAAAAGGTACCAATTATTCCATCTGTCCACCTCATGGAAGTATTATGAGTACCAGAGGCATCAGGATTCTTGACTGAACATACAGAGCAATGCATTCTCAACTTTATAGTAGTCACTTTTATATTTTCAACACAAACACCAAATCTCTTACACATCAGATATTTGGGCGTGCCTACTTGAGTCTGGAAGATTTTCCAGTGACATATGGAATCTTTCAATTCTTTTGATGAGATATTAAATTTGTTTTAAAATGATTGACTTTCCACTTATAATTGTTTCCATTTTCCTTTCGGTCTAAAAATCAGTGGGTTCTTCAATACAGTGAAACATAACTCCAGCATTCACCGTGCATTTCTGGGCTCTTCCCTTTCTACCAGAAGCTGTCTTCTGACTCTGAACAAATGCAGACTTTATTTCTCTATTTCTCCAGCATCAATCTGTTTTGACATACAAAGAAGTATTCTTTGTGAAACCCAAGGGAGAGAAGAGAGGAACTACTCGCCCACATTTTTCAAAACCCACTAGAGTTTTGCCAGCTCTGAGGATGGAACATAGCATAGTTAATAGAGAAAGGGCTTTGACATTAGACAAACCTGAGTGTGAATCCCAGCTCTGCCACTCACAAACTGCATGACTTTGGGCAGACAGATCTCCAGGTTCGTTATCACAACTTTAAAATGGAAATAATAATACCTACCTTTTTGAACAATTTTGAGGGTTCTAAAAAATACATGGAATGTACCTAACATAGTGGCTGGGATAAAAGTCCTCAATGACTTCTTATCAACGTTAGCATCCAGAGTTTTTAAACCAAAAGGGAACTTTGGGTCATACTAGTTATACCTGGACATTTTATAAGAAAGTACATTTCAGCCAGAGGGGCAAAATGACTTGCCCAGGGTCACACAGCCAGTTTGCAACTGAGCCAGACCAGCAATATAAGCTTCTGACTCTGCCCTATACTCACTCTCCTTTGATGCCTCTTTCTCTTTTCCAGTATTTCTAGACTTTCAACAGCTCTTATTTTTTTGGTTCCTCACTCTTTACTCATGCATGCATTTTTATTCCACCATGATGGATTTGTTTTCTGATAGTCCCCATGACATCTGAGACCCATTTGGAATCTGAAATCTATTCTGATAACCTCAGAGCTCACTTTTCCTCGCTTGGTCTCTGTCATATATGAACATGCATATGGTATTTGGAGGTTAAAAAAAAAAAGTTCTTAAAGGTTATTGTTAGCTCATCATTTCTTCCCAGCCTTGAATCCTTCATGCTTTATGTAATTAATTTATCATAAGAAGAGTAATGCTGAAAGAAATTTCCTCTGAGTATAGAAGACACTGAAAAATTGTTGCAAGAAGTCACAGCAGTAGGAAGACTATTGCTGAGCACGGGCTTATTAGAAAGCAAAATAAACAGCATGCTGCATGCTGACTTCATCTTCATTAAACATTCATACTGGAAATGCTTACCTCGTCTGCAGCCAAGATGTTATCCTTAGCAGAAGGAGGGGGAAAAAAAAGGAATCACTAAGCTAACACACTGCAAGTGTTTCATGGCTTTGGGAAAGCACTGCTATGTAAAATCTTTTAATATGTTAGCCTAAGCATTTTGGCCTTCAAACAAGTTGAATCATCTTGGGGCAGGACGTGATGGTGAGGAAGGCATCTAGAGAGGAGAATGAATTGACTTGCATTCTACCATGCAGAGAAACGTAAATAAAAGTTGGAGAGGCCTTTATGCCACTGCCATCGTGGTATGTGAGTCCACTTGGCCTAATATGTTAAGAGGATTAGTGCTAAAGCTGCATGAACTTTGAAACAGCCCAATGAAGCTTATGTGCTTTCCAGTTTAAATTGGTCTTCAGCAAGACCTCTCTGATCATTGGGAATTTGGCAGCCTGAGCATTCTGCCACATTCTCTGGAGCAAGGTCGAGCTCCCTGGGTGCCAACAATGTAGTATCCCTTTTTATGTGAGGTAGAGATGGAGAGAGGGCCAGAAGGCAAAGGGGCAGGGATCACCACAGAGGCCATAATGAGAGCCAAAATCTAAAATGCTGTTCTTCCATGCTTGCATAAAGATCACGAGTTTTAATCAAATTAAATTAAAAAAAAAAACAAACCTGCTGCTGCATCCTGGTTATGGTTGGCTTAAAGGGTCAAAAGAAAAGGCCTTTCTCTACCATTAAACTAGAGGGGGCTTCACCAATGAAATTCCTTGTAGGAATAAAGGCATCCTACCATGAGATTCATGTGGAAAAACTAGTTTGGAAAAAAAATGGGAACGGATGGTAAAATGGCTCTTAACTAAAGAAGTCTCTAAAACTGTGATCTTTACTCTTCAACTCAGCAAAACTGGAGCTTGGCACCAAGTAAAGAGGTACATTTCAGAATCTTCCCATCAGAAGTTGATCACTAGACATGCTGAATAATGCGGAATGTCCTGTACAGAGAGGCATCTGCATGCCTTTGGGCATGTCATTGTCCCCATGGATATTTGACAATGCAAAGGCATGGCTGTGGAATCAGTGTAAAACACATACTCCCAGCAAACATAGACTAAAAATCAAACAAACACACACACACAAAAAACCCAGTTGCTTTAAGGCATGCCACCTCCAGATACTGATTTCCTGGGGCCTTTTGCCAAGGATGCCAATGGTTTTGGAATGCGTTTACATGAACTGCATCATTCAGAAAGCAGCTGGGGAATCGTGTTCCCTGTGACTCTCCTGGGTCTCCTTTGAAGCTCCTGCTTTTGCTTCAAAGATATCGAATGACAGGAACCTTTCTTTGTTTCCAGAAGGGGGAAAAAAATGTGAGGCCTGCTTAAACACTTGAGCCAGTGCTATGTCATCATCACAAAAGACAGTAGCTGAGAACAGCCGTCAGCTCAGCAAAAGAAATTCTAAAGAATCGATAAAATTTGTCAATAGAAGAGAAGGTTCCTGGATTCAGAGGTGGTTGTTTTCCACAAAGTGAGGATGATGGAGACCATTCAAGGATACAAACAGAGAAAAATAATAATAATAATAAAAGGCAAGTGCTACTTGCCAGCTTTGCAGTATTAATCCAGAAACAACAGGCTCTGTGTTTATATTTCCTTCTGGTCTGTTGCCACAGCCAATGAGTTTATGTAATAACTCTGTCATGTTCTCTTTTTCCCATTCTGTGTCCATGGTACTAAGTGAATTCATGAGAAAACCAAGAGCTGGCTTGACAGAATAGAAAACCAGTTGTACAGGCAATGAATTTTTTAGCAGAAAATATATTGTATTTTTAACAAACCATGACTTCTCAGCTGAAGAAGACATAATGCAGGATCAATTGTGTGGGCTGAAATGCTTATGCTCACCACAGATGTATTTTCATTCATAATTATGTCATGCAAAGAGCATTGCTGGGGCCCCATTTCAGACAGGCAAGAACACCCATGGAGCCATACAGTGTGCAATGTGATTGCATGCTAAAGCAATTGTTAACTATCCTTTGGGACTTTCTTGTAGGCTCTTATTTTTTTTTTAATCAAAAATAAAATGTATACAGCATTTTTAAGGGCATACTGGAAAATCTGTACAAATTCCTCAAAATATGATTATGGGGATAAAAAGTCATCTAAAAAATAAACAAATTGTCAACTTGTTTAGCACTTAAAATGTACTTCTCATATTTTTCTAGATTTTATTTAACAGTCTGGATCTCAAGAAAGAAGGCTGACTGACTCAGGCAATTTTGAGTTTCTGGCATTAAGGCGAAATACCAAATCTGTCTTTTGGTATCAAGCCTCACTATGCTATGCAGCTCACGAGATGACTTGAAGGGCTTAAATGATCCAAGATGTGCAGTTCTTCCTTTTTGCCCAAGCTTGTAGCCTTCACCTAGACCCAACACTCTTCCCCAAGTTCAGCAGGTAAAGAAGGATGACACAAGAATATTAACCCTGAGAGCCTGAATCTACAAATGGACAATAGCCAGATTGTATATAAAAATAGAAGTCTGACCCACAATCAACACCACCCTGCTCAGGAAACTAACTCTTAATCTATAAAATTCAGCCCATGAAGCCAGACTACTGTAAGTCAGACTTGTAGGACATCAGACTGCTCTCTCTAGTAACAGCAGCAGATGTCAGACAATAACCTTTGTAACAATGGGCTAAAATGCCCAGGACTTGATTAATAATTGAGAGCTTCCTTAAATTTTTACTCCACTGCCAATTTAGGACCAACCAGAGATAAGCCAAATAAGCAACCCCAATCAACACAGGAATACCCCACTTCTAATTAGCCCACCTCCAGCTCCCCAACACCAGCAGCCTCCCCTCAGAGAACACCCAAAGCTGCCTCTTTTTTCCACTCCAAAGCTTACCCCGTCCTGGGCCTGCCTTTGAGTCTCTGCCAAAACACAATTCATAGTGGTTAACTCCCTTGCTATAGCGAGCTCTGAGTACATAGCTTTTTCTTGTTCTCATTTGGTTGATCTTTGTTTATTTCCACAACCCATTGCTTCTTATGTAAGATATTTGTTAAGGTTCTCTTTGTGACTTACTGATTTTAGAGAACAATAATCATATTGTTAAGATTTATCTGCCTGGGAATAGAGGCAAAAATCATATGTTTAGGGTTCAGATAGTGACTCTGCATACAGTCAAGAAAGGAGGTACCACTCCAGGTATTGAAAACAAGGGCATGTTAAGAAAAGACATTGATTATGGAAGAGTTGGAATTGCCAAGGTTGAAGGGAGGAGTATTTCAAAAGCAAAAAAGAGAGAATTATTGTTACACTAAGATCAGAAAGCCACTGCCATTCCTGGACTGGATCCTGTGAGCCCACATGGGCTGCTGCTTTGATGGAACCGCATCATACCACTCCTAAGCAGAGAAAAGAGAGGTGAATTCCCACAATGATACTAGAACCTACACTCACTGGTAGCACCTCAGGTGGCTACCATTGCTGTGAATGCCAGAGACTACTACCTGAAGTTTCAAATATGGCTTTTCCTTCTTTCTCTTTGCAATCTCCTGCCTTTCACCTGAAGAGCACACCAGGAAGCCAGCTGGCAAAAAATGTCTGAGAAATGTGGTTTACAGACATACAAGCCCAGTGGTGGAGAAAACAGCAAGTGCTGAGCTGAGAAAACAACAGACATTATCTAGCACACATAATAAATATGTTTGGCCTAAACTGGATCATAAAATCCAAATCAGAAGAAGGTTCTGATTTTTTAAACTTGCTCTGCTCTTTAAATAAGATAAAGGAGTTAAGTCCATGATACTAGGTTTCCATGTTCCTAGGAGGAAATGAGAAACAGCGAGGTGGGCTCCATCCTCCCTACTTCTGAAGTTACAGCCCTGGGGATGGCCTTAGGGTGGGGTGAGGTGTGGGAGGGCAGGGAGACACAAGGCTGGAGAAGGAGGAGCTTTTCAAAATTTCTGATCCCTGGTTACAGACAGTAGTTACAGGTGGGTGCTATATTCATCCTGTTATATGAAGCTCAGATGCGACACCCTGTTTCTGACTAAAGCTAGGTCGCTACAGCTGTTTACAATACCCATTCATGGAACACCCATTGGATAAATTCTTCCAGAGAGAATCACACGCAGAATTTATAGAATTCTATTCTGGGATTGTCAATGAAAGATAGTGGGGATCAATAATGAACAGACTTCTTTTAGGATTCTATATATTGACTTCATTCAACCATTATTTTGTGAGTGCTGACCATGTGCCAGCACTATTTCAGGCATAGAGAATAAGGTAGGGGAAAAAAAGAAATTAAAAATTGCTGATCGCATACAGTATACATTCTACAAGGAGGACAAAGACAATAATGTAATTAAAAAGTGGTAAGTATTATCAAAGAAAGAAAGAGCAGGGGATGGAGAAGGATAGGAGGGAGGCAGTGCAGAGGTGGATGTTGCCATTTGAATCAGAAGATGGGAAGCTCTGTATTGATAAAGTAATAGTTAAGCAAAGACTTAAAGAAGGTGAATTAGGAAGTCATGTGAACATCAAGGGAAGATCATACCAGACAAAGAAAGTTGCAAATTCACAGGCCCTAAAGCAAAATATGCTTGATGTGTTTAGAAAACAGGTCAATGTGGCTGCAGGAGAGAGTGGCAATGAAATCAGAACGAAGAATAAAGGTGACATCACAGAAGGTCCCAGAGACCATTGTAAAGAATGGCTCCTCCTCAGAATGAGATGAAAAGGCATTGGAGGATTCAGAGCCCAAGAGTAACATGAGCTGATGTAGGGTTTTGTGGGCTCCCTATGGAGGCTGTGTAAATGGGTGGAGGGGGTACGTGGGAATGCAGGTGGTGAGGGTAGATGCAGGGAGACCATTGCAATCATCCAGATGAGAGACATCCCATGGTGGTGGCAATGTCCATAAGTAGTTTGTTCACATAAATAGAAAAAGAGAATTATTTGAGCTAGCCAGAATTATATCTGCAACATTATACTTGAAAATCCATTCCAAATATATCCTCTTGATGATGCTAGGTTAGCAGTCTCAACCTTAGGCCTGCATATTATACCAAAATCCATATATTTGCAGTTTCTGTGCCCTGCATGCTTCCTTTGGGCTGAAAATGTGTTGCTCTTGAATCATAATTAATAAGACAAATAACGAAATGCATTTCACGTAGAGCACCTATCTTTTTATTTGCTTATAGTGTGGTTTCCAAATGAGGACTATTCTAACAGAAAATGGTTTTGTGAATACTTACATACAGCTATATTTTTAATACCCAGAGATGAAAATAATACATAATGACAAAAAACTACTATAAAATCAGTAATGCTTGAAAAATGCCATATTTGATAAGTACAACAGCATCTCCATTCAACTGAAAAGTAATTGTAGGTATAAGCACAAAACCAAATACTTACGATTCACTGACCACATGTAGGGTGCATAAGGTTCCATAGGCCCATGTCATTCTCATGGAAATAGCCTTCATAGAGTCAGGCAACCTTGTCTGAAGCCACTTAGAAGTCATTTAAATACAGAGATCACTTGTCACCTTGATAGGAAGAGCAAGAAATTAATTCAGAATAGAAGAAAATAATAAATTGATTAACAAAAGCTAAACAGATGGGTTAGCTGAGTGAAGGCTGTGGACACTAATTTTTCTTATAAATAAAGGAATAAGATATCTCACATTCAAGATGGTGGCCCAAGGTGACTACACCCCTTGTTAAATTTTGGATTCTGTGGCTCAGTTACTATAAAAGAAACCTTCTTGTCACCAGTTCCAGACCTCAGCCCCAACAAAATTTCAGTTCAGTTAGCAAGCAGCCTCCTAGAGCGAAGGAGATAATTTAAAATTTAAGTCCCACAATTGTTTCCGTAAAGGGAAAATTCTTTAAGAAGACATTAAGTAAATCATACCTCTCAGTATTCATATTTTTATGTTAGATTTAGAAATAACTTATATATATGAGATATTTTAGGTATGGAAAATACATGAGAGGATTTGACATATTAGGATGGCCTAATACAAAATAATTCTTTTTTTTTTTTTTTTTTTTTTTTTTTTTTTTGAGACAGAGTCTCGCTCTGTTGCCCGGGCTAGAGTGAGTGCCGTGGCATCAGCCTGGCTCACAGCAACCTCAGACTCCTGGGCTTAAGCGATCCTACTGCCTCAGCCTCCCGAGTAGCTGGGACTACAGACATGAGCCACCATGCCCGGCTAATTTTTTGTATATATATTTTTAGTTGGCCAGATAATTTCTTTCTATTTTTTTTTTAGTAGAGACGGGGTCTCACTCTTGCTCAGGCTGGTCTCGAACTCCTGACCTCGAGCAATCCACCCGCCTCGGCCTCCCAGAGCTAGGATTACAGGCGTGAGCCACCGCGCCCGGCCTAATTCTTATGATTATAACAGAAAATGTGCAATTAAGGGATTGATTTAGATTTATGTATTAACTTGAAATCATATAAGTTTGTGTGTGATATTGGAACAATTAAAACATTGGTTCCCGAACCTTAGCATGCATCAGAATGATCCAAAAGCTGTGCTGAAACACAGCTTGTGAGGCCCAGTCTGCAGTTTCTGATTCAATAGATCTGGGATGGAGCCCGAGAATCTGCATTTCTAACAAGTTCCCAGGGGCTGTTGATACTGCTGGTCCAGGGACCACACTTTGAGAACCACTGATTTAAAGGCTTTTGGGATTCACCTTATCCATAAGCTAAATGTATTAAACTTATAAGAATTATTTAAGAACTTGAGAAAATTTATTAAATCAGGCTACTTAAAAAGGAAGTCGATGATATCAAATGTATAAATGCAACTTAAAATATTTAAAGGAGGTTAATGATCTAAGTTTGTAAATGATACCAAACATTGAGGGTCCTACAAAAATTTGCCAGCATTATACATAGAATGTAAGATTTATAAACCTAAGGGAAAAGAACAGGCTTTAAGTAGATAGCTTTATTGAACTCAATATTAGTATTTAAAACCAATATTAGTATTTAAAACCTCTGAATAATCTTTTCGGTGCACAAAACTCACTCTTGAGAACATCAGAAATCTAACACTGACGACAGTCACTCTATTTCCCAGGATTGGGAACCACTGGCCTGAAGGACTAGCTGAACATTTATCTTTTCCCTAAACCATCTGATGCCTCTTCACATGGTCTCACTCTGCTCATAGACTTGGGGCTTGCTTTGAAGACAGTGGACCAACACAAAGAGTCCACATCTTGATTGACTTGGAGTCCGTCTGCTATAGGAATGAATCTCCTGCAAATGCCCTGCGAGCTCTTCCCTCCAGCTCCCCTGCTAACTGTCATCGTCTTCACGCACAGTCAGAGGACACCATGGAAAAGAAGAATGGCATGTCAAGACCAGTCTTCCTCCAGAGACACTCCTTGAAATAATGTTGAATAGCTGCGCATTTGGAAACCTTTACTTCTGAGACCAATTATCTCCCTGCTACGATGTATTCAGCCTTCACCAGCTTGGCTTCTGGACCCAGCTGTTTTCTGTGAGGCCAGATGTATTTTGAATCACAGATGTGATCATTTAAATTAACTAAATTTTCTGTTTTTTTAAAAGGTAGATTTATTAGTCTTCAGGGAATACACTCCTTGGTTCATTTTCCACATTAGAAGTTATGTCCCTCATTTCTCTTTTACATCTAAAAGCACTAATACATCATAAATAAAAACACAATGGGAGCACCTCCAATTACCCTCTTGTTCAAGGAGGAAGGAAAGTTGGTGAAGGTCTTAGATTTCCATAGTATTCCATACTCCACTGAGAACACGACTCTACTGAACTCTAGCTGTCAATCAATTGCTTGAGGCTAGATCCTGCCCTAGGGTATTCTTAGAGTTTAGACACATTTTATTTGGGTTACCAAAGCAATCTCTGATTTTCTGGAAATCTTAATTTTTGGATCTAATATTAAGTAAATATTTACAAAAGTCGTCACAGTGAAAAAAATCTACATTCAATTTCCTTAAACCTGGAAACACAGTTTAGTAGTGTGTGCAACGAATCTTAGACAAATGCTCCCTTTTAAAAGTTGTGTTATTACAGTAAACATGGGCTATAATGGGAAGAAAAAGTAATGTCTTTTCCTCGCCCATCTCAAGGTTCTTGGCCAATATCCCTATAACCAAAGACGGATTAACAAGGGAAAAGCATAACAAATTTATTTAATACAGTGTCCAAGTGTTATGAGACTCGGAACCTTCAGAAATGAAGGCCCAGGGAAAACTGTATATTTCTATGTTTAGGTTTGTTAAAGAATAGAAGGTCATGTAAAAATATGATTGGACAAAAAGGGGTATGACTTAATGGTAATAAACTTGGGCGGGTGAAGAACTTAGCAAGATCTGTTTGTTCAGATTCTTCTCTGTGTCTCTGTCTCCATTCCTTTTGTCTGGGTCTATGGCGAGACACCTGTCACATGAGGATCTTTAAGACAGAAGGGGCAGGAGAAGGTCAGAGAGAATTTCTGCTTCTGCAGGTTTTTCAATTTCCTTTAGCTTAAAGTACTCAGTATACCAAGGTGCCACATTTTGTGTTCTGAGCCCTGACAGCTAGAAAAGGCTAATTTTGTAACGAGCAGTTCACATCCTTGCTTGTCCCTGCCTAAGCCTGTTTTCTCATTTAAAAAAAAAAAGGAAAATAATATCTAATTACTTTAAATGTGTCTGACACATAGAAAGTGCCCAATAAATATTAGCTATGATTTTTTTTTTACCTAAATGCCTGTCAATGAGTAAATGGCTAATCCTTTTGATGGAATTATAAACACCCATTAAAAATAATGTTTTTAAAAACTATGTATTAATAATTTATATTTAAAACAGAAAACTACTAAATTATATGCAATATAATGAAACTTTTAAAAACTGCATATAAAGTAAAACAAAAATCTTCCACATTATTAATAAACTGCTATAAAACTACAGCTTTTAAAAATTATCCTATCTTTCTATATATGGAGGCTATTTTAATCAGTAGAGACCAAAAGAACAAATTCAATAAATTGAAATTTAAAAATTATGAATGAAACTGCATTGAAACATTGAACTCTATAATGAACTACCAATTGCTATTGTTATGGTCACAATACTTGTACCTTTTACCCCCACACACATCATATTAGCATTTAAAAAAATATACGTAACCTAAACTTTTGTACCCCATAATATGCTGAAATAAAAAAAACTGTATCTGAATCATTGTGTCTCTTCAGGAAATTGTTTATTTTCCATAACCTTTAAAGTAGATTGGATGGTTATTATTTCCTTTCATTTTACAGATAAGAAAAATTTCGGGAACCAGTATACCCAGCTTCTTACTTGTGGAGCTCTAACAGATATCAGGAACCTAGTGAAGTGTGATTGTTGGTCACCCTGTTCACCCCCACTGGCCGGGGGCCAGTCACACAGCCTGTCTGGTGCGTGTCCCCATCTACAAAATGAGAATGGAGAGATCTGCCCTCCCCACCTCATAGGCTTACAGGAGAATCAAACCACATAGTGCAGGCGAAAACGTTTTCAAATATATAAATTCAAGGTATTTGCTGTTACACTTTTTAAACTCAATGAAAATCACTGACACTAATTGTCACATGCTTCATATTGTTTGGAAGGCAACTGCCACTTAGGAGATGCCTCAAAATGTTAGCTCCCTTTCTTTTCTCTCTTGACAGTAAGAAAATGTTTAAAAGTTTTAGTTTTATAGAATTTCAGAGTTTACAGGAACTTAAAGGTCATTTTATTCAACCTCTTCACAGCATCGCTGGTAATATGTTATGCAACCTCTGTTTGAGCACTTGAATTGAAAGAGAAACTTCTACCTCATGGGGCACTTGTCCTCTTTTGGCCCATACCAAGTGTCATTCTGTTTCCCACAAGCCTAACAAGTATTTCAATGAGCTCCAACAGAAAAGATAAAAGAAAAAAATTGCATATTTTTTTTTATCTTAAGAGGATTATAATCAAGTACTGTTTAGAAACTTATTTTTTTTCCTTTTCAACTTTCTTCCACTGTGCTAAGATTTTCATCTGAATGTCTAATTAGGAGGCCTCATCTTTCCTGAGTTCTCATTGAGCAGCGTTACTCAGCAGGAAAGAATTTTCATTTTTAAATTTTCATGAAATCTTATATGATAAAATAGAAATAGTGAAAAAAAAATTAGCTCCTTGGGGGTTCGTTGTGCATTATGGGTAGCAATTTGCAAGCACCTTGCCTTGAACCTCAGAACTGGATCTGTAATGAACAAGCCCCTGCAAAATAGTGATGAGAGGAAGTCCTTTCTGGAAGTCTCAAGACCATGAGGTTAGAAAAAGTTTAAGTCTCACAAGAACAACAACAATCTCATTCAGTAGGAAAACTTCCCTTGCTGATACTGATTTAGATATAGAAATATGTTGAAGTCTAAATACAGAAAACATGCGATTTTACCCATTTTCCTCAGTTCAGTCATTCCCAGCAGGGTGACTGCTTTTAGTCTGCTATGAAGAGTAGGGTGGCAAAGATGACAAATTGGGCGGCTCTTAAAGTCAACTGTTCCTGGAGTCCCACCTCAGATGGCTTCGAGATGGTTCTGGAAATTCTTTTCCCCCCACCATGCCTTGAGCCTGCAAATATTAGGGGTGTCCACAGATATGTCAAGATTTTATTTATAATAATAAAGAAGTGTTCTTATAAAGAAAAATTATATGTTTTATAAAACAATTTAATTCTGCCCAAAATGTTCTTTTTCAGTTGTAATGGTATTTGGACCTATCCACGCCTCTCATTTACCCAATCCTCAGGTGACTCATGGGAGGAGGCATCCAGCCTAGAGAAGCTTCCATCTCTCTTCTTTGACCTACACAGTAAATAAAGGAGTGCTGTCTTATTTAGAAAAGCAGCAGTCTCTCCCAGAATGAAAGAACTTATGTGAATATTTGCCAAGGAAATCTTGGTTGCTAATAGATAGAGTCATATCACAGGCAGGCCTGCTCGAACCAGAAACCATCTGGGGATCAAGACTTGGCTACCCCCAAATTCCCCAAGCCCCTGCTCCCCTAAACTCTTTCCTAAGAACTTCAAGAGGTGTTTATCCTCCTAGGTACATAGAGTTTCCTACAGACTTACGAACTAAGTTCTGTGGTGAGTAAAAATCCTGGGTTATAGAGCTATTTCCTTGTTCTCAGTAGCCAGTTGAAACCTGTCACAGTGCAGAAATAAATGCTGATATTGTGTCCTGAATTAGAATGAGAGGCCGGATGCAGTTTGCGATGCTTGGTTGTTCTGGTACCTCCTGTCTGTTTCTCTCTGCCCTAAAGGAGCCCGTGAATGTGATCAATTTAAGATATTAACTCTTTTATTTATTCATCATGTCACTTTACTTAGATATGGTTATATAAATATTATTAAAATAGTGTCCTAAAACTTACACTTTGATTCTTTTTAAATCCATTTCATAGTCTTCTCCAACAAACATTAAAAAAATACTATGAAGAATGGGGTTAAAAGCCTAGCTTATGTCATCTTTAATAAGAAACTGGCAGCAAAATATCAAGTAGCCAAAAGGGCTGAGACACATGGTGACCACACAGAAGGTAAAAATTTCATATTATTTCCTTCCTTCTATGGATCTGGAGGAAACTGACATAAATAAAATTAAAGTTTTGGGCAGGTGAAACTTTCCAGTATGATTTTTCTCCATCTTTTCAGAATCTAATTTATAGAGATAAAACAAATTACCCCCAAAATATGACTTTTGTGGGAAACCATGATAATTCTCTCTTTTAGGGAAAGAAATAAGCCCAAGGAGGCAGTAAAGCGGGTGACTGGCAGAAATGGCAGATTGAGGTGGTCGCTGTGCCTCACATTGAAACCAAAGCTGTGAGATGAAGCCACACTGGCCATCATGGCTGCTGACAAATGCACCAGCTCCCCGAGGCAGCGAACAGGAAGCCAGAACACATCCCAATGGGGTCAGCCAGAGGCTTGGCGTCTTTCTTGAGTGATGACAAAAACACTGTCTCAAAGGTCAGGAGAGCTGTTCTGTGAGCGCTGGGTAGGTCCAACAAAGGTGAAAGAGCTTATTGAGTTCAGCAAATTCCAGTGCAGTTTCTGTTTCCATTGTCTTCATTTTCCTGGGCAGCTAATCATCATGGACATGGAGCGCTCAATGCCATGACCCTGCCAAAGCCAGAGTGGTAGATGGAGAAGATGGCCACGGAGGAGCACAGAGGGAGAACAGACACGAGAAGAGAGTGGCATGAGGCAAAACAGGAAAGAGTTGAGGGTGAAATCACCCTCTCTTCACTTGAGAAGAGTGACACTAAATGCCCAAGTCAGGAAACTTCTGCTTCAAGAAACATCTATTCTTTCCTTCTCCACTGAGAATGGTAATGATCTAACAGTCTCTCTGAGCCTGGATGCTCCTTGCTTACTCAGCTCCTTCTGCTGTGGAGTAGGGGTGTGAAACACAAAAACAGTCCTCCCTGAGTATCCTTGGGGGATTGGTTCCAGGACCCCCTGCAGATACCGAAATCCTCGGATGTTCAAGTCCCTGATATAAAATGGTGTAGTACTTGCATATAATCTATGCACATCCTCCTGTATATTTTAAATCATCTCTAGACTACTTATAATACCTAATACAATGTAAATGCTATGCAAATAGTTTTTATGCCACATTTTAAAATTTTTATTATTTTTCATTGTTGTATTGCTATTATATATATATATTGTTTTCATATTTTCAATTTGCAATTGGTTGAATCCTGGATGCAAAACCTGCCAATACAGAGAACCAACTGTTAACACAAATGAGGAGACAGCTGCCATTCAGTCCTATCTCCATGGTCCTGAGCAAAATATCCTGGATTATTTAGTAATGGTCATTTGCAAACCAAAATATTTTGAGTCCCCCAAGACTGCTGTTCACTATCATGCATTGCTGTGGCCCAGTATCTTGGCCTTGAGTGATCACTTCATCTCTCTGGACCACAACTTCCTATGTGTTAAGGGAGGCAAATGATCTCAGTGGTCCACTGCTCAAATGCTCCCATTCTCTCTCTTTTTGGGAATTAGGCAAAAGGACTCTCCATGTCTTGGTTTGCTGTTACATTGTTTTCTTTCTTGGTTTGCTAGTTTATTCATTTGTTTGTTTGTTTTCACAAATGATTGATTTAATAAAGTTTTATAGAATATTTTGTATTTATGAAACACTTTCTATTTAGCAATGAATTGTGAGTTGTAAGACTAATATCCCTCCATGCCTACCCCACTGAGTGGTTGTTTGTCCTATGTCTCTGGCCCTTTCTTTCCTCTCTGCCTTGTGAAGATGCAGAGCAACAAGGTGGCATTTATGAAGCAGAGAGTAAGTCCTTACCAGATACTAAATCTGCCAACACCTTCATTTTGCACTTCTCAGCATCCAGAACTATGAGTAATAAATTTATATTGTTTAAACATTACCTAGTCTAAGGAATGTTGTTATAGCATCCTGAATGGATTAAGAGTCATCATAGGAGCTCACTAGAGTACCAACTCACTATGAAAACCAATGAAGAAAATCAGTCAAAGACTTGTCTTTCTGTACAAATTATATTTCAAATAGTTGGTGAAAGAATGGTTTTCTTTAAAATGTACAAAGAATTATAGACTTAGAAAATCACTATTTTATTTACCATGAAATATATAATGGATATAGACAATGATTGTCATACATATTAAAATCATAGCATGAAATGTTCATTGCCAATTTGATAATGGATGTGTGAGCCAAAACAACCTGAACCCACTAATTCATCTTGGCAACACTGAAAAGGGAACAACTAGATATTATGGGCCTTATGTTGTAACACAGTAGCAGTGGAATATTCTTATCTAAACAAAAGCTGAACATGAATGGAATGAATCTCTAGATTCTACTACTAACTCACAAGAAATGGAGAAGATAGACAAACAAGCTAAAGGAAGAAAACATTCACTAGAATCCAGAATGAATTCTTTCTACATGGCCTGATTTCCAGAACAATTCAAAAGAATGAAAAGAAAGTGAGAGAGAATGCTGGTTATATTAATAGTCTAAAAGGACTTAAAAGACAGCCAAATGCAAGATACGGGTCTTATTTGGATCTTCATTCAAATATACTTACACTAAAAAGACACATTATTTAGACAGTTAGATAGTTTTCCTACCTGTACCCCTGGACCAAAAGTTTAAATCTCTTTTTTATTTTATTTTATTTTTTTACTTTTAAAAGAACAACAGACTATTCCCCCACACATGGCAAAAGCTAGAGTTGTTTTTTTTTTAATTTAAAGGACACTTTTTAAAATCTTCATTGTCATAGAATTTAGTTTTTTGTAGCTATCCAACATCTTTGAATAAACTCCTTACATTTTATTAATTTCTTTCATTTAAAGTCCCTCCTTTCCAAGGTAGAAAAAGATAATTCCTATCTCTAGACTCCCAAGTCTTGAGGATTCCAGCAATGAGATGCACATATGTCCTGAATCTGGGATGACAGACAGAGACCGCTGTGAGAGGGGAATACATATTCTAGCAAACATACTAGCAGAGGCCTCAGGAGAAGTGACAGCGGTGGAGCCTCTGGCCTCCAGTCTTGACAATCATGGTTACATCCTGCAGTGGGTTGGTCATTATATCTGGCTGAGTAGATTTCAATCCCAGCTCTCTAGACCTCCTGGAAATTATTATCTGCTTAAAGTATATACGGGTGATAATATTGTTTGCAACCAAGACCCCTGAATGCCAGTCACCCAGAGCCTCTTTGCTGTTTTCCTGGGCCAGCAGGTAAAGTATTATATATAGTGTCCTGTGCAATGAACTGTTATTTTGAACAAATCAAAGGAATGAAAAGAATGTATTTAAGAATGGTTTAGGGCTTCAGAAGACTCAGATTTATGCAATTGTTTCAGCTCCAGTTCTGTACCTCATGCTGGCCCAAGATTCAGTATCCATCCCTCTACGGACACGAAAATCCCAATCCCCAGCCCCTACTCCAGGGCTATGTTGAACTTGATACTGTACTATAGTGGTCAGCAAACTATGGCCTGGTGCCTATTTCTGTAAATAAAGTTTTATTGCAACACAGCTACACTCATTCATATATGTATTGTCTATTACCACTTTGGGGGCTATGATAGCAGAGTTGAGTAGTTACAACATAGACCACATGGCCCCAAAAGCCTAAAGAATTTACTATCTGGCCCTTTACAGAAAATGTTTGCTAACCTTTTCCCCACTAGAACAAAAAGGCATTATCTTTGTGTTCTCATTTTATTTCTTCTCATTGTGTCAAGTTTGAGAGAAAGAGAGACAGAGAGGGGCAGAATGAGAGACCGAGAGAGAGGGAAAGAAAAAGAAAGAGATCTTAATTTTGGTTTTATTCCTTTGCAGGGAGCAGTCTTCACCGCAGTGTTGAGGATACCTTGTATAATACACACAAAATTGAAATGAAGTTTGAGAAAAATTACATGGTGTCATAGAAAAGAGGGAGTGACACAGAAATAATGAAAGCCATGATACAATTTATCATTTATTACCACGTACATATGATACCTTGTTTTATTAGAAATCTCATTTGCCCCTCTCCTTATATATTTTAAGGCTATTTTCTACTTTCTTTTCAAAAATGTTTTCAACTCTCTTTGATTCATAAGTATCCATTAATTAAGAGTCACAAATTAAGGGTGAAGGTTAAGGTTAGAGTAAACATAAAAAGAGTTAGAATTTATCATTCAGACCTCCTTCTGGATGAGTATTCATTTATTTGTCAACATCAACAGGGAGGCAGCATAATATAAAGTTTCAACAGAATAGGGGAAGGTGACCGGGGAATCCAAGTCCATGTAGCTTTTATGCTTAATCATTTTGTAAACTTGAAGAAGGTACATAACCTCCCCAGTCTCAGTTTTCTACCTATGAAAAGGGATTAATAATAGTAACTGCCTCTTAAATTTGTTATGAAAATAAAATGTATCCATATATAGCATTTAGCTCAGTGCCTGTTCCATAGCAATATTTTCATGAGTACCAGTTATTCTTATTATCATCATCATCAATATTACTGCTAACTGTGGTAACGGAAAATAAAATGCTGTGTATTGGCCATGGATTCTCCCATCCAAGTACTAACCAGGCCCGACCCTGCTTAGCTTCCGAGATCAGATGAGATTGTCCGTATTCAGGGTGGTGTGGCCGTAGACTTGGCCATGGATGCTTATCCCACAGTGCTAGATGTGAAGAAGATGAGGCAGAGAAAAAGAAGGAGGAGGAAGAAGGAATAACTTTACTCTGTTCCCTTAGAAACCATCCTCTTAGTTGTTTTTGTTTTTTTACGAGATGGAGTCTTGCTCTGTCGCCCAGGTTAGAGTGCAGTGGCATGTTTATAGCTCACTGCTACCTTGAACTCCTGGGCTCAAGTGACCCTCCTGCTTCAGCCTCCCAAGTAGCCAGGACTACAGGCACACACCATGACGCCTGGCTAACCTCTTGGTCACTATCAAGGCTTGTCTTGCCCTCCTCCCCTCTCAGGACTGTCCACATTTCCTGTGAAATGGCCTTTTATTTTTTCTTATTCCACACTCCCTAAGTCCACGGTTCTTGAAGAAGGGCGGCTTTATTACTTCCATGGAAATTTCCCTCACCACCCCTGGGTAAAAATTTTAGTGTTCAGTTCTCAGCACCACATACATCCCTATTACAACCCTCACCCTCTGCTTCTCAGGGAACTTCACAGAGAAGCTGGGTAACTGGGTGCTGGTCCTAGCTACTCCTGGGACCAATAAGCCCATTTTTCTTCCCAGTATCTGAATGTCCCAAATTTCCCTGAAACCTATCAGCTTCCATTGCCTTTCCGCCAGATCAACTTCTCATGATCCCACCCAAATGGCCCATTAGAAACTCTTCTTTCTCATTCCAAGGGGTGCAGTATGGGGAATGAGATACTGGAAGGAGCATTTTTCTTTCTGATTATCCAGTTACACTGTAGATTAAGTGAGCAAGTAAGGAGACCATGGTAAGTGAGGAGAAATGAGAAGAGAGGAGGATACACTGGGTAGCAGAGTAGCTCTGGTGGAGGAGCTGTGGTGTGTCCACCCCACACGAGCACTTTATAAACAATATTACTTTTTCCACTTGGGCAAATGCACTTGACACATGAGTCCCAAATACAAGTAATTATCCCGCTGTTCTAAGTTCTCTGTTCATCTTGCTTCTCAGGCTTCGACCAGTTTATTTTCTCACATCCTGCCTAGAAATTTGTCTCTAATTCTGAGATAACTAACCCAAGAGTGTCAGGAGATCCTGGAGCAGTTTTGCAAGAACCACAAAGACAAGAGTGAAAATAAAACCTACCCGAACATGAGATTACTTTCTTTATTGGATGGACCATAAAGAGGAAACCTAATAACGTTTGTCAGGCAGATAAAGGGGTCTTCTACAAAGCACGTCGACCAACTGCTCTTTGTGGTCATGAAGGCAGGAATAAGAGGAAGCAACTTAATCTGAAGCCTGGGGGATTTAGAGACAAAAGAGAGCTCGATGACACTGAGGGTCATTAAGCACTATAATCTGCTTGATAGGGATGCCACGGAGGTTTGGATTTACTGACCAGCTTTTATGCTGAAAAGAGGGGAGGAAAGTAATGTTCCCTGATTGTCTCCATTGGTTGTATGAATGCCAAGACCTACACTGTTTAGAGCTGCACTATTTAGAAAAATGCACTATTTTGGTTAAAATTTTTAAAAATGCATAAGTCATCATAAAAGTATTTCCATTACACCTCTTGAAATAATATTATGATTTACTTTGAGCCGTTAAATTATAAAGCGCCAACTGCAAGGCTGTATTTAAATAAATTAAATTCACTATATTAAACACATTACTGCCTGTGGTGGGCCGAGTTGTATCTTTCCAAAATTCATATTTTGCAGCCCTAAGCCCCAATTTCTCAGAATGAGAACTTATTTGGAAAGAAGGTCATTGCAGATATAATTACTTAAGATGAGACCAGACTGGAGCACGGTGAACTCCTTATCCAGTACGATTTGTGTTCTTATGAAAAGGGAAAATTTGGCAACAGATGTGTGTAGACAGAAGACCATGCAAACACACAGGGAGAACATCATGTGAAGATGAAAGCTAAGATTGAGGTGAAGCTTCTGGAAGTCAAAGATGGCCAAAGATTTCCAGTGAAACACCAGATGAGAGGGGAGAGGCACGGAACAGGTTCTTCCTCACAGTCCCCAGAAGGAACCCCTCATGCTATCATCTTGATCTTGGACTAGCCTCCAATACTGACAGTAAAATTGACAACAATGTCTGTGTTAAAGTCACTCAGTTTGTGGCATTTGTCATGATAGCCCTAGAAAACTAATACACTGCCTCTGGCCACGAAGAGATTTTAGTCTAAAGAGAAGTATCTAGCACTATTCCCAGGTGGACACCAATCTGCAGCTTGCTTGGTAAAAAGAGTCTGGCTGTGATGCCCAGCTGCTCACCGAGCCCTCCCTCGCTCCTCTTCCCAAGTCACTCATCACCGTCACACATCACAGCCACACTTCCCACCCCTAAGAAGTGTGCTCAGATATCTGTCATCACTCAAACACACCTGACCCTGTGTTCAGACATAGTCTGCCCTCCCCAGTTAGTCAGCTCTCGTAGCATAGATCACAGCAGTGTTAACATTGAGTAATGCAAAGTTATGATCTGCTTTAAGCTCATAGTCTAGGCAACTTAATGACTAAAAATAATGGTGCTAATTGAGAGTGGCAGGGAGAATTACACTGAGTCAAGTTGTGCATGTGTGCGTGTGCCTGTGCTTCCTGTTTTCCACTGTTTGTCAAGCTCCCTAAAGCTCAATTCAGTCAAAGCTCTTAGTACTTAAAAGAGCCCAAAATGATGTCACAGGAAAAAATGAAAACATTGGCCTTGACTAACCATTAGACTGGTTGATTGAAAAGTTAATTCAGTGATACAGCTTTCATTCAATCTCTAGAATGTGCACCAAATATTTCTTGGGCCTTTTATATTTCCCTTGGTGGTATATATTCAAACATCTGGCACCCAATCAATTCTCCCTGGCTATTACCCCTCATTCCCACTCCATACAAAAAGAAAGCAAATATCTTCCTATGTTCAGTGTGAGGAAGCTGCTTACATGCTAATTATCTGCAACCACCCTCAACTTTTACTTGATTCTTTTCATCCTTCTACATGTAAAATTTGTTTCTATTTTCAAATTCGGCATCCTTGAATTGTTTCTGTCAAGCCTTGCATGAGCAGAATGCAGAACCTTGGGAAATCAGAGAAAAGGAAGAGAAAAGAGCAATGACTTGGGAAAGATGCTGGCTTTGGTTGTCTAAAGACTGAGCCGATTATCTCATTACCCCAGTTTCCGGCCCGCTGGCCTGTGGAATGAGCACTCCTGGGTCACTCTGGGTTCTGGGGCACTGACTGGGCTCCATGCTCCACCCCTTCAGCTGCTGAGTTCATTCCTATTCCTGAGACAGTCTTTCATCTGCTAAGTTCTCAGGTAGGGAGTATTTTTAATTGTACAGCACACTACACTATCTGTATTTATTTATCCTGTAACAACTAATTCATCACTAAAGTTAAAGGAAAAGTTCTTTGATCCCAAAGGATAAAAACTTCCCTTTACCAATCAATCTTCATCTACTCTACTGTAATTATGGATTATTTACCCACATCACATCTCCCTGGCAGCTTGTAGCTAAGACGTCCACTGCTAACAAATGAGATAACACACAAGGTGATTTGTCATTATTGCAGGTCATTAGTTCTTAAGCCTTTAAACCTGTCTTTCCCCAACAGCTATCTTGACTACAGTGCTGGGTCATGGAAGATCTGGGAATTTGGACTTTCTTAGGAGGGAAATAATCTGTTTGCTTACATTTTTTGCACCCTTCCCCCAAACACACACACAGCAAATCTCAAAGGGAGAAATGATAATGAGAAAACTAAATCAGAAAGGTCAACCGTTGTTTGGTTAAGAAAGAAAAATGTATTAAATGGAGTCATTTTAAATATAAGGAATTATAACTTTACACAAAAGTTAAATTATATTCCTGCATTGACATTTTGCTGATACAGATTCATTTGTTACTACTAGCTTCTGCCGTCAATCAGTCTGAATGAAGAGGAAAAAAAGACTGCCTTGTGGCTGAGACCACTGCCTTAATCATGAAGACCCTTGCAAGGGATACATGCATCATGTTTCCTCCAGTTTGCTGCTAAGAAAATATAACTGTGCTGCCCTCTAATGGTTGTCACCTTTCAGGTTTAAGGTTGCTAGCACTGAGCTGTGGGGAACATCATCAGATATGAAACGCAGAAGACGAACTCTAAACCAAACTCACATCATCTTTCCCTAAACAATCACCATTGCTTCATCAATACTAGAATTGTCACTTTTATTTTTTATTTATTTATTTATTTATTTGAGACAGAGTCTCATTCTGTTGCCCGGGCTAGAGTGCCATGGCATCAGCCTAGCTCACAGCAACCTCAAACTCCTGGGCTCAAGTAATCCTCCTGCCTCAACCTCCCAAGTAGCTGGGACTACAGGCATGTGCCACCATGCCCGGCTAATTTTTTCTATATTTTTTTAGTTGTCCAGCTAATTTCTTTCTATTTTTTTAGTAGAGATTGGGTCTCGCTCTTGCTCAGGCTGGTCTCGAACTCCTGAGCTCAAACGATCCACCCACCTCAGCCTCCCAGAGTGCTAGGATTACAGGCGTGAGCCACCACGCCTAGCCAGAATTGTCACTTTTATACATTTGTATTTGGCTTGAGAAATTATGGAGGTCTCAGAAGCCAATACCATATATTTTCTTATTAATAGATTAGGGAGCAGGAAGGATCCTACTTTAGGCTGTAATACAATGTATTCTTATCGAGAACAAAGAAGACATTTTTAAGGAAGCAAGCAAGACCTGGTATGTAGCAGTGCCCTTTACATGGACTGGTGATCTACAGCATTCATATCTATCTGTTTGTATATATGTATGGATATGTGTATTTCTCTTTTAAAGCTATAAATTCATTAACCTGAGTATCTTAATATGTTTTGGTAGTTTCCTTTATGCCGGATTACTTGGTGCTATTTACAAAATTGCAAATGCTATTTACATTTCACTCTGTCAAAAGTTAAAACCAGAATCTTCATCCAAGATTGACAGTTCGAGCCTCCAGATTTTCTACTTGCAGACATAGGTTGTAATGGACTCCAAAGAGCTGAAAGGGAAAGGAGAGAAAACATTATGGCCTGGATGTGTTTGGCACACTTTTCAGCCCAGGAACCTGACCTTCGATTACCCCTCAAGTTTGACAAAGAAAAGAATCAGCCTGTAATTACAGGCAAGTGAAAATAGGAAGGCTTCTTCCACACAGCCCAGGGAAGACCTGCATCTAAACTAGCTGATCAAGTCACATAAATATTAATAACACTGTTTAAAGTGGCATGTGGTTCTATTGGCCACGCCTCAGTCAGAGCAGCTTCTATAGCCCAGCTGCTAGTTGCTTTCTCTGAGATCCATTTATAAATAATTGAAGTGTTTAGAGTGAAATTACCACCCTGTACATGAAAGAGATCATTGTGTGAGTGCCCATCAGATGGGGAATCCCAAATTACTGTTAGGTTGAGGAAGATGGAGCAGGCTATATTACCAGTGTGTGTGTGTGTGTGTGTGTGTGTGTGTGTGTACATCAGGAATCTCCTATAGGGAAAAGGAAGACAAGAATGCTGCTTCAATTGTTCCTTCATCTTCTCCAGGTGAGTGGTCTAGGCAAAGCCCTAGCTTTAACCCGAAGCTTTTGAACTTTCATCTAGCTGGGAAATAGGGATTATAGTAAGGGAAAAAGAAAATTGAGAAAGAGAAAAGCAAAATGTCAGAGTGCAATAGCATTGCCACTACAGCAACACAGAAGTGTGTTTTGAATAGTTAAAGAAAAATTCAACTCACACATATAAACAGAATTTTTAGTAACATTACTCTAAGACATAACAAGGAGATAAAACTGCATTAGATAGCAGGAGAGAGAAGAAAAGTATTATAATTCTATCATTTCAGAAATACTGGTTTCTGGAGGTTGGTTCTATATAACTTCTTCACATTAGACTACACAGCAGTTTTGTCTTCAATAATTTTATTCTAGGACGTAAGAAGAACCGGTGTATATACGGTTGACAAGTGCCAATTCCAGATTGAGGGAGTTTTTACTTTAAATAATTGCAACATATCCTAATTCTTATCTCCCCAAAACAGATTTCATTAATTCTGAAGGGAAGTTCCAGTCTTAATTTATTAACAAATGATTTCTTATAAACATTTTTTTAAAAAGATGCTGATGAAACTAATTTGGAAAGGTCGGTGCGAGAGATTAAAAAATAAATACTGTGTTTCTCTCTTCTAAAATTCTCTGAGATAACTCATTCTTCAAAGCAAGAAAATATCAGCCCATATGTTTTACCAGCAATTATTTATTGAAAAGCTTTCCTGTTTAAAGGATGGTACTAGACTCTGTGGGGGGTTCAGAGATTTATATGGCAAGTTTCTGCCCTCGAAGAAGTTGTAGCACACAGAGATGTTCCGGCAGAATAAATCCATGTTTCTACATTGATTTTTGGATCATATCTAATTCAAAAGATTTCAAGGCAACTCTCCCCTACAGAGTCTACTCAATTCCTATTGAATCATAAATATGGGAAATGCAATAGAGACTTTTTTATATAAAATATTGCTATAAAGAGAGAGGAGCCATTAATGATAAAGTCTGAACTCACAACTCTAGTAGCTTTTCAGTGAGATTATGTTTGATCAACTTGGAAGAATCATCTGTAGTTTCTCAGAATAGCAAGAAAGTCTGAGAAGGATGAGATACAGTTCAATGGTTCTGTTTAACCTCTAGAGCTTGTACTATCATAGGAGAGGATTCTAACCAGACTGGGGCCTCAGATAAGAGAAAGGGAGAAAGGAAGCCAAGGTATAATTCTGGTATATTCAAAAGGCATTATTACCTGGAACCACTAAAATAGGCTGGTGCTGAGATAGCTGCTGTAATTGAAGCAAATATCATTTGTATCAGTTACTGAGCTAACCATTTGTACTACTCAGACTCTTAGTGTCTTCAGCCAAACTATTTAGCTGACACATTTCTAGGATTCTGCACATCCCTGTGTCCCATAGAAAACCATGGGGGAGGCACACACGCTCTTTTCTTCAGATTCAGCTTCCCTTAGGAATATGAGCTGCATCTTTGGTGGCATAATGTAGGAGGTGAAGGTGTTATATCCTCACAGGCAGCTGTTCCATACTTAGATAAATGTTATATCTGTCAAGAATGTTGGCAGGAGAGAGAAAGAGACCTGGAAACTGATGGGCATAAAAAGCTAGACAATAGAGAAAATATTTTCTATCCATTGCTTCATTTATTTCCTCCATTACTCTTGGAATGTTGCTCTGAAATTCTCTATTAGTGTGTTTCATCCATTGCCTTGTTTATTTCATCCATACTCTTGGAAGCTTGCTCTGAGGTCCTATATGGGTTTTATATCTGTATCTATAGATGCTATAAAGGTCACAATCTAACACAACAAGATGGTTTTGGTAGAATGCTGCCAGACTTGTGGGCAAACCCACATGCATTAGTGCATGGAATCCAGCTACTTCATCAATACAATCCCTCCTTCTCTTCTTATACACTGGCTCAAAGTAGCCTCTCAAGGAAGATGGAGCCAGCTTTGAGAATGAAAGCCTTCGAGAGACCCAGTGATCTCTGCTCGTGGACTCTGATGGTCATTCGAGGACATGCTCTGCAGCACAAAGTTATAAAGTTTATGTGACAGAAACTCACCACCCTATTGATTTAATTAATCTAATACTTCCTCTTTTTTCTCTTGAAATGAAGCCTCAGTCTTGAAGAAGGAAGATTCCCCATTGAAAGGATGATCATTCCACCCTTGGGGAACTGAGCAACTGAAATGTCATTGAAGCAATCTCACGTGGCCCCTACAAATCTTCGTGTCCCTTTTAAAGTGTCCATAGTTTATGAGGCAGTGTCCACAGCTCCTGGTGAACACCTAGAGAGCAATTCTGGACAGACTGATGAGCTATATGCCACCCAGTCAGGTACCAGAGTCCCTCTTAAAGTCCCTCTCCGCTTATCTGACATTCAGACTTTTGATATGTCTGATTCTCCACTACCTTGTGAGATCTTTGAGAACAGGTAATCTGTCTTTTCCATTTTTATAGATCTAGCCTCTAGCATAGTAGCTGGAAGATGGTAGCTTCCATCTAAGTGTTTGCTGAATTGAACTAACATCATATTTCCTGTATTAGGGGCCTACCCCAAACCATAGGGTTATAATAATCAACATAAGTCTAAAAGATTTGCTCTTTTACTCTTAACAACAGAAAAACAGTAAAATATTCAAAGCATTGCTGGTCTAACAAGTGAAATTTTCACATGTCAATGTAGATACATAAACTAAAATTAACTAAAAGGACCAGTTTACTTCCGTTAGAAAGTGGCTTTAAACTCCCAAGTAAAAGATGAAGCCCCACATGATAAATGATCAGACCTTAATTTTGTGTTGCCTGACATTTATGAGAGTCCAGGAAAAGACATTTTGATCATTTTTTTTTTAATAAAGAAGGACAGCTTTTACTTTTGGGAAATATCATTCTGAGAAAAAAAGAAAAATTTGAGTTAGTCCATTCAGTTTTACAATATGTGGTTGCAATGTACCTTAACTCTGAAATTCATATCATTACATTACATACCAAGGATGAGCCAGGCCTTAAGGAAGAACCGAGAGCCTTTGGTCGCCTATAAACTCAGCTTCAGAGTGTCTCAAGTAGTAAAAAAATATAAAGTCTTTAAAAATAGGCTAGATGCACGTGTTTATTATCAATACTAAGGAGACAGGCAACATGTGACCTCTCTAAAACCCTTCAAACATAAAATTCACAGAAAGAAAGATTTCTTTGGAATTAAGTGAGCTATTGCCCTTGAAAATATTTCATAAATGTCAAAGCATTAGGAATCTGTATCATATTATTAGCATATTATTAGTGTTTAGCATTTATGAAAGATACCCCTGCTTTACCTCTTCAAGTCATCCAGCTGTATAAAATACTAATTGTGAGAAAATGAGTGAATTACTTAAATTTTCTGGAAGTTTGTTTCCCCTCCTGTAGATAAAAAGTAGTAATCCCTTCCTCTAAGTATTGTTATGTATCTTAAATGAGATTATCAACATGTTGGAAACATTAAATGTGTCATTAGGTATGTGTTCTGCTCACTCACCTTGCGCTATCAAAATACAATGGTATTTGACTTCAAAACTTTCAAGAACAAGAGAAAACTCCTACACCTGTTAAAGAAAATACACAGAATTTTACATAACATACATCAATTAATTTAATTACATAATTTTACATAACGGCATCAATTAGCAATAAACCTACCAAAAAATCTGTTTGCTTCCTTGATGCCTTCTCCATATCTACATTAATTTAAATATTACCACAAACTGGCAGAATAAAGACTGCACAGAAAACAGAGATCAAAAAGCAGCAAGAGGGTAAGGAGAAGGAAACATAACTTTATTTTTCTTTTTGCATATGTAATGTCTTCATTTGTTTCATGTAGTTAAGTTGAAAGCTGTGCTGATTTGTACAAAATGGCCATGAACCAAAGCTTCATTTGTCCATTTGTGCAACTGAAAAAACAACTAATTTATTTTCTACCTAAAATTTATCTATGAATTAAGATGAGTCAATATATATATCAGTTCAATAATTTTAACAATGCGAACAGCAAAAAGGTAATGACATGTGTTTTGGCTTCAATACTACTCCCAGACTGGGAACTCAGCAACAAGTTGCAGATTTTGGTTTAGAAAAGGACAGTTTTAGCTCACCAAATCTGTAATAAAAAAGTTGTGTTAGTTTAATTCAGTTAAATTTATCCAATTTGTATTTGCACCAAACCAAAGATAAATGACAATATTTAGGGAATAGTACAGTTGATCTAGATTATTTGTCATGACTAACATTTAACTAATTTGAATTCTTCAAGTATGTCTAAAAGAGGAATATAAAATGTAATTCAACAAGCATTTATATAATGCTTACTGTGTACAAGTCACTATGCTAGATTATTTAAGGAATTTTACTTTTTTCCATTATATATTTACTTACTAACCTTTAAAAATGCTTGTAGTTTGGACTAACTAAAATCTAGTCCATCCTCACTTGAGATTTGGTGTTTAGAACCTCATTCGATTAAGTGCACGTTGAGAAGCAGCAGAATTTTAAAACAGCTTCTATCATGCAAACCAAACAGGTTCTGCAGCCCAGATAATTTAAGAGCAATTATTTTTTTTTAGTTACACAAAAAGACATTTTCAGACCTCTAATTGCTCCAAATTTATCTGCTAAAGAGTCATTATGATCCATTTTTAACCCCTTTCTGACATCAAGAACTAATGCTGTAATTGAACTGTGTCATCATTGATCTCAATTCCAAACCATTAGAACAGCTGGTTTTTGCCTTTCACTGCAATTGCAGCCATTTTCTTCCTAATCACTCCCATGCCTGCAGCTATGCACTGTATAACCAAGAAAGAGTTGTTTAAAGCACAGCTAGATGCAGTGAATGGCATATATTGCCTAGTAGACTATTATTCTCTATTTTCACATATTTAGAGTAAGGATAAAAGTACAGACATCTCTATTTTAAAAGCTCATTTTCCTACTTCTTTTCTTTTTGAACAAAAGTTCTTTTATGATAACTTAATTGAGTTTGCTTACTAATATTTGTAATTCAGTTAAGAGAACCAAAGAATTTTAGATCTTCCCCATTGCTGATGCTAAGTACATCAAAACTAAGCCTTGTGCTTAAGGGATATAAAACCCATACAAGAAAAAAATTACATAAGAAAATAGAGAGAGAGCAAATGTGTTTGAGCCTTGAAATTAGAGCTATGCATTAAAATGGCTCTAATACACTCTAACATTTGCTGTAATCTTGAGCTAAATCTTCACTTCAGCCCTTCAATGTGGGGGACGGTGAGTAGGAATTTTTAATTCAATGGACGTTAAATTGATCAAATTCTTGGATTTTACTATTAATACCTAATTTAAGAAATTTCAAATTATTTTTGTTTAGCATAAATATATGTTTTGTTTTACATAACCTCTGTAAAACTTGGCACTTACATCTAAAAAATAATGCTTTTATTTTTTTAAGCTCAGAAACTGTTTTAGGCTTTATCAAGACCCATCCCTCCTTCTACCATAAAAATGATTTTGTAGAGGGTAAAATTCTGCACCAAAGTCATGGACCTGGCAATGGAAAGAGCATAAGGAAGAGTTGGAAACACAGTCTTCTAATCTCAGCTCCAGTTACTGGCCCATGTTTCACTTACTCTCTCTAAGCTTCTATGTCTTTATTCTGAAAGAGAGGATTGAAAGAAATGGGCTCTAAATCCCTTCTGCCTGGGATTCTTCTAAGACTCTTAAGAAATAAAAGCTATACATAATAATTATTAATATATTTTGAATTAATGTAGTGTCAGAGATAAAGCCAGACATTAGTTAAAAGTGGTAAAGACAGATTTTATTCAGCAATAACTATTACAATCGAGGAGAGAACTAGGTATATATAACCTGAGCTAACTCCATTGGAAAAAAATGGTGAGAGATTTTTTAAATACTGGCAGGTGCTAAAGGAAGGGCACAGAAGGGCATGACTAGGCCATCTGGGCTTGTTGATTGGTGCTTATCTGGAGGAGAAACAAACATTTTGTACCTTTATGACAGGAGGTAGTGGTACAGGTTGGAGCTAGGGGCCCACACTCACCCTCCCACAGGGAGTGGGAGTTATCTCCATAGATGTTTGCATTGCAAAGAGATAGCTCCTAGGACTTTGAGGAGACAATTTCGGGAAGTAGAAAATTTATTTCTCAAAGGACATTGATAATTGCAAGCTTTTTCAGGTGAGCCTTTTAAGGGGCAGGGCCTTAAGCTGCTAGAAGGAATGCTAGAGTTTGGTCAAGGAGTGTCTTTGTCAGTAGCAATGGACCAGTCCAGAACATTCATAACCATCTGGTGTCTTGGAGGAGACTGAGCTCAGATAAGAATACTCTCTACTGTAGTACAGAATCAGAATTTTAGAAGGTACAAGAAGAATCTACTTACATAACACATTCATTTCTGCCATATATATGGACTTTTAAAAAAAGGAAAAAGAAAAAATTTGGCCCAAAATACCTCAGCCAAGGGCTCCATCTAGCTTTATTATAGCACTGTCTTAAGTCATTTAAATATATGTAGCTGCATTTCTCTTAAATGCCTAACAGTTGAATGTTCAACCCATCATAACGCTACCTGCTCCCCAGAAAAATGAGTCAAATACGATGCTCTGGAGGACCATAGTGAAAACTGAGAAGCCCATTTGATTTGTATCAATTATCATAATTCTTCAGATTCTTATCACCTTTTCTAAAATAAGGAACTTCAAAGTGAAAGACCTTCAGAGGGCATTTCTCTATAAAATCTTAGTTAGCTTTCATGAAAAATTTAAATGTGAGTTTTTGTAAATGCAAATGAAAATATTAAAGGTGCTCAATATATTCACAGAGCACATTGATATTTTTTCATGCAATAATGTTAATGTGCTGTACCCTGTACAGCAGTACCATAATTAAACCTGTTGGCATTTTTATTTTAAACCTAGTCATAAAAAAAAAATCTCCCTAAGCAATAATGTGCCATTTCAAGACTCCAACCAGTAGTTTCCACTGTTTAGGAACAATATTTGAGAAAATTTTAGCAAGGGGTCAAGTTTTAATAAGGTAAAACATTTAGCAGAATTTTTTTCTTTATTTCACCCTAGATGCTTGTTTGCCTTCTAAAAACTAATTTCAATCTAATGTGTGATATTTATAAATAGGACAGACACATAGCATAAAAACTGCACCCAAGCTACAATTGAGACAGAAAATGTACTTTATTATGTAGTGGTGTTCTATAGTTTTGTGGGGGCCTAAAGCTTAAGTAATGTCGGAAGACAATGTTTAAGAAAAAGGGAAAATTATAAATACAAAATTAGAAGTGAAAGTGAGTATTTGAAATGATATTAATAAAAGTAATCACAGCAAAATACAAAGTTTGAAAGGGCTACTACTGCAAATATCATAAAATCCAGGAGGATAACAAGATATGCTTATAAAATCAGCTGTTTTAATACTACCATACTCTTTTTCTTATATATTTTGGATGCATACTCTTTGATCATCTTTTTATATAAGAAAGATTTTGTAATATCATTTATTATGGAGAGAATCCAGTTAATCTTTCCTCTACCATCAGAGTCTGGCAAACTTTTTCTATAAAAGATTAGGCAGTGAATATTTTAGTCTATGAAGACTACACTATCTTTGTCATAACTATTAATATTTGTCTGTGTTGTGGTAGCACAAAAGCAGCAAAAGACAATATGGAAATGAATGAGCATGGCTGTGAGCCAATAAAACTTATTTATGGAGCCTGAATTGGTAATTTTATATAATTTTCACATCATGTAGCCTTACTCTTTTTTTCTTTAATAATCTAAAAGTACAAAAATCATTCTTAGCTCACAGTCCACACAAAAACATGAAATGAAGTTTGCTGACCTTTGTTCTACCTTGATTTATAGAAAGTTGTTTTTTATTACTGATAGTCTTTAAAAGTTATTTCCAACTTCTCAAATCATTAATAATACGTATATTTCATGATAGTTGTTAAGTTTGAAAAAAATTACTTTTGAGCATTTTGAGGTTTTTTTTCCTGCTGTGACTAATTTAAGTATTTTTTGAATTGATTATATTCATTAACCAGATTGTCATTGATAACCTCAATGTAAAGGTGCAACATGAATATTATTATCTTTGCTATTAGGTTATTAAGTATGAAATGTCTGATTTGCTTAAATACTAAGTTTGACAGTTGATATCTCTGATATTTCACTTTGACACTACTTGTTTTATGTTTATGGTGAAGGTACATCCTCAGTCTTCCAAAAGCATGTTTTGGCTTGTGATTATCTTTCAAATTATTTTGTTGAGCAATTTTTGTGAAACCATGGGTAAGTCAAAAATTTGTGTTATTTTAAAATATGAGTTCTGTTGTGGAACCAATGCAGCACAGACAGCTCAAAATATCAACGAAATGTTTGTGAAGGATGTGGCTAATGAACACACAGTACATGGAGATGGTTTGAGAAGTTCCATTCTGGTGATTTTAATCTTAAAAATGAGCTACATGAGAAACCTGAGACCAAGGTGGATAACGATGAACTGAAAGCTGTAAGGGAAGTGAATCCATCTCAATCTACATGTGAATTAGCAGCAAGGTTTGAAGTTACTATTCCAATAGTATTGGATCATTTCAAACAAATCGTCAAGGTAAAGAAACTGGATAAATGGGTTCCGCATGAATTAAACAAGCATCAGAAGACAAATCAATGGGAAGCTTGCCTTTCTTTGTTGTCACAACATAAAGGTGAACCATTTCTACACCGTATTATTACATGACGAAAAATGGATTCTTTTTGACAATCACAAGCATTCGGCACAATGGTTGGATAAAGATGAAGTGCCAAAACACAGTCCAAAAACGAATATTCATCAAAAAAAGCTAATGATACGTGCTTGGTGGTATAGCACTGGCATTATCCACTACAGCTTCATGAAACCTGGTCCATCGATGACAGCAGATGTCTACTACAACCAATTGGATGAAATGATAACGATGCTCTCAATTAAGCAGCCAAGATTGGTCAACAGAGATAGGCCAATCCTTTTGCAAGACAATGCTTAACCACAGGTCATACAAACAACGCTGCTCAAACTACAGAAGCTGGAGTTGGAAACTCTCTGTCATCCACCATATTCACCAGACCTTGCACCAACTGACCACCACTTTTTCCAGGCTTTGGACCACTTCTTACAAGGAAAAATATTCAATTCTCAACAAACTGTGGAAAATGCCTTTCATAATTTCATCACCACTTGCTCTCCAGGCTTCTTTGCTGCTGGCATAAACAAACTATTGTTAAGATGGCAAGACTGTGTAGATTGTTCAGGTGCATACTTTGATTAATTGTACTTCTTGTTTGAAATATAATAAACTACTTTTTCTTCAGAATATTATGGGGGTACAAATGATTTTGTTGCATAAATTGTTTTTGTACTGTGCCCATTCCCCAGATAGTGTGTATTGTACCTTAGGTGTGAATTTACCCATCCCCTCCTGCCCTGTCCTACCTGCTTGATTTCCAATGAATGTTATTTCCTTATGTGCATATAGGTGTTGATTGATCAGTTCCAAATTAATGGTGAGTATATGTGGTGCTGGTTTTTCCATTCTTGTGATACTTTACTTAGAAGAATGGTCTCCAGCTTCACCCAGGTTAATACAAGAGGTAAATACTCAGCCATAAACTAACTTTTGATTCAAAATCGGACATTTCATATTATTAGTATTTTGCATTAAATCACCAAGAAATTTTAATATTTTCCCAATGTGTTTATATCATTCCCTCAAATAGTTCAATGCAAGAATCTATTCACTACTTCTATTAGAAATTTATCACTTCCTCTTAATCATCGCTTTTGCTATGCCCTGAAAAAATTTTGGTTGTAATTATATACTCAATGTTAGCATAATATCTATTGATTTCATCACTTTGTTTCAGATTTGTACATTTTCAGTGTGAAATTTCTCTGAGTTCTTTAAGAAACTTTAAAGAAGGCAGATGAAGAGATCCATCATACACATCTAACTCAAGTCTAATTTCCCATTTATGTTATTGAAACATTCCAAAACATCTTTTCAAATCATGAGACACCTTTGTGTCATGACGCCAGGTCAGCTGGCACAAAGGACAATCCCAGGGAGCCACTGCTGTGCCTGGACACTTAGCACTCATTTAATTGTGCGTGGAAGTAACCAAACAACATGAAATGTGTCCCATTAAACCTAACAAATATTCTCAATTCAATTATGCCTTAGCCAGACAGCAAAAATGCCCACAACCACCCAATACTCTTCAATGTGAGGTGAAGAGGTGATGGGAAGAAAGTCAGATTGGAAAGAGACAAATTTTACTAACAATATAACCATGCTGAGACCTTGGTGGCCTGCAGGTGTTTGTATATCTGAAGTTGGCCTTCATTAGTGCCCTGGTAAATCTAGCTCTGATGGTTCCCCAGGAGATCTGTCATGCCCCAGTCCCCTGCAGCACCACCCACCACATTCTTCACCATTCTACTCCACACATAGCCAGAGCTGAACATTCGCTATGGAGTATTCCAGAGGTTGCTAATGAGAACACACACAACTCATTACAAATTATACACAAGGTCATTTTTTTTAACACAGAAAGGACAGTCATCATTCAATTGTTTGGAAAAAGAACAAATTTTAAAAGTTATAAGAAAAAGTTTTAACTTGAGATGTCAAATGTGATGTATATGCTTCGGAGATTTCATTCGATAAAGCTTAACAGAAAATTTTATATGATAATAATCTAATAACAGATTCTAATTTAATTGTGTCATTGTATGTACCTATTTACTGTAGGAACTATAACAAATATGCAGCAATTTAACAGCATAACAAACTAAAAGGCTAAATTTTGGGAGGAAAACAAGAAATGCATGAAGCCTCTAACACAGGAAAAGAATATTAAAACGGTCCATTACAAGCTTACAAAAGCAGAATCTATTGCGATTTAAAAGTTAATTACACTTAATTCGTTGCCTTTTTTCATCATACTAGACATTCCTTTCCAGAGCTTCAAGTGAAGGAGAAAGTTACAGGAGAGTTTCAGGTTTGAGTATCTTCCATAGCTTAGAAAGCAACCCCCAAGCTCCTGAAGATTTCCACAAAATTTCCTTTGTGTAAATAGTCATTTGGGGGTTAATTCATCTGCAGCTCAAACTTCTCTCTATCCTTTTTTTCTATGGTTCTTTTAGCCTTAGGGTCCTTGTAATACATTTCTGGTCCTAAAATCACAAGCTTTGGGGTGTCTATTATTTTCCTAATATTAGCCTAATAGCTTTTTTTCCAGTAATGTGATTATCTATGTAAAGGATAATTAACTTCAAGAAATTACTAATTTTTTTAAGACTTAGACTCTCTGGCAATAGTACAGGTATGCTGAAGTGTATTTTAAAAGCTATTAAACTAAATACTATATTTAATTTTAAAATACATGTCCACAAGTCTGCCTGGCTTTGGAAAAAAATCAAATACAAGGCATAAATTTAAAAAAAAACTAGATAATTTAGAATAATAGAAATAGTGACTATATTACACAGTAAAGCACTTCACTATATTCTTAAATTTTTGGTCCCTTTAAATTACAAGCTAGCCTATGGCATTTAAAATATGGTTTACTGTTAAAACTTACGTATATGTATATAATATTACGTATGTACATGTATATGTTATGTACTATGTGTATATGTGTATGTTTGTGTATATATATAATATTATGTATATAATATTAAAACTCTTTGTCTTTTCCTTTCTCATGTCTTTGCCAAGTATTCTTATCAAGGTATATGTCTACCTTGTAGTGGTTATTAGGAACATGACTTAATTGAGAACCCCAAATAATAATATTTTCATAATTATATCCTCTACAATGCTTATCTATCATAATTATGTTACAGTTAATTTCTATGTGTATTTCTATTAATAAGTAACAGACAATTTACAAACACAATAGAGCTTTGGGGAATATGTTTGGAGAAAATGTTTAATTAGGCAATGGTGTGAATTTTGACATCTTTCTTCATGGCTCATAGAATACTCTGTTGCTAACACATATCTTCAACAGTTTGATGAACAGAAAATCTTATTTTTCCAATATTAAAAAACACCACTACAAGGTCACAATATGGTGAGAAACCAAAAAAATTGTTTTATTTATATTTTTAATAAATAGCATCTTGCTAAGTAAGTCAAAATTATCAAGTAGCATTGAAAAATAAAGTTTGCATTGAACTATACCATTCACAAAATATGATGGATATTTGATGGATAAAAACTACTTTGAATCCGAGAAGTTCCCACTTTAGTTGGGAATAAGCTTGGGGCATAAACATCATGCTTCAGGAAATCCAAATTTCACCCACTGTTCCACTGATATTGTCAACATTGGCACTTGTGCTGAAACTTTTCTACCAGAGAAGATACTAAAATTCTAGACTCATTAGGTAGGGCCCCAAAAGGCCATCAAATGGGACTTGTGCTAAATAATTGAATTTCTTCTTTGTTTTTTATACTTATATAAGCCACACAATTCTAACGATAAAGACGTGAATGGAAAGCACTGATTTCCATTTATCTATTAATCTGATTTTCATTAATCTGATGTGGAAGCATCAGATTTCTCAAGTTTCTAATTTATAGGATGTTCAATTTGAAACTATTATTGAGTATTGACTCACTGATACATATAGACTGTGGGGTTCAACTCTATAACAATTTAGGTCCTTCCTTCTATTCTGCTGTTCAGTGATTTCACATTTTCAGGCATGTACATGCACATGTGATTCATTCCTAAATTCTATATTCCACTACAACAGTGTCAATGAAAACTGTGGTTAGTCCTCTGCCAGCCGTATTGGCCAAGAGACCTTGTTATAATCAAATCTAAACAAAGTATTTTGTAAAGCATATATATGCTCTCACAACATATATTCTCACAAACAAATTTCTCACTAGTGGACTTTTATGTATTTGAAAACGAAGAGGTATTCAGAAAGACTTCTGTGATTCACAAATATAACCAACAATTTTGTGTGGATCTCAGAATCCAAGCAGTTCAGAAATGAGTGAATCCCCATGAAATAGAAACCCTTACTCTTCTCCATAAAGTGACTTAATTGCCCAAGTTAATCTTTTTCATCTGATCATATATATCAATCGCATATAAGATGTGGATAACAGCATCTTTGAAAAGTTTTGCACTTTTGATTAACATATATCCTAAGTAAACGCTACTACTTGCTATTCAAATGTAGCTTTAAAACAAATCTCCCTCCTTTTCAAGCATAAGATTGCCTCTTGGTCCCTCCCAGAGAGAAATGCCAAAGCTACCCTTATTTGAGGGTTGTAAACTTTTTTTTAATCTCATAGGATAAGAATAAAGAAAAGAGATCCCCACAAAGTTGGTCATTCTTCTGTTCATCTGCCAAAACTTCATTCCTGTCCAACCAAATTATCAGAATTTGTTTTCAGAGTATTCAAATATTTTATGGAATCAGATAGAGACTCCCACAAGACTGTGTTAGATGAAAGAATCTATCTTTCACTGTCATATACAGCTGAGTTTGAACTGATATAAAAAGAAAATGGTGGGCTATATCGCATGAATTTGAAATAAGATATTTCATGTATGGCAAGCACAAAAACCCTGATATAGGTGATTGGAAAAGGCTGTGAAAATATCATCCTGGCTTAATAAATTTAGTAAAAGTGTAAAAGCAATTTAATCTTTCACTTCTTAGGAGGTTAGTTAGGCCTCTTTATTAGAAACTACTCAAACAACATATATTCATTTAAAGATTTTCTTAGAAAAGCAATGTGCTACTTTTTAACAATCACATTTTATCTTATTTCATCATCAAATAATAGAATCCACAGTAGTTTTGACTACAAGTCTTGCTTGGGCCCATGGATTTTAATGACCTTGGCTGAAGCCTCCACCTACCTAGGTAACCCCTGGTAAGTTTTAATGAACTAAAACATCAAGTTGCACATTGATAATAATCTTTCTTCTTATATTTCATTCAAACAAAGAAAAACTTTTTAGAACTCTAAGTTTTAGGAAAAATGGAAATTAATAATGTTCATTCTGTTTTTCCATCACTAAAATAAAATTAATTATAAAAGTCAATCATGTTGGGCTCCAGGTGTTACAGGGGTCAATATCATATTATATTATGTGAATTAAATACAGATTCTGGACATTTAGGGTAATTTATACATTTAACACCATACTACTCTGCATTCTTCTTTGAGATAAAGAATTTCCCATGTGGGTCTATGCTTCTAAGATTCATAGAAATAGAAACATAATCAAGTTGACCTTGACAAAAATTAAAGTTTCTAATCTTTCGTCATGACCCTCTGCCTCTCCCAGACTAGACAGTTCTGACATACCTAGCTAAAGGCCTGTTGTCTTGGTGTTGTTCTTTACACAGTGAACCACAATCCTCACCCCCTCCTCTAACCCTCTTAATCTACTTGTGATATAAAAATGCCTGACATCATGTTCAGGTGTAAGTTTAGTATTTTTATTCTGATCTAGCCAGAACCTGTCAGTTCAACCAATCTATGTATCTTAGATGTCTGGGGCAAGGATTGTGTGAGTTTCCTTGGTTCAGCACCTGGCCCCCTGGGTCACTTACAGGACACTCTGTATGTGCTTCTGACAGCTGGTGACATGGGCTGCTGCTGTTGCTGCTGATGTCAATGTTCTACGAAGAGCAATGTACAAAGCATGGCTATAAGTTAGTTCTCGAACAGAGAATCAGGCTCACGTCCTGCATATCTATACTTTAACATGTATCTCAGGTGATTTTGATGCTCGCGGTTGGCAACCAGGCATCCAGAAACACTGCTATAGAGAAGCAGTGTTATCATCTAACTTTATATGCAAGCTTTGTACATTGTTTTTGACACAATAAGCTTGATAGTATTTTTTCCTTCTAAGAAGGATTTACCAACTTGTCCTTTGGGCGATTCTCGTGAAGCAATGTCCTAGAATTTGAAGTTAGCTTGCGTTGCTGCTCAATAGCATCAAAGAAAAGCTCCCTGTGATTCAAAATGCATAAGGAGAAACACAGAGGTACTCTGCTAGGTGATTTACATATATTTTCTGGTTTAATCAAAGGGCTAAATGCTTTACTTGACACAGATCCTCATAAGAACAATTTCATTACAGACAATGCACAAATTGATGAGGCTACAGCAGTGAACAAAAAATACAAAATCTGTGTCATCATGGAGTTTATCATCTGGTAGGGGATGTCTTAATCCATTAGGGCTGCTATATCAAAATATCATAAAAGGGATAGGTTATAAACAACAACAGAAATTTAGTGCTCACAGTTCTGTAGTCAGGGAAGTCTAAGATCAACCTGCTGGTAGATTCAGTATCTGGTGAGGTCCCTCTTCCTAGACTGCTATCTTTTAACTCTAACCTCAGATGACAGAAGGGCTGAACAAGCTCTCTTGGGCCTCTTTTATAAAAACAGTAATGTCATTCATGAAGGAAGACCCTCCAAAGGCCCCACATCCTAATACCCACCTACACTTTGGGGGGTTAGGATTCCAATATATAAATTTTGGGGGCACACACAAACATTCAGATCATAACAGGGAGACAGAAAATAGAAATATACATTACATTATATGGAAATAATTTCCATGGACAAAATAACTTGGAAGAAGAGGAAAGACAAGGGGGCCATGATACAGAGTGGTCAGGGTAGGCCTCTCGGAAAAGATGCTCTGGGAACAGAACTGAGGGGCATGTTTGGATATGGAGTCTTAATTTTTGTTGAAGGTAGAGTCAGCAGGATTTGATGATAGGTAGATTGAAGCAGGAGAGGAAAAATAAATTAAGGATGACACTAAAGTTTTTGAACTACGTAAAACAAAAAGTGAAGGTGGGTGTTATTTATTCAGCTGGGCATTATTATATGAGATGAGTTACTACTCGCATTCCATTTTTAGGATACAAAATGGAATTAAGGTACATAGGCTCCCATTAATGATGGGCTTGCTACAAGTAACACAGCTTGTACATGGTGGAGAGTGGTTTTGAACCAAGTCAGAAAGAGTCTGGAGCCTATACACTCAGTCCTACAGGCAGCTATGGGGTGCCACCCCCGTCCCCCACAAGCTTGCTTTGAACCGAACTGTTAGAAGCTTGGGCAGCTCAATAGCATAAATAGAGTAAGACTGGAGTCCTTCCATCTGTGCTCAGGGATTTGGAAGTGCTGCCATGCCAGTCTGTCAATATCACTCTGTACACTCCCCAACAGACCAAAGGGACCTGCCTGTTCCTTTGGCTTGACATTTCAGAGATTCCTGTTGCACATTTCTATCTATATATAGGCAAGTCCAGCCCCAGGCAGGTGCAGGATGCAGAACAAATCTCAGTGCCTCTCCTCTATACCAACATCCTCCAGCACATGGTATGTGGGTGGAATCAGGTTAAAAAGAACATCAAGGACAACCTTGGAGGAGAAACGAAATCATCACCGCAAAGAAACACGCGGTGAAATAAAGGGGGTGTGCAGACGATAAAGGTACAAGGAATCTGCCGCTGACCATCTGTCTATTGTTTTTTAAAAGTTTCTACATTGAACTATTAAGTTTCAAGATCAGCAGGGAGGAGGGATGGAAAGAAAAAAAAACAATATTTACTGATTGTCCGCTATGAGCCAGACTCCAGACAGATGCTTTGTGCACATTTTTACAACACAAAGTGGCACTGTCATTATCACACCAGTTTTATCTAGATGAAGTCACTTAAGCTGAGATCCAAGCTTAACTCTGCTGCACAAAGTCAATCTGGAAGCTCTATGAAGGCAGGGACTGTCCTTGCCAAGCTCACTGTGGATCCCCAGTGCCCGATACTGCACCTGGAACTCTGGCGGGGCTCATTGACTCTAGTGAGCCTTGCCTCTCTCTCTCCAATTCTAGTTTGAGATCCATAACGATATCTCTCTCCTCCACCCATCTCCCACCTCCTTCTTACCCTAACAGGAGCGTAAGGCCTTATATTTCCAAGGCTGTTTCTGCTGTACACCTGCCAGCGGCTGTAGCGTGGGCCTGGGACAGCAGGACAAGCCAGCAGAAGCATCCTCCAGCAGTGATGGTTACTACCAAAAATGTTGGAAAAGAAAAAATAGGAGAGGCAGATGGACCTTCCTGGCTATCTGCAGCTTACCCATTCTCAAAAATTGCACCAGAGACAGGAGCCTTCTCCTTTAAGCAGATAGTTTTGTCTGTCTTATAGGAGATGAAGTCCTGAACATCTATCACCCCCCAGGGCTTCTGCTTCAGAGTTCAGCTCTGCATAGACGCCTCCATCACTCAGGCACTGATCAGCTGGTCAAGCTGCTTCCTGTTCTCTGCCACCTGCTTCTCTGAGTCACTGGTTTTTAAGTTTCTGAAGTACACCCAGGCCCTCTAACAGCCTTAACTCATTTGATTCATTTGTTCACTCAATTACCATTTATTCCCAGCAGAAGCACTAAGAATGCACAGTGGTAGCATATACATGACAAGTTAAGGAATTGTGCAAAAATCTGTGCCTGTACATAATTTTCAAAGTGGAACAGTAACTCTCTTTATTTTTATGCTGTATTTACATTCCTAACCAGACAGTTAAGATGGGATGAATATCTTTTTAAAATTTTTGACCAAAAAAAAAAGTTAAAAAAAAAACCCAATGTCAGCCTACATTAATGTGAAGTTAATGTGAAGTTGTCCTTTACTATTGATTAAAAATAAACTCACACAAATCTAACAGGTGCTACCTAGTTAGAATTAGTTCCTATAATTTTCAACTTTAAGACAATAATTCAAAACATCAAAACTTAGAATTCTCTAAGTATTCAGAAGTCACCAAAGCGCTACTTCTTTTTCCCTTTTCTTTCTTCTTTTGAACCTCCCATTAGACAATAGACTCTCTCATTTGCCTAAGAAATATCTATGATCTGAAAATGTTTTTCGTAACGTTGAAGTAGGTCTTAAAATAATCCAGTCAAAAACACGTCCTTTTCTATTTGTGAATTTTTCCTCCTCGATATATATCTTCATACAGAGCTTAATATTAGCAGGATAGAGAAAAAAATAATATTACCACTTTTGCTGCTAATGACTTTCCTTCCATGGAAAGGAGATGCTTTATATTCCAGAGCATATTGCCCATGTCTCCTATAAACAGCTCCTCCCCTTCTCCCTCCTTCAATGTGCTCTGGTTTTTATTTATTTATTTTTTTTGGTGCAACATTTTCAAGTCTCAAATACTTACAAGGAAGTGATAGGGGCACCATGTTTAAGATTTATTACTATATCATTAGACTGCAGGGGAGAGCAACATGTGCATGGAAGAGAGAATTACTCATATAATCTCCCTTCTTTTCTTTCTCTATCCTTAAGAAAGAGGGGTCTTGATCTGTGTAATGAGCTTTCACAGCAGTTTTGGAAGCCCATTGAATAGAGGAAGGTGACAAAATAGCACCAGCAGTTTCCTGCTAAGACTTAAAAGCAGTGTCTTGGTAGAAAACAGATCACTACCCAGTTATACCCAAAGCACTTGCACATCAGAACTCTTGAACCCATTTAAATCTGTTTGCATATTTGTCATTTATAATATTTGTAATTGGGATTGCTATTATTCAATGACAACTTACCTTTATGCACGCAAAATGAAAAAAATACATTTAATAATAATTAGATAATTCAGCCAGGTAAAGCCACTGTGTCTTCAAATATATGCATAAAACTTTAGGCTTTGGGGTTTCCGTTTGACATTGTTTTGTTTTTGGCTTGAAATATTTTTTTAGCATTTGTAAATACATAAAGGAAATGTGGTTTTCACAGTGTTTCACAGAATCCTTTCTGAATCTGTTTTTGGGTTATGGCTGAGGAAAGATTAGTAAAGGGACTTTCCATGGAGTGATGGTGAGGAGACCAGATGTCTCTCCAAGCTGCGTCCCCCCACCCTCTGCCAACTGCTGCTATGAGGAGAGATTCTTGAACTTCAGTTCCCACTGGAGTCCTGCAGAACTCTGATGGATACAGGTTCCTGGCATCGGCACAAGCCTACCAAATCAAAAGCTCTAGAGGTGAGGCTTATGCCTCTAAAATTTCCTAAACCCTCTTTCTTGGGTGATTTTGGTATGCAGGCAGGTTTGGGGACAGCTGTGCGGATTTGAGACAATAGCCCCAAGACTTTTAGTGAATCCTCATCAGTCACATCCTTTATTCCTACAGCAGATAATAGCAATCATTTATTAATTTGTTAATAATGCATATGATTTATTTAGCCAAGAGAAATTAGAAATCTCAGGCTCTCTGAGGATTTTCTTGCCGTAATTTCTTAATGCTGACTTTCTTAATGCTGATCACTTGGGGTTAATTCTTTATTATTTGAGAAAAGGATATTCTGCCCTGGTCAGCTCGGCTGTAGCTACTCTGCTGTCCACGTGTCACCGACTCAGGCATATTTCTAAGCCAGCATCTCCAGGAGTAACTAGTCTTTCTTTCTTCCTTACAAGGTTACCCTTGTTTCCCAGTCTGAAATCTTTCCGTTTAGCCTTGACTCCCCTCTCATTAAAGAACAGATGCCTCAAATGCCATGTTTCCTCCTATGCTATAGAATAGAGAGAAAAGAAAGCAAGCATTGTGCTGCATTTATTTTTGTGCCCTTTACAATTATTCTTTTCAGAATACATTGCATTGTTTGACCAGGATTGTACTTTCTGTAATTGTAGAAAATCATGGGGAATATGCCATGTTCAGAAGCTTTTTCAGGAACACATTTTACCCACAGCTCTCCTCGCTCCTGGGTGTGCTCTTCATCACAACTTTCATCAGAACTCACAGGCACCGGCACAAATACTAGAAAGTGCTACACAGCTAGATTACCCGACCCTAAAGTGTCTCACTTTGGCAATGTACCACACTGTCATGCCACAAAAATGTAACATCGATGCCCCTAATAAATGTGACACCAGCTGTTCCTGGAATGAAAGAGGGAAAAAAATAACGTGTCCAAAAGTACCTGTATGAAACAAATGCTTTCTGGAAGAAAATGTGAAAATTAGACATGGAGAATCCTTGAGATAAGTTTTCACAACAATTAAGTGTGAGATGGTAAAGAAGCAGTTTCAGTTCACATTGAACAAAAGTATAAAATTTATCAGAACAAAAAGAATCACTTCTCTATTAGAAGTACAGACTGTAGCCACAAAAGAATGGTGGCCCACCCTTCATTCAGAATGATCCCAAAGATGGTGCATTTGGGCAGCATGCAGAGACTGAAGGCATGCAAGAAACACCCCTAACTATTATTCCTCAACAAATATGAATTGTTCCCTATCAAACTGGCCAAGGGCATCTCTTTTACTTCTTGGGGAATTAAGGAGAATAACAGATAACACATTGTGTTCACAGCCAACTAAAGAGAAGGAAGTTCAACAACGTGTGTCTGTGTTGGAATAGGAAATGCTGTGGGCTTAACGTTAGGACCCACATTTTTCTCTCATTTTTCAGCATTTTACTAGCCTTGAAGGAAATGCAGTCATAAAAAAAGTTTCAAAGCAGCCGTGGTGGTGATAGGATACGTCTGTGTGCACATGAACACACATAAGGATGTGAGCATGTACACACACACACACACACACACACACACACAGAAGGGCAGTGGCATGTTATTTCACACCAAACACAAACATGCGTGTTGCATTTCTGATTTTTATAGAATTTGATATTGCCATTTTTTTTAATGAAAAAAGAGAAAAATAGACAGTGGTCTTTTTCTTCTATGCTTGTCCTTAGGAGTGAAAGAACAGATCAGAGTCTCCAAACTCATTCAAGTCCAAACTTCCATTTGCATTCTAGATAATTAATAGAGTTAATGTATCAATCAATTTACCTACTTGAATGTATACTGTTTCAGTGTCACCTGATCACCGGAAATCAGGTTCTATAGTCAAGATTTATGAAACACCTGCAAATTGCTCTTCAGTATTCAAAGACAGTATGGTAGAAGCTGATTGGTTAAGACCAAGAAGAAAGAAGTATCCATAAAAATGAGATAATGATAGTATTTGATAAATACAATAAATAAAAAAAGGAAAATAACCTTCTTTCTCATCTCTCTCCTCTCCTCCTTCCCCCTTCGTCTCTCTCAAATCAGAATATGGCCTCACACAACCTTTAACTATTGTTTCTCTCATACATTTTGTCCATGCCTTGGTATAAATTATCAAGACCGAATATTTTCTTTTGGAAATTTAATCTTACTATTTGTTTCATATTAGGAATAGCCTGAGTGGCAAATGATGTTTATGCATATATCCCATAAAAATTGAGGAGGCTGAAAGAAAAGGTCATTGAGAGAAACACCTTTACCTTTTGTGTTTAACTTGTATGATACATGTTCTATGATTGTTTTTTGCTTCTAAGCCTCTGGGTTAAAAAAAAGTGTATTAAGTTCCACTGGGATTGATGTTGGTGGCAACTCCTGGATAAAATGAGGTCAACTTAAAGAAGTAACCAACATCTAAAAGGGGTTAGCACTATTTCTTCAAAGATATTCCTAAAATTTTGCAAGGCTTAAAATCACATATTGTTCACCAAATTATACATAGATAAGTTGCTGTGATAGAATGTATTATTTATTCAAACACAACAACACAAGATTTAATGAACACCTCACATACAGCATTTGGCTGCAAGAAACTCTAAATGTGGTATGAAAAGAATTGCTCAATTGGGAAAATGGCCTAGGACTGACCACCTGTTTTTGTCATTTTAAATATCCAACACAGCACTGGCTCATACGGCATAGAGGAGTTATTAACTGATAAATGGAGTGTATTTTAAAAGTTCTTTGGAAATTCCAAGGAAAATTGATCCCATTTTCTAATGTCTCATGTAAAAGCTGCACATAAAATTTCTAAAGAATAAAAAGAAATATTTTAGTTCTGCTTTCACAACCACAAAGAAGATCAAACTTTCTATTCAGGAAGAAGAAAATTTTCTTACACTCACAGTGTAGTGTAGCTGGAAGGAGATCTGGCTCTAAGACACAAATATGAATCTCAGGAATTATCGTTCCTACCTCTTAATTTTACAGATGGGAAAACTGGGGGCCAGACAATTTAAGTGACTTAGTATGGTCATATTTATGTTTAGCTCTCTATGAGCTAAGACATACCTTGGACATTCAAATCTTCTAAGATTTGTATTGTTGATTTGTTTCATTTATGTAAACCACAAAGTGAGAAAGAGTATGCACTTTTGCATAGTACACACAACTGGAAAGCTAACAGTCATAGCCAAGCAGGTTCTAGCTCCTATGATCACATACGAGATGGTCTCAATGGGCTTATATCCACACCATCCCTTCCTCCCTTTTACTCCCAATTTTGAAAGGGAAGTGTAATGTCTTTTCTCTGCTTTTAATTTCTCCACATCATGGGCTGCTGTTCTCAGCAGAAGCAAGCGAAGAGAGCTCTTTGCTTTTGCTGACAACAGAAGTAATTTAGGAATTCTAGTTGTTCAAGTAAAATATTTCTGTCAAAAAATGCTAACTGGACTCTTACTTGGTATTATATATTAGTTATGCTTAAAGCAAGGTGTAGAGACAGACAGTTGACCTGGGCGTGGTGGCCGACCTACTGGGACACGTGAAGTGAAGTTGCCAGATGACAGAGACAGAACCAGGGAAATACAGTCTGCTTCCCCCTTCTTTACTAAGAAAATGGGCCTCTAACCTTAAAATATAATGAACCAGAGAGAATCCTAATATACATGTAGAGATACAGAAAGAATCTAGTTGCTCTAAACAGAGCAAATTATACTGCTAAATATTGCACCATCTTGTAGGTTTGGTTTGTGGCTATCTTTGTGCGATCAGAAAAAATGAAAGAATTTTGAATAGACAGAAGATGGGGAAAACCTTGGCCCAAATTTCAAGAACATAAATTCTAGAAATTATATACTGCTCAACTTGATTCTAACCTTGGGTAACAATCTATAACAGACGCATCAACAAGTGGTCTAGAAGAACTGAACAAACAAGCTAACCTAGTTCACTAAGAACAAACCTAAAGGAACTTGTTTGTTTGTTTGCTTTTCATTATACATTGGAAAAATAGAGTAGAGTAAACCAAGACTCTGCCAATATCTCTGACTGAGTTTCTCATGATATTCTTGTGATAGCATGAGATGTAGATTGGATAGGAGTACAGTTAGATCGATTGTTTACTAACTGAACAAAAGCTATTGGCAATCCAGAAAGAAGAAAACAAGAAACCTGAACTCTGAACTGTGATCTACAATGCCCTAAGTGATCTGCTCCACCTACTTCTCTCCTGTTTACCAAGCTTCAGCTGAGCTGGTGACTTTCTGTTCTTAACCAGGCCAAGCTCATTCCTTCCCGCTTGCATTTGCTGTACTCTGCTGTCAGGGATGTGCTTCTCCCAGCTCTTTGAATAGCTGGATCCTTCTCAAAGTGTAGGCATTAGTTTAAATGTAATCTATTCAGATATTATCCCCAGAGTAGAGAGCCACCTACCCAACCCTGTCCTTTTCTAGTCTATCCCTCTGTTTATTTCCTACTAGATTCTGTTTATTTTCCATCTCTCCCACTAAAATATCAGCAGCATGAAGGGTAAGACTTTGTTTGTTTATTCACCAAGTATTACCAAGGTCTAACACAATGCCTGGCATGTACTAGGTTTCTATGAATATTTGAATGAATTAGTGAATAAATTAATAAAATGCAACCCTAATTTGTGACACCATATCTTCCATTTGATCTTTTGGAATATAATAGTTTTATCATATTTATAACATTAGAAATATAAATATTTATCTTCTATTTGGCCTTTTATATTTTTATCATAGTTATCATATTATTAATGTAAATATTTATAATATGGCATCCATATTTTCATAGAGACATAGAAAACCTATGTTTTTGTTTTGTTTTTGTTTTCCTCACTACATTAGACTGGATAAATACACTGTATGATGAAATAAAAATTCAAAAGGTACTGAAGAGATGAAAAGCAAAACCCTCAGAAAACAAAATGACAAAACACAAGAAGACATGGAATGTTCTCCACTTAGAATCAAAGGGAGTTTTTGTTTTATTACAGGATGGGGAGACCTTGTTTGTCATCAGGAGTTGTAAAAAATACTTTGGATTTTAGTTTATCATGGTCTTGTTATGAGCTGATAGTGCGATGAAAACATTAAAAATCATTGCAGTGTTTAAATGAAAAGATGGTGCCTACAGACCAAATGTATATATTTGTTCAATTCTGAAAATTAACATTTAAAAACACGGGAAAATTAAAAGTGGCAAAAGGAAGAAATAATGATAATGAGAAGCATAGAAAACTACTCTCATAATAAAAGAATTAGACACTTTTACCAATAACCTCAATAAGAAGGAAGAATTTTTTAACTTTTAGAGTCATCCCAAAACACATTAGGTTATTCCATGGAACAGTGAGTTTCTTGTCAGTATGGACTCCCATTGTGTGGTTAGCAGTTAGGATACAGTGGAGATAATTCCCATAAAGTGCAAGTTTATTTGATTAATGATTTATGATTCATTTATATAATTATAGCTGGGCTTCCATACTCCTCAATTTTCCTACTGTGAAGTATTTTACATTAAATACTTGTGTTTTTTTTTTTCTGTTTTATGACGCACCATGTATAGAGAAGTTGGTTGAAAGGTTCATGTGCTTTGTCAGTCTGCAAGTGATAAAAGAATTATGAGCACAGTGGCTCATGTCTACAATCCTAGCACTTTGGGAGGCTGAGGCAGGAGGATCACTTGAGGCCAGGAGTTTGAAAACAGCCTGAGCAACATAGGGAAACTTCATCTCTACAAAAAATAAACAAATTAACCAGGTGCCATGGTGCACACATGTAGTCCTAGGTACTCGGGGGGGCTGAGGCAGGAGGCTATCTTGAGCCCAGGAGTTGGAAGTTTTCAGTAAGCTATGTTCATACCACTGCACTCTAGCCTGGGCGGCAAAGTAATACCCTATCTCCAAAAGAAAAAAGAAAAGGATTATGGTAGTATAAATATTTTATCATATGTTGGTAGCCAATGGAGACTTCAGGAAAAAGTCAGTCACCCATCCAAAAACTAAATAGTAGTCAGCAAACTAGTAAAATACATAGAAAATTGATGGGATTAGCCTTTGTTGTAAAACTGGGAGGTTATCTCCAAATTTGTATCTCAAGAAACTAGAAAGACCTCAACAGAGGAAAAGCAGACGTGGAAGATGGTTATAATTTTGAAAGCAGAAGCATAACTGTCCCCAGTTTGGAGAAAAATTGTGTGAACCAAGGAAGGACAGTCAGCCTCAAAAATAGAGCAGGAAGACCAGGAGCTTGAAGTTGACCTTATTTACCAAATCCTATAAAAGACATAAACTGTTTGGTTCATACGGTGATGTAATCGATACAGATGGATGATTCAGCAAGTTCAAAACAGGCTTGGTGAGCTATTTCTCAAGGCTGGCCTCTTCACTGCACTCACCGAGCAACTCTGGTTAAGTCCACTTCTCAGGGATTCTGATGCATTACACTCATCTTCTTCACTAGAAAAATATATCCTCAATCTAAATGCTCATTATGGTTTATATGCTTTGGCATCACTTTGATTAGCATCGGTCAGCCTTTCCAAGTCTATACAACTCCACGTAACAAAATAGGGCAGCTAACCATGGGCTACAACAATATCACAACATAATGGCACCTTGGGGAGCTTGTAGGTAGAGAGCCACATGGCCTTCCTCTAACCACGCTGTTGCTCACTTTTAAAGCTACATCATTCTTTATTGACTAAATGCCTAAGCATGAGCTATGTAGCAGTGGCAGAATTAACATTAAGAGGTGTTTGATTCTGGGGTATGAATAATAACCACAGAACAAAAGGATCATTAAAGAAACCTAAAGGGTAGAAAGTATTAATAATTCAGAGTATTACAGAGCACATAAGATGATCCAGAAAGGAAATGTTCAAAGGCCAAAGAAAGGCATAATTTTTTAACAACTGGTTACTTTTAACCTTAGAAGTAAGTAAATAAGCATGACTTGCACAGGGAAATGACTGAGAATGGGCAAGAATATTAGTACAAACTTTGGCATTTTGGAGGAAGCCTATGCAAGGATCTGTAGTTCTGAAATGAGCCTATCCCTGCTGATGACTCAGTGGAAAGGCCTTCAGCTGAAGGCTCCCAAATGACACAGAGACATTTGACTCGGGTTCACACATTTAACCAGAAAGATGACAAGGAAGCGGTCTTTACCCATGTACACTTTTGGAAATACAAAAGCTCCTGCTTGCCTTTTACTGCCAAAAGAGTAGGAGACACTGCTCCACGTGTCTTGGGTTGGGGCTGTGAAACTCATCAACTGCACAATGGAACATTCAGAAACCAACTGCTGAGTCATTCTCTCCACTGCTGTGATGGGGGCCCTTTTCTCCCTCCATCCAGATACTACATGACCCAGAGTATCAGCAGTCCATAAGGAAAGAAAGTGAACTTGTCTCCTTGCATTTCTTTATGCTTCACTTGTGTTTGGGAGGGACCCCATGACATCAGAGTGGAGAGTTTATGTGAAAAGAAATGCCTTTTCCCAGTGCACAAAGAGAATATCATCATGGACTGCTACGTGATCCTTGTCACTGTGCTCACACAGAGAGCTGTGAAAAACCCACACTCAGTGCTCCCAACCCACTATTGCTCACCACCCCCCAGATCATTTGCTTATATTCTAAATGAACACATTACCTATATTGGTCCCCCTCATTCCTTAGACAATCCCTTCAAAATGTTAGACCATGACCTTGGGGAGCAAATCACATACGCAGGTATCAGTCTTGTACATTTCGTAAAGAGGGTAGCATTTTTATTTTTTCTTTTTTTTTTTCAAATAAAAGTTTTTAAAAGTTAGATGAGCAAAGAATGAGGCAAAGGGGAGAGAGCAAAGTAATGCCACTTGGCATTTGGTGTTTGGTGGGTAAATTGAAGTTCTTACTTGCCTAGTGACTTCAGGCCAAGCATCCAGCTGTCTCCCCAGGCTTAATTAAACCTGCAGCCAACCTACAAGAAAAGGGATATGTGCTTGCCATTGAGAGATAGAAAAGGGAGGCAGAGAAGATTTGTGATCAATATCAGATACTGGAGCAAGTCAGTGCTAGAGGTTGAAATTAAAACTATTATACCCAGTTCCTTCTCCCAGCCACTAGGTTTAATTTCAGCCTTCAGATGATACAGTAGCTGACCAGTGAGGGCCAATGATACTTTGCCTTCATGTGTGTATATGTTCCAGGTGACAACAAATACACAGTTATTTTTTTAATTTTAGGCAAATAAGCACATATTATTTTACATATTAAAAAACATTTAAGCATCTGGAAATATCTAGAAGCATGATTTTGTATCATGAATAAAAACTATGAACTTTTACTATGGGATAGGAGCTGTCTGCAAGCAGTGCTATAAAACTAGAAAAAGAATCAAGAATGGCCTCAATGGCCTATTCAAATCGAATCAGGATATATGAGGCTGGTTTTTTTTTTTATACCATTAACTTATTTTTGAAGATAGCCATTACAAAACATCTGGAACCTAAAAGATGGCTATTAGCTTCAGAAGAAAATAACCTATCCATTTACTCAGTGGCTACTCTACTTTGTCAATGACTAACATCTCAGTTCTATTAATAACAAGTTTGAATATTTCCTGGCTATCCCAAACCGTTGAAGGTGACATTCAATGGATTAGTGAGAATCTGTTTTCATTACCCCAAAGGAACCACAGCAGACATTAAAGCGTGCGAGTAATGCAACCTACTGTGTGAAAAAGACTAATTCCCAGATAGAAGTAATGAGGAAGCTAAGCTAGGAAACCAATTTGCAGAAATCGTATTCACCTGTTCCTGAAAAGGCACCTGCTGAGAAGTCATCACAATAGCTCACCAGCCTGCCAAAAAAATTGGGCAACCTTCCTACATCTGTGAAGGATGCTAACAGCAGCGGTGTTGCTTGGTAATTGTTTCAAAGACAATGAGCAGCAGTCGCGTGGCTCCGGCTCCCCGTTAGCTGCTTATCTCAAGATTCATGGACTCCATGAATTCTGCTTGGTGACTCTGAGTGCCACAGCTTGATATGGCCCTGGATTGTCATCAACCCACAGAAATAACGAAACTCATGTGTTGGATTCTGCCACCCGCATTTAAGGGGATCATCTAGCATGTGCCAAATGTTTAGAGTTGGAAAATTATGGATGGATTGAAGAAAACCTGGCTTTGATGCTTAAAAAATTGGGGGCAAACTCAGGAACATCTGAGGAAATGTGTGTGTGTGTTTTTTTTTTTCCTCTTTCTGAAATGAATTATTTTGACAAATGGAGGTGTATGGCAGTTTGGTAAACCTAACACAACATGATTGGAGTTAAAATACAATTCTCCCTATTTCAGCTCAATTCATAGTAGGTTAAGAAGCCTAAAATTCTTACTTTAGGCTTTCTCTAATTGGGTGATGTTTTTGTGTGGTATGGCAACTGAGGAGATCAAGAATTCTTCCTTAGCATAAAGACCCATTTTGCTCTGAATACAAAAATGCTTTCTGACTCATTTTCCTTAGGTAAATTTGCAATGGTATTTTAACATCTGAAACAGCCATCCATGAATTTAAATTTCTGCATCATTAAATGGGCAACAAGCTAGTGCTGGTTGATGAAAATATGAGCTGGAAGATAACAGCACCATATGGAATGATGATCACATAATGAACCAGGAAACCAAAAACTGAATGAGCCAGCCTGCTTAGAAACACAGAACAAGGTTATAGCACTCTTTTGAAATGACTACACTCACAAAGGGTAAAGAATACTATCTTCTAAACTTGGTATTATCACCTCAACTCAGTAAGTCTTATAATGTCCCCAGATTAGCCTTAAGGATGTAGGTAGTTCTCATGAACTTCAAAGAAAACTGCAAAAAAAAAAAAAAAATAGTTTAACATTTTCTTTTTAACAAAACTTTAGGCTATATTTTTGACTTCTTTGATTACTTTGCCACCCATGGTAAAAATATGACAACATGCAATATTATTTTTAAGTCAAAATATCTAGACTTCCAGACATGGATAATTTATAGAATCAAATTTTTATTTTACTAACAGCAACTGGTTTCATGTGCCAGGACTTTTGGGATGATGATATAGTAATAGAAGGCAATGCAGAATGTTTTCTCCTATTTGGTTTATTTGTCCTCAAGATACTTTCATACTTTATGGTTTCAATTCAGTGATTACAGCTTGAATTACAACACCAAAAAGTAGTTGGATATACTTCAATATTACATATATTGCAATATTACATATGCAATAATAACAAACAACATGTCAAACAAGTTGTAATGATCTAGATACTCCCAACATTTAAATAACTTCCAGGGAATGATGGGTTTTAAGAGACTTTGAAGACATTAATCATTTTGGTCACTAGAATGCCTTAAATTATACACTCATAGAACATGCAAGTATCCTGGCATAGTCAATAACATTAAGCTACATGTGCACTGGATTTCTATATAAAATACCATATTTAGTTTAATCCGCATGAAAAGCTTGTGAGTTAAGTTTTATTATTCACATTTCATGTAAGAAAGTTTAATAGACTTTTCCCAAATCACACAGCTAATATAGACTAAGCTAAGCCTGGGAGAATAACAGTAAAATTTGTATAGGAATTATACAAGTTTATAGATGCAATGCTCTGAGAACTTCACAAACTCAATTTAATTCTCAGGAGGGAAAACAGAGGCCCAAAGTCGCGTGACTAGTGGTGGGCAGGATGGCTCCAGAGCCTGTGTTCTCGGCAACCACCTCAGGCTTCCTCAACTTTCTCTAGGAGCTTCTGAATGAATAAAAAAATATACTGAGGCCTAATATTTTAGGATTCTGGGTCACTGTTGCATAGAGAAAATATCTATAGAGTGACAATAGTTAAAAAAAGATAAAATTGAATTCTCAAATGTTCAAGTAAAAAATAAATAAAATCTTAAGATGCTAAAATTCTTATTTCTATGTAATTCTCTTAGTTTTATCTTCAGAAAATAGCCATTTTGCTTCCAACTACCTAAAATATTTCAGAAAGGGAAATATCTTCATCTCTAATGTCCCTAGGGAGAACATTTAATGCACTGTGATATTCCATTACCACATTAAGAGGTTTGGTTGAAACCAACGGAGAGAAGAAAATGGTCATAAAATTGGTTGAACATAAAAGATCTTACATTTGCTTCCAATGATTCTGATGCTCTAGAGATGAGAAAAAAGAATACAAGCTGTTCACATGTAACAATAGAAAACACTAGATAATTAATTATTTTAAAGTGGGTTCATCAACTTAAAAAAATTAAAGATTTCATGCACCACTTTGAAAGAGTCATATTTACATCTTGGATTTTCTGTTAAACATATCAGGTGTGTTCTTTATGAACCTGAGCATATTCTTTAGCAATATCTTTTTTTTTTTTTTTTTTTTGAGACAGAGTCTTGCTCTGTTGCCCAGGTTAGAGTGCTGTGGTGTCAGCCTAGCTCACAGCAACCTCAAACTCCTTGGCTCAAGCAATCCTCCTGCCTCAGTCTCCCGAGTAGCTGGGACTACAGGCATGTGCCACCATGCCTGGATAATTTTTCTGTATATATTTTTAGATGTCCATATAATTTCTTTCTATTTTTAGTAGAGACGGGATCTCGCTCTTGCTCAGGCTGGTCTCGAACTCGTGAGCTCAAACAATCCGCCCGCCTCAGCCTTCCAGAGTGCTAGGATTACAGGCGTGAGCCACCTCGCCCGGCCTATTCTTCAGCAATATCTTTAGAAAGGATATTGGCTTCAGCTTGTTCTATACAGAAATGGGGATAAGTACTTAGGCATGAGAGATATAAAATGTATAGTTATGTGTGATTATCAAATATTTATTGAGAGTGACAAGTGAACCAAGTGTATTAGACATGATCATTGTCTAGCGAGGTGGAATTTCAAATTCAACATGGCATTAAGTCACATGGGACAGTTTACAAAATGTGTTTAGAGGAAAGCAGAATTTTAAAAGGCAATAATCAATGAGCTTCCTATTGCTTTCTATTTCTATGAGAATGCCCATAACATGACTTTTTTCATGGTTTTTAAAATGGCATGTATCATAGAAAATAAATTTAAATAAAATCTCAATGAAAAATCATGACAAGATGTGACAGGAAGGCTTTGTGTGCATCTTCTCTTTGCAACCTCATTTACAGAAAATTTAGAAAATGTTACCTTTAGGCAGTGTGAATCTTGTAGAGAAATAAAGTAAAAGAATAGCCAATACAATTTGCTAATTGCCATTTTGAGCCTTGTTCAAGAATCGCAAAATGTGGTGTGCTCAATAAAGGATGTACCTTCTCAAAAAAAAATGGCAAAGAACAGAAAAAAATTAGACAAAGCAGCAAAGAGGTCTAAACAAAATTTATTCCTGAGTTTTCTCTGCCATGCATGTGATTGTTCACAAGGAAAACAGACTTGTCAATTTAACCATTTTCTCAATCATAAAGTTTGCACTAGAATATAAACATTATAATTCCTTCTAGGACTCCTGTGGAAAAGGATTTTCATACATTAAAATAAGTTATTATTACTTTAAAATGAAGTACTCAAGAGAAAAAGAGCCGAATCTGAGAGAGTAAAAGATTCTGTTGGATAGGAATAGTTATTAATACTTCCATTAAGTTGTTGTCTTTGTGCCCAATACAGCCCTGATACAAAATAGTGACTGTTATGTGTTGAATTGTGTTCTCCAAAAAAATATATGTTAAAGTTCTAATCCCCAGTATCTCAGAATGTGACTGTGTTTGGAAATAGGGCTGTTACAGATGTAATTAGTTAAATGAAGATGAGGTCATACTGGAGTAGGGTGGGCTCTTATCCCAACATGACCAAGGTCCCTATATAAGACACTGGGCACATAAAGACAGAGCACACGGGGAAAACCCCATGTGACGATGCAAGCAGAGACTGTAATTTATAGCTGCCGATCCAAGAATGCCAAAGATTGACAGCAAACCACCAGAAGCTAAAAGAGGAAGGGTTCGCCTATAATAAGGGGGAGCAATGCCAACACATTAATTTCAAACTTCCAGCCTCCAGAACTGAGAGAAAATAAATTTCTGTTGTTTTAAGCCACCCAGTTTGTGATACATTGTCACAAGAGCCCTAGGAAATTAATACAGGCATTTTAGAAAGTGTATTTCTCTCCCTTCTTATATCCTTTTCTATTTTCAAAGAGGGTGTGATGGAAGGAGTTTGATGAACCTGACTTTCAATCCTGATGTCACTCCTTACTAGCAGCCTTTAGGCAATTCATCTAACTTCTCCAAGCTATAGGTCACTCTTCTGGAAAATCAGAGAAAGCCTTCATAAAGTTCCTAAGAAGATTAAATGAGATGATACATCTAAAGTGCCTGGGACACACTAGTCTCTTCCTCCTTCATCACAATATTGCAATAAAAATTAAATGAGCTAGACATAAGTCTATCATAGAAACTTCAGTACATTTTATTGTTCTAAAATCACCCACAACGTGGGCATGTCATAAAAGTCTCCTAAGAGCTCCATTTGAGAGAGTTGTTGAGAGCCCCGGAGCCTAGGAAGAGAAATTGGAGTGGGTCAGAGTTGAGTTCTGAGGGACATGGGGGCTTACGTCTTAACTCTCAACCCTCAGAACTCTGCCTGAAACTGCAAAAGACCCAGTGAAATATAATCTCCTTCAAGGCCCTAAAAATTCCCATCAAGTGTCAGAGAGGGCAGCCTCACATGCGCTCTCCAGCACAGTTGCTTGAAAACTTGCCTTGATCCCTGATCAAAGGAAGCGTTAAATTTGAAAGAGTAAAATCACTTCCTATTGCAAGAAAAGCTACAGAAAGAGAAAGGACAAAACACCCGTTGGACATAATACCACACTGATGAAGACAAGGAGGAACTAGCAGTTGGTGTAAGATGTCCCCAACTGGGATCAGCAGTAGCTATTGCTGAGCAAGTCAGTGCTGAGTTCAGATGAAAACCAGGATCTTGCCCAAGAGAGCTGAACTGCAGTTCTAAAAGCACCACCAGACCTTGGATGGGTCCCTGAAGGTACCAACGTGTTTAGTTCTCCTCTACTGAGACCTGAACCCACCTGGGGAAAACTTCTGCAGTCTGCAAGATGGCCAGGGGTGGGCAAGAGTGATGGTTGGGGGAAGAGATTGTATCCATGTGAGAAAAAGGAAAGACTAGCTTTTGGGGAGCGAGAGAATAAAGATTTTTAAAATCCAGGAATTCTGGGCAAATGATTCTGAAACCTAAGGAGGCAGTCGTCAGGAATACAGTCCTTGATTTTCCCTATTTCAGGGAAGAAAGCAGAAGAAAGACCCACTTTCTCCCTGACTTACTCCCTTCCTTAGTCCTCTCAACTCATTTAATCTTAGCCTAAGATGAAGAACAAAGCCATCAAATGCATTGCTAGCTGTGTAGCCGAAAGCACATATCTAGGATCTGTTTTTAAGTAAAGAAAATTCTTTTCTTGGTTGCTAGTCCAATAATTGTCAAATAATTCCAAGAACATACTTGGACTTCCACCTGCCAGTTTGGATGTGGATGACTGTTTTGGGGGTGTGGTTTTCTAGAGCTTTGAGGAGGCTGAGAGTCCACTTAAGAGAAGAGTCCTTCCTCACACTTTCTGGAACATCTAGAGGTGGATCTCACTTGCCCTCCCCCTGCCCCCAACAGGGAATCATCATGCAGTGTGGACCCTGCTCCGAGGAAAGCACACGTGACGTGAACACCTTCCCAAAAAGGATGCACGGAAGGGCAGTGGCAGTCAAGAGAGGACAGACCACATAAAGCCACCGCTGCCACCGCTGCCATCCTCTCCTCCCAGTGCCCAGCCCCAGAGGAGCCCGAGACCCTGCGGAGGGGGAGGAACAGGGGTGCGACAGAGCAGGTTCCTCCCCCTCCGTGGGCAGGTGGCGGTGCCTTGTGCCCTTGGCAGAGGAACGCACGCCACTGGAGGTCTGAGTCGGGTTCATCCACATTTTACTAACTGAAAGTGAACCGACTGCCATTCCAGAGCTCCAGGGACAAAAGAGTGAGTCAACAGAACATGGTTTAAAGCAATGATTGAGTAAAAATAATACCTTTTCATGTTCACACCCCATGGAGTGCTGAGGTATGCATCTTGACACAGGAGCGAGAGGCTCAGAGGACAGACCGGAAGAGCAATGCCTGGAATTCCTCCTGGCATTTAATAGGAAGTCAGACTTCCTATTAAAAAACCAAATAGAGTAAGGTTTCAGGCAAGAAAAAGCTGGACTATGTGGCTTAAAGCAGCGGTCCCCAACTTTTTGGCCCCAGGGACAGGTTTCAGGGAAGACAATTTTTCCACAGACAGTGGGGATAGTTTAGGGATGATTCAAGCACATTACATTTATTGTGCACTTTATTTCTATTATTATTGCATTGTAATACATAGTGAAATTATTATACAACTCATCGTAATGCAGAATCTCATGCTGATCTGACAGGAGGTGGAGCTCAGGCAGTGATGTGAGCCATGGGGAGCGGCTGTAAATACAGATGAAGCTTCTCGCTCACTTCCTGCTTGCTGTGTGGCCCAGTTCCTAACAGGCCACTGATGCTATCAATCTGAGGCCTAGGGGTTGGGGACTGCAGGCTTAAAGAATATCTTCCCTAGGCCCTAAGACAGTAGGAGTGTGAAGGGGAATGGTGGTTTTGAAACTCAAATACAGCTCAGCCCTCTTCACTGGAGCAGAGCTGACAATGTTTTGAAATTCAAACCCCTAATTAGTAACAAGGAAGACACTTTGTCTGGCATACCCCATCGCCCCTGTGCAAAGATCTCTCTAGAACCTAATATGGTAAGCAACTGCCTAAAAATGTAAGGATTTGGGGTCCTGCCTAAATGTAATTCTTGAAGAAGTTGCTATCATTTAGCTATAGTTTCTTCCTGCTATAATTCTTCCTTCTATAATACTGAGGAACTGCACATAGAGAATCTGGAAAGGAATAAGAAGAGGAGAGGTGGAAAAGTAAATGGGCAGGGCTTGCAATTAATTAGATATCAAACAGGAAAAGAGAGAAAACAGTTTCAGGTTTTAAGAGGAGTAAATGCAGAAATAGGCATTGCATTAATAGAAACAGGGAAGATGAGAGAAGATTCAGAGAGAAGAGAAGAGAAGAGAGCTTGATTTTAAGCACGCTGAAACAAGAGCATCTGCATCGCATTCTCCAGCACTCGGAAATGAGAGGCTGGCCCTCCAGAGGGAGTGTGGCTTCTCCCCTCCACCCGCCCCTAGAGTTGCAGAGGCTGGGCTTTTCTGTGTTCCTGTGCCAGACGGAGGAACGAGGCCCGAGCTTTAGCACACACAGTGGCTACAAGAAATAAACAACAAACCTATGTTTAACATTGACTGATCTGACTCCCCAAGGGTTGGCAACGTCTCCATGTGTTAGTGAGCGGAGACCCGGCATAAGCAAATGCCGAACTAATAGCTAAAGACTGCAACTGTAGACGCTGCGAAGTTTGTGACAAGCAGTAATGAAAATGTCAGATGCCACATGGATGAGGAACTCGGTGCATAAGAAACACATGTTATTTAACAATCTGCCACTGAGTGAACAAAAAGGAGCCGAAATCAAGCTGGAGAGAGCCAAGATCACAGCACTGAAGTCATTACAGAGCCATCCCGGGATTGGCTCAGGAGCAGCTGAGCTGTGATTCTTACTCTGACAGAAGTCCAGCTCAGAAGGGATGGACAGGGCATGCAGGAAAACTGGCAATAAAGCAAAAAAACAAGTACTCACTTGCATCATAAGGCAAAGAAAAAGAGGGAGGCCGCTCCCCTAAAACATGCTTGTCTTGGGCCTTACCCCTGCGGTGGTTTTATTATGTTGGCGATGTTCTTTCTGTCTTCTACTAACAGTTTCCCCATCGCCCTCAAGGGCACGTACTAGCCCCTCTTAGAAGAGAGTGCACCTACTCCACTAGGGCCAGAGCTGGGCACTCCAGACTTTAAGACATAGTGGTGCCAAGTATCTGAAACCACATGCCTATCACACAGGAAAAGATGGTTCAAGAAATTATTTCGATTAAAACTAGGCAAAGCAAGTGTGGGCACAATAGAAAAGAGTATGGGCTAATTCAACAAAAAATATTTCACAACTGTTACATTGTTGTGATATATTTAAAATTTATGGCCATGTAGCCTCCGTTTTCTTATCTGCGAGTTGGGAATAAGAAAGAACACACAGGGCTGTTGGTGAGATCTAGATGAAAATAAAATTTTGATCAGAAGACCAACTGAACACACTGAATTTAAATTAAAGAAGAACTATGATATGTTTAAACAGCTGTGAACTTTTAAGCTCACTTTTCATGAGAAGCAGTGTAGTGGAACAATTTGCAATGCCTATGTTAGCATCCTGATAGTCCAATTGGCTGTATAACCTGAGCAAGAGAATAGCTCCATGCTTTACCTTTTCTTCACCTAAAAAAATGGATCTAATAAGAGTACCTTGGTCTTAGGTCTATTTAGGATTAAATTAGGGAATATGAGTAGCATGCTTACCATAGTACCAGGCACATAGTGAATGCTTATTAAATGTTAGTTATTTTTAATCAGAGAAATAGCTCAAGGAAGTTCCCTAAAACTTCCTTAACTGTCTGCGCTACCAACTCTGCCCCCCCCAAATCACATTGTTATTTTTGTGCTTTTAATTCTAGGAGTTGTCTGGAATTGTTGTGGAATCATGCACAAATTTGAACATAAATATCATGCCATCCATCCATCTGCAACAAGTCTTTTTTTCTATATATAATTCAATTCAACTGGGGGAGGAAGGAACAGCTTTTACAGTGCTTGCTCCAGGTAGATACAAATACTGGGATATAACGAGGACTGACATTCAGGCAACATGCCCAGGTACAGACATGCCCATTCATAAGGTATTAAAATAATTTCACCAGTTATGAATAGCAACTGCTTTAAGCTCCCCAGTGACTTCCTCAAACTTCCAGGGTTGCTTCATTATCCAGCAAAAGAAAAGTTTACATCTAGTTAAAAGATAATTTTTCAAAATAAGATGCAATCATGGCTCTGATACAGACAGAATATGAACAAATGCCAAAGATTTATTTAACTCATTAATTAATGAGGTAACTGTAAAACCTGTCACAACACTTCAAAGGAGAATCCAAAGGCCAGACAAATGTAATATATAAGCCCATCAGGAATGTTGAAACAAATTTGCTTAAGGGATGCAAAACTGGCTTCTTCCACAATGGAGAGGGAAGTTAATTGAATCTCTACAACACAAAAACTCTTTCCCAGTCAAATGAATTCTATGACAAAAGAATCATTTGCATTGTATCTGTGCTGTACAAGTTAACTTCTATAGAGATAACTACAGTTAGTTATCTCTATATAATTATAAAACAACTCAAAGACAGTTAAAAGCACAAACCTCATGGAATCAGATAACCTTAAATGGTATTTTCCACTAATGATACCTGGCAATCTTTTGGTTCAATTAAACATCTTTCACAATTCCTTCGTACAATCTTCCTCCCTTGATCAAGAATAATCATACAGAAAAATTTTAGTAAGACTGGCCTCATTAGATTTGGCCCAATCATTTGCATAGGTGCCGCAAGAGACCTTGTACAGTTTCCTTTGGAAATCTAGAGCTCTACGTATTGAACAATCACAAAATTAACCTCCCTTGGGAAGTTTTCATAAGAAATTTCCGTTTGGACCTTTTAAAGTTTCTATTATTTGTTATTGCAATGCTAAGAAACTAAGCCCCAAAATCTCTCTTCATCAAATTTCACCTGCTGTACCTAGAAACATGAGTGAATCCTTCCATTCTCAAGGTACCTGGGCTACCAAAAGCTGGCCTTCCTCAGCGTGTATAAGGCAAGCCAGGTGCCGGCCAGACTTTCTGAGAGGACCTTATAGGTATTGGCTCTGTGGGAAAGTCATAAGTAAAGTAAAATAGGTCAATTTTATTTCCTTAACAGTGGCTGTCATACCTGATTAAATAGGAACCATTCTCAAATACAACATTCCAGGCAAGAACTTAGTTGCCTATCTGATTTTTCCAATTATATCCTGTTAAATAGAGGACAGATTCTTACTGAGCCTATTCAAATAGCTATATTGCCATGAACAGTAAGCAGACTTAGTAAAAATTTCTGATTTCCGGCAATGAGGGGTGGTGGGGCAGGTGAGGAGAAGGTTAGAGAAACGGATTAGTAAGAATCATTTGAAAATGCTTCATTTCAAATGCTTTTTGTTTACAGTTGCAACATCTACTAAACTGGTATTGGTTATAGATAGCTTAAGATTATAAAAGAAAGAGGGGCTTGCTTACATGTCTAGAAGAGAGGATATTAAAAAAAATTAATAGTATTCCAAACAAATATCTGTAATAAAAATTTCCTCATCAGTTCATACAGTCCTATGTAAATAAATTATGGTCTACTAGATCTTGGCTTAGCAGACTCAGGAAGCTGTCTGCTTCCTGGCCAAAAAGAGTTTGGAAATCCTGACTCAGCCCATTGGTGAACCATGTCATCTCTACTCCAAGGGTTTATTCTTAGAAGAGTCAATAATTTGAAGTACATGGTCCTTGATCATTGAAGACACAAACTCTGACACATTTCTGCTCACTCTGGTGAGAATCAGAGTAAAACAAAAGCTATCTGAAGATGACAGAGTATGAAATTTATTACTGATCATTGTTTATTACATTACTTATTAATATAAGCATTATATATTTATATAAGTATAAAAGATCTGATATGAGTTCAGAATAAAGCAAATGACAAGGAAATTTGGTTGTTTCTGTGGCATATAAAACAAAATAATACAGTCATTCCAAAAAAATATTTTAGACAAAATATCTCTAAGGGTAATATTAAGTCTATTTTCACATGTTATAATACATTTGATTTATAAATGCATTAATATAATTTTATAGAGAAAAAACTTGAGATACAATATATAATTCTGAGATGTTGTATACATAATATACCAAGAATATTAAGTAAAGAAATTTAGTAACTTTGGAGTAGGGCCTACACATCTGCATTTTTATAAAACTCTGTGGGTAAGTTTAATGTTCGTCTCCAATTTAGAACCACTAGATAAAGCTAGATTCAAATTAAAGAAATAAATTTTTTTCAAGTAAGCTTTTTAAATAATAGCTGAAATTGACTAACAACACCCTACTATTTTTTCCTAATATTATCAGGCAAACTACCACCAGAATTCTGATCGATAGGGACATATTATAGACAATGTGGGCATTTACAGATCTCTAGGAATTTTCTATGAAAACACACAGTTTTGCAAATATTTATATTTTAATAAATTGTATGTATTCAAATTTAACCTCGGGAAATCTGAACATGTCTTCTGATTTGGCAACTCATTAAATGAACCTGATTATTTTTAGCATCATTTTATAAGAACTAATCATTCTAATTTTCTAGATATCTTTTGGGAAATCTCAAAGATAGGTTTAAGTATAAAAGATACACTGAAAATCTTTTCAAATATATATTTAGGATTTTATTTTTTGAAAGCAAAATCAAAAAAGATGTCAGAGGAAATTTGGACATATGATTTAAGACAGGATCTCATCCAAGTGTCTAAGAAATAATCCTTGATTATTCATTTAGTCAAAGTGACAACAAAGCTTTTAAAAATGAACATACCCTGAAACTGTGTACATCTATCATGCATCAATTACAAAAAAAAAAATAGTAAACATAAAGGTAACACAACTAAGAAGAACCTTGGTCTTTCATGAAAGAAGAACTCTTTGCTCTTTCTTAGTTTTTTTTTTCCCAAATAATCTCAGTGGAAGTTTTCCACCACTATTACTATTTGAAGACAAATTTTTAAAAAGAAAAAGGGGAGAATCATGACTCTCATATAGACATGAACACATATCAAAGATTTTATTTAACTCATTAATTAATTAACAAGGGAGCTGGAAAAGGTGTTACAGCTAATTCAAAGGGAAATTCAAAGACTCATCAAATATATAAGTCCATTAGATATGTTGAAATTAATTTCCTTAATAGGTGCAACACTGGCTTCTTCCACATTAGTGGGGGGGAAATCAATTGAACATCCAGCAGACAATATTTTTTGCATGTCTGTAGACACGAATTAATTACATTACTATCCGTTCTCTACAAGCTAACTTCTCTTTCTACAGAACTGTGGGATAGCTCAAGATAATGAAAGGTCCAAATTCCATAGAATCAGATAGCCCAGAAGAATGTGCTCCATACCATTCATTGTTGTTCCATTGAAGATACCTGCTAATCTTTTGGTTTATTTAAAAGCCTTTCTTCAAGTCAGTGACAAGTTGGAAAAAAAGGAAAAAAAAAAAAAGTCTTTCATAATGACACAGCAGGAGCCTTCAGATCCCTAGTCTATAGGGCTCCCAGGCTTGTTAATATTTACCACCACTTGTTAACTATTTTTATTATCACTCTAGTACAAAATAGAGAAAAAGAGAATTTCTGTTCTTGATAAGCTCTTAGTACAATGGTAAAGACAGATTAGGAAACAGAACAAAGATAAGCAGGAGGTGCTTGTAGGAAAAGGCACTAAACCCAACTTTCAAGGTCAGGGCAGGTTCTCTGGAGCAAAAGTAGGGATTTGCAAAGAGATGGGGAAGTATGGGTGTGAAGACAAGAGAAGAGGGGCTCCAGACAGAAGAAATGGCACAAGCCATAACCTGGCAGCCACTTAGACCATGGTGAGTTCAAGGAACTGAAAGTAGTTCACTTAGGCTTCAGAGGAGAAAAACCTGTTTCCCACCATCCTTGATTTGGCTCAGGATTACACCCTGGGTAGCAGTGATATCCTTACTGCTTTAGAGGATTTTAAGAAAAATGCATAGGGAACATATGACAGGCAAAATGTGGGAGCAGGGTATTGTAAATAATTCTTAGCCAATTCTAAAAATGGTTTGCAGCCATTCTAAATATTGCCTAGGGATTATTTATAATGTCTGATATAACATTCGGTGATAACATAAGCACATACAATTGAGAGTTTGTTAAAATTTAATCCCAATTTAAAAGCTAGGCAGAGGGAGTCAACGTGAGAATAGGCAAAAGATTTTCATCAGGAGCGTCTTATTCAAGTAAAAATTAGAACAGACCCTCAAACTCAAAAAATTAAAATTGCCATTTCACAGGGTTGGTAAATTCTTAAATCGACAGAAGGCTGCCCTATCTTGTGATTGGTTCCCGTATTCGACACAAGAGTAGATTTTCATCAGTCTTGGTGAGAAGAACTGTTGGGAATAAATTCTACTTGTTGGCAAATATGTCCCCAGCCTATTGTAACTCTAAAATTACATCTGGAAAAAATGAGACTGGAATCAGAACTGCCAACAGTGAAGAACTCTTCATAAACGTGACAGCTACCATTTATTTACTACTTACGATGTACCAGGCACTTTAAAAACATTGCTGGTGTAATCTTTTAACACAGCCCTTTACCACAGATAGTAAATTATCATGTCCAGTTTACAAATGAATAAACTAAGAATCAGGGAGAAGAAGTTAATTACCTAAATTTTCATATGTTGTATGTATAAGAGCTTGGATTCTAATGCACCAAAAAGTATAGAATCTCAAAGAAAAATGGAGTTCCCCCAAGGACTTTTAAATGCTAGCATTGATTAACAGTATCTGAGATTATAAAAGAAGACTTTCTTATTTGGAAAGTAGACTTCTGGACCATAACCAGGCCTGCCTTTAGCATTTGTAAGGCTTTGGACAAGAATAGAGATGAAAGTCCATATACCGTATGTCTCAATATTAAATGTAATAAATCAATTTAACAAGCAGTTAAATGAAATATGTTCTACACTCTTGCCTTGATAAATATACTTTACAATGACTGGATGGTCAAGTTCAAATTTAGAATCCCTCAGCTCTCAGCATGGCACCCTACCTCTCCCCGCACCCACTCCCACGAACTCCTCCAAGCCCCTGCTCTGTCCCACAGTGCAAGGGGTCCCCACACATCTATGTAGTCACCACATCCCACACGTGCAAGCTCTACCCACAACCCCCACACAGCTGTCCCTTGGCCACTGGTCTTGTGGTCCACCTCCAGAGTTTAGATTTAGGGAAAAGTCCTGCACAAGACCTTGAAGTAAGCTCAAGTCCCTTTGGACAGGGAATCCTGGGGACCCGAGCATGGGCTTTAATGTGCTATGCAAAGCATCGTCTTTGAACTTGTCCTGGTCCTTGAACTCTTTGTTCCCAGTCTGCATCGAGTTAAGTACAGAAAGTGAAAATAAGCATTTAGAGACCTTCGTAGCAATTTCACATTGCTATAACATCCAAGGACAGAGTTTTGTATTTTACAAAAGTATTGGTTGGCCAAGAATAGGAAATTTTTTAAAGGGGGGTGGATCTTACCCACAAATGGGTAGAAAAGATCTGTCTAGAAAGAGAAGGAGGGCAGGATCTTAGTGGACACAGCCCTTAGCCCACAGACTCACTCCCCGTGGAAAGAGCCCCAGCCTGAGGAGGGCCTGGGCAAGGACTCTCAAAACGTATTCGTCTTACCCAGGTCTAAGAGCAGCCCTGACAATTGCAAGACTTTTTCTGCTCTTTCAGTCTTATTTTAAAGACATGCGTATCTGGGGCCTTGGACTCTGATGGAGTGGGAAAGGAAGCTCTCCCCTTACCGTGTGAGTTTTGGGGACCCCACATAACAATAAGCAGGTGCATAGCTATAGCAAGTGGCTAACAGGAAACCACCAAGCTTCAAGAATTCCTGCTAGTAGCATTCTACTGATTAGCTCCAGCAGGAAAATCAGGTCAAAGCCAATCCAATTCAGCTCCTATTAACTCAGGACTACTTTGACAGTTCAATAGAAAGATTTTAGATCTCCTATATTTTTTCCTGCTCCTAACCTCAATTTCTGCTGAAGATATATTCTCCAGCCTCTTTTGTTCTATGTCTGTTGATAAAAGACTTTTAAAATAAAGGAAAGGGATTTGAGACACTTTGAGATCTGTTTCAAAGAAAATGAATTTTTTAAAAAGCAAAACAAATGTAACTCTAACTACCATTTGCAATCATCTTGATATTATTGCCTAAACATTTTGACCAGAAAGAAATCATTTTTAAAATGACTTAGGATAAGGAATAAGATTGGCTACTATGATTTTTTTTTCTGTTCATAATTCTATTTGTTCAAACTTTTAACAGGTATGTCCTTCCCTTTTCACCCATTTCCTCCCTCTTTTTAGCCCCTCATACACACATATGCATACCCACACCAATAAATCAAGAGCTGATGAGAATTGCAATAGTTCCATGTTGTTTAACCACTATATTTGACTATTAATAAATAATAAGCTTAGCAAATACACACTTTTGATACAGATCATATAACCAACAATTATACTTTCAAAGTAGTGAATGCCCAGCGATGATCAACTTATTTTTATAAAAATATCAAACTTTTATACTGGTGTAGCTTCTAGAAATTTTCTATTAAAACATAAAATTTGATGGTCCAGATTATATGTAGACAAGCACACAAGTAAAGTACACAGAGAAGTCTGCCAGTACCTTCCTTAGAGAAAATTCCTCTCTGTCTCTCCCAGGGCACACATACATTTTGTGACAAATTGACCCCTTTTACTTTGAGGCCAGGGTTTTGTTCGGCAGCAAAGATCACTATTAACTTTACATGAAGGTTAAATTAAAGATTGTAAACCAACAAGAGTTTTCAATATCACACTTAAAATTACGTAAATAGTGTTCAGTAGCACCAATACCTTAGCGAAATACGAGTTCCCCTAAGTACATATAAGATTTTAACCCTGGAATAGTCTGTAAACAATAACTCTTTCTTTCTCAAACAGTGACTTGATCTCTGGAGGCACGGATGATTTAGATCTGTTTTTCCTGAGCCTTTCTTGGTATTAACTTATCTTAGGCAGGCTTCTTTTCTTTCCCCTAGACAAATAGTTCTAACTTTAGTGTGCATAAGAATCATTTAGAATCATTTATAAAATTTAGGCTCCCAGGCCACATCCCTGGAGATTTCAGTTCAGTAGATCTAAGATCTCACCAGGAATCTGCATTTTTAAGAAGTCACTTAGGTGATTCCAATGCAATTGTTCCACGGGTTAGGGAGATGCCATATTGAAACCTTGACTGTTTTTAAATACAGAATAGAGTAACTAGTATTTATTGGAAATTTGAGCTCATTTTATTTTGATGACCGTGGTATCATAATGGGAAAAAGTACAATTTCACAGAGTAAGTCACAAACCAGTACCTTTTATGTAAATTCATTGAACAATAATATAGTCAAATTTGCCAAAGTAAATACAGATCCATGGTTTCTTATCAGAAACTTTTTGTTTATTAAAGTTATAAAAATTTAGAAACAGAGCAAGAGGAGGGCTGCATGTCATTTCAATTCTATTGCGTAACAGGCTCACCCAAGGAATATTAATTAATAAGGGAAAGTATCTGTTATTTAATATTTAATTGGAGCCCAGACATTGTGAAGTTACATGTAAAATTATATCTATCCGTAGGAAAGATAATCCCAAAAGCTAGAGTTGTGTTGCCCTGTAAGTCCTTAATTAGATTTGCATCTATGAGCAAATTTATTTCAATATTTTTTATCTGTCAGACTACATATAAATCTTCATTTCTCGAATTCTCCTTTGAACGTGTCTTATCATCTTACTGGTTCTTTCGTTAAGCAATGAGGTAAATGAAAGCGTTGACATGTGTTCGATTCATGTTTGTCTGAGATTTATGTTTTTGAAGTTTTCCAGAATTAGGCTTGGACTGTTTCGGAGGTTCCATTGAGATGCTCACACGCACTTACCTGCCAAAGCCAATTAAACCATGTTGGCCAAGAAGTACAATTTCTTGTGTTAAGCCCGGGCACATCTTTTCTTGGCTCCCCGAGTGAATCTCAAGCAGCAGTAGACTCTCTTTCTGACTTCCCTTTCTCTTTTTAGTTTCCTGTCTGTGTTTTTGTTTTGTTTCTGGTTCTCAGCCACATTCAGTTCTGATTCTAGCTTGTGCACAGCCAATACGGTATTTCCCGTTGGGGGCGGCACTGGGGACCTATTTTCATGGTTTGACAGGCGGCTGTCTGTATCAAGATGATGCCAGACAGCTGCCCTCTGTCAGGGAGAGAGACCAAAGAAAAAAACGTTTTTTTTCTATTTGCCTCTTCATGTGCTTACAGCAATTAAGAAAATATTTTGTTACACATTAAAAAGGAAAATAGCTCTTTGAGATAGAAACTGGTGAGTTTTTGTGTTTCTGTGTACTTTGACCTGTGGCATAGATTATACAAGTGAAATGTGTGTCTGTGTGTGTATAATTGAGAAAAGCCTTCACCTCTCATTGTGTGAATTTGAAACATTTTCCTACCTCTGAGGGGTATTAATAAATTAGAAGATAAAATCCCTCAAAATAAAGGAGCTTTGTTTTGTTTTGGCTTGTAGAGATTAATAAATGCTTACATAGTAGAACATTCCTAAAGTTCTCCCAGAAAATAAATGAATTTTAAGTGTGATAGCTTTTTAAGATAAAAACAAAAAAACTCCTAGCCCCAAAGTGTGTTTTATATTAGAATCCAAATTCACATAGTCAAGATGAACCACTGGACAAATAAGACTGGTTCGATAATTTTGGTTAAGAAATAGTTGTAGATGTCTTCCATAATTGTATCAGAGTTCAATATTATATTAGAATTTTTTTAAATATTTCATTTTTTATGAATTTTTGAAACTTCTTATATTGATTTATTGACTAAATAAGCTAACACTACATTATTTTTAACAATATGAAAAATGTAAAATTGTGTTCAACTAAAATTAATTATAATTCTGATAAACTTTTGGATATAAACAGCAATTTTATTCTGATGTTCTGTAGAGATTCAACCTAAACATAATTTTTTAAATTCCTAGTTAACTAAAAAAATCCTTGGACTAATTTTAAATAGAGTTAATTATTGGATAATCTTCTGACATCTGGATAATTTCTAAGTAAACAGAATATTGAAATCTAAGTACAAGTTTAATATATGTACCTTTGCTGCTTTAATATATTATAAAGTGGCTATAATTTTGGGTTATGTTATTAAATGTGAACATTCTTGATATTTTAAGAATGTATAAAACTGATGAATGTGACTATAGGGACTGAACTTTGCTGGTTTATATGCTAAATGGCCTGTGTGATGGGCAATTACCAATGGCCTACCTCTCAGCAAAATTAAAGTTAGGTTATCTTGTAAAAGTTATATTTAGTATGGGTAACTGAGATTATAACAGAAGCAGAGCATTGGAGAAATACAACTGTGTATGCGAAGTTAATGGAATGCATTTTTGTTTTCCCAGGAAAACAAAAGAAGTTTTGTCCTAAAGGAAAGTATCAGCTTGTTCTAGAATATAAAAGAGCATAGTGAATAACAAAATTTAAGTTTGTATAGCAAGTTGTAGACATTTTGAGGGAACTGAACTTTACCCTGGTTTATAATGCACAAGTCAGAAAAAAAAAGCAATAAAACAAGTTAAAATTTTGACAAAGTTTGCCCAGTCTTGGACACATTTTTAAGTTAATTTGTAAAAAAAGCTTGAGAATGCTTTACTGCCAAATATTGTGTTGATGCAAACTAGAATTTGGCTTTTTCTCTGTTAATGACAGCTGATCTTGAATTATTTAGTATTAATAATAGGTAGTAAATAGCATTCTTTACTTTTGTATCATCTGTCAAATAGTATTCCATACTTATCAGGATAATTTTCTGTGCTTTGCCTTGCTTTTGATGTCTTTGATGATCATTAAAAAGATAACAGTTTGTTCCCTTGTAATAGTGCTAAGGTCAGAAGATGGATTCTGCAGAAGCAGATGTTGAAACAGTTGGTCATGCAGGGCTCAACATCTGTAGGGACAAGGCAGGGTTTAAGCAAGGACATTGATATGTGCTGCAAGCCCTATATGTTTTGGCCAACCCCATGGGGAACTCCAGAGCAGATATGGCTCATCAGAGTGTCCAGTATTGGATCAAAGTGGCCAGGCCTCCATACCCAGGATCTGATCGGCCTTTGGATATGGGCCACCCTGGAAAAGGAGTGCACCCTGGTGTCATGTCACCTTCTACTACATTCTTTTAAAATACTGTATTGTTGTTACCTTGATTCAATAGGTAGCCAAGAATTGTATCTCAGGAATCCATGGATCCTGCCTTAATGAGGTGGGAAATCTCTTCTAACAACTCTTGATTTTACTTTGTCAAGATCAGAACCCAAATATAGAGAAGGACAAATATTTTTTTCCCTTCTTTCTGTTTCTAAATATTTTTTATTGAAGTAAAATATACATATATAATTTACCATTTTTAAGTGTAGAGATCAGTGGTAATAAATACATTTTTATTCTTTTTTTTTTCTTTGCCCTTCCTCTCCTCCTCACCTCCCTCCTCCTTCCTGGCCTCTGTTAATCATCATTCTAGTCTCCATTTTCATGAGATCTGCTTTTTTTTGCTCCTGCATACGAGTGAGAACATGCAATTTTTGTCTTTCTGTGTCTGGCTTATTTCACTTAACATCATGGCCTCCAGTTCCAGCCATGCTGTTGCAAATGACAGGATTTTATCCTTTTTTATAGTTGAATAATATTCCATTGTGTATATGTGCCATATTTTTTTATCCATTCATGCATTGATGGGCACATGAGTTGATTACGTATTTGGGCTATTGTGAATAGTGTTGCAATAAACATGGGAATGCAAATATCTCTTTTGATATATTGATTTCCTTTCTTTTGGATATATTCCCAGTAGTGGAATTGCTGGATCATATGGAAGTTTTAGTTTTAGTTTTTTGAGGAACCTCGATGCTGTTCTCCATAGTGGCTGTAATAATTTACATTCCCACAACAATGCGTAAGGGTTCCCCTTCCTCTACATCCTGTCCAGTGTCTGTTATTGCCATCGTTTTGATATAAGCCATATTAACTAGACTGAGATAATATCACATTATGGTTTTGATTTTCATTTCTCTGATAATTAGTGATGTTGAGCATTTTTTCATATACCTGCTGGCCATGTGTATGTCTTCTTTTGAGAAATGTCAGTTCAGATCTTTTGCCCATTTTAAATTGGATTATTTATTTTTTTTGCTATTGAGTTGTTTGAGCTCCTTATATCTTCTGGATATTAATCTCGTATCAGATGGAGAGTTTGCAAATATTTTCTCCCATTTTGTGGGTCATTTTATTCATTTTGTCAATTGTTTCCCTTGCTGTTCAGAAGCTTTTAAACTTGATATAATCTCAATCCTCTATTTTTATTTTGGTTACCTGTGCTTTTGAGGTCTTACACAAGAGATCTTTGCCCAGACCAATGTTCCTAGACCATGAAAGGACAAATTTTTAAGATACTTTTTTGTTATCTAAAGCTTTGAGACTTCTCATTCAGCCCCTGTAGAGTCACAAATATTCCTTCTTTTGCTTTAGAAGAAGAGGGATGCTAGAAATGATAGGTGTTCATTATGCTCCATATTTCTTAATTAGCACAACACTATTGTAAGTTATCAAACAAAGGATAAATGTGTACAGGTTAAATATTATTAGTAAAATTTTACAGCAGTGTTTTTCAACCTGGGGTCCTCAATCCTCATCACTTGAAAGCTTGTTAGAAATGCAAATTCTAGAGTTCTATCTCAGACTAACTGAATGAGAATTTATGGAGGTGGGGCCCAGCAATCTGTGTTTTAATAAGCCTCTCACATGATAATGATGCCTGATAATGCTTAAAAAACATTGCCTTACAGAATAGATTGAAAGTCCATGGAAATTTGTTAATATCTCCAATGTCCATATTGTATTCTTAACCTCAGGAGAAACATTGGTCAAATTCTCATGAAAGATTTATGTGTTTTACTGCAACAGAAAATTTTACAATGCTGCATTTTTATATTATTGGTTACTATAATAAATTAATCACAGAATTTAATCTCATTACCAAACATGGTTCTGCTCTATGCTGATGCTTGCCTGAAGACTCTGCTATAAGCTACAGGTTTTAATTTGTATCTTTAACAAAGGATAGTCTTAGCAACTCATGGAAAGTTCTACACCAGAAATTTCAAGGCAAAGACTCATGAGTCAGGCTTTGGAGCTTAAAGATGACATTACCTAGATAACTAACTGCTCTTGAAGACAGCGTCAAGATTTGTGAGTCTTTACTCCAGAAGCAGACAATTTCATGAAAGTTAAACAAAAATTAATTACATAGGACTTAATGAAACAATGAGAAAAATTTAATTATAGTTAGTTATTTTGGAATACATTTGGTATTATTTTTAATGTTCTATAATTGGTATATGAAAAAGCCCTTTATTTTTTCTAAAATCTAACTCTAACTCTCAATTTAGTAGATGACGCTTCTACCAACTGATATGAAACATTTGCTAAATGATATCTGATTCTTATTAACCCCTCAAAATTCAAATACTTTTGTAGAATCTCCTTACTTTTAATGAATACATGGCTATTTTCAATGAGAGTCTGTTCTCCTTTTTACTAGAGTATAATTGCTCAAATTAATTGTGTACCCATGGCCAAATCTGGAGTGTCCTATCTGAGAATGATTCTTATTTGATATGGTTTAACAAGCCCACCATTAAAGAATAAAGATTATATATGATGTGCAGCACCAATACTCAACAAGGCCCTCCTAAGAAAATTAGCCTGAAGCCTGTTCTATTGCTTGGAATGGCCCAGATTCACAGAAACAAGGAAGAGTAGCTATTGATAGGCAGAACCCTATAAAATACTGGGAATACTTATGAGATAGGATTTCACCCTGACTTACAGGTATTGCAGGTGAAATTTTGTCGAGGGAGTTTCTTGGTCTTGGTTTCCTAGAGTCAGGATAGAAGAGCAAATAATGGAAACTTTTGAAAGTCCAAGCCAAAATTTCTTTAGAAAATTTTCATATAGAAGTTAATTTTCTTATTTTAGTTTGCAAAAGCTGCATGTTTGAAAAGCCTTATATGTGTGAATTTATACTTCTTGCTGCACCTATGTAAATAATCAGGCCCAAATTAAATGAAGCTAGCCTTTTTGTTTTACCAAGAATAAACTTTGGAGGTTATTTATAATCATGGTGGGAGTAGGACAGCCTTGAGAGAAATATTCAAAACTCAGAGATAAAGCTTAAGCATAACTGCATGTCCTTTCAGTGTCATTAACTATGGATTATGTATATATATGTATGAGAATGCACCCCTATTTGACTTTGATATTTAATATTTTTAATTAGAGTCCAAAGACATTGAAATGACATGGTAATTTGTAGATTCCTGTTGGGTAGAAAGGATAACCCAGTTTTTTTACTTTGAATGTCATTAACCATTTTTAAAAATCTGTTTATGCAAATTTATGGTAGCATTCTTTGTCTGCCTGGCTAAATAAATTTTAATGTCCTAACTTCTCCTATGAACTCGCCTTGCCATCTTACTGATTTCCTCATCAATTAATGAGTTAAATAAAATCTTTGACATGTGTTCAATTTACATTTGTATGGGAGTCACATTTTTTACTTTTTTGAGAATTCTGGTTTGATACTTGGAACCAGATGTGTTTTGGAATTTTGAATTCATCAGATTTTAGAAAGTGCAGAGATGTATATTATATAAAATATATATTTTTGTATTATATATGTAGATAACTCCCAGCAGCATCTGGGACAGCGTCCCATATGCAAACATCTTAATATTTCTTCAGTGAAACATATAAATATTTACACTCAACGGGATAAAAAAGAAGATTATAAACAGCCACATGTCATTTCAGGTTTGGTTTTGCCACGTTATTCTGAACATGTTCAGAATTGGTCAGGATACTACCAAATTAGTTATGAAAAATTCATCAGTTTTCAGCACTTGTTGGATTTTTGTAGGCAATTAGGGGATTGTGGAACCTACAATTTCTATTACCATCTCAAACTACATTTGTTCAGTTATAGGGGATTCATGTCAAAGATAATGAGAAAAAGAGGAAGTGTGAACCCTCAGAAACTATTCATAATTTAACATCTTAGAATGAAATCTCATGTGAGTTATTTCTTTGAGGACAGTAATAGTGTTGCAAGATGTAACATTCTCAGAATAATGGCCAACACTCTGTGATCCATGTTTAGAAAGACTTCATATTTTGAGCCCTAATGATCAAATAAAAAACAGAAAACAACACTGAAGAAAACATGAAAGGCATGGACAAAACTTTCTGAAATTTAAAATAGGTAACTTTTCCTATAGTAATATTTCATGGAAAATATAAGCCTCTGTATAACATAAGCAATCTTTTGGAATCTTTAAATAAATGAAACACTTAAAAGCAACACATTCAAAGAAAATAAATGCCAATTTATTAACAGCAAGGTTGAAAAGGGCTACATAAAGGTGTGAGAAATGTACCTTTCAAAGAACAAGAATGATCTCACTATTAGGGATAATAATTAGAGATCATGCTGTTAAAATATGGGTAAGTTTAGATAAACAGGAATAGATAAAGGCAAGTGGAAGTGTTACTACAAAGAAAATTTTATTGTACATCATACCTTATAATATTTCATAACTTTTATGCAATATTTTGAATACTGATGGCTTTGGTTTGAATTTCACAACATTAATTAAAGTCCCTTAACTTTCTCCTAACCAAACAATTCTCAAGATTTTTGTCTCTTTGTTTGTTTTTAGGAAAGGACTCCCAGAAAGGCAGAGATTTCAGGCTTTTTAAAAGGGTATTTACAGTTATTCCTTCCTCCTCCCCACCTCTAATTTACCAGAGGACAAAATGATGTAGGAAGAAGAGGAAAGATAGTAAGAAGGGGTCTCTGGACAAGCAGGAAAGCTGGGGGCACAGCTGGACAAAAGGATTGCATGAATGCACCTCATGGGAGAAACAGTTCTCCTCTGATTGCCTGCAAACTTCACCCAGCAATTGAATCTCCTGGTACCGTATGAAAGGAGACCAGAAGTCTGGTATCCTGGTCCCAGCTGTTAAAACTTAAGCCTGGAGTGATGCTCTATCTTTTCCATCTCTCTGTGGGGCCACCCCACTCATATTCGTCATACTCTGGGCAACCCATTTTGATATATAGGGACCTCACTTAGTAACACTGACACTATCTCAGCCCCCAAGGGAGGTTGAGCATTCTTAGTAGACCGTCTTCTGTCATCAGCCTAGAAGTTTGCCGGGATGAACATATATCTATGTATAGCATGTATCTATTCATCCATCTATCTAAATATATATTCCAACTAATACAAATATGTTTCCACTGTATAATTTTCACATACCAATCCATATTCATAAATAATATATTTATAGTACTCCTAAAAAAAGATTTGACTCAATACTAGATCTAAACTTAGGGCAAGGGGGCCTTTCCTGATTGAAGTTTGTCCCTAAATGCCATCTCTCCCAAAACTTATCTCATCATAAAATATGACAGACTATATCAGTTTTAACAACATTGATGAATATTTATGGAATTTTTAATAAATGATTTATTATTTGAAAAACTGTCATGCACAGAACTTTTTAACACCATGGGAAAAATTGTTCAAATAAGCATTAATAATCTCTCATATGTATTAATTTAGGAGTTAGCAGTTTTGCATGTGTTGCAATTTACCTTTCCTCTAAAAATAGAATAAGAAATCTATGATTTCAAAATACATTTTACATTTAACACACGTGCACATTTAATACCTTTTATGAATATATGCAAAAGACATTATTCTCATCAGCTCTGTAAATGTGGAATTTGTGTTTGATATTCTCCCTGGCCACCTCCCCATCCTCCATTTGTCCAAACACGGCTCATGCCTTTGTCTTCTACAGCTAAGGATGACACCTCTTGAGAGACCCCTTTCCTATTTTCCATCAATAAGATGAAGCTTGGCATTTAATTATTTTATCAGTTCATGTTCGTTAATTACCCTTGATAAATTATAAGTGTAACCCCGACTGGGCAATAGATAGTTAAATAGATTGGGGAAAGGCAGTAGAGGAAGAAATAGAGAATGGAACCAATGTTTGGTAACATAAAATGAAAAATCAGTGATTTTTCAGTAGTGAAAGGAAGTATTCACATCCCATGGACTTGGAAGCTGCTCTCCAGATGTCAAAGCGTAAGATGAACCTCACAACCTTTCCTCAAACTTCCACACATACTGGAGAATCAAGGCAGAGACCAGAACACAATGACATAATTCTCATGTAGAAATAAAATCCTATGCATTATAAGAGAGTCTAATTCCTTCAGGTCCAGAGTTCCACAGATCTGTGTATCATCTGATACAAATTGAAATCACTGGAATGATCAAATGTCAACTTGGTAGTTGAATTTCAGACTCTTTAGGCTGAGGAGAAATCCATATAGTCAGTACGGAGTCTGATGCCAGGAAACTGCAGTTTCAATACAATGTTGTAGGCGTGGAAGAGCAGAGATCCTGAACAACCAGGATCCAGGACAGTGAAAAGGGAGAGTCCAGGCAGGTCCTGGGCAGAGAAAGATATCAGCCTTGGCTGTTTGTGGCTAATTAACTCATTTGAAAAAGGACTAGAAGTTATTAGAAACACATTGCATGCATTCCATGAGTACTTAGTATGTCTGTACAAGAAAAGTAACAAGTGCAAATGTGGCATTTCGATACTGAGATACCCTGGCTCCCAGCCACCCCAGGCCAGTCCCAACTCCACCACACCAGCCTTGGCACAGTCTCCTCCTGTTACTCCTGGAAATCACCAAGAGGGTGGTACACCTATGGGAAACAGAGTTCACTGAAATTCTTCTTTTCTGCTGATGAGGTGCCTTACGGCAGCACAGGCTGCCTGGCCTCCCCACAAGAATGGTGGACCACCAGGGACAGCTGTCCTTGCCCAGCTGTTGTTTCTACCCTTCAGAAGGTCAAAGCTGACTGTGGTCCATGGCCCAGTGGTTGGTTTGCCTCTCATACAATACGAGCTGTTGCCCATACCTCTGCGGCCCCTTTGCTCATTGCCTGACACGTAGGTGGCTCTCTGCTCAGTTTTCCACGGGGATGTGTGTGGTGGATTGCTTGAGAAAATAGTGCCAACCATCCTTTCCCATACCCATGACATTTTTATCAAGAGGTAGAGTCAATTTCCCTGCCCTTTGAGTCTGACATGGCCTTGCAATGTAGCAGAAGCAACATGTGGCCTACCTACAACTACCAAGAGAAAAAGCCCAGCTAGCCTGTTGAAGGGTAACAGACCTCATGGACCAGTCACCTCCTTCAGCCCAGGTGACAGCCAGCCAGCTCCCAGAAGCAGAGCTGCCTAGCTGGCCTGTAGCTCTTCACAGATGCATGAAGCAACCCAGTCAGTATCAGAACCACTCGGCTGGGACCAGGCTCAATTGCTGGCCCACAGAGTCCAAATAAATGGCTGTTATTTGAGGTCATTATATTTGGTGGTGGTTTGTTATACAGTGGTAAAACATTAATACGATATGCTGACCATGACAAATTGTCCACATGGCAGTAACTCTTTGATCTATTTTAACTGGTTACATAGTAGAATTATTTGGACCTCCTATAATATATCATATAATATTATATTAGCATATTAAAATAATGTTATATTGTAATAGTATAATACTGAATTGCATTACATTATTATGCTATTTTATTATATTATGTTGAATTATACTTCATTGAATTACATCATTGTATATCCCTTCTTTACAGAGTGCAGAGATATTCCAGGGGAAGCTATGTCAGTGGTGGAAGGAACAGGTAAGGGGGGATGAAATCTAGCCTCATACTCTACTAGAAAAAACTGTTTCTTCCCACAGCCTGATCTGCCAGCCTTCCTTATGATTTTCCCCAAGGGGACCCTCAGTCTGGCTTTCACAAGGCTCCCTGTCTTTCAGATCCCCCTGTATATACTCCCATCACCGAGGATGACCTCAGATGCAGGCACCTAAATTGGCTGTCTTAAACAGTGAGAAAATTTATTTTCTCACATACCAAGAAATCCAGATGTAGACAGTTCCAGGGTTGCTTAATGCAGCGGCTCCATGACATCACCAAAAATGTATCCTTCTGCTGAACTGTTTTTAATTCAGCAGCTTTGACCTTAGAATTGTTCCTTCCTGGGCACAAAATTGCTGCCACAATTATATAGACATCAGATCTAGACTTGATAACATCTCTTCCTAAATGTGTTTTTAAGATCCTGAAAACCTTTCCCCGAAGTGTACAACTCCTTTCACACGTTGTTGGCTAGAATTGTGTCACATGCTCATTTCCAAACCAATCATTGGCAACAGGAAAGGTAGAATCATGACTGGCTCAAATCATTTATATGGCATTCATATCAGTTTTATGGCGTATATATCAGTTCCACTTTTTTTCCTAGAGAACTTCCTCCTAGAGTTTGGACTATGGGTTCCCTTAGAGAACATGCATAGCTGATCTAGACTTCTTGCTGGCCATGAAGTTGTCTTCCTTCTTGGCTCACTGACTCATTTTCATGGTAGACATCCTTCAGCAGTTACCTGAGAAAGGGTACAGGTAGGAATTCAGTAGAAAACTGTCTAAAATTGATAAATTAATAAATAGAAGCATATACATTTTATTTAGTGATATGAAGATAAATAGCATAAAAGTTAGCTAAAATATAGATAAGTGGCAGTAGTGCACCCAGGAAACTGCTATTTTTTATATGGTTGTTCATATTAATTTCTTTTTAAACTATGTACATACAGGAGTCACCCCTGATCTGCAGTTTCACTCTCTGTGGTTTCAGTTACTCATGGTGAACCACAGTCCAAAAATAGGAGGTAGATGTTTTGAGTTCTTGCATGTTTTAAAATGTCTTCCCTTTCACATCTGATGTCAGTTTCGTTGGGAATAGAATCCCAAGTTAAAAATAATTTTTCACCAGAATTTGAAGATATCATTCTAATATTCGAATATTTCCTACCTTCCTGGGTTGATTACATATTGCCATATTTTCTCCCGGTTTATCGTGTTTGCCTCTTTGAGTTTTTTTTCCTGTAAGTTTTTATCTCAAATGTTTTAATATTATGTAATAAAGTGCCTTAATACAAGTCTTTCTCTCTCTCTCTCTTTCTCTCTCCCTCTCTGTTTTAGAGACAAGCCTGTTGTCCAGGCTGAAGTGCAGTGGCATGAACATAGCTTACTACAACCTCAAACTCCTAGGCTTAAGTGGTCCTGTAGCTCCAGCCTCCCTAGTAGCTGGGACTACAGGCACACACTACCACAACTGGCTAATTTTTTAAATATTTTTTGGTATATTTTTTTATTTTTATCTTGCCCAGGCTGTTCTCGAACTCCTGGCCTCAAGCAATCCTTCCACTTCAGCCTCTCAAAGTGCTGGGACTACAGGTATGAACCAATGCACTCAGCTTTCTACTAATATTATTTTTTGATAATTTTTTTCTTTATTTTTTCTGTTCTCTCTCTCCTAATTAATACCATAAATGCTTCATTGTTTTCTATTCTATTATGTATTTTCTTTCTTAGTTTTTTTCCTATTTCAGTTTTTTTCCTTTTTTTCTATATTTCACCTGTTTTGTTTATTTTTTTCTTTTTTATCATTGGTTTCTTCACAAATCTCTTATGTCTCTGGTATTTTTTAGCATATTGCAATACTGACATTTTATTTTTATTTTTTATTTATTTTTTATTTCAGAATATCACAGGGTTACAAACATTTTGGTTACATAAATTGCTTTTGTATCATTTGAGTCAAAGTTGTAAGTGTGCCCATAGAAACCCAACACAAAGAAACCACAAAAATAATGGAGGAAATGAATGAAAAAATTCACTAAAGAAATTGAATTATTTAAGATCAAACAGAACTTCTGGAAATGAAAAATTCATTCAACGAAATACAAAACACAGGGGAAAGCTTTAAGAATAGGTTAGATCAAGCAGAAGAAAGAATCTCAGAGCTTGAAGACAGCACCTTTAAATTAAACAAGTCAGTCAAAGAGAGAGCAGAGAAATAAGAGGAATCAACAAAGTCTACAAGAAATATGGGATTATGTAAAGAGGCCTAACGTAACAATCATAGGAATCCCTGAGGGCAAAGAAGAAAATACACAAGGGTTAGAAAACCTATTTGAGGGAATAACTGAGTAAAATTTCTCTGATAGAATTTTCATAATTTTTAGTTTTTTAAATATTCTATGCATTGTCTCTGTTACCTGCAATTTTCTCCTGTGCTTCTTTTGGTTGGTTTTTATTTTGGAGGATTTCCTTAATTATCTGTGGTTCTTTGATATCCATATATACTTTAGAATGAGGCACTAAAAATCTGATGTGAAGTCCTGATTTTTTTGACTGATTTTTTGGATTATGGATTTTATTTGTAAGACAATCAGGATGTGGACTGGATTCCTCTTTGGAAGACCTCCAGCTGTCAGTATTTATTATTTCCTATAGCTGTTTAGTTTCCCAGGAGAAAAACCTTCCAAATTTCTGCCCAAGGGTATGAGTTATAGAAAAAGTAGATGGAGGGAGTTGGAGAAGCTGCCATTCAGTATGTAGATTTACATTTAATCTCTAACTGTTCCCTCAAAAAGAAGCATCAAGAAAATAGCCCATTGCACAGAAAAGTGACCAATTTCCCTCTGTAGTGACCCACATTATCCAAGTTATTAATACTTTAAGATTTAGGTAATCTTTTGTTTTCATTATGCATTCGATAGTACCTGCTATGAACTGAATTGTATTCCCCCCAGAATTCATATGTTGAAATCTTAACCCAGTCATTCCTTGGTTAATGATGGGATTGTGTTAGAGAAATGCATTGTTAGGTGATTTCTTCCTTGTGTGAACATCATAGAGTGTACCTTCACAAACCTAGATGGGCTTACCTACGACACACAGACCTGCACAGCATGGTACTGTACTGAATACTGTAGGCAAATGTAATATATTGGTAAGCACAGCCATCCATGGAGGATTGGTTCCAGGACCTCCTATGGATATCAAAATCTGCAAATGCTCAAGTCCCTAATATAAAATGGCATAGTAGTTGCATATAATCTATGCATATCTTCTTGTATACAGTACTTTAAATTATCTCTATATTACTTATAATACCTAATACAATGTAAATGCTATGTAAATGGTTGTTATGCTATACTGTTTAGGAAATAATGACCAAAAGTGTCTGTATGTGTTCAGTACAAACACAAGTTTATTTTTTTCAAAGTTTTCTATCCCTTGCTGGTTGAATCCACAGACACAGAACCCACGGATATGGAAGGCCAACTGTATTTGTGTATCCAAAGATATCTAAACATAGAAAAGGTAGAATAAAAATACAGTATAAAAGATAAAAAAAAAATGCTACTTCTGTAAAGGACACTTCCCATGAATGGAGCTTGCAGGACAGGAAGTTCCTCTGAGTGACTCAGTGAGTGAGTGACTTTGGGTTGAGAAACCTGCAGGTTTAAGGCCACCCGTGGCCTTCTAGGTTCTTAAGTGCAGCTTTTTGACTGAATCCAAATTTTACAGAACATATCCTTTTATTAAAGGCATGCAGCAAAGATGAAGGTTTTCTTGCCTCCTTTGGTACTTAAAAAAGAACAATCTTGAAATCAGAAGGCAGCAGGTTCCTCATCCCTAAGAACTTTTTTGCTTTATAAACTTTTTAATTTTTAAACTTGTTGACCATTTTGTAATAACACTTACCTTTAAACAGAAATGCATTCTATAACTGTACAAAAATATTCTTTCTTTATATGCCTTTTTTTTTTTTACTTTATAAACTTTTTTGTTAAAAACTGAGACATAAATACAAACATCAGCCTAGGCCTACACATCAATATCACTCTCTTCCATCCCTACATCTTATCCCACTAGAAGATCTTCAGGGGCCATAACAGGCACGGAGCTGTCATCTCCTGCGATAACAATGCAGACTTCTGGAATACCTCCTGAAGCACCTGTGTGAGGCTGCTTTATAGTTAACTTTATTTTTTAATAGATAGAAGGAATGAACTCCAAAATAATGACTAAAATTACAGTGTAAATATATAAGCCAGTAACACAGTCATTTATTAATATTATCAAGTATTATGTACCATATATAATTGTATGTATTACACTTTTATATGACTGGCAGGGCAGTAGGTCTGTTTATACCAGCATTACCACAAATGTGTGAGTAATGCTTTGCACTCAGACATTCTGCCAATAGGAATTTTTCAGCTACATTATAGTCTTATGGGACCACCATCATGTAAGTGATTTCTCATTGACCAAAATGTCACTATGTGGTACATGGCTATATTTGGAGATAGGGCCTTTAAAGAGGTTATTAAATTAAAATGAGGTAATTAAGTTAAATGAGATCCTTAGCTGGGCCCTAACCCAATCTGACTGGCATCCTTAGATCAGGACACAGACATGCACAGAAGGACGACCATGTGAAGACACAGAGAGAAGATGGCCATCTGAAAGTCAAGGAGGGAGGCCTCAAGTGAAACCAACCCTGCTGACACCTTGATCTTGGACATCCAGCCTCCACAGCTGTGAGGAAATATTTCTGTTATTTAAGCCACCTAGTCTGTAGTATTTTTTATGGCAACCTTAGCATGCTAATACAGTACAAAAGTTGCTAATCCGTAGTCCTAACTAAATAATCAATTTGACTGATTGACATTTGGTGTTCTGTCCATATGGTCTTGCCAATAGTGAAGTCATCCACAGAGAGCTCCCATACATGCTGATGGCTTCCCCCAGCCTAAGGCCAAGGAGTGAGCAGGCTAAGTCACAGTATGTGTTACTGGAGCAACACTCAGCCAAAAAGGGGCCCAAATCAATGAGTATATACTGCAGCCTTCTTGCCTCTCAGTGGAGCAATTCTGACATGAGTCTCTCGGAGGGTTTCTAGCACAGGCAAGCCCCCTTTGCACACTGCAATCCCAGAGCCAAGTATTAAAGCTAAAAGGTTGCATGGGGGCAAAAAATGGAAAGGAAAAATGCAACAGCAATTATTTCAAAATAGATTATCTCCTGTCCCTACTACACTAATAGAAATTCAATCTGCTGCTGCTCCAGCCTTCTCTTAAACAGCTTCAGTGGTGTCAATTGTGAAAGGAGACTGCTCACAAATCAGACCTAGGTCACAGAGAAGATGTTGCATTAGGACTTTGAAATGAGAAGTATAAATATATTTATTTTATTATAAAATAAAATATTAAAATTCCCATGTTATTAGATTTAGAAATTTAAATTTTGTCAGCATAAGACATATTTTGTTATACTTGAGACTCCTATCTGTTGCAGAGGTTGTGGGCTGCCCTTCCTCTGGAATCATTCCAAGCATTAAGTCTCAGAGTGGCATTTCACTGTGTTTTCCCCTCAAATTAGCATAAATTTTTGTATAACTACATAATACAGACAAGACACTATTAGGAAGGTTTAGCAACAAAATGATGTAAAGTTCAAAGAAACTATACAACATCATGATGAGGATTTTAATTCCATTTGGTCTAAATCTACACTCTACACAAATCTAGAATTTCTTACCCATGATAATTCAGTCTTCTTACACTTGTCTTAGTTTTGTAGGGAAGTTCAAACTTCTCTGGAGATCCAAGTCTAAGTCTTTCAATATGAATTAACAGGAAACAGATTAACAAAAAGAAAAGGCATATTAATGTGCATAAGCACAGGGGAATCACAGAAAAATGGTTGCCCAATAACCTCGAGAGTTTTAATTGCTTATATAGCCTTCTTCACAGGGGAAAGAGGAGATGGGGAATGTAGGCTATTCTTTTGAAGGGTAGAAAATTATTATTTGGGACTTGTAAATGATTCTGTGTGGAATTTGAATGAGCCCAAGAGGCACACATTATCTTGTGAAAAAGTCCATCCAGGTATGGTTGCATTGTCACAGACGGAATAGGCCTGAAACAGGGTGAAATGTTTTAAAAGTTGTCTCTTTTAGACCTCCTCCACTCTTCTTGAGAATTAAAACCTGCATTCTTGCCTGAGGTCAGTGATCAGAGGGGCAGGGAAGTGTCTTTTGTTCTTTGTACCACAGAAGATGACTCAATGGAGTTGTCCTGGCAGAAGTCACTAGATTGTCTTCACAGGAGATGGGATGGATCAGAACTATCAACTGTAATTAAACAGAAATAGCCTGAAGCTGAAAACCCTCCCTTTAAAAGCTCTGTATTTCTGCTTATCAATAGGAAAATGTTACTTTAAGACATAAGTCTGCCATTCTCCTCATTTGCCAGCACATTAATAAACCTTCCTCTCCTTCTCTTCCAACCACTTATCCTCGTTCTTCTGATGTGGTCTTGGGGACAAGTGCTAAACTTTTAGTAACAGCATTCCTCAGTCTTCTCTTCTGCCATAGATAATGAGATTTCAGGGAGAGGATGAAAGGCAATTGTGTTCTCTCCAGTGGGTCCCATCTAAAGGTAGATAAGGAAATATCAGAGCAGAGCTTCTTCCAGCATCTGCTTGCCTTCAAGGGCCTTTAATTTAAAATAATCAGCATAACTGGGTGCCATATTTGAGGGTGAAATTCCCTGGGCTGTTTCAGTTTCAGTTGTCCAGAAGCAAATTGGATGCAAGTAGCTATTTGGGAAGCTAGAAATGTCACAATAGAAGGATGAAGGGGGAGAAGACACACTTGATGAAGTTTAAATCCTCCAAAGACAGTTTTACAAATGAGAACAAATTAAATTTAAAGAGAAGAGATTTAAATCAGAAGAGATCAAGATATCTCAAAATAATTAATAGAATAGATGACACTAAAATACACAGGTATGTCCACTAGTAAAAAAAGAAAGAAAATTGTAGCCAAAAACAAAGATTTTTACCACCAGTTATGGTCTAAGAGTAGGAAACTAAAGCGGTGGGAAAGGGGAAGGAAATGTGAGTTCTACAAGGGTGGGGATGGTTATATTCTGTTCACAGCTGTAAACCCCACGCCTACAGCAGTGCCTGAGACCTGGGAGCCATGCCACAAATATTAATAATTAATTAATATTAATTAATAATAATTAATAGGAATAAGATAAGGAAAGGTTCAGGGTTCCCTAGAGCCTCACTTCATTAGGAAATTTTAAAATAATCACTCATGGAAATAGTACTCTTATCCTGACCTCCTGAAGCAGGCTGCCTAAACTACTCTACCTTCCCCACTTGTACTGGTTCAGCACTTACTTTACCTGTGGGGGTTAAAAATCAGGCTTCTTCATTCCCCACTTTAGTGAATGAATCTTCTTTCTTCCCCATTAAGTCCTTTGATAATGGACAGTGTCATTTGAGCTTGCTTAGCCTTTTCCCACACCTCATGTCTTTGTCCATTTGTGCTGCAATAACAAAATATCTCAGACTGAGTAATTTATAAATGATACAAATTCACTTCTCAGAGTGGCTGAGAAGTCCAAGATCATGGCACTAGCAGATTCGGTATGGAACATAGATGGGATAAACATAAGAGGAGATGGAAAGACAAAAGGCACTAGAGTACTCCCTTCAATTTATTTTATCAGAGCACTAATTCAACCATGAGGATGGAGCCCTAATGACTTAATCACTTCCCCAAATGCCTCATGTCTTAATATCATCACCTTGGAGTTTAAGCTCCAGTGTGTGCATTTTGGACAGACAGATACATTCAAATGATACCACCTTAAAAAGCTGAATGTTCCTTTGTGTAAGGCCCATGCATTTTCAGCAGTGATTCTCAAACTTAGCTGTAGGTTAGAACCACTTGGAGAGTTTGAGAAAATACCCGAGGACTGGATGCATGCCTGAGAGATGATTATTAATTAGTTTCAGATGTGGTCTGGGAATTGTGAGGTTTAAAAGGCGATCAAAGTGTGCAGCAAACTTTGAGACTTTCAGAACCACTGAGTTAGAGGGAAAAGATCCTGCTCCTAATTCTTTCTCTGAAGCTACAAAGTAGATCCTCATTCAAACTAATGGGCCCATTCTCCTCCAACCACTCCCCTGCCCAGGCACAAATGACCCCATGACTATTAAAACTTCAGTGTGGAATGTTAAATACATTATTCCCAAAGAAATGAGTTAGGTACAGGACAATAAAGGAGGCAGTTAATCTATAACAAAGATGAGCAATTAAAAGGGGAGGATGTCTGGTCTCTGGTCTCTCCTAGTCATATACTGAACAAGAACAATGAGTGTAACAGAGCAGTCACTCCTCCTCCCATAACCATGGAAGGGAAATATTGATAGTAGGGAATATGTAACAGAATGGCCCCCAAAAATGGCAAAAATATTTTCTGTCTTTTTAAAACATCCTCCACCCCTTTTTGAGAACTAAAATCTGCATCCCTGCCTCAGGCCAGTGGTTGGGAGGGGCAAGGTAATGTCTTTTATTCTTTGCTACAGGAGATGGCTCAGGCCAGACCTGGTGGAGAGAGGTGCTGGGTGGAGGGCACAGGTTTGTCTTAAGTGAGATGGGGCAAAGATGGGACATGGGATGAAGATGGGACAATCAGGGTCATCAAACGTAGTTCAATAGCAATTGCCTGGAGTTGAGAACCCACCCTTTAAGAGCTCTGTATCTTATTATTAGGACAATGGCATTTTTCAGACGGTAGTCTCCATCCTCCTCATTTGCCAGCAAATTAATCAACTTCTATTTCCTTCTCCTCAAACCACTTGTTCTCATTCTTCTGATGCAGGCTCCAGGACAAGAGCCAAACTTTCGGTAGCATGAGGGAGAGAGTTAATATATAATCTAAGAAGCAGAAGTCACAAAGATGCTACATGATTCAGTCTCCAAGTCTTAACTTATTCCTTGCATAATATGTTTAGAGAGTTCTGAAATTTTATTTTCTTTTACAGAAGTATACACTATTAACCACTCACCCAAACTCAGATTCAACTATAGCAACATAATACTAAAATGGGGGCTAATTTCATAAATGTAGTTAAACAATTTTATTTCACAGAAATCAAATCAGTCCAGCCAGTTATTAATGTCCTACATGTACGGCAAATGTAGAACAGTTTTCTAAATGACTTTGTTCTTTTCAACTGGTAGTTTTGGCAACATGTACACACAGTTCCTGTTACATAAGCACCTCAATTTTGTTCACTAAAACATAACAACTGACTATTTAATCCAAAGAATATTTCCCCAGTTTCTAGTTTGCACAGCCCAGGCCATATTTTTTAAATAATATTTATGAATTGGTAGATTAAATATCAGTGATAGACGCTGTTTTCTTTATTCACATTCTCAAAGGTGCTATATATGTATATCTTTCAAGCAATAGCTGAGAAATAAATTGGAATGTTACATTTTTCCCAAGGAGAAATGATTGTGTAAATAGCATTATCTTGAAAGCAACTGGTTCTTTTTAATGCTTATCATGCTTTCTTTGTATTCAGTTTAAATGTCACACATCGGCATCTATAGGTGGGCTATTGTCAGTGACCTTTATATTATGTTGAAAAAGCACCAGGAAATTTTTTTTTTCCTGCATTTTCAAAGAAATGGGAAAAGGACTTAAATCCCTACTCTTTTGTTGCCAGAAGAGCCTGCAATCAGAGCTAATGTTCCTTGTTATATGACATCACAATTATAGTCAATAAATATTGATGGCAAATTTAACAGAATTCCAAGGATCCCTTTAGCTAACATCCAAATGTAATGGGGGCGGGGGTGGGGAAGCTCTTCTTAATAGGTTTTGTATGTGCCTATGCAGAAAATAGTAACCTTCACCCAGGGTCCCATAGATTCATAAATAATACAAGAGAAGCATTTATGCCCGAACATAAACTTGTATTCTAAAGTGAATTTTAAAAGTGTGTATATGTATACATATACATATATACACATATATATACTGTAGTGTAAATTAAAAACAAACAATGTGAGATAATTAAATGCTATATGACTCAAACTGAGTGCTTATGTTTGAGATTACTTGCTTAATAGGGTTAGCATTTAAATGGTCAGCTTTGAAGTTAACAAACAGCCATTGAGATGCATCAAGGGAGTTCTCAGTTTTTTTGCAGCCATTGTTTTAACCCAGCTGGCTACAGACTCAACAAAAAGGCAGAGATGGGTTTTACAAAGTGAGGGCTATTTTTGTTAGTGGGAGGAATGAAACCTTTTCTTCAAAATAAATAAATAAAATGGATGGTCTTGAGAGACTAGCATGTGGGAAAAACTAAATCTTCCATCCTCCTCCTGCCAGCCTCGAGATTTCCATTGTCATCCTCTCCTTTCCCTGGAAGGCTTCAATGCAAATTTTTTAGTTCCCAAGCATTTGCCTTGCACGTTGCTCACAGTATCTCAGCCCCCTCTCAAAGGATTCCTTGGATACTGAGCCAACTGTCTACAAGATTCATTATTCTGGACTTTCTGGGGTTAACACCCAAATCCTCTCCCATGGCAGGACAAGTCAGAGCAGGAATGGAGGCGGGGAAATTACATGAAAATTCCTAAGGGCATTGACTATAGAAAAGAGGGCAATAATTAAGAGATAATGTGAAAGGGGAGAGAACATTCTCACATGATAATGGTCTCCTGCTGCTAAAAGAATGCCAAGGCAAAGCCAGCACCATTTATGGAAAATAAATGTCATGTCGAGGGAGGTTAAGACATTTACTTTCAAATCAGAATAGTCAGTCTCTTGGTAAAGTTCTGTTATTCCAAATCATCAAAGCTGATTAAATCATTTTATCCAATAGATTTCATGCAGAAATGGGACACTCACTATGTCAATAGCAGACTGCAGAGTGAGAGGATCTTGCATAAATAAATAAATAATAATATATACAATAATGGTCATGTCTTCAGCTGGTTAAGAGGTACAAGTGAAGTATAGTTTTTAATGAAGTCCTCGCTAGGCTGTGTTCTAAGGGATTCCAATTGCTTAGGACCAGTTGTGCATTCTGTAGAAGTTTTCTAAGAGCAGCATGCTTTCCTTTGTTAAGTAAGAAAGGAATTGCTTCAAGGGTAGGAACTGAATGTTGAAGGGTCTGAGTAGGGGTGGGGGGAAGCAGTCTTTATAGTAGAAATATTTTAGGGCCAGTGGGGCCTTTCAATACCTTCAAATCACACTCACAGGACTAATATCTGTGCTATAGTTCACAGAATGAACTCCAGAGGAATTGCAAGGTTATTTCAAATGCCTATAAATGAAACCTTGACTGTGAGATAGCTGATTGAGTGTTTATGGCTATCCATGGAATAACATGTCAATTTATTGCTTAAAAAAAGCAAACAATACAGGCAAAATTTTTAAAATAAATGATGCACAATTTTATTCAATCATGTCAACAAATTATAGTCATTATCACTAGATCTGCACTTGTGTGACATTTCATAATTGGATTCACCATAAACAAAGTTGAAAAGTTATATAAAGACAACAAATATTTGGTAATTGCCTATGTGGGGGTAAGAGGAAACTTCATGAAAATGAAACATTTTTGAAGATAGAGGGAAAACCCCTTCCAACACCTATTGATCTCTAAGGGCCTTTAATTCAAAATACTCTTTATATCAAGGAGTCATATTTTGGCATAAAATTTCCTGAGCTCCTTTACCTACTATGTGCAGAGAGTACACTAGATGTCACTGGACATATATATAAACAAGATACCTTCAAGATATTTGTAACCCAAGGAAAAAAGAAGGAAAACTATACCTATTGTTATCAAAAACAAAGCAAGGGTGGTAATCTAATAGAAAGAAATACTGCAAGAACCCACAAGGGACCCATAATTGCTAGTTAATAAAATTGTGGGCAGTTTCATGGAGAGGTGAGTGGCTACCCACAGCATGACCAAGTCAGAACCTTAACTCTCCTCTATTCAAAACCCCTGGTGGCTTCCATATCAGCCAGGTTAAAAGCCAAAATTCCTCCTGTAATCTTAGAGGTCCTCCATTAACTTCTCTGAGCAGATTTCCTACCACTCTTCTCATATTCATTCTGGACATAGTGGCCTCCTTGCTGCTCCTAGAACATTCCAGGCACACTATTCCCTCAGAGTCTTGCCATGAGCAGCTGTTTCCTCTGCCTGAAATACTGTCTTCCCAGATAGTTTCATTGCTTGCTCCATCACCCTCACTTATTTTTTAATTTTAAAGTATTATGGGGGTACAAATGTTTTAGGTTACATAGATCACTTTTGTCATGCTTGAGTCAGGGATATGAGTGTCTATCACTCAGATAGTGTTCACTGTACCCATTAGGTAGGGTTTTGCCCATCCCCTCTTCCCCTCTCCCCCCATTTGAGTCCCATTGAGTTATACTTCCCTCTATGCACATGTGTGCTCAACAGTTAGTTCCAATTTAATGGTGAGTACATGTGGTGTTTGTTTTTCCATTCTTTAGATACTTCACTTAGGATAATGATCCACAGTTCCATCCAGATTGTTGCAAAAGGCATGAAGTCATCCTTCCTCATGGCTGAGTGGTATTCCATGTTATACATATACCAAATTTTATTAATCTCCTTAGAACACTATAGAATATCATTAAACAATATGGTTTTCCATATTTTCAATCATATTATAATAGAAACTGTCTTATATCAACAAATCATTGACTTTTTCCATCTGAAAAATAAAAGTATTCAACTAATGATAATCATAATTAGAATGATATCAACCAGTTAATCAGTATAGACTATGTTCAAGGTACATTAGTCAACCAACATTTAAACAAATATTTATGGAAGCCACAATATATGTTAGGCATTGAACATATACAGGGAATAAGAAATGTAAGTTATTTCATTTGGCTTTTAAATCCTTCCGTAATCTGATCCACTTATTTATTCAATCACCAAATATGGATTGGGCACCTGATCTGTGTCAGGCATGGTAAAATTTATCCTCCCTATTCTACAATATTTTCTTATACTCCTCAAGGTTGGTAAACTTGATCTTTTCATTTCCTTTAATTCCTAGAGCTGATCTTGGCATCTCTGCTCTCTTTAGCTGTTCAGACATTACCCCTACTGGGGAGTGTCCCTGCTTCATTCAGTCTGGTTTCCTTGCTATAACCATCTTAATTCTGATTTCAGGGCAGCCCAGAACACATTGTCTCACCTGTCATCTTGCTACTCTTCCATTGAACTTGACTTCGCATTACAATCATCTGGAACAATTTTTTTAAATAGTGATAACTAAATTAGAATTACAAGAAGTGACACAAGAATCAGTGATTTAGACCCAAAGTTGGAAATGTATACCCTCAATTCAATTAATGATGAAGTAATAAACCTAAATGTAATAAGGATGTTCGTGTGGTTTGCTTTACATTACAATGTTATTGGGCATAACAGGATTCACCAAAGTGGCAATTTTCATCTGGAATACTTTTTGCCCACCAATGTAGACAAAATCTTGGAAATATTAGCTAAACTATATCAAATGTCTGCTAAAATGTCTTCATTCCCTACAAAATAATGAATTTCATAAAACATGAGTAGCAACTATCATCACCTATTTAACTCATAGTCCGATTCCTTTGAGGACTGTACAATTCTTTTTAATTAAAGAAAAGTTGTATAATAATTAGGGGCTCTTAGGTATAACTTTCCTCCAGTGAGGCAAGTTTTAGCGAAAATGATGAGTTTGAGGAGACTTATAACACTCAAATCTTCATTTTTAGAGCTCTCATAAGAGTTCCTGGGTGAATGGATTTCCTTTCTGTTAATGTTTTTAGACCAATTGGAAGATAGATTATAAAAAGTAATCATCACATTTTTAGAATAAGTATTTTTCTTTGAACAGAGGAAATCCTAAGTTCCCTGGAGTCCATTTTGTTCCCATAAACCTTTCTGTAATGGACTGATTGAGAGGGAGGGAAGGAAAGTCAGGGAGGCTGGCAGCTTAAGAGGGGACATTACCTCCTAAATGAGGGGTACGACATCCTGGGAGTTCTAAGCAAACCTACCCCACATAGTCACACTGTGAAGATTCAGAGAATATATGAGAATGTACTTAACACTTGAAAGTTACACAAAACGATTTATTCTTTTATCTTCTGTCCACTCTACCCACTATCTTTTCCCATACATTTTCCATTTATGAACCATAATTGTCACCAAGGAAATTTTGACATAAGGGACACTCTTTGTATTTAGAATATGTTAGGCATTCTGAAACATTTTTAAATGATCTATCAGTAAAAACAAATTTTGATAGAAAAATATAATGATTTTCTCTGAGATCAGATGAAATAAAATATATTTCTACTTTTTTCATCTGCTGCACAGAGGGGAGTACAACCAAAGTGCCACAGCTCTAATAAATAAATTTTGTGCCACTGTTCTTTCATGCTGCAGAAGTGGATTGTGAATCCATGTAATTTCCCTAAATGATGATATTCAGTCTACCATCTCCAAATAACAAGAACTATGGAAAATTATATCTAAACTGACATTCTCAGTTGGCTATCTATCTAAGAGTGTCTTCTACGCACTGATTCTTTCCACATCATAGAAATCACAAAACATGCATCTTAGGGAGTCTGACACATGCTCAATCTATTCCTGATTTGTAGGAATATGAGGAGGTCTGACATTTACACTTGAAATTTCTCATACTGAGAAAGAATCTATGAAAATAATACTGGATTATAGTATATACAAGGATGCCTAGCTGTCCTCCACAAATCTCTTGCTGGAAATGAAAGGATTATGTACCCTCCTCTTAGGAAAAAATGGCCTCTGCATCTACACACCCATGTAGCCCTTTTGGTGGAATTTTAAATTCTTAATCCAAAAAGTCCAATCACTCTTAAATAAATATTTACATCATTGTCTTCCCACACTGCCTTGACATTTCTGATATTAGCATCACCTCTTAGGAGATCCTTAGAAACCTGATCATTTTAACTTGTTTTAGGCATTGTCATTCTTAGACATCATGGTTTATCAAGCAAGGAATTTGCTGGAATTCTTTTGTCAGATTAAGCCGGTATTGCTGACTCTTGAAGAAAAAGCATGATTCTGCACAAAGAGGGTCTAAAAGTCATGTAATTATATTGGGAGGGAAGAGAGGTAAGGAAGAAGTTAGGTTGTATGGGAAAGACCCTGCCAGGATGTGTAGTACACAAAACAGTCTGTTAGGAGACCAGGAGAGCAGACCCAAGTTCCGGAAGGGGAAAAAGCTCTGCAAAGTTGAAATGGAAGATAGATTTTGCCTAATTCTGCCCAGACATTAATACCTCTGATTACCCAAGCTTCTGTTGAACACCATCTATATGCTGGGAGCTTCTATTAGTTTTGCATTTTGTTCATACTACTTTAGCTTCCATGAAAGCAAATGTTGACCTAAAAAAGCACTCATAAATTTTCCTTGCTGGAAAGAACTGCATAGATAGCAGCTGCAATTCAAGAGCTTTAAAGGTTTTTATTGTTGTTGTTGTTCTTAAACAATATTTTTTCCTGATAAGTAAATGTCTGACTGATAAGATGACCACTCAGGATATCAGATCAATTTCTGCAGTAAGAGAACTCCTAGTCTGTGTGCCTGGTTACCTGGTACTGCTGCCTCTCCCAGTATGCACCACTGCACATGACCCTACGAACATCTCAGGCCCACAGTCTTGCAGTTATTGCTTGGCCTCTGTGATTTTTCATAGACCACCTCTGAGCTCATGTCAAGTTCAAATGCTATTTTTATCAATTTTTTTTTTCATTCACTCACCCAACAATTAATTATGGGAATAACTATGCCTGCCACGGATGCAGGCACTGGGAGACAGCAGTGAGCAAAACAGACAGAACTTCGAATAAATAAGTAAAATGCCAAATATATTTATGGTGCAGAGAATAGGTCCTGCAGGGGTTGGGGCAAAGAATATTAAAATGAGGGGAATGAGGGATGACTTGGAGTTCTCAGCTTCTTGTGCTGACTAATGTAAACAGGGATATGTGACACAAAGAATGAGTCACACTCTCAAGGCCAGGCTGTGCATGTGCAAGAAAGGGAGGGATGTCATCCAAGCAGGGTAGCTCACAGTGTTGGAGTCCCCTCTTTGTTCTGGCACATGGTGACACAGAGACAGCGGAGGGAGCTAGGAGAGTGGCCATGTTATCTGGAGCCGGGGAGCTCTGGAGCTCTCTCTGCCATCTTTGTTCATTGACAGAATCTTTGCTAAATTCCCCAGTGGATTCTTATCCAGATCACTGTCACCAAGATACATTAAAATAGAAAATTTCTTCTTTAAAATCCCTGAAGAAATTACCAAAAATATATATGCAACATTTTTGCACAAAGTAAAAGCACAAATGTTAAAAATTTTTTTTAAATATTTGATGGCTTGTGTCCTCCCAAGGAAATTCAATAATATCCATAACTATCTTTACTCTTTTATTCCTTAACTACCAAGTGGGAAGTTATACACACACACACAGACACACACACACACACACACACACACACACAATATAACAATATATGTAATTCCTGTTTCTAGCAAAACTGTGATTAAACTGTATATTTCTAATTATAAGTTACCTACTCAAATTGAGAAAAAAAAATGTTGTTTTTAAAACATAACCAACATCACAAAATTGTTCCTAAGGTCTGGTGAGCAGTGGCAGAACTGGAGCTAACTGGGAACATCAACAAAGAAAAAGTGTCCTTAATAATGCGATCATGGGCCACCACACACTTCAGCTGCGGACTTTTCTACACAAATGCGTCCATGGACCCTGGGGAGAGAGAATTTGGAAAGAACTCAACATTGGACATTGACTAACTGATTTTCTGGCTATAAATAAGAACAAGTATGTATCTTGAGGAAAATATTGAATGTTGCCGAGCATAGAAGAAAAATCAAGTAAAATGTCCTTAGACAGTTTTTTCTTTTTAATTTTTTCTTTCCTTTTCTTTTTTTTTTTTTTTAAGGCAGGGTCCTCCTCTGTCACCCAGGCTAGAGTATAGTGGTATGATCACAGCTCACTGTAGCCTCAAACTTTTGGCTTCAAGCTATCCTCCCTCCTCAGCTTCCCAAGTAGCTTGGGACTACAAGTATGCCACCACACCTGGAAAATTTTTAAAATTTTATTTTATTTTTTACAGATGGAGTCTCACTATGTTGCCTACGCTGGTTTCAAATTCCTGGCCTCAAGTAATCCTCCTGCGTCAGCCTCCCAAGTAGCTGGGATTACAAGCGTGAGCCACTGTGCCAGGCTGGGATAGTTTTTTCTAAGTGGGGATATAGTGGGTTGTCTATAAACAGTTCTGTCATGTATTATTGCACAGCTGACAAGTTGCATGTGGGGGCTGAATGAGGCCCTCATTTTTCTATTCACCAAGCCATTCACTCTGATGAGGGGCCCCATCCATCCAGGGGAGAGGCGCTTTTGTCTAATTTGCACAAAGATGTTGTATGAGTTATTAGAAGATAACTACCCACAAACACACCCACACTTACCTCTCAACAATTCCCACTCTCCACTATGAATTCAAACTCTTCCTTTCTAGTTTATATTTCCATTTAGCCAGAGGCATCTGTAAAGTGTATAAGCATTGAACACTTAACATACTTTCTTATTAATCCCTCACAAGACACCGTTCCGGTCTCTAATTCTTCTTCATTCACTGTTTTCAACACCTTACCACTTACCAGCTCTTTACATTCTACTACCTGCATTCAACCACTCGTGAAAACCACTTTTAATAGACATCAGTCATTCTCTAGTTACCGAACCCACCCACCTTTTCAATTGCATTTTGTTTCCACAACATCACACTGAGCAGCACCTATTTCCCGAAGTCTCTCTTTCCTTGCACTGCTCATCCTCAGGGTTTGTTGTTGTTGTTGTTGTTGTTGTTGTTGTTCTTTTCTTCCTCCCCTAGAACTGCTGTTTCTATGGCTTTATCTCAGGTCTATGAGGGCTGTCCACAAATTATCCAGCCACGTAATATGAACACATTATATTAACAATGGCTGGATACTTTTCAGAAAGCCCTCATACCTCCCTGTCTCTGGGCCCTAATCGTAAATGTCCTGGAGTTCTCTATTCCACCCTCTTTTCTAGACTCTGTCTTCTAGAAAAATGTATGTACTCTCAATATTTAAATTATCTCTAAGCAGAGGACTTCTAAATAGCTATGCAGAGTTCTGACTTCTCTCTTGAGCTCCAATTCCAAATATTTAATTGTGTTCCTGACCAATTGGCAAAACTAGACTGTTGCAACTTGCAGCTGGGTCTGTTGTGCGCGGCTCCCAAGCACTCAAATGCACTTGAGCTCCAACTGGGGTAAGAGCCAGAGCAGCCAGCCCTCACCCCCTTTTTGAGAGCTCTCCAGAAAAGACAATTGTCAAGAAGGGAGATGCAAAAGGAGAGTAGGAGGAAGAAAGGGAGAGGGAGTAGCTTGGGTGGGCTTCAGTCTCTGCTCAGCCCTCAAACCATGGTTTCCTGCCAGCACCTCAGAGTTCATCTGGAGAACTTGAACTTGTCATTCTCATCCCATCCTTAAATCCTTCTCTCTTCCTACCTTGTTTATGTTAATGTCACTTTATCTTTCCCTTGGCCTAGGTTCAAAACATCAGCACGACTTGAATTCCTCTCTGGCTGCTGGTTTCTTTCTATTTTAACCTATGCAAGATTCTTTCCATTTTATAACCTTTCTCAATTCCCACTGCCTTTGCCATGATTCCAGTTCATGCTGCATCCCACCCAGACTGTTGGGACAATGCTGCTAATCACCCCTTCCCCTCCATCCCAACTCCACCCTCATAGCCCATTCTTGGAGGTCTAATCTTACTCTAAGTGGTCCCTGATGATGTGGATATATTTAATAACATACACACGCAAATTCTGAAATGTCTCAAGACAAATCAGTAAAACCAAAATGGTTAATAACAATGTCATAAAGTTCGTAAATTTGACTAGTGGATAATTTCATATAGTAAGGTCAAGCTCTGTTTCTGGGTACCAGCACCGACAGGGGAAATATTATAAATATTCTTCTTTCCATTAAATAGTGTATTTCTCTTGGCTATAAACTAGGGCCATTTATTACTATAATATGTAATTTATGATAAAAATTTGGTTGTAAATATTCACATGCAATCCAGGAGAGAAAGACTGGAAAAAAAGCCAAGCAGTGGGCAGAAGACTTTGTATGTTCAGGGAGTGAGAAGAAGATGACCTAAAGAAGAGTCTCAGTAAACGAAGAGAGCATGTGATTCTGTGGGGTTAGGCAGGCAAGGCTTGATGTGAGTGAGGGGGGTGTCTGTGCATATGTTCATATGTACCTCCAATGACACAAAAAAGCTCTGTTTCCTCAAAATGACCAACTTTGAGTTGAAAGAGGCCAAACTCAGAGCACTTAACAGGAAATCCAGAATATTCTCCCTAATGGATAACTCTGGTCTCCATAAATATACCCTTCACCATTTAACTTGGCCTAGGTATGGTGGCTGATGACTACAGAAGAGTGTCCTTAGCGACAGAGGGGAATGTGGGTTAGCTCTGCAAACTCCAGGGACTTCTGGCACATCCTCTGAAAGCAGCACCTATGGACCACAATCCCATTGACATAGAGTATGAATGATGCTCCGGGAGTTGTGTAAAGTGACCTGTTGGTGGGGAGTAACTACTCCCCCATTCTCACATCCCCTAACTCTCAAAAAGAACTAGGAGATGCCCCAAAAGCAAACAGTTGTTAAAACAGAAGCCTCCTCCTACTGATGAGAGAGCCAGGGCAGGGGTCTGCAATTTTGTTTGTATTTGCCATAGGAAGTTTTGAAGACGACAGTGATCTAATACTTCTCTGAACATCCCACCTCCTCAGTCTAACTGGTTCAGAGTCTTCTACTGTCTCCTACTCCTGCCACACTACAACATCACCTCCCTGAACGCATTGACTGTCTTATTTATCTTTGTATCTGGCACGTGTGTACTGATAGGTAAGTGAATCCACAAACCAATAAACAAATGTACCCCATAGCAATGGTTCCCCCAAAATAAGCTTAAAAATATCAAAACACAGTAATTAATTGGATATAAATAATAGTATTTGTGTAAAAATATTGCTATAAGTACATTCTTTTTGGTAAATTCCAAAAATCTATGTTTCAGAATTAATTAGGAAAGACCTGCACCTAACTGCATTCATTTCCCCTGCACCTGACTGGCCCCTGGCTGCACTTCAGCTCACCTCTGTCCAATTTCCTTCCTGTTTTGTAAGCCCACCTTTTAGACACTTGCCAATTCCTCTAACACTCTATGATCTTACTGGTCATTGTGACTCCACATGTGATGCTTACTCTGGCCCAAAGTTTGTCCTCTTTGCCTTCTTATTTTTCAAGACTCAACCCAAAGGCAATATTCTCAGGGAGACCATTTTTGATGCCTTGTTTGGCTAGGTCCCTCTGTGTACACCAGCTGTATGTAGCAATCACTGCATTAATTATGACACCTTTCATGCATGTCTTCTCAACTGGACTGTCGTCTCCTTGGAGTATTAAGTTTGTCTTGTTCACTCAGTTGGTATCTATAGCACCTAGCATAGTGCCAAGCATATTGCAGGTGTTCAATAAATATTTGTCGAATGAATAAAAACCTAGTAACATCTGAAAGTTAAACAAACATCTTTCCCATTTTAGTATCTTTGGGGAGATTCTTCATTCATTCATTCAACAAAAAATATATATTGAGCCCTTATTGTCCCAGGCTCTGCTGGAAGTATTTAAGCACTTATCAACTCTGTAAACAGATCTGTTATTTTCTCCCTCAAGTATTTCCACCCCCAGAATTCATTTTATCATCCAAAAGATGTTACTTAATAAATCTAGACTAAATACCACCTCCAAGTCTCCTGATGTCCTTCTTGTGAAAATATGCTGTTGATACATTTTGCATCGTCTAAAGTTATTTAACTAAGTAATCACACATAGTACTTTTTGTAGTAGATATGCTCCCAAAAAAGTTGCTTAAAAATGAAATTACATTTTTCAAGTGAATAGCATTGTTACTTTAAGCATTATGTGCTTTTCATTTTTATTGAAATTTAATTGGCAGTAGTTCTTCACACTATATGTTGCTACAGAATCTTTATCTTGATTAATTAATAATACATAAATTAGGCTTAAAAGTATTGGAGCAGTATCTATTTAAATAAATATGTAAATGATTCCTTTTATTTTAATGCATGACACATTATTTAACCTTTATGTAATAATTCTTTGCTAAACAGCCCACCCATATCTGGGATGTAATGTGCCCTTTCTATAGGGGTGTTCAATCAACGTTTCATTTTTGCAATGATGACATTCAAATTCAGTTTTCCCTTTTTATAGTTTTTTTTTTTCACTCTTACACTGCCAATATTGGAATTGTCACTAACAGATTTTTCAGGAGTGAGGATGAAATGATGTGTGTGAGGAAAAAAAAAATGTGATAGGGAAGTTTGACAAAGTGTTTTAACTAGGCAGAGGCTGAAATTAGAAGCTGGTTATGTGAGACATAGCTAAGAAGACATAGCATTAAATATTCAGTGACACACTGAAACACTGTTCAAATAATAGATCATCACAAGTAAACGTATAGGTAGTTATGGCTAGCTATTTTTACCATTAAAATGAAAGTTAAACCATCAGAAGCTTTCCTAATTCAAACCAGAATAATACATTCATGACTCTAAGAGGCAGGTGAGTGGGAATTTGTGCAGCTCAATGTGAACTCTACCTGTGCAACGGCAGTAGAGAAACCCATAAAAAAGCAAGATGGACCATTACAGCAACACTTGCATTTTTATAGCTATTTTTACATCTAATGATCAAAAGCATTTTATTACCTATATTAGGGGAAATTCAATCATTCACCTTAAAACTTTACCATTTCCTCGGAAAAACAAAAAATGTCATGACCCACCTTGGTAGCCACAACCAAGAAAAGAAGGTGACCAAATTTCTTTCAATGATAAATGATGGAAAAGAAAAAGGGAATTGGGGGGGCAGAGGAATAAGCAATTCATCTCAAAACATAGGTAAAGGCAGAAGTCATTTTTATGGACCATCTAGAAAGAAACTCGGGTATAGAGACAGAGCCCATTAAAAGGCAATCTCTTGTCTCCTACTGGGTACTGATTTATTATAGGCACAAAGGGAGAAGTAATGCTTGGATTCCTAGCGCTACTTACTGCATCTCCCCAGGAGATTCTGCGTCTGCCATCCAGGTGCTGGCTTGGTCTGCACTTGTTTTATTTATAAGATCCAATGAGATTGTAGCCAAAATGATATGACTGCAGGGTCCCTAAACCCCTTGGCACACAGCACTTAGATGTGTCTTTTTCAGCAGATATGATGAGCTTAACATCTGGTGGTTTCCCTTTTTCTGTATCCGTGTCCTGGAGGCCAGAATAAGCCAAGGTGATATGAGTCTCTTAATGCTTATGTAATTTAGTTTGAATTTAGAAGAGGGCTAGAAACCAGAGCCTATTACTTCACCTATAGGATGATATAACAAGTTGCAAATTGGAATAGTTAGTTGGCCCGCATTCTGGTTGGCCCTCAACCAACCAGTATGACTGTTAATTGTCACTAAGATATTTAATAAATTATTTCCTCAATGCCTCACCCCACCACTTGGTTGAATCATTAAGTTTAGAAAGCCTGAAACTAGCTGCCTGGTTGATGGTTTGTACCAATGTGCGGTGCCTCCATCAATGAGATGCTTGGAGACCTCTAGTTTCAAATCAGTGCTAACTGGCCAAGCCTAGGAATAAGTCAATTAAGTGGTTTCAAAGGCTAGAGCAGAAGACAAACTATAATCATCCTCAGGAAGGTGGTGGTGTGAATAGCAAGTAACTAAATGTGAATCGTGCAAGTTATGCTGTTTCTTAGGACTACTCGAAGCAACAAACAACATTTAAGCATTATTCCTGTCTGGGCTGTTCCACTCTGTTGGTCACAGCATTGCCTTGAAAAGGGGGAGATCCTGGTTCACTGTTTGAGCAAGACTTGAGTCCATTCCATGGCCAAAGGAAGATGTTAGATAGTAAGTATGCACCCAACTCTATAACATACACTCCATGCTTTCCAAGTGACCTTACAGATGGAAAGACTTTCCCCTTTGGCTTCATATACAAGGAAATAGCCCTGTTTTATGGACTGAATGTTTGTGTCCCTCCAAAAATTCATATGTTGAAATCTAATCCCTAGTGAGATGATATTTACAGGTGGGGCCTTGGGAGCTAATTAGGTAATGAGAGTGGAGGCTTTATGAATGGGATTAGTGCCCTGATAAGAGGCTGGAGAGCTAGTTTTCTCTTTTTCCACAATGGGAGGATGCAATAGAAGTCAGTAGTCTGCAACCTGGAAGAGAAACCTCACCAGAATCTGACCAGGCTACCACATTGATGTTGGATTTCCAGCCTCCAGAACCAGAACTGTGAGAAATAAATTCCTGTTGTTTATAAGCCACCCAGTCTATCTTGTTATAGCAACCCAAGCTGACTAACACACACTGCATGCCGCTGCCCATTTGCTTTCTGAGTCACACAGACCTATGCATAGGAAAACCATGGGCTTCTAGCCTTCTCCCAAGGATATACAGGCCTGTCTAGTTTTATTGCACTTAGCATATATTATATTTTTTACAAATTGAAGATTTGTGGCAACTGTGTCAAGCAAGTCTATCAGTGCCATTTTTACAACAACATGCGCTCACTTCATGTCTCTGTGTCACATTTTGGTAATTCTCACAAGATTTCAAAATTGTCATTATCATATATCTATTATGGTGAGCTATGATCAGTGATTTTTTTATATTACTATTGTAATTGTTTGGGGGCCCCACAAACTGTGCCCCTATAAGACGACAACCTTAATTGATAAATGTTGTGTATGTTCTGACCGCTCCACCAACCAGCCATTCCCCTCTCTCTCTCCCTCTCCTCGCGCCTCCTATTCCCTGAGATACAATGATACTGAAATTAGGTCAATTAAGAACCCTACAATGGCCAGTTAGTGTTCAAGTAGAAAGAACAGTCAAAAGTCTCTCACTTTAAAACAAAAATTAGAAATGATTAAGCTTAATGAGAAAGGCATGTCAAAAACTAAGACAGGCCAAAAGCTAGACCTGTTGCATGGAACAGTTAGCCAAGTTTTGAATGCAAAGGAAAAAGTGTTTGAAGGAAAATAAAATTCCTACTCCAGTGAATACATGAAATGATAAGAAAGTGAAACAGCCTTATTGCTGATACATAAAAAGTTTGATGGTCATAATAGAAGATCAAACCAGCCACAACATTCCCTTAAGCCAAAACTTAACCCAGAGCAAAGCCCTAACTCTGTTCTATTCTATGAAGGCTGAGAAAGTTAAAGAAGCCACAGAAGAAAAATTTGAAGCTGGCAGAGGCTGGTTTATGAGGTTTGGGAGCAGAAGTTGTCCCCATAACATAAAAGCGCAAGGTGAAGCAGCAAGTGCTGATGAGGAAGATGCAGCAAGTTACCCAGAAGATCTAGTTAAGACAACTGATGAAGGTGGCTGCTCTAAACAACAGATTTTCAATGTAGACAAAACAGCCTTCTGTGGGAAGAAGAGGCCACGTAGGACTTAAATCGCTAGAGAAAATTCAATGCCTGGCTTCAAAGCTTCAAAGGACAGGCTGACTCTCTTGTTAGAGGCTAATGCAACCGGTGACTTTAAGGTAAAGCCAACTCTCAGTGCCATTCCAAAAGTCCTAGGGCCCTTAAGAATGATGCTAAATCGTCTCTGCCTGTGCTGTATAAATGAAACAACATAGCCTGGATGACAGCATATCTGTTTACAGTATGGTTTACTGAATATTTTAAGCACACTGTTCAGTACTACTACTCAGAAAAAAAAGATGCCTTTCAAAATATTACTGCCCATTGGCAATGCACCTAGTCACTCAAGAGCTCTGATGGAGATGTGCAAGATTAAAGTTGTTTTCATGCCTGCTAACACAATATGCATTCTGCAGCCCATTGAAGAGTAATTTTGCCTTTTGGATCTTATTATTTAAGAAATACATTTTATAAGGCTATGGATGCCACAAATAATGCCTCTGATGGATCTGGGCAAAGTAAGTTGAAAACCTTCTGGAAAGGATTCCTCATTCTAGATGTCAGTAAGATCATTTGCAATTCATGGGAGGAGGTCAAAATATCAACATTAACAGTAGATTCAAAGAAGTTGATTCAAACCCTCATGATAATTTTGAGAGGTTCAAGACTTTGGTGGAGAAAGTAACTGCAGATATGGTAATACCAAGAGAACTAGAATTAGAAGTGGAGCATGAACATGTTACTGAATTAATGCAATCTTACGATAAAACTTTAATGAACGAGAAGTTACTTCTTGTGAATTAGCAAAGACCGTGGCTTCTTGAGATGGAATATACTCCTGGAGAAAATGTTGTGACTAGTGTTAAAATGACAAAGTATTTAGAATATTACATAAACTTAGTTGTAAAAGCAACAGCAGGGTTTGAGAGGATTGACTACAATTTTGAAAGAAGTTCCACTATGGGTAAAATGCTTTCAAACAGCATCAGTTGCTACAGAGACATCTTTTGTGAGAGGTAGAGTCAATTGATGCAGCAAACATCAATATTGTCCTATTTTAAGCAATTGCCACAGCCACCCCAACTTTCAGCAACCACCACCTTGATCAGACAACCACCATCAACACCAAGGCAAGACCCTCCATCAAAAAGAGATTATGACTCACTGAAGGCTCAGATGATAGCATTTTTATAGTAATAAATTTTTTCATTAAGGTACATAGCTTTTTTGGATATAATGCTATTTCATGCTTAATAGACTACAGGGTAGTGCAAACATAACTTTTACATGCACTGGGAAACCAAAAAATGTGTGTGACTCATTTTCTTGCAATATTTGCGTTATTGCAGTGGTCTGGAACCAAACCCTCGGTATCTCTGAAATGGGCTTATAGTAACGACCTGTATATCAGCTCTGAAACCTCTTCTAAAGCAGCATGAAAACCTGCTAAAGTCAGAAGCCTTCATAAGACACAAAGTGTGTAAAGAGATTCTTTGCTCAAACTAGATGCAAACCACATTTAAAGCATCCAGATGTAGCACACAAAATTATATAATCAAATTCAGATCCAAGTAAAATATGTGGTTATTGTCAGAAATGCACCTGTTTTTTCTTACATCTTCACAATAAACCTGTGGGTAACTCTTATTATCTCTGGATAAAGGAAGGGGCTGAGAAAAGTTCATCTCAACCAATGAATAAAGTTGAAGATATGGAGCTGAGATGCCAACCCAGAGTTGCCTATCTCCAGAGATTTACTTTTTCATTAAGAGCTGTTGTTTCTCTCTTAAAGGCAAGTTGTAAAAGAAGACTGGGAGAACAATGGTAACGATGTTAATGGTCACATTAATTGTCATTCCCATTTTACCTTTGCTCACACTTATTCTTCACCCCACCTCTGTGATGAAGGTGTTTAATTTTTTTTTCATAATAAGCATCTGAAAAAAATTGAGGCCCCAAAAGGGGAAATGATCTGAGAGTCCATGAGCAAGTTACTGACAATTTTATCACTCTGATTCCATTATTAAATCCCTCCTTACTTCAATATCCTAATTAGTAAAAGCGAGATAAATCCTCTCTCCTCTTATTTCAGTGTCAGAAAAGGAGCCAAGAAAGAAACTTAGCATCCTTGATTCTCTGCCTAAATGTTTTATTGACAAAACCGTATTCTATGTACATGCCCTAATAAAAGCTAGGACAGAAAAATAAAAATAAAACAAAACAAAAAACTCAAGAAGGGCTGGAGGGGCATGGAAAAAAGCAGCTCACTCTCTCCTTGCTCAAGAAAAGGGAACAATGGCATCAATTCATTTGGAGGTAAAACTCTGAAACTCCAAGAACTATGGCATTGACTGTTTAACTCTGCTTCCCACTATCTGCCGCTGGCAATTTAGCATAGAGCACAGAGATCGTGCCGCAAAACATGAACAGGGATGGAGGGGCGGGGCTCAGGACCGTGAGAGACCCACACAACACAAAATATTGAATTATGCTCTTTATTTCTGGTTCATGGAAAGAAATTGGCCGGGCATGCTGGCTATCCTGGGATTTGCTGAGCCTTCTGCCAGGAGCTATGTGAACCTATTCCTACTTCGCCCTCCTGGATACATCTGAAAACTTCTACTTCATTCTTTCTGTCCTAAAAGACCGGGGAACATGTTGTGCCCATAGAAAAGTAATTTTAGCAAGTTTTCATCAGTGGGTATAACTAAACAGTGGGAGTAACAATCTGGAATTTAAGAACTACAGTACCAAGACTCATAATAGGGAGAGAGTATGTGATTTTTTAAAAACTCCCAATTTACTCATATGTAAAATGGGAATATTAATACTGATATCATAAAACCATGATGTAAATCTAATGAAACTATATATGTATATATACTATATAGACATGTGTGTACATATACTGTATATACGTGTGTGTTTGTGTGTGTGTGTGTGTGTGTGTGTATAAAAAAATTCTCTAGCATGAAGTGGGTGTTCCTCCACTTTCTGACATAGTCCAATCCCAATCCAGTGGCATATTCAGAGGATCTTTACTCTAGGAAGTTAACATTCAAAATATCCTAGATGTAATAGATCCCACGGCAGATGGAGCCAGAAGCAACCACAGAATCCCATTCTGCATCACTTTCTGCTCTTAGTGTCTGTCATTTCTGCTCAAGGGACTGATCTTTTTTCTTTTCTTTTCCAATCGCTGCTATCACATATACTCTCATACATTTCCTTAATCAATGCTTAAATCATAGAATCAGGACATTTAAAAGCTAAAATGAATCTAATAATGTAATTGAGATTATCTCTTCCTGGGGCATTTGATTCCCAATGCATATCCAAAGAATGGTATTCTTGCCGGTAGAATTTTGGTATTAGTCATTGGAATGATGAAAGTTTGTGGTTTTATTTTTGGAGGGCATGAGAGTGTGAACCTAAAAGAGCCAGTCCCTTTAAGATGGATCCTGAGTTGCTAACTGGGTCTAAGTTCAAATAGGACCAAGTGGCCATTTGTTGACTAGTGGTCACATACATACTCTGAGTTCCCTGAAAATCCACACCTCTGTTTAATTTGGAACTTCCAGGGCTCACCTGACCCAACCAATCAGAGCTCATCTGCCTCAGCCAATCAGAGTTCAGCTATATTGACAAATTAAACTCAACTGTGTCAACCAATCAGAACTAAGCAAGTTTCAGTCCTTGATTTGGATAAATGGACCTGATTGAGAACTTGGGCAGGAATTCAGCTATAAAAAAGCAAGCCCTCCCCTTTGTTGTATGCAACTCACTTTTCGTTTACAGCAAAAGGTGTGTTTCCCCAGTTTGCAAAGTGTTCACTGGAATAAAATCTCTGTCCTCCAGATTGTTTTTCGGAGAACTTTTGTTCACAGCAGTAAGGAAAGGGTGAGGATGGGGGGTGCTGAGGTGCTTTGAAATCTCTATCCTCGCATCATTTCCTTAAAGTTACCATTTATTGCTTTTATGTGATAACTAATAAATTCTGTCAACTAAAACACACCAACCCTCTTAACAACCACAGATGTTGGTAGATCCTGATGGTTCTTCTCAGCACTCACTACCCATGACTCCATGTAACTGCCCTCACTAGGGCCACCAGAGACCTCCACGTTACTAAGCCAAGAGGTCACTTTCTATTTTCATCTCACCTGATTTCTCAGTATTTCCACAATTTTGTATATTCCTTTTTTTCTGAAACTCTCTCTTTTCTAATTTTCCATGATCCACACTCTCTAGTTTTCTCATGCCTCTCCAACCATCCACTAAATATTACAGTTCTTCAAAGCTTTGTCACAGATCTTTTTTTTCTGTTCTTTCCCAAGTAATAGCATCAACATGTGCTTCTGTGACCATTTATATACAAATAGGTTTAAATTTATGCCTAGAGCTTAGATCACTCCTCTGATCTCCATATCCAACAGCATGCCTCCTGCACCTGCTTGCATGTCTTAGAGGCCACAACCCCCAAAATGTCCATTTGAACTCTTAACCTTCTTCAACAAGTCTTGTGGCTTAACTGTCACAGGAGTCCCCACCCACCCACTGAAACAGCATTTTTGACTCCTTGATCTCATCATCTTCACCCTCCCTGTCCTAAATGTAGCCAAGCCCTACAGATTATTATTCTCACAAAATGCCTCTTGGATTTGTCCTGTATTTCTACCTTTAATGCCACTTTGGACTACAGCAGTCAATGGCCTTCTAACCAGTCTCATTGTAGCCATTCTTGTCTCCCTCTAATTCACTCTCCACAATAAAGCCACAGTCATGTGTTAAAAGGCAAATGTGATTTTGCCATGCCTCACTTAAAACACTTCAATGGCACCTGAAGCTCTTGGATTAAAAACTACAGTGCTTAGCAAGACTTGCAAGGCTGAGATTTCTCTGCTCCTGTCTACCACTCTAGTTTCTTCTTCACCTGCTCCAGTCATGCTTATTTTCTGTTTTTAAACAACACTGTGCTTAATCCCACCGCAGAGCCCATGTTTCTTCTCTCTTCTCTGGCTACTAAACACTAATCATCTCCCCACACCCATCTCACACACTCTATTCGTTTCCTGGGGCTGCCATAAGAAATTGCCACAAACTTGTTGGTTTAATAAAAGGAACTTTTTATTTCAAGTTCTGGAGGCCAAAAATCTGAAATCAAGATGATGACAGGGCCATGCCCTCTCTGAAGTCTCCAGAGGAGAATGTGTCTTTGCCTCTTCCTTTTCTGATGGCTCCTTGGTATTCCTTGACTTGTAGCTGAATAACTCCAACCTCTGCTTCCACCTCTGCATGACCTTCGTCCTCTTTTGTCTGTGTTTATCTTCCTTTCTGGGACATTTCCTATTCTTATGAGGTCAATTTTCCTTGGATTTAAGGTTTACCCTATTAATCCAAGATAATCTCCAAATCCCTAATTTAATTACATCTGCAAAGACTTTTTTTCCACATGAAATCACATATGGTTTAGGACTTAGATGTATCTTTTTGGGGGCCACAGTTGAACTATTTACATATACCTAAACCCTATTTATTCTTCAGATTTCAGCCCGATAATTATTTCCTCAGAACAGCCTGTCTTCCTCTGAATAAGCTCATACTTCTGAAGAAGTACATACTTCTTTGTGGTCTGCTAGACACATCCTATAGCAGCAAAGCTGAGCTTCCTCCTACATAATCCCACCTTAATATACAGCATGTACACACAAACATGCACACACACCACAAAAGAGAACACAGACACAAATTCACCAAAACACATGTGTATAGGCAGTTAAACCCAATCCCAATAGAATTCTGAGAAGTTTGGTTCCCACACACCTCCTCACCCATTCAACTGTAAAACTGGTGTGAATTTCTCACCCTAGAGCAGGGGATGTGAATGTAAGGGAAACGTGGCTGATGCCCATGGAGTGTGTGAGTGGGTGTGAGTAAGTCCCAGCCAGGCTGATGCCCACCTGGATTATTAAAAAGTTAGCCTGGATTCCAGGCAGTCCAAAGAGTGATTCTGTTTCTACAATAATATTCTAACTCAAAGTTTATTTTTACTTGAGTAAGTGGCACCTTTTTCTAATGTACACAAAGAGATGGTGTCTTAGTCTATTTGTGTTGCTATGACAAAATACCATGGACTGAGTAATTTATAAAGACGAGAAGTTTATTCTCTTAGTTCTCAGGGCTGGGAAGCCCAAGATCAAGGTGCCAGCAACTGGTGTGTTCTTTCCTATTGTGTCCTCACATGGTGGAAAGTGGAAGGGCAGGAGAGGGAGAACCCATTCCTTCAAGCCGTTTTTATAGTAGCATTAACTCATTCATGAAGGCAGAGCCCCTATGACATAAACACATTCCAAAAGGCCCCACCTCTCAACACTGTTGCATTGGGTATTAAGTTTCCAACACATGAATTTTGAGGGACACATCCAGACCATAGCACATGGTATAAACAAGCTGTCAGTGGCATTCCCCAAATATATCCATTTCCCTCCATCACCACTGTTGCAGCTTTGATCCAAGATGCCAACAGCCCTTGCCTAAAATATAGCATCAGCTACCTAACTGTGTCTCTGTTTCCCTGCTTGCCTCTTTGCAATCAACCCTTCTATATGTGACATTCAAAATGACCTTTTCTACTCCTAATCAGGTCACTTAAAATTCCTGTCATCCCTTTGCTTATAATACTTCAGTGAATTTCCACCAGACTTACAATATTATCCAAGCTCCTCACTATGACCTATTAGCTGTCACATTGTCTGAGCCCCCATCTCACACCACTCCCCTCTCGCTCCACCCTGGCTAGAATGCCACCTTCTATCTACTCCTCGAACATACCCAATTAGCTCCCATCTTAGAGCCTCTCCAGGGACTGTTGCCTTTGTCTGGAATACGGCTTCCCTGGTAACTTCTATGTCTGGTTCCTTATTATGAAGGTCTAAGCTAAAAAGATGCCTCCTATCTTATATAAAACTAAACCTTCTCAAATCTCTATCACGTCATCTTATTTTATTTTCTTCACACTGATTATCACTATCTGAATTTATCTTGCTTCATTACTATTTATTTTCTATACCCTCTGAGGGAAACATAAGCTGCATGAGACAGAGTTGGTCCACAATAAATATTTAATGAATAAACAAATGTCTGGCTCCACTAACTCTGGTGTACACACATCTTGCAGACTTAGTCAAACAGTGTGTCAGAATGCAGAATTGAGCCATAGAGATGTTCATCTACCTCTTCTTTCAAAGGCTTTTCTGTTTTTTCCTTGTTTACCCAGCAGTGAAAGGCTCTCCCTGAAAACTCAAGTGGTTTGGCATCTTAGTGTCCTGTCTCCACCCCATTTTTCTACAGCCATGGGGCCATTTTGCTTTTGTTGCTCTAAACTACATTCATAAGGTCCAGAGCATTGAGATAAGCTCCCCCTTCTTCTGTGGCAAAGAGATAAAGAAACTCATAGTCTTCACTGGAAAAATTCTTTTCATAGTCTACTTTGAGCCAGAGCTACTTACCTCTCAACCCCTTACTTCTTGACCAATCTACAGATTTAACTTCAAGCCTTCTTTTCCAATGCATAAAAGACTGTCTAACTCATACCCAGATGTACCAAAGGAATTAAGACATAGTAGGTGTTCTCCGGTATTCACCAAGAAAACTGAATAAATATATGTCTCAAACAGTTATCAAGCTAGAGAGAGACTAGAAAGAAAACAAGTCCCTTCTCCTAGGGAGAAAAATAGCTCTCTTAGATGGAATGAGATTTAATGAGTCAAAATATATAAAACCCAGTTAGACAGAAAAAGTCCTCCACAAGATCAAAATCGCTTCCCAAAAGATGTAATGAATGTTTCCATATTTGAGTCACTTCAAACTATACTGAGCAATCTAAAATATGTAATTATAAAGCCCTGTAAAAATAAAAATCTGTGTTCCAAGGAAAGCTGCTGAGTTCCTGATTTGAATCCAAGATGGACCAGCATTGGCAGCATGTTAATCTCTTTAAACCTCAGTTTCCACATCTGATAACACTTACCTGTCTCCCAAGACTGTCAGGAAGCTAATGAGCTTGTGTCTGCAGTGCACGTGAAGACCTTTACATGAAAGATGTCCCAGTAGGCCAAGAAATTCATCCTGGCATTTGTTTCAACTGGAAAATTCCTTCAATTATTGTAGGAAAAAATTCCATAAATGTCTCACTAGGTTTCGACCCTTCATCAATTTTAAAATCTAAAGATCTTTTAGCTTTAAAATATAAATCTAATTGTAGATAAAGGTCACAGAAAATTCTGCAGCACTATATAAGGCCAAGGGCTTTCATAATGGTCAACCTTAGACACAGACATATATTGTCTCTAAAGGCTGAGAAAGGAGAATTACCTGTTTATTCTTTGCAATGGTTTGCAGGCAGAGGAAACAGGGCTTACATCACAGTGTAATAGTCACCAGCCATCCTACAGAACCCATGAAAGACACTTCAAGAGACACTCAGTCTGATATTCCAAAGCAGATGAACTTGATTAACTCTGTCATTTGTATTCTCCACTCCATTTGACTGATGGGGACCAATCTTATGTTTAAAAAAATATTAATATGAGGAAGTTTTTCCAAGTCTTCTTAGACTTCATACTGGGGAAAAATGCTGTCATTCTATCCTCTCCTTCTGAACCTATTTCTCTAGAAAGAAAAAGGCCATAAATCACAGAAGCATATGTACAGTGAGACTACAGCTTTGTTACATCCACAGTTAAAAAAGTTTTCTTTTTTTAAATCAGCTTTATTTCCTATTTGCATTATATAAATGATGGTAAAAATGTTTTTAAATTGTTTCCAAAACATATATATATATATATATACACACACACATATTTTTTTTTTTTAACCAAAGAGCACACTTACATGAAGTTTTTGTTAATGATAAAAGGCAGTAAGATAAATCAAAAAGCCAGGACAATGGCCCAGAATCCAAAGACTTGGCCTCTATCTCTGTCACACCCCAATCATGTAATTTTGGTTAAGTTATAATATCCCTCAACTCCATTCATAGATAGGGTGTTGTCAGGTAGGTGGGAGGAGAGACAAGGGGATGGGTAAATTCACACCTAATAGATGCGGTGGGAATTGTCTGGGAGATGAGCATGCTTGTAGCTCTGACTTGGATGGTGCAAAGGCAATTTATGTAACCAAAGGGTTTGCACCCACACAATACTCTGAAATTAAAAGAAATTAAAAATTAAAATTAAAAAATTTTAAAAAAGAAAATGATACTAAAACAAATTTGTTTAAAAGTTAAATGGAATTTTGGGTATCACAAAGATCATAATTGCCTTCTTAAGAATTGCGTAACATTTAATAACAATAAAGGATTTTAAAGATGAAAAAGAAGAGTATATTTGACCAACTCATTTAACAGGATTGTTATGAAGATTAAATAAGATAATGCATTTGAAAGCATTAGAAAAGTATTAACATAAAATTTTTAGATAAAACATTACAGGTATCATTAATACTGCTAACATTTAGAGTACATTGTTTAATAATTATTATTCATTCTTAATATATTAATCAGAAAAATTTTATCCAATTTCTGTCCTTCTTAAAGAAACAGCTATTTTAACCACAATCACTCTTTTTGTGTTACGTTTTGTGTTGTTCAATATTTTAGTTCTATCTTATTTTTATCCCTAAATTTGATATTATTATAATTTTACTCAGTCAACATTGGTTTACTTTAACCTAAAGTTTACTAAATAATTTGATCACAATTCCATTTTATGTCTAAGATCTTCCATCAGAAGTCTGTCTCATGTATTTTCTGTAGAACTGTGGTTCACCAACTAAAGTAGCATTAGCTCCCATGGAGAGCTTGATCCAACACAGCTTGCTGTAGGCCCCACAGTTTCTGGTCCATAAGTCTGGTGGGGCTCACAAATTTGCATTTCTGACATATTCCCAAGTAGTGCTGTTGCTGCTGGGAATTACAACACCACCTGAGTGAGAATGTTGGTCAAAAACTCTGTTTTTGCTTTTCTGAAAAATGATTTAATTTGTCCTTCCTCTTGAAGGATAGTTTACATAGATACATAAATCTAGGTGGATAGAATTTTTTTTCCTTTTCTCTCTCTGTCTTACAACAAAATATTATTCCACATCCATTTGTACTGTTGAGAAGTCTAACATCAATTTAACTTTTTTTTTTTGTGGATAAACTTTTTTTTCCTCTTTGAACAATTTTATGATCTTCCTTTTATTTGATAATTTGCAATTTTCTGAAGTGAAGACTTCTCTTCTCTCTTTCTCCCTTCTTCCTTTCTTCCTTGGGTGTGGTTTCCTTAATTTGTAGCTCATGTCTTTCATTAGGTCAGGAAAATTCTCTGCCATCATCTTTTCAAATATTGCTTCAACTCTGTTCTTTCTGTTCTTATTCTCTCTTATTCAAAGGGATATTTTCTATCTTTTTGTCTCCCTGGGCCATGTTTTCAAAAGTTATCTTCTAGTCCCCTGCTCCCCTAAGTGTGGGCGTCACCTCAGAGATTATTCGAAATGGCAAGTTTTGTACCTCACCCAAGACTTACAGAATCAGAATCTGCATTTCAACAAACTCCACCGGTGATTGCCATAGACATTCAAGGTTAAGAATGGATCCAATTCACTAATTGTCTTTCTTCAGCTGTGAATAATCTGCTTAACTCATGTATTAATATCATCATTGCAAAGATTATATTTTCTTAATTTCTAGAACTTCTATTGCTTCTTTTTCAAACTTTCCTGATCATATTTCTTGTCTCTTTTCCCTCTGTCCCATTTTTTACTCCATTTTTAATTTTTATGCAATTTTAAAATTCTATATTTTCTGTGTAAGTATTCTAATAATTAAAGTCATTGGAGGTCACCATGGCTCATTTCTTTGTTTTCAATAACTTTGAATTGTGAATTTATATTTGACTGATGTGAGTTCATGGGATTGGAGGATGCAAGTTTGTTCTTCCTGTGTGAATTTGGGCTCTGTCAAATGCTCCCCAGCATACCAATTGAGGCCCTCTCGAAATTACTTTGTCTTGAAATTTTTTATAACACCAAAAGAGGGTTATTTCATCTCCAAACTTGTATGAGGAGCTCATACATGATTGTAAACTCTTTGAGACTTACAAGTGTCCCTGTCATCTTCCTTTGCCAGGAGGCAAATTTTTTCTAGCCAACCCCTCAAAGAGGATGTGGCCTTGTGAGTGTCCTGGCTTTTTGCAAATGTCTCATGTCCAACTTCCTATCTTACAGAGGCCCAAAACCTTATCTCCTGACCTCATCAGCTGGCAATGCCAATGACTGTAAGTTCCCCATGTAGACAAAAATGCTCAAGGCATTAGTAGCTTTGCTTGTCATTCTGGTCTTTAGCTCATTCCATTTTTGTCCTTGGATTTATCTTACTTTCTACTTAGCTCAGCTTTATTGGAGGGAACAAAAGAGAAGAGGAAGAAGAGAGAGATGGAGGTAGAGAGAGAAGGAAAGTGAGGGGAAGCAGGGTCAGTGCTATGGAGTGACTGCAAGCAGGAAGCAGTTTCACACGAAGAACTTTTTATTACAAAAACAAAATAGGTCTGTCTTCACAAGTGGGGCAGCACCAAAATGGAGCACCTGCCCTAATCCTTCTTCCCAGGTGGGGCAATTGCTCGAAGTAGTACCTGTAACAAGGGAACCCTGGTCCCTAGAAGAACTGGAGACCCTAACTATCTAGCTAACAGGAATCACTTAGAAAGATATGTTTTCAAGCAGGGAATAGTGTCTTCCTCATGCAGGAAGCTCATTTAGGTCTTAGCTACTGTTTGTATCCCAAAATGTGCCAGGCTTCATGCTATACTTTCCTTATAGCACTAAATTAGTTTCCTTGTGACTTGCTTGTGGATTCTTAACCTCAGCCTATTGTAACATTCTTCACACTTTACATTATTTGTGTGCCTTCTACCTTCCCTGCTGTATTGTACACTCTGTGAGGGCAAAGATCATGGCTGTTTGTGTTCAATACTTAATCCATATAATAAACACTAAACATATATTTGTTGAAAAGATGAAACAACAATAAAAGGAAAATATAATAGATCTCTACACATGCTTTTATTCTTCAACTCTTCTCTGCAAATCTGACCCAAAAGTACAATAGTCTACTAGTCAACTCGATTCAAAGATCTTAATATAGTCCTAAAATAAAACTCTTACAGTGGAGTACCATTTTATGATGAGGTTAGCTTCCAGAGTGAGCACAGAAACCACAATCAAATAGAGTCACAAGTACCCTTAGGAACATATGAAGCACAGTGATATTCAGAGACTCTGTTTCTCAAGTAGGAACAACATGGCACCTCGGGCCTACTATGATAGTCTTCACATAGCCGGTATCATAAACAATAATCATTATTGAATATATGAAATTATTGCTCTGGATGTGGTTAGGTCAGCAGAGCAAACCAAAGAAAAATAATTGTATTGTCCAAAAGGAAGCATTCTAAATTCCTCATGCCTTCTAATTATGCTTGTCTAGAAAAAGCTGTCATCAGCTCTAAAACACTGATTTAAATCCTAATTATGTATTTACTAAGCCCAGCAACACAACATGGGTATTTCTTGTTTTTCGATTGGACATGAGCAATACATTATCCATTAAACAATTAGAAATGCAAACCACTACAGCAAAACTGCTCCCAGGCAAACATTTACCCAGAGACAACCCGTCAATTTTGGAGTCTTGTATTTAACTGTGAATGTTGCCTTCTATTACTAGAAACCACGTAAGGATTCTCTAAGGTGGTCACTTAAGAAGAGGGTACTTCCTCTTAGATACACTCTGTGATTCCTAACTTCTCAAGGTTGTCTTGAAAAGCTTTGACCAGTTATATAGTATTTCACCGGTTATGGCTCAGGGAGGATAGGAGATACTGGCAATACATTGTTGACCTGGTTTCAGAAGTAGAAACATCAGAAAGAGTGCACGGTAATTATTCAAAATGACTAATTTAACCTGGTTTCATTCTACCAGAGATTCAAGGGATTGTTTTATTTAATTGATTTATGCACCAGTACTGTTCCAGGCATTGGGCCTGCAGAGATAGACAAAAGGAAGCCATGAATGCAAGGGTGTATTACTCTCTAGTGGGGAAGAAGGAAAATAACCTTACAGATTATAACAGAGTATAAGGAATATGCAAAAAGATATGCATGTAAGAACATGGTACTAAAAAGGAGAGGCAATTCTAGCATACCATTCATCTTAAGACAGTTCTTTCATAAGAAGTCTATTCTGAATCATGGCTAAGAGAGGAATGAATAAGGACCATTTTCAGGCCTACCATGTAAAGATGCTGAGGTTGCACACTGCACAAGGGGGGTCATTCTCATCGTGAACATATCCTGACACAGGCAGGTATGGAGACTTGACCCCAACTGTATTTAGGTGTGTCCCAAGTCATTTCTTTCCTGTGCCTTTGCTTGAGAAGCCTAGTGCCCCTCATCAGGTCAGAGTCAAAACCTAACACAGTTTATCACCTGGGGTAAGCTCACCCCACCTCCTCAGCCCCTCCATGCCGTGTCTTCCTGCTGCTCTTGGTTATAAAGAGCGTCCTGAATGTGTGTGAGCAGGCAGGCACATGTGTGTGTCCCACTAATATTGCATGCTAGGGCTCAGGAAAATTCCCCCAGGGTACAGCTATTCAGGTTATTCTAACTTTTTTTTTTTCCTTAATCTTATGAACCAGGCAACTTCTTACAATTCTCCAAGAGGTACTAGCAGCAGCCATCATCCCCTTTGACTTTCACCCATCCACAAAACGAAACAAACAAACAAGAAAACACGAATAATTTTCCCTCATTCTTTGTCTATGCTCCTTGAAAGAAGACAGTGGCATGATGGCAAAGAATCCCAACAGCTAACCAGCCATGCCTTTTGTGCTGCACACGCGTAAAACTCCTTTGATCCGCAGCTGCAGCTGCTATTTCCAGAGCCTTGCACCGCTCTAAGAAATTCCTGGTCGACCCAGAACTTTCACTCTTGGGAAGCCCTGGCCTTCTCAATTGCAGCTTCTGCGGCTTCCCGGCTGCCCACAGCTCTGTTTGAAGCTGGGCGGCCACGGCCTCCTCAATGTTCATCTTCCTTCCTGCCTGCCGCTGCTTGGCTGCCATGCACTAAAAAAAAGCTCTGTCTCACTCTTTCTTGCTTTTCATTCCTCTAAGGGTGAGTTAAACTAGCACAGGTAAAAATGTGAGTTTTGTTTTACGAGCACCTTCCTGGCATACACGATTTCTGTCTCCCAAGTGACCTCCCTTGACTCCGTAAAATTTTTAAACCGGCAACAAAGGAAACAACAGGGTTCAATTTTATTAATCCCCTAAAATCACATAATAAAAGATCAGAAATAGATGACCTTTGTCACCTGAAGCGAGAATAATTTTAATGGCTCAGATGATGCCCCCTTCCTGGGTCCTGACTGGATCCTAACGGATTAGAAATCCCAAGGCCACATAAATCGCACAGCATTGGGAAATGAGAGGAAGGAGGAGCATAATGTCCACGAGCTGGATTTGGAAGACCTTATCCCACCCTGCTTCTCTGATTGCAGGGTGGCTACTGCTGCATGAGCCCTCCTGCAAGCCCACAGCTGTTTGAAAAACTATCCCTTTAAGGTGCAATTGATTTAGCCATAAATAAATCCTGGAGGAAACGTTCTTCTCTTTGCCAGGATGGCCGGCGTGCACAATGTGCATGTTCTCTCACACAGCGATAGTTGATAGGACCCAGCATTGGCTGGAAAATGTAATTTGCTCAGTGAAGCATGCCCATCCTTTGCCCCCGATGACTCGCTACTCCCTTAACAAATGCGCAAGCCCCTTGCCACGCAGCATCCGTCAGGGTTTATCCCATGCCCATAGCAAATATTTATCACATCGGTGATTATTTTTATTATAAAAAACACACACAGGCCAAACAGCCAGGTTGGTTCAATTATCAAAATTATGTCTTCCCCCTAGGTAATTTCTAATTGAGTAACTATGAGGATTACAAGGCTCATTGAGACTTCACTGGATGCCGGCGATGCATTACTCTTTTCTTCAGTGAATCTTTTCTCCTGGTATTTCTACTAAGAGAAAAGGTTAATCTCTATCAGCAAGGTTTCAGCTGAAAGGACATTTGTGCTCATCAGCGTTATCACTTCTGGCGAGTCTGGTTTTCATCAAGAGCTTTAAAATGAACAGCCTCTGGGTTTTCTATAAACACCAAAATGCACTAACATGGAAAATCTTTTGGTCTTCGCCTCTGAGTGGGCCAGAGACAGAGGCGAGTTTCCATTTCTGCCATCTACCACTGTTTCTTCAATTACTGCTCCTACCCTAAGTTCAAGTTCTTAGGTTTGTGCCCTGTAGGCAAAAGGGAATGGCTACTCTTATCTCCACAGGAGTGAAGTGCAGTTTGGTTCCTGCAAATAGATAACAACAGCAAATGATTATAATTTCTCCAGATTCAAATTTAATCTTGCCTATACATCTAAGTGCATGATGAACACAATTCTTTACTGCTCAGCAAGAGAAAACAGTATCCGGACAAAGCCCTTGCAAAATGTGAATAATAAATAACAGTCTAGGAGGGGCACCTGTTTTTGAAAAGAAGAGCGATAAAAAAAAAAAAAGACACACACTGGCACATAAATAGCCTCCATATAATCCTCAGAAATGAAGTGCATCAGAGTAGTTAATTTTTATTGCTATCTTTTGTTAGGGAACACAGTCATGCCTCAGTGTGCCTGAGGGATTGGTTCCAGAACCTGCCCCCAGATACCAAAACCCAGGGATGCTCAAATCCTTGATCTAAAATGGTGTGATATTTGCATATACCTTACACACATCTTCTTGTATATTTTAAATCATCTCACAATTACTTATAATACCTAACACAATGGAAATGCTATGTAAATAATTGTTATACTATATTGTTTAGGGAACAATGACAAGAGAAAAAGCCTGCACATGTTCGGTACAGACGCTCATCCATTTTTTTCCCCCAATATTTTCCCTCTAGTTTGGTTGAATGCAAACCAACTGTATTGACAGAAACAAGTTTGGATGGTCCCGGAGTAGCTCACTAAGGGATGGTTTGAAAGGCAGTGTGATATGGACAGACCTGATCCAAATCCTACATGCAAATTCTATGTCTGGCTCTCCTTGGCAATTCCCTCTACTTCCATAATAGTGTCTTCAACTATTGGGGAAAAAAAAAAAATGGTGCATACATTGGCTAGGCTGCCATAACAAAGTGCCATAAACTGGGTGGCTTAATCAGTACAAGTGTATTGTCTCACATTCCAGAAGGTGGAAGTCTGAAGTCAAGATGTTGGCAGGGCTGGTTCCTTCTGAGGGCTGTGAGGGAAGGATCTCTTCCAGGCCTTTCTCCTTGGCTGTTAAATCTTCCTCATGTGTCTCTTCACATTACCTTCCCTCTATAGGTGTCTGTCTCCCCAAATTTCCTCTTTTTATAAGGACATGAGTCCTCTTGGACTATGGCTCAGTCTAAGGACCTCATTGTAATTATTATATGTCTAATGATCTTGTTTCCAAGTAAGGTAGAATTCTGAGGTCCTGAGGGTTTGGACTTCAATATATTAATTTGGCAGCAATAAAATCAACCCATGACACTTGGATAGGTAAAAATCTCTAAATTCCCACTCAGCTCCAAAGTTATATAAGTTTTTCTCTTAAAAATTCAGAAAAACCCAATCAAAAAAAAATTTAAGCCAAAAATGAGGGGTGGGTTTGGCCAAATTCTATTAATTACTTGCAATCATGAAATTACCGAGCTCATGGCTCTACTCTTTGCCGTTCTCTTTAAAGACAGATAAAGTAGCTGGAAGATTCTCTCTCCAGCCTGTGCTGGTGCTGCCCATTCTGGGTGGTGCAAGAGCAGTTGCATCCCTGGCCTTTCTCTGCCACCCAGTGCCAAAGGTCAGAACACACCACTGCTGCTTTGAAAGCCCAGAGACTTCATTTTATTTTATTTATTTTTTATTAGCCTTAAATCATTTTCCTTGTCATTTTTCTTGTGTGTGCATTTTTTCCTTGAAATCCAGAAACTAAAGCAGGCTTGTAAAGCACACAGCAGATGGTCCAACACTACATGATGGTTACATTAGGCTTTATATTGTACAACTAATTACATAACTCACGGCTTGAGTGCAATAGGACCTTTTTAATATTTGTGCATTACATTAGCATGTGTGCAATATTATAAATTTTAAGTGGAATTTGGTAGTGTACCTATGTTCCTCAACAAGAAAAATAAGGCTTCTTTATGTAGGCTGAACTAAAGGTTCAAAATCTTCCACATATATTCATTTTGTTTAGATTCTACAGCAAAGATTTAAGTAAGGAATTCCTGCACACAGCCTGTGTTTTGAATGCTCAGTTTTCTTTAACTTTCGGAAATAGCTTTTACTCAATCAGATAGAAAAGTTACAATGACCCAGCAAGAATTGGATATATTCATTTTGTTTTTGGATGAGATATGAAGTACCAAGACATTTCATTACATGCATAGGTCCTAGACTCATTCTTAACCTGAACTCTTTGATTGGTTTTCTGAAAGCACAAGACCCTGGTGCCCTCCTCAGCGCACACCTGATCAATGGGCACTGGTCCTTCACAGAGAAAATCCCTCAAGTTGTCCTCAGTGACTCCTGGTCTGAGGATGGCTATTATGTGTGATACCTTTAAAGTGTCTGAGAAAGAAACAATTTGCAATCGTGACAAGTAGGGGATAACTTTTAAATCTATAGGTATTGCTGTTTTGGAGTGGAGCCCAACAGATTGATAAGTAAATTCTGTAGTGGTGAAAAGAGTTAAAGTATAGGAAAGGAGATGATTTTATTATGTTCAGTCCCGGATAAGGAAGTATGACTCTGTGAATGCTGCATGCAGGACCTTCTTTAAAAGAGTATATGTGGATTCACACTTAGCTAAGGCCTATGAATGCTGAAGATGGGTGGATTAAAAGTGGAAAGAAAATAAGTGATACATCAACATATAATATGGTCATTTATGAAATCATTTCTTAATGTAGGCAAATTTATTTTTTAATTAGCTCACCTAAAACTCCAGAAAGATGATCTTGTAGATACTCTTCAAAAAATAAAAAGATCATGGCTAAAAAAATTTTACCTGATTTCATAATTGTATTATTTCAAAATTTAATAAGTACATATAGAAACAACAAATTGATAATTAAAAAGGCTTTAACAACTCTCTAATATCTTTCTGTTATTTTACAGGTAACCCATATTTTCTTGATTTACATTTCTAAATTTAAGTATAACATAACTATACAAAAGTGTTCAGTAAAATGAATTATGAACATTTTTAATATATAAGGTAATCTTTAAATAAGGCTGAATTAAAAGAAATGAATTCCAGATAGTTTTACCTTCAAGTCAAGCATCTTATTATTTAAATAAACTTATTTTAAAAAAATTAAGACTAAAAGTGAGGGTAATGGTTGCCTTTTCACAGAAGAAAGAGATAGTGATTAGGAAGAGAGTTAGTAATCCTCTAATATAATACTAAAGAGACTAACTTTGTATGTTTTGGAATTTTGTATTAATGGATTGATATTATATGTCCATTTTTGTCTGAATTCTTTCATTTAAGACTATATCTATATGATTTATTTATATTGTTGCATTTAGCAATAATTTGTTCTGATTTTATGTAGTATTATATTATAGGATTTATCTATTTTTCTATTTTACAGTTGATAAAATTGGATTGTTTCCTATTTGTGACTGTTAAAAAGAATTCCAAAAAACAAAAATACAAATTATTGTACATGTACTTTTACATATATGTATATATACATTTCTGTTATGTATATGCATGGGATTGGATGTGCTGATTTGTGGAGAATGTATACATTCAATTTTAGTAGAAAATTCCAGTTTTCCATTATAAATGTATGAGAGCCTTACTTGCTCTGGGTCTTCACCAGACTTAAGGAATGCAGCTAAAGTCATGTTCAGGGGCAAATTTATAGTCTCTTATGCATTAATTATTAATAGAAAAAAGACAGATTAAAAATTAATTATCTAAGCATCCATTTTACGGAGTGAGAAAATTAAACTGCATGTTAAATCCAATGAAAGAAATAATGAGAGAAGAAAGTTGTGAAAGAGAAAAACAAAATGTACTGCAGGGAATTGACATAGTAAAAAGTTTGCAGGACCAACCAAGAAAAAAGGGAGAGGGCCCCAATACCAGAAATGAAAACAGAGTCTTCACAACAGATCTTACATTCATTAAAAAAGTAATGAGGATATTATAAAGAACTTATAACAATACATTAAAAAGTGTCAATACAATGTAAAAATTCTTAGAAAAACACAACTTACCAAGGTGAATGCAAAAGAAATGGAAAATTTGAATGGTCTCATATCTATTATCTCTCTATTACTGAAATCCGTCATTTCAAAATAGTATGTCAAACATTCTACAGCTAGGTCATGGGATAAATAGGTCTAAAGCACAAGTTTCCTTCAATGTGTTGTCCAATATCCATGTAAAAGGTAGAACAGGTAGTACAGAATTGTGTGAGCTCAAGAGTTAGAATGTCTAAGTACTCATCTTGGGTCACACTAGACAATTATTTTAACCTTTCTAAATTTCAGTTTATAACTGAGATGTCAAATTCTTAGGACCTATGAATAATTAGTAAAATATAAACATGTTAGCCATTATTTTTGTTGTTATTTAAAAACAATAATCCTTTCCTATGGGTCAGTTTTGGATGAAGTCATGCTACCTCTAACCCCATCAATGCCATTGCTTCTCAGCTGTGTGATGTGTCAGGAAGGATGAGAAGGTTCTGTTTGGACGATGGAGTTCATTTGACATGGTCTACAACAGTTTTGTTCTCAAATTCAGTTCAGTCTCTGACAATTATAATTACAGTTCCATTAAATAAATGATTTTCTGTGCCTCTGTAATAAAATGGTGAGGCAGCACATTAGAGTGAAAAAGATAGGGTTGCTGGTGGTAGTCAAATCTATATTCAAGGACAAGTCCTCTGTATACTAGTTGGGTGACATCCCAGAGAAGTTATTTATACTCTGAACCTCAGATTTCTCATAATAAAGATAATATAAGTATAATATGATCTGCTTCACATGATTGTACAGTAGTATAAAAACAGTTCTGATATTTGTAATTACTTTGTTTCATTAACATCTATTTTTCTATTAAAAGTAACCTAGAAAATGCCTACAAAGAAAAAAGAAAATTTATAAAACCATCATTTGAAAACTATTAATAATACTTATTTTTCTTTCTTGAGGGTTACAAAGTTTGGGACATTCCTTATTTCTTTTAGGAGCATCAAACTACTAATCTTTCAAAATAAATAGATAATAAAATTTTTTCTTATCTACATTTATTTTGTTTTTTGGCAGCACTAAGCTGCTTCCTTTACTCCTTGTAGATTAAGCTTTGTAAGAGAATGCAATGTGTCTGTTTTTTGTTTTGATTTGGGGTTTTTGTTTTTTGCCTTTTTTTGTCTCCATTACTAGCACAGTGTCTGGCCCAATGGTCCTCAATTAAACTCTCCTTGGACAAATTGAATTAAAGGAAACATATTCAAAGATGTAAGATGTTATGAAAATTTTTCATAAGAATTTCTATCATCCTGGAAATTATATATTACACTGTAGAATTCCAGGACCTTCAAAAACCAACTTTATTAGTAAATATTATATTTTCTAAAAATATATTAAATAAAAACAAATCCCTAACATCGAGATTTCTTATGCATTATTCATATAAAAGATAGTAGGTCATAGTTCTATGGTTTTTAACATTTATTCTTGATCTAAAATCCTCCACCTTCACCAGGAAATTTTGAATCTCTAAGCTGATGTCTTCAAAATTATGTTTTTCTATTAGATTTCATTGTGATTACTTAGGTCTCTATAAGGGCATCAAGCAAATAGTGGATCACATGCCACCAGATGCAGAATCTTTCATATATTGGGATGTAGACACCCTGAGAATCAAGCAGTGGCGTTAAAAACTCTCTCTGTTACTTTTCTACTCTCCTTTTGTTTGGCTTTTAAAGGATCTTTTTTCTATTGACCATATAAATTCATTCATAGGTCAAATATTTTGTGCTAGTCTCTTGACCCTTGAAAATTACTACATCTATAGACAAAGTAGTTTTTTTTTTTACCAAATTTATGACATAGATATAGTTCCTGAAGTCTGTGATCTTTGGTAGGAACTGTTAGAATGCTCAAAGGGGATTGAGCATATGGGGGAAAAACAAAAAATACAATTTGTGATCTTGCATTAATCAGCAAGTAATCTTTAATGTGGTAAGGGCCTTTAAATTGTATAAAGGCTTTTAAATATACATATAATTGCAATGAAAACATAACATATGTTAACTTGTTAATTATTGATGAGATGTATCAAAATCATAGCATCAAAATAATGTGTATGTGTGCTCTCTTTACAAACATAGGCAGTTTGGTGTTCCTAATGGGATATAATCAGTGCCAATCTCTATAGCGCTAAACAAAAAGTTTGTATTAGTTTCCATATGATCACTTTATTTATTATTTGTCTCTATCAAGAAGTATCTCTAAGAATTATAGTATTATTTCGAATATACGTGATGAGTGGGCACAACTTTTCTTTTGGGTAGTCATAATTCTGTTTCATGATGCTTTTAACATAATCTTGGCAGTAGAAAAGTCTTCCAGGTGCACCTGCAGAGAGCAGATGGCTTTCAGCTCCTCTGTTTGGGGGTGGGTCTCCGTTCTCAGCATGCTATCACCCTTTCCTGGGAGCAAAGCACCAGGTGTTTCTCAGGCTTCGTTTGCATTCCATACGCACCTCATGCTCTTTTGCTTCCAAACTTGCACAAAAGTTTCCTTACTCATTTTGTATTGATAATGCTCATTTATTCTTCTTCAGATTAATTATGTGACCCTGAGAAAAATTAGTGGGCAAGAGTGACTTAAAGGGTGGAATATTTCTCAAAGGATAGTACTAGCTGGAATGGGAATGGAGAAATTTCCACCAGTTTGTCCCATAGCTGAGAGAGTTATAGGAGAAGTTTTAAAGGGAAAAATATTAGATTAAAAAAAGAAGGGTTTACTATTTCTTGTTGTTCTTCTTCTCAGTTCTATTATTATAAGCCAAGTTCATACAAAGTAATAACATCACCACTAGATAAAATAAAAAAAATATGTACATGTTCATCCCACAAGTGGAGATATAGATTGTAAGCAAACTTTGGAAAAATAATAACCTCACCTTGTCAAAGACATGAAAATGAAAATGATGTATCACTATTTGCTCATTAAATTATCAAACCTTAAAAATAATTATACCCACTTTTGTTATATACTCATGCACTGCTAATAGCAGTTTTAAGTTAATACAACTATTTTAGAAAGTAGAGAATATGTTTCAAAATTTTTGATAATGTTTCTGCCATTTTTCCAAAATATCAAAGTTGTTAAGATGTATCACTTAAAAAATACACAAAAGAAAGGATATTGTGCATCAAAATATTCAGTGCAATTATATTAGCATTAAATTAGAAAAATAAAAATCTGTATGTCCAATAAAAGAATAGTTAAATCCATTGCAGACCACCAACTTTATAGGCTATAAGGCTACTAAAATATTTTAACATAATATAGCAGCATGGAAATATATTTATTAAATAATGTTACATAGCATAAATTAGCTGTTTATTATGATTACAGCACAGCAGTACACAATTGTTAAATAAAACATGAGTAAAATAAAGCAATTGGGGTATTAAAGAAATGTGACTATGGGCATTTTTTTTCTTTTTCTTTCCATTACTTTTATGATAATATTATTTAGTGTTTTAAAATTCATGACACTAGTATCCTTCTCCCACAAAGCCACAATCTAACCTTCAACAACTCAATTCAGTCAAAATCGTTCAGACCATCATGTAAATTCAATAGGGTAGAAGTGGGTAATGACCAACTATTAACCAAAAAGGCAGATATAATGAGTGCTATCCTTTAGGGAAAAATGCCCCTCTCTTAGTCCCCATCATTTCAGTAATAATTTCATGTTAGGATGTTGTCCTTGGTAATTAAACTAAAATAAAATAACTCAGGCAATATGCACGATTTAAAACTCAATTTGGCTTAGCTTCTCAGGAAGCTTCACTCTGGCCTTTCTTATTGACTCTGGCAACTTCCCAGTTTCCAAAGTATCATTAAAAACTCTAAGAAAAAAAAAAAAACTATGCATGTCAGGCATAACTTTGTCAAAATTAAGCTGAAAGCCCATCTGGCTCCAGTGTCTTATTGAATTTGTCACATTTTATAGGTAGTTGAGTTTCTTTCCTAATAATCAATCTCCGCAAAGAATGACAAGAATTACTTCATTGTATAAGCAAACTGCTACAGTTGGTTACCTCAACGTGACATTCTCTCTCCTAGAATTTCACTCCTTACATAAATTCCTAAATTTTTATTTTGACGATCCAATTTTTAACTCTCCAGTGGCCATCAAATGGATCCATCCTGTCTTTACCAAGTTCAAGCAGCATCACGTCGCACCCTGAATATTAAACAGCCTCCTAACTGATCATCTCAGATAAACTGCTGCCCATGTCAATCTGTTCTCACACTGGAGCCAGAGTGATATTTCCAGAATACAATTTGGATCATGTCTTCATTACCATAACCTCTACGTCCTACCCTTCCCCACCTTCTGCCTCTTAAAACACCTCAATGGCCTCCTGCTAAGATGGCTGCCCAGTTCTTGCCTGGTCTCACTTCCACCTCTCTCTCCAGCTTCATCTCAGACCACCCTCACTGTTCTTGGTGCTTCACTCACACTAGCATTCTCACTAGTGATCGTGAGTGAGTTTGTTTCTTCTCCCTGCCCTGCCAACTCACCCAACATCACGGCTGCTGCAGCTGCTACTGATCCTTTGCCTGAATGTTCACTCTCCTGCCTCCCCATGCTGAGTTAACTCTACTCACTCTTCAGATCTTAGCTCAAGGAAGCCTTCCCAGACCCTCCAGAATGTATCAGATCCACTCTTGTACTTACCATCAACACCTTCTACTCTTTCCTCATGCTTATCACCCGTATACATAGTTGTGTGCTTATTTGATTAATGTCTTCACCCCTGTTAGCTTCTAAGCTCCAACAGAGCAAAGAACACATTGTATTTTCTCATGACTATATCCTCAGCACTCAGGAGAGTTCTACTTACAGACAGGACATGCAACAAATGAATGAATAAATGAAAGCCAAGGAAATATTATATCTTCTCTCTATTCCTTTACCTTCCAGATTTCACCTCTGCAAGTAAAATGTTCTCCTTATTCATCTGACAGAGATTTTTAAGGATTGCTATGCTCACACTTAAAATGATGGATATTGACATTGTTTGCCAGTGAAATGCTTGACACATGGTAGGCACTTAAAATAAACTTTGGTAACAGAAATCTCTCTATATATCTGGCTAGCAAGCCAAATGTGGGCAGGGGTAAAACATAAACATATCAATTCACTGTACTTCGGCTATACGAGAAAAGAGCTCTAGAAAACTAGAAATAGCACCTTTGCTTCTTACCTTCCAAGCACTATTTGAAGCCAGATTTTTCCCAGACACTGCATGGTGAGGATACACAGGGGAAACAGGGCTCTCACAGGGTGGGTGCCCTGTCTTACAGATCTCTACTCACCTACCAAAATTTGTACTGAAGCAACCTTTCAAAATTTGTACTTTCATACTCCAAAATTTCAAACATTAAGTTCTTTCTCTGCCAAGATATTCTATAATAAATGTATTCAGGTTTTACAAATAGTTTGATAACCTTTGTTTTTCTGAAAAAAAAGTTTTAAAAGTATCTTTGAGAGGCACTTAATAAATGTTTGTTGGATGGACTGATTGATTTACACTTTCTGGCAACTTCAATGCAAAATTTTACCATCATTTTCTTTCACCCTTCTCCACTCACCCAAAGATTCTTCAAAAAAAAAAAAATAGTAGCAGCCGGGTGTGGTGGCTCACATGTGTAATCCTAGCACTTTGGGAGGCCGAGGAAGGAGGATCACTTGAGGTCAGGAGTTCACGACCAGCCTAGGCAACATAGCTAGACCTCCCTCTACAAAAAAATAAAAGTAAAAATAAATTAGCCAGGCATGGTGGCATGCTCCTGTTAGCCTAGCAACTCAGGATATTGAGCTGGGAGGATTGTTTGAGGCCAAGAGTTCAAGGCTGCAGTGAGCTATGATCACACCTCTGCACTCCAGCCTGGGCAACAGAGCAAGATCCTGTCAAAAAGAGAGAGAGAGAGAGAAAATAGTAGCATGCAATTGTAATAGAGGATAATTATCTCTCAACTACACTTGGGTCCAATTATGGTTATGAGAAATATATAGCACAAAACAGAATATCTTAGTTGAAGATCCCCACTCCCCTCATTACATAGCATTCAGCAAACTCAAGGTTTCTTTTAATACCAGAAAAGAGATTGGCAACTTCAGATTGGGAGTGGATAGTGGGAGGAGACCAAGCCAATGAATCAGGTATGGAATAGATTAAGGATCTAAAAAGTCCAAGTATGAGGAACTCTGCTGAGAGATGTTTTTTCAGCTGTAAAATGGGATAATACTCGTGAATTTGTCAAGGGTCTTTGCTAATATTTCAAAAGTGCTTTAATCTGATACTAAAAAGGTGTTTTGGGACAAAACACTGTGGGGGATCTTGGGGGTGTGGGTGTATGTGGTTTATTCTCAACAAGCATCCAGTCACAGCTTTTCAAGAAAGTAGAAATTGAAGGAGATTTTATTTTTAAAGCTTATTAAAAAGGAGAAAAGAGGCTTGCATGATTATGTCTTTTATATGGCATTCCTGAGCTATTTACCAAGGCATGGAATTGAAGAAACATGATAACACCTGGTACTGACTAGAAATTATTGTACTTAATTAAAAATTAGATGTAGATACTGGCAGCTTTGGCTTCACAAGATACTTGTTCTACCCACTGAGGGAATTTAAATTCCACTAACTACAATCAGTACATCAATACCCAGAAGCATATTGTAAGTAGATACTCTCCAGGAAGGTAGAAGACTATAGTTGATAGGAAAATGGACAATGAGCTGTAAGTATTTTTATTTAAATTATTTTTTAAATTACTTAAGTTGTGTTAGTTTTGACTATCAAAAATATGTTCATTGTTATATTTAGAAAATTAGAAAATAAATGAAATTTACTCCTAGACTACAATAGTGCAATGAATCCCTGTTAAAGTGCTTCTGCATTTCCTTCCAGTTTTTATATATGCTTATACACATTGTGATTCCTCTTGAAAAATTGTGATCATATTATATATTCAGTTTTTGGATAAGGGTTAAATCTAAGATTGGGTTTATGGATCAATTCAAGGTCAAGATCATGTCTATAGAAACTATTTATTTTATGAATAATTTTATGAAACATGCTTTTAATAACTATATAATATTTAATTATATAGGTATGTTTTTTAATCCATTCCTCCATTGTAGATATTTACATGGTTTTAGGTTTTATTTTGCTATTTGTGTTTCTCTCATACATTGTTAGGTCTCTCTGATTATTAAGATAAATCTCTAAAAGTAGACTTTTGGGATTAAAATGCTTATCATAAAGGCTTTTTTACATTTATTATCAAATTGTTTTTCAGAACATTAGTACTCTTATCAATAGTGTAGTAAAGTGTCCATCTCATCACAAACTTAACATAATTGAATATTAAAAATTTTATTTTTCCACCCAATTCATGAAAAAATATAAAGTTTTATTATTTTAATGTGCCTTTTTATTACTAATGAAGTTGCACGGTATTGTACATGTACCTTATTTTTGCAAATTACCTTTCAATATACAATTTGCTTATTTTTCAAAGTCTATTAGGTTTTTTAAAACTGATCTATAAACAAGCAACCTATTAAATATATATATATATATATATATATATTTTTTTTTTTTTTTGAGACAGAGTCTCACTTTGTTGCCCAGGCTAGAGTGAGTGCCGTGGCATCAGCCTAGCTCACAGCAACCTCAAACTCCTGGGCTTAAGTGATCCTACTGCCTCAGCCTCCCGAGTAGCTGGTACTACAGGCATGTGCCACCATGCCCAGCTAATTTTTTCTATATATATATTTTTAGTTGTCCAGATAATTTATTTCTATTTTTTAGTAGAGACAGGTTCTCGCTCAGGCTGGTCTCAAACTCCTGACCTCAAGCGATCCACCCGCCTCGGCCTCCCAGAGTGCCAGGATTACAGGCGTGAGCCACCGCGGCCAGCTGCTATTAAATATATTGTGATCACTTTTGAAATATTTCCTCAACTTTTATTTCTATTTTGATTTTGTTCAAATAGAAGATGATTTAATGGTGCGATGTATTGAGTTGGAAAGAGACCCTGGGATCTACTATAAAAATGGAGGATTTGACTTTAGATAGGAGCATGAACAGTTTATTCATAGCGTCATAAGAAGAAACAGAAGATATGAAGATAGATGCTGGTAGACGGAGAGATAAAGTGGTAGAACCTTACGAGTTTTCTTCTGATTACTTCTGGTTTCTTAGTAAAATAGAAGTCAAGTTCATCAGGTGAGAGTGATACATGCTTTATTTTTTAAAAGGGCACATCTGTTGAGTCTGATTTTTGTGATTTTTTCCATTGCTTTTCAGCTTGGGAGTCTCCTTCCATATTGAAGTTAGTTTAAAAAAAATCCCCATATTGTCTTTAAGGATTTTAATGTTTTAATTTTTAAAGAAATAATCATGAAATAAACAAGTCTAAGCAAGATTCCAAATTCAGAATCTATAAATGAGCAATTGATAAATTTTACTATTTAAATATTTATGCCAGGAAAATGTCCTATGAACAAGTTTAAAAGACCAACCTAAAATTAAAACTAGGTCAGGTAGGCTGCACTTGTGACTTGCTTCGGCTTATAGCATGTGACAGAGTGCGAGTTATAATCTCAGGTCACAAGAGTCTTTGTAGGCTTCGATGCTATCTCTTGGAACCCTGTAACTACCATGCAAACAAGCTCAGGTTAGGCTCCTGGAACATGAGAGATCACATGGAGGAGAGCTCAGTTGCCCTACCTGGGGTTCCAGACATGTGAGAAAACCTACCCTCTACGCAGCCACATTTGACTGTAGCCACATATCAGCCCAGCAAAGGCCAGGAAACTCGCCCAACTGAGCCCAGTCCAAGTCATCCGTTTGCAGACTCATGAGCTAAATGTCAGTTATTGCTATTCTTAAGTCAACTAAAGTTTGGTGGCTTTTTGTGCAATCATAGCTAACTCATACACTCGTTATGAGTATTTCTAAATGTTGAAGAGAGGGTAGAAGAGACTGACAGCATCCTCTGCAGCCCTCAGAAAAAATTAATTCTATAATAGTTGATAAACAATTAGTCAGCTTAAAGCTGATATTAAATATAAAGCTAAGTGTGAGCTTAATATACCATTTCCCAAATTGTCCTTCACCAAGCACCAGAGGTACAATGCCCATGAAAAGAGGAATCTCCTTGGTAAAATAATTTTAAGACAGAATGCATTTTGCATTCTACTATTGGTGCTTCCCAATGTACATTAATACATGAAATCTCTAAGAAGTTTAGTTCATGGCCTGAAACCTAGTAAATACTCAACAAATGCTCAAGTATTCATCATCTTTATTATCATCACCTTCATTATTATTCTTATTATTTGCTGGCTATAAATTAAATCTGTCATTTCAGAACCTTGAAACTTTATGGTTAATTGATTTATCTCTCAGATTCTTTCAGTCAGCTGACTTTGTTAGTACAGATTTTAAAATAATTTTATAATGTTATGAAGACATTTAATTTTGTAATTTTGGATATTTAAACGAAGAAATGAACCTTTATAGGTATGACATGAGTTAGTAGTTATACAACACAAATTTCTCAAAGGTAAATTGTAAGTAGATGCAATGTCTATTAAGAGCCTATGGAACCAGAGTTTTGTGAAAATCTTTGGGGTTCACTTGTCTGAGGTGATGGTGGCTAAATGGAAAATGTCACAGGTGAAATACTCTCTGCTCCTTTAAAGACTGCACAAGTAAAAGGCAGATAAAAGTTAATTATCTTACTTGCCACCAAAAAAATGAAGAACATGAAACAAAGTTTTAAAGTAATTCTGGAAAGTTCCCTTGAAAATCCAGTTGTGATGAATGCTAGTGGTCATGCATTGTAATAATGAACCTTCACAGGGTGACAAAAGGAAAGAGTACTTTCTCAGACTTCAATTTAATCTATAAAAGCACTGGCCTTTCTTAAAGCACATGATAACAAAACAGCTTTCATTTCATGCCTTCTAATCATTTCTCATTCATTAAATTCTTCCTTTTTGGCATTTGATTCTTATTGATTATTCCATGTTTATGGTTTTCTTCTGCCTTTTTACTTAGTAATCAGTTGTTATAAATCCTTTGATTTTTATCTTATTCCAATGATTATTCCATGTTTATGTATTTTTCTGCCTTCTTATTTGGTAATCAATGGTTACAAAACTATTTATTTTTATCTTATAAGTACTTTTGTAGTTTGATTTAAGGACTAAAACACTTCGTAGTCCTTATTGATCAATAGACATAACAAATGTCCTAGATTTTGATGTTTATAGTAGTCCCACTTTATCCATGATCTCTCTTTCCTTGATTCCAATTAACCCATAGTCAACTGAAGTTAGAAAATATTAAATGGAAAATCCCAGAAACAAGCAATTCATAAGTTTTAAATTGCATGCTGTTCTGAGGAACATGACAAAATCTCATGTCATTTGCCCCATCCTGCCTGGGACATGAATCATCTCTTTGTCCGAAGTCTTCATACTGGTTACCCACTAGGTACTTAGTAGGCATCTTGATTAGCAGATTGACTGCCATGATATTGCAGTGCTTGTGTTCAAGTAATCCCAACCATTGACATCATCTGCTCCTGACATCCAACCATCTACGTTGTCATGGCTTGATGATCTAGGATCACCTGAAGCAGATGATTCTCCTTCCAAAGTATTGTGAGAAGGTCAATGGCAGCATAACACTATGTCATAATGCCTATATCACTCACATCACCTCACCTCATCTCATCACATAGGCATTAAATCATCTCACATCATCACAAGAAGAAGGGTGAGTATGGTATAATAAAATATTTTGAGAAAGACGAAGACCATATTCACATAACTTTTATTACAGTATATTTTTATAATTTTTATATTTTATTATTAGTTATTGTGGTTAATGTCTTACTGTGCCTAATTTATAAGGTTAACTCTAGCATAGGTATGTGCATATAGGAAAAAGCATAGTATATACAGTTTGTTACTATCTGTGGTTTCAAGCATCCGCTGGGAATCTTAAGAACTTGGGATATAGAAGACTTAATATATCTGGATCATAACAATTCAGCTTATAATATTTAGATATAAGATTCAATCAACAAGAATAATAGGAATTATAGAATAAGTTTATTCCCCAAGTTACCCTAAACCCTTATTCTAGCAAATATCTTTTTATCAGCTTCTATATGCCTTACCTGGGGATGCCATAAGAAAACACCACAGAGTGGGTGGCTTAAACAACAGAAATTTATTTTCTTTCAAATCTGAAGCCTATACACCTGCCATCAGGCTGTCGGCAGGGTTGCTTTCTTCTGAGGCTTCTCTACTTGCCTTGTAGATGGTCACCTTCTCCCTGTGTTTTGACATCATCTTCCTTCTGCATGTTTCTGTGACCAGATTTCCTCTTCTTGTAAGACACTGGTCAGGTAAGATCATTTTAACTTAACTACCTCTTTAAAGTTCTTATCTTTAAAGTAGAGTTACATTCTGAGGTACTAGGGGTTAGGACTTCAACATATAAATTTGAGAGGACATAATTTAGCCCCTAACAGCTTCCTTCTTAGTCTTCCTCCTTTGCGACATTATGTGATCTCTTTGTTCTCCATTTATGAAAGATGAATAATAAAGTTTAAAACAATCCTAGGAACACAATAAAAACTCAATAAATATTGGCTAAATATTGGCTGAAACCATCATAGATCATCTATTAGTATACTCTGGATCTGTGAAATGAAGATAACATAATTACCAAAGGTGGAGAGCAAACTAGAGAAAATGAAGCAAAGACTCCTCAACACAAGACTGGTCTATAGTATAGCCATTAAGACAACAGGGTCTAGAGTCAGGGTCACTTCACTTATAAACCACATAACTTTATTAACTTCTTTCTGTTTTATATTCCTCATAAGACCATCCTCCTCATAAGATTGTTGCAAGGATTGATAGAGAATGCGAGCAGGGTGCCATACAGGTGCTTGCATAATGTAGTACTGGACGGTCAGAAGCCACTACCATTATTAAACACCTTTGGGATAATGAAGGGTTCATCGTATTCTTGCACACTTTGTTTTTCATCCAAAGAAATGAATGTGAATATTTATTAAACCAAATACTGTTTGTTTTATTTTTTTTCATTAAAAATGATTAGCCAAAGAAATGCATCTTTTTGGGTTAGGAAAAGGAAATAATGACTCTATAAATATACTGTAAAGAGTGAACCCGCAAGCAAACTGTGGAGTTTGGGTGATAATCACGAGTCAAGGTAGGTTCATAGATTGTAACAAATGTATCATTCTGGTGTGGGACATCCATAGTCTGGGAGATCATGAGTTATGTGAGGGTAAGGTATGTGGGATAACTCTGTACCTTCTGTTTAGTTTTTCTGTGAAACTGAATGGTTCTAAAAATAAATCTGCTTAAAAAAGCATTTTGGAAACACTTTTTATCCATTTTATACTATGACAGGACAAAAGGAAAAATATGTCTGAACTATTATAAAGAAAGCCACTACTAAGATTATCTTGTATCAAAATGGAAAGAATAACATCTAAGTGTATATTAGGAATGTTTTATTTGGCTCTAGATTTCTAAACACAGCAATGTCATTTTCTTTTACCTAACTTTCATGGAATTGAGATGATATTTATGATAACTAAAACTCACTCCTAGGCAATACAATAGTTCTCAGAAAAGTGAAATTATCCCCTTTCTTTGTGCTAAAAATTCCTCTAAAGCTTCAATCTGCAGTTTACTCATCCTTTTAATAGTAGAGACTTTGGGAAATGAATGAAAATAATTATATATTGAGTGAAAGAAAAATTGGGTAGGAGGCTTTGGACTATCATGCTTTATTTATTCAGTTAAATACACAGTTAGTTCCCTTTACCAAAAATTTTTCAGGAAAAAAAAAGGAATTAGGATGGTTATCCAACAATTTTTTTTTATGAACTTCTCAACTACACTTTGCATTAAGTTGAGATCTGTTAAAATATATATATATTGCTCCACATCATTAGTATTCTTGGAACAGAGGAAGGGAGCATAGAAATGGACAAAATGGCTCCAAAGTTATACATTTAACTTTATATCTCTATCAGAATCTTTGTTATATCCATTATCAGAAATATCATTTTTTTGTTAGGGGGAAAAAAGTATCCAGTGTATTGTTTCTGAAGGTAAAAAGACATAATAACATTCCCTTAACTTCAGACTCTCTGTAATTGCACCTGTTTAAATGAGCCTTCCTGGATACAGCAATGTCAGCATGTCATTTTATAAAGGATAAAATTATACTTTCTACTTGCTGAATTATTAATGGTATTTAATTTCTCCAGTATTCGCTTTAGATTTAAGGGTCACGATCAGAAATATATTTGCTAATTCACAGTAACAGAAATGGAAGAATTAGCCAACAACCTTCTCCAATATCTATACTCAACCACTGCACTACTCTAAGGACCTGTTTCAAATTGAGTATGTTCAGAAGAACTTGGGGAAATGAGAAGAGTAAACTTGAAGTTTAATTACAGAGCGGGAAAGAAGAAATGTTGTTTTGCAGATACCAAAGAAGTGGAGCAAAACCCTTTCAAGTGAAAACAATCCCGTTTTAGGCATATATTTGCCACTCCAGAGGTCACCAGAAAGGATAATCAGGATTTTACACTGGATATCAATTTATACACTTAAAATGAATATCAGAGTGTTTTCTCAAGGTGGCCAAAAGCAATCCTTCCATTGCTAGCACTGGAGTTATTAGTTTAACTAAAGGAATAAAAGAGTAGAGTTACCACATTAAAACAACAACAAAAAAGACAACCTGAGACATCCCAAAACAATAGAACCATCTCTTTAAACGTAGAATTTTCTATAAATATCTCAGCGGTTGTGTAACTTTATTTGATCTCTCTAATCCTTCAAGATTACACATGCAAAGTTGTTCTTCCCTTTAAAAGAATAGAATCTGACAAATTTAAGCCAGAAAAGGGGGATTTATTTTAACCTACACCGATTCAAAGGGTCAAAAGAAGAGAGAACAATATGACCTTGAGAAAGTGAAGTGCCGGGGTAGCTTTGGAGGGTTCAATAAGCAGGAACCACAGGCCACCCTATAGACTCCTGGCATGAGAATATTCAACTTCAGTCCCTCGTTCCCTTGTGCACCCCTGCACCAAATTCCTATTATTGGGAAAGAATCCATTAGTGCTAGCTTGGGAGATGAGTATATCCCTATGGTAGGCTTGGAGAGTTGGGGGGTCGGGTGGGGACAGGAATGGGGGAGGGGCAGAGGCAGGGAGGATAGTTGAGTCCAGGATACTAGTGAAGCCTCCCACCAGATCACAGGGATGGCGCCAGGGCCGTTCTTCAAATGAGAGGGAAACACTTTCACCAGCAGGGGGAAGGAGATTCCAGTTGACCCTGCCTCCACCCACCAAAAAAAGGGAAAAAATTTCAAATAAACTATTTTGCACATTAAGAAGAACATAGTGTGACAAACATTAATCATAATGATTTATTTGGACAGGAACAGAACAAACTAAATAAACTCACGAACACATTTAATCCAGAAAGCATGTCTCATTTGAGCCCTCAACACAAAGTGTTTTAAGCATTTCTACCTAAATTATTTTTCAGTTTCTCTATGATTTTTGAAAAAATAATCATCTTCTTCTAACTTCACTGGAAATAAGAGGCAAGAACTTCCTTCTGAGCAGGCTCAAAGTTAAGCAGAAATGTCCTGGTCATCACATTCCTCTTGAGTGCATAAGCCCCACCAAATTCTCTTAGAATCTTTCCACCTTTAGAGAGAATTCTCCATAATGAGTTCCCAGCCTCACAGCCAGGTCATTCAGCTCCTACCAAAGCTCCTTTTGTGTGCTTCCCGTAGACTATTTACATTTTAACAGGAGTAAGAATTTAAGGGGTAAAGAAAGGAAGCTCTGATCTTGGAATTTCAACAGTTCTGAAGGGACAGGATTTGACAGGTGAAGAGTCTTGGTGGTGCTCTATTGGGTTGTGGACACTTGGGAGAAAGAATTCCTAGGGGACAAAGCGCATTGGCACAAATACCAGCCTGCTCAACTCCAAGCCATTCTTCTTGCCTGCAAAATCAGTGTGAAACTAAGATTCTCCCAGAAATTCTATTGTGAGTTATTGATCTACCAGCTTCTCCAGTCTTTGTTTTCAGAGCCCAGTTACTGTAAGACAACACTCAAATACTTATTCAATTTGAATTCTGCTACCAGGGTACTCTGGGTCATGTCCTCTGTGTTTGTTCCATTATATTAAATATTTTGATGATGGTGTTTCTTTCCTTTTCTTCCTCCCTCCCTCCATTCTTCTTTCCTTCCCTTCTTCCTTTTTTGCTTCCTCTCTTCTTGCTTCCTTTCTCATTTTAACTAGGCACAGAAAAATTTTATACACAATAGGGATTTAATAAGAATGCAGTAGAGTATAATAAAATCGTTTAAGGAGGTAGGATTTACAGTTTCTAGGTCTTAGTCCATTGCTAACTATCTGTGGGATGTGAACAAATCTCTTAAGCTTTCTGAGCCTCAGTTTTCTCATCTCCCAATGGACAGGGTTATTTAAAGCAATAATTCACTAATGTCCTCTCCCTCTGCCCTGCCCCAGCCAGTTCTGTGCCAGGCAGTGTATCAGAATTTCCTGCTTAGCATTGACAGTGGGTGGCCTTTTATACAAGTCCCGTATTTCCCTGCCAAGATCCTATATGGTCCCTCCCTGTGCTCTCCTCTGAAGAATTCCTTCACTGATCTCACTCGATGTTCCAGTGTTACTTTCATCAGGGGCAATAGGGAAAAATCAAGGATGGGAACCATCTCAAAAGTTCCTTCCAGCCCTGACATGGATTCTTAGTAGGTTTGAGTTGGTCACATTCCTTAATCTCCAAGCATAAATCCAAGACTGCTCCAACTCCAAGAGAATACTATGTGTCAAGAACATATAATTAGGCTACACTAGCTTTTAGAAGAGAAATAAATTTTAAATAGCACAGGACTGGGATAACCTCTGCAAACATTGCTCTTTTCATATGGCTCTCTGCTCTTCTCTTTCTTCTGTCACATGTAGCTAGTACAGTGGGAACCTTCTCTGATTTTAAAAAGCAGAGTGTTACCAGGGAAGGGTCCAGAAAAATGAAGGCATAGGCTAGCCTACTCATGTCTTCCCTTAACCAAATGGACCTTTGCACCACACCCATGTAATAACACAGCTCAGTGGGGTAGGGGACCAGCCAGGGATTCAGGGCTGAAATTCAGACCAATACAGAAAGCATGCATCTGGGTCATGTGCAGCTCTGCATTTATTCCCTGGGCACTTAAGAATCACAGCAGCAGCTAAACTAGTGTCTGAGTCAAGGTTTGAGCATTCCAGATAACCTAGAGGACATAACTTAAAATTAGAGTATTAGCTACTCCTGATTTTTAACTGCCTGAATCATGACTGGTTCAATGTAAGAGTTTTTAATTCATGAGAAAGGAAGCTGCATCATCTGGATTTCCTGATAATATTCAGGTGTTAGAATTCCTTATTAAAAAGCATGCGGTGGATAAAAGAATTTAGGGTGGTTTTACCCATAGATAATGTATAAACAGGCCACCAAACCTTCCTTTAAAAATGTGACTATTTAATAATAGCAAATTACAGGGTGTTCCAAAAGTCTCCATACAAAGGAAAAATTTTGTAAAATTTTGTAATGAATATTTTGTAAATAAAGGTACATTTAGCTACAATTTCCCATTTTTCCTATGTATGGTGACTTTTGGAACACCCTGTATTTATTGTTTATTACTTATACTAATTGTTATTCACTGTCAGATTTAGGATCATAGGGAGTACTTCTGCTTGCAGTTAAGGTTATATCTGCAGCAAAAACTGGTTTAGAGAAAAAAACATATTAGAATATGGCAAGTTCCTACTTATTTCAAAAACAACTGATTAGGAAGTAGTTGGTCTGCATTAAATATATTTTTCCTCCAAAATAAGTTGTGTTGATAAACAATTAAGCTCAAACAGCCTTTACTGAGCACCTAGCATGAACCAAGTATGGTAATCAAGATATATTGATTACCTTGTAGGAACTTAGAGTGTAGCAAGAGAAACTGAGTTAAAACATATCTTATGTAATATACATCTTATGATAGGAGTATGGATGAATGTTTTGGAGTCACTCTAATGCTAGAAATGACCTATCTTAAATATAACACAGAATACTTTAATGTTAAAGTCCACGTCCTTTGCATGACGCTCAAGGTTCAATTTCTTCTGGTCCATACACAAATTTCCAATCACTTCCTCTTGTTTCAATTTACAGTTCAGGAATGTTAATGTACTTGTAATTTGTAAAGATGGGCCCTGCTCTCCTGTGCCTCCATTCATGCCTGTTTTTTTGTTTATCTGCCCATTTCTGCTTGAGACAACTATGAAAGCCTTGCGTGAGCTTTCGTTGACCCTCATGGCCCCAGAAACTGGCACAGTCTGGCATATGATTGGCATCCATAAAGATTTATGAAATTGGACTGAGTTAATAGCTTATTCTCCAAGAGACCTGCCAAGCAAAAATCATTGCTTCTCTTCAGTGCTCTCACAGTATTTTCTTCTTTCTCCTATTTTATTCTTTCTTCTCTTTATCATGTGATTGCAGAGAATTAAGTTGATGTTCTTTTTCTTTTTTCTCCTTTCACTATCTCCTTGCTCAGTTCTCATCACATACTGGTGTCAAATATAATAATTGAATTCATAACAGGTAGACTAGGGAGAGATCAAACACCTTAGCCAGTAATATGAATGAAAGGTATTTTAATCATTATTCTTCATTGTCATTTTTTAGTGCTTCCGAAATTTCCGATAGTGTATTTAACATCATGATACAGTCATCTCTTATGTTCAGGATTGTTAAGTGATTTTCTCAGACATGCCCACATTGGGGTTTTGATTTTCTAGAACTTGCTTGTTGCTATGAGATGATTCCAGGCATGAGGATCAGTGACAAATAAGTGCCATCGCCAGAATTCTCCCTTGAGTCGAGTAACCTGTCATCCTGGTCTGTAGGTGTTACAGCCTCTCCTGTCACAGCCTCTTCTCATAGATCCAGATTTCATTCAAGTTCATCGACTGGCAGTAATAGCAGGCTGGCAATGCCTCCCCAGTCCCTCACACTAAGCTAACCTTTAAAGGACTCTAGATGACAACGAGTTGGTGTTTCTTCAGTAATTCCACCACCAACACCAGAATGACTTGATTCTAGATTCAGCCTTTGCAACTGAGAAATTAACGTATAATTTATACTACAAAGAAATATTTACTTTTCTAGAGTTTTACAAAGTGAAGTTAGAAACAAAAATATCCAAACACGAAAAGTTCGAGTATAACCGAATCTAATCCAATTCTGATATATTTGATGTAATGCTTTACATATGTTACTATAAAACCAGAATCTTTTCTGGTATGGAAGAGTTAAAGGAAAAGGGAAGAGGATTCCAAGACTAAGGGAGCACTTAGGTGGACATTGGAGTTTTCCGGATAGGAGGAGCAACAAGGCAAATTGAGAGATAGGAAGGCAAAGAAACTCCATTTTTTCCCTTTGTTACAGAAAATAACCTTGGCTTTAAAGAAGTTGCTGCATATTCTGTTCCCCTGACTACCTTCATTTCCACCAGCCCAGTCACCGTAAAATTTATAAAGATCTAAAAATGAAAATGGACAGAAACATTATAATATTTCCTCCTACTTTCCATTGTATTTGAAAATCAAACTACCTCCCAGATTAAATTTATTCCTAAGTATTTTATTCTTTTGAAGCCATCATAAATGGGATTGTTTCTTGATTCCTTTTTTGGATAGATCATTATTAATATACAGAAACACAACTTATTTTTGGATGTTGATTTTGTATCTTGCAAATCTGCTGCATTCATTTATCAGTTCTAAGAGTTTTTTGGTAGGGTCTTTAGGGGTTTCTATATATAGGATCATGTCATCTGCAAACAGGGTTAATTTCACTTCTTAATTTCTGATTTGGATACCTTTTATTTCTTTTTTTTGCCTGATAGCTCTTGATGATCTTCCAGTACAATGTTGAACAGAAATGGTGAGAGTAGGCATCCTTTTCTTGTAGTGGATCGTAGAAGAAAATCTTTCAGTTTGTCCCCATTGATTATGATGTTAGCTGTGGGCTTTTCATAAATGACCTTTATTATGTAAATTTCATTCTATACTGAAATTATTGAGAAAGGATGCTGCATTTTGTCAAATGCTTTTTCCGCATCAATTGAGATAATCATGTAGTTTTTATCTTTCATTCTGTTAATGTGATATATCACGTTGATTTGCATATGCTAAATCAATTTTGCATCTCAGGGATAAATTCTACTTGGTCATGAGGTATAATCATTTTGATGTGCTGTTGAATTTGGTTTGCAAGTATTTTATTGAAGATTTTTGTATCTAAATCCATCAGAGACATTGGCCTATAGGTTTCTTTTCTTGTGGTATGTTTGTCTGGCTTTGGTATCAGAGTGATGCTAGCCTCATAGACTGAGTTTGAAAGTATTCCTCTGCTTCTATTCTTTGGAAGAGTTTAAAAGAAATTGGTATTAATTCCCCTTTTAATGTTTGGTAGAATTTAAACATGAAGCCATCTGGTCCTGGACTTTTCTTTGTTGGAGATTTTTAATTACTGTTTTACTGAAAACTATAAAACACTAATGAAATAAATTGAAGAAGACACAAATAAAGATAGTCCCTGTTCATCTATTAACACTTTTCAAGTATTAATATTGTTTATATATATACTACCCAAAGCAATATACAAATTCAACACAGTCTCCATCAAAACTCCAATGGCATTCTTCACATAAATAGAAGGAAAAATTGTAAAATTTGTATGGAGTCACATAAGACCCCAAAGAGAGTAATCTTTTTTTTTTATTTCAGGATATTAAGGGGGTACAAACATTTTGGTTACATGTTGTGACTTTGCAAATAGAGTAATCTTGAGAAAGGAAAACAAAGCTGGAGGCATCAGACTTCCTAATTTCAAAATATCCTACAAAGCTATAGCAATCAAAGCAGTATTGTACTGGCTTAATAACAGACACATAGGCCAATGGAATAGAATACAGAACCCAAAAACAAACCGAAGCATAAACAGGCAACTAATTTTTAACAAGCCCACCAAGAACACAAAATTGGGAAAGGAGAGGCTCTTCAATACATGGTGCTTGGAAAACTGGATATCCATATGCAAAAGAATAAAGTTGGAAACTTATACCATACACAAAACTCAACTCAAAATAAATTAAAGACCTAATTATAAGGCCTGAAATCATAAAACTCCTAGAAGAAAACACATGGGGAGCTCCACAACATTGTTCTAGGTGATGATTTTTTGGATACTATATCAATAGCTAAGTCAACAAAAGCAACAATAAACAGAACTACAAAGTAAAAAGCTTTTGCCCATCAAAGGAGATAATCAACAAAATGAAAAGGCAGCCTAAGATCAGGAGGAAATATTTGCAAATAATATATTTGATAAGAGGCTAGTATCTAAAATATTAATACTACTGAGGATAATAACAAAATATTAACAATAATAATTACTTTAAAAATATTATTTTAAAAGATTAGATTTAAAATGGGCAAAAGACCTGGATAAACATTTCTGCAAAGAAGACATAAAAATGGCCAACAGGTATATGAAAAGGTGTTCAGCATTACTAATCATCAGGGACATGCAAATCATAATGACAATGAGCTATCACTTTACGCTTGTTAGGATGGTTATTATCAAAAAGACAAGTTCCTGAGGGTGTGGAGAAAAGAGAACTCTGATATATTGCTGATAGGAATGTAAATTTCTGTAGCCATTGTGGAAAACCTTATAGAGGCCCTCAAAAAACTAAAAGTAAAAACTATTAACACCATATGATTCAGCAATCCTACTTCTAGGTATATCCTCAAAGGAAATGAAATTAGCACCTTGTAGAGATATCTGCATTCCCATGTTCACTGCAGCTTTAATTACAATAGCAAGACAGAAAAGCAACCTAAGTGTCCATAGATGCGTGAATGGATAAAGAAAATGTGTGGAGGGATGTTTGTACGAATATTATTCAGCCTTAAAAAAGGAAACCCTGACATTTGTGACAATATGGATGAATCTGTATTACATTTGGCTAAGTGAAACAGTCTAGACATAGAAAAATATGGCACGATCTCACCTACATGTTAAATCTGAAACACGGAAGAGGCAAATATATAGAAACAGAGAACATATGGTTGTTACCAAGGGCAAAGGGGTGGGTAGGAAACAGGGAAATGTAAGTAAAGAAGTGCAAAGTTGCAGATATATAGGATGAATAAATCTAGAGGTCTAACGTACAACATGGGAATTATAGTAAAAATATTATATTCTATACTGGAAATTTGCTAAATGAGGAGATATTAGGTGCTCTTACTACACACACACACACACACACACACACACACAAAGGAGTAACTATGTGAGATGATGGACATGTTATTAATAATTTGCTTGTCTGTGGAAATCATTTCACTATGTGTAAGTACAGCATCATGTTATATACTTCATATGTGTACAATAAAAAAACACTGGTAAAGGTAACTGCATGGTAAATATTAAATCCAGAATCATTGCTTTGGGGCTTATATATTTTTCCTATATGATTTAAATGATAAATGCTTAAAATAATAATTATAAATCTTAATACAAAAAGTAAAATTTTAATATAAAATGAACCTAAGATATATAATTATCTGGCTCTTTGTGATAGGAATTTTGAAAGGTAGTTTTTGTCTAACCATTGAGATAAATATTTGAAACTTTGCTGATTGGTAGGCACTCAAGAATATTTTCTTCTAAATTCTAGCCTTGGTACTTTACTCCAGTGATTATCAAATTCTTTTTATCGAACCAAAAATTACAAAGAATCTCTAGCTCTTCCTTTTTGAAACAGAGTTGATAATGGCAAGCCAAGGATCTATTTTCTTTTGTTGTTGTTTGTTTGGTTTTCATTTGTGTATGTGGTTTTTACTAGTATCTGACAGTATGACAGTATGACTTGCATCTTGCCTCTGAGTAGCTCACAAGCTATTCAACCCTAAAGCCCAAGTTGTGATTCCGTGACAAAAATATATTTTAAAAGTCTGCCTTCTTTCCTATTTGGGAAAATTCCAGGCTGAACTACTGGACTCTACAATGATTATACTGTGCTCTTCAATAAATTACTTGTGCCCTCTGTATTGAAGACATCATGATTAAATTAAGGAGGAAACATTCACTATTCTTCTATTTTTCAGTGTAGGGGGAAAGATTCATTAGGTCATATATCATGCTTCCAGCAATTCAGTAGCCAAAAAATATGTTGTTACAATTTCACTAATCATTCATCACTGTCCACATTAGAATGTCCACATAAACTTGACATTCAAACATGACTTTATGTCAACACCAATACAGCACCATTCTGGCGCTAACATCAAGCTGCATACATTGTCATACGCATTTATTCGAAAGCAAATTCTGCTGGAATATTCTGAAACAAAGTAAATTCAGCTGATCACAGCAGCGTAACTTGAAGCATACAGAATTTCACTGAACTCTCTATCTCTCTAAAACTAATTTTTGAGCCAAAACTAAGCAAGATAAATTATTATAGCCAAAGGTATTTTTCTGAGAAAATTATTAGAGAATGAAAAATAGAGGTTAGCTCACCATGGCCTCAGCAACCTGAACTGGAGCATCACCACTGCTGTCCCTTAAATTAGATTTTCAGTGAGATCTGCCACTGCTATTCAGGGCTTAGCCTTGGTGCGTCATGTGGCCACAAAACTGCCTACAGCAGGAAGAGGAATTAGATCAGCTCAGGTGGGTGCATGATTCTGTTCTAAATTTGTTAAGGAAGGGTTTGGGCTACAAAGAATATTAAATAGTAGGTCACAGGTTGATCCTAAATTTGATTTCTTTAAGGTACTGGGTTTCATTCTGATCAGGAGGCTGTATCACATCTATGGAGTGGTTCCGGGGGTATCGAGAATTGGGTCAAATAAGAATCATCTGGGGAGTTTTAAAAGTACATAAATATACTCCTGATTCAGTGTCCCATTCCAATTCTGCAACTTTCTCCATCCTTAGGTGTGTGTAACTTGAAAAAAAAATCTGATAATTTTGATACCCAGCACCGTCTAAAATCACAAATTGCTGGGATGGTTGGGCTGGGCTTTATGCTACCAAACTTGGAGCTAAATAATAGGAGGGTTCTCATTCTTTCTTTCTTTCTTTCTTTCTTCTTTTTTTTTTTTTAGAAACTAGATGTCACTCTGAGTGCAGTGGCATGATCATAGCTCATTGCAGCCCCAAACTCCTGGGCTCAAGCGATCCTTCTGCCTCAGCCTCCTCAGTAGCTAGGAGGCACACACCACCATGTCCAGCTAAATGTTTTAGTTTTTTGTAGTAATGAGGATCTTGCTGTGTTGCCCAGGCTGGTCCCAAACTCCTGGCCTCAAGGAATCCTCCTGTCTTGGCCTCCCAACATGCTGGGATTACAGGCATGAGCCACCCCACCCAGGCTTTTCTCCAAATATTTTCAATCTGAGTTGGTTGAATCCAGAGATACAGAACCCATGGATACAGCGGGCTGACTACCAGTCACTACTTTTCTCTGAAACTACATCCAAGAAAAGCTGGCACAATAATTATCATTATCCACAAACTTTTTTCTTTATGCTATTGTATCATTGGATTCTTTCTGGACAGGGAAAAATGTGAACAAGTATTCTAGTGTCCTTAAAAGAATCATTACCAAATTAGAGAAAGACCTAGAAAATGAGCAGGCTTAAATGCCTATCTGAAACCAAAATGCAGTCTTTCAGTTACCAGAATCTGGCATTTTATTTTATTTTAATTTTTTGGTTTTAAGAATACATGATGATGATTCTTTCACTGATATTGTTATCATAGTCACATAGTTTAGTGACAAGAAACAGAAAAGGCACAAGGAGATCATTGAACCCTGAAGACAAGAACGAAAGGCGAGAGAAGGTGCTGATGGAAGGTACTGCAATGCCCATCAGCCAAAGATCACCAGGAACATGCCTGTAGTTGGATGAGTTAGGTTTATGGCTCGTTGCAGCAAGGGGCCACAGGGTGCAGTGCACACTATTGGGGGGGTGGATGGGGGATGTGGCCAAGGACATCTTATAAGATGATATTAGAAAGGACAGGGGCTTATGTTTGGGGGAGATTTCAAGGAGTCAGATCTGTGCTCCAAATTGGGTGCTATCAGGTAGTGGGGTGGATATCATGGTTGGGCCACACTTACATAAGTCTTCCCTGGAAAGAAGAAAACTAGAGCGAGGCTGAAGTTGTAACCTGTAAACAAGGAATGAATGATCATTCATATTAGCCGGGGTTGGGTGCCATTAGGTCGTTTCTGGTGTTTGGCTAATATTCATGTTATTGTCCAGATTCAAACATGGTTGTGAGGTGGTCTTATTTTTGTCTTGGTCCATCATGGTCACAGAGCAGCTCTGACTGATCTTGGTGTTCTGTGAAATTGTTTATATGCAACAGGAGAAGGCCTAGCTGCAAGTGCCAGGCTAGCTTCTAGATGGCAGGAACTGCTTTTGTACCTCTCGGTGCAAAGTCATAGATGAAAAAAGCGGTCATTTGTTCCATCTCACCAATAATAGCTTATAAGAATAAGTCTAACATACAGAGAGCAGCCATTACATGGCAAGCACCGCTAATTACAAGTATCATTTCATTTAACAATCCACACAACTCCATGAGGTAGCCCTCTGCTTGTCCTCATTTGTCACGTGAGGAAAGGGAGTCAGGGAGGGCTTGAGCTCGTTGTCCAGAGTTGCAGTGCTCCTAGGTTGTCAAGCTGGCCTGACTTCAAAGCCTAGGTTGTGAACCACAGTGTCATGCTCCTCCCAACACACAAGTGAATAAATACTTCTGTTCCCACATTTTGAACAAATAGTCTTTTGTGGTTAATAATGATTACCCAAGGGCCTTGCTTGCCTTCCTGATCCTCTGCTGAACTCTTATTTATCTCCAACGCTAAAGCATTTTGCAACCTGTACCATCTTCACAATGCATAATATGCAAAAGAGGAAACCAATTTGAACAATTCTGCTATGTAAAATGTGGCCTGAAATGTAGGTTTGTCAGATTTAGCAAGCACATGAGCACGCACCCACACAAACACACATGCACACACACAAATACAGGATGCCTAGTTCAATTTGAATTTCAGATAAACAGCAAATACTATTTTTAGGATAAGTATGCCCCAAATACTTCATGGGACATACTTATCTTAAAAAATTATTTATTGTTTATCTGAAATTCAAATTGAACTAAGTGTCCTGTATTTTACCTGGCAATCCTACTCTAAAAGTTTAGTGAAACTTTCAAAGTTGTCAGCCATGAAATTAATTTCCTTTTTGCTATCTTTCTGGCCATGAGAAGTAAGAGATCAGTTACCTACTCTTTGAAGGCTGACTATTCTTCTGTATTTATTTCTGTATCTCACACAGTTAGCATAGGTAGTCTGTAGATATTTTGGAACTACAAGAACTGCTATATTTAAAGCCTTCATACGCTGACGCATCAGTGTACCTACTTGATGGCTAAAGATGGACACATGATAGTATAAAAATTTATAAGCATTTTTTTTTAGGATTAAAGATGTGCTGTCCCTCATTCACTCAATGGTATTTTATGAAGCCTCTGCTATGTCCCAGACACTATTAGGCACTGGGGTACAAGGAGAATCTTACGGTTTAATGAAAGCTAAAGTGAAGAGAGAAACAATTAGCTAATCAGTGGACATTTTCCAATCCTCTTATCATTATTTATCACATGCATTTTTAACAAAACATTTATACTTTGGTTTTGAGAAATAAATAATGCTTCAGCAGTTTGTTTTGAAGAACATGTAATTAATTTTCTTCTTGGCCTCTGCTAAATTCATCAGATGTCTGAACTATTGACTGCTGCCTGTTAGGAGAGTTTGGTACCAATTTAGCAAGCAAGCTTTTCCTAATTATTACTATACCTCACACGGACCTGACTCATAGTTTTGTTCCTAAAGGTTATGACTTCTCTCTGTCACCAGAGATCATTTATTATAACAAATAATGCTTTAGGGTTTGGTCATTACAAGATAGACTGATAACCTTCACAATGAGAAAGTAGGTGATAATCATTGATCAAGATAGAGAATAGTTGTGCTCTGTAAGAAAGTGCTTCATTAGCAACTTTACACTAAAAACAAGAGCGAGAATCCACTGTTAAGAAGGAACAAAAAAGAACAATAATCCTACATATAACCCACTAATTATTTTCCAAGAAGGCACTAACTGGGTGCAGGAAGGTCTGCAAGTAAGATTTACTTTCCTGGTTTATGGCACATATGTGCAACATCATTCTATGAATACTGAATACTATTTGATCACCTGGAATATCTTTGATTAATTAAAGAAAAAAAACTTCTAACAATTGTTTTTCATGGAGTTCAAAGAAGACCTAAGAGATTCTCTGGAGCAGCAAAAGAACACAAGGTAACAATCTGAAATATGATGAGGGATATTACAGCCCATGGTGAGAAACTCAGATGAAACTGTCTAGCGCCGTACATTGTGTCTGGCATATAGAAAAAGAACAATAAATATTGAATAAACAATGTGAATGAGTAAGAAGCATGGATAGACCTCAGTGTTTGGTAAGCAGGAATGCAACATGATGAAAAAAGTTGGGGTAAATATGCTCAAAATTTTCCATGGGATGGTTATAAGGTCTGCTCTACCATCTGGTGATCAAGCAACCTGTGCTCATAGTGACTTCGTAAGGAAATGAAAGACCTATCCAAGGACAAAGAACTGTTCCTTGTTGCCGTCCTCAAAACTTGCACAATAAGTCCTGCACTCTCATTTTTTAACATTGTTTGCCCATTTTATTAGCCTATAAGTATTGTATGGCCCCTCCCAATGCTGTTTACAAACATAGCCATCCGCAGTAGGTACTGCTATTTCTTTTTAAAGACTCCTATAGTTGGAAGTAGAGACCCCTCTTAGGGGCCTGCTGGGCACACCCAAGCAGGAAATGAAGGGAAATTACTGAGTCCCTTCAAGGGAAATGCTGGGCACCTAGCTAGCCTTTAAAAGTAAATGAGCAACCTGGTAAGCAAGAAAGTAGTAATAGCTCCAAGCAAGTCAGAGGCACGAGGTATTTTAGTTCCCTATGGAAACTAAATGATAACATCTTATTAATAGCGTATGTTCTGGATTTGTTTTTCAGCAACCCCCACCAGATGCAAAATACAAACAAGGGGAAACTGAGGACTGGACTCTATGTTCTAAATTTCTCCCTGAGGGGCCTGAAGAGAGTCACACCCACCTTAACATTCCTTTACATTCATCAAAGACTCTCCGACTCCAACCATGACACATAAGCCCTTACTTCAAGATATCCCACCTTTTTGGGCCAAACCAATGAATGACCTCCATGATTGATTTACAGTTTTGCCTGTAACTTCTGCTTTCCTGAAATGCACCCTGAAAGGCTTTCCTGAAATTTTAGAAAAACCCTTGCTTGTAAGCCACTGGGAGTTTGGGTCCTAGGCGTTAGCTGCCTATTGTCCTTCCATGGCGCCATGCAATAAAATGCCTCTGGCTCGCCCTGCAGCTCTCAGCATTAGTGTCTGGCTTTGCTGACCCAGATGAGTGGACTTTAGTTTGTTTTGGTAACATAATCCTAGGTTTAAAGAACTTATGTCTTTGACTTTGGACCATTTGGTGAACAACCAAATCGGGATTGTGAAATGTGATGAGCTTGAAAACCAGAGCTTGTCAACATGGTCAAATCACACGGGGGAATGTAGAAATACTAGTGTCACCATTTGTTGTGGCTCTTTCACCAGCAGGTTAGTGAAAAAAAAAAAAACCGGCCAAATGTTTTCTTGTCTATTCCCCGTCTTCTTATGGCAGAACTCCTAGGAAGCAAAGTGTACATGCAATCTATTACACTCAATGTGTCCTCTCGTGATTTTATCAATATTTTCTCATTATTTACTGTGTCTTTACCTCACAATACTTTTAAAGCAGGTTGTAAAAACAATTCCAGTTTTCAACATAATAAATTGAAGTACAGAAAATGGAAGTGAAGAATGTAGTTTATATGTCAAGGCACCATGCTTTGCATTTAAATATATTCTATGATTTAAAATGCCTAACAATCTAGAAGTTAGGAATTATTATACTCACTTTAAAGGTGAAGAAACTTAATCCCAAAAAAGACTATGTCACTTGCCCCAAGTAACATGGTTAGAAATTGCACTTCACAATTATTAAAATATTGTCCCAAATAAAATTGCTCTACACAATTCTTTTTGAAACTGTGACTAGAGAAGATATTGTTTTATTATGTATTTTGTTCTTCATTTTGTTTGGCATCTACTCGATGCTAGGGTATTCACCTACATTACATTTTTTAAGTATGTTTTGGCAATACCGTCTGACTCCAAAAACCCTATGAAAGCAAATCTATGGATTATATCATGAAACAGTTTGTTTTAAAAATGCAATGGAAGTGTACTTTCTAGAAAAGGTACACTATTTTGGCTTCACATCTGTAGATCCAGGGGCATTTCTAAGATGTCTAGTCTTAGGTTTTAAGGTCTGAACCATTGGTAAGAGATGTAAAGTGGCTCTAAAGAGAGAGATAAAACAAATGCATGAAGCTGCTCACAGTCTGAGGACTTTTCTTTATTCGCACATCAATGCTACTGGAGCCCTTGAGGAAGTTTACAGTTCTTCCTTTTCTTCTAGTAGGAACTTCTCTCTTGTTAAGTATAATCCCTTGATTGAAGCTGGTAGTACTCTGTCCACCCCATTTCTTTTTCCTGCTCTGTCAAAATAAGGAAGAAGAAAATCTTCCATTCACATTCCTCTGCGATCACAGCAGTGAAGTTGGGCTTACTCTGCGGAGATCATTAGAAGGCAAGTAGGGCTACAGATCAGCCATTTGGAGAATGGCTCACTGTTCCCTGAGGAAGAATTTACCAAACCAATATCATAGGAATCTCTCTGCCCTTTGCCCCTTTTGTCTGGATGGGGTAAATCAATTTCAACGAAATCATTTCATTAATCTTTGCTCGGTTACTTGCTTTGTTGCATGGATATACATCTTATCAAGACAACCTCCAATTGCTTCAGAGGTATTTACGCTGTCATACCAAACCACCTGAAATGATTTCCCCAGCCAGGGTTACGCAGAGTAGAAGCCTAAACCTGGAATGAATTTCCTCATTCCTAGAACGAAAGCAGTATTCTCTTCTCTCTCGCTGCCTATTTTTTTCCACTAATAAAATTGTTCTAGCTAATTACTGGATTAGAGAACATAAGATCATATGAAAATTTCCCCAATGGCAACAAAGGTTAGAGGGGGAAGAAGCAAGCTGCGTCTGTGTGCCGATCACTAGGGGAGAACAAATGTCTTTTTGAAAATCGTGTCCTTTTCAAGCAATAAGCCCTTATAATAGATCCACACCCTTGGAGATTAAAGGGCTTCAGGGCTGTACAAATAACAATAATCAGATCAGAAACTGTTAAAAGCATAAGACAGATAAACCCAATGAGAAACCTTCAGAGGGAAACAGATAAGCATTGCATCAGAAGGAAAATGCCCGTGAAGCCATTCCACTCTGGAGGCTGTGTATTTTTCTCTTGAAGAGAGAAGAAAGCACTGATCAGAAACAGAAAATGTGTGTGCATTTTCAACAGAGAGATGAGTCCCATCGAAGGCCTGTCTTCGCCTCTTGCATCCTTTCCATCTAGTCCTGTGCCGCGGAAACTTGCCTCTCCTGAGAGTTTTCATTGCTTAGGAAAAATATAAAATGATGTAGATAAATATTGTTTTTCTAGATTGACACCAACAATTGCTTTTAATACTTCTGAGTCAACGACTCATTTTTTAAACAGCTTTTTTTTTTTATTTTTTTTATTTTTTTGAGACAGAGTCTCACTCTGTTGCCCTGGCTAGAGTGAGTGCCGTGGCGTCAGCCTAGCTCACAGCAACCTCAAACTCCTGGGCTTAAGCGATCCTCTTGCCTCAGCCTCCCGAGTAGCTGGGACTACAGGCATGCGCCACCATGCCCGGCTAATTTTTTCTATACATATTTTAGTTGGCCAGATAATTTCTTTCTATTTTTAGTAGAGACAGGGTCTTGCTCTTGCTCAGGCTGGTCTCGAACTCTTGACCTCGAGAGATCCACCTACCTCAGCCTCCCAGAGTGCTAGGATTACAGGCATGAGCCACCGCACCAGGCCATAAACAGCTTTATTGAGGTATAATTTACATATAATAAAATTCACCATTTAAATTGGACAATTCAATGATATCTAGTAAATTATTAGAGTTGTACAATCATCACCACCATATTTTCTCTTTGTCTTTGGCTTTCTGCAGTTTGTGCATAATATGCCTACGTGTGTTTTATTTGGTTTTATCCTGCTTGACGGGCTCTGAGGTTCTTGGATCTGAAGTTTGCAGTCTATCATTAATTTTGGAAATCCTTTGGCCATTATGATTTCAAATATTTCTTCCACTTTACTCTCTCTTCTTCTGACATTCCAATTGTACCACAGTTGTTTGATGTTCTACTCTGTTTTTTTTTTTTTTCTTTTTGTCTTCTTTTTTCCTTGCATTTAATTTTGGGAAATTTCTATTGATGAACCTTCAAGCTCACTGGTTCTTTCCTTCAGCTGTGTCAAGTCTGTAGATCAGCCCTTGAAAGCATTCTTCATTTCCGTAACTGTGTTTTTCCTTTCTAGAATTTTTTTTTCATTTTTTCTTAAAGTTTCCATCTTTAACATTACCCATCTTTTCGCACCCATAACAATTACTCTTATCCTTCTCTTGTCAGAACCATGAGGCAATATTTTCAGATCTTTACCATGAGAATCTGGTGGGATTCCTGGAGGGGAAGCCAGTGAAAATGTGAGGCATCCTCTAAGACTGTGGTCCCCAGGCATTTCTCATTGTCATGTTGCATCACATTCAATGTGATGGTTAATTTTATGTGTCCAGTTGGCTAGGCTATGGTGCCCAGTTGTTTGTTTAGACACCAGTATAGATGTTGTTGTCAAGGTATTTTTTAAGATGAGATTAACATTTAAATCAGTAGAATTTGAGCAAAACTCTCCATAGTGTGGGTGGGCCTCATCCAATCAGTTGAAGGCCTTAGAAGAAATGACTGAGGTTGCCCAAGGAGATAGGAACTCTATCTCCAGACTACCTTTGGATTCAAGACTACATTGACTCTTACTTGAATTTCCAGTCTCTCTGCGTGTGGGCGTGTGTGTGTGTGTGTGTGTGTGTGTGTGTGTGTGTACACATACACAAAGGTATAAACTCCATTTTTCTGGTGAGCCCTGACTAATACAGCCACCAACAATTTATCAAAACTGCTATTTCAGTGGTCCTACCAGTTTATGGCAGCTCCAGCATCTTTCTCTTAGGTAAGAAGATCTTGATTGTGTCTCTCTGAATGAGGCTATCTCTCCAGATGTCAGAGTGGAGGTTTGCTGTGAAACCCATTTTCTGATGGATCTAAGAAAAGACATTTGTTGTTGCTGTTGTTCAGCTTTTTCTGCTGTAAGAGCAGGAGTGATGACTTCCAAGATCTTTACATGTTGGAAGTGAAACCTGAAATCTCATTTTCTATAAATGGAATCATAAAATATATAGTCATTTGTTTTGCATCTTGCTTCTTCACATAGCATAATGTTTTTGAGGTTTTTTTCATGTTGTATGAATAGCATAGATTCTTGCCTTTCATTGCTGAATAGCATTTTATGTATTATGATACTACACTTTATCATTTCACCAGCTGATGGACATTTATATTCCAACTTCATATTTAATGTCTAAATATTATTCTTTTTTGTCTTATTAATTTAATTTATTTAAAATATCATAGAATGAAGTAGACTATTTTTTCTTTTGGTATACAGTTTTATTTTAACACATGTATAGATTCACATTACTATCACACCACCACAAACAAGATACAGAATAACTCCATCACTACAAAAATTCCCTCGTGATGTCCCTTTATATTTATATCCGTCCCTCTACTCTTAACCCTAGCAACTTCTGATCTAGTCTCCAACACTATAGTTTTGTATTTTCAAGAAGGCCCTGCAAATGGAATTATATATAACCTTTTGAGACTGTCTTTTTCCCATTCAGCATGATGCCCTTGAAATTCATTCAAGTTGTTGTGTGTATCAGTTGTGGGTTCCTGTTTTACTGCTGACTGCTATGCCATTGTGTAAGGACATAGGAAAAACCAAAGTGTTTTTCCAACTGTCTGCTCACACAATTCAACACAGTAAATACTCCTGACACCAGATGTGTTGGAATTTCTCCCCATCCACTAAGCAAGTCTCAAGCAGACACCAACTGAGTGTCCTTTAATTCAATTCAACTCTGACACTTTCTACCTGGGATATTGTCAGATCCCACAGGTTGAGGGCTCAGTTCCACAAGACTGCACCCCACTTCAAATGCCAGTCACAAATAGTAGGTTGTCACCTATACTTCCAACTGACCTGCTATAAATCAAGGTTCCCATGAGTTCCTCTTTGAGCTCAATTTGCTAGAGCAGCTCACAGAACTCAGAAAACACATTATTTATATTTGCCTATTTGTTATAAAGGATATATCAAAGGATATAGATGAACAGCCAGATGAAAGAAACATATAGGGCATGGTATGGGGAAAGGGGACTGGAGCTTCCATGCCCTCTCTGAGCACACCATCTTCCTGGCATCTCCTCTACATGTTCAACCATCCAGAAGCTCCCTGAATTCAGTCCTTCGGGCTTTTATGGAGGCTTTGTTACATAGGCATGATTGATTATATTATTGATCACTATTGGTGTTCAACTCAGCCTTCAGGCCCTTTTCCCTCCCCAGAGGTTGGCAGGTGAGGCTGAAAGTTCCAACCCTCTAATCATGCTGTGGTCTTTCTGGTGACCAGCTGCCATTCTAAAGCTATCTAAGGGCCACCATCCACCAGTCATCTCCTTAGCATACAAAAGATGTTCATCACTTTGGAGATTCCAAGGAGTTTAGGAACTGCATGCCAGGAAATGGTAAAAAAGATCAAATAAATATTTCATGTATCATACATTGTATGACTATAAAACAGTTTGTTTACCCATTTATCCATGGAAGAACATTTAGGTTAATTCCAATTTTTGGCAATTATTGATACAGCTTCTGTAAACATCAGTTCATTTCTCTCAGGTAAATATGCAGGAGAGAGATTGTAGGATTATAAGGTAAGTATATATTTAACTTTATAAGAAACTACAAAAATATTTTTCAAAGTGGATGTACCATTTTTGATTCCCACCAGTAATGTATGAGAGTTCCAATTGCTCAGCATCCTTGCCAATATGTGATATTGCCCGCATTGTTTATTTCTGCTTATTATTATTTCACTAGTAGTTGTGTAATGGTATCCCATTATAGCTTTACTTTGCATTTTGTAGTAGCTAATGATGTTGAACATGTTTTCATGTGCTTATTTCCCACTTGAAAAGATGTTCGTGAAATATCTCTGGTGAAATGTCTTTTCAAGTTCTTTTCCCATTTTTAACTTTGTTGTTCTGTTTAGTTTTCATTGTTGTTTTCTTCTTGTGGAACCATCCTTGCATCCCTACATTACCATTTTAGAGACCAAAACAATGAAATTATTTTAGAAACTGTAATAAAAAATAGTTACATAAATCTATGTGATTAATCATTAATAAGCACTCTTTTTAAAAACTGATATAAATATTAACTGAAAAAGCTTTTTTGAAAAGGAAATTGGTGTTATCTAGTAAGGTCGAGGATGTTTATGTCCTGTGGTCTCACAATTTCACTTGTAGGCATATACTCCACAGGAAATCTTGCAATTTTGCAATAAAATACATACTCTAGATTATTTAAAACAGTATAGGTTATGATAATAAAAAACTAGAAAGATTCCAAATGATCATCAACGATAGAATGTACAGATTATGGTACATTCTATAATGGAACATGATACAAAAGTGATAAATAAGTGCATTATATCTATATAAAACAAAAAATAAATATTAATATTAAAAGTTGAAATGATACTAAATAGTGGAGTTAATATGATACTAAGTTCATATGGAAAAGCAAATATGCAAGAGTAGTCAGGAAAACACTAAGAAATAAAAACCATGAGGAAGATTGGCTCCACAATGTACAGATATTGAAACATTTTATAAAGACTCTAGTTAAACCAGAAGAATACTGGTGCATTCCTAGATAAACAGACCAGTGAAATAAAAAAATAAAACCCTAAAATATATTCAAGTACATATCAAATATAAGTATATTCAATATATGATAAAGGTGGCATCTCAAATCACTGGGACAAAGATTAACTTTATAATAAGTGATGCTGAGACAACCATTTAGCCGCTCGGAAAAAGATACAGGTAGATCTAACTCTCATATCATATAGAAAAGTAAATTCAAATAGTTTAGGGATCTGCATGTAAAATAAACCATTCAAATGCTGGAATGAACTGTTGGTAAACTACTCTTTAATTTTAGTGTAGAGAAAGGCTTTCTAACAATGACTCAAACCTAAGAAGCAATAAAAGAAAAAAATGTTAATTTTGGCTACATAAAAATTAAATTTTTGTATGATACAAAATACCAGAAACAAAGTCAAAAAAAACAACCAATAAACTGGGAGAAAAATATTTGCAATGTATACTAGAGACAAAGGGCTGAATTTCTAATACAGTCATGTACCACATAATGACATTTCAGGATTCCATAAGATTGTAACGGAGCATATGCAACAGTGACTCCATCAGATCATAATGGAGCTGAAAAATTCCTATCACTTAGTGACATAGCAGCCACCATAATGTCATAGCATAATGCATTACTCACATGTTTGTGGTGACGCTGGTGTAAACAGACCTGCTGCACTGCCAGTTTTATAAAAATACAGCACATACAACTACATGCAGTACGTAATACCTGAAAATGATAATAAAGGATTCTGTATTTACTACACTATACTTTTTAGTCATTATTTTAGAGTATATTCCCTCTACATATATAAAAAATAGGTGACTGTAAAACAGCCTCAGACAGGTCCTTCCAGAAGAAGACATTGTTATCACAGGAGATGACAGATCTATGCATGTTATGGCCCTTGAAGACTTTCCAGTGGGACCAGATATGGAGGTGGAAGAAAGTGATATTGATGACCCTGGCCCTGTTTGGGCCTAGACTAATGTGTGTGTTATCACTTTCGTTTTTAACAAAAAAGTTTAAAAAGTTAAAAAAAAATAAAGAAAATAGCTTATATAATAAAGATATAAAGAAGCTATTTTTTATATAGCTGTTCAATGTGTGTTTTAAATTGTCATTACAAAAGAGTCAAAAAGCTTTAAAAATTGAAACAATTATAAAGTTAAGTTACAGTAAGCTAAAGTTAATTTACTGAAGAAAGAAAAATATTTTCTTATACATTTAGTGTAGCCTAAGTGTACAGTGTTTATAATCTACAGTGGTGTCCAGTGATGTCCTAGGCCTTCACATTCACTCACCAGCCACTCACTGATCCACCCAGAGCAACATCCAGTCCTGCAAGCTCCATTCGTGATAAATGCCCTATACAGGTGTACCATACTTTGTCTTTTACATCGTATTTTTCACTGTACCTTTTCAAGATTTAGACACACAAATACTTACCATAGGGTTACAATTGCCTACAATATTCAGTACAGTAACGTGCTGTACGGGTTTATAGCCTAGGAGCAATGGGATACGCCATCTACCCTAGGTTCATAGTAAGCTCTACCATTTAGGTTTGTGGAAGTACACTCTATGATGTTCGCACAATGATAAAATCACCTAACGACATATTTCTCAGAATATATCCTCATTGTTAAGTGATGCATGACTATAATTTAAGAGCCCTTAAAAATTGAGGGACAAAAGATCAAAATCCTGATAGAAAGCTCTGAAAAAGGCATAAATAGACAATTCACATACAAGATGATATTAAAAAGGCCTGAAACATATGGGAAAATGTTCAAATTCGATCATAATGAGATATGCAAATTTAAGCAACACTGAGCTGTCATATTTCACTTAACAAATTGGCAAAAATTAAGAGTACAGGCAACACATTCTGTTGACTAGCTGTGGATAAATAAGCACTCTCATCCATCGCTGATAGAAATGCAAATTACTACAACCCTTTGAACCAGCTCCATGAACAAAAATGCCTCTTTGCAGTTCTCATTTGTTTCAAGTTCCCAGGCCAGTAAGATTTGCTGACCAGAACTTTGTAACTTTCTGTTTCACTGAGCCATTTCCTATTGAGCTGATTTTCAGAAACAGTGGAACCTCCTTGTAGCCACAAGATAACTACAAGGCTTTCCACCACCTGATTGTTCAGAGAAGTCAAGATAAGCAGCATTCCACTGTAAATCTTGCCCAAGGAGCCCCACGAGCAACCTACTCCCACAACCTGCATGTGCACAAGGCTGAAGGGAGGACCAGTATTAACCCCTAGCTCATTATACTACTAAAATCTCTGTCCTGGGAGGGGTTATCTGCCATTTTTGATCATGTGATATATGCATCAATATGATTTTTCACTGTGCGTTCATGCCTTGCACTCCACCCCAAACATGTAGTGATGCTCACTCACTTTGTCCATTGTTCATTTCACCTCTAGAAAAATCCCTGACCCCATCAGTCTGGATTTGAAGTAGTCCTCCCACCTCCCAGCTGACATCCTCTGCAATAAAATTCCTTTCTTCCTTGACAATACTTGTTATATCAGTAATTGGCTTTCTGTGTGATAAGCAACTGAGCCTAGGAGAAAACACCTTTGTGGGTTTGTTAACACATTCTGGAGGGAATTTGGCAACCTACATATACACTTATGTTTTAACCCACCAATCACTTTCTAAGAATCTACCCTGAAGATACACCTCCAATAATACAAAAATACACATGCACAAGTTTAGTGATTGCAGCATTATTTATAATTACAATATATTAGAAATAATCTAAATGCACACACTTAGGAGTGTGGCTAAGTAAACTACAGTACATCCACTCGATGGAATAATATACAGTTATAAACAGGGATGAGAATGATCACTGAGAATTGATAATGGAGTGATTTCTAGGATATATTGCTAAGTGTTTTCACATAAGTGCAAAAGAATGCTATAGAATGCTATGCTTCATGTACAAAAGAAGAGGACATAATAAATATATATGTATTTGTTCGTATGTGTAAAAGAAAATTACCTACAGGGAGTGAGTGGGAAAGGTATTGAAAGAAGTGGGAATGGAACTGGACTAGCAAGAGAAGAATGTGACAGTTCTCTGAGTCCCCTTTCTTCCCTGATTCTAAGAACTATAGTCATGTTTCATATGCCCCAATAATAAACAAACAATTAAAATCATATAGGATTTGGGAAACCCAACTGGAATACAAACAGTAACAAATGCACTGACCTGTACTACAAATAAATAACATTTACCACAATGAAGGGGGCAGGAGAGAAGAGAATTAACCTAAGTAAGTTTAAAAAAAAACACTATATTTTGACTGTACACCATCAGGCTAATGACAAATAGAATTGGGCACAAATACTCTACTCTTGTGAATAGATTGGTTTCTCACAGGGGTATGGATTAGCAATTTCTAAATTACTTTCTGTTTATACTAGGATTAGACATATAGGCAAACTTATTGTAAATAATGTGAGCCAGATTTTTTCATCATCAGAGAAATGAGATACAAATAGTGTGTTCATTCTGAACCCTGCAGTGTTGGACTGGAATCAGAGGTGTTAGTGTGAACTCCTGTGTGTGTGTGTGTGTGTGTGTGTGTGTGTGTGTGTGTCTCCCAGGTCTATTGCTGAGAGGTCTGGAAGTCTTAGCAATTCACAGCAATGGACATACCCAGTATCTGAATTTTAGTTTCTAAATACCTTTCCTTGATAGGAGAAACCAAAGCTCCCTGGAAAAATGGTTGATGCTAGGACTGAGCAGGAAATATGCAAGATAACAGGCTGAGACATCTTGCAATGCTAGAAAGTAAGAAGTTGCTCAAAAAAGTTTGGGAGATTGTTAAAAGAACACAGAAGCCATCCTGAAGAAACTCTGAATAACTGAAAGTGGAACAAATTAAGGAAAATTATGAACATGACATTGGAATATATAGAATGAGTCCACACTAATAAAATTAAATAAAGATATAGAAAGAGAAAAACAGGATTTATGGAAGAATTCCAATTAGAAAATGTAGAGGAATGAAAGGAATAGAAAAATCCTTTGGCAAATACCACATTGAATAGTTACTACACACAAGATCCACCAATGGATGCAAAAGCTAGTGGGTAAAAGTTTGAAGAGAAACAAGACATTTTTATAGTCTCAAAATATCTTCCCAAAATATTTTCTAATTGCAAAGGAAAAATAATAACTTTATACTAGAGAGCCTGGCAGATACCACCTTAACCAAGTAATTTGACATATTGACATCATATATCCTGTGATATAATGAAAATTACTTCCGTGGCATTCTTACTAAAGTAATCTAATGAAAAGGAAATATTTAAAAAATCATAATTAAGAGATATCCTACAAAACACCTGACCAGTACTCTTCACAAGGGTCATCAACAAAGTCAGGAAACACAAAGAAAGACTGAGGAACTATCACAATCTGCAGGAGATAGGGGTATATGAAACTAAATTCAATGTAAGCATTTATAATAAATGCATGCCCTGGATTGGAGCCAGGAACAGAAAAAAGGGCACTAGTAGAAAAAATGATGAAATTCAAAAAGGTCTGTAGTTGAGCTAATAGAATTTTCCAATGTTGGTTTCCTGATTTTGATAACTGCACTATGTGAGTTACAGTATGCTAAGATTGATTTATTTTCGAAGAAAAAAAACATTTTTGTATAAATTTAGTGTAGCCCACATGTACAGTGGTTACAAAGTCTACTGTAATGTACAGTCATGTCCTAGGCCTTCACATTCACTCACCCCTCACTCACTGACTCACCCAACTTTAAGGGAAGCTAGATTAAGGACATACTATATAGAAACTCTTTGTACTATTTTTGTAACATTTCAATAAGTCTAAAATCATTTCTAAATAAAAAGCTTTCAAAAATAATATACTTACGATCACAACATTTTCAGTAATACTATTCAATCCCACCAGGGATAATAAGTATAAAATATAGGCTAGTGGTGACATTTGAGGGTCACAGCATGGGAAATAGATTGATGAGGGGCACTCAGGGGGCTTCAAAGTTAATTTTAATACCATTGTTTTTACAATGGCTATGAATACATGAATGTTCATTGTAACATGATTATTTTATGTCTTCCGTATATTTGATAATTTTTTAAATCGATGCAATATAGTTAATAAATACAAATATGGAAGATTCTAGCATAAATATAAAGGGTTTACATTAGAAGCAGACTCATTTGTAGCAATTTGAAATCACATTGCATTAAATCAGAATACTCCTAAACAGACCTTTCGATGTTACAATTTAAAGTGCTAGGTTTGCTTACACCTCCGTTTAAAGAGCCCTAATGTGAGTTGGCTTGCATCTGAGGATAGTAAAATCTTGGCAAAAATGCAGTTTAGATCTGAGTGTGGTATCAATGGAAAAGGGAAGCAGTTGGAATATTTGCCTGTGGATACAATTTTAAGAAGAGCAAATGGAAGAGAGTACTTATTGGCACATACCAAGAAAAAAAACCCTGCAGTGAGTCTCAAGACACCCAATTAAGATAAAATTAAATCATGCAAATATTGATGCAGTTAAATTTGCCAAGGGTAAGTCTTATTATCAGTCAAAATTTTGTTATATCAAATAGCAAGGAGCTGTGGAAAAGCCAAAAAAAATTTTACATATATTTTTAAATCAGGAGAACAGTCATAATAGAGGAAAACACATTTCACTTCACTTTTATTACTTGCATTGATTATTGACTTGAAGTTTTGCTTATTACGACTAGTTACATTTAAAATTTTAGACTCCTGCCCAGGTGTTTACCACTATCATAGATAATATTCTACCCTCAAAAAGCTAACATTTTGTTTAAACAAGATGCACGCAATTTTATGTTGCACAGAACTAACTGCATAAGGTAGACCATAGGACATCCATGAGCAGCACAATGGCACATGGCTTGGGATGTCCCTAGAAAATGACTACCCATAATCTCATTGATCAAAGTAATTGACTATACTTTCATCACCAATTGAAATTATTCTTTAAGGAACTTCATCCCAACTGATGTAGAAAAACATGTTTAATTCCACAAGTGTGTTTGAATGAAAGCATGTATGAATTTTCTTTGTAAGGTTTATTTTTCTTTAAGGATATAGTTTCCAAAAGCAAATGTCTCCATTAAAGAGGTTGCATTAAAGCAAACTCATTAAAAATAAATCTTTCACAAGGAAGGTATGAACAATTAGCCATGAATTTGTTTAATATTGTCTTCACCGTTTAGGTCATTATTCCAAGTTGTTAGCCATAATTGAATAGGTGTCTCTGATAAAGCAGATGCTTTCTTTCAAGTCTACTAAATCCTACAGGTCTTTGCGCGTGCAGAGCCCATCAAAGCAGTCACCTTGGAGGTCACGTTTACCATTGATGTTGACCCTTGATCAAATACTTTTGGAGTTCCTTTTTCAGAACTGCACTCACAGCTTATAACACACTCAGGAAAATCCTCAGTGGGGAAGAATCTTAGTCCTTTGACAGTAGATTTGATTCGAAAAGAAAATTATGTGGAATTCAGTATAGTGAATAAAATGGGTGATGAATTTGTTTAATCGAATTCTGGGCTAAACAGGAGGCGTGCTTACAAAGGATTGCCATCGCTCCAGAGGACATTTCAAATGAACTTCACACAAATGGCACCTTTGTTAAAACAGGTATAAAAACTTCCAAAGAGCCTATTTTGAAGCACAATATTCACTTGCTTGCACTAGTTACAGTATTGACGTTTTGACAAACGACACTTTATATTTCCTCGCAGTACGCCATTAGGAGCTGGTTAGGGCTTGCTGTCCTCAATGTGTCCCCAACAAGCCACTCTGTTTCTGCTAGGCGAGGGTTCTTCCCCAGGAGTCCCCCCAGCCACAGGGGAGGAGCGATTAACACGAGAGCTTCCCTTTTCTGATTTCACACCGCGGGTAGCACGGAGGCAGCCAGAAGCCAAGGCTGTTTCAAACAGGTAAAGTAGATGCCAGTGAAAACCACTTATGTCCCCAAACCTAGCAATTTGTTGAAATTTGACTAAAACGAAATGGAAAACAAGTTCACCGAAGGAAGGCATACAGCTGAGAGTCCTTGGGGAGCGAAGCAAGGGCCGGCTATTTTCACCCAGAGAAGCTGATGCTGTGCACACGTGGACAATCCGTCGGCAGAAACTTTTCCTCTCCTGCCCTGCCTGGGACTTCTCTCCACAACGTGACGCTCCCCTCCCGCACCAGGCGTCCGTCCTCCCCATCCTGCCTGTCTGTCCATCCCGGGGTCACCACGGTGCCTAAGGCAATGGGCAGCTCTGATGGGTCACACCCTTCTGACTGTGGCCTTCCTTTCCTTCTCACTCTTTCATTCTAGAGATAAAGGTAGAGCCACTCTGTCCTTTAGCTTTTCAAATTCCTCGCTCCTCATGACTCTGCAGGCAGTACAGGGAGAAGGTTAAGTGCGGGATTTGGAATCCCAGCGGGACTCCCTATAGCCTTGTGATCTTGCTCACGGAAGTGCCATGAGGCTGGGGTGACTTAGTGCACAGAAAGCAAGTGGCACCGCGCTGGACCCGGAATAGACCCTCGGCCAATGTTCGTTATTAACATTGTGATTAATACCTTGGTTTCCCTGTGCTCAGCAAACACATCCTCCCTACACCAGCACCGCACAATCCCCTCATTGCACATATTTGGGGTCCTACCCCCTTCTGCCTGGGCCTGGGAGGAAGAGGGAAGAGGAATGCTTGTCGCCTTCTAAGACTTTTATCTGGAGCAGGCTTTATCTCTTTCACTGTGGGGATTTTCCCCAGGCTCTTTTGTCCCTTATTTCAGAGCTTATTTTTCCTCCCTTTTGTGTTGCGTTTGCTTCTATAGGGGGGTAGACGTGCCCTATTTACAAGACTAGCTATCACCATGGTAACTTGGTATTTTGATACAGGCATGAAACAATTCCGAGGGAAAAATAGGTCCCTTATTTTTCAGCTTTGGCATGTAGATGTATGGGAATCAAAATACTTGCCCAACATTATATAGCTGGTTCAAATGTCAAAGCAAAGAAACAAGTTTTGTTGATATTTTAAATAAGTACTGAGCAACCGCAGCAGGATGTCAATTGAGCAGAACATTCTCACAATTAATTTCTGCCTCTTAGGCACTCATGCCTGAAGGCAACGTGGCATATACTTTGGTGAATTCATTCTCTGAATGAAAAAATTGGTACACATGGTTGGACAAAGAATTGTTGTGTTCACTCACATTGCAAAAAGTACTAGGAATGATGCCAGTTGGAGTTTCTGGGATATTTTGATTGTCTATTGAGAGGGAACAAGAGAGAACATTTTTGAAAATCAGCGGGTTTTAATGATCAGAGGAATGTGGCTACTGTATAGATCACATATACACTGTGTGTAGAATGAGAAGCAGGCTGCTTTGGGCTATTAAATGCCTACTGTGTGCCTGTTTCCCTTCTATGAGCTGCTTAACATAGATTAATAATCGTCACTCCTACCCTTGGCACGTTTCATTTGGTGAGAAAACAAATATTAATAATTATAATATAAAGAGACATGTCTCTATAAAGAGAGCTACAAAAATGATAGGAGAGAAGAGAAGGACAAAAGACCTCATAGAGATGAATTTTGAACTGGGTTTTTAAGAATGATCAGTTGCTGAAATTAGAGGGAATCGATTTTGCCTCAGTTGGGTCCTGGTGGGACTACTGGTAAACCCCTCTCCAGAGCAGGAACTTCTTTTACACCCTCTGCCAAACCCAGGCAAGCATCATTTCTACTTTCACATACCCCAGCAACCTCAGGATTCCCAGGAACCTTGCTGATAAGCCCCTTGAGAATTCTCATGCTGAACTACTTCCGTTTGTCTAATGGGACATCTTTTTTTCTTACCTTTACTCATCTTGCTCCATCTACCCGGAATCTCTCTGCTGTATCATGATGCCTCCCCTATCCATTCCACACGTATGTTTCCTCTTACCAACTTTTGTGTTCTTCAGGTTTTGGCTTTGATATTTCTTCCCTGGGGTGACTTTTGCAGACCTGCAGAGAGTGCCCGATTTCTCCTATTTGCTCCTGCAATATCCTCTACTTAGCTTTACACTGGTGCTTACAAAAATGCTTAACCATTGCTTGTTTTCTGGTTTGAATCATTCAATTCACTCATCCCCTTCACTGGGAAGCAGTGGGTGTTGTTCCCTTTTGTATTCCCAGGGTCTACCTTAATGTTTATTAAATAGATATATAAATGAATCAGAGGAGACATTGTCTATCATAACTGTCCAAGAAGGGAAACGACTACCTTGTCCCATAATGCTGTTGTCTGGGATTTGTTACAGAGTCTTCCTGCAAGGTATGGGTGGCTGAGCAAGATGAGAGATAAAACTCCCTGTTTATTTCATTTTGGGAGTAACATTTTATATTGAAATAATTTCAAACTTGCAGGAAAGTTGCAAGATTAGTAAAAACAACACTATAAAATGTTTACACAGATTTTAAAAATGGTTTATGTTTTACCCCATTTGCTTTATCATTCTCTTTATCCCCCCTGTCTCTATACATATATATGTGAGTATATGTGTATGAATTTTTTGAACCATTTGAGAGTAAGTTGGAGATATCATGCCTTTTACTTCTAAATACTTCAGTGCGAATTTCTCATCAAAAAGGACATTCTTTTATAATAGTCGCAGGATAATTATCAAAATCAGAAAATTTAATATTGATAGTAATACAATATTAACATCTAATGAGAGGTTTATATTTAAATTTTATCAATTATACCAAGAATGTTCTTTATGGCTATTTTACTGAGTCCAGGATCCAATCAAAGATCACATGTTGCATATAGTTATTGTGTCTCTTTAGTGTCCTTTAATCTGGAGCTATCTTTCAGCCTTTCTTTGTCCTTTTTGATTTTGACAGTTTGGCGGATGCAGGAATGTTATTTTGTAGAAATCGGTATTTGGCTTAGTCTAATGTTTTCTTATAATTAGATCCAAGTTATGCTATTTTTTTGAACACTACAGAAGTGAGGTTTGTCTTTTTCGGTGCAGCACATCAGGAAGCATACCGTTTCAGTTTGGCCCTATATAGATGATGTTAACTTTGACCACTTGGTTAAGATGGCGTCTGCCAGCTTTCTCCACTGGAAAGTTCTTGTTTTTCCCTTTGTAGTTAACAGGTTATTATGCACACATGTATATAATTATAATTAGAGAGATGGGTAGGTAGGCAGATACTTAGATACATACAGAGACAGATATACAAGCATAGACATAAAAATAGACATAGATGTAGAATTTCTGGATCTTATGGTAAAAATGAATATTTAGGTTTATGAGAAATTTTTTTTTTAAGGTTGGGAAGTCATTTATTATGCCAGGGAACTTTTTAGGGTCATGAAAATGTCGTGTATCTTGATTGTGTGGTGGTTGCATGGGTACGTACATTTGCCAAATTGATTTTTAACCTTTCTTATTTTGTAATATAAACATTTAAAGCTATATATTTCTTTCTAAACACTGTTTTAGCTGCAACCCACAAATTTTGACATGTATTTTTATTATCATACAATTTGATGTTATGTCTAATTTCTCTTATGACTTCTTTGATATATGAATTATTTTAGAAATTTGTTTAATTTCTAAGTATTTATAGCTTTTAAAATGTTTTATTGTTATTTATGTCTACTTTAATTTCTTATGGTCAGAGATCCTAATCTGTAATATTTCAATCTTTTGAAATTTTTTTAAGACTTGCTTTATGAACTATCATATCCTTGTTATTTCCTTGTTGAACATTTCATATATGCTTATAAGAAATATGTATGAAGCAGTTGTCTGATCTATAAATATTGATTAGGTCAAGTTGTTTAATAGTATAGTGTGATTCTTCTATTTACCTATTAATCTTTTGTATACTTGTTCTGTCAATTAATGAGAGAGAAATATTTTGTCTTTGACTTGTCTATTTCTCTTTTTTTCTATTAATTCTTCTTTTGTATTTTGCAGTTAAATAAGTAGATACAGGGAGATCAGAAGATGGCGGAGTGGAGGTGACCTCCTGGAATTGTGCTCCCAGAGAGGAAGGCGTGGATCTCCACCTGCCACAACGCTAGAGGATTGCTCCTCCACAGGAACGGCGGTGTGAACCCACGGAGAATCACCGTGGGACACGGGGAACAGGAAAAAACAGAGGCGAGTGAGAAATCAGACCGAGATAATTTGGAGAGTGCGGGACAGCCGTGCCTGCCTCACCGGCGAGTGGGGCGGGTTCAGCCCCACAGCAGAGCGGCTTGATCTCCCCACTGACCCCCACATCCACTCGGTCAGGGATCTGGCTGAAATTGGTGCAGAATCACCGCGGGAGACGTGGAGCTCCGAGGACAGGTGACATAGGCGGGAGAGAGCTTGGACTCGGGCGGGTCTCCGTGGTGCCCTATCTCTGAAAGGGACAGACGCGGACCTGCACCGAGGCGAGGGGCCGCGAGCGTGAAATATTAAAGCGGGACTTTTTTGCTTTTTTTTTTTTTTTTTTTTGGTACGGCAGCTCTCCGGCTGGGGAGCCGCTGCGGGCCCTGGCGCCTGCCGAGCTCTGAACGCTCTCGCGCGGTCGCCATCTCGGTTCCCACAGCTAAGCGGAAAGGACCTTGGACTCTGGCAGGCCTCTGCGGTGCCGGAGCCCTATCTCTTAAAGGGACAGACGCGGACCTGCACCGAGGCGAGGGGCCGCGAGCGTGAAATATTAAAGCGGGACATTTTTGCTTTTCTCTTCCCGTACGGCAGCTCTCCGGCTGGGGAGCCGCTGTGGGCCCTGGCGCCTGCCGAGCTCTGAACGCTTTCCCCTGGCGCCTGCGACCGACAGACGCGCGGTGGCCATCTCGGTTCCCACAGCTAAGCGGAAAGGACCTTGAACTCTGGCAGGCCTCTGCGGTGCCGGAGCCCTATCTCTTAAAGGGACAGACGCGGACCTGCACCGAGGCGAGGGGCCCCGAGCCTGAAATATTAAAGTGGGATTTTTTTTTTTCTTTTTTTTTCTTTTTATCTCTCTCTCTCTTTCTTTCTTTCTTTCTCTTTTCTTTCTTGTTTTCTCTTTCTTCTTCTTGTTATTCATATTGTTTCTCTCCTTTTTTTTTTTTCTTTTCTTTTTTCCTTTCTTTTTCTTTTCTCCTTTCCGGTGTCCCTCCAGCCCAGGAGCTACTGTAAACTCCTGAGTGCTCCAGACCCCCAGCTGTGATTCCTATCGGACCCTGAAAATTACCCCCCAGTGCCAGTGATCTGCGGGTGGGCAGGAACAATTGTGCGGGCCAAGGTCTAACTGCTGCAGAGCCATAGGGTGCCAGGCGACTCCTCAGGAGGCTCCATCCCCTGATCCATAGACCCTCTCCAGGTCCCCTTCCCAGGTGTGAACACTGAGTGCTTCCCCAGACGCAAGAGTGTGGAGCCCGGACCTTGGGAACACTGGGACAGTGTAGACCTTTGCCCGTGGGAGCTGCAGCAGCTGGGGCACTGAGGGAGTGAGGGCACTGCCTCCTCCGCCGAGCCAGTGTCTTTCCTGCTGAAGGAGACAGAAACCACACATCCAGAGGAAGAACCAAAAAGCCAGGGGGAGGAAAAAAAAAAAAAAAAAAGAGAGGGAGAAGAGGCTTTCTGCTTGCAAATCGTGTGAATCCTGCCTACTAACTGAAAAAACTGGTCTTAGGTCAAGCCAACCCTCTGGGGGTGGACCCATCAGAAGCAGTCCCCCAACTGAGATAGAAAAAAGAAACTCTAAACAGCACACAACAGTCTCCCCCTATAGATAAAGGAAGCAACATTCCTAGACTGTTCCATAGCCTAAGAACAGAGTACAAGACGTGCTGTTAACTAGACTAAAGCTGTGAGAAAAGATCTAACGATAGAGCCAGATGGGAAGGGCTCAGCGGAAAAATATGGGGAGCACAAAAAACCAAACGGAAACCTCGCCCCCAAAGAGAAATACCAACTCTCCTCCAATTGACACAAGCCAGTTTCAGAATACCAATATGTTACCAGAAGAATTTCAGTCTTGGGTTATAAATAAACTGAATGATATACAAGAAAAAATTGATATCCACCGCAAAGAAACCGCAAAAAAATTCCAGGATTTGGAAGAAAAATTCACTAAAGAAATAGACGTATTGAAAAAAAACCAAACTGAACTCCTAGAAATAAGGGATTTATTCAGGGAGCTACAAAACACAGTGGAAAGTCTCAAGAACAGGGTAGATCAAATAGAAGACAGAATCTCAGAAATCGAAGATAACTCTTTCCAATTAAATAAGACAGTCACAGAGATAGAGCAAAGAAATAAGAAAAAAGACCAGAGTCTTCAAGAAATGTGGGATTATGTGAAGAAACCTAACGTGAGAGTTATAGGCATCCCTGAAGGTGAAGAAGATAACAAGCAAGGGCTGGATAAACTATTTGAAGACATAATAGAAGAAAATTTCCCAGGCCTTGCTAAAACTTTAGATATACAGGTTCAAGAAGCTCAAAGAACCCCTGGTAGATTCATAGCAAATAGGAAAACACCACGCCACGTAGTCGTCAGACTGACCAAAATATCCACTAAAGAGACCCTTCTTCGAGCTGTAAGGAGAAAGAAACAAGTAACATACAAAGGGAGGCCCATTAGAATTACGCCAGATTTCTCAACTGAAACTTTACAAGCAAGAAGAAGTTGGGGCCCCATTCTCACTCTTCTGAAACAGAATAATGCCCAGCCTAGAATCTTGTACCCAGCTAAGCTAAGCTTTCTATATGAAGGAAAAATTAAGACATTTTCGGATAAACAAGGACTGAGGGAATTCACCAAGACAAGGCCACCCCTCCAAGAAGTACTCAAAAGAGAGTTACACATGGATCATCACAACAAAGACCCACGAATGTAAAACCACCCAAGAGCTAAAGATCAAATTCTAGCCACCACAATGGCTCAAGAGAGAAAACATAGCAATGAAGTTCTACCCAATAAGATAAACAGAAATCTATCCCAATTATCAGTTCTCTCACTAAATGTCAATGGCCTGAATTCCCCACTCAAGAGACATAGACTGGGCCAATGGATAAAAAAACACAAACCAAGTGTCTGCTGCCTTCAGGAAACTCACTTAACCGGCAAAGATGCATTTAGACTGAAAATAAAAGGATGGAACCTGATATTTCAAGCAAATGGTAGCCAAAAGAAAGCTGGTGTGGCAGTTTTAATTTCCAATAACTTAGTCTTCAAACCAACAAAAGTAATAAAAGACAAAGACGGTTACTACATACTGGTGAAAGGCACAATTCAACAAGAAGACATAACCATACTTAATATATATGCACCCAATCTAGGTGCACCCAGATTCATAAAGCAAATCCTACTCGATCTAAACCAAATCATAGGCAACAACACTTTACTAGTTGGAGATTTTAATACCCCACTGACAGCACAGGACAGATCCTCCAAGCAGAAAATAAGTAAAGACATAGTAGACTTAAACAGAATGCTAGAACAAATGGGCCTGACTGACATCTACAGGACATTCTACCCGAAAACCACTGAATATACATTCTTCTCATCAGCTCACGGGACATTCTCTAAGATTGACCATATCCTAGGTCATAAAGCAAGTCTTAAAAAAATTAAAAAAATAGAAATCATACCCTGCATCTTCTCAGATCACAATGGAATAAAAATAATAATGAACCTTAACAGGAACTCTCATTCCTACGCAAAGTCATGGAAGCTAAACAACCTTCTCCTGAATAACAATTTTGTAAAGGAAGAAATTAAGTCAGAAATCAAAACATTCTTTGAATTAAATGACAAAGGTGACACAACTTATCAAAATCTATGGGATGCAGCTAAAGCAGTCCTGAGAGGAAAATTCATTTCCATAAATGCCTATTTCAAAAAGACAGACAATTTACAACTAGACAACTTAATGAATAGACTCAAAGAGCTGGAGAAAGAAGAACAGACTGACCCCAAACCCAGCAGAAGGCGAGAAATTATTAAGATCAAATCAGAATTAAATGAAAAAGACAACAAAAATACTATAAGGGAAATTAATAAAACAAAAAGTTGGTTCTTTGAAAAGATAAATAAAATAGACACACCACTGGCTAGACTAACCAAGAGCAGAAAAGAAAAATCTTTAATAACTTCCATCAGGAACATGAAAGGAGAAATCACAACCGAAGCCACAGAGATACGTGACATTATCTATGAATATTACAAAAATCTTTATGCACACAAATTGGAGAATGAGGAGGAAATGGACAAATTTTTAGAATCACACAGCCTTCCCAAGCTCAATCAGGAAGAAATAGAATTCCTGAATAGACCAATATCAACAACTGAAATTGAAACAGCAATAAAAAACCTTCCCAAAAAGAAAAGCCCTGGTCCAGATGGGTTCACACCTGAATTTTACCATACATACAAAGATGAACTGGTGCCCATCCTACATAAACTATTCTTCAATATTGAGAAGGATGGAATTCTCCCCAACACATTCTACCACGCCAATATTACATTAATACCAAAACCAGGAAAGGATGCAACAAAAAAAGAAAACTACAGACCAATTTCTCTCATGAACGTAGACGCAAAAATCCTCAATAAAATCCTAGCAAATCGTATCCAAGTGCTGATTAAAAAAATAATTCATCATGACCAAGTAGGCTTCATCCCAGAGATGCAGGGGTGGTTTAACATACGAAAATCTATAAATGTAATTAACCACGTAAATAGAAGCAAAAATAAAGACCATATGATCCTCTCAATAGATGCAGAAAAAGCATTTGACAAAATTCAACACCCTTTTATGATAAAAACACTTAACAACATAGGCATAAATGGGACCTACCTAAAAATAATACAAGCCATATATGACAAACCCACAGCCAACATCATACTGAATGGGGAAAAACTGAAAGCATTCCCACTCAGAACTGGAACCAGACAAGGCTGCCCACTGTCCCCATTACTTTTCAACATAGTATTGGAAGTCCTTGCGAGAGCTATCAGACAAGAGAGCAGAATCAAAGGTGTCCAAATAGGGACAGAAGAGATCAAACTCTCACTCTTTGCTGATGACATGATGTTGTATCTGGAAAACCCCAAGGACTCAACCAAGAGACTCCTGGAATTAATTAACGAATTCAGTAATGTCTCAGGTTACAAAGTCAATACACACAAATCAGAGGCATTCATATATGCCAATACCATTCAATCGGAGAACCAAATTAAGGACTCAATACCTTTCAAAATAGCAACAAAGAAAATAAAATATCTAGGAATATATTTAACTAAAGAGGTAAAGGACCTCTATAAAGAGAACTATGAAACGCTAAGGAAGGAAATTGCAGAACACGTAAATAAGTGGAAATCCATACCATGCTCATGGATTGGAAGAATTAACATCGTTAAAATGTCTATACTACCCAAAGTAATCTATAGATTCAATGCAATTCCTATTAAAATACCAACATCATTTTTCACAGATTTAGAAAAAATAATTATACACTTTGTATGGAATCAGAGAAGACCCCGTATAGCAAAAGCAATCTTAAGCAATAAAAACAAAATGGGAGGTATTGATTTGCCAGACTTCAAACTATACTACAAAGCTGTGGTTCTTAAAACTGCTTGGTATTGGCACAAGGGCAGGGACACAGACCAGTGGAACAGAACAGAAAACCCAAATATAAAATCATCCTCATACAACTATCTAATCTTTGACAAAATAGACAAAAACATACTCTGGGGACAAGAGTCCCTATTCAATAAATGGTGCTGGGAAAACTGGATAGCCACATGTAGAAGACTGAAACAGGACCCACAGATTTCACCTCTCACAAAAATTAAATCACGGTGGATAACAGATTTAAACCTTAAATGGGAAACAATTAGAATTCTAGAAGAAAATGTAGGAAAGACTCTTACAGACATTGGTCTAGGCAAAGAATTTATGAAGAAAACCCCTAAGGCAATCGCAGCAACAACAAAAATAAACGACTGGGACCTGATTAAATTAAAAAGCTTCTGCACAGCCAAAGAAATAGTCATGAAAATAAACAGACAGCCTACAGAATGGGAAAAAATTTTCGCATACTACACATCAGATAAAAGACTGATAACAAGAATCTATTTAGAACTCAGGAAAATCAGCAGGAAAAAATCAAACAATCCTATCAAAAAATGGGCAAAGGACATGAATAGAAATTTTTCAAAAGAAGACATAAGAATGGCCAAAAAACATATCAAAAAATGCTCAACATCCCTAATCATCAGGGAAATGCAAATCAAAACCACAATGAGATACCACTTAACTCCGGTGAGAATGGCCTTTATCAAAAAATCCCAAAACAACACATGTTGGCATGGATGCGGAGAGACAGGAACACTCATACACTGCTGGTGGGAATGCAAACTAGTGCAACCCCTATGGAAAGCAATATGGAGATACCTTAAACAGATTCAAGTAGACCTACCATTTGATCCAGCAATCCCATTATTGGGCATATACCCAGAAGAACAAAAGTCATTCTTTAACAAAGACACCTGTACCCGAATGTTTATAGCAGCACAATTTACATTCGCAAGGATGTGGAAACAACCCAAGTGCCCATCAATCCACGAATGGATTAGTAAACTGTGGTATATGTATACCATGGAGTACTACTCAGCTATAAGAAATAACAATGATACGACATCTCTTTGGTTCTCCTGGAGAGAGCTGGAACCCATTATACTAAGTGAAGTATCCAAAGAATGGAAAAACAAGCATCACATGTACTCACCAGAAAACTGGTTTCCCTGATCATCACCTAAATGTACATCAGGGAAGGATACCAATTGGATATCAGACTGGGATGGGGGGTGGGGGGAGGGGATGGGTGTATGCCTACATGATGAGTGCGTTGCACACCCTCTGGGGAATGGTCATGCTTGAAGGTGCAGACCCGGGGAGGTGGGGGGGGGAGGGGATGGAGGTATGACTACATGATGAGTGCCAGGTGCACTGTCGGGAGAATGAGAACGGACGCGCTTGGGACTCTGACTCGGGGGGATGGGTGGGACATGGAAAATGTATATAACCTAAACTTATGTACCCCCATGATGAGCTGAAATAAAAAAATATATATATATAAAAAAATAAAAAATAAAAAAAAATAAATTTAAAAAAAAAAAAAATAAGTAGATACATATGCATTTAAGAGTTTATGTTCTCTTGATGAATTAATTATTTTATCACAACAAAATCTTTCTTTTTTTCTCTGGTAATACTTCTTGTTTTGAAGTCTATTTTTTCTAATATTAATATTAATATAGTCACACCAGTTTTTTCCATCTACTGTTTTATGGTGTAGCTTTTCTCTTATACTTACTTTTAACTCTGTTTTTGTATTTAAAGTATATCTTTTATATAGCAAAATTTGAGACTTGGTTGTTTATTTTTCTGACAATCTCTGCCTTATAAATATGGTACTTTCTCCAGTTATAGTCAAAATGTTAATATTGTCATAGTTTTATCTGTGTCTACCATTGTTGTATTTATTTGTTATTTGTCCCATTTGTTTTTAATTCTCTCTTTTCCTTCTTCTCTTTCTTTTAGTCAGTCAAATATTCTTCAGTGTGCAAGTTTAATTTCTCTATTGGCTTTTTTTTTATTAATAGTTGTCATTGTAGGAATTATAGAATGAATCTTAAAATTATCACAGTCTACTTAGAGTTAATATTATACTAGTTCACCTAAAATGTAAGAATATTGCAACTATATAGTTTCATTTACCAACTCTATCTTTTGTTCCAATATATTTTCATATACATTAAATCTACATATGTTATAACCCCCAGAGGACATTGTTATAGCATTTTGATTTTTTTTTAAAGAAATAAATTGAAAAAAACATATAATCTTCTCCATTTACCTAAATGTGTCATTTCCAGGACTCTTCATTTTGTCCAGTAGATCTGAATGCCATATGGTGTCATTTTCTCCAGCCTGAAGAATTCATTTTAGCATATTTTGTAGTGTCGGTCTGATGGTAAAGAATGTTCTCGTTTTTATTTACCTTAAAATAGTAACCTCCATTTCTGAAGAATATTTTAACTGGATGTAGAATTATGGATTGCCAGATTTTATTTGTTAGCAGTTTGAAGACGTTGGTCCATTGTTTTTGGCTTACATTGTTTCTGAAGAAAAATTGATCATAATTTACATCTTTATATATATCATTTTTATCTAGCTGTTCAAAATGTTTCTCTTTATTGTTGTTTTTCAGCAGTTTTATTATGATCTACTTAGATACAGTTTTCTGTTCTTAAACTACTTAGCGTTCACTGAGCTTCTTGGATCTATAAATTATATTTTTCACCACATTTCAAAAATATTCTGCTGCTTGCTTTCTCTCCTCTCTTTCTAGGACTTCAGTGACATGTATGTTAGACTACTTGATATTGTACCATATGTCACTGAGAATATTCTCAATTATAAAAATCTTTTTTCTCTCTAATCTTCAGATTATACACTTTCTATTAATTAATATTTAAGTTTATTACTCTTTTACCATTGCTAATCTGCTATTAAGCCAATCAGGACATTTTTCATTTCAGATACTGTGTCTTTAATTCTAAAATTTCCGCCTGGTTCTTTTTCATAGTTTCCATCTGTCAATGTATTATTATCATATTTTCCTTTAAAATCATTAACATATTTATAATAGCTGCTTTAAAGTCCTCACTCAGTAAGTCCAATGTCTCATTTTTCTGAGGATTGAGCACTATTAACTATTTTTCTCAGACTATGTGACAATTTTTTCTGTTTGGGAAGGAATGTCTAGTAATTTTTGATTATTTATTGACATTGTGTATGATACGTTATAGAGATTTTGGATTTTGTTATAATCTTCTGAAAGTGAATATTTTTGTTCTAGTATGCAGTTAACTTGTACTCTAGATTCTCTTCCTCTTGTGATGAACTATAGCTGAAACCAAAGTTTCTCTCACTCTTCTAGCTGTCATTTCTGGTGCATTCCTTAGAGTCTCCCTATGTGTGCTTAGTTCAGACTAATCTAAGATTTGGGCAATGTTTATTGACAGATTTCTCGGGTAAATCTCAAGACACATCCTTCTGATCTGGGGCTTGTCTTCCGACCATTCTTGCAGCCCTGAGCCCTAACCTATGACTTTCTGAGTAAGACCAAGCCTCTCTGCTTATGCATAAGCTGCTCCATGCCATGGGGACTGGATGTCCCCTCAGGCAAAATGCTACAAAAACTGAATGTCACACAGTACTCCTGTTGTCTTTCAAGAGCCAAGTCTTCTCCAGTTTTTGCTTGCTTTTGATTTCTCTCATGTATTTTCTAATAGTTGCCTAAAATTTATAATCATTATATAAGGGATAGTTAGTCCTATATAAATTGCTCTGCAATTACCAAAACTGAAATCTTCTAAAAATGGACCTTATTATTTCTACACACACTAGTCCTCTGCATAAAATAAGACAGAGATCCATTAATCTATTTATCCCAGATATTACAGATATGTCTAGATTCATTCTTTGGCTCATAATATCTCTTTGGGTAAGTTTATGTATAACCATGACCTCTATTATCGCCTTTGATGCCTTCCCATATATTTACCTTTAGACCTTACCATTCTTTTGAGCTCCAGGCTAGATTTCCATCTGTTCCCTGCTCCCTATTTGTATTTATAAAATAACATTTTCTTTGTGAAACCTTGCCCAGACATGACCAGCAGAAATCAACACCCCCAATTCTAGGCTCTGGCAGCATTTTATTTTGCTCCTATCATATCACTTGTCAGTATCTAATTTCTGTTTTAGGTACTTGTATGTACTTGTTTCCTCAAATACAGTGTAAACTCCCTGTTGCCAGGTGCCATGTCTTATTTATCTTCACATTATTTGTGCTTAACTTATTTATTTTGTTCAAAAATATTTCTTAAAATTAGACTTTAAAAGGACAAATGTTTATATAATGTTCTGGTGTAATAAAAGGATAGTATTGTCCCCAGGAAGCCCTTTGCTTCTTACAAAGTTAAAATATTTGGATTTTCAGTAAGCCTCTACAGCAGGCTTTGAGGACTGTGAGTGAAGTGACACACTATGACCTACTACTTGTAGAAATATTTCATTTTGAACTTGATGAAATATTGATATTTACCTAACTGTTAGTAAAGAAGTAAGCCTTTCTTTCTTTCTTTCTTTCTTTCTTTCTTTCTTTCTTTCTTTCTTTCTTTCTTTCTTTCTTTCTTTCTTTCTTTCTTTCTTTCTTTCTTTCTTTCTTTTTTAAAGAAGATATTTGACAGGTTCAAATTCTGAGTCATGTATCTCTGGGAAGAGTTATATAATATGTTATCTCTGATATGAGCACAAGGGACTCATCACTTGGAAACTGATCATTTTCCAAGCTCTTTCTCATGAAGAAGTAGTGTAATAATAATAAAAATAGCAAGTGCTATATTTATTGTGTTGTTTCTGTATATTCAAGGTATTGGTCAAAGTATTCCATATCCATTAACTCATCTACTACTCAGAAGAATGCTACAAAGTATGTATGATTATTAATATCATCCTTTCCCTGGTTGAGGAAATTGAGATTTAAGCAGAAGTAAGCTGAAGATATTTTACAATCTTAGTTTTCTTAACCAAGAATCTACTCTAAGGGTGTAGGGTGTAGTCCTTCTCCTCATTCTTATTTCTGGTACCTTTACTTTACTGACTCATTGCTTCTTCAAAACCTTGTGTTTGCCTTTCATACATTTCTTGTATCATCATTTTACTGGTGACAAGTTACCTAAAATCTAATTTTTCTTTATGCTTAAAAATACTCTCCAACTTTGGCAAATATTCTCTTCTCTCCATCATTGCAGTGAGCTTCCATTTTGTCCTTTTAACTGTTACACTTGCCTGCCACTAATAATTTTGACTTGAAAAAATAATCTTTTCAATCATAAGAAGCCAATAAACAATTTATGTCCTTATAACAACAATCTTCAACCTGTTTTTAGTTGGCTGTTCTCCATGTTGAATTGCGTGTACTGTTATACTGATGTGAGTTGAACTCCGTAGGAATTGATTTGACACTACCAATCTAATTTCTTCCAGGTCCTTAGGTCCTAAGATCTCACAGGTGGAGATGATGGGTTCTTTCTTTTTGGGTTTATAATGACACCGGGTGTTTAAAATTTGAAGTTTACTTTTTATAAAAGATACAGTAAAAAAAATGCAGCCTTATAAGATACTTTTTAACAGAATGTATGAAAGTAGTACAATTGCTGAGATCATGAAGAACAATTAAATACCAATAGTTCACCAACATTTTAACATTGGGCCTCATCTTTGTTCTAGTATTAAAAAATGAGCCATCATTTTGTTATAGGAAGAATTAGTATATGTTTAAACCAGTATTTTGGTTAAATATAAATCAGTATTTTAATTTTAATCTGGTGCTTAACTCAGAAATATGAAAATGACAACCAATAAAAGGAAAATGGTTTCCTTCTCTGAGATGCCTATATGAGAAAATATTATTAACAATAACAGAAGTTGGTTGTTCACATTGAGAGGGCACTATGCCCACAAGTACTCTTGAAGCAACATGTCAAATTTGCCTGTTCATACAGTTCTGATTTATGTAGTGCTTTATTCACTGTGTAATGACATCAGTCTCTGAAGTGCATCCCATAATTATACCAGCAATAACCATTTCTTTTTGTTTATAAAAAGAACAGTGAGTGAGTAGCTGAAATGTGATTTCCCAAAGCAAGGATCTTAAGAATTGATAACATCTTTGTAACTCTCCATCCATCATTTTCAAATCCCAATTCGGAAAGTCAAGAGTTTTGTTTATTAATGATTTCTAAACACTGGTGCCCCATAAAGTAATGAAATTAGCAAAGATTGAAAATCACACATATATTTAATGAATATTTAAAAGTATCAAAATGTAAGAGCACCTCAATTATTCACAATAATTTGAGGAATAGGACATTCTATTTCATTGAATTTTCTGGTTACATGAGATATGATCCATTTATGCTAGATGTATAAACCAGTTCACTTATTATGCCTCATTGAATTAGTTTATACTTTTGAAAATGTAGATAGTAACCAACCATGAGTCTTCAATTTAAAAATGGAAATATTCATTGCATGGTCAATATTATTTGAAAAAGTATATAAAAACAGAAGTTTAAAAGTTCTACCAAACCTCATAGGTACAAAAGAGTCATGGCCCAGAAAAATGATTTTAATTATTTCAAATATAAACTTAGCTCAAAATTTGATGCAAAAAAGTTTTGAAAAACAACTAGATAATTCAGAATTTATGTAATCTTATTTAAAGAGGTGGTGATAAAAATGCAAATATGAAATTGCCTCTAGCTCTCTTCGCTAACAGAATAAATCTTAGTTGAATCATTTATCCCCCTTTATACATATTCATATTCTTGCTGTAGCCTGAAAACTCAGAGGTAAAAAGTGAAAACCTTTAGAGGTATCTAGGACACAATTGGCGAACAGATTAAAAGTCATAATAGTTGGCAATGTGCCTTCTTCTCATCTCTTTCTCATTGCCTATGCTTATCTCCATATGGTGCCTCTGTCTCAAGCTAGGCACTATCTCGTCTTCCCCAAATAGAGCAGAATCAAATTCATATTTCATTTTAATCTGCTTATTCTAAGAAATTAATGCCACCTGCTCCACAAGCAGAATGACATGTCTTTGTTTGGGTGAACTGTTAACGTAATATCTGGCTTTACCCTCTTCAAATGACATGTTTATTTTTTGGCTTTATTGTATAAGAAAGACCAAGTTTACCAGAAATTTTTCTACCATCTCTTTATTACAGTTGATCACTATTAGGTACATAAATAAAATATTTAAATTAAATTTACTTTTCCTTTTGTAAGAATTTCCTACGTTAGGCTCTTTGAGGATTATGAACCAATTAACCTTCCTTGAATTCTCTTTGATACTTCCTAGTTCTTATTTATATTTGTTACAAACTCCCTTGGTTGTAGGTCAAAGAAAATCACCTGAATAGTTTTAAGCAAAGAGTCTAATCTAGTATAAGTGGTTTCTTTTGGAACATACACACAGAAATGAGGTTGGTGCTAAACAATGTCTGAGTAGGAGCCACTGGACTGTCTGCCTCAAGGAATACTGTTCCCTCTCATTTCTGTGTCTCTGTGTGGTTGCTGAGTTAATCTGCAGTTGAAGACAAGTTCTTTTTGTTCAGTCTACATGATAGAAAATGGCTAATGAGTAACTCCATATTTATGTTGCCACCATTGAGAGCCTAGCAAGATGGAGCTAGAGGCTTGTTTACAATGACATGTTCTGTGTGGCAAACTAGGATTACCCCCATCTATTTTGGACTGAAGGCTGAATCATGTCACACAAATATAGGTGCTTCTGTTGTTAAACATGTAAATGGTGGGGGAAGATTTGAAGGCAACACAAATGCCTTGATTTTAACTCTCAAATAAATTACATGAAGTTTTGACTTACTAAAGAGATAGATAAGATTAGGTTGATCAGTTCTATTCATTGATTTTTAGTATTTATCCACAATCATTCAGTTATCATTCAAATAAATCTAGAGCTTTATTTAAGGGAAAGTTAGAAATGGCTATGGTTTGTAACCATGCCTATTGAATGCTACTACTTAATTGTCTGGAGCTATTGCCAGTTTGGAAACATACTTGGTAGCAAACTGCACAATATATATGCTCCCTTTTTTTTTTAGAAATAAATAATACTACACTGTAGTATTGCTAAAAATGCAAGTGCATAGGTTCATAGGCAGTTCTAACTCTAAGATATTAATTGTTGACCCTGGCACTCTACTCTGATATGTGGCTCATACTTGTTAGTTCCAAAGGCAGGGATGATAGATGCATTACTGAGATCATGGTGCTGATGAAGCCAAGTTCACAGGTATAATCTCTGTGTGGGCTAGGATTTCTGTACAGAGAAAATGAAAAGCCAGCTTCCCAAATCTCATCTATTCTTCTTATTAATGCATACCATTAAACATGAGACAAATTGATGATGATGTTAAAGAAACTAAACCAAAATGCATGTTCTACCTAATATCAACTTCATATATAAAGGGAATTTCTTTAATCAAAAAATATCTTGGTTTAAAAGCAAATTTGACAAAACCATATATTTTGGCCTTTATGGAAACAGATATTCTTTACTTTCAACTATTCATCTATAAATGTACAAGTACGTTGTGAACTGTTTAGCCATCCACATGAACAAAATAATCCTAATGTGTATTATACCTGAACCTCTGTAGCATTTTGTGAATATTATAATTTTGCTAGTCAGTTGCTATCTGTTTGAGTTTGCTTAATTTCATTTCTTAGGTTGAAAAAAGAAGAGAGAATGAGAGGGAGAGAGGAAGAGAAAGAGAGAGAGAGAGAGAGAGAGAGAGAGAGAGAGAGAGAGAGAGAGAGAGATTGTTTTAGAAGATTAGAAGAAAATCTACATCTTGAGGCCCAACATAGTATCTTTTACTTGGAGAGTTTAAAAATCTTGTACTCTAAACTACTTTGGATGCCCAAAATCACTAAGTTCTGAAACTGACTGATGAATCAATGAAATCTTTTGGGAAGACCACATAGAAGGGTTTGGGATTTAAACAAAATGACAAGATGCCTCAATGTGTATTTTCTTAGAAATTTGAAATTATACTTAACTAAGGCTTTTCAAACCCAGTAAGAATTTACCTGAACTTGTGGACTTTGATGCCATGGTATATTAGCAGATGGCAAAAATTTTAGGTAGCTTTGATTATAGAGCTTGACCTATTTGAGATCCATGTGAACAGTCTCACTGAAATAATGTAAATTAAAGAAAGAAAGATATTCTCAGCTAGTAAATACAAAGTATTTCTCACACCATTGTGAAAGGATGACATGAACAACCCACCTATACCATTTTCATTGTAATATATAAACACATAATAGGATACAATATACCAAATAGTCTTGTGAGTCCTCTATTAATGCCTTTTTTTTAAATTTACATTAGGCATGCTAAAGCACACACATTCATACATATATGCACATTCTGAGGTCTGTTTCCCCTTCTTGGTTCTGTCTACTTCCCTTTCAGGACTAGTTTATGCTTCTGTCTTTGTGGATGTCCATCAAGCCAGGAGGCTGTGTCAGTTAACTCCACGTTGCCTTCTGACATGATTCTTCGAGCAATCTGAGTGCCACTTACACTTTGATGTACAGATTTCCTTTCAAACCAGCGAAGATTCCATTACAGCGACTTGGAGGCATAGATTTCTTTTTCTACAGGAATCAGTGGTTTATTGTCTCTTTGATACTGTTAGATTTTCTTTCAGGGACCCTTTTCAATTTTAGTATGATGGCCCTTTCCTGCCCTAAAGATCAGTTATTTTCTAAACCAACATCTCCCTTAAAGGGCCATACAACAATTTTCCTAATACATTTATTAGATAAAACATAATTACACTAAGCATTGAACCATCTTATTAACATCAACATACAATAAAATAGTCATACAACTGTTTTCTTCGGGCATTGACCAAAGGACATTATGGGAACCATTTTTTTTATCATCAATTAATTAATTAGGTGCAAGAGTCTGGAATAGAGTCGGATCTGCCCTGGAAGTAAGTTCTTGTCTGTGACCCATGTTCCAGTCCTGTGGAATTACCAGTGATCAACTGGATTTGTGCACTCAAATCTCCATACATAGATGGATTACAATGTTGCCTCAGGCTTTAGAATTTTATTGCTCTTGAAAGAGTAACAAGGATTCTAGCATTGCTTTTTTGTGGCTTTCTCTTTCTTCTTTTCGTTCATTTGGCCAGGAGGAACTAACAAGCCTATTGGATATTGCTGTTTGGTTGGTTTGCAACAGCAGCATTTTGATGTTGTGCCATTTTGAAATACACTTTTGCTATGTTATCTAGCCTAATAGCAACCACCATTATTTCAATCGTCAATCTGAAAATCTAGTAAATCTGGTAAACTCAGTGCTGATTAGTCTTTGTCTCTCTCTCCATCAACCATCACTAACTCCCACTCTTAATTGTTTCCCTGGTTCTGTTTATTCTACTTTATCCATGTATTGATCTAGTCACACTGTATTGGAGCACCTCCGGAATCTATTTAATCTATCCATTTTCACAACCCCACAACCAAAGCCAAGCATCCATGATTTCATTCTCTCTTGTTTGGACTCCTGCAGTAGACTCCTAAGTCATCTCTCTACTGTAGTTTTGACAACTGCTGTTTCATTCTGTCTGTGCTAGATGAGATATAAGCATTTGGGAAGGTGAGCAAACAATTGAAATGATTTCATAATTAACATTTTGAAAGAGCATCGAAATAGTTAATATGAGAAAAATAAAAACATAGTCAGATTTCCTTACATTTCTTTTTACAAATTTAATGTTGTTCTTAATTTTTTACATATGGCAGGATCACCATAATCTTTTCCATGCCTAGGACCTCTGAAAATTTTATTTGGTCCCTGCAGACTCCACAGAACCACCCGTATGACTACTCAAGAAAATAATTCTGATGTTATCTTTCCTTTATTCTAAATTCTTCTTCAGCTTTTGGTAACCCAAGACATGAAAATTTGTATTCCTTGGCAAACAACACAGGGATGGTCATTATCCGAACCTGCCCTGATGTCCAGCAAGCCTCATTCCTTGCCACTCTATCCTCCAGTATTGCCAAATGACTGTTCCTAAAGTGTGCCTTGAGGTCACACCTTGATGTTTTTGTATTATGTTGTTCCCTTCCAGAATGTTCTTTTTCTCTCTTTTGGGTCTGGGGAACTTATCCTTCCACACTCATATTAAGTATTGCCATGATGAGGAGGCAGACAAAAAGAAGTCAGATATTCCATTTAATAGCTCCAGGGGAATTGGGTCCATTTCTGCTATGGCTCTCTACCCCCTATTGTAGTTGGTCCTGTGATTTATCTCTGTATTAGACCAGAAAGTCCTTGAGGGCAGACCACAGTCTTAATTATTTTTGTAGACTCATGCCTAGCATCGTGCTTGGCACAGAACAGATCAGTAACTATCTTTCTGGGCTAATGCACAAAATAACATGCATTCTCCTTATTCTTTGTGAAGTTTTGCACCACAAAATTTGTCTCTAAAGAATTAAAGGGAAATGTTTTCATTTAATATTTAAACTATTAAATATAACTAAACCCTCTTAAGAAGCCTTCACTAAAACCTGAATTCTTTGATTTATGTGAATGGCTATATTATTCTGCTGCACTACAAACACAACTATAGTATTGTTGACAGAAAATAGATCATCTAGGACAATTCAGATTATTTAGTTTGATGTTTTTAATTTCACTTTTTCTTGACCGTGAAAGACAGAGCTTAAGTGATAGACTCAATTCTTAGACTTAAACATAGTGAACAACTGCTGTGATAACCATCAGTCAAGGTTAGAAGATCAAAATTAATATTTATATATATTTATACTCTACAGAAGTCTTTCGTATACTTTGTCTTTTTTGTCTCTCATCATAGCCTTTTAAATTAAGCAGACATTGTTATATGCTCATGGTACAGAAAAGGATGTAGATGCTGACAGTTTGTGTGGTACATATATGGTACATATTCACTAATAACTGACATCTGGTGTACAAACTCAGGACTCCTGGCTCCAAAAGCCTTCTCTTTCCACCAAAATGTACAGCATCACAATTCTATGGAATTTGTTACCTACAAACTCCCTTTAATAATCAGAACAATCTATTTCTCACTCATCCTTTTGTATATGTCATATTTTTCTTTCTTATGCCCTCTTCTCCCTTTTGAATTGCTTCAGTTATTTCTGTCTGGCTTCAAAAAACTTACAGTAGGAGACTGACATATTAACTTTACCCAAAGTAATAAAGTGCTCTCAATTTTTAGAGATATTCTAGTTCAGGAAATCCTTATTAATGCCAATTTAATGTGCTGGTCCAAAGAAAAAGTGCAAGTGAAATAGTTATATCATTCAAATTCAAAATACAGAGTAAATTTTATGTTAGGATAGCCAACATCCTGAAATCCCACATTTTATTTCCCTGCTGGGAACTTAACAGCATTGAAATTGTAAGATCAATTTTCAAATATATTAAAGGTTGACATCTTACCAAAACATGAAAATTTACAAGTGTAGTCTGCAATTCTGTTATATAGGAGGTAAAATCAATTTTATGAAGATTTTATTATAATTAAAGTGGATATTTATTTAAAAGAATACTTAGTGGTTTAAATATAGATTTTAGAATTAGACATACCTGAGTTGTCCTCCAAATTCTGTAATCATCATGTGATTTTTAGATTTTATTCTTTTTGAATCTTAGTTTACTCAACTGTAAGATGGCTGATGTTTGGATCTAGAAAGATAACTTATTTTAAAGCACATCAATAAGCACAAGATGAGCAAAATAAAGGATTGTTATCATTATTATACCATTAGGCTAATTTATCTCTTTGTTATTTTAATACATCTTTTTAGTGTCTTAGCCAGTAATCATTAATATGTCCCTTTGGATAACATGAAAATAATCTGTACACTAAGCCTTGTGATCTAATTTTCTCTCAAAATTCTGTTCACTATTTACCTAAAAAACCTGGAAGATGCATAACACAATGGTAAGAATAGAAGGGAGCCAAGGATGTAGGAACTACATTTTATGTTTTCTTGATATAAATTAAACTAATCGATCATTACTTCAGGTAATCAAGAAAATATATAATTTCTTTTTTGCTCCAGAAAGATTTTATGCAAATCAAGATGGTCAGAAAATAGTCTGCTATAGATGGTGAGTTGCAGATTGTATTTAATTTTGAAAACATTTTTGTACTCCCCTACATTTTTGTACCTTTTCAAAAAATATAGGCACACATTTTGAAAACCATACATAGTATTCATAAATTGGATATGTAATTTGACTATCCAGTCAATATTTGTAGACCATGTAGTTAATATTTATGGGCCACATTTGTCTGCACATATTTTTATATTAATGAATTTTAGAATGGATAATTTCTATCCCTGATATCAACATTCTTAAGGTGATAAAAAGTTATAGGAGAAGAATAGGATGAATCTATCTTTTGATTATCTTTTTCCAATTAAAAGCATTTTTCAAAGCTCTAAGATTAAGGTAAGCTTTCTATTTGTTTTAAAAGGTGCTACTTATATGTATTAACTAGAGATTAATCATATGTTATACATTTTTACTATAGTAGGTTATACATTATTATATTCTAGGTATTTCTTTTTTTCTTAAGGAACCAAAACCTCTTGAATTTTTTGCAAAAACTTAGCTTCCTATGAAGCACTGAATAGCATAGCATAATACCATATCAAAACTTCTGTATGAATAATCTAGTAGAATTTAAGGCAATGTATACAAATTAATTGGCCTCGTAACATGTTGGTAGATGCAAATTATCTGTTAATTAGATTATTTGAAGGAAAGCAAAAATATTTTTGACAAGGAATTCAAACATTCAAGAGATATATAATATTTACAGTCTAGGTAGAAGGAACTCCATTAAATTATAGAAATATATCCCTAGAGGTTTGCACAAAGTGCTTGTCTCCATTTATCAGGAGAATGTTTGTGGGCCTTCTGGATCAGATGAATTTTCCTTCTTCCTGTGAATTTTTGGGAATACATCCTGTATTTTCCACCTCCTTTATTTCTTGGGCTCCTTCCTCCCAATTTGGCTGTAGTGAGTTTCTCTACGTTTTCTTCCTTGCAGCTACCAAGTCAAGCACACAAGTCCTTCCTTATATGAACTAATCACTGTGGGTAAACGCTGAGAGTCATAAAAATAACAGCAATTTTAGATAGCTCCCGGGGTCTCCGTGTCCTTAAGAGCTACATTAGTGCTATTTCAACCTACCACCCCCTGCTGCACTAATATTTCTGCTGAATCTTTACCTGATTTCCACAAAGCACCAGGAACACAAAACAAAAAACAGCAAAACAAAATCCCCCAAACCTCCTACATGACCTTTATGGTGGAAATGGAGGGGGTGGTTTATATACAACACTGGAAACAAATTGAAATTGAATGTCAAATGGCTCTGATGTGTCAGACCTTTCCCGTGCTGTGTAATCATGCATCATCTCACGTTCACCTCTGTGCTCTTCCTGTGCATTTCAGATGTGGCACTCGAAGTCACCTCTCTTTTGCACTGTCCTAATTCCAAGAAGTCCGCTTTCTACCTAGACACGAATTTCATTCCTGAAAGAGGAATTTTTATACCAGGTGGTTTTATTTTGTTTTTACTATGCCACATAATAAAATGGCTAAGTTACCAAGGTTAAAACCAATGAATAAGCATTCACTATGATGTGCCTCTCAGAACCTCCTGGAAAACTGAAGATTATGCTTCCCCAGTTCTGAGAGTGCTGCTAGCAGATGGTCCCCAGTTGTCAGCCCTCTTCTAGGATTGCCTGCCAAGGCCAAAAACCTTCCTAGGGCTGCACACATCCAATGGCTGGTCTACATGGGGCATACAGCCCCACCCACCCAACCTCCAACCTCTATTTAGAACTACCCTGAAGGACCATTATAACTTTATAGTTGCCTGAGGTATCTGTTGAAGGCCTTTGTTAAGACTTCATGGAAGCCCAACTTCTTCTCCTGCCTAATCTGGCCTTTTCCCCTTCCTTTCCACAAACATGGATTCTAAAAAAATACTCCCAGATAAAATTTCGGCATGCAAATCTGCATCTCAGTCTGCTTCCTTTGGAACCCATCCTGGGTAATTTTCTTAATTAGCGTTCCTCCATATGGTTAGCAGCTGTCTAAGTCCAATGAGACCCTAACAATGCTTTTAGGCAAATCCAGACTGATTCTTCTCTTGGGCGATTCTGCATGGCAGGTTCAGTCACTCATACTGTGACGTTGGGTATATTGGGGTGGGAGCCAGGCATCAGTATTTTTAAAACATACTCAGAAATCCTAATGTTCAGTAAGTTTAGGAACCAATGGCCTATAAACTCCACTATTCTTCATTAAGTCCTTCTACCTTCCTGGATGTCTTTTCCTGTTAAAGAACCTTTGCTTGTGTTTGATATGGACAATAGTTTTATTTAATGCTCATCTGAGAAACCAGGTTTTCTTCCCTTGAGACTAATAAGTGACTTCGGTTTCCTTGGCTCAGATGGTTGCTTCTCCGTTCCTCAGGATCACTAGGATTTGATTTATTCACATAATGCATCTTTCCTAGAGGACTAGTCATGTTAGAATTATGGCTTGACGATAGAGGAATCAATTTAACATGCAGAAACAGTAGAAGACAGTATCCTTCAAAGGACAAAGAATCAGTTTGTCACACCATTTAATCATTTTACCCCACCATTAAGAAGTCATAGCCATAATAAATTATTTGAGAAACACAAAATCAACAGGCAAACAAATCCTGGACCAAATGGACAAACTAATAGCTCCATCTCTGCCCTGTTTCTCCGTGTTGTGACACTAGTACGTTCTGGGATAGGTAAGTATTAGTTTTCAGTACATTAAAAAGATACATATTTGAGGTTACAATCTACATAGCACTTATTTGATTACATTAATACATATGCCATCCATTTCTTCAAGTTATTGATTGGATATTTAAAAACTAATATTTATACAGCCCCTTACTGTTTATAAAATATCTTCACATCAATTGTCTCACTTCACATTCTTCAGTTGTGCTGAAAGATTTAATAAACTTGATAATACTGGTATTAAGTTCTTGTAAAGAACATGATCATGATTAACAAAAGAAAGTTGATATATTTGCTTCTATGTTCTTTACATCGGGTTATGAAAGTTTAATGGTGCATGATGACCTAATTTTTGAAAGATTCCTATACATACAGTTGGAGGGTTTAAGAGGAATATTACTATTAAGAAGGGAAATATTAGAAAGTGGATATAGAATTAGGTGAGCCCGGCTAAAATGGATGATTCTGCTAACATGGCTGAGTTATTAAATCTGCGTTTTTGATGTCAAAGTCCACAAGAAAAATCTTCAAAGTAATAAAGTTTGATCTCTTTAGGATCTATCACTTCCAGGCAATTTAATTGATTTTCAGAATTTCTGTGGTTCCAAGTTTCCCGGATATACTTGGATATTCTTCCAGAGCTGGCAATTAAGGAAATAGAGTTAACAGATGATGTAGAAGCATTCTGGTCACTGGGGCCTGGACTCAAACACAATTCTACTTCAGTAAACTTGGCTTTGAGGGCCAAACAAATTACATAAAATATGTTTACTACTGCTTTTAATAATGGTAAATATGTTTGAAACACAGAATGCAAAAGCCTAAGATTTTGTTTTTTTTTTTTTTTTTTAGTTTTAAGAGGTAGTATAACTCTTACCAATGTAAGTGCATATATAGAAAGAACAAAAATAATGTGTATGGTAGAATTATAAAATTCTTAAGGAAATTTTTTTCTGAAGGCCTGTCAGTAATATCTGAAAAAATAATAGATTAAATTGAAATGTAAATTGAAAAGCTTTTTGAGAGTAGGTGAAAACATTTTCGTCTTTTATAAATTATAAAAAGATATAAAGTAATAACTATGGGTATGTAGGTAAATATGAGGATGTCTGACTTATAATAGATTACAATGACGAGCTTATGGCATGCTTACTACGTTCCAGGTGTTACCACAGTCCTGTGATACACCCCTATTCTGCAGATAAGGACACAGAAATTCTGAACAAATTATCTCAGGTTATACATCCATTAAAGGGCAGAGGTGGGATCCAAATCCAGGGAGGATCAAGCCAGCTTGTGCCTTCTGGTAACACTTAATTTCTCCTCGAGGCACTTGAGGGTGTTGCAGCATTCTGGAAGGCCGAGAGGTAGTATACTGGAAAAGCAAACCAGGTATGTTGGCTGAAGAAACAGAATAAAAGATTCATCTTTCTTAGTGGAGGAGAAAATGAGTTTCTGCTAGCAGACTAAATGTTCCCCCAGAGCCTGGAAATGTTACTTTGATTTCCAAAATTGTTCAGCTTACAACTGGCAAATGTAATATGTAGGCCAGAGATGGCAGGTAGGCCTTGTAGTGCGTAGGCATGAGATTGCCCACAGTGGCTATGAAGGTGCATTTGGCAGCTTGCGAGGCTCTGGAGAGACTGATGGATAAGAATGCTAGGAATGTGCAAATCTTCCTGCAAGCAGTGGAGGAACTTAGTGAGGATAAGAAACTATTAAATTAAAACAATTTTTGCTCTCACCCTGTGGGTCTTCCCTTCATCCTCTTCCCTCCCAGGTGCATCCATGCTTATATGCTTAGTGTTTCATAGGATATGTATGGTTCCTTGTAAAATATGTGATTCATGCTTAAAATTTAGATTGAACTAAATTAAAGATTTTATTTAGTTATATAAATTGAAGATATTTGACTGTTTAAACACTCAAAAATGGCATTTCTATATGGTTCAATCTAATAACAAATGCTACTGTGCAACAGAGTGATGTTGTCCTTTGTTCAGTCAGCCCTGTGTTTTTTTCACTCAGGGCCTCTTAGAGATAAATGTGAGCTCTGGAGCCAGACAGGTGGGCTTAAATCATGGGTCTGCCACTTACCAGCTCAGTGTCAGTGGACAAGCCACATAACTTCTCCTACTAGAGCTTCTTCATCTAAAGAAACCAGGGAATATAAAACTGACCTTGTGTACCTTAATGTGTAGTTCATAGACTCAGAGACACTCTGATGTTAGTACTTTATTAATGTTATCGAAAAGTATCCATGTAAAGTTTTCACACAAGTGCGGCATCTCGCTAAGGTGCACTTAATTTATTGTGTGAAATTTCTTAATCTTTGAATTGTAAAACTGTGGGAAACAATGATGCATCTATTAGAAGTGAGCAAGGAGGGTAATTACTGTAAAGATTAAATGAGTTAATATGCCAAGTGTATAGCACAGCATCTATGAATGTGGAGAGAGCTCAGTATCAATAAAATCCATCCCTGTTGTCGAATGTGTGTCCGTGTATGGGTTTTCACAAGGCTAGCAACAGTTTTAGTTTAAGATAGTCTATAAGGCCTCATGTTCTTCTATCACAAATGAAGTCAAGTTTAATTTATAATGTTGATATGGGGCCTTGGGAGATGGGGGCATTGATTCAGTTTGATTAACTCCAAAGGTTGCAGAGATCCTAGTGCAGTGGTATGAAACTAAGTATTCCTGGTGAAAAATCTCTGGGACAAAAGGAAAACGTTTCCTTCAGTCTGTAGTTGTTGATGCTTTTATTGATCCTTAAAGATGATGATGGAGGTAAAGCAGGAAGATAAGAAAAGTAGCTAATAAAATAAGAAAAATATTATTAAAATAGTCTCAACCAGCCTCAAAATATGGAAGCCATTTAAAATGAAAATAAACTTTAAAATATTCTCATCTGATAGTCTTATTTCACCACTGACCCTGGATGTTAATACAATAAATGTCTTTACCATACATAATGAAAAACCTTAATAGAAAAAAGCAGCAAACTCTACAATTATACTATGCACGCTATCTTTCCCACAAAGTAGAAACTGGAAAAAACAAACTTTCACTGATAAATGTATCTGCACTAATCTACAAAATAAAGTTCAACATTCTCAAACTTGAAGTTTTTTATTTGAAGTTCTTTAGTTGCAGAGAAAGATAAGCAAATTACTGAAGAAGTTGACATTGATTTAGTAATTAAGTTCACCATACATTCTTGAACATATAAACACTTTTAAGAATTATTCTTGAGATCAATATGTAAAAACTAAAAAAAAAATGAACAAATGAATCCAGTATTTAAATATATAAAATATCTGTATCTGTATCTAGGTTTAGGGTAAAAGAATACCTCAAAGATGTCTGTCCATCATCATGCTTTTGGTTCACAAAAATGCTACTAGTCAAGAGACTAGACCTTCCCCCAACCCTGTCCCATCATCTAAAAGTGGGCATTTAAAATAAAATATTATAATTTCTTTTTTTTTTTTTTTTTGGAGACAGTGTCTCACTTTTTTGCCTGGGCTAGAGTGAGTGCCGTGGCATCAGCCTAGCTCACAGCAACCTCAAACTCCTGGGCTTAAGTGATCCTACTGCCTCAGCCTCCCGAGTAGCTGGGACTACAGGCATGCGCCACCATGCCCGGCTAATTTTTGCTATATATATTTTAGTTGGCCAGATAATTTCTTTCTATTTTTTTAGTAGAGACGGGGTCTCGCTCTTGCTCAAGCTGGTCTCGAACTCCTGACCTCGAGCGATCCACCCGCCTCGGCCTCCCAGAGTGCTAGGATTACAGGCGTGAGCCACCGCGCCCGGCCAAAATATTATAATTTCATGAACCTATTTTTTGCTAAAAGAAATTACAAAGAGAAAGTATGTTCTCAAGCTTCAAGGTGTACCTACAGTCAGCACAATCATTTGTTGTACTCAAAATTAAAGGAAATGGAATTACTGTAAATCCATAAATAATCTCCCCAAACATATTTTAGTTGCTGTAGCATCATCTCTTTTTCCACCCACTGAACTCTTTATTGGGTGAAAAACAGAAAAAATGGTGAGACCTGAACTTTTACTACCAACCTTACAGAAGTGCTGATGACAAATGAAAAGGTAGTATCGCTAAACACTGAATTTGCTGTCAAGAAAGAAATGGTCTTGCTGCGTTTTCCCTCCATTCGTTTTTTTTTTTTTTTTTTTATTTAGGTCATTTCTTTCAACAATGCTTTACAGTTTTCAGAATATATGTGTTATACTTTCTTTTTTTAATTTTTTTTATTTCAGCGCATCATGGGAGTACATAAATTCAGGTTATATACAATGTCCATGTCCTGCCCATTCCCCTCGAGTCAGAGCCTCAAGCGTGTCCATTCACCAGACAGTGCGCCTGGCATTCACCATGTAGTCATACCTCCATCCCCTCCCCCCACCCCCCACCTCCCTGAGTCAGCACCCTCAAGTATGACCATTCCCCAGACAGTGCGCAACGCACTCATCATGTTAGCATACACCCATCCCCTCCCCCCACCTCCCATCTCAGTCTGATATCTAATTGGTACCCTTCCCCGATGTGCTTTTAGGTGATGATCAGGGAAACCAATTTTCTGGTGAGTACATGTGATGCTTGTTTTTCCATTCTTTGGATATGTTACTTAATATAATGGGTTCCGATTCTCTCCAGGAGAACCAGAGAGATGTCATATCACCGTTATTTCTTATAGCTGAGTAATACTCCATGGTACACATATACCACAGTTTACTAATCCATTCGTGGATTGATGGGCATTTGGGTTGTTTCCACATCTTTGCAATTGTGAATTGTGGTGCTATAAACATTTGGGTACAGGTGTCTTTGTTATAGAATGACTTTTGTTCTTCTGGGTAGATGCGCAATAATGGGATTGCTGGATCAAATGGTAGGTCTACCTGAATCTGTTTAAGGTATCTCCATAATGCTTTCCACAGGGGTTGCACTTCCTTATTTAATAAATGGTGCTGGGAAAACTGGATGGCCACATGTAGAAGACTAAAACAGGACCCACAGCTTTCACCTCTCACAAAATCAAATCAAGGTGGCTAACAGACCTAAATCTTAGAGGGGAAACTATTAGAATTCTAGAAGAAAATGTAGGAAAGACTCTTACAGACATTGGTCTAGGCAAAGAATTTATGAAGAAAACCCCTAAGGCAATCCATTCGTTTCTTAATGAAGGTCAACCAGTTGGTGTTTTTCCAGGAAGGAAGGATTTTGTTTAGTTTGTTTTCTTATTTGTCTGCTGTTGTTGTTGAGGACATGGTGGTAATACCACTGTCAGGTATTTTATCATTGTATGATCTCAAAATTATCTTGCATGACTCAAAAAAGTTACAGTTCAGGATCGTGTGAATTTCTTAGGTCTTCTAGTTTTCCTTATGAGTTAGTTTTCCAGTTTCTCCTTTGCATATGAAAATGATACATTTTTCCCCTCAATGAGGAAAAACTATGATGGATTTTAAATGAACAACTATAAAGCTATGAAGTAAAACAGGGAAAAAGGCTTGGCTTATTAATACTGCTTCTGTTTTTTATACCACTGAGGTCAGTTCACATGCTGGTGGCCTGGAGATATCCCGAAAAGCTGTGGGAACAGTGACAGCCTTGTTCTCGTTCTCTGAGGTCACATCTCAAAATGCAAAAGTGGAGGTTACTGGTTTCAAACACAGCAAACTGCAAAAATTAAATCACTGCCAATACTGTGGTTTTGGCCAATCTACCATTGCCTGTTTGAAAATGACACTGAAATAAAGTTTTAAAATTTATATGTTGTTTAAAAGGATGTAAAAAGCAAAATTAATCAAAGGTTGTTAACGATAAAGAGATGGATCAAGTTATATTAGGCTGAAATCAGATATATTATTTGGTAAAAACAAAAAAAGAAAACAGGTGTATTATATTAATATTGAACAAAGTGGAATTTAGGGCTAAAAGCACTGATGGTTATCAAGAAAGATACTTTCTATAGGTAAAAGTTGAAATCCAAAAGTTTTAAGCACATACCAATATGGTCTGAAAATATACAAATCCAAAATACTAGTGGGAATTGTTAATAATCCTCTTTCAGAAGCTGATAAACCAAAAATAAGTAAAATACTAGGTATCTGAAAAACAAATTAACAGGCTTAGAGAAATGTGTACTCAATAGCCAAGTGAATAAATATTCTATATCAATAAATCAAAAAACTGGTTCTTTGACAGACAACAAATAAGACTACTGACTACTCTGATGAAGAAAAAAGAAAAAGGTAAAAGAAACAAAAGGGAGGCCAGGTGCGGTGGCTCACACCTGTAATCCTAGCACTCTGGGAGGCCAAGGTGGGAGGATTGCTTGAGGTCAGGAGTTAGAGACCAGCCTGAGGAAGAGCAAGACCCAGTTTCTACTAAAAGTATACAGATTAGCTGGCTGTTGTGCCTCACACCTGTAGTCTCAGCTACTCGGGAGGTTGAGGCAAGAGGATCACTTGAGCCCAGGAGTTTGGGGTTACAGTGAGCTACTATGATGTCATGGTACTCTACGCAGGGAAACAGAGTGAGACTCTGTCTCAAAAAAAAAAAAAAGAAAAATAAAAGATAATAGTGTATGCAATTTTCTATCAATAATTTTTTTTTTTTTTTTTTTTGAGACAGAGTCTCACTTTGTTGCCCTGGCTAGAGTGAGTGCCGTGGCGTCAGCCTAGCTCACAGCAACCTCAGACTCCTGGGCTTAAGCGATCCTACTGCCTCAGCCTCCCGAGTAGCTGGGACTACAGGCATGCGCCACCATGCCCGGCTAATTTTTCTATATATATTTTTAGTTGTCCAGCTAATTTCTTTCTATTTTTAGTAGAGACGGGGGTCTCACTCAGGCTGGTCTTGAACTCCTGACCTCGAGCGATCCACCCGCCTCTGCCTCCCAGAAGGCTAGGATTACAGGCGTGAGCCACCGCGCCCAGCCCTCTATCAATAAATTTTTAAGAGGATTGATGAAACAGATTTTTCAGGAAAATGTAAATTTTGAAAATTTGTCAAAAAGAAGTATAACACTTGAATATGCTAATTCCTATTGAGGAAAACCTAACCCCCACAATGGTAAAATTATAGGAGAGTTAAAACAATTTTTTTACTAACAGATAATTGCGGTTTATATAACCTATTCCACAGCACAGAACAAAAAGTTCATCTTCCTGATTATTTATTTTAGGTTAGTATAAATCTGAGATTAACAATGAGCAAGGATAGTGATAAAAGAGAAGCATAATGAAATCACAAATAATTTAAAATTTCTAAGTAAAATAATAACAAATCAAATATATCAGCCCTTTAAAATAATAACTTTATGACCAACTATGGTTTATTCCAGGAAAGTTTGTTTCAATATTAGAAAACCTAATGATATTAACTGAATAATTCACTATATTAATGGGTTAATATATAATCACTATGTAGATGAAGAAAATACATTTTGTAAAATTCAACATGTACACACAAAAATCTCAAAGCAAACCAGATGTAAATCTATACCTATAGAAAATATTATGTATAATGGTGAAATATACAAGCTTTCCTACTATAGTCAGAAACAATAAAATAATGCTTATTTTTATCACTTCTACTAACTGCACAGGGGAAAAAAGCATTAATCTTAGAAAGACGAAAAAAAAAAAAACTGTCACTAATGCAGTCATGATTACCTATCAGGAAAATCCAAGAGAATCACCAAAAGCTATTAGGACTAATCCACGAGTGAAGACATAAACAAGAGAAATAATAGTTGATAAATTTCCAATACAGCAGTAATCATTAGAAAAAATGCTATGAAAGTAGAACCCACTCATAATAGCAATGAAAATTACGAAATAACAGTGTAATAAAATGAGATGTTTAGTGAAACTCTATGAATAAAGTATATATATGATCTGAAAAGTGAGAGATTATAGCATTGAATGGGATAATAGATGAAACTATTAACTTTTCACAACTCAATACAACTCTGAATAAAATTTTTTATGAAACTTGACAAAGTGTTTCTAAAATTTATGTACAAGAGAAAATGTGGAAAAAGAACATAGGCAATTTTGACTAAAAAGAACAGTGTGGGTAGTATCTTGTCAAAACTGATATTCTAGCATAACAATTTAGTATTGTGTGGGAATTAAAAGATCAATGGAAAAGAATAAGAGATTCAGAAACAAACACATGCTTACATGGGAATTGTGTATATGATAAAGATTACATTTCACATGCTTGGGTTATGGTTGAAGTTTCTAGCAAGTTGTATTTGGAAAACAGACCATGTATCTAGAAATTTTTGTAAAAGTTAGATTTGTACATTGTACAAAATAATTTCCCAGTGAATTAAAGAGTTAAATGCAAAACAGTAGAAAGAAAACAATATAGGATAATAATCTTATAATTTCGAGGTGGAAAGACCTCAAATAACTACACTAAACCATATTGAGAATAAACCACATAAAAATAAAAATTTCTGTAATGCAAATTTCTGTAAGAAAATTTATTAGATGAGCAAAAGACCAGGAAAAAATGCACATAAATAGCTTTTTTGTAGATAGCGCTGGTAGGAATGTAAATTGGTATAGTCTTTAATTAGGGAAATTTGGCAATGTCTTATTAAACTTTAAAGTGTACATATTTTATCATGGAAAATGACCTATTTTACAGGGATTCTAGTACTTATATGCATGTTTTTTATTACAGAAAAGGTCCAAATCACCAGGAATGGCCTAGAAAAACATGTTTCTAGGTGGGGTCCATAAATCATGTTCATAAATGTATAGTTTCTAAGGTTTTATGACGTCAGATGGTTACAGTAATTTTATAGAGTACTTGCAACTAGTACTGTGGCCTGCCTAAAAGGCTAACTTCCAAAGAAAAAGGAATAAGGCCTTGGCTAGATTGTCTTATATTTTGTGGTTACTATTTCGAGCTGCATAAAATCCTTTTGCAAAAGGAGGAAGTTGCTGGCTTTTAGAAAGCCTCATCTTCTTTTAGCTAAAAGGCACTCTGAAGCATGCTGAAACATTTGTAATTTCAGCCTTATTTAATTAACTTCTCTCCACATTCTTTAATCCAGCAATTCCAGCTCCAAGCTTCTATTAGTATTAGAGAAATACTCCCATGCAAAGAGACATGCACAAGGACATTTATTGTGGCATTGATTTTAATAGGAAGAAAATTGGAAACAACAAATTAATTAGGAAATGGTTCAATAAAACTCTTATGTCCATATTATGGGATACTATGTCACAGTTAAAAAGAATGAGGTAGATGTACATATATACTAATATGGAAAAATTGCCAAGATACACACTTAGTGAAAAAGGCAAGTTACAGAATAATACATAATGTACAATCTCATTTTCATGAAAACCAAACAAAATAAAATCTTTATGGAAATGCGTGTATAGAAATGCTTTCTGGAAGAACTAGAAATTATATCAACCAGCTAAAGAGAAGTTCCTTCCGTAGCAGGGCAGGAAGCTTCAAATTTTTATTAATTTCCTACTTTTATTATTAAAAAAATTTTTTTACAAAGGCAATACAGTTGTGTATTACATCTGCAAAAAGATTAACATTTACATTTACTGACTGTATATATATAAGATGTTTATCATTAACACTTAAAGTTTATACACGTACACACACACACACACACACACATACACACACAAGATATGGTCTATGTCTGTACACCAACCACAAGAAAATAATTTGAACAGGTTTGTTGATCTAAATAACGTAAATTTTAAGTGTTGCAATGTCAGAATTCAAAAAAATAGTTCCGTTTTATTTGGATGTACAACAGCACAGAGACACAGTCTAAGAATCAATTTTAGAAAAGACTGTTCCAGTTAGCAAATTTAGTAGTTTCATTATGGAAATTCCCAGAGGCAAACTCCAGCACATTTAATGATTAGAAAAGTAACAAGAAAGCATTGCCTACCCCGTGAATCAATAGAAAAGTAAACTTCACTGTCTGATATAAAATTACTTTTATGTTAAGCAAAAAACATGAGAGTTAATTAGAGGAGGTATATTATATGTTTTCAAAGTATACAGTATAAGAGTATATGGTGTGATAATGATTATGAAGCAGACAGACAAATACAAGTGAGAATTCCTCAAGTCTTTTAAGATTCACTAATGAATCATAGGGAGATACATCAAGAATTTTATAAAATTTAGCAGGAGTGTTTTGTTTTTTTTGTCTTCTGCGACCACATCAAAAGCAAATGGTCAATTCATTGAATAAAAGCCAGTCGAACCTAAATGTGTTTCACTAAGCACATAAAACAATGGCTTCAATGAACTGCGTGAAAATTCCAGGTGTCCCCTGCAGCTTCCGGGTCCAGTTCCATAACCCATTTACTGAAGTTTTCCTCATGCTGGTGGCTCTAACGGGAAAGACTTGTTAGAGTCAACATAACCATCAGTTTGAGCAGAAACAAATTAAAACATAAGTTATATTAAGAATTTACACCAAAGTTCAGTGAAGTGAAAGGACATGATTTTTTATATCACCACCGGTAGGGTCTATTCCCGGGTCACTTGATGTTTTTCTTCTCTGATGATGATTAGATCCAAAATGATCCTCTCTGCTGCTCACTGTGCATGGTTGCCATGCTACCCACTTCAATGGTGAATAGTGCAAGAACAAATACATACTTTTGTACTGTTGTTCGAAACAAAACTCCAGTACTTGGAATTTCTGCAACATTCAAAGCAGCTCAAGTAGAAAAGAAAAAGTTCAAACCAGTCACCAGATCCAAAATTAGCATTTTATTCAGAACGCTGGGGTCAGAGGTGTATCATTTATATTCTGGTACACAATACAGAGGCAAAGCTGTTGTCAGAAGTCTCTCCAGTTTAAAAGCTTTTTTTTTTTTTCATTTTTTTTTTTTTAAAAACACACACTTAGTAGTGCCATCAGTGTCAGGCCACCCCTTTCTTTTCTTTCCTTTTTTTTTTTTTTTTGGTACAAATTATGTAAAACATTTGTGCTAAGAACTTTTCTCCCTCCCCAAACAAAAAAGAAAATAAAAAATAAAAAAATTAAAAAATTAAAAATTGAGTATTCTAACTACAGCTCAACAATTGAATCAAATGTCACTTTTTTTGTAAATACTTTATCCATAACGAAAGATATAAACATGCAAAAAACCTGAATCCATAGTCCAAATAATACATACACATGTTCTGAAGTTTCTGCACTTCTCCATAGACTATGCCAATAAAACATTATGTACACATACCATTTTTACAGTGAAGTGGAAAAAATACAGAAATAAAAAAGTGTACATGGATTAAGACCAAAATGTGTCTAACATTCTAGTTTATGAAAAAATTCAATTTTGCTACAAATTGGTGATATGAAAACTCCCTTTATTTGCAACCAGCTGTGTAAGTTTTAAGATTTTAGTGGAAAAAAAAAAGAGAAACAAAACTAAAGTCTAAAACTAGAAGTAATGTACATTTTCCAATCTCATGGTCTCATCCCTCAAGATAATAAAATCGTTCCATGAGTTTTTTGTTTGTTTGTTTGTTTAATTCTGTATTTTAATAAAAGCAAATGCAATGTAACAAAAGCATGTTGAAGCATATCATGGTTTAACTTACTGCTCCCACCACAAAATATTTTGTCTTTTACTTATCGTTTCAGAAATCAGTACCATTAAAGCCTTAAACATAAAACTAATTCCAATCTGAAAAAGGTACAAAAAGGCACATAAAATCCCAGTGCTTCTGTACTGTAAAATTCAAGTGTAACTGAGCTCAGTGTTTTTCCAAACAGTATTGGATCACTGATATTCCCTCTGAGCCCAAATTGGTTTGCAGCCTATGCCAAAGCCTCCAGCAAGCACTGTGCTAGTAGACTACAAAGTTAAAGCCTAGCTTCTGTATGCTTTTTGGGAATATCAGTTGATATTGTTTGTACTTGTCCAAAAACCAAGTTCACCCTGAAGTTCAGTCATCACCTCCACCATACATGTCAGCGAGTTTCTTGAACCGCGGCCCCCAGTCGTTCAGGTAATCATAGTCCTGCTCGCCGCCACTACTTGAGGAATTAAGGGAGCTCAAGGACCCAGCAGTGGAGCCACTGCCTTCATAGTCAAAGACTAAGAGCGAGTCATATGGCGGAGCTGTAGGGTCATTGTCAGCAGCTTTAAGGCCCTACAATTTGGAAACACAAAGAAAGAAAGAAGGAAGAGAGGGTCACGATTTGCAAAACCACAGGCAGATCCTAGTGATTCCATGGGATCAAATAAACACTTGTTTGTAAATTTCCATTTACAGACCATAACATTTTTAACACATAGAAGCTGGAGTTATCACTATTTGAAAGTTAGACAAAAACCAACTCATGTCTTTCCTCTGTGAAGAGAAGACCATAAGGAGTCTAGTTCAAGAAGGCCAACACTTATGAAAGTAGGGGTTAATTGGAGAATATGTTTGACAGGTAGCAGAAATGAACGGCCTACTGCTTGAGGCAGAGAAGAAAGGATCTTAAATAACATAATATATAGCATAGGACTGCTGGATTTTTAAAAAATATCTCATTGAAATATAAGCTAAGTTATATCATGGTAATTAGTATGAAATCAATTCATTCATTCATTCAACATTTATGGAATACCTACTACTCTTACCAGGAAATCTGATAAATGCAACTGTGCAACAATAGTCCATTGCGCAAGAGCAATTTTGAGTGAATAATTTATTGGTGGAATAGGTTACATAAAACAATACAGAAGGCTATGAAATCATGTGATACATGGACCCTAATCAAAGTCAGGGTCAGGAGATTTTGACAATTAACAGGCTGAACAGGAATTATAGGCAAGGCAAAGAGAGGGGTGTACAAATGAGTACCATATGGTCCTTCCCCCGTACAAGGTTACAATCGAGCATAACAGGCATTACTCCACCATGAAGCAAATGATAAGTAAGTAACAAAACTGTGAAGTTTAGGCAAAAACCATCAGAATGCTGAAAAAAAATTCAAACTAGTATTAAGAGGTAGAAGTTCAAAGAGGAAGTAGCATTGTATATGACCTAATTTTGGAAGGATATCAAAGGAAGAATGAAGACAGGCCAGATGTGATTACTATGTAAAGAAAGGTGCTCATTAAGTCATTTGTTTTAGCATAACATTAAATGTGGAATTAATTGATAAATTGTGAACTGGTATTATTCTTTAAATAGCTTCCATAAAGCCTACAAAACTCATAATCCAATATCTGTACACTGTATAAATATTAGGGAGGAGAGGAATCTTTTCAACGTAAAATAACATGCATTATTGAACTCTTAAAATAGTTTTAAAAATAAGAAACAAAGAAATAATTACCATCTATATTCTTTTTTTTAAATTTCAGCGTATTACAGGGGCACAAATATTTAGGTTACATATATTGCCTTTGCTCAGCCCGAGTCAGAGCTTCAAGCGTGTCCATCCCCCAGACACGCATCGCACCCATTAGGTGTGTATGTACCCATCCTCTCCCTCCCTGCTCCCACCTGCCCGACACCCAATGAATGTTACTATATATATTCTTAACTCTTGCAAATAGATGCTTTTTAATATACAATTCAAGTATCTGCAGCTAGTTCATAACTATGCTCTGCAAAACTTCTAAGGATTTAATTTATGTCCTTTTGGCATTTTTTTTCCTGTTTTTTTCCCAATTCCATTCTAGTACTCCAAGAAATACCAACATTAGTACCACAAACAATCACTCTCTTTTCCCACAACTCTGCTTTTCAAATGCTGGTGGGGCAATGGTGGCCTCACTTGTCTGAGATGTCCCTGCTGGAGAGATCAATGCTTCCAAGCCACATGTACAGGGCTGTCCAGAAAGTACCCAGCCATAAATGTCTCTATTTTTCACATTACATGGCTGGATACTTTCTGGACAGCCTTTGTATTTTATGAGCATGTACATGTGGTTTTTTTATGAGCACGTGCTCATCTATCCTTTTAAGCTTACAGAGGAGGAACAGAGGTAACAAGCATGGAAATTAAGGTCAGACTGAGTATGGCGTAGTGGATAAGGGATCCAGTTGTAAGCTGACATCTCAGCACTACCCGTGGGACCTTAACACTGCCACGTCTCCAACTGTAATAACAGTAATAAGACTATTATAAAGAGCAGACGAGGTAAAGGGAGCCAAGAGCTCACCACAGTGTCTGGTACATGCAGAGCTCAATGAATATTAGTACTTTAAAAAATTTAAGTTTTAGAGAAAAATTTCCTGCCTGGGATTTGAAAATTAAAAAAAAAAAAAACTAAAGATATAATATTCTAAGAAACAAAATGGCAGCTGCTTGACTTCGATCAAAAACCAGAGAGAAAAAGTACACACGACCAGCGTTCCCACCTCCACGGATCTCTCACCAACAATCCTAACCATCAAATTAAGTATCACTTTTCCTCAAGTCATGTAATACTATTTATAACCCCGAAAAGCCTGTGTAAAATAAAACGAAGCAAGTCTTCAGCAAAGTACTTCAATATGTTTATATAAAACATAAATAACTTCAGATAGGATTTTCTTTAGCTTATTTTTAGAATAAGCTACAAGGCAATTCTGCTAAAATTGAGAAACCTACAATTTCTCAAACTTCATAATTCCCTTCTGTGGTAGATTGTGTTACTGTCCCCAGTGATTCACTGCTTGTAGTGTAGGCGGGTCACACACCCACACTACCGCAGTGCCTCCCTGGAGTCAGAGTTTACGTCCCCGACCCCACTGCCAGGCGTGGCTTTGTGACCGGCTTTGGCCAATGCGACGTGAGTAGCTGTGAAGAGTAGTAGCTGCTTTCAGAGTTCTATCTACTGTGTTCCCACGTGTTCCCTCTCCTTTCCCCCTCTGCCAGGAGAATGGCCTGCCTCAGATGGGAATTCTATTTCTCCATGGATCCTGAGATGAAGAGGACATGAGGATCAGGAACTGAGCTACTGCTGGACTGCAGCTGACTTGTAACTTGAGCATGAGGAAAACCTTTGTTAGTATAAGCTAACGATACTTTGGAGCTGCCAGTTACTGCATGTAATAACCTTAGCTAGCAGAAGCCAAAGAATGCACCTTCATTCATTTTGTTTTTACATTTGTGTATTCAATTCAAAACATATTTGTTAGTATCTATTGTAATGTATTCTGCTTAATCGTAGAGATACAACTATCAATGAGCTAGATCCAATGCCTGCCCTTGTGGAGTTTATACTCACATATTAGCACACACCCCTCTTCCCTTTTCCCTACAATATCTAGTCATTGCAAATTTAAGCAACAGGTGATTCCTTTGGTTCAGCACTACATAACTAGGGCCATACAAGCACTGGACCCAAGAAAGATCTGAAGGAAAATCAAGAAAAGTCTGATAAGGAGAAGAAGTTGCTGAAAACAAATATTAAATTTCCATTATGAGAACTGCTTTATAATACAGACAACAGAAACAATGGCTGGGGTCACTTTTTTCAGATGATCTGATTTAGCACAATTCAATTTTTAAGTGAAAATAGAGCCCTGCCCAATCTTTATGGTAGCAATAGCAAACTGGAAATATGGAAAGGTTAAGACTAAAATTAGCTCTAAAGAGTTAATGGCGGGGGTTCAAGTGTGTCTGGACTCAGTCCAGAGAAAATGGATGGCCCGTGTTTACTATGTCCAGGGAGCAAACACAAGAAGAGGTCTGGTCTTCGCCGGCGTGTTAAGGACCCCAGAGCTCATCCTCAAACATCTAAGTCACCAAATTCAGTTCCTTAAAATAAATATAATGCTGGTGACAATCTATTCCCATAGCCACTATTGAGATTCTCCAAAACATTCCTTTTTTTTTTTTTCAGCTCCTGTATTGGCCTTCTGATCATCCTGGTGGTTTCTGAATCTGTTTTCTTTCTTTCTTTTTTTTTTTTTAAAGAGGTTAAGGCCATAAAATCCATTAGAGAGAGACCATTGTGCTATGCTAGAGCATGGCACATTGCCTTATGCTTTAATAATGACAAAAGGGCAAAACCACTGAATTTTTAAAGAATTCTTAGGCAAGTCCTCTTTCTAGGCAGAAGGTTAAGTACTTCAAGTCCCACTTCCACTTGGATAGCACTGATTCTTATCTGAGAATAAAATAAGACTCTCCTGAATGACGTATTATATAAGCTCTTTGTAATATTTTGGTAATTCTGAGAAGATCACGGCAAAGTCCTGAGAAACTGACATGCCCGAGTAACAGGCATGAAATCAGAGAGAATGCACAGAAGAAACCCAGTGGGCAATGGAACCTTCTCGTTCTCCCCATGGGATTCCCTATTCTTAGATGTGGACATCATTTCACAGGATGTACTGTTGCCAAACTTACAAACTAACTGCATGGGTTTCTCTAGGTTGGACTAAATTTAGCAAAGTGTGCTCTTGTTCTGCCTTTCCTGGAGAGGTAGATCTTGAACTTTGGATAAATCTGAACTATTTTCTGAAGTTGGAGGCTCCTCTTTGCAAAGTGAGAACTGTGGCTCTGGCTGAATTCTTGCTGAGCTTGTATTTATAGACTCCTGATCCTATGCTGTATGGGCGGAGACACGCTTTCATGCGGATGATAAAAACCCACATTCTCCAGTGAGGAACACGTGAGGGATATAAGAGGGAAGAGGGCCTATTGATTCCTTTCCATTCTGTCTTTTATAGCCTTAGTGCCACTGCATGAGTACAGGTCCTCATTGAATCCTGCCTGGACCACAGCAAAAGCCTGTCTCACTGGTCCCCCTGTCTCCAGTACTATTCCTGTTTCTTTCTGACGAACTACTCTTGGTTTCTCTCTCAAATGTTACTTGATGTCATTCCCCCACGCAGAGCTCGCTGACTGCTCTCTGTGACCTCCAGCAGTGCCTCTCAAATAAGGGAGGAGTTCCTCAGGGTGTGTGAAAGATGATTTTCACTTGGTGCATGACCACTTTAAAATAATTCCCTTTATTTAAGGAAATTAAGATAAACTTAATTTAACATTTAAGTTTACAGAAAATAATAGAAGAGGTGTGCAGAAATAGGAAAAACGAGGTGTTACGCAAATACCTGCTGTTTGGGTAACCTATAGGATAAAGTCAAAATTCTTTAGAAGAGGATTCAGTGAATCTGGACTGTTCACCCGCACTGTTTCTTTCAGCTCTTCTCAACTCCAGCAACTCAACTGAATTATGCATCTCCAAAGGCAAGCTCCAAAACTCAAAAGCATCGTGTCCTTGTGCACCTCTGTGTTATGTACATACTCATTTTATTCAGGCTGAAATGTTATTCCTTTTGTTTAAAATGTTCCCTCTCATCTTTTTTCATCCAATTATCTAGCCATCCTTCCATTCATTCATCCAAAAGCTCATTAAAAATGTCACTTCTTCAAGCATGTTTTTTCCCCAGTCATGACAGGGAGTCATTCGCGTGGTCCCTCTAGTCCCTTTTATTATCATGTTTCGATTACATGAGATTGTGACAAACCTTTCTGTAGAGGCTGTTCTGTGTTCCCATTCTACTGTCCAACACAGTGCCTGGCACCCAGTAACTCTGCACCACTGTCATGGGCTTAGCTTTTCCCCTCAGCATCTTGTTCATACTTATATCTACTCCTTTCAGAGAAAGCCAGGATTTAGATTTACAATATATAGGGGAGGAGGGGATGGGTATATTCACACCTAATGGGTGCAGTGTGCACCGTCTGGGGGATGGACACACTTGTAGCTCTGACTCGAGTGAAGCAAAGGCAATATATGTAATCTAAACATTTGTACCTCCGTAATATGCTGAAATAAAATAAAATATATGCGGATATAAAAGCACACCATGTTTATATTACAGCTGAATTCTGTGACTTATCAAGGACAATGTTACTACCCTACTTTCTGGGAATTTCACTTTACTAAAAGCAATTTTTTGAAAGAAGAGGATTTTAAGTGTTTTATTTATAATCAGAGAATAGTACAGTACAAAGTCTTTTAGTTTTAAAAGGTAATTTACTTATAAGAATAATATACTAATAATAATTAAGATATTTTACTATGTGACAGGAACTATATCAAGCACTTTATATATAAGATCTCATTTAGTTCTCACTGCAATCTTAAAAGGAGGTTCTATTATTATTCCCATTTTACAAATAAGAAAACTGGAAATACAAGGGGTTAAATCCAAGGATCTTGACCTTATATAAAGTACCAGAGCTGTTAGGTGAGGCAGATGGATTTGAATTCACATAAATTCTCAACTCCTATAAGAGTGGAAAGAAGTATTTTAAAAGAGGACAAATTAAACTTAATTAATAGGAGAAAAAGGCAAACATTGTAAATGTTAGTAGTTTTATGCAAATTAATCTAGAAGAATCTTATGTAAGTTTTAGACAATATTAAGCAAAAATTGGTCTTTTAATAGAAGTATGCTCTTGGTGTGTATACTTCTAAGTATAATAAAATATTTCTTTATATATAAAGTATATAGAGTATACTTCTCTCTATATAGAGAAATACACAGGATTAGTACAGTTATTGGAGATACGCTAATACCTACTGTTGGGCTGAGTTTAAAATAAATTTGTTTCAACTTTTCATCTTCTTAAGGTCATGTCTAAAAATTCAAAATAGAATGAAATTCTGAAGTTGAAATTCAAAAACGTGTGACTTGGTTTTCTCTACCTACCAGACTGAAAATAAGTTATCATTTTTGAGATTTAAGGCAACATTCGTTCATTATTTAAATAAACAAACTAGAAAATGTTCTCACGAGTTTTCTTACTCCTTATGTCCACAAAAGCACTCCAATTATAATCCCCACTACATTATTCTTCCTTTGGAACATTTGGTACTCTGCTAAATCAAATAAGACCTGCAGATAAATATATTTGTGGGCATTTTAAATGTTTTTTATAAAATGTGCATGAGTTCTATCTAGGTGCCTTCAACTGTTTTAAAACTTTGCATGTGTTTATTTTTGTCCAGTTAATGAACGACATTGAACAAGTCTTAACGGGTATCTTGGATGGAAGAATCTAGATGGTGCTTTGGAATGTTATTACTGGTTTAGGCCTTTGGACAATTTTCATCTTCCTGAACTTTTCCATAGAAATGATCGTCACATCCCTGAAACTCTCCTTTTGGTTGTCTTCTGTGATACCTTGACCCTCTTACACTTTCTTCCTATTTCTAACTGTAGGGATCTTTTCAGGTAAAAATTTTTGGTCCCCTTTGTCCTCCGTATGTATCCCAAGAATGGAAAAATAAGCACCACATATACTCACCAGCAAATTGGCTTCCCTGATCATCACCTAAGTGCACATTTGGGAATGACACCAATTGGGTATCGGACAGAGGTGGGGGGTGGGGGGAGGGGATGGGTGTATACCTACTTGATGAGTGCGATGCGCACTGTCTGGGGAATGGACACGCTTGAAGCTCTGACTCGGGGGGAATGGGGAGGCATGGGCAATATACATAACCTGAACTTTTGTACCCCCATAATAAGCTAAAATAAAATAAAATAGAAATAAAAAAATAAAAATAAATAAAAATAAAGAAATCACATTCAAATTCATGGATTTAGTTGCGATTTGGGGAATGATTCCCAAATTGGATCCTTTCATCCACTCCTTTATTCACCAAACCAATGAGCCTTCTACTGTCACTCAGGGATAAGCACCTCTTCCCAGAAACAGGACAGGGCTCAGAGAGGTGAGTTCTAGGTCCTGCGAGTTGCCACTGGATGGCACGTAATCCACATTCTGCATGCCTGACCATTCCTGAGTTAATAAAGACTTAAGGAAGGACCCAACTTCTAGAAAAAGGGGGAAGGGAATTCCAGGCAGGAAGACCAGCATGTGGATAGGCAGGACCATAGCATTGCAAGCTGGCATTGTAGAGTACAAGCAGATTTCTCTGCTGCTAGCCTGCGATGCTGGCTGGGGAGGGGTCTGAGCTGAAGCTGAAATGCCAAGTAAGAACCAGACACAACAAGCCTCCCATGCCTGGGAAAGTACTTAGGATCCTGGCACGTTTGCATTGTACAAAGACTGCTGACAGCAAAGCGTGGAAAACACACAAAGACAATCTATGTCTAATTTATTTTTTTAATCTGCATATTACCGGCGTAGTTATGTTACACACAGTAGACATTCAATAGTGATTTGCTGAATGGATGATCCTAAACCAAGCTCGAGATAGTTTCCAAATGAGTCATTTTTAACACAAGCAGGCAAACCTCAAATTATGAATTGATTGTATTCTAAAAGTTAATTTGCAGTCAGTTGTTTGGAACAAAGTTTTTTACAGAAGTAATCACACCTGTTTGTTTTGGTTTCAAGCCCCTTTTTAGGCTGCGTACTGAGCACTGTTTTAGAGAAAGAAAACTCCAAATGGAAATTCCTTTTATAATTCTTTCTATTGTGGCCTAAGAAAGTTTGGGTAAATAAATGAACCTTATTAACTAGATGCTCTTAGAATAACCAATATCTTCTGGACAAAGTGGCTCATGCCTATAATCCTACCACTTTGGGAAGCCGAGGCAAGAGGACTGCTTGAGGCCAGGAGTTCAAGACCAGCCTTAGCAAAAAATAGAAAAATTAGCTGGGTGTGGTGGTACATCCCTCTAGCCCCAGCTACTCAGGAGACTGAGCCAGGAGGATCATTTGAGCCCAGTCATTTGAGGCTGCAGTGAGCTACGATGACACCACTGTATTCTAGCCCACATGACAAAGCGAGACCTTGGGGCAAAAAAAAAAAAAAAAGAAAAGAAAAGAATAACCAACATCCTTGTTTTCTGAATGTAATCAGCACCAGTAGTGTGAAAGGCTTCAGACTTGGTCTCCACTGAATCTCAAATGTAAATTGGGCAGTGCCCATAGCTTCATGCCCTACACGTCTGCCACAGTGAATACTTGCATGTCTAAAAACAACAAAATCTGAGAGCTAGGCAATGTACTAGATGTTCAGGTTATAAAAACATGAGCAAGAAATAGTTCTTGTCCTGGAAAGAACTTGCATGCTGAGTGGGAGCGAGCAACAGTGGCAGTTACACCCCAGCTGGAGAGGGCTGTGGCAGAGGCAGCACCCTGTCACTCCTTCCCAGCGGTGTCATGGAAGGCTGTGCAGAGAAGGTAATGTTTCAGCTGAACTCTGAAGGCCAAATGGAAGTCCTGCAGGGGGTCCAGAGGGTAAGGGCTTTGCAGAAGTTACAGCACATTCAAAAGTGTGATGCTTTTGAGGGACGGCAAACAGTTCAGCGGGGAAACTCAGGAAGGGAATGTGGGAGGTTGAGGGGCGGGGAGAGAGCAGGAATCAGAATCTGAATAACTTTATAAATACTGCTTAGTTCCCATACCTACAGTCAAAAGATTCACTGTATCTTCAAACCTGACAACCACAGGAATAACCCAATAACTTCTCATGATGACAAACACTAAATAAAAAAAAAAAATCATCCAGGCACTGGTATATAGTCTAAAAGATCTAGCCACATAGATAAATTTCTACAAATTTCCCTACCCAGGTCTGTACATAAAATAAGAGCTGGAAAAGTCAGGACATATTTCTGTAGATAAAGGGATTTACTGGCATTCTGTTGTTTTTGCCTTCCATCTGCTTTTACAGCATGTCTACTACAAATTAACCTATTACCAATTTAGCACAAGTGAATAGGTATGTTCAGAAAGCAGCATATAATTTAGGGATAGACAGTGATGGACAGTTGTAGAGATATATATTCCAATTCTGTTCCCAAATTTCTTCTATCAGCTCTAAGTGCATCTAAAAACCTAAGGTAGTTTGGTTATGTTTATATTATACAACTATTTCAAGGAAACCCAGGAAATGAGAGTCTTATCAGCACATGACTGAAGGCCACATACAATAGATACATTCCACTTTGTAATGCACTGGGACCAATTCCAATCTTGGAGATACTGAGGCTAGGGCCAGAGAACAGGAGTCCTGCCATATATTCACAATCAATATCAAAATGTATCTTTCTCTTGTATTTATTAATATAATGTAAATTCAAAAGGAGAATTATAGTAAAACTGGGGACATGATCCAAAAAATAGCATAAATCATTTTTACTTCAAAACTTAGGTATTAAATGTAGCAGGACTCTTGGTCAGTAATGAAATGAATGCCATAATAATTGTGACAGTGAAAATCATATCTGTTATATTCAACAGAGAATTAGCTTCCCTTTAAAGAAGCTCTTAAAACTCCTCAACTAGACAAGTATTTAAATCACTTACATAATATTTAATTTAGCTCTTCCAACTAATCTCTTTTGATGGAGTCATTGGCTAGGCACTGAACTTGTGAGATGCAAAGGGTACAGTATGAGGAAAATTAAACTGAACTACTGTTAAACATTTATCCATGCTAATAAATGAAATTAAATACATTATAATATTGTTAGTCTGTTTATTACTTGTAATCTAGGGGAAAAGTCCTTCTTGGAGATGACAGTGTGACTAACACTGATAACATATGATGAATGTCATTTTACAAATGCAGAATATTAATTGATAGATCTCTTTTTGGTCGATCAACACAACTACATTTGTTCTTTGTTAATGAAGCCGCATTTGCTTTCACACAAAGATAAGCTTGAGAAAAACAAGTGTTTTAATGAACTACACAGTTGTATTTCAAGCAATTTGTGGCCTACAGAGATTTAACCATTGGCATAAAATTAAAAAAAAAAAAAAACGCTTATAAAGAAAATGAGTCTCTCTTTGTACCTCATTAATGAAGTCCCCGATGTCCCCAGGGTGTGGGGCTGCGGATCTGACCGGATACTGGGGCTCGGCGTGGATGGGTCTCTCATCCAGTCGTCGGATTCCTACAGGCTTAATGGCATCAGGCTCCACGGTATCAGGCTGCTGGAGTTGGCTCAAGTCATAGTCCTGCAAAAGACAAAATCCCAAACCCAAGGTAGATGGGCACGAAGATGGAAAACTCCAGTCTCTATTTTAAAACATAGACTCAGAACACATAGAAATGAGTGCAATTTAACATAATGGAAAAGTTGCCACTGTGAGTTTTTCATGTTATGATTAAATATTTCTTTCACACAGCTCTTTCTTCTGTGCTTTTCATTCCTGCAGTCTGTGCTCCATCTGCTTTACAAGGTTCCTCATCAGTTTCCAATGGAAAACAGCAGTGTGACGAGGTCTCACTGTAAAATGACTAAAAAACCTACTAGACAATGTAGTTGTACCACAGAAGCAAAGGTACTAACTTAATGTCTTTAATACTATAAAAAGATGATGAAGGTGCTTTTTCCTTTTCCATAAAGGAAGGCATTAGTTCATCAAGGTTTCAAAGCCACCCTTCATCTTTCCCGTCCTTTTATGGTCTAGAACAGAGTTCGCACACTACGGTCTATGGGCCCAGTCTGACTCGTGGCCTATTTTTCTCTATGAATAGCTTTTACATTTTTAAAGCATTACTTAAAATAACAACAACAAAGAAAAATATGCTACAGAGACTATATGTGGCCCACAAAACCTAAACTCTTTACTATAATATCTGGCCCCTTATAGGAAAAGTTTGCCAACTTCTGGTGCAGTGGTGCTAGGCTGGAGAGAGGGTGGATTTGCTTCCAATGCAGTCCTCTGCGAATGTCTTGGAAAAAACAGCCTGTCCACTTTCAGAGAGGCAGAGGAGAACTTGTGAAGGATGCTCTGGGCATAGGTTGGGCCCTCAGAACTATTTTCAGCTAAGGCATCAGCCAGCTGGATGAGAATGAACACAGAAACTGACAATAATGTGGAAATGAATCCACATTTTAGGTTTAGGCAAATGCTCTGTAGTTTTCAAACCTCTAAATTTTGGTGATACAAAAATGTCATATCCCCAGCTAAACCCAACTTCTCCAATTCAACATTGGCATTTATAGAGACTACAGATTTTCTGGTACTCTTTTTAAGAAGTTTGGGCTTCATCTCTCTGTCTAAAACCAGCTTAAAACCTTTTGCAGTATCTGTACGGTGGTTTGGATTTATTCAATACTTGAATATTTACCATGTTTTGGCAATGTTTGCGGTGTTTTACCTATGTTCGCTCATTTAATCCTCTTAACAACACATGTGATATTAAGTTTTATTATCCCAATTTAAGGGACGGGGAAACTGAGTTTCAAATAACCCAAGTGACTTGTTCATTATCCCAGATCTATTAAGAAATAGACTCTGATTCCAAATGTATTAGACTTTAAAGCTTGGCTCTTTCACAGTCACGTATGAGTAAATCAAGACTGAATGACAAGGTTAGGTTTAGAGCAGGGGTGAGGAACCTGGAGACTTAGGGCCACATGTGGCTTTCTAGGTCCTTAAATGTGGCCTTTTGACTGAATCCAAATTTTATAGAACAAATCCTTTTATATTTAATAATATATTTTTGTTCACCTTTTATATTTAACTTTATTTTTAAAATATACACCTTTAAATACCGAAGAATAAAATAAGCTTCAGTGGAACAATCCTCCCAGATTGACCAGGACAATTAGAACATTAATGAGCCATAAGGGCTAAACTGATGGCTGCTATGCTCATGATTTAGTTCTAATTTCCCTGCCAGACTGGCGCCACTACTGCATGAGGCTGGTTGGCAAGAGTTTACGGGGGTCGAGTATGCCAGTCTGTTATCAGCTTTTGACAACGGTGCTTGTGTTTCTTTTTGAAGTGGAATTTGTGAATAGTGGCACAGCTTGGCAGTATTTTTTAATTCTGTCTGCTTAACAGCCCATAGTGTCAAAGAAGACCAAGAGAATGCTGAAGGGCGAAAACAGATTTTTAAATGAGGATTGGGAATTGCAATATTATCTTGTTTCTGCTAAAGATAAGACAATTTGCTTGCTTTGTGATACTGCAGTATCAACATTAAAGAAATTCAATGGTCATCAGCATTATAACACTCATAAGGACCACAGACATTTTCAATTAGAGGGAGAGGCACCAAAGGTTGCATGGCAGAAATTAAGACATGAGAAGCAAAAGCAAAGAAATTCTTTCAACCAGCAATAGGATCTCGAAATAACAGAACAGAAGAAACTTATAGATTATATGCTAGGAAAAAAGGGAAGCCATTCAGCAATGTAGAAATTGTGAAAGAATGCACTGTCGAAGTTGTAGGATGCTTAGACCCCAATTATGTTTCAAAGTACAAACAACAGCCTCTTTCAAGGAGACCCATAACTGATACACAGCATGAATTAGCCTTCAACTTCATGCAGTACTTGAAAAGGAAAATATATATTATTCAATTGCTTTGGATGAATCAACTGATACTTCTGACTCAGCATAGGTTTTATACTTCATTTGGGTCATGACAGAAGATTTTCTCTGCTACAAAGAGTTACTCGCTTTGGGCACTCTTCTGAAAAGAACACGGGGAAACAGATATCGTCAACAACTTTCAATATAAATGTCATGAAGTTGGACTGAATTTGGTAAGTTTAGTTAGTGTATGTACAGACCGTACACCTTCCATGACAGGAAAACATGAAGGGTTTATTGTACAGACAAAAAAAGTATTAACAGATCCAGATGCTCTCATTTCTTTTCATTGTATCTTGCATCAGCAAAATCTGTGCTAAAGCTAATATTTTAAGTGACACTTTGCAACAACTTATAAGTATTGTTAACCATATTTGTGCAAATACAACACGGAATCCTCAGTTTCATAACATGCTAAAGTTGAACGATGAGGTATTCAGTGTGGATTTGCAGTATCATTCTAAAGTGTGTTTGCCAATGCAGGGAAAAGTGTCAGCCAAAATTTTAACTCTGGGAAAACAGATAGTTAAATTTTATGAAGAACAGAATCAGTAATGTGAATTATTGAAAGAAGATTTCTGTAAGAATGCAGCATTTCTGTGCTATATCATGGCAAATCAAAACGACCTGAATGTTTCTTTGCAAGGTTAAACTAAGTCTATATATGATATGTGGCAAAAAATCCAAGCATTTCAAAAAAGCTATCTTTTTACAAAACACTTCTTCTTCAAAAGGAAATTTCGGATGAACATTTTCTCAAGTTAGCAAAGGTCATTGATGAGCAGGATGATATATGCGAATCATCTGAAGAATATATAGCTGTTATGAACCTATTAATTGGAGAATACAACGAAAGGTTCACTGACTTTGAGAATCATGACATCACATGCAAATTAGCATTTCAGCCTCACCTACTTGATACTAACCAAGGAACCTAAAGAACTACAGATGGAATTGATTGAGCTCCCAGTAGATGACATTTTAAAATCATTTGTCTGATGCTAAGAAAGATGCAATTGAAATATGGAAAAATGCAGTAGAATATGCACGCCTTCAGCAACATGCCTGAAAAATGCTTTCTTGCTCTTCGACCACTTATTGCTGTGAATCTACATTCTCCTACCTAACCCAAATCAAGACACCCTTAAGGTCAGAAATGACTGATACCCATCCAGAGGATGAACTGCAACTGCAGACCTCCACGCTGCAACCAAATATTCAAATACTTTCCAACAAAAAGCAGACACGCAAAGTTATTAAAAGGTTATTTAACTTTAAAATTAACAAATAGTTTTCATTTTTGAAATTATTAAGTACATAGTAGGTAGATTTTTGCAAAATAATGTACATTTTTAGGTATATCTAATTGAAGTTTCTTGGATGTGGCCTAATTTGATTGTAGCTAAGTTAATGTGGCCTTCCAGCATGAAAAGGTTCCCCACCCCTGGATTAAAGAATAAGGAACTAGATAGATTACAGGAATGTGAGAAATGATTAAAATAACAAAGGAGACAAAGGGGAGAAAGGTCACTAACCTTGATACCCACTGTGTGCCAGGTACTACTACACCAGGCTCTTGATAAGTGTTTCCTTGCTATCAATACTTTCTAACAAACCTGTGAAGAATGTTTTATTATCATCTTTTTAGATATAGAAACAGAGAGGTTGAGTAACTTGCCTAAGGTCACACAGCTAGTATGTGAATAAGATGGAAAACAAAACCAGATGTGTCTTACAAAGCATCTGATTTAAAAGTTATCTCTATGCTCCTTGAGACACTTTGATCCTGACAACACTCCCCCTGGATAATTCCTTATCAAGAGCTTCAACTAGCCTAACAGGTGAAGGCACTGAATTACCCTGATGGAAAAACTCCTCCTCTTAGGAGTGTACAAGGCGATGCAGAAGGTGAGGTCGGCACACAAAGTACCATGAGGCAGAGCAGGTGGCAAACTTGGTATATTACAAAGTACAACATGCTCAGAGGGAAAACTGGCTTTAGGTTTGAACCTTGAACCATCCATGGGCTGGGGCCAGCATGCTGTTTTGGGAGGACTAACAGCATGAGCAAAGGCATTCTCGGGTCAGGACAGGGTATTTCAAGTCATCCATAGAAAACTTGAGGGAAAACACCTTGATCTTGCACAAATGTGCTCCATTTTCAATGTTACAGAATTGAGTAATTTATAGACTATCTTAAAGTAAAGGTCCATGATGATATAACAGATGTGAAAGCCTCTGAAAAGTTAAAATGCTATACAAGATAAAAAAGAGGGATTTATTTAGAGAATTTTAAATGCTTTCACCCAAAGAAGGATGTTTTTCCAGGCCATGTTTAATTGCATAACTACCAAGCCCAGTAGAGTGGGGTGAACCGTGAATAAGTGTGCATTCTAACAATTACCAAAGCTGTCCCTGGGAAGGGGGAAAAGAGATGGCAAGTGTATTGATGACAGTTAATAAATGTTTTTACCCTGAGGGTAAAAATCTTTATTAGAAGTCTGAATTACACAAAAATAGGTAATCGAATCTTACGTTTAAGGACTGTTTTTTTACCTGGTGACATATTCCCCAATAGTCCTGGATAGCTCAGGGTGACAATTATAAGAATATAGAGAGATTTCTTTCATATAGCTAAAGATAACAGGCATGTGGGCTTGTGTTATTCCTTAGCTGGGAAGAACCCCTCTACCCCGACTTTTTATACAATTCCCACTGTATCCTAAGGTTGCAAATACAAATGCATTTTGATTGGCCAGCAGTACTTTAAAAATATTCAAATAGGTCACCAACATTTAGACGTAGGTATATCTCACCTGGAAACAGGAAGATCTGGCAAAATACAGCTCACATTCTGACATAACCATTTGCTGCAGTCTATAGCAGCTCTCTCCTTTGGACAAGGACAGCATCTCCTTCTGGCCTGCTCGCTCTTTAATGTGTACATAACACTTATATGGCAGCGTACTAATTTATAGTTCTTTTTCTTTTGATAGCCTCCTGCTACTATCTCTTAAGAACCAGAGAGCAGTGGTAGTCTTAAAACTTATTTGGTCCTGTTGAGTCCTTTGACATCAATGTGTCATGTCCATAGAAAGTTCTCATTTAAAAAAAAAGTGTTAAATATAATCTCAACAATGATATGCATGCCAGGTATCAAAAGAGTAGCCAATTTAAGGAATATGACTTGAATAATATTATACTCCATAGTAGTAATTAACAATGGGGAAGAAGAGAAAGACCCCTGGTCCCATCACTGAGAACCACTGCCCCCATAATGATGGAAACCTATTAAATTCCTTAGTATGATGGTTTCGACAAAGAGGCAGAAAACCACTGATTTGTAGGAAGCTAGAAATTGGGTTAAAGCACATGGTTTAGAGTTTTTCTGTGATGGTTTCCCCTTCTCTATTGCAAATATGGGATTTAAAAATCAGATGGTGATAGAGAATGCGTGGAAGTGTCATCTGGTCCCAGGGATGGGTTTTTCTGTCAACATCCATCTGTGTTATATGGCAAAAGTCCTGACCTGAGGGTCCAATTTTAGACTTTTTGATAAAAGGTCGCCCTATGCAAACCTCCTAAATTATACATCTTTACAATCCCATAATGATTTACTTAAACACACAAATTATACCATGTAGGATAAGAATTATAAAGAGAATTACAGAGACTAAAAATATTCTCAAGGTCATTGAGTTCATGGCCTTACTTCTGAAGATTATAAGCAATCCAACAAGAAATCTTTATTTGGCTCCTGAAACTCTAGAGAAAATAGTGGGTCTGAAAATTCTCTCATGATTGCCAACCTTTACAATGTTAAATTCCCAAAGAAATTTAATTTTCAAATAAAGGCCCAGGAAAACCTTAGTTTTAACAATGTTTGGAACGTGTGTTAATTGGCAATGATCATTAAAAGTAGGCAGGAATTAGAGTTTTGAGAATACTAACATTGCAAATAACTTTTTTTTTTTTTTTGGTCTATGATTTAAAATGTTTTAAGGGTGATTTAATTCTGGGAGAGTTTAAGAAGTTAGCAGCTAAAGCTCTGATTCTAGCTTTTTTCTTGCTACATTCCACTGATTTGCAATGATTTATAATTGGTTCAGAAAAATGATGCCAGGGATCTACCTTACGGCATTTGGCTATGTTACAATAAAATAAAATACTGTGTCAGTATAAATTAAAATTCTGGAATCCCAGGCAAATGTTTCCAAAAACTACACCACACATTGAATCTACAGAATCACACAATCGGCCCGTTTCAGGGAGTGATGCAAACGTGCACTTACCAGTTCATAAGTATTTACCGAATGACTACTGGTGCCAGATGTCATTTTTAGGCCTGAGAGCATGAAAGAAGGAGCTCCCTTATCTGGTGCTCATCATCCACCAGGAATTTCACTAGGTACCTTCCCATGTGCTATCTCACATAATCCAAACAGAAACCCTTCCAAGTGGGTGTCATTGCTCCCACTCTATTGATTGCTGCAGCTCAAAGAGGTTAATGATTTGACCAAGGTCACAGGTTCAGTTAAGCAGTGTCAAAGGATAAACCAGAGACCACCACAGCAAGCAAAATAAACAGTCAAAAAGCTGTAGCTTTTGGTCATTTGCTAGTGAAAAGAATGCCCCAAATAGCCAAAGGTGAAAACATCAGGGGTTTTAAATGCTGGAAGGAAGAATTTAAGGTGGTTAAGGTGGTTATGCCAATTTGGCATTGGGCTCTAGCACTCTGGATATGATGAGTTCTTAGGTCTGTGCACAGTTGGTAAAATAAGACTCACTGTTGTTTAGACAGGAAAACTCTTCGCTTAGGCCCAGCAAGGGTCTGGCAGATGGAAGAGGGGTAGGGCACGCAAAGTTCATGTTCCTTTATCAGCCTCCACTGGATAGGACAGTGTTGAAACACAAGAGAGTTTTGTTATCTCCCAGGCATGGGCTGGTACGAGTGGAAAAGTTTCCTTTAACAGTAGCAAAGGCAAGTACCTTCAAATTCCCATATAGATAAGGTGAACATTCTTAACGTTTCACGACGGGATGACAGAGAGAAATAAAAACACTCACATGAAAGCCAATGCACGAAATTCCTAAGGAAAAAAAAAAAAAAGGATCTGGAAAAAGCTGACTGTGGCACTGGCAAGAAACTCTTCAGAGGGACACAAAAAGGAATGGAAGGCAGAAGAGAAGAACATTATTATCTCTCCCTCTATTGCTCCTGGCATTGAAATAATTGAATAAAATAGTGATAAGGTGTCAACACATTACCATGCAACTGCTGACAAGTAAGTCAAATACCCTGGCAAGCTTTATGTAAATTACATTACGACCTGATTTTCTTCCAAGCGAAATATAGTTATGACGGTAACTATCTACACAGGCGAAATGATGTGGAAAGCTAAGTAGATTCTATGGATTATTACAGTCCCCCCAAATAAAAGATTTGCTAAAAGCTTTTCTGGATTGAATCACAAACTTAATAGAAATAAAATAACTTGGGGACTTAAAATATACAGATGGAGGCCCCGCATTCTCTATTTTCATATACATTTTAATCTCACTGGTAGCCAGTTTTCCACTTTCCATAAGGGAGGTGGCCGCGTCCCCCAAGAAGGGGGAACACAGTCATTGTTTCTGGCCCCGTGGCTCACTGTTTCTGTTGTGCCGTCACAGTTCCTTTTAAAATGCTACCTGTTTTCAGAATTGTGAATGAGCTACAGGCTCATTCTTTGGTGTAAAATTATGCTTCTATGTTAGAAAGTGGGACTGTTGAAATCTTATCACAACTTATTTCTCATTGTAAAATGATGGCTTATTCTTTTAGAAAAATGCAACAAATATACAATTCAATTCAATTTGATTGCACAAATATTTTCTTAAGCATCTCTTGGGACACAGATTCAGTTACTGGCCTCATAGAGCCTTTAGTCTAATGTCTTTTAAAAGGACACATTTAAAAATAATAGAAGCTTAATATAATATCTAAACTATTACAAAAAAATATGGGAAGTGAAGGTGTAAGTAGCTATGAAGTAGGTACTGCTGGAAGAATGGGAGATGTGCATACACAGAGCCTTTGGGATTTTATGAATTTTCTGAAATCTGAAATATCTTTTTTCTCCTATTGTTGGTGATTTCCCATTCTTTCCATGCAATCTAGTTACAGCCCTATAAAAATGAACTCATTTCTTAACCCTTCCAAGCATTGCGGGTCTTGGGAGACAAAAGTATAGGCATCTAAATGCATGATGAGTTCTACGTTTTCACCTTAAGCTCCTACTTCTTTCTCCTTACCAAAAACAACATGTCATCAATCGGATGATGTTCAAAGTCATTCTATCTCAGTATGACCTACTATTTGATCTTGGAGGAAACATAAAAATAGGCCATGGAGAAACGACAACATTTGGTTGGGAATATGGCTGCAGAGAATCAAAATCCTTCCCTAGTTTATGACATATCACTTAGGGAATTCCCAAAGAATATTTTTCATTTGAAGATAAATTTACACATAAAATCGATACAGCAAAGGGAATATAACATTTAATTTTTAAAAATGAATTCTGAAGTCAGAGTACCTTGATTCAAATCCTGGCTCCATCATATTTTAACCGTGTAACCCTGAACAGATTACATAAATTTCCTGTGCTGACCTTAGTAGTATTCAACCTTTGATACAATGGAATGTTAGTCAGCCTTAGGAAAGAAGGAAATTCTGACACATGAAAGAACCTTGAAGATGTTGTGCTAAGTGAAATAAAACAAACACACATACAATAGGACAAAATCGTATGATCCCACTTACATGAAGTACCTAGATTAGTGAAATTCAGAGAGGGAGAAAATAGAAACATGTTTGCCAGGGACTTGGGGGAGGAATGATGAGCTAGTGGTTAAGGGGTACCAAGTTTCTGTTTAGGATGATGAAGAAATTCTGGAGATGCATAGTGGTGATGGTTGCACAACACTGTGAATTAGCTTAATGCCAAAGAGTTGTACGCTTAAAAATGGTTAAAATGGCAAATTTAATGTTATGTGCATTTTACCACAATTAAAAATAAAAGCATACATCTATTAAAAAATAGTATTCAACATTTGGCCAAAAAAGCTCATGAGGACTCCATTAAATGGCATAAGACTATAAAAAGGTTCAACAAACTTTTTTCTGTAAGGGCCAGATAGTAAATATTTTAGGCTTTTTGGGCTACACAGTCTCTCACAATATTTCAATTCTGCTGTCACTGAAGCATGAAAGTAGCCACAGACAATATGTACACAATGGGCAAGGTGCATGGCTGTGGCCCAATAAAACTTTGTTTATAAAAATGTGCAGTTCCTGGATTTGCCAGCTGGTGGAACATTGGCCTACAGCATGTTAGCAACTTAGCTTTCTTCCCCAAAGTGCTAATACATACTTGGCATTCCAATTTTTATTATTGTTATTACTAGGATACTGATAACTATTTACCCCCCTAAAACTAAACATAGTAAACTTATAATTAGCCAGGAAAAATGAATATTAAAATAAATTACATAATATATTATGTTCATTCACATGGAGTGACAAGAATAGCAAACAAAAGAGTAAATCATGTGCATATTAAAAATACTTAGTAACCAGGAGCGAATGGATGCCAACTAGTTCAGAATACATGTTATCTATCTACAGCCTACCAATATATGTCATCGGGCCACAAATGTTTTGAAAATAGCATACAAAAAGGGAAGGACAATGTACTAACCCAGTCCGTGGTGAAACTTTCTTTTTGTGAAATCAGTATAGTTCTCTCAATAACTAATATATACTAGTGTTTGCAGGTTGATAAAAATGGATGAATAACTTGGGAACATCATTTAACAGAGTGTGCTTTAGCCAACAGTAAAAATGTTTAAAGTGGTCTCCACAGTTATGTCCAGAATTCAACCATCTGTTCGTTTGCTTATAGAGCAGAATGATTTTGTAAAACAATTATTTCAAGGAATCAAATATACCATGGTTGAATTATACAGCTTCATCCTGGGCTTGGCTGACCACACAGGCTGGTTCCTGAGATTGGCAGGAAGTTCACAGAGATCCTCTGGCTCAAGCAGAGATCTCTTGTCTCAAGAAAGTAGCTGGTTTGGTTTCAAGGGGCTTTCTTGTATCTGTGCCCCTTCTCTCTGTCTAGGCATGCTACCTGGATTTTAGATTTTACTTCCTGTTATCCAGATTGTATACCCAGATTTTTTTGCAAAGTATCTTGGCTTCTCAGATTGCTTCTCCAGAGTTTAACTTTGTTAATGTCGAAATGTGGTCAATTTTGCTAGCTTAATCAATTAATTGTGTCTTAGCCTTTGCCAATTCTAAAGTCAGTTTACCAGTGGTCATTTAATAAACTGTGGCCAGGCACCTAGCCTAGCTGGCCTTCCCCAGTAACACCTGCCTGCTAATAGACCAGCGAGACTAAATAAAACACCTATCATATGACCTCCAGCACAGTGCATAAGAGCTTGAACTCTCCAGCCACAGAGACCTGGGTTTTAAAGCTAGATGCATAGCAGTGTCTCCTTCATAGGTTGTCAGGAACACTATAAGGACACACGAACTAAGAGCAGAGCAAAGTGCCTGACACAGAACAAGTAATGAAGGCCAGCAATTATGAATGGTATCATTTCCTGAAGACATCAGAGATCTCAAAGGATGAAAATAAAGTTATCAGGGGTGTACTGATTCAGTTAACCCTACAGACAGAGTTGCAAACTAAGTCAGAGATTCAGGAAGAAGGTCAATGCAGTTCAACTAACATTCTATGAGCGCCTTCCAGGGGCCAATTATCCTAGATACTGAAATAAAAAATGAATATGACAAGTCCCTGCCCTTATAAAGCTTAAGGTCAGGACCAGGACTAGACACAAAAACTCAAAATGGAGGTAGACAGGGATGCTGTGGGAGCACAGAGCAGAGACACTTGATTAGGCCTGGGACCCTAAGACAAGATGTCTTGAGATTAATCTTGATGACTAAATAGAATTAGACAGGGGAAGGCAGGGAACAAGTCAAGAAAGTGTGAAATAGCATGGTATGGGCGTAGAAGTTCAGGCAGTCCAATCCTACTGCAGTTTAAAATGCAAAGTGGAGGGGTAATGAGAGGAGAAATTACGTCATCGAACTTCAAAGTCCCCATTCCTAAAAGCCAAATCCCAGGTCATAGAACTGTGGGTTCTTACCCCACCTCAGGCACCTGCACTCTGCCGAGTGTGCTTTCTGTGTCAAGACTCTAGGGATCTCATCTACTTAAATACTGAGATTACTTTACACAAATCACATAAAAAATAAATTTCAGTTTTAAAAAATCCAATGGATACTCATACAGCAATTACAGGGGAGAACTTCTGGGTTCTGGAAACCTAGCCTGTTAAAAGGAACTCCTATGATGACTCCATTTATCATGAAACTATATGTGATTCCTTACATGCACCGGTGCTGGACTCTGATCAAGAAGACTTTACTATCACAGAAAGTACTGGAAGCTTTCTCCAGATAAAGGAGAGCTGCCCTCCCTGGTTTCTGGGGAGCTTTATGTACTATTTGGCATGCCCATGTAGTGTCTGGCTTTCTGAGTTGCTACCTACCTTATCCCTCTGTGTCCACGGACCTGCTACCCTCTGGCTTCCAGGGATGGGTCAGAACAATGCCACCCATTGTGGGTGGGGTAATGCTGTTCTCACAGAATCTCCAAAAAGAGTTTCTGAACTCAAGTATCTAACTCAGGGGTGGTAGAAACTTCCAGCTCATCTCTGAAGCCATTTATCCTTTTTAGGGACAAAGGGAACTGGGAGTGAAAGTGCCACTTCTGGGGCCTGGCCTATAAATCATCCTCCGTGCCCTGCTGTCATTGAGTAATTGCATATACATATGGCTAGAATGACCTTGGAAGTCACATGTGGAAGACTGGAGAGCCACTGACACCCTTGCTCCTTGAATGACTGTGTGGAGTGGAGCAGACCTCCCTTCTCCACCCCAAATGCCCAAGACCTGAAACCAAATTACTGTAAGTAAGCAAGAAAAACATTGCAACTAGACTAACATTTCTATTCACTGAAATAGAATTTGTTACAGCAGCTAGTCTATTTTAACTAATATATCTGGCTAAATATATTTCTGTGGCTAATCCTCCCTCTCTCTTATCCCAGTACTGTAGAAAACTAGCCTAGAAATCTACCTCTCCCTTGTGGAATCTGTTTTTGTTAATCTAAAGCCTAATTATTAATGCATAATTTAATCAGGGTCTGCAAAAAATAAGTATCTATAAAGTACAGACTAACAATATAGATCAATAAATAATAAAGCTAGTATGACGCAAAAAAAAAAATGTACTGGAACATGATTGCCCTGCTTAAAAAGACAGAGCCTCTCTTTTGTTTCCAATAATTGTTATGTTGTAAGAATGCAGGCCATGTTTCCAGATCTTTCCGTTTTTTGAAAGGATTGGGAATCAAGAATTTTATGTGACTATTGTCAGTTTTTGAACTCTGCAAGTTAAATAAAACACAGCCATGGACTGTGTATGAAAAGATCCCCAGTTGGTGAACTGTTACTTTAAAGTGACACAGAATCTATGTTTCAGACATGTCTCCCAAACTATCTGGGTTGGTATTAGACACTGCTGTGGTCTGAATGTTTGCGTCCCCCCAAAACTCACATGTTGAAATTTAACCCATAGTGCGACAGTATTAAGGTTGGGAGCTAGGTGGGGTGGGGCATGCCTGTAATCCCACCATTTGAGAGGCCGAGGCAGGAGGATCGCTTGGGGCCAGGAGTTGGAGACTAGCCTGAGCAACATAGTGAAACCTCCTACCTTTACAAAATAAATTAAAAAGTTAGCTAACCAGGTGTGGTGGTGTGTACCTGTAGTCCCAGCTACTCAGGAGGCTGAGGTGGGAGGATCGCTTGAACCCAGGAGTTTGAGTCCAGCCAGGGCAACATGGAGAGACTTCATCTCAAAAAAAAAAAAGAAAAAAGAGTTGGGGCCTTTAGGAAGTGATTAGGTCATGAGGGTGGAGCTCTAACAAATGGGATTAGTGCCCTTATAAATAAGACCAAGGAAGCCTATCTGCCCCTTCCACTATGTGAGGACACAGAAAGAAGGTACTGTGCATGAAGCACAGAGTGAGCCCTAACCAGACACGGAATCTGCTGGTGTCTTGATCTTGGACTTCCCACCATTTAGAATTGTAAGAAATAAAACTGTGTTGTTTATACGTTAGCTGCTTTATGGCATTTTGTTATAGCAGCCCAAACTATGGAGGTACTTTCTGTGAGAGTTCAGAACCATCTCAGATGCCAAAAAGAACTAGGCCCCGGTCAGTCTCTAAAACTTAAAAAGCCAATTCAAGCAGAGTCCTCTCAGTCCTGGAATGTGAACCTTACAGTGTTTACTGAGCCTAGGAGGTGCTGGGCCTTGTCCGAAGAGACTGAGAGAAGACAGAGCCCACTGTGACGGTGCCCTCAGCGACTGCAGTGAGTCTGAGAAGACGGACCAGTGGGTCACATGGGCTACGAATCCAAGAGTGATCAAAAGAAAACTGACCTGGAACCTTTACGTAGCCGCTCAGCCTCCTGTCGTGACCTGCTCTGCTCAGTGTCAGCTTCAGTCTCTGACCAGTTAACTCTGCCTGTGGAGGCAACAAGCTCTGATCCCTCACGGCTGGGATTACTCCCCTGGGCCCTTTGTGGTCTAAAGGGTCCTAGTGTCTGCTGATAGTCACTTGCAAAACCACCCAACATGAAGAGCAGCACCTCCTTTCATGGATCAAGAGTTCTCACAACAGGCCAAGGTCTTGGGAATGGTACATTTTCAAGGCCGAATTCTGAGAGCAGAGGAAGCTGCTGGGTCTACTTTGAGGATGGGAGAGCCTTCTGGTGGATTCAGGCGGCTTCCTGAAAGTCAGTGTTTTCTTTGCCTGGTTGAGCATGAGCTTTGCCAAGCGTGGGATACGATATTGTAGACACCATCTTCTTTGGATTCAGACAGACAAGGATTTAAACTCCATTTTGCTATTTTCCATAAACTAAGATAAAATCATCAGCCCCCTAGCCGACTGGCTGGACCCCCTCTTGGCCAAGAAGACCCCCGAAAACCTTAAAGCTGAGTTTCTGGCCATGAGGAAAGGGGAGGTCAGACATATCTAGTTATGTCCTGTCCCTTTTTGGAGTTATTCTTTGTAACAGTAAGATACGAAATCATTAACAGGCCTAAGGGCATGTAAGACAGAGGTTAAACCACACCTGCAAGTCATCAATTTACTTAATAGATCACTTGAGTGTCAATATGTGTCCATATCTGATGGCTTGTCTCTGATTAACAGACATCCTTATCTTAACTTAAAACATTCCAAACCTTTAGACAAAGCTTCATTTTTTTAACCAATTACAACTCAAAGAATCTTTAAACCCACCTATAACCTGTAAGCCCCCAGCCCGAAAATGTCCTGCCTTTTCGGGCTCAACCAATGTAGGCCTTCCATGCATTGATTTATGATTTTATGTGTAATTACTGTCTCCCTAAAGTGTACAAAACCAAACTGTAACCCAACCATGGGGACCACTTGCTCAAGGCTTCTTTGGCATGGCTGTCCAAGCCATGGTCACAGATATTCAGCTAAGAATAAACCTCTTTAAATTATTTTACAGAGTTTGGGTTCTTTACTGTTGACATTTCTAACAATATATGCCTATTTTGCTGTACAACTGTGAAGGGCAAATAAAATAATGTATTTAAAGCACTTAGTACAGTGCCTAATCCATAGGGCACACCAAACAATAGCTTTTGCTATTATTATAGAGAAAGATGCTGCTTAGTGTTAGGTGATTTCAGTAGACGTTTTCAAAGTCAGTGTTGTAAACAGAATACACACTTGATAAATGTTTAATAATCAGAATAATCGTAATGAAGCCTAAGCTTTAAAGAGCAGGAAGCTAACAGTTTCTGTTTCCTATCCTGGGACTAAAAGGAGATGGTCCCAGGGAAAGTGACCTGTATTGTACATTCACCCGGATTTTCTTAGTGACGCTGATGTGGAAAGAACAAGATGCAAAAATCACTGAAAGTGACAGTGTATCTGCAACCAACCACATTGGCCAAAAGGACACTGAAGGACATTTACTAATGAGGGTAATCAAACTTGTCTTACTAACCAGCAAAAGCCCTGCTGCTTACAGCAGTGAAGCAGATAAAGAAGGAACCTCACCCTCTGAAAAGAGAGTGGATATTATACTAAAAGGCTCTAATAAAAGCTCCACAGGCTCTAATAAAAGTCTACTATACACAAGATAAGAAAAACAGATATAGAGATTGTCCTCCTTTTCTTCCTCCCTCCCTCCCTTACTTGGTTCTTTCCTTCCTTTTCCATTCTTGTTTTGTTAAAGAAATTAGCAACCTGTACACCTTGGCATACAACTTAAACAGCTAGGGATGCTAACCAAAGGCAGAGAAGATAAGACCTACTCCCTTAAAGGACAGCTTTGCTTTGTTTTCCTTCTAATCAGTTAGCTGCTGGTAAGAAGGATATTTTGTCTTAGCAGGACGAATAAGAATCCTGGCTAAATCAGCTTCAGGCTAATCTTCTTGAGACTGCTGCTATAGACCTGCCCTTGCTGTAATCACAGTCATTACCAGGCATCCATCAACAACCTAAACTGACTCTTATGAGACTTGTCCAACCTTTAAAGCTGGATAAATAAAACGTGGTTAATTTTTACAATGGAATACTATTCAGCAACGGCAAAAATGATTCTTTGAGGCTGTCCAGCTGAGACATGAAGGAGACCAGACCAGTGCCTGGTATCACAAGCCATGTTCACCTACCAAAGCCCAATCCCTATCCACACCTTAAGGTAACACACATGTTCGGTAAAATACCAGCATGTGTGTAATAAAAATCGCCTCAAACTTGTCCAGAACACAGCATGGCACCAGTCCCACTTCTAAGATCCATTGTTGTAAGGAGATAATATTTTCAAGAAACTAATGAAAATTATGAATCATATTCCATTGCCAAAAAGGCTTACTGCATACTACAAAGAAATAAAATTTCTAACAGGGAGCTACATGTGAATCATGGAAAATAAATACAGTGTATTTCATAAAGCTGAACTCAAACACTGACTATGATTTTAAGAATGAAAGCGATAACATATTTAGAAAATGAACTCCTTGGATTAAATATACTGCAAACATAAGATAATTAAATAAATGGTTTCTTTTTATTAAGGAAAAAAAAGTAAAAGAAGATCTGCTAAAAATCTCAAAAAAAAAATCTTGATGAATATAGTCACAGAAACTTACCCTATCAGATATCAAGACATTAAAAAGCTACAGTAATTTAAAGAACATAGGATTGGCCCAAGAATAGACAAATAGAACAGGTAGCATCGCACAGAGCATCAGGCAGCTAAACCCACAGAGGCCACATATACAATCACCTGCTTTATGACAATAAACCACTGCAGTGCAGTAGTGAAGGGTTACCTTTTTAAAAGGTGGTGCTGGATATTCATAAAGAAAACTAAAGTCCTGATCCACATTTTATGCCAAATGAAAAATCAGTTACAGACAGATTATAGACTTAATATGATAAGTAAAACAAAAAGGCTTCAAGGAGATAATATGAGGATAAATTTTGGAGGAGGAGATTCATTACTTTGGGGCAAAGTTTTTTTTCTAAATTAGGATACAAGATCACTAACCATAATGGGAAAAAACTGATAAACTGGATAACATTACAACTAAAAACTTCTGTTCATCTGAGGACATTAAGACAGTAAAAAAGAATGAGAGAAAATATTTACAATACGTTTAACTGACAAATAACTCATGTCCATAATAAATTAGGACCTCTACAAATCAATAAGACAAAGACAGACAACCCAATAGGAAAGCAGAAAAACAGGCTGAACAGAAATCTCATGAAAGAAAATATCAAAAGGCTAAATAAGTCATCAGGAATATCCTAATTAAATCGTAATTAGACTCACATCAACAGAGTGGCTAAAGTTTAAAAAGACTGAAAGAAATCCAAGTGCTAGTGAAGACGAGAATGTGGGGCAGTTAGAACTTACGTACACAACCGTGGGGAGGGGTGGGATCAACTGTACAATCACTTTAGAAAACTGGTAGGAGCCCATACACACACCCCACAACCTAGAAATCCAATTCCTGTGCACACACCAGCAGAAATGCACCAGAAAAATGCACAAGAATGTTCATAGCAGTTTTATCGATGATACCCCAACTGGATAAACTCCAAGGTTCAAGTGTAATAGAACGCATAACTAAAATGTGGTTAATTCTCACAACAGAATACTATTTGGCGATGGCAAAAATGACCTACTTCTGTAGACGACACGGATGACTCTCACAGATAGAATGGTGAGTAACAGAAGCCTACATAAAATTTACATAAAATGTATTTACATAAAATTCAAAAATAGGGAATGCTAATCTACAGTGATAGGAATAAAAAGGACTGGTTACTTCTGGCAGAGGGCATGCTGCCTGTTGCGGGAGACAACGGAAGCATCTATGGAGCTGGAAATGTTCTTTGCTGGTATGAGTGGTGGTTACGGTCTTGTGTTTAAGAGGAAGCCTTCTGCTTCTGGTTGGGATCTGGAAAGTCAGGAGACATTTTCATACTCTAACACCAAAGAACAAACTGAGGCTAAGAACAAAATGAGGCCTAACTAAATGAAAATACAGAAACCGACAGCCATTTTTAAGAGAAAGAAGCCACATACTGCTCTTATTCCCAGAGGAGGAGAAAGAGGAAGAAGAAAAATATCTGCCACTAAAATCTATGAAGACAAATCAGCTATACTTTGAAGGAAACATATTCGCCATAAGTGGGCCGGCTTGAGAAATTCACATCCTAAGGGTATCTTCCACCAACTCTTTCCCACGGACCTTCCCTACTGTCTGAGGGGGTACACCAAAGGCTGGGTGCAGGGCCGAAGAGCTGTGATGCTAAGGAAGAAGTTTAGATTTGATGAATTCCAGAGAGCGGATGGGGGTGTAACAGCAGAGACAAGACAGCTGCAAGGAAGCACTTGCAGGATGGAGGTAAGTGAGGGTAGTGGCCTTGGAGACTGGAATAAGTGAATGGATTTTGCATGAACCGCTTTAGGGGTAGCGGAGACAGAGCCCTTAGTGTAGCATTCCTACACCACACACTTTATTCCATTGTTATGAGGTAAAGATTAGATGCATAAAAAGCCCATTATGTAATTTTGTCACAATTGTCTATAATGAGAAGCACATATGGAAATCACAGTAGAGGATGGGAGATGGGCAGAGGCTCTGGATCGAGACCAAAATGCCATCAAAGAACCAGGGGGCTACAAAAAGATACTACGGGAAGATCAGTACCAAATACAAAAAAAACAAAAAAAATTATACCCATAAAAGAATACAGAGAAGGTTCTAGAAAAAGCCTTGGACTATTGGGGAAGTGGGTAGGAAACAGCATATTCACGCTCAAGAGTTTAGTTGGGGGCAAAACAAACAAGCAAACAAAACAAAACAAAACAAAACCAAAAAAAAAACCCTTTAGAGATCAGGAAAAGAAGAAGTTGAAGACATATGATGATGATTTTAACAAATCTTGTAATAGGTAAGTTTTACCACTTGATTTCAAGCCTCAGTGCAAGTGGATAAAGTCAATAAATGAAATGTCTTTCTTAAAATAACTGCAACAATAAAGACTTATCAAACAATTTACTGAAGGGATTGGTAGGGAGAAAGAAGAAAGATTAAACTAGTCTAGTCCCTAAGATGTTGAGAACTGTCTTGGTTCTTGTCCCTCCGGGCCTCCAATTTTGTGCAGCATCCAGTAATTATTAGCGTCTCTCTAGTTATCACCATTTTTACTGAAGCTGCATTGAGTCGCATTTAGGTTTCTGCCTTGAATATTATGCATAATGACATGAAAAATAAAGTACGGGAAGAAAAAGATTTATGAGAGAATGTGATCAATATATGTTTGTTGATCTTGAACAAAGCCTAGAAAAGTGAAAGGATAGATTAATTGAAGGATTAATCCAAACATGAACTTTAATGGTCAAAGACATCTATAAGCAAAACACTCTGAAGTATATTTATAGAACCACTTTAATTAGTCCGTATTCAAAACAGCTCTACACACACAAGTCAAGTTTCAATATATTTTAAATATGCATCTTTTCTAAATGAGACAGTTGAGGTATTATAAACCAAGCACAGGCGCTGGAATCAGAACATGAGGCCCGAGTCCTGGCTCTGCCTGTTGAAAACTCTGAAAGCAAATCACACAACTTTCCGCAGATGTAAAATGGAAAACTCTAACGGGCTGCCACGAAGATTAAACGATAATAGGTGTGAATGTGCTTTGTAAAACAAAAAGGGATATATCATTTCCTCAAGGAGTGCAGGAGAAAAAATACATTCACGAAAATTTGCTTTTATTTAATTAACAGCCTTATCACTAATGTCTACATAGGCACTTAAGATGGAGTACATTTTAATTTCCTGATAATGATGCAAAACCCAAGAATTCTGGGTTCTTTTTCAGCCTATTATCCCTGACGTTTGCATTAGTAAGTAGAAATGATATAACTATCAAATGTATCTTAAAAATTACCTGTCATAGCGATTTCTCATGGACTATATTACTGTCTTCCACAAAATTTCAAGAGGGACTATATCACAGTAGTTAATTCAGGCTGTAACGTCTGACAGACCTGCATTCAAATGCTGCATCTATTTTATGACTTTGTAGAAGCCAGCCTGGGTTTTCTATTATAAAAGTGGAAACGATTCACAGCACTAATGCAACAGGTTTCAAAGAGTTAAGAGATAGCAGCACTTAACGTACTCAGCAGAATGCCAGGCATGCAGTACAGGCCTTATAAATGTCAGCTATGATGACATCTAAAATGTTGCTTCAGAGCAGATGGAGATCTTTGTCTTCCATTTATTGGTCATTCTTATCCATGACCAAGGATGCTGTCCCATATGTATATAGTGATACTAGTGATACGGGAGCTCACATTATTTAACAGCCGGAAGGCAATTTTGACATCTACTGAACAACCACTATGAGCCAAGGTCCACGACAGACATTATAGACACAAAGATGAATCAGATGTTGTCTCTAACTTCAAATATTTCTCAAGAAAGTAAGACTCTTGAGGGAAGATGTTTGTTAATTCTGCTCACTAAGATACCTTCAGGGATTAAAATAGTGCCTGGAATACTGGATTTGCTTCTTAACCATCTGTGGAATGAACAGTATTAGTGCTTTTTCGACCACACATATAAATATCTAGATCCAATGCAGAAGCTACTTTTAGTTCTATTTTGGTTATCCAATGAAGAAAAACTGTTAAAAATGTTTTTATTAGTACAAATACAACTGGAATTGGGTTTAAATCTCAGACTCCTTGAAACAGTATTAATGATTTTCTTACAAAATAAACACAATGACATTTGGCACATTGGAAAAAAATTCAAGAAATGTGCAACTAACATAGGAAAGAATTCACCAAGTGACTGATAACAGAAAGAGAACCTGATACCATTTTCTTACTGTGCGTATTAACACTTCCTGCTATTTATTTTATATGATCGTAAAATTTCTTTTTAAAGGGATTTAAAATATTGCTCACCTGGTCTTCTTCTCCTCCACCTTCTTCATCATATTTTAAAATATTATCTCTTACATCATCTTCTGGATCAATTAAAAGTTGCTTGGCCTGGCGTTCTTTATCCCGGCGTTTCATCCATACCACAAACATCAGAACGAGGACTGAATAGTAAAAATACATAACATAACATTGTCATTTTTAAAGCCTGACCTACCTACTCATCGTATTCAACACTAATACCTCACATGGGTCCAAGGCTTGTAAAGCATCGTTCACTCTATTATCTATTTCTGGCCTCACATTGAGATAAGAGAAAGGTGGCCCAAGCACTGTTTAGGGTGTGCAGGTGCGTTCCAGTCCCTGCTGCACTGAAAACTCACTTGGTGAACGTCTCTGTCCTCTGTTTTATCACCTCCCCTTGGGGACAATAGCTTTCTCTATCTTCACTTTGACTTGCTAGAGGACAGATGCCCTTAATAGAGTGCTCTGTAAATTCTAAGGACACCAAACAGCAGTAAGTAAAATTGTCATTTGCTGTTTTATTCAGGTTGATCAGTCATCGTTATACTCCCAAATTTACAGAGGCTGGCACTTCTCCAGGGGGACAAGGCTTGCCTAGACGACTTGGGTAGTAATTTGGAACCGGGTCAGCAATTGGATCCTGAGGTTCTTTGACTCCCAGAGGCCAGCGTGGTTCTGCCTCACTATTCTGCATTACCTTCCATATCAAACTGCATGTTTCAGCAAAGAAGGCTGGGGATTCATTTCAGCACTGAAATAACATTAGGCTTTCGTGCTTTACATTTTGTGCCAGGTCTAGAACCGTAAATTTTCCCGAGAGTTGATGTTAAAATCAGCACCAATTCATTTCCCTTCAAAATGCCAAAGTCACTTCTTCATTGCTATCATCCATCACACCTAAGTCTTTCTTGATAAGATTGGCATCTATGGCACATTTCAGTTGAAACAGAAGCATGTCCCAAAGTGCACATCTATGAACAAATTCTGTCTAAAATCTGGGGGTATCAGTTTACATCCTGAAGCAAAAGATTTAATGACTCCGATTTGAGCACATTTTTATTACTGGCCATAAAAGTAAATATCCTCCTTTTAAAGCCAGATAACATGATCTCATTTGCCATTGTTCCAGGGCTAAACCTAGCAAGTGGATTATTAGTATAGCATGCAGGTTTCAAATTATAGCCAAAGTAGTCTCCACACAGGAAGTAAAAAATGCTCAGGCTTCTATAGTAATTGCTTAGAATAAAGGGACAGAATTCTAAATTACCAGAACACTTGTAAATGGAGAAAACATAAAAGAAATGGGCAACATTTTCAAGAAAGTGATTGGTGCATAGCATGATCATGCAATAAACTAAGTCCTGCTGCTATTCCACAATAAAACTCAGGGCCCAGGCAATTTATTCTTTTAACCTGCATACTTAGAAGTGGTTCCTAAAGTACTTTCCAGTGGTTAATTTTTTGCATTCCATTGAACCGAAGATTGCAAAGTACCTTAAGAAAGGAGCAATTCTTTAATCTACACTTACTCTAAAGGCAGACAATTTATTGAGCTGTGTAATCATTTCTATTATCAAATGTGCTGTATGTGAAGTACAACCTCACTATTTTACGCAGCCCTTCAGAAACAAATACCTTGACGCTCGCATGACTGGAGCAGGTTGCTGACTGCGCTTTATATGAAGGAAAGTGAAGGAAAGCAATCTACTTATTTTCCTAAATCATCAACTGTGGGCTATAAATTCATACTCAAATCATAAGATAAGTGCTCAAACTTGGGACTGTTTAACATTTTTCTATGAAAAGAGTTTGTTACCGCGCCCCAAGCAATCACCATCGGAAAAGGGTGAGAGAGCAGGCAGGAGGCCTGCTGATGAGGCTTGCTGCAAAACTGTAAGTGCCTGAAACAATGCTCAGGGGGTTTTTTCATTCTAAAGTGGGCTTGGCTGTCCCACATATGATTGGCAAGAAAATGCTCAGAGGCCAAAGAGAGTTGTGGGATTACTGTGCCAGGAGCAACAAGTGACTTTGCTGAACGTCCCAGAAGCAAGAGGAACTGAAATCTAAAAGACAGTTCAAGTACTCACTGAGCAGGATGATGATGCAGAGCAGGATGGCGATGATGGCCCCTGTGCCAAGCCCTGCACCCACAATCCTGTCCACATCCGTGCAGTCCCCGTTGGAGTCACACTGGCAAACCTTCACGCGCAGGATGGAGATATTTGATTTGGGAGGATTACCCGAATCTGTGATTATGATGGGAACTTCATAGATACCAGCTTCAAGAAATTTTATCTTTAAATTAAGCTGAGCAAAATCACCTACAGGAAAAAGGAAAAATACAGTTTGACAGTTAATACCTAACGTGATAAAAAACATGTAGCATTTTTCAGACTGTATTTACTACTTAATGGTACACATAAAGTGGATGACAACTATGTGGCATTATAAAGAACTTTTGGGCTTTAAAGGCTTTTAATATCTTATTTAAACTTTCAGTAGCTTTTAAAATATGTTTAATGAGAAGATTATGAAGCACATAAAAATTAACTTTTCATACCAGGCTTCAGAACCTCTCAATTGCACATATATCCAAATAATTAACCTGTTCTTACCATTAAGCCGAGTGATGGTCCAATTTCTCTTAATAGTCACTGGAGATAAAGGAAGATCAAAAGCAAATGGTCCAGCATTTGGATCAATGTCATAATCAAGTGCTGTAATGTTAATTGAATTGGGGTCTGGAGTTTCGCAAGTCTCTGCCTCTTGAGGTAACACTTGAGGGGCATTGTCATTAATATCAAGCAAATAGATCTGCAGCGTTCCTGTTCCACTCATAGGAGGAATTCCTTAAAAGGGAGAAAAATCACAAGCTGGTGCTGAACAGTTCTCGCCAATGAGGCTCAATTATGATGAAATTCTCAAAACTTCTTGCCCTTATCACTGTGTAACTTTGGAAAAATCTAGTTGCCACAGCATCTGGACAGACTGTTTTCAGAGCAAAGCTACTTCTTGCTTCCCTTCTAGAATGACCCTGAGCTGCCACTGCTGCTTTGCAGGAGCTGAGCATGGTGACAGAGAATGCCCCTGCTATAGGATCCCATGCCATGCTGCCCATCACTCAGGGCCTGTGCAGGCCACACTCCTCCAGAGATGCAGAACACAGGGCTCACGATCTTGTGAACCCCACTCTTTTGGTGCGGAACCAAGGCATGTGTATGAAAGAACATAAGAATACTTTTAAAGCTCTAACACAGCTACTGAAAGAGTCTCCAGACCAGTGATACTATAGTGAACCCACAGACCCTATCTTGGGAAGAAACACCATGGGGAAAAGAAATGATGTTTACTGACCAACCGACTACCTGCCTGAGAAAGTTATTAGGTTGCTCTACATAAATTATTTCATTGCAATCCCATGAAGCAGGTTTAACTACTCTTGGCCATACACTGTTAGAAGTGATAGATTGTAACTAAGGACTGGTCTGCCCCAAATCCATTCTCATTCTAGTATGAAATGTTGTCTCTAGCCCATTATATGATAATCTAGCCAAAGTGAATTGGCTTCTGCTATATTATAAATATTTAATAAATAATGATGTATACTGAAGCCCAGAGATTTAAGTGACTTATCCAAAGTCATGCAACTAGAAAGGTGAACACACACACACACACTGTCCTAAGGATGGGGATTGGGAGGAATCTCTACCAAGCTCTTTGAGGAACATGATGGTCCTGAGACCAGGGAGAGTTAAAGTGGAGGGGTACAGTGGCTGTTATAATATTCTACTACCACCACGACCACGATGACACTCTATAGTTTAAGCGGCTTTCATATTTATTATCACATTGAATATTTCTAGACTCTTACAACAACTTTACAGAATAGGCAACCAGCAAAATGATTTATCGATAATGAAACTAAGGTACAGAGAATATAAGAGCTTGCCCAATCATCAAGAAGCAGAACTGGGCCTCCAAATTCAGCCTTGCGATATAAAGTCAAGTGCAGTTGCAAAGCATCACAGCTACATAGATTTAACAGCTCACTTCTCTCCCGTATCAAATGCTCTTTTGATTAGAAAACAATCCACCCTAATGAATGAGAAATCTGGCTGTAACTCACAACCAACATACATACATATAATTTTATGGCTCTTTAAATCTCAACATCATGGTTGCAAATATATTACTTTAAGTTCCACTGTAGAGGAAAGCTACTGCTTATATTAATATTATACATGACAAAAAAGCATAACATAGATACTAATGCTATGCTTTGATGTATGATGGCAGAGGCTATTCCTACAAAGTTACAACTCTAAACATTTGAACAGGAGGCCCTCCATTAGAAAGTGTAAGAAATATTGTTTTGGCCCTGTCACCACCTAGATTTACTACAGATAATAATCTCACTGAATCTTGTTATATGGGATTTGGAAAGCTTCATTGAAATTGTTTTTATCAAAAGTATTGATAGGTAATGTTTCTCAAACTGCACATATTAACTACCAAATTGAAACCTATTTTATTATCATAGTTTAACACTAAAAATATTTTTAAATATAGATATGGGCTGGGCACGGTGGCTCACGCCTGTAATCCTAGCACTTTGGGAGGCCGAGCCAAGAGGATGGCTTGAGATCAGGAGTTCAAGACCAGCCTGAGCAAAGACCATCTCTACTAAAAATAGAAAAATTAGCTGGCTGTGGTGGAGGGCGCCGATAGTTCCAGCTACTTGGGAGGCTGAGGCAGAAGGATTGCTTGAGACCAGGAGTTTGAGGTTGCAGTGAGCTATGATGATGCCACTGCACTGTAGCCCAATGACAGAATAAGATCCTGTCTCAAAATAAAAGAAAGTATATATACATATATATATATATAAGTGATTCAATTTTGAAATAATGAACACATAATAGAAATATTTGGGTGGTTAGTTTGTACCAGGCACTGTTTTAAATGCTTTATATAGAAACCACTATATGTTCCTCAAAACATTATGATTTAGGTACTGATAACATTATCTCTATTTAACAAAAAAGGAAACCAAGAGATTTAAAACCTCATTGCCAGTCCCACAGTTAGAAAGTAGTAGAGCTAAAGTCTGGACCCAGGGGGTCAGGCAGAACTCCAGAGCTTGCACTCTTAAACACACATCACACTGAGAGCTAACCAAGTAAAATATGCCCATCACCAGGTTTACATAAGTCCCTTTTATCTTACATAGCAGAAAAAAAAGTGCTCCTCTATTAATCTCAACCAATTAAAACCCAGCAGAGACTCAGAAAGGAAAAAAAAAATAAGGTGCCAAAGTATATGTTCCAAAACCAACACCCTAAAGCTCACTAATCACTTATCTCAATTTATGCACAAAATTAAGAGTTTCCCAGCCCATGGCAGACAGAAGCAGGGAATTAGAAAAAGGAAGATTGCTAGAGACACGCATACTGATGGCAGCAAACAGACTGACTAGAAGAGACATAAAAGGACCAACTGAAAAAACACTGTGTCTTAGGGCCACTGAAGATAGACTCAAGGTATCAAGGTGTGGCAGGGCAGGAAGACAACGAAGGTTTATAATCACAGTGTCAGGCTAAGAGGGAAGGTGCATGGACATTGAGAACGTTCATTACAGAAGACAGGGTAGTATGGCATAGAAAGACCACTGGAAATGGAAAATGAAAGTTGAGCCCTTAGAGTAATAAAGGTCAGTTTTCTGGGCAATTGAGTTTTATAGAAAACTGCAACTCCAGTGCATGTATTCCTGTGCATCTACTCTCTTTAATCAGCATACAGGAGAATACAGTGAATATATTTAATTACGTACCATTGTCAGAAGCAAGGAAAGTGGCATTATATATATTGTTTTTCACATTTGGTGATTCTCTGTCCAAAACAGCAATTGTAGTTATGTGTCCATTCACAGGATCTATTTTTAGCCAATTGGCAGGATCAGATAATTTTGTGTATCTATAAAATGGAAGTGCAGTAAGTTTAATTTTTTGATATGAAACCTAAAAAATAAAGCATATTTTACAGGTTGAATTCCAAATGCAACCAGCTCATTAACTCGCATATTTGCAGATGATGGTTGGAAATACAGCTTTAGCACAGAAAAGTATTTCTGTGTCAGCGATCTGGGGGGCATGTCAAGGTCGTGTTCTGTCAGACACACAGGAAACATTCTATAGGTGTCTGAGGGGCACAGTCTCCCTATTGTGGGCTAAGGAAGATTGGACAGATCTCTTTAGGCTCTTGTCCATGCTAACAGGTATCGGTGATGCAGATAAAAGAGCTCAAATACACCTCCGCAATAAGCAGTAGCCCTAATGTATAGGGCTTAAGAGAAATTATAATAGAAGCTGGATTTCAAATCACAGAACACTCCTAAAACATTTTACTGCCTTGTTATTGGGGAGATGAAGCCACATCAGAGAGAGATCTCCATGATCCCATTGCTGCTTGGGTTCCACACTGGGCCAAGCCTCAGATCCACACCCTTTCCAAGGAAGTCCCAGTCATGAGTCTGTATCAGTGGATTTATTAGCTTAAATTCCTTTTTGATTCAGGGTAGGGGTAAAATTTTCAAGCTTGGATAACCAATTTATAGACAGGAAAAATATGCTATGTTTTCAGAGGTAAAAGTTGTACAATTTCAATGCATCTATTAATTGGTTATTTAACTATCTGGATTTCGATGTATAAAGAAATGGAGAACATATGCAGTTATCTGTTAGCAGTGGTTCTGTAAGAAGTTAAATCAAATATAAGCTCAGTCTAAAAATAATCATCACCAGCTATGGATAACAGTGTATGGGGTGTGCTCTGCCATCCATTTACTCCTGTATCAGGAAGGATAAATTAGATTTTGCTGAGGTTGGAAATCTTTATAGATATGTTTTATAAGTCTAATAACTACTGTACAGGTAAGGGATGAAAATAATTAGCTTTTAGATCTTGGTTTTTGGCAAGAGCTTTCTTTTCTGCACCATGCGTGGAGGAGAGATACATGTTATAAGCCTCTGACAGTTTCTCATTTACTCACTGTAGAACCTTTTGTGGTGTTTGGTATAAAGGCAGAGGCTAAATAATTATTAAATATTTTCTTTAAAAAAGGAAAGGTGGCAGAAACAAAGAAGGCAAGAGACAATTTTTCTTCTTCAAATAATACATGAGTAGTTCCACTCTTGTATTTCCTATCTAATACAGTCATGAATTTACTGAGAGGAAATGCATCAGAGAATTTTAAATTATCTTGTAATAAGTAGTTTTGGTTCCAATGAAAATTTCTTACTCAAATAGTACAATGAAAAAAATTTTATGCACAGCATAGATGTGTCAATGATAAAAACACACCATAAATGGGTTTTCATACCTAATATTTTGCTGCATATACCGATCTGGGTCCTGAGCAGTAAATGTTGTCAACATGGTACCGGCATGAAGGCCTTCTTCTTGGCGAATGATCTTAGGGTTTGGGGCAAAATAAGGGTTTTCATTCACATCAATAACTGTAACAGACACAGTTGCAGTTGACTGAGGTGGGTGCTGAATTCCCTTGGCTAATGGCACTTGATTTTCTGCAGCAACAGTAAGGACAAACATCCTATTTGTTTCAAAGTCAATTGGCTGCAACAACAAAAAAAAAGAGAAACCACATTTTTGCAGGAAATAAGAATATTTGCATTCTGCAGTTTATTCTATTGACTCCATTTCTAAAACATAATTTTTTTTTAATTCACTACATACGGTTCCTCTCAAATTTCTGGAAAACCTGCATTAACATGGTCAGTGATCAAAATATTTATCCCATTTAACCTATTTATAAATCTTGGGTACTTCAAAGATTTATGTTCACAAATAATGCACATGACTACTGCACAGATCCATTTATTTAAGTACATATAGAAACTTGATTATTCTTAAAAACAGCATTGTTGACCCAAAATACTAAATAATGTAAAGTCAAGTGAGAATGTGATAGTCTAAATTTATACACTCAAACACTGGTATAAATAAACATCACTCCTCATCCAAGAAAGCTTTTATCAGTATGTGATGAATTAAAGAAAACAAAACCAAAAACCAAAAAAATGTTATTTTTTTTAAAAAAATAAAGCCAAATTTATTTGATTTTAAAATATCTTTCATAATCTGAAGTACACATTTTGCAGCACAAACATGTACACACAAACACACCCTTTTTAAAATAATAGTGTTTTCACATGACAGATGTTTTTCACTTTTTCTTAGCAAACTATAAAGCTCTGCTGTCTTCAAAAATAATTTTGGGCATTTTGCTGGTCTGTAAAAATCCCAAATCTAAGAACAACACCCTAGATAAATGCAATGTACAAATAACCCTTCACGTAAACATTAACTTCCAAAGTTCACTGACTCCTGCTGTCACTAGAAATGTTACCAGGAGTCAAATGACCAGATGTTTACTCTTGATTTCACTTGATCACCTTCTAGAGGAGGTGTAAATAAGCACTACTGTGTGGTAATAACAGGAAAAAAAAGAGCAATCGGGGCTCTCGTGCCACCACTGGTAGCCTGACAACCATCAAGAGGTGAAGCTCAAGAGAAAGCCACGTTGTCAGCACAAACCGCACCAGTTTCTTACTCTAGACCTCCTCCTCCTATCTTCAAACATATCGTTTTTCCTTCTTGCTCTAAAATCCCCAATTCAACTTCCTTTTCTCAAGTATTTTAAACACGACACAACAGGAGAGAAGCCAGGAAGTAAGACTGTAATATTTTGAATGGTTTCATTAGCCACATTAAATGCCCCCAATGTAACATTTATTTATGCTAAGTGGTATCTGCACAGCCCTAAGTCCTTTAATGTGTATGAAGCTCATTTATAGCTCACAGCAATGCTAAGACTTGGGTACTATCATAAGCCCCACTTTCTGCATGAGGAACCTGAGGTTTATAGAGGTCAAACAGCCAGCCATGATCACGCAAGGTGTCAAGGGCAGAGGGGGATTCCAATACAGATGGCTGGGCTCTGGGCTGGTGTTCTGGGTCACCTTGCTGTGTGTCTTCAGAGAGTTTCCAACCCCCATCCCATTCTACTCGTGCATATACATAATTCTTGGCACTAGCACCTTAGTGCACCTTTCTAAGTAAGGCCAACTTTCGGGTTCACTTACAAATCAAGAGTGGGTGGAAAGCAAAGAAGTAAATATCATCATTAGGTGGTTAAAAGGAAGAGACATTCACTTTCAAGGGCTTTGACATTATAGCTATGAATTTATTATAACTGAAGAACATCCCCTCTGTTTCTAACATGCAATTGTCTCGTTTGGTCCTTTTTTGACAATTAAAGATCAGAAGAACCAATTTCTTAAAGTCTTGAAAATAGCATTTAAAAATAGCCTTGGAAATGCAAAACCTTTTTAAAAAATGTAGGCCCTCTTCCAGCCTACTCATTCCATTTTACTTCTGTGATATTTTCTGGTTTGGTCACTATCTAAATTGCTGTAGATATGAGCGCAGCAGGTGTGATGCCTCATTCCCAATAGCTATCATTGGTGATCAAAACCTCAAAATGTGATATATCACTAATATATCGACTACACTGACAGTTAACATTGCTGAGGTCAGTCTTGTCTTCAGATTGGTAAAACTGTCCAAACTGACCTAAAAACAATCTTATGTCAATGATAATGTGAGAGTCTCAACATAAATTAAACAACACATAACCTGTCCAATATACATGAATTCCACATCTAGAGATGTTTGGGGGAAAAAAAAAAGTCTATGATTCAATGGCAAAATAATGGGGCAGGGAGGCATATACTGGTCTTTGCTGAGAAGCTGTCAGAGAGATCAATGGCCCAAGGAACACTTACTTTTACCACGGTGACGAGCCCGTCATTGCTGTTTGGGTCGGTATGAATGGCAAAGCGTCCTGTCGGATCTCCACCGCTGATCTTGTACACCGCATTCCAGGCTGGAGTGTGGGGCTGATCCTTGTCTGTCACAGTTAGATTAGCTACTATGACGTCTACCCTGTTTTCAGGGACTTCACCGTAAAACTGCGAGAAAGACAAACCTCAGTCAGAGGAGCGACACGGACCACACAAGGCAGCTTGTCCTGATAACCACACTGCCCAATTTTACTGCCCCATTAAAATCTTTCCTGTCTACCCTAAAGGAGGAGGTTGGGAATGCAGCTACCCACAGCGTTTATGTTTGGCTTTAAAAACACTGTAACATTTTTCAGTAGTCCATTTTTTCCCAAATTATGTTACAAGTTCATTAACATTAAAATTAGCATCCGTTTGTGAGTATCCGGGTGATGAATGTGAGGTCGGGGGAAAGGACTTGTCTGCGGGAAACGTTTTTACTTCAGACATAGACAATTATATGGTGACAAAGTAGCATAAATAAGTCATATAGTTCATGCACCTGAAAATATTTGCAAGTATTTTGTTATAACAGCACAGTCTTTTTAGGACATTTTTTCCAGGCAGTATATTTCAATAACTTTAACAGTGGACTTGGAGGCGATGAGGAAATCAATTATTTGGGCCTTACTTAAAGCCCTGGTGACAGAAATGTCTGAGTCAGTAGCCATCCTACTATTAGATGAAGCAAGTTCCACCTCTGTTTAATACATTTATTATTCATGACCAGACTTCTCAGTAATGGACCACAGACCCAAAGTTGTGTGAGTGACAGGCTGTACTTACTGTCATGGCAGTAAACTCTGGGGGATTGTCATTGACATCTGTCACCGTGATGACAGCCGTGGCCGTGTTAGAAAGGCCGTACGTGGGATTGCCTTCCATGTCTGTGGCTTGAATTATTAACGTATACTGTTGCACTTTCTAAAAAGACATAAAGATAACAACTCAAATGAAACTAATTCCTCACGAAGACATAACAGTTGTTCCGTAAATGCCTCTTTATTACACAGCAGAGAGCACAACATCATTCATTCTGATTAACATGACTTGAAATTTCCCAAGTGGAGTTTACTTTAACTTACGAAGCACAGGTCTGCTCCTTGTCTAGAGAGATTTAACTGTGTATATTCACTTCTGCTCGCCGAAAGGAACGCACTGCAGATGTGTGAAATTCACAGCTAAGCTGAAACCTCCATCTGGTTGCAACCTTTCCCCTCACTTCACAAGACTGCCATCAAGCATTCGAGTTGTTTGGTTCATATTTACTTTCTCATATGTTAATTTCTACCCAGTTAAGGATACTAAAGACACTGAAGAATCTCAAAAGAGGGAGAAGAAGGCATATATAATTTATAAAGTACACAAGCTTTCTTTTTATATATTCATAAATATATTCTTTCTATTTTAACAGGGTTGATACAATATTTTTGTCTAATTCCCATTAGTACGTATTATTCAAAACTATATAGAGGAGATACACAGTATCCTTAAGCAAAATCAAACTTTAAATTAAAGGGTTTGTTTATATCCTTAGCCCTTGATATATCCTGGAACACAGTAGGTATTGAATAATTGCATATTCAAGAGATTTGGGCATGAACACTCATTGTGTACAATACTTTGAGCACAGACCTTTAATTCATATAAATATGAATACATTTTCACATAGATAGTCATTATCAAACAGGCATCCATTACTTTCAAATTCCAGGTTGGCTGTTTTAAAAGAGAGCCAAATTAAGCTGTAATGTATGTCAGAGAAAATGTTGAGATTGTCTAAGAAGTCAGACACTTGCTGACAAAGTTTTATATCAGGAAAATCTAGCTAAAAACAAGTTCTAAAATCATTTGAAATCTCTGTGGAAATTGGCACAGATAAAAGAATGATAGATCATTCTCATAAATGTTAAAAACATTCTGAACAACAAAATCCACTTCTTCATACAAAAATAAACTGTCACTGCAAAGTGTGGTTTTCCCTCATTCTAAATATAGCTAACATTATGAATAGCCATTCTTAAGGGATTTCTGGAGCTCGGATGGAACAGACACAAATTGTAGCTTTTGATTTAGTTGTCAGAGGGAGGGGCCCAGGAAAGAAAGGAGTAGGAGGGAAAGCCACACTTCCCACATTAGATTTTAAGTCTCTGTCCACCCAAGTGCCAATCTCTAGCAGTTGTTTATCTTAGTTATTTTTTTATATTCCTCAAAGAGAAAATGCCAATTTTTTTTTTGAATAAAAAAGGAACTACAAAGAAATGGTGCTGGTTGATTCATTTTATTTAATAATTTTTCACTATAATGCTAGCGTAGGCTACAACACTTCTCAATGGTTTCCTTCCCCAATTAAGAGTGTCACTTTGGTGAGAGAATTTTGCAGGGCATTCAGTCCAGCTTCCCATCTGAAAACCATGAAAATAAAAATTCGTTATGACTTTTGAAATGCCACTTCTGTTAGCTGCTATGTGCATAAACAGATGAACATTCTCAAAAAAAAAAAAGAAAAAAATTGAGCTTATTTTTTTAAGAAGGTAAAAAAAAGCCTCATAGCTATTATATGAAGGTGCAGTTCTTTTCTAATGTTTATTCTACAAAAATCTTTAAAATCTGTATAGGCATAAGATATACAATTTTCCACTGAGCTGCAATATTGGGATCAGTAGCTAATACTCGAAATTTTCCAATTGCTTCATGCTAGTCTTGAAATCTTTAGGTTACAAAAGAACATTTGTTATTTCTAAAATATGATGTCTCTTCAAGTAAAAAAAAAATCCACTTGGTAAGTAATATAATCTCCATTTTCATATTACAGTTAGTAAGGAAGCCTCGACAGCTTATGTTTTCAAGAACCAAATTATTTAGAGCTCCCTGCGTCATTTAGTCATTGGGCATCTGGTTCCGAACGACTGACATTTAGATTCCATAAGAATTTGACTTGTCACCCTCATAATCCCTCAGCTGATTAAGGGAATTGCGCTTAAAAACTTCTCTACATTTCCTGTTCTAGATGGAATCAGATCTCAACTCATCTGCTTGCTGTCAATCCTTCCCTCACTATTTCCTCTCTAAAATAGGTAAACTTGACCATTTCACCAAAGGCATCCCCTCTTATTCCCTTATGCCGGAGGTCCCCAACCACCTGGCAACAGACTGGGCCACAGAGCTCCACACCCCCCCGCCCCCCACTGTTCTTAGAAAAACTGTCTTCCATGAAATTTAGAACAGGTGGGGGTCAGGTGCACAGCAGGAGGTGAGTGGCAGGTGAGTGAGCAAAGCTTCATCTGTATTCACAGCCTATTTACAGCTGCTCCCCATCGCTCTCATCAATGCCTGAGCTCTGTCTCCCCTCCCCAATGGAAAAATTGTCTTCCATGAAACTAGTCCCTGGGGACTGCTGCCTTACACCACCCCTGGAGCATTTTGTATTTATCTTCAAATGCCCTGTCATGACCCTGCATCATTGCATGTGGCATTTCCTTCTGCCTAGACCAGTGGTTCTCAACTGGGGTGATTTTGCCCCACCACGGGACATTTTTGGCCATCACAACTGGAAATTCTACCTACATCTAATGGGCGGAAGCCAGGGATGCTGCTAAATGTCCTGTGATGCACAGGACAGGCCCCCACAACAAACAATTTTCCAAACCAAGATGTTAAGAGTGTCATGGTTGAGAAATCCTTGCCTAGAACACTCTTCTTTCTTTCTTTTTTTTTTTTTTTTTTTTTTGAGACAGAGTGTCACTTTGTTGCTCTGGTTAGAGTGAGTGCCGTGGCGTCAGCCTAGCTCACAGCAACCTCAAACTCCTGGGCTTAAGCGATCCTACTGCCTCAGCCTCCCGAGTAGCTGGGACTACAGGCATGCGCCACCATGCCCGGCTAATTTTTTCTATATATATTTTAGTTGGCCAGATAATTTGCTTCTATTTTTAGTAGAGACGGGGTCTCGCTCTTGCTCAGGCTGGTCGCGAACTCCTGACCTCGAGCGATCCACCAGCCTCGGCCTCCCAGAGTGCAAGCATTACAGGCGTGAGCCACCGCGCCCGGCCAGAATACCCTTCTTTCAATCTGAACCTGGCCAAAAGGTAGCGAAGTCACTCAGAGATGACATCTAGCAGTCCTGGAGGTAGAGCTGTTGTTGTGCTCAGGACTGTGCCCTCACAACACACCCCTGTCACTGTTTATAGTTTATATGGCTGGTATCAGTTATATGTCTGTCCTTGCTCCATTCCACACATGGGGCGTGTGCGTGAGTGCGTGTATACGTGTGCACACACACACACACATGCACACGGACACGCACAGCCAACCCCACCACCCTTGGTTCATGTTTGTGTTGCTGCTATACAGCATTGGTGCCTGACACAGAGTAATCAAGCAATAAATACTTTTGACTTTGTGGCTATAGAGATGAATGGATGAGAAACCTTGGGGCTCGCATTGCCTTATAAAAATCATCTCAGGTTGAGGAAAAAACAAATTTTAATTTCATGGGTAGCTATAATTTACTTATTAAAACATATGCTGGGAGCATAAACTAGCTCACTATTTCCTAAACTGCAGTGATTCATATATAATCTTCCCAATTCTGACATATCCTCATATTTCTATGCCATGAGTCACTTCCTATTTATCTTGACATTAACCCCCTTTTTTAAAGCTTAAATGAATTTATTGTAAAAGTGCCACAAATGGTGCTAGCATCACTTGCCATAAATATAACAGTAAAAACTAAGCAACATACAATTCTTGGACTCTGTCAGTCTCTACTCGATGGAGTAGCATCTAAAAAGCTGCGCTCTCTTGTCCTAGAAACTTCTCTGCATGTACTAATTAAAATCATTATACATGTCATGTAGCACACTTTTGAAACGATGGACTAGAGTGATACCAGTAAATGAGGAGTGGAGAACATTCAGTCATTCATTTGGCACAAGTTTACTGAATGTCTACTGCATGCCAGGCAGTGTCGTATTTACTTGGAAAAAATAGTGAACAAAACCAGATACGGCCTTGCTTTCATTACATAAAGGACTAGGAGAGTAGTGGACCATAGGACCAAATGTACCATGCAACTGTAGTAAGGGGAACAAGAAGAGATGCAAGGAAGCTTTGATAGGGGCATTGCAACCAGCCCTCTAAGCCCGTGGGGTGGAATAAATGCAAGAGATACTTCGGGGGTAAACAGAGAAGAGCTTGATGATTAAACAAATTGGGGGTGGATGGATAGCAGTGCATGGTAAAAACAATTAGTCCGTAACCTTGGGAGATGGGGGGAAGGTACTGATCACAAGACATAGGAAATTTGTCATAAATCACAGATTTTGGCAGATGACAAATTTGCTTTTGGATAGACTGGGTTAGGGGATAGAGAGTTGAGTAATGTCACCAGAACATAGTAGGGAAGCACAGGTTTGTGACCTTGTTCAAATTCTTAACTGCTAAGCCCCAGTTCCCTCATCTGTGAAATGGGGCTGAAAGTACTACCTACCTTGTAAATTTGTAGTCTAGAATTTTTTTTTGCATGCTTATTGTACGCTAATACTGTTCTAAGGGCCTTGATAATAAAAAACAGTAACTTTCATTGAGATTGAGCATTATGCAACAGGCACAGTGCTAAACACTATACACTATCTTATTTAATTCTCACAATAATCCTATAAAGAGGATGTTTTGAATCACCATTTTACAGATGAAGAAACTGAGGCTTAGGAAGGTAGGGAAACTTGCCATGGACACCCAGCAATGAGTGGCAGAGACAAGGCTTGAACTCAGGTTTCTCTGAGTTGAGTCTGTTATCATTAATCATTCCACTATTGGTGCCCTCTAAGAAAGTCAAAATACTGTGTATGTGCAGCATGTGCACATCTTGAGTGGAGGAAGCAGGCAGGAAGCCAGATTTCAAACACACGATGAAGGAGTGGGAGCTGAGCAGTGAGTCTGGGCTGCCCTTCAGAGAAGTCTGATGCTGACCTGAAGGAGAAAGTCTCATAACTTGAACATTTCTTCAGGGTTCATGTTCAGGGTAAAACGATAAGGAACATCTGCCCCACTGGACGTGTCAAGACTAGGAATTGAGCTATAATTTCCAAGTAATGTAGTCTTTGTATGTAGAGAGACAGGCAGAGACTACTGTGCATGCCCAGAGAAGAAGCTGAGAACTGGCTCTCAAAGGGTGAGGATTAGCTTATTATATAGAGATGGGAAAGGAACATTTAGGCAGAGGAAACAAGAACAGAAGATTAGAAAACGTCTATTGTACAAGGAATTGCAGGTGGTGCTAGGAGTGGTTGGGTGCTATTTGGCTGTCAGTGGGAGGCCAGGAATTCTGGAGGGTTAGGCTAGAGAAGGCTTTGAGACCAAGGTCATAGAGGGTCTGGAATGCCACATCAAAGAGCTCTGACTTCATCCTATGGGGCATGGCAAGCCATTTTACCACAGGGAAGACCCAGTGTGTTTGTAGATCACGAAGGAACCCATAGAGAGGGGAGAATGGAGATATAACAGAAAATAGAACACGCCTTCAGAATAGAACTAGGAGTTCAGGGCACAAGTCAAAGGATTATTAAGCTTAGAAAACAGGAAGAATAATTCTTTCTTCTTATGAAGAAGAGTAAAGCAATAGTGTTCAATCCGGAGATGCTGATGCTGCCATTTGTGATGGCAGCGGGGAAAACGATGGCTCCTATTCACGGGGTACCGTACAGAATGCCTTGTGCATGGTGGCATCACTTTCTGTTGCCATCATCCGAGAGGTAGGTATTATACTATTACTCTCCCCATTTACAGATTCGGGAGCTGAGGTTCCTGATTAATACACTGAAGGTCAAACAGCACGTACCAGGGAGAGCCAGAACTCAAACTTGGGGCAGCAGGGGGGACTTATCAGCCGTCCTGTGCAAAAAGGGCAGATGGACATGAAGAAAAAAGGCTGAAAAAAAAAAAAAAGAAGAAAATGCCAGGAATAGCCACCACCAAGTCATGTGACAAGAAGTAAGACAGAGATAAAAAAAATCGAAGACTGCATAATGTGGTGGATACGGCTTTAGGCCTGGAGAACCTGAAGAATTGATATTTTTTAAACTTGCAGATTAAAGAAAAATAAAAAGCTGAATCTTGGTAAGCATTTTGATGATTAGGAGTTCAATCACTTAAAGGTGTCATACATCCTGGGAGAACAACGACTAAAATTACTTTTGACAGAAAGGAAACTATGAATTCTAATAGAAATAAAAGAATTTCAAGTCTGCAAGAGGCCTGAAAAAGTCAAAGTCATTTATCCCCGGCCTCAGGAAGAATTACCATAAACCATCTGAGATAGAAACATTTTTTGTATGTTAAATGGCTTTTAGAAAAGGAAGGTTTTCCATAATTTCCCTAGTAATTCATTGTTGTGTTTAATAATCTCACTGTCAAGGAGCTATTTCTCATACTGTATCTAACCCATAATTCTTTAGTTTCAAATCCGTTTCTGTATTAGTTTCATCAAGAGGTAGTGAACAGCTTCTGCAACCACTGGAAGATAAACTTAACCACGACTATGGCCTCATTGCAGGCCTTCATCCTCTGCACTAAATATGGTCTCTCTGATTTTCAAACACGGTTGGTCTGCTTTAGTAAAAACTATCATTAATTCTCCCTGTCTCTTTCTTGCCGTAAAACAGCCAGTCTAAATGTGACAAGAGTATTACTGTATAAAAACAGGATGAAGCCCAATTTTTGTGTCTCACAATGACAGTGTGAATGAAAGAGAAATATTAGGATTACGAAATGAGCTAAATCTACTTGGTATGTGAGCAACCTGGCACTCAAGAGAGAATACTGAAAATTACCCCATATTCTCAAATAAATTACGGCATTCACGCTGAGTTTATTCGCATATAAAAATAGCATTTCATACAGTAATGAAGAGGTGAAAAGACATACATGTTCCAAATATCACTAAACTAAAAGTACTACTGCAAAAACTAAACACATTTCGACAATCTCTGATGCAAAACATTCCTAAAAAAGAATCGCTGACACCTGGAAGTTAACAGGTTTAATGTCATGGGCATACATCTAACTCCAAAGTAAGGCTTTCAGCTCAGAATAAAGTCATCTTGATTAGCTCATATTGCTTTACTGTAGTGCTTCTAACACTATCTTGTGTATATAATTAATTGCAATAGTACTGTTTTCTTCGATTCAATTCAAGTGAATGCTACTATGACAAATAAAGCGTTGAAAAAACCAACTCCTAAAATCCTTGTCAATAATATTTTATTGCAGCGGCTATAATATTTCCTTTTGACATATATAATCAGAAGTCTCATTACAGTAAAAGCTGGCTCAGCTAGAAATGTACAATGCACGAATCTCTGTGAGTTGGCACTTTGGTAATTCATTCAAACAATGATTATGGTGGTCAAAATAATGACCTTGACAATCTATAAGAAAATGGTCAGGAAAGAATAGAGAATAAAAGCTTCATTAGGACTGGACTTTTCAGGAAAGGATATAAACAGAGCTTAAATCAGAACCTGAAAAACTGGAAGGTCCAAGATAAAAAAAAAAAAAAAAGAAGTGCAAGGCAGTCTTGGAAGAAGAACTCATATGAACAGTAACACAGAGGTACATAGAAGCTCAGTGAGTTGAGGACCGTCACATTGGGATGAACCAGCTGGACTTAACCAAAGTACCCCTTCCCTCTCAGACTCTGACACTACATAGTCTTTCAATGCCTTCAACATTTTATGCCTTTTTAAGAAAGTATTATATCAGAAGTGTGTTTCTTTGCATTTTAAAATGTTTGTCAGCAGAATTAATGTAGTTACTACTGCTGAAGTCTAAGTAAATTAACCTTAGTTAAGGGACTAGTTCTAATAAAGGACATGATCTGTGCACTGTATCAGCCTATCCACAGGGGCTAAAAGAACCCCTAATCTCATCCCTGTTATTTGCAGCCTCCTAAAAATACAAGTGTTAAAAATTACCCCAAGTTTATGCACACATCATTTTGCCATGATTTTTAATTAATTCCGCACAAAAACCTTTGACAATAAGGGAACACTGAGGAAATGTTAAGCATTTTCAAAGTTGGATACCAGAGAGTATTAGTTTAACTTAGTCAATTGTCACATTAAATATGACACAGGCTAGCTATGAATGATCGGTATACATACACTATTTAACCGGCCTGAAGTTCTGTAGAAAATCGTACCATAGATTTCTTAATGAAAATTATTATCATTTGAATAATATTGTGTACATATTATTACCTGGAGATAAAGTGTATGCGATACTGTGCACCTTTAAGAATAAAAACAAATTCAAATACAGTTTTTGGTTGGCTTACTTCTCGATCAAGTCCAGCTGCCACTGTGATAATATCCCCCGTCTCATTGTTGATTGTAAACATGTTGGGTGAAGGGGTGCTTGGAGCCTGAGACAGAATTCTGTACCTCAGCATCCCATTGAGGGCATTTGGGTCGTCAGCGTCGATTGCAGTTACTGTCATCACGTATGTTCCTAGAGACGGTGTACATGGAAAATGAGAGGTTACCCTTCATTTCGGGATGCCCTAAAAAGCAGGTATACTTACTGTTTTGGGGTGTCTTATTTGCGTTTTTCAAAACAAACATTTTAAATCATTTAGACTTGATTAAAAACCCTACTGATAAGAACCGTACTCACTTCAAAAAATATAAAACATGGTCTAGAGATACTTGAAAGGAAAATGATACCATATACATATGTATGAAGACTCCATTTTTCCATAACTTAGAAGACAAATTCACTTTATGATTCCAAAAAGGTTCACAGCAGACCTTAATTTATATAAAATGCAAATAATAGGTAATATGGAGACCCTTAGAAACATATTTTATGGCTGCTGATTTCTTCCCTCTGTCGTATTTTCTTCTGCTATGCGATAACATCTAAAATGACATGCTGCGTGTGATTCTCCCTAGTGCCTCCGTCCCTTTCGGAAAGTCGGCTGTGTGCGTAACGAGGCGGACTCCATTTCCTCAGGTCATAAGAAACCATTTCATGCATTACTGTTTTGGTACATTGAACAGAGATTTGGCATTGTGCTTCATTATTTCCTCAGAGATTAAAAGAACACTGTAACCAACTTAGGGACTTCAATTTATTAGATATTTTGGAAAAGAAATCTAGAAAGCATTAGGATCAAATTAGTTCAAACCAGCTAGTGAACTGTAATTTAGAAGTAGAGTAAGAAATAGTTACTATTTAGGATGGCTTGTTCTATGGGATCCTTTTAAGAACTGATTTACAAAATTTTCTATTTCCTATCCTCCTCTTGAGAGCTTTCTAAGCTCAGTTCTACTTTACAGCCTCTGCACATAGGCTGTTCTCTCTACATGTTATACTTGGGGCTCAGAAGTAAGCATGGCTTTGTCAGATTACTCAAATCTCCTTCTCCTTTTAGAACTTGTCTCTCTAAACAATTCACCCTTTTTGATTATGTGCCGTCCCTACACCCTTCTTTTTCAAAACTTTCTTTGTGTATTTGGACTGGCTTGCCACTGCTGTACCCACAGTGCCAGAACAGGGCCTAACACACAGCCCATGCTATTCATTTGTTGAATGAATGAATGTATAGTTAAAACAAAAACAGAATCTTGAGCCAAAATACTGATCACAACACAGTTTAGCTGGATTCATCGCATCATCAAACCTTGCCTAGAACCGTATTTTCAAACTTACAGAAGAATCACAGGAAATACACTCAGGAAGTGTCTTTACTTCTAGTGATCACTGAGAGCCTGTCTTTATTTATTTATTTATTTTTAACAGATACATCTGACCAGGGCATGAGAGTCTTTAGTTTATGGGGGACTTATGTGGAAATTCATGGTTAAATGTATAACAAATATAGCTTTAATCATTTATTTTTTAACAACTTTTGTGAAGCAGTTATTTTTATAAAGTTTGAAGTAATAGAGAAAAAAAGGAAAGAAATGATTGGGGGAAAAAAAGAACTTCCTCAGCCAAAAAAGCCCAACGTTTATTTATCTTTGCAATATTTGTGTTTTAGTAAGGATATGTTTAACTTGCTTCAATTTTACCGTGTTTTAAAACACTGATGAAAGCTACTCTGAAAATGTGACTCAGATGGGAAGGAGCCAGGGAGGGCTAAACTTCCTACACTGCCCCTGACCTTCCTCCAGCTGCCCCTCGCCCCAGAGCTGTGTCTTTTCTGAAGATCCAGAGAAGTGCACTTGGACCAAAAAAAAAAAATTTGCATTTAAAGCACAGTTTAGGCTGGGCGCGGTGGCTCACGCCTGTAATCCTAGCACTCTGGGAGGCCGAAGCGGGTGGATTGTTCGAGGTCAGGAGTTTGAGACCAGCCTGAGCATGAGCGAGACCCTGTCTCTACTAAAAATAGAAGGAAATTATCTGGCCAACTAAAAATATATATAGAAAAAATTAGCTGGGCATGCCTGTAGTCCCAGCTACTCGGGAGGCTGAGGCAGGAGGATTGCTTAAGCCCAGAAGTTTGAGGTTGCTGTGAGCTAGGCTGACGCCATGGCACTCACTCTAGCCCGGGCAACAGAGCGAGACTCTGTCTCAAAAAAATAAATAAATAAATAAATAAAGCACAGTTTGTTATAGCTATAAGTTGACATATGCATAAGGGAGCTATGTGAACTCATATAGATGACAAAAGTATTAGGTAGTACAATTTTAAATGTTCAGGCTTTTTTAAATAAAAAAAATAATTAGCTAACCAAATCTCTCTAAAATACCAAATCATCACAGGAAGGTTGGCCAAACATTTACTTTTACCATCTCTAAACCAACTAACTGTCTTGTCCACTAGTTTTTCAAACTACATAGGCATTTCTGGTCTGGCCATTCTACTCTGACTGCAGTCTACAGTGTTCTCAGTGAGAACATAAAATCTTGGTCAAATATCACTTTACAATGGGGGGAGACTTTCAGCAAGTGCTGTTTCTAGGCCGGGGCACTTTCCATCATGCTGATGGAAGAGAGAGGGCTGCAGGGAATATAAAAGCCACCCTAAAAGTCACTCACCTGCAGAGCTAGAGGGCAGCAATCCCAGCTGCCACCCAGCCCCTTCCTTGCTGTCGGTTTTACTTCACCACCTGGTCCCAGGGACACCAGGTATCTTTAAGGATTCCCAGTATTGTTTAATGGCTCTTACGTCGCCTGTGATCAAATCTGTACTTTATAAACTGAAAGCCTCTAGTCTCCTGGGACTCCCTTTCAAGCTGCACTGACTGTATCAACTAAAGCAGAATGAAAGAATCCTATAGATTCTATAGCGTAGAATCAAATATTGTAGTGCATTTTTTTTTTTCAAAGGTGGGAAAAATCACCGTGGGGGGTAAGAAGTATATTTTCCTGTTTTTCTCATTTCAATCAGTTTTTTCCCTAAGTTACCTACCTTTTTCCCCAAAAGCATTATGAATCAAAGAAAATGACATGAAATGATTCAGATGATTTCTTCTTTTTCTGGCTTATCTCATAGTGCCAGCTACACTACACCTCCTCAAGTCATCTCCAAATTATTATCTTCAAACTTACCAGGCTTGGATCCCTCAGGAACTGTGCCGTTCCAAACCTGGTGTAGGAACTCAGGTCTGTTGTCATTCATATCAATAACATTGATGACAATGTCAATGGGGTTCTCCACTTGATTTCCATTAATATCTACTGCATGTGCCCTCAACTGCAAAAGTAATTAGAAGATAAAACTTTAACAGATTTGTGTCTGTGAGAAGATAATATATACAATCACAGTGCTATTAAAATAGCAAAAATAAACAATAACAGCTGAAAGACAAAAGCTGTTCTTCCCATCCAAGTCTAAGTTAGCCCAAGTCCATGTAACTAGGGTAGGTATAGGAGCAAAAAGCCACCATTTACTACATAGAAGGCATTATGCTCAGAGCACAGTGGATTTTAACTCATTTAATCCACATACAAGAGTGGGGCAGAAACTGTCAGCAACTGAAGATGAGGAAATTGAGCTTCAGAAGGGCTAGGACTTATGAAGGTCACTGTTCTCTGCTGACAGAACTCAGATCCAAAACCTGTTCTGTCCAGCTCCAAAATCCTTTAGCTAAACCAGTAGAGGAGACAGAGTCAGGGTACTTAAAAATATGAAACTAAAACAGAGTAGTCATAGAGATCAAGAGAACAGAAAAAATCTAGAAAGAGTTAAATGCACATAGGAAATTTTGACACAAGTTTTTTTTTTTCTTAATTGTAAGAGTTATTCATAAACATTAAAAATACATGCATATATATATATAAGATAGCTGTTCCTCTCCCTAGCCCCAGTCCTCAGTTTTATAGGTATTCTTTTAGGAATTTTATCTTGTTTTCCTTCTTAAATAAATATAATCACTCATCTACTCTTGGCACAGTATCTTCAAAATTTTTTCATGCAGCACATAGAGATCCATTTCATTCTTTTCAATGTCTGTGTAGCGTTCCATTGGATTGTACATTTTTAAATGGAATGCTTCTACAGTTTTCCCAAGTCTGATGCTAGCTGTTGGTTTCTGTTGGGTATGCTCTACCAAGTTAAAGAAGCTTCAACATATCTTTTTTTTGGTTTAGAGGTCATTAAACTCATGAAACAATGTTATTGCCTTTCAACACCTATAGAGACAATCTTTTCCTCCTTGACTTATTTAATACTTTATATTACATTAATAGATTCTTAACACTGAACCTTAATTACACTTATAATTATACAAAATACTGAATCTGAATACTGAACTTTAATACTTGCAATTCTGCAATTAATTCTATTTTGTTATGGGTATTGCTTTTTTTAATGTGCAAGTAAGCAAGCATTTGGAGAGCAATAGTTTGCCCTAAAATTGACCTGAATATATTTATTTGCAGATTTTAAACCACAGGAGTTCAGATAGTAAAAACTCGTATAGGAAGAGATACTGAAGTTTTTTCTGTATTAATATTATTTATATTCATAAATTAGAGAGTAGTCTAAAATAAAGCTTGGTCTATTGTAAGCTACCTTTATCAAGTTTCCCTATTAATGCTATTATGTTTTGTAAAAGGTTTGAAAGATTTACTTCTTTCTCTGTGATTTAGAACAATACAAAAGGCATTCAAATAACCTGTTCTTTCAAGGATTTTAAAAGAATGGGCTGATGAAGCAATCAAAGCCTTTGAGAGGAGGGAGTGTTCAATAATACTCAGTGCTTAAAACAATTTAAATTTCTCATATGCTTATTCGTCTGATTAGGTCTAGGGAAATCTATTATAGTTAAAAAGTTCAATAATTTTAAAAGCTTGTACGAGTGCAAGAATTCAACAAATATATCAATGGGCAAAATAAGAGTCTAGAAACAAACACAAGCGCATGTGGGATAAAAGTTTTAATGACTAAGTGTCCATGACAAATCAATGGGACAACTAATTCAATACATGCTGCTGGGACAACAGGCTGGCCATAAACAAAGAACAAATTGAGTCTATATCTATCTAGCTCTCCTTTTATTAAAATAACTAACTCGGACATGGTGGCTCACACCTGTAATCTGAGCACTCTGGGAGGCTGAGGCGGAAGGATTGCTTGAGGCCAGGAGTTTGAGACCAGCCTGAGCTACACAGTGAGATCCCATCTCTACTAAAAATAGAAAAATCAGTTGGGCATGGAAGCACATGGCTGTAGGCCCAGGTACTCAGGAGGCTGAGGCAGGAGAACTGCTTGAGCCCAGGAGTTTGAGGTTGCAGTGAGCTATGATACCACTGCACTCTAGCCCTGGCAATGGATCGAGACTCTTATCTAAAAATAAATAAAGAAAGAAAGAAATAAAAATGAAATAAAATAAAATTAAAATTAAAAATAATAAAATAACTCCACAGAGATTAAAAAATTTAAATGTAAAAAAGTAAATACAATGAATAAAATTGGGGAGATTGAGGTCTTGGAGTAGGGAAGGCTTTTATCAACATCTCTGGAAAGCCAGAATGTATGAATTTAAACAAATGAATTATTCAGTGCAAAAACTATGGTGTACTATGGCAAAAATTATAAACAACAACAGAAGAAAAAAATATCAGACAAACTGTACTAACATCCCTAATAGATACATGGTTCTTAACAACAATAAGAGAAAAAGATAAAGAATCCAAAAGAAAATTCAACATCACATAGGAATAGGGCGTTCACTTTGATCGGAATACTATGTATCCATTAACAATGTTGTGATCTCTATATATTTTACACACAACAGTGACCCCATTCATAAAAATGTGTTCTTAGACACAAACTTAAGGCAAGTATCAACAGGCAAAGAGTAATGAGATTTTAGGCAATTTCACTTTCTTCTTTGTTCATTCTGGACACTATTTGCTTTTTTTATCAAGAGCATTCATCAATTCTATAAAAACAATAAAATTATTCAAATAAACCAAAAAGGCTACATACAAAGGCATTTCGTAAAACTCTCAGTATTAAGGCTTTCAGACTTATGTAAGAGGCAATGGTAAACTCTGCAGACATTTAGGATTCATAGAGTATTAACACAGAGAATTCTCAGCGGGTTGGAATCTTACATGAAACCGGGCTATCAGCTCGCGGTCCAGGGGCTTTGTCACGGACAGCTGACCTGAGATGGGGTTGATAATGAAGATACCAGTTGGAGGCTGGTCAGCTCCTGGCCCAGTCACGCTGTACCGCAGTGAAAGGTTTTTATCTCTATCAGACCTGATCTGAGGATCAAGAAAACAATCACATTAAACGAGAGACTAAATGAGCTCATTATCAGAGACAGGGCACGCCGCACGCCATGCCCTTTTGCAGTTCCAGACTTACACCATCTCTTCCCAGAAAACCACTCACACTCTCCCAGTACCTGCTCTTCCTCTCTGCTTCTTGGTGATAGGCTTCAAAAGAGATGTCATCCAACACCAGAAAGACTGGGGGCAACATTAACATCTAAAACAATACTCACTAGGCGCAGTGCAAAAAGTCACAATTTAAGAGTGTCAGTGTTTAAACAATCAAATTCTACCCTGGGAGTTTCTAGGTTAGACTATTTAACATAGTACCAGGTGTCCAATTTAATTAAAATAAACGTTGTTTACCTTTTTGCATCAGTTACAACAAGAAATCATTGTCTAACCGTAGTGTGAAATATCCTCTAATGGAACTCTAATATTATGATTGAGCCTGGATGTCAGATTTCTGTGCTTGCATTGTGCTAATGCTATTTATTACAACCAAAGCTTTCCATCTCATTTTAAGTTGGCACCTAATACTAAAATTCTTCATTAATAATACAGCATACAAGAGAGGATTTTAAAAAATATTTTTGTACTCTCAAACATTATATCCATTATAGGCTCACTGCCTTTTCCAAATACAACTACTCTCAGGACAATTAAGTCCATGTATGAGCAGTCACAGGAGGGAGAACAGGTTATGGAAGGGGAAGAACGTAGGCACAGAGATAGTGTGGACTGAGCAATACTGCTTAGAGGTAAGAATAAGAGACCTTTACTTATTAGGTACTTTTATGTAATTCTTTAATGGAGTCTAGTTATAGTTTTTCTTAAGTTAAGGTATAAATTCTCTTTTTTCCCCACACTCCACTGAGAAAGCTCCTTTATTTGGGGGCTATGTTCACTGTGAAACTGAACTATAATGTGCATTAAGACAGAATATACAACACAAATAAGTGGCTTATTAAAAAAACAGCTTTCAGTATGTGTTGGAATGATAAAATAACCATAAAAAGAAACATTTATATTTTAATAAATGGGAATACAAAAACATTGCCTTATTGTTCTTTTGTAATAAATGATGGATTGCTAATTTTACTAAACATGCAAAAAATACCTGTAATTTTTTTTGGATTTGATGGTATATATCTGAGAAGCAAAAAACTTACTTCTCAGATTTGAAAGCCTATGGTTTTGCACTGCCCTAGGGATTCTGTTAATGAATGGTATCAGAGGTCATTTTTTTTTTCTTAAAAAACTTTCAAATGCACTTGGTGTTGGCATTTTTTAGCAATAATTGCCCTTTATTTTTTCTTTGGCCCCAAAGTTGTCTGTAGAGGGCAAAGATCATCACGGACAGCCCAGCTTTCAGACAGGGAAGCTCAGGTGCATGTGTGTTGTTAGCATGGGAATGGTATGGATAGGAATGCACCTTGGTGTTAGGGCTTGCGTGTTCACTAACTGAACAAGCTTTACCATCCACAGTGCCCAAGACCTACAGAGAGCTCTACTTATAAATCATCCAAGAGATAACAAAGGAAAATGTGAAGAGGCTTTTTATAACATAGTAAAAATTCTACCTATACAGAAATTTTGTTTTTAGTACATACATGTCATAAACTCTACTTTGTGAAAAAAAAAAAAAAAAAAAAAAAAAAACAGACAAAACCATTTCTAACATACATTTGCCACATGCCATGGAAACAGTTAAGACTGTGCCACCCTACCCTGACGAGCTCTTGAGGGAAAGGGCCTCTGGAGTTTTCTGGCAAGTTGATTGGCGGGATGACCCAGTCTCTCTTCTGTCTCTGTAGGTAGCCATTGTGCTTAGCCGCTTGCCTGGGAAATACTATTTCTTCAACTTCTGGTGATTCCTTAGCATTAAAACACACAAGACATTCCTGAGTACTGGGAAAACCATTTTCTGAAAGTACATCAATATTAATGAATACCTGAAAGCATAGGAATCACAGTTTTTTTTTTTTTTTTATATATATATATTTTTTTATTTCAGCTCATCATGGGGGTACATAAGTTTAGGTTATATACATTTTCCATGTCCCACCCATCCCCCCGAGTCAGAGTCCCAAGCGCGTCCGTTCTCATTCTCCCGACAGTGCACCTGGTACTCATCAATATGAGTCCGGAGGATCTTTCCTTGTCCCCTTTTTAAAACAATAGAAAACACCATAAAATGCTGGGGTTACACTGTGCACTGAAAAAGTGCATTCTAAACAATTTATTACATGGCTCAACTGCATCACCTACTTGCAGTTTCTATAAACCTCCTTAGATAGTAGTTAATGCTGAGCAAAATTTAATAGTACCCTTTTATACATTTCTCATTAGTCTAAAACCACAGTTCAGGTAATGTGCTACTGTACATTAAATTTAGATCTTGATGTGCTAAAATATAATTTGAATTCCAAGAGAAGTTTAATACATACTGCTAAGGAATGTCTCAAATATTTATGAGCCTATTAAATCCCACAGAATTAATGCTGTAATTATTCTAAACCTATGTCAGCCATGATGGATGCTATAGATGACCCACTTTACACATTAGGTATTAATCTCTGCTGGATGTCAACATTTTCTTCTGTTTCTCCATCTATCTGTAGACATTTTAGCCATTAGCCCTTGCTGCTTCAGTGCAAATATCCAAGCTAGTTTGCTGGAACACAGTGAATCAACAACAAAAGCATCTTTTCACTCCATTAGTTACCAGTTTCTCACATTATATTACCCAAATGACATGGCTACCCTTAACTGTTAATAGATTAACAAATTAAATTTCACATAATGAAACCCCAAAACTGGAATATGAAAGAAATTATATATTTTCCTCAGATATATTCATTCATATTTGATTTGGGGTATGTATATCACACTTAAAATTAAATACAAGAAATGAATACTTGTGTTTCTATTTCCCACAGTACAATAAATACACAAAATGTAATAGTCATAGTTCATAAAATCATGGACTTAAAAATATATGGGTGTGTTCCCACATATTTGTTTTGAATTAACTCAAAGAATTAGATTATTCAGAAAATAATATTATAATACTTTTACTGAAGAAGTTGTCATATTTTATTTAAAATTCCTAACATAATGACTTATACAAAACAAGTGCTCAATAAATGTTTGTTGAATTGAATTGAATGGTACTCTGTTAGAAATATAACTCATTTATTTTATCTTGGCTCATAGTAACTTCCACCAGAGGGAGTGTATCATTCCTAAAAGTCATATTGGTGGTATAAATAATTCATGCCCCCCAATTTGATTATTAAGGGAAAAGACAAAAACTCAATACTCACTGCCAGAAATGCTTTTCAGTTACTACTGTAAATCTGTTCTTCTCATCTAATAAATTTGACCGATGACATCTTGCAAAGAATTGTTTATTTTGTGGTTATATTTAACAGCTTGTAAAGCTTCTAAGAAATTTAAAACAAACAACTACTTCTAATTTAGATTAAGTTATAAATCTTGAAGTATAAATAAACCTTTCAAATGCAATTTCTGGTTGCTTAAAATATACTTAGTCTAAGTATCATAAAAGATTAAAAATACAACAAAATGCTGTTAAATGACTAGAGGTGCTAAAAATTCAAATATTGGCCATCCATTAATGTGATGTGAAGCAAAGTATGTATTTAGTTCAATCTATATAAATCTGATTGTTAAGCAACAGCCCCAATGCCATATTTAGATACTATACCTTCACTGCTTCCTCTGTTAAGGTTGGCTTGAGGCTCAATTTTACAGCCACTTGCCACTTTTCTTGGGTCTCTTTGTCTTGGGCGTATATGAGGAACTTGGAATGCTCAGAGGAGAGCGGAAAGCTTCTCACGGCATATACCATGCCGTCTTCATCCACCTTGAAATCTGCTGGTTCACTGCTTTCATACTGCACTTTTCTTTTTCCATTGCAGTTGCTAAACTTCACTGTAAAAGACAATAAAGGTATCCATTTAATTAGAATACAAAGGCAAAAACAACTAACACCTAAACCTATATCCTGCTTAGGTGAAAAGATAAAATGCAGTAGCATGAAACAGATGTTTTCTTTTCGTATTGTCACAGGCATTTTCATTCTGTAGAAGGTCAGGTGGTAGCTCTGAGTGATGCCTCAGCATCTCCTTGTTTCACAGCTTCCCCTGCTTTTCACACTGCCCCGACACTGGGACGTTGGGTGTGTCACTGACACTTTTCACTGATACTGCTTCCCATTCCCTTCCAAAGGCCTCAGTCCCAGCTCCAAAGTCACTGCAGGTAAAACAAACCCACTGTTCCCAGTCCTTGCGTAGCAATATGAGCTGTACTACCTTAGTTTTTTAGCCATGCCTGAAACTCACTGGGTGAGGTACTCCAGGGCAAATAAATATTCTTATTTATCTTGTATACCCTGCACACGTTTCCTGACATAGTGTCTTAATATATAATTTTTTGAATAAATGCTTAAAGGAAGAAAGCAATGCAATTACTAATGCTGAATGCCTACCATGTTCTAGAATTTTAAGACCTTATGTCAATTAAAAGGTGAATAATTTGCAATTTCTATCCCTCATGGTCATTATAATAGTTCTATTAAGCAACAAATAACTTTATAAATTTTCAAACAAGTGAAAATAAACATGTATCTCAAAATAAATTTTAAACTGAAAAAAAAATCTATGGCTCAAGAGTAGAAGAATCAAAGTGTCTTATCTCTATCTTACATGCAATGACTTTAAATTTTAAAAATTAACGCTTTCTTAAATGCTGTGCAGCTTATTTCTCAGCAGCTAATAAAATGAAAGCTAAACCATGTACTTATGCGGAACTAGACATATTCAAGACAAAATAATAAAAATAAAAATATTTTCTAAGGAAGACTATTTCCATTGAAGTCCTTAATCCTTCTTTTTCAAAGAAAATTCTATGGAAATAGCAAAGAGACCAAATAAAAAACAATTTTTTATTTCTGTAAACATCTAATGCTATATATCCTGACCACGATTACATAGGATATTCTTTTGAATGCAGTTAATAGGCACACATTAAAAAATATAATCATATACACCTTTTGCATTTCTCAAGGATCTCAGTCAAGTTTTATGAACCTTCCCCAACCTATATATGAGCTTATGACAGTTCTTTTGCTTTCATTAGTAAAAATTCACTGAAACATGCATAAGAGCACAGCCAAATAACACATACACTATTTCCCTTAATTACTATAAAATCCTTGATAAAAGTAATAAGATACTTTAGCTACTGAATATATTATTTTCCATATAATGCCACATATATCATATTTCATATTTCAATCATTTCAAAATGAATATAAAAGTTGTACCTCCAACTAAATTATGTTAAATCAAAACATTTTTCTTTGGAGTAGAAATATACCAAAAGATATTTAATTATCCCATCTTCCAATGCAGTGTGGTTTAAAAGTAAAAAATGGAACAATGCCATCTACTACTTATCTTGTATTAAAGACAGCAAAATGAAAAGTAAAATTGTTTTTCAGAAGCCCTCTGAGAAATCAAAATGAAAGACTTTTGCCATCTTTTTGTATAAAAAGTACCTTTTTTATATCATGAAACGAATCCACGGTACTTAAAAACCTGTCATCTGAATCAGAAAAAAATATATGCTCTTTTGCACACAGTTTTGTTAACTTTTACCCCTCTAGCTTAATCCTCATCCATTCACACCTGGATTGTTGCAACCGCCCGCTGGTGGTGGTCTTCCCCCCAGCTCCTGGTCATGGTGCACCAACTGCTAGACTAGACCTCTGCTGTGATTTTCTCCTCCCCGACTAATATCTGTAATATTATCCGTCAACTCTTTAACCTAGTGTACAAAGCTCTCTTAATTCTTGATCACCCAGTCTCTTCAGTTTTACTTCCATCATTTTCTAAAACAAATTCTGCCCAGCGAGACAGATTCCACAGTCATTTCCTCCACCTCACTGCTGCCCAGCCCCCAAGCCCATGGCTTTGTCTGGGACGCTCACCCAGTTTCCACCCACAGCCCTGGAGCCCCACTCCATCATTCTGGGGGAAGACTCCACCGTCACGCCCTTCATGTGATGCCAGCCTATGCCCTCATTTGGGACTGCTCTGAATTTTTTATTTTATTTAAATTTTGTATTTCCTATTCATTGAAGCATATTAACACTATTTTATTATAATTATTCTAATCAATAATGCTAATTTATTAATAATTTAATGTGACTAGATCTTCTCTCCCTAAGCAGATTATAAACTAACTTTGGCTTCCTGAGAGTGAGTCTTGGTACTTTTGTTTCCTGTGACACTTAACAGTGACAGGGAAAGTATACATGCTCCTTAAATATCCAGTAATACCTTACAATTTTCCAGAAAACTAGAAAACAGATTGGAAACTTAAAAGTATGCAACGCCCGCTATAGCAACTTGCAGCAACAAAACCAAAAAAAACCCAGGGACTTCAAATAATTTGACTTTGTATTAGGTTGTTGGTAATAGAAGAAAAGGAATTAATATTTGTGGAATGCAAGGCATTGGAAAAAAACACTCAGCATTATGTTATCTACGTTAACCTTAACAATAACCTCCTGAGGTGGGAATCATTATTTCTGTTCTACAGATAAGAAAAAAACTCAGAGTCACCTATGCCCTGGCTATTTGACTCCTTTGCTGTTCTCCCTCCTACAAAAGCGCTAAATAATATAATTAAATTCAGGACTTACGTTATTGAAACCTAAAGCTTTAAGAGACAATAAAACCAAAGAAATAACCAAGAGGCCTGATAAATGCTTGTGAAGGGAATAATTCCAATTTAGACCTCTGAGAATACCATAGTAAATGTACTAAAAGGTAATTCTAGAATTAGAGAATTCCCTAAATGTCCTACAGAGGGCAGTAGCTGGAGCCCCTTCAGGTGGGGTGAGGGAGAGACAGGCAGAAGGATTTGCACTCACTGGTACTGGGGGGTCCTGTTCCGTTAATGTGGCACTCAGTTACCTATCTGGATTCAGGCGTCAGGAGTGCTCGGAAGGGAAAGAAGGAGGCCTTTGAAAAAAAATGCATTTGCATAGAAGAAAAAAATGAGCCTTTTTCTATAAGGGGTCATTGCATAGCCTAAGAATGAGAAGAGGTTGACCTCACAGAGTCTGACGCTAGAGAAAACACTTTGGAGGAAATGGCATAAAGGTCAGTCCTTTAAAGTTGATTAGTTTTTCTAGCACCCCAGCCCCTAACCTATAACCAATATGAATTGCTTTAATATATCTATTATTATATTTTGGGGGCTTTTAAACAGATGCTAATTCTCATTTGCTTGAATATTAAAAAAAGGAAAATTTTTTTTGGCATTGTTCGGGCTCAACAGAATGTATTGGGTTACATAATTCTCTTTGCACATTCAACCAGTTGAATCAATACCTTAGATAAAAATAAGCCAACTGTCAACTGAAAAAGTTCTCCTCAGTGAAATATTAGTCCTGATTCCATCCTGTGGCTGTGAAGTAATCCATGGACAGTGCCAGGCTCATGGCTGCAGTCATGGGCTTCGTCAATGTTAACCATGTTTTATTGTTTTCAAGTCACACAAATTAAAGAGCTTACTCATTTCAATGGATAATATGTGAATTCCATTTATTATCCACTGCTCGACTGGTATTGGCTGTTGTTTTGTTCACATATGACTTAGATACAGCTAGAAATATTTTCTCAAATTTGACAAGATTTACCTCTGCCCTAGGACCAAACACTAAAACTTACTCAAGAAGATATTTTTTTTAATAGAAACTTAAAAGTTGTTAATGGGAAACAAAGTGGAAAATTTCTATGTTATAGAATTTTAGTTACATCACTAATATATATATTTACAATTTATAAATTAGATTTATTTATAGTTTATAGTCTTTCAAAAAAAGTTTTCAGGTTAAAAATAATGAAGATGGACAGTAACCATTTGGAAGGGAGAAAAAGATATCAAATAGACATAGTTTAATTATTAAAATTAGATTTAAAATTGAACTTTGAAGATGAAAATAAAGCAAATATCATGGACATTTGACTTTTGTAAGAAGAAATATATAGCTCACTGGAACCAACCTGTTTTTATTAAACATTTTCCTTATGGATGGTAGATAAAGAATTCTGAGTAACATAATGAACAATGTGTGTGTGTATGTGTGTGTGTATGTGTGTGTGTGTGTGTATATATATATATATATTTTTTTTTTTTTAGACACGGTCTCACTCTGTCCCCTAAGGCTGGAGTGCAGTGGCATCATCATAGATAGATGCAACCTCAAACCCCTGGGCTCAAGCAATCCTCTCATTTTAGGCTCCAGGGATTATAGGCACATGCCACCATGTGCAGCTAATTTTTCTGTTTTTTGTAGAGATGGGGTCTTGCTATTTGCCCAAGCTGGTCTCAAACTCCTGGCCTCAAGTGATCCTCTTAAAGTGCTAGGATTACAGGTGTGAGCTGTGCCTGGCCATGAAAAATATTTTTAACTTTTAATTTTCGAAACATGGAGCAGTTTTATTTTATTTTTTAAATATATGGGCTTTCAAGAAGAGCTGATGACAAATTTATCTTAAATTAAAATACATGCTTAGCAGTGGAACTATTCTATATGATAATATAGAATGGTGAATACATAACATTATGTTTTTGGCAAAATCCACATAACTGTACAACACAGAGAATGAACTCTATTAACTCAAGTCCAACTTTAGTTAATAATAATGCATCATTAATGGTTTGTCATTTGTAACAAATGCACAACACTACTGTAAGACGTTAATAATGGGGGAAACAGTAGATGTGAGGGAGATATATGAAACACTAATTTCCACTCAATTTTTCTGTAAACATAGAACTGGTCTAAAAAAATAAAGTTCATTGATTAAATATAACACGTTTCCTTACAGATGATGGTGGAACCTGCTAATTGTTTGATATCTGAAAGGAAATGGATAGTTGTCCAGTTGTCAATATCCTCAATCTCTCCTAAACTTGACTTCCGGTGAATTGCCTCAAGCTGGTATTTGTCAGAGCTGGATAATATAATGGAATCAATAATTTTACGTAATTAACCTAAGTATGCAGATACTGAGTTGGTGTTTAATGAAAGTCATGCTATATTATCAGACACATGTATATGGAATTCTATTATTTTAAAAATAATCAAAGAACCTGACTTAAAATGGTTTTCTAACAGAACAATCTTCTTTACATTAAAACATTAATTTTGCCATAACATTGGAGAAAAGAAAATACATTTCCTTAGACAACTGAAAGAGCAGGCTTGATCCACTGGATTAATCAAATTTAAAACAAATCTACATACCAATAAATGACTGTGGCTAAAAACATTGTAATATTAAACAAGAAATTTATTATTAGAGCTACTGCATAGTTTTCATACATAATATGTAGTTACTGTGTTCTAGCCCACATAAAACTTTGTTAACATGATTAATATAAAATTAAACACCAGCAAAATAATTATTTAAAAGTACTTTTTTACTCTTAAAGCAATATCTCAAATTAATGTCAACCATAAAGCCATAATATCCTCATAAAATATTAACAGGAAACCACAGATCTTATATATTAAATGTATTAGCAGTTAATAGCACTACATAAACTATGTGAATGAAAATGTGCAAATACTTACATATGCTTTATAATATTTGCTCAAGTAAAACATCATACCATATTTAGAAACAATTACAAGAGAACACTAAAGTACTGTCATGCCTAAATATGCCTTTGACTTTATATTGTTTTTTCCTACATTACTTGCTATTTTTGAAGCCATATTGGGAAAACAGAAATAGTTTCACAGTGTTAAATGAAGTTCTCCTTCCAAAGGCATAGAGTAATATTTATTAATGAACTAAATATCTATTAATAAAGACATATAATGGAGGAAGGTAGGGGGGAGCTGTCTTAGTATTTCTCAGTGTTTTTATATATAGATTCCAATGGAGAATGGTTTCCATGTATCAGGTTTGCTCATAAATCTGAAAATCTTAGATTTTCTTTTGCTACCCTAGGCCTTTTCTAAGTTTCAATTTGAGAAACAATTTTTTTTCTAGAACAACTTAGTAGCCATTCATTCCAAGGCCTACCAATCCTTTCACACATGTAAAATGGGATAAATTTAGAGATGGTTTGGGAATATCTTTGTGGAGCTTGGTGAAAAAAGTCATTACATTTTCTTTATAGCATATATTTATGATAAGAAAAATGAAATACAGAATATTAGGGAATATATTAACTACTTAACCTGAAGAACACTTCCAACTGTTTTTAAAATCTGTAATGATAAACTTGATCTTGTATTCACGAAATTCCTTTTTGTAACAAGTTTAGTTATTGAAATATCAAATTCTTGATAATTATCATCAATAAAAATTTTATTCACAAAAGTTGGTAGGAGGAAAGGGTAGCACACCATTTATCACTTTTTCTCCAAATGCCAGAATGTTCTTTCTTGGCATGATCAATGAGGGATAAATTTATTACATTTCACATTCCTTCTTTTTCTTACATTGACAATTGCAATGTTGAAAGTCCTTGTGGAAATGCAAATGCTTTTCAAAATTTTTCCTATTAAGTATTTCAAAATAATAAGTAAAACTTTACTTCAAGTAAAGAAGTTTTAGAGTAATTCACATGTATTGCTCTAAGAGTCTTATTTTTTTTTTAGATTTTAAAATGTATCACCAATTAAATATCACAAGTGAATCATTTTATCCTTTTTCCAAAGTTGAATTTTTACTTCAAAACTATAAACTCTGTATATGTAATATTTTTTACACAGCCTTCACAATTTTCAATGAAGTTCATTAAGGCGCTCCAAAATGTCAGGTCAGTAAGCTATTTTTTTCAAATGAATAACTCTCCTTCAAAAAATCTAAAATGAGTAACATTCAAACACACTCATAATCCATTTTTCTATTAGCTAATAAACTCTTGAAAAATCATTGTCTTTTGGGCAGCTTGCACACTTTGGCATATATTAGTAGTAATCCCTTATCTTTGAATAAAGCTGTAGCCATTTGTTTAGATTCATATTTTTGTATCAATTCATGTAGAATTAAGAATAAAATTTTGGTATTTTATTACACAGTGAGGTGACTTATAGCAAATAACAATGTAGTGCATGCATATTTCAATATAGCTAGAAGAGAATAATTTGAATGTTATCATCTCATATTATTTTAATTTTTATGAACTAATTTTTATGTTTTATTATAAAAAGTCTTCATATTTTTATCACTATAAAAAAGTCCAAAGGCACATGAATTCTAATCTGAGGGGTTTATTATTACACTAACTGATATTATAATCATTGGGGTGGGGGTGTGGATTCTAGTGATTCCAATGTCACTAGACCTCACTGACCAATAAATATCGGGGGCCTATAAGCAGTCTTATTAAAAAACTAGAAACTTGGATTTTTGTGTGAAACTTTAAACTGTAGAGAAGAGGTCACATGCTGGTAGTAGCTTAGTCTAGTTTTCAGACATGCTTTGCTTTGAGCCATGCAGCATTTTCAATAAAGTAATTTCATGTTCTTCTGATTCTTCCACCTCCTGTGAGAAGTCAGATGATACAAGTAAGGCTCCAATTTGCTCAGAAAATGAGACTACTCAAGTGCTAGCTAAAGTCCTGTCCCACTACTGTCCTTTGACTTTCAACTACCTAACTCTCCTTCTAGTCTATCAACAGGGCAGAGGCTATTTGGACCAAAACACAGTGGTGGCCTGAATCAGTTGAGGAATCTTGGTAGTGTCTTTTGAAAATGGGAGTAGAGGTGGGGAGTATTTTTTAAAAACTAAAAAAAAAGATAAAATGAGTATCGATAGCACACCTGTATTCATGGCATTCTGGCTGGGACATACTGATCTATTAATAGTTTACCAAACTGCTGAAACATTAAGCCTTATGGAGGTTATTAGTGATGATCAGCAATATCTTCAGTTTTCTCCCTTTCCTAGACATTCATAAAGATTACACTTCTCATCTTCCTTGACATTAGGCATGGCCATGTGGCCAATAAAATCAGGAGGTTGAAGGGGCTCATATCACTTTTCAGCAAAGGCATTTAAAAGTTGATGCCCTCTTCCCCTGCAGTGGCAATTATGAAAGAACGTGTCCCATGGAGGCAACACAAGATCAAGCCCACAGGCTGAGTGAGCCACCCCGTGCAGAACTTCCCTGAGAGTCATCTGCACCCACAGTGGACTCTGCATGAATGAGAAATTAATGTTTTTATTTTAAGCACAGAAAACTGGTGGTAACTGTTAGTGCAGCACATCCAGCCTAGGATGTCTCATAAGGCTTCGACTTGAGTGATCTAAAGCACAGGAAAATTAGGATGAAATGTGCATAAAAATGAAATAAATCAGAATCAATCTTATTGTAGGTTAAGTTCATAAAACAAAATTATTTTTTATTCCTAAAAGTCTTGATATTTCTCCACTGAAAGAAAAGTTTTATTATAATGTTCCCCAAAATGTTATGAAATCTATTAGTAAAGTTGTTATTTCATTTCATTTCCTGGGAAAGTCATGTAATACTTAACTAACACCTGTACACAAATTACCACAAATAAAAGAAAGAATAATGTGGTATGATACTCTTGATATGAAATTGAAAAAATCAAAATAGCAGTAGGGATGATATGGAAGAATGATTATGACATCGAAAATATAAAATTTAGATTTTCTATAGTCCAACAATGCTATGCATATAATTTTATATAGTAAACTATTGGAAAACCAGTAAGATTATTCATTTTCCCTGTGTGTATTCTAATAACTCAAAGATTTTTAAGCTGTTCTTCACTTCATTGATATTCTTCCTCCAGGCCTCTCTATGCCATGAAATTCAATGAAAACCATTTCTTTTGACAGCTAATATATATATAAAATTAACAGTGCTCAGGTAGAATTATTTTCTTTTTCGTAGAACGTGCCCATTAACAAATTACACTGAAATATCACTACCTCTAATTAAATTACTCTCTCGGAGTACAGGTGGTATAGAAGCTCCCTGTCCCCAACTCTATGGTTATTAGTGTCTGAAATTTGATGCAATTTAGTTAGCTGCACATTTCAGGCTACTTATGTCAACAAGAAGAAAACCTAATTCCTAATTTTTGTAAGATGGCTTTGTTAATTTTTAAAGAAAAAAAAGAGTTTCAACATAAATTTTACTAAAAACAGAAACCCCTGGTAATTGGAGTTTTCAAAAACATCACTATAAAAGGAAATACTGAATGTGCCCCCAGAGTTCCCAACTTACAAATACACAGGTAGACCAAGTAACAAAACAGTTATATGGTTTATGAAACCTGAATAAAAGAAAGAGGTACGTAAAACGTAATGTTCATTAAGCAAATTAGCCCTACTGGAATGATGTGATATCACATTAACTGAAAGTAAAGTCCATCGAGCTATTAAACCATTAAATCCAAACTCATCACTGACAACAAAGTAATAAAACAAGCAAAAGGGTAAGACTTTATCCTAAACACTTAAAACAATTTAAGAAGTATTTATTCCTTAGGAGAAAAAGATCATGATAATACATGAAGAAATGACAATGTATATAAAACAGCTTTTGGAAACTTACCATAACAATATACAACTCATAGTTTAAAAACTGAATTCCCAACTTTTAATGCCAATCTACCAAGAAGATGTATCAACTGACTAACTGCTAGAAAGAACTTTGTAAATAGCAAAGTTGGACTGTTCACAGAAAGCAAACTATAAAAATTCAATAAAAGCAATAACAAAACCCCGTTATTTCTGAAGGCTGCCTACATTTTCTGAATGTTAGCTACTTGACGTGTAGTAAGTATTTAATAAATGCAGAATTCCATAAAAATTTCAGCAATGTTACTGTTTCCTTCACAAAGGAAATGAAGTTATTCAAAGTAATTACATAAAATCTCTAAGTTGCCAATAGAATTTAAGTACTAAAAGCAATGAATAAATTCTACCACAAATTCATTAATGTATTATTTGGGAAGCATCATCACATAACGTAGAAAAAAAATCATGGCCTCACAGTCCATGTTTTATCATTGTTTTAGGTCACCACTTCACGACTTTTTGCAGAATTATTGCATAAACCCTAGATAGCTGCTCTAGCAGCGGAAAATATTCTCCCAACAACCTAAAGAGATAGTGTTTCTCAGATCCAGTTCAGCTCACTCTGGTCTGACACACAGAGTCACAAGTAAAACAAGGGCAAGTTATCTATGGCACACAATTAAGAAGTGGATTTCGCTTTTAATGTATTAACATAACAGCAATAAAAGGCCATTTAAAGATTACTTGACTTTATACACATATGTAAATGCCTAAGTTGGGTAATACCCTTTTAAAATGCCAGTTTATGTTTAGAAATTATAAGTTAGCTCTTCCTAAATTTTTATTAGTGTTGAAAAACACAGTTGAATCAAAATGCCATCACTGGTTAAAAAAAAAAAAGGAGAGAAACAGCAACAACAAAATCCTCTTCAAAAATGTTCCCTCCCTGTCACAGCCCCAAATGAACATCTACCTCTGTGAACACACCAGCTCAGCAATTTGAATAGCTGCTGCTTCAACTGACAATAATAAGCTTTATCCTCATTAATGGGCTGACATTTCCTCTTGGAGAAATGATTGCGTCTCTATTTTATCATTCTCATTAATTATAACCAAAGTGAGTGGGATTCATTGCCGTACCCTGTAACAGGATGGCCATCTCAGGTATGCTCAGGCCCCACACCACATGATTCATCTAGAAAACATCTTCAGTGCGTGAGCGCTCTAGAATTGTGCCTAGGAGAATTAATCCCACTCACCCCTCCCTGAGTGCCACTAAACACTCTTAGTCCAGCTGCCAGGGGTACTTACGAAGGGTCAAGGTATACTTAAATATTCCAGAGATAAAGATTTTTCACATTTAATTCTCCCCGTGTAAATACGGAAACATGTATTACAGGATTTTCATTACATTAACTAAGATGATGTCAAGGCAAGTATCCTGTGCACATATTATTTGCTTCCCACTTCCCATTACCCAATCTGTATGTATTAGCTACAATAAATCGAGTTAGGCTAAAACAATATCCTTATCCTGCCCTGATGAGTAGATGCAATAAGCAGACTAGGCTGAATTATATCCTTTTGCCTAAAAGCCCCAGCAATATTAATGTTTCAGAATAATATATTAAAAATGCTATTTTTTTGAAAACTAACCTACGGTAGACATTTGGCTTCCACAGCATAAAAAGTGAAAGAAAACAACAGATGTGAATAATTGAGATAATGACAGAAAAAATACACACTTAAATGGAATGCTGAAAGATCTATTAAATGTGAATTTTTTGTCTAAAAATATAACATGTTTTTAAAGGAGGGATATAAAACCAAGAACACATAGAAACTTGAGGTTGGAAGACTTCTGGATAACATGGCATGGCACAGTGGGTCCACATCTTTTAAGTATCACCTTGTTCCAAACACACAGCAACAATAATAAAATACAGAGTTAAGACAAAACAAAATAACTAGCCAGGCTCAAATATAAGATAAATATCTCTGTGGATCAGAAAGGAACCAGCATAAACTGGCACCTGGCTAGGGAACAAACAGGGGTAACTGGAAGCTCAGCCTCTACAGGGAAAGGGGGCGTGAGGGTGACAGGAAGCTGGGTACAGCAGCTGGGATGCCACCTGACTCCAAGGAACTAGGCTGGTACTGTGACCAAGGCTGGAATTGTGCAAGGGCAGAATCAGAGATGAAAATAAAAAGTTTCATTCACAATGATCCTGGAATTCCCAAATTATTACACATCAAAAAAATCTAGTGCTAAGGAAAGCCAACACAATCGGCAATCAGAACCTAACACGCTCCAAATGAAATTAATTCCATGGAGTACTCTTCTGGTTTCCCCCATCCCACTGGCCACTCCTTCAACATGTCCTTCAGTGCCTTAGGGTTTAGCCCATGACCTTCACTTCTCTACATTCTCACCCTAGGTAAGTTCGACTAGTTGTAAGGTTTTAAAAATCACCTGTACCAAGATGAATCTTGAGTATATAAGTCTAAACCTTGACCATTCCCCTGAGATCTGGACTACATCCAACTGCCTGTGTTACATCCCACTTGGGTGTCTCCTAAGCAACTGAAACTGAACAAAACCAAAGCCAACTCCATTCACCTTCCTCCAGCACAACCAACTCCACGGTAGATAGTTTCACCCTCCACTCAAATGCTCAGACTACAGGTGTAGGAGCCGAGCCTGACTCCTGTCTTATTCTAAATGGAATCTATTTGCATGTCTTATCAGCTCCACTTTCAAAATACATCACCAATGTGACCAGTTCTCCTCATGTCCACATCGACCGTGTTCTCTACCATCAGTCATTATCTGGTGAAGTCACAGAGAGACCTCTAACTGATTGTCCATTCCAGCTCTTGACAATATCTGCAGTGGGCCTTGCAAAATCCAAAAATTGGATCATGCTCAAAGGGGTCCTATCACACACAAAACAAAATCCTTAACAAATCCCCTGGGCCTGTAACTTAATCCTTCTCTCCTCTTCTCCTAACTCACTGGGTCGGCAGAGTCACATAAGCTTTCTTGCGATTCTTGCCTTAAGTCCTTGTCTGTGTATTTGAAATACTACACAGTGGAGAGGAAAGGAATAGAAGAGGACATGAAGCAAGGAAATTTGGAAAACCAGGCAGGACATGAAATCCAGGTTAAAAAAAACCCATCAGGCTCATTTTCATCATTTATAGGTTTTATGGTTAAAGTTATCTTTCCTTAATTTTCCAACTTCCATCCTTTTTTTTATTCTTTAAGTGACACTAGTATTCAATGGATGATTATAACTGACATTTTCAGTTAAACCAGGTAATGAATAAAAGGAGTATGAGTCCCACTCTCTATTTATTAGCTAATATGATTAGAAATGAGTGATGCAAATCATAAAATGCATAGGAGAATGCTGTATTATACTATGCACTTTAATACGAGATAAGTAGGCAGCAAATAAAAGTGTTTTGATGTTTGCAATTTAGTTATTGGTCTACTGACCAGGGCTGAGATGCCCCAGATCACCCAGAGTCTCAACTATGACTGGGCACCACATTGCCTCTCAAACAACACTGGAATTTGAAAACTCTCAGGAAGAAAGAACTAGCTTCTCGGTAGTAATACACAAGGCAAACAACAACAGTCCAGTTTCAAGGCAGTGTTCATTCATATGTGCATTGAATCTCCTCACAACTGGAGACTAGTAAGAATAAGCATAAAGAAACTTGTGGGTTCAGCTTCTCAACCATCAATTATAACCCTGCTTCAATGAAAACATGTGTAGGGTGACTCATAACAACACAGGGAGGCAAGGGACAAAGATGGAGATTGCACCCACTTCCTCAGATCCAACGGCACTGTGAATAATATTACATTGACTTGTGTGTTTTGTATATATGTATGAATTCATCTAAGTACAAAAGTGGAGCATCTAGCACTCTATTCTGAACAAAATTAGTAATCAAGGCTAGGCGTGGTGGCTCATGCCTGTAACCCCAGCTCTTAGGGATGCCAAGGTGGGAGGATGGCTTGAGGTCAGGAGTTCAAGCCCAGCCTGAGCAACATAGGGAGACCCCCATCTCTACAAAAAATAGAAAAATTAGCTGAGTGTGGTGGTGAGCACCTGTGATCCCAGCTACTCAGGAAGCTGAGGCAGGAGCATCACCTCTGCCCAGGAGTTTGAGGTTGCTGTGAGCTATGATCATGTCATTGCCCTCATGCCCGGGCAACAAATTGAGAACCTAGCTCAATAAATAAATAAATAAATAAAATATTACTCTCATTACTACTGTTTTGAAGTCAGGAGTTCAGAATGTTTGTGATATAATATCCCATTTGGATGTCACCTATAATGATCCAAGTACTTTCATGTACTTTTTTTCTTTTCCTGTTTATACAGTGTTTTCTCACCTTGACATATAGGAAAACGAAAGGCCACACAGTGTAAGTAACCAGGTCACACAGAAAGTAGTGGGTGGCAGTGATGACTGAAACTCCTGGGGGTATCTTGGGAAGCACCCTCTACATTTCAGGATCAAGGGAGATTTCCATTTCTTATTGAACTGCCAACACTCAAGGACAATTAACCACATGATTCCTAATCTCCCTTTTAAGGGGAATATAGAAAAGGCAAAGTCCTTGATCCCTAGGAGTTTAAATTTAGGGGGAAAGGCCTTTAATAATCAAAGTAAACAATATATAACAAAATAAGCAAAGTGAAACTGCTTGACAATTATGTTTGAAGTGAGGAAGGAAATCACTGAAGACGCGATGGAAACAGTAGGCAGCTTTTGATCTGAGCACAGGACAAGCGTGATGCCAAGAGGGGACAGGCAAGAGGTGGCAGCTTCAACTCAAACAGGGGCATGGAAACCAGCCAGTGAGGGTGCGTTCACACAGGTCTCCATGTGCACAGAAAGAGCGGTGCGTGGATCAGCACAATTGTTCCTCCCTCAATGCCTTTGTTAATAATGAGTATTTGGGAAGGATGTTTCCTAGGGCAAATTTGTTTAGCAAGTTGTTTCTAGGGCACACTATCTTCGTGGGGGTGGGATTTGTATGGACTAAAGTCTCTTATTTAGCAAAGAAATCTCCAGGTACACTGAAATCCATCAGTATTGAAAAAAGAAATGTCAACATAGGCACAAACAAAAGATCTAATTACTGATGTACATGAATTGGTTCACTGAATTTAGGGGCTGTGTGTGTGTGTGTGTGTGTGTGTGTGTAACATACATATTTGACAGTAGGATTAAGTGTTAAAATTTAAATGTCACTGTAGTTTCCGTAAAAAAGTTTAGCATTTCCCCTTTTCCTGATTCCATGAGTTTGACCCATTAATGTGAGGAAGACCATTAGTGGCACTTTTTAAACACAGCAATTATTCAAAAATACACAATATAATATGCAAGATGTGATTATACAGAAATGGGATTGATTCCTCAAGTCACACAGAAAAATCAGATTCATTATGTAACAGTCACGCCTTGTATAAATTATAGTCCAACCAACAGGGGCACTAAATATGCACTTTAATTTGGAGTACAGTACAGAAGTAACTTCAGTATCTAATGAGATGAATTATTAATAAATGCTAAAAGATACTAAAAAAATACTCTGCTTGTGTGAAGGTCAACTCTAATCTCATGTACTTTACAAGCAATCTTCAATAAGCCACTATCATTTTATACTCAATTGAACCATAGTCTCAACTAGTGGACTTTTCTTTAAATTGGAAGAAATTGCATTGATGAGATTTTTATCATTTCTCTCCTGTTTGGTGCAAAACAATAAAAAAGCAATGCACTACAAGCTAGTGAATGCAGTTCTGGTTGTGGTTCCACTGATACTGAATAATCTCTAAAGGGCTTTGGATCTTCATTTCTTCAACTGTAACAGGTGAGAGTCTTACTAAGAGACTACTCTGCTAATACCTTTAAAGCACTAAAAATATCCATATACCATGGTCTAAAATTCAATATCTTAACAAGCCCCTGAGTGAATATCATCACTAAAAGTTGTACTCAAGTTTTGTTTGTTTTTGTTGTTGGTGGGTAGTCATTATGAAAATACATTGGTTTTTCTGGGACAAAAAGCAAAGGAGAAAACCTATAGGAAGAAAATTGTTTTAAATACATTTTCATCTGGTTTTTTTGAAACCTATAAATCCCAAAGCAAAGTTAAAAATCCAAATATTACATTCCAGAAAATTATAGATGAAACGGCAGCAACAGCTATAGATAAAAAATCTTGGTAATTATTCAATTGTCACTCTTCCTTTCAATAGATTAAACAATTATACAGGCATTAATGAACTGTAATTTATAATCTAGGTGCTTTTCTTTTGCTAAAATTCATGTCATCACAAAAAGTAAAAGAAATTCAAGCTACTTTCTGTGAAACACAACTCTCCCTAGAATAGATCACTCACTTTTTTGCATGAAATAGATTTCAGTCATTTTGTCATTAATGTGTTAAAATGAGTATAATTCCTTGAAGATCAAACAATACTATCCATATTTCAGGTTCCAAATTCCATGTCTCATCCCCTCTAAAAGTAAAGGATGTCAACTGGAAAAGGTAAAACTCAAAACTTTTTTAGAACATATGTCTTTAAAAGGGCTCTTTGGAACTATTTAGTAAGGAATACAAAACCGTTGCAACTCTGGAAAATAAAATTATGCTTTTGAGACAACTAAAGATACAGTCCATAATTTCTCTTGTTTACCATTTTGACAGGATAAATGCTCTTCAGGAAAGACCAACTGTAAACCTAGAAAGTTCCTTGGGAGATATGTGGCAAGAAAAATAGTGCGACCGTATTTCAGGTTTAAGTTGTGACAGAAAAGGTGCTCCTTTAATTTTATGTGACACATTTTCTTTTTTAAAGTTTCCAGTAAAACAAACTTAGTATGTGTTATAAAAGAGTCATCCTATATTCAGTTTTCTTATCATAATGGCCATACGTAGACATTCGACTGCAAGTTTTAGTTTCTAATGAGTAGCATTCTTTCTCTCAGGTTGAAAGTCATTTTCATCAACAGCCTATTTTATATGCACACACTACCTTTTGATAATTCTTTTCATGAACTACAGTTTAGACTTTAAAACAAGCAACTTTGCAGAATAGCTTATTGTTTTTCTAGGCAGTTCCAAACCCCTTGATGTTTGGCAAATTTTTACAAAATTAATGAGGTTAACCTTCATTTTTCAGACTTTCAAAGTTACTTCATGCTAACACAGACTTCTCATTTAAAGATGACTCATATTCAAGGGCTTTCAAGTTTGACTTTATTTTTAGGAAAACTTATTAAGCTCAAAGTAGATACCGAAAAGGACAGAAGTATGTTAATACTTTCTTAATCTTAAACACATTTGTGAGGCAACTAAATGCAGGTTAATTCTAGTTATAATAAATTAGATTTATGAAAATAAAGATCTCTGAACTAAAATTTAAATAGATATTAATAATGTTTTTCATTTTATAAAGCTGCTTGTCATAACCCGTAGCCCTTCCTGCTCCGTTCCATGTGTCTCACTATGTGTATCTCACTCTCACTACAACATTTGCACTGTGAGAGAACTAGAAATATAAAAGTGAATGGTGCAAGTATTTTGCCAGCAAGGAAGTGATCATCTTATCTAAGAATTTCTCTAGCAAATTATGTGAATTAAGATGAAGACATACTTAGTGGGGATTAGGGAAATCAGGCCAAGAAATTTAAAAGCTGAAATTGACATGTAATAACATAATTTAATGAGTATTGCAAAAAGTATAAAATTTGCCACAAAAATATACTGGGTTTGTAAAATTTTAATTTCGTTGCAGTTTGCAGGGAAATTTCTACCATAAAGAAAGGAGAAAATACAGTCTGTTGTTACGTATTACTAGCTACATTTGAAAATGTGTACTTTGTTTTTAAACACAAACATGGAACTCTGTAAGTCTCCAGTTTTGGAGACAGGCAAGAGAGAAATACAGCTTTTTCAACATTGCGTTTTTTAAAACCACCACCACCCCACCCTCATAGAATATATTTGCAGAGTTTCTTGTGATTATGTTTTTGGTTAATTTTAGAATAACAGAAAGTCATAGAATCATGGAATTCCTTGTTTATAATAGTTTAAAATATAAAATGTGCTTTGTACATAAGTCTTATTTTATGGTACTTTGTTTTCCAAGTTAACTAAATCACTATGAGAGGAATGAATAAGGTAATTTATGTTACCTGAAAGTAAAACGTACAATTCTGCTTGGTTCTTTAATTTCTCAGTGAAGATACACATGGCTCCTTAATAAAAACATGCCATGGACTTTCCATTTCCCATAATTCCTTCTGCTTAGTGAACAAAGTCATAATAGGTATGTCAGAATGAAAGCAGGGATAAAGTTCTTTTGAGCTGACGGAAATGCCTAGGCAGCTTTTTATAACTGGAATACTGACCGTCAGCAAAACAGAGATTGGGTGGCTCAAACAGAGCCCATATTACATCTGATTCACTGATCCCTTTCAAATTCTTGCCCCCAACCTTGGGCACAACACAAAACCTTCCTGAGCTCTGCTGGTCCTTTTGTCTGTTTGGAAAACAAAATACGACATAAGAATAAACTTTTAGGGGGTAAAAACAGTGTTTCTATTTGGACAAATTGCTCCTTTTTGGTTATCTTAGATGCATATTCTATCTAGTTTTTTCAGCTAGTAACTATCACTAGTTATTCAGCAATTTGTTAAGTAAAAACACCTATGGCTGTTGGAGCTTTCTCTGAAAAAGCAACTTGGGTGAAAAGTCAATAATAAATGTGCTTTGTGTACCCAGAAGCACTGAAAGTGCTTGTAAGATAATTAAGATTGGTGAGGAATTGTTGGTTTTATACCCTAAAGTGGGTATGAATCCAAGACTGAATGTCAAAACGAGTGTATCTGAGAATACTTGTTAAAATGCAAAATTTCATAATTAAAGAAATGCACTCCATGTAAAATGAAAGATGCTGTAAGTGCAAACCATGCCTAAAAATAATTTCACTAATGGGTAGTTACAAGAGTCTCTACGAGTGCTGCCTCTCCTAGATTTTTACAGATGTTAAACACACCATGAAACCTTATGAGGACTCAGATAGGCTGCCAGCATGAAGCTAGAGTTACTTTTAACAATGGCTTGTTAGATGTCTTGTTTTTAAACATCCCCCTTTCAACAACCAACTTTCTGGTTCGCACCATATGCTAAGGTGTTTGTATAGCATAAGAACATTGTGGGAAGCAGTGAGAAAGCCTACAGAAATACTTGGAGATAATGCTGAACCTTAGGATTTTGAAAGGTGAGACTAGGAAGAGAGAGAGTTCCAGTAAGTAGCAGAAATAAACCCAGAGCAGAAGAAAGGAGACAATGGTATGTCCAAGGAAAGGCAAAGCCAACCATTGCTTAAAATAAAGAAATCACACAGGGGTATAGTGGAAGATACATCTACAAACTGAGTATAGGCAAGCAGCAGGGGACTTGCAAGAACTTGGGAGACAAGTGCCGAAGGTTTCTGGGCAGGTGAAGTGAAAGTAGCGTTTTGGGACAGGCGACCTAACTTAAACATACAGGCTGAAATTATGAATGAAAATCCAAAGACTGGCAAAGCCCTGAGAAGGTTAGTTGACCATGAACTAGGGATCTGAACCAGCATGATGCGAGTAGGAATCTCAAAAGAAGATACATATACAAAGAGGTGGTGAAGGAAGAATCCATAGGAATTGATAACTAATCAGATGTGGGGATAGGGAATAGCAAAGGCAGGAAAGCAAGGAGTTAAAAAAAGGATTTCAATGTTTGAGTCTAGTTAACTGGTGAAAAGATGAATAGACATGGATTAAATATAAAGGAGGATTTAGTTTTATGAAAGACTGCTTTTCAGAACTGCTGACTTAATTTAGCATTAAATATATATATATATATATAAACTGTGCATCCTTTGAGTGTTTAACACTGGGCTAGGTACAGAGGATTCATAAGCTACCCCACAGAGCCTTACTCTGCAGGAGCTTCTAGCAGTCTGATCATAGACACCAGCACACACATTTTTTATGTTGTTGAAGTCCCAGGAACGAGGTGAGATCTCTCAGAAAGAAAGTCATGTCTAATTTAACATTTTCCTGCTTAGATTACCTTGTCTAGTTGTCCTATTGACAGAAAACATCTGATAGGTATCTCACATGCAGGCATCTCTTCAAAAAGATATAAAAAAAAATGTACTGATCTCAACTCTCATTTTTTTTCCTTATTATTGAATTTATTTAGTTTCTTTACTTGTGGGCCTTTAATAATTTGTCTTTCCTCTGCACCATATTCTAATTTGCTACTATCTTTTTCAAATGTATAAATCACCACTGTTAAGAGCACAGCTGCTAGTGCAAATCACTGCCATCACAATGTCTGAATACCTACTGAATGCAAAATACTTTCCAGCTTTTGTAATTCCCATGAAGGCTTGGCAATTTCTTCTGAGTTTAGAAATCTTTGGAAGCATTAAAGTTAACTGAGCAATCCATGTCCCATCTCTGGGATTGTACACAGGACGGTGCCCTTTACTAATTAGACTCTTGGTGCATTGCTTCATGCCTGACCACTACACTGGGTCTAATGTCATGCAAGCTCTTTCATTTCTCTTTCCACAGCCATTGAAAGTTGTTTTCTGGAAAGCACATAACCTGCACTGCCTGGCCTCTTGTGTGAGTCCACACTTCCGACATCCATGGATCCTGCGGTGGAGGGGAGGGCTGGGAGCCAGGATGCCTGGGACATCCCGCGCTTGAGGTCAGGGCAGGGTGGCATGTAGGAGCTCTTTCTGTGGTTGCAGTTTTCCCATTCTCCTTCCTGCTCTTGGGTTGAGGAGACTGGTATTGATATTTCAGTGATTTCACATACTTGATCATATTTGATCCTCACAACTCCAGCCTGAGTAAGCACCAACTTGTATTTCCATTTTATAAATGAATTAATTAAGGCTCAGGGAGATTAAGCAAGTTGCCCCTAGGTCCCACAACTGTCAAACAGAACAAACTGCCATTATTAGGGACCAAATGAACTATAAATAATGATAGGTTTCTAGCTCGCATTTAGTTTATGGCTTATTATAATAACCTATTTTCTGCTCTACCAGTGCCGAGTCAGGATTTCATAATCTGTATCATGTGTGTTTTTTGGTCAAGTTCTTCTCACCACCAATTTGTAAGGATAATTTTCCTCCAATTTTCCAAGTTGTGGGGTTAGACAATTCCACACAATTTAGAGTTCTGCATGGCTATGAAAAACATCTTGATATTTTACAGTGATAGTACACACACAGAGAAAGCAAAGGTCAGTCCACATTTATGGTTCAAGAAAAGGAGAGGATAAAACAATCAACAAATAGTCAATTTCTTTTAAATTATATACTAATGATAATGCATGCATTGACATTGGCAACAACTGACCGGCAAGGCCAAAAACAGAAACAAATCTCTTCTTGACTCATTGAACACAAAATCTGCAAATTGTTTTTGTCATGATAATATCTTAAAATGATGCTACCCAAGAATAAATAATTATTCGTTTAGTTAGAGCCAACAACATTTATTGAAAGTTGATCAGGCCTTTGTGCACAGGGACTTAGAGTTAAGTATCCAAGCGAGTGTGTGGCATGTTGTGGTCCCCACCACTCACTTTGCTTTATAACTACTCTTGAGGAAAGAGAACTATCCCAGACTTACTGTCTGATCAAGACAATGATAATACCCTGCCTTGTAGTTATGTAGCACTTTTAACGTTACAAAACTGCTTTCATATAAGCAGAAGGCCAATTATAATTCCTGCTATGGCAGTACTCCAAAAGCTGTATGCCAGTGTAGTGAGTTCTACCACATCAGCAAAGTGATTAGCTCACTTCCAAGTAGCTAAAATTCCATGATGAACAATGTTAATTTTCTCTGGTCAGCATCCTGATAAAAACTGTGTTCCAACAATCTCTACGTAACACAAAAACTCTTAGGTTTGCTTCCTGTTGACAGAAGTGTCAGAAGTAAAATTACACATACATAGCAAAGGTGGCAACTACTTGAAAAATACCAGATGCAGAGAGCAGAGAAAAGGATACAAAGCAGAAGGTACACCAACAGAGCCCACCCAAGATTCAATGTAGAATTCTGCAAACCCTCCTACAATAAATGTTGCCCTACTATGTGCAACAATATTAAACAGAGAACGGATAACTCCACTCCCTGCTTTCCAGAGACTCACAGTGTAGTGAGAGCACTACAAATGCCAATGAATATAGTTCATTATTCTCACACTGAAAGATCTTTGGTCCCTTGATGCCAGACACATGACACACACTATCTCATTTAATCCTAAGAACATCTTTAAAAAGTAGATGTTACACCTGAGTAACCTGGTCAAACTGAGTCACATGGAAAGTAAAAGGCCCCAAATCACACAGTGGTACAACTAATATTTGAACATTGCTGTGTGATTCCAAAATCTCATATGCTTTTTCTAAAATGCTACACTGCCTTTTAGTTACTGGGAAAGGAGTTCACGATGAGCACAAGTTGAGAGTAAAAAAATGAACCATGAGTTAGTATCTTTATGAATAAGAATATATTTTCCTTAGGAATATCACTGGATTGTAAATTTACAAAATAATGAAATCATCTGCTACATTCTTGAAATAATCTCTTTTAATTGACATTTGTAAAAACGGTTTTCTGCAGTGAAAACTTTTCCATTTTAGTTTAAAATAACATATACACAGGCACAAGGGCTACATAAATATTTTTGACGTTTTTAGAAAAAAAAATCAGCATTCACTTAATTTGTCATTGGGATCACACACTGAATTTTATATGGAAAAAAAAAAAAGGAATGGATTTCTACGGAATACTTTCTACTTTAATCAAAGCCTGAAATCAGACTCAAGTCTCACCAGGCAACCTGCAGAGATGGACAGTCAGCAGGCGACTGCGTGTTTTCAACGGATAAGTGTCCATGACAACAGGAAAAAATGCCATAGCAGTGCAAGCAACACTGTTAGCAGACTCAAACAGATTAGGACAGAATTACCGTACCGATCAATCTACCTCTTTCTTTCCTTCTTTCAGAAAAATCATTCTTAACAGAATTAAGCAGCATTGCAGGAAGGATGGACCTACCTCAAAATCACTTTTATACCTGTTCCAGAACTGATAGAGGACTTATGTTCTAGGTGCTGGCACTATTCAACAATCTACACTATAAATATTTTCTTGTAAGTTGAAAACAACTTATATATTAAGTTCTCAATAAAAATAAGAATGAACAGATATATAAATTTATCTTCTAAACATGTATGTGCTGAAGTATACCATTCCAATGGAATGTTCCCGGTTATTTTAAGAATTGTACCCTGATTTCATTTAAATGTAATTTCTTTATGAAAGAAACACATTAACACACTCACAAATGATTTTCCCTTTAAATAGTTGTTAATTTTTATTATGCCCTTTGTTTGTAGTTGCCACTGGAAATAGCCCTATACTAGCAAATATGAAAGTTGTAATTGATATATCTGAAATGCAAACTGAATAAGCACTTTTTATTAGCATGATGTAGATTTGACTAATACATTTTATTCTTAAATTTTTTTACCAACATAAACATAGGAAACTTACAACTGCTAGTATTATTATATAGTTAGAACAACTGAGTTTTTCTTTTTATTCATACACAAATTTTTCTGCCTTTTTTTTTTTTTTTTTTAAACTTTCACTCCTTGGTCAGAAAAGTTTTTCAGCTTTTATAATACCCAATTCCAGCATTAGAATTACTGAAATAATGCTTTATTATTTTACCTTAAAAGCACTCCAGGTTAGAGTTTTATTGTTAATTCCATTATTAACCTGCCTCAGATGACATTTAAGATGACTTATTTGATACTTAAATCCACTCTTTACAGAACCGTATCACAGTTGGTGTATCTACATTGGTGATCTGACAAGACACTTCAAAAGAATTTACAAATCTTCAACTTTGATGAATTCTGTTCTAATTTTCATGTAAAAAACAAGGAGACAAGTCATCTCACTTTGATGTTTTATGAAATCATTCATTCATTTAACAATTTCTTACTGAACACCTGCTAGAGCCAGGGACTATTAGGAGCCCTGGGACACATCAGTGAGTAACAGATCATAAAACACACACACACACGCAATGTTTATGAAAAAGTAAGACACCATTTACACCATTTGCATTGATAAAACAAGTTACTACAGGAAATTAAGAATTTAAAATACAGTGTTGCCCTTCTTTCCATTTGAAGTCTATGAATTTAGGATCGCACCATTTTCCATTTAAGAAAAAGAATAATAAAAATCAGAGTAACTGCTTTTAGCAGGAGACTAGGCCTGACACAGGGATGGAAGGAAGGACAGAGAGCCTCCCTACTAAGGAGATAAAATATTGATATTGGAAAAAACCAGGTTTGATTTGAAGTCGTTGATGGAAACTTGTGAGTTTTAAGGGTACTCATAAGTTCTTCAGTGGTTGTTGGCACTGGGTTTTCTTTCGCTACATCTTGTTCCGTTCCAAATGTTATAGCTTTTCCTCATGAAATAACTATACCACCAGCACTATTCTTATGATCCCCATCTTTGAAAAGCCTCATTTTCATTCCAGTTAACAAATAAAGATAGAAGAAATGATCTTCCTAGGCACAAAACTTGGGCAAGAAATTTAAGGAGCTGGAGCTGTTGTGTTCACAAGTGAATGATGACAGCAGACTGCTTCAGCCATCAGCAACTGGCTTGGGGCTGAGGCACTCAGCTCACCTGCCTCTTTTTCAGCCTTTTGGACTTTTGAACAAAGATAAATAAAGACAGGGGCCTGTTGGGTAGCTGTATTAACTTGCCAGCTGTACCTTGGAGGTGGAATTCCATAAACTGTCCCAATTCTTGCCTGTTAACTTCTTTGTTTCTCCATGATTTTCCTGGTATTCTTCCAAGAAACATTCCGTCTTGCTTAAGTTGGGTTCTGTTACATGCAACCAAAAGATATTAATATCACATCCCCTCCTACTGGTCCAATGTGCATGCTTCATTTGAATTCTTTTCCCTTTTCCTAATCATTCTGCTGAAAACTTTCAATGTTTCCTACTGCCAGTAAGATAAAAGGAAATCTATCAATATTCCAATATTCTCTGTTGTGAAACCCCTATAGGCTTTCAAATCCAGGTCTATCTACTCAGTGTCATGCAAAGTACATACATAACCTGCCGCCCATTCTTCTTAAAACACTACTAAAAATGATAATGAAAAAGACAGTGAACAGTCTTTTAATGATATATTTGGGTTCAAATGCTAAACTTCCTAATTATTAGATGTCAAAGTTTATACAAAATTTCAAACCTATCTAAGCTTGAGTTACTCATTAAAAAAGTGAACAAAATATCTTCTTCTTCACTTATGCTGAAAATTTTAAAAAGATTATATATACGATACTTCATATATAATATCATATATATATAACAAACAGGGCCCGGTACATAGAATGTTTTCAACAAATGAGAGTCATTATTATTTCATTATAACTTAAAATGACACATTTCATTATGACTTATGTCTAACCCAGAACTTCCTTGAGATTCAGAGCCACAGATCTAAATGCCTATATAAAATTTTCATGTGTACAGAGTTCAAATTCCAAATTAAGAAGGGAAAATTAACATCCACATTCCTCCCAGTTTGGGTTCTCCTACATCTCTTATCTTCAGGAATAATAACACCATCCACCAGCCACAAGCATGATAATCTTAGTCCTTCCTCATCCAACTGGTCTCCAAGCCCCATCGACTTTACCTCTTAACATCTCTTTATCTATTCTCTCCGCTTCTCCCAGGCACATATACCCTCTACACTTCTCATCAGGCCTCCCGTAATAGCTTCCTAACTGACATAGTTTGCCCTTGTTACACTCAGCAAATTTACCTTCCAACAGCTGATAAATAAGTCAACTCAAAGCTGATCAGTTTTAAATCTGTTAGTAGCTCTCCATTGATTAGAGAATAGAGACCTACTCTGCTGCCACTACACATGTCCTTCAACAATGTGGCCACAGCCTGGAGTTCGTGCTCTCCTCAAGCCTTGTCAGTGAACTCCATTCCAATCATATTCAATTGCTTTCAGTTTCTGGAGCACGTCCGACTGTTTCGGGCTTCTGCAGCCTTGCTGATGCTGGTCCATCTGAGTGCATCACCCTGACTTAAGTACCCTGCAAGTGGCTACTCACCTTTCAAGGGTCACTTCCTTTACGAAGCCCCGGAAGATAAAGCCCTCTCCCACGTTTGCACTCCAACGACAGCCCTTAAATACTTCCATTGGAGCACTCAAACTTGAATTTCACATGCTAATTTACACATTTTCCCTAACTGAAGGGCAGAGCTATGACTTATTCCTTTAGAGGCCCTGCTGATTAGCTCAGGCCTGGCACAAAACAGGCTGTTGATATATGACTGCTGAATGCATAAAGGTACAGAAAAAGACAATTGAGGGAATTTAATAATGAAAAGCAAAATTCAGAGTATGTTCTGGAGTCTATAGACATTCATCTCTGTGTCTCTCACAGGACTCACAACAACACAGACTACTATAACTCATCATAATTATGATTTCTACTCATTAATGAAACATTCCATCAAAGTTGGGCAGGATGCCTTATTTGAGATAATCGAGTCTGTGATGAAGCTGACATGGTGTTCCAAAAAGGGCTGAGTCAAGCATTCCTTTTTATAAGATGGCTATGGCCCCTTAAATGACAATTGGACAGACATAATGGCTTCATAGTCTAAATAATTTAAATATGGTGCATCACTGAGCAACACCGGAAAAGAAGTTACTGTTGTCTCATAATTTGTGATCATCTTTTATATGATTAGGAAATTTAAGCAATTTAATAAATTTGCACATAACTTTCTTAGTGGGTCATAAAACTTTTAGAAGAAACCTGCAAGATAAAAATGCATTGGAAGAATATTTTTATCATCTGATTAAAATAGAGAATTATTTCTTTAAAAAATGTTGATAGCTATTCCACAGTAAAACATTATGGTCATATGCAAAGATGTGATCAGAAACCAAAAAAGAAAATAAGGATTTTTCTTGGCACAAAGTGATTCAGGGAGGGAGAGATGTAAAGAACTCATAATTTAGAGGAAAACCTTACAGCACTGAATTGAATTAGAAGACTCAGTGCTGAGAAAATGTTCCACAGATTTACAGAATGCATCCTAGGTAACAAATCTTCTAGGAAATTTTGTCACAGATCTGAATGAAATTTATGTAATTTATCAAGATTCAGTCTAGTCAGGTAAAGAACTAAAGGAAACAAACATCCATTTCGATAGACTTTTAGATGTGTTACTCATTCTAAATTTTATAGACTTTTAAAAAATTTTTGCAGGCTGGGCACAGTAAGTCAGCACTGTAATCCTAGCACTTTGGGAGGCTGAGGCTGGAGGATCCCTTGAGCAGTTCGAGACCAGCCTGTGCAACACAGAGAGACCCTGTCACTACAAAATAAATAAATAAATAAAAATTATCATGCCTGTAGCCCCAGCTACTCAGGAGGCTGAGCCAAGAGGATCATTGGAGCCCAGGAATTTGAGGTTGCAGTGAGCTATAATGATGCCACTGCACTGTAGCCCAGGTGACAGGGTGAGATCCTATCTTGGGGACTTTCTAATGAACTTCACTCAGAGCAAAAACTATAATTTTGCATTTCAGATTTATCTTATATTCAATTGAGTAATGGATGAAAGTGACAGGAGCCACGACTGATTAAGTCAAATCTATGGCCTTGTGATCTCCCAGGATTCAGGCAGTTCACAAATTACCGTCATTTTGAGAGGAAGTGGATCTTAGATGTAGAAAAGCAACTAAGTTACCAAAAAAGCACTAAGAGATTTAAATACCTAGAAGCTTGCTAGAAACTAAGAAAAAAATGGGATACTGATAAAAGTTAGATATCTATCACAGAAAGCCTTGGTCCTCTATATTCATGGTTAAGCAAGAAAACTCATCCAAATACTCTTTATTTTACATCTCAAGATGTTTTAAGACCAGAGGGTAAGACTGGCCTGCTAAGCACTCAGCCAGTAGATTACAGTACTTAGGATTTTGCCCTTTTAAAACAAAGGAAATCACTTCCCTTGTGAAGCCACTGTAGACCTCAGTTCAGTAAGTATCAGGATAGGAAAAAGCAGAATTTTCATCTGATTATTCAAGTTACGATCTTATAAGATTTGAGACTGACATAAAAAGAGATTGCTTCCATATGAAGAATAAAGCCTTGATAAATTTAAATTGTGATACGTTCTTACCTCTTTCTAGTGTTTAATGCTAAAGATTAAAAGGAGGGAGCTGACGTAAACTTTCCCATTATATTTTCGCTGCACTTATCTATCTGCTTTTCACTTGAAATTATGGGTAGTGATGTGATTACGTGAAATATACATACAGAAACAACCCTTGCAAAAATGCACCTCATACAGGTGATGAATAATGATTCTGGTTGGTAGAAAGAATAATTGCATTTGGTATGTATTTGATATGGGTCAAATGCCCTCAAAGCACACAAAGTGAGTACCTGGAGACTGGCACTAAAGTTTTTTGGCATTTCTTCAAGCCTACAGTGCTAGTGAAGATGCTATTTCCCAGCCTATGTGAAGGTGTTTCTCTTCAATGAATCTGAAGCACATAACCATGACACAAATTTGAATGTAAGCAAAGAATGCTGAACCCCTAACTAAATGCAGCAGTCTCTCTCCTTCAGAACAGGCTAACACTGCCAGCAAAAACAACAAACTAAATTTCTGTTGAAACAAAAACAGCAGAGCGTGAAATAACAGGCTGCCATCAGACATTGGGAGTTTGATTTTCATCAATGGCAGCTGAAACAGCCCTCTCCTCCCACTTCTGCATGAGAAAAAAAGAAAACAGATAATGCCATCTGCATGCAAGCAGGAGGAAGAACCTTGTGGGTCTATTTGCTGCTCTCTAGCATGAAATCCATAGCAGCCACAAACTCCTGCTTAGACTCCATTTCATTCCCTGGACCTAACCGATACTCCCAGGTATTGTACATTCGCAGGAATACACAGTGATTTTCTTAAAAAGATTCTGCCCGTGTCACAACATCTATTGGAAAACTTTTCAAGCATAGGGCTTCTGATTGATTTGTTTGGGGTCGTGTGGAGGTAAGAGGAAAAGTTTGAAAAAATAAGCACTTAAAAGTGGTGAGTGGCAAATCCAACCAGCAAGGTCAGTGCATTTCAAAAGCTTCCTCTATGTTGACTACGCAAAAACGTGCTCCTGGCATGCAGGACTTGCACCAAAACAACAGTTGCTAGTTGCTATATAGCTATTTCCAATTCACCTGTTACGATGCTAAACACGTTCCTGAAACACTACCTTCTGCGAGAGATGAAACTTTCACACAGAGATGAAATGAACAGTACAAATATACACAGTGGTAGTACTGAAAGGAAGTTTAGACCTAATAAAGCAGACTGATAAAAGAGGTGGAAAACATCCTCAGCTAGACTAGATTATTAATGTTATAAGAGAAGCACCAACGTGCTTTAAAATTTTTATATGCATTTGTTCATCAGAGATGGCATATTGACCATAAGGAAGCAGAGTGACTGGATTAACTCATCACCAAATAATATCTATGACAAGGCCACATGCACATTAATTGTCAAAGAACAACCAACCACCACCACCACCACAAAACAAGCATCTCAGCCACATCCTACTGACCTAGTCACTATTGTTAGAAACTTTCAATACAATGTAACCTGATAATTATTATTATGATAATCATTTCAACAGCTTGGATTACTGTACAGAAAATATTCACTACCCTCTTCCAGCCACTATGGGCAGAATATACTTTGTTGTTCCATTGATGTTGGGCTTGGTGCCATGTCTTCCTTCGGCCACTGGGTTGTTAGTGGATGTGACATCAGGGAATGCTTGAAATGTGCTTGCACAGTGGGGCTGGCTTTCTTGGAGGATGCTGCCACCAGACAAAGGAACATGCTCTGCACAGCCACTGAGTTAAGAAGGATGAAGCCATGTGGAGAAGATCTAGACTCAGTGTGCAGCTTGGATCTCAGCCCCGTCTGGATCAGCTGAGCTCTACCCAGCCCACAAATGCAGCATCAAAAACAGTGATTATTTTAAGCCACTGAGTTTAGAGGTGGTTTGCTGTGCAGCACCATTGTGGCAATAGCTAAATGAGACAATACTAGTAACGGTATAATTATTATATCATCATAAATAGTGCCTATACATTAAATCAATGGTACAGGGTGAAATGAAAATACAGACATTTCAGCGCTGCAGATAGCAGAAAATACAGTTCTAAGCCTTAGTACAATTGGACCTTCCTAGTTTTACCCCCTCTGACTTTTCTACACCCATATAAGCAGCTGCTGCCATTTAATAAATACTATGTCTCAGGCACTAAAACAGTTGCTTTCTATTCATTTGATTCTTAAAACAATGCCTGTAATGTAAATTCTATCTCCCTTTTCCTGATGAGGAAATTAAGACTCACAGAGGTTAAGGAACTTATCAGACCCCAGAGCTAATGGGCTGCAGCTCTAGGTTTCAAGAAGGTGCTTCCTTAGTACTTACCATATTTCAGAAAGGTTTTTTCTATTTAAAAATATTTAAAGGGGAAACCAGCAGGCTCCATCACTGAGATATAATGTCTTTTTCACTTTTGTTGCTCTGTAGGGACTCATCTAGCACTGAAATAGCTCTCCCATTCCCACCCCCAGATGGTCCACTTGACAAGGAGCAGCCTCCTGGGAGGGCTGAAAGCTCTCTTCTTGCAAAGGAGAAGTACAGCCTAGAAAATTCCTAAGATACACGTAAGTTAAACCTCAAGAGGATGCAAAAAAAGTTTTATTTCTTTTTATCTATGGTCATTAAGATAATTCAGTCTCAAAAAAGACTATACAAATGAAAAATCAGACTTTTAGGATTTTCAAAAAAACATACATTCCCCTAACCAGGCATATTCCTAATTAACCCATACTAAGAACTGAAAACATTTAATTTTCTCAAACAACTTTTCTTTCTCAATTCTAATTCATATGCTTATTATAAAAATAGGTAACCATGATCATTTTTCTTAAAGAAGCTTTTAAAAGATACTAATGCAGAGATTAAGTCCTTCCAAATATTATATTAAATTACTATTTATATTTTCTGTTGCTCTTATAACATTTTATCAGATATATTTCCTAATAATGCCTCAGTGAGCCAGGCTATCTGTATTTTATAGTAGTGGAAACTAAAGGATGGCTAACATGATATAAGCAAAAATCTTTCAAAATTTGAAGATGTTGTAAAACCACAGACTAGATATAATGATTAGGAGTAACAATGACCTTGGGAAAATACCAAATGCACTAAAAAAAAAAAAACTACGTAATTAATAGGCTGGCGTTATCTTTACAGTCAGTAATATCAGACTTGCAACTGGAAATGTCTGTTCATCCCAAGAAATGTAGTATGCAAAGTAAAAGAAAGGGATGTGCATGTAAGACAACAGACTCTATGTCAGAATCATTCTTATTCCTATCAAGAGTTCTTCACTTTTTAAAAATTAAGGTAAGTCCCCAACATTTTTATTAAAAATAAAATAACTGTACTGCAAATAGACTTTACTAAAAATAATGCTTCCTATCCACTCCAGAAATGCCCTGCCCTATAGACAAGACTGTTTATGAGTAAGTTTTCCAGCATCCATCCTATGTGCATGGTTAGGAACGCCTCTGTGCCTATAGGGAATCCACATGAATCAAACTCCTGAATGTGGTAAATATTTACTGTTATATCTTTTTCTATGAAATCACCATGTAATAATGATAATTATGTCATGGCACAAATTTTTACTGGGAAGGATTTCAAAAATCACAAAAAGAGAGAATAGTACAAGGAACTCATATCAATTATCCAGATTGGACAATTATCAGAATTTTGCCACATGTTTCATCTATTCCTTTTGTTGTAGTTGCTTAAGTATTGTAAAGCAAATCCAAGATCCTATTGGTATGCATCTCAAAAAATGTGAACATTGTTCTCAGAGGACCACAATGCCATTTGAGCCTGACATAATTAATGATAACTGTTTGGTGTGATGGGATAACCAATGTATGAAGTTAAAGCAAGCTTTTCCCCCACCATAATACATTTTACATGGAGAATTATTTGTATTTTCGAGATCTACTTTTTCAAAAGAAAAAATGAAGAAACGAAAAGTAATTAAAAGAGTCATGATTTCAATTTTTAATTTTTTACACATGGGAGATAATTTGTGTAAGGGAGGTATAACTGAAAGAAGACATGGGATCAATATGTATATCAAAATTATGATTAAACAGGTGAAGAAAGAGAAATCATTACCTGAATTTTAGTTTGTATTTTAGCTATAATAATTGCAAATGAAAAACTAAATTTAAACTTCTGAGTCCTTTGTTATTAAAGAGTACAGAGAAGTGAACTCTTAAATGAAAAGCTAATATATTTAATGGTTCACTTCTCTACACAGTCTTATTCATAATTGTTTGGAAAGGAAGAGAAATTTCAAAGACTGCAGAGAAGTGTTTCAAAGTCATTAAATAATTCTCTAACTTCAGTGTTGCACATGCATCCAAAGTATCAATACTGGAAAAAATTAGAAGGAAAAATGGCAGGGGAACAAAACAGAAACTGCCCAAAAAATGAAAGTGAAAGTGTTTGTCATGACAATGTGGCCAGAAGTTCTCAGGTGCATCTAATTGTTCAGTATTAAGAAATGGTTCATTGAACTAGCTGACTTGTTTTATGAAGTTTGAAAAAAATGAATCGCTTCCCTTCACATCACTAAAAATTATATTCCATGTGTTATGGGCTGATTTTTGTCCCCCTAAACTTTATACTTTGAAGTCCTAACTACCAGTAGCTCGGAATATGACTGTATTTGGAGATGAAGAGATAATTAAGGTAAAATGAAGTCATACAGACGGACCCTAATCCAATATGACTGATGTTCTTATAAAATGAGGAAATTTGGACACAAACATACATGTGCAGAGAGGAAAGACCATGTGAGGGCACAGTTAGACAGCAGTCAAGGAGAGAAACCTCAGAAGAAACTTAACTTGACAAGACCTTGATCTCAGACTTCCAGCCTCCAGAACTGAAAGAAATAAATTTCTGTTGAGTCATCCAGCCTGTGGTATTGTGTCATGGCAGCCCAAGCAAACCAATATACCATGTAATGCTGAAAAAATCCTGAAACTCTAAAAATTAGTCACTGACTTCACTCATAACCAGGCTAAGTATTAGACATTTTTAAGATATCCTTTTCAAATAATGCCTTAAGGCTTAAAAACATAACTATAATTCATTGAAATGATCACATATCCAATCTGTAATTTCTCCAATTCTCCCATGTCAAATAAAATTTGTAGGAGGCCATTGATTTGGAGTAGGCTCCTGTATTGGGTCCAACAGACCAAACCAATATGGGGTCATTTGTGCTAAATGAAACTAAATAACTTAGGAATATACTCATGTAACAAATAGCTGAGTTTGGGTTAGGTATAGCTGCTGAGCTTTAGTTAATCATTGACAGTCAATTGATTTAAAAAAAGATTATAACCAATTAAGCTCTATACTTCACATCTTTTTTTTACGCATAACACTGACCAAGTTGGAGCCCCAGAGTTCTTTGAATCTGTTCTGGTTCTGAGGGCTGCTCAATTCTGGAATCACGAATAAAAGCCAATTAAGATTTTAAAATTAAATTTGTTGTAATTTTGTCTTTTGACAGTATTGGTATCCAACATCAGGCCTGAAGGACATTGCTGATGACTCAAAATACCTCTTGAGTTAACACAAGAAAGGAACTGCTGACCCCACCTTTTGAGATCCCGTCTTCCTCATGGAGTCCTGAGAATTTTAAATTCATCTTCGGTCGGACTCTGTTCTTTTATTGAGCCCTGATCTTTTGGGCTTTTGAGTTCATGGTTAGTGTGTGCTGTGAGAGAACAAATAACCTTTGAAAGTCTTGACAGAAACTTTGGACTGGATCCCCTAGGGAGGCCTCTGGTGTCTGACTGAGTCAGATAAAGAGTGAATTGGGTTCTGTAGATAGGTAAGGTTACTGGAAGACAGAGAATTTTGGGATCATCTGGATCCAAGGGGTCTAGAACACTTCCATCTGGAACTCCAGCCAATTTCATGCATAAGAACTATGGACCCAGAAGCTGTGTTTTCTTAAAAAATGGGTAAACCTTACCAAAAATAATTTAGAATTAGAGTGGCCACAGTGAAGAGGTTTTAACCTAGATAAAACTGCTCACTTGTGAGGACCGTTAGAAAAGAAAGGATCAGAAATCCCGGCATGAAAAATGGGATGCTTGATTGATATACAAAGGCATCTAAAAGATTAAACAAATCAAAAATTGCTGCCTTACACAAAAGGCAAACAGGTCAATGTCTTTGCAGCTACAGCAGCTACAGAGATTGAAGAGTTCCTTAAATACATTTTAAACCAAACCCAAGAGGTCTCAAACTAAAGAAGGCTGTGCCCCCAGATACCTGCCTTTATTTTAAACAAACAGGACATCGGAAAAGAAACTGTCCACTTTTACACCAGCCATCTGATGGGTCCACTCCCTTTGACCCGGACTGTTTCCCCGCCAAAGGAAGCCCAGGATAATGGTCAACTAATCTAACTAGTTAGATTAGTTGTTTTCCTATTTGATCCTTCTTCTCCTGTGGGAACCTTTTAGTTGACTGAAATCCCTCCTCTCAAACCCTTGTTGCCACCTCTTTTGGTTATCATGATCTGTGTTATGCCCCAAACTATTTTTTGGCCAAAATATGCATTTCTGCCATAAGGACTATTTTTAGTTGATTCTTTTAGTTATTTATTGTTTTAGAGATGGGGTCTCACTCTATTACCCAGGCTGGAGCGAAGTTAGGCAATCATAGCTCAGCAGCTCACTGCAGCCTTGAACTCCTGGGCTCAAGGGATCCTCCCACCTCAGCCTCCCAAGGAACTAGGACTACAGGTCCATGCCACCACAGCCAGCTATTTTTTTTTTTGTTTTTTTGTTTTTGTTTCTTTTTGGTAGACATAGGGTCTCACTGTGTTGCCCAGGTTTGTCTCAAACTCCTGTCCTCAAGTGATCTTCCTGCCTCTGCCTCCCAAAGTGCTGGGATTACAGGCCTGAACTACCTTACCAGGCCTTTAGTGGGTTCTTTTTGAGATCCTTTTGAAAGAGAAATTTGTATCTATAAAGAAAACCTCCATTTGTAAGGGTGTCTCCCCCTCTGCACTGGGAAGACAGGAAGGACTAAACCCCTAGAAACTTTTACGAAGGAGAAGCCAATGACTTAAATTTATACAACAAGTCCCATCTTTGACCATGCTGTCTTAACTAGGCTTCCTAGTTATGCCTTTCTTTGTCTCAGCCAATAATGGTGTTTAGGCCTGAAATTTGATTACAATGAACAATTTACCTAACAATTGCTTAGGGCAATGGAACAGGTAATTGAAAGACTGATAATCTGAAAGGGGAAGAGTCATTATTTAGAGACTGGCAAATGAAAAAATTTTAATGAAAGCTATAAGATCTGCTTTTTCCTGTACGGTTGTATATGTTTATATATGTGTGTATGTTGTATACATGTGATATTTTCCCAAAACTTATAAAGAGCTCTATTTAATTGGCTTCCAAGAGTAATTTAAAATTTTAAACTTATGTTAAATTAAGCAATAGATATTTCTGAAATGTTATGATATTTATGAAATGTAAATTAAAACACAGAAACATTAATTGCTGAACAGAAGTTTAAAGTATATATACTTTGGCATCTTGTTTTTATATGGTATAAAGAAGCTAAATATACTTATGAGGAAGCACATGTTAGAAACCATGAAATGTATATTCATATAGTATGGCTATATAACAGTTCAAAATTGCTTTACTTTCTGGGTTTTAGTAGAAATAAAGGTTGCTAAGAGTTAAAAATTCTAATCAATATACAGTAATGGTAAGGGAAATGACTGTATGTAAGGCAGGTAACACATGTTTTTTGGTATGTGAAGCTCTGAGTTATGAAAGATGTGTTTTTTTAAGGGAAAAAATAATTTGTCCTAAAGTAAGTTTGGTTCAAAATGAAAAAGAAGAAAAGCATAAGAGAAATGACTAAAAGGATGTAAGAAGGTCATGTAGGGTTTGTGGAAGATGAATCTTGTGAAGGAGATATTATGTATGATCAAGCTGGCAAAGATTAGAAGGGAATCGTAAGTTTTCCTAAAAATTGAGCATTAATATCAAAAGTACATGGATGCAAAAGTAGAACTAGCTCTTTTCCATTCAGACAACAAGGTTTTCTTGAAGTAGTTATCTGCTTTTAATAGGAAATTGTGAAAGATTTTTCTTTACCTTTTAGGTAATTGTCCTAGAAAACAATGATTCTGTGTTTTATCAAGATAAACCCCTATGCTTCATGTTATCTTTATTAGTTCTTTAATTACTTAAGAAAACTGAGTGCTCTTTATTATATAAAGAGCTAAGATTTTTCCTACAACTTTGTAACTTTCTGTATTTGCTTTTGAAGTCTTTCACGATCACTATGGTTAAATGAGTGAGTATTATTTCACAGTGACCTGTGATTCTATTTTGAGCAAGTGTTTTCAACCTTTGATATTTTTGACAAACTTCCCAAAATCTAATTCTAAATTAAGTCTCTTTGCCCCAGAATTAACTCTGGGATTTTCCTTTTAAAGCCCCTGGAAAACCTGAAACAATATGTCTCTCATCTTATAAAAGAGAGATACTAATTAGGCTTATTTAATATATTAAGTTATATGGGAAGTACTGTGAAATAATGAGTGATGCCCAAACCTTCTTTGAGTTATATTTGTATGAACATGTTGTTGGTGTTTCAGAAACCATATAAAATTCTTATAAATCTGATATGTTATCAGCCATATGTTGGTTAGTATGTTAAATTATTGTATGCCATAGAAATAGCCAAATCTCCTTGTCAAATGCATCATTATTGTAATGAACTCATCAGATTTTTAAGTCTTATCATTCAGAGACGGTTAACCGTTTACTCTGGTACTTTCTTGAGCAACTGTAAGCCTAAAGTGTTTCTTCTTCAAGGAGGTTCATGGAAAGGACTTTCACAAGTACAGGATTCTGGTAATTTTAAGTTCATATCATTGAACTGGGTAAGAATTCCCAAAACTCTAATGAAGAAACTGATTGGCTTTATAAAATTGCTAACCAAACATCAAATACAACAAGAATTAATGAAATATCAAGGAATATTTCCGCAGATTTTCATGCTAAGTCAGCTAATACTGAAACTGCTAAGATATGCAATTTGAATAAACTCCGTAAGATTGATCCAAGTCAAATTACCTATGATAATGTATGTTATAAATAGTGCTATGCACCTGAACTGAAGAAGCAAAACTGGTATCTAAAAGGATGTAAGTTCAATGTTAAATGTGGACTCTCAGAGAAGCCTGGATGGCTGCCTGATCTTTCCTGAGTCATTAAATCTTCCATAACGAAAAGTTCTCCACTTCATAGCTCATAATGGAGTAGTCAAAACAATACAAATTATGAAAAAATCCTGGTGTGGTGATTGTTCTGCAATTGCTAGGGTGGTTTTGACCAGCTGGACCAGTTTGGTTTGTCAAACTCATAATGCTGGGAAGTCAATCAAAACTTCAGGTGATATATTTCTGCTACCTGATGGACCATTTGAACATTTACATAGGAATTTTATGCATTGCCACATTCAATGAGATGTGAATATGTTCTTATAATAGTTAAAGTTCTCTGGTTTGATAGCGTGCAGCAAAGCCAATACTGTAACAGTAGAACCTCACGTATCTCCCATTCTTACAAACTCTGATGCCGAAACATTTTCAGCAGGTAAAGCAAGCCCTTTGTGACCCACCAACTGATGACAATCATACCTTTTGTGATCTGGAACTCAAAGATTGGGTCTTCTGGAGAAGACTTCAGAGACAGACTGCTCTTAAACCCTACTGGAAGAACCATAGCAAGTTCTCACCACCCACACCGCAGTAAAGCTTCAGGGCCTTAAACTTTGGTTCCACATCTCAACTTACTTAAAAGGATTCCTCCAGACTCCTGGAACTGTACACATGTTGGAGACTTAAAGGTAAAGCTGACCAGGGAAAAATTTTTCCAGAAGCAGAAGACATCTTAGACATCAACAGATTTTCCCAAGATGTCAGAACAAGACTCTTCATCATAGTGTAACTTGCACCTTTCTTAATTTTTCCTTGTTTATACCTACTTTTTTCACTTGGCAGGATAATGCTATAGTTAAAACTTCAAAATGAGTACTAAATGTTGGATCTGTTAGGTCAAACTCAGATCTTTACATGATAGTGGTCAACTTCAGCAACATCCCTAATACAAATATTTATTACACTTAAATTATCTCAGTCATCCCTTTTAAAGAGTTGGACTTCTGGAGCAACTTGTTCTCACTTCCTGCTTTGATTTGGCACAGCCATGGGATGCTAGATTGCTTATTGGCTGAGCAGGAAGAGTCTGTGCAGTTGCTAATCCTTTTTGTTTCACATGAATAAATACATCGATTAATGTAGAGACTCGGTTCCAAAACAATTAATGAACGGGTTACTTGGTTAAAACAGGTGGACTTCTCATCTGGGCTATCTATTTGATCTTAGGTGGTGTGGTTCATGAGGACTCTGGCTAAGAGGCATACTGCAAACTCTTGGTATTATCTTCCTGATAGTCATAATCAAAAGTTTTAAATGTCTGCATGCCACCATCTCTGTCAAAGGTCAAATGGTCACTCTGGTTGGAATGACAAAAACTCAAGGAAATGCATGATCATGAGGACACTGTGACCTATGAATGGCATACTGAGACCAGAAATCTGAACGATAGTAACTGAAAGTAGCACAGATGCCCTAACTTGTGGTTATACTCTCACCTAAGTGAGAGCCTAATCAAAAAGGGGGCGGGGGATTGTTAAAATAAAATTTGTAGGAAGCTATTGATTTGGAGTAGGCTCATGTATTGGGCCCAGCAGACCAAACCAATATGGAGTGATTCATGCTAAATGAAACTAATTAACTTACGAGTATAATCATGGAACAAATAGCTGAGTTTGGGTTAGTTACAGCATCTGAGTTTTAGTTAATCACTGTCAGCTAACTGATTCAAATAAGACTTTAACTTATTAAGCTTTATACCTCACTTATATTTTCTACTCATAAATACTGTCTGACCATGTTGTAGCCCCAAAGTTCACTGGACTTGTTCTGATTCTGAGGGCTGTCCAATTCTAGAATAGTAAATAAAAGCCAATTTAGATCTTTAAAATAAAATTTTGTAATTTTGTCTTTTGACACACAAATGTATTTATATGCATATAAGCATACATGTTTGTGTGTATGTTTCACATATATTATATATGTAAATGTATGTATATTATATATCTGAACACACATGTATACATTTGTTTGAATCAGAGTCCAGTGAGATTGGTTAGTAGTTCTCCTTTAATATATGGGCTCTCCATCCTTTTTTTCCTTTCAAAATTTTTGTTGAAGAATCTGGATCATTTATGCTACAGCATTTCCCTGCAATGTAGATTTTGCTGATTGTAATTCTGTAATGTCATGTAACACAATCCTCTGCCCTCTGTATTTCTTATAAGCTGACAGATCTATAAGCTTGATTAGAACTCTGGCTCCTTCTGGTGAACCTCAGCGTGGACCCCCAGGGTCCTCATTGCTATTGGAGGGTCATTGTTTTCAGGAACTTCAAAGGATAAATCTATAAAGATCAGTATTTTTAAAAATAAATTCATTTTCCTACTTATTCAAATTCATGATTTCAGCTATTTTACTTAATCATATCAATCTTACACCTCTGCATTTCTTCCAACCAAAAACATTTAATCACCTGCTTTATCTCAAAGCAGTTTCTAAAAACCAGCACTACCACCAAATATGACTGTAAGAAAGGTAAAAATTACTTTTGTGGGGGAGACCAGGGTATATCACACTAAGGATGTACTATATAGTCATATTTCTGTGTCTTAATAGCATTTGAAATGGTTCTTCTTGTGGTGACTGGTTATACCAGCAACTAGATACATAATGGGGCTTATTTCATTTTTAGTGGTTATGCTCATTTTATTGGTTTTGTTTTATACTTATCCAAAACATGTACACATTTGCAAAGTCAAATCCACAAAACATGTCTCCTTTGATCAACAGTAGCACTGTTTATTAAGTGTACTTCCTTCTGCTGTGCTGTTTTCACTTAACACTTTATCCTAGAGCTCTCTTGACAGCAGTTTATAGACAGCCTTCATTTCTTTTGATAGCCACATAGTACTTCCTTAGATGGATGTACCATAATCTATTCAACTGGTCCCTGGTTCACAATCATTTGGTTTGTTCCAGTCCTTAAATTTTACAAACAGATGCAGTGAAAAGCCTTGTTTTTTGTTTTTTTTTTTAGCAATAAATTGGTGAGATATTTAATCTTTTTTCTAGCCATTTATCTATTTCTCTTTAAAAATTAAAAAGTGGCTAAAATTATTTCCAAAGGAAGACAATATAATGCAATAGGATAGACTACTAGCAAATACTCATCCATTTGTCCAGTAAATGAAAGGATCTGTCAGCTTTTCCAACATAAAATATATAACTTCTTCAACTAATTAACTACAATTTCTAATCAAATATATTCAACTTGAGTCAACAATAAAGCCTTAGTTTTGCCTATCTTCATTATTTTTATAACACAGATGAAAACTGTTATTATTCCCAGGCTTTTTAAAATAATGACACTGTTTTTTACAACAACCCCTAATACTGTAAATCATAAGTAATCCACAGTGTGCAACTGAGCTCATGATGCAAATATTCACTACATTAACATAAAATCAGGCAGCTGCATATATGAACACTTTCCAAATTTTAATGGCACATTATGAAAAATGGAATGAACTATCACAAATTGAGAAATATGCATTTCATAAAAGCCTAATAGGCACCCAAATTGTTAAAACTATATAATATCATTAAAAAAAAAGCAGTACTTTAAAAGTAGCTACTTAGATGACAGATGAGTAGCAGTATATGTCCTCATAAGTCATCGTTATGGAGATTTTTTAAAAAATAAATGTATATAGCTTTGTAAAATCTTATTTGTTTCATCAAAAAGTATTTGAAAATAAAAAACACCCCAAATTATTCTAACACAACGTTCCTACTACTTTTCTTATATCTTGAAACTTAACCATTTCACTGAACATTCATCACTACTATAAAGTATTCATTATTTAGTGTTTAAAAACAAAACAGTATCATCAGGGGAGCCAACAACAGAAATCCAAGAAAGCACATTAACTAAAGGCAGATGAATATCATACTGTTTGGGGGAATGGGAGGAGAAGGCTCCTTTTAGGAATTGTTCAGTGAAGACTATGGCAGTGTCTCTCATTTGGAGCAAAAAAAAAAAAATGGGGAATTCTGGCAGGTTATTTATGGTTGCATACACCCACAACTTCAGCAGCTCTGTCTCAGGCACTGTATAGAGCACTAAAGCATCATTAACACATCCTAATAAAAACTTTTCACAGAGGCTCCTTTCTCATCTACATGCAAAACTAAATGTCAGCAGGAGGCCTATAGCTTCAGGAAGCCATAAAGTGAAGCTTGAACCCAATAATGATCTGCAGCAGGGTGTCTACAGAGACAAATTTACTTAGCAAGGACAGATCTGACAGCATAACTGTGTATGTAAAACTTCACACCATTTTAGCTACACATCCCTAGGATTTGTAGACAAAAGTATCCTCTTTCATGCTTCAAAAAGTATTAACAGGCTTTTCTGCATTTTCTTCTTAAAGGAGCTTCACATGATTATTGGTTACCCATCTACGTTCTATAATCTTCAAAAATCACCAGCCCCAATTTATTCTATCATTAAGATAGACTTAAGCACAGGAAAAGGTAATAGAATATTTATTGCCTGCCTGAGAGGTGTTAACAACCAAAACAAGTTAAAATATATGCTGTCCTTCATTTATTTATCCAGACACATCTGAATGAGAAACATCTGGAAATCTCTTAAAACTATAAATTCCTAAGGGGGGGGAGGACCAGAGGGAAATTTTCTCTCTTCCATCTCAAAGGGAACCCCATTTCTGAATGTATTTGTATGGAAGCAATCCCTGGGAATTAGGGCAGTTTTCCCATCCCTTTTCTTTTATTGGCTTCCTAGACTTAATTTTTTCATGAGGCACCAGCCAGAGCATATGGGGACATACCGGGGTGCGATGAAGAAGAAAATACAAGGGTGGCAAAATAAGAAAAAAAAAAAATAAGTAAATGAAGAAGAAAATAGATACAGAAACTAAAACAGAAAGATGGAGATGAATACAACTGGCCATCTCCCCCCAGTTTTGAGGTAGTTTATGAAAATGGTGAAAAACCCACAAAATTTTCAGAAATCTGGAACCCTATTTAACAAAAGTATAAAATATAAAATGAAGTGAATATTTACTTAAAATGAGAAAATAAATCACCAAAGTTACCGGAGCCTTGAGAGATTTGGGTCCCTTTCTTCTGAGATCTTTAAGGCAATTAACCAAAAATGTTTCCAGATTACAATCTTGCTTCTCCTCCCCTCTTAGGATACTCTAAAATAATTAATTTCCAGCAGATTCCATTACTTTAGAGTCTGAAAGTGAGGAGCCCTGAACTTTCACCTTCCTTAGCTTCATGATAAACCTGCCTCCGCTGTTCCGACTCACTTGGCTTGTCCTCTCCAAGAACCATGAATTTTCAGGTCCCTTCCTTCCCAGCAGCTGCCTACCATAATAAGATTTCTCATATTGAAGGATGGCACAAATGAAGTTGTACTATAATTCAAGTGCAATGCTCAGTGGCTACCAAAAAAAAAAAAAAACACAACTATAAATTCACAGCAACCACCCCAGTTTGTAGTTCACTTCAACACACTTCAGTCCCTCTTATAAAGGGAAACTCTGGGGAGCTGAGCTAGAAACTCAATCACCAAGGGATTTTTATCTCCTGTTGACATTTCACTGTTCAGAGAGGGACAAGATCTAAGCAAGGGTTTCCAACTCCATCAAGCTTCAAAGCTGATAATCTCTAAAACAGAACACTCATATATCAGGATGCAGGTAGCAGAGTGATTCTCGAGTATCCAAAACAGAATTTTTATTACCAAAGATGTCTTAGAAAAAACAGGCACCTGGGTGATTACATGTTAAGAAGTATCCATCCTAGAGCAACTAAATAGAGGAATCTTTCAAAACAGCTGCCATTTTCAACTATATATGCTTCTATCTCCTAATATGGAAGAGAGATTACTGTTCTACATTCTCAGACACTGGCTCAAGCGCCAAGAATGCTGACTACACTGATAACCCAGTTATTGTCAACCTCCAAGGAAATCCATGGTCACTAACTATAGAATTGGTTTCTTGTTTGCCCAGGGTGCTGACCTTATAAGACTTATTACATCAGCTTTTTCTACTCTGTCACAGTCATTGTCATCATCATCATCCTCTTGTCCAATTCTACAATATTAAATTCCACAGAAGACCACAGACAAGGACATCTGGGAGGTATAGAAAGATCTCAGTAGTTCCCTAGGTTATGTGGTGATTAATGACTCAGAAGAGCAGTACAATCACTGCTCTTTATTTCTTATAGGCAATGCCAGATTTAAACGTTAGGGATTTGGAAAAGACCATGAAATTAAATTACACTCTCCCTAAGCTTTGATGATTATCCACTCAGATATGTACCAAATCTGACAAAGCATGGTGGGGCTTTTGAGTTCAGGTGGGGACCAGAGGATGACATGGCTGGGGCTGTATTCCCCCATTCTTCCCATTTGTTCATCAAATATTCAAGAGCTTGCCGTTTTAGAATTTGCATGTCAATTTGTGTCACAACTCTCTCTAATAACAACCATTTGAAAAGTACTTCACCGCTGGCTTTTAAGAAGTTGTTCACAAATTCAAAACATTTATCTGAAAAATTATAACTCAACTAGACTGAACTGGAAGGCATATTTCAAGTGCACAGAGGAAAAAGAAAAGACCAGCAAAAACAAACACACACTAAATATACAATAATTTGACCTTCAAAGTTAATTATGGGTGAACTTCAAAATGCAGATATTTCCTTAAGAGAACCACTGATTTTACATTATTAAAGTAAAACTTGGGTTTCCAATCACAGTATTTTTAGATTTTAAGGTTACCACCTTTAGAACAAGAGTTCGAACAAAGGCTCTTATGTTCAATGCATCAAGAATTTTTCAGAATAATTCTTGATAGGAATGCATGGAATTGTATTGACAGCCCCCTTCTCCAAATAGACCCCTTTTCACTTTTCAAAGGCAAAACTCTCTTTTTCTTACTGCCTATCAAACAGACAGGCATGTAATTAAAACCATTTTACTAATTCTCTTTTTAGTTGCAGTGCCACTGAAAAGCTGGTACTACTCTACTGCCTGAATAATGATTTCTATTAGAGTCAAGCTGAATCTGAATTGCACAAACGGTAGGTTTTACCACTGGATTAGACAGAAAAATTTTTCATCTGTAAATTACAAAAAAAAAATGTTTATTTTCAGAATTTAAAATTCACAATATGAGCATATTTAGGATTTTGAAGAAGACTCAACTCTTGCAGGACTAAGTATATGCTTCTCCAATGTGAGAGAACTGGCAAAATTCACAAAGTATAAGAACCAAAAGTAAATTTTAAATAAAACTGGAAATAAAAGCCACAAAATAAGAACATCATAGGAATTTAGTTTTCTACTTGGATCTTTCTCTTCATAAACAAACAAACCTATAAAAACAAAATCTTACAAACTACAGGGAAAAACAAACTCCACAGATGTCCTAACAAACAGATCTCAGGGGTTTATATACCTCTTGGTAACCAGTAACTTATGAAAAACATCACAAAAATCTGAACGTTAATATCTGCCCATTCACCTTGATTATGGAATATATATGTTGTGGTTTTGGTTTTGCTTCCTGTTGTTTATTTTCTAGCGTTATTGATTAATTTTTAACAGCTTTATTAAGAAGTAATTCATATATCATATAATATACCCACTTAAAGTACATAATTTGATGGTTCTAGTATATTCATAGTTGTATATCTATTACCATGATTAATTTTAGAACATTTTCTTTACCCAGAAAGAAACCCTGAACCTCTTAGCCATAGCTCCCTTCTCCCCTCTCTGCTCCTTCCCAGTCTCTTCCTACCTAACCCTAGGTAACCACTAATCTACCTCCTGTCTCTATAGATTTACCTATGCTAGACATTTCTTATAAATGGAATCATATGAGATATGGTCCTTTGTGACTGGCTTCTTTCAATTAGTACAATATTTTCAAGGTTTCATCCATGCAGTACATGCATCAGTACTTCATTCCTTTTTAGGACTGAATAATATTCCATTGGATATACCACATCTTACATATCCATGCATCTGTTGATAGACATTTGGATTGTTTCCAATTGACTAATTTTTTAAAACTATATTTCTTATCCAGTTTCACTTTCTTGACTGAAGATATTCATCTAATCAATCCTTACAAAGCACACTCGGCTCAAAGTAAATAATTTAATTTCTGTTCAAGATGATAATCAAAACTGAGAGTCAAGTTTTAATTTCTTAAGTTCTACCATCTTATGTGGGCTTGAATTTTCTCATTTATATCATGAGGGACTATTTATGATAAAATATAAATTTATTTCTGAATTTACAGTTTTAAGAAATTCGAAATTTATGTGTATAATGCAGTGGAAAGAATTATCAAACTAAAGCTGAATAAACCCCCAGATGCAGTATGGTGAGACCTGTCTCCAGCCACTACACACTACACAGGAAGGGAAATAAAATAATGAATGTCCAAATTCTCCTCTCTTCCCTCCCTCAAACCTCTGCCAAAAATCTCATTGGCTAACTCCACCCACAAATAGAAGGCAAAGGAGCCCACTGGCTAGTCCATATATGTCAGCCTCCTGGGTCAGAGCAGAGCAAAGAGAAGATTCTGGATCCCCAATCATTTGAAACAGCATTTCAAACTTTGAAAGCTAATGGCACAAGAGGAAATAAAAATATCAGAGCTGCTTGCTATAAGGACTTAACATTATTGACATGAATAATAGTTACTTATAAATACAAAGATGGTTCCAGACAGTCAGTCCAAACATTAAGTATTTGTCAGCATACATTTCTGAAGCTCAAAGGTGGCTAAATTAACAAACACTCACAGACACTCATAACGTCACTGTCAAGACCACTTTGAACATTCTGAGAAGGGACACACAGATAAATGAACCTAACTAGTACAAAACTTATCAACAAATTAAAAATAAACCTAATTTACTCATATAGCAGATAATGCAGACACACAGTATAAAAAGTGGAAGAAGTGTTAACAGCATGACCAAAATAGCTTAATTGAGCCTCATGGTGAGATTATGACACCTGGTGTTCATACAGGAAGATAATAACGTTAGCTACCATTAGTCAGTACTAGCAGATTTAAGAGTATGCTTGGTTTTAGGAAGGTTGACAAGAAAATGGCCTCTAGCTGAAGAAGGGCCATGGAGTCAAGAACTTATTCATCATGGTGAACTAGATGTCATGCAATTTCATTAACTAGCAACTAATTTGACACAACCTGGTAGGCACTGTGCTTTTGAAAACCTGTTCAATCTTCAACCTATTTAATAACATAAAAATCTTAGATTAACTAAGCAGAGGACAAGTAGTCATTCCATACCATGTAATAAACCATCCTTATGCTCTCTCTCTCTTGTTATTTTTGGAGAATAGAAAGGCATAACGCTACCACATATTACACAGAAGGCGTTTCCTAAAGTATCTCCCTTATTTCAAGATCAAGCCTGACAAAGGATTAAGGATATTTCTGTTTACCACATGAAGTAGAACCACAATGAAAATTAATTCATCATAATCACTTAGAAATTATAGTAATCTTCACATTTTTTTTATTTGGGGAGATGTATACTACTTCAAAATTTCTGTACAAAGTTTTAGACATATCTTTATATGACAGTATTTTCAATTTCGGAAATTTGATCACACTGTAATGCCAACCTTTCCTTGGCTTGTTTATGTAGAATTTGACATGCTTCTTCAACCTTTGTGTGAGGCAACAATCTGAAAAGGTCTATACGATTATTAAATGGAAAAAAGAATCAGTTTTATTCTGAACCTTCAGTATAACTCCCATTCAATGGATATCAAATTTCTGTCTTCCGAGGGAACCATCCTCCTCATATTGTACTTTCTGTGATAGAAACCCCAGTTTTTCATTCTCACTTTCAAGTATCTGGAACCAATAGACTCAGTGACAATCAACTCACTTTAACACCATTTTCCCAGGGTACCTTCACCCTTTTCAGGTGGATTGCCTTAAACATTCCTCCCTGAGATCTTAAAAATATGAAAAAAAAACCAATACTTGATATCTCATCCATAGGTTATCAGAATTCAGTCTCTGGGCTCTCCCAGGGTTATTTGATACCTGAGTTACTAGCACACAGAGACAGAGAATTAGCTGCCCCACCAGAATGTGAGACACATGAAGGCATTAACCATATTTTGTGTGGCAGGTCGAGTCACCACCATAATGACCCTGAGCTATATTCAGGGCTGACAATCCAACTTTTCTGGATGCATTTTGGAAACTGATTGCTTAGCCCTCCACCCCACTTTGAACTCCCCTCAAGGTACTATTTCTCTAAGAATACTATAAAAAAATGTAATACAAGCAGCCTTCCTGAAAAGAATCATGCAAAAAAGTGAAAGTCCACTTTAAGGCTTCCAGTGCATCAACATCTGCAAGAAGCCCAGTAGGCAGAGGGGAATCAAGAGACCAGTAAAGGCAGCCACCAGCCAGACACGTAATCCAATATTCACAGATTCGTAGATAGGATGAAAACTGGGGTGTGGTTTGGGAATGTGGCTTTGAAGAGAGCTGGAATTCTGCAGGCCGAGAAAACTTATGTTAAACTCATAGATATACTACCTTTTCTACATAAGGCACCTTGCCAAGAGCAAAAGTTACACACAAAATGTAGTATTTTCACCTACTGATTTGCCATCTTACAAATTCAAATAAAACTACTGCCTTTAAAATGTATACTGATACTGCCTTCATAGTTATTATCTCATTTGAGCCATACCCCAGCCCTGGTATACTTAACCCTGTTTATCTGTTAAAGCTTGGAAAAGTTAGTAAAACTTGCTAAGGAGTAGAGGTGAGATTTGCACCGGGGAAATCAGATGCTTATTCCATGGCACCAGGTTGATTCATGCAGTATGAGACTACAATCAACCAGCAAAAAAGGGATGCTGGGACACAAGGAAGAACAACGTGCCCAGCCAGTGCATCTGAGAAGAGAATACCACTAGCCTACCCTCCACTCCAGAGCTGGACCCCTCACTAGAACAGACAACAGAAGCCTTCTGGAATGAACACCTACTGTGACTTGGGCACTTATACCTCGTCTCAGCCCTCAGAGAGCTTAGGGCTTAAGTTGGGACAACAAAGTATAAATATGGCCTAAGTGGAGACAACGATGTATAAATAAGTAGTTAAGCATCTCAAGATAAGGGCAGGAGAGACGCGCACAGGTAGAGAGATAACGAAGGCGAACATGTCGGCAAATGGTAAAAAGCACAGCACACCATACCACAGATCACAAGCCATCCATCAGTGGTAGGGTTTGGATTAAATTACAACTAGATTTTTACTTATTTATTATTCAGTAGACATTCTGTTTTTCAATTAGTTTTTCCTCCCCCACATGAGTCCACCCATTTTAAAGCGCAAAGCAATAATATATGACTTCCTGCCAATAATTTGGAGATAATGATTTGTGTCTCAGTTCTGCCTGCATGGATCTTCCCCTGATAATTTGGAGAGAGAATGATGTGTATCTCCCCTCTTTTCAGACAGTGGCCTTAGGGATTTGATTCATGGTGGGGGCAGGGCCTTAGGTTTTCTGACAGATTTAGGAAACGGAGAGACAGGAATCAGGAATTGAACGAATCTGTCCGGCTCATTTTCTTTCAGGGTTTTCTGCCAATTTTTGCCCCCTCCTTCCCTCTCTCTTTTTTCCCTTCCTTTGAGTAAGAGGAAGAAGTTGGGAAAATATGCATGTGACGGTTCCTAAAGGGACAGACTAAAAGTGCAACTGAGCAAAAATGCAGGTGTGCAGTAGTTGGAAGGTCAATCTCTGCTCCCTGGAGACGAAGCAGGAAGCCAAGACGGAAAAGTGTAAGAGAATGCAAGGAGTAGAGAGAAGACAGGCAGTGGGGACAATCCGTGCACAACTGTCCTGCCATCCTCAGAGCACTGAGGACAGGAGGCTGACCACTCTACTGGACCTCATGACTCTGACCTCCCTCCCTTCCTCCATCTCTTATCCTCCCATTAGCCAGAAAGCAGGGAAAGAATTAAACCTATTTTATTGCTAAATAATTAACAAACCGCTGGCACTGTGACAAGTTGGCATGCATTTTCTTAATCAGCAACCCAAGTAATTTTGTTTCTAAGCTACTTAAGATAAATACTGTCACTTAAATATTCTAGATGAGCCTATGTCCACTATCCATTTCCTTGCAGTAACTTGAGTAATGTTTTCTTCTCCTTTGGGCTTCCTTCTAGCCCCAATTTGGCTCCTTTTTATACTCAGGGATTACACTATTAACCCTAAAGGTGGCAATAACATGCCTTCAGTAGTTCCATTAGAACAAATACAACTGAGCTTATGAGACTTTCTTACCCTACAATTCCTCTCCAAAGATCCTAGCATTTCAAGGCACAGTAGAGATAATGACATTGCTCTTGATAAAGTCACCAATGACCGCTTAATTGCTAAAGTCAATGATTCTGTAGAATTGTCAAAACTCTCAGCAACATCTGACACAGAATCACTTACTCTTTCTGCCTTGGAACTCTTTCCAAGTTATCGCTCTCTCCAGCTCTTCTCCCATCTTTGTGCCTTTTCCTTATGAATCTCTTTCTTCTACCTCTCTTTTGGGTGTGGGTGTGTTCTAAGGCTTCCTGATTGAATTTCCTTTAAATTATAAAAAGAGAGCTTTGCCTGCCCAAGCTAACCATCTACCCTTCCCCAACACTTGCCTTATGTGACACCACACCACATGCCTTCCAGCCTCCAGGCAGTGTGGTCTCACTTCAGAGCACCTGCATTCGTGAGGCTCTCTCCCTCCTCTTCAATGCCCCCATCCCCCCGACAAAGGGCTACTCAACCTTGAAGACTCCATCTGGCCTGCTTCTTCTTTGTCCTCACCACAACTGGTGATCATGCACTTGTTAGCTGTCTATTTGCCCCACTAGTTCCATCATATCACAGACCTCTGTCCCTCTTATTAACCATTGTTTTCCTCCAGAACTTAGCAAGTAACTAAAAGAGAGTTCTGAATAATAAACTAGGCTAGAAGGTCACATCCAAATGATAGAGACTAAAAACAAAACAAACCAACAATTTTCCATAAACCTTTGACATGTAACACAGGGAGACTGAGCTTTATAACGTATTTACTAGTACAGTGTATTATTCTTCAAACAAAAGTAATCAATAAAATGACCTTAAATAGTCATTCACACACAAGGCAATAATTTCTGCTTTATGCAAAATGATATTTGAACATAGGAGTGGCATTATAAATCTAAAATAAAAACCCATCAATATGCAAAAGCCTATGAACGGTAGTAGGATTCATGGGCTACACACATGCCTATGTGTGTATGTGAAGACCTACATACACATACACATATACTCACACACATACACTCACCCAGAGTCCCCATTACTGTCTTAGCTATCAGTATATCAATCATCAATAACGTCACATAAATTATATAGATGACACAGAATGTTTCTCAAAAAATAATCATTTTATAGATTCAGATAAGCCCAAGGATACTGCAAGAATATCAATGAGAATCATTATGCCTGTAATTTGGATTATATTTCCTTCAGTTCTCTAGTGTAAACAAATTTTCTTCCAAATAGCCCTATTAGTAAATGAAATATTTACTACATCAATAAATTTGCCACAAAATTTACTGACCAAAAATGTTTTTAACGTAGAGAAGTTCATCTCACAAGGTATTTATTTCATATCTTTTGTCAAGGTTCACATACAATGAGGCCCTTTAAAAGCTTAATAGGCCTGTTTTCTGATGATATTTTTTACATTTTATTTTAAAAAATCAATTTAGTTGATTGTTTTTCCTTGAAAATTATAAATCAATAGTTGAGGCTCTAGCAAAGACATTATTTTAAATTCTGCTTTTAAAACTGTTCCTTACAATGAGTCATTACATTTTTCTATCTTTCAAGGTGGGGGGAGAGTGTTACTAAAAGGGTGACCTTGAGCCTTCTTAGCTTACTAAAGGCAGATAATAGAATCTACCCTGTTGAGATTGTTGTAAAGATGATAATGTATGAGAAGCATCTGGCCTGGTACCTGGTGCACAGGAAGGGAACATTATACACATTTATTGAATTGAAAAAGGAATCAAGCTACTAGTGAGTTATTATAGGCTCTGGAATGAGAACACTTGGGTTCAAAAATCAGTTTGATTTTCTAGTACCCATGTGACCTTCGGAGGCATTTACTCAATATGTCCAAGGTTCCTTGCCCTTATCTGCAAAAAAAGGATAACAAGAACATAGCTCCTGGAGCTGCTGTAAGAGTCAATGAGATAATACATACTAAAAGCTGAGCATAGTGCCGAGCCATTCATTATCTCATTATTTACACTGCGTTAATTCTAGCAGCATGTTGGGGGTGCCCAGAGATGTGCCCAAAAATTTCAGAGAGACTACGAATTCTATGTGAGAATTTTTAAAATTAACTTTTGGTTTTTATTCACATAATAATTTTTAAAGCTAACAAGAGTGCTTAATGCCCACTGTATTCACATATACAAAGAGATACAGAGTAGTCATATAATGGTGGACTTTCTTTTCTTTTTTTAAGACATGGGGTCTTGCTCTGTCACCTAGGCTGGCACACAGTGGCATGATCACAGTTCACTGCAGCCTTGAACTCCTGGGCTCAAAGGATCCTCCTGCTTCAGCCTCCTGAGTAGCTGGGACTACAGAAGCTCACACATCACCACTTCAGGCTAATTTTTAAAAATTTCTTTGTAGAGACAGGGTCTCCCTATGTTGTCCAGCCTGGTCTTGAACTCCTGGACTCAAGCGATCCTCCTGCCTCAACCCCTGAAGCACTGGGATTACAGGCATGAACCACCTCACCCAGCTTGGGCTTAATATGTAGATGGTACCCTTCTTACCAAGCAAAGGTCAAATGAGGCCATCCTATGCTGTATGAAGGTCTGAGCTCATTTGAATAATGAAAGCAATGAGTAAACTCAGCCATCACATGACACATACATACATGAGGATGCTGAAGCCACCAATATAACTGTACAATGTTAGTTTCACTACAGCATTACTCAAAATGTCATTGTTCATGGCATTAACTCTTTAATTTCCATTTTAACGGCTCTTTAGTTTTTTGTTGTATGTTTAAAATTACTTTGCTTTTACAATTATATGAGACATATTAATACAATACACGTTTAACTAGTTTTATATTTTGTATACTTATAACTAACATGGTATAATTTAAATTCTAAGTAAAAGGAGCCCTTTCATTTCTCAAGCTTGAGAAACATTGTTTTTAGGAAATGTGTTGATTAATTTATCAGATCCCTCAAAAAAATTATACCCAAACAACTCTGCCAATCTCTGATAGATGAAAAAGCAAAGAATTATGAAAATTAAATGATACAGTGCACAAGTACTCTATATAGTACCTGCCACTTGTCCTCGTTAAAGTTTGCCTTTATCATTATCATAATTATCCTGATAATCAGTCATCATCATCTTTAGAAGCATCTATTCATCTTCTACTTTAGTACCCAGGAAAAGAAAAACTGGGTACTAAATAGTCTGCATCGAATAGCGAAAATGGCGATAACTGTTAATTTTACCTTTTCTATTTTAAATAGTCATTGTTTTTCTGGAACATTGGTCACACTGCTTGCTGTTTTAAAGTCTACTAAACCTGGTATAAACCAACAAGTGAGTAACAGCATATTTTTCTGCTTGTTTATAACAGCAGAAGTCATAATCTTTGGAGCAAATAGTCAATGAATGGAGTACCTCAGAGATTTACAGAGTCTCCAAATTGAAAATCATGAAAACTTATAAACCAATATGTTATTAGATCAGAAATTAAAATAAGATTGAAAGAAATCCTCTAATAAAGAAAAATCACCAGTACAAGAATATCCAAACATTCCTGCATATATTACACCAAAGCATTCTGTCAGTGCTGTCTAAAATCCCGGAAATGTCATTATTTCTTAACTCCAGCAGTCCTCCAAAAATCAACAGAAAAAATAAAAAAAACCTGCAAAACATTTCTTGTTTGGCAAGAAAAAGGGACAGTAGTTATCCCTAACATTTATTCTCCTTCCATAAAGTAGAAGCTTTGCAAAATTCTAGACACCAAGTCAAGTCTGTGGCTATTGTAAGAAAAGTAGTACTTGGATATCAAGTTCAAGACTGATTAACTTCTGTTGAGAGAACACCAAAGCTGGACATAGGTCTTGTACCAAGAGACATCCCTCCCACAGCACATATTCCGACTATTAATACTTGCAAAACGTCCTTCATGCAAGACATGTGACATTCCTTTTGCATTTCTGCTTGATGTGAAAACACAGTTCAAAGTTAAAATATTAAAGGATGCTTCTCGAGACCTATTCTGTGACCCAGAACTCTCTAGATTCTCCAGAGCTGTGAGAACTTTCCAGATGAATGGCTGATCTCCCTGTCTCAGGCAAATACGATACCAATTTAATTCATAAAAGGAAAGTAGTGATGTACACATCTAAATGAAAACGGGGATTCATCAACCTCAGTGTCTTGATAAAAAGAGGGTGTCTGAGCTTCGGCATTGGGAAAGGTAGAGTGTTGAAGAAGAATTTAACTAAGGACATATGTAGGCAGGAGAGGCCATAGTTGGTGACTCACTGGGATACTGGGGCGAGGGAGAGCACTGATGCTCTCTCTGACTTCAGGACAAGGTACCAACTCTTTAGAACAGCAGTGGAGGCTCTTTCTAACCTTTCCTGCCAGCCTCACGTCCCTCACATTTGATATTCTCCCTTCCAGGACGATGTTCTTCCAAACACCCAGGCATTTGCACATCAATTTTTTTTCTTTTTTTTTTTTGCCTGAAATACCCTTCTGTAGCTGGAAAACTCTTACTTACCTTTAAAGACCCTGGGAAAAGAGTTCCACACATCAAAAGCTTTCTATATGCTTCCCCCAACAGTTTAATCCAAGTCTTTTATGCATCCAAAGCACACTGCTCACTCTTCCATTGTAAGCATGCTTATTTCACAATTGAGTGAACACAATCAGATGCATGATAACTTAGAAAGGGACTTTTCCTCTGCACATTAATAACCTCATTCCTCCACACACTAATCAGAGAGGAGAGCCTACCTTAAACAGTAATTATTTGCCTACCTTGTTTTACTAATGGACTTCGGGTTCCTTAAGCCTCCAGGAATGTTTCTTATTTATCTCTGCATCTAGCGACTTGGTAAGTCCTCAACAAATATCTGCTAAATAAAATAGTAAAATAGTCTCACACGTAACTATCTAAATTGTTTAACAATTGTTTAACAGTTCCCACCTATGCTTAGCTTAATTTCTCAAAATAAAGCTGCAGTTAAAAAGCTATTTGCCTCATGATTATCCACAGATGGGGACAAGTAGTATTTCTCATCCTCCCTCCAGATCATAAAAAACCCTTGCTCTCTAAGCATTTTTTCAATTCCTTTTTTAATTTCTCCATTAATTCTTAAAATATGGCAATCTATGCCAAAAGTAGTATTTTACAGTAGAGGCACGGCAGAAGGTCTACGTGATTTCCAATCCTGTGTGAGTCTGACTCCTGTCTGCATACAATCAGAATACATATTCAGCTGTATTTGGGTCTTTCCAATTATTTGTTATTCTATAGCTATGTACTTTCCCTTGATGCAAACTACTCTGCTTTTTAAGAGATCACAGCTTTGTTTCATAATCCCACTGACTATTTTTCCTTTGTAGGATAAATTTGACTTTTTTTTAAAAGAAAAGTAAACCAAGCAGAGAAAGGACATTATGGTTAATGGTTTAAAGTGGTAAAGATTCTCAATGCCAGGCCTGCTATCAAATCAGAGGCAAGATGACAAGTCTTGAGAAGAGGAGGGTCCTGGCAAGCAAGACACTGTCCTGAAACTACAGACCTGTATTGTCACGGCAATGTCCTATGATGTTAACTTTATTCTAGCACATATAGTGGGTAGCCTATTTTAAAACTGATTTTTTTTTTCCCCAGAGAAAATGTCATATGATCATAGGGACTTAACTGATTTTTAGAAACTGAGCCATAATTTTATAAGCAATTAAAAAAACACACACACACAGCAAAATAGAATTTTAGCAAAGGGAAATACAAGGCCAGAAAAATATCTTCTTACATCACTCATGAATTGATATTCTCTAGAATGGCATCACCAGAGTATGATCCAGGGACCCTGAGGAGCTTTCAGTGACTAATGACTGACTCCTCAGAAAGAGGACACAGGGCTGATATTCAAGAAAAAGATAAGAATGTCCTGGTAATTAATTTACCCAAAGGTGGAGGAAAGACAAGACCCTGAGGGCAAAGTAAAAACCAAAATGACACTGGCTTTAAGGCCAAAGAGAGAATTAGCAATGAAGAGCGAAGGTCACTACCTGAAATCTAACACAAGCCCAGAGGCCTCACAGTAATGACTCCGAAATCACAAATAACTCCAGAATACGGAAATCTACTTTTCCTACTTAATAAGGCAACTTGAAATAGCCCCAATTCCTGTTCAAGAAGAAATTAAAATTCCATAGAAATTACGTTAAACACAAGTTTACAGTTCTAATGGGTTCCTGCAATAAAGATGCCTCACTTTCTATTAATAAGTTTTAAAGTTGTGAGATGACAACACATAAATTTAATAATTAGGTCTTTCAAAAATTAATGAAGCACAAGACAATGGAGGCAAAAGAAATACTTTTGTAAAACCTGAAACCTTTGATTATCAACAAATGCTGAAACAAATTATCACAAATCTTCACAGAGTTTAAATTTATTTTGTTTGCATAATGCTTACGGCTTATTGGTGAAATCATGCTCATGCTAAAATTTAACCATATGACCAACCTAATTTAAGTATTATACAGGAAACAGGGAAAGATGTAATTCTCCTTCACTCAATCAGCTAATATTAAAGAACACCTTGGATATCTCACACGTTGTAATACAAGGAAAAATATTTAACAATACTCAAAAAGGCCCATGTCCCTACTTATACCAGATTTCCTGTAATGCACGGATTTCCCATAAGCTTAGCACCTACTGAACTACTGGAAAGCACATCTGTGCCTACGTCAGCACCTTTTTTCAAGCATTCTTTCCACCTTGAAAGTTTTCTTTTCCCAGAAGCAAGCAGCCCACTGAGCAGCTGTGTGATCAAGAATAAATGACTAAACTCTGAGCCTTACCGTTCTCATCTGAGAAAAGGGTACCACTGTAAGGCTTAACCATATGCAAAGAGCCTAGCATGATGTCTTGCACATCACAAGCATTACTTACACACAGTCTCATCTTTTAAGATCCAGTCCAAGATTGCTATTCATTTATTCAGGTCAGGATATGCTCTTTTTTTCTGAGCTTGCCTAAGGTGACACATTTTAGAATAGGGTATTTCATTTGATCAAAATACAAATCATGAGCAGGTAAGGAAGGAAGAATTTAGCATTTTCCTCCTTGTTATTTCTCTTTTTAAGAAACTTTTCAATTTAAAAATTTTTTAGAGTCAGGATCTCCCTCTGTCATCCAGGCTAAAGTCCCATGGCTTGATCATAGCTCACGGTAACTTCAAACTCCTGGGCTCAACTAATGCTCCCGCCTCAGCCTCCTAAGTAGTTGGTGTTACAGGCATGTACCACCACGCTTGGCTAATTTTTAAAATTTTTTTGTAGAGATGAGGTCTGGCTATGTTGCCCAGGTTGGTCATGAACTCCTAGCCTCAAGCAATCCTCTTGTCTTGGCCTCATGAAGTGCTGGGATTAGAGGCATGGGCCACTATGCCCCACCCTTGTCATCTCTTGAATATCATCTTTTTCAGTACCAGCTCTTCAAATCACATAATCAAGTCCAAGCTGAAGTCCACAGCCTTGTACAATCTTCCTATGAACTGCCCACAAGCTTATTGTGACCAAATGACTGATCCACGAATGTTCTACTCATTATAAGGACAGCAGCAATTCAGGATTTCTAAAAAGTTTTTAAAATGGCAATATAATACTTACAGGCATAGTTACATTTCTTCCACTGGAGATATCATAACAAAGGTTGATGCAGATTAAGTAGAGCAAGTTTTTAAGTGTTTTTGCTACACCAGAGATTTTAATAGGTACCCCCATCCAAAATTTAATTTACATTTTTTTCCTACAAATTGCTCAAAGATTCACAAAGCAATTCTTATCATCTCATTAATCCTATTTTATATTAGAATATAAAATGGTGCATTACACATGTTGTTTTATGACCACACAGCTGTTCCTTAAATGGTTGTTGTCTTAATGGTACTTAAGCTTTGGTTTCTTAAATATAATGAAAACATACTTTAAAAAATTTCATTATTTAGGAGATAAGGAAAAGGAACAGGCAAAATGCTGTCAATACCCACAGATAAGAGTGAATATCATTTCTTAAGGGGAATATTTCGGCACTGGTGAAAGGGTGGTCTGTACCAACTGGAAGGTTCTTTGCCATCCTGATCTCTGACAACAGGGTTAGGGTTTGTGTTCTTCACAGTGAACTAAACTAATGAGGTTTAAAAATGCCTTATGATCAGCCTAAAAGTGAGTAACAATTTATGCCAACTGAGCAGAAAAGAATGCTGATATTAAATTTCCTGCCTATGGACTTCCTAGGGGAGAAAGCCTGGTAAAACATGTTTGTTGCTGTGGATCTGGTTCCAGAGCTATTCCTACAATTAGCTCCTGGAGACGCAGATAGTATAATTAAGTAACTAAAGATAACACCCCCCAAGAAACTCATTTTCAGCATCAGGTCCAACGCTGCAGTACCTTGCCTTCTTTTTATAGTCCTTGTCTACCCTTTGCTGGAGATACTGATGAACAAGTAGCCAAAGGCACTTGGTAAATAGAAGAATTAAGAAGAAAAGGAAGAACTTTGATCCAAAAGAAACATGGAGAGTCTACAGTTTGATAACAAGCACTATTGTGCCAGCAAAAACTAGATCACATTAGACCAAGCAGAAAACAGCAAGAAAAAAAAATTGTTTTTAAAATCTTTCAAATACAACTTAGAGATTTATCAAGTACTGAAACCTGAAAAAGAACTTAAAGATAATTTTATGAGTGAGGAAACAAAGATCCCGGAGCTAAGTGAGTTGCTCAAGGTCACAAAGCTACTTAGTTGCTCGAGAACTTGCATCCAAACTATTCTTATTTTCAGGCCACGATTTACTACACCAATTCCCTACACCTCACTGAAGCTTGATTTGAACATGCCCTCTCATTCATAAAAGGTATGATAAGTTTTAAGGCTGACTGAAAACATAAATACACATGCTATAGTCAACTGAATTAAACCAGGTGTGTCTGCCGAGGCAAATGGAAACAGGAACATAGCACAGGTCATAGCTGGCATCATTTTCCTACATCCAGTATTTTGGTTTAGTGAGCTCTACCTCTGTCTTGCTGAGTTCAGCAGAGGGCAATTTTGCCAAGTTTAGAGAGCTGCCATCCAGCTTGGTTCACACATAATCTAAAGCCCATCCTGGTAGCCAGTAAGCAAATCAGCCATGAAGACTTTTGTCTGACAAATTCAAATGATCAAATATCAACAATACAAGATCCGGTGGTGGGAGCCAGTACACATGAATCTTGTTTATTTAATTCTCTGTATACCTATTAACCTCTGAGCTTTTGCATGTGTCACTGGAAGGTATTGCCCACCAGTCTTACACTGCCTGAGAACTAGCAAGCAATACGGTGGACAAAAGTCAATGGGGCAGAGTCTGTAAAAATGTCATCTAACACAACAGGGAGGGGATTTTATTGTTTCCTTTGTTATTATTGTCTCTTTGCTATTGTGTTTTTATGAGAAGACTCAAGAGTACAAAATAATCAAAATAGTTAAGAATTACCAGCATGTCAGGAGTTTGGTCAAGCATACAAGAAATGGCCAATCTCCCTCCTACCTGGTTTCTTCAAGTCACGTGGGGAAGAAAGCTGGTTTTAACACTGTTTCACAGAGAAGGAACCGTACTGAAAATCAATGTGGTAATGCAAAAAAAACAAACAAAAACAAACAAAAAAAACCACACAAAAAAACAAAACAAGGAAAAGAAAAGCAAAACACAAATGCACACACACACACACACACACACATATACAACCACACGCACATAGGATCCATAAAATATCTGAGTCCCAGCCTGTTCTTATGAGCTTACTGGCTAGCTCAATAACTGTTTCTTCCACTTTGACCTGTTCCTTCCACCCCATTCACCCAGAGAAATCTCAAAACTTAGATCAATCCAGCAAAGCACCATCTCTCATTCAGATGCAGGAAACTGAAAACTTCTGAAAAAAAATTGGGGGGTGGGTATCTCCTTCAATGCATGCCTTGAGTCCTAATAAAGTAACCAATAACCATGAGTTTTTTGTTGTACTTGGTACAGCTTTTTCCAGTTCCCTAAGGGACTATTCTGAACCTTCACTAGCCTCTGCCCCACCCCACAGGTGACTTCCTCTCCCATTATCCTGGGAAGATGAAGGCCATGAACCACGGCCAAAGTTCAATTCCCCACTCTACTGGTCCAGGTACAAATGTATGGAGAGCCACTCCCATCCCTAACTGCAATAGTGCAGTTGGAGGAACCTCCCAATTGGGTCTTTGACCCTCTAGACTTCATCTAGAGACATAGGTGTCCTCAGCCCATTCCTTTTTCAACTTCTCTCTTTAAACTTTCCTTGTACAGAGGCCATAAACTCGCTAAAAAAATGGTCATTTCCCCACAAGGCCTTATCTTATTGTACTTCTCAGCTTTATTTGGCAGTCTCCTCTCTCTCTCTCTCATCCATACACACACAAAACTTAAACCTATTGAGAAAAGACATTCCCCTACTTAGCAACCACAGTACTATAAGCACTGCATTCTACTTATTCTACCTGCTTCTCTGAAAAGTCTTGATTTTTCAGCTCAGGCTCCTAATCTCCCACCTGTACCTCAAATCTTAACTTCCCAGGGCACGATTGCCATGCCATGGCTCTTCTCACTTAATTTGTACCACTGTATCCACTACCACATGGTTTAAATAAATAACCCCCCACTGCTGACTCCTTCTAGCCAAGACTTACCCTCCATTTTCAGAAAATCATGTTCAAATGCCTGCTTGGCACTGACTGACACTGTCATGTCCATGGCTATCTCAAAGTCAAACTTCTGATGCAAATCTTCAACTTTTTTTTAAAATCTGGCTTTATACTCTATAATCCTTCTCCCAGCACCAGAGTCATAGTAATCCTTGAATCTCCCGTGCACAACACTGTCTGGGACTAAATAAGTACTCAGTGTGCTGAATAAATGAACCGATTAACGACTGGTAATATTATAATTTCCTTGAAATCAGTATTTGGGTTGTGTGAACAAATAACATGATAGTCAATGCCACAGGACGCCGGTTATTAACTCCAACTACACTCATCTTCTCTACAGGAGAATAAAAATATCATCTATCTGGAATCATGTTCACCAGCATTATAAACTTGTTATAAAAAGGAATGACATTTAGGGACCAGAATATAGGACCTTTGAGACCATGTTAATTTTTGCCTAACCCAAGGGAGAACTTCAACCTTCTAGCACGTAGAAACAGTGTGGCTAAATTTACTCTCAAGCAACCTGGTTTGCAATTGAGAAGTTGATACAAGTAAGAAAATATGTTTATACAGTTCTAAAGAAGGGATTAATGGGGTTATTACACTATTTTCTTATCCTAATGAAGCAGCTTCTCAGTTCCAGAACTACCCTACAGTCCTTTCCAACATTGGAATTCTATAGTTCTTCAGTTATTGCCATGCTTAAACAATTCTTCTGCTTCTAATTTCTTAAATCTCCTGGACAAACTTTGCTATTGTCCTTTATTTATTAGGCCTTCATTGTTTTTAAGTAAAAGGTCCATTTACTTATTCAATCACATTAGAGGCTTACCGTCTCCCACTGAGAAAGACTGTGTACATAACAAAAATCTTGAGTGTAATCAGGAATAGAAAAGTAGAGAATATTTCTTCCTGTGTGGGTCAGTCTGACATCCTGTCAAAATCAGGATCCTATGAGCTCTTTGGGAACACTGACCATGGTTCTAAAGAGTATGTGGATCTGGACAATTACATATGTATGTTTTTGCCTTTTGCTCACACACAAGACACACTAGGGGCTTGCCTCAAGTTGAATGGCTTCTTGTATTCACTCAGTTTCCAGCCTATGCTCTCATCTCATTAGAATTTCTGTATCCTCTGGTCTTGCAGAGTTCCCTTTACCTTCTTTTGTATCAGACAAAAGATGGTAATTTACGTCTAATTAACGGAACTGAGTCATAATGAGTCCTTTTCTCTTAGACAGCATTTGAATGTCCAAAATAACCAGTGAGATTGGGCTTTTCAATCTCGCTCCAGTTTAAGGTTTTATAACACAATGCTCTCATTCAGGACTCCTACTTTGCATACAGTCAGAGGGCTGGAGGTTATCCACATTGTGAAATTCTTTGGCTGGTTATGCCCAGAATGATTGAATGGCAGGCTAGGCGGATTTAATATTTTCTGCTAAGCAGCTCTGTTGAAACAGTCAAGCTTATGGTTGCATCCTTCTTTATGTCTCTTACTTATACATTGAAATGGTATCTTTTGCCAGTTGATGAATTTGATAGCATTCTTTATGAGATTGATTTCCTTGCAAAAGATATAAAAGACTGTTTGAAACGCAAGTTTGATGCAAAGCGCACAAAGGGCTGTGGATCTGTGTGGAGAGATGCATGATAAAGCCTAAATGCGGTTCTCCTCACGCCCTGATGAGGGACAAAGATGTAATGATGTAAACACAAGGAGCCTGCCTACAGAAAGCAAAAGCACATGTTTGAACAGGAACAGGAACAGGGAGAAAGCACTCAAAGCATCTCCTAGCGCTCTCACATGCCAGGGTATTTTAATATGCCCTCTATACATGCGGGCGTGCCAACACAAACAAACTGCAGAGTCTGAAATCCGCTGGCATCGCGCCATCCCACAATGACACCAGTTAGAAACACTGGGTTTTTTCCTCCTGGGATTGTCTTCATCCAAGCTTTTTATTACATTGGGTTAAGAAGAAGAACAAAATAATCCTTCTCTCTACACCTCAAAAGCCTCAAAATCCCAAAATGTATTCCTTTGATAGAACATTGTTATATTAAAAAAAACTGTGCCAAGACCACTTAACTGTCATGATGTTCTGCTGAAATACCTCTTCACCTCTACTCCAACTTCACAGGCTCAGCCACTCAAAAATAAAAACAAAAAAAAAAAAAAAAAAGAAAGAAAGAAAAAAGAAAAACTCAGAAGAAAATAAAACAAAAAACAAGGCTGACCAAACTTTCATCAGAGGAGCCCTAGGACGGGGAAATTATAGCTGTCGTATGCAAAAGGAGAGGCAAACTGGGCTACAGATACTCAGATTTTTTTTTTTTGTCTCCTCATCTTTTTTTTCACCCTCGGAGAGGGTAGAATGTAAAATTTATGAAGACAAGCTCCTCAATAGATACATCTGATTTGTCAAAATGAAAAGATGACCCTTCAGTAACTAGGCTGCTTGGTGAAAATATTAACCCAGACAGTAAGTCAGAGAAAATTAAATACCACCTTGATTAATAAGACTTAATGAGTGAGAAGCAACTAATTTATAACATTAAATTGACAAAAACAGGTTAAAGAGAAAGGAGACTGCTTCACATCAGATTAAAGTATAATTTCTTTTTCTCTTTTTCTGTTTTTGAGGGGGGAAGGAATATATTGATACTCAAAAAAAACAACTATAGTTTTAAACATATAAACAAAAATCACTTTAGACACTTTGAAGCAACTGTCCTTACCTCTTGAGACTCAAAATCTAATGTGAGAAGTAAAACATACGTAAGAATCCCTGAACATGCAAATGAGTTTGAAAGTTAATTTACCAGTATGACACTTGAACCACAATTCTTTTCATTCAGACTAAATCCAAAATCATTTGGACATCTCGAAGTTAACTCAGATACCCTAAACTAGAGTGAATTAATAGCACAAGAACCTCACAATCCTGTCTTCCATCCTCATATACTTGAAGGCACGCAGACTCTGAGAGTGATGAGGAGGAAACGCCCTGGGGTGTAGGTCTGTCCTAGAAGGGTCTGAGAAGCTAGGAACCTCTCAAAGCAGGTGGATAGAGGAGGAAGGATTTACAGAACCAACAGCTCCTGCAGGGGTGTGGAAGGGTTCCTACTGGGGCCAGGGACTTTCCATGACAACAGCCTTCTGAGTAAGTCAAGTGTTTCTAAACTGGGGGCCTCCTGTACATACCACAAGATAGTCACCATACAAAACAGCTTAAGTGCACCATGAGTGAAAGCAGATATTGCATATCACAAGAGAAAACACGAATTCTATGCTAGGTGTCAGGTAAAGACCACAGTGCAAATTCAAAGGGAAATCAAATCTGATTAAAAAATTAATGTAATTAATACCTAGATTATTACATTTAAGGATAATTTACAAAAAAAGCCCTTCTTAAAGAGCTATGTAAACAAATAAAAACTGAAACACGTGTGACTTAGTTTTATTCATTTGTTTGTTCTCATAACAGAGTATTTGTAGAGTAGAGAAGAGAGGATGAACAGAGTTTGAAAGGAGAATGATCCCTTTACTTACCATTCAATGCCATCTATGCTTCAGAAGACTGTTTTATAATAAAGAACAGATACGTAGACATTTCATAAAAACCTAAATTCCAAACCAATTTCTTTTACTTTAAACCAGATTAGGACACCATCAACTGATAATTTTCTGGAAAAAAGATTTTAGGACCTCACATAAAAGAGTCAGAAACACAATGAAAGTCATTCCAGATAATAACTACCACAGAAAAATCAAACAGTAATATTCAGTCACAACTTACAAAGGGAAAACCAGTCACATACATTTCTTCACTTTACAATTATATAATCTTCACATTATAATCTTAATAGTAACATTTCCTAGACATAAGGACATCTTTAAATGGTTATTATGCCTTTCTGTATGTAAAGGAAGCTAGTTTTCATAATCTCTCTCTTTTTTTAACCAAAAAGTTGCATATAAATTGATGGTCAGTAAATAGTCACACTTTAAATGGCCTTGAATTAGTTAAGTAATTTAAAGCAATTTTTTCAAGTCCAATAATCTTTTCTAAAACAAATGGTTATGTTTAATTTATCCATTTCCTAATTGGTCAAATCTAGAAATAGTTTTCTTAAAGCAAGTTTAGAGGCAGTAAGCTTAGCCGAACTCATGATAAGTACTCTTGCCAGGTCTTATTCCAAGAGATATATTCAGCAGCAAATATTTAGTGAGCACCTACTACATGCAGGCATGTGAAAGGTGCCAAGAATACAGCGGAAAACAGGACAGAGCCTGATTCCCCCCTGATGGAGCTCTCCACACTTCAGATCCATGTTTAGCAGACAGAATCTTCAATATCCACTATGAATTGTGCTTTCTTAAACTGTTTAATTCTATCCTCCTACAAAATCTCTGAGGTTTCAGTGATGAGAAAATATAGTTAGCATGCTTCAAAAAACTTACTGGATACCATAGCTTTAAGAGCCTTGGAGATCAATCAGTCTGGCTGGTCCTTAACTTTTTGAGTACTAGTACCAGTTTTTACTTTACAAACAAAACAGAACTACACAAAAACACAGAACTATGTGGACCCCCCACATACTAGTAATTGTTCTTTTTAGCATCTGTTGACTAAGACAATGCATAATGAAAGAACTACTTTGAATTCAGTGTGCTTTAAACACATGTGTATTACATTAATCTCAATAACATCTAAATTAATTTGAAGAACAGTGCCAAATGTGTGGTATTGGTTGACATGGATTTGTGTATTGGGCAATAACTCTGAGGCCCCTTAAAAGCAACAATGGCAAACATCTCATCCATCTCCTTCGTGTCACTGTTGAAGCACAACTGAAAGGGCAGAAATGACTGTGCCGTCTTCCCAAGGTCACACCAATGGCTAGTGAGAACACGAGGGTTATACCTCCCACCCAGGTAGCAGTGTCTACAAACCTCAGCTCAGGTGCTAATCACAACCTTCCTCCCACAGAAGACAATTCTCCTTCAGTTACAAAATTTAAAAGTAATCTCTGTGTGCATTTATTGGAGCATTGTCTGGTATATTCCAGCAAACTTTTGGTAATGCTATAAATGTTCTTCCCCTTCCAACCTTACAGTAGATAAGAACTTAATGAAAGCTAAAATATAACTTCAGGGCAAAAGACAAATTTTCTTTTATTGTACTGTAAAAGGTTGTATCCATCATGGCCTAAAAACACCCAGAAGCCAGTATAATATTTCTAATGTAACATGTATCTTTCTGGTTTGGGGAAGAAAAAAAATTTCTTTGATTCCTTTTCACTCTGCCTACAACTAGAACATTGAGATAATAGAGATTAAGCCTTAAATTTCTATATCCAATAGCAGTTGAATCACAAGAGGACTGAAAAAGCATTTGTCTCTACAAGCTAATACCAGTGTGTTAGTCCTTTGGGCAGTTTACATTGATTTTGCATTTAATTGCATGGGCTGACTTACTCATATTTTCCAGGACAAAGTTGTAAAAATGAAAGGATCTAGGTACATTCTGCTATGAAGCCAAAAGGAGAAAGTAAACTTAGAGTAATGGTTTCTAAAATACCAATACTACTGCAAAGAGTTTTGTTTTGTTTTCTACTAGAAATTCACACTGAGGATCGTAAACCAAATTGAGATCAGAGGTGATAAAACTGTACTTTCTCCTCTTTCCTACATTTCCTCACTCTGTTCTTAAATTACTTTGAGAAATGGGAAGAAAAGGAAAAACACCCCCGACACTTAAATACCTTTCACCTACTTTGTAACTGGGTTTAATTCCCTTCAGTTCAGTGAGCTAGTTGACTTTGTCCTTCAGTCTGTCTGGTAATGTTAGTATTTCACAATTCTCTCCATATGTTTTTATAAAGTGGTGAAAAAAACCTCAATGGCATTCATTTCTCTTACCATCAAAGAAGATAAAAACAGTATTTTGATGGGAATGAAGCAATTAACCCTAAATGATTAACTCAAATTACTTTTCAGAGTATAGGTTTCCTGAACTTCACAGAAAAAGATACTTTAAAGACAACTTACTGATTTGCTATTTGAAGACGCCACCACTGGAAAATTAATTAAAATACCAATAGTTTTAGGACAGGGGCTATGTGGAAGCAACGTTAATATCAGCTTTGTTTCCAAGGAAAAATGAAGAATTTGTCTTTTCAGTTGATTGACCAAGCTATTTTAATCACTGTTTAAACAAGCCCCCGTGTTAGTTTGCTAGGGCTGCCACACCAAGCACCACAGACTGGGTGGCTTCAGCAATAAAAATTTATATTGTCACAATTCTACATGCCGGAAGTCTGAGATTAAAGTGCTAAGAGTTGGTTTCTTCTGCGGCCTTTCTCCTTAGCTTGCAGACGGCCTTCTTCTCTCTGCCTCTTCATGGCGTCTTCCCTTTGTGTATGTCTGTGTATCAATCTCTCTTCCTGTAACACCAGCCATCCTGGATTAGGGCATACGCGATGGCCTCACTTTAACTTCATTAATTCTGTAAAGACCCATCTCCAAATACAGTCACATTCTGAGGTACTGGGGAGGTTAGGATTTCAACACAGGAATTTTAAGGGAATATATTCAGCCCATAACATCCTCACTAACCAAAAATTAACTCTTCATTTCTGAGTGGCTCTATAATGTTTAATCTTCTCAGAAAATTATTTAATGACAGTCTTGCTTCTTTAAGGTTAAGAAAGGAAGCCTGGGAAAGTCAGCAAAATTACTGATCACAATTCCAAAGCAACAAGAGTTAGTGCTAGTGGTGGTCTCATCTTAGTCTTTATTGAAGAAATGCTTACTTTCATATATAAGTTTGAAATCCTTATTTATAAAATGAAACAAAAATAAGTCAAAGGAACAGTAGTACACATAAATTTTGGTTGTCAACCTTCAGAAGATCAATGCAAATAAACTGTTCAATCCAATTATCAAAATTCCTTCTGCCACTCTATTTTAAGGAATAGGATTAAATATTGATCAGAAGAGAAAAACAAAAGCATGAAAAAAATCTAAAATTGTAAAAAGCCCCATAAAAACTAAGCAGTTGACAATTTTAAGATATAATATTACTTTATATACTATTATTTTGTAAATCTTCAAAGAAGAAAAAGTCCCTAGTTCAGAGGTGGTATTGAATCACATTTCTAGTATTTATTTCTAATTTTATTTTTCTTCCATAGAATAAATTAAATTATAGGAGAACAAGAGAATCATAGAAATCTTCACATCTCGGAGCTCCAGTGGTACGATCAGTTAGTGTGCGGTACTTACACAGCAACCTTCACATCTGTCCTCTCATTTTTAACAGTGAAGGACAAGGTCCATTAAGAAGAAATTATTTTCTTGACAACCAAGTGCAATCAGTCCATATTCAAACCTAAGCAATCCCCCACATGTAAGTTACGTACTCTTTCCAAAGACAATCGATGAATTTGAATATTTCTCATGATATTGAGCAAATCACAAATGCAGGTAACACCAAACTGTCATCTGTCCCTCTAAAGGACTTGATATTGACAATGGCTGGATACTTTCTGGACAGATCTCGTGTGAGTGAATCTGAATCATTCTTGGAGTGGATTAAAACCTCTTATGTGTCTCAAATGTGCAAAGATACACGTAAAGTTCTTCATTGCATTTATGATAAAATATACCCTCCTACAAATTTAAAATCATTCGTTTTTGAAAAAACAGCTAGTTTAGAGAAAGTTACAACTGCTCTGGAGTTCAGTTTCCTCCACTGTAAAAAGGAGTCAAAAGAGATGATTGCTATGGCTCCTACCCACTTTAAATACTACATTTCTATGGCTTAAAGTTTGTAGTGGATTCAGTTGGCCAGGCCAATTTAACTGAAACAACCTATAAAGTTTGGGAAAATACACGTTAAAGAATTTATAACATGTTACAACCTATTTTTTTCCAATAACTTCAGATCAATACTGCTTTAATAAGGTGTCTTGATTCATACATTTTAGTGCTTAAATTTTACACTCTGGACCCAAGTTTTTCCTCCCTTAAAAAAAGGTCTGGCCAGACTTCAGGGACCAGGTCTTTTTCATCTTTCTATACTCCATATCCAATAAAGCTTAGGAGAGTACTCAGACATCTAATAAATGCCTGCTAAATGAAGGAACAAATTAGGGAGTGACTACACTGCTGTGTGTCAGGTATATGGAATTTGAAAACAAAAAAACAGGATCTGACTACAGGTTGCCTTTCCTCAGGAAGCATCCAGAACAGGGGACATAGGCAGGTAAAAAAGAATTAATTACAGTGTACTGTGACTAAGTTCCACATGGAGAGTAGGTACAGGTGCAATAACAACACAGAAGAGTCATGAAGGCACTGGCAGAGGCCGAAGAGGTTATTACTACGAATTGCTGGGTGCATTACAATGTCAGAAAACAAACTATTTAGGAATTATGCAGTTTTATTAATAACTAGCCCTGCTTCCTTTAGGAAGGTCATTGTGAGGGTGATACAGACATGTTTTTACTCCTTAAAGTGTACGGAGCCAAGTAAGAACCCAACAGTATGAGGTACTACTCCCTCTATACCACTGGGCATGTAAAAGGACACATTATAGACTTTAAATTTTACATACATAAAAACATATTTAACTTGGAATGATTCCAGAAAGAATGGAATGATCTTAAGTGCAGCAAAGAAAAGGCTCTACCAGGCAAATATGTGAGCAATAATAATGAAGAACAATTTTGCACAAGTCAAAATTCCAGTAGTAAATAATACTAGCAACAGATTGATCTCCTTGCTAGTAATCAAAGATGTATCAATGAAAGCAACCTTGAGATACCATTTTACGGCTGTTAAGAAAACAGGATTTTTTTTTTTAAATAACACACTGAATACACAATGATGAGTAACTATGGCAGGGCATACTATTAATTAGCAACATATTTTTGGAAAACAATATGAGAATACACAACAAAAGCAATAAAGTAGTTTTATTTAATACCACTCCTAGGAATATATTCTCCAAAAATACCCCGTAAGAAATTATAAAAAGCATATAAGCATTAAGTTGTTTTTGGGATTATCTATAAAAATCAAAAAATGGAGCAAAATCCACAATGATCATGTTAACAAATTAAAAGGTATCCACACAATCTAATATTGTGCGCTCAATAATTTAGGATCACAAAGGCAGTGCAGAAACAAACCAAAAATTTGTTATGAGGATATGTGAAAAATATTAAATACCACATGTACTTTGTGAATAAGGCTTATCTAGTATAAATCAGCATTTGCTCTCCTATAGCAGCAATGCTTAAAATAATGACAAACTAGGCACACTCCCTATTTGAGAAAGATCATGCGCAAAATTAAAAATCTGCCAATGTAGTGGAATTATGCAAATTTATAGCAGTAGATAATTTTTCCTATGGTAATCTTTCAATGTCTAGCACACATGCCACCTCATTCAGCTGCACAATTCTCACAGCAGAATGTAATATTTTCTGCAACCTCTTATTTCCAGTTTACCCTTAGAGTGCCCTAGAGGCATTAATCAGGATCTTCCTTGCAACAGAGGTTGGACCTGCTCTGACTTCCTGGATGGGAGGGAGAGGTAACCCATCTTCATTTTTGCATCTGTGTCTACAAAGAAGAGATGTGCATTTGTGTTCCTTGAATTTAGATATCTGAAACAAAGCTAGAGAAAAGAAACCAAAGAGGGGCTGGTAATAGAGATAGGCAGTGTGGAGTGTCCCTACACACCTATGGCTGTAATAGTCCAAAAAAACTGAAGCTATGGAATTTCATTCTTTCTAAGAAGTTGAATTCACAATAAAATAGTCAAACCAGTTTCTCCAACTTTATCAATAAAAAGAGGGGATTAGATTAAAAACCCTAACAGTTCCTACAAGTGTATTCATATCTAATCTGCAATTCTCTCCACATCTAAAATGCAGTTGACTCTCAGTATCCATGGGTTCTGCATCCACATATTCAACCCACTGCTGATCAAAAATATTAACAAATAAATAAATACAGTATAACAACTATTTACATAATATTACATTGTATTAGGTATTACAAGCAATCTAGAGATGATTTAAGTATGTGGGAAGATGTGCATACGTAAAGAACTTGATAATGCGAAGATTTTGTTATCTCTGGGGGTCCTGGAACCAATCCCCCAAGAATACTGAGAGACAACTGTACTGTGCACTGCCACTTAAATACATTAGAGCAAATTTACTACTCATAAATTTCCACTGAAATCTGAGATAAAAATAACTCTTATAATTTTTTCATATTCACGTATTTTCAAATTTTGATAAAAACAGAGCTTTGGGTTCACTTCCTTTTATTCAGAAAATCAAGTGTATCTGAAAGATTACAAAGGAATCTTGCAAAGAGCAAAAGTTGCTGTTTGCATAGCCTGTGTCTCAAAAAATTTTACTTGCAGAAAATTTGCCCTAATAATCATAGATATGTAAGTTACAAGGATGTTTATTCCAGAACTGCACATAACAGCGAAAGTTGGGGAGGTGATTAAATGATCTATAAAAGGACTTTTATCGAATAAACTAATAGCACATCTGTATGCTGTATTGCTACAAAGATATTAAAATGATATTGAAGAAGATTTAATAACACAGGAAAATATTCCAAATCTAAGAAAAAATTCATAAATGTGGGACTCAATTTTTAGAAAAAGAAAAAAAAATAAAGTAATTCTTGTTATTTGTAGTAGTTATGATCTGTATAGTTGCTGAGAGCCTTAAATTTACAAACACTGAATAAATGCTCCTAGAGGTAATACAGGGTTAGGTTCCTATGAGTCTGTAGACATAATGTTTTTGTCAACTTTGATCAATACTCTGTTTTATGTGCATTTCTGTTTAAAAACACCTTATGAACATATGCTGTTGATAAACTAACACTGAACACAAGGCCAACAGAACTATTAATATAACTGTTGCCTGACAAAATTTACCCACCACACATATTTTCTCCATAAAGGAGCCTTTTTGTGCTTAGGAACACTTCAGTCCTATACCGGGGGACCATTTTAAACAGTGAAATCACCAACAAAAAGAACAAAAATGAGAAAATCTGTCACTAAATAGGCTCCCAAAGGGAGACTTGTTTACAGTCTGAAAGCTGAAATAAGAAGGCAGAGTGTCGCCTTGGCCAATCTCAGCTGGGAAGCTGTGTGTTGGGCAACTCAAATTTTCTGCCACTCTGCATGTGTTTACAAATGACCAAGAAAGCACCATGAGTATTAATTTGGGGTTATGAATAAATCTCAGGGAGTAGGTGAATTTTCACATACAGAACCCACAAATAATAAGAACTGACTATACATATACATGAGCTCAGGGAAGAAATGGATGGATGGATATAAGTAATCTAGGAATGGGAGTCTCTCCAGGGAGTAGCTAAGTAGTTCTCCTACAGGTGTTAAAAAATACTATGAGATCTAGGGAGGAAAGAAAGACTTTATTTTCAGAGAGAGAAACAATCCTCAGACTGGAGAACGTGGTTCAGGGATACCGAAAGTGCACACTCTGAAGGGAAGGGGGAGCTGGTATGTACGTGTTACAGAGTCAGTCTTACATACCTATCGAGCAGGGTTGGGGAAATGCCATGAATATTCATGAGAAGTCAGGTGCTTGCACAATGAATGGGTAAACATACATATAACACATGTTTCATGTTCACTTTGGGGTGCGGTTTTAGCATTAAAATGAGGTGGAATTCGGCTCTTTACATCAAAAGGTGAACTATAGGGCACAAAGACAATTTGTGCATGGTCTCTATAAGCTGGCTGAAACTGGCTTGCGGTCTGTGGCTATTTATCAGTAAAGAATGTCTATAAGGCTGGTCCCCTGTCCAAGCGGAGTCACGGCAGGGCACCGCAAGGCAGAGGAAGGGGGTTGTCAGCTGGCGTCGGGAGGTCTATCAGGGTCGGTTGGGAAATTTTCCAGCTGTACTTGTTTCAATGATGCTTTTTAGGAGCTGGTTTTTACTTAATTACAGGAAAGAAAACTTATGGCAATTAATAAGGGATACGTGACCAATTTCTCATCCTGTTAAGCCATGAGATTTGGTTTGTCTTATTTTAGCCACAGGGCCCCATTTCCTCTGTTTATCGAGGCATATTTTAACACTAGTCATATTTATTTTCTTCTTTTCACCTGCCGTTTCAAGGTAAATGTATCATGCTTTGATTACTTATGAAAATAAGATACATGATTATTCTAATTTTCTACAGCAAATATGTATTAACTTTTTGATTATGGGAAGAAAACTATTAGTAATGAAATCCTTTTAAAATATGATGCTTCCATCATATTTTAAGTACTATCTTACATTGCTAAATAGTTTGCAATATTGAAAGTTATTTGACATTAACCATGTTCCTTAAGTATTGGCAGTATCTATTCTGTAGGGACTAAAAAGAATTGAGGTCAAGAGGACTTTGTATTTCTATGGTGAAAATGATTCATATTCAGATTAAGAGAAAATAGACTCAGGTTATTTATAGCTTATATATTGCATTTTCAAAACACTGATATTGTGCCTCATTTTTTGTGTTTGTAGTCACACTAATATGGTTACCAGTAGCAGGATTTCATGAACATTTTTATATCAATTAAAATCTAAAAAGTTATTATCCACATGGTAAAAATAAAGGCCATGGGCAAGAAACCACTAGAAAGAAGTTTAATAAGGGCAAAACCAACCAAAGCAAAATGAGTTAGAGAGATGATAAACATTAAATATAAATAAAGATAAAATTAAATGTAAATATTAAATACACCTAGATAAGAAAACAAGGCCATGGAAGTATAAGAAAAATTGAGAGACAGTATGATATTAAAGAAAGCAAATAGCAAGTAAAAAGAGGTGCAATTTCAGAGAAAAAAAACTTTGATCTCTTTTGAATATGTGTCTGTACTTTCAAAGGTAGGTATAACCTTACGTTTGGTCCAAATATTAAATACAAAGATCAAATAATACTATATTTCAAAAAAAAAATCTGTGAAATTATGGATTTTTAACCAGCAAAACCAGAAGTATTTCTTGATCTACAATATGGAAACTTAAGATTCTTTAACTTCTGTAATGAACATTTATTTATTTTCATTTATCCATTTACCCACTCATCCATCCATCTAACATTTATTGAGCACTGATGTTTGTAAAGTACTGTCCTGGGCACTGAACAAACACCACATGTGATGGTTAATTTTATGTGTCAACTTGACTGGGCCATGGGGTATCTGGATATTTGGCCAGACTTTATTCTGGGCATTATTATGAGGGTCTTTTGGGATGAAATTAACATTTACATCAGTAGACTAAATAAAACATTGCCTTCAGTAATGTGGGTGAGCTTCATCCAATCAAGTGAAGGTCTAAAAAGAACAAAAAGGCTGACCCTCCTCTGCATAAGAGAGACCTAAGATTTGAACCAGCAATCTCAAGACTGGGTAATTTACCCAAAGGAAAAGAAAGTCATTTTATCAAAAGGACACTTGCACTTCAATGTTTATTGCAGCACCGTTCACAATCGCAAAGATGTGGAATCAGCCCAAGTGCCCATCAACTAGCGAGTGCATTAATAAAATGTGGTATATGTATACCATGGAGTACTACTCAGCCATAAAAAATGAATTAATACCTTTGGTAGCAATCTGGTTGGAACTGGAGACCATTCTCCTAAGTGAAGTATCACAAGAATGGAAAAATAAACACTACATGTACTCACTATTAAATTGGAACTAATCGAACAGCACTCATGTGCACGGATGGAAGTAAAACTCAACGGAAGTCAAGCAGGTGGGAGTGGGGAGGAGGGGATGGGTGAAATCATACCTAACAGGTACAATGTACAGTATCTGGGTGATGGGCACACTTATAACTTTGTCTCAAGCCGTACAAAAGCAATGCATGTAACCAAAACATTTGTGCCACTGTATTATTATGAAATTTAAAAAAAAAGAGAGAGAGAGAATTCCTCCTGCTTTACTGCCTTTGAACTGGGACACCAGTTTTTTTTTTTTTTTTTTTTTTTTTTTTTTCCTCCCTTCAGACTTGAAGTGAAACATTGGCTCTTCCCAGGGCTCAAGCCTGCCACCTTTCAGACTGGAATTACACCATCGGCTCTCTTGGGTCTCCAATTTGCTGGCTAATCTTGCAGATCTTGGGACTTGTCAGACTCCATAAAACCATAAGCCAATTCCTTATAATAAACCCCCTATAGATTTCTCCAGGGAACCCTGACTAATACACCATGATAGTCTACCAGGATATCCATGAGCAAGTCAGAAGGGTCCTGAATGTCTCCAAACCTGGTTTATAGCACAACTTAACCCGTGGTCGTCAGTCTAACTTGGCAGATTTTTCAAACATTTGACAATTCAATGTCATTCACGTATACATCTCATCCCCAAAGTTTTAAGAAATTTCTAATAAAACATAAAAACTTTGTTGGAACTTAAAAGAAATACGATTATTAGAATCTTCCGTTTTTGCCATAAATCTGAAAATACAGCTCACTACAGGCTGCATCACTGCAATGTGTACAGTGCCCAGCTCACTAGCTGAAACTACACTTTTCCTTCTCACTGAGCAAGAAGCTCTGAATGCAGGTGAGACTAATAGCACAAAGGGGTTAACTAGAATTCACACATAGACTCAGAATTGAAAGAATTCACTTTTGAAAAGTGAAATGTTAACAAAACTTGTTAATAATCAGTGTATCACTTGTGACACTTCCTATCTGCTGTCAACACACATTTTCTGGAAAACCCCAGTGGAGAACTGACCATGTAATAAACATGATTTGGAGATATGAAATATAAAATTTTATCTCTAACACAGCTATTGCTAATGACTGGAGTTACTGTCAATGGTTTAAATAACTTTCCAGTTACATTGGATCTAGAGTGCCTTATTAGTTTGCTTCCCACTTAACATTTTACATATCCAAACTTTGGTTCAAAGGTATTTCAGAGCTTCTCATGTTCCACAGTTTTGAACTACAGACATAAACACTACCTTGTTAGCAGTATCAGTCACATGACCCCTGTGTCTCAGTATATGACCCCCCCTGACAAAACACAACTTAAATTTCAACTACTGTAATGAAGTTCGTGGTGAAATTTTTTTGCCTTTCAAAGTCATCTGCACCTGTATGCATTTCTTTAACAGCGCCCTATTAACTTATATTTCTCCAAAGCCATCTGGGGAACTTGACTGTAACTACACCTGTGATTTATAAACAAATACACCATAACACATTTGAGAATTTAATCTCACCATGCTTACTTAATACCCATGTGCAATTTAATTTGAGTAAAATGCTATGTTTGCTTGAAATAGCAGTTCTTGGGGATTCAGAGTTTCAAAAAAAAAAAGAAAGAATTGATTGAAGTACAAGAATAAACTTTTCTGGAATCCAGGAAACTAATTACATAGCTTGAGGCACACAATAGATTATAAAAATCTGCCCAAAGCATGAAAGGGTTTCTAATTATTTCCTTGATTGCTTAAGAAGGATTCCAAATATAAGAAAGAAAAAAAATACCTCACCTTACAAAGACGTCCTACTTTGGTCATAATGAATATCCTATCAAAGCCAAAATTAGCCACTTGTGCACCTGTTTCAATCTTTCTCTGCCATCTCCATTTCCCCCCTACATCTCTTCCTATTTCTCAAATTGCTCAAGAGAAAACCAATGATGGATGTGCATGGTGAGAAGTTAAAGCACGTCCCTATTTCCCATAGCCATCTATAAAAAACAGTGCTCACAAGTCACACCAACTCAGCTTTATCATGGAATGGAAACCTTGTCTACTCTGAAATTTGCCTGTGTCCCAGTTTTCCATTTCAAAGAGAGTGCAAAAGCAAGTGGTTCCTCCCTGTCTTGGTTTCTATAAACCAAGAAATCATGAGTTAATTGTAGCAGAAAAAAAAAATCTTATACATTTTTTTCATTTTATTAAATGGAGGAATGCAATCCCAAGTGTTTGGAATTCATTGACTGCAAAATGCCTACAGAATTAAGAAATGAAAATTTCAAGCACAGTCAGGGTATTTTGATCCATCTCTGCAGAATCACTGCTTGAAACGTTTTGGTGTTTTTTTTTTAACGGGAAGCACAGAAGGCAGAACCACAGACCAATAATATCCTTGCTTTCTGGTTCTACATATCCATCCCTGCAGTCAAGGTATGCAGGACAAGAGGCCCATTTCTACACTGAGTAACCAATCGTGAGTGATAGTAGTTGGTACCCTGGGAAAGAGCAATTGCAGAACAGATTATTTATTTTGTAATGATTATGCAAATTATCCCCTTGCCTTTTTAAGCCAAGAGTTTAGGTACTTAATGTAAATTAAATATAGGAAATTCTAAAACTTATCTTGTGGTTTGGAGCGAATTATTGTCATTGAGAGGCCTTATTTATTTGGCTTATTTGTGGGAGAGGTGGCAAAGGGAGGGGGGAGTGGCCCAAAACTACTTATCTGAGAAACTGAAATGGAAATTGGAAGGAAACATAAAGTATAAAAATAGGCTGTAATATCTAGTGAGCAATGCTCAGTATCTAAGAATCCCTAACACTGCAACTGAAAAGTGGTTTTGAGATTATAAAAAAAATTAGGGTGTAAATTTGAAGTCAGGTGAGATACTTCTTACACATATCAGAGCTAATTATCATCATCAAAACATATCATTTGCCTATAAAAGCACCCTGGTTCCACTAGTTACTTAATAATACGTACTCATAGTAGGCAAGTACTGAGTGAACAGCCAGTGAAGAAACAAATGAAATAATGTAAATAAGGGTCTTAATCCCAACTGATAAAAACTCTTACTTACTATCATATACTTATATATACAAACTAAAGTCAACAGAATTTTTAAAACGTAGTTAAAAAGGTTTCTTTTAAGCTCTATAATGCAAAAACAGTCTACACACTATGAATGCCATGGGCCCAGGAGAAGTTGGGAGCAGCACTTTTTCTGGCAAATTCTACCAGCTGTGGCCAGTGGCATTAAGCTCTTGCAGCACTTCCTGATGCCAACTGGCTGTGACTTTTTCCTGTCTGCCTATCCAAGAAAACAATCAGTGTTAATTCCAGTTGGTTGTATTATTGATTTTGGTTATTAAAACAGGCTTGTAATGAACAAATACTATGAACAATGTTACCAAAAGTTTCTGTTGGTTCTCTGACAAATATTATGTCTATGAAAGTATTTATCATATAGATTCATTAATAGGTCCCCAAAACCTTTGCTTCTGAAGAAATTAGCTAAATCAAAGTAAATTCAAAGTGCACAGGTATTTGTTCTCTATCATAAAATCTGCTTACATGAAAATTGAGATTATAACTGTTGGTAACTTGAAATCAAGGGTAATAAACAGATAATATTTAATTTTCATTCTTCTTCAAATATTTTTAAAAAATCATGAGGCAATCCAAGAATTGAAACTAATCGTTTTACATAGACTCCTTATTCTTGTCCATTATCTTATGGAGGTGTTATTAAGGGGCAATAATCCTAAAATTTGGTCATGAGAATGAGTTAAATTATCCTTATCCAAGATAATCAACCTCATCCTTGTGATTAATTCACAAATAGAATTAAACATACTTTAACAGGCAAAAAAAAGCATTTGACTACCTAAACATACATATGGATACAAATATATATATGTCATTTTTTTCACCATAATGAAATATAGTTAAAATTCACTCCCTTCTAGCTTAATACCGTGCTTTTTTAGAAGTATTACATTATGTTTATTGAATAATATTTTTCATGGTAAAAATACTTGACCTGGAGCTAGAAGTCCAGGGTTACAATTCCTTTTATTCTACTCTAATTGTGTGACCTTGAGCAAGTCATTTAATCTCTCTGGAACTCATTTCCTCCAACTGTAAATTGAGAAGGCTGTGGTTGAAAAGCTCTAAGCTCCATCCTGTTCTAAAAACCTATGAATTGGTGAGATAGAAAGTTCATAAATATTCCATAATCTTCCTTTTACCAAAATGTTACTTCCAAATATAGATAACCTTTCATGACACAAAGCAAATGTTATGACAAGGTACCTTTCAATTAATGCAAATTTTAAAGTTACTATTTAAAACAATTCAAAAATAGAGCAGACTCTATCAAGATGTTGTGATTTCAGATATTTCAGAACACAACATAGGGATCGCACGCCAATCAAAATAAACCCGAATGAAGCAAATTATTAACTATGAATTTTAGAGAGTTCTGGAATACTTCCAAATTCCTGATATCATTTTCAAAATAAGCTTTTCATAAGAAGAAATACAGTCTCAATTAAGCAAACGCATCAATTATATATAAATTTAACAATTATTTTTTAGTCCACTCTTAGAAAAAACGTTCAAATTGACAACAGAACAAGTTTATATCACTCATTCAGTAAACTTTTTTCACTATCCTCTAACTTATGGGCCGTTGTCTGTATCACAGAATTCTAAAAGGAAAATTCAAATTTAAAAAAATATTCACCCAAGTCAATGCATAGTTCTGAATTAAAAATATAACTACATTTGTTAATGGTGTCATAATAGCCACAATTTTTTATGAATAAAACTTGAGATTAAAATGGCTTTCTGGTTAACCCTTACATGACTTAATTAACCAGGAAAAAAACACTCTACTCCGTGGATTAGTTAATTGAGGTAGAAGTTGTAATAGATGGAAAATGAATAGAATGCATTCTCTTTCATAATATCCTCATGATATTACTTTACTCACAGAGCTTATTCACAAGTTTTTTGCTCTAAAACTGTGAATGTGAGATTCTTGAAAATGTTCATTTCCGGCCAGCAGTCAGTCACCACTAGCAAATGCGGAACAGGAAAGTTGTTATAGACATCAACTTACCAGGGTCTTTTTCGGTTTTTTTTTCTCCCAGGTGAATAGTTTGACCTCACTTTTTCATCAGAGAAGAAAAAATTATCCACTACAGTTACAAATTTCTAGATATGATTTAAAAACATCACGTAATATGTAACTACTGAACAGAGAGGAAGACAGTAAGATGAGCTACTTGTCTGTTTTTGAGTTTCGGAGCATCTGTCCTCTTGTTTCTGGCTCAACTACACTATTCTTTAAAACTCTTTTACTATGTAACAATAAATATATACCAGCATTTAAAAAATTAAGTTCAAGTTGTTACAGTAGTTTGTAATTTTGGTTTAGGATTCTAGTTGTATTATTTATATCCCTGATAACATGAGATAATTACTTTTGATAGTTTATCTAATTACACAAATGTTTCGTTAAAATTATTTCAACTATAAGCAAATAAAAAAAGTCAAAATTAGGTACAAAGGGGCAATCCAATCTGGTATTGACTAAACACATACACACACACACAACTAGGCACTCATTACTAATTGCATGACAAATATTTTGTGAGATGATGAAAAACTTGAAAACAGTAGAACTGAAAAGCCTCACAAGTTTAACAATTAGAATCAGGCAAAACTAAAACATAGTATTAGAGTGCATTTACTGCAATAATGTTCCAGAAAATTCTAGCACCTCTTCGGACTATAAAATCTAAGCTCATCATTTCACTGATCTAGGATATCTCTTTTCCTTTACATAAGAATAATACATTAACTGAAGTGAAAGACCTAAAACTAAAAAGTGCAACCTAATACCTATTAATATTGCGTTTAAAATGTTGAAAAATTAGTTGATTTTTGACGTGACGGTAGAGTATGGAGCAAGTAATGGTATACATATTAAAATGGAAACTGTTTAATTAGTGATATATTGTAATACAGAAGACTGTAGGAACACTGTTACCCAAAAGCACTTAAAATGACACAAGACTAAACAATAAAAAGCCCAATGTATAAAATGTGAGAACTGAATAAACAATTAATAGGAGTAGAGTATATATGCTAGAGTACTGATAAATATTGGTACAAATCTTGCATTTACAAGTAGGACTTACTCTCCTAATATTTAAGAGTTACAAATAAGCACATTAGAGTTCTTCTCAACTGTATAAAGAAGCAGTCAATAAAGCAAAGAGCAAGGCAGGGAAGAGTGCAGAAGGTCAAAAAAGGCAGATGTCAAAAGTATGTTTCCCTCTGGGAAAAAAAAGTGAAAAGTTTTTATGCATTTTAATTAGCCAGCTTGCAAAAATAAAAAAAAAAGGAATCAGGTGAAGACTACTAATTATCACCTTCTAGCCCCACTAACACTTTGTAGTCTAGCAAAAAAGAAGCAAAGAGAAAAAAAAAAAGAAAGAAAAACACTCTCCTTCTCTAGGCCATTAAAAAAAATTCAAGGCTTCCTCCAGCATCCTTCTAACAGCTTCTGACAAGATTTATCTTCAAAGAACTTTCGTGTTTACAATACAAATCTTCCCCTCTGTTACAAATTAAACCCAATTATCTGGCAACAGTTTCCATAATAAAACCTGGTAGACAGAGGAAACAGTAACCTTCCCATTTTTTCCTTCTCCATTTGATAGCCTGCAGGTTTCAAGAAGTGAAAACTACTCTTACTTATCCCATTAACAGATAGGTGTTGAGAGGGCACAGAAACCCCTGGAAAGATAAATGGCCTCATTTTCTTTGGATCAGGCTTCAGAGACAACTTCCAAAGATCTGAAAAAGTGCTGAAAACTCTCAGTGGCTTATTGGATCCATAAATTTAAAAACTACAGTGGGAAACGTAACATTCTATAGAAAAACATCATTAACTCTTTCTGGAGAACGGAATCAACAGCCATTGGTATATCTAGTCATTGATGAAGGACAAGCTACAAATAGTCAAGGAAATAGATCCATCTGTTGAGATAGCAAATAGATGAAATGCAGTCACATATTTGAGTCCTAGCCAAATCTAACTCACCCTGACAGACTGGGGCTCAGCTTTTAATCAAGCAGCTGCTCAAAGACACATTTGTGTCCCTATAACAGCACCCATCCAAGGAGAAATTTTATAAAATCAAGTTTATTCTAAATCTCAATAGTGCATTTTTGCATGCTCAATACAGTGTTCGCAAATTTCAATTACCAAATTACAAATTCTAGTTTCTTCTATGATAGTGTTTTTTGCATTAGGCAGACTTAGAAGAGTTTAGCCATTTTCTCTGGACATGGACTTTGCTTTTCAAAATCATTAGAGGTACTTTTTAAAAAATGTCACAATTAGAATGAAACAGGTTTCCCCAAATTTTCTTAACTTTGCCTACAAGCAGGAGTAGTGTAGAAAACAAATGAAAAACTCCCCCTTCTTGCCTCCTACTATGTAGAATTTCATTTACCTGGCCAATCAAGAAAGGCAGAGCAATGAAACTCAAGTCTTCATACCTGAACAGGTTTTGTTCACGTTGGACATTAAATAACAGTTTGACAACACAACAGCGCCTTCTCCAGTACTAAAAGCAGTATGATTAATCTTATTAAACCAGCATCTGAACCATGGCCACCATGCCATGGGAGAATAATTAGACTGCTAATGACATAAATACCATATCTACAAACTCCTATTACTGGAGCTAATAAGGAGCAAAATGGAATATTCATGCTTGATATGTCCAATACAAATTAAGAACATTTTCCACAGAAACAAGATACCTATGCTGCAACATAAATATATTTTGTTAGACTGACCTGTAGCCCTAAGTAGCCTTCTTCTGTTTAAAAAAATTTTAACACTGTTATCACAGAAAAATGTTTTATTAATTTGCAAATAAATGACAACAAATGGAACGCCATCAGCTTTAAGGTGGGGAATTCCTATGTCCCTACCTAGTTAGAAATGTAATGTTTTCCTTCTCCCTAAACATATCATGAAGGATATAAGGAGGAAGATTCATTGAGCATAATGAAAATTTAAAGCTGAATTCTTGGCCACATCTCCATCTCCATTAAAGCATTATAATAATATACATAAGTGAGACAAGAGGAGGTGGATATGGAAAATGACTATACAAATAAGACACTTTGGACTGTTATTCTCAAGAACTGGAGAATGATTTATTATTGCAAATGTTGATATCACTGAAGACACAACCAAGTCTTAGCTTTAAGATGATTTCACAAATCACTAGTGTCAAAATCACTTTGTTGCTTTTCCCTGCTATGTAAAAATATAAGACTCTTTTTTAAAAATTCCATGCCCAGGTAATCTGATTAAGAAGAAAACTTTTTACTATTTTATAAAATTATATATTCTTATTATAACTAAAAGCACATGAATAGTGTCAGCACTTACAAAGAGTTATTAATTCCTCTTTTATATGCCAAGTAGTATTTTCAAAAATGCTGGTTAACAAGGGATATTCCCTTCCTTTTTTGAATGATTGCCCAAGAATTTACGTACCATACTTCTGGAGAAAATCATTTTTGACAGAAGGAATTGTCATGGCAAGAGCGTACAAATACAGGGCCATATGGTGTCCTTTCTTGAGATAAGAGGAAATAACTTGATACACTTAGGAGTTTATTCCCTTTCTGAACTAAGAACTTGGTGTTGCCCGTGTTAATACATGAAATGAGAACATGCTCAGGCTGTACTAACTACTCATGGGGGTCTCTGCTGTTATCTCTGCTGTTTAGCATTGTCTCCTGGTTAATTCTGCTTTGTTTTAAGTTGTAGCCAAAAACTAACATAACAAAACAGCGTCTCCCTACACAGGACCCTCTGTCAGCCACGTTTTTTTTTCATTGCATACATTATTTCTTGAAAATAAACCTGGGCTCTTTGTGAGATGCTGAGTTAGGGCCAGGAGGAGTAAGAAATTTCTACAGTCACTTCAGCCAGGAACTCAGTCAGAATCAAACTTAGGAAAAGAGGGATATGAGGGCAGAACCAAGAGGGGAAGTTGGCTGACTGTGGCCAAATGCCCACAGCGACAGTCATCTCCCATCGCAAAAGCTTTTGTTTCTCATGCCTGAAATAATGAATCTGTTCTGCAAGCTAGTGGGCAGATTCACCTAAGGAATAGCAGGAGGTATCAAGAGAGGGATAATGAATATAAATGCTGTTGGGAAGTTAAAGGTAGACTGAGGATGCCTTTCTGCTGTCAAAAGAAGGTGCATAATGATCATGAAATAAATGTATAATACAATTGCTATAAATAAATATGTTATCAACAAGTAACACAGTCGTTCAACAAGAGTTCAAAGGAGACAGACTCCTATTTCTACATAGGTTACAATCGAGACCAGAGGGAGGTGGTAAGACTTGGCCAAATGTATCCGGCTGCACAGGACAAAGCTGGCTGTAGAACCCAAATCACTATTCTCTAAATCATGGGTTTTCTTCACCAAGCCACACTCTCTCTACAGTCCACTTCACAGATCAAGCAGGACTTAGGGTAAATCAAGCTGAAGGTGGTTAACATGGGAGAGAAATGAAAGAGGCTGAAAAAGAAAGAATATGCCCACCCAGCAATGAATCTGGGCAGCATCCCAGAAGGTGGGCCTGCCATAGTATCTTAGTGTTGCAAGCGGAAAAGAGTTCTTATCAACTCTCGTATCAACTCCCAAGGCCGACCTGCAGTGGCTCCCCTGGCCTACTTACAGGCCTTGGAAACGGGCAAGACAAATGCTGCCCGGGAAGAAAACAACAGAGCAGGACTTCTATTATCAAATCGCAAAGCCTGGGCAGCTTGGCCTCAGTCTCATCCTCCCTCCTGAGCCCGCAGGCTGACCTAGATGGAAACACTGCAGGGCACATGCACGTAGATCCCCCACCCTTGCTCCCCAAGCAATGAGATTTCATCTGGTTTGAACATAACCTTGAAATAGAAGTGGCTTTTTAAAAGACTGAAAACATATGTATTGGAGGTAATAACACTGTCCACATTAAAAAAGAGAGAGAGAGAAAAAAAAAAAAACTCTGTGCTATAATTTGTGGGAGCTAAAAAAAAATCTTAGTCTAACCAAGACCTGTCATTTTATAAATGAAGTAACTGAGAATAAGAGAGGCAGGTGTTGTTTCTCTGAAATTAAAAACACTGAGTTTTCAGATATCCTGATCAGCCTGAAACTTTTTGAGTGAAGACTTAAAACACTGGCAAAAAGACCACTAAAGCTAAATGCCAGAGATTCGAATTTTGGGTTAATCCACGCCATGAATTAGCAGGGAAGCTTGAAAAAGTCATTTATCTTCTTTAAACCCAGTATACTAAAATGCAGCATGAAAAGATCAAGAGCTCGAAACAGCTGATCTCTCAAGTCTTTTTTTTCCTCCCAAATGTAAAGTTCTATGATTCTGTTCCAAACTGAGCAAGAGTAAATAAGAAGATAAAGTGCAAATAGTTTTAACTGTCTTTAAAATGATTACTTTCAAAATTTTAAGCTAACCAAGTTTTACATGTGCACATTTTATTTTTCATAGGTTTTCTTCCCTCGCCTCTGCCACACATACGTGTTCTTCTATCTGCAAAACTAGGACAGTTTGACCTTAGCATTTAAGGGCAACAGACAATGAGCCCAACAGACAATTAGCTGTTAACAGTTAGATATATTTAGCATTTAAGAAATGTACTATCAGTACACTGAAAGTATTTGGAAAGTTTAGTCATCAGGAGATAGAGCATGAATTGCGTTCATGTCACCAGCAGGCCACTTATCTAATCACTCCCACTATAAATGCAAGACTCTATGTCTCCAGAGCTGCTTTGTTTCATATTTCAGCTCCATGGTCATAGACAAATTCACTGAACCAAAATAAAACGTTCTGACTTTCTGCATTCACTGCCCTAAAATGGGTTAGCGATGTCTTGCCCGCAGAATTCCACACCATGATCTTAATGAGCAGAAAAGGATTCTGTGTTGCTCTCAGCAGAGATGGCACCAAATGGCCAGTACAGAGGCCAGACTCAAATTCCTTTGAAGGAGGCACCGAGGTGATGGATTCAGCAAAAGGCTCCGAAGTTGATGTAAAGTATCACTTAAAACTTCAAACACTCTTAAAAGATGTGAACTCTGGTTAAAAAAAAAAAGAAGTTTCTTAAAACTACATTGTAGTACTCCGTTGGTCATCTTTTAATATCCGATAACCTCTACTTTCATGAAGTTAAGTATGTAGCCTCTTATAACTATCTTCTAATTGAAATTTAATTCTAATTCAAATTTAATTTTAAAAGAAAAGATTAATAAAACAAAACTTCCTGAGGACTCCTGCCCACATTCCAAGTAGCAGATTTACCAACTCAAACACGCAGACCAAAGCCACACTCTAAGACCCCGTATTCCCACGGGCTGGCAAGGAAACAAGGCACAGAGCCACGGAAAGAGTGTACACTAATTTTCTTAAGGAAGAAAAGTCAACAACACAGAAACAACATAGGAAAGGAAATCAAAGAGGCCAAATTTGTGGACCGAAAACAACAAAAAAAGATAGATCTACTTTGCTAAAATTTAAGAATGCTGGGGGGGTAGGTAAATGTACTGGGAAGTACTCACAGACTATGATGATAATAAATATTCTTTTAATACAACTTACATTTATCAGGCCTTGGGTAAAATACTGTGTCTTGTTGCTAATGTGCAAGAAACCATATAGGACCTAGGGCAGGGCTGCCCCGTGGAACTATTAGGTGAGCTGCATGTATAATTGGAACATTTGCAATAGCCAGATTAAAAAGGTAAAAAGAAACAGGTGAGTTGACTTTAATAGAGTATTTTATTTAACCTATATTGGGATATATTACCCAAAATATTATCATTTTGACATGTAATTGATATTTTAAAAGGAGACATTTTTACATTCTTTTTTTGATACTTGGTTGTCAAAATCCATGGTAGCCACATTACAAATGCTCAATAGTCACATGTGGCTACTGGCTACAATATTCTCCACTGTCTGAGAAGAGAAGGCAAGATAGATTAAGCAGGACCGAAATAGGAATGATTTAGATTTAGACATTAGAAAGAACTTCATACATGATGGGACTAAAACATTTCTACTACTGTAAGCATTTGTACATAATCCTTTCCTTGGAATACTATATAAAATACGCATGATTTTCAAAAATAACTTAGAATTAGCTCTGAAAAAAGAACAGGGAATATGCGATACTACTGCTATAAATTCCTTCAAGCTTTTAAAGATGACTCTTAATGTATATAAAGTTACACTCCATAAAAGACTGAGTAATTTATACAAACTCCAAAGAGGCATAATGAAGATAGGCATTTTCCTTTTAAAAAACACTAAGGAAAAATGACAGTATCTGAAAAAAGAAAAAATGAAAAAGACTATCTAAAACAAGAGCAGTCATTTGGAAAGAAATCAGATTTCATAGTATTTGGTAGTAGCACCCTGCAACAAGTGAGATGTTAAGTGGGACAAGAGAACTGGATCATAAAGTATTTCCAATTTACTCCAAACCTGTATTCAGGCACTACAAAATATTTTTTCCATTAGACCTCATATAATCAGTACAGAAACATACATCCAATAAGAAAAACACATGTGATTAAATATTTCATATCTGGATTATTTAAGTTTTTATTGGAATTTATTCCTAAATTGACCTGACAATTGATGAACAATAAGAGGGGCTTTAGTTTCATTTAAATTATGTTCTTTAAATTCCATGCCAAGGAGCTGTCAAAGATGGTTTCTAATAATGGCTCACATAACCAGCTACAGTTCAAAGCTGACATTATCTGGACTTCGTGTCAGTAAAATACTTAAGTTACTATGTCACGAGAGATACTAGTCACAGGGCTTCTAAATTTTGAGAACTTGAATCTGTTATTAATATGCCATGACCTCAGGCACACTGCAACCTTTGACTCAACCTGTCCATCTTCTTAAATCAATGTATTCCTCTCCATCTAAATTGTAGGCTCCCTACAGAATGGAAAACAAATATTTGAAAAATATCTTACAATGAAACGAAGGTTTAGCTTCTGTTTGTCAAAAATGTTTAGGCCTCAAAGGTTATCAACATCTATCTTTTCTGCCCAATGCACCCATGAGTAACGGGGGTTCCTAAATGGTGCTTCAGTGACCTCAAGAGTGAGGAGAACATATCTTGTCTACTGAACTTCAAGGAGTCAGGATCCTGGGAGTGCCAGGAGTCTTCACCCTTTGCTTAAAGCTTGGAACCCAAGTGGAAAGACCTGGGGTTACTCAGAGTGCTGGATCCTGGAGTGAAAGTTAAGGCTGAAGGATTTTCTTGGAGAGAGTCCTGACAAAAATTCCCCTGCCCACAAGGTGCCACAGCAATCACTTCCACAAGAAGTGCCATGTCAGAAAGGGGCATGAGTCATATTATTTGATTTCCTGACCTGTTCTCCAGACCCTCCTCCTGGAAAATGCAGGAATGTCCCCAGAGTGAATCACCACCCACCAGTGACTTGGAAGAAGAAAGGAAACAAGTCAACCCTAAAGATTCTCAAACACAAGCCAGAACAGCTGTTTCCTAGTGGCTGATGACAAAATTCCACCAGAAAGTCCCCAGTATCTTTTATAGAAAAATTCCTGATATCAGGGTCCCTGGTGCACAATCCTGAGGATAAACAGGGAGATGCCTGCAGCCCTCATCAGACCCACACCAGAACCACCACAACCAATTTTCACAGGTCTGCTTTTCAGTTTGCCCAGATTATTCCAAAGTTAGGGAACTGATGTTAAAATTATTACTTCCATTTATAGAACGATGCCTATGTGAATTAGAATTTGTATAGCAACTCTTTTTTTCAAGTGACAGAACAAGTGGGATATATGAACTCTACTTCACCTTGTACTACCTGGTCTGGATCTGTCAAACATGCATCAAGAAAGCAAGTAAATTCAATAAATCTCATAAAATTTTAATAGTGTATTCTTATTAGGTCAGCCCACGTTTGCCACATTATGCTTTCTCGGGAAGACCTTTGTTTTAACATTTTGGGTGTCAAAGAGTAATAATAACTGTTTGTTTATTTAATGCAGTGCTTCTCAACTGGTGGTGATTTTGCCCTCTGCTAACATTTGGCACTTTTGGAGACAGTTTTGGTTGTCACAACTGTGGCATCTAATGAGTAGAGGTCAGGAATGTTGCCAAACATCCTACAATGCACAGGACAAGCCCACAGGTCAAAGAATTATTTGGTTCAAAATGCCAATAGTGCCGAGGTAGAGAAACTCTGGCTTAAAGCGTTCACTAGCATTTTTTTCCTTTGGTTGAAATTTTACTAGTTTTTTTATCTATATGGCCTGGCATTGCTAGGCTACAAAAGATAACTTGTTAGGTGGAGACCATTAGGTGATAAAGACAGAGTTTAATAATCAAAGAATTTTTGGACTCAATACTTTTGAAACTCAAGCATCTAGAATAATGGAAATGATAATAGATAATATATTTGAATAGTGTTCTAAATTTTACTATATGCTTTAGCATATTTTCTCATCAAACTGTATGTATTATTTTGAGTGTCCTTTTATGAACTACTTTGGGTCAAACTACGTGGATTTTAGGTTAGTACGAAGCAAAGTTTCTCCAGGAACTAACTATTTCAGTAGGAAGTCAGTTAGCACTGTAAGAATTTAAGATGAAAGTGAATGACTGCATACGTGCCTATTTTAGAAACAACTCCCAAAAGGCCAGAGTAAACCAGATGATACCAAAGGTCATTGACATTCAAAGTTTTTATATAAAACCAGTCAATCCTGCCGTTTCCCTCTTTGTCTTTGATCCTGAGCACAGAATCAGTGTTATCACAATGAACACTCGATGTTTGAACAACTCAAAAGTATGAACTCCTGACTTAGCAAACTGAATCACGCTTACCAAAAGTTACCTGAGTTACCTGAAAGAGTTAAAACACTGGCATACACTAAAGGAATACTGCTTGTTTTATGTAATAGGTACTTGTCTTAGGAATGAGGGGAGAAGAATCAGTATTTCATTTTTTTAGAAACTGGATTACTCAAATTTTGTAAGTGGGGTAGGGTTAATTAAGCAGCCTCATCTCCCAAAATGTGCCCCCAATCTTGTTTTTGTTCTCTTCCTCCCTTAAAATTACAATGTATTTGAAACAAATCTTTTAACTTTTGAAGTCTGAAAAGTGGCTTGCATTACCTTACCCATTTTTTCATCCTGATATTGAATATTTTCTTTAAATTAAAATTGATTGCTGCTACCAAAAGGAGAAGCAAAGGCACACAAAAATAAATCCATTCATCCATTTGTAAAAAACAAACTATTCTAAATAAGATTGAGACTGGAAATACCAAACTCTAGTTAAGTAAACTAAATCCATATGGCCAGACATGTGATCCAAAGGGAATATGGCTAAAGGAAAAATATACGACTTAGACAAATGTTCACAATCAGCAGGACACAGATACCCTTTTCGGGCTGGCCACTTTGAAGGGCATACAATGGGTGGGGCTGTCCACACCAAGCTCGTGCCAACAGCTTTGCTGTGAGCTGGTTCAGAGATTTTATGTAAGTGCTCCTAGAATACACAGAAAGAAGCTCCATGCTGTAATGCAGGGACCAGAGTCTAACATTGCTAGGTCACAAAATGTATTCCTAAAGAGTTTAAACTACCAAGAAACATATGTAGCCTTAAGGGAAGAGGAATTACACAGATGTGTGCAGAAATCCTGCTTTGTAGAAGACAGCTCTAAAAAAAATGCTCACTTTTTGTTTTATTTTGTGTTGGTTTAAAGATGAAAGTTTCCAGTAAAATGATAATCGCAGATTTAAGAGGGATGTTAGTAAAAAAGTAGTACAAAGCCCTGCATGTGAAAATGGCACCCAGAGATCCTATACGCCATGGTAAGATTAGCCTGAAGTTAGCAGCTGAGCCAAACCTAAAACCCAAGTTTCCTGACTCCTAGACTGTTACTCTTCCTAGTATGATAGGCATCTTGTAATCTAAATAACATGTACAACCCTGTGAAAAATTTAACAGCTTTCATGTATCAGAACCTAATGACTTCACGTGACTTAACTGATTAAAAAGAAAAGCAAAGAATAGTGATCTTACATCTGCATCTTTATGTGAATATTTTCTACCCTCCTACCAAGTTTAGGGCAACCTATACACTTTCCTTTTCCACTGTTCTCAAGTGAGTTTTGTGTTTTAGTTTCCTAATGATATAATTCCATCCATACCATAGGAAAGACTCCTTCAAAACTTGTCTACAATAATTAATATTCACATATATCTATGTTAAAGGACAGAGAGTAGTCTGAGATTGAAACAAGAGTAAGAAATGAAGGGAGAGAAATGCAATAGGAAAAAAGAAATTAGGAACAAATGCTGATTTTGCCACAAATGTACAGAGGCATATTTATAGCCAAAGTGCTGCATATTATATTACGTATGGCTTTCAGGGACATCAATATTGATCCTCACGGTTCTAAAGTAATCAGATAATCAAAGAAAATAATAAACCTATTACAAAAGAATACTGTGAAAAAGAACAAATTCCAAAGTTCTCATTAAAGAGAATGACAAAGATTGTGCAAGATAAAACCTTGTGAACCAAGTGTTCCTTTTGTTGTTGTTGTTGTATGATGCATTTAAGGTTTAATTAGTGGTTTGTTTTTGTCTTAGGTTTAGTTTTAGTTTTGTGTGTGTGTTGTGTGTGTGTGCACACACACACTGACTTTAGATTGTGAGCAGTATGGAGGTTGTGCCAAATTTTGCTGTGCTTTAAATTTCAAGAATAAACCAAACAATACACCTAAAAAAGGTTTAGACAGTATATCTTAATACTTATTGATGTATTCCATTAATTTCATCTCAAAACCAACCTTATATTTCTTCAGATTGTTCATTCTAAAAAGTCCAGAAGTGACAGTCTAATTACATGGGAAAATTTTAGCTCTGAATTCCTTAAGAAAGGGGAGAATATGTATAATTACTAGCTGAAAGTATATTTTGTTGTGTTAAGAAAGAACTTTTCAAATCCTGAAAAGTTACTAATTATATAGACATAAATAAAGTTATTTTCCTTGCTCCCTGACATGTCCAACTGACCACAGTGAGGGCAACTGAATAACTCAAAAGAAAACTCAAAACCAAAAAACCACCCAGAGAACACAACTTGAATCTTCAAAAAATTTTCTCCACAGAAGCAATCAGGTCCAAAGTGGGTTATGTTTGGGGAATCTGGTAGAAAGCAGACTCTGAGTGAATGAGGATGAAGAGTCCTTTGGACAGTTTTCCCAGAATGCCTTAATGCTAGGGTCTGTTCTCAATTCAGGTTATATCCCACACAGAGTATGCACAGGACCTCCACATAAAGGAGCTTAATAAAGACTTGAATCCCCACTAAAATACCAACGTCATTTTTTGCAGATCTAGAAAAAATAATTCTATGCTTCGTATGGAACCAGAAAGACCCTGAATAGCCAAAGCAACCTTAAGCAAAAAGAACAAATTGGGAGGCATCACTCTACTAGACTTCGAGCTATACTTACTATAAGACAATAGTAACCAAAACCTACCTAATGGGCACAATGCACTCTATCTGGGTGATAGACATATTTATAAGTTTGATTCAAACTGTACAAAAGCAATTCATGTAACCAAAACATTTGTACCTCTGTGATATTCTGAAATGAAAAAAAGAAGATTTGAATGAATGTATAGAACAATGTTTAAGAAGCAAACACAGACCACCTCTAATCTGCTAGGAAACAAACAGATCTCCAGCAATAATTAAGTGCCATCTAGCACACAATCGGATTCCTCAAAGATTAAAATTCTGGAATTTGAGATCATCAGGTTTTCTAAATGGAAGAGATGTCTCATGCATAATTTATAAAGCATTCAATAATGCCTTAATATTGAACAATATTGAGTGGACATTCTACAAATGATCAATAATAATACAAAGATAGAAAATAACATGTCTGCTATTTATATACACGAACTCTACTGTGCCCTAGGGCAGAAACTGTAACCCAATATTTGTTCTCATCTTCTTCCATAGTAATAGAAGTTTTAGCTGGGCATATCGCCACTCAAAATAAAAATGCACTTCCCTGCCTCCCTTGAGATTGTTGTGCCTTATAAGAAACTTCTGACCCATAGGATTCAAGGATAAGTGACACGAGCAACTTCCAGGTCATGCCTTTGAAAACAAGAGGGCATTCTCTGCCCACCCACTGTTTGGACTGTGAACTTGACTGTTAGCCATCTTGGGCTGTGCAAATGAAGGCAATGCTCGAGGAAGGTAAAATAGCAACAGACAAGGAGGCTGTATCCCCGGGTGACTTCATGGAACAAAGGTATCATCCTTTCCCCAGAATGCAGACTTCCAAATGGTTATATGTGAAAGAAATAAACTTTCTCGTTTAAGTTACTGCTTTTTCAAGTTGTTGTTTCACACAGCCAAATCTGTATCTTCCCTAATTCATAAACCAAGTGAAGAAAAAACACTGTTTTTAAATTATCCCTAAGTCCTTTGGCTAAATTATGTCACACGCACACATACACATACCATGACTGAAACCATATACACAGGCACATGTGTGTGTGTCATTCATGTTTGTCATGTATGTGTATGTGTGTGTACAGGCCTCATTTTCAGTTGACATAACATGCCAACAGGCCCAAGATATTTCTTAAACTTCCTCTCTTCAGTATATTAAACTGGTTTAAATGTTTTAAAATATGACCCATTGAGAACGTGTGCAACGAAATTACAGAATACTCAATAAAAGAAGACAGAACACAGATTTTGATACATAAGTAGTGTGTGTGCGTGTGTGTGTGTCTACACACACACACACACACACACACACACACATAGATCACATAGTTTTCTCCAAAAATTTTGCAGTTACTTAGTCATAGGTATAAAACAAATGTATGCCTATATATGACCAAAATTGATACTTCACCCAATAGTACATGGCTGAACAGCCTGTGTGTACTTAGAAGACAACGCATACCCATAATAAAGAAGACAGATGGACAGTAATATATAATAAAACAGACAGATATAGAAGGAAGGCATGATTTATGCCCAAGTCAGACAGAAAACCCATGGTACTTCATCGACCCCATCTCTACTGTCCTGAATTGTACATCTAAGAGTGAAAGGACAGTATTAAAGAAATACTCAGACACAACACACATGAGCCACCCCTAGACACAGATATCTCCCATGCTATCAAGCAGTTGTAATCGTTTTTATTTCCTTTGAAAATGATTTCCCAATTTGAAAATTAAACTCTTAGGCAAGGGTTTCAGCCCTTCTCAAGAGAAAGCCCCTTCGGCCACAGGGGTAAGCTTTTACTTACAGACTCTGACTATAGCCACAGGCGCTATGATAGCGTAGGGTTAACAGGTTCATTCCAAGTCAAGGACAAATACAAAACCCATGGAAACCACAGTGAAACACTAACATTATTCTGCCCAGTTTCACGTAAGTATCTTGTACTTAGAATATGTTTTAACCAGTAACCAGCTTTCAATCAACTAAACTTGACCACAAGATATCCTTAGCCTTCTGGTTACCCAGGGATGAAGGTCAATAGAAAACACCTAAATAAACTAAATTGTCCAACATATCATTACTAATGACATGTGAAAACATGTGAATGTTTTCTTAAAGAGACACATATTTTTGTTTTAACCACTCTATTTAAATTACTCTCAAAGGGCCTCAAAGACTGCCCATTCACCGAATGCAACCTTTTCATTATGTTTTATTTTTCTTGGCCTCCCTGCAGTATTCTCCTTAGTCATCCTTTAACTATTGAAATTCTCTTTGTCTTTAGCTTATGTGGTACTGACTTCTCCCCTAACCTCCACATTTGGGTCCTGCAATTCCGTCCTCAGCATTCTTTTCTCTCCTCTGTGTTTTGGCTTCAAGGCACCAACTCGCATGACCTGGGTTTTGTAAAAACCACAAGCAGAGAAATTAGCAGGGCAGAATGGAAGGGTAGGAGTGGGACAAGTCAAGAGTGATATGTACAAAGGTGTACAGCTGAGTTTGGGAACTGCAACTACTTCATTTAGCAGAACTAGAAAATGCAGTGGTCTTCCCTTCTCACTCTTTACACTTCGTCTTGGTGTGTCCTTATTTCAGTCAGTCGTACTAACATTCTTCCAATTACTTATACTTAAATCCTTGAATGTCTTAGGCTCCCTTCTCTTTCTGGTCTCCCATATCCAACAGATGCCAAGCAGAAAATCCTAGTTGGTTTCATCTATTTCTACCATGTTTTAAGGTTTAGCTCAAATGCCACGTCTCCAGGAAACCTTTTCCAACTTCCACCACAAAGAGAAGTAATCACTCTTTTAAGGATCTCCTACTAACTCGACTGTCTGTATTTGTATCAAATAGCTCTACTGTTTAAGGAAAAGCTCATGGAAAGAAAAAGTATTTCTATTCTGAGTACAGTACTACATACATACCAAGTGCTCAAAGGTGCTGTTTTTTCTCCAACTAACTGTTTTTTTTTTTCCCGTACTCATCATTATACTGGCTCTTGTCATGGGGAGTAATTCAACAACCTCATTTCACTCTAATAGCAAAATGAAATATAAATGAAGTTAGCTAAGTTGTGTTTTTATTTTATAAATTATTGGATTCCATGGTAGGAGGGGGCCTAGGTAATTCACAAAATTCCATCACCGTCTAGAATGCTGAGTGTTCAATCATACAAATAAGGTTAACTAAGAAAAGTTAATACTAAGAATTGTAATTATAAAACACTGAGAAATAAACTGTTTTAAATCACTACCTTATAAGGTGATTTCTCCAAACTTCATTAAACATAATTCTTTTAGCAGACTAGACTTATTTCATTCTTAATGCCTGAGAATATAAACATTTAATGCCTATGAATATAAACATTTTCTTACAACACTTTGTAAAACAGAAAACAGAAGATAGAAGAAATTCTCCAATGGGCCTCATATGAATTATTTATCAGTCTTATATTAAAAACAAGTAATTTCTAATAAACAGAACAACCTTTATCGAGATAGATTTTTCCAGCAAAAATAATCTCATGACCTAATCTTAAATTTTAGGTCATGATGAAAGTTTGTAAAAGATGAATTAAAATATAGTAGCCAAAAAGGTGACAAATTGTTTTTTAACACTTTATATAAGGGATCAGTTTTCAGGCCTCACTTCTGTCTATCTTGATGCAAGTGTTAGAAAACTGATGTTCCAAATACTCTAAAATATTACTCCAAATATATAAATATCTTAAAAGTTAAGATGAAAACTGTTTAAATGTCTAAGAGCAAATCCTGAACAAAGCATAAAAATTCAGGAAGTACAATATATTCCAATTTGTTTTTTATTCATGCTGCATACAAATGTTATCTATATTAAAATTAGAGTTGACAAATCGCCTCTCAAATGCTATGATTATCCATATACTTTTCATAAGCATGCTGCTAACGTGTAGGCACATTTTCATAAAATGAAGGATTTTATTTAAAACCATTTAGCAGTAATCATCTTATGTGATTAAGTCATAGATATTAACTGAAGCAGTATTTTTCTAACACTCAATTTTTCTTTCTTGAATCAAATGATTTCTGCTCATGCATTCTTCATTCAAGAGAGGACAGGTTTTTGGACAAAACCAGGAGCGAGCTCTGTCAAGCTCCATCCTGGTTAATAAGAAAAAAAACCTCAAATATAATTTTGATTGTGCTTTAGTAAGAAAAACAGACACCTTCCTACTCTGGCAGTGATGCTTAGAAGGGAATTGGAGCACAGACTTCATTACACTGTATTGATCTCACTAAATAAAGGGTTCTGAATGCATCGATCAGCTCAGACTAAACCCCTAACTGTTTGCAAGACCATGCATGATGTGAAGCCCCAGTTCACTGAAGAAGGAAGAACAGAAAGCACTTTTGTTCTCAGGCAGCCACAGAGCAGCATTTTACACTAAGTAGTAGATTAACACGATTAAAATAATAGACAGCATTCAGTTAGAGAACAGGGAGGGAGATAAAACTTGTGTCAAATTCAAAGATTTCTCAGTTTTACAAATGATGCAATAAGAAGTTAAAGGTAAAATGACTTTTAAAAGAGGAATATTTTGTTTGCATATTTCTAAGCAGAAAGGCAATTTTGTCGCTTTAATACAGTTGTTCCCTTCAAACCCAGAAAATATGTCTGTAGTGTTTTTTTGTTTTTAATCTATGCAGTGGCTTCTTCCCCCTTTGTCACTTTCACTGTGACTGCTAAATGATGCATGCAGGGAGGGGTAAATCCAAGATTAATTTTAAGGTTCATTTTGTACATCTGCTCATTTTCATTTTCATTTGGAAGGACATGATTTTCTTCAGTCAAACTCAATTCTCATTCAAAGTAAGCCTGAATATGCTGTGAATTGATCTTATTACAATAAACTACTGCTGCCAAAATTTACAGTGGGCTTTTATCTCAGAAAAAGGGAAACCACACCCCTTTATCCTGGTTTTCAGAACACAGGCCAAGCATGTGTTTCCTAATTTTGTTAGTGTCTATCTTTATACTTTTAAAACATTCTCAATTTTAAAACAAATAAAAGGAAAGCCTGGTTGGTTTTCTAAACATCAGCCACGGGGAACATTTCCTAAAAGGCTTTGCACCTTGTCTTTCACATTCAAAGAGTTAAGTACTCTGATCTACTACCCCAATATCTCGGTATTAAGAGAGAGGAAGACAATGATTTTGTATTAAACCACTGCATCAATCTTCCTGATATTTCTTAACTTTTTTCAACCCAAAAGAAATAAGGTCATTGGTTCTAGGTCAGAGGGAGCAAACTCCAGCTCCAGCCCAGGGACTGAATACAAACTTGAATGCAATCTAAGTAAGTACTGGTGTAGCCATTAAATATTGTGCAGTGCAGCATCTTCAGCAAGTTGCTATACCTCTCATTTCTGGATTATGGAGTGTACACTGCCCATTCACCCAGTTGGTTGTGAAATATTTTAAGAAAATTATTTGAAAATAACATTAGATAAAAATATGAGTTGTATTTCAAATTGCCTAGGATTTAGATTCTAATATCTTTATGTCCACTTTATCAGGAGAACACTACAGCTGTCACACAGACATTAAGGACTTCTTAGTTGGGGAGGGACAGAGAGGCTTATGCTTTACAATTTACGTTCCAGCGTATGAGGTGTAAGAAAATTCTTTTAAGTTCTTTCCTCTGAAAGTCAAGAAGCCAGATCCAGTAGAGATGTTTCTCAACTTCCCATGGGGTTACATCCCAATAAATCCATTATGAAGTCAAGAATTGTAAATTAAAACATCATAAGTCAGGGACCATCTGTACGTTACTGCACAGTCATTAATTCATTTAAACAATATTTACAAAGTGCCTAGAATGGATATAGGAGTTGGTGCTGCTTAATACATTGAACATAAAAACTAATACCTGCCGGCAGTGATACCAAGGAAGACAGGAGATGGAAAAGAATCAAACAAATGAGATACTTTAAAAATTCACTTTCTTCTTAAAAAGTGAGCCAGGATGAAGTTGAAATATACTGGGGAGAAGGAATGAGGAACTGAACCCCAAAATTTGTTTTACAAGAATAGACGTTTCTGCTCTAATATATGCATGTATTATATGTAAACAATAACTGCAAAATTGTCTTGATTTCAGAAAATGTATCATTTTTAGAAGTTGTAGAAGTAAAAAAAAAAAAAAAAAAAAACCCTACCATAATGAACATTGATTTAGCATTTACTGTGCCCTGGGCTTCTTCTAAACACGTTATAGATATTAACTCATGTATTCACCCTAACAGGCATGTAAGCTAGCTACTACTAGTGTCCTCAGTTTTCAATAAGGAAACTGAAGGAGTTAAATCTCAGGTACCATTTACGATCCAGTGACCATAACTCCTGACTGTAGAATACATAATATGTAAGATTACATTTAAGAAATATTTTGGGGTATAGACATACACAAGATGGTGTCATCATTTTCCTTTATTTTGAACTGGAAATAGTATGAGAATTGAAAAACATGGAAACTTACCTTACATGTAGTATTTTTACAAGAAAAGAGATAGAGCACAGTCAACTGCATTGTCTAACACTTTGACAGGCTCAGACTAACAGGATGATGGTTCACATTCAAAGAAAAACAGGTAAATAGTTAACAAAAATGAAATTGATATAAGGCCATATATTGTTTATTATACAGGAAATATCCAGATGTATATGCTTTAAAACTGAACAGATATTCTTATCTTGAAGACTGCCATCATTCTGTGAACAATGGACTACAGACACCCATGACTGCTTGCTATCTTTATTGTCACCAAACACTTACATGAAATGACATTTAACTAGAATAATCAGAGGTGGGGGGGACATGACTACATAATAAATCTTAAAAAAATCAAAATGAATTATTTATTTAAAATATAGTACAGAGCATTCCCCCAGCTTAAGAAATATGGCATATGGCCTTTAAAAAAAACAAAGAATCTTCTATTTACTAGCTGGGAGTTTGTGAAAACTCCCTAGTTTTTCTGAACCTGTTTATTCAGTCCCTTTAAAATATACATAAAGTCTACTACTCCAACTGATGGTTGTAATAATTAAGCTGAATAATGCATCCAAAGTCACTAACACAATATCTGGAATTCAAGCAAATTTGATGCACTTATATAAATAAATATAAAATATAGTCAGAGGCTTCTACCTCTCGTCTACATATAGTTACATTTGGGAAAAAGAATCGTCATTTTAGATAAAGCTCCCCCATTTTCTATTCTCTTAAATAAGAAGAAAGAGTTAGTGATACCCATTATTGTTCCAAGTATTTATGGAGTGTGCTGTGCTTGGCACAAGAGATAGAGATATGAATGAGACACAAGCCATCCTGGGGAAACCTGCAGTCTGATGGGGAAGTGACTTCCGAGAATTGAACGGTAGACAGGCAGGACAAGTAGCCTCCTGAGATTGGAACAGACTGGAACATGTAAAGATACGGCAATGTAATCACCTGGTGCAGGTGAGACCCATCAATGGGAGTTCCATGTGAGGGGGCCCAGAGCGCCCAGAGGGGCGACTGGGCAAACATGTTACAGGGGTGCACCGGGACCAGATCCAAAGACCTTGCACATGTGGCTCAGGAGACTGCACTTTCTCCTCCAGGCACTGTGGGCCCATGGACGAGCTCTTAAGCAGGAGCTATACACCGTATCTGCTCTGCATGAAGAAACCCAGCAGCAGTATGGAAGATAGTTTGGAGAAGAATTGTATTATTTTTTAAAAAGTAAATATTGTGTTATGTCTGAAATCATCTTCTTTTGTAGAGAAAATAATAATCAAGTCATCCTATCCACCAACCTGAGGTAGGGGAAATAATACTAAAATCTGCAGGCTTTTCTCCTAGCTCCCACAGGAGCAGTTAAGGATTTAGTTGATGGATTCCACTTCTGAGTGGCTTTGGAATTTATAAGTTTCCCCATAATAACAGCAAATTCAAATTCTGGTAGCCATAGTGACAGGTTATTCCAGCCCTATCTGAAGTTTGGGAAGTGTCCATCAGCACCAGGCCCTGTGGCAAAAGGAAAATACTTTCTTCACAGTGAGCAACAGTCCAATCAGTTTACCTACAAAAACACATTCAAGATTTTATTTAATGTTATTAAAATAATGCTCATTCTGCTTTTTAATAAAGAAAATAATCTATTCACAGAGCACCCATGCTGATTATAATATAGCAATTTAAGCTATGCCTTCCCCCAAAAAATCTACATATTTTTAAAATTACAACTAGATCTGAAAAAAATGGTGTTTATTATGGTTGGAGGTAGAGGTGCCCTATAGTATACAAGTCCTTCAAGGCTATTTCAGTACAAATGCAATTAGAAAATTCTTTCATAAAAGCACAAAAATGCATGACCTATCATCTTTCATTGTATATATACATGTAAACTCAGTTAATTGCACAGTTAACATATTGTGAAGCTGTATGTATACAGACATCAAAGTGTATGGGTGATATTAGCCAAGAATGACAGTGGTCAAATATTTTGCAAAGCTAAACTATTAAGTATTAACTTACAATCCTAAAAGAATGCTCAGTGACAAATATTTTAGATAACAAATAAAGGGATAAAAGAATGCTCAATGATATGTTGGCTGCTATCCTGGGACGCTTCCCACATTCACAGGATGTGTGGCTAAAGGAAATGGTTAAAGATACGGTCAGGATACCACTAGCAACCACAGGGAGGCTATAGCGACTCATTATCACATTTTTAAAAAGTTTTCCATGAAATTCCTTGTCAGTTTTTCATTTGGTTTTTCTATACTGAAATGTAATATGAAAGCGAATTGATAGATCACACAAGAATACGTAATTAGGTTCTGAAAAACTTTTTGAATTGTAGCCAAGTGTCATAATCTCATCACTTATGTAAATTCATAAGTTGTGCATGGAGAACTCTAGGTGTACAATATAATATTGTGTGGACACCTAAAATATTATACGTATGTATATTTACTTCTCATAATGTGTCTACCCTCCAAAGAAGTTTGACTGCTAAATTGCAATATACAAAGTTTTATTTTAATATGCTTCAATAGCATTCATGAATTAAGGAGTTAAGTGAATGCTGGGTTTGCACTAACCCCATTATTAATGAGGTTACCTCCCACAGAAAGACACAAAAATTATACAAGTAGGATGTACCTGGCAACACATTCAACAGGCCCCTTATTTATTTGTTTATGGCAGATATGCCAGTGGTACAAATCAAAAGCCTATTTGAATTGCTTTTTTGCTTACATTTGAAAGTCAATTTGTAAACTAATTTCAGATGCAACCAACAATGGATGGCCATTCCCATAATATCTAATGACATCAGACCTTCACATATAGGTTTCAGATGTATCCCAGCCCACTCAAAAGAATTAGGCATCATATATTATGATGTAATTTTTGCCCCTGATATATGCAAACAGCCCTCAGAATTCCCTTTGTGTGATCTTCTGGTTAACAACTACTCCACTGAAAATTATAATCTGCCTTTCGAAATATCATTGAGTCAAAAACTGATGCTAATGCTAAATTATTTTTCTCTGAAAAAAATTACTTCCAGCATTTTAATATTTTTAAATCACAACTACAAAAACTTTAAACTCACCAACAAAACATAACCACCTGCATATAAAAATCTACCTACAATTTAAGAAAATACACTTTAATTGTGGTAACTGTCAAAAAAAAAATACTTGAAAGAAGCCTACCCAGATACATTAGGTAAACACGAAAGGAAGATAAAATATCAAAACTTTATTTTACTTGATGAAAGTCCTGTTTGTGATTTGCAAAATAGATGGATAGCAGACTCTACAAATCAATAACTTATCAAAACTGAATGACTCTACTGTCTATGTCAGCAAACATAATTTATACATCTTTCTTATTGATATTTAGGACATCCAGAACCGCATAAGAAATGCAGTTTTAGGCCAACAAAGCAGAATTGTTAATGTGACAGTAAACACAGGTTCCCTGCTCTGCTACTCCCCTGGCAGAATAATGAACCTCCCTTTGGCCTCAGTTTTCATTTGTAAAATAGATACACAATCACAGTGCCCACACCTCACGGATGACTGTGCTAATTCACATAAAACACTTTCATATCTAGGATACGGTGTTCGGTGAATACAAGTCAGAAGCATCATCGTCATTCTGCAGTCACATTAGCACTAACAGAAGGCCTGTGGACACGGGTAAGTCATGGACAGTTATCAGAGGTCCACACTGCTGGAGGACAGACAGAAAAACTGAGCAACTCTGGGCTGAGTACTCCCTCAACCCTAGAAAGCACAGCAAATTCAATGCTTTTCAGTGTATAGATATCAACACATCATTGGTATAATTTAGAATGGAACTGAATGGAAAACAGAGTATATCATAGTCAAGCGTCAGTGTAACATCTCATGAAATACACATGTAAGTACAGGGTCATGATGTAAAATGTGTTCCCAACATAGCAATTTGACAACTAATGCTCCAAGAGATATAGGTATACATCTACTTCAAATCAGACACCTGTGAAGTTGCTGCAGCAAGCCTAGCTGTGGTCTAAAAGCCAGAATTCACTGGCAGGAGTCCCGAGAAAATGGAAAGCATCCAGATGTGTGCACAGCCGCTGAGCAGGCCTCTTCCAGGGAGCCCTGTGGGAGAGGATTCGGGCTCTGCCCCCAGTGACTGAAGTTGAAAATTGTGTTACCTCCTTAGGGGTGGAAAGAGCTGTAATGCTGCCAAGATGTTCCAAAGTGGAATTAGACTGTGAGAGCAATAAGCCCTCTTTTAAAAATGGTCTAGAATAGCAAAAGGATTACATTTCCAATAGGAGGCTAAGACCTAAGTTTTGATGATCCCAAGTTTTGATGAGCAACATTTGAAAGGTCAAGAGTTAATTAAACATTTAGAAAGAGACACATACATGAGCACATACACTCATCTTTATTTATTTGTTTGTTTGTTTATTTTTGAGACAAGGTCTCGCTCTGTGTCAGCCAGTGACTTTCAAACTCCTAGGCTCAAGTGATCTTCCTGCTTCAGCCTCCTGAGTAGCTGGGACTACAGGCTCATGCCACCACACCTGGCTAATTTTTCATTTTTTGTAGGGACAGGGCCTTGCTCTTGCTCAGGCTGGTCATGAACTTCTGACCTCAAGCAATCCTCCTGCCTTGGCCTCCCAGAGTGCTAGGATTACAGGTGTGAGCCACCACATCCGACCAGAATGTTTATTTTAAAAAACAGCTCTTTACACCATTCCTTCAGCAAACCAGATATATAACCAATAAACAATTCCAAAAATCTGAGACGGCACAAGCCACTGAGAATATCAATAAATATCACACAAATAAATAAAATGATCTCTACCAAAAAGTTCAAAAAACATATTCTAAAGTTCCATAGTACTTGACAGTAATAATTCCCTTGTAAGTTTTTTCTGCCCTTTTCACAACTCTATGATTATAGCATCATGATTTTTTCAAAAATATTAAAACTTAGGTTTTCTGCTAGGAATCAAAAAAAATTTTTTCTCAGTGAATTTTCTGTCAGTTTTTCAAAATCTAACACTCTGAATTAAACTTTTATTCCCCTTCTTTGTGAGAAGAAAGGCCACAGGAATAAAGATGATCATAGCAAGGTCCCTATGCAGCCACACTGTGGGTTTTTAATGACACCACCTTCTCTCACATCTGGGCAAGTTACAGGAACACTTGATAGAATCTCCACGTAGCACATCAATCCCTGCCATGGTGATTTTATATTAAGATCTGACCTAGAAAAAGCCCTTGATTTTTTTTTCCTATACTCTCTACCTTATAATATATAAAAAAATCAAAATATTTTGGAAGACATTTAGAAAAAAAATGGTCCATTAGAGAGAGAAAAAAATATTAAGAATAAAGTAAAGACAAAATTGTTCTCAAAGCATTTTTTGTGTGTGTGGCCTGAAACATTGTGAACCTACAGCTTCGTTAAAAATTTCCTTTTACTCAATACTTTTCACTAATTTGCAAGCTAATATTCCTTTCCCGTTTCCATCTTTCTAAATTACTAACTACCTCATTAAAAATAAAATGTCCATACTATTCTCCGCAATAGATAATGCTCTCCTTGACCTCATTTCTTATTTCTCAGTAAATCTCCAAACTTTTGTTCACATTCATTCATTCATTTAATCTATCAACCAATATCAAAAGGCCAGGATTTGTCAGGCATTGTGCTAGGCATTGGGAGTATTAAATAAGTGACACAGCCCCTACCATATAGAGGTGACACCATCTCAGACCTATAGCAGAAAAGTACCGCAATATAGGCCCCCTGAGCAGAGAAACACCTTTTTATGTCTAATGTGATACCTCCCCTTTCTGGCCATATCCACTTACACCAGCCTCTCATTCCCCCGAAATTATGAAGCCTGTACACACGTCCTCACTGAGACCTTCCGAGAGACCCACGATCAGTTAGGACGCAACTCACTGAATGTAACAGAAAACTCATCTCACGCTGCCTTACACAATCGATGGGCCTTATCGGCCAACACAACTGGAGGCTCAGGGATAGGAAAAGCTTCTGGATTATATTAATTCGGCAGTTCAGTAATTTCATCCAGGGCCAGGTTTCTTTCCTTCTCTCCACTCTGCCTGGAAATGCATGACTGACGAGGACTCTTGAGATTATTTGCTTCCTTTTCTCCATTCAGGGAGGGAAAGAACCACAGAAAGAAAAGGAAGGAGGTGGGGGTGAGGGGAGATGAGACAGAAAAGACAAAGACAGGTACAGAGGGAGCCATCTTTCCCTAACCTTGATCTCACGGAGCCAGAGGGCTCCAGGGTGGTCAGAGGAATAGGACTCTCATGTCTCATCCCTAGAACCACAGGTGGACTTAGCTTCTCCTAAAGCTGTGGGCACCAGGAGAGCAGCAGGGAGTGGATACTCACACATTAATTGGAGGAATGGATCTCAGGGGAGGCCACCATAATGTCCCCTACACAACTGATTTCACACAAAACATTCACCTACTGTTTACAGACTTTAAAGTCAGCTTCATTCTTAACATCCTCTCCAAAATCCATAATTGTTTAATTCTCTTTCCCGGCTCTAGATGACTCCCACCCTATCAGCTAACTCAAATCCCTCACTGGCACTCAAGGCTTTTCAAGACTCAGTCTCACCAAATGGTCCACATTTTGGGGGCACATTCTCCAATGAAAATCTTCCTCCCATGTCAACCTGATCTCACACGCACATTCCTTATTTATCTCTCTTCCTTATCTATCCAAGCTGCCCTTTCTCAAATCAGTAATATCTGCTTGATCTGGCCCCTCACTTACCTGATTTTTCAGACACACCCTACGGAGACAGCACAGTATGTCGTAAAGAGTCACCGGAATGGAAACCCCAAAGACTTGAGTTCGAATCAAATCCTAATGCCACCATTTGCCAATGATATGCCTTCAGTAAATCACTTTAAAATTGCTTACACCTGAATTTCCTTACCTGTAACACAGGATTACCACTTTTGCAGGGCCAGTTTACAGATAAGATAATTTCTATAAGAACTCGGCACACATAAGTTGCTTGATAAATAAAATCTATTATCATAACTGAGCCATGAAGTCTCTTGTTTGTTTGCATGCAGTTTTTATGTTTGTGTGTGTGTGCATGCTCTCATATGCTAGATCTTCACTTAACAAGTATTCAGAGACAAACAAGAATATTTATATCTCTATCTGTGCCCAGTTAACTGTTGGCCATTGAATACTGCAAAACTGAGATGCTACTTCATTAGGTATACATCTGACAGTGAAATTGAATTTCTACTTCTTAAATAGAAAACATTCATGACTTAATGTGTGCTGGGTAGATGACTGCTGAAACAAACTACCTGCCTCACTTCCCCCATCCTCCCCGCAAAAATAAAACTAAGAGATGCTGAGAACCCATCAGGATTCAAAAAGGTAAAGAAGCAGGACCAAAGACCCTGGAACAACCCTGAGCTCACTTACTGGCATCTCAAGGAAATCAAGCAAGGTTCTTGAAAAGTGCATGGGAAAACGAATGAGAACCTCGACTACCACCATAGATTTTAAAACCCAGACAAGCAAGTGAGTAGTGGCACATAAGCACTGGAAAAGAGCAAGGTGCCCAAAATGCTCTATCAGAAGCAGGCTTTCTGGAGAGCACTGACATCATGGGCTGGAGGGAAAGTACCCTTCACAGTGGACGGAAATCAGAACACAATAATCCACATTTAGCCACTTACTCATCTTAGGATTTTAAGTGAATCACTTCAGCTCCATGGACTCAGCATTATGTGAAAATAGAAATGCTCCCAGCTCTACCTGACTCACAGAGTCTGGGGCAACTAAAATAAGCTTTATGAAATGGCTCAAGAGTACAAAATGCTATGCAAATACAATCATTTACATGTAACCAATCCGAACGCCAAGGGTAAGGGGTTTCCTACAAATTTTAAGATAGCATTGCTGAAAGGTCCATGTGTGACCTGCAGACATCACGTATCAATAATTTGCCAAACAAAGGATGTATCTGTTAATTCCCTAGTTTTTTTTTTTATTATGGCTGCTTGGAAAATAACAAATTATAAATATTATTTGAGATGAGTTAAACAATTAGGACATTTAAATATAAAACTACTAACACCTGGAGATTGGGGTACTAATATGGGTTGGGAACTCATGTTGTCCACTAATTTCTTAATCCTCAGTGGTATGAGAATACCATACCAGGGCGTTACCAGTTTCAGTAGTTAGTGTGCGATTACCTCACAAGGGACTGTCTTCCTACAATACAAGTGCAATGAGGTGTCTTAATAAATTTGTCTTCTGCATCGACAGAATAGATGACAAGTCAACGAAGATGCCATAGCAGATCTCAGTGACTGAACTGAAGGAATAATTGCCTATATGCATAATATGAAAATCTGCAGGATTTAATTTCACAAAGGAATTAGAAAAACAAACATTCAGCTCTGTTGAGATTTTCCTCTGATCATTTCATTAAGGTGGCTCATTATTTTTTGGCCTTTAAAACCAGGGAGAAATTCTACAAAGAAACATTTATAATTTAAATTATTGCCACAAATTATGATAATTTTCTTTACTACCACAACCAGTAAGTATTATCTGGGCACTGATATTTTCCAAGGCCATAGAGACTTCCTTACACACAGTAGAAAACAAATATTTATTGAATGAAGGTACAAAACACAAATACTTCCCAGGCTATGATAATTTTCTTATCAGTGCTTTCTTAAATTCCTAATACATGCTAAATATAAGAGTACTTGATTTAAAGTTAACTTTTGAAATGAAAGACAAAGTAACAATAAACTAGCCTTGATTTACAGGGTTTGGAATTAGAATACAATACAAAGCATACTAAAATCAAGTGTCAATATAAAAAAAGAACATTGGGAAAGCCAGGGGGTGTTAGAAGAAAATCAAACAAAGTATTACCAGGTGCCTTCCCTTGGCCAGACCACAACATCAGAAGGTCAATGAAGTGGCCAGAAAGGAGGAGCTTTCAGGTCTAGGAGTAAACTGAGAAGTGCAGCTTATGGGCCATTTCCTTTTCTTTTTTTTTTTTGTTAATCAGTGAAGAATCTTAGTCTCAATTTAGTTAACACTTTCATTAGAACTTGTCTCCTTATTTGAGCACCCAGAGAAATAAATATTCAAATGCTTAAGAACAAACAAAAATGTACTAATACTGTATACCGATACGCTCTGACCAATTTTTAACGTGAATAAAAATTTCTTCAACATCCATTTTAGATGTTGGTAATACATGTCCAAAGATAAGATGTAGGTTTCTATATAAAAAGGGAAGAAAGTAGAGTTAATCTATAGCCTCCAAAGTACAACACCTCCAATAATCTATCTGGACTAATATGGTTTGACTGCCTAAACAGAAAGCAAACATAAAATGAACATGATCTGTATTTCTGTTGTGGAAATACACATGAAGGTCAAATATGTAAGTATAATGGAAGATCACCTTTGCCAGAATCACTTGGAATTCACTTGTAAAAATGCATATGCTTAGGACCCAGGCCTCTAAGCCTGGAGTGGACCCCAGGAATCTATATTTTAACTAGCTCCCCCAGGGTAACTCTCAAGCATCCTAAAATCTAAAAACCAATGCTATTGGTTAACAAGAAAGTTAAAACAAAAGAACTTTGGAGAGTTATTTCCTATACTTGTTAATACAGACACTAGAAACAAAAGTTGAACTGGAAAGAGTAAAGCATATAGTGCGGAATTGTGTAACGGTCAATTTAAGAGGTAGTACAATTAAAATCTGGTGAGTGTGTATGTTTCACACTAATGAAGATCTTCAACCAAGGTGAAATGACACATTGTCACAAAGAATGACTGGCTCTTAGACAGAGGCACAGGGTGGTGTGCCCAGGTGTGAAGACACACTTCTTCCAAAGGGGTTGGCACTATCAATTTCATTCTTGATACAACACAGTGTATGAATATTAGCATCAAAGATGATTCCATTTGGAAAGAAGCCTAAAAGACATCTCCCCCCCCCAAATAACAGTAAAGTAAAGCATCCATGAAAGAAACCTAATCCACATTTAAAAAGGAAAAATAATAGATCAAGCTGTTGGTGACTTCCCCCTTACAAGTGAGCAAATCCCAACCAGAATGATCTGTAAAAGATTTAGCAGTAAACAATTAAAGAGGCAAACATTAGACTCCTGCAGAGACACAGTTCCAAACCCAAAGGTACTTAAAGCCATAAAAAATTGTGTTCACATCTCCAAACACCATAAGGAGTTCATCTTTGTTCTATGTTCTATCAGTTTAGGGGATAACCATCTATTGACATAAAAGGCCACAACATGAAATGAAGACTTTTTAACAACTATAAATGTGCTTTAATAAAATATGTGCATTCTTGAAAATAGGTAATTTTTCCTTAAAAGAATGAATATCCCTGCATTTTTCAGCAGGGATCTGAAACAGTCATAACTGAGATTTACATTTCCTGTTACTTATACCTTCAAATATCTGTGATAGGCCTTTTCTACATTGCCTGACATTAATAAATTCTATGTTAAGAAAATCATAGACCACAAATTAAAATATAGTTTTAACATGTGTCTTTAAGGGGATGTAGGCTGAAATTTTTGATTATTTAATGATTTAATGTATGTGTGTACGCACATGTGTGTGTGAGGTTTTTATCCCATCAACTTAACAACTAATGTCATCTAAAACTTGTAGATTTTATTGTATACCCTTTTCTTCAAATGAGGATTTAAAATAAGTACTGGCATTGATTCCTAGGACTACTATGCATCTGGGTTGTCAGTGGAGTCTCCAGACAGTGTTGAAGCTAGGACCTTAAAAAAAAAAATCAACCTACAGGTCTAACATTTGTGTTCAAAAATCAATTTTACAAGTGCAAGATGGTAAGCAGTTCGTCTGAAAAACACCCAGGAGTTTTAGTTAACCACAGACTGAATAGGAGCCAACAGAATGATGTAGCCATAAATAATGCCAATTCCATTTTGGGCTGCACAGAAGTGCTGCATCCACATCAAAAGCAGGAAGAATGCCTTTGTAGCGTGCGTCAAGACACACAAGGTATTAAGTTCAGTTGTGGAGGGAACCTCAGTTTCCTCTATCTAAAGGTAAGAGTAAATCAGAACGCTCAAACGCTGCTGAAGAAATTGTTTGATGTTTAGCCTGGGGCAGAGGAGATTTAAGGAGCCAAGGCGATTATGTTCAGGTATTTGAAGGATCTCTAGAATGCAAGTTTCCTATGACAGGGATTTTGCTTGTCTGTTGACCACCATTGCCTGGTTCCTTGAAAAAGGCCTATCACGTGATGACAAAGATTCAAAATTACTTGTTGAATGAGCAAATGATTAAATCAATGACCTCAGAGCATAAGAGGATATACTAGTTCTGTATGGTGCCAAAGATACCAGCGGGTGAAAATCTTAGAAACATATGCTTCAGTTAAACTTTTTAAGAAATCACTTTTTAACAGTTCGAGCTATCCAAAGATGGAGCAGACTTTGTAAAGGAATGATCTGCTCCTCGTGTGGGGGAAGGGAGTGGCAGTAGTATTCTTGCAGAAACTGGATAACCATCTGTCAAGGATGCTACAGCAATGAAAATGCTGTTTACATCATTGAATACCACAAGGCTTTCATTTTTATCCTCTCTGTCATTTCTGTAGAGGAAACTTCTGCTGACATAAAATCAGCAAGCTGAAATGAAGGGTTTTTAACCATTTTAGGAGTGACTCAACGGAATGTGTTACTGTGGTTCCAAAATGCAGGTACGTAAAAACATCTGTGGAGCTTGTCAAAAACACAGATTTCTAAGTCTAGTTTCTCTAGTCAACTCTATGATATTGTCCTAGCAATTGTCTCCTCTCTTCTGCACCGTCACTCTTTCCCTCCCCGCTGGATACTTTACCCTCATCATACAAATATATTAACTCCCATTTTTAAAAAACTGCCCTTGGTTGATCCCACTGCCCTCATTAAACTATCACCCAATTTCTCTCTTTTCTTTTGATGAAAAAAATCAATCCATATATATATACCCAGCTTCATTCCTCCACTTGACTGCCTAGCACACTCAAATCAAGCTTTTGATCCTTGTCCCCAACAGTTTTTTATCAAAGATATGTTACCTCCATGTTGCTAAATCCAATGGTGAATTCTTAGTCCTCATCTGAGTTGACCCTTGGGTAGCATTTGGCATAAATGATCACTCACTCCCTTCCTTCGAAACATTCCCTTACTTGGCTTCAAAGACATCCCATCCTACCGATTTCTCTCCTACCTCACTGATCACTCTCTCAGCCTCTCTGACTTCCTTATACTTGAGTCCTCAAAGGCTTCATATTTAACCAGTTTCTTTTCTTTGTTTGGTTTCTTCTCCTCGCACTCAGCTCCTTAGTGATTTCACCCTATGTCATGGCTTTACTTGCTATTGGTACACTTACCCCCCACTCTGCAGCCTGGCCCTTTCCACTGACCCCAGATTCATATCCAGATATTTCATTGACATTTCTGGCCTTCAGCTCAACAGATTCAAACTGATCTCCTAATTTTCCCTATCACAGTAAGTAGCATCCTTCCCAGTGTTCAGACAAAATGCCATGGGGTCGTCTTGAACTCCTCTTCCTCACCAGACATCCCGTCCCTCATATTCTGTCAGTTCTATCTCCAAACATATTCACAGAATGAAGTCAGGCCTCTCTCTAGATAACAACTAAAGCAAACCAATGACCAAATATAAGAGCATTTTAACACCATAAAAGTCTTAGAAGAAAACATAGGGGAAAATCGTCATGACCTTGGATTTTGCAATAGATTCTTAGATACAACATCAAAAGCAAGAGGAACAAAAGAAAAAAAAAAGATAAGTTGGACTTTATCAAAATTAAAATATTTCATGCATCAAAAGACATTATCAACAAAGTGAAAAGACTACTATGGTTTAAATGTTTGTGTCTCCCCAAAATTCATGTTTTAATTTTCATCCCCAATGCCACAGTATTAGGATGTGGAGCCTCTGGGAAGACATCAGATCATGAGGGCTCTGCTCCTATTAGCGCACTTATAAAAAAGCCCCAGAGAGCTGCCTTGCTCCTTCTGCCATGTGAGGTTGCAATGAGAAGACGGCCGTGAGGAAGCAGACCCTCACCAGACAATAAATCTGCCAGTGGTTTGATCTTGGACTTCCCAGCCTCTGGAACTGTGAGAAATAAATAATCTATGGCATTCTGTTATAGTAGCCCAAACAGACTAAACCAGCAACCTACACAATGAGAGAAAATATTTGCAAATCATATATCTGATAAAGGTCTGGTATCCAGAATATACAAATAATTCTTATGACTCAAAAACAAAAAGACAATCCAATTAAAAAATGGGCAAAAAAATTTGAATACACATTTCTTCAAAAAAGATATACAAATGATACATATAAAAACATACTCACCATCATCAGTTATTAGGGAAATGCAAATCAAACCATAATGAGGTACCACTTCACACCCACTAGGATAGCTACAATCGAAATAAATGTAAAATAACAAGTGTTGGCGAGTATGAGGAGAAACTGGAACCCTTGCACATTGCTAATGGAAATGCAAAATGGTTCAGCTGCTGTGGAAAATAATTTGGTAGTTCCTCAAGAAGTAAAACATAGAATTAAGATGCAATCCCTTGATTCTACTCCCAGGTATACATCCAAAGGAACTGAAAACAGGTATTCAAAAAAGTACGTATATATGCACGGTCATACCAGCATTAATCACAATAGTCAAAGGGTGAGAACACCTCAAATGTCCATCAACAGATGAATGGATCAACAAATTTGTGGTATATATACCCAGTAAAACACCATTCAGCTGTAAAAAAGAACAAGGTACTGATACAAGCTAGAACATGGATGACCCTCCAAAACATTATGCTAAATGAAAAAAGCCAGACACAAAAGGTTTGTAGGGCCAGAGGTAAGGGGCATCTGGAAGAAAATGCTTAAAGGTAGAGTGGTTTACATTGAAGCGATGGAAATGTTTTGGAACCAGATAGATGTGGTACTTGCACAACATCATGAATGTCTTAACTGCCACTGCATTGTTCACTTTAAATTAGTTAATTTTATGTTATATCAATTTTTTTAAAATTCAGAATCCAATCCCTTCTCCTATCTACACTGCTACCATCTTGGCCCACACCACCAGCTTCTTACACCTGGATTATTGCTAGGATCCTACCTGGACTCCCCTTCCTCTCCTGCCCCTTTGGTCTGTTCTCAACACCACACACAGAATGATATCGTTTTCAAAGTCAGAGCATGTCCGTCCTCTGCTGAAAACTCTCCAATAGATCTTCAGTTCCTCATAGTCAAAGCCAAAGTCCTTACAATGGTCTACAAAGCCCCACACAAAGTAGCCCATTACTGCTCTGACCCCAGCTGACCTCATCCCTTCCTTTCTCCAGTCTGGTTAACCAGGCTCCTTGCTGCTCTGCCAACACTGCAGACACACTCCTGCCTCAGGGCTTTTGGACTTGCCGTCTGCTCTGTTTTTAACGCTCCTTCCCTAGACATCTACAGCCTTTGGACCATCACCAACGTCAGTTCTTACTCAACGGTCTCCTACACAATGACGCTAACCCTCACCATCCTATTTAAACTGCAGAAGCACATTCTCCCTAGTTCCTTCCTCTGCTTTATTTTTCATCTTTTTAGCCATAGCTTTTATCACCATCCACCATACAGTGTCTATTACTTATTTATTGTGTTTATTTTCTACTCCCCACCAGATGCTTACTAAAGAGCCTAAAACGACAAAGAGTAAGGGCCTCTCTGATCTTAAAAGGATAGATTTTAAACCATGTGGGTGCCTGCTTGCTAATATGTTTGTACGTGTGGTAGATGAAGAACCGTGACTTGCTTTCTTTAACACGTATCTCCTGGCTGCATGTTTGTGAGGGAGCAGACCTCAGCTACTCCAAGTTGCTGAACACCATGAATAACTGTGAAAAGACTTAGAAAAAAAGTGACCACTCACACTGGCTTATCTCAGTTTGCAGCGCTGCATTAAGAAAGCTAGACCTAAAATACATCAAAAGAAATAGAAAAAATTCCAAGTATTAAATAAGGTCTAAATGGTTACAACGAAAATAAGGGTGAAAGTTCTTGGTTCCTGTATTGATCTCATTATATAGTTAATTATTCTTAACAAACAAACAAAATTTACCACATGATTTAAAAGAAGTTCTCCACCCCTTAAAATGTACACAGTTGCATTTCGTTTGTTCCTCCTTAGAGTTTATCATCAATATCCAAGAGATCAATCTCTATACTTGGTGCCATTTTCCACAATCAATTGGAAATCAATAAAGTGCAAGGACCTGGCTGGCTTTATAAACAAGATGTGTATAAACCTATTTTTCAAATATTTTAAAACATTTACACATTCAATGACAAAAAAGGATTTATCGAAATACATAAATAAAACCAAAAGCCATGGGTTTATAACAGATTAATACAAGCCTCTTTCTCGATCCAATAGTATGCATTATACAAAAGTATTCAAATTATTCAAAAATAAAGCAGTTGTACAGTTGCATAGTCCTTCTAAACTAATAAAAATTATTTCAGTTCTGTTATCTAAAGATGCCATACTGCAGCTTCCTCTGACCATGTTAATGCAGACAAGCCTCAATCAGTAAGCACACTAATCTAAATCAAATTCCATCTAGTTGAAAATAATCATCATGCACTGCCCAGAGATGGTGAGTATGAATGGATTACTGAAAATATTCATGGTAATTGCAGATTGCTATTTATGTTGACCAGATTTGGAGGAGTTTACTTAGTGAAATATCTACGCATGCAGACCACCAATGCAAAACACACAGGAATATCACTCCTGACATCCACACTAAAAACAGCCTAGGATCTGCTCTGCAATGTCATGGTGCGGTTGTTATTACATAATGTCAGGTACACTGCTGGTGACAAAATGAAAATTTATGGTTGCAGTTATTTTACTTTCAAGAAATAGGCTACCACAAGAGATTTTTTTTTTTGCCTAGTTCAGTGGAGTGTAAGTTAAATATTAAGGACTGAATATTAATGCCATCTTCCAAAGCCCTAGATTTTTCTGACTGTAAACAGGTATGCACAAATCAATGACAATAATTGAAAAGTATGTTTTAATTATAGAGAGTATTGTTTAACTTATAGTCCCTGATTCACAAATATATCTAGTAACACACAGTGGTAAGTGGGGAATCTAGTAACTTACAGTGGTAAGTGGGGAATAAAGAAGACAAGCTCCCAGATAAAGTTGCTACAAAACACCTGGATAGTTAGGCTGGCTCCCAGGAGACTTCACCCTTCTCTGTGTTACATCACGGTACTTTTTTACCATCACCATCATCAGAACTAGACTGGAAATCAGGAAACCTGGGTTCTTATTCCAAGCCTGCTGCTAACAATCTAAAGAGCTATATAATCATGGGAAAAGTCTATAATCTCTCTGCACTCTAATTTGCTTATTTGTAAAATGAGGAGGTTGGCGATAAATGCTTTAAAAACAGAATAGGAAAATGCAAGGTAAAAATGCCTACCTAGACACATTAAAATTGATCCAAATTTATAAAGGCAAACACATATATGCCACAGGATAAAAAAAGGAATGTTTTTCACCAGAGGGGAAAGAGCAAAATGACAAAACATTATGAAATTAAATGGTGATGAGGATGCTGAAAAGAACATACTTTTAGCCCTCTAAGAAAGAATCCTACAAAATACAAAAAAAAAAAAACTATCCAACTCTATATTCCCTTTGACCTAGTAATTCTACTTTTAAACACAAATCCCCAAAGAAAATATCCCTAAAGAAAAATCAAAGTTCTCTAAAAAGAATCTCCATAGCAGCACTATATGTAAGAGAGAAAAACTGGAAACAACCTGTATGTTCAAAAATAGAGGCACAGTTAAGCAAAATCTGGTTTTGCTAACAAAATGGAACAAAGGCCTATATAGCTATTTCTTAAAATACTGAACTATCTTCAAAGAGTGGATTATTCATGTGATAGCACATGAAATATAAAGGTTGATCACAAAATATCCTCTTTATTACTTCACAAAAAGCATACTGATGAAAACCAGAAGAGAAACTGAAGAGATATAACTAGTTCTTTGAGGTTGTTTTTTGTATAAAATTCATTACAATAGCAAAATATAAAAGGGGAGTGGGTAGGATGAAATGTTCTCTAAGCTGCAGTACAGTTTGTACATTTCATGCTCCTTCTATATAGTTCTTCTAAGGTGACTAACACCACCTTGTATCTCTATCTAATGCTTAATGTTTCTCAAGCACTTTCACAAAGATTATGCTACTTGTTTGAAAAATGATCAGCATTCATAGCACTGATACACCAAAATATTAAACTTAGTACCAAAAGTGTGCCAGATGTACCTCAGGAAACCATACTATACATATTGGTGAACCATTGTCTTCCTCTCCCCCAAATGTCATCAGTGGGAAATTTAAGGAAGCATCTAGAATTAGGAGTTATGATCCCAATGGGCTCATAAGAGTTCAGTTTCTAAAGTCAGCCTTAATACCATAGAACATGCTATGAAGCAAATGCCTTGGAAAACTGTCACATACCTCTTATGTACAATTACTTTTTTCCTTAAACACTATAGGCCATGAAGCTATAGTAAAAATGATCACCCTGGTTGTCCTAGAAATAGATTCTCTTCAGCTATAGTATACATAAGGTGAATGGGCTTAAACTACAGTACACAGAATTCACAGATATAATTATAGAATGGTACTTGGCTTCAGTGCATAGACACAGCATTGGATTGTCATTCCACTAAAAACTCCAAAAAGATATAAAAGGTAAGGAACTAGAATTATTATAAGAAACAATTCTCCAAAAGAAACATTAACTGGTGATAACATTCTAGTAATAGAAATGTTGAGGCTCTACAAAAATCTGTATAAATTTTCTTCCTCCCCCAAAATTATCTTTTCTTCTAATAAGTATTTTAAAACAGTATGTTTTAACCTTTCAGCTGCTTGTGTCCTTTAACATAGTCTGAGAATGAAAAAGAAAAAAAAGTAATGGTGTTTTATGTGGAAAACTGTTAGAAACAAGGCTACAGACTAAAACTGGGAACACACAGATATACCAAAACGGTAGAAATTCTACCAGAGCCCATCATAAACACTTCTCTCAGTAATGGCTAGAGCACAAAGTAAAAAATATTTTCAATCTTTCACACTTACAGCTTTAGCAAAATTCTCAAATTTCTAGGTTATACTAAAAAGACACTGGAAAGAAGCTATATCCAATTTGTACTGTCAGCAGCATTATCTAATAATTAGAACACAAGCTATCATTTTCAAAAGTATTCAACATGCCAAAGTCACTAATCTTAAGTCAATAGTTTCTAGTGACACACCATGTGTTTATTTGTAATCAACAAATTATAAGCTTTTAGGAAAAAGAATTACCCATTTAAAAACGAATCTCAAAAATGTTGCAAAAATGCAACAAATTCCATTGACATTTTTATGTCTGAATTATTCCATAGAGTTGTATCAATATATTTTGCATAGCCAAATAATATGCATAAAGTATGCAGAAGAGCTCTAAGATTCATATTAAGTTAAAGAAAATCTACACACTGTGATTTGAATTAAACCTCCATTATCCATTAAATGAGATAACAGTTCTTTGTTGAGACAGACTAACTCAAAAACATTCACCCATTAAAATACCATGTAATGAGGCAGGGACAGGAGTGTGCCTTTAAAAAAATTAAAAATCAACTTCAGAAAGATGGCACAGGTGTATGCAAAGCCTAATTTAAATAGAAATTAAAATAAAATGTAACCAGCACCCAAGAACTTTAGCAGCCAAGAGGCCATTTACATTTCAAAGTCCTCTAGCTATGGTATTCTTAAGTATTGCACCACTACAGTTTGTCAGTGCTGTGGAGACACTTCAATTAAGGCTGTGTGGTAGAGCTCTGTGTAAATTAATTAGTTGAGGTTACACAGATTTTCTAAAAGCAGCTCTCTAAAACAGCCTCAGAGATATGCAAGATTTGTGGGGAATCAGAATCTAAATACAACTTACTAATCAATTCTTCTTGCTTTCACATTTCAATGACATTTTGTGTAATAATAAATAAGCCCATGAAAATACTACTAACCAAAATTCTATCTGCTTTCAATTAGAGCTAAAGGAAGGGACTTTCAATTTTGCTTTTGATACTTGGGTTTTATTTCAGATTTTATCTAGACTTATTGGCAAGAGTTTCCATATGATAACTATAATGAACTTGATCCATATTTAAATGGGAAATGAGACTATATTTGAAATTCACATATGCTACAACTAAATCAGCTATCTAGTAATTGCTATAAACAATGTCATAACAAAAATACAGACTTCATGCTCCCGCAGTGAGACTTGTTAAATTTGCTCGATATGATTTAACTAAAAATCAAAGTTTGATAGGTTTTATCAAAGATAATAATTTTTTCTTTAATTCAAAACACTAAGTGAATTTTTGCTGTAAGTAATTTTTTTAAAACCATTAGAACTAGATGTTTGGTAAATATCCTTCAAAATACATAAAATGTATGCAGAAAAATAGTAATAATCAGTTACAAAGGTTTCCTATGGCAAATTTTAAAGGGAAGACATCTGAAGTTTTCAAGAGAACAGGGGACTTCTAATTATGTATATAAGAGATTCATGAGCTCTTCTGTAATCCTAAAATAAAGTCCCTACAGTCTCATTACAGTGATTGTGAAAAATTCATACTTGTTATACAGTGGAGATGATTTAGACTTTTATAATGGCTAATTTGTTTCATGAGCACGGACACTGTATGTACAAATATATCTTTTGAGATAGTACCACTGAGAAGAGGCTGTCCTTCATGCACATCCTTCGATAAGACTGCACTGTAAACATCTTCAGGAAATCCAGTCTTGCATAATGCGATTTCACCAGAAGCCTCTACAGACGCCTGCAACACAAGAAAAAAAAAATGTGTGCAATGATTGCTACCTCCTTCAACTGAGAAACATTCCACTTGGCATAAAGCCTCATTTTTTCCAACTATCTTGTACAAACAACCCCTTTGTTTCTGAATGGTTACAATTAGAATGTAGAGGGCAAAGGGTTAATCATTTTGATAACTGGAGTAGAAGAAACAAATCCCACTTGTCTAGTCCAATAAAATCTAAATAATACACATTCTAGCTTCTTCCAAGGGCTGAACATTTCCATTAAAATGGTCATTGTGACTGAAGAACTATCAAGTGGGCATGAGTTGGGGCACAGCCAAGTAAGTAGTCTTTGAGCTCCACAAATCACCATCACTAACTCAACTTTTCAAGAAAAATGTATACATTCAAGTACATAGATCTTTATATTCTCATCTAATTTTCTATGAAGCTTCTTTCAATATATCTTGGTCATGAGAAATAATAAAATTATAACATACTTAATACAGGATATATAATATTTTATGCCAAGTAAAACCAATCAATCAAAATGATATATTACTATAATTTGAAGGACATGGATGCATTAAAGATACAAGTAAAGCTTAATACAACTATGTTTCTTTTGTATACATGAAATCAGAAAGTATCTATTGCCATCTTCTCTATCATCATATACAATTACATCACATATAATTACTCAGTGTGCTTAAAACTCAAGTCATGCCTACTACTATCCAGCCAACCCTCCAATCCACCAATAAGGATCCAAATACAGGAGGAGGAAGAGTCGACTGAGGCCACCCAAAGGAGGAATTCCACTAGCCACAGAGACAGCATTAGGAGCATTCTACACAGGTGGGGAGAATCAGAAATTGAAAGGAAGGAGAAAAGGAAGTCCCAGAAACTGGGAAACCTCAGAACAGTCATCTGGATGAACCAATACACTACAGCTTCATAATTAAAGGACTACTTGAATTATGCATGTGAAATTTTGTAAATACCCACATAACAAAAATCCAGACTAACATAATAAACTGTTCTTTTCAAATGTGAGAAAATATAGAATAAATTTAAACTTTATTAAATATTACACAGCATTTATTCTCAAAAGCTGTTAGAAGCAACAGTGAGATACTAGTTCAGACCCATAAAATTAGTAAACAGTTTTAATTCTGTTATGTGCAAGAACGGATTTTATCAAGTCAAGGATATAGAGGAACCAGCCGCATACAGACGTGAGTAAGCTGGTACAGTCACCTTGGGGTATATTTTCACAAATTCTAGTAAAGATGAATTTCAATATATCCTACATTTAAGTATATTTCTAGTGAAACTCCCCCATGAGTGTTCCAGTAGACATGCACAGGAATGTTCTCTGAAGCACAGTTGTAGCAGCAGAAACTAAAAACTGCCTAAATGTCCATCAATAGGAGAATGGACGAATACATTGTCACTTACCCAAAAAAAGAATACTTAACAATATTCAAGTGTAAGAACTGGAACTACACTTATCTACAAGGCTATCTCTCAAAAGCAAAACAAAACAAAACAAAAAGTCAGTTTCTGTAAGTTCCATGCAAGAATGGAGAAATTTAATCATAAATCAACCCAGGGTTAACTGTTATCTTTAGTAACTTCAGAGACCTATTTGTGCAACATCCGAAATTCAGAATGAGGGCAAAGCATATCACAGTATGAATTTTGCAAAAAAAAACAGAAAGCATGACTGATGATTCCATTTACATAAAATTTAAACACAAAAGATAATATAATGATATGGACACATACATACGTAATAAGAATATAAAAATGGATAGGGTAATGAGAAATACCAAATTTAGAATGGTGGCTACCCCAGGAGAATAACAAATAGGAAAGGCATCAGAAAATAATGTACAGGTGGCTTCAATTTTATCTGTAATAATTCATATTTTTCCAAAAAGACTTTGAAGCAAACAAGGCAAAATGTGAACAGCTGCATAGGCACATGGGTACAAATTATATTATCCCCTACATGTCCTATATGCTCTGCATATTTCACAACAAAAAAAGAGAAAACATTAGGAACTAACTGAGAAGTAAGAAATGAGGCTTCCAACGTGCATCAAGTTCGGGACACTGGGAGATACATTCTGACACGTGACACCTGTAAGCACCCAGACCCTTATACTGAGCTTGGCACAGAGCAGCACTCAGTAAGAGAAAGCTTTTGCTTTTAGCTAACCCAAACCCAGGGAACTCCCCAGTCTGCCACATAAAATACACAAATGTGTTTGTAAACCTATGTTCCATAAACTTGTTAAGGGTCTGCCTCTCCACATCTAGTCCAGGTTTCTAACAGAGGTGAACCGTGGCAGGTGCTAGCCCAGAAAGGTAGGCCGGGGCAGAGTTCCTCAGGGCAGCAGTCCAGAAGCCAACAATGGAAGGCAGCTAGCAAGTAGGGGTCACATTTCATCCTGGGCTTTTTGGTTAAGACAGCCTACAATTTTATAGGTAAGCACCCAGAGATCAATGAAGTCGAAAGATCAGGGGAAAACAGCAAGCTTTTCTTCAACTCTGCAACCTGGGTCTTGCTTCCCAGTGGATCTGTCCTAAGGTAGAGCAATCAGCAACACCGTGCTCCTAGTTCAAACACATAAGAATGGGGTTTCAGGGCCACATGGAGGTTGTCAGGAATAAAGTGAACACTCACTTCTGAGTTTCAGTCACTGCCTTACATCCGAAAAGGGAAGGTCTGTCCTCAGTGTACTAGCCCTTCTTAACCTCTCTGTGCTCATTTTCCTCATGTATGGAAAGGCATCTAACGGCACAGGTGGACTGGGAGAATTACTGAAACAATGTTTGTAAAACACATCTCTAACACTGGCTACGAATATTAAATACCATCGATTACTTTGAACAATTTCATATTTATCTTAAACAGCTGGAACTTTTCTAAATGCTTCTTCCTCAGGACAAAATGGATCCACAAAATAATATGCTATGATTCATCTATAAGGTGTTTTCTTAAAGCCGGTCTCCATAAAATTATTAAAACATTTATTACTATTTATTTATTATTAATTTCCTCTCTTAACTTTCAGTCCCAAAGTAACAGAGTTAAGAAGCTCAGAAAACAAATAGGAGGCACTCAAATGAACGTGATCTCCAACATGGAGCTAGTGCAGGCTTACTCTGTGCCGAGCACGGCATTGGTGAATCAATATCCCATTCAATTCTCCCAGCAACCCTACAAGGCTGTGGCTGGTCCTAGGTCTGATATTGCCGAGTACAACAAAGCTGGTAAGCACGATCCACCCAGGGAAGCTGACACCGCTCTAGTGATAATGGCTTTTTGGGCATTGAAAGTTCTCTATTCTAATCCATGGCTAATGCTTGAATGTTCTACAGCAGTGGTTCTCCATTGGGGACAATTTAGGCCCCCAGGAGACATCTCCCAATGTCTGGACACATTTTTGGCTGTCACTCCTGGGATGGTGAAGCTACTGGCTTTGAGTGGGTAGAGGCCAGGGACGCTGCTAACCACCACACAATGCACAGCACGGGATCCACAGCAAAGAAGTACTCAGTCCAAAATGTCAACAGAGCTAAGGTTAGGAAATCCTGTTATACAACTATACATGAAAAAAGGGGTGGCCACCTATCCATTAACACCCCCAGCAGTGGGAAGGAAGCTCACTATTTCTTCAAATAGCTCATTAAACTCCTGTTGGAACACCATCCTTGAGAAAAGCCAACACCCAGCCCCTGCGGCTCACTCACCCCCCACGTGCACTGATCAGCTCTGCCAGGCCCAGGACAAAGCGCTGGAAGTTCAGAGATGAGAAAGAGGAACCCTCCCCTCAACAAGTTCACTGTGGGAACAAGGAGGAGGTTTTGAATAATATGCATTTTCCTAATATTTGAATAGTGCAGGCATTGGCAAGCTGTCTCTATACTGGCTAGACTGTAAATACTTCAGGTTTTGCAGGCCACAGGATCTCTGCCGAAACTACTCGATCTGCTGTTGCAGCGCAAAAGCAGCCATAAGTAATTGGTAAAAGAATAAACATGGTTTTGCTCACTCTAATACAATTATAGGTACCCCAAAACCCGAGTTTCATTTAATTTTCAAGTGTTGAAAGATATTATTTTTCTTTTGATTTTTTGAAAAGCATTTAAAAATGTGAAAAACATTCTTGGCCACACAAACACAGGCAGGAAGCAGGGCTGTAGTTTGCAGATCCCTGGAATAACATGGTAAGTTCCATAAAACATTGCCGTCTCACTCAGTTCTCACAATGTTCCCCTGAAGCGGGGGCAGGATTATCAGCATTTTACAAATGAGCAAACAGGTTCTCACACAGAGGTGTAGTGAAATACTCAAGATGTCACATCCAGGAAGAAGAGGCAGGATTCTAACCCTGCAGTCTTCCCAAGTACAACAAATAATTACAATACAATTCTTTCAAGAAATATGTACTGAGTGTCTATTTGCCACTGGAAACAGAGAACAAGATACAGCCCCTGCCCTTCTGGAGTTCAAGGCTTAATGTAGGAGGTAAGGATATGCAGAGGAGAGGAGGAGAGCCCAGGGCAGGGGGTCTAGGGGCCTTGCAAGCAGAGACCTGCAGGAGCAAGGCGCTGGAGGGTGGCAGAAAAGCCAGCCCAGGCGGTCACTGCTCCAGCTGAAACAAGGCGGCAAGAAACGGCACCGTGCCTGGGGAATTACAATGAGTTCAGTGCCGCTGGAGTCCAAGAAGCAAGGCAGGAAGTCAAAAAGTTGAGGCTGGAGGGTTAGACAGGATTAGATCACAGACAGTTGGGGGCCTGGGGTTATCCTCTGGGCTGAGGGAGCCAGGGACAGACTTTAAGCACATGAGATTGGATCTGATAGAGAATTCTCTGACTGCTTTGTGGGAAATGTGTGTGTATGTGTGGGGGGGATGACAAGTGACAGATGGGAGACAAGCTAGGACACAGACATGAATCAGGGAAGGGGCTACAAGGAACGAAGAAGGGGACAACTTTATCCACATGTAAATAGTTAAAACTGGCAGGACTTACACAGGGGGAAGAAGGAAGGGAATTATTTCCTCACCCATGTTTCCAGCTGAGTGACCATGAACCTGGGTGCCACAAACCAGGGAAAATATCGCAAAATTATAACGTCAGGAACAAAGTGCTAAAGGAGCAGAAAGAATGGGATGATAAATCTGCCCGTGGAAGTTAAAGAGGACCTCGTAGCTGAAGTGGCATTTAGGCTCTGAATTTAAAGATGATTAAAAATTTGCCAAGAGAAATAGGAGGAAGTGGAAAGGGGCATTTCAGGCAAAAGGTACAGCAGAACAAAGACCCTGTTGATTTATGTCGAGCCTGCAGTCCACCAAAACCACCCTGGTCTTTTCTTACCAGGCAGCTGGTAAGCGATGGCTTCCTCCTCTAGCATCTCTGCTGCGGATTTGGGGCCTTTCGGGGCAGCAATTTACATTTAACCCTGCAAACTTGGATGTCAATAAATTAATAATTCCAGCTGGCTTTAGTCATTCCTCCCAGCTTTATGGATCAAGAAAGTCTAATGAGATGCCTCAACGTCTTCATAAAGATGCCACTCAGATGCTAAAGACAGGGCTTGTCACATGCCCAGACACGGCCCTTCCCACCGACATGCACCATAGACAGAGATCTTGACAATGGCAGTCGGTGGAGCATCTGGAGCCAGCCTGCCTGGCCTTGAATCCCAGCCCCATCACTACTATCTGTGAGACCTCAGAGAAGAAACAGTTCCCGCATCTGCATGATAAGAGTAATAAAGATAGCACCTACTCACAGAGCATACGTGAGGATTAAATGAGTTAATGAGTAAAGCACTTAGAACAGTGTCTGGCACATGGTCATTTAATGCATTAGCTATTAGTCATAGTAGTATTAATACTATTAGAACAACATGAATCCAACTCATAGCACATCTGTCATACGGCCTAGTAATTCTCAAACTTAGCAGAGCAATCAATCCAGGAGCAAACAAATCCAAGTTTGTTTAAAAGACAGATTCCTGGGTCCCAATCCAAGACTCATCAAAACAAAATTTCAAGAGATGTGCTAGATAAATCTGTATATTTAACAAGTGTCTGTGCTGTATTTGGTGGCCACATCTCCAGCCCATAACCTCCCCAAACCTTTCTGAGCTCCAGACACAGCACAGCTACCTTTTGTTCCTAGTCATCAAGTCTCTAACAGGTTAGCAACATTTTCTGTTCTTAACAATCCCATGCACTTCACTCTTTTGTTTGAAAACTACACCTTCTTGATTTTGGTTCTTGTTTTACTTTTAATAGGGATATTACCCCATCCCCAACCCTTCAGCAATTCTCTTCTCCACAGTTCCTCAAGGGTGACAAGCAGTCACCAAGTCCTCTCGACCCACCGGGGTGAAATTCACACTGGTCAGAGGATCTGAACTCATTTAGTGCCACTCTGTGCTCTCGAACAATCAGCTCACCTATCTTGAGTTTCAATTTCCTCTTACAAGTATTTATTTGCTCTACTCTTCCCAGGCTGAAGATCGACCTCCTTGTCTAGAAAGGACAGAAGTGTAATAGGAGTTGAGGAGTTCTGCTTGCCTGTGAGTATTAGTCTCTCTGTTCTGGTTCAGAACTCGCAGGGACATCACTTTTTGTCCTTGTTCAAATTTTTCCACAGTCTCAATACTGTGAGCTTTAAAGCCCTGAGTCCACCACTCTTTTAGGTTCCCATTCCCATTATTCTTTTTTATAGTCATCCTTGGTCACTGGATCTGCTTTCCAATTTCCTCCCAGTCACTCTCAAAACTAAGCTCTTAAATATTCCACATGGAGCCACAGTGGACTGACTCTTCCAACCGCCTTGGCTCTCCACCTTCTTCCTAATCGAGACCATTTATGATCACTGGCTAAAAATGCCACATCTGAAAGCAGCTCAAACTGAAGAGAATCGTTATCTTTTCTTTCTGGCTCTGAAGACTGCCCCATAGAAACCCAGACTTATGTTGGTTATCATACACACTTAAATTTAATCAATTAGATGTTTTCCCTCAAATCATCAATCTCTTCCTTTTTCCCTATCAGATAGTGCCTGGTCACAATCTAGTAGCAATTCGATTATTGCTCATAGAGTATCAAATGCAGTCAACAAAGCTGAAACCTTCTTTTACTTTAAAATGTTTGCTCACCTTATTCAGTGTGGAAATAGAGGCAATAGTGTGTATTTGTGGTTGAGACGGAGGGCTCTGCAGCAAACCTGCTTAGGTTTAAATCCTGCCTCCAACCCCTACTACCTGTCTGACCTTGACAAGCTACATAACCTCATCTGTGCCTCACCTTCTTCCTCTGTAGTAATAATAATAATAATAGCTAAACATGTGGGCCACACAGGATTGTTGTGAAGAGTACAAAGGGCTTAAAAATAATACTTTATGCACCACAAGGCAAGAGTTAGCTAGTGTTACTCTGCTATTATTGTTTTTGTTGTGGAGACTTTTATCTCTTTGCTCTGGAGTACCTGAGAAATATTTTAAAAGAATGTTGTGAAGGAGGAATACCACAAAGACACCAAGTTTTCAAAAAATAAAAATTCGTTCACAAACATGGACAAAAGAAACACAAGTGGAATTCCTTTCATGACATGTGATTTGTGGGTTGTGGGGGGGAGTGCTTGTGAGGGAGGGCGGTAACTACGCTAATACTTTTGTCATGCGGTTGTCTTCCAAATGATATAAGCGAATAGAAATAGTTAATGAAGACACTGCTAAAGTGGTGAGTTGGGTACATGGTAATAGAATAATGAAACTGTCCAAGACCCATTCAGCATGACTAACTTTTTTTTATTTTTAAATCCAATTTATCACCTTACAATTACGTTTGCCAGATTCTCTACATTTCAAAGGATTCCATCCATGATGTCGGATGCTATGTTAAGAAGATTATTCAAGAGCTACTGCCACTCTTTCAAGATTTTCTCTGTGTCAGTAATGCCACTGATGACAGTATGCATTTCACATCCCTGAAAACATGTTTAAAATGTGCAGAAGTTTAGCCTTGGACGGCCAAAATGTTTTCGTTTTGTCATGTACCATTCAGGAGGGAGCTGACTGCTTTCTGTATGGGTTCCTTACCTCTTTCTTGCCTTCAAAATGTGCTCTAGAACAGCTTAGGTGCAAAGAGCACTCACACAAGACTATACATTTGCCCACTTTGACCACCTAGTGATTTCCATCTTTGCTTCAACTATCTCATTAGGATGTGTCCTTGAATATCTCCAGTATCAGTACTTTTACCTTTCTGGTTGCCATTTCTTTTAATCAGGTAAAGACAAAAAGGATAGTTAAATGATAGCAATGTTGTTGGCACAAGAACCTGACAATGCTGCCAATACTGAACTTGCAAGAAGACAACATCACAATACAACACCTTAATGAACAAAAATCTGGGTCCAACACAAAATGTGATTTAGGATGTAACCTTTCCAGGAGTAAAACCTACCAAAGTTTAGGACAATATACAAATGTACATCAAGTGATGTCCACAGAGTTCTCTGCACAATCCCGTATCTCCGCCTAAGCAAGAGAGGCTTTCTAGGCCTCCAGGCTTCCTTGGTGGAGTCTCAAAAGATAGACAGGAGCTTACCACGAAGTGTACTCAATGTTCAATGTAGTTGGTAGCAACAACACACCTATAGATTTAGCTGGCGCATAGAAGTATAATATTATCATTACATAGCAGCTCTGGCAGCTATCCAATTAAACTGACATGAAAAGTTCGGGAGTGCCTAAGGCAATTCCAGGAGAGATGGCCAGTCCTGGCTTTGATTGATTCTACCCCATCAACTCGTTACACTCACCAGAGACTGCAACATGCTTATATATAACACTCAAAATGTCATCAAACAGTATAGCACTTGGCATTAGACTGTGTTTAGAATCAACTTTGGAATTAGTTCAATAAAATACACTCAACATCAGTGATTGCCAATATTTACTGAGTGCTTACCATGTGCCAAGAAGTGTGCTACAATGCTTTCCATGCGTTATATCTTAAATAAGTCCTCACAACAATGCCATGAGGTAGGTATTGCTAGGACTGTCATTTTGCAGGCAAGTAACAAACTTTAAGGAAACTCCCCTAAGTCATTTAGCTCGTCAGCTTAGGGATGGTATTCACACCAGCACCAAACGGCTTCAGGGATCACCCTTAACCCAACCACTAAAAAAGCCATTAGGAAGCATCCACATACATTGACACGTAATACCTAACTGGCTAAGGGCTGAAAATTGTCCAATACGAATTGAGACCAAGTGAAAAATCTGCCTGCTCCCATAATGGATTTTCTCCTAAAAATGTGATTGTCATATATGATATGTGATATGATATATGTTAATAAAATAATTTCAATGCTTCTTTTCTCTATGGAAAAAAATTGGTGAAAAAAAGACATCTGGTCAAACCTTCTCAAAAATCTTGTTTTTTAAAGGCATCTAAATCAAAGCCCCAACCCCACCCTTAAAATTTTCTAAAAATGCACATGGAAAATTATCAGTAAACACCTATCATAGCCAGTGTATTAATTTTTAGTGGTGATATTTATGAGGGAGTAATTACAGTCTGTAATGAACTCTGTATACACTTTCTATACTCAGGAATCCCTTGTGTCCATGTACAATTAGGCCTGTTTCATAAAACCTGGAGCACAGCTTCACTTTTTAAAAATGGTTAGAGATATTTACAGTCCCCATAACTCTGATTTCAGTTGAACAGCTGGACCTGGTGATGATTTAGCTAATTCTGAGTCCTGATAAGATAAACACAATCCAATTATAACATTATTCTTGTGAAAAGAAAATAACCTTCGTGGCACAGTTTCCAAGAAATGTGCAAGAGTGAAAAGGGGGCACTGCCAATAACGTCAGAGTTCAAAGCCATTTGTGAACTTGTTCTGGAAGCACCAGCCCATGCAATGGTGTCCTAACAGATCAAGCAATAAAGAAGTACATCCCCAAGCCCTGCATGCCAACTGAGAGGTTGCACAGCTAATAGCATCAGTTCTGGCTTCAACTCAGGGGCTATAAGGACTAGCATTTTCCACCCGTGAATATCGTGAATGACTTACATCTGGCATTTGGATCATTGCACTCTGTAACTCTGCTAACCCCAAAATTCCCCATGCTTTCCACTGCACCAACCAGTCATACCCCTGAATGGCACTTCTCAAAGTATGATCCAGGGAGTGGCTCCCTAGGGTCCCCAAGATCCTTTCAGATCTGCAAAAGCAAAACTATTTCATAATATCATAACATTATTTGCCCTTTCCACTCTCATTCCCCCACAAGTGTAAAGTGGAGTTTGCCAGAGGCAATGTGATATGCGGTACTTTAACAGAGAAAATGCAGAAGCAGATACAAAAAAGCAGCTGTCTTCTTATTAAGCCAGACATCAGAGATTGTAATAATGTAAAAGTGCAATGCTACTCTTCCCAGTAATACTGTTTTCCCGTTTTAGAAAATATAGTAATTTTTTTCATAAAAATTGATATTTATGTTACACATGTAATGGGTTTAATATTTTTAAATGAATTAATAAATATTATACAATTTTCTCAGCTTAACTTCTCTATGGTAAGCACTGATAGACATTACCCACATTTGGAAAGCTCACTGGAGTACTTACTAATTTCTAAGCGTGCAAAAGAATCCTGAGACAAAAAAGTTGGGAGCTGTCACGAGAGAGGAGAGACGGATGGAATGAACTCACCTGAAGGCTGCAATTGAAAGAACAATCTGGACAGCTGGTGCCCAGCCCTGTCCCCTACTCCTCCCACCTGGGAGTCACAGGCCCACAGAAAACAAGTGTGGTGATCTCATTTTCCATGCTGGGAGTTCACAGATCCCCTGCAGCATTTGGCGATGGGGGAGGGGGCATGTCTGCGGAATCCGGAGGTTCTGGGATGCAGTTTTAGCAATGGGGACATGCCCACACACAGAAGCCACACCCCCCAGCCTACTGCTCATCAGAACTACGGTGGTATTTTCCTTTCCTCTCTGCTGACTCCTCTGGCTTACACCTCACTTGGTTCAGAACCCAGGCAAGGGGAAGACGTCCTATTTATGGGCTCCTTCAAAGACCTTAGCATTTCGTGAACTATCTGGGGACCTTGAGAAATGAAAAAAGGAGTCCAGTGTTAAGGAACAAAATATTGATGGAGGGACTGGGGCTTCTAGCAGGGGAAAAGGGGTGCTTTATTCAGGCCCTGCATATTTTTTAACTTGGTGGTTTCCAGCCTTGATTGTGCAGAGTGGTGGCTGGTTTTTATAGTGGGGCAGGTGGCTTTTAACATCAAGAGCCTTTAATTCCCAAACCACAGGGTATTTTGATCTTGATGCATGACCACAACTTAGGGTGGTTAAATCTCTAGGAAAGTGGTTGTTTAAAGAGGCAGGGCTTAGAGCAAAAACAGGGGACCTCATGAAAGGCCACAGACTTGGGGTCTCAGGACAGAGGCAGATGCACAGTGACCTTAGCCAAATGGTGAACACTTTGGGCAAGGGCTGCTGCTGCTGAAGTGCCCAAGGACCCCAGCCTAAATAAGAAGAGTTACAGAAAATAGGGGATTATTTAAACATTTTCTGCCTAAAAACTAATGAGAACAATATTTGGTATTTTTAAATGACACTGAGCTTAAGAGCCTGAGCAAGGATCTCACTTTAAATTATTAGTGCTGAGAGCAGCAAAGGATTGGCCAACTCAAATTTTACTCTGCATTCTGGAGCCAGGAGGGCACATCTTGGATCCTCACGACTTCACCACAGGCTCAAGGGTTAGCCCCCACCAAGTGCTCTGGATGGTCTTTACAAACACAGGAGAAATCTTCCCTTGCAGATGGCCTTCTGTGACCAAAGCCACTCCACAGCAAGTGGCCACTGTGGCACGGGACTGCAAACACCTGCTCCCAGGACAGTATTTTACCAGTCATGTACTAGCCCAAGCCCCAGGCCACGCTGGTGACAGCACTGGGCTGTTACATGCAAGGGACTCAGAGGGAAAGGCTCAAAGGGAAAGGAGGTCTGAATGTGCTGGCTGCAAACCTAAACTCAACTGGGAGAGGCTCCCAGTGGGAGGGTGTTCAGCATGTCCTATTTACCATCTGGGGAGGAGGGGATGCACTCATGCACACAGGGTTTTCTTTCAGAAAGCTGGCATCTGAGATACTGCCACGTTGGTACAAATTTCAGACACATCTGATGGGCCCGATTGTTTTCGAGGTGCCTTTCTTTCTCATCTAGCATAACGCAGTACCTTTAAGTCTCCAACTCTCCCTTTGAAGTCTGTTTGGTTCAAAGGTCATGGATTATAGACAAAAGGCTTAGACTGACCAGCATCCAGGAAAGGCTAAAATGCAGAACATCTTCTTCACCCACTATCAGTCCTTCCCGCACATGTGACGGGCTGCCTACTGTGGTCTTTGGAACACTACGGGCAGGCTCTGGGAAACAATTTTGCCTGAGATAACTCTTCCAGGAGCAGGGACCGGTATGCTTTCTAACTCTGTAGGCTGTTAGACTACTGTTGTGATCATCTTGCAAGTCCCATTAGGTTTTGGGACTCTTTAAAAAGTAAAGCTGTAGATCTTTTAAGACTTCATGAAGTTGGGAGCAAGACTACCCTAACAGACCCCCATCTCCCACTAGAGGAGTGGAATCCTTTCTCCCTACTTCCACGTAGCTACATTGGCAATAGTACTCACTCTTGACCTCTGTCTATCTCTCTGAAGAATGTGGATGAAACTGGGCTTAGAGAGTCAGGCCCTTCATCACCTTTGCTCAGGTAGGAGCCAGCCTAGCTCTGCAGTGCAAACACTGGCATGCTTATATTACTGGGCTTCTAGGGCAGAATCTCCAGGTGGGAGGCCAGCCCTCATCCCACACTGTGGAAGATGGGAGGCCAGGGGAAACTACTTCTCAGATCTGAAACACTCAAGCCACATTCCCTGACCTTATCTTTATCAGTAATAACGGTTGTAATTCTGGTTCTCTATCTGCTGACTCTGTGTCTTATTTCTCCAGAACTTAGCTGGATAAGAAGCATTATTGTTTAGGTTCCTTCAAAAATAACAAAATTATCTACAAAGTCTCAATCTTACTTAACATTTAAAGGCCAGGGCTAAAAGATCAAAAAGAAGTCAGTGCAAATAACACTGTTATACCACCAGCAGGGCCACAAGCCCACTAGGATGCCTCTTAGGAGGGCCTGAGAGCCACGTGTACCCCTGGATGACTGGGTGAGTACAGGTCTGGCCTAAGCTGGCATGAGGTCAGGAGAAACAGAGCAATTCACAGAAAGAACCATCAACCACTCATCAGATACCTGTACCTCCACGTCACCACCAAAAAGTTACATGGCCAGTGACAGCGATCACCTGCTTCCTTGGTAGCCTATCCTGCGTCTGGCTCAATCTGTTAGATTTTCCCATTCTTAAGGTCAAAGTTTGCTCCATGAAATTGAGATCCTTGAAATCCTCATTCTAAAGCCCAAATCCTCCTTCAGGCAACAACCCTTCAAAGTTTACAATAGACTTATCTGGCTCCCACTGGGCCCATTCTTTTACAGACTTCCAAGAAAATGGTGAGTGTTACATCTGTTACCAGGGAGGGAAAACACTGTCCAAGCCCTGGACTGCCACCTCCTAGCAGTGTGCCTGCAGGTAAATGGTTTAAGCCAGGTTCCCTTCAGACATTTGTAAAATGGATAATAATAATGACTATTTATTGTAGGGGACTGATGTGAGGATTACATGAAAATACAGGTAAAGCGCTTGGCCTGGCACATAATAAGCACTCAGTAAATTTTAGATTTATTCACATGAGTCAGCTTTCAAGAAAGTTCTGAGTCCTTGGAAACACACCTTCATACAAACCATGACTGAAAATGTCAAGTGAAGGAAATCGGCAACAGCAAGGCCAAGCTACAGACAAGTTACAAAGTTCATCCAATAGGCTCCTGTTCATGCAAACACTTCAAGGAAGAAGAAAAGGCCAAAACACATAGTGAAACATTCTCAAACTCATTAGTAACTAGGAGAATTCAAATCTACGCCAAAAGGAGATACCATTATGGGGTCCACCAGATTGTTAAAAATTTTTAAAAGTTTGATAAGTATCCTAAAAGTATGGGGAAAAAAATATATACATGGTGCTAGGGGACCAGTATGGAAAACACAATCTTGCATTACCTAGTAAAGAACATATGCACAGCTTCCATATTCTACTCCTTGGTACACACCCCAGAGCAGATCAGTATTCCATCACCAGGGAGCTTGCTAGACATGCAAATTCTCAGGCTCCACTGCAGACTTACTGAATCATAAGCTCGGGGAATAGGGCCAGGAATCCATGTTTTAGCAAGCTTTCTGATGATTCTCATAACACTCTAAAATTTGGGAAACACAGCCCTAGAGTTTCTCTGGCATTTATAACCAGGTAACATGTATAGGAATGTTGATAGCAGCAAACACCTGAAACCACACATGGCAAGTCCATCAACAATAAATCAAATAAGTAAATTGTACCAAATTCATAGCATGTGATGCTCTACAGCAATGAAAATGAACAAATTATAGCTACACAACTGAACTGAATGAATCTTACAGACATAATGTTGAGCAGAAAAAACAAATCACAGAAAAATACATGATAAAATAGACACACATGCATTATATATTTATATATCTATGCATGATGTATTAATATATACATATATAAAGACACATCTCTCCATATATATTTAAAGAACATATATATAGATGATAAAGCTATAAAAGAAAGCAATGCAATGAATAAACGTTAGAAAAATCAGGATAGTAAGGACAGCAGTTATCTCTGGGAGGAAGCAGGGGAATTGGAACAGTACCCTGGGGAATTCCAAGGTAGTGGCAATGTTCTATTTTCTTAACGTGGCTCGTAGCTATACTAATGTATTTTAGATATTTTGATCATTTTTGTTTACACAACTTTACACACTCCTCTATATGTACCACACTTCACAATAAAAAGGTTTTTAAACAAGAGTGATCCTTATACTCAGACAAAATAGAAATTGATGTCAATCTGCTTTAGTTTTTTTAACCTGAATTCAAATTCATATCAAATCGATGACATCAGGCCACTTGCATATGAGTCCCAGCTCCGCCACTTAACAAGATAACCTTGGACACCTTAGTGAACCTAATCATGTTTTGGTGCCCTAGTATAAAAAATAGGTATTTTTTTTTTTAGAATTAAATGATTTAATAGATGTAAAGTACTTGGAAGAGTGCCTGGTACATAGTAATTACTCAAAAATAAAAAAATATATTATTAGGATAGAAAGATACTAAGTTAATTGCAACATTTCCTTCATCTAATTATCAATAAACCATCAGTATCTATGAAGACAATGAATTTACCTTCACTCTGTGTTTGTGGATGCTGTGCTGGCATCAGCCAATATAACATGACACTCAACCCTCTCCACTACTGGGTCCTCATCATCATGGTAGAAGTATTCAGAGACTGAGAACCTGGTTCTAGGCTAGTCTTAAAACACACATACTCACACACACGTATGTGTGTACGTGCATGTGTGTTCATGGGTCCTTACCAGGACATTGAAGAATTAAATCACAGAAACAACAGACAGGTCTTGAATACCCCAGAAGAGCTCCTGTCCAATAACCTATTATGTCCAAATCAAATCACTGGCACAATAGCACTCTACATACATGGATCCTTTTCTCTAATTATAAAGACGATGGAATTGTATCAGCCTAGATAGCATCTGTTAAAATTGAAGGAGGACTGTTTAGAATCTGTGCACTCCAATTGTGGTTTCCAAGTGTAGTCTAAGAAGCACTGGTGGTAGGGAGTCCACAGAGAGCTATAAGTTATTGGCTGTAATACTGAACATAGAACAAAGTCTTGCATGCAGTAAGTGCTCGAAGTTTTTCAAATAATTGCATTATCCCTTCATTGTGTTTGTGTAAAACAAGGGCAATGACTAGGCCCCAAAATTCTCAATTAAAGATCCAACATCTTACTCACTACATGAAAGTATTTTTAAGTTATATACACAGATGCACACACACACACACACACACACTTACTTCCCATAATAACCCTATGATAGAGATTCTATTATCCCCATTTTACAAATTAGCATACTGAGGAACAGAAATGTCAAATATATTGTCCAAGTTCACAGAACAAGTGTCAGAGCTAGGCAACCAATGCCTCAGCTACTAAATCAGTATAATTAAAGAGAGAAAAATAAAAGAGATCCAGAAATCTACAGAGATATTGTACTTGATAAAAGAAGCATTTCAGTTCAAAAAAATAGGAACTTTGACAAATGATGATAAACGTGTTACTGTGGACATGTTGTGTATATAAAATCTGGGGAAAAAACAAAGCGAGACCTCCTACCACACACAGCACACAAAAATAAATTTCAGACAAGTAAAATATCTAAATGTGAAAACATAAACAGATAAGTAAAATCTGAGATAGCATGAGGTTTGAAAAACTGTCTTTGGAGGTGGATGGGCCTCAATTTATTGGCCCACCCCAAAAAGAGTAGTACTCCAGATATACATCATATATATGTATGTACTTTAATTATGAAGAACCAAGACTTAGGAAAATAAGGAACCAGAATCTTGACAATACCTATTAAGTATGCAAATACTAAAAAAAAAATGCCTGTTTTTTCCAAAATGCTTTTATTTTCCATCCTAAAATGTTATAAGCAATCTTCAAAATAATTAATCATTATCTACATTTAAATATACCACTATCTCCCTTTAAAACATAGCTCTAGCAAGAAGGCCTCAAAAAAAGAGAAAGATCATAAACCAAATCATGGATTTAACTCAGTTTCATTTACAAGGTACTTAACTCTAAATCAATTTGTAAATTAAATCAGTGGTTATGATATTCTCCCCCAAATGTTCTTATTTATTTGTCAAACACAAAAGACAGAACTATAAATAAAATTTAATGCCTAAAACACAAACACTGTATGTTAGCAATTACTTTTATGGTAGAAAAACAATGTGCAGGGGCAAAAGCAAGTGAAATACAAATTATATATCAGTAAGCTAAGGCCACACAAAGAGTACAATCTTTTTAAATATAGTAAAATAAAGTCCACATGTGTAAGAACATAAATAAATTGGAGCTGCCTCGAAGCAAATAAATCCTTGGTGGGCCATTACCTATGGAATTTGATTCCTTAGTCTTCATCATTATGCATGGAATCCTCCACCTACAATTCTAGACCTACTAAACAACCATTATAAACAGAGAGAAAAAACCTCTAGAAAAAAAAGATAGATCTTCGGACAAGTATGGGCAATCTGCATTCCTCATGGCAAACCCTCAGATCTTTAAAAAAGGTATACAAACATAAAAAAGGGCTAATGGTACCCAGATGTATGTTGAAAAGCCAGAAAGCTAGCAGTTTGTGGCATTATAAACCCCTCAATGTAACCTTTTTAAAATTAAAAACGAAAACAAAAACTCGGAAGGGCCTTGTTAAAAAGTGGGTCACTAGTAAGCTCAGGGAAGATATTAAGAAGCATTACTGAAATGATTAGGCTCTGTTAACACCTAAATCTGATTGAAAACTTCAGGTCAAAAAGATATTCAGTTCTTTGCCTCCACCCCTCCTTCTGATAAAAGGAAGGGCAAGAGAGACTACAACTTAACAGAATTCCAAATGTCTTTGACTTTTGGCTGAAGCAATATTGTCAAATTACCAGATCTGCAGAAAAAGATATCATGGTACAAAAACCCACAAAAGGTATTTAGTGGCTTGACATCATAAATGTGCAAGTGACCTTTAGCTGCAAAAAAAAAAAAAAAAAAAAATTAATCTTTCCCTTTTTAAACTACTTTTCAACTTCCTTAACCTTCCAGCATCCATGAGTCTTTCCTAATTTTTGTGACTATTACAAATATATATGAAACAAATATATGTATGATTCTACATATCTAGCACAAGATGCCAGCCACAAAAGGGAATATAGTATATGATGTCATAAAATACAACCAAGCAAAAAGACTCTATGCTGTTAGAAGTCAAGTAAATAGTTACCACTGGGGGATGGTTAAAACTGGAAGAGGCTGCTCCTGGGTTGCTGGTAAAGCTGTGTCTTGAAGTGGTGCTGATTAAATAACATGATCAGTTTAGGAACATTTAGCAGGCTGTCCTCTGATATGTGCAATTTCCTGTATGCATGTTATGCTTTCATAAAGTAAATGTGTGTGCATGTGTGTAATCTGAATTTTGAACTCCCTGTAATATAATACGAGGAAGCAGGATATTAGAACCCAATTTTGGAGGTGTTGACACCAAATGGACTCCACCAGGGGTGGGTGCCAAAGGAGCTAAAAAAAAAAAAAAAAAAAAGCCCAGTATTTTGGCTACACAAAACACACTTTCCTTTATTTACTGAACCAGAAAGCCATAAAGAATGAACTTCAGACTTTGAATGTTTGTGTTAACCAATTAAGACAACAAATGGGAAAAAAAAAAAATTAAAGTGGTCACAGTCTCTAGTTTATTAAAGATTTATGTTAAGCAGAGGGAGTGGATTATATCCCCTTTAAACTTAGTAAAATTAATGTCTTCTTAGTTATTTATTTCAGGTTTCACTTAATATCTTCCCAACCAACTAACAGACATTCTGTGCAAGATTACAGTCAAGCCAAGTGTATCCACCCACCAACAACAGGTCAAGTTACAAATAAAATAGTCTAGGCTTTTCTCAGCAGCAAACAAATCACACAAAATATTCACAGGAACCTGTTTGTAGTGGGTCATTTCAAGGTGTGGACATATATATTTTAAAAGAAGCCAAATAACTTCCTTTGTGGGGGAAAAAAGGTAATTCAAAATATTCAAATATGGAAATTGTTTGAGCATTAAATATTAAAATGTTTCAAAAATTGGTGATGAAATCCTTTGTATTTATTTTCACAGTGAAAAATGTACAGCCTGTGGCCTGAGAGTGTATAGGCTCTTAGGAAGTATTTTAAGTTTCAAAATTCACAAAAGACAAAATTATTTTTGAGCATTTATCAGCATTTTATTTGTTGATCAAGACAACTTGAAGAACTTTTTAAAAGTGATCATGAATCATGTCTCTAAGATTTTTTTTCTTCTTTCTCCAAGAGAACAGATTAAAAAAAAAAATGAATGAAAATCTTAACCAAGCATTACATTTTGGCTTCAGATGCCAAAAGAAAACAAAATATTTAAGTCCAAGATTAAATAGAGAGAGTAATTCAAAATTTAACTATTTAAAGAAAAGAAGATGTATCAACTCAGTAGAGAGGATTAAAGCTCCTCTCTGATGTTCCTTCTCTGAGTATTATACAAAAAGGGTCACAGACTGGTAGAGGGAGAAAACCACGTGCTCTGAGGCCAAGCCCAACTTTACAAGACATGGTTTTATTCTGGATTCTCAGAACATTCAAAATGTCTGAGTTTCACTTTCATCATCTCTAAAATAGGAATTAAACCCCATCTCACAGAATTATAGAAACAATTAACCTAAACAATGTAAGTTTTCTTCCCTGAAATTAAAATTATTTAATTTTTAAGGTTTAATAATACCAGGCATTACTTTGAAAACCCCTTTGAATATGTGGCAGCAAATACCTAAAGTTTCAATGGTTTTCTCTGGTGTATCTGCTTTTCTGAATAATGTGAATGACCTACTGACAACTGCCAAATATAAAACAAATTGTGAAATGTCTTAAAACTGCAGATGTGGAAAAAAACCTAAAAGGGCAATGCTTCCTTACAACCCTTACTGAAAGCAGTAACATAAAAGTCCAATATTTAGTGCAACAGAATAAAGTTAAGTAAACTCAAAACATATTTTAGTAATGAGGGGAAACAGTCATTTTATATTTTTAGTGCCAATAATTTCTGAAATAATACAGACTCTAAATTATGTACATTCTAGTTTACTTTTTTTTAAAAAAACTAATACCTTATTTCACCAAAACATTAAATAACATATGAGAATGTGGGGAAAATCTAGGTATACATGTTTTAAATTATGTTGTTCAAGAATCTTTTTTAAATTACACAAAAACCAGTATTAAAATTAAAATTACAATATATAGTAGTATGTAACGCCATTACTTATTTATTTGTTTATTTATTTAAGGTTTTAATTATAGGTAGGTTTATTTTGTGAAAGAAAACCTAAGAACAGATCATGGATCAAGCATCTCGCCAAGTCACTCTATTATGAACCACATTATATTTATAATAGCACCTCCTTTTAAAAAGCTCAAGCTATTTTAAAAGCGTTATACAACTAATTCTCCCAATGCTACCTGGAAAAACTCAAGTTAATTGCTTACTTAGTCGAGGCAGTGAGTAGACCAGAAAAATCTCCTTCCTATACTAAATGTCCTTCTGCATCTCAAATTCCAGATGCTAGTAAGGTCTATTTTAGATTATGCTTCCACTATTAGAATAGATGAAAACTTAAATACTCAATCAGTCAAGAGAATGTAAGAAATGTCACAATGGTTTAACCAACTCGCATACTCTCTCAGGCACAGAGAACTCAGCACAATGTGGTCATTCCATGATGTCAGCATGGAAACTTATCCATTATTTAGCTATCCATCAATTCAGCCAATCTGCCTTTGGACCTACTTATAGCTCAGCCTGCTATAGGTTGTTCTAAACCTAACTTTAGATTGTTCTAGTGTTAGTTTAGATTACCTTCACCTTATTTCTACACTGGTTTTCTATTCTTCGGTTATATTTTATATTTGTGGTCTTTGTCTAATTTACCCTTATTCAGAAGCCTGAAATCTCACCATTTTTTTGGTTGTCCTTCTCTAGCTTTTCAAGGAACATGACCATCCCCCAGAGATGGGGTGGTTTAACAATTATTTTCTTGAACTGGAACTAACAGAACTAAGACGTTTTGCTCTACACAGTAGGGGTTCTGGTATCTGGATGCACATTGTACCATAATTTATTAAATCATTTCTTACTGATGGACTTTTAGAGATCAACTAACCCAATCTTTTGTCATCATAAACGATGCTTCAGTAAATGTCTTTGTATAAGTATCTCTATCATGTGTTTGTCATGAATACAAGCATGCCTGTAGAAAAATAACTAGAGGATGACTTTTTAGGACAAAGGCTATATTTTTAATGCTGACCCCTACCACCACTCAATTCAATGGTTCTCATGGAGGTTATCTTCTCTCAAAGAAACATGACAGCATGAAAGTAATAAAATATATAATTTTATACCCAGTCATATTACACTTACCCTCTATTAAGCCTAATCCCATCCCCCAAAACAGTTTATTTTTACTGGTAAAGGTAGCATAGCCAATGAAAACAATTTAAGTTTCAAAGTCAAGCATATAAAAATTACAGATGATGTCTAACCTATCATTTATGATCAATATGGCTAGTAAACCTTCAAAAATCACAGTCTATCCCTCCAAGTACCTGAAAATCCTTACATATTAGGTTGAAAATTAAAGCCATTCCAAAACCTTTCTAAAGGAGATATATTTGAGATATTTTTAAGCAGCCCCAAGAATCTCAGAATTGAAAAGTCTCTTAGAGATCAACTAATCCAACCAGGTTCAAGATTTTACTGTTGAGGAAAATGAGTTCATGAGAGTTTAAGAGAAGAGATCACATGTGGACCAAATTAGAACCCCAGGCTTCCTGCCCTTGACACTAGCTCTTGCCCTTGACACTATACAAGGACAGCTCATTTGCACAGAACAAAGTTATTATACCCTTGGTGCCCAAACCACCTTTCATGACACACACAAAGGAATTAATCAACTATTGACTGACACTTCATGTCAAACTGTACTGAATGTTGCAGGATACACATACACAGATTGTGGTCCTCAATATACATATTACCAATATACTAATATTTGCAACGCAAGGGCTTGTGTGTTGTAAGTACAGTTAGAAGCGCAGACAAGGAAGTGAACTGACCACTAAAGACTGAGTAACAAGGAATAAAGAACTCAGCAGGATTTATGTAAACCCTAAATTTTCCTTTAAAAAACTCTATTAGGCCGGGTGCGGTGGCTCACGCCTGTAATCCTAGCACTCTGGGAGGCCGAGGCTGGTGGATCACTCAAGGTCAGGAGTTCGAGAACAGCCTGAGCAAGAGCGAGACCCTGTCTCTACTAAAAATAGAAAGAAATTATATGGACAGCTAAAAATATATATATAAAAAATTACCCGGGCATGGTGGTGCATGCCTGTAGTCCCAGCTACTCGGGAGGCTGAGGCAGAAGGATCACTTGAGCCCAGGAGTTTGAGGTTGCTGTGAGCTAGGCTGACGCCATGGCACTCATTCTAGCCTGGGCAACAGAGTGAGACTCTGTCTCAAAAATAAAATAAAATAAAAAAATAAAAAAAATAAAAAACTTTATTATAACATAAATTACAATCTTTAAATGCACATCTTTCAAGAAGTCTCATTTAGCTTCTGAATTCACCTTGTTCCGCCTACTTTAAACCCATCATTTTATATATGTAGAAGACATAGCTCTGAATTAAAACATTAATTGGTGTATACCTTTCCCTTGCCAGGAATAAGGTTGTTTAATTAAAACTTACCTATATTTAGTAAATACAAAGACTAGCACCTGCTCAAATTAACTGATATAATTTTCTGAAAAATTAAAACAAAAATAAATTTTTAGTAGGAAAAAAAAACCCAGAAATGTGAGGCATAATTATTTGTTGGTACCAATTATGCTTCAACTTACAGTTCTTAACCCAACTTGAAAATACTTAGCTTCTACAAGGTGTACTGATGTTGGGAATGAAGTACTTATTTGACAAAATCCAAATTCCAAATCTATCATATTTTTAAATGGTTGATAAAACTTACCACGAAGTCTAAGCAGTGCTTAAACTTGATTACCTTTTGTATTTGAGCCAAAAAAACAAATGTGAATAATGTTAACTTGGAGAAAATAGCAGAGTGTATATACAAATACTATACTTCTTAAATTTTTTTTTTAAAAACCACAATTCTAACTTGAGATATCTGCTTGAAAACAGAATGGGGATTTTAATCACTCAGGATTTAAAAAAAAACAGGATTTAAAGGAAGATTAACTGTTGCTTTAAGTCTTGACATTCCTCTATTAAGAGCCCTAAAGCTTAATGAAGCACAAAAGATTTAAGAATTGAAAATTGTTAATGAAAAAGAAAATTCAAGATAGTTTGGTGCAATATACTGTCACCAAACAATCTGTTCCAGAAAGACTTTAGTCTCTATATGTAAAAAGTAAGAAATATCTAAAAAGAATGTCCTCTTAAAATCTCAGTCTGAACTTCTAGAAGGAGGTCAGGTTAGACTTCAATGAAAGTACGGCAGTGAGAAAGTACACTTTGTATGTATATTCTAAACTTGTAATTGAGGCCTAAGATATATATATTAGGCTTAATATACATATTTAATCTTAAAAATGTTTTAGGATATGTAAAATATTGTTTTTCAAATCACACCTAGTACATTTGCAATGTACCACCTATTAGTAATGACCACATGCCCCAAGATAAAAAAAGGGCAAAGAAATATATAACTATGTCCAATAAATAAAATAAACTGTGAATACTAAGTTAATTCTCACTTTCACAAGAACCTATGTTTCAAACATAGATGAAAATGAAATAAACACTGAGAATAAATATGTGCTTTATACTTAAGGTAATTATTGAATCCTAGATTTTCCACATCCTAAAACAAAGCTTCTTTTTTAAATGTATGTTTCATATGTTGAATATTAATCTCTTTAAAATCTGTACTTAATAGGTGAAAAACACATAAGGTTTATGCATCTTTTTTTCCAAGGCCCTCATCTAGGGTTGAAACAAGAACCTATGTGATAAGACTATGAATCCAGAAATTCTATGAACATTTAAAGTACTGTCCTTGATGCCTCATAACCCATACAAGTGTATTCAAATTAGAACAATGGGGCTATGCAATTAAAATGTGAACTAGAAAAACCAAACAGATTTCTAATACATTAACATGGTCAGTAATAAAAGCAAAATTGATTTTTTCCTAATGATAAATCTATACAGATATCCAAAAGTCATTTGTACAATTTAAAAGAAAAGCTAGTCATAACTTTGTAATATAACATTTTATCCCTTAATCACAGAAGTTTCATGGTCAAATTTGGTTTTTTATGTAAAAGGCAATGCTACTATCTTAAATCAAAATGACAAAGAATAGAAAAAAGTCTCAAAGCTGAGTATCATAATATGCAAAATTGACTAGAATTATATAAATCCAGGGAACAGAATAACTAAATTAAAACTCTCAAATTAAAATAAGAAACACAGACACTTCGGTTAACAAAGGGAGAGAGTGCTTTGAATATTCAATTATATTTAACTGGTATGAAAAAACAATGTGGCTCGGTATCTGCACTAATAACCTATACATTCTCTTTTCTAAAACTATGGGCTGCTTAGTCTAGCCTGAAAAAAACTAGAATTTTAATAGCAGACGACTGCAGAGGAACCAATTTCACCTTGCAGATAGATCTTTGTTGTTACTGGTGTGTAAAGCAGACCATTAGCACAAAGTCATTTCTAATCTCAGTTGTACAATCCACATGGTGCGCTTAACCCTAAAACTCATGTTGCATAAACTGCTCGGCTTCCACTCCTAATGACCTTCCAAATCATTCCGTTTTACTGCTTGACTTGCACTCATGAACTAGACAGCCAAATAATCTGATGACAAAGTTGTAATTTCCCCTTTACTGAAGGTTTATAAAACTCAACATCAGTATAGAAGAAACTGAGAAAGAACATACAATGGCAAACATAAGCACATTATTTGACATTTATAGATGATATTTTTAAAAATGTTTTAAAAAAAATGACATTCAAAATTCCCACCTGACTTCAAGGCAGATAACTAAAAGAGACAATTAGATTGCTCCAGTTGCAAAACACTTAGACTGTCCATGGTATTCACAACCAGCAAATCTCTCCTCTCCTAACTTCACTGTACAATATTCAATTAAAACTTACTTTTAGATCAAAAAGTTAGAGAAAATAAGCAACTACTGCTGGATTCACACTCTGAGGATTTATTGTCTATATATAACAGCACCCAATGTCCAAAAATCAATGTTTTTAAAAGTAAGATTTTTTATTTATGACATCTCCTTTGTTTAAAAAAAAAAAAAGGTCTAGCATACATAGGATTCTTAAGTTTGTCTTGCCTTCCCCTTAACTTCAAACAGTGAAAGCAGCACTTTTTTCCTTCTTCCCTTTCAGCCTAACCTCTCTAATAAACCCCATTTTTAAAGAAGAAACAATAAATGAAGTGACAGGAGGTGAAAGAATGAGGAGTGTGCGCTCTGAGAATAAAGGGCGGTTTTATAACAGGAGGTACTTTTGTTAGCAAGTGACTGGCAGGTCTCCTCCCCCAAGTTAGAAAGAATTCCATCCACTCTCCAAAACTGCAGAGGCCAAAACGTCTAGTCTAATAGTTCTGAAATCCCAGAGTCGGGAGAGAGTCAGGGGAGGGGACTGGCGAGTGGGGGAAGGGAAGAGAGAAAGACCGGCAGGAGACGAAAAGAACAAAAGGAGAAACCCAAGAAAGGAGAAAGGAAGGACGGGACCAAACGGCCTAGAAGCCAAGGGTAGGGAGAGAGCCAGAAAGTGGGGGAGCGCGACCCGGGGAGGGGAGCGCGGAGCCGGGCAGGGCTGAGCGCGCCGCGCCACGGCGCACCATGGACAGGGCTCGGCGCGGCAGCGGCCCACACCCCTCTAGGGGGTGGCGGGAGAAAGCGCGAGAGACCGCGGGCGCCAGCCCCGTCCCGCCCCCGGCGCCCGCAGGCCCCCAGCGGCCCGGTCGCGCCAGGACCTGACCCGTGAAGACCACGGAGTGTGGCGATCCGCACCATCTGTCCCCACCTCCAGCGCAGCTGCACTTCCAAGCCGCGCCCGCACTTTTCGGGACTGCCACCTGGCGGGCCAACCACCCCCCAGCTGGCGGTACGCGGGAGGCCGCCCCCCCCGGAAGATTTTCTTGCCCCGTGGCGTGGGCGGACACGCCCCTCTCCCGCAGCCTCCCTGGGACCCTACCGCAGGCAGGGGGCCGACTCGAGACCCAGACACGACCCTAGCCCAGCGCTGGCGTCCCGGCCGAGGCTGTGCGGCGTGGCCTGCGGGACCCGGCTGGCGGGCCGGGAGGGGCCCGGGGGCATCCTCCGGCAGGACGCGGCGGGAAAGTTGGGCAGCCGGCAGGGCTGGGGACCCTCAGCATCAAGCGGCGAGGGAACCGGCGACCTGACTGGAGCAGGTGCTTCCTGCCGCGGAGGAGCCTTTCAGTCCAGATTCAATGAAAAGGCTCCCCCGGAGCTCTCCCGAGGGTGGGAAAAGTGGGAAGGCTTCAGGCGAAGGCGTCCCTGGGACCTAGGCAGGGCACAGGCAGCCGGAGGAGGAGAGGAATGATACCCGCGTAACGGAACTTCTCCCTGCCCGACGGGATGCTGAGCGTGCGGAGCCAGGGGCTGAGTGCGGAGGCGACGGCCACTAGACTCCTTGGGACAAGGGGGCTGAGGTTTTCTTTCCAGGTGGAGCCGACACATTAAATTGTGAGGGAAAAAGAAAAAGAGGCAACTCTGGGTTGGGGTAAAGACAATAGGACAGTGGAGCCCTTGGGCACCGGGAGGCGCGCGCGGGTGCCAAGGTGGGGTGGGGTGAAGGCAAGTCCCGTAACTAAGACACCAGAGTGAGAATTCCTACTGCAAACTCGCGACCCATCTATGCAGAAATAAAAAAATTGGAGCAAAGTGCAACGCGAGGGGCGAGCAGCCCAGAAAACTGCAAAACCTGGGAGTTACCTTGCCTCACCCTTCTGCTGCCTGGGGACAACCCCAGCGAGTTCGCCCGGCCCGAAGGAAGAGCACAGGGGGCCCGCGATCGGCCCCCTCGAGCCCCGCCGGGAGAGGCGCGGTGGACCTGCCGGCCCCGGCAGCCCTGCCCGGCGCCCGGGCCGAGCCTCGTGCCTGCGCAGCTCCCGGCCGCGCGGTGCGGCACCTCCCTTCCCGGGTGCGCAGCCCGGCCCCGCAGCGGCGCGGGGAACAAAGGGACCCGGCGCCGCCCGCCCCACCCCGCCCGTGGCCCGGCCCGTGGGGACTGCCGCGTACCTGAAGCAGGGCCGCCAGCAGCGGCAGCAGGGTCCGCGGCGCTCCCGCTATCCGGCACATGGAGGCGGAGAGGGGCCGAGCGAGGAGCCGGAGGCGGCGGCGGCGGCGGCGGCGGCGGAGGCAGCGGCAGCACCAACAGCGGCGCGGAGAAACGGCTCCAGGCAGTTTCCACCCCCTTCCCTTCCCCTCCCCACCCCACCCCCTTCTCCGCTGCTCTCCTCTCCCCGCCAATGGAGAGCGAGCTGATGACAAATAGCGGGCCGCGGAGTCCGCGGGACTCGCACCAGGAGTAATAAAACAGACCGAGAGATCAAGGAGCTGAGGAGGGGGCGGGGGAGAAGGGCGGGCGGGCGAGCGTGTGTGTGTGTGTGTGTGTGTGCGCGTGTGCGCGCGTGTGTGTCTGTGTGTAGGCGGCCGCGGTGGCAGCGCAGGCGGCTCTACTCCGGCCCGGAGCGCAGCGGAAGCCGCGAGGGATGCGGCGGCGGGGACCTTGGCCGGTGTAGGATGCGGAGGTGGAAGTGGAGCGGATGGCGCTCCCCAGGAGCTCCGCAACGCGAGGTTTCGGGCTCGTGGTTTTGCTTCCTCCGGGTCCCTTCTCCAGGGCCGCTCGGCGCAGCCAAGAGGCCGGGGACAGCGCCGCGGGGAGGGCGCTCCGGGCCGTGCGCGCTGCGCCCACAAAGGGCAGCAGTCCCACCGCCCCGCGCCTCCGCTGCTTAAGGGGCTGGGGGCCGCTTCTCCGTTCCCCTTTCCCGACCCCCCGGCTACTTGGAGACTGTTCTCCGGCCTCGGCCGCGCGGGGGTGAGGCGACGGGCCGGTGCGGCCGCTACCGCCGCGGCGACTCCTTCCCGCGCAGCTGCCGCTGCAGCCGCCCCTGCTGCCGGGGCGCCGGCACCCGCCCGCCGGTCCTCGCCCTGCGCCGCTCACTCGCGCGCGCCGCGCCCCGTCGCCGACCGCGCACCCCGCTCGGCCTCCGCCTGCGCGACCTGGGCGAGCCGCCGCCGCCGCCGCCGCCGCTCTCCCCGCGCCCGCCGCACGCGCTGCCTGGCTGCGCGGCCCGCTCCCCGCTCCTATCGCCTCCCGCCGCCGCCCTCGCCCCCGCCTCCCTCCTCCGCCGAGCCTCCCCGCCCGCGTCGTGGCCAATCGGAGGCCACCAAGCTGCGGCGGTAGCCGGCCGGATCCACGGCAGCCGCCCGCCCCCGCCCCGCTGGAGCGCCCCGTTTTTTGCTGCAGCCCGCGGGGGGTCGCCGGAGGGAAGCCTGGGGTGAGCCGAGCACCGCCCTGGCAGGTGGAGGGGCTGCGGGAAATAAAATAACTTGCGCAGGAACTTGATTGGTGGCAGGTTCATCTTTCGTGGGGAATGTGATGGAGATTAGGAATTGGCGTGGGGTGGGAGGGGTGCTTCCTTGGGAGCCTGAAGCACGCTTCTCTATTTTGTCATTTTTTTCGAGAATGGGTTATTTATCCAGGCAGAGACAGACACAGCAAACTAAGGACGCAGGCGAAGCCCATCCAGGCCATTGTTGTCTGAGGCACTTGCCAAGAGCCACCTGCGGGCGGGGACTGGGACGGGGACGTGGGCGGGGGCGGGCGGAGGCTGCGGATCCTCTTTGCTCGCACCTCGCCACCTCCCACCCTTGCGGATGTACTGGAAGGCCCAAGTTTTTGTGTTCTTGTTTTGTTTTCTTTTATCACCACTGGGAGTTTGAGAGTGCGTGTTATTTTATTTGAAGTCTCCTCCTGTTTTATATTTCTGCCCCTTAGTGGTACGGTTCACATGTTTGGGCTTTTGGGTTTCAGAGACTTTGACTCCCTCCTACACCACTCCCAACAACAATCAAAGAGAGAGAGAGAGAGAGAGAGAGAGAGAGAGAGAGAGAGAGAGAGAGAGAGAGAGAGAGAGAGAGAAGAAGAAGAAGGAAAAAAAAAAACTAAAAGTCAGAACTCGCGGTGAAAATTGGTTTATCTAAAAGATAAAACGACTGATACAGAGTTCGCACCATATAAAGGATTTTTGCCTACTCTCTTGAAGGCATGAACTTGGAGTGCAACACAGAGTGAGAGACTTTACAAGTTTGGGTCACAAGCATTTGTCGAATGGAGGAGGGGTGAGGAGCAGTTGATTGATTCTTGAGAGGAAATACGTGTTTTCTGAAACGTACTTTTTTTAAGGTTTTCCAGGTCAATAGAGAAACCCGTTTTATCTGAGGGTTTCAACACGTGGGAGGTCGGTGAACTTCGTTGCAGTTATGAACATTTTGTGCCTTTAGTACTTACTCTTCTGCTTTGGGTAGCTGAAATATTAACCTTTATTGAATTTGAGTTTCAAGATACTGATCATTTAAGAATTTGATGATGAACCTTTAAAAATCAAGTACTAATTCCTCCACATAACTGATGCAGCTTTTAATAATGTACTATTGCTGGCTGGGCTTTTAAAAAATTTAATATTCATAGGGAGGTTTATTCAATTTTAATTAAAATATAATATTGTAAGTCTTTTTTTATGAAACTCAAAAAATTTTCCTGGATCTTCTTTCTTCTCAAATGAATAAGAAAGGTTATGTTAATTAAATTTAAAAGATGAGATGAAAGGCTCGCTAATACAGTAATCAGAAATGCTGTTCTTCCTCTTTCTCTTCTTTTTCTGCTAGATATTATTGTCACACTCTTGCTAATCAGCCTAAAAGTTATCTTTGCAATAGGGTATTTATAAATTCTACTTTCAGGGAGACATGCTTAATAATAGTAAAACATTCAGCAGCAATATGGAGAGATGTTTGTTGTATTCTGAAGTGGGATTTATAGATACCATTTCCAAGGCTAAGAATTAAGCTGTGATCCTGGACATGGGATCTTAGTTGCATCCTCATCACTCCCAGCAGTAGCCATCAATGTTTATTGCCATTCTGATTAATTTAAAGGTAGAACAAATTTCAGCATGAATAACTCTATTATGAATAACTCTATTGCTTGTTCGCATTATTTGCTTGAAGCTTTAAACATCATGTCCCTTATAAATTAAACCCTTACTATGTAGTTTCAAAATCTGCTTTGGAATGGCTGTCATTCAACTAATTCTCTGATACTAACAATTTTTGATCCTTCAGGTAAGCACTTACAGCATTTTTAAAAAAAAATCCAATTTTTTTAATCCAATCCTCTCACTCTTCACTGGTTATGAATTGTTTTGGAATCTTGCCTAAGCTAACCTGATCAAATGGTCAGCCAAATCCTACTAACCAGCCTTTGATTACAAGAAGGAATAGCCTAGTCTAAAATCATGTTATTGGAGACTTTGTGCATCTCTTTGATGTTAATAAAAGTAGATCCAGTGTTAACTGTGGCACCCAACATAGCTTTACTCCTATAACATAATACTTAAGATTATCTAATGAGGCCATTCATTTTTCTGGACAGGTGGTAACCAAACCCACAGATTTTTAGGCCCTGCTCAAAGAATTGTCTCTCTGAAGATTGATTTTGCATCAGCCTGTAGAACTCCAGAGATGCAAGGGGCTTGTCAGTGACCCATAGAAACAACCAGGTGGTATTGATAGTAGGGTAGAGAGAAACAAGAAAAAATAATAATAATATAAATTAAGACTGAACTCATACACCAAAAATCAATCTAATTCTTGATTTCTGACTTACGGGGTGATGCTGATTTGCTACAAGAGGTCTGCAAATGTGTATGTCCACAGAGCATTGTGGAAAGACTCAATAAATGATGTGCCCTGCACACGTAGCCAGTTTTTATATGTATGTAGAGGTCATGATTCATTTCTAAGCACTCATTTCATAGTAAAATCGTAATTTTGTTCAGGTGTGTTTTCTCAGACAAGAGATGACAAATATACAAATTCATCATGTGAGTATTTGTGTAAAGGGCTCTCACTTTGGAAACAAATGCCAAACAGTAGGAGTCTGGTCCTTCTTGTCAGTAGCCTTCTCTCCACCCCCTACCCTTACAGACACATGCCTCCAAGGCAGGGCAGGATCTCAGTGGTCTTTGTCTCTGACACTTAGCAAAGTGTCCTTCCCAAATTTTGAATGAAAACCTCCTCCTCCTCCACTCTTCCTTCTTCTCTTCCAGTCTTCACAGAAAGCTAGGATCGTCCCTTTTCCCTTACCAAGTACCCCTCAAATTCCGTTTATAGTCCTAATTAGCTCTACTGTACATCAAAGCTGACTTTCCCTGGGTAATATCCCTTTCACAGAGGCATAGAATGTTCTACATGAACAATTAAAGGTGGTTTATGCAACTTCCTCATTTTACAGATAAGGGCACCCAGAGGTTTAAAAAGGTGCACAAGGCCACCAGCTGGCAAGTAGGGGACCCAGAATGGGGCCTGGGTTCTCTTATTCCCAGTCTTACCCTAGACTCTTTATCTTATCCTAGGGAGTCCCTTTAACATTAGAAAATTCAACTACATGGGATGAGAGGGAGACTTTTAAAAAAAAAAAAAAAGAAGCAGCGGAAGAAGAATGCTTTTAAGGATTTCTCCACTATTTTTCCTCAAGTTTTTTGTTCCTCCAAAGTATATTGAAACTGGGGACATAACTCTTCTTTCTACTGATCTCAGTTTTCATGTGCCTATCTTAGTGTGATCATCTCGCCTTATTTAATGTGACTCTGGCATTTAAAGATCTGTGTCTTTGATACAGCCTGCCTGCTAAGCATAAGCTGGCCACTCACCTAGTATTCAATCAGAGAAGTAGTGATCTGATCCAATACTAGAAGAAAAACCTGGCTATTTTTTTTTTAAATCTGCTCTTATTTGGAGATATAATTTACCTTTCATTTTTTTCAATATTTGAAAATCAAACTCAATGTCTTCATGGAAAATATAACCAAGTAAGTAACTTGAAGTACATATGTTCACTTAAGTGAGTTATAAATTTGCCCTATGAGTGACTCAGCAGAGGGAAGTAATTCATAAGCAGCCTCTGCATTATAAGGAGTCCCACAAAAAAATAAAGAATCCCTTTCTGGAAAGTAGAGGGTATAATGAACAGATAACAGCTATAAATTCAGGTGGACCTAGCCCTATGACGTTGAGTAAGTTTCTTAACATTTGTAAGGGTACTTTTCCTCATCTCTAAAATGCGGATTATACCAACATTTCTTGGGAAAGCCTGATATGAACACAATGGAGCACAGTAGGGCATTTGTATTTATTTATGTGTTTATTAATTGTGCTGATTTCCACAGAGGAGTCAGACCAGAGTTACTCGGGAATCTCAGTGAATACTCCTCCCAGCTCCCCCAGTTCCATCTGCAATTTAAAAAAAAAAGCAAAGTTTATAATCAGAATTTTATTTGGGTTATTTGAGGGGTTCAAATTTTACAAAGCAACACAGGATAGCTAATGTAAAAAGTAATGGCCAAGTAAATAATCTACAGACTGGCAAAAGAATTAAATTTTGGTGGCTTTATAAAGTATAGAAAAGCAACTCTGGGCATATGAAAGTATTCCTAGCAAAAAAATATTCAATATTGATGTACTAATTTTATATAGGAAAACTAATTCATTTTTGAATATATCCCATAAATTGATAATAGCAAGACCAAGACTAAAACTCATTTTGCTTAGCACTTTTTTGTGTGTTACCCTGACTTCTATTGTTTCTTGAACTATTTTCTGCTTATGTGCTCCCAGAGTCAAATTTGCATAGTTGATTGCCTGAGTCCTGTATAAAGATAGGTATATTTGAGAATATGATTTGCATGATATGCAAGAAATCTATCTTCTGCACCAGAAGGGTGGGTGTGTATCGGGTAATACCAACACTGTGGATTACTTAAAAGACAGAAAGCCTATTTCTCGAGATAAATAGATCTTGAGAAAATAAAACAAATCATTCTGAAGACTTTGATAACATTTAGTTGTGCCAAACTTTTGCCCTCGTGTCCTTTTAAAAGCAAAGACCTGTCTTAAGGAAAGTTCTGAAATATGACTGTCAGTGTTTAGAGGACAGTAAAACATATTTAGTATCTGAACCTATATTGACTGTGCCCTTTCCTCCAATGGAAATTGAAGCAGTTGAATAAGTATTTCCTTGGACTCAACAGATCAGTGTTCTCTTCCCGGGTCTATGGCTGGCTGAATAATCTGAAATATGCCACTTAATTTCTTTAAATGTTTTCTCATCTATAGAACAAAAATAATGCCACTTTCGTCACAAGAATGCTGGGAGGACTAAGAATATAATGTCAGTAAAGCCTATTTAGTTCTTTAGAGAGAAGTTATAGATAAATGCATGGTACTCTTTAAGACTGTGGATTCAACTAGAAGAGGAATGATTGGTATCTAAAGTTAAGTTATATTTTAATAATGTGGCATCATCAACAAGCCACCAACTGCCTATTAAATCTTTCTCCTTTTTTTCCCACTTATTCACATGTTTAAAAAATAACATAATTATCTTTCCCATTACAAAGGCAACATTCACAGATATTTAAGAAAACTGTATTGTTAAATGCACCATAATCATTCATAGATTATGCTTACCCATCCCCATATTCCAGTATTAGCTGGGTAAATATGGTTTGAGTTTTCCTTTTAAACAACAGTGAATGTAAAATGTCAACCATATTCCCATTTATTAAAGAATTTATAATGTATGTCACTGTGATCCATTCTTTACATAGTAGCTGAAGAGAGCTGAGTGATTATTACAGATAAGCATTATTTTTCTGGGAGGTCTATTATTTTGAGTCATCTTTGAGAAAGGTTTTTCAAAGATGCATTTGCAAGAGATAAGGATACTCTCATTTCTGAAGTTTGTATGACAGCCAATAATAAACATGTATTTGCATTGCAAAACTAATTTCTCTAAACCCTACGAAATTTCAAAGTCTCAGAGTCTCACTGGGGCACAGGGTGTCTCTCAAACGGAGAGAAGAGGACTTTGAGGAGGCTGCTTGTCAGTGCTGTGAGGGAAGGGAGCTGCAGAAACAGGGACAGAAAGGCACAGAAGGACATCAAGAAGGACTGAAGGACTCGAGGTCTCTGTCCTCTAACAGCAGAAGGGGCTCATGCTGTGGATAGCATGTGGACTGTGGCCAAACGACAGGGTATGGGTAAGTTTGTAATCTTAGTAATCGCTCACTAAATATTTGCCCAGATTTAGGAGTGAGTCACACAGGAAAACAGAGCATGGAATTTGGACAAGGGGGTGGGGACAGCCTTTTGACACCCAGAACCTACTGGAAGATCGACACAAAGGAGGCAACTGATATGTAACAATCCATCCAGGGCAGTTCAATCTGGCCTCTCTCAAAAATTTACGTGGTTCATGATAAGGGCAAATCATCAACAGTAAGGAAGTTTCTCATGAGATGCTTGCTGGGGATGCGCATGGCCATCGCCATCCCCAGTTCTAAAATTGCTGTGCTTCCAAAATTCCTCTCAAGTTGTTTTTGTAAGGATGGAAATTATGTAATTTTCTTTTTTTTTTTTTTGTGCTCTGTAGCCTTTTTTTCCAGTCAAAAATTAGTGGGATGGTATAAGCTTTCACTGAATAAGACATAAGTTGGCTTTGTAAATTTTATTCTCTCACTTTCTGGAACTCTTGTTTTTTTGGATGTAGAACTTTCCAGATGATTGATTCTTAATTTTCTTATCTCTCTCATTTTCTTCTCTCTCTCTCTCTCTCTCTCTCTCTCTCTCTCTCTCTCTCTCTCTCTCTCTCCCCCCCCCCCTCTCTTTATCTCTGTCTTTCATATAAATTTTCTGGGAGATTTCTTTACCTTTGTCTTTCAGGCTTTCTGTTGAGAATTTAGCAAATATTTTTGATATCCTAATGGTTCTCTGATGATTTCTATTATAGAATCTTGCTCTTGTTTCATGAATATAAGAGCTTCTCTTATCTCTTTATATAGTGTTCAAAAGTTTTCTTCCTCTTCCTGCTTTGTCTGGGTTTCCTCTCTCTAGTTTTTCTTGCAGTGTTTGTTTTTGTCTCTTTCATGTTTGAGGGTTTTTTTGGAGGGGGGAGATTGTGTTTCGTATGCAGAATCTCATTTAATTCTCCCTGTTTTCAATAAGCCACCCTATTCTGCCTCATTGTTGCTCACATTAAGAGTTCAGAGCCTGTCTCTAAGGCTTCTTCTCTAGAACCTTCTTCTCTGAACCTCTTCTAACCACTGTTTTCTCACATTCTCATGAAACAGGGGCTATTACTCCCTTGCTTGCACCAGACGCTTCATGCTCATCTGTGCCCTGGCATTAGTTTCTGCACTGTAAAAGTGTATAAAGAACCTCCCCAGCTGAAACTGGCACAAGCCACACTGCACTCTGCTGGTGGCTTGATCTTATTTATCTATGTCAAGATTTCATCTGTGATCTATTCCTTGATAAAGGAAAGAAGGAGCCCTAAGTGATTTTCTGGAGGCTGAATGACTGCTGACACGTTTTCCTTGTCTGAGTGGGTCATCTACAGCTTCCCAAGGATGACACGTCAGTCTCAATGGAGGCCCATGTCCGTGACAGAAGCTTGGTGGACCTTTAGCTTAGGCCCTTCATTGTAACACAGCCCTTCCCAAAGTTAATGAAAGACTTCCCATTTTTCATGTCCTATGAGAAATACTGTCACCTCTACAAATTACCAAGCTCCAAATTATTGTTTTAGCCTCTACAGATTTCAGCTTTAAAAAAAATCTAAATGCTTTCTTCTCAACATAATAATAGTTCTGCAAACCATTTTCAAGGTTTCACATTATGTTGAAACAATCCATGAAGGTACATTCACCCTGATGTGTTCACTGGCATTCACACTAACTAAATCCATCCAGAATGAAGCACTTGTCTACGTAACATGAATAAAATTATGTTTTCAATAGGTAATAAGAAATACTAATTTATAATATTGGTAATTCAAACAGTGGTATTTGTAGTAGACGGGGAAGAAATATCTCACTCAGTAACTAAAATATTTAGTACAATTATCTTCAGCCTTTTTTGTTGTTGTTGTTGTAGTTGTCATACTGTATGCGTTTGCTCACATGTCCCAGGACATCGTTCATCTTTCGTTTATATACTCTTTCTCTATAAATGTTGATGAATAGATGCTGCTACTGTACCTTACCCCAAATATTGTAACATGTTCCTGGTAGGGAGGGTCATTGTCACTTTCCCCACTAACACTCCTGCTGTTGAGAATCACGATTTAATATTTAATCACTCTTCACTTTCAGTTAGTATAAACCTTCTATTATTCATTTGAAGTCTTCTGAGGTTGAATTTTGTCATCTTGTTATTCATCAGTGTGCCATCATTTCACCTATGGGTATTTCTAAAGATTTTATTCACATGCTGATTTCAAGCTTGGAGTTGAAATGCTGGAATCCATTTAACAGATTAAGATATTAGAATCCATTTAACAGACACATAGAAATCAGTCACCATTTCACCAGAAGTTATATTTCCAAACCATCAGTATTGAGAAATGCATCTCTCCTGCTTAGAATATCCAGTTTTACTTTACAGTAAAATTGGGTAGGTCAACCACTTGCTAGCAACACATTTATAAACATATTAAAGGAAAAAAACCTATTTTCACTTCTGTAGAAAATACGTTCCCCTAAAAAGAGGTAACTTTTTAAAAGGTTGTGTCCAAATTGAAGAACTTACCTGAGAGTAAGAACAAAGTATAAAACCAATACCATCTATCTTTTCCTTTTAACCTTAGCTATAGGGATGACAAGCTGGTTTTAGGGCATCTATTACACAGACTACAGAGCTTATGGGAAAAGAAACAATGGGGCCACCAACAGGTAGAGGGAAGGGAGCACTATTAGTGAGCAAGAACATGGAAACTTAAAGGCTCCAGTGAGATTTTTAACTTCCATGTACCCAGCAAAAGCTGGCAGTGAAGAGATGATGAATTCATATAGCTCCTGCTTGAAGGAAAGCAACCTCCTCAGACCTGAACTGAAAGAAACTTTTTGGGTCAAGTCAGCAGAACCTAGACAAGTTAACCCAAGACCCCAGCTAAAATCTTAAAGGTGTCACCCTGTGGAACATGTTTTGTTTGTTTGTTTTTAAGAATCACAAAATCAATCCAGTTGCTTGCACACTGCAGACCTTCAAGAGACCCTTTTGCGTCCTAAGTCCTGCAGTTTAGATTACTGACAGCATCCCCTACAAGAAATATATCATAATTAGATTATTATCAAAGGTAAAATAATATATTTGCTGATTTTTAGTTTTGCAAAGCTAATATTTAAAAAATTTTAAGTTTAGTAATCTTCACTATCTAGGTAAATACACACACACACACACACACACACACACACACACACACATGTTGCCCTCCTAAATGTTTAAACAATCAATATCATCATTAATGTTTTCCCCAGAAATCGAATTCTTAAATCTTTCTGCAAAATTTTGAACACAAAAGTAAATATGTTGTATACCCAGCAACCATTTTCTCAACTTCTATTTTTACTTAGAAATATTTGCTTTTGACCACAGTCATCTTCACCAAAGATTTCTACCTTTGCCCCCCTTTGGTTTGAAACCCATAGCTAATATAATTTCTTAGCTCTCTGTGATTGATGCAATTTTTAAAAATCTATATGTATTTTGAGTCTGCTTACAATATCTTAAAAACAGGCAAGCAAGAAAAAAAAGCAGGGAGGGAGAAGGTGGGGAACAAAGGAACAAAAAGATAGTTAAGCACACTGTAGACTTTTTCCATGCTTTGTTTGAATGTCTAATCCTAACGGGGATGTGATAGAGTCCTGCTCTTTGAACCAGCCATTAGGAGGTGCTCATAGTTTAGAACAAACTCTTCAAATCTTTAAGACTACTTGTACTGTAGTTTTTTTATGTTTTGTGTAACTTATCTTTAATTTTAGAAATTTTCTTTCACTTGAACTTACCACTTGTAAAAATTGTCAGGCTGACAGCTCTGGGAACTGACGTCATCCAATTAGTCCGAAAAAACAAATGTTTCTGTGGCATCTATCACCACAGAACACCAATAGGCCCTCAGACAAACACATTAGGTTAAAAGAAAAACATATATTTGAGAAGGAGAAAAAACTTCTTGGCAACATCGCCTTCAGAGAGATATAGTTAGTATTAATTGGTATAAGGCAGTGGGCTTCAGGATGTTTTCCCAAAGGCTGTTATCTAATTTTGTAAAATAGAAGGGCATATTTGTATCCTGATTATGCCTACAGGGTGGAGTGTATTTTCATAAAGCAGTTTCACAGATGTTTATTACAGACACATTCAGACTGTTGATTATTCATTTTGTTTATGCCATTATTGCTTTTTATTTGCTATAACAAACCCAAACTGGCACCTTGACAAGTGTTGGGCACAGTGTGGACATGTATGGAACAAAGAAGACTGAAGGACAAATAAGCCCTATCCTTGGTGGGTTTTCATTTGCCCCTAAGGCATTGTTTGGAGGAGAGTGAAGAATATTAGGCTACTTATTTGTAACAGATGTTATTGTTAAGGGATCATAGGTGTAGGTACAAATACTACAAGTATAAAATATTGTGCATGAATTATTTCACCGATTGACTAATGACTTTAATAATCTTGTATCAATTATCAAGTTCAGTGTAATAATAATCAAATGTTGACATTAAATATTAATTTTAAAAATTTCCCTATTGAAGGAAATCAGTGTACAAACTTTTAAAATTTTATATCTGAGAAAAGATGAAGCTAACTTTTAAAAAAATTATTATTACTTGGAGTCAACTCCTAGTGAATAGGAATGCTTATCTTACTTAGTTTCATATCTTTGGCGCCCAAATCATAGTAAGTCTTAAATCTGTTATTTGCTGGATTTTTGAGCGGCATTATGTCTGCACTGCATAATGTAGATGGTGACACCTACTGGCAGCTTGGGATTTTGCACCCTAGTTCCATAAGACACTAAAGCCCCTTGTTACCTAAGATGAACAAAGACATTTCAAATCTATGCTTATATTAATATTATGAGTTAACATTAAATTTTACTGGAAAAGCCACATTGGAGCATGGCTATCAGTTCAGATAAGCTAAACTATGCAGTGCCAAGAAAATTCCCTAAAACTCAGTGGCTTAAATTAACAAAGGTGTCATGCTCACACACACTACTTAGATCTCAGATTATATTAGTAATGAAAGATGCAAAGTGAAGACTGAAAGTCAATTCTACCTCCAACCCCACTGTTAATTACTAGCATAGTACCACAAGGATATTGATTTCTGATGTAGTCATATATTAAAGTCTCTATTTTGGGATATCTTTTTCTGTCATTGATCAGGATCTTTCTGTGTTTGCATCAGTTCCTGCTATTTTAATTATTATAGCCTTATAATACATTTACTATATAAGAAGACTTTTCTCTTCCTCTTATTGTTCTGTTTTTCAAAATTCTTCATTATTCTCACCTGATTATTTTTCCAGGAAAAGTGTAGTATTATTTTGTCAAATTACCCCAAATAACATTAGATGTTTTTATTTGCATAGCATTAAACTATAAATTCATTTGGTCATAATTGATATCTGTAACATAGTTAGTATTCCCATTTAGGTACTGTATATCTCTCAAACATATTTGTAATTTTATTCATATGTTAAATATGTTTTTATAAAAATAGATTTTGGAATTTTATATTTTTGTTACAATGTGTAAAAGTTATTTATATGATTTTATTTTCACATTTGCTGTTATCTGCATATGGGCATCCAGTGGTTTTTGTATTTTTCTCTTATAATAAACAAAATAATTGCATACATTTTCCATAGGATGACATTTTGCATTTTCTTTAAATGAATCACTCTCCTTTATGTCTTGTATTTACCTCTTATTCTTTATCTTATTTGTCTTCTGTGTCATGTCTTAAAACACTGGCTAATCATTCTAGTACGGATGTTAGATATCATTATTGCTTTTACCAGATTTAATGGTAGTCTCTCTTGCATTTTACCATTAGAAATATGATGGTGACTATTTTTTAATCATGTTGATTTCATGCTCATTGATGTTTTCAATAATTGTTACTGTTGAATTTATGCAATTCCTTTTTCAAAAATTACGATGATCATGTTTTTCTTATTAAATTTAAGGTATTGTAATAATACATTATATAATATTGATTCTTCCTGCATTTCTGAAATAAATTTTACTTGATAAATGTAAATTTTTCAAATCACAAATGAAATCTTAGAAATTAGCACTACATAAAAAATCATTTGGAGCTGCTTTTTTTCTCTCTTATTGATATCCTTGGCAGAATTTGGTATTTTATTTATTTCTAAAAACATTGTTATATTGTATTTATTACTTATAATTTTATTTTATACTTGCTAATGATGTTATGAGACATTTGCTTTTATTCTGTGTTTAAAAATATTTGTATATATTTAAAAGTTTTGATATTAATTAATTTTGCTAACTCATTCTTCTTTTACTCCAAATTGTTTTTATTTTCTTTTTCCAAAATCTAGTTTATTTGCATAGAAAAATATTTATACTTATGAGTTCACTTTTTTGCACCACTTTTTCTTTTACATTTCTGTATATTACTTTTTATCTCTACCTTGGCCTGACAGTTATTTTAAAAAGCGTGTTTTCATTCTCAAGTGGTTAAATCTTGTTTCCAGTAACAAAAACATTATATCTTATAGTTGATTTTTGGGGTCAGTTAATATGGTGTATGCTTTCAGTTTCCTTGGAATACTTACCTTGCATTTGGGTGCTATGCCAATTTTCATACATGGTTCTTACATATTTTATGTGAAGGAAGTTACTGGTGATGTAAAGAACTGAAAGATGGAGATTTTATCCTACTGAAAAAATTAGTTTTCATAGTTGTATGGAAGACATGCAATTAGTGGGTCAGAGACAAAGAATGTTATTACTCACAGTAATAGCAGCAGCTGGAGAAACATATTTTTGTGTCAGTGCCCCATGCCCAATTCCTGCAAAATGGGAAGAGAGGATCAGGTAACACTTGTTCACAGGATTTGTTCCAGGAGAGGGGAATCCTGAGCTTAGGACATGGAATGCTTTCTTAAAAGGTAGTAAGCATGCCTGCCCTTTGTTCTGGAGCAAGATATTATCTTTATTATGCTGGACAGCAAGCATGGCTGACGTTGGGTTTGGAGAAAGACACTATCTCTATCTTCCAAGACTATAAGCAAACCAGCTCTTTGCTCCAGAGGGAGATACTATCTCTCTTCTCCAAGGTAGTTCTAAATACAGACATCCTTGAAAAGATAGTCTGAAACCCAACCATCTAGTGCCTGTGCTTGCAAGATGTACAGAAATGCAAGACGCTCGTGGGTAATTATCCCCTGACAGGTGAGTAGAGGATAAATTTTCATCTCTATATTAGTTCTACCTTGTTAAAATTCCTTAAAATTTTTTGTCAGCTCAATATAGACATAGATATAAAGATAAAGATATTTGCCATGTGTAGCTAGCTCACTCTATCTATCTAGACATAGAAAGTATTGTTATATTTAACAGTATAGATAGCTGGTAGATGATAGATGTTATATAGATAAAGGTTATATGTTTAAAGTATCATTCTCTACGTTTTTAATAATTTTGTCATATGTATTTTAAACTATTCAACTTTAGATATTCAGTACTGTTATTTCTTTTACTGTTTGTGATGATATGTATGTAATAATCAATATGTAACAACCCTTTTTAGTCCCATTTGTGAAAATGGCCACATCTGCTGTTAGTTATTATTATTGTTCTTTATATCTTTTTCTTAAAAGTAATAAATCACTGGATTATTTTTTTGTTCAATATGATGCATTTCACCCTTTTAATAGGGGAGTTTAAACTATATTCATTAATTATGTTGTCCTGACTTAGATAATTTTGTTGTCGGTTTTTTGTTTGCTCACCATTTGGCCTCTGTTCTGCAGCCTGTTTTGTTTACTTTTGTCTTCTCATTGCTTTAGAAAGCAGACATCCTGTATTTAATTCTGTTAGTGGTTATCTCATGATTAAGATATATTCATAACTATTTGTTTATTAATCAAAATACCAACCATGAGGTTCTTCTTTATTAACTGTGCTTCCTTCATCCATTTCTGTCTTTACTAATTAATCAGGTTATGCAAAAACTTTGTCATTACTATATTTATACATATTCCTCTTTTCAAGAAATGGGAGTTTTTAAGATGTTGCATTTGTATTACCCTAATAACGCCAATTATTTTGAGTTTTCAGCATTTGTTTTATTCTCTATAGTCATATTTTGCAACAGCTGTCAGAACACTAGTATCACAGGTTGAAGGCCAAGAGAAATATTCCTAAATTCTCCATTTTCTTTGTGCTTTAAAGGTAAGGTAGAAGTGGATCAACATTCCAATGAATATGGACAGCCAGCTCAAGGGAATGCGGTTAACCGTTCTGCAATGATGGGCAGAACGATGGAGAAGGAAGGGCACCTAAGGATTCACCTCCCCAGATGCTGGAATTCATAACATGCATCTAAGAATCTGAGGAAATATCTTCTCTTTTCCCCTTATCCAAAGCTTCTCTTGGGAGTAGTGTCTGTTTCTATTCTCTGTTCCCTTCTTTTCCCCTCTCTTACTTCCTTACATCTCATCCATCATAAGCCTCAAACTTTCCAGTCTGATAAGGGTATTTTTTAAAGTAACCCAAATGCAGAAATGTGCTTAACTTGTCTTAGTCTGTTTGGGCTGCCAGAACAAAATACCATGGACTGGTATTCTATGAAAGAATTCATAGAAATTTCTTTCCTCACAATTCTGGAAGCTACATGTCTGAGATGGGATACCAGCATGGTTGAATTTTGGTGAGGGCTTTCTTCCTGGCTAGTACATGGCTACCTTCTTACTGTGCACTTACACGGCCTTTCCATGGTATGTGGGTGTACGGAGCTCGCTCGCTCTCTCTCTGTGCTAAGGCTACCAATCCTATTGGATTAGGACCTCCACCCTAATGATCTCATTTAAACTTAATTACTTCCTAAAGCGCTGTCTCCAAATACAGTCACATTAGGGGTTAGAACTAACATACGAATTTTGCAGGGATACATCACATAGCAGTACTATAACTCTTGAAGACATCATTCATACTATAAGCTGGACCTAAAAGCACTTCCCACTTTTCCTTAAATGGACAACTTCCCTTCATCTGTCAAGACTAGTTCAAGGACCATCCCCTCCAGGAAGCCTTGACCAAATCCCTGGGTGAAGCTGCAAGCTCTGGTGCAATGTGGCCCCTCCACACCTGTGGATAGTTCTCCCTCATCTGTTAGCGTTTGGCTAGCTCCAGTTTACCCTAAGCTCTTCAAGGGCAGGGCTGGTTTCTTATTTACCTTGGGACTCTTAGTGCCTTGGGCACTAAGAAGCTCAGAGTAAGCCTGGGATCAGTGTTGGCTAAACTCAAAGCACAGAAATTAGACCATCCCTTTTGAATGAGGCACCTGGAAATCTTAGGTGAGACAGGAGGGGGAATGTTGCCAGGGAGGGAGGAATTGGTACTGGGTAGGGGCAGAGACCTGAGCCCTGGGTTGTGGAGCTCTGGATCTTATTGCTTGACCACCAGGGCTTTTCAGGCCACTGGACGGGGAAGCCACAAGTTTGCACCAGTTGATGTCAGCCCAACCCCCTTTCAGAAATAAACATTTTATGAATTAGAAGTTTGCCACAAAGGGGACTAGTCTGCAATCTGACATCTGGGAAATTCTGCTGCATAGCTAAGTTGCCCAGAGGACATTTACTTCATAAAGTGGTAGAAATCAGTATAGCAAAACTGTCAGGGGTCTTTAGGGAATAATATTAATCTCCCCATGTGGTCTTTTTGTCATAAAATCTCTTTGCAGAAAAGAAGACCTCATGGTGATAACCATGTCCTTTATAGATTAAATGAGGATCGGTGACCCTTGAATTTAGCTAGAAAATAATAACACGTTTTTAACTTTAGTATGATCAAAAGGATTTAATGTGCCTTTTAAGAACATAGAGATGGAAAAATCGTCACCAGCCTAATTATTTCCACCATTGTTTTGCCTGCTATCAACATGCATCATAGTAAAGGGGAAAGTTTTAGGGGTCAAATCTTTTAGCCAGACTCTTTTTTTTTTTTCTTTTAGGGACATATTAAACCCAAACTACATGCTATTTTCTGATTTAATAATAGTAATAGACCTTTGATGAACAGATTTTCACAAAAATGCTGAACATTTGGGGTGAAATGAAACTTTCTTGTGATCACATAACAGAACTGCTCTTTTAGTTGGTTTGCAAAGATTCATTTTTGAAGTCTGAAATGCTTGCTAATTTCCCGATTAGAAACTCATGGGATTGCCACATTAGCACCACCCCATCTCTTCCTTCTCTGGAAAATGCTCCTGCTCTCCTCACTTCTTCTGTGACGTCCCTGGAAAGCCTTCCTCACCTTTCCTGGGTTTCCACCAATTCTACAGTCACCAGGTCCCTTCTCCAGTATTTTGAGTTTAGCAGTGGAGTTGCTATGCCCTCCACACACTCTCACTCTGTGATCCCCGTTTCCTGATCAATTCCGGCTCCATTCCTGAGCCACATGGGGCTAAAACAGCCAAGCTCTTTCTTGTCGGCAGAGTCTGAAGAAGGCTTTATCTTAAAAAGGCCTGCTATCTTTTTGCTTTCATTGAAGACTTAAGTACTTGTAATATAAAATATCATGATATTTTAAAAATACATATGGTCCCTGACTTACGACTGTTTGACTTAACGTTTTTTTTTTTTTTTTTTTTTACTTTACAATGGTGTAAAAGCAATATGCATTCAGTAGAAACTGTATTTTGAGTACCCATACAACCATCTTGATTTTCGCTTTCAGTATAGTAGTCAATAAATTACATAAGATATTCAACACTATTTTATAATAAATAGGCTTTGTGTCATATGATTTTGCCCAACTGCAGGCTACTGTAAGTGTTCTGAGCACATTTAAGGTAGGCTAAGTTAAGCTATGATGTTCATCAGGTTAGGTGTATTAAATGTATTTTTTACATGATATTTTCAACTCATAATGACTTTCTTGTGATGTAACCTCATTGTAAGTCAAGGAGCATCTGTGTACTTTTGTACTTTTATATTTCTGTTTACTTCTATAAATATCTCCATTTGTTTTTTCAAGCCAGTTACCTAAGGAAAATAACTATCTAGCTATTTAAGGAAAAGGGAGATATATTTGTCTGCATTATAAAGAATCTTTTATTAAATTGACCTATTAGTCTCTGATTTGTTAAATCTGTATGTAGTATAATTTACAATTAACAACATTAATGAGGTTTTTTTTGAACTGGTGAATCTACTGAATGTGTTGGCTGATACTTTTAAATTTAAGTGAATTATTTGCTTTAGTATTTTTTTCTTGGAGTTGGAATATCAAATAAATATAAAGGCCTTTGTGTCAGAAGCCTCACTTCAGACAGCAATTTAAGCTAGACATGAAATTGTTTTTGTTGATATAGAAGAGTTATAATAGTGCTTTTGGTTTTGCAAATAAAAAGCCAACAATTTCTCCAAAAATTCTTGTCACAATATTAGTTGCACGATGCTATTTTCTTAAAAAACATCAGAGAAATAATTTTAATTGTTTCTTAAATAGAAGATTCACAAAAAGTTTCAGGTCCAGGGAGGTATTCTTTCTTATAGTGCTATAGCAATGACAAAAGTCTGGAATATTTAGAAATATTTCAAACTATGAATGGATGCCCTGGAGAAATTGCCTTCTTTGACAACTGAGTTAATTATAGTAGTTCTGTTATTCAAAGCCCTATTATTTGGCTGTAAAAATCATTGTAGGTTAAAAATGGACTTACATTAGCTTCCCTATAGGTATAGTATTTTACATACTTTAAAAAAAAAGCCTTGATTCTTTTCCAAATCCACTGAATACAAATGCTCTAAAAAATATGCACACTCAAAATGATTATTCTGTGACATGAAATCTGAGTTGTTTATATTTTAGGTACTCTAATATTTTCATTTCAAATTTACAAAACAACTTCATAAGAATCAGCTTGAGCATAATAGAAATATATTAGATACACACGGTTGAATGTGCATTTCATAAATTTTATTTATAAAAGAATGTTAGCTAATCTGTCTTTAGTTTTCCATGCAGCTCTCTGGGAAACTAGAATGTGGCTATCATGGAGCCCTTCGATTTTAACAGAGATCCTTTCTCTATAACTAATTCAACGGGGGGTCATTTTGAACAAGTGGATCTTTCTCCAACCTGAAAGTCTGCCAGGACGGAGATTGAGTAAGAAAAAGAGGGTTTCAAAAGGAGTCACAGAGAACTACAAAATAATCATGAAGCACCACTGTATTGCCTCAATCTCCTTACAGAAGTGCATTGAGAGGTGATGATGTAGAACAGAGGACACATCATTGCAATAAAATACTCTGAAATACCTGGGGCAACAGTTGGTATCAAATACGGCACCTGAAACTGTAGAAATATGACTATGTTTGCTGTGAGGAATTTTTAAGGAATTATTATAGCTTCCCCCATTATTTTATAGAATTTCACATAGCAGTGAAATATGAAATACAATAGACTAGAAATATAAAGTAAAAACTGCCATTTCAACTTTTATATATCACATTTAATGAAAAAAGCCTTTAAGCCAAATATTACTTTATACAAGTACATAAATTATGATTACTTTAAATTTAGACATGACTATTTTATTGAATGCAAGGTGTTGGAATAAATTATTAAGGAGGGCTCAGTCTTCCAGCCTTGTGAAATCCTGACAAATGGAACACATTCGGGTTCATATCATAGTAGTAATACTCGATTAAATGGAGGGAAATTTTACAAATGGCAATGGAAACCCTTTAGTAGTACCAATGAAAATGAAAAAAATCTCAATGCATTAAGACAATATTAAATATTTAATGTATTTCCTGAATTTCACTTAAAAAAAAACTAAACAATTCATAACTGGGACTATGGTAAGGAAAATTCTTGGGAGTAAAGCAGTAACCTTTTGTTACAGGGCCTGGTGGGCTACCAGGGTGACCTAATTTTCAGTCTAGACATTTGGTCTGATGTTGCTTCAGTCATTCCTTGTCAAAGACAAAATTTATGCTAGATCCTGGAGTCAGGCTGAGCCCACAAATGAAGATCCACTGGGGACACATTCCCAGGAGATGGAATTCTATAATAAAAGTTCTACATTTTTAATATCTATTTATTTATGATGTAAATTAGGCTGAGTGTAATGGGCATAAGTGATCTGTTAGAAATAATGTTTAATACAAGAGGAAAGATCAGGTCAGGGATGATTTGGAATTCATTCATTCATTTTCAAGCATTGCACATGTACGTGGAAATGGGAATTGTAAAGAATTATCTATAAATTAAGTTAAAAAGAGATCTATTGGAAAAACCCAGAGAGGAAAATCACATGTTAAAAGGAATACTGTATGAGAATTAGTTTAGTAGCAGGATGATTGTAGTGATTACAATCAGGGAGTACACTTAGGAAACTATTACAGTGTTTCTAATTTAGGTGTGATGTGATAATATCTTGAAATTTTAATTAATGTGTTTGCTTTTCCACATATCCTTACGCTCCATCTTCCTCTATTGAGCCAGAAGTTTTAAGGGAAACAAGGATGATTAAGCAAGGATGCAAAGAACCAGTGAATGCTGAGGTTTTGAGGTATAAAACAGATTTTGCAGCTTGTTAAGAGCCAGTAGCCTTGCAATTTAAGATTTTCAGTGACAAGCATGGTCATTATTAGAGAAAAAAATGATTTGTATGAAAAGCAGAGATCATTTCAAAAATGGTAGGTTTAGAGGTCCACGTGCCTAACCAGGATTTTTTTTCCTTTATGCAAGAAGCACAGACAAAAAAAAAAATTAAAATTAAAATAAATCAAAACAAAACAAAACAACTTCCTTATTGTAGGGGAGAAGGAGAGGTGAGATAAAGAAGAGGACAGCAGATAAGTTATAACTCAGGGGCCTGAGAATTGGGCCTACCATTCTGCCCACTTCTAAGATCAATCACTGGGACATGAGGATGATTGGAACGCCATGTGGTCTGGGGGATTCCAGAGAAAAGACTCACAGCTCAGGTTCTATAACATAGTAGAAAGAAGCCAAACCTTTAGAGAAGTTCTGTGTTGACCACAGAACCTAAGCTGTAAAGTAGAAATGGCTAGAAAATAGCATCTAAAGTATCCCAAGCTCGGAGCAGGCACAGAGACAGGAGGAAACCAGGTACTACGATCAGGCTAAGGAGGAAGGAGAATGACCACAGAGGTGGCCAATGAGCAAAAGAGGACATTTTAGCCACGGATGTGATGCTTTGGGAGCCACAAAACAAAAGATCAGCAATGATAGAACATCCCATCAGAAACCAGTGTGGGTGGATGCTGTTGGCTTCTGACCGGTGTGACCAGCGTGTCTAGTGCTTCTCAAAGACATCAGAATCACTTGGAGGCCTTGTTAAAATACAGATTCCTGGGCCCCTCACTCAGAGTTTCTGATTTTGTGCATCTGGAGTGAAAATATGCATTTCTAACAATTTCCTGGGTGGTACTGAAATTGCTGGTTGAGAATATCACTTTGAAAAGTACCGTCTACACCAGATGGTCTAAAATGGTATAGGTCCCCTGCTTGAACACCCACTCCCCACACATCCAGAACTTAGATGGCCCTGGAGAGAAGTCAGAGGGGAGGAAGGGACACATCCTGATAGCCCAAGAAGTCACCCCAAATAGACTAAATTTATACCTGAAAGTGCTAAATAATCACTAATTTGAGTGAGTAAAACTTGATTTCCAAATAAATTTACTACCACCAGCAGACACTGGGGCTTGAGGGCTAAATTCAGTCCAGTTCAAGAGAAATAAAGAAATTTCCCATTTGCATACCCAAATTGTGTTACTGTAAAAATTGGTACCCAGTCTGCTAGTAGTCAGTACAAACATTGTACTGCCTTTTGAATACAAGTTTGGGACTCCTGGAAAGGAAACATTCAGAAAGGATATTTTTTTGTCCTTTGTTACAGTAAAGCTTTGTTATACAACATTTTGTTTTTAACTTACCTGCAAGTAAGATGTTTAAATAGCCCCAGAACCACCATTCTGTTACTCATCCTCTGGGCCTCTTCAGAGAACAGAGAAAATAGGAGTTATGTCTGAGTGGACATCCCTTTGGAGAGCTATGAGAAGACACAACATCTGTGTTCTTGGGAACACTACTCCCACATTCCCAGTTCTCCATCTGGGCCCCTGCATGAACAGACTCAGTGCCCCATTTATGACTTGCTCAGGGGCCTCATGCACCCACGGCAAATAACAACATTCAGTCTCCAGCGGAGTGGGAGCCTCTCCTTTCAAGAGTCCAGCATAAAAAGTAAGAGCCCGTCAGATGGCATCTGTACTTAGACAGCTGGTAGGGCTTGGCTCTTCAATTTTGCACTGGTTTGGCCCAAAATTGAATTGTGCATCTTTGCTTTTTGCATTTTCCCTATGAGCTATGTCAGTAATTTATAACTCTCATGAAGCTGAGTGCACATTTATGAGATTTAACTGAAATGAATCTATTATATGTTACCTAATGTTTCCACGTCTTTCAGCCTCTTGAAGTCAACCGTTCCTGTGAAACACGAGCCTCCATCCCCAGTAATTGATGGAGGAACAATGGCTGCCTTGCTATTCTAAGGATTTGTCAGTGAGTGTGGTGTATATGCACCTGCTGTGTGGTATTGTCTACAACGACTTACTCTTAACTCCAAATCACAGCTTTTTTCCCCACTTATACCCGTTCTGTCTGTACACTCTTTACTCCTCACACTTCATCCAAAACACAGGGAGAACATCTTGCAAACATTTCCCCCAAAGCACTGGAAACTTATCTAATACTTTTCTTTCCTACTGAACATCTACTGTATGTGTAAAGTGATGTTTTAGTCCATGGTTATAGCACTGGAAAAAAAAAAAAACCAGCTAAGTTTGCTGTTATGATTTCTCCATTGTATGGGGATTTTCTGAAATGTAGGGGGTTAATGTATGAGGGTTATCACAGTAAACAATAAACAACTTGCTCCTCTCTGTCAGCATTAAGTGTCAGGATTTCTAAGCCACAGGGATACACTTCTGTTTGTGTTTCTTCTGAGGGCCCAGCCTTGTGCCTTGTGGTTAACTCCTGTCTTCACTCTCTATAAAGATCTTTCTGTCACATCTCTTACTCCCAAGTCCAGGGGTTTCTCTAAACCTTTTCTACCTTAAGCTACCAAAATAAAATGGAAAATCAATTTTAAAATAACAAAATAATTTGGCTTACTTTGTCTCCTGTTAGTACCTAGGATCTTATATTTCACAGCTAAAAGTCCCATTTTTGGGTTTTCTCAAACAAGAGAGACAAGTGTCTTGGGTAGGAATCATCTCAGGTTAAGAGAAATCTACATAGATCGTCTTCCATCTTGAACAATGCAAGCTGCTATGGTCATCAACGTAGAGGATCAGCAAAACATCCCATGTGATGACTGAACAATCAGTCCCTGCGGATTAGATCATAAAAGAGCGGCAGACAATCGACCTAGTCCTGAGGTAAGGTGAAGTGAAGATACACTGTTTTCCCTACCTGGGGAAATCAAAGATCTTTACTGTATTTTTTTTCTTAATAGCATATACAAAAAGCATTTGCCTGATCAATAGCTGTATAACAGATCTCAGTGATATGTTTATTTGCTTCGAGAATAGTGACTACATCTGGAAAAGCAGCTGAAATTACAGTTACTTCCTGATTATGTTTACAATGATCCACTATTTTTCTCTAAGGCCATCTCATTTCAGCCCTAATCAGTCCAATAGATTAGTTAAATGGGGATATGATGGGAATCTTATATCTGCATAATTCTAGTCATTTTTGGCAGCACTAAATCTGCTAACCCCCAATTTAGTTTGCTACTTGGAAGAGAGAGGAAGTTCCAGGGGCTAAGAATCATCCCTTGCTAATACCCCATGGGTCAAAGAATCAATATGGGTATTCTGGCATTGGCAGAGTGTATCTTTGCCCAGTATGCATTCACAGTATGGGGACTTGCCTCATTTTATAAAATGAGTCACACTGGCCAACGGCTGCAGGTTCCTTTGAGGAATCTATTAGGGTTATTTAGAGTTTATTGTTTTGGCAAAGACACCAGACACTTCTTCAAAGGAACCTGGCACACTCCTCATTCCAAAGCTCTGCATCTGGGGATTTGGTGAGAAGCCATGATTCTCTACTTGTCAAAACTCTAATAGGGAGACCTATGATGTTTTAAATTACAAATATTGAGTAGCTAGTCGGCAGCAGTTCCATTTCAGCCTAATGGACACTATGATCTATTAGCTATCAGCACCAGTGATCCCTGTGGCTTAAGCCATTTTGATCACTGCTGTGGCCTGCTACTCACTTTGGGAATCATGCCCACCTTGTCTCGTGCCTTCAGGTTTAAGTGCAGTCACTTGACCCCACCACTCTCCAGGATCTTGTTATCCCCACTGAATTTACAAAGCCCATTTCAGTGGGGTTACTTTGTGTGGTCATCCTTGGCCTCACCAGTGTATTTCTTAGTGCTTTGGTGAAGGGATATCCTCTGGGCCATCCCAGGTCACATAGCGAGGGGACGCACAGCAGGTAGCACTTGATACATCAACATTAAATTTCTGTTTTTCTTTGTATACCTTCATCTACATCATATCCTGAAAGTTCTGGCACCTCAAATTTATTTAACCTTGACCACCATGGAGGCCAGGTTTCAGCCTACTGACCAAGCAATCTGTTAAGCCACAATTGTATGCTCAAGCCTCACACATTTGAATTCAGAATATCTGAAAAGTACAACTACATTTACAAGTGTGGATTAATTTTTTTGTGATGATAACATTTCAAAACGACTCTTCTTGCTATTTTTAAATATACAATGTAATATTGTTAACTCTAGTCATCTTACTGTGAAATAGAACACAGAACTTATTCTAATTGTTGCTTTGTACCTGTTGATCAAGCTCTCACCATCCCTCATATCCTCTGGTAACCACTATTCTATGAGAACAACAGATATTTATGTATGTACGTCTTCACTTATAAGCTACAAAGCAGATGTTGATAAAAAATTCTTGTTTTCAACTAATGCAAAGCAAGAGCCGTCAGTGCCTACATGCATCCATTCTAAGAATTATTTTTGCTAATGTAATTTTGTTGTAAGAAAAAAAAGCATATAAATAATCATACTTTGGCTTATTATAGTGATGCAAAAACCCAGAATAGTGTATTTCAAACAATAACAAAAAGCAAGAACAATATAATACAAGTAGAAATTTTGAAAAGTTTAGTTACATCCTTTTAAAAATGAAAACCACATAACAGAATAAACAATTTAATATTTGAATAAAAACAGAATAAGCCCTTAACCTACAATAAAACTTTTTGTTGTTGTTTATAATCAATGTGATAAAGTCTCTGTATATGGGATATAACTTGAAAGTGAATTAATCAAGATCTTTCATGACTTCATTTTTCCTTCTTCCATCTCTAGGAAAAATAAAATTGAAATATTTGTGTTACAACAAAATTAAATCACTTAATGATTTCTTTCACAATTACAAGTGTTCCTAGTATATATGGCTGTTTTGCCAGTTTATAATTTTTAAAACTGTGTGACATCATCTAACATAGTGCCTGGAAAGATAGATACCAAATAAATATTTGTTAATAAATATAAATGCAGACTATATATTTTAAAGATTTTACAAGAAAATGGTAAACAGGCATGCTAATGCTCTTAAACACTGAGATAGAAATCAAGACAGAGGCAGTTAATTTTACCTGCCATTAGTCATTTCATTGTGGGAATTTGTGAAAATCATTTAAAATCTGTATGGCCTTATTTATTTTCATGATAATGAGCTCTCTTGCCTACTTCATAGAGACACCAGAGATAATCACCTTGGTTTGGAGGAAACATAAGCTATAGAGCTACAATATATGTTGATAATAATGCTAGACTTTTGTAGCAGTAAACAAACATGCATTACTTAATATATTAGGGAGGTTTCATTGTTAACTAAGTCCAATTACATTATGATAAGGAAATATTTAAACTGTAACAAATTTCAAAGGGATGGGCAATAAATACAGAAGATTGTTCGTATATTCAGCAAAACTTCCCTAAGATCACTGCATCCTGCCCATACATAAATTCTACTGTCAGCTATAAGAATGATGTTTCTGTTCTAAAGTGGGCAGCTTTTCACCTCTCAGATAAAGAACAGCCTCCACCTCTTGTTATTGGTAAGATATTCTCAACAGAGATCTTTCCTACTTCTCAGGGATCCTATCACATGAACATATTTTAAAGTCCTCAATAATGTTTTAACAATTATTAAATGACTATGTTGACTTCCATGACTCCTTTTAAAGTTGTGGTCAGGGAAAGAAGTTTTTACCTCCCCAGTCTTCCAATTGAAAACTTGGTCATTTCCATGACTTTTTAAATAGCTCTTAGGTCAAAAAAAAAAAAAAAAGGGGGGGGGTGGCAGGGAGGCTTGAGTCCTTAATTACTGGAGTCTGAAATTAGAATGTCATATCTCTCATAAAATTCAAAACTCCAATATTCAAAATTTCCCCTCTCCCCCAGCCTCCAGCTGGGCAGCAGCTGGAAACCTGTTGTTGCTGAAGGGGCACATGGGCAGTGCATTTTTCCTTTCTAAGATCCTGCTCCTCTGGCTTGATCAGTCTGAAATTCAAACAAGGAGCTATGGAGAAATTCTTACATCATCCTCCATCCTCTGGTTCACCACTTCCTCTGCAGTAGATAGGAATCTGGTTCAGCTTCTCTGTGTTGGGGATTGTTTACCCTTTAGAGGACCCTTTTTGTTAGGTCCCAGTAAGACCCCACCTCTAGCTTTCTTCTGGGTGTATGGCCAACTTTTTGCTCAAAGGAAATACATACCCTTTCCCCAATGTCACAGCAACCTGTTCTTCCCTTCCACTAGGGAAGAAGCTTCTGGGTATGGGCAAGAGTCAGACACAGTTCAATATATCCTTCACTGGCAGGGGATATATGTTAAGATTTTCCAGTGATCTATTTGAAGCCCCTTCTACCAAGACTGAGATGAGCAACAGACAGTCCCCTTACATCTTCCTGGGAAGGAATGGGGTTCTCCACACATAAACAATTCTCCCCTTTTATACCCTCTCTGTGATTGAGTTTGAGTTATATAACAAGTTTTGAATGTTTATTTTCAAAATGTTCACCTTCACCTGACACCTCAGATTAGAATTTCATATGTGTTTGTGTTAGTGCCACAATGAGCTTCCAATGTAACATTCTGTTAGATTTCCTCAGAGTAGCTCATAGAGGCATCTTTCTTTTCATGTTCGTTAGATATATAGAGGACTAAGGCAAGTTTTAGGGACTTATAGGACAGGCTGTTCACATATCTGTGTGCGCTTTTATCCAAAAAAATAGAGCCATGCATTTCTGGTTGTTGACTGTCATTTTGGAACCAGTGATTCCATCTGGGACCATCAGAAGATTCTTGGGGCTTCCCTCTATGCCCTGGTGGCCAAAGTTGGAGGGATGGAAGGAAGCCCTGCCAATTGGTTTGCAGTTCCAGTGCTAGTGATTACATTAGCCACCTCAGTGATGCTGATGGAAGTGAGAATTCAGTATGATCCTTCTTTTTTAAATTTCTGGCTTTATCCTTTTCTGTTTGGATAACTGATTAAGACAAGATCTCCTTGAAACATGGAGAGTGGCTGAAAGTACAAAAACCTAGGCATTCTGTTTATTCTCAAAGTGGGGCTGAAAAAAATTCAGCTGTTCATTCATAAGTGTTTTCAAGAATGTTCACTTTGGGACACAAAGGTTTCCAGGGGTGGGGGAGGGCAGTATGAAGAGGAGACAGGAAGGCCAACTTCCCAATTGAGTCACGACTGTTCTAAGAGAATATATCTAGATCTGCTCGGATATGAAGGGATATTGCTTCACTGCAATAACTTCATGGGACAATTTAAACTGACTGCTTAGGTAACTGAAGCTGGGAGGACACAAATAGGTAGGTGTTGCCCAAATTTTCCAGTGGGATGACAAACCAGAGATTCTACTACTGTCAGGGCACAACATATTTTGGGTTATTAATTCTTATCTCTTATTTTGAGAAATAGAAACCATGTCTACTGACTTTAGCCAGGTTCTGGATGAGCAGGTCCACCCATTTCCCTGCTTCAGTTAGGATGCATTCGATTGAAAGTGCATTGGCTTAAGTAATCATGGGGATTTATGGAGCCATGTAACCAAGTGTTCAGAAATAGAGGAGAATTCAGGCACATTCTTGTTCCTCTTGGATACTTTTGGATCTTCCTTCTCCCATGAATTGGCTTTGCCCTCAGGTGGCTTTTATCATGAATGACAGTGCTGCTAGATTGAGGAAGGATACAGTTTTCCTCAATCATGTCCACAGAAGAAAATACCAGATGGGACCATTTTCGGACACATGTCTGCCCATCCATATAGCTGCAAGAGTTGTGGATTATTCTAAGTGGTGAAGATGAGTTTGGGACCCGTTCCAAGGAGTACTCCCAGGAAAACCTCATGGCTACTGCCCAGCAGAGAAGGGAAGGGCAATTGCCTTTTCTGCTGATTCCCTATCAGGGAGGAACTTTTGAAAGTACAGTAAGGGACTGTGGCCCAGCTCAAAGTCCTTAAGAATTCGCTCTCAGAAACTCAGGTTACCTCCTGTTTAAGAGGTCTCTAGAAACTGAGCTTCATTGCCTGATGCACCTATGGGCCTAGAGCTCATATGCACCTAAACTAGGCCTAGCAGGGCTTGAACTGGAGAAATTTTCTCTGTGGTTTTACGCTTCTTTGTTCCTTTCAAAAGCACTGATTTGATCAATTTATCATATTAAATTTAAAATTCTGATTTTAAGCAAGTTTTTATAGTAGTTTTATTTATACATATCAAATATTTAATGATTATGACAAAAATTCTAAGCAGTAAAATCTTTACATGATTTTTGCCTGATTGAGTTTAATTGTCACTTTAATTTTAATTCAACACACTTCTTACAAAGGCTATGGATGTGGCTACATGGAATGGTTACTTAGATCAAGCTGCCTACTAGTTCAAGTAATCTACTTTATTTGGTTTAGATTGATTTGGTTTTAATTAATTGTCTGGTTTAAATAGGAACCTGAGGTAGCCACTAGGCCTAGCATTTACCTGGCTTTATGTAAACAAAATTACTGCTATGATTTCTAAACATGGCAATGCACGCTTTTTCTTAAGAGTACTAGAAGCCTAAATACATATTCAAGTTTCTAGCTAGCTATTAATTTTAGTGATATATATATAATACTTGAACTTTGCTTCATTGGTATAATCGAAAATAAGGCATTGGTTTAGAATTGTCAGGGCTCCTGTTTCTTAAGTCTAAGTTCTTCAAAAAGTGACCTTTCTCATTTTCATGAAAGCATTTTCTTTGAGAGGGAAATTTGTTTGTTTAATGTTTTTGACATCCCAGAATTTTATTGGTCTTATTTTTCTAAACTTATTCTTCATAGTGGCTACAAGTCAATATGATAGCACATATTACTGAAGGAAAAAGGAAAAAACAAATTAAGTCCACTAGAGCAGTTCTAAGCTATAATTGAGTACAACAAAGATCAGATGAGTTTAATATGGGCAAATGTAATCAGCCACAATATGAGAAAGTTTAATTCATTATATCCTTAGGGAGAAACAAAATCTAAGTCTAAAGATACTGTAGGAGACGTGAAGAAAAAATTAAAACACACAAACAAAATCCATTTTACAGCAGACTATTCCTCAGAAAAAACAATATATTAAAATTTCCTTTCCCCTTGGATGTGACACCAAGTATATTATCCATGAGTCTTGAACCCGTTTAATTAATTATAATAATATTTTACACCCTACTTTTGCTTTCATTTGTGTTATAATCAATGTATTTTAACAAGTTGATCTAGAAATGATTCAGCTTCAAATTTATTCATTATCTTGTTCAATGTTTATTTCCATTGGTTTCATATCTTGGCATGTTATCACTAGAGAAATACATAGTGATATTGGTGAGGAAGAAAGAGGTGATTAATTTACTCATGGGATTGGAGAGTACCTTGTGCCTTTAATATCAATATTGATAACTCACCTGATTGTGTGATTCAATAGCCTGCAAATCTTCACTTATTCTCCTGAGGGTCTGTTTAGTGAACTGTTCGCTGTGCCAGAAATTATGTATAGCTGCTATACATACATCACCTTATTTAACCCTCACAAAAATCCAGATGACTCAGCAAGATTACCTCCTTTTTTTATAGATTAGACAACTGAAGATTAAAGGATTAAATAATTTTTCTCATGATACATATATACATGGCATGGGGCTAGGATTAAAATCCAAGTATATTTAATTACAAAATTCATGGACGTTCTATAACACTTTGCTATTTTTCCTAGTTATATTATTCTTTTAAAGCAGATTATTGATTTGACTTTGCTAGCCCTAATTTATACTTAACCATAGAATCATATTTTTACTCATCCAGAATTAGATTTGTGGAGTAAGGTTAAGATCTAGTTGGGAATTAGATTGTGTAATATTTCATTGAGCATAATGCACTCATTTGTTCACACTTTAATATCTTTGAAATCTGGATTGTCTCATAATGCATGATAAGGAATTATTTGTCACAGTATGATTATGATTATTTTAATTTTTCTTTCTTAGTGATATTTAAACCAATGGTATGTTTTCAATAGATTTTTTTTTTTAGATTAGATGAAATATGGCACTTAGTTCTTCAATGAAACTCAGTGAAACTGGACAAAGTAGAGTAATCATGATTCATGCTCAGCTCCACTCCAAGCCATCTGCAAAACTGGGCTGGGAAGAAAGATGTTCTATTTAAAGCCGGGGTGGGGTTTGGGAGTTTCATCTCCCACTGTCAATGTTATCCATTTCCCTCCTCCATGGCCTATTTTTAACAATAAAATTTCTGCTTTTCCTTAAATCTGCTTTTGAATAATTGAAAAATGATGTTAATTTTATGATGATTTCAAGTTATCTATATTCTCTTCCTCTCATCTTTTTTGTAGTCCTATTAACCAAAAGTTGTCTTTTATATTAAGGTTCTTTCCATAATTCCTTTAAAATCAAAATAAAAATGGTGTATTTTTGGCTATACTCTTTACATAAATGTATGTGTCGGATTTCGAGTGATTATTATATTAACTGTATATTCTTATTGCTTCCTTGTTACTGTCCATTTCTATGTAAGGATATCAGAATTTTTCCATTATGTAAATTCCCACTGTTACCGAAGGGCTTAACAAGTTATTAAAATCAATGCAATTTCTATTGTTCTGTAAAATATTATCCATTATGAAATTTGACCAAAGCCCTACTTCCCCTCCTTTACCCCTTCTAAAAATTGTTCACCAATGCCTCTAGGAGACAGTGATCTCTCTGTCCTCAGGGCATCTTTATAGGGTATTTTGTACAGCTTCCTCTTATGTAAATTTGGGGGTAATAATATTACCTACCTATCTTGCTTATAAGAAAAATTAGCTAATATCTATGAAACTTATAATTAATATCTGATAGCTACTTGGTGTTCATAAATATTTGCTATTATTAGAAGCCATTTTATACATATCATAAACTGCCATTCTAGTTCCTTTTTTAGGGGGAAGCTATTTTACAGACCATAAATTACTAGAAGACAGATTATGTTGTATGCATCTTGGAACCCTTTTTCATGCCTAAAATTGTGCCTTACATATTTTGAAACTCCCATTTTTATATTGATGGACAAAATTTCCCATTTGTACCCAACCTAATTAGATCTGTAACAGTTACCAAATACTTCTGGGGACCGGGGTGTGTAGATCTCTCAATTTAAGTTGGGTGTAATGGAAATAACAGGCTTTGAACTCAGACAAATCTGAATTTACACCCCAGCTGCCTTTTACTTTGATACTGGAAGTCACTTGGAACTCTCTGAGCCTCAGTTTCTTCTTCTATAAGAAATGAATAATATTTATCCTACATATTTTTGGTAAAAATTAACTTATATAATACATGTAAAGAACCTAGCACAATGCCTGACATGTAGTAGGATTTCCATAAATATTAACTATGGGTAACTATTATTGTTGCTATTTTAAAAATTATTATTACCTCTAGGGCATATTACTTAATACCATCAAATCTTAATTTCTTCATTTAAATCTATAAATGAGACTAACATTGATTTATTCATATGAATAAAAAGTGGATTAAATGATACACAGAAAGCTCCTATGTAAATGTCTTCACAGAGTAGGTGCTCCGTAAGTGATTTTATGTTCTATTTTTACGATTCCCCTTTCCACATCTCATTCCTTGATGTAACAAAGGAACAATTTCCTTGTTCTTTCAAAAAAGGTATTTCCAAAAGTTCTCCAGTTCTTGAGTGTGCTGTGCTGTTGTGGAAACTTTAGCAAAATGAAAGCCTAAGGACTTTGAGTCTTCAGGTTAGAAAAGTTATGGGAACTTTGGGAATAACCTTCACCCATCTCCCATCACCATTACCAGGCAGCATTCTTTAATTTCCCACGGGCGTCTCCAGTCAGATTTTCAATGGTATAGAGAGAACTAGCCCTTCAGCTGTTACAAATAGTATTCCTGAGGAGTCCTGTTCCATTATGTAGTTTCTATATTTGTTCCCCAAGGTTTTTTTTTTTTTTTTTTTGAGTTGTGGTTCCTTTATCTGAACAAAGTGAAAAGATCCTAAAACAAAAACCGAAACAGAGTGATGGGGCTCTCCTCTCCTGACTTCCTAAAGGAGACGCTCTAGGAAAAGGTCCTGGATGTTGTGTTTCTATAACGTTCCCCAAATAAGATGAGAAATCTTGTATAGGTCTGCAGACTCGCACTTGGGCACCACTGTTCTAGGAGGATGGAATTTTATAGTGATGGCATAATTTGACAGTAAATTGTTACTATTATCTCTTTATTAAAAGATCAGGATGCAGAGCACAACTGTCAAGCCTGCCAATTTGACCATGAAGTCGTTAGCAGTACTGACAGTCCAATTACATAAGCACTTGTTTCTTCACTGATTGGAATCATGGCAGTTTCAAAGGATGTGAAACTACTGAGGTACCTGTAAATTCATTGGGGTGATCATAGTCTCTCACATTCAGGAACAGGTGTGTGGAAGTGTCCATCTAAGTCTACGAGGCAGGATCATTGAATATTTTTGATGTTTTACACACCACACCTGTCCTAAGAAGCACAATGTGTGACACACATACACAGTAACAGCTCTAACTAGAACCATAACACCAGTGAATTTCTTTTCTACTTGACTTGAGGGAGAAAGAAGCAAAGCACGATGAAATAAGCCAGTATCTGGTCAATTTAAATTCCGAGTTCAATATACTACAGCTTATTACCTCCACAACAATTCATGCTGACCCCAAGGCACTGCAGAGCCATCAATCATAAAAGAAATATTAAATTAGCTTTAGTATACTGTACTTAGGAAGACTGTGAAGTGGACTAATGCATTTTGCAAAGATTTTTTTTTAGCCACTTAGGTTTAAACAAAACAGGTTTTTCTATTTAACTCCTCAGGTATCCAGAAAACTCTGTTCATGAGAAGTTAACAGAGGTTCCTTTACCATACAAATTACTAAATTTAGCATACAAATGCTAAAATGGGTCCTGTTGGGATTTTTAATTTTATCAGCCTCTATAATATACATTGTAAAATGTAAAGAACACACCCAAGATGAGCTCACCTTGAAGCATTTATTATGATACCTCTAAATCACATTTGGACACTGAAGAGAATGTTAAATATCCAACTCCTACAGTTTTTTTTTTATCATATGTCAACCTTTTATGAAAACATTTTAAAATTCAACTTGTCAATATGTAAAACTTGAAAAAACGGTCCCTTTTCAATGCTCCCTGCTAATGACCTGAGCCAAGGTACTGTCATAGTTTGGGCCTGAAAGATAGATTCTTACACCTATGTCCTATGTGAGGCAAATGTAGGAGTGATGCTAATGTCAGAGTAAAGGACAGCATTAGAGGAAAAGGTAACCCCAATCCCCCATGAACCCTTGCAGGGGGAATATAATTAATCACTCCTAAGTCTCCCAACCTTGCATTTGTAGTTCCTGACTTAAATGGAATGTGCCTACCATTTATCTTCATTACTGGCCAGCAACATTAATAAAAATCAGCGTAAGATCTGAGCGTGGAATCGCTTCCTATGGATTCCAAATTAATTTAGGAATGTCTAAATTGAAGGAAACATCCTTTCTCCGTCTTTGAGAAATGAGGTGGTTTTTCTGTGATACCCAGCTACAGCGATAAACAAAGATGATGCAGACGGGAAGGTCCATAGCCAGTTCTTCCATTGATTACCTCCAGACATTAATTTTCAGTCTAATTGCTTTGGTTGGCACTTTCACCTCAGCGGTACTTACATATGCCTACAGATCTGTTTGATCACAACTCTTGGGTTTTGAATTATTTAATACCCAATCAGTTTTAGAAATGTCCTTCATACTCTATCCAGAATTTCTGCAAAGGAATAAATATAATGTGATGTTTAATAAAATGAATTTTTAAACCACAGATCCTTTTAATAATAGTTTACCATCTTTGCAATCCTGAATTATTTTCTTTGTTGAGGAAATAATCGCTTTAGTGAGATCAAAATCATAAAACATTTCCACATTCCATCTGGGATCAAAGAGCATTAGAATGTATTATACATAAAAGTGTATATTTTAGCATGAAATTTTGGCTTTACAAAAATTTTGTTCTTTCTATTTATGCTGCATTCTTATGATTCTTTAATTCTTAACTGTTATTTTACACATTTTTAAAACAGTGCATATCAATTTTTTAAAAATAAATGCACTATTTCATCTAAGACTGTTACATAATACTGGTTAGCTCTTCCAACATCGTACAGGCAGGGGCTTTGCACTTTAGATATATCAGACAACATTAGCATCTTAACTGTGTAGATGCTGTCTTCTCAGCTTCTTTGTTCTCTCTCCAAAACTATTTAATGTTGTTTTAATGGTGACATTAACTGTCACAATTTCTGTATTTAATTGTGACATGATATTATATTCATTCAATTTTTTTAAAAATGAAAGCATATGATCTTAGTTTCTGGGCCAGTACTTATGAATTGATTTGAAATAAACTTTGTCCTCTTTTGTAATAATGACTTATTTTACTTGAGATGTCAATAATCATCAAATATCTTTTTCTAGTTAAAATTTTGTTAGCTTTCAAAAAGTAATTCCAACTCCAGTATATATATACACACACATTTAACATATATAACTATATTATATATACATACATATGTATTAAGCCAGATCCAACAGAAATTTACATATGTTGAGATAGCCACATTTTAAAAGATTTCTCAGTGACAATTATTTATACAAATAAGACAAATACTCACATTTATCAAGGCCAATGCAATATTATTACAGTGATTGCTTGAAAGAGAAATTAAATGGAGAATTATCTAGAGATCTTGTTGAATATTGTCAGATAAACAATTGTCTTTTTTGCCTGTTAAAGATATTTCAGTGGGAGTTATCCAAATAAGTTTTAAACTCTTCATTCTACCATTCCTGCAGACAGCTTCCTATATTAGCCATTTCTGTTTTGATGGTCCTGTGAGACTGGTATCTTAATGTGTATTTAAGTGCAATAAATATACTTGACATTTATAGGAATAAAGGAGGTACATATAAATTAAGCTAGAACATGTAGTCTGTAGCTGGGTGGCCATGTATCCAGATAAAACACAAGGGATAGTTCTGTTAAAGGAAGAGAAGAAAAATGGTATTTAACAGACAACTGTGTGCCCTAGTTCACTGCTGTGGCCACACAATCTGCCTTGGATATTCTTCTTCCCACAAAGAACACACTTATTCCAGCCTCAAGCAAGAAAGACCAAAGTCCCATCCAATAACCATATCCAAGTCAAAGTCCAGGGTCTGTGGGTGATGTGCTATGCATTCCACGAGGTTCAGACGTGGCTCCTTGATGTCCCGTGACCTAGAAAAAAAATCATTTTTCTACCTCTTGTGCCATATCCAATAAAGGATGGTGGTGTACAATCAGAATAGTCCCCATAAAGTTTTTCATTTGGAAAATGGAAGATGGCAAAAAACACAGAAGTCACTGATTCATTGCAATAGTGAAATTCTCTAGGTTGGAAATTGCAAAAACTTTGCTCCGGCCACGTAGAAAATTTCTTGTTCAGACCCTGGATCCACTCTCTTTGAGGAAATGCCTTGTTCTTCGTCATCTCTGGCTCCCAGGTTTGCCTTTTGGGAGATTTTTCTTACTAATATTTTGAGGAAATTGCATTGGCAAAGACGGGAAGCCACAGCCTGAGTGGCCAAAGCTTTGGGGGTGATTTATTGACTCCGAAATCAGTCCTCAGGCTTCCTATGCCCTCTCCTATAAGGAAGCAGGTGTGTGAAGCAGCGTGGGCCCAGGAAGGGAGACTCTGTAATGCTGACTTGTCTCCAACATGCAGACTTTTAGTCAAATGCTTCCAGTTGGTTCCATTTGAGACTAACCATGGTCAAAGGTTTCTTCCTGTCTTATTTCTTGATGTATAAACTCTCATTTATTTATGGGTTGCTGTTCTTGGCCATCCCTGTTTCCCTTAATGTAACCCTTGCCACTTGGAGGCTATTTGAAATAATAGACATTGTGGAGAAGGCAGCCCTTAATCTGCTTTTGCCACTGACTTGCTCACATTTGAGAACACTCAAACTGAGCCTCTGAAGACAGGCTCTGTGCAGCAATCTCATCTCCTTCTATTTGAGGAGCAGAGCCATTGGCTTTTCCAATGCTGCCCTGCCCCAAATTCCTGGACTCTCAGCAAATTGACACAGAACTCCCCTTAGCAGAAAAAATTTCTTTTCTGGGTTCTCTGCTTGGGAAATGTGAAGCAGTTCACTTCTACTTGACTTCTTTCTTTCTTTCTTTCTTTTTCTTTTTTTTTTTTTCAGTTTGTTACATGGCATAGACAGTAAACAACAAGTACCAACATCGGGACATTCTTTAAACTGTGTCCCCTACAGTTACAATATTAGTGGAAAGGGTCTGTCTTCTAAATTATCATGGGTAACAGTTTTGCAAATTTTCATTAAGGCATAACCATAATAAAGTCACTAGCTTTCTGACCCTACCATTATACCATAGACACATATTTTAAGTTTTATTTAGAGTAGTACCAAACATTCAGTATCAATTTTTATAATAGAGAATAGACAAAGATGCTCTAACAGAAAGATCAAAGGTCTCAAATGAGATGGAAAGTTATTTCTCTTATGTAACAGTTCAGGGCCAGAAGGGTATACAGGCAGGTGGGGAGCTCTACTCCTCAAGATTACCCAGGAATCCATCCCGGCATGTGGTTTACATTTCTCTGTTCACCAGCAGAGAATGGAAAGGAAAGGGCAGCTTTGTAATAGAAGTATGTTTTGGAAGCTGGCCATGTTGGTTTGCACTGTAAAAAAAGACTAAAAAAAGACAACAATTGATTCTTAATTTTCCTAATTTCTACATTCTGAATTTAATACACTTCTTTTAATAATTAAATCTAGACCCTAAAATAGTGAGCTTTGTAATTACTTGAATGTTTTGGGATGTATTTATATAACACATATTAGTCTAACTTCTTATCTATCTATTTTCAAATAAATTTCCAGGGAAGACTAGGTGGAATAATAAGAAATACAAGGTAAATGCAATTCTCTAGTCATATGTGTGTGTATGTGTGTGTGTAAAGGTATGCATGTATATCTGCTAAAAGTTTGCATTATCAACTCACACCCATCACAATGATTTAAAATATTAAATACATTAAGAATATCAACAAATGATGTGAAAATGCAAGAAAATGAAATTTGATTTCTCTTTTTTGCATTGTATACACAAAGAAATTAAAAATGAATCCTGAACCTAAATATAAATGTTAAAAGTCTAAAATCTTGAAAAGCAAACATAGAAGAAAATTTTTATGACCATGGGTTAGGCAAAGATTTCTTAGGTACAACATCAAAAACACAAGCCATAAAGGAAAACAAAATTGATAAATTAGACTTCTTTAAAACCAAAAATGTCTTCTCTTTAAAAGATACTATTAAGAGAATAAAAAGACAAGACACAGATTGGGAGAAAACATTTTGCAAGACACATATTTGATAAAGAATTTCTGTGTAGAATATATAAATAACTCTCAAAACTCAAAAATAAGAAAAAGATGGGTAAAAACTTGTTGAGACATTTTATTTTGCCAAAGAAGATAACGAGTGGTAGGCAAACACACAAAGAGAGGTCAGCATCATTAGCTGTTAGGAATTGTAAGTGAAAACCACAATTAAATAACATTATACACCTATTAGAATCTCTAAAGTTAGAAAGACTGACCACAGCAAATGTTAGTGAGGATGTTGGAGCAATTGGAGGTCTCATATACTGCTGTGCAATGGTTGTACCACTTTGGAAAATAGTTTCTCAGTTTCTTAAGAGATTAATCATACACCTACCATACGACTTAGGCATTTCCTTCCTATGTGTTTACCCAAGATTTAAAAAAAGCATATGAATGCAAAGATTTGTATATGGAATGGCCAAAGCAGCTTTATTTTTATTAGCCTAAAATTGGAAACAAAATGTTTATCAAGAGATGAATGGATAAGCAAATTGTGATATATCCATACAATGGAATACTCGTTAGTGACTAAGAAAATGTGCTAAAGATGTGCAACAACATGGATAAATTTCAAATTGATTATGTTGAGTGAAAGAAGCAGTGCAATTCCATTTATACCAAAAAAATCCAAAAATCTGTAGTGACAGAAAGCAGATCAGTGATGATGAGAGCATTAGGTGGGGAGAGGGAGAGATTTCAAGTGACACCAGGAAACTTTTAGATATGATAGATTCATTTATTTTGATTATAATGATGGTTTCATGGATGTATATGTAAGTCGAAGCTTATCAAATTGTACACTTTAAATGTGTAGTATTAATTGTGTGCTTATTATTCCTCAGCTCAATAAAACTGTTAAAAATTAAAAATAAAAATCATAATGTTGTCTTTATTAAGTTCTTATGGTTTATAATATAAGCAGAATACTTATGTATGATAATTTAAAGGCTAAATGTTAATGAAATTGTAATTAAGAATAATTTTCTATTTGTAAATCCTTGTTGTAAAAATTGATCATTGCACTTCATGTTTTGCATGCTATCAAGCTAAAAATAGACATGCAAGGACTCATTTTTAAAGAGTCTTTTAAAGACACTACAAAAAGTTCCATGTATCATTAAAAGATAATTGCTAACTCAAATGAGAGTATATTTATTCAAGGTCACACAAATCAGTTTAAAATAATGAAACAATTTTTTTTTAGCTTTTACAAATATTATTTCTTCCATTAGATTTGATGCATAATATATTCTGCATTAAGTCTTTACATTTCTTTACATTTTAGATTAAGTCTTTGCAATCCTTAACAAGGCTATGTAAACAGCTCTCTGAACAAATTTCAATGACCCTTGTATGTTTTTTTATAATCCTCTCCCTTAACTACTTGACTTTTTGAGTTGTTTCCCCGGACATGGTGGATTTTCTACAAGACAAAGTAGCTGAGATTCTGAAGTTCCCGGGCAGACTTCCTAATGTCAAGATTCACCCCCCCCACCCCTCCCTGCAGCCTGCCTCCAATGTAGCTGGCCCTTTGTTAGTTACACCACAACCTGCCTGAAGGCACTAATTAACCTTGTTAGTTACACCTGGCTCCTCCTTTAAAAGCCCATGGTCTCCATTATTTGGAGGGATGGATTTGAGCCAGTTTCTCTTTTTCTCCCAACAAGCTATCTGAAGTAGTGAAAACTTGCCATCTTCCTTGCCAATCCTTTTTTTCTCAATAATTTGATCTTTGTGCAACGAGCAACTAGACCTAGACCAAAACCTCTTTGTGGTTTCGACAACAGTTATATGAAATGAAATTAATTATTTTTAGTATCTGTTAACTTTAAATACAAGTTGTTTTTACTGATTTTTGCCCCTTGGAAATGTTCATAGAGAAATTATCTTTAAAGATCTGGCTTTTTTTTTAACAATTTAAGATAAATTTTTAATTGTAATGAAACCTGTACCTCTCTTCCCTTTCTTCCTTCCTTCCCTCTCTTCTTCTCTTTGCTTTGCTTTTTCTTTCTTTCTGTTTTTTTTTTTTTTTTTTCGTTACTCTTTAAAGCTTACTTATTAAGCTTAAATTTTGGGGCCCTGGGGATATAAGGAGTTATGAGCCCTAGCCTTACTCTTGGATATTTTTTTCTTATTAGTGAGAACAGGCAATCAGACACACTGAAGATGGAAGTTAATGTAGGAGAATGGAGGACAATGAGGGGTGGATGGTGTGGGTGGTGGGTACTGCAGATGCCCAGACATCTGGGCAATCATGGAGGGTGTTATGGTCTTTTAATGAAGAACGTAGTTTATTATTCCATGCCAATTAAAGTGTTATAGCTACAGTAATCATGTATAATGATTTTATTGAGCTAAAAAAGTTACCATTTCGGTAGTCTCCTGTCTTCCTAAAATCTTCTGGTTGTAAAAAATCAAAGAGCCTAAATTGCTATATTTGTTTTCTCACAATATCTGTTAGAATTAAAATTAGGTTTACAGGGATCTTTTCCTAGAGTAACCACCATATCCTAGTTTCTGCAGGACCACCATATCCTAGTTTGATCCAAATTTATTTCTTTTAGTCATCATTTAATAGTCGTGTGACCTTGGAAAATTCTTTAACTTCTTTGACCATTATTTTCCTCACATGTATAGGGTTATTTTGAGAAATAAATTGGATAATATTTAACATGTGTACTATAGTGCCTGGCTTCTAACAATAGACTGATAAATATAGGTATTATTCTCACTATTATCATTATTTGCTGTGAGTCAGGTTGGCATCATTTAGTGCAATGGAACCTCATTTTATACAGTAATGAAATATTTTATGCAAATTTAATTTTAGTTGTTAGAGTCATATATTTCTATTAGATCAATTGTTTAGTGTCTTTACCACTTAAAGCTCTTCATGACTATAAATTAAATAACATTACTCTAGTGATTGATTGACTGACAAGGCTAATCTTTTAGATACAGGTAATGAGTGATAAGGGATGAATAATCTTTGTAGATTTCTTGCTCTAGATGACCTCATTTGGAAATGGAGACTGCTGTATCAGCTCTCCCAACATAGACAGATTGCAAACTTGTGTTGATTTTTTTAGCTGTTATTATCTTGATGTATTGATTTTGGTAACTAGGATAGCCATATATTCAGATCTTCCAGAACAATCCAAATCAAAAGTATTATCTTACTGTGCCCCATGAGGTACACTTAGATTTGTTATGTTATGTGTTGGAGCATAAAAACAGTGCACTGATACTACTTAGCTTTCCTGGCCTCATCTTTGCTCCACGTTGTGACCTTGTTCCTGGATTCTAGGTCCTGGCCCTGATATTCTGTGCCTTGAGCTTTGACTTAATTTCCTATCTTAGTTTCTCCATTCAAATTAAAAAATTTGGGGTTCATTTATCATCCATCATTCCTTAAATTATAATATTAACAAGTTCATACCTATTTTGTGACTAGTGTATGTCTTTATTGAATATTTAAAAAATAAGCTATAAATGAAATGTCTTGAAGAAATCTTATGACCCCATAGTCAATGGATTAAAATAACCATTTGAATCTCCATGACAAAGTCAATTATTTTGTGAAACTAAAAGTTTAATTTTCTGTAACAATCCACTTTTAAGTAGGCAATCTTGCCAAAAGTGTGTCAGTCCTTACTGTCCTTGAAGTTCATCCATCATTTACTAAAAACACTATACTTAAATACTCCATCATGGGGGGTTAGAAATTACATCCTTGTAGTTCTTTGCTATAGTGAATTAATGTTTTTAATGATCTAAACTTAGATGTCACTTAGGTCTTGACATTTGTGTGTGCCTGAAAAACAACTAAATTGGATCTTGAATTTCTCTTTCCATTGGCTGTAGTGGCCGATTTGTACGTATTACAATTTATTGGATATCAGTTGAAGAATGTGGCAGTATTAACCATCAATTAGACCTGGATCTAACAGGACATTTCATTTAATTAATTTCTATTATATGCTCTGCTTTGAGTTTAAAAAAAAAAAACAAAACAGTGAAATAAAAAAAAGAAAATACTAGGAATAAGACATTGTTCCTAAATTTAGGGAGCTGGCATTCCAGATAACTAATTGACTTGATCTAGGGAAACAATCATACCAATCAATAATAAAAGCCATTATTTGAATTTGTATAAACCCAATTAAATGATTATTTGACTAGATTTTTCATTTCTAACTGTCTGTTTTGGCAATATAAACAAATGAGACCATGAAAACAATGAATGAGTTTTGTTTTGGCCCATTCTTTTACAATTGTCCAGATATGGTCTGACTACTAATGACAAGAAATGATGATTGAATGAACCAAAGTGGTAGCAAGTAAAATGGAGAAGAGCAGATGAGGTTGGAAAAAATTTTGGAAAAAGAGATGTTGAAAACTGATAATGGGTAGGATATGAGGATGAGGAAAAAAAGATATTAGTTAGAGATCCTACTGAAGATGTTAAAGAGGTAGTTGAATATCTAAGTCCAGGGAGAGGTAAGGTCTGGACATGGATAAGCTACCTGGTTCTTGTTCAGGCACTGTTTCTCAAGACTGATGTCCATTCTAAACTTAAGGGGAGTTTGTTTTACTGTCTGTAGGATGTAAGTTAAGCACCATGTCCAGGTTTATAGATTGGTTAGGAGTGTGGACTCTGGAGTCAGGACTAGAAGCCTAGTTTGGCTTCATATTTTCTGTGTGACCCTGAACATTTAATCATCCTGAGTCTCAATATCTTCATCTGGCAATACAATATTGTCATATTTGCATGGTATTAGTGAAATAATGCATACAAGCATTTAGCATAGTATGACATATAAAGTAGCCACTCAATAATGTAAGCCCTCGGTGTTCTACGGTGAAAGCAGACAGTACGTAGGTCTTAAGAAGGGTTATGAATACAAAGAAAAACACTTATAAATAATGGTAAAATTAAATGAGATTGTTTTACATTAAAAGTTGTTAGGAAAAATTGAAAAAGATTCTGAACTGGGCAAAAATGATTACTGGATGCCTTGTACCTTTCTAGGTTATCTCTACCTTTCATTGTCTTTAGGCTATGCTATGTATGGTTAGGATGTGGTTTGTTTGGCCCTGTCAAATCTCATGATGAAATTTGACTCCCACTGTTGGAGGTGGGATGTGATGGCTGGTGTTTGGGCCATGGGGACAGATCTCTTATGGATGGATTGGTGCCATTCTCAAGGGAATGAGTGAGTTCTTGTTCTGTTAGTTCTTGTGAGAACTGACTGTGCAAAAGAGCCTGGCACCTCCCCTCCTGCTTTCTCTCTCTTTCTCTTTCTCTCTCTCTCTCTCTCTTTCTCTCTCCCCGTCCGTGGCTACCTACATGCAGGCTCCCCATTGCCTTCCACCATGAGTGGAAGCAGCCTGCAGTCCTCATCAGAAATAGATGCTGGCCCAATGCTTCCTGTACAGCCTGCAGAACTATGAGCCAAATAAACCTTTTTTTCTTCATAAATTATCCAGCCTCAGGTATCTTTTATAGCAATACAAACAGACTAAGACATGCTATTTAAGACTGCATTGATTGTGGAAAAATTAGTAATACAAATGATTCTTGTCCATAGAAATAAATGCCAATGAATTGTGCCCAGTGGAAATGCTATAATTTCAACAATTCTGATTACCTTTATATGTGTATCTTTTGAATTCTCTGGACTGGCTGCAGCATCTTACTGATTCAATCATCAATGAGTTAAATATGATTTTGAACACATTTGTATGAGAGTTATGATTTATCTTTAAAAATATTCTTTAACAAAAGTGAATAGTAAGTCTTATCTATCACGCTACAATTTGATGAAGAAAAATTATAAAAGGAATATGACTATAAAAAGGGAGTTACAAAAATATTTAGTTAGAAAAAGAGATCTATGTAAATGCTTTGATAAATGTTATTAGATATGGATCACATTTCCAAGATGATCAAAAATTATTCAAATCTTGATATGCTTTAACAATGTTTCTTCGATGTGTTTTGTGAAACACTAATCTATTAAGAAATGTTTATAGATTTTCTGAGAAAACAAAGAATATCAACTTCAAATTAACTTTGAAAAATACTAGGTTAATCTAAGATAGATAGATTTTTTTTACTACAGAACTTCTTAGAGTCTTCACTGAGTTAAATGCATTATAATCAGAGAGAGAGAGAGAGCATATCCCAATTTTACATGGCTATGGGACACTTCCTTCTTTTTATTTTTCATATCTATTGACATTGACATTTTTCAAGACATATATTTTAAAAAATAGGTATGTTTGAAACCTGATTTAAAGCAAGGTTGGTGAAATTTCCAGTACATAAGTGACAGTCCAACAGCAGAGAAAAGGCTGCGGTGAAATTATTTCTACTCATCATCTGATTTCCATGGACACCCTTCTCCTGTCTGAAGAGGGTCTGTCTCTGCTCTCAGGGGGTCTCTGCTGGAGCAATAACACCAGCGGAGAACTGGCCATTTGAACATTTCCATTTATGGAGCCACCTGGGTGCGGCTGTGACTCTCTCTGCGGTGGCAAGGCACAAACTCTGCCATAAACCTTTTAAAACATGCTGTGAACAGACATCATGCTCTTACATTTCAAACACAACATTTGTGCCTAAATTAAAATTACTCCATTATAGCTAAGTTGCATCAGTTGCTTAATATTTAAAGCCTGTATTCTTCAAAGTGATTTAGAGAACAGTTTGATAACCAAGGAAAGGAAGTGGGAAAGTGATATTTGATGTAGGGGTCTAGGCCCTAAAATAAGTTCTCTTGGGAACCCCTAACACACAACAAGATAAAAATAATTCCATCTTGCTGGGAATCTTATAACTTTCCCACATTGTAACACAGAGCACTTTATTTAAACTCTTAATTTGACAAGTTTAAAATGTTTTAGTGTTGTATGTCTTAGGTGACTTTTTTTGGCTATTTCTTTTTTTGTTGTTTCAAACTATTCCATAACTTTGTGTAGAATTGAGGGTTTTTCTTGGATTTGATTTCTGGTTTTATTCCACTGTAGTTTGAGAAGACATATGATATGATTTCTATTTTTCTGAATTTGTTGGGACATGTTTTGTGGCCTTAGATATGATGAATCTTGGAGAATATTTCAAAATTGATATTGTATATTAAGTATGATAATGTATATTAAGTAGTTTTTTAGGTAAAATGTTCTGTAAATATCTGTTAGATTCATTTTTTTCTGAAGTCTCATTTAAATCCCGTGTTTCTTTATTTATTTTCTGCTTGGATGATCTGTCTAGTTCTATCGGTGGGATGTTGAAGTCCCCTGCAGTTATGATGCTGCCATTTATCTCTTTGCTTAGATCTAGTAGAATTTGCTTTATGAATCTGGGTGCTCCTGTGTTAGGTATATAAATATTTAGGATTGTTATGCCTTCTTCTTGAGTTGCTCCTTTTACCATTACATGATGATCATCTTTGTCTTTCTTTACTATCGTCGATTTAAAGTCAATTTTATCATATATCTGAATGGCTACACCTGCTTTCTTTTGGTTTCTATTTGGATGGAGTATTATTTCCAACTTTTTATCTTGAATCTGTATGAGTCCTTCTGGGTTAGACGTGTTACCTGGAGACAGCAGATACTTGGGTTGTATTTTTTCATCCATTCAGCCAGCTTATGTCTCTTGAGTGGGGCATTCAGACCATTCATGTTGATTGATAGAATTGATATATGGGATGCTGTTCTGTTTATCATGTTGGGGATACTCAATTGCTTTGTTTTACCTCATGTGCTATTGCTTAGATTGAGCTCTGAGCTTTAGCTTTTGGGTGGTTTTATAGTGCTCAGTGTCTATTGTGCTGATCCATGTATAATGCAGTTCTGAGCATTTCTTGCTGGGCAGGTCTGGTCTTGACAAATTCCTGCAGTGGTTTGCTTGTCTGGAAAAGTCTTTATTTTGCCTTCATATATGAAACTTAGTTTTTCAGGATACAAAATTCTAGGTTGGCAGTTGTTCTGTTTAAGAAGACTAAAGATATGGCTCTAATCCCTTTTGGCTTATAAGGTCTCTGTTGAGAAGTCTGCAGTTAGACTAATGGGTTTTCCTTTATAAGTTACTTGATGTTTTTGCCTCACAGCTCACAGGACTTCCTCCTTTGTGTTGACTTTGGCCAGTCTGATGACTATGTGTATTGGTTATTGCCTCCTTGCAATGAATCTCCCAGGTGTTCATTAAGCTTCTTGTACCTGCATGCCTAAATGTCTAGCAAGACCAGGGAAGTGTTCCTCAATTATTTCTTCAAATAGTTTATACAGCCATTGTATGTTTTCTTCTTCACCCTCAAGGATGCCTATGATTCTTGTATTTGGATGTGTAACATAATCCCATATTTTTTGTAGGCTTTCTATAAAAGCTTTTATTGGGGTATTACAAAACTTGCATACATCATTATAAAATAATAAATGAGATAAGCATGACTTCATTAATACAATATACAAAATGAGATATCTATGAGTTTAGCCATAATGAGATATTGTGGAATGTATACGGAAAATGTAGAAGTTTTTCTTTTCACTTAAAGCAACATCTACTCTGACAGAAGATTTAATAATACATGTAACAAAAAAGGTTGGAAAACAATACAATAGTGAGTGTGAAAAAATGAGAGTTTGTGTGACTATTATAGGGGTACATATGAGAAAGGAACATAAAGAGAATGAAAATGATGGGCTTTAAAATAAGAAAATGATATAAGGTAGAGGAAAATTCCAGAGCTATCATTCTAGGTAGGTGACTTAAAATGTATGTGGTATAGAAGGTTAGTAGCAGAGTAAAAAATCAAAAATAAGGTTTTTCTATAGCCAAGGCTTCAGGCTGAGGAATAGAAGCAAATAATCAGGATAGAACACAGTGAAGTCAGGTAAGAAATTTTGATGAATTTTGACATATATTCATATATTATTCTAATAAGCTACTAAACATTATGGATCTTTGGGTAAATTCTACCAGTTATAAAAGTAATATCATTGATTATTTTATATATTTTTGCTATTTGTTAAATCTTCACTAATTTAGATAAATTGAGGGGGAGAGAAGTCTGTACACATTAGATTTATGGATTCTGGAAAATTTATTTTAAAAAGCAGTTTTGTTTCTTTTCTGTATTTATTATAATAATAGCTACATGAGAAATGTGTTGTCTTGTTAGCTTTCTGAGGGAATTACTTTATTTTCAGAGAATAATTTAGAATTAGAATTTTTTCCTAAATAATACTTTCCTAAGGAAAAAAACGCTCTTTAAATTATCAATTATTTTTAAGTGTTTTTGATTAACCTTGCACATCTTACATTTATTATTAATTGGCTAATCAAATCTTTACTATGTAGAGTTCAAGGTGAATTTCATCATAACTGTGCTGGGTGTTTTACATTTTTAAAAAAATTTAAAATGAATTTTAACCGACACAATAATTATACATATTTATGGGGTACCTAGAGATATTGTGATGTACATAATGTATAAGGATCAGATCAGATCTGGGTAATTAGCCATAGACATCATCTCAAAAATTTATTTCTTTGTGTTTGAAACATTCGATATCATCCTTCTAGGTATTTGAAACTATAAAATATATTATTATTAAGTACAGTCAATATTCAAGGCTATAGAACACTAGAACTTATTCCTTCTATCTAGTAATTTTGTATCCTTTAACAAATCTCTCCCTATCCTCCCTCTTCCCTCCCTTTTCAGCCTCTAGTACCCTATGTTTTACTTTTTACTTCTATGAAATGAACTTTTTTTTTTAGCTTCCACATATGCATGAGAACATGTGGTGTTTAAATTTCTATTCCTGGCTCATTCCACTTTGCATAATGTCCTCCAGTTCCATCCATGTTACTGCAAATGACAGGATTTTATTCTTTTTTATGGCTGAATAGTATTCCTTTGTGTATATATACCACAGTTTCTATATCCATTCATTGTTGTTTGACAACTAAGTGGATTCCATATTTGGCTATTGTGTATAGTGCTGCAATAAACATGGCAGTGCAGATGTCTCTTTGATATACTGATTTCCTTTTCTTTGGATAACAGCCCAATAGTGGGATTACTGGACCATATGGTAGTTACATTTGTAGTTTTTTGAGGAACCTCTATACTGTTCTCCATAGTGGCTATACTAGTTTACATCCCCACTGATAGTATGTAAGAGTTCCTTTTCTCCACATCCTCACCAGAATTTTTTTTTTTTGTCTTTTTTATAGTAGTCATCCTAACTGCGGTGAGATGATAACTTATTGTGATTTTGATTTGTATTTCCTTCAAGATTAGAGATGTTGTGCATTTTTCATATACCTCTTAGCCATTTACATGTCTTCTTTTGAAAAATATGTATTCAGATCATTTGCCTATTTTTAATTGCATTTTTATTTTTTGCTTTTGAGATGTTTGGGTTCCTTGTATATTCTGAATATTAACTCCCTGTTGGATGAACACTTGGCAAATATTTTATCCAATTCCGTAGGTTCTCTTCTCATTCTGTTGAATGTTTCCTTTGCTGTGTAGAAACTTTGTAGTTTGGTATAATCCCATTTGCTTATTTTTCCTTTTGTTGCCTGTGCTTTTAAAGCCTTATTTATAAAATCTTTCCCCAGACCAATGCCCTAAAGTGTTTCCCCTATGTTCTTTCTTCTATCAGTTTTATAGTTTCTCATCTTACATTTAGGTTTTTGATCCACTTTGAGTTAATTTTTTATAGGGTGAGAGGTAGGGGTGTAGCTTCATTGTTCTGCACAGAGATACCCAGTTTGCCCAGCAACATTTATTAAAGAGACTGTTCTTTCCCCGAAGTATATTTTTGTTCCTTTGTCAAAAATCAGTTGGCTATTCACTCTAATGATAGTTTTCTTGACTGTGCAGAAGCTTTTTAATTTGATCAGGTCCCATAACCTACAGAATGGGAGATAACATTTGCATGCTACACATCCTATAAAGGGCTGATAACTAGAATCTACATAGAACTCAGGAAAATCAATAAGAAAAAATCAAACAACCCCATTAAAAATTGGGTAAAGGTCATGAACAGAAACTTTTCAAAACATGACAGTCTAATGGCCAAGAAACATATGAAAAATTGTTCAACATCTCTAATCATCAGGGAAATGCAAATCAAAACCACATGGGCTATCACTTAACTCCAAGGACATTAGCTTTTATCAAAAAGTCCCAAAACAACAAATGTTGGTATGGATGAGGAAAGATAGGAGCACTCATACATTGCTGGTGGGACGGCAGCTAATACAACCTCTATGGAAAGTAATATGGAGATACCACAAAGAGCTAAAAGTAGAACTACCATTTGATCCAGAAATCCCATTACTGGGCATCTACTCAAGGGAAAAAAAGACATTCTATAGAAAAGACATCTGTACTTGAATGTTCATAGCAGCACAATTCATAGTTGGAAAGATGTGGAAACAACCCAAGTGCCCATCAATACATGAGTGGATTAATAAAATGTGGTATACACACACACACACACACACACACACACACACACACACACCATGGAGTACTGTTTAGCCACAAAAAATGGTGAACTAGCTCTTGTATTCTTCTGAATGAAGCTGGAGCCCATTCTGCGAAGTGAAGTATCACAAGAATGGAAAAACAAGCACCACATGTACTCACCATTAAATTGGTACTAATTGATTAATTGTCAGGCAGGTGGGTGTGAGAGGAGGGGATGGGTAAATTCACAACTAACGAGTATGGCATGCATTATCTGGAGGATGGGCATACTTGTAGCTCTGATTTGGGCAGTGCAAAGGCAATATATGTAACCAAAGTGTTTGTACCTCTGTAATATTCTGAAAAAAATAAAAAAAAGAAACAAACAAACAAACAAAAATCAGATGATTGTAGATATGTAGATTATTTATTTCTGGATTCTCTATTCCATTGGTCTATGTGTCTTTTGCCTGTAAACACACTGTTGTGGTTACTACAGCTTTGAGGCATATTTAGAAATCTTGTACTGTGATTTATATTTTTTGCTCAAGATTACTTTGGCTATTCAGGGTCTTTTGTGGTTCCATGAAAATTTCAGAATTTTTTTTTCCAATTCTGTGAAGAATGTCATTTGTATTTTGAGAGGGATTTCATTGAATCTTTAGATTGCTTTGGGTAGTATGGTCATTTTAGCAATATAAATTCTTTTAATCTATAAACATGGAGGGTTTTCCCATTTGTTTGTATCCTCTTCAATTTCTCTCATTAGTGTTTTGTAATTTTCCTTGTAGAGTTCTTTAACCTCCTTGGTTGAATTTACTCCTAGGTATTTTGTTTAATTTGTAGCTATGTAAATAGGGTTTGCTTCTTGATTTCTTTTCCTGCTATTTCACTGTTTGTGTATATAAATGCTATTGATTTTTCTGTTGATTTTGTATCCTGCGACTTTTCTGAATTTTTTTATCAGTTCTAACAGTTTTTTTTTTTTCAGAATTCTACTGAACTTTTAAAGAAGAATTAATACCTATTCTCAAACTATTTCCAAAGAATTGAAATAGAAGGAATTTTTCCTATCTCATTTTGCCTGGCCAACATAATCTTGATACCAAAACCAGATAAAGAAACAACAAAAAAAAGAAAACTACAGGACAATATCCTTGATGAACATAGATGCAAAAATCCTCAACAGAATACTAAGAAACTGAATTCAACAACACATCAAGAAGATAATATACCATGGGCAAGTGGGATTTATCCCAGGATTGCAAGGATGGTTCCACATACGCAAATCAATAAACATGATATTACGTCAACAGAATGAAGGACAAAAACCATATGATCATTTCAATAGATGCACAAAAAAACATTTAATAAAATTCAACATCCTTTCATGATAAAAACTCTCAATAAATTAGGTGTGCTGGGTATTTTCTGTTTGCGCCTCTAGAAATATCATCTGCAATCCTGGATATGAAGGTGACCTTTATTGCCTGCGTCAACAGGCCCTCTTGTTTTCTGGCTTCTGGTCGGGTTTAGCCAATGGCAGGTGTCAACAGGAGCTCTAGAAGGTGGGAATAGTGTGTGTTCTGGCTAGAGGGTTATTCCCTAGCTTTCGCCTTGCCACAGATTAGTTGTGCCCCCATACTGAAGGCTGCAGTTTCTCTTGGCATGCCCTCACCCTTTCCAGTTCCAGGAACAACTTTTATCTTCAGACTTAGGGAGTAATGGCTTTCTGCTATTGCTAGTCCAGATCCTGTCGCATCTCTTGTTGGCTGCTCTTAATGCTAAACACACTGCTATAAAATTCCTTTTAAAAATACTTCAATGGTCCTTTTTGAGGATGCCACCTGTTTCCTGCTGGGACTCTGACAGATAAAATAGCTTTCATTCAAATGGGTAAAAAAAACAGTAAATGGAGTCCACAATATAATGTTTTGCCAACTATGTGAATATATTTCACTTGTTTAACAAGATATTTTGTGAAAAATTAATTCATCCAATTACTTATTAAGAGACAACTAAATGCCTACTATGTGCCAGGTATCAATATGTGATAGGCATATAAGCAATTCAAGTTTCTGTAATATTTATATTATCTTAGTAATAGTAAATATTAATATATTAACTATATTAATATTCATAACACACAGGTTTTCCATGTTCTCAACCACTTAGATGTATTATTTAAGATAGATATCAATCAATACTTTAGAAGATTTCATCACCCACAGGCACATATGGAACATTTACTATATGCAGCATATTGGGCTTATAGTTTCTAAAAGCATCATTTCATATTTTTTTGATGTGTGAAAGAAAAATGTACTGAACTGGTTCACAGCTTTAGACTTTTTTATGCTTATTATATATCGATAATGTGTGGGATTTGCAACCTATGTAGTAGTACTGTGTGACTTGTATAAAAAACATTGATTCATATAGTGTAGATTAGTGTATAAAAGGAGATAAATACAAAGATAAAAATAATGAACACAAAAATAAGAAATTATCTACTGCTCAGGGTATTAGTTTTCTCTTATTCAAGCATTTGGGAGGTGTCTGGGCTCTTTTGTCAGGGCAGATTTACCTCTTTTAGGGCAATAGAATAGTGTGTTAATTATAGCTTTACTGAATTAAGTTGCAGGAATTGTGTGAATATATACTAAATCTTCTGCAGACCTGATCATCATGATATTTCTCCTAATTGAAAATGACAAATATATTTGAAGACTCTTTGTTTAATTCCTTATTTAAGAAATACACAGACTAGAATTCAGTATTTTCAAACAATTTTTCAGGTAGACATTTTACCTATATTTTACTATGAACATTTTTGAGGAAAAAGAGATAAAATGGAGATTAAACTAGGTATTTATTTTAAGAAATTTCCAGTAGATCTAACATCAGTGCAAACTCACTCCCATCTTCCATATAAATATCATGGATCATTGGCTTTAATGGATATTGGTTACACTGACTGTATTAGTTGACTGTCAAGCATGCTGATAGAAAGTAAAATCGTTTTGTGATTAGTGTCAAGTTAGACAGTAAGTTAAATTACCTCAAGCATTCAGTTTCCTCATTATTTCATTTCCAGGATTTAGCTCTACTTTGGGATAATACAAACTATTACACAGTAAAGTCATAGGTTTTGCAAAAATCTACAAGTGGCATAGTGAGATTTTTGTTTTCCTTCATGTAACCTCAGAATTGGAAGACACAATGGCATTGAAACTTGGAGTTAATGATGAATATCACAGATATATTGATTAAAAATATATTATAGACTATAAAATCACTGGTCTACCTTAGAAGAGCTTAGGGAGGGAGGAGGAAAGGATATCTCAATTCTCAGATCAAACCTGTCAATTTTTCTTCATATTGATAAGTGGTTTAGCAAATGATAAGTACATCAGCACTATCCAGCCTTATGTCTTTTCATCATTGAACTATATATAGGCCACAGTTCTCCAGGAACTCTAAAAGTGAAAGGTAACAGGGCTCATTCTTGACACATACAGATTTAGTATTAAAAACACCATGACAATATGAGCAGCAGCAGGAAGCAAATACAATTAGCAAAGGAAGCATGGGCGAAACATTTAAACCCATAGCTTTTATGCATTAGCTCAATGATTCATTTCAAATTTAGCTATCCAATTCATCTGTCTCCAGGTGTCCTCTATTTCATGTCTAGATCTATTTTTTTTCACAGAATTATGTGTCATTGGAACATCTGAGAAAATAAAATTTCACCCTCCCAAATTGCAGCTTCAAAAAGCATAATAGTGTTTTTTTTATAGAGAAAAATACCATCTTTTACCTCCAAGAGCAGTTTTCAGGTTTTTAACATACTAATACTATTTTGGGTCTTACATAAAACCTATCATTTGGGGGGATTGCAATGTGCTGCCACATTAATCCCTATAATAGTATTTTGTGATCACGGTCACTATTGTCAGTTAATGGAAAGAACATAATGCTTGTGATTTCTTTGAGAATTAATGCTCAGTAAATGACCAAATTCTATGGGGTATGATGATCACTTATTTATTGAAACATTTCTTTCTCCAAATCTATTATTCTATCAGCTGGAACATGGTGGATTTCTTAGATAGATAGGCCAGATAACAGTAAAGTTAAATAATAATATAAAAGATATTACCCACTCTGGAATGCACTCAAACAAAGCAAATTGCCTCTAAGCTATTAATAATATCAGGTTATTGTTTTGGGCCCCCAAAGGGATACAGAAAGCTTCTCACATAGATATTCTGAATCTCCAAGATTTCTTTTATGTACAGATTATTGGATTATAAGCTTTTTAAATTTCTAATTCTTATTTTGCATTTCATTTTATATACTCCATCTTTCCAGGCCCTGTTTTCTTGAGAGTCACGGAGCAGCATCTTCTGTCTTTTCTTTCCTCCTCTTAAGCCCTCATGATACTGTGGAAGCCTTCACATCTTCTCCAAAGATCTCTACATAATGAATATGGTCAAAATTTGTACCATCATAATTGAAAAAAAATCTCTGTAAAGTCTCTCTCCTGTTCTAGAAGTGCCAAAGGGTATAAGGAAAGCCATAGTGTGCTGGAGTACCTCAATTCAGGTTCCAAGTAATTTTTTTTTATAATTTCTCAGGCTATTTATAGATCCTAGTATCACCCAACATCTCCTGTTGATTACCCCAAACCAGTCAGTAGTATCATAAATGAGGACATGATTTTATATTTATAGAAGTATAAAAGTATTTTCCCTTTAAACGAAAGTTGCAAGATAGATCTACTGTGTATTGATTATACTCTTCATGTGTGATTAGTTATTTTTGAGCAGAAGGAGAAGAAAAGACAAGAAATTTGTCAAGAGTCATGAAAATACAATAAAATTTTAAGCATTATTTTCTTTATGAACATTTTTGAAAATATAATAAATGGCACAGTTCCCTTCATAAGTATTTCTTTTTTAATATTATCTATGGCACCATCAAACTATTACAACACATATTACTTATAATTGTAAGTCATAAATTACTTTAGGAGCTTTTATTAATATTTATAATTGTGTGTTGTAAATTATGTTAGGAGCTTTTATATCAGATTGTTTATTTATTAACTGTGAAACAGAAAGAAAAAGGGAGAAAGTGTATACCAACCCAGCCAATGTGACAGATTATATACTTAAATATTACAACTTTTATAAAAATTATTTTTATATTTTATAATTAGTGCTGTCCTTAAGCAAATGCTTCCATGCATATTATAAGGAAAATTAATACTAAATGCATTTAAATCCAGATTTTCAGCTTATAATTTTGCCTTTGATCATTTGAAAGGAAAACAATATTTGGAGCCATCATCTATTTGTCAGTTTTTATCTTATAGGCATTGTGCTCATTAAACAATATTCATGAATTTATTTGACTACATGCTACCTCTACATGGCAGGTATTAGTATGCCCATCTTGCAGATGAGATACTTGCTCAAAGTCATATGGAGGGTAAAGAACTTGCCCGAGATCACAGAGTAAGTAACAGAGAGTAATTCAAAATCTGGCTTGTCTGATTCTGAATGCTATGTTCTCCCCACCATTTAATCATACATAGTATCTTCAATCACATGGTTTTCATGCCATTATTTCAGAATGACGTCTACACAAGACATCACTTCTTCTCCAGTGCTGCAAGATATTTCCTCATGTACAGACAAGAAGTATGGGATATAATAAAAGAAGAATAAACTAAAAAGCAAAATTTGGAAATTATAGATATTATGATTTGTCAACTGAAGACTATAACAGTGATATTAGTCCATCAACCATTAATATTACTAACCATACAAAAACATTAAATAAAACAATGAATTTAAACTGGGAAACAATTAAACATTTAAATATCTGATTCATGGATTCAGTTTTTTGACATCTAGAATTCTCCTTGATCTGTAGTATAAATCATAAATTTTATAAATTGCCAGAACTATTAGGGAATCCCCCAAAACTATGTGGAAAGGGTTGAATAATGAGAGATGATAAAGAAGGCATGAGAATAAATTAGTTTTTAAAGTATTTTTTGCTGCTGTCATTTTTGTAGCATTGTTTTAGTATAACACCCTCTACATATCTCATTTCTTCTAAAATATGTTTAGAATTATAAATTCACCCTACCTCTCCAGCTATTGTTTTATGAAAATGGAACATGAAGAGTAACATTTAACAACGGAGCTTGACTTTGTATTTAGTAAAGGCCATATGTATAGTGTTGTAGAAGGCATTTGAACCACAGCACATACTTTAAAAGAGAAAGAATTTTCAAACGAGATTGCATAAGATTCAAAAGGAAAATGTGTTCTCTAAAAATATTATTATCCCATCTGGGTTTGTAGAGAGAGAGTAAGGTGATTTAATTTTGGAATGTATCTTCAGAGAATAGATAATAAGACATCAATTTCTTGTTTTAGAAAGCTTTTTTTCCCAGTACACTGCATTTATTTCCACTTTTAAAATCTATTCTACTGGGACTTCCTTCTCCTCCTCCTCCTCATAATCATCTTCAAATATTCATTGATCATTAATTTTTTGCAGGAGAATACAGAGAAAAATAAGAGCCAGTCCTTAACTTGTGATTTAAAATCTGGCCGTCATAGGGACAGGGCACTTACCATCAAGACAAACAAACATCCAAAGTAGCATATCTTAAGAGCTATACAGTGGTTGGCAAGTATGTGACCTGAGGCTAGCCCTTCTCCCTCTTGTGTTTATGGTAGACAATGACAATCAATCACCACACTTCTCTGCTGTGTCTGGACATGGGAAAGGGTGAATCTTCTGCGGCACTGAACTCTAGGTAGATTTTCCCCGGGAATCAGCATTTGCATTCAAGAAGGAAGTTATTTCGTGCTCCTGTGCTATGGGAGTGGTAAAGTTGCTATGATAGAAACCTAGAAGAAGGAGTGGTTAAAGAAATGTCCACTAGAGAAGTAAGTTTTGAGCTTGTCCTTAAAAGAGTGATAAAACATAAATTAATAGGATAAGAGAGTAAGATATTCCAGATGAGGGGAACGAGTGAAAGCAAAGAATACAGGGTCCCCCACTCATGCCATGGAATACTCAGTGAACACTTCAGACTGGCAGCATCACAAAGAGTTGTAAGACTAGAGGATGCCTAGTTAAGGAGATAGAATTTCACCTTGTCTCCATATACTCTCATCAGAGAGAGTTCTGTGCCAGAGATACTGACTCTGGAATCATGGATACAAAATAGTAAACGACAGGAACAGATGCTATCACATGGAGACGCTGTAGAGCAAGAAAAGAGATTCAGCCTTTCAGGGACAGGAGAGGGCCCTGTAAGAGACGTAGGAGCAGTAACCAGGAGAAAAGACAGTCACAAAGTCTAATGAGGGCTTCTAGAAGGAGGGAGCGGTAAACAGTGGCGAGTGGTGCTCAGAGGCCCCTGAAGAAGAGGACAGCGAAGAGCTGTTGGATCTCACAGCAAAGCCAGCACGACAGTTTTGGTGGAATAACGGCAGTGGAGATGGGGGTGGAGGGTAGAAACCAGACTTTAGAAAGAACTGAAGACAGGGAAGGTAGGCAATTCTGATGTAGGACGGTGGTTTGCTTGTTTGCTTGCTTGTTGTTAAACGTAAGAGAAGCCTTAGCACATATAAATAATGATGAAAAGGAGCCGGTGGGGAGGAGGAGGATGAAGAAAAAAGATACGGAGTAATGGATGATTGGTTGGATGAGATCCCTGAGCAGGGCGGAGGCACTAGGGTTCTAGCACAAAGATGGAAATATAAATAGGAATGGGAAGAATAAAAGGCATAGAGTCTGATTAACTCTTAAAAAATCTGTAGATTATGTGAAGCTTTGTAACCAGATCTCTTCCACATGTCTCTCCCCTGAGGTGTAGGCCCATATGTCCAACTGTCTCTGGGACATTTATACTTGGTTATCACAAAAATGCATAAAAGTCAACATGTAAAACATTCAATTATTAACCTTTCCTTCCCACAAAACAACTCCTCCTACCCCCTAACTCAAGGAATGGCAGTGCCGTGCACTCAGATGCTCAGGCTATAAATCTTCATTATAATTGACTCCTCAGTCTTCCTCTTTAAAACCACATCCAATCAATCACTAGGTTCTGCTGTTTCTATCTTTAAATATCTCTGTACTTTGTATATTTTTCTCTTTACTCATTGCCTGTTACTTAGTTCTGTTCATCTGTTTCCTTAATCACTGCCACAACAATGAAGGCCTTCCTCCTTCCAGTTTTACCAAAATCTCTCCTTCTCTGATCCATTCTCTGGTTGGAAGGTCCCTTCACAGGATAGTGGCATCCCTACATCAGCAGGGAAGATGAACACCAAGGGGCTCATAGAAATTATGTTTTAACTTTGAAAGTTCCACTGTATTGTTAAGTAGGGTAATGGCTCCCCCTCTGTCCCTCACATGGTTTGCAGGGTCTTTCACAATCTTACCTAGGTTAACTGCCCTCGTCTTAGTCTTATCTTTTAAATTTCCAGCGACCCTCTAGGGGGCATGTTACACCACATTTATCTGGCCAACCATTGGTTGTTCTTTACAGCTGTTCCTCTAGAAAATCACCTCCTCTGATAAGCCTTCTTTGCCTCCAATAATCTGATTTGGGTGGCTCTTTTATGTACTTCCACAGCATCTTGATCTTCTCTCATCGTAATGTTTATCACTTAATAAAATAATCTTGTGTTTCCCGATTTGTTTCCCTAGTGGACTCTAATAATTTTAGGACAGGAACTGTATTGGCCTCATTCATTATTATAGCCACAGTGTTCAGTATGCTGCCTGCTATATATTTATTAAATAAATATGTGTTTAATATACAGGATAAATTAAAGGAAGAGTAAGAAAGAGACTAGACATAGAGCTATACAGAAACCATAATTGTTTCATATCCTTCTCTGTATCTTCCGTATGCAAATCTAATCAGAAGTATACCCAGAAGGAAGTTATTTATGTTATTATTTAACAGGTTTTGTGTCTCCTCCCCAACTCCAGGTTCTTAAATCCTAACTGCAGTGATCAAGTATAGCCTATCCATTTGCAAAATAAAGCAATACATAAATGGGTTTTATTTCAGAATTTTATTAAGATGATAAAAGAATTAGTTGAGAATGAACTAACAATCAGAGTTGAGAACCCTAGACACTTTGCAATATAGTAAATCTAAGCATATTTATTTATAATATCATATAACTGATATAAGATATATTTCTGATATAAATGTCAAATTCTCTCTCATTAAAGAACCAGTGATAACTCTTGGACAGGTATGATTAAAAGAGCAATCTTTTCTCAACAATTTTACTTCCTCTGGCAAATTCTGGTTATTCTCTCTCTACCAGTCAATGTTCATTTTCCACACAGGTCTGTAGTAGGATTTCCATTTTTTGATTTAGGGTCATTTTCACCGTTTACGGAAAATTCTTAGTCTTTGCTTATTTGGATTCACTAAGTTCAATTTAAAGACTGAGTTTTAATCAATGGGAGCTTTTAAGGAGATATTATCTCCTGATTATGCTCTGTAAAATGCTAGCCCTAATTCCTGATTGTGTTAAAAATGCATGCCCCCCCTCCCCCCAGGATATGAGTTTTGTAGCTCTCTGGATTTTGCTCCTGGGCCCTCAGAGGAGAAAGAGTTTTATTTTACACACATTTCTGCAGGAAGATTAATATTTTGAGAGAAGTCTGAGCTGAAAACAGTTTCCTCATGGTCAAAAATAAGGACTTCTTACTGTATCCTGTTTAATTCTCTTAATGATCCCTTTTTTGTCCCCATTCTCTGCCTAGCAGGTTGTAAATATCACAGTTTAATTTCAGTAGTGTGGTGTCACTTACATGAGCACAATACTTTCCTGATCATTTACATTTACGAATAAGCCATATGGCTATATGGGAACAATAATGCATAAATAGGTACAACCTATTTGTAAAAATAAATTGGATTTAGGTTGTTGGAAAAAAGAAAATAAGATATATTGAAGACACGAAAAATTTTCCTACATAATATTTAGATGAAATCTCTATAATATTGGCCACGTAGCAGTAACAGACTTCTAATTATTTCAGTGCTCCCCATAATCTTCTTGTCTTTTCCATGGTTTTGCATCTTAGGAAGAAGGACATGAATAAGCGAATTAACCTTTTTTAATTACGATTGTGCACAAGATAGTTATGTGTATTAGTCATCTCATTTTTAGTGTTCACAAAAATTCTATTACTTCTGGTATCCATATTTTACGGAATAGAGAAAAAAAGAGTATTTGAGAAGTTAAGTAATGTTCTTCAACAGTGTGTGACGAGTGTCTTTTAAAGGTCTACTATCCTAGCATGGTCAGCAAGACAAGCATAATCCCTGCCCTCCTAGATAAAATAATTGAGCAGAGAAGAAAAATTAGTTGTTTTCTAGGCAGGTACAGCAATGCCTAAGGAAGTTCAATGTATTAGTAAAAAACTAACAAATAAAGAACAAGACAAAGCAAAACAAGAACTTAGAAGTACATTTGGAATGGTTGGGTGAGTCTGAAGGCATAAGAAGTTGTGGTTACAGAGTGGATTGCCTGAATTTAATGTGGCAAAGCCAGGTGGTGATGTGGGATGGATGGTTGGCTCCAGGCTATGCCCATGGGAAGGTGTCTAAGGCCTTGGTGCCAGAAAATTAGAGAGCGAAGATTTGAATCCAGACATGTCTCATTCCAAGCCTGCATTCTTCACTATATCACACTATATCCATATATTAAATGATAGACATCTAAGAGAGAAGTTCAGCATGACAGATGTTAAAATATTCTAAAAATTTTCTGGAATCTTCTATCATACAGACATGGCAGCAAAGCAGGGACAAAATTGTGAAGTAATAAATATTGATCTCCAGTGTCTTGTTCTTCCTTTTGTATCTCTGTAACACTTTTCTTTTCTTCCTCTTCTGTTTTTCTTTGCCAGCTCATTGTCCAAATGCTTATGGTTCCAGGTCTGATCTATACATAAATTAGAAATTTAAGTTATTAACTTACCAGATTGTTCAAGTTCTCTGTTAAGACAAAATTGCATTGTCTTACCATTTTGGGAGATACATTCTGATGTAGTCAAGAAAATGTGTTAGTGGGGCAGCCAGATAAGATTTTCCATGTAATCCAAAGCAATAATTTCAAAAGATCAGCTGGAAGGGACATCAGTACTGGGCTAGAGATTGAAAAAATATGAGTGTTGCTATGCAAACCTTTGAATTCCAATGTTTAGAAAGACACCTTATTTGCTTCTGCTTCAACCAGAAACTTGTGCTAACAGGGAAGTCCAGCGTTTAGGGCCGTGCTTGAGAAATGACTTTAGCCACAGAGATAATACCAAGATATTGATCACTGCATCTTCTTATTCTGTGCTCTTTGTAGATTTGAATGTATTTGCCTAATTTTGAATATGAATATAGGGACGCTGAAAGAGATGAGATACAGAACTCAGATTTCTGTTAGATTATTTGTTAAAATTTAGCTTACATTAGTAGTTATAACTACTAATGTAAAAGATCTTATTAATAATAATTGATTCTGTATCTCCTGTCAATTGTGGGTCATGTCAGTCCATTTTCTGGTAGTCAGAAAGCCACATCCCTATAATCACCATCACAATTAACAACCCTTCAGGAGATCCTAGTGGAGCAGTGATGATTAAATTGGTCAAATCCACATTCAGTTTTTTTATGCTTTAAACTTTGTATACTAGAATATTTAAAGCATGCATAAAAGTAGACAGAACAGTATTGTAAACAGCCATATACCCATCACTGCCCCACCATAACCCATGGCGCCTCCTGTCCTGTCCACACCCTCACCCATTCCTCCTGATTACATATTACTTTGAAACAATTCCCAGACATTGTATATTTCATTCATTAATATGCTAAATAGGTAACTAATTGACCAAAAAGATAAGAACTCTTTTTTAATAGCCATAATGCCATCATCACATCTGAAAAATAATACTTAATATCAAGTATCCATTATTTAAATTTAAAATTGTCTCATAAGAATTATCATAAATGATTTGCTGCTGTTTGAAAGCTTGTTCTTTTGAATCAGATTCATACAAGGTCCACATATTGCAATTGCCCATTATATTTTTTGTTTTCTTTAATCAATAGATTCCTTCACCATTTTATGTGTGATTTATTTTTATTGAATAAATCAAGTTGTTTGTCCTTTAGATTCCTCCATTGGTTTGCTGATTACACTCCCAATTTACAGGAACTACAGAGAATAAAGGAAACAAAATAAACTACATTCAATTTTTAAATCAGTTAATCAACTCACTGTTGGAAATGCTTGGTTGATTATTATTTACACAGTATTTCTAAGGTATATAGAAGATTTGCATTTTTAGTAATGGTCACTTGATACTCTCTTTCATGCTATATTTTCATTACAAGGCATATTGATGACAAAGATATGTATCTTAATAAATCATAATTTTGTGGCTGTCGTGACAGGGTACAAAGCATATCAATGGTCTTTCCTTTATGATAGTTTGTAACCAAGAGCAAATTTACCGGCCAGAGTGCTGGGCTGATACTGCATGCTTTAGTTGCTTGGAAAACATTTTAAAAAATACTTTAATCTCCAAGTAGTTTCTTTTCTCTGGAAGTATCTGAGATCTAGGTCCTCAGCAAAATTGTGACATTGGCCATATCTGTCTTTGGTATGTTCTCACCAGTCTTTATAATGCTTTTCTCCTCTTCCTTATTGAATTCGCTTGCTTTCCACAAATGTCTCTCTTGACATCACATGTTCTTACTCTTGCTTCAGAATATCCAGGGTCACCCAATGACACTCCTTCCCCATATATCTTGCAGGACATAAGTGGCCTTTTCCCATCACCACAGTGTGCTTTTATAACATTCCATTGCAGCCCACCCATCGGTTAGCTCTCAGGTGCCAAGTAATCTGCTCTTCATGACTGATAATTGGCTTAAAGGTGGACCCCAACAGACAAGAGCCAAGGATCTCTGTTTTTATACTTTAATAAAAACAAATGGTCCTTTAAGGTTGGGTGCAGTGGCTCACGCCTGTAAACCTAGCACTCTGGGAGGCTGAGGCGGGAGGATCGCTCGAGGTCAGGAGTTTGAGACCATCCTGAGCAAGAGCGAGACCCCATCTCTACTAAAAATAGAAAGAAATTATATGGACAGCTAAAAATATACATAGAAAAAAATTAGCCGGGCACGGTGGCACACGCCTGTAGTCCCAGCTACTTGGGAGGCTGAGGCAGAAGGATCACTTGAGCCCAGGAGTTTGAGAGTTTGAGGTTGCTGTGAGCTAGGTTGACGCCACAGCACTCACTCTAGCGCGGGCAACAGAGCGAGACTTTGTCTCACAAAACAAAACAAAACAAAACAAACAAAACAAAACAAATGGTCCTTTAAGTTGAGATTTCAGAGACTTCAGTAGGGGGGAGATAATTTTGGTCACCAAGATCTTAAGACCCCTCAATTAATATCCCCAAAATTTATGATATGAAGAATGGAGGAAGCCTATTTTTAGCTTTTTACTATTTAATTCTATAAATTTAGGCAACAGTGGAATTATAACTGATGAATTTAAAAAAATCTAAGTTTCATTAAGTAATTAAATAATAATGAGAATCTAATTATAAAAGAATGACCCAGAAAACAAATAAATACCTAAAAAATACAAGATGCACGGTAAGGTATAATACTCTGCTAAAAAGCTTTTAATTCTAGAAAATGTTTTAAGTTAGGTTTAAATATAAATAGAAAAGTTATAGATATTAAGATCGCATATACACTAGTCAAACAAAATTCACCTGAATATGCAAATGTTTTATGCTAAGACATCCATCAAGCTATAAACCAGTAACCTCAGGATGACGTTCTAGTTTGCCTCAGAGTTTTTATTTTGCTATCTAGCTAGCAAGGTACCCCAAACAAAATTACATTCTGGATTTTTTTTTTTTTTTTTACTTAGTAATGGCATAAAATGTAATAACTGACTCAATAGTGCTTGGAGTATTTAGTGTCTAACAATATTACCATTTTATCATTCTAGCTTTAAACATTCATCTAGGAAAACATATAGAGAGATTTTTATAAATCCTTTAAAAATAATGCCCCCCAATTTCTCACACTGGAAATAATTTTATGTTTTGATGGATTACTTCTCTGCTTTGTTTTCAAAAGATAAAAAGTATTTAAAGAATAAAAAAAGTCAGTGTTACTACAAACCTCTATTATTCCATATGTTATTTACTTTCTTCAAAGAAACTAATTCATTCAAGATAGAAATATAAGAAACATCCAGTATTTATATTTTACCTAAGCAATACAACATAATAAGGAATAAGAAATTAGTAAGTAATAAGTTCATGTATATTGAAGTTTGCTCATCTTACATGTTGACACATTAAATGAATTTATTAGGTCTTTTTCATTATCTGTGACCCTCTTATTAAAGTGGTTTATTTTAAGAGTTTTATATTTCTGTGATTTATGTTTTAAGCCAGGATTTCAGAGACTTTAGCTGGGTGGGAGATAGTTTGAGTCATACTTGCTGTCTCCCAAAACTAAAATGAATTTCTATTCAATATTTTATGTAATGATGCCACTGATGTGTGGGAATTTGAAAGTTAGCAGTGGAACGATACTGAAATACTGTGTGCTTGATCACACAAATTTCTTTCCTTCTTAGGCTGCTCCTTCATATTTTAAAAAAAATCTATATAACCTCTTTTATGACATTGCTTTGTAATTTAGCTGTTTAAGTCTACACATACATTTCTCTTTATCTGCTCAACACTGATCTTCAGCTGTGCCAAGCACAGTTCCTGGCATACAGTGTTGGAGTCTTATCAGTCAACATGGCAGCAGCTCCTGTGGACAGAATCATGAAGACTGGAATGCCATCCGAAATATTTTGATGTAAATAGATGGCATTTCTAATTATGGCAATAACATTCACACTCTAAACTCATACTTAGAGTCTAACACATCACAAATAACTAAATCGACCTTCATGCTGTATCTAAAAAAGTGCTTTATGTTTCTGTGAAAACACTATCAATAAATAATTCCCTATCTTTTCTGCTTTGTCTTCTCTCTCTTATCTTTTACCATTTGGACAATAAAATATCAGTGTAAAGTATAATTGATATCTTACATGTATGTGTTGCTTTATAGTTTACATAACACTTGCATGTATAGTATTTCATTTAATCCTTACCACAGAGGAGATGAGGCAGATATTAGTGTCTTGATTTGACAGTGGATAAAAGTAACCTGATACCCAAAAGTCACAGTGGCAGAGTCACAGATAAAATGGTTATCTTGGTGTTATAGGCTATGTTTCTCAGATTTTCTTACAGCTAAGTGCAATCATCAACTAAAGTTCTGACCAATAGGAAGAAAATAGACAGGATGGGTTAGACTTCCTGGGTGTATCTTTATAATGAACGGATGCCTTCTTCCCCACCCCTTTTTTCTTATTTGATGGCTGGAATGTGAAATGGTGTTGAGTTATCTTGGACTACTGGGTGAGGACAAAACCCTGAGGATATCAGAGCAACAAGGTGAAAGGATATTTACCCCCACATGACTTCATAGAACAGAATTACTACCACATCAGCTCGGATTGTATGTATGAGAGAAATAGACTTTTATCCTTTAAAATATATTGTCATTTGTGTTTCTCATTTATTGCAGCTGAACCTGTATCATAACTGAAATGATAACAGAAAAGCATTTTTAATGATGTCTTATATGTACAGGCTTCCTTTTATGCAGTAGTTTAATATCCTCTCCATTCTGGTAGCTTCCCCATATGGGAACTATACTTGGGAATTAACTGACTTGTAGAGTATTTGATTTTATTAATTGAAAAATAAACATTTATTTTTGTGTCTTTTTATATGAAGTGAGCGAAGGATCTTACTAATATATCTCTACTCTATAGTTTCTCAAAAATTCACATTGTGCTTAGACTTTCCCTTCACATTCATTTATTACACTTCTCTCAGAATCTAACATTTAGGACAAAAGGTGTGCCCATGCTGCTACTCGTTTTGCCTCATTCTTTTGTGTTTGCAGTGACTACTTCACAGTTTGAAAAGTGGTAGTGAGAATTTATTGGACTTTTCCCTCTCAGCACAGAACAAGGAGTAATCAAACATGACTATTTGGGAAGGATTATTGTGATATGAGTATCCAACATCACACTGCCAACAATTTGCTGGAAGATTTAACTTGGCAAATAAAAATTGAATTTTCGTGGGATCACAGCAGTCACATATCGGACAATCTTTTTAATAATCTTAAAGAGTAGAAGTTTCTCAGTTCAGTAGTTTCTCTGGGAACAAAAGCAATATTTTTGCTAATTTAAATATTTTAAACAAGGTAGAAATATGTTCAATAGCTTGATATTTCTTTTGCTGTGCAAGGTTAAGCTCTAAAGATTCACTGAAGTTTGGACTACAGTTTAGAAATGGGCTCAGTCTTTGGAAATGTGTTTTTATTTTGGTTCATTAAGACAGCATCCTTTTTTCAGTTGTAAATGTAAGATTTTTATAAGTAAATAAAAGAGCAGATATTTGTGTTTGAGATGACTATTTTTTCTTAAATCTACGGATACTGGCATAGTGTAACATAAAATCATACAACTTTTCAGGAAAGAAAAGCCAAATTCTACAAAAGAGGTTGATAATTGGCGTTATAACTCAAATTTAAGGAATCCAATTTATTTAAAGCATACCTGACCTTTCAGTTGTATCCTTATTTTAGGGGAAGAATGTGCTCATAGATCTTCATCATTCCTCAGGGATTTGTAATTTTTTTCTAGGTTCTATTCCTTTGGAGGTAAATAAGGCTTTCTTTTCCAGAATGTAATAACAGGACTATATCCCCCCTTCTTTATCTGTGTTATAATACCTAACCTTACAAATTCCCCTTTGCTGATCAGTATTCCATGACATTTTGAAATGACTGATTGAATTCTAAACCACTCATTTTTTACTTATTGCAACTTAGCACAACCAAAAGAAATGTGCAGTTAGAAAATAGATATGCTTCAAGAATAAAGATCTTACTTTCACTTTAATAAACTTTTAATCCTTTCATGTGATTATTTAGACTTGATGTAATTCATACATTTTAAGTAGTTTAAAAGATATTCTGCTACCGCAACAGAAGAATATGGATATATATAAATTCAAAACAGATCTCTTAGAAAGTCTTTTCTGGTTTGAAAGTCTAAAGTTCTTTGTTAGCCATTTTATTCTTATTAGATTAAGTTTTCAGTTCACTTATCATTGAATAAAACACATATCTGGAAGCTCTCCTTACTACTCAAAATGTGATTCAAGGACCAGCAGCTTAAGAACCACCTGGGAACTTGTTAGAAATGTAAAATCTCAATCCCATCACAGATTCTGAGGTGACTAGTGTTCATGTTGAAATTTGAGAAGCATTGCTCTACAAGATAAACCATCAGGTATGAGTGTGCACATTTTAACGATATTGATCCTGCCAGTTGGTGAAAAGGGATGCTTTCCCATTCATCTGTGTCTTCTTTCACTTTCTCCATCAATGTTTTACAATTTTCAGTGTGCACATCTTTCATCTCCTTGGTTAAGTTTATCCCTAAGAATTTTATGCTTTTCTTCCTATTGTGAATGGTACTGTTTTCTTAATTTCCTTTTTGGATAGTTTGTTGCTTGTGGATAGAAATGCAACTGGTTTTTGTATGTTGATTTTCTACCCTGTAACTTTACCGAATTCATTTGTTAGTTCTAACAGATTTTGTTGTTGTTGTTGAGTCTTTAGGGTTTTTTACATATGTGATCATGTCATCTGCAAACAGAGATCCTTTTACTTCTGGCTTTCCAATTTTGATAACTTTTATTTCTTCTTTTTTTTTTTTTGGTTTAATTTCTCTGGCTATAAATTCCAGTACTATGTTGAATAGAAATGGTGAGAGCCTTCTGTTGAATCTTAAAGGGAAATCTTTTGGCTTTTCTACATTAATTATGATGTTAGTCATGGATTTTCATATATGACCTTTATTGTGTTGAGCTAAGTTTCTTCTATACTTATTTTGTTGAGGGTTTCAATCAGGAAGGGATGTTGAGCTAATACCTTTTCTGTATCTATTGAGAGGGGCAAGTGTTTTTCCTTTTATTTTGTTAATGTGGACTATCACACTGATTGATTTGCATGTGTTGTACCAGTTTGCATCCAGGGATAATTTCTACTTAGTCATGGTGCATGATCTTTTTAATGTGCTGTTGAGTTTAGTTCGCTAGTATTTTATTGAGGATTCTTCCATCTATGTTTATCAGGGATATTGGCCTGTTGTTGTCTTTTCTTGTGATATCTTTGCCTTGCTTTGGTATGAAAGGCAAATGAATTTGGAAGTGTTCCCTACTGTCTCTATCTCTTTGTTGTTACCCTTTCTAATTTTCCACCTACAGCCTGAACAACAATGCAAAAATTTTGTTGATGCTGAAAATTACTAAGTAAAACCTGCTAAAATGCAAAGAAAACAATCAACAGAGTGAAAGGAATGCATAGAATGAACGAAAATATTTGCAAATCTCTTTTTCTCTCTCACACTCTCTCTCTCACTCGCTTTATTCCCTTACTTGTAGACATTCATGTACTTCTTTAAAATACTCGACATAAAAGATATACTTTATGAACATGTCAGAAATTATCTTTATTGTGTCTTTATAGATGATTGTTATCTGAGCTTATTATAAAATTCTAACTTGAAAAAATATTTTCCCCTCAGAACTTTGAATGCATTATTTATTGTTTTTTGACATTTAGTATTGCTACTATGAAGTCAAATGCTAGTTGGTTGGCTTGTTTGATTCCTCTTTAGAAGCTTTTCGAATCTTCTTTTTCTCTTTGATGACATGATGCATCTAGATGTGGATCTGTTTCTTCTTTGTACTTGGTGTCTGGTAAGTTTTTTCATTCTAAAGATTTTTGCCCTTCAGTTTTGAAAAAAAATTCATCTTTTTTTATTTTTTGTTTTCCCCCATTTACTCTCTTCTTTCTCTTTGGAATTCCTGGTTGTGTAATATCAGACCCCTTAGGTTCATGTTCTCTGTCTTCTATAACTTTTTCATCAGTGTGGTAAGCAGAGTTCTAAGATGGGCACCCAAGTACATGTCTTTGCCCCGCCCAACCCCGGCACGTGTCTTCCCTCCCCATGAGTGTGGGTGGACTTGTGAATAAATGGGATATTCACTCCTTTGATTAGGTTACTTTATAGGATAAAGGTGATAGAATAGTCATCTTTAGTAATTACATTTACATTATATAAGACTACTTCCTACCAAACTGAGATACTGGTTTTGAAAAAGTGAGTTCTGTTCTGAGAGAGCCATTGTGGGTAGAACCTAAGGAAGGCCTCTAGCACCTGAAAGTGACACATGGCCAGTAGCCAACAAGAAAACTGGGATGTCAGTCCTGCAGCCACGAGAAACTGAATTTTGCCAACAACCTGAATGAACTTGGGAACATAGCCAGCATCCAGATGAGAACATAGCCCTGCTGAAACCTTGATTTCAGACTTGTGAGACTCCGAACACAGAATCAGAGACAGAATTCCTGGGTTTCTGATCTGCAGAAACTGCGAGATAAAAATGGGTATTGTTTTAAGCCATAAGTTTGTGGTAATTTGTTACACAGAAAGAGGAAACTGATAAACTTTGTATTCTGGGGGTTTTATTAAATGATACTTTCCAGTCTTTCTGTAGTTATTTTTCTTAGAAATCATTTTTTTAAATCTTGAAAACTCCTTCTTGTTCTGTGCTTTTTCCTTTTTCATAGCATTCTGTCTTTTTTTTTTAAGGATGTAATACTTCTATAATCACTGAGTACACTAGAGTTGTTTTAAACATCTCTCAGTATCCTTAATTATCTCTCTTTTTCAAGGGTCAGTTTGATATTTCTCTTTCATGCAGTTAGGTCTCCTAATATCTCTGGTAATGATTGGTTTTTAGGTCACACTTTTGAAAGGACTGGATTGCTAATGAGAGTTTCTTTTGCTGTTGCAGAAGTGCCTTTTCTAGCACTTCTTTACAGTCTCTTTAATGTTCCTCTTCAGCAGGAATTCTGAGGGGAAATTCCATGTAGGGTGGGGCAGACCACATTGGTGGACTAGCTCTACCTTTACAGTGAGTGTGCTGTGAGCAAACTGAACCTCTTGCTACTGGGACTAATATTGGCTGCAAGAGAAGAGAACTACTTCAGAGTGTTGGTGTTGACATCAGCTTTCCCCTAACTGCTCAGTTTTGTTAGAAATGATTTTTAGCCTGAATTTAAGTGACACTTGTTTGTGCTTTGCATGGGGTTAGGCATGAATTGGAGGGTGATGAGGTGACTGTTTGTGCTTCCATCCCATACACAAAACAAAGACCCACCTGACCTCAGTTTATTGTGCAAAAAATCATTGGTTTGCCTTTGCATAGCTTTTTCTTAGGTTATTTTATTTTACCCTCCACCCCTTTTCTACTTTTATTTTCCTCCTCTTCACAGATACTCATTCTAATGTGTCTAACAGATACATTTTTAACAGATACATATTTAGATAAATATATACAAATAGATAAATATTTAATAGAGACATACTTCTATATAAACTGGCTCTTTTCCCACCAGCTTTATTGAGACATACTTGACAAATAACATTGTATCTATTTAAGGTGCCCAACATGATGTCTTTAATGCCAACATTTTCAGTTTATTTATTTATTTTTTATTTGTACAAATTTATGGGGTGCATGTGGAATGTTGTTACATGTACGAAATGTATAGTGATCAAGTCAGGGTATTTAGGGTATTTGCCACTGAAGTACAATACATTTTTGTTAACCGTGCTACTGTGCTATCAAACATTATTCTTTCTATGTAACTGTATGTCTGTAGCGTGATCCCCAAGCACTGGGCCACAAACTGGTACCAGCAGGCCACACAGCAGGAGGTGAGCGGGCCAGTGGGCCGGCTAGTGAAGCTTCATCTGTATTTACAGCTGCTCCTCATTGCTTGCATCAATGCCTGAGCTCCTCCTCCTATCGGGTCAACGGCAGCATTAGATTCTCATAGGAGCGTGAACCCTACTGTCAAATGGCATGCGAGGGATCTAGGTTGCACGCTCTTTATAAGAATCTAATGCCTGATGATCTGAGGCGGAGCTAGGTGGTGATGCTAGTGCTGGGGAGCGGCTGCAAATACAGGTTATCATTAGCAGAGAGGTTTGACTAAACAGAGACCATAATAAATTAATTGCTTGCAGACTCATATCAAGACCCTATCAGTGAGTGGCAAGTGACAATGTAGTAATAATGAAGTGCACAATAAATGTAATGCACTTGAATCATCTCTAAACCATCCCCCACCCTCCCACCCCCCTAGTCCGCAGAAAAATTGTCTTCCATGAAACTGGTGCCAAAAAGGTTGGAGACTGCTGTTTTAAACCACTTCTCTTCATCCTCCTCCCTTACCTCCCACCCACCTTCCCCAGTCTCTGTTCTGTATCTTCCTACTCTCTACCTCCCTGTGATGAATTTTCTTTTAGCTTCAGCATATAAGTGAGAAGATGCAATATTTGTCTTTTTGTGCCTGGCTTGTTTTATTTAAGATAATAACCTCAAGTTCCATCCATTTTGCTGCAAATGACAGGATTTCATTATGTTTTTGGCCAAATACCAAATATGGTATATATTCCATTGTGTATATATACCACATTTTCTTTATCCATTGATGGGTGCTTAGGTTGATTCTATGTCTTTTCTATTTTAAATAGTGTTACAACAAACATGCCAGTACAGATATACTTTTGTCATATTAATTTCTTTTCCTTTGGGTTAATACCCAGTAGTTGGATTGCTAGATCAAATGGTAATTCTATTTTTAGTTTTTTGAGAAATCATCATACTGTTTTCCATAGAGGTTATACTAGTTTGCATTCCTACCAACATTGTGTAAGGTCTCCTTTTTCTCTGCAGGCTCATGTCCGTTATTTTGTTGTCAATTTTCTTGTCTATGTTTGCCTGTAGTTTGCTTTTTTTGTTGTGTTGTCTGATTTTGGTATCAGGGGGATGTTGGTCTCATAGAATGACTTATGGGGAATTCCTTTCTCTTTGATATTTTGGAATAGTGTCAGGAGAATTGGTAGTATTCCTTTGTATGTTTGGTAAAATTCATTATGAATACATCTGGTCCTGGGCTTTTCTTTGTTGGGAGACATTTTATTACTGATTCATTCTTGCTACTTGTTATTGGTCTGTTCATGTTTTCTATTTCTTCCTGATTTAATCTTGGTAGGTTGTATGCTTCCAGGAATTTACCCATTTCCTCTAAGTTTTTCAATTTGTCGGCATATAATTGTTCTTAATAGTCTCTGATGATCTTTTGTATTTCTGTGGTATCAGTCATAATGTCACCTTTTTCATTTCTGATTTTGTTTATTTGGGTCTTCTCTCTTCTTTCTTGGTTATTGTAGCTAGTGACTTATAAATTTTATCTTTTCGAAAAAAAAACTTTTATTTTCATTGATCCTTTGTATTGCCTTTTTTAGTCTTTATTTTATCTTGTTCTGCTGTGATCATTATTATTAATATTTCTTTTACTTTTTTCCACATATAAGTGAGACCTTGTAGCACTTGTCTTATATGCCTGACTTATTTCATTTAGCATAATGCCCTCCAGGTTTATCCATGTTGCTACAAAAGGCAGGATTTCTTTTTCTTAAAGTGGTATATATATATGCGTATGTGTGTGTGTGTGTATGTATATAGATATATACACACAAGCACCACATTTTATCTATTTCTATCCATTATTCATTATATAATGAAATATTATGTAATGTGTGTGTGTATATATATATGTGTGTGTGTATTACACACACAATTGCCCCTTGAACAATGTGGGGGTTAGAGTTGCCAACCCCTCATGCAGTTGAAAATTCACGTATAACTTTTGACTCCCCCAAAACTTAACTACTGATAGCCTACTGTTGACTTGAAGCCTTACTGATAACATATACAGTCAATTGATGCATATTTTATATTTTATGTGTATTATATTCTGTTTTCTTACAGTAAAATAAGAGAAGAAAAGATTAAGAAAATTATAAGAAAGAGAAAATATCTTTACTATTCATTAAGTGAAAGTAAATCATAATAAAGATCTTCGTTCTTGTCTTCACACTGAGTAGGCTGAGGAGGAGAAGAGGAGGGGTTGGTCTTGCTGTCTCGGGTGTGGCAGAGGCCGAAGAGGTGGAGGAGGTAGAAGGGGAGACAAGAGAGGCAGGCACACTCAGTATAAATTTTATTGAAAAAAAATCCATGTGTAAGTGGACCTGTGCAGTTCAAACCTGTGTTGTTCAAGGGTCAGCTGTTTATATACATAGATATACACACACACCACATTTTCCTCATTCATTTTTTGTAAACTATATTTTTGTGTATATGTGTTATTTATATTTATTGTGCTGTAGGTGTTATTTGCTTTCTTTTTGATCCAATATTCTGTTGAATATTTAGATCCTAACATACTGCTATATGCATATGATTACATATAAAATATATGCAAATAATTTTTTACATACAAAATCTCCTCATACAGAGCTTAGTCTTGGAGGAGTAGGCAGAGATGGTGCCAAAGAGAAGAAAGATTCTGCCTGAAATTGAGATATAGTCTAAACAGAGCCAAGAGGTAGAACAACACTAAATCCTTAAAAACCCAGCTTGAGCCCTAGATCCAACCAGGCTTAGAGAGATCTGCAATTGGACTTTTCAGTTATTTGAACTAATACATTCTCCTTTCGCCTATGACAGCTTGGGTTGGATTTCTGTCATGTACACCATGAAGAATTTTGGAAAAATATGTTTCAAACCTCATATAACACAAACATAAAGGAACCAAATGTATCTCTGGGTTTAAAATGATGCACATCATACTATTATTTTACTTTAGTTGCTAGTAAAGATATTAATCTTGTATTGCCTACCCTTTATGTCATGATTTATATTGTTCTTGGTAAGCATTAAGTTAATCTATTCTTAAATAATTCAAGATGATTTTAAGTCATATTGTCAAAAATGTACATGCATGTGTTTATGTTCCACAATGCTGTTAAAGGAATAAATGTGTTTCTCATTTGTAGTCATCTTCTTAATGAATGGGAAAGATTGAGGTTTTCTATTACAGGCATTTAGCATATTACTTTCTTCAAAATTTGGTCACTACTCTAAACAAAATGACCATGTAACAATCTTTAAAGTAAAAATTAATCTTTGATTTTATTTGTGCACATATCTCCAAGGAACACCTGTGATCTTTAGGAAATAGAAGGTAGTGTTGCTTTAGTAAATGTCATTCTTTCTGCAAGTCAGCCTGAATTCATTTTCTCTACAGGGTGCTCTGTGCAATTAGAGATTTCGTCTTTCAGAACGAAAAGAAGGAGTGTTGGTCACCTGCCATCCCTGGAATTTTTTACTTTATTTAGAATGTTGGTTTAATTTCTTTCTATCTTTAACATTTTTATTTAATGCTGTTTTATTTGCTTTTTTCTGTGTTTCTCACTCTCCTATAGCATATCCACATATTTATAATTAGGATGCATATCCCTTTATGGGGATTTCTGTTCAGCCATTTAGGGACAGAAATATATATATATATATATATATATGTATATATATAGCACCATTATATCTAATATATGATTTTTTAAGTATGCCTACTTTGATTATGCAAAAGAACTTCAGAATTTGTCTATATACAATTTGATAGTGTATAATTATTATTAAATATAATTACAGTTCATCCTTTGACCAATCACTATTGTATTGCTTTCTGTTGTCTTGGATCTTGGGTACAGTATCTTTTCATATTGTCACATTAATAGTTTTACATTTATTTGGTCTATTTTATAAGTATGTGATATTCTGAAATATAACTTTTTCTGGCCAATCCCGAGTAAGGATTGCCAGCGTGTGGCTGTAACTCCTGCAAGCCCTGCCACCCACTGCTCCTGGACCATCTCCAGTGGGAGTGGGGGCTCGGTAGGCCACAGCGCTCATTGATCCTATAGTCCTTTGAACTTCTAATTTCCACTTACCCTCAAATCTCACTATGGAAAGATTTGACCTCTTACTGAAATTGACTGTTTATGGCTTATCTATCTCCTTATTCTATATGCGTTTTTCTATTTTTAAAATTTTTATTTCATTTTTAGTTTTTAAACTTTTTTTGTTAAAATCTAAAATGTAAACAAACACTTTAGCCTTGGCCTCCACAGGGCCAGGATCATTAATATCACTGTCTTCCACCTCCGCGTCTTGTCCTACTGGAAGGTGTTCAGGGGCAATAACACTCATGACACTGTCATCTTCTGGAACACCTCCTGAAAGATGTGCCTGAGGCTATTTTACAGTTAACTTTTTTGAATAAGTAGAAGGAGTACACTCTAAAATGACAAAAATGATAAAAAAGTATAGTACAGTAAATACATAAATCAGTAACATAGCTGTTTATTATTATTATCAAGTATTATGTACTGTATATAATTGTAAGTGTGTTACTTTTATATGACTGGCAGTACAAGTAAGTTCGTTCACACTGGCATCACCACAAACAACGTGAGTAATGAGTTGCGCTATGACGTCAAGACGGCTACGGTTTTACTAAGTGACAGGAATTTTTCAGTTGCGTTATAATCTTATGGGACCACTGTCGTATATGGCTGAGTCACTGTGCCGTGCACGACTCTAGTGTGTTTTCTGCTTCCACTGAAAAAGGGGTAGGCATATACTAATGTTGCTGTTTTTCTGATTAGCTATAGGTTTGTGCCGATTATTATTGAGGCTCTTTTTTCATTCTTTAGGAAAATTACAATTCAGAAAGGATCAGAGTGAGATAGGCAACATAATGGATGGGAACAGACTGAGTGATTCCTGCACCTAATCAGGTTCTACCTCTTTCTTTTAATTCTTGTTCTCTCAATGTGAAAACTTTATCAGCGTCATATGGAGTTCTCTAGAAAGGGAAGAGAACAATCCTGCTGCTACTTGGCTCTTTCATGGTAGCACTGGGGGCCTTTTGCCACCATTTTATGAGTTTATGATTATTTATCTTATTTTTAACCTATTAAAATTATTTTGCCCGAAAAGTATCTATTCTTCCCCTAGACCTACTTGAAATCCTACTCATATTTAAGGCCATGTTAATGTGCATCTTCCCTATAAATATGTCTCTGACCTTTGAAGTCAATATGGGTCTCATCTTTGAATGAACCAGTCTAGGATTAAATTATCCTCAATTGCGGTATGTTGTTGACTTAGCATATAGATTCCAGAAAGATATGGAAATTGTTCTTTACTTTTGCTAGCATCTCACAAAACATTGAATACCTTGTAGGTTCTTAATATATATTGATTTCTTAGAATTCTGAATAATTTTTTTCTGAATATATAACACTATGAGGGAGATAAACATCTGTCAGTTCTCTCTGTTTCATTTGGGTTCAGAGAATATGTTAATGTTTAATAACCTTTAGAAATGTTAGGGCTAACAGGAGTCAGTCTAAGTTTTAGCTCATAATGGCAGCTGAGTTTTGTAATTGATTTATAACATCAGTAACTTATTTTACAGAAATAAAAATCGCATGGCTGTGTTGCTACCAAATCAAAATATTTAGTAAACTATTTGCAGTCAAATCACCAGTTAAAGTTATTGGGCTTTTTGTTTTTTTATAGATAAAATATCATGGACCTTGATTCATTTTATTTTCACTTGCAGTGTGCTGTTCTAAGAGATATATAATTGTTACGCCACTTGCCTGATTTTATGTATTAAAAAATAAGTGGCATAACCATTACCCAGTATGAAATTTAGTTTATTTTTGCTTAGAAGTTTGAAAAAGCTGTACTCATTTATCAAAGTTCAATAAACTTTTACTGTCATTTAAATCAATTTAGAATGTATTTCTGATTGTTGAAAATGTGCTTTAAGCATTTTTCCTCGTAGTTTGGAGTTAGCATTTTATTGTAGTATCATTTGAAATAAGAACACTTGTTTTTTTGAGAAAATAAAGACTGTTGGAAGATACACTTTTCCTTGGTATCTGCCAACTCTATCAGGCAGTGGATTGTAATGGAAATGGTGACAAGGTGTTGGAATTAGATTGATCTGCTTGTGAATCCTTGCTTATGGCCAACAGAGAGAGGCACTCCTTGGCCTCTAGTTGACTCTTGAACTTTTGTTTGTTTTGGCCTCTGGTACTGTTAACATGTGGGCTTATCCTTACTGACTGTCTCCTCAAGTGTTCACCTTTTGCACCATCTATTCCTTGCGAAAGCTCATGACTTAACGAAGCCATCATTTTTTGTTCATGATATTTTCCCAGGAACTTGAATTAAACCTGCTAAGTAAGTCTTTGTCTCTTAATCTTTTATAATCAGAATTAAAAAATGTTGGTGTGGAGAGGTTAGCAATATGCTAAAGAAATTAAAGTATTTATATTAAAATATTAAAGTACTTACATTATATTGACATTAGTTTAGGCAGAGAAAAACATGACTCAAACTAAAATTTTCATGCTCTGGAAATGTTTCCTTGCACATTTTTAAAAGTTAATTTCAGATCACAGTGGTATTCCCAAGCATAATTTGAAATGTTTGAAGTTATATCCAAAATAGCTGGCAGTCTGATGTATGAGAAAAATCAGTAAGACCTCACACATATGCTATTTTTACTAATATAACAGACATCACATTTATGAGGCTTAATCAAAAAGTAGGTAGATTTATTGGATAGAAAAATAAGGTAATAGTATCTAAGAAAGCTTCTCAAATCAGTCAATACATGCATGTCATTATGACATCTGTCCTGGTTAGAATATTGGAAGCAAGGACAAGCATTGGATGTGTTGTAGTTAATTCATTCATGAAAAACAAATGGAAAAGTTGATATATTCCATATAGTGGCCATTAGAACTGCTTGATAAAATATACCTACAGGGACCTACCTGGTATGTCTTCCCTCAACCTCTTTATACTTATACAAGGCTTTTGAGAATAAAGCAAAGAAAGCTTTAAAATACAGAAAGTGATGTAGAAAGATAAAGGTTCAGAAAATTATAACTAAGGTAAAATAATATTTTAGCAGCTTAATACTGTTGGAAAGAGGAGAGAAAGTGATTGAAGACAGTCCTCCAGACAGTTATTTGTATTTAGTTTATCCAGGTCTTATGCACAGGCTTTGGAAGAAATTCATTTTGACATGTTTAAGAGCGCGATGATATAAAATACTGACTATAGCATTTACTGCTTGGACAAATCAACAAACTATGGCACTTTTCACTTTTCTACATTGTAAATTGTAGTACAGTTGATAAAATAATAAGTCAGTATAGTGATATCTCTCTGAAAGATGGATCACCTCAAGTTGAACACCTCTGTCACTACGCATTTTTATTGTAGTTTTGAAAAACTATATATTTTAGAGAAAATGGTAACAAAATGCAGGATATAGTTCTCACATATATGTAGTCATACATTGCTTAACAAGAAGGCTATGTCCTGAGAAATACGTTGTTAGGTGATTTCTGTGTTGTGTGAACATCATAGAATGTAATTACACACACTTAGATGGTATAGCCTACCATATACCTAGGCTATATGGTATAGCTCATTGTTCTTAGCCTATTGTTCTTAGGCTCCGTACAGCACATTACTGTACCGAATACTGAAGGAAATTTTAACACAATTACTACAACATCAGTATATGTAGGAATTTTTCAGCTTCATTATAATCCTATGGGACCCCATCATATAGGTGGCACTAAAATGTCGTTATGTAGCATGTGACTGTCTTTTCATATACTTATGAAAAGTATATGAAAAGTATATTTCATATATCCACGTACATATGTATGTACTTTCAGAACAACTATTTGTCAGTTTATTTGAGGAAAGCTATTTTTGCGTACCATTATATTTGTTTCTCAGTGTTCAGGAAAAAAAATATAGAAAGAAATTTTTATTAATAATAAAATGCAAATTATTTTCCTACAGAATTAAGCTGACAACAACAAAAAACTTTGCCAATGATCTTATCACCTATTATATTTCTGAATGTATTTGATTCTGTTTCTTTCTCTTCTCTTGATGGCAGGATTCATGTTTTATTGAGAGCATCAAAAGAAAAATGAGACATTACATATATGGGAACATAATACAATTAGTGGTTGAATTTTCGCTAGAAACTATGGAAGTCAGAAAACCAGCAATTTCTTTTTGCTTCTTTTCTTTTTACTTATTTATGAACCACATAATCATTTAATGGTATAAATTATTACATTGTCTTTTAAAAATGTATTATGTATTTGGGTATTTTATATATATATATATACTATAAAATAAAGAATGGTGAGGCAGTATGGTACTATACAGCTGTAAGATTCTTATGTATTACATGAAGTGGAACAATGTTAACTGTAGGTGGATTCTGAAGAGTTAAGGATGTATCTGGCAGTTCTTAGTACAATTACTAAAAAATAATACAAAATTGTATAGGTAAAATGTCAACAGGAAAATTGAAATGGAATTATAAAAAGTATGCAAGTATATGAACAAAGCAGTAAAGGAGAAATAGCAGCAACAAATGGAGACAAGTAGAAAACAAATAATAAAATGGTATACACAAAGCCACCCAAGTAAATAATTATATTGAATATTAATAAATTACATATTCCAATTAATGGCAGAGGTTGTCAGAATGAATAAAAAGAACAAAACCCAGATATCTGCTATCTACAAGTCATGTATTTAAAACATAAAAACAGTGTGTCAGGCACCACACTCTAAGGCAGCACCAGTCATGTCCTTGTATAATCTTTTCCCCTTGAGTGTGGACAGGCTCTAGGACTTGGTTCTAACCAATGAACATGGGAAAGGTAACCAGAGAAATGTTACTACAAGTACATGGTTACCGTATATAAGATTGTAATTATAATGTCTACCTTGCTAGGAGACTCTCCCTTACTGGCTTTGAAGAAGCCTGCTGCTGTGCTGTGAGCTGTCATAGGGGAGGATGCCTTTAGGATGAAATGTAGGGCAGCCTGCGGTTGACAGCCATCGAGAAACTGAGACTTGCAGTTCTACAGCCTGAAAGGAACCGGCTTCTGCCAACAACCACGTGAGCTCACAATCAGAGCCTTCCCCAGTGGCACATCTGATGAGAACATAGCTCTTGCAGACATCCTGATTGCAGAATTGCAGAGGAACCAGCAAAGACATGCCTGGACATCTAATCACAGTCAGTGTCAAATGATATGTGTGTTGTTTTCAGCTGCTTAATTTGTGATAATAACATTACACTGTGAAAAATAACAGACCCAGATTTTGATACTGGAATTGGGTGTATTAATTTGGTAGGGCTGCCATAACAAAGTACCACAAACTGGGTGGCTTAAACAACAGAAGTTCATCACAGCTCTGGAGGTTAGAAGTGCAAGACCAAAGTGTTCGCAGTGTTGGCTCCTGAGGGCTGTGGAAGACAGTTGGTTTCATTCCTCTCTCCTAGCTTCTGGTGGTTTCCTGGAAATCTTTGGCATTCCTTGGCTTCTAGACATATCACCTGATCTCTGCTTTCATTTTTACATGGCATTCTTCTGGGTGCATGTCTGTCTCTGTGGTCAAATTTTTCCTTTTTGTAGGAATACAGTCATGTTGGATTAGGGCTCACCATAATGACTTTATATTAACTTAATCATCTAAAAAAGATTCTATTGCCAAATAAATCACATTCACAGGTACTGGGGATTAGAACTTCAATGTCTTTTTTTTTTTTTTTTTTTAATTTTTGAGACAGCATCTGGCTCTGTCAGCTGGGCTAGAGGGCAGTGGCGTCATCACAGCTCACTGCAACCTCAAAATCCTAGGCTCCAGTGATTCTTCTGCCTCAGCCCCCCAAAAAACTTGGACTATAGGCATGCACCACTACACCGGATAATTTTTCTATTTTTTGTAGAGACAGGATCTTGCTCTTGCTCAGGCTGATCTCAAACTCCTGGCTTCAAGCAATTCTCCCACCTCAGCCTCCCAGAGTACTAGGATTTACAGACATGAGCCACTGCACCCAGCCTCGATGTCTTTTAAGCTGACACCATTCAACCCATAATAGCGGTTACTACTGTAACAATACCTGAAACTGTGAAAGTGGCTTTGGAATCAGGTAGTGTGAAGACTGGAAGGATTTTGAGGACCATGACAGAGAAACCCTAAATTGCCTTGCACAGACTTAGTAGAAATCTGAACTTTGAGGACATTTTCAGTGAGGGTTTTAAAGGAAGTGAGGAATATAATAGAAACCTGTGGAAGGGAGCCTGATGTTATGTAGTGACAGAAATCTTAATGAAATTTCTCCTGTAGTAATGTCAAAAAAAAAAAAAAAAAGGAGAAGAACACCTAAGTAAATGAACTTGGTTATTTAACTAAGATAATACCCAAGTAAAGTGTTGAAGGTACTGCCTGTTCTTTTTGCTGCTTCTAGTAAAATGTGAGAGGAGAAAGGTAAATTGAAAGAACTGTTAAGACAAAAGGAACCAGGACTTGATGATTTAAGAAATGTTCAGCCTCTCCAGATGGCAAAAGATTCTACAAGTAATTATGACTTGCAAGTGGAGTCAGCATCCATCAGGAAGGAGATACTCTTTTTTTTTTTTTTTTTTTTTGAGACAGAGTCTCGCTTTGTTCCCCGGGCTAGAGTGAGGACCGTGGCATCAGCCTAGCTCACAGCAACCTCAAACTCCTGGGCTCAAGCGATCCTACTGCCTCAGCCTCCCAAGTAGCTGGGACTACAGGCATGCGCCACCATGCCTGGGTAATTTTTTTTTTTATATATATATATATTTTAGTTGGCCAGCTAATTTTCTTTCTATTTTTAGTAGAGACAGGGTCTCCCTCTTGCTGAGGCTGGTCTGGAACTCCTGACCTCGAGCGATCCACCCGCCTTGGCCTCCCAGAGTGCTAGGATTACAGGCGTGAGCCACCACGCCCGGCCAACACTCTTTCCTTAACAGTAAAGAGTGTAGAAGCTTGAAATTCCTGGGACCATCACACGGAGAGAGCCTGTCTGTAAAGTAAGGCGGTAAAATGGAAGCAGAGGTGGGAGACAGAGAAAGAATTGATCACTGATAAAATGGTTAAATCCTCAAATCTGGCCATAATTGTTCTAGATTTGTGAATCAATAAATGCATTTTATTTTTTTTAAATTAGTGTGAGGTGCTCTTTTGTCATGTAAAATTTAGGGTTAGGATAAATAAAATCAAAAAGAAAAAGAAAAATCATAAGAAACCCCAAAAGAAATAAAGAACAAAGGCACTTGTGTGTGTGTGTGTGTGTGTGTGTGTGTGTGTCTAGGTTGATAAACGCTTGTATTACTGACCAAATTTCATAATCTGAAAATTTTCTGCCCAGAAAAATACAGTTGGGAATATAATAATTAAAACTGGAGCAATGAACAAATCCCTTTTCTGAGAGACTTAAGTAATTAGGAAAAGTTCTGGCTACAGCCTCAGTATTCTCAAATTTTGAGCCATGAGAGCCCAAGACACGGTGAGGACCATGCGCAAGATTAGGACTGCAATCCCTGGTGGGTAGCTCTTTCCCTACCAATACTCTAATGATTTAGTAGTACTGATGGAAGACACAACTTATTTCTCATTTTCTCTTTATAAACTTTTGTCTTTCTTAGTGTGTAATATTGACATTAATCATGTTCTAATACAAATGAATGACTCCAAACCAGGTTAAGGAGGATTAAGAGCAGACTTTAGAAGAGACAATGCATTTTCTATAATGTGACCGAAAAATTGAGGCAATATGGAGCAGGATGTGCTAAAAGCCAGTAAGTGGAGGCTTGCAAGGGATAATGGATATTTTACAGTCCCCCAATCAATCTAAATTAACTTCCTTGGAAATTTCTCTTTTTTAAAGCCAAATTTAGCTTTTTAAGAACTCCCCCTGCCCCAGACATTACTCAGATGACAACTAGTAATACTCCCAGTGATAGAACCACGGCACGTGATCATTGGAAAATGACCCAACCATTAGGTGGAGAGGCTGTTACTAAGTGCAGCACACAATGCAAACATCTGGCCTGGCCTCTGCATACAGTTCTTAGTTCTGCATTTTTAGTTCTATGTGTACACACAGGTAGGTATCATCACTTGCTCAAGGATTTCTTTTGGGAAAGCTTTAATAAAAAACATTCTTTTGTAGTAGAATAACAGGAGGTCTTAAGGTGTTCAATATGAAATATTGCCTACTTCCCTCTGCTCTCAGCCCCTGGGAATAGTTTAAATCTCTTATATTGTCCTTCTATAAAGAAATAGGAATTGGCTATAAAAATAGGTATAAAGCACGGAACTAACGAATTGTCATATAGGATTCAATGGATGTTTATAATTTTAAAATGTTAGCTTTATTTAAAATGCTCAATCTACTGTTCAGGAAGAAGTTTTAAAAAGCCTGTAGTAATCCATTGTAGTCTAATGTCTTTAATAAAACCCTGATTTTCTGCCACATTCTTTCTAAGACATATCACTGTTTAGCTTGCTATTCTTTGAAAGATTTGTAATACCTTTTGTATTTAATATCTTGCTGCCTTTTTATTCTAAAACTCTGGCTTCTTTTTTAACTTAATAAAGAAAATTAAAGAAAAAAAACCACAAGGAAAGTCATTGTCCTAGGTTGGAGTCAATACCATCATTGCTATTCAAAGACAGGAAGTAATCAGATGTTAGTTTGCAGCCAAGGAAACTGTTTTGTTTGTAATGGAAGGAAACAAAAGCCAAAGGCGGCTAATGCATTAGGACCAGAATGAAGCATAAGGGGAAAAAATAGGATCATTCTTACTAGTTGCTTTTTACTTTTGTGGGACACATTCAAATGATTATACTTCTAAATTATAGCAGACAGATATATGGATAGATTATAGGTCATCAATCAATTAATATATTGATAATTCATGCCAAAATTCCCAGTTAGATAACATATCAGCCTATTTATGGTATGTTAAATGTTGGATTTTATTTTACCCAAATTGGAATATCAATGTTGCCAGTTTCTGAAACAAACTAGGTCTTACTAACTTGTTCATTAATTTATGTGTTTATTCATCCAACAAGTATTCAGTAAGTGCATAATATATTTAAAGTACTTTTCTATGTGCTGAAGATGCAACTGTGAATAAAATAAAAAAACCCACTGCCTTAATGGAGCTTGGATTCTAATGCTCCCAAATATAATCAAAATGCTAAATAGTTTAACTCCCGATTAGAAAGTGGTTAGAGCACTATATTTCAGTCTTTGGCTCAAAATCAAGTCTTCTTACAGTTACTATAAAATTGTTAAAGAGACCATGGCCCAGATTTTGACCACTTATTGTTAAGAATCTTTAAACTGGAATGCAGACTTTTTATCTAAATCTTTTAACATGTTCTGTGTTAGTATTTCCTCTAGTCCCTACTCCTTTTCTCTTGGACTCAGCTACTAGACCATTTGAATTCTAGGCCTCATTCATTCATTTATTCAAAACTACATATTCCAATACTGTTCTCATAAAATGCATTTCTTTCAAAAGGAAAATATAGTGTTATACACCAAATAGGAGTTATAGCACTATTATTACCACATCGCAGATGAAGAAACTGAGGCAGTAGCTTGAGAAAATTCTTGTGGATAAAGAAAGAGATTGTTGGAATTTAAATTCAGTTCCTTTGGGTATAAAATTCTGTGCCTTATCTCATATACCTCCACTGTGACTGGGGTGCACCTATAATCTCTGGGTTTTTTTCTAGATCTGTTTTGGACCTCCTGTATATCCCCATCTCATTGCTTGCAAATTTAAAAATTAAGAGCATTTTAATCTACAGAAATAAAAACAAATTTGACCAAATATGTATAAGATCCACATAAGGAAAACCACAAACTCTAATGAAAGAACTCAAAGAAGAACTAAAAGTGGAGAGGGATTCTATGATCATGGATAGGAAGACTTAATATTTTCAAGATGTCAGTTCTTCCCAACTTGTTCTGTAGATTCAATGCAATACCAGTTCAAATGCTAGCAACTTATTTTGTGGATATTGACAAAATAATTCCAAAGTTTACATAAAGAGGTAAAAGACCTAGAATATCCAAGTCAATATTGGATAAGAACAAAGTTGGAGAACTAATACTACTCTACTTCAAGACTCTAAAGCTACAGTAATCAAGACATTGTAGTATTGGTGAAAATATAGACAGATCAATAGAATAGAATAGAGAGCCCATAAACATACCCACATAAGTATAGTCTACAGATCTTGGACAGAAAAATAAAAGCAATATAATGACAGAAAGAAAATTTTTTCAGCTTATGGTACTGGAAAAACTGGACATCCAAATGCAAAAAAAAAAAAAAAAAAAGAAAAGAATGTAGACTAGACCTTACATCCTACACAAAATTTAACTCAAAATGGGTCATTAACATAAATGCAAAATGTAAAACTACAAAACTCTTGGAAGATAATATAGGAGAAACTCTACATGATCTTGGCTATGGTGATGGCTTTTTAAATAAAATACCATAAGCATGATCCATGAAAAAAAGAATTGATAAGCTGGACTTCATTAAAATTAAAAACTTTGGCTCTGCAATAGACAATTTCAACAGTATGAGAAGAAAAGCCATAGAATGGAAAAAAATATTTGCAAAAGATACATCTATGAAGGACTATTATCCAAAATATCCAAAGAATTTTTAAAACTTAAAAATGGAGAATTTACAACCTGATTAAAAAAATAGCCAAAGAATATGAACAAACACCTCATAAAAGAAGGTTTATACATGGAAATAAGCAGATGAAATGATGTCCAACACCATATTGTCATTAGGGAATTGCAAATATAAACAACAATGAGATACCAGCATATAAGAATTAGAATGGCCAAAATCCAAAATAACTGACAACACCAAGTGCTAGCAAGGTTGTGGAGCAACAGGAACTCTCATTCGTTGCTAGTTGATAAGCAAAATGGTACAGCTACTTTGAAAGACAGTTTGGCAATTTTTTCCTAAACACACTCTTACCTTATGATTTGGCAATTGAACTCCTTGATGTTTACCCAAATGAATCGAAAACTTATGTCTACACAAAATCCTGCACATGTATGTTTATGGCAGCTTTATTCATAATTGCCAAGACTGGAAACAATCAAGATGTCCTTCAGTAGGTGAACAAGCACATAAATTGTGGTATTAATATAGCCAGAGAATAGAATATTAACAGCGCTAAAAATAAACAAGATATTAAGCCATGAAAAGACATACAGAAATCTTAAATGCAAATTAATAAGTGAAAAAAAAAACAATCTGGAAAAGCTACATAGTTTGTGACTCCAACTATGTGGGATTCTGGAAAAAGGCGAAACTATGGAGACAGTAAAAACACCAGTGGTTTCCGGAGGCTGAGGGAAGGGAAGAGAGATGAATAGGCTGCACACAGAGAATGTTTCAGTCAGTGACAATGCTCTGTATGATAATATAATGGTGGATATGTCATTATGCATTTGTCAAAACTCATAAAATGTACAACATCAAGAGTGAACCCTAATTTGAACTATGGACTCTGATAATGATGTGTCAATATGAGTTCATTTATTTTAACAATGTGCCTCTGTGACATGGGATGTTGACAGTGGGGGAGGCTGTGTCTGTAGGGGGAGCAAGGGAGTATGGAAACTATGCACTTTCTAGTCACTTTTCTGCGAACCTAAAATTGCCCTAAAAATAACATTTGGTAACAAAACAAAACAAATATAGAATATGGTATTTCCAAAAGCACTCATATGGAATCCTCTCCAAGAAATACTCTGAAATAAAAAAAGTCAATACAGAAAAAAAAAACCAGAAACAATGCCTATACTTGGTCCATATTTTATCTTCTTTCTTTAAAAATTAAGTTGCCATTTCAGCATTTTAACATGTGAACTCGACTGAAATTAGAGAAAAATTTGGAAACTATTTTATAAAATTATTAAACCAGTGTACACTTAACTCCAAAAATGGCAAGAATGATATAAATATTTGCATCAAAGATATATCCATGCCATTATAGCATATTTATGATATACCATAATTAAAAGAATGCCACAATGGATAATGATAAAGTATATTGAATGAAAAAACTATAATAAAGTCCATGTGTTGTTATAATATAGTGCTTTATTATATTTAAAGATTAAAGAATATAGTGATGGTCCATGTATGTGCCATGAAAAAAATGTATTAGTTCCTTATTAAGTAAAAGTGATTTTGAACTGTTTTATCAAATGGTCAAAATGGTGCAAATATTTCTTCAAATAAGATAAAATTTTTGTGAAAGTTGAAGAGGCAGTTAAATTGTGGCAAAAATTGTGCCTTTCAGTGGAAACATGCTCAGAGAAAGCCAGCAGCATTTACAACAATTTCTGAGGACCAGTAGGAAGTGAAGACACCAGTTTTACTATCTGTTGTGGTCTGAATGATGTATTAGTGTGTATCATGACATACATGGTGGAAGAGAAGAGACAAAGTCTCTCCAGAGGGCTTTGCTGAATGTCAGAGGTCTACTGTATTGACATCGTTTACTCCACAAAACTGCCATATATCACAAGGATTGTTCTTTTCATTTCAGTGATAAGCAAGCTTTGACTCAAGAGTTTGGGTAAATTGCTCAAGGTCACACAATCAGCAAGCAATGGAATCAGAGTTTGAGTTCAGTTCCACATGACTCCATTTACCCAAGTTTACAAAGTTATTAAAGACCCACAAATTGGAGAATACTGGCATGCAGGGGGCAGCTGCCATCCGAATATAATGCTCTGCTTTTCACAAGTTACATGAGAAATATCTAAGGGAGTGATTATCAAACGGCTCTATAGAATCCTAGGGTTTCAGTGATGAATTTTCCAGCAAACAATAAAAAGTACAGCTTCTTGAGAAAATAGTTCATCATTACATATATGGCATGCTGGGTGCTTTTGAACAATTGTATTTGAAAAAAGAATTAATTCTGCTACATATAATTTGAAAGCCACTGGTCTAGAGCTTGGGGAAGAATAATTAACATTCTGAAGTAGGAAATATTGGATTAAACAGAAGAAGAAAGCTTCCTGAAATGGAAGTTATGTAATTTTCAACGTTCACTTTCAACACAGTGCCAAACGAAATCCCTAAGATAGATCAGAATTCAGAACAGGGGAAGAACTCAGAGCTGCCAAAGAGATACTAACCGTGGGCATTAGTGCTGGTGCCACAAAATTTTCCATTTTATTCAGGGTAATAGCTACTACATCACCACATCAGCAGTGATGTGTTTGAAAAACATCACAGACGTGACTGTGTCAAAGCGACTTGAGAAGGAACACTACGTCCAGGTGAAGTGCTGCAAGCCAAGAGAAGTAGAGTCAAAGAGAAGCATATGATTAAACCTGGCTGAAGTACTCTGACGTAGCTAATCAAAAAAGACAGTCTAATAGAGCCGGCTAAGTACTTCCCCTTTCTCCCTTCTCTGGGACTTCAGGGCATTTTGAATTTTCATCTATGTGACAGGTGAGCCCACGCTCCTCAGAGCTAGTTAGTATTCTGGATAATTTACCACTTAATGCATTTTAGTTTATAGATGAATTAAGTGCTGATTGAATAGATTTCTAGAAGATGACAGATGAAAGCAATATATACATACACTCTGAAGTGTGTGTATGTGTGCGTGTATTTGTTAAAGCCATTGTCTTTTAGAGGTAATAGAATACAATTTACATTGCAGGTCAAAATTTCTATTCTGACATAATATTCAGTCATGAGAGAAATTGTCAAACTGATGATTTTCCATATCGTATTTTATTTTGTGTTTTGTGACCAGTTAGTATAATCGTTATTTACATTTCCAAATAGACTTTTTGAAAAATAACAATGCATTATTATAGCAAATGACATAATATGATTTTGTTTATTTCTGCTGAATTGTGAGCCCCTCAAGGTCTCGGACAATGTCTTATTTCTCTTTTCCCTGACACCCAGCACAATCCCTGGTGCACAGTAGTCATTCAATATTTTTTGCTGAAATAGATAAGCAATATATATTAACTTTCAATATATTAGCTTTCAATAAATTTAGCATGAGTGGAAGTAAGGCCCATCAAAACGATGTCTGTTAATGGAGTCGATTACTTTGCAAAAGTGGAGGATGGATGAGGGGTCAGATAAAGGCAGCGTAAGCCTTGGAGTTAGACAGTTTTTAGTTTAAAATTTTTGCTCTGCTATTTATTGGCTGTGAAACCTTGGGCTAATTACTTCATCTCAAAGCTTTAGTTTTCTCATTCATACAATAGGATAAAATAAGGCCAGTCTCATAGGGTTGCTGACATAAGTGTATTATAATAACGTCCATAGAACAGTACCTATCTTTTGGTTAATTATAGTTTCAGAAAAAATGATGTTAAAACTTTCAAAAGGCTACCATAGGAGATTCTTTGATTTGCATAGGTTTGCATATTTATCCTACCTCACTGGTGTGACTTAACCTCCTTTTGCTCCACCCTGTCAATACAGCTTATTTCATGCTTTGCAAAATTCTCCCCAAACACAAAGAATATTAAAAAGTCAAAACAGGACAATTGATATTTTACTTATGTTTTCAGTGGATGAAGAAAAGAATAATACATCAGCCTGCACAGACAACTTCAAAAACAAAACAACACAAAACAATAACCCATTAACTACTTCTGCTTTCTCCAGTTTTCTTCTCCCTAGGGGAGCAGCCTCATTCTCTTTTCTTGTTCTCTCTCTCCCCCCCCATATTATTCAATTTCTCCAGTCAAGCTTATTCCAGCCTCTTTTCTTCCCAACTGTGTTTCAAAATCATGTCAGCTCAACAGCATTCAGAAAAATAAAACCGAGAAAAATAAACTAGACCTTCTACCACCCCTCATGAGAATCCTCAGTCAATGGCCGTGGTGGGTGTGGGGGCCAGGAAGGTGTCCTCATCTATCTGTGCAAATGGATGGTTTCTAAAAGGTGACTATATGGATGGCAGAGACTGATGCCATCCAGAACTGATTCTCCCCTTTCTCTTTCAAGATGAGAGCACATCTTGCTCAACTCTGTGCAGTGATTTTGCTTTGAGTGAGAGCACCCCTGAGTGACAACCAGCTCATGGATGCCCAGCCAAAGGCAACACAGCAGTTGTGGATTTTAGACTAAGTGCAGGCCAATGAATGGAAGGAAGCCTGGAAAACTGACCAGAGGAAGAACAGAGGGAAAGAACAATACCAATTATTATGATTAAATAAGAGACTTTGCCAGCCAGACCTTGTGCAAGAGAGGTACTAAACCAAAAGGAGAAAGAACCTAGAACTGTGCAATGGTTTGCTTTCTTCTGACATCAAGAATGAGGAAGTCTACATCATAGTAGGGATGGCACTAAGCTGAGTTATGCGTAGGGCAATCTTGCATTGGGAATACTTCACTCAGAGCAGCAAGACTCCTACTCAACTGTTTGGTTTGATAATGAGAAAAAAAATGCATATACAAAGAAATGAAACACTAATTAGTTAAGTCTCAGAGGGTGTCAGTTTCACCTTTGAGGAAGGTCTGGGTGGAGTTTGGGAGGGGTTTGTGCCACAAACAAAGGGTTGAGGTCAGGGAAAGGAAGCCTTTGACTTATGTATACAGGCTTTAGTATTGAGCCTATGGGTTGGAGAGAGCTTCCAGGTACTTGCAAGCCTGGCCAAGTTGAGGAGAAGTAAAAACCAGTGTAGCTTTATAGTTTGGCTTCTTATTGCTGCTTGGAAGAAGACTTCAGGAGCCAGAGACCCACGTCTGAGCAAAAGCAGAGGCTTCCTCTTCTTGTCCTGTGAAACTTGGCCTGGGCTCAACACAATCCAGGCTTTTCCCTTCTGTTATTGTTCTCCCTGGGTCCCACCATCTCTGAGGGCTGGACTGGTGAGGGCCAGGAATGGGCAGAGGGAGTACAGGAGTTAAGAACCCGGAGCATCGGTCAAGGTTAATTCCTGTGTGGGCAAGCCACAGAGAAAACTACAGAAATACATATTCAAAATTCTCATAACTTCCCTCTGTATTAGTCACAGTCACACTAAGTGCTGAAACAGATATACTCCAATATGTCAATGTGTTGTGATTTCTATTGTATGGTTTCTTTGAGGTTTCTCTTTTGAGAGTGGCTGTAAGCCAAGATAGCCACTCTTTTAGGAGAGCCCTGACCCAGGGAGTGGGGGAATTAGGTTTGGGTGTGGGTATCAGGTGAGGCACAATGAGAAGGGAAAACCGAAATGCATGAAAGAGAAGAAATTTATTACTCACAGGTCCCAGAGGAGTTAGAGGTGCCAACAGGAAGTCCAGAGGTGGCAGGGAGCCTAATGTGGGTAGGGGGAGGGAAGGGTGGACTAGGAAGAGAGAGGTAGAAGGGGTCAAGGGAGGAGGGAGGGGGAGAGAGAGAGAGAGAGAGGGAGGGAGGGAGAGAGGGGACCTGCAGGACTATGGCTGTGTTAAATCTCAGGGGAATTATTCCTTTTGGCTTTCATGTGGGGGTTGTAGATTGGCTAGTTTAAAGAAAACACATACTAAGCAGAGAACTTATTTACATGACTCTGATGTTGACCAATAAGTTTTATTACGGTCAATAGCTGTGGGGTGTGTTGGGTTTGGGGTCAGTCAACTATATTGCAAATAACCACACAGGGAGAGAAAGTTTTAACCAGACCAAAGATGATGGGAGTATGACTGGATTTCAAACAACTTATGTCAGTCTTAAAAATAAATGCCAAGGCAGCAACTGCATTACACAAACTTATGACACAGTGGTTTATCACAGAGTTTATTCTGCTTTTGGTGACGTCCAGTGGGAGGTAGTGTGGACGGTGGGAGGGGATGGGGGATCAAGTGGTTGGTTATTGGTTCTACAATCAAATTGCCTGAATAAAGTCTGGCTCATCATAGACTCATTCTGTGACCTTGATTAACTTAACTGTGCTTTGATTTTAAACCTATAAAAGTAATAATTTTACATTATAATGTCACTATAACATAAATTAAATAGCAATGAGATAATAATAGGACCCAGCTCGTAGAAATGTAAATGTTAAATGAGATAATTCAGGAAAAGGCCTTAACCCATAACTGACACAAAATAAATACTCAACACATGTTAGCTATTACAGTTTTTATTAGAATAGATAATTGCATTTTTTAACCTTTTTCTATGATGTCAATATTTCTGTACTTTTAGTATCTGTTATTTAACTGTGATTATAAGAATCAGAGTTACACGATCTTAAACTAAAAAATAAAAAGTTTCAAGAATAGACTTTTTAGCAACTTGTACATTGTGTGCCTACTGCTATGACAGTCCTTTATGTCCTTCCTACTTCCCCAATCAGTGACACATAGTGTGAAAATTCTCTTAGGGAAAACAGAGAAGGCAACACTAATTAACAATATGATTATTTAACACTTCACCTCCTCTTTCTAACAGGCAGGCATCCTCCTCCTCATTCTTTTCATTAGAAGCTATAATTTCTTTTTCTCTTGATGTTGATCTTAACCATATTTCACCAATCTGTGCATGTTCAGGGGTGAAAATAAACGTTTATTTCATTTAATTTGCCAAATATCTATTAAAATCTATTATATGCGAAGTAATATTCTAGGAACACAACAATGAACAAAACAATGAATTCTGTCTTTGTGATGTTCATATTCTATGAGTGGGAGGTGCCCAATAATAAGAAATGTAACCTAACAATAAGTAAGTTATGTAATATAGCAGGAGGTGATATATTGCAAAGAAATAAGGCAAAAGGAGAATAAGGAAAAGAGGATGTGGAGCAGGGCACGGGAGTTGGTTGCAATTTAACATATATTGGTCAGGCCTCATTGAGAAGGTGAGGATCGAAAGAAGACTTGAAGGAGGTCTTGGAGTCTATGGTCTGAATGTTTTGTCCCCCCCAAATTCCTGTGGTGAATCCCAGTCTCCAAGACAATGACATTAGGAGGTGGAGCCTTTTGGAAATGATTAGGCCATGAGGGAGAAGCGCTCATGAATGGGGTTATTGCCCTTATAAAAGGGGCCCAAGGGAGCTCATTCACCCCTTCCACCATGTGAGCACAAAGTTGAGAAGGAATCATCTATGAGCCAGGGAGCAGGCTCTCATCAGACACCGGGATCTGCCAGCAGCTTGATCTTGAATATTTTAGCCCCCAGAAGCATGAGAAATGAATTTCTGTTATTTATAACTCACTCACTTTATGATCTTTTGCTATAGCAGCTTGAAGACACTAAGACAGTAAGAGAGTTACCCATACAGGTCATTGAGGCAAGAGGGTTCCTAACAGAGGTTAGAGCGTATCCAAATTCTCTGAGCAGAGCACACACATGGCCTCCCTACAGGATTACTGTAAGAATTAAAAAAGGACAAGGTCATTCAGTCTTGGGTGGTAGGTAGATGTGGAGATGCTTTGCCCAGTTCCTCCTCTAAGGAAGTACTTGCTGCTTGGAAAGAGTGGTCAGTAGAGGGTCTCCAGTGGTCAGCTCTTTCAGAGTCTGCTTCTGCTACATAGAGTTGCCTCACTCAACATCACATCCTTCCCAGGGCAGCCGGTATTGGAGCTGAGTAGTATAAAGACTCCACCATTTTGGCTAAATGACAGGGCACAATGATGGGCAGTACTTGTTCCAGAGCTTCTTGCCAGGTTGGCTGAGGCTTGGCTAGGCTTGTGTGCCAGGTCACCTTTTCCCTCTGTCCAACCCTGCTTCCTCTTCTTTCTTGCATAGGTTTTGATCTTCCAGAGAACCACACCTGTAACAACATTGAATTAGTGTTGTTATATCTTATTCCAAAACATGGGTTAGTTTTAAAATTTCGGGACTTTTAGGAGGAAGAATTGCATGGTAGGAAGATCACAGACTTTGAGTTACAGCTCTTGTCAGTAACAAAGTGCCTTTTTGACATGTTTCTTAACCTTTTTGGTTCCCAATTGCCTCATGGAAAATGGGTCTAATAATTTCAACTTCCATAATTTTTGTGTTAAATTATATAATAAGTATATAAAGGTTCTATGAGTGCCTCATACACAAATATAGGGTAGAATATAATCATTATAATTTATTCATATGCCCTTATTTAAAGATCACTATTCAGTGGTACTAGACTAGTTATGTGCTATGATTACTGTTTTGAGCTTTTTGTCATTTATAATATACATGGCAGAAAAGTGGACAAATTCACACATGAATTAAAAAAATTTTTTTTTGAGACAGAGTCTCACTCTATCACTCTGGCTAGAGTGCAGTGGCATCATGATAACTTACTGCAGCCTCAAACTCCTGGACTCAAGTGATCCTCCTGCCTCAGCCTCCTGAGTAGCTGGGACTACATGAGTGTGCCACCAGACCTGGCTGATTTTTCGATATTTTATAGAGATGGGGTCTCACTCTTGCTCAGGCTGGTCTCGAGCTCCTGACCTCAAGCAATCCTCCTCTCTCAGCCTCCCCAGGTGCTAGGAGTATAGGCACAAGACACGGCACCAGGCCACACACATAAATTTTACAGGGTGAACATATCCATGTAATCAGAATCCAAATCAAGAAACAGAACATTACTCAGAGTGCAGAATCCACCCTCGAGTTCCCTTCTAGTCACTGGCTCACCAAAGCTAACACCAGAGATTAATTCCGCCCTTTTGTGACTTCTATAAAAATGGAATCAAACAGTATGCATTCTTTTGTGTCTACCTTCCTTTGCTCACATGGTGTTTGTGAACTTTACCCACATTATCGTTTGTAGCTGCAGTTCACTCATTTTCATTACTGTGTAGTGTTCCACTGGGTGAATATTCCGCAATTTACTTGTTCTTTCTATTGCTGATGAGTATTCCAGACTATTGTATGTATTGCTGTTATAAAGATCTTACACTTTTCTTTTTTGGAGCAAGAACGGATACATTACTCTTGGGTATTTTCTGGAAGTGAAATTGCTAAATCGTAAGGTATGCATATGTTTAATAGATACAGCCAGTTTTCTAAAGTCATTGTACCTATGCAGACTCCAACATGTGGTCTCTGGGAATTGTGTATGGAATTATGGTCACTCCATATTTTTGCCAATGCTTGATAGCATCTTTAAATTTTTATTTTTAAAAAAAATTTAGCTATTTTGCTAGGGGTATACTTGTGTCATATTGTGGTTTTAATTTGCATTCTCTGAAGACTAATGGAGTTAAGCAACTTTAATATGTTTATTGACCATTTACATTTATATTTTCATATATAAAGTTTCCATTCAACTCTTTTGTCCATTTTTCCATTAGGTTTGTAGTCTTTTTCTTAATGTTTTTAGGAGTTATTAGATATCCTAGGTAGACTCCTCTATATCACATGTAGGTTAGAGGTATCCTCTCCCATTCTTTGGTTTGCCTTATTTCTTCCTTAATGATACCTTTTTGTTGAACATAAGATCTGTATCTTAATATGGTACAATTTAGCATCTTTGTTAAATGGTTTTTATGTCTTTACGTTTTATTGAATAAATTACTGCTTATGCTAATGTAATAAACTGGTTTTCTATATTTTCTTCCAAAAGCTTTAATATTTTACTTTTTACATTAAGATCAGTAATCCATCTGCAATTGATATTTATATATGATGTTAAGTAGGGGTCAAGGGACTTTAAAAAAGATGCACACAACCAACTGATCCATTTAATGAAAAGGCTGTCTTCCTCCACTGTACTGCAATGCCTCCTTTGTCATCAATCTCTTGTGCATGTATGTGTAGGTCTGTTTCTTGACCCATCTTTTCCAATTTTCCATTGGTCTGTCTTGTGCCAATACCACATTATATTTACTACTGTTATATTTGATATTGTAAGTCTTTCAGTTTTATTCTTTTTCAAAAATTTGCTTTGGCTCTTCCTGACTCTTCACATTTCTATTTAAAACTTTTGAAATGTTGAGATTTTTATTTGGATTTCATGGAATCTATGGAGTGTGTTGGAGAATATTGAAATTTCTGAAATACTGAATATTTCTATTCATAAATAAGGTCTACCCCTTTAAATATTTAGGTCTTAAATTTCACTAAAATTTTTTATAATACTCTGTGTAGAAGTCATGCACATTTTTATTGGATTTATTTTTGAGTATTTGATGATTTGATGCTATCATAAAGAGTAGCAGTTTTTAAAATGTCATTTTCTATTTGTTCTTTGCTGATTCATAGAAACACAACTAATTTCTATATACTGGTTTTAATGATTTTCATTTTCACTGACCTTGTAATAATCTATTGTTAATTGTAATAGTTAATTTAAGGTTATAGTTAATTTAAGGTTATAGTTAATTCTAGTTAATAGTTAATTCTAGGTATGTAATCATACTTTCTGCAAATAATAAAAGTTTCTATCTCTTCCTTTTCAATTTGTATTCTTTTTAAATGATTGTTCTTTTTTCTTATTCCACTGGCAAGTACTTTTTGTACATTGCTGAATATAAACGGTGATAGTGGGCATCCTTGACTCACTCCCAATCTTATGGAGAAAAGATTCAATATTTCACTATTAAATATAATTTTTCTGTAAGATTTTTGGTAGACATTTATATTAAGGAAGATCTCTTTTATTTCTATTTTGCTAAGTTTTGATCAGGGGGGTTTAAATTCAATTAAGTATATTTTCTGCTTCTTTATTCTATTAATATGCTATATTATACTCTTTGATTTTCAAATGTTATATCTCCCTTGTACTTCTTAAATAAATTTACTTGATTATGATGTATTTTCCTTTTTATATATTGTACCATTAGCCAATATTTTGTTTAGAATTTCTACATCTATATTCATGAGAGAAATGGATCAATACTTGTCTTATTTTTAATGCTCTTTTCAGGTTTTGTTATAAAGATTATGTTCCACTCATTATAATAGTTGTAAAGTATGTACCATCTTTCATCCCACTCCTCTGGAGATGTTTGTATAAAAAATCATTACTATTTCTTATTTAAATATTTGAAAGAATTTACAAGATATGTCACTTGGGTCTGGGGTTTTCTGTAAGGGAAAGCTTTTGAAAATTATTTATTAAATTAAAATTATTAAATTTATTAAATTAAAAATATTTTTAAAAAATATTTATTTCATCCAAATTGCCAATGGGCATAAAGTTATTCATAGTATAACTTGTAGTGTCTCTAGGATTTATAATGATTTCTCCCTTTTAAATTCTTGCTATTGCAATTTAATTTTTTTCTCTTTTAACTTGATCAACCTTGATAGAGTCCATCAATTAATAATCCATTTTATTAATCTTTTTGAAAGACAAAGTTTGGATCTGTTTATTTTTTATTTTTTAAAAAATGTCATTAATTTATGTTTGTGTTTTTAATCTTTCCTAACTTTTTTTTCTTTTGTCACTATTCATGTTTTAGCTCCTTGTAATGGAAGCAAACTTCAGTCATTGCTTTTTAGACTTTTTTCTTTTCTAATGCATAAATTTCTCTCTGGACAATGCATTTGGATGTATCTCATAAATTTTGATATGTTGTATCTTTTTATCATTCAGTTCAAATATTTTCCAATTTCTTTTTTTATTTCTGCTTTGACTTGTGGATTATTTAGAGATATATTTTTTAATTTTCAGAAATAAGATATTTTTTAGCTATCTTTTTGTTATTGATTTATAGCTCATTTCTACTATAGAATATACTCTATAGAGAATATACTTTGGATGACTGAAATGCTTTAACATTTGTTGATGCTTTTCTTATGGATCAATATGTGGTCAGTTTTGGTAGCTGCTCCCACATACTCTTGATTATATATAAATTCTTTTCTTGTTGAGTGCACTATTTTATATGTGTCAGATCAATTTTGTTAAATGTGTTGTTCCAATTGGTTATATATTTCTGATTTCCTAATTGGTTCTTTCTACCAGCTTTTGAAAGAACTATGTTAGATTCTCATGCAGATTTTCCTATTTCTGCTTTTAATTCTATCAATGTTTGCTTTGCATAATTTCAATTTATGTTATTGGGTGCATATTAAGATTCTGATATCTTCTTGTTGGACTGATTTTTCAACATTTTGAAATGTCTTTAAAAAAATCTCTAGCAATGTTTCTTGCCTTAAGTTCCATTTTGTCTAATACTAGTTTATTTATACCAGTTAAGCCAGGATTTTGTTGTCATAAAGAGGTGTTGTATGGTGTGTTATTTCCCAACCTTTTAATTTAGGCTTTTTGTGTTCTTATATTTTAAAGTGTGTTTCTTGTAAAGTAGCATACAGTTCATTTTTATTCAGTCTGACACCCAGCATTTAATTAAACATTAAAGTTATTAGTGGAGTATTTAGCTCATATACATTTAATGCAATAAAGGTAGAGTTTAGGCCGGACGGGGTGGCTCATGCCTGTAATCCTAACACTCTAGGCCGAGGCAGGAAGATCTCTTGAGGTCAGGAGTTCTAGACCAGTCTGAGCAAGAGCAAGACCCCATCTTTACTAAAAACAGAAAGAAATTATCTGGACAACTAAAAATATATATAGAAAAAATTGGCCAGGCATGGTGGCACACGCCTGTAGTCCCAGCTACTCGGGAGACTGAGGCAGGAGGATCGCTTGAGCCCAGGAGTTTGAGGTTGCTGTGAGCTAGGCTGATGCCACAGCACTCTAGCCCAGGCAACAGAGTGAGACTCTGTCTAAAAAAAAAAAAAAAAAAAGGTAGCGTCCACCATTTTATTATTCCTTTACTCTTTAGTCCATCCCTTTTATGATTCTATTCCCCTTCTCTCTTGGCTTTATTTTGTTTAATCAAAACATTTAAAATATTTTAATTATTTTATATTTTTCCTTCTATTACCTTGTCAGATAGATATTCTTTTATTTATTAATTTTTCTGATTACCCTGGAGATTTCAATGTGTATCCTTGCTATATTATAGACCAAGACCACTTTTTATTTTTAACTTATTCCAGATATTTTGAAAACATTTGAGCTGTGTAATTCTATTTAACCACATTGTTTGCATTATTTTGTCACATATTATCACATAAAATATTTTTAATTCTATAAGCCATTAGAATATTGTTTTATGTAGTCAGTATCTTTCAGTGTTTATTCACATATGTGTCAGGGTGCTTCATTGTTTCCTGCATTTCTTTTCTTTTTTTTTTTTTTTATTGCAGCTCATCATGGGGGTACATAAGTTCAGGTTATATACATTGTCCACGTCCTGCCCATCCCCCTGAGTCAGAGCCTCAAGCGTGTCCATTCTCCAGACAGTGCGCCTGGCACTTACCATGTAGTCATACCTCCATCCCCTCTCCCCCCACCTCCCCAAGTCAGCACCTTCAAGCATGACCATTCCCTAGAGGGTGTGCAACGCACTCATCATGTAGGCATACACCCATCCCCTCCCCCCTCCCCCCATCTCAGTCTGATATTTATTTATTATATTTATTTATTCATTTTGTCTAGGAAAATTTTCCTTCTTTCAAAGAACCCCCTTTTATGAATGTCTGTTGGCAGTGAATTCTCTCATTAAAAAAAAAGAAAGGAATTTTTATCTTTTTTTAAAGGATATTTTGGTGGGTGTAGAGTTCTAGGTTAGCAGTTGCTTTCTTTCAGCACTTAAATGTCTTTCCATCGTCTTCTCTTTGGTGACATTTTTACTGTTGAGAAATTGAAACTGTTCAAAGCAGTGGCTCTTATTATTGTTCTTCAAAGGTGGTTGTCTACTTTAAATATTTTCTCTTTGACTCAGGTGTTTAGCAGTTTTACCAAGAGGAGGCTAGTTATGGTTTTCTCTGTAGTTATCCTACCTGGAGTTTGCTGAGCTTTGTAATTCGTTAGGTTTATGCTTTTTATATCTTTTAAAGAATTCTTGACTATTATTTCTACAATAATTCTTTTACCCCATTTCTCCTCTCATCTTTTTCTTATGCTCTAATTTCATAAATATTATAGTTTTTACTTTGTCCAATGTGTCCTGTAGGTTGTCTTCCATTATCATATTTTTTTTCTATGTTTCAGTTATTTTTATTTTGGAGTTTACTAATTTTGTCTTTTGCTACATGCAAACTGCCATTGAACCTATCTATTGAGTTCTTAATTTTAGATATACATTTTTAGGTATGGAATGCCCATTTACAATTTTTTTCATAATATTTGATTTTGCCTCATAATTTTTTATCATTTTTCCATCACTTCCTTTACTTTCTTGAACTCTGAAGTTATGCTTTTCAGCTTTTTTCAGTATTGGCCAACCTGTGAATCCACTTCTATAGCATGATTTTCCCTGTGAGTTTTGGTGCTACAGTGGTGTCCCTTAGTGTGCCAGTGTTCTGAGCCACTTACAAACAAGACTACATTATTTCTGTGAAGCTATACAGGATCTTAAATGTTTTATCCTTGAAAACTTCAAAAACGCTTCCTGGTTAAATAGTTATTGACCATCTACCATTTAAGGCACTGCCAGGGACTTGGGGAACTACAGAAGCACAGGGCATGATCCTGGCCTTTTTAGAGAATACAATCAAATTAAGGACAGAAAACAGCATGCATACAATACTTATAGAATAATTAAGGGTTAAATTGTGTGATAGCAACAAAGAGTAGTAGTTCAGGGGAAAGTAACTAAGTAGTTCAGGGGATAATAACTAAGAGTAGTAGTTCAGGGGAAAGAGACAGTAGCATGGACTGCAGTAACAGATGCAATTATAGTAGTACTCTTAAGGAAGAACCCAATTCTTCCATAATACCTGGCAATATAACTTCTGTAGAACTCTGTAGTGAGAGTAAATTGTCCCTTCTTTTAGCCAGACTAAATCTCTTATCATCACATTAGAACAGTTGCTGACGACATTAGGATCTTTAAGATTTCTAATGCATATTTCCAACTTTTGGACTTCTAATGTTGATGTTAAATTTGAATCTATATTGGGGATCCCAGCCCCCTCTGGCTCTATCTCCTTTTCCATGTCTGTCACTAGTTCTTTGTCTTTATGTGTCTGCCTTTTTTTGAACTGGAATGTGATTAAATTAATTGGTTTAAAAATACACTGTGTGTCATGCTGTGAATATTGGGTTTAAATACAATTGCAGAAGGTTGCACTAATTAATTAATTGGGTTTTATTTTACAAGCTTGGAGTTAAGGATGCTTGAAAATAATATGTAAATTTATGCAGAATGTGCAAATTAGTATTTTGATTCAAGCATCCTGGCACATAGAAAAAATAAAACACTGAATATAGAAAGTATGATATAAACTGGAATTATTTATCCTATGGGTTGGATTATCACCTAAGCAACCCTAAATGGGGGCTGGGTTGGGTGCGACTTATGTGTAGGAAGGCAGACTTAGAAACTTAGCGCTTAGAACATTTAAAGTTAATTTATTTCAAAATTCTTATGGCTCAAATGACTAGAGGTAGGAGAAAATGTATTGATTGAATGAAAGCTTTACTGACTTGGCTTTGAAGAACCTGTTTGTACCTTAATTAATAGCTCCTCTTTTATTTCACTGTCCTGGGGTTAACCTCAGTTGTATCCATTCATTCAACCAGCATTTAATGTGTTGTCATAGTGTGCCTTGTACTTGTGATAAGATTGGAGATAGGAAGATTAACAAAATACAATCCTTGTTCTTGAGGGTCTCATAACTTGGGGCGGGCGGTATATGCATGTAATTATGGTGCATTGTGACAATAATGCTAATAAACCCCAGGGTTACCATAAGTCCTGGCTTGAAGTGTGTTTCATTAATTCTTAGAAATATAGTCTGGTAATCTAAAGTGTGATTTTTACTTGATTAGCTAAGAATGCATTCAGTAACAAGTAACAAAAAACCCACTATAGTAGCCCAAAGAGTTTATTTTTCCCACTATAGGAAAAGCTAGCAGTGGTCAGGGTATCAGTTCAGTGGCTCAATAATGTCAATGCATAGGTCTCTGTGATTTTCTTGGCCTTTATCTTCAAAGATCAAGATGGCTGCTTTATTCTCATCCACAATTCTGCTTTAAGACAGAAAGAATGAAGGAAGGAGAAGGGGGAAAGGACTTTTCCTTTAACAGGTTTGGTTTTTTATTGAGGAATAGAGGCCCTTCTCCTCTCTCAGTCAGATTTCCTATTATACCTATTAGCCAGACCTGGGACACACTTTCAATTTAAAAGCAATCACTGGCCAAAAGCAATGCCAGTGCAGTGACTGATTACCAGGTCATGATTTATCTCCTGTGGCTGGTGTTGCTACTCTCTCAGGTCAAGTTCTCCCTCTGCCTGCTATCCAAACATTTTTTTTTAACTAGGAGAAAAAAAGGGATAATAATGATTTTTATACAGAGAAAGGACTGTGTCTGCCACAATGTGCACTTTCAAAGAATGTCTTTAATATTCCTTATAATTAATATTCTATTAGAAGTAACTTCATGAACAAAGTAGTCACCCCTCCTTCCATAGATATGGAAGGGAAATAGTGACAGTGGGGAATGTGTAACAGAGGAATGACCTGAAAAAACAGCAAATATATTTTCTGTCTCTTTAAAACATCCTCCACTCCTTTTTGAGAACTAAAACCCGCTCCCATGTATCAAGCCAGTGGTTGAGAGGAGGGGGAGGGTAATGTCTTTTGTTCTTTGTGCTACAGGAGATGGCCCAGCCCAGACTTGGCAGAGGGAGGTCCTGGGTGGAGGTCAAGAGATTGTCTTCAGTAGAGACTGCAGGGTTAGAACCATCAATTGTAGTTGAACAGCAATTGCCTGAAGCTGAGAACCCACCCTTTAAAAGCTCTGTATTTCTGCTTACTATGAGCACAATGGCATTTTTCAGACAGTAGTCTCCATCCTCCTCCTTTACCATAAAAGTAATAAACTTTTCTTTCCTTCTCCTCAAGCCACTTGTCCTCGTTCTTCTGATGTGGCCTTGGGGACAAGTGCCAAACTTTTGGTAACATTCATAACTAACAGCAACGTTTTTCCTTTGTCATTTCTCCTGTTTGACACACTCCTCAGCCTCATGCAGTTGCACCGAAGCCTTTTCCTTTACCCCTTACTCTCAGATTCCCACTGAAACTCAACTCTACCTTTGCTGAAAGCCAGAAATGCTCTGTCTTAGTGATTGTTGAAATTCTCTCCCTCTCTTTTGCCCATCCTGCCATTCTGGTCTTCTGTTCACTTAATCCTTTTTTCCATGAAATAAATGTGACTCTTGCATCTCAGAAGCCTCATTTGATGTTTCCAACTGGGAGGGACAGTGGAGAAATATAACCAGCTCCTAAACACCTTTCTTAAGAAAGCAGCCTATTACAAAATTCTGCATTACAAAATATAATCCAGGAACTAATCAGAAGGTATCCTTAGAAAAGGAGCAAGAAGTAAAGGTATAGGAAAAGCAAGGAATACTTATATATGAATAATTTTGTTCTTGTTACATGACAAATCCTGCAACAGATGTTTGAATGAATATTCATTAGTCAACACAGCAAATAGAATGACAAGTTGGAAGAATGAGTTACCGACCCTTTTAGGGGTAAGAAATCAAATGGATTCCATGGGGTATGGCAGAAGGAATAGGCAAGTTTCAGTCAAAACAGAAACTAAAACTGTGGAATAAAATATGGCAAAATAATTGGCATACTACTTTTCTCCAAATTTGTTTTCCTTTCCTCTTTAGTTTGTCTTTAATTTCAACTACTTAATATTTCCAACTTTGTTTTATTATTCCTCTAGCTTTACCTCAATTTGTAAATCTTTCCTTCATAAAATCATAAATGAATGCTTAGATTTCGTAATGCTTTCTCTACACATTTTACTTCCCTGTATCAGTTCTTAATTGGAGCTTCTTAAAACAAAGGGTTTTGTAGGAAAAGACAGAAGAAATACATAATATGCCTGTGTTTTCCATACTTCACATTTGAGATATATCACCTCTGAATTAATAAAGTTCATTCATTTAATTTTGGCTCTGTGAAAGCATGATGTCTTCTTGGCTCCCAGGTTGATAATCATGCCAGTTAAGGTAGCAATTTTATAGAAATTTCTGACTGAATTTTATTACAATTTGACTTCAATGATTTCCATATTGACAATACCAGAAGTCTTTAACTGTGACTTAATTAATTTATTTATGCATGCAATCATCAAATGATTATTGAGGCATTCTAATAGTGGCAGCAGAAAACATTCCCCGCCCCTTCATGGCCCATTCAATCCCTACGTATCTGTAGAGTAGGGGTATTTTGCGGAAAAAACTGAGGAAATTTTACCGCAAAACATGACTTGTTGGTACAGAGAGTATTTTGAATTAAAGGTCCTTAGAGATCAACAAGTGTTTGAAAGGGCTTTCCCTCTATCTGCATAAAACCAGATGGACCCATCAAAAAGAACAATTGCCTTTCCTTCCCCTCCCTGTTATCTCAATATATTGTAGGAAAGAAGATCAAGAATGCAACCAGACCTGGCCCAAACCATTTTAAGATAATACTGTCTTTCAGGTTAATTTAGTTTCCAAAGAGAATCATTTTCAAGTCAATCTATTTGCCCTCATCCATTTATCCTCCCAGGTATCTATTCATTCTCCCTAGTAACCACTTTTTGCCACTTCACAGACTGACCTATATTCCTCATCTCCCCCTCTCCTCTAAAATGAGAGTATTTAAACTTCTGGACCCCACTGGGTCTCCACTCTGTGATTCTCCCCATGTGTACAGTAAGTAGATTTGTAATCTCTTTCTCTTATTAATCTGCCTTATTTTCAATTGGTCTGTCAGTGAACCTTCCTGGGGTGAAGGGGGAGTTTTCCATCTCCCCCACACTGCCCATGGATTGAATATTTGGAATCTCTAGGCCATATGTCTTTTTGTATGCTAATGAGATGGCTGGTGGCTGGGGCTCCTCAGGATGCCGGCTGGGTGCGAGAGGAACCAACCATGTGATTAGAGGGTTGGGACTTCACCTGCACACCTTGACCTCCAGGAAGGGAAAAGGGTTGGAGGTTGAGTTAATTATCAGTGGCCAATGATTGAATCAATCATGCCTATGTAATGAAGCCTCCATAAAAACCCAACAGGAGGGGGTTTGGAGAGCTTCTGATTGTGAATATGTGGACGTCCCTGGAGGGTGGCAGGCCTGGAGAAGGCATGGAAGCTCGGAAGCCCTTCAATTCCCCATACATTCCCCTATGCATTTCTTCTGTCTGGCATTCCTGAGTTGTGTTCTTTGTAGTAAACCAGTAATCTAATAAGTATGTATCATGTTTCCCTGAGTTCTGTAAGACATTCTAGCAAATTATCAAACCCAAGGAAGACTTTTTGAAACTTCTGATTTATAGTTGGTTGGTCAGAAGTGTGAGAAGCCTGAACTTGAAATTGACATCTGAAGTGGGGGCCGTCTTTTGAGGCTGAGTCCTTTAACTTGTGGGCTCTGATGCTAACTCCAGGTAGACAGTGCTAGAATTACATTAAATGGTAGGACACTAATTTGGTGTCTATAGAATTGGAGAATTCCTTAGGGTGGGGAAAAATACCTACACATCTGGTGTTAGAAGAGAAATATTCTGTGAGTGTATAGAGAGAAATAGTGGATTTTCCCTATACAAGTGCCAACCCCCTTCCCAGATTCCACCTGGCTTTCTTGGGGAAAAAATCACATGCATCCTTGCCTTGCCATCTGTAAAGTGCAGTCTGCTCCTAGGGGAGCCAGCTAATTCTCTCCTCTTTGGCCAGGTGGGTGATAGTGACAATGCACCACATGTTCTGTGATTATCAGGCATGTATTAGGTTCCAAACCTCAGGTCCCTCCAAGCTCCAGAGGACACACACTTAAGATGGCTTTTTTTTAAAAGCTCCTCTCCTCTCTTTTCTCTTGGAGTGAAGGCAAAGCAGTCCACCACTTCCTCTCAGCTCTTCAACAACTCACTCCAAAGACTGATTCTCTCCTAGAGGAGACTGGAGGTCATTCACATGTAGGGAGAGCTGCATGTATGAGAGGCATGTTCAGATTCTCTGAGCACTGTTTGCACAGGAGGCCTGGCACTGGGCTTTGGAAGGTTGCAGCTCTTGTCACTCACTGTTTTGGTCTAAGTCTATGGGGTCTGAGCAAATCTGAAAATAGGGTGAATTGCATCTTATCCTTCTATACAGTTATGTCTGTGAGGTAGGCACTATGTCTGATATTGGAGATAAATGTTGAGGAAGCCTCACTTTTTGCTTCATAGGAGTCTATGTTTAAGTGATTGAATCAGATATCTAGATAAATACTATAAATACAAGTAAGAAAAGCTGAATTGAGGGGTATTGGCCACTTCTTCAATGGCATGTCAAATCTTCTCAGCCCCATGTCTTACTTAGACCACTCTTGCAACAACCAGCCCTGTGCAGGCTCTGACCAGCTTTGTGCAGGCACAACTTGGCAGTGCCCAGTGGGTACCACACCATGCACCTGGCCAGGTTTCTTGGATGCCACTGGTGCATAACACCCTCAGGAACCTGCTTGATACAAGGGCATGCTCAACAGAAGGAAGGGGTAGAGAATCCTGTGGGGGCCCAATCACTTTTAGCCCTTTGCCTCTTTCTTGCACATTATATGACGTTTACAGATACATCAGCATCAGATGTCAGCAACAAAGTTGTACTTAGTGTCTACATTTTTTTATAAACATAGCACTCATTGCAACCTTTGTGTGGAGTTCACACATATATCCTCAAAATGCTCGAGTAATTTTATAGAAATCAACTCTAAAGAAATTCTAAGTTAATTTTTGTTAATTAAGGCAATACAGATACGTTGTTAGAGTACTTGGTACTGTGCTATGTCCTACTTGTGATTCCTTGGGAAATATTGATTGGCCACAGAGCATATGGATATTATCGTGTAAACCTTTGGTAAAAGAAAAGTTTGTAATCTGTGTAATCTATATAATTTCATTGGAGAGAAAATATATATATTCTAAATATTTAAATATCAAGGTAATATAAACCAGGTCATTATCAAATTAATAGTACATATAATAACAATAATTGGAGTTCAGACTAACAATAGATGGTTTCAGGCCTCTAGGATAGGAGACACATTCATTATGAGAGGTGAGTGCCATAACTTTACTTATACTTTGCAAAGAAATTCTAACTGTATACAGCCTTTTATCAGATAGCCTATTTACTTTAGATGAGGGCAATAGTTGGCTGTGGGAAATAAAACAAACCCAAGGTTAACAATGTTGGTGTTGAGTTCTTAATTAGATTTCAATGTTTGACAGTCTATCTCTGTTTTGTCATTTTCTGGTCTGTTATGCAACAATGTGTAGGAAGCAATAAACCCATGTTTTTCATCATCAGGCATAGGGACCCAAAGTGTTGCTGTGACAAGTAAACTCTAGTTTTGCAGAGAAAAAAACATGCATTTCACAATCCATGAATCCCTTTACTTAGCAGAATTTTTTCTGGTAGAATTCTACAGTTTCAATTCACTAATCTGCAGGTGATTCTACTGTGCAGTGAGCAAAGAAATGATACCTTACAGCTTCTGGAAAAGTTTTGTCCCCACTCAAGAAAATGTGGAGCAAATAAGTACTTACCTAGTTCATTTGCCATAGATCCTTTGTAAGGCTTAATTTGTTCTTTGATGCCCAAACTTTTAGAATTTTTTTTCTTTAGGAAAAAATATGTAGATGACCCAAAACAATTAAGAAAAAAAGGAAATTTCACATTTGATAGTTGAGTCTGGGTTGAATCAATGAACATTTTTATGCTTCCTATTTTGAGCTTCTAGCTTGTTAGAATATGAGAATATTCTGTGACAAACACAGAAATATAAAACTATTCTTAAGAAATGTACTGTTAGACTGGGAATGCAAATTAATAAATATAAAAGAACAACAAATAATGAAACAGCATATGTTTGAGCAATTCAACTGATTTTTTTAAAGACTTAATTTTTTTAAAAGCAGTTTTAGGTTTCTTGACCCGAATAAATGACTAAAGCAAAAATCTCAATCAATGGAGGTTTATTAAGCAAGATTTTTAAGATACAGCCAAGAAAAACAGAAACAAGAGTATGGCTGTTTTTCCAGAGAGGAAGTTGGAGCCTTCAGCATTTTAAAGGCATTACAGAGAGAAGGAAAAAGGCAAGGGGTCTGGAAGGCTGATGAGATAGTGGTGATATTCTTGTGAGGCCCAAGAAATCTACATTCTACATAAAATATAATATGAGAGAGAAGGAACCATCAATTATATAGATGTACATGGGTAGGTGGAAGAATGTCTGATTCTGTCTTGTCTCCACTTCTGTTACCTGTAAGATAAACTTGTAATTCATTATTAGTGTGAAATCAAACAGGCTTTAGTTTTAAGTGCTAAACATAGGTACAATTTGTATGTCCTTGCTTATGGGGGGTTGCAAGAAATCTCCTTAATGAATGATCTGTGAGCCCAGTTCTTCACAGATACCCAGGGCTTTTACTTTCTCTTTTGCGTAAGTAGGTTGGGGGGGGTTGCCCTGAGGCTTTGATTTTTTTTATTATAGACTCAAGCAAAATTAAGAGGAAGGTACAAAGATTTCTCATGTAGACCCTGCCTCTAAACTTGCACAGCCTCCCCCAGTATCAACATACTACACCAGAGTGGTACATTTATAACAGTAGATGAACTTATACTGATACAGCATCATCACCCAAAGCCCATACTTTACATTAGGGTTCACTCTTGGTGTTGTACATGCTATGGATTTTGACAAATGCATAATGACAGTTATCTACCGTTATAAAATCATACAGAGTAGTTCACTGCCCTAAAAATCCTATGTGCTCTGCCTGTTCACTCCTCCCTCCTCCCCTAACCCCTGATTTTTTAATGTCTTCATAGTTTTGCCTTTTCTACAATGCCACATAGTTGGAATCACACAGGCTTTTCAGATCATCTTTCACTTACTAATATGTATTTAAGTTTCCTCTATGTCTTTTCATGGTTTGGTAGCTCATTTATTGTAAGCACTAAATAATATCCCATCATCTGGATGTGCCAGCTTATTTATCCATGCACCTACTGAAAGACATGTTGGCTGCTTCCAAGTTTTGGCAATTTTTAATAAAGCTGCTACAAACATCTGTGCACAGCTTTTTTTAAATTTTATTTTTGTTGTTTCAGCATATTACAGGGGTACAAATGTTTAGGTTACATATATTGCTTTTGTCCCACCCGAGTCAAAGCTTCAAGCGTGTCCATCCCTCAGATGGTGCACACTGCACCCATTAGGTATGAATATACCCATCCCCTCCTCCCTCCTCCCACTGCCTGCCTAGAGATGGAGCCCATTCTAGTGGGCTCCACATGTGCTCACCATCAAATTGGTATTAACTGTGTGCAGGTTTTTGCGTGGGCATATTTTTAACTCTTTTGGGTAGAAACCAAGGAGTGCAATTGCTGAATTGTATGGTAAAAGTACTTTTAGTTTTGTAAGAAACTGCCAAATTTTCTTCCGAAGTGGCTATACTATTTTGCATCCCACCAGCGCAACACGAAATGCTGGCAAGGATGTGCATGAGAGTTGCCAGCATTTGCTGTTGTCAATGTTTTGACTTATGGCCATTGTAATGAGAATATAGTGGTAACTGATTGTTTTAATTTGCTATTCTCTGATGACATATGATGTGGAGCATCATTTTGTATGCTTATTTTGAATCAGCATATCTTCTTTGGTGATGTGTCCCTTAAGGTCTTTTACCCATTTTTTTGATCAGGCTGTTTATTTTTTTATTATTGAATTTTAAGAGTTCTTTGCATATTTTGAATAACAGTCTTTTATCAGGTATGTCTTTTGCAAATATTTTCTCCCAGTCTGTGACTTGTCTCTCACCCTCTTAACAGCCCAGTTTATCAATTATTTCCTTCATGGATTATGCCTTTGTTTTAGATAAAACATAGCTTTTTTATCTAACAAGTCATCGCCACATGAAAGATTATCTAGCTTTTCTCCTATGTCATCTTCTAGGAGTTTTATATTATAGTTTTGCATTTTGCATTTAGATTTAAGACACATTTTGAGTTAATTTTTGTGAAGGGTGAAAAGTCTGCGTCTAGATTCATTTTTTTTTTTTTGCATGTGAGTGTCCTGGTGTTCCAGTACAATTTGCTTTGATGGATTGCCTTTGCCTTAGTGAAGTATATGAGCAAAATATTTGAGTTTGTCTTGAAATCCATTTGCCTTGCTTAGTAAGTCGTGAAGTCAGGTAGTATTAGTTCTCCACCTATGCTCTTCTCCAATATTGTGTTGGCTATTCTGGCTTTTTTGCCTGTCTATATAAACCTTAGAATCATTTTTTCAGTGTTCACACAATAACTTGCTGGGATTTTGACTGTGATCACACTGAATCCATAAATCAAGTTGGGAAGATCTGACATCTTGACAATATTGACTCTTGCTATCCATAAACATGAAGTCTCTCTCTATTTATTTAGTTCTCTGAATTCTTTCATCAGAGTTTTATAATTTCTTCATACAGATCATGTACATATTTTCTTAGTTTATAATTAAGTATTTCATTTTGGGAGGGCTAATGTAAATGTTATTATGTTTTAAATTTCAAATTCCACTTGTTCATTGCTGATACTAGAAAAGTGATTAACTTTTGTATATTGACCTTGAATCCTACAACCTTGGTATAATCAATTATTAGTTCTGGGAGTTTTTTTTGTTGATGCTTTTGGATTTTCTACACAGACAATCATATCACCTGTGAACAAAGACAGTTTTATTTCTTCCTTACCAATCTGTATACCTTTTATTTCCTTTTCTTTTCTTAAGATTTCAGTACAATGTTGAAAAGAAATGGTGAGAAGGGACACCCTTAACTGATTTGCATTAATTCCTCTCCCCTCATAAAAGAGTAGTCTAGATATTTATAGTCATGTTGCATATATGAATTAATGAGAATTCAGAGATTAGCTGCTTCTGCAAGTGGGAAGGGGAGATTTCCTGGGGGAAGGGATCTAAGAAGATTATCACATCTGAATAGGGTGATGATAGCAGATGAGGCATTCCAGGCTAAGGAAGCCACATGGGCAAAGATAGGATCTGCGATCAGCACATTAAAAGGGAAAGATACCAGTGTGTTTAAAGCAGAGACTTCTTATTTTAGATTCCCAGGAGTGAGGTCAAGGTGGGAGGACAGGCTGGGAAGGGCCAAAGGCCACATTTAGATTGATTCATGGGGTTACATGTTTCTATCTTATGCATTGGAGAGACACTGGGAGTTAACTGAATGCTAAACTGGCCAGGTGAAATGTTATTTTGGAAGATTAATACGTGTTGCTCATTATAAATGGAAAGTGTTAGGCCACGTAATCTGATAGGAAAGACATGGATTAAGGGCAGCAGTCTTCAAAGTGGGGCACGACTGTCCTTGGGGTCCCATAGAGATCTTTTAAGGGCACTACTGGGGAAACTGATTTCAAAAAACTTTTGTTTGTACTTTTTCCTAAATCTGATTTGTGGTTTGAGGGGTCATGCTGGCTCTCAGAGTCTGCCTCTTCTTTCACCGTGACCTTTCTCCCATTTCCAAAGGCGAAGTTTTCCTCTCCAATCCAGGGCTCGTTCTGGTGCATTGCTCTGGGTTGGGTGACATATCGGACGAGGTGACAATTCAAAATATTGTTATTGGTGTTAAGAAAGTGAAAGCCTCTAATAAAGAATCTGGAAATAATTTTTTATATGATGAGTAGTTTCCAATACATTTCTTTCAATGAAATGTAATGAAGAATCTAATTAGCATTTCTTTCAATGAAATGTAATGAAGAACCTAATTAGGTTGATAGTTGACTATTAATTTTTGATTTTAGATAAGGTATGATTTTTAAAATAAAACTATGGGAAAAAGAAAGACTTTTATTCCCAACTACTTATTTATTTAAGCAAGGTTGCTGAATGCTTACTTTTATATAAAAGAAAAAAATAGACTTGATACATCTTATTCTAGCGGTAGTTAATATGCATTCATAGATTCATGAACCAATTTAAAAAATTTCATCTATCTCACTCGGATATGTATTTCTGCTAATATTTTACATGGTATGTTTACTAATTATTTACCAAAATATCAAATGTATTTATGTTGGTTTCATTAATTATGTAATAATTATTAAAAAATTAATTTTACTAAAATATTCAGAGTCTTATGGTCCCAAGAAATAGAAATATATGGATGGGTTGCTAATAAAAGAAATCATGCATAAAAATATATTACATTAGGATAAAATTCTTCAGGGAAATGGAACGGAAATATGAATTCAAGGAGAAAAAATAATGATATAAAAACAGTTTGTTCATGTATTTTTTAAATCAATGATGGAGGGTATCAAGTTTCTCCTAGCAATTTTCCACTGGATACATTTAAATGAGTTTGGTTACATTTTAATTTAAACTAGCCAACATTTACAATATGCCAGAAATTGCATCCTTTGCAAGTACTTAAAGATACGTTGAAAAATTTTAGATGTGAACTTAAAAATGTAAGAGGAGCTGTGTAGATTAAAAAAATGTTTTTTGGACTTCTGTGAGCAAAATATTTGGAGCAGCTTGTCTTGAAAATGCATTTGTGTACCAAATTCTTTGTTTTCCCTTACATTGTATGTTTTCCTTTATTTAAAATGATAAAGGTTTATAAAATGCCCATAATCTTTTTGCATAAGATTTAGAAAACATCAATTATTTTATTGGGTGTAAACAGGGGAAGGGGGTTCAGGGAGCTGGAGGTTACCACACTCCCCAATCCACTCCTTGGGGATTAGTAAAGGCACAAGGGTGGCATGAAGGAGGATGGAGTCTGGGACACATGGTGATCATGATGACTGTTTCTGCTCTTATCACTGGACACTTTCCATTTATTGTCCTTTTCAGTTATTTGTCATGCCATGGCTTTATCTTTTTTTATCTTCCAAACCAAATACTTAGCTTTTTTAGAGTCTGGACTTTTTCTTATATTCTTTTTTACTTTTCCTAAACTGCTAATATAATTCCTGGCATACAATTGCACACAAAATATTTCAATTTATTTAAGTCTCTCCTTATTCCAATAAGAGAACTTAAATCGATAATTGATGGAGGAATTAAAGGAGGTGATAGAGTCAAAAATAATACCTTGATCTTGAGCAAGCAAGTTTGGGATAATGATGATGCTTTAAAAAAAAAATAAAACAGGATAAAGAGCTTATTTGGATGTAGAGAATTAGAGGTGAGCCTGAGGTCTTGGCTGCTGCTGGCATGCAGAGGACCCTGGGTAAATTATAAAAGGTACTCCCTCTGGGTTGATAAATTATACCTTTCTGTGAAAAAAAAAAAAAAAAAAAAAGCACTCTTCCTTTAGGTGTATTCAGTCGCATGTCAGATGTCAGGGCCCAGGTTTGTCAAGGAAAGTCTCCTATTCTCTTTTTGACCCAGAGCCTTTGTGCAGTGCACAGATTGCACAGCTGTATTTGTACCTCTGTGTGAGATAGATAATTGATTATTAATCCCAGTTTATCTATATGTATTTGCTTTTTTCAAAAGCAGAAAACTTTATCCTGGCAGAAAATCCATTAAGTTGTACCACATTTCTAGACGGAATTGTTGGTATGAGTTTCCTGCTGAATTTATGGTATCATTTGTACTCAAATAGATGTAAGCTCTATGTTGACAAGTTAGGGAACTTCAGAGCTATGCCTGGCTCCAAATACATACAGAATATATTTTAACACCCTGTCACAAACTCTTCTTCCCCTTTTCCCTTACTATGTCTGAAATTCACAGTATCAGAACAAGCCAGTTTGTAATTTGACAAATACTAGGGTTTTATTTGCAAAATGCCATGGCTAAACAACATATATTTTACCAGCAAAAGAAGGAGGAGATCACGAATTAGTTTGTTTATCCATGAAAGAATTGTCCTTTAAGTAGTTTGATCTTGAACAATGGAGAGGTTATTCATTCATTTATATGTTTATTCAGCCAGCAAACTAGATTTTATATTTTAGGCATTGTCATTGGTGTCAGGGAAAAAAAAAAAAAGCAAAAGGAAGGAGAGACAAAGTTTTGCTTTTTTTTTTTTTTTTAAAATACCAATGACAGTCTCAATCCAGTGCAGGAGAAAGATATTACATTAATAGTTATACAGTATAATGTTTTCATGTCCCTCACACAGGTATGTACAAAGCATTGCAGCATGAAGCAAAATCAAGGAAAAGCCAATTCTACTACATGGGGAAGGATTTACAAATAAAGCTCTATCTGAATTTGTTATGAATTGAATGTTTATGTCCTCTCCCAAAATTTGTATGTCAAAGCCCTAACCCTCGAGGTGATAGTATTATATTTGGAGATGAGGTCTTTGGGAAGTAATTAGGGTTAGATGAGGTCACGAGGGTGGGACCCTCATGATGGGATTAATGGCCGCATTAGAAGAAAGAGAGAAGACCTCTCTCTCTTTCTGCTCGCATGCGCCAAAGAAAGGCCATGTGTGAGCACACAGCAAGAAGGTGACTGCAAGCTGAGAAGAGAGCCCTCACCAGGATCCAAACCTGCTGACACCTTGGTCCTGGACTTCTAGCCTCCGGAAATGTGAGAAAATAAATGTCTGTTGTTTAAGCCACCAGGTCTGTGGCATTTTGTTATGGCAGCCTGAGCTAACTAAGTAGAAGTTGAACTTTGAAGAATCCCTAAGTGTTTTCTCACAGACTGTGTGCTGGATATCTTCCATTTGAACCTGTGGATCCACTCTCCATTTTCCACCTAGTTCTCTGCTCCACAAACTGACCCACATGGGCTACATCCACAGGTCTCCCTTGTACTCTAATATCCCATCGGTGATCCCGGGAAGGAGGTGAGGGAGGTGGAGAGTGAGTGTGTGGCATTTGCTCCACAGGCTTCTCACTGGCGGGGCTACCTCGGGCTGGGTTCCCTCTGGCAGGGCTGCCTCTGGCTGGTTGTGGCTCCTAATTACAGGTCACTGCTCCACTCAAGGTGGCAGATCCCCATGACTGTCTCCTTCTGGCTTCCAGTTACCGCTCCCTTTCCTTGTCCCTTCAGGTCTGGTGACGGTAATCCTCCATACCACATCACTAGCCCTAGGGGGCTGCATTATCTCTACTGAGTTATCCACACCCTGCCCACACGTTTGCAAATAGTCCCTTCATTAAACCCCACTCAAAGCATCTTAATTTGAGTGCACCATCTGTCGCCTGTTGGGACCCTGACTGATACAGACTGTAAATTGTGTGAGGATGGATCTGTCTAACTCTCCCAATAAATGTGAGCTATTTTTAATACTGCACTGTGATAATATTTTGAAATGTAAGCAATATTTTTTCTTCCAAATATTGCCTATTATCACTTTACTATTTCCAGTTAGAGCAACTAGGCTGCTGATTTCACTGCTTTATTGAAAGGTTTGTTATAGCCAGAGCAGAGAAAAAACAGCTTGTGAGTGTAAAATGAACATTCTGAAGGACTGAAGGCTCAGGAAAGACTATGATAAGTCAGCACAGATGCAGTAGAAAAGGAGAATTCACAGAATCTCCGCTGGTAAGGGACATTGAACTACCTCTCCCACAAAAAGTAAACCTGGGTAAGAGCGGGTGGACATAGCCTCTGCCAAGACCAGGGATCCACAGGCAGACAGAATTCTGCTCAGGGAGATGATAGGAGCCCAGAGAAGAAACCAGGGGACGTCCAAGCAGAAATGTCAGAGACCATCTCACTGACTCAAAATGATGCAGAAGTAGCAGAACAAATACCCAAGTGCCCACGAGGGGCATGGAAATTGCAAGGAGAGTTCCCTGCTCTGCCAGCAGGGTAGCCAAGGGCTAGAGGAAAACAGTACCATTATCAGGGGATGCGACACAGACTGACAAACCTCACCGCACAACTGCTCCTTCCCAGCACCTTGGTACCATGTGAGTAGCTCAGAACTTAGACCTGGCCTCAAGGAGATGATAAAAGGAAGGTGAATTTCTGAGTTGGTTAAGAGCAAGTTTTACCCACCAGAGAAATGGAGCTCAAAATAGAAAATTAATTTTAGTTTAATAAAATAAAAAGTAAGTTTTATTTCTTGCATGCCCAAAATTGTGGACACTGAGTCATACTGGCTACATGTTATCATTATTACTACTATTCTTAAGGAAATGAGCAAAGATAAAGAAAGAGTTTTGCAGATAGGAGTAATAGTATGTTCTAAGACAAAGAGGTCAGGGAACCTCTGGTGTATGGAATTGGAGGGGGTGAAGTAGAAGATGAGGGCAGAGATGCCTGTCAAAGATCACATTGTGAATAATAATAATGACCATTTCCCAAACCATCATTATGTGGGGGACCCTCTGCTAATCACTAGAAATTCATTATTGCACTTAATGCTCCCAGCAATCTTTACTTCATGGAAATGAAATTGAAGCTAAAGGAGTTGGTGGGTGCCTACATCACAGAGCTAGTAAGTGGAGAACCTGGGCTGCAAGTCCAGCAGGGTGGGCCATGAGAGCCCAAACCTGCATTCACATGAAGGAGAACAAGGTACTGACCCAGACTTGGACTTGTATTAAGCAGACAAAGGAAAACAGATGGACAAAGTTGGTGATATGATGAGATGCATGTGTTGAAAGAACATTCTGGTGATTGTGGGAAGAGGAAAAATTGTAGAGATGCAGGACTGGAGGCAGGAAGACCAATCTAGAGGCTTTTCCAGCGGGAGGTGTGAAGGGACAAGAGCTATGGGGATGTCAGAGGGAATAGGCAGCACGTAGCAGCACAAGGTGACTGTTTAGAGGAGTTGCAGCTAATGATGAAGGTGATTCCTAGGTTTCTGGTACGTCCTACTGCAAGAGTGACAGGTTTACACTTTTTGGTTAATAATTATTGTAAAAAAATGTGTAACTATATTATCATGACAATAATAAAGGAGGAAGGAATTGTCTCTCTAAGCTTCAAGGAATAGGTGTTCTTTGAACTTGGATTTAAAGAATGGGTAGACTTGGGACAGCCAGTGATGAGAGGCAGGCAAAGAAGACAGGAGAAAACAGGGTAGGAGACAAATGTGTCAATAGTTTATTTCCTAGCATGTTTAGGGTGGTTTTAGTCAAATCCACTTTGAACCACAAAGTACTTGTTTATATAGATTTATTGGTGTTGTTGACTTTATATGCATTATCCCTGATTCTTGAAAACTAGGTATTATTCCCATTTGAGCAGAGGAGAGAATTAAGGCTCAGGCAGATTGTTACTTGTTGGTAGGCACTGAAGTTGAACTTCAAACCCTGATTTCCCCAAACCAAAATTCTGGTCTTTTATTTTTATATTACATGGTCTCTCTAATGGTAAGGTGCCACATACATTCACTATGATGAAAATGGAATACATTTGTCACAAAAAAATGTGACTCTGAAATTATTTTATGATTCTGTAATAGTTTCTGGTTTTGAAAAAGAACATTCTGTGAAAGAATAAAGCATACATAGTCTTTTCTTATTTCTCTTTCCCTGAGGCAGAAAGTGACTATATATCTGGTAAAGCAGGGAAAAGAAAAAAAATCCAAAAAATGGAAAGGAATGGGAGAACACAGGCAATGCAGACGTAGCCTCAGTCTGCCTTGAATTGCTCCAGCTAATGGATTTAGCTCCCAACTTTGATTTTGAACTTTATGCTGTGTTTTGTGAAAGAAGTTTCTTCTTATTTATTTACATTTCCAAAAGAAGTGGAAATTTGGTTATTTTAGGAATTGACAGAAATCCCATGGCATCCATGATGAACATTCTCAGAGGAGCAAAGAGACCAAAAATACACACTTTCAGCAGATTTGGGGCCTTCATTTTGTTTTAGCCTACAAATTCCATAATCCAACTGAACAGTACAGAATTTTTGAGTTTTCACTCTCATCTGCAAATCATTTGTTCTAAACTATATAAAAAAACCCATTTCAAATACAATTTAGCTTCAAAGTATAACTTCTGGTCTATCTTGCAAAAGTTTGCCAAAACTTGAACAATAGAATATTGAATTTGTGCCCTCTCTAAAAAAATACGTGTAGCTCAAATACTTTTTGTTTATCATAAAAAGGCTGCCGCAAATGCCGTTCTGAGGCAGTGACAAAAGAGATTTAATTAGTTGCTATTTTTTTTTTTTTTTTGAGAGTCTTACTCTGCCCCCTAGACTGGAGTGTTGTGGCACGATTTTAGCTCACTACAACCTCAAACTCCTGAGCTCAAGCCATCTTCTTGCCTCAGTCCCCCTAGTGGTTGGGACTGCAGGCTCAAGCCACCACACTTCGCTATGTTTTTAAAATATTTTGTAGAGATGGCATCTCATTACGTTAACCAGGCTGGTCTCAAACTCCTGGCCTCAAGTGATCCTTCTGCCTCAGCCTCCCAAAGTGCTGGGATTACAGGAGTGAGCCTCCATGCCTGACCTTTAGTTGCATTTTTGATAACTTTTCCCCAGGATCCTTGTGACAATACTTGCATGGCAAGGACTGCTTGAGGCATACTATTGGGTTGCAATGTTCAGTTTCTTGGATCACCCCAAGGAGGAGCTAGAGGGAGTGGGCAAGAGCTTCTATCAGGACACAGAGGGTGCAGGAAGGTGAACTCAGGTCCTAACCAGGGAGCCAAAGAAGTAAAAAGGCTTTCTTCTCGAGATTCCTTCTTTATTCACTTTAAATAATTTATGCATATAACATGATTGTATATATACACACAGATATCTATGTCTATCTATCTATCAAGTGTGGTATTGTGAGGAGTCACTTTTCCTAACATATTAAGGCTTTTTTGAAAAATGAAATACAACTGAATGAGAACCTCCATACTGCTCACCAAATTTATTTTACAAAATTTCTGTAGCATTCCAAATGTGTTTTTTTTTTATTTGAAGTGTTTTTAGTTCACCTTATTCTCTTTTTTTTCTTTTCGCAATATTATGGGGGTACCAATGTTTAGGTTACATATATTTTCTTTGCCCTTCCTAAGTCAGAGCTACAGGTGTGTCCATCCACATAATGGTGTGCACTGCACCCATTAGGTGTGAATATACCCATCCCCTCCTCCCCACTCCCACCTGCCCAATCCCAGTGAATGTTAATACTATATGTGCACATAACTTTTGATCGATTAATACCAATTTGATGGTGCATACATGTGGAGCTTGTTTTTCCATTCTTGGGATACTTCATTTAGTGGAAGGGCTCCAGCTCTATCCAGGATAAGACAAGAGGTGCCAGATCACCATTATTTTTTTTTTTTTGTGGCTGAGTAGAGCTCCATGGTATACGTATATCACGTTTTCTTAATGCACTCATGTATTGATGGGCACTTGGGTTGTTTCCACATCTTTGCAATTGTGAATTGTGCTGCTATAAACATTCTAGTGTAGATGTCTTTATTATAGAATGTCTTTTTCTCCTTTGGGTAGGTGCCCGGTAATGAGGTTGCTGGATAAAATGGTAGTTCTACTTGTAGCTCTTTGAGGTATCGCTGTATTACTTTCCACAGAGGTTGTGTTAGTTTGCAGTCCCACCAGCAGTGTATGAATGTTCCTATCTCTGCACATCCATGACAACATTTATTGTTTTGGGACTTGTTGATAAAAGCCATTCTCACTGGAGTTAAGTGCTATCTTATTGTGGTTTTGATTTGCATTTCCCTGATGATTAGAGACATTGAGCAGTTTTTCATATGTTTTAGTGAAAGTTTGATGTTTCTAAAATTTTTGACTGACACTTTCCTGCAACTATTTTTCCTAAATGAAACTCTCACCTTTAGGTAAAGAGGAGCAATAAAAAGATGAGCAGACAGGTGCACGTACTTACTGTGACAAGGATCTGAGGAGGAGACTCATTCTGAACAGCCTGCAAGTCAAAGAGGCAGCGTTGCAAATAGCAAGAGATCCAGAATCCATGTCTTTGATGCAAGAGGCTAGCAAAGCCAAAAGAAAATTGCTATGTGTCTTTAGAAAACTATTGGGATAGTTTTTGTTGGCAAATTCCTGCTACTGAGGTGCAAGCATTTAAAAGACCATATGCTAAAACACACTTGAGCATGTAGTATATCTAAGCTCAGCAGGAAAAGTTTTGCAAAGCTGGTAATCCGTGTTGCTTTGGAAAAAAATGAAGTTGAAAAAACTTCTCTCTGCACTACTTCAACCCTTTGGTATTACCTTTACAAAATATCCATGCAAATTTTTGTAAATTTGTCTGATATTAAATACGCTTGGTTTCTGTTAATCTGCCTGATGTTAAAATTATGTTAATTTTTTAAATATAAATTCTTCAGGAATTTGTGTGTTATCATTGCACAAGGAATAAACCACATATCTCCTAGTAAACATAAACAGAAATTGTTTCATTTCTTACACAATGGAAAGAAACGATTTTAAACTGCCTAAAATATGTATGCCTGAGAGAATATGATATGAGAAAGATGAAAAGAAAGGGATTTTAAAGATTATCAAGCAGTTTTGGTGTCAAAAAAGTGGAAATAGTGACTATTTCATGATAATGGACCCAATTCATCTTTCCTGAAATGACAGCTAGACACTATAATGGAGCAAAGAGACTTTAGCAAATCTTTCAAATTTGCTGTTGGTAACAGTGTAGTTTTTCTATACATGGACAAAAAAAGAATATTGATATGTGGAATTAATGTTACAGCTGTGGGATACACATATTAATTAGGATTGGAGTTGAAGTGTGGTCATAATAAAGGATTGATTTGACATAGCTTTAACTTGACAAATAAATACCTGGGGCTGAATGGCAACAAGTATGTACTTGACTTTGACCTTGGATTGAGCTTTGGTGGCACATAAAGACTCCCAAAAATGTAAAGGAGAGAGAAGTAAAGGCAAAGGAAGGATCAGACAAAGATTTGGAGAATGGAAAATAGAGTTAAGAGCCTATAGAGTACATTTCTGGGACACAAGGTGAATAGAGACAAGGTGGCCAGAAGGAAGAATAAAAGAGTTGGGGGTGAGGGTCTGTATTTTTATTCCCTTTGGTCTTTCTTCTTTCTATTTTTCCATTTCTTGAATTGGTTAATATTCTTTTCACTAACTCTGTTGTGGTGGCCTGAGAGGCTGGTAGGATTTGCCCGCCTGAAACTATTGATGCATAATACATTACATGGAATAATATTCTTACTGTCCTTTGAGCCTTGACTTTCATTATCACTGGAGTACTTTGATAGCATTAAGCTTCTTGATAGACATTGAAGGATGCTGCACACGCTGCACATGGGTTGTATATATGTGTTTGTATATTTGTAAAGGTCGCAGAGCTCCCAACTCCTACTAACAAAGACATAGTCCTATGAAATCAAATTAGATTTCTTTCTTATTAAAAGTTATCTCATGCAACATTTGCCACCCCCGCAACTATTAACCAAAGTAAATATATATAATTATATGGCACAAATGAAGATTTTGAATTATATAAGCTAAATCACAAATACCCATCTCCGTTAATTCTTTACATATAAGTGAGGGTAGATATTTTTCAAAGAAAAATACTAGAATATCTTTGTCTATTGAATGTATGGCATTTTCATACTAACGAAAGGGTCAAGTCCTGTCCATGAGAAGTAGGTTACCTTAGATATTTTAGTCAAGTAGAAAATATCCAAGTGTTAAAAGAAAGAGTGTTAAAATAGATGAAATTGCATAAAAATGATATGAGATGAAATCAGAGATTGTCATAAATTGGAATAATGCAAAGTTAGCAATAAGAAATCAGTAAATTAAAGTAAATTAGAGATAAAATAATTTAAATGAGCAAAAATTGGGTCATCAAAATTGTATATTTTTTTTAGTGGTGAATAATAATAAGCTTTTTCATCACATACATCATGAATTCATTAAAGGAATGTGCTTTAAATTGTTTGATTATGCTGATGGCTTTGTGTTTATCTACCTACACTTTTACATGCTGCTTTTAAAAATTTCTGCATATATTTTCACACTGATTGGCTTGTGTATGGGCTGCAGTTATAGTTAAGGAATAAAGTGAAGGAAATATTCCCTAATGGACAGAAACTCTGTCCTTGATCCTTGGTAAACTAATCACTTTTGCTTCTCATCGCTGGTTAAAGAATCAAGTTACCAGAAATCAAGTGCAAGTTTAGAATATATGGAACCTAAGAGTGTAATGACCAAATGAAATAGATGATTTAAACTCAAAAGAAAAAATTAAAAATGTCAGTTATGAATGAGCTCATTTATCCATTTTTATTTATTTCTATCGTATTGTGTATGTTTTCACAATTTTGATAATGTCCTTTATTGAGAGTGTTTGGATGGTTTAGGTGAAATGTCATGAAATAAAAATTTACAATTTGCTTTTGGATTTAGCAACCAAAAAAATTTAAAAGGCTTCGAGGATGCTCAATTTAACATTTTTCTCTTCTGCAACTGCATCGAATGTGGCCAACCATCAAATAGTCTAATTGGGTGGATAAGGGTGGAACAAATATCTATTTTTCAGTATTATGTAGTTTTCAATATGATTTTTTAAAAAATCTTCGGTAGTATAATCCTTGGTCCTACTCTCTATTGAAAAAGACTCTGCCATTATTTCCTGATGGGTCAACCACTGAATTGAGTAATTTAGTTTTTTTTATAGAATCCTTAGTATGAATTAAATGGCAATAATGTAATTTTTTAATAGAAACTGGCATTTAGAAAAATTGATTCATTTCTGAAAATTAGTTCTAAAATCAATATCTCTATGCATATTTTCAGACCCAGATTCAAGATATTGAATTTCATCTACATTGGGGAACATCCATAGCATACAGGCTCTGAGTTCCCTCGGAGATTAATCCTGGTATGAAATAAAACAGTGCTTTTCAAATGTTGATGTCATTCAGGTCACTGGAAATCTTGTTGAAAAGCAGATTTGGATTCAGGAAACCTGGGGTGGGACCCATAAATGCATTTCTAACAAGCTCCCAGGTGACAGCTGATATTACAAGTCTAAGGTCTACCCTTTATATAGCAAAGGAATAAGGGCATTAGTTTGACTGTTCTAATGGAAACAGATGAATAATTCAGAAAATTCATTCATAACTGGCTTTAGAATATTCTTATCTACTTATTTGATTATGAGTTTGTATGACATAGTGAAAATTTAGAGTTCTCTAATTGAAACATTCAAAGGAACAACTAAGAAAATTTGGAAAACCCTAGAATGTGGCAAAAGTCCCTAATATGTTCTTCCTGATCATTGAGGTTTTTTTGTCTTTTGTTTGTTTGTTTGTTTGTTTTTGAGGGACAATATAATCAAGTTGCAAGCTGGTTCTTGAAAATGCAGAGTTGCCTTATTTTTCTCTTGAAATCTTGTCTGTCTGGTTTCCTTCCTGGTATAAATTTTAAGCTGCTATCTTTGGGAAGGGGTAGTTGGATTGTTTCTACTTTATATGTTTTCTTACTGAAGTAACGTTAAAGATGATGGAAGGATTCCCAAGGCAACACAGAAAAATTATTTTGCCCGTATGAAATTGGACTGTATAAAATAGATTACAGGCTGTGAAAGCAGAAAGTTTTATAGAAGAAAAGGAGGAAGAAAAGGGGAGAAGTTGCTGCTTTTCTGGGTGCAAAGCCAAACCTTGATGAAATTTTGAAATGGCAAAGTATGCTTGTGGCGATGAGACATTTTCAAATATTCATCTATCTTTCAGTTTTAGCCCTTTCCTCATGAGCCTCAGTTTTCCATGTATTTTAATTACTACCTAAGCCTTTACCAAAGGAGGTGATGCACAGGCCTGTGCAGATGTACAGGCTGGGCAGCGCATACCTCCCAGGGATACCACATCCTGAAATTGAACAACATGCATCAGAATCGCCTAGAGATATTTATTTCATAGAAGATTCCTGCACCCACTGCAAATCTACAAATTTAGAATTTTGAGGTGGGGCCAAAAGCTTTGCATTTCTAAAAGTTATAGAATTTGATGTTACATACAATAAAGTGTGAGGACCCCTAGGCAACATTTTGCATTATATATAGGCCTGCTCTACTGCATGTAATGTTGTCCTGCAGGCCCCACAAATTAAAAATCTAATTTCCCTAACATCGTGTGATAAGGTATTGGTGAAGTGACAGATTTATAAGATTCTCAAAAATATTTCAATTCTAAAAGAGAATTATTGTTAACTATAATGCAACTCTATTTGGCAGAAGTTTAGGCATTATGTCAAAAGAAAAGGATTTCTAAGATAAGTGTATCTAGGAAGAAAAGGGATACTTCGGGGGCAGGTAGAACCACATGGACAGGATATTTATAACAGATTTTCCTCTGGAGTAAATCTTCAAAGATGTTTCTCAAAAGAGAAGCAACTTCCTCTCTTCTTTATGAACCCAAGGATTCACTAAATAGCTGCAAACATCCCACCATCCCACCCACCCACACACGGTGTGTGTAGCTGTATTTGCACTGATAAGGCGGCTGTGCAGGTGATAAAGAAGCAGCCACTTTTGTGTGTGTTTGGATGATTTGTATGGTTCTTAAGAAGTCCATAGCAATTTAAGTAATGACTAATATGATCAATTCAAAGACGAGGAGCACCAAGCATGATAGAAACGTGTAAGTTGCCCAACATTATAAAGGCATGTAAACCATGTAAGGGGCTGTTTGGTTTCATGATATTTTCCAATTGACTATACCGGGGTCAGGGGGAGGAAGCAGCAATTTCTTTGTTCCATAAATATCTACCTCTGATTCTTTTCCATGGACTAAGTTGACAAAATATTTGCTGGAATTAACAGCATCATGTGGCTTATAACAGTTTTATGGTTTTTCTTTCTTTCTTTCTTTCTTTCTTGCTTTCTTGCTTTCTTTCTTTCTTTATTGAAAGAGAGAGTCTTTCGGTATGAGTTTAGATTTGCTACGTAAAATATGCTTACGGCTAAATGAGAATGATTTATGGTTATAATCTTAAATAGGGAGAGGAGATAAAAAAAATCACAGACTTTAAAAGTCCAACTTTGATTCTAGCAAGGACTCGACACAAATATTCTCCCTTTAGTCTTCATTCATTTCCTCCGCCCACTCTTTGTGAAATGGTGAAGTAATAACTACTGTGCAGCAATGTTCTCTGGGAGTAATCAATGTTTTTTCCCAAGATGAAAAATAGTGTTCACATGGAATAAGCCATACTATTACTTTAATTTTAACCACATGCTGTGTATAAAATAGGTCATTTAGGCAATTTCTTTAAAAAGCCCTTGAAGTGGAATATGATAAGATGCAGTAAAATGCACTGTTTTACAGACACGGTGAGATTAGAAAGCTGAATGTCTGTGATAGGAAGGCTCTTTGCAGATTTGAAAGACAGTGTGAGGTTTGGGTTTTTGTTTTTATGAGACTGACTCCTGCTGTTTCCTGGGAAGGGAGGATGAAGACCACTGAGATCACTGATACGTACGCTCATTGATCATAGAACTCCGTGGATGGAAGGGACTCCAGCGGGAGAGCAAAAGACAAAGTGAGGATCAAACTGTCCAGTTCTTTGCAAAAGATCTTGTCAAGTTTACAAGGTTCCTGATTCTCCAGCTGACTCACATTTGACCACAAGATGTATTCTAACTACGAGATAAGGCACAGACATCCTGGAGGGAAAAGTCTGAGGCTTCCTTCAACTTTCCAGACCTTCTGAGCACAAAAAGGTCTTTTAAGATCTAAAGTGATATCTCTCCGGAAAAACTGTTAGAAAGACAATATTTGTTTATTTTTATTCGATTTTTATTATAAAAATTTAAATATTCAAAAAAATAGAATCATCTCTGAAAACTCCATATATCCATTATCCAGATTCACAATGATCAAATTTTGCCCTATTTGCTTCATCTAGCCCCTTTGTGTTTCATTTTCCTTTGTTGCAGTTTTATAAACAATGTCTTGGACATGGTGGAATTTTATCACTACACATCTCAGTATATCTCCCTAAAAATAAGAGCCAGTTCTTGCATAACCTTAATACTATCAGCTCACCTGGTAAGTTTGACGCTATTTCTCTGGTGCAGTGGTTATTCTCTATTTGCTTGTCCACATTTGTTCTTAACCATTCTCCGCCTTACTCTGGGTGATGGGAGACTCCCCCATAAACTGCATCATTGAGCTCCCTTTCCTTCAGCCCCCATTTGGGAGGACAGTAATTTGGAGGGCAGGAGATTGAGATTCAGGTGTTTATCCCTGGTTTCTTTTCGGCCTGGCTTTGCTTCTCTTCTTAAAATAACTCTTACAGGGTGGTTCCCTGGTACAGTGAAGGGTCTTCCTGATTTTGATATCCACTCCCTCTCTGTTCTCTTTTAGGCTTACTGGTGATAACTGTCCCCTATAGCTGCTACTCCAGGGCTGTTTCACCATTCCTTTTTTTAAACTCTTAACACTGCCCACATCTTTGTAAATGTACCTCTTCACTATCACATCTCAGTGTGGTGTAATGCTCCTTTTTGGGTGTGCCATCTTTTGTCCTACAAGGACCTTGACTGACAAGATTGGTTTCATCTACTGTATTCTCCAATCTGTAGTCAGATTTTCCTCATTGTTTCAAAAGTACTAATTTTATTCTTTTGATTTTAAAAATTCAAAAGATTTGTTCAATTAAAGAATCTAAACAAGGCCAATCTATTATATTCGGTGGTTATTTGGGTCACAAATATCTTTTAGTATAATTGAGTCCCCCGTACCTGATTTTTTTCTTCTTATCATTGTGTTACTATAAAAACAAGTGTACTTGTCCAGAAAAATGTCTCACATTCTAGAACTTCTTCCTGTGATTATGTCACCAACTTGATATGTCGTTAGGTTTATTTGTTTAAATCTATTTGTAGTTTTGAAGGTTGCTTTTTTGTTATTTAATTTACTTATTTTATTGTTAAATATGTGAAACGTGCTTCCAAAATTAATACTATATACTGAGGCATTTTTAGTGGAGTCTTGCTTTCCTCTCTATCTTCTCTGGTAGGTCCCCTTTAGGTATAGATAATTTTTTAATTAGTTTTTGGTTTCTCCTTCCAGTGATCTTTTTTTCCCAAATGGACATCCAGTTTTCTAATCACCATTTATTAAAACTACTTTTTTCCTACTGATATGCTATGACTATCATTTAATGAATTTTCAAATATACTGGGTTTATTTTGGATTTCCTATTCTTTTTTCACTGGATCATGCATTGATATTACATTTTTTAATTATAGAGACATCATAATGTGATTTAATATATGGTAGGAAAAGCTCTCTTACATTGTGTTTTTTTTCAATTATTTTCTAGATTTGCTTATTTATTTTTCCATATTAATTTGAAAATCATATTGTCTGTGTTTAGAAAAACACCTGTGGCATTTGTGGTGGTTTTAGAGATATGTCCATAGTTTTTTTCATAGTCCTCCTATCAAAAGGTGGAACATAGTTCTTCCTCTCTTGAGTGTGGGCTGGACTTAGTGATTCACTTCTAGTGAATAAAATATGGCAAACTTGTTGGGATGTTACTTCTGAGATTAGATTATGCAAAGATTGTAGCTCCTGGCTTGGGTGTGCTCTCTTGTTCTCTCTCTCTCTTGAATCACTGGTGCTGGGAGGAGCCAGCTGCCATGCCGGGAGGCAACCCTGGGGGAGACAGAAGGCAGCAGCCATATTGTGAGGACACCAGGCAACCTATGGAGAGACCCATGTCCAGGAAGGAACCAAGTGGTGAAGTGGCTTCACTTGCCATCACTCCACATGACCAATGGGGGAATTTGTATCTTCCCATGCCTGCAATTCTAGGCTCTCCAGGGTTGGACATCCCAGTTCACTAGTGCATGCTAACTTGCTAGGGGACACAGCCAGGGTTGCATTAAATTACATGTTATGGCTGTTTCCTGGACATGTTGAACTCCTTGTGCTTAGGTAACAACAGGTGAAAAAAAAAAATTCACTATGACTGCAGGGATAATTGACCCTAATCAACAGGAGGAGGCAGAGCTTCTTTCATAAAGTGATGGTGGGATGGAATAATTGTGGAACCCAGGTGGCCCATGAGGGTGCCTCCTGGTATTTCCTTGGCATATTGTCATTGTGAATGGACATGCACAGCAACTCTGGACTGAGAAAGGCATGGTTATCAAGGATTCAGACCTTTTAGGGCTGAAGGTTTGGATCAAACCACCAGGTAGATCACCCAAACCCACTGAGATGATAGCTGACGGTAAGAGGAAAATCAAATGGATAGCGCAGGATGGTGAGGATGCGTATAAGTCATGATTCTGAAAACAACTGCAGCATCGGGAGCTGCAGGTTGTCACATTCCTTTCCCCCCTTTTTTTTAAAAGAAGAGAAGAGAAGCCTATAGGAATTATGAAAAAGCTGCTCTCTGAACTATGCTGAGAAATGTGTCTGTGGGGCAAAGGGGTTGGACTGTAGCAGACAAAAGAAAGCATCCTTCAGATGCATTTATGAGTAAAATTGCCTGAAGGCTTTAGCTGCTGCACTCTTGAAATCCATCCCTGCAATGGTACCAAGCCCATGTTTACTGTTGTCTGCTTCCAGCCATGACTGAATGCAGCTGGAATACCAAGGCACACCTGTCGCGGGAGACAGGGGACTCCTGTGATGGGCAACTTTGGTTTTGGGACTTCCTGACAGTCTTGCTGAATTTTCCTCAGGTTTGCCCTGCGGTCTAATATACTTCCAGTCCACTTCTTTTTGTTCCTTTACTTCCTCCTTCACCTGTGGTCAGACCTGTTCTATTGTCCAATGGGCCCTCCAGGCTCTGCTGGCTCCTTCTCCATTTTCTCTCATAGGTATTTCCTGAAAGTGATACATTTCTTGCATTTCTAACCCCTTCCTGGCATTTGTTTCTTGGAGGACCTGGGCTAACACATTTCTTCTTTAGATTCCACTTCTTGGTTTACGCTGTGAGTAATATAAAAGTTAGCTAGTAGCTTTCTGCTTCCCTTCCCCTCTTGCTTCCCTCTTCTACAATTTGTTAACTATTTTATCTCAGTGTTAAAGTTCCTAGTATTAATATAAAAGAAAGGTCAGTAAACTTTTTCTGGAAAGGACCAGATAGTAAATATTCTAGGCTTGTGGGTCATACACTCTCTGTCCCCGCTGCCCAGTTCTGTCATCCCAGTATGGAAACAATCACAGCCAGTATGTAAATTAGTGGACATGGCTGTGCCCCAATAAAACATTACTTAGACAAGCAAGCAGTAGCTGGATTTGGCCCACTGACAATTTCAGGTCTAAAATACACTTATATTTCCATTTGACTTTTTCATCATTAAGGAGATCCTTTTTATAGTACTTCCAGTTATTATGTGTCAAGGAAATTAATGTTTTTTTAAATTTTCCTTTTAATCCCTACTTCTCCTCCTTTCTTTTTTCTTTTTGTTAGTTTTTATTACTCCTACATTGTTAGAGAATGTAACATATGTATATTATTCTGTCAACTTTATTCCCATATATTTTAAAGCTCAGTTCTACAAATATATTAGACCGTATTCCCACATCTATGCCACGACTTCTCCAACCAGTTTAAAGTTGCCTGAAGCTCATTATTTAGAATATTCTTCAGGAAATAATATAAGAACAATATTCTCTGAAGTTTTTAAAAATATATACGTACCTGTTTATTATTCACTTTTATAGTTGAATAGTTTGGTTAAATATAAAATGCTTGACTCATATTTCATTTCCCTAATTGTCTTTAAAATGTTTCTCATTGTTTTCTATAATGTAATATTGCTGTCAAAAATCTAAGACTGGTCTTATTTTCTTTTCTTTGCAATAGACTTAGACTTTTAGGCTAGTTTTCCCAAAATTTTTTTCTGTATCTGTAAATTTCCATAGTTTGCTCTGGCTTGTTATCTATGTTGTATATGATACACCTCCAATAATGTAGATTTAAGTATTTTTTTTTAAAATTTTTTACTTCAGGGTTTTCTTCTTGGACTATAATTTAAATAGTTGCTCTATTTCTTTGCTTTGGTTTTCCTTTTGAGAATTCCAATTATTCATATATTTGATCTGCTTAGCCTGGATTTTGCCTCTCTTCTTTGCAAATTCTTTACTCTCTTTATTTATTTCTGTTTAAATTTTAATATTTTTTTTCATTCTGCATTGGCTTCTATACATTCTGTGATACATATTCACTCTTATTTTCCTTCCATTTTAGCTTTTCTTTCTGAAAATTTTTTTCTAATTTTTTCTTGAGATCTGTTGCTTTTATAACCTTTTGATGTCTAGCCATATAATTTCTGAGCTTTTCTAATAAAAGTTGGTATTTTCAAAGCTGCAATCACTTACTTTATTTTCTTAATTACTCACTTTCATTTATTAATACTTTGTTGACAAATTTCCCTGGTGTATTCTCTGTCTATTGAAATGCCATCAGATTAATGTTCATCATTCTTTCTTGACAATAATTTTCTATGGCTTAGATCATATTGCTTCTTTTATTTCCACATTTCAATGCTGTGGATTTTCTTAGGCTGTTAGGAGGATTTTCCTGTGGGGAGCTCCATAGATTGAGAGTTTTCTTTGTGTTGTTATGTGAAATACTCAAAATATGGCCTCTATGTGTTTTTTTGTCTTTTAAAGCTAAGTCTAGATCGGAAAAATTTTCTGTCTTCAATTGCATGGTTGAGCTCTGAGCTTCCCGGGACTTGCATTCCATGACAGCACTTTCAGATTAGACTCAGTGCTTTGCCTTTATATGGTACTATTTTCTAGGATTTATTCCTTTGGGTGCCTCCACCCTACATCTGAAGTGTTTCTTTTTTATACTCAGTGTCCTCATTGTGTTCACCTTAGTATTTGTTTCCAGTTGTGTTCCTTGAGAGTGAGGCTTTGGACATCCAAAAATGAAAATGTTCTCTGTATTTCTTAACGGCCTACTCTGACATATCTCTGTTGGATCTTCCTACATTCACAAGCAACATTTGCTCTCTGTGCAACTTGTATCCTGTAAGGACATTTAAGATGTTCTCAGATCCTTTCGACCTGTCTTCCATTTCAATAAGTTCATCTCATTTTGGTTGTGATTATTTTGGAGGAAAATTTGGTTTCCATGACTTGTAGGATAAGTGGGTATCAACCTTTCATTCCTTACCCCAACCACATGATTGTTCTATGCAGGTCATGCAGCTCTTGGTGATTTGGCCACAACTCGTGCCTGTTCTGAAGTCTATAGGGATTTGCCAGTCCCTAGTTTTGTTCAGGGTGTTGTTCAAAGTTTTGTTTTGTCTTCTTTATCACTCCTGGTTTATTATTTAGGAGGATTTTTTTGTATTTAAAAAATTATACTGCTGCCATCATCACATTGGCAGTTATTGATTTGTTTGATATCAAGAGGCTTAACTTTTGTTTATGCACTGAAATCTGTCAGTATTTCCATCACCAGTTTGTTTAGAAATGTAAAAATAAAGATATATTGATATTTCACTTTTAGCCCATATATTAGTGTTTTTGGAATATAATATTGATTAACTTTCTCTCTCCCGCTACTTAGAAGACAATAGAGGGGCAGAGATCACATCTCATTCATCTGTGTGTTTTTATCACTTGGCACCTACAAATAAATGCTTGTTGAAAAAACATGAATACAAACTAGAATTAATGAATTATTAATTATATAATTATAATTATTATAATAATTAATATTTATTATTAACATATAATAATTAATAATTTATATATTAAATAACAGTTATTAATAATTCATTAATGTCATTCAATACGAGTTTTATTCTTGGTCCACTTATGTAAAATTTTAGTACCTACTTCTTTATTCCTCCAAATTTCTATCTCCCTTTTCTTTCATTTTCTCCTTAGAAGTAAATTATCACTACTAATGCTTATATATAAATATATATATAATCTATATTTGCTCTTCACTCTTCAGCCCCTAGAAGGTAAGCTTCATGAAGATAGGAATTTTATGTTTTCTTCACTGCTGTATTTCTAGAACCTAGAGAAGTAGCTGGCATAGAATAGAGTTTCAATAAATATTTATTAAATGAATCAGTGCATTCTGTGGTGATTTTTTTTCTTTAAGAATAAATTTCCATGATCCTCTTATTTTTATAAATGTTAGGTCACATCAGTTGAAATCATGGAATTTCTAACTTTTCAAAAACTCAGTCAAAATTAAGGAAAAGATAAAAGTTAAAATCATACATTTGTTATTAGCAGATCTAATTAAAAGAACATAGCTCATCAGTTAAAAAAATGAATTTTTTTTATCATTTGCCAAATATTAATTTATTCTTACCAGAACTGCTCTAAGCTTAAAAGTAAAGATGTCTATGTTTTTTCTTATAGTTTAGTTTGCTTTATTGAACGTGTTTGGAAAACACCATAAGAATTGTTTTCCCCTACACTCAAGTGTTTTATCAAATGCTTCACTGGGTGAAGATGCCATAAGCATGTTATAAAGGTTTTCACATTATGATAAAGTAGTTCTTATTTGGTTTTGGCTTGTCATACACATCCATTGTATTTTGTTTTCTTTCATTTGCAACTGTACCTACAAGTTCCTTGAGGCTGGTGTTGTGTTTTAATCACTTTTGTCTCTATGGTCGCTGGCATGATACCTAAAGTATAGTACGTACTTAATCAAAGGTTATGAAAGAAATTGGTTTCCCCTGCAGATCCTTGATATCACCCATGTTTTAAATGGATTGAAGTCATTGGCTTAGTCGATCTCTCTATTTAGGGTAGAATGTTGCAAAGATGCAATAATTTCGGTGGCCAAGAAAATATATTTATTTGATCTTCTGCTGTGGGAACATAAGTGACTGATGACCTCAGCATTTGTCCCTCTGAATTCACCAACGTGTTCACCCTGAAATCATACTTCCTGGTGGGCTTCTCTTAGCCAAGCACTGAGCATAGGAAGGGAATTACGGTGTTTTCTTTCTATGAGATGCAGGACTGCTCCTATGGGGACTTTGACTTGAAGATTCCCCATCAACCTGGCTGACTTTCTTGGAACTTTGCTGTAGTGAAAAACTCCTGCTACCTAATCTCTTCTTCTACAGATGTCAGACCTACATCATATTCACTGCCCAATAACTCTCTTGAACCTCTAATCCCACCTACCTTCTCAGCAGATCTGAATTAACACACTAATGCTCACTAACAGTTTCTTTTCTCTTTGGGTGCCTAAACAGGTCAACATGAATGTACAACACAGCTCACATTTGATACATAAATTAGCATTTGACTTAGATCCATCCTTATCTGGTTTACAACTCACACCAGATAATCACAGAGGAAAACAGTGTAGAAACATAACATCTGTGTCTAAATCATCCCTGAGGCCAGTATGCCACCTTTGATGAAAACAGTGGTACAAAAGCAGAAAATGTCAATCCACCCACCTGGTAAAATACTATTGCTGTGTAATTCAGTCACAGGAAATTTCTCAGGCTACTTGAAATTGAAAGGGCATAAGCTTTAGAATGAGAAAGATCTGAGTTCAAATTTGAGTTCATAGGATGTTGTGTACGTGGAAGAAAACTAGAGGCCTCGTAGAGTAACAAGTAAAATAATTATTTCATTCAAATTGAATTTTCCAGGTCTTATTTTATGAAATCATCTGATCTGGGTTGAGGTATAATGCCCTTATCTGATAGATGTTCTAAATGAAATGACTTGATGGTAAAAAGAATAATGATATTGACAACAACTAAGAACTCTACTAAAATTTTTTGATATATATTGTGACTTTTCTGGTATATCAAATAAGGAAAAAAACCCTTAAGCCAGGCACGGTGGCTCACGCCTATACTACTAACACTCTGGAGGCTGGCAGGAGGATCGCTTGAGCTCAGGAGTTCAAGCACAGCCTGAGCAAGAGTGAGACCCTGTCTCTACTAAAAACAGAAAAAATAGCCAGGCATCCAGTCATGCATCTGTAGTCCCAGGAGTTTCAGGTTGCAATGAGCTATGACAACACCACTGCACCCTATCCAGGGCAACAATGAGACTCTGTCTCAAAAAAAAAAAAAAGAAAAAAAAAGAAAAAGAAAAAGAAAAAACCCTTAAAATTTATACTACATAACAGAAGAATTTTTTTCATATTTGTTAAACTTGGGATTATTTACATAAAAGAAACAAATGCATAATATTTTTAAAAAACTCCACAAAAATAAACAAAATAAATTCTAGAACCTACTAATGTTATAAATTCAAACTTTTGAAAGTATACAAAAAAGCCCCAGTAAATAATGAACTTCATTATCATCTTCCTCCTTTTTGAACTTCAGTCTCCGATGGCCTCAATCAGGGCTTCTCATTTTGGAGTGAAGGGAGCATTGGATGTGATGAAGTTAATTGCATGTGATGGAGAGAATTATAGACACCAGGGGAGCTCTATCAACCTATGGAACAACCACATTCTTAGGGTGCAGTTGTGGGTGACAAGCCTGTGCAATTTGAAAAACCTCTTCAGCAGTTTGTATATGGCCTTACCTCCACGCTGGGAAATGCCAATCTACTCACTGCAAGGGGTGATGAGAGTTTCATTGTAAGACAGTGTTAGGCCCAGGTGGGAGAGCAACCTTCTTCTCCAAGGGCAAGTATTATTGAGGTGATTCCATTTCCGGAAATAATTGAGGCACGCATTCAATCAAAAGAGAAAACCCTGTTTATTTTACTACTCAGAATGGACATCTTTTTATCCAGGTTTACGCTGCTTAGCTTTCAGAAATGAGCCATATTACTCTTTGTATAGGAAACACCTCTAAAATGTGGGGGTGGGTGGTATATTGATACTTACAAGAAAGAAAGGAGGTGTGGCAAGAGATTTTGTTAAGCTTAGAGCACTTGACAGATTCAGAGGGTACACATCTCTCCTTCCACAATCAGAATTGAGTCATCTTCTTTCTTCTGTTCCTTTAGTTACTTCTCACCTCCGTAATCAAATTGGAATTTATCTGTCGTGCATTCCCTCTACTGGTCTAATTCAAAAGCTTCTCTCTGTTAGTTGTTCCAAGTTCTATCCAGTTTTTTATTGCTTGTCCATTTTCTTTTTTTGTCCCGGCTATCCACTTCTGTTTGATTACTGGCATTTCTACTCTGATTGTAATTTTTCTGCTGATGAAATTAGCCATTTGCTCCAAACAATCTGTGTCCCTGGGACAAGTAATCAGATTTTTAAAAATTTCGTCACCAGTTGTTTGTATTTTTTCCTCCTGCTTTGTGAAAGTGACAATAAGAATTTCTGTTTCTAAATGAAACCCTACTTGGTTCCACGACTTACATTATTGTAAAATTGTGACTCTAATTTGAACATCATGCACAGGGGAATGTGTGTATGTTATATTTGCCACAACGTCTAGGTTATGTGGCAGTGTAATGGTAGGGGCTGAAAGCTAATTTGATAGAGGTTGGGATAGTAAAGTAATGCTATGAAATTCTACTGTTGCTGATGAAAACAGGTATTTTTCCTCCCCTTACTCAAATGATGTTCTTTTTTCTTTTAATAGAGGTAATAGAAAAGGAATTGCCTATAGAAACCTACTTGCCTCTTCCATCTTCATTTAAACATCTTGTGCTACCATAATGGATAACAAAGCCTGTTACTCAGCACAGACAGGAAAGGCAGAATTTCAAAATATAAATAAGTTTATTTTCTCATAAATATCTGCCTCTCCAACATTTTAAATATACTCATTCTTTAAGGTACTTATATCTTGTATTCATCTTCAAAACATAAATCCAGTTTTTTTAGAGAACAGTAGAAAGAATGGCATGGGAGATAATGCCTTAGATTGCTTTCCTGTGTAGCAAGAGCCAGTGTGCTGTTTGAGTGTTGGCTGCAATATGGTAAAGTCTGCTTGCTTTCAATTATTCAAACCCATTTATATTTTTTCATGCCAAGTTGGATAGGTTTACATTTCTATTTTTCCAATTCTGAAATGAAGCTCTTTGGATGAATTATACCATCCCTAGGCGACCGCATGGAAAGGTAGCTTCTAAAGCCTTTTAAAGAGTTCATACACTTCAAAGCAAGGAATTGCTCCTTATTCCTTACTAGGCAACCCTTCCCATTTGCCTCTTGACTTTCACCTATGCTAGGTGCTCTCACTCAATGATACCACATTCAGTAAATTTTCTTTTAGAAAGAACAGTATTACTTAAAGCAAGCCTCTTTTCAGAGAGGTCACAATCTGTTAACTGACAAAACATTAAAAAAAAAAAAAAGAAGAAGAAGAAGAAGAAGAAGAAGAAAAATCAGGAATTGATTAGCTGATTTAGACCCTGGCAGGCTGACTCTCCTTATACTGCTGTTATGTGTGTATTCACAGCACTATCCAGTACATGTGCTAGTCCACAATTGTTATTTATTAATTTTTACCCTGAAGCGCTAGGACTGATTGCAAGGATTGAGTGACTTGGTTGGCAGGGGGAACTGTGCAATAACAGCATCTAAGTCTGGCTAGTCATGTGGATAATACCAAATAGCACCAGCCAGCTCCTGCCTGTGGCTATGTCAGCTGAGCTAGCCAGAGACATTTTTTTTTCTCTCATTGATTTTTTAAAAAATTTTTTATGAACCCAGGATTGGGACCCAGCAGGTCTGGAATGATGCCAGCATCCTATTGAGTCAGAAGAAAAGTATATTGACCCAATTTATTGGACAAAGTGCAATAGAAGTGACAGAACAAGTTGCCAAGGTGTTGCTCTGTGAAAGCTTTTTAGAACAAGAGATTTGGGACAATGAGCTACAAATGGAAATGTAGTCAGGGTCTAAGGAAACCCTTTCAACTCCCTTTGATAGAACATGTTCTGTTAGTTGGAGCCTTTTTTTCTGATTGCTGGGCAGAATAAAATAGTAGCATTCTCTGTTAATTTTTTTTTTGTACTGTTAATTGCTAATGCCTGTTTGAAATAGTGGGATTTCCAGCTGTTGTCTTTGAATGAAACGACTTCAGGAAACAAAGTAATTGGTACATGCTCTGTTTGCATATATAATGGTTCCACATAAAAATTAAATGGAAGGACTTGGAATATGTTCTCTCTTGCAAAATATACCAAACTTGCCTTTAAAAATGATATAACATATAAGACTTAAGAGGCTACTTGATGTGTGTTACAGACATGAAGGGCTTTGTAAACAAACACATTTTATAATACATTAAATAGGTATGGCTAAAAGCTTTGTTCTGTCTCCCAAGCCATCTCCTTACTACCTAACCATGTAGCTAACGTGTAGGTTAAAGAATCTATAGCAACTTTCCTGGAAAAGCTCCTATAAAGAAAATTTGGCTAGAGCTTTACCTGTGAGCAAACCTTTCACTGCATGCACATTGGGAACTTTGAGAAAAGCATGAATATTAAAAACAGATTTTGGGAGTGCTTAGATAAAAGAACAGTGATCACTAAGAAACAGCATGTGTTTACAGAAAACAAGTCATGGGAATAACAGCTTGTTTACCTTTTTATTATGAAGAGTGAGAGAGATAAATCACGTCCTAATTGGGCAGAGTATTTGATCTAATGTTTCAGGGTAACCTTTTGGGCAAGAAGTATATATTAAGAAAAATATAGCTGGTTGAATTATCTGATTAAACCTAATAGTACTGATTAGTGGATTAATAAACTGCAGGGGACACAGAAAGGCATATAATTCAGGACTCTTTCCTTGCTCTAACCCAGTTAGATATTTTTAGCAGTAAGATCAGTGCTTATCAAATTTTCAGGTGATTCAAAGCTAATACGTTATGTAAAACTAGTAATTTTAGAAAGATTTGTACAAGGAAAAATTTGATTGAAATTAATAAGATTAAATTAACAGAGATGGTGTAAAACTCTACATATGGGGAAAAAATATAATTGCATGAGGATAGGCTTCAGGAGGCCTAGCATGACAGCCACAGCCTATCTGAAAAAGACCAAATTTTATGTGCATAGAGGATTAATATAAACTCTCAATGTGCTGTGCCTGATAGGAAGGCCAATGCCATCACAGAGGTGGGTGAACAGCTGGAGGGAGCTAAGCTTCCACACCATGCTCAATGGACACACTTGGAATTTGGTGTCAACACCGTTAGGTCAAAGTCAAAGGAGCACAGATAAGCTTGAAATTATTCTAAGGCACAAAGTGAATTATGAGAGTTCTAAAAATCTTTCAGTATTTACTTGCTCATTTACTATTATTGATTCCTGGGTACCTGCTCTTGCCAGCCTCATATCATCTGCTTTTGTAAGCATTAGTTTATTTCATTCTATCACAACCCCTTGACATGTAGTTCTTATATTTATTATCATTTCACAGAAGAGGAAACTGAAGCTTAGAAAGGTTGAGTAACTCACTCAGTGTCACCAAACTACATGGTGGCAAATCTAGAGATGGATTCAATTCCACCATCTAGAGCCACCTTGCTATGTAACAAAATGAAGTTTACTCACTTCCAGGGTTACTTTGGAGGGAAATGCAGGGCTGTACTCTCAAGATGCTGCGTATTCTGGCCCCAACCTAACTTTGCAGATGATTTCTTTGTATATCCTTCAAACTATCCAACCAGCCAAGCTCGATGAATGTTCTGCATCATCTCAGTCCGTATCCTTTGCCCATGCTGTTTGCTCCACCTGGAATAGCCTCTCTCCTCTGTGCACCTGCTCAGCTCCAACTTAAAGGTGATCTCTATCTCTGAGGTTTAGTTTCCTCATCTATAAAATGGGAATAATAATTTGTACTAATTTCATAGCGTTATCATGAGGACTAAACAAATTAATGTATGCCAACTGCCTAAAACAGTACCCTGCCCATAGTAAGAGCTGCATAACTGTTAGTTTATATTATTATTTATTTGAGTTTTGAGTGATAATTTTTTCTTAGAAAGACAGTAATAATGGGTCTATCTTAAAAATATTTGCAGCCACTTTTTTATTATCTTGTGTTTTGCCTGGTTACTGGCTTTGTGACCTCAAGCACGTTTCCAAAACTCTGGGCCTCAAATTTTTTACCTATAAAATGGGGATATAAAATTTCATATTTAGCCCTCAGTATTATCTTAGGGGTCAAAAATATAATGCTTGGAGAAATGTCTTGTAATCTATACAGTGCTGTAGAAAATTAAGAGATTTAATCATTTAACAGATATTAATAGCTATTTAGCTCCTGGTATGGGTTCAGACTGCTGAAGAGGGAATAAGGAAGTGTCTGATATTGCTAGGAGAGGTTGCTAGGGCAGCTTCCTGGTGGTCTCCCAAGGCTGTCCATGGTAGCTTGATCCCAGTGTGATTTTCTACCTATGAAATATCATCACATCATAAATAGGGAACTCATTTCTCCAGCCAAAGATTCACATTATCCAAGCTCCTAACACTATTTTACAAAACCAGAACGCCAATTAATTACTTTATAGTGGGGAAAAACAACTGCCATGCAAGCAGGAAAGAGCAACAGGCATGATAGTTTATGTTTACATTTGTTTCCTCATTATCAGAACTACACAGGAAGCCGAGCTAGAGTTAGAGAAGGTTTTTTGGTGAATCTGGAACTTGAACCGTAGGAAGTAGAAGATATGAAGGTTGACTTAATGCAGTGAATATATCCTGATGCTTCCGTCTTCACAAGAGACTCAGCACTGCAAAGGGGCAACAGCATTTGAATACTATCCGCTAAGGCTGCCTCTTCCAGGGCTTGTTCTTGAATTGGTGATTGCAATGTTCTCCTTGGCGATTCCTTGTTTTTACTGACATGGCCGACTAGTCTTTTCCTCTGAAGATTGCTTAACTGATCTTATAGAAAATTAATAAAAAAAAAAACTTCTAGTGTTTATATTTCCTTCCCCCACTTGGACCTCAGGAAAGGGAGGCCGGCAGTGTACATCCAAAGGCAAATAGATCGTCCACATTCTACTCCTCCTTCCCCAAGGGAATATTCACTTTGAGAAGAGTTAAGCTCAGGCTGTGCAGAAGGGAAAAGTGTGAGTGGAGGTTTGCGCTTGGAGAGGAGAAGTTCCAAGAGTATCCAGCCCCAGACCCTGGTGGATGATTAGGTGGCTATGCTGGGTGCATGTTAGGTAGCTAGAATGGGGTCCCATTCTGAGGAATGCTTTCTATGGGAATAAAGGACCTCTGACAGTGTAACACAGCCATGCCAATGGACCAAACATTAAAAGCTGAGACCTTGAGAATGTTGGGAAAGATTTCTGTGCCCAAGTTTAGCATGGGCAGAGAAAGCTGCCCTTCAGGCTCAGACAGTTGGCAACACTGTCCTAAGTACACTGGGGAGCAGGGAATCCTCGAATGTTTTGATCCATCTAAAAGCCCTGGGACTCTTGCATAATATTAGAGAGGTGGAGAGGGCTCTTCCCCCATGGCAAATGACTGAGAGCTAATTTTCAGCTACCCAGATAAGATGCTCAGAGTTGGTTGATCTGACTTTGCAAACTAAAAAGATATGTTCATTTCTAATTTATGATGATTTTAAATCTTAGTCTCAGAGGGAAGCATTTATCTTATTTCCAAATTCTTAGGAGAAATCTTCTTGTTGAATAAATATACTGAAAAAAAAGAAAAGAAAAGAAAAATCTCTAGTCTTACCTTCTGGAAAGCACAGTCATCTGGGGAAAACATCAAAGTCATTAAGTCATGATGATACTTAATGTCATTGCAAATATTAAGTTCAGCGCACATAGGAGAAGTTCCCATTCCAGAGATGGGTAAGAAAAAGGAAGGGGCATATCAGAGAAGGTGTTCTAACCCCTGTTGAAGGCAAGGAACAGATCATGAACTTGTTCCTGAAGAAGGCTACATTTATTTTTTATTGATACCCAATATTTGTATGTATTAATGATCAAGTCAGGGTATTTAGGGTGATCTTCACCTTGAGTATTTATTATTTCTGTGTGTTGGGATCAGTTCAAGTCCTCTCTTTTAACTATTTTGAAATATATTGTCATCTTACTCTGCTATAGAATATTAGGACTTATTCTTCCTAGCTAACTGCATGTTTGAACCCATTAATCAACCTCCTGCCTACATACCCTTCCCAACCTATGGCATCCATCATTCTTTTCTCTACTTCCATCAGATCAACCTTTTTAGCTCCCACCTGTGAGAGAAAACATCTAATACTTGTCTTTCTGTGCCTGGCTTATTTCATTTAACATAGTGACTTCCAATTCCATTCATGTTGATGAAAATGACATGGCTTCATTCCTTTTTATAGCTGAATAGTATTCTATTGTGTATATACATTACACTTTATCCGTTTATCCATTGATGAACACAGGTTGATTCCATATCTTTGCTATTTTGAACAGTGCTGTGATAAACATGCGAGTGCAGGTATTCCTTTAACATACTGATTCCTTTTCCTTTGGATAGGTACCCAGTAATTGGATTGCTGGATCGTATGGTAGGTCTATTTTTAGTTTTTTGAGAAATTCTGTACTGTTTTCCACAGTGGCTTTACTAATTGACATTCCCATCAACAGTGTATAGTTCCTTTTTCTCTGCATCCTCACCAGCATCTGTTATTTTTTGTGTTTTTAATAATGAGGAGGCTACATTTGACCTTTCTTGAAAAATGCATATTAGCTAACACTGCAAAGAAGGGGAGATGAGTTACTAGGAAAAGACATTTGCACATAAAAATTCCAGTGGAGACAGTGCAAATGGTTTGGAAGTGCCAATTTGAATGAATAAGTTCTCTGACAATAGATATGAAAATGGCATTATTCATGCAGTGAGATATTTATTACAGTGATTTGTTTTTCTTTTGTGGGGATCCATCCATACTCTCTTGCCCAGGCAACCAGCTGACCAAAGGTATACAAATTGTGAGATGGCTGGCTTGGCTTATGGATGTTGTTTCTGATCAAGACACTGTGCAAAGCTAATTGACCTGTTAGAAAGACTTGAACATAAAATATTGTTCATTTAGCAAAGCACTAAATAATCTGAGCCAATCAAAGCCAACCACATTTAGCATATAATTTACTTACCTGTTAGAATGTAGTGAAATATTTTTACAATCGTTATTTATTGAGCCATGGCTGTGTCTCTTTTTATAGTTCTATCTGTTGGAAGAGCTTAGCTAACCTAAAAATATAAAATGGTGAAATAATAAAAACTTGAAAATTAACTTTGAAGCTCCTAGGTTCTATTGTGGGACATTTTCCCTTTTTTAAATATATTTTGTGATAATGATTATTATATTATTTGTTTAGTACTACTTATTTTTCACTTATTCAAATTTTACATTTCTGCTAAACCAAAGGCTTAAATAAAAGTGTAATTAATGGGCATGAAAAATTGCAGAAGTTAGTGAAGATTAAATGGTTCATTTAGAAATAGGGGAAAGATGCATTTGCAAAGGAGCCTATAGGAAGGCAAAGGTGCTGTGTTTGATGAGGTCTTTTGGTGGTAGAGTTTACCCTCAGATAATCATATGTTTTTTTTTTAACATATATTTAAACGCTAGTAAGAACAGCACAAGAATGAAAATAAAAGTGTGCCATATATCTGTGACATCTTCAAACTACTAGAAGGTGCAGCTTCTAATAGATCTGGGAAATGCTTTAGGAAAATGCTACAATAAAATAAAATAAAAATATTAATCAAAGGAAAGGATGCAGTTAAGGTCTGTTTAGCATGAAAAAAGAGCAAAGGTTGAGCAACCTGTTGAAGGAAGCTAGTGGTTTTAATGTTAATAGATTACAAAGAAACACTAGAATTAACTGCTCACCTTATATTTTGTCTTCTAGGTCAAGAAGACTGTGGTTTTATGTCTCTGTGCTCGTAAAAGCCAGTTCCTGTTGGCAAGGTCACTCCTGCACAAAATGTCTTATCTAAAACCCAACCTAGTGTTCTTTATGACATTATTTTATTCTCCCACTACTGGTATTTGGTTTATTAATGGAACCAAACACAGTATTAATTTAGGACAATTACAGATATTGAAGATGAGAATTTTTTGCAATTAGTATATCAGGTATGAAACACACAGGTAACTGCGATTATTTTTTTCTCAGTACTTCTTCATGCAACCCATTTTCCTGAATAGTAGACCTGCTTGTAAAATTAAATCAATTAAAATAATGTTTCTATCAGGGCACTCCATGTTCCATAGTGTTTCACTCAGGGTGGTCTCTGTGTTTGATAGTGTCTCTCTCAGGACTTTTTATAGTGTTTCCCTCAGCGTGGTATATACTTTGGGAATGATGGCTTAAATAAAGCTATATATTAATAAATGTGTTTGTGTGTGTTTGTATCTTAGGGATTTAAATAAATTTCTTTTCTTTTTTTTTTTTTTGAGACAGAGTCTTGCTCTGTCACCCTGGGTAGAGTTCAGTGGTGTCATCATACCTCTCCGAAACCTCAAACTACTGGGCTCAAGCGTTCCTCATGACTCGGCCTCCCAGAGGGATTTAAATACATTTATGGGAGCATTTGGCAAACGTATTTTCCACAAAAAATTCATGCCAAATGTTTCCTGTGACTAGGGTTCAGTGGAACTCACTTTGAGAAATATAGGTAAAGGTACAAAATTTAAATTAAAGGTTTCTAATAAATTGTTAATCTCTTAATATAAGTAAAGGAGAATTTTAAAAAATATAAAATACCATTTAATTAACAAATGACGTACATTTTATAAAAAAATGAAATATAAAATGTAAAATTCTCGGTATTATTGACTGTGAAATACCCTGGCTTCGCTTTCAGATAAAAGTAGGAGAGAGCTGCTTATTGAGTTAAGAAAAGTGTTTGAAGAAAATATGATTCCTTTTATTATATAGGGAGATGTAAATTGCACAAAGAAACAAGTTTTCTTATTTGATTTGAATATCACATTTTATTCCTGCTAAGTCATTCCAGAAACTGGTATCTATTACAGATAAAATGCCAGAGTGCCTTCCAGGTCTGGAGAATTCTGAGAAAAATAGTCTATAGCACTGTTCTTAGTGCAATATTGGACAAAAAAAAGTTATACTGAAGTAGAGAAATATATACACAGCACACAGACAGACACACATACACAAACATACACTTATTTGCAAACACATATTTTTAAATTTGCTAAGTAAATTGTGTGTTATACAGAATGGGAATATTAAATTTCATTTAGCACCTCCTTTTGTTTTTAAATAAAGTCCTGGTTAAGGAGCTCTCTTGGACAACATTATGAGAAGAGTCTGAATGGGGTGGACTGCACTTATTTTCTTAGTCACTATTTTGGTTTCCAAAGTGAATAGTCACTGTACGCAACCCCCTTCACCGAGTTATGTTGAAAATAGGCTCTTTTCCAGGTTTGGATTTGCAATCCTTAGATAGACAGTTTCTGATTTCAAATATTACTTTCATGAACTATGATATTGACAATGATGGAATATTAAGTTACCTAATGTGTGATGATTGATGTAGATTTTATCCCATTGGCCCTACTGGTAGTACTCCTAAAAAAAAAAAATCTTTCTCTTTACCTTTTAGAAAATCCCTTATTATTTGTTGAACATTGATTATTGTTCCTGGCTCTCATGGCAGAAACACCAACGTTGCCCTGGTTTGTGGTGCGTTTGCTGGAAGCACCTTTGATAATGTCAGAAATGATGTCATTACAGTTCTCGGAAGTCTGTGTTTTTCCATGAGCTTATGTTTCTTCTTTCACACTGGATGGATAATAGCAAAACACAAGTGTTTGTCAAAGATAAGACATTTTAAAATTAAAAACACTGATAGTTAAATATATTTTTAAAAAGCAGATATTTTGAGATATCATTAAGGCAGTGTCATTCAGCTTTGTTTAAACTGAATTTCTCAAGTAATTGGTAATGCCCTTTCAAAAAAGAGAAACAAAGTATGCACTCTTTAATATGATTCATCATTTTCTAGAGAAAGTGATAGAAATGTATAGTAGTGTTTTTAAAAAAATTTTTTTTGAATAGCACATAACTGTAATTTACACATACAAATCCCACAGGCACAAGTCAGCAACAGATGGTATTTATTAAAAATCCACATGCATTCTTGAATGGTGGAACTGTCATTCTGCTTGTAGGCAAGCAAATTGAGTAGGTGACCCTTCAAGGTCATTTCACTTATAACTTTTAAGATTAGGATTGGGAACCATCCACTGTTTAAAATGTTTGTTTTAAAAATATGTACAAGTCAGGTATGTTTGGTTGCAAGTGACAGAAATCCAACTTGAATCAGAGTAAGAGGAAAGTACAACATATTGATTGGCTTACTTATAAAAGGAGGTGGTTAGTGTTTGCCTTAGAAACAGCTGGATGGAAAGACTAGAATGTGGTAACATCCCCTTTGCTTCTTTCTTCTCTGCTTTTCTCTGTAGGTTGTTTTATTCTCTCCTCAGCAGATAGACTTCTTCCACATGGCAGGGAATACGAGTCCAGAAATTAATGTCTCAGTCATCAAAGAGAAGATAAGTCCTTGTCCTTGCAGTGAGATCTTTGCAAAAACTTGGGAAATACTTTATTTGGCACAAGTTGGGTCCAGGAGCAATCATTGCAGTCCTTGGCAGTTGAAGTATTAAGATTGGCTTCCCTGGGTCATTCACCTTTCACTTGGCCATGAACAGACTCACATCAGGATTAATAAAGACAAAAAGAGATTCCTGGGATCCTGAGACTGTCCCTTGCCAATGTATTCACCACTACAAATTGGCAAGAGATAGTTTCCAGAATTTCATAATTAAAACTAAATATTCACTTTTTCCCAAGGATCCATCAGGATCAATTTCTTCATGCTGTGCACCTCCCTGTCCTAGTCCTCCCCAGAAGTCCAGACACCACAGGGCATACACGGTCCCCTTTCTCCACCCCCATGAGGCTCTGGACATACTTTAATTTGATTTCATCTCACACATCTCCGTGGTTACCAACCTTCCTCCTACCATCTTCCTCTCCCCCAACCCAGCCCACCACGCTTCCTAGAAATCAGGTTCTGTTATCAGTAACATTGTGTATCACCTTCAACTTCTTCTCTAAATATTCCTTTTATCTTGTTTTATTTAAACCTGACCATTCCTTGAGGATATTAGATTCCTCTGCAGACCTTTAACTGTTTTTCCCTCCCACACTCCACATAACAGATTGCCAGAGACGGAGTAGGTGTGCTTCTTCTTTTATTACCATCTCAAGATCATTCACCTCTCATTCCCCCTAAAACCTTAACCTTTTAGATAGTAAGTTAACAGACTATACAACCCACTGCCACTCCTTGTTGCAGCATCTACCAATTGCCTGGTAACTCTGCCTTATTCATTGACAATTTTAACAGCTTCTTACATTTTTTTCACCACCACAGTCCTACCATTCTTTTGGTACCTTCAGCATCATGTGATCCATCCCACACTCTGGCATTTGACATCCTTGAGCTTCTTACATCCAGTGATTCCTTTGTCAACACTGACTCAGACACCCAATCTCGTGGAGGTACTCTATGGTTTTTTATTACTCATGGCTTCACCTGCTTCTCTCTTGTAAGCAGCCCACTGTAACTACAACCTCGGTATTTTCTAGCTTACTAAGTCTATTAACAGTATTGCCTGTTCTTGTAATTCTTTAGCCCTTTAAGTCCTTCCAACCATTTGACTGCCTTGTTGCTTTTGTGTTTATTGTCAGTGGGTATCCTTCACGTCTTTGGTATCCTCCTTAGTTTAGATTCTATAATTCATAAAACATTACTACCTTGTATATACACCTCAACCACTAGTGTCCCCCTCTGTCATATCTGTACCTACAGGTAAAACCTCAACTTCATTAAACTCTTCTCTCTGCCTATTCTGTGCTTTTACCTGAGAAATTAAACATCACTGAAGAAGAGCATCCAAACATGCTGACTGGTTTTACCTGAATTTATGACATTATACCTCAAGTTTCAGGAATGTCTGGAAATCTTATCCTACTTCCCTGTCAACTTGCTGCTGTCCCACCTTCTGTAAGAATCTATGCCATTTTTTCTTTTCTCAAAACTTCCTTGCTCATCCTTACCTAATTAATTCATTCTGTATTGCATGAAAAAAAGAAATAAAAAAGTTACCTTTTCTTGTCTCAAACGACCAACGTACATCTGCATTGCCGTCTTCTGCACTGCAGCTGCTCGCTCTTATCTCCTGTTAATCACATGTGAAAGATCTCTGCTTGTCCTGACTGCTGTGTTTCCATTGTTCAGATCCACCTTTCAGGACTAATACACTTATTCGATCAGTTTGGAATGAAAACTCAGCCCCTCTCTTGCCCAAGGCAAGACTGACTATTCTGAAGGGCCTTCTCAAATCCAGAACCCTCCATGGGAGAGGTTGAGGCCTCTCTTGTGGCTGCATCACGAGTCAGTTCCTCTCTCAGTCCAGTCCTAGTTTCCTGAGTCTTCTGCAAGTTTTGATCCCAAGGGCACTCCCAAATAAACTTTCTGCAGGCAAATCTCTATCTTGGGATTTTATAGGAAATTTGATCAAAGAAAGATGGTGCCTGGAGTGGTCCAATGAGATTACATCAAAAATAGGATTTTGGAACTCAATCACTATCAGCTAGTTACAACAGGGACTAACGAGGTCCCCATCACTGGTGGTGGGTAGAGGATGGGGAGTTCTTGGCATGTTGTAATGAAGAAATTGTTACAACCTCATTCACGATGAATTGGGTTGGAATAACCATGGCAAGGAATGCATTGGTGGGGCAATTGCTCAGGTGCTTTATAAGTTTTGGAGAGGTGGTAATTATAAAGCTTATGGAATTTGAATGTCATTGCTTGGAGTAATTGGTGCATGGGATAAAGAAAATTAAGGGCTAATTGTGGCAGCCAGAGGGCCTCACAGGAAGCATATGAAAAGATTCCAATTTCCTGCAATTTCATGCAGCCAGAGAGGTGAAAAAGCTGAGGACCAGACCCAGGACTTAATTATAAGAGCAACGGAATTCCCCAGAAAGTTGAATTTTTCAGCCTGCCTAGTCTGTTATGCCAAAGTCAGGACCTCCTTTGGAAGGACTGAAACCCTGACATTTTGGACAGAGACATCTGGACTGATGTATTGAAAATATCGAATCCAAGAATTTTCATGAACCATCTGGACATGCAGTAGTGGTTCACATCACTTTGATAGAGGCTAGTATTCCCCCTTGCTTGAAGATGATGAAAGTCCTCTGCCTTTCAAAACATACTTCCATCCCTTCTAGTAGGGTATATCCCCACCTCTCCTTGTGCCACCAGAAAAGTAACTAGAGTTTAGTCATAATACGACCTGGTCAGAGAAATGAAATGATGAGCCTGCAAAGGGAGGAAAGGTGCTTCACCAAAAAAGAGTTGAAAGATTAAGCTAAAAAATACATCTGGAGGTATGTACAGGACTAGATCATGAGGGCCATATGCAGAAGGCTGGATAAGGAATTCAGGGAAAAATAAACAATTCTACAATAACAGTTTGAGACTTCAGTACTCCACTCTCAATAACAGATAGAACAACCAGACAGAGTATAAGTAAGGAACACAAGACTTAACACAATAAACCAACTAGATCTAACAGACATATACAGAACAGTCTCCTAAACAACGGCAGCATACACGATATTCTCAAGTGCACATGGAACAGTTTCTAGGTTAAACCATATATTAGCCCACAGATTAAGTCTAATACATTTAAAAGAGATATATATGATACAAAGTATGTTCTCCAACCACAATTGGATCAAACATAAAAAGGTAATCCATGTAACCAAAAACATTTGTACCCATTTAATATTTTGAAATAATAATAATAATAATAATAAAGAAAAGTAGCAGCTACCCTGGCCAGGAATACATTATGTAAAAGGTATAAGTGCCCAAATGGGAATTCAATTTAATTTTTCTCATCAAGTGTTAAATTGTTCTTTGTCTTGAAGAAAAGATTGGTCCATTTCACTGAATAAAGTGACTATAATAAAAAGCAAATGCAACAGAGTCACTGAGGAAACACATAGTTTTAGCAACAGAAGATGCATTCTGTACATATCCATTCCTGCACTTATGAACAACTGCTGTCATGCCCACAGTTAGTGATAAGCGAAGTCTGAATTTCAGAGAAAGCTGGACTCCTAAGAATAAGCCTAACATTTATAAACACAGGAGAGCATCCAGGTGGTGTGGACCTTAGTCACGTGGTTCAACATTTACTCTCTACTATGGGCAAAAGGAACATGAAGTTGTTATAAAAATCTTCAGTGTATCATTACAGTTCCTCTTGTATAAGTGAGCACAACACAATTCATGGTTCTCAAAGAGTGTAGGTTAAACTCTTCCTGAGACTTCACTTCACAATATCTGTAATGTCACAATTTAAAGAATGCACTCTAGGTACTATTACATATTGAAACCTAAACTTATTAAGTCACACCAAGTACAAATCAAAGATTCAGATTCCATTTGTACAAATTTAGGAAGAATCCTGTCTTTCAGAAGTATGGAGTTTGTTTTTATTTAGGAATGCTAAAATCTAGACTAAACTAGCCAACTTCCTTGTATGATTGTGAAGGGTGGCTAGAGGAAGTTTGCAAATAGAGGAGTGATTTCAGATAAGTTTTAGGTGGAATGTCTTTCTTCCAGGGTACAGCAAAGTGATCTCAGTTCTATAATTACAAGTATAATCTGGGACAGAGATAATTATGTATATTAGAATTTTTCTCTTAATCTTTGTATTTTGATTTTGCTAAAGCTGGGTAACCAGTAAAGGAAATTTGAATATGCTGTGGTTATGGACAAATAATTTCCCTATGCTGTAATACATATATTTTTCCAGAGTGTGGTCATTCGGCAAAACAGACATACATGTCTAAGAGCACGTATAACATGATCACAGCATTCCAACATTGAAGTTTAACCATTTACCTACAGTAGAGCGTAAACGTTATGACTGAAAGAAAACAAGTTGTTTCCCACGTAAATCTAGGGGGCAAATGTCCAGCTTCCATTCACGTCAAAAATATTCAATAATGCAACTCTATCTACTCTCTTTGAAGGGCCTGCCTAAAATACTCTCTCCATGTTCACTTAGCTGTTCATCAAGACGAAGCCATCTGTCATTCTACTGAACACTAAATCAAATGGCAATGCTTATATAACAACAACAACAACAAAAATGAAAGCCATATGTAATCAAGGAGGAACAAATTAGGAATTTGGTTTCTCTCTCTCTCTCCTCTTTTACTTAGCTAGGGTCAGCATACATTAACAAAATTAATCACATTAATTTTTAATCTGAATTTCATTTGATATTTTTCATCCTCCCATCTTTGTGTTAATTTCTCCCGCAATGCCAGCCTATGATTTTATTATCAGAGAAAAAGCTATTTCAGTTAAAGCTTTTGGAATGTATTTTGCCCCCCTCCTCTGACTCTGGGTCAAAGCTACCTTAGGAGAATAGTGGCTAAAAATTTGTCAACTCTCAGTTACTTTGGTTCCTAAAGATGTGGCATTCTTCGTGTCTCCAGCTGTCCTCTGCTTCCATGTTAAAGGCAGGCTTTTCCTAGCAGGCACCTGAAATCTGATAGTGGGTCAGGTTTGGCACCTCTTAGCCACATATTTTCTCTTTCTTCATCCACTCCTTAGAGGAATGCTTTGGAGGGGTTATTCTGTCTTTTCCCTCATCTCTTTTCCTTGCCTCTCATGCCCTAAATGCTCCAGAAATTCCAGAAAGTATGCTCTTTCCCCTCCTCACCCCATCCTCCCATTGGCATTAGTTGAGATGCTGCAAGACCTGTCAGGTCAACAGAACTCAGAGACTGTTATTCTTAGATATATTTCACTGTCCTTTTAAAACAAAAGAACATATACATATTTTCAATAGATGTTCTCCATCTATGTTTTTATGATCAATTTTCCCCATGAGGGCACACACTTTCAATCTGAGAGCTTCCTGTTTCATCCCCAAGATTTTATTAAACATTTTACATATTGAAATGATAGTTATCTACTTCAGATTAAAACAATTTAGACCAGGGAGTATGATTGTCTTTGAGATATGAATATTCTACCTAGTGCCAGGAGAAACAATAGCACTGTAAAATCACACTTTGTAGTTACTTTGTGAATCAAAGTGTTAAATCCCTAGATTATAGCTTGCTAGTCTTCAAATTTTAGGCTTTTCCATTTAAAACAGATTTGGTTTTCTTTTCCTTGGGTTGGCACTCTGGCAGAATGATGCATTAGAAATAGTGTTCTCTATGGAGATATAGATTATAGTTCAGGTGGAAATATGTTTGCTGTTTACATTCTTTTGGCTTCAGTTGGTGGCACATTTAATGGAAGTTTAGTGTTAGAGAACTTACTTAAAATGATTTTGACAACAGAAAAAATAGTGCCATACATAGTATAACAAAGAGATATTTTTTCAAATATTAATATATTTCAGCTCTTGTTTATAGGGGTAGAAGAATGTGGAATTTTAGAATGCTAGTTGTTAAGTCATTCACAATGGCTAGATCACTCTATGGATTTAAATCAGGATGGGACTGGCACAGAATCTGCCATCAAATCTAAGGATTGTTTTGGTGACATGGATGATCCCTGAAAGAAAAAGATTAGTTCTAGAAACCTCCATAACATTTTGACTCTTTAAAATAAAGATTGTTTTTTATTTGTTTACAATTAATCTTAGACTTTCTGAATGTTTCTTTCACTAAATAGATGAAAATTTCTTTTTTGAGGAGAGATTTCCACAAATGTCCTATCTTAAGAATATCTGTGAAAAAGATCCATCTCATGGTTAGCTAAATGTCGAGAGACCATTTTCAAGAATACCCTAACATTAATGAGCCCACACTAAATAAATATGAAGCTTCTTTTTCATGATTGGCTTTCAGTCATCATTAGAGACTTCAGGCTTTACTGGGATATTTGAGAAGTTATACAAAAAATAAAATTTTCTTTCCATAAAATCTTAAAATTCATATTTTCACCCTGATAAATTGTCACTTTATCTTTATCTCTGGTTTGTCTAAAATAAAATGGACATTTGGGAGGCAATGATTTTCCTGTTCAAATGGAGGTAGCATGATTACTTGACCAGCTCTGTAGAGAGAATTCAAGTATTGGATAGAATAGATAGTCTTTGGGTTATCATCAAAACCTGATATGCTGTTTTTATATAATTGAGGCCACAAGGTTGTCAATATCAAACACATCCATTGCTTCCTTAAATCTGCAACCTGAAACCAAAGCTAGAATTTTCAGTCACAAAGACATCACTGATAGCACGTGGGAAATTTTCAAAGCTGTTCCAGGGGATTTAAGGAGCATTGCTTCCATTAATCTTGCTGAAAGTCTCCTGACTAAATCCCTATGCATTGCTTTTAAGATTTGCTCAAAAATGTCTCAGCATACAAAGTATGAACAAGTTATTCATTATGGCTTTTACTTTACAGCATTCTGAAACTATTTCTAAGTAATTTAGAACCAACTTTCCTCTTCTATAAAGATCATAAAATACTTTCTACTAAAATGAAAGATTTTCTTTTTGATAACATGAACTTTTAAGAAGACTGAAAACTAGTTTTTATATTGAGCTTGACTGAAACGGAAAATAGTAATAAAATTGACAGAAACTAGCTATATATAATTTGTTGATTAACAAGTGCCAGGCGTTGTTCTAGGTGCTGGGAGTACCAAGATTAATAAGACAGAGAGTAAGTCATGGTCTAGTTGAGGAGATAGAAGCATAAATTATAGTAGGCAAATGTAGGAGGGAGGAAGAAGCCTAGGAAAGGAAAAGGTCTGAGGCACACACAGTGACATCTGTGGTTTTGGATGATAGAACTATTTGGGTAGTTTGGGATATAAAGCTAGAAAGTTATAAAGTTAGATTTAGAGGACTTTGTAATGGAATAATGATTAGCATTTAATTTTGTAGGGATAATGTGATCAAATCAAGACTTGAGAGGGATTGTTTAGGTGGTCTCCTAAATGAAGGATTGTCATGTTTGGACAAGGAAGGAAGGCAGTTTAGTAAGGGAGATATTTCAAAGAGCATGCAAGAGATGACACAAATCTGAAAAAAGTAACTGTCTAATGATTATGAAGAGAAAGAAATAGATTGAAGAAACTGATTGGGTATGGGTTAGGGAGAAAGAGGAGTCAATAATGTCTAAGGTTTGTAGCATACTGAGTTGAGATAGAATAGAAATAGAAGAGGCAGCAAAAAAAAAAATTGAAGCAGAAGCTAACAATTTCTGTTTTGGTTATGAGAAGTTAGAGCTCTCTGAGATTTGTGAGGGATTGTAGAGTGAGTTTGGGGGCTATAGGTTAAGATTTTGAGACATTAGCTCACAACCTATAGAGTGATAAGCTCATCTGGAGGAAAACATGGGAGCAAATAAAAAGGAGACTGATTGGAGAATTTTGGTGGTGGCTGTGGTTAGAAAAGCTGCCAGGAAGTGGAGAGAAATGGTTAGAGAGATAGGAAGAGGGCCAGGAAAAAGTGCTATCATTAAAGCTATGGAGAAATATCATCAGGGGCCTAAGGAGCAAAATGTTTGAGAGGGATGAAGCCATTAGTTTTGGTAACGATGCAATCATTGGTATCCTTACAGGTGGCATTTTCAATAGAGTGGTGGGGACAAGAACTGCAGGGCTTTAGGAGGGATCGTGGATGTAAATGATGAGAGATATAAGGAGGGTGAAGTAGTTAGTATACATTTACCTTTTTAGATGTTCAGAAACAGAATAAAGATATTACCTGAGGTCATACCTTGGAAAGGTACAGATTGAGAGAAAGATGCTTTGGAAAAGAAGAGAGACATGAGAATGTTTGGAGGATACATCAGAGAGTCCAGTGGAGAGAGAAAAACCCTTGGGCAAAGGAGGGCTTTGATATTTCAGTTGGCTCAAGCTTTAGAAAGTTGTTAACTATTCTCTCTCATGATAAAAGGGATGATTTGGGTAATAAAAACTGCTCTGAGAGCTACCTGTATCATCAGGATAGCCTCAACTTTGCTTCAGAAACAATCCTCATCCCCCACATCAGTGTTTCAATAAAGTTTATTTTCTGTTCTATATCACATTTGTTATGATATAAAGGGCATTCCTAGTAGTCATTCAGGAACCCAGGGTGACAGGGGGTCTGTCTTGTAAGTTGCTTCTGTAAACCCCACTGTAGGAGAAAGGAGACATCATGAATCTCACATTGGTTCTTACAGCTGTCTGCCATAAGTGACAAATGTCACTTCCCACATTTCTTTGGTCAATCTAGTCACATAGTCACCTGACTCCAAGTGGGCATGGAAAGGCAACCCTACCAGGTGTCTGGAAAGAGAACTAGAAATTTTGTGAGCATTTGTAGTGATTACATTACCTTAAAAACTTAATGGGAACTGTAGAGTTCAGAGGATGAATGAGGGAACAAAATGAGTTGAATTAATTATATCATCCAATGCTATTATGTTTCTTGAAATGCATATAAAATTGAAATCATCTCATAGAAACACCTGAGAAAGGGAGTTCTTCATAATTGTTTTGGAATGGTTCTAATAAAATGAGACAATTAGCCTTCTCTGATATATTAGTTGTGATTAGTTTCATCTGCATGTGACAGGAAAAAAGAATTTAACAGAAAAAAATATATAACAGTGGCTGAAGTAAGATAAAATTTATTTTTCCTTTGTAGAAGTTTGGAAAGGTGATGCAAGGCCTCTATGTTCATTAAAAACCAGGTTTCTTTTACTTAGTTTTTCCATCATCAGTGTTTGACTTCCATTTTGGGGTCCAAGGTGCCATTCCAGCTCTAACCATCTTATCTCTATACCAAGCAGCAGGAGACTTTCTGAAAGTTTCACTACCACTTCTGGATATATTACATTGGCTAGAATGTTAGACACCCACAACAAAGGCTGTTCTGTTAACCAAGGCTGATCTATCTTGTCATTGTACTGGGTGCCCATGTGCTCAGCTAACACTTGAAGTTTCCATATCTGAGTAAGAAGAAGAGAACTGGCATCACATGACTAGCCATTTTACATACTTCCCCATCTCTGTACAGAGGTTTCTCCTTTTTGAGTTGGAGCTTCCTCCTATTTTTAACAATTCTTGGCCTGGACAGGAATCAGAGAATCCATGCTCCACATCAGAAATGTAATGCCTCACTTGGAAGCCTGGAGAGCGAGTGGCAATGAAATCTCAAAAGGCATTTTCCACAGCTCGTTGAGAATTGAATACTCTTCCTTGCAAGAAGTGGTCCAAAGCCTGGAAGAACTGATAGTCAGTTGGTGCAAGGTCTGATGAATACAGTGGATGACAGACAGTTTCCAAGGCCAGCCTCTGTAGTTTCAGCAGCGTTTGTGCAACATGTGGTCGAGTATTGTCTTGCAAGAGGATTGGCCTGTTTCTTTTGACCAATCTCAGCTGCTTTATCACAAGCATCTTCATAATTTCATTGAACTGGTTGCAGTAGACATCTGCTTTAATTGATTGATCATGTTTCATGAAGCTGTAGTGGATAATATCACTGCTGCACCACCAAACAGACACCATTAGCTTATTTTGATGAATATTCAGTTTTGGACTGTGTTTCAGCACTTCATCCTTACCCAACCCTTTTGTTGAATGCTTCCGATTGTCAAAAGAATCCATTTTTCATCACGCATGTATGTACAACAATACAGTGTAGAAATGATTTACCTCTATGTCATGACAGCAAAGAAAGGCAAGCTTCAAGAGAATTTCTCTTTCTGATGCTCGTTTAATTCATGCAGTACCCATCTAACCAACTTCTTTACCTTGCCAATTTGTCTCAAATGGTCCAATACTGTTGGAACAGCAACGTTAAACCTTGCTGCTAATTCACATGTAGGTTGAGATGGATTCATTTCCACTACAGCTTTCAGCTCATAATTATCCACCTTGGTCTCAGGTAACCCACATGGTTCATTTTCAAGATTAAACCCACCAGAACAGAACTTCTCAAACAATTGAAGTACTGTGTGTTCATTAGCCACATCCTTCCCAAAGACTTTGTTGATATTTCAAACTATCTGCACTGCATTGATTCCACAATGGAACTCAAATTCAAAAATAACAAGAATTTTTTTTTTTTTGAGACCGAGTCTCACTTTGTTGCCCGGGCTAGAGTGAGTATCGTGGCGTCAGCCTAGCTCACAGCAACCTCAAACTCCTGGACTTAAGCCATCCTACTGCCTCAGCTTCCCGAGTAGCTGGGACTACAGGCATGCATCACTATGCCCGGCTAATTTTTTCTATATATATGTTTTTAGTTGTCCATATAATTTATTTCTGTTTTTAGTAGAGACGGGGTCTTGCTCAGGCTGGTCTCGAACTCCTGACCTCGAGCGATCCACCCGCCTCGGCCTCCCAGAGGGCTAGGATTACAGGCGTGAGCCACCGCGCCTGGGCAAAAAACAACAAGAATTTTTGACTTGTCCATGGTTTCTTAAAAATTGCTCCAAAAATAAATTTGAAAGATAATTACAAGCCAAACTGTACACTTCAAAGAATGAGGTTGTACCTTCACAACAAACATAAACAAGAAGCGTCAAAGTGAAATGTCAGAGATATTAGCTGTGAAACTTAGCACTAAAGGAAATCAAATATTTCATACCTAATAACCTAATATATTCTTTTGGACTAGAATAGCCTCTTATTTGGAGAGAAACAACATTTTGAGAGACAGTGAGCATCAGCATTGGTTTTGGTGCTAGGAGGAAACATGTTTTTCATCTTGCACTTTGTGGCCACTTGCTAGCTTCACCTAATACACAGCTCATGGGGGAAGTGACAATGGGCTCAAAAAGGTTTGGTCAATATTTTCAGTTGACTATGAGTTTAACTAACAGTGTCCTATACATAACTGGGCTCCACATGGAGCTCTTGCTGTAGAGCTCAAAAGATAGCGAGTTTTGGAGAGAGATGAAGATTCTTCATTTTTGCTTTACTCTCATTATGGAAGCTGTAAGATGGAATGGAGTTTACTGCCCAAAGAGAGAAGAGATAAAATAATGTGGAACTTCAAAAGCAGGAGAGGTTGGCAGAGGCATTTGACCCAGCATTAGATCTAGAACAGATTTCAAAAAACAGTAGAGATCTTTTACTTTATACTTTTGTTTTTCATGTGCTCCTTGTTCGAGTCTTTCAGCTTCATATACCAGATGTTGAATTTATATTACTATTGTGTTGGTAGTAGTAACACAAATTTGAATTGTAGGGGAATGTATTATTTAAGTTGCAGATGAGATAATCCTTGCCAAATATGCATGAATTAAACATCTAGCAGTCCAGGGCTCGATGGAGCTCCGAATCAGGAAAAGGAAGAAGGTGGTTAGGAAACCATGATAACTGAGACTCCTAAGAATTTAGGGTGCACCCTTCTGTTGTTGTTTTATACTTTAAGATAGAATACTGATGGCAAAACAGAAAGAGACATCTAAAGCTGAAGATTTTCCATCTAATTCAGAATTGGATCATAGTTTAATTAAAATCATAAGATTGTAAAAGATGTCTATAAATTAATGCTAAGTATAAAGAAGCAAAAACACTCCTTATTTTCAAATTAATATTACAGTTAATTCCCTCCTATCATCTTTAAATTTCATCTAATATTACAAGTTCCTCTTATCTACTGAAGAAAATTTATTTTATTCTAATGTTTGTTCAAGTTTTGACTATTATGGGTTATATGATAAAACTCAGTACTAATTATTTTCTTTTTATATTCCTGACCAAATCAAGTCCTTTTATAATTTCATAGACTTTTTCTTAAAAAATTTTTTGGAGACAGAGTCTCACTCTGTTGCCCAGGCTAGAGTGCCATGACATCAGCCTAGCTCACAGCAACCTCAAATTCCTGGGCTCAAGCAATCCTTCTGCCTCAGCCTTCTGAGTAGCTGGGACTACAGCCATGTACCACCATGCCTGGCTAATTTTTTCTATATATTTTTAGTTGTCCATCTAATTTCTTTCTATTTTTAGTAGAGATGGGGTCTCATTCTTGCTCAGGCTGGTCTCAAACTCCTGAGCTCAAAAGATCCTCTTGCCTCAGCCTCCCAGAGTGCTAGGATTACAGACGTGAGCCACCGCACCTGGCCCATGGACTTTTCATATGAGCAAATCTATATGGATGTTTGATAGTCCTTGTTTCTGATAAACAAAAATGAATTAAGAAAAGAGCTTACAAGAACTTTGCCCTGAACTTGATACACTACCATTTATTTTTAAGTCATTTCAAAAATTATGACACTTTCCATATTACAAAAGAAGAGCTGCAAATAAAATTTTATTATAGGAGGTTAAAGCATCTTTTTAAGTTTAAAGACATATAAACTTAGCATATTTATTTATCTATAGCTTATGTTGATTTTATTTTAAGTAGATATACATTAATAAAAGATATTTATTGTTTATACCAAATCATATCTTTTTCTTTTATACAGAAGAGAAGCAAAGCAATCTATTATTTTAGATAGCTGTTAGTAGAGGAAAAACAGATCAGTCACTTAACAGTATGAGTTCATAAGAAGTCTCTTGACAAGAAATTTTGCACCAAAATTGATAACACATTGTGGATAGTAGATTATAATCTCTAGTGAAGGAAGTATGGATAAAGTCAAACAATGTTCAAAGGATACCACGTTGCAGAATAATATCAATCATTCTATTCTGCATCCACATTTTCAGCACTCTGCTGAAGAATACGACTGATTTAGGTATGTACCTGTTAGCAACAGGATGGCAAAATTGCCCAAATCACTGTGGTAGAAAATATTGAGTAGAGATAGTGGATAGAGAATATACGAAACATTTTGTTCAGCTATGAGAACAAAATATGACATATCACTGGTAATATTGTGCTGTGTGTGTCTGCATGTATGTCTGAGTTTAAATGTTGTGACTGACATTTTTCATAAATCTCAAAGGAAGTTAATAGATACTAAAATGTCAAAAGGGTCTTGAACTTTAAGATGCAGCGACTTTGATATCAACATTTCCAAAGCTTGTGTTTGAGCAGGAGGAATTACTGGCTTTTAATAAGAATGAACTAAATCTCATCTCGCCTTTGCTCTCTCTTTTGAATTAATTGGTTTTGGCTTGCCAGAATCACAGTGCGGACCATAAAGAATGGAAGAGCTTGGCATGTACCATGTTTTCTCCACTGCATTAATCGAACTGTAAATGAGATTTTGGTCAATAAAATAAAACATGCTGCCCAGAGCACACAAAGAGAACTATGAGAGATTCAAATGCTTGGTAATGTCAGGAATGTGAATACAACTTAAAGCTTCTTTCATAAATAAATTCAAATAAACTATAGTATGTACTCTTTGCTGATCTATTCCTTTATGCCATTTAAAAAATTCTCAGGCACATGAAAAAAACAAATTTCAAGACCTTGATGTGTTCTTCTCCCCCAAAACATAGTTGATACTCTCCAACGCTGCCTTCGGCATACTTCACTGTGATATCAATATCCGTGTAGATTATCCTAGTAGGCTGGGTTCTCAATTTTTTGACCTCCTCTCCACCTCTGATCTTGTCCAATAACCTCCTTCAGCTTCTCACACTCATGAGTATACACGAGATCTTGCCACTTCCTGTAACTGTGACTCCTCCATAATCTCAGTTTTAAGTATCCCACACTCACAGAGCTGCCCCCTATTTTCCCAGCTCCCTTCCACTAATGGCTTTGCTTCACCAATCTTTCTTTTTCATAGTTGGGACTTAATAATACAGGTGAGATATGAGAGAAAAGGGACCAGGAGGAAAGTGGTGGCAATGTATATGAGTGATTACTTTCTGGATATATTTTGAAGGTAGAATTGAGAGTATTTTCAGACAGATTAGATCTGGGATGTGTCAGCAAAGGACTACTCAAAGATGATGACAACATTGTTGGCATGAAAGTCTAGAAGGATGGCATTGCCATTCACTAAAATGGAAGCACAGGGGCAAGAACATTCTTGTTTGGTTGGGGCTGCTGTAGATCAAGTGTTTGGTTTTTAACATGCTAACATTAGCATTCCTACGATATGTCCAGGGGCAAAATCCAATTAAGTAAGCAGATACAAAGCCCGCAATTTTGGGAAACCTGCAGGCTACAGCAATAAAATAGGACTGGTAAATTCAGCATAAGCTGATGTTTATAGCAGTGAGACTGGATGACATCAACAAAGGAATGAATGTAGGCAGAAAAGAGGGCCGTGGACTGAGCCCTGGGCATTCCGATACTGAAAGACAGGGGGTTGAGTAGTTACTCACCAAAGACACTGAGAAAAAGTGGCAGTGAGGCCAAGTGAAAACCAGGCAAGTGTGATGTCTTAGAAGCCAAGTCAAGAAAGTGTTTCAAGGAAAAGAGAGTTATCAAGCAGGTCAATTGCAAAATGACCATCAGATTTAGCAACATAAAGGGGGTGCAGGTGAAGAACACATTCCTCAGTGAAATAAGAAATGCTATCCATTGAAGAGGAAAGAAAGGGAAGAGGTGTTTGGGGTTTGTCTATTCCCTCTTCCCTCTTCCTTTCAGTCACCTAGAAGAAAGAAAAAAGGAAGAGGGAATGTGCAAGAGATGCACAGTGTGATCCCGGATTCCACAATTCCACCTGTGTTAGCAATCAAGAATTTCAAATGTGATTAATCAGCCCAAGTGTGTCTTTTTTTCCAGATACATTGACTGATGTCAACGAAGAGGCTGAATACAAGTGAAAAATCAATGTATTTTAATACATCGATCAATATCCTTCTAACTACTACCTTTGCCAACCAACCCCCTAGTCTATACTCACTATAGCAGCCACAGAATACTTGTGAAATCTCAGTCATGTTGTGCTGTTCCCCTTCCCAAACCCTGGAATGGTTTCCTAACTCATTCAAACTAAAAGTCAAGATGTCACGATGGCTGATGAAGCCTCAACTCGATGTGCCTCCCATCTGCTCCCAACCCCATCTCCCACCTCTCTCCCTCTCACCCAGTCTGCTCCAGCCACACCAGCTGCCTTGTGTTCCTGTAACACACACTCACCTGCCTGCCTCAGTGTCTTCACAGCCTCTTGCTGCTCCTTCTGCCTAGAAAGTGTCCATCCCTCACCTCTTGTCCCTCTTTTTCTCGAAAGTCATCTCTCAATGAGACTCACTCTGAGAAAATTGGAAACTTCTTCCAACACTTTCTTACTTCCTGTCCCTCTGTTTTTCTTCAAAACATTTACATCTTCTAATATACATATATGCACACATAGATGCACACATTTATTTGTATATTTATATTTTTTCAAGGCCTCCTTCATTATGGCGCAACTTCCAAGAGAGTTGAGATTTTCTTTTTTGTGTGTTTATTCGTTCTCACTGATCTACTCAGCACCTAGAATAAGACCTGGTATAAAACAGGTGCTTCAAAATATATGTTGATTGAATTAATTAATTGATAAGTTCAATGCCAAAATTTGCTTGCACATGATCTAGAGAAAAAGGAAACTTTAAATATTATAGCCTTTCTGGGAAAAAAATTAAGTTTGACAGTATTAATCTAGGTCTATGGCATTCAGATATGGATATCTATGTTAAAATGTTAGGGCCACCTTGTCATTGAAGGCAAAAAATAACTTCTGAGGTGTCTGAATCTTTGTAAAAAGAAACCTCTATGCACCGTTGATGTTAATGTCTTTGCTGCTTTTGATTCTTGTCCTGCAACATCTGCATAGAGCAATGTTTCCAGTCAGAAACCTGCTGACAAATAACCTCTCTTTAATTGAACTTCTTGCCTTCACCAAGGAAGACTTAAATGCCCAAGTTCAGACTATTGGCAGCTGTGGGCCTAGGATTCAGGACTCTTTCCTGTTTATTTCTAGGTGCTCTGATTACAACTGCTCCCTCTATCAAACGTAAGAAAAGTTAGACCCATTCAGTGAGAAACTCTAAAGGCAGACGCAGAAAATTCTTTGAGAAGTGATTAGGTGATGATGGCATGTCCCCATCTGGGGGCGGGGGGATAACATTATTCTGACACATGAAGTCACTGATCAGTAACAGACCAAGGCTTTATGTTTTTATTAAGCAAACTAAGTAGAACCGTTATGAATAACAGTGACTATATTTTCTTAAATCATCCATCTTGCCTGATGCTTTTCTTATACAATTTGTTTCTCTCTTGTGCACAGAATTTGCCTCATTAGCCTAGTTATTCTCCTCCTCATGTTCACTTCTGGCTGTTTCTGGGTGTGCACATTAACTCAGAGCCAGCCTCGCCCTCTGCAGAACAGCTGTAGCTTTTCTGTTTTATCTTGAAGGTCTTGGTGCCTGGGGCACGTTCTCTGGATGGCTTTGAGCATCGCAGGCTCCCGCTCAGAGGTATAAAAGATGTTCTCTTGGGTATTTATTTTCGTCAAGTGGTATTGTTCCTCATGCTGCCATACATCAGTGAGGAAAATATTGAGATATTTAGATTTATTATCTGCAGACTAGAAAAATGGAGAAATCCTTTCTAGAGGTCTGTCAGGGCTCGGTTCGTTGTTATCCTTTAATTGCCAGCTGACTGTTTTGTAATAATTCTGTTCTGCCTTCAGTTCCTAGAGCTGTTGAATTTTGTAATATTCCTCTACCTTTATTCTGAAAAGAATTCCTCTCTTGGATCTGCTTCTAGTGAACTCTAGACATTTTCTCATTCTTCCTTCTCTGTGACAGTTGGTTTGTGACACTCATCTTTGTAATAATCTAAATTGCTACCAGTGTAGACTTTCTGGAGGACCCAATCTTGTGTTACTTGAAGCACCAATCAATTATCTCATGGATGTCCACCTTGGAATGTGATACTTTGGACGCTTTCACATTGTATGACTTGGTTTATCTTATGCAGGATAAAAGGAAGCCATATAATTTCAGAAATGCCAACTTTAAAACTTTCATTGGAACAATTCATCAAGATTATTTAATTGTATCCTACATCTCCCTTCTGTATCCTAATGCAGAGGCTGTTTTTTCCCATCTTGGGGTCTTAGCCATCAAGTTCCCTCCACTCCCGGGGGCTTCCTGCCTGTATTTCTGGACCCCTCTGGCTAACAAAAGTATTTTACCTCTCTGTTTCCTTCACTTTTTTTCCATTTAAACCTCCATGGATTTTTATAATTCATTCCCTTATGAAGACATATTCACCCTCTAAGGTGACAATGAGCTAATTTGTCATCAAACAACTTCTTTGTGCTAATAAAAAAAGCCACAGGACATAGACTCATCTACCTGGGACCCTGAAGGCCTCCTTGAGTAAGAATTGCATTTTACCAGACATCTTTTAGCCACAATGCTTCACTTTTGTTGTCAAAACTAAAAGTGTAACTACTAGTAAAAATGATTTTCAACATGTAATAATAATTTTAACATTGAGCATTTTCTAACCACCAAGCTGTCTGTGAAATGCTTTATATTCTTTTTCTTTTTTTATCTTCATAATTACCATTGTAAACCTCATTTTACTGACGAAAACTGAGATTAAGGTGATTAAGTAACTTGCCCAAGGTCACACAGCACGTTTGACATAACATATCGCTTAATCCTCACAATTACCCAGTTGGCTGGTGCACAGAATTTAAATAAATTTCCATGTGTCACCAAACCAATAAGTAGCAGATTTAACATTCAAAATCAGTCTTCTGATTTAAGAGTCTTTAGATTCTTCTATGATATTAATGTCTTTATTATATCCTACTAACCTTGTAGAAAGCACTCAGGTTCTTTGAAATCTGTTTAAAAGATGAGAAGGCTGTGTCAGTTATCTAATGTCACAATAATGTCATGTCACACTCCACCAAAAACTTCAGGGACATACACAATAAATATTTATTTGGTTTGTGAGTCTGACAGGTTTAGCTGATCTGGGCTGGGTTGGTTTACTTATCTGCAGTCAGCTGCTTTGTGCACCCTGGCTGGGCTAGCTCGTGAGTGTGGAGGTTGGCTGGCTGCTGGCAGATCTAGATGGTGTCAGCTGGAATGACTATGGTGACGTGGCACTGTGCCATGCATCTCTCTTTATCCACCAAGCTGGTAACGTTCTCATGGAAATCTTAGAAAAGCAAGAGCAGGAAAGCCGAGTCATGCAAGCACGTTTCAGCCCCCTGCTTATGTTGCATTTGCTAAAATCCCGTTGGCCAAAGCAAAATCACACGGCTAAACTTAGAGTTGGAGTTCCTCCTACAATGTTCATGGGGAAGGTCAAGGGTACATGGAAGAGTGAAGAATTGAGTCCTTCTTTTTTTTTTTTGTTTTTTGCAAACTACTTCAAGAGTCTAGCACATTTTTAGCAGAAACAGAAAAGGAATCCAGTACTCCTTTGAGGCTTACTCCTCAAGCAGTCTACCCTCTAAAAAAATAACATAACATTTGTTTGCTATATCACCACTGCTTTAATATATTACCTTGTAGATCCAGGCTGTGGGAGCCAACATTTACTAAAAATTGAATATGTGATCTCTGCTGACATAAATGCACTTGTGATCTTAATTATAAGCATAAAATACTCTTCAAATTTGGATAGTGCCAAAGCAATGCTGCCTGAATTTATAATTCTCTTTCAAATAGAGTGTTGGCCCAACTCACCCAGTGCCTAGTGGTTTCATGGTTTAGAAGTTTGTTTTCTGGAATTTGAGGCAGCTGTTCTCTCTGAGTGAAGGTCCATGGGGAAAGGTGGGCAAACATATAAAGCTTCTGAAAGCCATCCCAGATCCCTCAAAGTCAGCCCTCAGCTTAATGTCCGGGTCAGAAGTATAACAAAGTTAGTCTTGGTAATTGTTCATGAGTTTTCAAAGAGACTCATTACCAACACTCACAACCTGGTTTCAGTCCAATGGAGATTTATGAGGCTAAATTCTAAGCAGAATCAAAATACATGTGAATAAAAAGCTCAGCCCTGAGAACTGATGTTTACAACTGGTTACACATAACATATTTGTAAGGCCAATGAACGGCGTTTTATTTCTTTGATTCACCAAAACACAAAGGTGGTCGAAACCATTCACTCTTTTCCCTTAATTCACAAGCACATAACAGTAAAGCAGGCACATGGAGGTTAAGTGCTCTGAAGTTATAATGAACTACCTCACCCTGCAGTGCAAATCACTGGCAAAAATCATTTGTTCTAAAAAGCTTTTTATTTCCCCACAGGAATATTATGGATTATATTTTCATTTGTCACATCTATTCTTTGCATTTTCCTTTCTACGTATTTCTTCTTTCCTTCATATTGCTGCTAAACGTAAAGATCCTTATGATGTTGTTCTGGGCTCTTTTAATTCTCACTGAAAACTTGCCCTTGAAAAATCTCCATCCCTCCCATGAGTTTAAATGCTGTCTATGGTTTGTCAACTCCTAAATTTGTATCAGTAATCCAGTGACATAGCAAGAGTGGGACAGTGGAGGGATCAGTCCCCAGTGAGAGCGATAAAGAGAAGCTCATCTGTAGATAACACAAAATAATGGCCAAGTGTGGTGGCTCACGCCTATAATACTAGCACTCTGGGAGGCCAAGATGGGAGGATCACTTGAGCTCAGGAGTTCGAGACCAGCCTGAGCAAGAGCGAGACCCCTGTCTCTACTAAAAAAAAAAAAAAAAAAAAAATAGAAAAAATTAGCCGGGCAACTAAATATAGAAACAAAACAATAGCTGGGCATGGTGGTGTGCACCTGTAATTCCAGCTACTTGGGAGGCTGAGACAGGAGCATTGCTTGAGCCCAGGAGTTTGAGGTTGCTGTGAGCTGGGCTGATGCCATGGCACTCACTCTAGCCTGGGCAACAGAGTGAGACTCTGTCTCAAAAAAAAAAATAAAACCCACAAAATAATAACAAAAGAGACTAAAAGCCAGTCTGATTTTATTATCACCATTTGATGAAGATTTTTAGCGATATCAGTGATATAATATTCCTCCCTAAAAAAAAAAATCTTATAGGATTAAATTCTAAGCGATTGCTATGGCTATTGTTGTTTCAATAATGTATTTGTAAACTTCCAGTTAGTACCTTTTATTTCATACCCTTTGTATAGGAATCTCCAGAGAGACAGAACCAATAGGAGACAGATACAGATATATAAAGAGATTTGTTATAGGACTTGGCTCATGTGATTACAGGAGCTGAGAAATCCCATGATCTGCCCCCTGCAAAGTGGAAAGTGGAGAAGCAGGAAATCCAGGGGTGAAATGAAGTCCAAAGGTCTGAGAACCCATCAGGGAGAGACTGCTGGAGAAGATAGATGTGCCAGCTCAAACAGGAAGCAAATTCATTTGCCCTTCCTCCACCTTTTGTTCTATTCCAGCCCCTATGGACTGGAATGTTGCTCACCTGCATTGGTAAGGGTGATCTTCCTTCCTCAGTCCACTGATTCAAATGCTAATTTCTTCTAAAAACACCCTCACAGACACACCCATAAGTAATGTTTAACCAGCTCTCTGGGCATCCCTTAACCCAGTCACGCTGACACATAAAATTAGCCAGCAGATCTTTTAATAAACAATATATTCTAATGGAAATTAACTGTGGAAACTCTTAGTTATGCTCTAATTTACCTGAACACACCTATACACATTGGCTTCAAGAATAATTTCTTAGAGGTTGATAATAGTTTGAGCTTGCTTCATGAACACTTTCCAAATCCAGTGGTACTCTGTAGTCCTGTGTTTAAGTAGTTTTATTAGAATATTGAAGTTAAATGAGTTTAAGTGTAGAAGAGCTGTAGACTATAATTGGATACCTAGAACTTCTAAGCGAACTAATCAACAACATGGAAAATGATGCAAATAGATAACCTCTCATTCATTTAACAAGATGGTCACACAGAAAATCAACATACGAATATCTACAGTTTTATCATGCCGGAATACCAGTTCGGAAATGTAATGGTAAAAATCTACTGGTAATTACCGAATACATGGCAAGAAATATGCCATACCTGTTCAAAGAGACATATAAAACATACCTGAAGGATGTAAAAGAAGACTAGAATAAATGTGGCAAAATACTGTATTCTTGGATGGGAAAGTATGATGTCATAAAGTTCTCAAATGTCCTCAGCTGATCTATGAGTTGAAAGCAATCCCCAACTCCAACTCCTAACAGAATGTTTTCATTTTCTAACAAAGTGACTCATGAGTACATCTGGAACATAAGCTATGAAAAATAGCCATTACGTATTTGAAAGAGTACGATTATGAGGGATATGTCCCTATCAGATATCAACTTATGCTATAAAGCTACTGTAATAAAAAACTGAGTTTATTGGCACAAGAATAAAAAAATTGACCAGTGGAACCTACTAAAGACTCTGCGAAGAGACTAGATGTATGTGTGTGTGTATATATATATATAGTCTTTATATATATAAATTTATTGCAGTGTTAAGGGAGTACTTCGAATATGGTGAAAGAAAGGTGTGTCTGACACCACTAGGGTGCTGTCTTTCATCCTCTTGTCCTGGCCTCTGCTTGCCTTGCCCTTGTACACAATTCTGCACAGGTTTTGAGTTCCTTGCCATTAGCTCCTTATCACAAGTGTGTGTTGAGTATCTCTTGCTTCCTGCTCTGGGGCTTCTTTGATAAGTGACTTCCTGCATGAGTCCAGTTGACCCTGGTACATGTCACATGAAGAGCCATAGGAGCTAATGAATCAATGCTTCTCTCTTTTGCATCTTGAGTGAATCATTCTGAGCCACATGTCATAACACAACACAGAATGTCATGTACTGGGTAACTAGTCACCTGAGGTGATGGCACACTAGACAATACTTGAATTGGCTTTCAGTTTTTCCCTGTTGATGCCTGACATGCACTCCTGCCACCTGAGAATACATTCTTAAAAAATTTTATGACCTCTGTCTCAGGCTCCACTTTGGGGAAGAACCCAGGCTAAGTCAGGTAGACTATGTCATAAATGTTGTTGAGAAATTGTGCAATGGGATAAAGAAAAAAGGTATCTCTACATATAAACAAATTCCACAAAAGTTAAAAAGTTAACTGTAACAATAAAACAAAAGAAAATATAAAAGTATTTGAAAACACCAACAAAGTGGAGTCTCCCTCTTCCACTTCAACTTTATTTGATGTATTTTTCAGATTCTCTGCTCTGTTCTGTCATGTAATTTTGTTTGTTTTACTGTCCAGATATTTGTCAAAATGTCATGTTTGCTAAAGACTCCTTATATTCAGTGCTGTTACAAATTTATTCTCTTTTATACATCCCCCTTTGATTACAATGGGATTTTGGATGGACGGTGGAAATACTAATAAATGCATGTATTTAGCCTGGTATCTGAATGCATAATATTTTCAAATTTGCATTCATTGTATCTATTGTTAATATCATAAATCTGTATTAAAAATTATAATTCAAGAGTCTCTGACAAATAGAATTGTATCAAACTATGAAGATTTCTACTCAGTAATTAAGCTATTCTCAATTGTCCTCTTGAGACAAAAATGTCACCTGATATCACACTGTCTTTATCACAGCATTTTAGAGCTGGAAGGACCTAAGAGATCATTTAGTCCCTGGATGTCCAGTGTGTGGCTAGCTGACCAAATTAGCCTGGGCATCCTTGTATGGCTCCCCGGAGAGTCTTTCCATTTAAAAATATTACACAAATTAGCATTCATGTGCTAGTAGTTTAGCAGTTCCTAGCTATCTACCTGTATCGACCATTTAAAATTGCCTATTGGCAGATGGAATTAAATAGTAAGTGGTAATTATTATGTGGTTTCATTTAATTTAACAGAATTTTTAAAATAATTCATGAAAAAGTAAAGTAGACATGCAAACCCTCCATATACATTTGACTGATGTTTAATTGTATATAATATGTCCATGTTCAGCATATATATCTAGGCTTATCCTTATATAATATGGTCTACATTCACAAAGACAATTATTTAAGTGGCTCACCTTTAAATATTTTATGTTCCTTTTAATCAAAACACTTCATGTAAAATATATCAATATTGTGGACTTGAGAGTGAAATATTTTCCCTAGATCTCACTTGTAGACCTGTTCTAAAGTCCTCATGTTTTAATGGAAAAAAAATCAGAAAACTTTATATCTTTATTTTATTTATCCAGATATAGATTTTTTTTTTCAGTGTTAAGTGTGTGGTGTTTATGCAAATAGAGAAAGGTATAGAACACTTTAGGCTATATGATTTTTTAAAAAAACAACTTATTTTGAAATAATTACACATTCAAAAGAAAGTACAAGGATGGTACAGAGAGGTCTCCTGTACCCTTTACCCAGTTTCCTCCAGTGGTTCCATCCTATGTGACTATAGTATGATACCAAAACTAGGAAATTGTCCTTGGTACATTGTGCATGTGTATGCATGGTTCTATGTCATTTTATCACATGCACAGATTTGTGTGATCACTGCAATCAAGATAGACAACTATTACATCACTACAAAGATCTTCATCCTGTTTCTACTTTACACTCATCCTCTGTCCTCACATCGCCCTTCCTCCTAACCATCCCTAAACTCTGCAACCCCTAATTGGTTCTCCATATCTGTCATGCAGTATGTGACTTTGTGAGACTGACCTTTTTTTTTTTTTTTCCACTCAGCATAATGCACTTGAGAACCATCCAATTTGTTGAATGTACCAATAATTCTTTTTATTTTTGTTATTGCTTGGTATGGTTCATTCCTTTTATGCCATGGTATGGATGTGCCACAGTTGAACCAGTCACCCATTAAAGGACACTGTAGTTGTTCCAATTTTTGGCTTTTGCAAATAAAGCTTCTATGAATAATCATGTACAGGGTTTATGTGGATATAAGTTTTCATTTCTCTGGGATCAATGCCCAGAAATGAGATTGCTGTGTTATTTGGTAAGTGTATGTTTAGTTTTTTAAAGAAATTTCCTAACTTTTCCATTTTCCATTCCTATAAACAATGTATGAGAGTTTCTGCTTCTCAGAATCCTTGCCAGAATTTGGTACTGTCACGATTTTTATTTTAGTTTTTCTGATAGGTGTGTCATCATATTGCATGTGGTTTAATTTGCATTTCCATGAGGGCTCTTGATGTTGAGTATTTTTTCTTATGCCTATTTGCCATCCATAAACCCTCTTCCAGGAAATGTCTCTTTATATCTTTTGCTCATTTTCTGATTGGATTGTTTGGTTTTTTTATGTTTGAGTTTTGAGAATCCTTTATACATTCTAGATAGGAGTCCTTTGTCAAATACGTGTTTTGTAAATATTTTCTCTCAGTCTATGGCTTTTCATTTTGTTCTTTTAACATAGTCTTTTTACAGAGCAAAAGATTTTAATTTTGATGACATCCAACTTACCAATGCTTTCTTTCATGAATCACGTTTCTGGTGTGAAGTCAAGAAACATTTCTTAGCTCCTGAAAATTTTCTCCTAGATTTTTTTTCTAAAAGTTGCATAGTTTGGGGGTTTAATATTTAGATCTAGGGTCTACTAAGGTTAATTTTTATATAAGGTATAAGATTTAGATAGAGGTTTGTATTTTTACAAATATCCAACTTCTCTGCTCTCATTTGTGAAAAAATATCCTTCCTTAATTGAATTGTTTTGCAATTTCATCGAAAATCAGTTGGCTATATTTATTGGACTATTTCTGGGTTCTCTATTCTATTCTAGATCTATGTGTCTATTTTTCTGCTAATTACCACACTGTATTGATTGGTGTAGTAATGAGCCATGATGATAAGCCGAAATAAAAAAAAAAGAAAATTGTATAAGATAATTTGCTTATCAACCATTTTCTTGATGTATATCCTTTCCAGCTCAGGAAAGAAATGGGTTAGCTTGATCTCATTCTCTATTTTACTTACTGGCATTTCTCTTGACATGATTCTGACTAGGCAGTAAAATTCAGTCTTGCCTAGTGGATGTTTTAGGCCCTTTCTGGCCTTTCCTTTCAGACTTCTACTTTAACTCTTTTCTTCTTACCATTAAACATAAATTCACAAAGTGAGACAAAAGTTTTTCACATCTTATTATTATAATTTGTCAGTGAGAAAAGTTACTGAAATGTTTCACATAATAAAAAAAAGCAAATGTTTGTATTTTCCATAGAGTACTACTCTTTTCCCCAAAGACTACTCAGTTGCTTGGAGGACGTCAGGATGAATTGACTGAATAAACTTAGGAGATAACTTATAGCACCATCTCTTCCTGAGTCTGCTACTTTTAAGATTTGCCTTTTGAGGAAGGTAACACAATTATAATGAGAAGTCAGAATGAGTTCAGCTGTGCATAATAAAAACCATACACAGTGGTTAACCAAGAGAGGGATAAAAAAAAAAATAATGAGTCTTGAAATTCTGTGGACTAATTCTTCTCAGTTTATTTTTCAAATAGTTTCAACTATTGTAGTTCATTTGCCTTTCATATAAATTTTATAATGGTCTTACATATATATGAGAAAAGATCTTGTTGAAATTTTTATGGAAATTGAGTTAAACCTAAATATCTACTTGGAAAGAATTGGCATATTTACCATGTTGAGTCTTTCAATCTGTGAACATGCTATGTCTTTCCATTTATTTCAGTATTCTTTGCTTTCATTCATTAACATTTTGTATGTTTTAGTATACAAGTTTTGTACATGTTATGTTAGATTTGCACCTTTCTTTTTTTAGCAATTGTAAATATCACTTTTAAAAATTTTAGTTTCTACATATTTATTGCTAGTAAATAGACACAATTGATATTGGTATGTTCATCTTATAATCTGTGACATTACTAAACTCATTTCTCAGTTCTAGGAGGTTTTGTTTTCTGTTTTTTTTTAATTATAATAGAGTCTTTGGAGTTTTTGATATAGGTGATTATTTCATCAGCGAATCAAGGCAGTTTTATTTCTTCCTTTTTGATCCTTAATGTCTCTAATTCATTTTCTTGCTTATTGAATTCAGCAGAAATTCCAGTACTATGTTGAATAGTAGTGGTGAGAGTGTACACCATTGCCTTTTTCCCAATCATAGGGGAAAACATTCATTCTTTCATTATTTTACATAATGTTGGCTGTGGGGTTTTTGTGGATGTTCTTTATTGAGTTGTGGGGATTTCTCTGTATTTCTATTTTTTTCCTGAGATTTTTCTTTTTATCGTGAGTGGTTATTGAATTTTGTCAAGTGCTTTTTTGGCAACAATTGACACTATCATGTGGTTTTCTTCTTTAGCCTATTGATATGATAGATTACATTTTTCGATTTTCAATGGTTGAGTCAGCATTGCATGCCTAGAATAAACCCCACGTGGTCATGGTATACACTTCTCTTGTATGTTGCTGAGATTATGGGGTTCATTATAACCTGAAGTGTAGTGAAAGTCTAGGTTCCCCACTTAGCCTTCACTGGAGGGGTAGTGTGGAACTACAATTTTTTCTATGGTATTTGATTGGAATAGAACAGTTATTGTATAAAAGTTTTCTACTGTGCTAAGCAACCTCTTTTATGGCCCTTTGCATAGAGAGAGCAAACTTCCCTTGCATTGTTTTGTGTCTATACCTGTTGGTGTTCCTGGGATGCTTGTTTCTCCACACCTGTCTTCTGATACATCAGGCAAAAAAGAAATTGACGCAACTCACTGATGTGTTGTCAAGTTCTCAGGTTCTTAGCCGGTCTCCTCTCTTCTCTATTTTTTAGTCTTCTTTTATTTGTTTATATACAATGGTCAGCGATTTTAACTGTACTTAGAAAGAAGCATACATCTACATGAATTATTAACAATCCAGAAAATAAGAGAAAAACATTAATGATCATTTTGTCACTTAAAATATTTTAAATACTTTCTTTGTTTGCTGATAATGTTGCCCATGTAATTACTCAGAGAAGGAAAAAACAGGTGAGCAGAACCAAACTGAAATATCCAACGTGCTTTTTGTTTAAAATTTTAGCAGCTTATCATAGGCATTGATTATGGACCCAGCCAACAGGAATTCCCAACTCCTTCTTACTGGTTAGAAATGCAGAAGCTCACTTTTGAGGCCTCTTCTATAGCTACGGGGATCACGTGACACAGTCTGGCTAATCAGAGTGTTGATCGGATCTTCTGGGAAGGCTTTCACTTTTCTTGATAATCAAGGCCTAACACAGCTAGGTATACCCATTTCCCCCTTTCTTTTTTTCTCCTTGGTGGTGTGGAATGGTCATAGCTGCAATCTTGCAACCTTGGAGTAAAGGTCAAGGGATCGCAAGGATTCCATACCTTGTATCAACAATGGACAAACCTTTCTTGTAAAGGCCCAGCTAATAAAATTTTACGTTTTATGGGCTATGACATTTCTGTCACAAATGCTCAATTCTGTTGTACTATTGTGAAAGCATCGGTACACAACGCTTAAGTAAACGGGTGAAGTGTGTTCTGTAAAACTTTATTTAATAAAATAGATGGGAGGCCAGATTTGGCTAATGGGATATAGCTTGCCAGTCTCCGCTTTGTATCATTCAGCAGCTGAACAAGTGTCAGAAACTGCTTAAGTGCAGCCTTCTTATGGAAGAAAAATAAAGCTATATTTGTTTAAGCCATAATAGTTGGGGTTTCTTACTTGTAGCTGAATGTACTGCTCATCCAAAGCCAATATGCAATATCTCAAATTTCTCAACTAGAGTTCTTGTGAAGATACAAAATACTGATATACAAAGCATAGAAAATAAAAGTAAACTTTTTAAAGATTGCATTAAACAAATGATGGTCCATTCATTTATTTTTGACTTCATAAAGTAGCAGCATCACCTCCTAGGAAGAAGATGGAAAGATATTTTGTCTTTGTCCAACTTTCTCTGTCTCAGGTAATCTAAGTGATTCCTAAAACCAGACAACTGCACTTTTCATAGCATGAATATACTTACAATGATAGTCAGAATTCTTTTTCCATCTCTGCTTTCTCCCGTCCAGAAACACACTGACACACAATTTCTGCATCCAAGGAAAATTACAACTTCCAGGGAGCAATGGGACAGCCAGGGAAGTGATGCTGGGGGTTTGTGTAGGAAGGCATAGTGTTTGCCTCTTCCATTCTGGTGATGGAGTGTAGTCTCTACATGTGCTGAGCTCTAATCAAAGATGTTAATGTTACCAAAACCTTGAGATAGATCAAGTTAGATCACATATTTTAGGAGACTAAGAAAACTCAATATTGGTAAGGGTACAGTGAGATTGTCATATTACTTTTAGAAGTGTAAATGAGCACCAATTATTTTTTTGAAAACAACTTGGTAACATGTATCAAAATTTTGAAGGAGTTCCTGTGCTTTAATCCATTTGTTTTGCTTTTAGGAAACTCTATTAGGTAAATTATCACTATGCAAACAAAGGGTTCACTGTAACATGAGTTTCAATATTAAAAAATTAGAAACAATCTATACATTCAACAATGGACAAGTGACTGAATTAAGTGTGACATATGCATGGAAAGGCATATCTTGAAACCATTCAAAAATTTTCAGTAGCAAAAGAAATGGTTAAAGTATGATGTTAAGTGGAAAAAGCATAGCCTGTGGTAGGAAAATATTCTGATTTTGCATTAAAAAAATTCTTGTGCACTTGCTCTTTTAGTTTTGTTCTATTGTGATCACACTCAAACTCTCTTGTTCTCTCTATATGTATTTCTCTACATATTTTTCATAGCTATCTATATATCTTTCAGCATGGTAAAAAGAGAAGGAGGAATTACAGGTATGTGTTAGTGGCATTTGTTTTGTGTGGTGGGATTACACATAGCTTTGACTGTTTCCTCCATAATTTTTGTTTTCTTAATTTCAGGTAATGAGGAGACATCAGGAAAATAATTTTACATCCAATGAGATTCATGACTTAAAAGAGGTTCTGCACCTATGACAAAACATAGCTTATCATCCATTAACAAATCTCTAGTCTCGTTATATGTCTCCTAGAGAGCTAATCATTTTTATTCACAGAGGACAAGTTCTTGACTTTGTACTTGGTTACTTTAGTACTTTTCTCTTAATTTAACATCTCTCTTCTATTGGATTTTAAGGTGGAGAGGTGGGGAGCGGGAGTGAGAAAAGCTTCCTCTTGGTATAACATACTCTCCATCAAGTTTTAAAAATATCCCACTATTGTCCGTAATACATGCACTCTTCAGAATCATACATACTGAAGGGCTGTTTCACACTCGTGTCCATTACTTTTTCTCCAAATGATAAGTTCACGAATAAGTCCATAGAATAGGAATTAAAAATCTAAGTAAGTTTCAAAGAATAGGATCTAAAAACCTTATGTGTCTTTTCTTTGGAAGAAATGCATATTCATGTATTTTGTCACTTCTTCATTAATTAAAAAATATTTTCCAACAACTATGTATTTCATTATATGGTCATAAAGGATGATACAAAGATGAAACAAATATGTTCTCCTAATCTATTATACCTACAATCTAGAAGTAGAGAACGATGTATGAATGGGTGAACAGGATACAGTTAGACAATGAAATACGTAGTAGAAAATGAAGAATAAAATGCTCTAGGCCTTCAGAGAAAGAACCAAATAAGTATATCTGCCAAACTTTATAACAAATACAAATGAACAAAATATACATAGTACACATTAGGAAAAAATTTAAAAATGTGATTAAGCCAATTTTCAATTAAAGATAATAAATTTTAGTAACATCATAATCTCATCTAAAAAAGTAGATTGCAGTAGTTCAGAGAAGCATTTACTTAGGCAAATGTCAAAACAGATAACCGGCCCTCTGCTCACTTTATCTGACACATCATGATCTTCATCACCACCTATTCTTTCTCATAATGGCAAAAGAAAATATCTAGCCCAAATGTGAGAGTATACAATAATCCTATTTTTAACTTATAGACTATTTGTTAACATCAAACATACATGAAAACAAAAGCAGAAGCAGAACAGGATAACTAGCAGTATGGAAGTGTAGATAAAACCAATTAAGATTGTTGCCATTGGACAATTTCTGGCCTATAAAAATGGCAGTTTCATATAGCTTGTTCTAGTAGATATTTGACAACAAAAAAGTAGAATTTTAAAAAGACATTTATTTCTACATGAGATGCTTGACTATCAGGTACAGCCAATTAACAAAATCTATTTTTAAAAATCTGGTGGTGTGAAACTGGGGCTCCACACTTGAAATATCTGTATCCAAAGCCACTTTTAGACTTTTCTTTAATTGGAGAGGGCACGATCCACCATATAATTTGTCCTGAACATGTAAGATGTCTCTTAAATTTCTCCAACCCACTTAGGATTATTCAAACATTTTTTAGGCACGGAAATAATCAATGTCTAATAAAACTAATTTGGCTTTTTGATGAATAGGAGCATTTGGATTTCCATTATGGCACAACATATTTATTTTATGGGCTTGTAATTTTGCTGATAACATGCTTATTTCCATATTATATTGTTATTCAGCCTGGCTTAGTTCTAGAATGCAAAACTAGAATATAAGAGTCTGACTTAAATTTACATACATTTTCATAGTAACAGAGCAGACTTCCTTGCTTGCTGGCCGTGTGGATGTGGATCCAGGGACGCCTGGGAAATATCATTTGGTTTGCTGTTCTTGGTATAACAATACTACTTAATATAAATATCTAATGTATCTAACTGGGCTCAGTAATGGATTGAATTGCACCATGGTGTCACAATTTCTGATCTTTGTAATCTATTTTATTCTTTGGATCATTTAATTTTGTTAGGCAGATGTGTTTTATTTCCTAATGACAAAAACAGAGCACACTCTTCTCTAACAACTTCTCACTAGCTATCCCTTCTCTACCTTTCCCCTCTGTAGCAGTTGAAGCATTAAATCTCATCTTTTGTATTTGGAGGAAGATTTTCTTCATTTTTACTTAGGGACTGCCTCTGTTTTACTAATTTTTTAATTACATGCAGTCAGACTTGGTTAATCTGAATTGGTATGCAAAAATCCATTTTAGAATTAAATAGAAATCAGTATAGCAAGTCAAGAGAACACACAGAGAAAAAGATTGAATAGCTGAATCACTTTTACCGGTACACTAAGAAATATTTTTCATTCTAACAGCACATTTATTGTATATCCTTCCATACTGTGACTCAAGATTTTTGAACCTTAGCACCGTTGACACATTTGACTGGATAATTCTTAATTGTGGTGGCTTTTCTATGCACTGTAGGATGTTAAGCAGCATCCCTGACTTCAGATGCTAGTTAGTAACAGCCCGATCCCTAGTTGAGAACATCAAAAATATATCCAGTATTGCCAAATGTTTCCTGGGGGCCAAAATTGCTCCAAGTTGAGGATCACTGCTGTGTCTTCTTTAAACCCTTAACTTATTATAAAGGTAAGGATAACAGGCAGGATAAATAAAGCACACATTTAAATGTCTTATGTTCAAAAGCCAATTAAAGTTGAACTGTGACAGTCAGTAAACGGACAAAAAAATGTTACATAGGGCATGCATGGCAACCGGTAAAAGGCTCAAAGGGATCTCAATATGATCTCATGAAGGTCCAAAACCACATTTTTTTTTAACGTATTAACACCTAATAAATGCCACACACTAAGAAGATGGTCAAAAAAGGGCTTATTATTGGATGCTTATCAAGTATAAACATAATTAAAATTTTAATATATATGTATATATGATTCATTAAAAATCTACATCTGAATTTCAAAATATTGGCCAATTGGTAAGTGCTGTACCTTTGAAATTTCAGTCACTGAAATTATTATTTATTATACCCACAAAGTGTTGTGATAGGTGTGGGGGCAAAATATAAGGATTAACACATTGCTTCTTCCCTATAGATATGTAGGCATGCCCCATTGACTCCAAGTCAGATTAAGCCTTCATTCTCTCTGCAGTCAATCTCCCTCAACCTCCCCATTATAAGGCCACTTGTGATGGCATTTAGGGCCCACCTGGATAAGTCAGGATACTCTCCCCACCTTAAGATGCTTACTTAAGCACATCTGTAAAGTCCCTTTTGCCATTTTAAGGTAACATTCACAGGCTCCAAGCATGAGGACCTGGATATCTTTGGAGTTGTTACTGAATCTGCCCTGGGAACAGATTCTACCCCATAGGAAAATTAAAGGCAAATAAAACAAAACACTTACAAAAAACAAAACAAAACAAAACAAAACTCCCCCAGGAAAACTTTGAATGGTTTGCTCGAGTCACATGTCTTTCTCTGAATCTAAGGGTGGGTTGAGGACAGTCCCGTCCAATTCACATAGAATTCACCTCCCCAGGAAGTGGCTAATATTTAGGAAGCATTTGATATGCGCCTGCCACTGTGCTAAGTACCTAGTTTGGCTTCAGTTCTCATAAGTGTTCTACAAGTAAGGAACAGATAATTACCTACCTTTTACAAATGAGAAAACTGAGGCACCAAAAGGTAGAAAAATGGTACCAAGTCACAGAGAAGTGGGGTATTAACCCAGACATTTTGATGCTAGAACCCAGATATGTAACTACAGAGGGGAAGAAATGAGAGGCAGGCAAATAAAAGATCTCCACTACCATCCACGAGCATGTTGCAAATTTATTATCACAGATTGAGTTCTCCTGAAGCAGATGCTGAGATAGAGTTTGCACGTCAGATGGTTATTAGAGATCAACACCTGTGAAAGATGGGGGAAGAAAGCAGAATTAGGCAAAAGGAGAAGTCAAACTGTGACACGGATTCAACATTCCTTGGTCAACCAGGTTAAGCTCTGAAGCAAACTTTGACCAGCAGAGGATCCTCCATTATTCATCTAGAGCTGGGCCTTTATACTCTCACCTTGCTCAGTCACTAATGGAGGTTGTAATGGGAAGGACATAACCTCAGGCAAGGTGGCTCTTAGAAGCTGAGGCAGACCCTGAAGGAACTAACAGCTCCAGGCTGTCTGCTGATCTTAATTCTTGCAGCTGGACAAGGAATCCTTTCTCAGAGGGAGATCTGGAGTTGGAGCACATCTCTGTGTCTACCACGTCTATCCTTGAGACCAATTTTCAACCTGGACCACACATTGGAATCATGTGGGGAGCTTTTGAAAAATACCAGTACTAGGGTCCTATCCCAGTCTAATTAAATCTAAATACCTAGAGTAGAATACAACATCGGCATTTTAGTAAAATCTCCAAGGTGATCCTAATGAGTGACCAGTATGGAGAATCATTGATTAAGGGCAAACCCAAGGAACTAGGTAAATTTTTGGAACTTCCAAAACTAAGGGAGAAAGAAACTCTATTTGCATTTGCTTCACAAGTCATTTGAGTTGTTGAGAAATTCATGTGTGATAAGTTATTTATAAACACATATTTCCATTCATGTTTCTACAACTTGTTTTCACATTCAGAGGTAAAGATAGAAACACACACACACACACACACACACACACACACACACATATACACACAACATATAACTTCATATACTTTTTACTTAAGTATTTCAGAATCCCCAAGCCTGCTCCTATATGGGGAAAGAAGATAATTTTTATCCTTTTGGTCTTTAAATAGCTGTCTCTGAAAAATTGAAGTTCTTCAGCACTATGGAACTTCGGATGGATGCATTTCCAATTATCTATTTATAAATGAAATTCTGACCTCGCTGCTGGAAAGGTCATGTCTAGTGTGATCTCTGAGCCATATGGCTGAGAAAATGAAGTGGTAAGTTTATTCTTCGGAGATATATGTTGATGCTTCAGCTAATTAGTCTTTTCCAAATTTGTGTCACTGCTATTAGAAGATATGAGACAGAGAAAATCTGTGGTATTTAGTTAATAATACATTAACGTACTTTGAAATGAAGCTAGGTAGATAAACTGGTAATCTTAATTAAGAGACATGTGAGTAAAATCCTATAATTCTGAATTACAGAGATCCAAATTAATTCTTGCTGTTTCCATTTGAACTGGAATATTTCTATAACCAAGATTTAATGTGTATATGGTTGTAACAGTCATTTTAATATAAAATTCTAATTGCATTTTATAGATGTGACTCTCTCTCTACTCTGCATTCCATTTCTCATAGTTAGACCACTTACATCATGTAGACATACTTATAGATTTAACCCTAACTCAGACTTGGAAGCTATGCTGATTCAAAGACCAAGGTGACTAGGAAAGGCCTAGAATCAGTACATTTCTGGTTTAGCATTGATCTTGCTAGATGAGATGCCTCTTTTGCTTGACCCCTTACATGGTCTCCACTGCCTAATTCTGGACCTCTGAGATGCAAAATCTTGCTTGGATTTAGTGTGACTGACTGACACTTGAATCTTTGTAATCATCACCCTATTTGGACTGAGAACATTGAACTTGGTTTCAGCATTGATTTTTGCCAAATAGATATCTTTGTCTTCCTTTTTTCTAAGAGATGGATATTTTGGGTTTGATGATTTATCTTCAGATGCCTGGTTCTGATTTGTCTTTCCCATTTTCTGGTACTCAGTCTTTGACCAACTTAGTAGGTCTTTTGGAAAACCTACCCATTTTTATAAGTACTGCATGCTTTCCAAATTGTTAACGTCAATTATCTTAATATAACTCCAAATTTTAAATATCACTCCTTCTTGGCTTAGAATTTTATTTAGATCTTGTATATAGTAGCAGATTTTAAATCTCAAATTTAGTATTTTTAAAAAATATTAATATACATGGAATAGTTAACATGATTTATAACATATCTGAATGATAAATAATGAACAAAAAGAGTAGAAAAAAGAGCTCATGGTCATTACGTTCTACAGTAGAATACATGTTGTTAATAGATTGCTATTGTTATATCATCAAGTATGGAATGGGATTTACGTACTGCCTATAACTAGCAGGTGGTTGGACAGAGACATAAAATATCTATGATTTCTATGACTCCGGCATCTTTCAAAGTTCTGTGCATATTTTGGTATTATTAAATAACAGAGGATTATGTCTACATTTCTTTTCAGGGTGGCATAGTTGTATGTTTCCTGTCAAAAAATATCACATAGGTTATATTTTCCAGAAAATAAATACTAACACATATCTTTTGCCTAAAAAAAGAAAAAAAAATACTTTAATACTCTGTGTAGGAAGCACTCAATAGACTGAATGTTGAAATGGCTTATGAAAAAAAAGAATACTTAAAATAGAAATGTAAATACTTTAAGAAAGTGTTGGGGGGACAAGATTTGCATGAATATTGTAAATAAACAAACCTTTCACTTTGCAAACATTTGGTTCTGCCCCTTCTCTTTCAACATTACCTGCCCATTGTTCTTTAAATCCACAAGTGACATAATGTCAAACTAACATCTCAAAGTATTTATTTTCTTGCTCTCTTTGATTTGGAATGCAGACAGAACTAAAATCTTTGTATAAAAACAAAAATATGCATAGACATATGTATGTATAGATGCATATGTCACTCATCTATGTACTATACCTATTCATCTACATATTCAATGCACACTAGTCAAAGGCCACGAGGAACAAACACATCTGTAGGTGAACAAAGTTGTGTTTATTGGTGTTTCTTGCAATTAGAGGAATCACTCAACATGGAAAACTGGTAAAGGGATGTTATTATTACAGCCTTATTATAGGGTTAGGCCTGGTGTTAAAATTTCGAGGAGGGTCTAGTGAAGCTTTGGATTGGGTGCTTCCAGAGAGGAAGGGGAATTATGTCATTTGGTAACTTAATAAGTTTTATCTGGGATGTACGAGGAACAGAGAAAGGCTAAAACTCTATTTGAATGGAAAGAGCTGTCACTGATGCCAATTGTGAGAGGGCCACAGTTGATCATTTTTGTGGTTCATTTTATCTGTGTTTGTCTGTTTTATCTGTGCTCACATATGATTATGAAGTGATCTTGCTTGTGTCTTGCTCCAAGATGATCGCAAGGAGCTTTCTCTTATACTGGTGTTCTGTGAAATTGCTTATGTTTCACAGGAGAAGGCATGGCTTAGTTGTGGGTGCCAGGCCAGTTCCCTGGCTACATATAGAGGCATATATATAGATGTAGATGTCATCATATTTATAGTAACTTATTGCATTATTTCCATGCTTTATTTTCATTTGTGTTTATGAGTATATTGGCACCAAGTTGGACTATCTCAAATGTTGAAAGGAAATTTTAAAAAGATGGAAATTGGCTTAATATGTATAGAATGTAATAGCATCAATGATTGCTAAGTATATCTTCATGTGTTCTACAAACAAGGGTACCCTGGTTGTTTTGGTAAAGAAAAATGGTGGAGAAACTGAATTTTCACAAGGCATGTGGTAATATATAGACAGAACAGATTCAAAAGGACCTGCATTTTAACTTTTTACACTTTAAGCAGTGATTTACTTGAGCATGCAACACTATTACTTACATTGTATTGCTGTTTTTGCTATGAATTTTACCTTTTTTAAAAAATTTTCTTTTTATTTAATTTGTAACAATTTTAATTTTACAGTTGGATAAGAACTACAACAGGCAGTGCTCCAAACTAGCTTTCTAGGGTGTAATAAAAAGAAGTAGCTAACCTTGTGACTGTGAGATATTTTTCTTTTATATATTTCTGAATTCAAGTTTGATTAAACAACTAGATGATTTGCCTTCACCTCAGTACACTTGTGGTTTCTATTTATGCATTTTCTTGTATATTTAAATTATATACGAATGGCCTTCCTTTCATCTCTAGCTCTTGAAATCATCAAGATACTTCTCAAATGCCACTTTTCTTTTCTCAACAATTCAGTAGAATTTTACTCCTTCCTTCCCTGTGCTTTTATTATATCTGTATACCAAAAATTAAGAACTGTCCATTTACTCCATTTGTCTCTGCTTGTGTGGATAGCAGTCTGCTAATCTGCAAGCTTCTTGAGAGCAAGGAGCTTCATACTAACCATTACCTTTCCCCTGTTGTTTCAGGTAAGTTTTAGCTCATAGAATTAACTAAATGAACATTATTTTGTGTTACATCAAGAGGATTAAATATATAGAAATTGCTAGGACTTTATGAAAGGTTACAGATGTCAGAGTATTCGTTTTGAAATAAAAAAAGTAAAGGTGATTTAATAAACAACTAAAAAATAAAATGAACAAAAAGTGTGCTCATTCTTTGCCATATAGTAATAATTACTGTTGTCATAGCAAACACACATTGCATGCTATGTATCAGGCATTTTGTGAGTGCTTAATGTGCAAAAACTTTTACTTTCCACATCATCCCTCTGATGATGTAGAGGGATCATCATTATCTACATTTTACAGATGAGAAAACGGAGCTGGGTGAGGATAATGACCCCATTCAGGTTTACCTAATTATTAAGTAATGAAGTCAGTTTCCAGACCTAATTTTGGCTCCATAGTCAATGGCATAATTAAAGAAATTAAATAAATAATAAAAATACAAATTTTATTTAGATGTAAGATTGACTTCCAGATGTTAAGTTGTCAGGTGTTAGAAATGATTTTGAGTGCATGTTTTGGACTCTTGGAAGGTCTGGAAGTAGATGATTAGAAAGTTCTCATTCAGTTCTACATTTTTAAAATTATCCGTGTTTTATAGTTACTTTAAAATTAAGGCACTTAATGTTTCTAAATATTTCCTACTTGACTATTTTAGAAAAATAATTATCACAGTCAATTAAAATGAATATGAAAAAATATTCCTATGAAGTAAATTTGAAAGCCCAAAATGTTTAACACTGTCACACAGTTAGAGGTCATTATTAGTCCCCATCAGCTCATAAACAAGATCCCTCTGATGGAATTTTATATCATTATCTATTTCTAGTTATATGGATATTCTATCCACAAGAAAAATCTAAAGCTTTAGTATTGGCAGCAAATGTATTGGAGCAGAAATTTTTCAGTGTTTTTTTCCCCCCAGATCCAATTTAGATGACTAACATTTAAAAGGCTAGAATTGTATTAAGACACTTCAATTATTAAATGACAAAAATGTTCCAAATAAGATGATAAAGACTTTATTCATATCTGACCTGTGGCCCAATTTTGCTCATTTTTAAAAATAATTTGTTTCCATGTTATGTTCAGTACGTCGCAGATGACTCATATTCATCAAAATAAGCTTAATTGGCATGTAATAGGGAATCTGGCCAGAACATTCTTGAGATGCTCAAACCAAGAGCAAATGAAGCTTGTGAAATAGCCTTCTTTTGCACCAAATCACACATGAATGCATAAATTCACTTTTGAATGAAAAACAGAGATGCCATTAGAGAAAGTCTGAGTTCCCAGGGACACATCACTAGCTGGCTCATGGACACACGAAGAACAGAAACTGCAGGGATAATCTGAAGGACCAACACATAAGAGTGATTTCTCCGGGAAATTGGCCAACCCGACATTACATACTGAAGCTGTTAGAATTAAATACTTGTCAGCATCTAAACACTATTCAAAACTGGTATCCACAGTAAACCCAATAGCACTGAGGACATTAGTCCTCAGTTGCTATGAAAACTTAAGGTTTAACTTTGTTGTTTCTTCTTTTCACCATAGCTTTGTATCTAAATTTGAAATTATCACAAATATTTAAGAATAGACTTCAAACTTTAAATAGTTATCCTTGAAGGATTTCTCTGTGCAAAGAAAAACTGAGACCCAGTGAAGTTACTGGCCCAGTGCTACATAGTTAATTATTTGAAATATGAACTAGAACTCAAGCTGCCTGGTCTTCTGGTCAGTACTATTGCTACCACATTCTATATATGCCATCCAATTTACAGAAATAAGATGAAATCTCATTTAAATATAGTAAATTGAGTTTAAATTGAGTGAACAGTTTCAGTTTAGGATGACAGACTGCATAATTTTTCACACCTAATCCATTTTTAGAGCCCACTGAAATAAAAATGTAGAAATATAAGCTAAATACAATGAGACTAGTAAGAGGGCACTATCAGGAAATGATCTATTTCAGCATGTTTCTGGAAGTTAGAAAGAACATGGAAAAGTGTTAATGGAGAAAACAGAGCAAAGGACACCAGAGCCCAGAATATTCTAGAGGGACCACAGGAGCAGTGACAACCAATCCAACCAATCGAGCTGCTGTTAGAACCGCGGAAAAGCTTTAGGAAGTAATTGTAGCAGACAAAGAGATTAAAAGATGAGTTGAAAAATAAAGGAATTAATTGAAGTTCTCGAATAGAAATATTGATTCCTCCCTCTCCCAAGGATACACTACCAGGCATTCCACAAACAAACTAACAATGGCATTTTATCTAAAAATAATTTAGGGGAGAGTTAAGACCTCTGCAGTGGTTTTGTGCCATAAGTAGAGCCCTCCTCATTCAGGCTTCCCAGGGTTGGTACATCTGAAAGCAGCCTGCCTACCCTAAGTTGAAGCCTGCCAGTGAGACCCCACACACCTCTCCCAGAAATGTTTTCCATTCAGGGTAGAGGTTATAGACACACTTACTCTTTTATGCAATAGCAGAGGGAACTCATACTAACTCCCAATTTTAATTCTCAAATATTGGAGATGAATAATCACATGTTGGAGGTTGGGTTTCTCATGAAACTGACTCTGAGATAGAGCACTGTGCAGGAAGCTTATGAAGGAGTGCTCTTGGGATCAACACCTGTAGAGTAAGGAAATGTAGCAGCATTGGGTAAAGGAGGAAGTGGGGCTGTGATACAACAGACACAGATGACCTTGCAGGGAACTCTGAGGCTGGGATGACCCTTTAAAGGTTTTGGAGCAAGGGCTCTGGGATTTATGTTCTAGCGATGACTAGACATTGGATGTGAGCTACCCCAAGAAAAGCATATAACCTTAGGGTAGGTTGAACCCCCAGCTGAAGCAATCCAAGTAGTGTACGGAAAGCTGAGAGCAGTCAACTGACAACCATCCCAGAAGCTGGGGGAATAAATCCTTCAGTTCTGAGAAGGGAATCTGAGTGGTATACCACAGCACATCCCAAACCACAGAGGCATCAGGAAAAAGTCAGCATGAAAGGGAAAAAATTTAAAAATAAAATGAAAAATACCCTAGGAAACAAAAATAATTTAGGAAATAGAAGTAATTTTTGAACAGCTACACTTAGAACAAGAAAGAATTGTCATAGATCAAAAATAATATTAAAATAAATATAAAATTCAATTAAAAGCACAAAACATAAGTTCAGTTCATAATTTCTATTAATAAAACTGTAAAGCAAAAACCAAGAGGCCAAAAATAGGTGAAGATGTGAATGCTCATTATAACAACCAACTAAAAGGAGTATAGGAAAACACAGAAAATGGAAGAAAATATCAGGGAAATAGTAGAAGATTTATTTCAGAGGAAGGACACGATATTTCCCACTGAAGGGGCTCTTGATGCAATGAACTCTTTTTAGGGAGTGGGACCTTGGACCCATGGAGAAAGACATAAAATTCTAGAACGCTAAATGTGTAATAGTTCTTAATAATGTAAATTATGTATTGGATTTTAGATTACACAGTTAATTTAATACTAAGTACAGAAAATTTAATTAAAGCTTTAGAATGGGAAGTAAAGTTAAAACTCTTGATAATGCAAAAGTCAGAGGCTAGTTTACTGAGGCTTGATCTGAGTTGAAAGAGGCTGAAGAAAGGACAGGGAGATTAGTCATAGCTCACGTTATTTTAAATAGACAAGAACATTGGGTTTGTGATTAGATTTTACCTGACTTACAAGCTAAGTTGGCTATTTACTGGTTCACAGATACTGGCAGAAGACCCAAGACTCATGGATCAGAGACAAAAGACTCATTCACAGCACAGTAAGCAGCATGAGCATCATGTTTGGGTCAGTTTTCCTTTCCTCCCAATTGCCATATGGATGAATGTTTAGTCTGGGTTCTGCAGAGAGACAGACCGATAGGATATATATATACACAAATATATAGAAATATATGAAAAGGGATTTTATTACGAGAATTGGTTTACTTGATTATGAGGCTGATAAGTTCCAGGATAGGCCATCTACAAGCTGGAGAATCAGGAAAGCCAGTAACATGGCCCAGTCCAAGTCTGAGACTTCAAAATCAATGCAAACCATGGTATAATCTTGTCTTAGGCCAAAGGCCTAGAAGCCCAAAGAGTTGCTGGTGTAGGTTCTGGAGTCCAAAGGCCAGAGAACCTGGAATTCTGAAGTCCAAGCGTGGGAGAAAAAGGGTGTCCTGGTTCCAGAAAAGAGAGGACAAGAATTCACCCTCCCTCTGTATTTTTGTATCATCTGCACCCCAGCCTACTGGATGGTGCCTGCCCACACTGAGGGTGGATCTTCTCCACTCAGTCCACTGATTCGTACACCAGTCTCCTCTGGAAACACCCTCACAGAAACACCTGGGGAAGCCCAGTCATTCTAATCAAAAGCAAAACCACCTGGTTTCCCTTTCAGTAGAGGAGGGATGGGCTTAGTGCCTGCTGAACCACTGTGAATAAATAATGCTTTACTAGTTATCTGAGTGTCCCTTAATGCAGTCTAGTTGACACATATGGAGAAGGAACACATAAGTAATAAACCCCAGTCTTTCATGATTAGAAATTAATAACTATGGTCTAAAGTTAATAAACCTGGAAAAAGCAATAAAAGATTATTATTTAGAGAAGTGGAGGCAGCCATCTAAAAAACTAAAAACAGAAATATTTTGAAAAGATTGACTTCAGAGCGAAAATGAAGATATGGGAGAGAGGGTGGTTTTTATCCTATTCTATTATTCTGTTTAAATTCCTAACATGCCCAGGTATATATGTAAGATATATACACACACACACACATATACACATACATGCATTGTGTGTGTATATATATATATATGCTTTCTTGAATGCTATGCTTGATATACTTTCAAAGTAATTATAGGAAATAATACTATAAATGACAGCCTCAATCAATTACAGGAGACAACTAAACTTGTCAACTGCCAAAGTCAGAACATTCAAGATGTTGAAATTAAAAGAATAAAACAGTAGTTTGGAAGAAAGAGGCAAGTTTATCTTCAGTCAGCTGAGACTCTCTACTTCCATTCAAATTAGAAGACAATTAAAAAAAATCAATTTAGCAAGCATTTCTTGAGTGTTTATGTGCCAGACAGTGTTTTTGATGACAGGAATACAAGATGAATCTTTCTCTGATGGAATTCCCAGGTTAATAGGGGAAGGAAAGCACATAAGCCAATAAAGGTAATACATAATGTTAATTTCAATATCTAATTTTCAAGTTTGACATGTTTGATGATTATCCATTTGTATTTTAATTTAAACATTATTTTATAACCAAAAGTTAAATGTGTAGCCTCAAATCATCTTTCCTTTCTTACATATGAAGAAAGTATAAAATGCTCTAATGCTAAATTTGACTTTATGAAAATTCAGTTATTAGGAAACTGGTTAGAATATTGCTTAGGAAAAAATAAAAATCTGCTCATTTACATTTTATTTTTCTTAACCTTAATTGTCTCCTTTCACTCTGGATAAATAGAAAGATTAATTCTCAGACACTCCTAAAGCTCTTCTGAGCTCTAAATTAGAACAAGTTGGGAGTTTTCTTCCTTATTACACTACTTTTTCCCTGCTGACATAAAGTCTCTTGTCTCTGTCACTTATCTATAGCATGTGTTGTTTGTCTTCTCAATTAAATTGAGAATCCCTTATGATTATCATTCAGCAAATTAAGAAAATATCTGGGATTTAAAATTCTCATTTGCATAAAAATATGTATGAACACTATGAAGCAAATATTGCCATATTTTATGAAATTTTCAACAACTGGAAATAAGCTTATTAAGGAGTGAAAATTTTAGAAAATTATATTGCAACATGATCAGAGTACTATTAGATTACATATTTAAATTCAGTAAAATTATTTCTGTAAAACTATTGTACATTAGAAACTATGTTATTAGAAGAGAAGCTAGTGAGATATCATAGTTTAGGGGGCAAATGAATTCAGTGGGCAAATGAATTTGGTGTTCAAATTAATTAATAATTTAAAGCAGTAAAAGCATCCCCTTTAAAATGGCTATACCAAACTTTCCAGTACTACCTGAGATTTATGCAACTAATATAATAACAATTTCAGAATATGAAAATATTAAGTAAATATTAAGTAAAAAGGTAGGATGTAAAATTATATTTACAATATTACTGTGACCATGTAAATAATATATTTATGCAAATAAACAACTGTGAGTACATACAAATGAAGAATGTATTGTATAGCATTATGAGTGGTAACTTTTTCAGATTTACCAAACTTTTTGTAATGCTATTAAATTATCTTTCTAAATAAGATATAAGTGTTTGTTGCATAACAGTATGCACTGTGTGATTTTTGTTTTAGGGAAAAATATAGATGTCTTTTTTTTTCTCACTGGTAAAGGGATGGGAAGTATATACATGAGAAAATATATTCCTTCTAATCTATGGATAAGAGTATGTATGGTATACATTTTTATCTTTTTAGACAGTACTACATTTTTATGGTTAAAACTTGAAATTTAAATTGAAAAATTATGAAATATAACAAAACTTTAGATAATCTTAACTAGCCTTTGTTATATCTCCCAATGATCCTCTCCTCCTGAAATTTACACTTTTGCATAGTTCCCTCCCTCATTGAATCAGAGATGGCTGGTGTGACCAACAGAGCACAGCAAATGTGACACTGTGTGACTTCTGAGGCAAGATCTTAAAGGGCCCTTCAGTTTCTTCCTTGGTCTCTTGGATCATGTGTACTGAGGGGAAGCCAATAATCATGCTATGAAGACACTCATACAGCCATGTGGAAAAGCCCAAGTGGATAAAAACTGAGGTCCCTGGTCAATAGCCTTCATCAACTCACTGGTCATGTGAGTTAATCAACTTGGAAGAAGCAAATCCTGTAGTTTGATGCAGACTTCAGATGTCTCCTGCCCTAGCCAGTCTCTGACTGCAATCTCATGAGAAACATGGAACCAAGTCCCCCAGCTGCATTCCTGATACACAAGACTTGTGCGGAATAATAAATGATTATTGTTATTTTAAGCCACCACGTTTTAGGGTAATTTGTTATGCAGCAAAAGATAACTAAAACATAATTCATGCTATTTCTGTCATTTAGAAGTTGTGAGAAGCTCTGTGCTGCCTTTTGGATGCCCCTGAAGTGAGCTGCCATATGTGTGACCAATAAATGTCTCTGACACAGAAGTGGCATTGTTAGATATGATTAGATTGAGATGGCCCTGGGATGCCCAGCATGATGATGTTTCCTATCACTGGTCACCTGATGCTCTCCCATGACTTATTCTGCAATTCCAGTGAAACAAATTACTAATACATATATCAGTATAACAGAAAGGTGACACATAAACTGATAGGCATTTTCTGACCTACTGAAGATGTTTCATAATAAATCAAATACTTTAGCACAGTCATTGTATTTATTCAAGCCTTTATATTGTTTTCTACATAGATTATGAGAAAATGTATTCTCCTTTGGTCATTTAGAGGCATAGTGCTTCAATGGTACAGAACAGTGCACAGACAAACAAGACGTACTATTTAGATAATTCAGAAATAAATTTCTGAAAATTTCTTTGTTTGCACAAGAGACTATTTGGGAAAAAGGAAGAATGATTCAACAGTGTCAGCTAAATATAATTTTCTAGACCTAATGTTTAAAATGTTCCATGACTTATTTGAAGTATTTAAAATATAAATAAAATGGGTAATTATGAAAAAATAAATGATAAAATAGTTCATAAAATTATGAAAGTTTAGTATTATTTATATTAATGTAATTTAGCTACCTGAGAAATATAATTTGGGGGCATAGGTTCCAAAGGTAGACTGCACATCTTGAGTTTAATATCAATACTGTGATCTTGCTGAAACGAAAAGTTACAGAACATACAATTTAAAAAAATAGTGATTTTAGCTATATAACTCTAACACAGAAAGTGAGAAGACACATTTTTTTTTGTTTATGCCAAATGGAGAATATAAAAGAAAGTAGGAAGCTGCCTAGACATCTTCTGTTGATACCTGATGCTGTGTCACAGAAATAAAGAAGGATGTGAGATCTTCTCATTATCTAAGGCCTGTTTGTTAACTTTCCATTCTGACATTCATTGTCTCAGAAATACATTTTCTACTGTGTCCTGGGCTCCATTCAAATTCATTGTTTTATTTCAGACTTAGTTGCTAGTGTATGTGCTGCAGCATTTATCAAAATCTCGCCTATGCCAAAACCAAGAGGGAAAACCAGTAACTACACAACAAGACATTTCAGCAGATGAGTACATATTTGAAAACTGCAAATAGCTATTGCAACTTTAGCCAGCTCAATTTGCTACTTCAGAGATTGTTTCTCTTATAACCCAACTGCAGTGGCATTGACTGGTATTTCCAGTATCGCCACTACGTAGTTCTATCAGGACAACTAATATTATAATACTATTTGAGTTCCTTGATCATGATGAATGTGCCAAACACTTTTTGGAAACTTAACATTTACCTAGTCTAAACCAACATCCTTTCTTCCATATTCTGAATTAAATACAATTTCCATATGGGCCAGACTGAAGAATAAGATAAAGCAGGCACTGGGGTTCTTTAAAAAAGCTTGATAAGTTTAGCTTATTTTTTTTTTTTTTGCAAAATAAGAGATTTATTATAATAATATCCCCGACTCAGATGAAACATAAACCAAGAGACAAACAATCATGATGCAGGTGGGGGAATTTGAATACTAAACTAGATATTTGATTTAAATGTAAATTGATTTTAAAATAAGGACTTATTTTTATTTTTCTCTGTGGTAATGATGTTGTATTCATTTCCCAAGTAGCTCTGGTCTTTAAGACATATCGATATCATTTTTATTGTATATATTTAAGGTATAGAACTTGATGATTTGATATACGTATATATTGTGAAATAATCACTAAAATCAAGATGACGAATATATATATCACCTCACATAGTTACCTTTTTTTTTTTTGAGATAACAACACTTAGGATCTACCCTCTTAGCAAATTTCAAGTTTACAGTACCTTAAGCAGAGTATCGTACCCAGTACCAACCAATCCCTGGGAGGAGTACACTATGCATCAGTTACCAGTCCCAGGGGAGAACTCTAAACCCCTCGTTAATTTCTGCTAAGCTTCCGAGAACTGGCAGGTGGTTTTGCACAAACCCAGCTACTAGAGTATGAGCCCGGTGAGACAGAACATTCATACAATGAGTTGGGCAAAACAATTTTATTACTTATAGATAGGCAGAAAGAATCAATAGAAGTCCAGGCTCCATGGTGAGCAAGTGCCCCAAGGCTCATGGAAGCTGCACAGAGTGAATAAAGTCTCAACCCTCTTCCCATTACAGCTGAGGAACCCCCAAACACTCTATTCTTGGATTTATACTCTGTGGTCACTAAGGTCACTGAACTCAAGGGTTACAAGATATCCGATTCTAGGAGGGGCAAAGACTATTCTGGAAAGTTCTTTCTTAGCATGTTGCATTTTCAGTACATTCTACCTAAGAATTGCAAGCAAGGGGAAGAGCTGGTTGCCCAAGGTCATTTGGGGACCTCACCTCTTGCACAGTACAGTACTGTGACCTATAGTCACCATGCTACACACTGGATTTCCAGAAGCTATTCATCTTGCACAATTTCAACTCTTCAGACTACAAACCCGTGGTGGCTAATTTTTTGTGTCAATTTGACTGGATTAATGGATACCCAGATAGCTGGCAAAGCATGATTTTGGGGTGTATCTGTGAAAGTATCTCCAGAAGAAATTAGCATTTGAATCAGCAGACTGAGCAAAGAAGATCCCCTTCACCAATGCAGGGAGACACCATCCAATCCAGCCCGAAAAAGGCAGAGAATGGGCTAATCTGCTCTCTCTGTTCGAGGTGAGAAATCAATCCACTCCTGTTCTTGGACAATAATGCTTCATTTTTCTCAGGCTTTTGAACCAAACCAGGTCTTACACCATCAGCCCCATGATTCTCAGACCTTCTGACTTGGACTGAATTGTATCACTGGCTTTCCTGGTTCTCCAGCTCCCATGTGCGCCAACTACTATAATAAATCTCTCTCTCTCTCTTTCTCTTTCTCTCATATACACATATGTTTATGCACGTGTCCCACTGATTCTGTATCCTATTGATTCTGTTTCTCTGGAAAACCCTGACTAGTACAAAACCTATGAGATGACAAAGCAGCATTGCATTCCTGAGAGTCCGTGATGTGATAGGTCTTTGTTTTTCTTGCTCTTGTTTTCTGGTGGTTCAAGCAGCATTGCCTGTGTTCCAATGTTCCACAACTTCTCCATGAAAACAGCTCCTTTAGCTTTTACCTGCATTCTTGCACTCCATAAGGATCATACTCCAGTTTGATTTGAGCCAGGTCAATCAGTGTCTTGAACAGATATTGTACCTCACTCATTCCTTCTTCATCCCTCCCCTCAATTCCTTACCAGGGACTTCTTAAACAATCCCACTCTCTCTTTTTTCTTTTAGCCAAAAATTCCCAAGTAAACTGATACCTGGTACACCTATCTCTCTGGTTCATCAGAAAGTATTCTGAGATATGTCCTGAAAGCAATTAGAATATGCTGTTCTAAAATATGCTTTTTTGGTAGAAGAATTATTTTCAAGCTGAAGATATTTGGGATTTAACAGTTGCAAAAAGAAGCCTTCCCAGAACTTCCCTTATCTGATTAAAATCAGAGTCCTGAGAAATAAAGACTGGCATAAATCCCCTCTCCCAGGAAAGTTTTACGGACATAAAAAAAGAAGGAAAATCAGTACCAAGATGGACCTACACAAACAAACCTTGTTAAGATAGCCCTTATCTTCCATTAGTCTCCTCATATATTTACCTTCCCACAGTTTGCACTACTTGGAAGCCAAAAACCCTTTTCCTTTGTCTTGTCACATCTCCACAATTTATTATTCTTTGTTAAAATCATATATAAGCTCTCAGGCCTATCCACTTCCTTCTGTCTTCCCTTCTTTCCAAGGTGGCCCCTGAGTTATGTAAAAATTAACCTCAAATAAAATTCATTCATATATGTCTTTCTTCTGTTGATCTGTCTTTTGTCAGTCTAATTTGCAGGATCCCAGGTAATGAATTAAAGAGCATAGAAGAAAAACTTTTTTCTCCTCTCCTACAGTTTGAATCTGAGTTTATGTTCAAGTGGAACAATTAACTTTCAAAGAGTTGATTAGCAATATTTATTTATTTTTTATTTCAGCTTATTATGGGGGTACAAAAGCGCAGGTTATATATATTGCCCATGTCCTGCCCATCCCCCTGAGTCAGAGCCTCAAGCGTGTCCATTCCCCAGACCGTGCGCCTGGCACTCACCATGTAGTCATACCTCCATCCCCTCCAAGTGTTAGTGTTTTTTTCTCTTTCTTTTGCTGGCATGGGGTCACTTGAAAATTATTCTACAACTGTATTTATGACAATGCCACAGAGGTGAGTTAGAAACAGGACAAATCACATTGTGAATCTCTATTCTTAATCTTGATAGATATTAATAAATAATGCTGGGTAAAATAAACAAGGGAAAATGAAGAAACGGAATCAGAAGGAACCTGTAACCTAGAAGGTGTACATGAAAAGGCACAAGAATGATGTTAATAGGTCATTATTCCCAATTTCTCTGTAATAATGGGAGTTAAGTTCTAGATTTTTGGAACAGAGCCACTTTACCATCTAGTGAAATCTTCCCATGTAATAGATGATAAAGAGAAAGGGTACAGAAGTCGTTACCACCCTTGAATCAGAATCATGTTTTTCTCTCTCTTGTAAACTGTGTAAGTTTTATTTTAAATAAACATTTATTGTTTATTTTATTGTCAATCATTTCTAAGTGCTCTCTATATATTAATTCTCCACCTTTTTGACAGCACTGTCATTAATATTTAAGTCTGTTATTATGTGTATAATTTCACTTTTAGTGTTTAATTTGCACAGACAAAAATATTTTTCTCTCTCACAGGTTGGCAATTTAGAATTGGGAAGTTCGACTTGACCTTGTTCTTTGTAGACCCAGTTTTCTTGCATACCCTTATTCCTCCATTCCCTAGGGTGCTGTCTTTATCAGCATGGTTCAGGTTGGCTCATGATATGGGTTGGGTCCATGTCCTAGTTCTTTTGAGGGGGGGAAGAGAATTAGTGCAGGATAAACAATGCATTTTTCCCAGTTAATGAGGAAGATGTGCACGTTATTTCCACTTAAATTCCATTGGTTAGAACCTAAACACATGGTTACAACTAGCTACAAGGAAGGATAGAAAATTTATTCTTTAGCTGGGTCTTCAGAAGGTAAAACTAAACTATAATATCATGGATGAAGGGCAAATGAGCTATCCCATAACATCTGTATTAAAGTGAGTGCTTTGGCCAAGACTCTAAGATTATAAATAACTCTGTTAACTATAGTCCGTGAGTTATGAGGCAGGCTGCCTTGTAAAACATATACAACCTAGAGAGTCAAAGCTTTATTAGAAGCCTCTGAAAGTTCTCACTCATATTGAGGGCATAAGAGGTTATGTGTTACAAATTACAGAAGGATTTTTGAGGACCATTTTCTTTGAAAACATCTGAGTTGTGAAAGCCTAACTGGGAGGATGTGTATTGCTGTGTTAGTCCCTAATCCTGAGATGTATGAAGTGGACTTTAAGGAGGCTAGAGAGCTTCACACTCTCATTTATTGTTTTGGGGATCATAGGGTCTTCCACCCCAAGTATTCAAAGGCTAAAGATTGCTTTGCACACAGTGGCTTTTTTCAGGCAAAAAATATTTCTTATGGAATAAAGGTGGTCCAAAACTGAAAAAAGTCCACATATTATTGTTCTAAGTTCCATGCAACAGGGTTGCCTGGAAGATCTGAAAGGCTTTGGCTAAGAGAAGCTGAAGATTTGCCAGATGAAGAAAGGCTGAGGGAGGAATGGTAACCACAATACACATGCACTAGCCTGGGCCAAGGGGAGGTTGAAATCCACGACTCCACTCCAGAGATCTCCAGAAAACCCTATTGATCAAGCAAAGCTGAGTTTGTCGAACTTACTGCAGCAAGGGAGTGGACTGCCTTGAATGAGTCTTAATATCATTTTAAAAAAAGAAGATTGGAGAAGGGTATACATGAAGTTAAGAGCTTTAGGTAGAAGTTACTTGGGATTGAGCAAATTTAATAGTTTTAGATTAGAGAACAGAGAAAGAGGAGGGCTGCAATGCATATTTTGATGAGCAAACTGTCTGTTGGAATAGTCCTGATGTGCAAACTGTTGGCCTTGATAAATAAACTGTTTTAATTGGTTTATCATTCAGGGAGCAAGTATTGCACAGAGTAAGTCGCTAAAGAATATTTGCTTAATCTCAGTATTTTTTACACAAGGACAGGAAATTCATTTCCAGTCTTAGAGTCTGCATGTGAGAAATGCAGTTAAAGGCAAGGAACCCACTAACATGCACAAGTGAAAGAGTGCATTTCAAATGTTTTACCAATTTCTGAGAACAGTGATGCTAGATTACCATGAAACTATCCCTCAAGTGAGACATCACCTTCCCATCCATTCTTCTCCAATCCCATAGACATTTAACCACCTCCATGCACACTCACTCATCACAGTGCTTTTCCTGAATGGACAGAAACCACTCTCGAGTATCTAGGCAGTGCAAGTCAACCACCAGATGGGAAAAAACAAGGAGCCCATAATTGCGCCTTCTTTCTCCAGCTGCAGACTTCCTGATTACCCCAGGCCCTAGTGATTATTATATGGTTTTTAACTTCAGTAATGCTTTCTCCATGCTGAATATTTGAGAATCATATTGAAAAACTATTTTCTGTATAGGCCAAATCTAGTTAGTATTTGTCAACCTAATGTGTTCCAGATTGAAAAGAGTTTCCAAATACAAAAGAAGCTGAGATCCAGGAGCAGAGATTATTTTACGCATCAATGACATTGTGCACAACTCTGGGAAAACTCCTCGTTGTCTATGGCTTATTGTCTGCATTTATTAAGTAGAGATATAGAGAATAATTAATTATTGCCTACCAATAAAAACTTTGGAAAGTATAGGGAAAGACTACCTCCTTATTGTTATTTGTTCCCAGGAGAAAAGAGTTGGGGTTTTGTAGAGGGTTATTTTATTTTATTTTCTCATTTTGATAAATTTTCTTTAGAACTTATCTGTTAATTTTGTGATATGTACTTCTTGACAGTTGTAGAAAATGGGAAAGAACATAGTAAGAAAGACCTGGCTAGAGTAGCTAATCAAATATTTGTCTTTGATTTCTAATAAATTTTTACTAGCACTAATATCCTTCTCTTTAAACCTTCCATGATTAAATATTTCATTAAACTAGGAGATCATTTTTAATCTCTGGGTATTTTTCTTCTCCACAACATTAAGCATGGAATTGTACCTCTAGTTTGAGCTAAACAGTAAATGATGATTGTAAGAATAAGAGAGGTCATTAGAGAAGAACAAACAATATCCCCCTACATTACTCAAATTTGAGTTTGCAGTCATATAATATTTTGGGGAGATGAAGCATAAAGACTATAAGCAATGCTATCAGGTTAAACAGGGTTTGAATTCAGTACATCCACTTATTATTTAGGCAAACTCAAACCTAGGTGTTCTCCATCTGTAAATTTCAGATAATAATGTTCTTCTCATGGTCTTGTGAAAATTAAACTATAGAGTAAATGGGAAGTAGCCTTCCTCACTCCTCTGGGCTCACGGGAGGTACACAGCCAGTGATCCCTCCCTATCTTTCCTTCTTTACCAGAATAATTGATTTTCCTTTCAGTTGACTAATTGGTCTAACTGAAACAATTTAATTGTAGGATTTATAGTATTAAAAATTTTTGATTACTTATTTTACCTTTTATCCCCCTAGTAATCAGTCTTTCAAAATAGTTTATAATCTCTTGTTGAACTTTTGGAATAATTGGGCAGTACAAATTAGTTCAGGTAGTGGTTTGGTAAAGTGTGTGTGTGTGTGTGTGTGTGTGTGTGTGTGTGTGTGTGTGTGTGTGTGTTATGTCTGTATTTCACATCAGTTTGTATATTGAAGCCAGAAGCAGGTAACCTTGCTGCAGAGGAGACAGGAGGACAGCCTGCTACCTGTATTCTTTGGCTACTTGTGTCTTTGTTCAGCAGGATGGCAAATGGGGATACTATCTTTCAGTCAGTTCCTGCGGGAGATGCATCTTGCAGCATAAAATAGGAAAGAGAGTTAAGTTACAAGAGTGGCAAAACAAAAACAACCAAAGAAGAAAGCATAGAATTACCCCCTCATATTTAAAATATGTGACATTTAATTCTAATACACATTTTTCTATTACTGCTCCACAGCCCATGCAAGTTCCTTACAGGCTAGTTTGAGAGATGGCTGTTAATTCTCCTTTAATGTGACCAAGTGAGATGTGTTAATCGACAGACCCTGAAAGGCAACAGATGAGAGCAATGTGGCCTGGGCTTGGCTGGGCCTGTCACTGCTCTTAAGTAGATGTAGATTTGGCCTTTAAAAAAAAAAAAATATATATATATATATTCCAACCCGGCCAAAGCAGTGTCAGAAGATTCCAGTTAAAAGAAAAGGTTTAAATAAGACAGAAAATATCATAGTGTAATCCTCAAAATTCCCAGGTTTTGCACTGAAAATCACTCATCCTACCAAGAACCAGGAAAATTGGAGATTGAATGAAAAAGTATAATCAATTGATGTCAACACTAAGATGGCAGAGGTGTTAGAATTGTCTGACAAAGATTTCAAATCCATCATCAAAAAATGTTCCAATGAGCAACTGTGAACATTCTTGAAACACTATATGTATATGCTTTGAATATAACAAATAGAAAGCCTTAGTAAATTAAGGGAAGGTATAAAAAACCAAGTGGAAATATTAGAACTCAAAATACAATAGCAGAAATAAAAACTCATGGAATGGGCTCAACAGCAAAATGGAGAGAACAGAGGAAAGAAAGAATTAATTGGAAAATAGAACCACAGAAATTACCCAATATAAAAAACAGAGAGAGAAAATGAGTTGCAAAAAAATAAACAGAGCCCCCAACACCTGTGGGAGTATAACAAAAGAATATACATTTCATGGGATTCCAAGAGGGAGAGAAAACAGAAGGTGGAGTGAAAAAAGTAGTCAAAGACATAATGACTGAAACTTCCCAAATTTCACAAAATATATAAATATACAAAAATATATAGACATTGGGAAGCTGAATAAATGCAAACATAATGAACCCAAAGACATCCACATCAAAACATATCATAGTAAAACTTCTGAAAACTAAAGACAAAGAAAAAAATGTTAAAAGCAATGAAAGAAAAATGACACTTTACGTATAGGGGAAAACAATTCAAATGTCAATGCATTTCTCATCTGAAACCATAGAACCCAGAAGGTGTAAAACAAGCATTTATCAAATGCTAAAAGAAAATATCTGTCTACCTAGAATTCTAGATACAATGAAAATATCATTCATCAATGAAGGGAAAACTGAGATTCTCAGATGAAGGAAAGCCAAAAAAATTTGCTGTCAGCAGACCTACTCTGAAATAATGGCTAAGGATGTTCCCTAAACAGAAAAGAGATGATAAGAGAATAAATCTTAAAACATCAGAAAGGAAGAAATATCATAATAAGCAAAAATACAAGTAAGTAGATTTTCCTTCTCTTGATTTTATAAATTGTTTAATGGTCCCATAAAAAGTTATAATATTGTTCTAAATGCATATAGAAGAAATATTTCAGATAATTACATTACAAACAGAAGGTTCTAAATGCATGTAGAGGAAATATTTCAGATAATTATATTATAAACAAAAGAGTAAATGGACATGAAGGGAAATGCCATATCATTTGAACTAGTAAAATAATTACACCAGTAGATGATGAGTTATTTACATGTTATGTATTATCTAGAATGATTATTTAAAAAGCTATACAGAGATACAATAAAAAACACGACATGAAAATGGAAATCTAAAAAAATGATCTAATAGCAGTAACCCAGTGGAAGGCAGAATAAAGAAAGCAGAAATAAAAAAAAAAAAAAGAACCAATAGAAAACAAAGATACAATGGCAGCTTTTATCACTACTATATCAATAACAACATTAAATGTAAACACTTTGAATAAATAATTAAAAGACAGATTGGAAAAGTGAATTAAAAACATGACACAAGTGTATGCTATCTAACAAAACTCACTTCAAATATAAGTGGGCTAAAAGTAAAAGAAAGGAAAAAGGCATATTATACAAACATTAATGAAAAGAAACCAGGAATAGCTGTATAAATATCAAATAAAGTAGCAAAGAAAATTGCTAGAGTTAGAGAAAGACATTGTAGATTGATAAGAGTCAATCCATTAAGAAGACATAGCAATTCTAAAGGTGGATGCACCAAACAAGAAAGATCAATACATTTGAAACTAACCCTAATGAAATGGAAAGGAGAAATAAACAAATCTACAATTATAGTTTTGTGAAATAATACTAACTGAACTGATAAAATAGAAAGGTTAAATAGAAAATACACAATTATATTGATGGTGTCAACATTCCTCTTTCAATAACTGGTAGAACAACTAGTCAGAAAAGCAGCAAGGACATAGAAGAACTCAATAAAACCATCAAACAAAAGAATCAAATTAACATTTTTGAGACATTTCACTCAACAAAAGCACAATATACATTCTTTTTAAGTGCCCACAGATAATAAACCAAGATAGATGACATTCTTGGTCACAACCAAACCTTAACAAATTTTAAAGAATTGAAATAATGCAGCCTGTGTTCTTCAACCACAAAGGAATCTAACCAAAATCAACAATAGAATGTAACAGGAAAATTTCTAACCCCTTGGAAAATAAACATACTTTGACAGTCCATAGTTCAAAGAGAAAATCTCAAGAAAAAATTTTAGAAGTATACTTTAAACTGAATGAAAATGAAAATACAACATCTCAAAATTTGTAAGATGCAACTAAAGCAATGATGAAAGAAAATTTATAGCATTAAATGAAGCATATTAAAAAAGAGGAAACATTTCAAATCAATAATCAAAGTTTCCACCTTAAGAACCTAGGAAAAAAAGTTCAAAATAAACCCAAAGAAATCAGAAGGAAAGATATAAGAATAGAAAGAAGAACTGAAATCAATGAAACTTAAAACAGGAAAATAACAGTGAAACTCTACAAAATGGATCAATTCCTAGAAAAACATAAACTGCTACAATTCATCCATTTTGAGATAGATAATTTAAATAGTAATATAATTATTAAGAAATTTGAATTCATAATTTTAAAGTCCCCAACTCTACAACAATGTCTAGATGGTTACACTGAAGAATTGTAACAAACAATTCTTTCTTTTGTATAAAGAAGAATCAAAACCAATTTTACACAATTTCTTCCAGAAATTAGAAGAGAAATGAATACTTCACAATTTGTTTTATGAAACTTGTTTTATTTTGATGCAAATCAGACAGAGGGGGAAAAAATGGGAAAAGAAAAAAAAAACTACAGACCATATTTTTGCCTCTATATTCATTATAGAGACAAAAATATTTAACAAATTATTATTATATAGATTCAACAATATATTAAAATAATATACACCGTTACTAAGCATAATTAATTTAAGATATGCAAGGCTGGTTCAATATTAGAAATTCAATCAATATAATCCACCATATGAACAGGTTGAAGATAAAAAAGGCACATGCTCATGTTATTAGATGCAAAAAAAATTGGACAAAATTTAATTCTCATGCATAATAAAAACTTTCATAAAAATAGAAATAGAAAAGAATTTTCTCAATTTGATAAAGAGCATCTAAAGAAACACTACAGGTGACATTACACAGGCGTACCCGATTTTATTTTGGTTTTTAGCTAATTGCATTTTTTACAAATTAAAGGTTTGTGGCAATCCTGCATGAAGCAAGTTTTTTGAGGCCATTTTTCCAACAGCATGTGCTCACTTTGTGTCTCTATGTGACATTTTGGCAATTATCACAATATTTCATACTTTATCCTTATTGTAAATCTGTTATGGTGAGCTATGATTAGTGATCTTTGATATTACTATTGTAATTGTTTGGGGGTGCCACGAACCCTGCACATATAAGATCATGAACTTAATCAATAAATGTGTATGTTCTCACTGTTTTGCTGACAGGCTGTTGCCCGTCTCTCCCACTTTCCTCAGGCCTCTCTACTCCCTGAAACACATTTTGTAAGGCTGGCTATACATGCTACAGACAGTGATTCCTCTGATAGATTTGGGCAAAGTAAACTGAAAACCTTTTGGAAAAGATTCACCACTGTAGATGCTATTAAGAACATTCATGATTTGTGGGAGGAGGTCAAAATATCAACATTAACAGGAGGTTAGAAGAAGTTGATTCCAAACCTAATGGGTGACCTTGAGCGGTTCAAGAAGTAACTGCAGATGGAGTAGAAATAGCAAGAAAACTAGAATCAGAAGTGGAGTCTGAAGATGTGACTGAATTGCTTGAAATGAACAGACCCATGGTTGTCAAGGGTTAATGGGTGAGTGGAAGTGGGAGAGAAGTGGATGCAGCTACAAAAATATGACCTGAGGGATTCTTGTGGTGAGGGAAATGTTCTGGACCATAATTGTGTCAATGCTAGCAACCTGGTTGTGATATTGTAGTATAGTTGTGCTAGAGTTAACCATTGGGTTAAGCGCACACGGGATTTCTCTGTATTATTTCATACAATTGCATACCAATCTATTATCACCTCCAAATAAAGTTTAATAAAAACTGACCTTCATTTTTATGTGGTTTATGTAATGAGTGTATCTCTATAAACAGAATAATATAATTTATATTATATCTTTGTTTCTTAACATAGATACTCCTTGATTTCTGCAAGTTTTGTGAAACAATGAGTTTTAAGAAGGAGGAAGTCAGATTTAGAAAAATCTAAGAGTTCAAGATTGAAGTCTGTATTCAAGTTTTAATAAAATACAATAATCCAATTCTTACTATTTAAGGTTTCAAACACAGGTGAAGGTAGAGGTATTTCAGTCAAATCCAGAACTGTGTAGAGTTATGTATCCTTAGCTAACTCTTCTTACATCTCAGTGGAATACTCTGAAGTGTCTATAATAACACATTGCATTGATATTCCAATTTTACAGGTTATAAGAATCTCCCAATTCCATTATCTCTTTTTATCTTTACAAGAAGTGCATATAGTTGGTAGGGCATATATTATTATCTTCAATTTTTTTCCAGGAAATAAAATAGGATGTCAGTGTTTAAGTGAACTTGCCTATGTTCCCATGGTTAACAAGTATTAGACAGAAACTAAAATTTCGTCTTTGAATAAGTTCCTTCTGCATGATGCTGCTTCAAAATGTTAACTGCCTTTTGTTCTTATCTCCTTCTCACGTATAATAGTAATTTTTTTTAGACTAGAACAAGTGTGAACCTGCTCTTTTCTGAAAGATGCCACTTTTAATATAGCAGTGTTCTCCTTTCTCTAAGCACGGTAAGGTCGGCTCTGACTATCTATAAATTTCCTTCAATCTTAGTTCTTAAGATATAAAACTGAGTCAGTTCTTTACAACAAAGGGCATTCAAAAACATCTAGCAATTTCTATTTTAAAAAAGATCAGAACCAGAGGAACCATGTTGTAACCCCATTTAACATAATTTTTAGATAGCAATTAGTATTTTTCAGGGAAAATTCATTTTGAATTGAAATGAATTCCATTAAAAGGAGGATAGCATTGCCCCTCATAATAAACAAGATGACTAATTTTACTCAAAAATTTTAACTAAAAATCTTTCTCCCGTCACGGAAGGACATTTTTCCCCATAATTAGAACATGACTGTTGGTAACCACTGATCCATCCGGGCAAAATACTTGGTAACTTGACTTGACTAAACTTTAGTCAAACTTCTCCCTCCCCCAAGTGCTTTAACTTTTACTCACATTCAGCCTGAACCAGCATCAGATTGGGATGTGAAACCACCCCTCCTTAAGAGTCCAGTGAAAAATATTTTCTGTCCAATGGTCTGACCACATCACTGGCTCATTCCATGTGTCCATACTGGGTTCTTTCTAGCCCTGTTTACCCTTCCATATATAAGAACCTTTCTCCTGCCTGACCTTTGAGACTCTTGCAGATCTTACCATCAGAACATCCTCCTTCTTACAATAGTCTTTTCTAGTAAAGTCTCTCCTTACCTAAGTCTGGCTATATTTTTATTTGGCAATCAACAGGAGGTGTTCAAACACTCAGGGATGATTAAGAAGAGGTAGCCATTACCATCCCCAGGCCTGAAGGGGCAGGACGAAAACACTGCAGCCTGTAGGAGAGCTGCTGCTAGGCAGTGCGGGTCACTATACGGGAGTTTTTCTATAGAAGGGTACAGTTCTGTCAAAACTACAGTGTGGCAAGCAGGGAGAGAAAGGGACAAATACCTATTCCCTCTCTCCTGTCCTCCTTCTCTTGATGGTGCCTCCCAGCCTAAAACAGGTGCTAAATCGAGAGCAATGGGCTGAATGATGCAGTCCTTAGAAGTTAATGCATCTCAACTCCACCCCACGGCACAAAGCTGAGCACTGAAAAGCAACAATGGATCTGGGAACAAACCGAGAACTAGCACACTTCCTTTCTTTTAATCTGATATTGTCTTGTTATTGTACCTGAGCTTTTGTTGCAAGTTGCCCTGTTATCATTTTTAGATGTAGGTAGAGTGTGTATAAATCTGAAAGTTCATTAAGGAGTCCAAAATCAAGATATAATTTTCAAACATCTTAGTTAGCAGTCAATAATTCCTGATTAGAGGATTGTACATTTGAATAACAACTTGAGTTTGACTTATTGCCTTACTGCCGATTCCATGTCCAAGCTCACCAACCAATTTATCTCAAAAATATTAATAGTCCCTGGTATTAGAAATTGTTTCCTTGTTAGAATATTTAATATTAACAATATAAAAGGAAATTTAGATTTTTGTTAGTTGGTAAATTAGTTTACAATTATGTAATGGATAGTCAATACTGATGTGATTAGATTTCATACAGGTGTCATTATGAAGGTGTACTACTACTTGATTTGCTAATGCTGAACATCAATAGTAATTGATTAAAATTACTAGAAAATTCTGTCTCTTTTATAGCTCTTCTTAACCATCTCTGCTAAGGTTCTTTATTTGATACATCTTAAAGATAATAAAAGGAAGCACTGGACAATAGCGGATTTCACTCTAGCCTGAGTAACAGAGTGAGATCCTATCTCAAAAGAACAAAAATAGAACCAAAACAAAACAAAACAAAAACTGTAATGTATCGCAAAATAAAGAACATATTACTAAGTTCATTTATTCAGCGTATGTTTATGAAGCATCTGCAACATTCTAGGCACTGGCTTGGGTATAGGTAGGGTTCCCAGATAAAATACAGGGTGTTCAGTTAAATTTGAATTTCAAATTGAACAAGGGATAAATACTTCAGCGTAAGTATGTCCCATGCGGGGTGAGATGTAACCTGTCAGAACCCTTTTTACTTGGTAACATTAAAAGGAAGTGGTTAGCCGTTTTTAATCTAGGCTACAAGGAACTTGCATAAGTTTTGGAGAGGGAAAAGAAATATGTGTTCTGTAATGATTTGCTAATTCTGGCAATCCTAGGCATGGGTATACAGTGATGAGGTTAACAGACATTATTCCTATCCTCAAAGAGATTACAGTCAGTGGATAAGATATTTGATAAAGAACTATAAAAATAAAATGTATAATCCCAAACTGTAATGATAACAATTGGGTAGGTAAAGTCATACCGTAATAGCAAGCCTAGAAGGGCAACAGTCCCAAGGCAGGATGAATGTTGGTATGTTCCAGGAACTGAAAAAAAGGTCATTGTGGCTGGAGCCTGAAGGCAGAGGGAAAGAGGAGAGAAGATGAGGCTACGGATAACTCAGGTAATGAACATGTTTTTAGATCCCATCAAGGACTTTGATCTTTGTCCTAAAATTGATGGAATTTATTCATAGGGAAGAAACAGACATTTATAATGCAAACATGATTTGTGCAGAGTAGATGAGTGTGGAACAGTTAGATTTCGTCCATATAAGAGATTACAGAAGTTTAGACTGAGGTGGTAGCACCTGGATATGAAGAAAAATGGAAAGATGACATATGTATTTGAGAAGCAAAATAGAAAGGACTCAGGAATTGGCTATGAGCAATGAGGGAACAAAGGAATCAAAAATGATTGTCAGGTTTCGGTGTGGAACAAAAACAAGCAGAAGGATAGGGGTGGAGATTTGCAGGAGCACAATGTGTGGTTTTGGACACATTAAGCTTTATGTTTCTGAAGAGTCACACATGTAGAGATAGAAGGTACTCAGATGAGTCTGTTCAGCAAAAAATGTATGAACTGGGATTTTTAGCACATGGATGATTTTTAACATCATTTATCTATCATGAAAACATTTCTGAAATTGGTATGTTAACCAAATCATCAATCATCTCCATCTGTAAAGTTTTAATTGAACAATGATGTATTTATTTTTAAAAAATATAACCAGTATATCAAATCTCTGATTCCCGGGTTAATTTCATTATAGGCGACGATATTTCACTTTCACAGACCAGAGGACTTACAGATTTGTCCTCAGGCATCTCTTGATGTTTCAGCCTCACAGAACTGAAACTTCTGCATCATCATTTGGGAGTACAGATGATATATATGATTTAGATTCTGAGTGTGAATTTTCACCTACTGTGTGATAATATGCAATTACCTTTTCAGGAATTTGCTGCATGGTCACTTTCTAAGTATTGAGAGTCCTATAGCATGCAATCAAAAGAATTATGTCCCTTAATTAAATTCACTATTCTCTATGATGTAATCTCTATGATGTAACCAAGGAAGCTCTTGCCACTTATTAATATAATATGTAAGGATGTTGAAAAGATGAATTCATGAAGGTGTAAAGATATCAATTGTACTAAGAAATTGGCTATTAAATTCCCCATATTTCATTCAGTCTGTGAAGAGCTTGGCAGTTGGTAAACCACAACTTTTTCAAATTGATAACTGATATTTACTGGCATCATCATGGAAATGTTCACAATTCTCAATTTTTATATTTCAGTATCTCTAAGAAAGTCCAGACAAGCTTATGTGAATATCCCTCCTGCAAGAACAATGGTCAAAAACTAGAGCCAGGATCTATATACCTTATTCATGCTAAGTATTTTGCTTTGTTTTGTTTTGGTTGAAGAACCCATCCAAGTAAAGAATAATGAATAAAACATAACAATATTTTCAATAAAATGAAGAGAGACTTGAAATACTAGAGAGGTGGTCCTTGTAATTATTTTCCCTAATCAAACATCATCATAAGCATTTCTTCCAAATCAAACCACTTTTCAGATATTACCAAATAACTTTATTCATTTAGAATAAGAACATCTATTGTGAAGAGCTTCAGATGGTTTCTTGAATAAAACCTTGATATGAAAACTGATAAAGATCATATGAAAAACAAAAATTTTAGCTTAAAATTATTACTCATGAATGTAGATGCAAAATTCTAAATTAAATATTTGCAAACAATCTAGCTGTGCATCAAAAGGCTGTGACCAGGTAGGGTTTATTTCAGAAATTTAATTATCAAGAAAAAAATCAATATAATTTATTTTAATCAAAATATTACAGAAGACAATTATATAATCATGATAAAATAGTCAAAAGATATTTAATAGCAATCAGCAACCATTCTTAATAAAATCTCTGAAAAAATAGGAAGAGAAGTAAAATTCTAAAATATATATTGTTTACCAAAATTCCTAAAGCAAACATCATTCTAAAATGCTAACGTAATTCCATTAAAGCCAGAAAGAGAGCATAAATGCTATCACTAATATTATCAACATCATTTTGGGTGTTTATAACAATCTAAATAAAGAAGTGTTCAGATTGTTCTTTTTTTTCCTTCCTTCTTTCTTTCTCTCTTTTTTTATTGTTATAATATGATAATACACATAAAAAGCTCACAGAATCTAGCCCAAATTATCTAGAATTATTCAAAGAATTTGGGAGAAAGGATGGACATCAGATCAATATAAAAATCAAAAGCTGCTCTGTATTAGCAATCACTAATAATAATATTAATATAAACAGGGAAACTGTTTTGCCCACAATAACAATAAATGCAATAATGTATTTATGAATAAATTTAAAAATAATGATATAATATAAATGTGAAGAAAGGCTATGATATACTATTGAATTACATGAAATAAAATAATAATAGTAAACATGTAGCCTTTATTATGAGCCAGGCTTTACACTTACTATTTGTTCCTCGGACTCCTATATGACACTGATGATATTATTATTCATTCCCATTTTAAAGAAAAGGAAACAAAAATACAGAGAGAAAACTTACACAGAGTCACATAAATAGGAAATATCAGAAGCAGAAATTGAATCCAGGTTCAATCTTCATACCCTTAATCACCACACTGACTCTATATGGCATAATGAAAGGATATGTCATCTTTTTAAAAATTGTATATATTTAACATGTACAATATGATGCTTGGATATACACATACACAGTGAAGTGATTACTATCACCAAACAAATTATCATATCCTCTTGAATGGGAGGACAATACTATGATGATATCAATTCTCTGAATTTATACATAAATGTAATGTGTGGGATCCCATTGGGGAGCATATTGAATAAAATGATCGTAAAATTCACATAAGATAAAAAATATCTAAGAAGAGGCAACAAAATTTTTTAAAATAGAAATAGTGAGGTTTGACTTAGTAGATACTAAACTTATGCTTTCAGGTACTCACATAAACTTTCTGATAACTTTCTAGAATAAGTAAAAAAGAATTCTCTGTTAACTAGTACTACACAGGAAGAATAGAGTTTTCTATGTGTTATTTAGGTGTTAGGCTGCTGTGTTTCTCAGATTCTTGAGAGCAGAGTTCTATATATTTAATAATATTTCTGGAAAACTGTCTATCCTGAAAGACACACACCAGTGAAATAATATTTGAGCACCTGTATGTTAATTAACAAAACCTCTACTACGTATGTAGATGAAAAATGTGAAGACTTGTTCTAAGTTGCCTCTAGCCTCTGCAGTGTGGTTTCATGATTAGGGTCTTTCAAATCCTTATTCATTGCCCCTGCAGTGTAGATACCTCATTAGTGTACCCCAAATGTTAACTACAAGCCCCTAGGGTGAAGACTAAATTAATACACTGTCTATACACTATGTTAAAGTAAGTTGTAGGCAGTGAGACTAGACAGTTACATGAAATTGTAAGAAATAAAATAAATAATCTGCAAGTGTACTTGGTGTCTGCTTTATAGGTGAGTTCTCAAATGACATTAATTAAACACAAATATTCTTATACATAACTGTAAATTCCAATATAAGGTAGCATATGATCTGGTATGAACTCCCAATATATGCTTTCTAGAGTATTAGTGAAAACATTTAGTTTGTTTTAATTAAGATCTTGGGACCAATGATTTAAGCCGTAGTTAGTGTGTGTCCTGGCTGGGGGTTGAAGGTAAAGAGGAGCCCAGAAATAGGGTTGCCAGGTATAACACAGGACACCTAGTTAAATTTGAATTTCATATGAGCAATACTTTTCTTTTTTTAAGTGTGTGTATGTGCTACACAAAATTTGGGACGCACGCTAACAAATATTGTTTATCTGATATTCAAAATCAATTGTGCTTTCTATGTTTTTATTGGCAAAATCTGGCTATTCAGAAGTCTTTCTTCTACAAGGCAGATTCTTGCTTTTAACCATAAAATCTATCTTTGCAATGTTCTCCAAATCATACCTTATTCTGGTGCTCATAAAGTGTGGAGAAAGTACATTTGCAGCTGCCTTTCAGGTTCCCTCAGAGCCTTGCTTGGTGCTGGGGACTTTAGAGTTGCCTTGGCTAACTGGTGTTTTCTTCCTGTGCCTCTGATTTGGTATTCAGTTCTCATCTCTTCTCATTCCGCACATTCCCCATGGGTGAGTACATCTGTGTCCAAGGTTTCACTTACTACTGATATGATGGATGGGGAGTCTGATTCCAAAATATGTGCTAAGTCTTGAGGTGTTTCCTAAGCTATATTGGCATATTTCCAAATTCTTACTGGGAACCCATACTGGGATTTCCAACATATCTCTCAAATTTGACATGCCTAAAAAGAACTCATCCATCCTATCTTCAATACAGCTAATTCCTCTTCTGTTCTTGACTTTGGTTGAAGGTAAACATTTCTTGGCCCAGTGGCTCTAAAAGATTAGATATGCACAGAAATCAACTGGTTTTCATCTTTAAAATGCAGGCTCCAAGAACCTCTCTGCCTTAATAATAAATTAAGTGGGCCCAGGACTCCTGTTTTTGTTTTGTTTTGCTTTGTTTTTGATAAATCCTCTGGGAAATTCTAATATAACAACAAGATGTTAGCCTCTGTAATTTGGCTTTTGCCTAAATTTCGAATCTATCCTAGCACCAGCTGTCAGCTGAGACCATAACCTACTCCACAACCTCCCTTGCCAATTTTTAAAACAAAATATATAGCTACCTTAAATGCTTTGTATAACTGACTCTTTTTTTTCTTTTTTTGCAATGAATGAGTAGAAACATAGGATTTTGTGTTTGGCCTAAACCAGGTAAATCTGCCAGTAGCCCTTGTGAGTGTTGCAGTATGATGCAGTAGGAAACCTGAAGGTCTAAATCACAGGGTAGTCATGGACATCTTGGTGAGGATTTTAATTTCTCTAGGCTTTTGACATTAGTTATGCTATAAGCCAAAGACTAGATGGGGCCTCTGTTGACTCTCTGGTTAAAGTTTAGTGCAATACATAACCCATAAATGACTGTACACTAATGAGTTTAATCTTGCCTGCTACCCCAAACCCTCCACTATTATGTAGATTTCTAATGAGGTCAAGTCATTTCTAATTTTTTACAAGAAAGGAAGCCTGTGGAACTAAACAGCTGATAGCAGATAGAGTTGGGAAGTTATTTAAAATGTGATTTAGTTACCAAATTACATGTAAAAACATTTTCCCTTAGATAAATAGTGAGACAATTTCTAGACTGTGAAAATATTTCTATAGCGCAAGTTATTTGCAGTGTAAAATAAAAAAAGAAAGCTCTTTGTAAATATTTGCAAATGAAATATGCATTTGCAAATGTTAACATGATGACCAAAAATTCTTGGACTGTTTCATAGTTATTTTTAAAATCCTCGAAATACAAAAAAGAGCATATTTGTATATATTTATGTATTTATATTTCTTTATCTCTATCTATCTATCATCTAATCTGTCTCTATCTAATTCTTTATTTTTGTTCAGAAGAAAATTCTGGAAAGAAATGAACCAAGAGGTATTCTTCTGAAATTATAGGAAATTTATATTTTCTTTTCTACAATTTATCTATTTTCTAACTTTTCTAAAATTTGCCTATTTTACTTGTCTAATTAGGAAAAGATAATCAATATTTATCTAGTCAAACTAAGTCAAAAAACATAAACTGCTATCAAGAGCATTTTGTATTTTAACATTGTTAAATAGTTGTCTGAAGTCATAAAAAATGTTTGCCCAACCAACACCATCCTACCATCCAATAGTTTTTGAATGTGAATAATATGCTAGGCATACTTCTAGGTAAGATTGATGAAAGGATGCATAAAACATGGTTCCTACTATAAAAAAACTCATAATCTAGAAAAAGGGAGAATAGGCATACAAAGAGAAAAACAATCATACCACAGAGTGAGCATGAATATTTGACCAGAATTAGATAAGTATAGAAGAAAGCAGACGGTTCAACCAAGTCTTCTTGGAGGAACTGGGGAGGATTCTATAAGGGGAAGAGACTCAAGGGAGTCCTCGAGAACATTCTAGGACTTGCCTTGGGAGGGCATACATTTTAAGAAGAGAAATATGTTTATTAAGGCATGAATATTAGTTATATATTTAACCAATTCCCTGTTGAACAAGTAACCAGTTTCCTGTGTTTCACTACTACAAATGCCATGTAAATATCTTTGAAGCTAAATCCTTGTGTACATCTATGTTCATTTCTAGGGGGATGGAGGATTCTAGAAGTAGAATTGCAAAGTTAATGTTTCTGAATATTTTTAAGATTTTAGATACAATTTGTCAAATACAATTTTAAAATGATTGTGTTGATTCACACTCCCACCTATAAGGGATGAAAAAAAAAATACCTACACATAAAATTCAAGTAGAAGAAAACTAAAAGAATCAGCTAAGAGAAATTAGTAGGATAAAATAAAATTAATTTTAAGAAGATGAAAATCACAAAATAGAATGTGGAAAAAGCAAATATATGAAAGTATTTAAGTACAAAACCAAAAGAGAAATGTACAACAGATTTAGCTAAAAAACATAAAAGAAAAATATGTACCAGTTCCTTAACTGTTAGGTTTTATATGGGCTATGACCCTGTTCACTTGTTCCTTTTTATGACCTAGCTTCAATACATTGTTTTTTGAGAATGATTTTGACTCTGAATTCCTTCATAATCTCAATTTGGGTCAAATATTTTTGACTGTTTTGTATTGACAACAAATTCCTAAGTAATTTTACAGCCCACACCTTCCACTCAAGTTCTTTTTTCTGATTATGGCTTCATATGGATGATCTTCCATTCATCATACTTCATTTTGGCCAAGACCCTCTAGTTTGGTATAATATACTAAGTAGCACAACAGAGAGCAAAGAAGGGGGTGTAGTTGTTATGATGAACTTTGATGATAGAGCTGAGTGTGAGTCTAAGTTATGCGTCTTACAAATTGTGTGGCCTTGAATAAGTAACTAAATTCACTGTTGCAAAGCATATATACTCTTAATACCCACCACATTGATTTGTTATGAGGAATGTGTTAGGCAATGCATGTTAAAAACTTAGCACAGTGCTTAACATATATTTTTATCCATGCTCAATAAATGCCAGCAATTACTACTACCTAGCAGGTTTCCAAACCCACAACTGTACGTCTTTGCCTTCCCATAACTTCCAATTCCCACGTCAAGAACATTAATCGTTTACAGTTACCATAATGAATGTATTTATTATTGTTATCATATCTCAATTTCTTAAACAGATGATCTGCACTTCCTCCTGCTCAAGCCTCTAAATTTTATTTACTCAGGGAACTAACGTTCTCCCTGTTTTACAGAAAATTCAAAGCTGTCTGATGCAAATTTCCTTATTTGTTTTGGCTTTCACCTTAGCACATGCTAAGTGAGGGATCTTAAGAAATGTCATCATCTTGTGACTCAATTTTTATAAAGCAAAAGCATCAGTCATTTTTATTTAGGCCTGGTCAGAAAATAACAGACAACAAAAAGGAAAGATGTAGTCTCAAGATGAGTCTTTGGAGTAACTACAGAAGATATAAAGACAGAATTTTTACCTTTAACATACAATATAATCAGGCTAGCCCCACATTACAGGTAGAAATTCATCTCTTATGCTATTGTGTTTTGCAGGGGCAATAAAACATGCCATTTTACTCAAAATAATTCCTCTACTATTCCGTACTCCATTGTGTAAAACTCTATCATACTAAGGGGAGTTAAATGGCAGGCTTGGGGACATTTTTTACTATAGTAGGTCATCTCTATAACATAATTACACTGAATAAGCATTTTAAGCATTAGTTTATTTGGTTTACTATCATTTTATCAAGTTGGGTCTAAGAATAAGAGAGAGAGTGGTCAGTTTCAGGGTTAATAACAGGGTATAATTTTGAAAGGCAAGAAGACACAGGACAAAAGGACAGGGGGAAACCAAACTTTTATGGTTTAATTATTTTGCTTGGAAAACATCTGGAACATAGTATTATAACAACCACAACCATCACAATAACATCAAAATTATCCAACATACTTAGAATTTAAAACTTTTAGAACATCATCGATTTTGCTCATTTATTCATTTTTTTTGCAAGACTAAAAGCTCCACAGATGCAAATACAATGTTTTTCTTATTCAGTGCTATATTTCCACCAGTTCCCGGTATATAGAAAAAGCTCATTATTTTTATTGACTAATAGGAGTGAGATGAAATGAAAAATGCTATTTTCTCTCCTTTCTCATTAATGATAATTTTTCTGTAAAGACCCAAGTTTGTGAGTAAATCCAGTTATTTTTTGCCAGCGGAAGTTCATTGTCTCCTTGACTATTGTTACATTGATCACAGGAAGCATTTGCGGTAACTGAGTGGCATCCTTATTTCCAGTCACTCAGGCTCTCCCCTACTGTATTTTTCACACCACGCTGGTCTCTTGCTAGTGTGCTCCCTCTCTTATTCCAGAATCTTTTTCAAAAATTCAAATCAGATCACTTCATTCTTCTGACTAAAACAAGTATTTGCTTTTTAAGAGCGTTCACAATAATGTAAAATCTGCTTAACTTGGGACTCAACAAATTTCCTATCTGGTATTATATATTCTCCTACAAATAGATCCTTCATTCCAGTTACGTTGAGCTTTAGATTTCATACTGTTCATGTTGTTCATGCTCCATGATTCTCACCTTGCTCCTGGATTATACCTTGCTTAATTTTATTCAACCTTTTAAACTCAATTCAACTTATTATTGGTAAGAGTATTAGTATTGTTATTTGGAATCTATATAATATCTATTGTGAATAAAATGGATAAGTTATCTTGAGGGATTAACATATTCAGCATAAGATAAAAGATATACAAGTATAAGAATGAAAGATTTTAAGTAAAACCATGTAATTTTAAGTTAGAATTGAAAACATTTACATGATTACATGATACATTTTCTTTCTTTTGAAAATACATATTTTCTAACTTTATTTAGTAAAAAATGTCTGGAAGCAATGAGAACTTAGTAACAGTGAGTATTCACGAACAAAAGAAAACTAAGTTCTTTCAAAAATGGCTGATTCCAGGCTGAGGTGGAATGACCGTGGATTTAAAGAAGCTGAAGTTGCAGGGTTTCTCACTTACATGAGCCCTCTCCAAAGTTTTGAGAGGGGTCCCAGCAGGAGCTCATGGTCATGTTTCTTTTTTTCTTTTTCTTTTTTTTGCAAAATACTCAAAAATAAGATATGTTTTTATATATTTATTTTTTTATGTGGTTGTGTTTATTTTTTTAATTTTTCTTTATTTTTTTTTTGAATTTCAGACTATTATGAGGGTACAAATGCTTTGATTACATAAATTACCTTTGCACCACCCGACTCAGAAACACAAGCATGCCCATCCCCCAGACAATGCTCTCCACATCTGTTAAGTGTGAATTTACCCATTACCTCCTGCCCATTACCCCCCACCTGCCCAAAACCCTATGAATGTTACTTCCCAACACGCATATTAGTGTTGATAGATTACTACCAATTTAATGGTGAGTACATGTGGTGTTAGTTTTTCCATTCTTGTGATACTTCACTTAGAATAATGGGCTCCAACTCCATCCAGGTTAATAAATAGGTAGTTCACCATTTTTTATGGCTGAGTATACTCCATGGTATACATATACCACATTTTCTTAATCCACTCATGTATTGATGGGCGATTGGGTTGTTTCCACACTTTTGGAATTGTGAATTGTGTTGCTATAAACATTCTAATGCAGATGTCTTATTTTAGGATGTTTTTTATTCCTTCAGGTAAATACCCAGTAGTGACATTGCTGGATCAAATGGTAGTTCTACTTTTAGTTCTTTGAGATATCTCCATACTACTTTCCATAGAGGTTGTACTAGTTTGCGGTCCCACCAGCAGTGTATGAGTGTTTCTAGCTCTCCTCATCCACCCCAACATTTGTTGTGTCTAGACATTTTCATAAACATCATTCTTATTGGAGTTAAGCAATATCTCATTGTAGTTTTGATTTTCATTTCCCTGATGATTAGAGATGTTGAGCATTTTCTCATGTTTCTTGGCCTTAAGTCTATCTTTTTTTGGGAATTTCTGTTCATGTCCTTTGCTCACCTTTTAATGAAGTTATTTGATTTTTTTTTCTTGCTGATTTTCCTGAGTTCTATATAGATTCTAGTTATCAGCCCTTTATCGGATGTATAGCATGCAAATATTTTCTCCCATTCTGTGGGTTGTCTATTTGCTGTAGTGATAGTTTACTTGGTTGTGCAAGAGCTTTTTAATTTGATCAGGTCCCATTAATTTATTTCTGTTGTCACTGTGATTGCTTTTGGGGTCTTGTTCGTAAATTTTTTGCCTAGGCTGATGTCTTTTTCCAACATTTTCTTCTAGAATTCTTATAGTTTCATGCCTTAGATTTAAGTCTGTTATCCATTATGAGTTGATTTTTTGTGAGAGGTATGGATCCTGTTTCAGTCTTCTACATGTGGCTATCCAATTTTCCCAGCACCATTTATTGAATACGTTTTTTTTTTTTCCGCTAGTGTATGTTTTTGTCTGCTTTGTCAAAGATCAGATGGCTATATGAGGATGGTTTTATATCTGGGTTCTAAGGTCTGCTCCATTGGTCTATGTCTCTGTTCTTGTGCCAGTACCATGTTGCTTTGGTTACTATTGCCTTCTAGTTAGCTTGAAGTCTGGTAAATTGATGCCTCCTAATCTGTTCTTTTTGCTTAAGGTTGCTTTGGCTACACAGGGTCTTCTCTGTTTCCATACAAAGCATAGAATTACTTTTTCTAGGTCTATGAAAAAAGATGTTGGTATTTTAATAGAAATTACATTGAATCTGTAGATCACTTTGGGTAGTATAGACATTTTAACAATGTTGATTCTGCCAATCCATGAGCATGGTATGGTTTTCCACCTGTTTACTTCCTTTGCTATATTCTTCCTCAGTGTTTCATAGTTCTCCCTGTATTGGTCTTTTACATTCTTAGTTAAATATATTCCTAGGTATTTTATTTTCTTTGTTGTTATTGTGACAGGTATTGAGTCTTTGATTTGGTTCTCAGTTTGACTGCTGTTGGTGTTTGACCACTTCTGCCCCCATTTGGACATCGTTGATTCCCTACTCTTGTCTGATTGCTCTGGCTAGGACTTCCAGCACTATGTTGAATAGAAGTGGTGATAGAGGGCAAACTTGTCTGGTTCTAGTTCTAAGCAGGAATGCTCTCAATTTTTCCCCATTCAGTATGATATTGACTGTGGATTTTGTAATTTTGAGGTAAGTCCTCCCTATGCCTATTTTGTTAAAGGACTCAACAAAAAAAGAAAACTACAAATCAATATCCCTTATGAATACAGATGAAAAATTTCTCAATAAAATCCTAGCCAACTGAATTCACCTGCTCATCAAAAAAATAATGCATCATGACCACGTGGGCTTCTTCCAAAAGATGCAGGGATAGTTCAACGTAGGCAAATCTATAAATGTAATTTACTACATAAATAGAATTAAAAACAAGGACCATATTATCTTTTCAATAGATATAGAAAAAGCATTCTGCAAAATTCAGCACCCTTTTATGATAATAACTAAGATATTTTTAATTGTAAGTAGTTCTGCTCTTATTTACTCTTTGGTATAATTCTTTGGTTGGGTGGTTTTGGATTGGTTGTATGCATTATGGCAATCATGTTAAGGGAAATTACAGTGGGGCTACATACAGTGGACTATACTTATGTAGTTTTTGGTCCCTTGGAAGTATAGTGGCATTACTATTAATTGTCCTGATATAGAATGTACCACCCTACTGCCAATCAAAATCAATGTCATGAGAAGAAGGTACAAGGCTGAGGTCGTATGCATATATGAACATTTTCTAGTGCCCACAACACCATGAAAATAGAGAAGGAGAAACAACATTTGAGATGTACAGAGTTAGAAGCTAACTGAAAATTCTTCCAAATATTAAGTGTAATTTTGAAAGAAATGTGATAGTTTTTCCCAATTTGATAACAATCCTTAATAATAATAATGAGCACAATTTTATTCAACCATTACAGAGGAAAGATGGAATTACCATTCTATTCTCTATTTTGAAGATAGCATAAAATTGTTGTCACATGAAGAGATTTCAGGCAAAAAATGTAAGAAAAGTTATTACAAAGGTATTTTAACAGTTAATTAAAAAATATTATGCATTTTACTGGATTTTGTGGTATTTGCAGGATGTCTATTTTTAAAAGATTATGGTTTGTTGTGATTTATGTGTCATGCTCTATAAATATGTATTTTTGTACCTCATTTTGTATTGAGTTTTACATTTTTTTCCCTAATGAGGACTTTCAAATTGCATAATTTGCTTCTGCAAAATCTAGATCCACATGATACCAGGTCTGAAACAGGAATTATACAGACTCATCCTGGGACAAGTTGTTGTTTTAGAAAGCAAATAAACAATCCATCACGGCTTTTCTTGTGCCAGGAGGACACTGAAGCCTGGAGCCTACCCAAGGGGCTCCCACTGGCCCAAAATGGGACTATTTGAGCATCAAAATGACTTCAATTGACTAAAACATATTTATATTTAAAATCTTGAAAAGAAAATAAAAGAGAGACACACAAAACAACACTCATTGGACATTTTGGAAGTTGTACCAACTCGTTACACAGAAAATTGATGATAAGAGGGAAATCTTTAAGTATTGTGGATTCTGCATTTCCTGTATGAAATATATTTCAGGGACTACAATAGCCTTTGTGGATGAGGGAAAATTCTCTGCAGAAAAATCCTAGCTAGTAATAGAACAAATGATAGGATGATAAAAATCACCAGTTTGCAACCTTCATGAAATAATGAATGCATTCAATAACCATTATTTGATAGTAAAGAAAATGGGTGAAAGTTGATGAGAAATGTTTTATTTAGGGATGTAAGGCCATGGTGCTGGGATAACTTTCTCTTATCATGTCATCCATGTGCTTTCTTAGAAAGAAGTATCTGAATAAGCCTCAGACTTTCTTGGATTTGTTTCCATCTCTTCAATATCTTATATAAATTTATCAGATTTTTTCCTTAGTTCCCTGAGTCCATGAATGGTTTCTGATTTTTATAATCTTTTGGTTATTCAATTGACAGGGATATGGATGAAAATAGGAGTTTGATGCATGGTTAAGTTAAAAATCCTATGTGGAAGTTAATCTCAGTTTATTAAAAAATTTTCACTTTTGAAAAACTGTTAGCAATGCTGATATTTACCTAGAAGTGTGTTCTATACTGTTCTTTAATTCTGAAGGGCACATATATCGGTATAATATCCATTTCTTCATTTACATATATTTCCATTTTTCTCTGAATCACATTTTATAGTTCACAATCTGTGAATCAAAATAAATAAGTTGTATTTTGCTTGCTATCTTTTTTCTTTACACTTAAAAAAAAAGGAAACCTATAAGGACACTGTCTATATATATTTTTTCAGCACAGCAGTACTTGTTAAAATACAACTTTAAATGCTGTTTATTTCCTCTATGTGTACAATTAGTTGTGCTAACTTACCTTCAGTAGGTAGAATTATGCATTACTAACTGGCTCAACTCTTCTAAAGAATTTCATAGAAGGTCTCTCTGAGTACAGAAATCTCAAGAGAATTGCTTAAGACTAGAGAATCCTTGTCTTTATCCTGAGAGCCTCACTCAGCAAAGTCCAGCCGTGGCCTTATAGCAGTAATATTCCTTTTACTCCTAGAGGACAATCACTCCACCAACTTTGAATACAAGCTTTCAGAGATGATTATAGCCTAGAGCAAATAAAAAGTTTTGAGAGAACTACTGAGATAACTGACACAACACATGGGGCCTTGCTTAGGTTATAACCAAGCACAAGGCAAAGAGGAAGAAACCTTGTATGAGTTATGCTTTGGGAATGGGTCTCAAATTAACTACCTTTCGATGAAAACAAAAAGCAACCAACCAAACAAAAAACAGCTTCATACATACTTCAAAGTCTACCATAAACCTTTAAAATAAATAAACAATCATGTACTGTCATGGTTAAGAGTGTAGACTTAGGCATCCAATAAGCTCAGCTTCAAGACCTATTTCTTTCACTAATTAGTTTGATTTATCAGGCAAGCTATATGTATTCATGTAAACCATGTATCCTCATTTTTAAGTTGTGAATGATGGTATTGCCTATCCATAAAGTCATTGGGATATGCCAGAGAGATAATGAGTGCTCCGTTACATAATCGGCATCCCTAAATGGTAGATATCATTTTTATTATTATTTTCATGGTAAAGCAGCATTAGACAATTGCTACTTTCTGCTAGCAATGGGAAGAAGGCTTTAGATGGGCTTCACCAGTGTTTACCAATTTGCCTAATCACGTGAGTGCTTGGAGTGTTTATTAAAACTACAGATTTCTGGTCATACCCTGAACCTCTTGAATCTGAATAATCAGGGAACTGAGAGGAGTGTTTGGAATCTGTATTTGATAAGCACCTTGGGTGGCTGATATGGTCAAAATGACTTTGCAAGTAGTAATATATGAAACTGAACATTGATTGATGAATATCTACTTCCTTATAGTGGGTGAAAACAACTTTCAGCATTAAAACAAATCACTGACATGATTCCACAACTGCTACAACATATACATCCAGGACCACAGTTTACGACTTCCAACTTATTTCTATTTCCACATCTTGGACACATATTTTCCTCAAAGTTTTATTTCTCAATTTGAGAGAAACTGTTGGTAGAATACAGAGAGGGGGAAAATAGTGAAGGGAAGTGAGGAATCAAAGACAGAAAAATGGAGAGCATCAGAAAAATGACAGTTTTGACATAAATGTGTTTATTTTCCTTTATTCTCTGGCCCAGTTCAAATTTCACAACTTTCTTTACACAGCTATGTACTTAGTATATTTAATTTGTCTTTATTACGTATGTTCTAGCAAAATGTATATTATTTTATGTGTAATGTATTTTAGTTTATGGAAATAGTATTGTTGATATACATTTTTCACTAAAATACTATGTTCTTAAGATTCATCTGAGTGCCGTGTGTGCATCCATTTTTCTTTTTCAAACTGCAACATTATGCAATCCACATTTTACTGATTTACTTACAGTTTTGGATATCTGGGTTATTCTGGATTCCTTACCAGCACAAGAAGCACTGTATGTCGGGCTGAGTGGCCTGCGGTGTAATTTGGGGATATGCACATGCTCTATGAACGCTGGGTCACAGGATCAGTGAATATTTACTAAATCCGTATGCCAGCTTGTATTCCAGTGTGGCTGCCCAGCTCACACTTCCAGCAGAGCAGATGCTTCGTATAGCAGCAAATTCCCATCCACACATGACATTTTGCATTTTCCTAACATTTGCCAGCGATATCTTGTCTTAATTTGCATTTTTCTGAGTATTATCAACTTGGAGACTTCTTTCATGTGATGGTTAGTTTTGAGGAGTTTCATTTCTCAAAAGTGCCTTTGCTGAGCAATTACAATGGACTCTGATAGCAGCTTCATGCTTGCAAAGAAGCTGCAGTGGGTGTTTTGAAAGGTTGTTTTTCCGAGTTGCAGCACCTCTCTTTTCTATCGACATTTACATCTGAGATATTCTTACATAACCTAGTTTATAAAAGTTCTTTCTCAGAGAGATATAAAGTTGAAAGAAGAGATTGTATGAGCACAGAAAGTGCTTCGGGCATATCTTCTCCTGGAAAAAATAATGAGGAATGAAAGGGAATATGTAAGTTAGGGTCCTATTAGAGGTGATAAAAGCCAGGGGAGAATAGAAGTATTTTAACTATGTTGGGCCACCCCTAGGATGCCTAGCAGCATGAATGCCTTGTGCTATCACAGAAATAGTCAGGATCAAGTATGAAAGTCCAGGGAAAAATGTATACCCTTTCCAGGGTTACCTCACTCATACCAATTTCTGCAAAGTTTTTTTGGAATCTAACATTAAGTGAGAAATGACTTTGAAAATGGTTGAAAAGGGGTTCAAAATGTCCTATGGGGATTATAAATAACTAAAATTGATCTCAGCATCCTAGGTAGAAGCAAAAGAAACTATCTTCCAGGGCAGTTTTTCAATCTACTGACCAAGAAAGGAAATTCATCCCCTGTGTTGTTGACTTTACTCCCCCATCCATCGGTTGTCTTATATGATTTCTTTCTGAATATCCACTCATGCACCAAGCATTGCTAATTGCACATCCCCAGCTATTTTCCCACGTCTCTGTGTGGGTGTCACTGCCACTCCAGTTCAAGATCTTAGTTTCCCTTGTCTGAAATAGCTCCTGCTTTAGCTTCCAAAACTTGCCTCTAGTCCTGCCTCCCTCAAATCCACACTTCCATGTTCATGTCATGTTCCCATTGTGATGCAGCTAGAATGCAAACATGTTGCTGTTTTCTTCTCAAAACTTTTTTAATGGTAGCCCTTCCTCAGCAGGAGGCACAAGTGCCCTCTCATGACACGGGTAGACCTTCTGTGAGCTCCCACCTTCCTCCTCTCCCCGTATCTCTCTATGCTAGCATGGCTTACTTGATTTTAGCTTTTTGGAAACACCAGGCTGTCTCTTGCCCCTGATTCTCTGCTTGCCCTGCTCTCTCTACCTGGCTGGTCCTCCTCCCTCCTCTTTGCTTCTCTGGATAACTCCTATTCACTGCATCAGACTCAGGTCTGGCCTGGTCAGCTAACGACCCTTCTTCTCTTTCAGACTGAGCTAAATGTCCTTTTGTGGTCCTTCCAAAGCATCCATGATAATTTCAAGTACTGTACCTACTGGATTATGTTTAAACTTTCTCTTTATACCTATCTGATACTATGATGTAAATGTTCTTCAGCAAGGGAAATATGATTTATCTACCTTCATGTTGATAGTAAAAATATTATTTTAAGGGCTGGCATTAGAATGCCTCTGAAGAAGAATGGTTTTGGATTAATGAAATGCCTTGACGGTTGAGAGGACTTTAAGGACAGGAACAGCTAGTATTCAATTTTACACATTTTATTGTACTGGCCAACTATATAATTGCCTTCTGTTGTGTTAGACCTTCAGCAAAGCATATAGTCACACAGTCTTGAGCTGGTAAATTGTGAACTAAATTTATTAGAGGCTGTTCAGAGTAATATTGTATGGAAAAGAAGATATGCCCAGGAGTGACAAAATGCAGAGAAGATATCAAGAATTCACTGGAAGCAGGAACTGATTGTCCTGAGGAAAGATAAACTCTTAAAGAATTTCCAGAAATATACAGAACATTTGTTAGATTTCCTACTGTAAGTAATTTGATGTTTGAGCCAATTTTAGCCTGAGAGACAAGGAGAAGGATGGCAAACTGGAAGACTTGGGTAAGCTATATTTAATAATACAGAAAAAAATAAAACGTTAAGTGAAAAATGGCAGAAGGTGTGCAACACAGGTGGGATGTCCTTTGTGTAAAAACAGTTCACATCTATGCACAAGAAATGAATGAAACAAATATTAACAGCAGTTGTTTCTTACTGCTACTTACTTAGTTATAGTTTTATATAGTTGAGATATTTAATAAAGTGACTAAACATTGCTTTTCATGTCAGGGATTTTTTTTTTTAAGTAAAAAATTTAGAAATTATGCCACCATTGATAGTTTGACATCAAAAAGATCATATGTCAAGTAGCAATCATTGGTGTTTACTTTCACCTATATTTTGTTTTCATTTCAAAAAATGTTTTTGAGTAACCTGTATGCAACTGGACAAAGTTTATGGAGTGTTTACCACTTTATGTCTCCTATCGTCTCCTTTGGCCTATGCTAAAATCTGACTTTATGCAAACTAGGAAAAGGACATTTTTGGTGCCATTCTCAGCCCTCTTCTTGAAATCTGTCTAGTTTATTTCAAAGTCCCTGAAAGTGCCCTGAGCTTCCATGCTGGGTACTCAGATTTCAACCCTGCTGTGTCCAGTGGCATTTCTTGCTCTCCATTGCAATGAGTTTGCTCCTGTTCACCTCTAGTGAAAATTATTTAATCAGGGTTGCCTTCCCTTGACATTTTACACTACTTCTGGAGACAAGGTAATTTGGACAAACAAATCCTTGATACCCTGGTACTTCTCTTTACATCATTTTCAAATTTATTCCTTCTCTACCTCTCTATCACCATTTTGATGAGTTATGCCATATTGATTTCCCCAAGTCAGTTTCACCTAAGAAATAGCTTCCAAACGTATGGCCTGCTCCCCAGTGGGCACTGCCCTAATTCAGGGACTTGTTATTTCCTTTAGCTCATCCAAAGGCTAGCTTGCTAGTTTCCTTGTCTTCAAATGTTTCTCCTCTCATTTACATTATCCAAACGGCCCGTTGAATTATTTTTGTGCAATATAGATAGGCTTATGACATCCCCTTTCTTTAAAAAAAAAAAGAGTAACTAATGATGCAATGGTAGGTTCAGAAATATTGCTCTAGAATATAGCCCAAACCTCTCAGCATTATCATGTAAGACTTTAAAAATTTGATCCTACTCTGTTTCTCCAATATCAACGTTTGCCATTCTCTCTCACTCCCTCTTACTCTCTAGACATTTTGTTTTCCCAAAGCACACTACATGCCTTCCAAATGCTATTCCCCCTGCTAGGAAGTTCACATCACTGCATCCACCTGAATAATTACTATTCATTTTGCCAATCCCAGGCCATATACTGTATTGCATATGAATAATTTCTCTCATTCATTTCTCTCCCTGCCATGCTAACCCAGCCCTTTCCCCTTATACATTCTAGTACCTAAAACACTGCATTGTAAGTATTTAGTAATATATCTGCCTTACCATTATTCCCTGATGTCGTTGAGGATCTATGTCTTGTCATCTCTGGATTTACAGAAGCAACACAAAGTAGTTTCTAAATAAATGGTTGAGAATGAGAAAATATAATATAGAAATTTAGTTAAAGTGCAGAATTGTTTAAAGCTATCCTTCTCAGATTAATCTAATGTGGCAAAACTGTTCTTTTTCCCTAACATTTATGAATTCAACAGTAGGGAGGATTTGTGGGTGTGTATGTTCTTCCTTTAGGGTGGTTGCTCATTCTATTAACATGTTCAATTGCTCCTTCTCATGCTCTGATATGGAGCTTTCCCTGGGAGTCTGACCTAGACTCCCAGGAAAAACTTTTTCTGTAATGTACCAAATAGGATATACTTAGGCTTTGCAGCCTACTCCAACTATGTACTCGGCTCTGTTGTTGTAGCAAAGAAGCCGCCATAAACAATATATAAATGAATAGATGTGTGTGATTCTGATCCTATAACATTTTATTTACAAAAACTGGTGGCAGGCCAATGAGGTGAGGTAGAGCTGAGCTTTTATACTCCAGGCTTCTCGTGATAAGTGGTACATAGGTACAATCAAGTCCATGATAGAACTCCTTAGGGCGACTTATGGTAGTTAATCTCATTGGAGTTCAGATGACAAATTATCTCAGTAAAGTTTCTACGATAGTCACAAATCAGAGGTGGCCCCTGAAAGTATTGCTATCACATTGTCACTTTTGAAGCAAATACAGAAATATCCCACTCTCTCTAGCAGGAAAAGCCCTGCCCCTCAGAAACCACACTTGCAAAACCTCCTCCCGATGGTCATGGGCCTGAGAATATGCTCGATTCCTCAATACTTTTTGAATCTTTGCTGGGAGAAGTAGGTCATTGTTAGATGTTTCCCCAGACGGGACAGCACCTGTAGCAAAGAGCATTCTTGCTAAACAAGGGTGTAAGTTCTTAAGTTGGAGATACAGAAGACGTGATGATATTTCTTTATGCTTTCCAGAATCAAATTCAATCTCAAGTAGGGTGTACCCTGAATTTTTAGTAGCATTTGCTTTAATGCATTTATGTGTAAGCAAAGCAGTGGCTTCAAAAGCAACACAGAATTGTGCAGATTTTTATTCCTTGAGACTTACTATTTCTTTGCTTCTCCTGATTATTCGTGTCCAGTTTTTGCTACCCTCTCTTATCTCTGAGGAAATGAAGTAATTTTTATAAAGCGCTCTCCCAGGGCATCACCTGTGCTGCTGTCTTGCTTCATAACTGCTCCTGCCATGGTGGGTGAACACCTTCTGAAGCAGCACCTGCCAGGAAACAACTGTGTTTGGAGGTCTCAATGTGACATCCGAGGAAACAGACGAGCTGAAGAAAGATTGTCATTTTATCAGAGAGGACAAATTCAAGGTAGGCCACAAAATTTTGTAAGAGCTGTAAGCAAAGGTATGTGAGTTAGAAACTCTTCTACTTTTTCAACTGTATTTATTTTACCATATTGGCATATTTCAGGGTCCTTTATACATATATAAATATACATATATATTAAATTAATCCCAACATCTATAATACTCCCATGTAGCCCCTAACATTGTAAACAATTTACAAAAAGACGATGCTAGAGTTATCTTAAAACTTCCAGTTATTTTCTAACAAATATTCATCTTTAAAAAAAAAATACAAGGAATTTAAGAAGGGCAGAATTTCAGTAGCATAGTTAGGGTACTTACTGTGAGGACATTTCCCCAATAGGTAAGATCAGCATTGGCTATTATCTACTCTGAGGAAGTAAAATGATTATTATATTCTGGAAATGCATTATATAATGGCTCTATTTCAATGCTATAAATTAAGTATATGATTTTTCTTTGGAGACTTAGGGGCCTTAATCAAAAGGAATGTTCTTGAATTTCTGCAAGAACTTTTGAAGATTTTTTTAAAATGTAAAAACAAGAATTCAGTTTCAGTCAAACTTCTATGTGCTTGCATATATATAATCAAGGTATAACATCCTGCTTCAATGAGCAATTACTTAATCTTGACAATAACAGTGTCAATAGAATAAGTTTAATACTTGGTCGAATCTCCACTTTGTAAACATCAGATATTTTTAGTTTTCTCCTGTGTGTGTGTTCACTTGCATGATGATATAATGACGGTTTATAAATTACCTTTTTAAAATAATTTAAAAATACACTTTCCTAAGAAGGCTTGAAAGTACCATATAACAAAATATTATGCCAAATTTACAAATGAGAAAACTGAAGAAAGAAACATTCAAGTGACTTACCTAAGCCCATATATGTAATTTTTGTTTGTCTGAGGACCAGAAACAAGTGCTACTGACTTCTGGTCCAGTACTCAGTAATCTACTTTCTTTCAGTCAGGAATAGGAGTTGGAACTGCCAACACCGTTTGTGAGGAATGGACTTAAGCCATGCAGTAATGTTTTATTTCCATCAACAAAAAAAGGAAATAGAAAAAATATTTTTTTCATGAAAATTTAAAAGTATCCCTTGTCGCTGTACCGCCATCGTTCTTTAGCAGGCAGACCTTTTCCCTGGCAGGTTTTGTCTTTAGTGTCTGAATCTTCTGAGGGAATGGCTGAGTCCCTTCTGTTTTTGATTTGGACAATTTCAAGGCCAGTAGGCAGGTCATTTTAATGCTCTAGAAGCAAAGCCATCTAGAAGATCAACAATTAAACAAAACTCCTCTGGGAACAACCAACATTATTGGCTTTCTGACATTTCTATTCAAATTATAAGGATTCTTTTGATAATTATTTTACTCAGATGTGTTAAAAGACAATGAGAGGAGAGTAGGTGTTGAGGCGTGTGTATATTTAAAGCACATGAGGAAAGAAAAAACTGATTTAGAGTTCACTTTGTAAGATGCTTAAGCCTTTGTTTTGAAAATATACAGTGTTATCATTCTTTTCTATTTTATGTTCTCCCACCTGCCCATTATCAAAAGCAGATTAGTAGAACATAAAAACATGGTAATAATTTTGATCTAATCGTAAGTGAAAACTGAAACAGAGAGTTTCAGAACATACCAAGCTATCAAATTAGTCAGTAACGAATCTGGGGACAAAACCTTTGGTATTACTGATTCTTAATTCGTTCTCACTAAGAAGGAAAAATTCATTTTCTGAAATGTTAATGAAGAATGTTCACTGGGCCCTAAGTATAAACCTAACAAAGCAAGTAAATCTCAGAAGTTTTCTGGCAGGTCTAGAAAATCAGTTCTGTCTCAAAAAGTTCTCCTGAAATAAAGCAGTCAGAAGAAGCAATGATGGCCCAGTTTGGGAGGCTGATAGTGGAAAGAGAGATGGTTTTGTAATGAGCACTAGAAGGTCTTCTGAGTGAAGGAACATGATGACCATTTGAGTTTGATTTTAAGAGTCTGTTGTTGGATGAAGACTGGATTCTGTGATCAACCTGAAAAACAAAACAAAACCACTTTGGTCCCAAAAGCCTGGAGGCTTTAGTTTTTTAACATTTCTTTTCGATGCTGCTCAGCTGAGAAGTCAGGATCAGTCTGGGCATGTTGTATTTCTCTTTGCACCCGAGTTCACAGTCACTAACAAACATAAGAAAATAAAGGGCACTGCATTTAGACTGCAAAACCAGTTGCCATATCTGCTTTTAACATTTCCAATTTCAGTCTTGTGCTGCATGATGACATTTCAGTCAAAGATGGACCACCTATAAAACAATTGTCCCATAGAATTATAAAACTGAACCTTGTCTATGTTTAGATACGTTTATATTCATAAACACTCCTATTGTGTTACAATTGCCTACAGTATTTAGGACAGTGACATGCTGTTCTGGTTTGTAGCCTAGCAGCAATAGGCTATACTAGATAGCCTAGGTGTGTGGTAGGCTATAAAATCTAGGTTTGTGGAAGTACACTCTATGATGTTCACACAATGACAAAATTGCCTAACAAACTCATTTCTCAGAATGTACTCTTGTTAAGAGACTCGTGACTGTACTCAGAATATTGTTTACTTATTCTTCTAAGTAGCACAATGAAAACGCCCTGGAGAAAATAAGAGAGGCAGAGAATAGCTATGATTCAAATTTGTAATCCAACCCTGTCTGTTGCCCTTCCCAGCTACCTGAGGTTTCACTGATTTCTTATCAGTGTTACTGCATTATAAAGGCACCTCAGGCCGGGTGCAGTGGCTCACGCCTGTAATCCTAGCACTTGGGAGGCCAAGGCTGGCGGATCGTTTGAGCTCAGGAGTTCGAGACCAGCCTGAGCAAGAGCGAGACTCCATCTCTACTAAAAAAATAGAGAGAAATTAGCTGGACAACTAAAAATATATAGAAAAAAATCAGCTGGGCATAGTGGCACATGCCTGTAGTCCTAGCTACTTGGGAGGCTGAGGCAGGAGGATTGCTTGAGCCCAGGAGTTTGAGGTTGCTGTGAGCTAGGCTGATGCCATGGTACTCTAGCCAGGGCAACAGAGCAGGACTCTGCCAAAAAAAAAAAAAAAAAAGACACCTCTTTCAGTGTGACTAAGATTCTCTGACATTCCATGAAAGAACTGGTTTTGCTCAGGAAGTCTTTAGCCATTTTTAGCTGCTTCCCAACTTGGGTGGAGTGCACAAGGTACCTTCTCTTTTTATTCATGTGCTGGGGCAGCTCAGAGTTGAGGGGAGTCTCTGTTCTAGCCGCCTCACTGCCAGGAAAGCATTTGGACGAGTTCTGAGGTTTCCAGCCCTTTGGGCCTATTACTGAAGAAAAAGATCCAGCTTTCTTTTCGGTTCAAAGTCTTACGGATGCCCTTGGATATACTTCAGATAAGCAGGAATAAAATCTAAAAAACTTTTGAAGTTTGCTTGTTAGTCCACTCGAAGGAAGAAGAAAAAAGACAATTTCCATATTAAATTGGGTATCGTTTTGCAGCTGTGCTATACAGCAAATCTTGTGTCTAGCACATTTCAAGCTGTCAGTTTTTGTGAGTGACTCCCTAAGATGACCTTAGTAGTTGTGCCCCAGAAATGGGTGAAGTGTGTGGACTTCACCCTGCATAATGAAAGCCTATTGTAGGACGATGTTCATAACATAATTTAAAAACCTTTTAAAGCGCAGCACCTCCACCGCTAATTGCTAGGCAAGGCATTACAATCAGAGGCCCAGACTGCTCTTTAAAAGGTTTTTAAATGATGGTGTGAGGAAATAAAGCCCTGTCATCGGAAAGCTTTTTTCAAATGGGCTCTTCTTCCTTATGTTAGAAGCAGCAGTCTGGACTTTGTGCTTAATGAGACTGTGAATGGCTGATGACTGTCTGCTGCTAGAGGAAGGAGCAATGAATAAGGACCTAAGTGAACGAGGGCTTTCTTGGCATTGTGTGCAGCTTGTGTTATAGTGAAAAAGAAGATTCCTGGATACAGCACTAAGGCCAGAAACCAGAGGTCAGCTTTTTCCTTTCCTCCTTACTCCCCAAAATTGGGAGACAGAAGAGAAGATAGACAGCCATGATCTCTTAAGGAAAATACAATAAATAACTCTATTAAAAAGGATACCTCAATAATATGGAACGAACTCTTTTTAATCTATTCTAGAATAATCACTTGAGTGATAGAACATTTTGATTTTTTATGAAGAAATATTTTTCATGATACAGTTTTTGTTTGTATTCATTTTTTTGAATTAAGTATCCAAATAACAGCTAAAAGATTAGAGTACTGGATTAGTTGCCACATTAAATTGTCATCCGGATATTTTTATTACTATGACTTATTTTATAATAATTGCCATTCATGAAGACAAACTCCTCCTCCCAATAAACATTTTTTTTTTTTTTCTCAGAATGCCCAGTTTTGCTCTCTGGCATGGCACCACCTACTGTCTTGTTCTTTGGTTTGAACCATGCAACATAGAAAATTGAAGGGTGGTCCATTACGGGGCAGGAAAGTGATAATGACTTGAAATGTGTCTTATTCTAAGTCAGATAAGACATTCATGGGTATGCTGATCAAAGTGACATTAATTATTTAATCTACTCTTAATGATCTACTATTGTAAAGTTTCTATATTATGCAGATTATTAAATATTGCTAATGATTTTTTATTTTAAAAACTATAATATGTTATTTACTGTATTTATTACTTATAATCCAACTGTCTCAAAAATATCTTTGAAGTGACATAACAGAAAATACAATATTATACTACCAATGTAGTGATATTGCTCAAGTAAAATTAAGAAAATTTAGTGAAATATAAAAATTAGTAATATAATGATATATGCTACAATAATCTCTGCAATTAAGTAATAAATTTAGCTATGTGATTGCTGGCTACTAGAGTCCAATGGGGAAGCTAATATTCTCTTCTAATATATAATAAATGAAAATATAAGCTTTTCTTTTTTTCGAAAGAAATGTCTCTGTAATAATTAACAATAATAAAGTGATAGGTGTGTCCTATTGTATTAGAATTGCAGACTAGGATCAGATATGCAGAAGCAATGTATGGTTTCACCTTTACAAAGAAATTTTTGAAAAAAAAAGTTTGGTTCTCTCCTAGCATCTGACATCTCAGAGGCTTGGAAGCCTGCTGAGTTAGAAATTCTGTTGAGGGAATATAGAATTTTGGGGGCTTCTGTCTTTAAGCTGCTGAAAAATGACAACATGCTTAAAAACAAAACAAAACAAAACAAACAAATAAGGAAATGCCTGTAATATTAGTGAATACTGTGTACTCTTTAGGAACTGCTGCAGATTGCAAGTTTGTTTTCCTCTTAGTAAATTGTACTCTTTTTAAAAATATATGTTAATTGAGCACGACAGGTGCAAGGGAACCCTGGCCTTGCTAACCTCTTGGGTGAAGTTTAATCTGAAATCCAAATAAATTCACTCTGCTTAATATAATAACTAAATCTCCCTAATATGGTCTTTCCGGAAGTGTGCAGTGCATGCACTCCCAGCATTTGCCACTGTGTAAGCTACACTAGCCCATTCATTCTAATACCATCTACGAAAAGACCCTTGTCCAGTGAAACATACAAAGACATTCAATAGAGATAAGTGGTAAACTGTACGTATTTGGGAGCACTGTTAGAAGAGAGAACACTGTCACTTCATATCTTAGTGAAACAATTTTTTTAATTAGGAGATTCAATATGACTCTGCTGGAGATGAATCATTTTTTTGAAGATCAAAAAGACACTGCTATGCTGGTCCAATTGGTAACATTTTTAAAAATCAAAAGGCAGATCTGTTTCCATTGCATGCTGAAGTCAGGCTGCGCTGGCTGTCCTGGATCACCGTTTCCAGCATTCAAAGTGAAGGTCAAAAGCTTCTATCATGCAGGAAGCAGTAGGGTAGATCTGGGGAATCGTAGTGTAATCAATTTGGTTTAAACCTTTTGTATGTTCTCATTGACTACCTAAGATACTATCTTCTTTGCTAAATGAGCATGATTAAATTCCTTAGCCACCTCTGGTCAAGTGGAAAGTAACTCTACATTTTGTTTTGTCTGGCGGAGATTATAAAATAGCTAGAACTGATTTCTCCTCTGCTTTGTTCTTTATATGGCAGAGTAGGTTCTTAGTAATAAGCTACTTGCTCATATTATCATAGGGGCAGTCTGACAAGCAGAGGGTTTGCAATCAGAAGGGTTTAATTTGACACTTACTAGCTGTAGGATCATAAGATCTTCACTTGATTTCCCCCTTAATTTCCACATATCTAAATTGGAAAAACAATCTATACCTGAACTTTTGCCATGTTAAATAAGATAATGTATGTCAAATGTCCAGGATCTGTAGCAGGCCTCAGAAATATATTAGTAATAGGTCCCTCCAGCTGTTTTTTCATAGCTTCGTATGAAGTTTGTTACATAAACACAATATTGGAAGAATACCCTCCCTTGACCAATATGGCATTCTTTGCTGCATGGAAGGTAAACAACTGATTAAAAACAATTCTTCTTTTAGAAATGGCATTGGGCGAGTGTGGTTATAGGGAGAGAGTAGTTACTTCCTCTAATGTTCCAATTTTGTACGATGAGAATGCATGTAGATATCATTTGTATATAAAAGTGTATAATAAAATAAGTGTAATCACAAAAATATATACTCCAAAGTAATCAATGCATTGTAGACACCTTGTTCTGCTCTATATTTCTATTTGTTAAAAGATGAGAAGCTGAGAATGCATTGGGCTAAGATGCAAGTATTTCTTTGACTACTGATTTTCCTTTTCATGCACCGCAAAATTCATTTACTTCATAACTTGTGGATGTTGTCATAATGCACATATTTCTACTGTTCATCTGCCATAGAAAAAAGGTAGAAAAAATACAATTTTGGAGCTATGTAATGTTATATTTCAATGACGTTATTAGTTAAAATTTAGTTTCTGATGCTAAGCATATTATGAGAATCTTTTAAGGAAGTAAGGATGTGAAAGTATAAAATATTGACCTTTTTAAATTTTTTAAATTCATTTTTAATTTGATAAAATATAAAATTTGTCATATTAATCATTTTTATGTGTAGAATTCAGTGGGGTTAATTATATTGACAACGTTGTACAACTATCACCACTATTTATTTGTAAAGCCTTTTCATTACACCAAGTAGAAACTCTATAGCCATGAAGCAATAACTCTCCATTTGTTATCTCCTCAGCCTCTGATAATCTCTTATCTTTCTGTCTTTGTGAATTTGCCTATTATAGATATTTCATATAAGTACACCCATACAATATTTTTCATGCTTATTTCACTTAGCATAATGTTTTCAAGGTTCATTCATGTTGTAGCATGCATTAGACTTCATTCCTTTTCATGGCTGAATAATATTCCATTGTATTTATATAGCACATTTGCTTATCCATTTATCTGTTGATAAAAATTGGGTTATTTCTACCTTTTGGCTATAATGAATAATGCTGAAATTAACATTGGCATTCAAGCATTTAAGTCCTATTTTCAATTCTTTTGAGTATTTACCTAGGAATAGAATTACAGGGTCTTATAGTATTTCTATGGTTAGCTTTTCAAAAAACTTACAAAGCGCTGAATTATTTTACATTCCCACCAGCAATGCGCAAGTGTTCCAGTTTCTCCACATCCTCACCAACATTTGTAATTTTCTGATTTTTTGATCACAGTCACTCTAGTTGGTATGGAGTGGTATGTCACTGTGGGTTTAATCTGCATTTGCTGAATGTCTGATAATGTTGAGCATTTTTTCATGTGCTTAATGGGCATTTGATATCTTCTTTGGAGAAATGTCTCTTCTGATAATTTACCCAATTTTTAACTGAATTATCTTTTTGTTAAGTTATAATACTTCATATATTCTTGATACTAGACCCTTATCAGTTATATGATTTGCAAATATGTTTTCCATTATGTAGGTTGTCTTTTCACTTTCTTTATAATGTCTTTTGATGCACAAATTTTTTTAAGTTTTTAAATTAAATTAATTACTATATTTATTGGTTACTGTAATTTACAGTAAGTTTTGAAATTAGGAAGTGTGAGTCCTCCAATTTTGGTCTTCTTTTTTAAGATTGCTTTGGCTATTTGGAGTTCCTTGCAATTTCATATGAATTTAAACATTGGCTTTTTCTACTTCTACAAAAACAAACAAACAAAAAGGCTGTGGATTTTTATAGGGATTTTGTTGAATCTATCTATAGGTGACCATTCCCACTTTTCTGAGCATTTTTTATCATGAAAGGGTGTTTGATTTTTGTTAAATGCTTTTTCTGTCTCAATTGAGATGATCATGAGCTTTTTCTTCCTTCATTCTGTGATGGTATGTATTACACTGGTTGATTTTCTTATGCTGAACCATATTCCTGAGATAGTTCCCACCTGGTCATTGTGTATAATCCTTTTACTATGCCATTGAATTTATTATTTTTTGAGAATCCTTTTCATCTATATTCATAAGGGATATTGGTGTATACTTTTCTCATAAAGTCTTTTTTTTATTGTAGGGCAGGTCTCATGGTAATAAATTCCATCACCTTTTGTTTATTTGGAAGTATATTACTTTCTTTTTCCTTTTTGAAGGACAGTTTTGTTATAGAATTCTTAGTGGATGTTCCTTTTTTTCTTTCAGCATTTGAAATATGTTGTCCCATTCTTTTCTTTCCTCCATGGTTTCTAATGAGAAATTGGCTGTTAATTTTTTAAAGATTCCTTGTATGTGATGAGTCACACTTCTCTCTTGCAGCTTTGAAGATTCTCTCTTTCTTTGTCTTTTGACAGCTTAATTATAATGTCCCTCAGTGTGTGTCTCTTTGAGTTTATCCAACCTGGATTGGTGAGATTTTGGATTGTAGATTCATGTCTTGCAACAAATTTGGGAAGTTTTCAATCATTATTTTTTCAATAGTCTTTCTGTCTTTTTTTACCTCTTTTCTCCTTCTGAGCTTCTCATAGTGCATATGCTGGTCTGCTTGCTGGGTACTATAGATCCCTTAGGCTCTGTTCATTTTTCTTCATTCTTTTTTCTTCTGTATCTCAAACTCAGTAATATTTATTGTCTACCTTTAAGTTTGTTGGCACTTTCTTCTGCCTGTTCAAATATACTTTTAATTCCTTTGGTGAACTTTTCATTTTAATAATTGTATTTTTCAGCTCTGGAATTTATATTTAGTTTTTTAAAGATAATTTCTATTTCTTCATTGACAGTATAATTTTGTTCATAAGTCTTTTTTCAAAATTTTCTTTAATTTTTTGTCCATGTTTTTTTTTAACTGAGCAAATTTAAGATAGTTGTTTCAGTCTTTTTCTGATAATTCTGATATCTAGGCTTTCTCATGAGGGATTTCTGTAATTTTATTTTATTTCTATAAATGGATTTCTTTGTGTGCTTTTATATAATACCTAGGGAAAGAAGCTAGACAATGAAGAGTGCATATTGTATGATCCCTTTTATTTAAGTTCTATAAAGGTAAACTAATCTATAGTGATAGGAAACAGGTCACTGTCTAGGGATGGGTTTATAGGGCTGAATTGATTATAAATGGTTGTAAGAAAATATTTGAAGATAATGGAAATGCTTGTTTTTTTATTGTGGCAGTTGCTTTATAATACTTTTATATTCAACAATGACCAAATGGTACATTTTAAGTATGTGCAGTTCAGTGCACTTTAAAGATACCTCTATAAAGCTAACAAAATAGAATTTGTAAGAAATTTCATTTAAGAGTAAAGTGTAAAATTTAATTTAAAAATTGCATTTTAAAAAGTCTACCTATTAAACCAAAACATTATATATATACACATATATGTATTATTATTATATATATATTAAGATATATATTCTTTTTTTTTCAAAGCAACATCACTATTTTTAGTAAGGTTTGAATAAGTTTTGAGACATATGGCAATTGTAGGATTTATTGCAGTACCTCAGCCAAGCCAGATTTTAAAATTTTTATGGGCATATATGGGGTGTGATATTGGAGTACTTATATTAGTCTACTTGGGCTGCCTAATGAAATATCACAGACTGGGTGGCTTGAACAGCAGGTATTAATTTTTCTTACAGTTATGATGGCTGGAAGTCCAATATCAGGGTTCCAGTTGGATTGCTTTCTGGTTAGAATTTTCTTCTTCTTTTTTCTTTTTTTCTTTTCCTGTGCATACACACACTCACAGAGAAAAAGACAGTTCTGGTCTCTTTTTCTGTTTTTAAAAGGACATCAATCCTATTAGATTAGGACCTTATTTTAATAATTTAATTCTCCTTAAAGGCCCTGTCTCTAAATACAGTGACTTTGGAGGTTATGTCTTCAACATATGAATGTTGAGAGGACACAATTCAATTTAAAATAGTGCATAACAGGGAAATGAGAACAATATTTGACCACACTGATTTTTTTAAGCTATTTTGTTAGAACTATATCAACGTGAACATCAAAATTAAAGACATTATTCTTTTTTTAACAATAATATGCAAAACAGATACTCATAATAATTACTCTATTTTTGACTTCAGTGAACTTTGCCTCTTACCCAATTCTCATCTCTCAACTCTCCCTTCTGAGCCAAACACTACTCCAGGCTCTCTGAGTTGTGGACCAGTAATTTCAGAAAAGATTATTTGTGTTCATTGTGTTCAATTTTTCTCTATTTGTTGAGTACATGGGAAGACTTTCTGCCTCCTTTGAAGTTAACTTAGGGCTAATTGACTAAAGTGGAAGTGATGTGTGTCATTGTAGTTGGTTGAATAATGTCTCCTAAAAACTATGTTCAAGTCCTCACCCCTGTATCTATGAATGTGACCTTATTGGAAAATAAGGTGCTTGCAGATATAATTAGCTTAGGAATCTCACAATGAGATCATTCTGGATTTATACTTGTTTATATATATATATATATACATATATATATATACACACACACACACACATACACACATATTTAAATAATATAACATATAATGCCATAATATAATGAAATATATATTAGATAGCAATATATATATATGTGTATGCATAAAATAAAAGACATATTTTATTTACTTTACAGAGAAGTGGAGGGGGAAATCCATGTGAAGACAGAGGTAGATTTTGGAGTTATGCAGCTACAAGTCCAGAACGCCAAGGATTACTAGCTACCACCAGAGGCTAAGAGGCTAAGAGAAAGGCATGGAATGAGTTCTCCCTCAGAGATTCCAGAAGGAAACAATTCTGTCAACACCTTAATTTTATATTTCTAATAACCTGAACTGTGAGAGTATAAATTTCTGTTGTTTCAAGCCATCTAGTGTGTGGTAATTTGTTTTGGCAGTGAGAGGAACAGATATCCAGTTCTCTGTATATTATTAATAAGAACTGGTATAATTATCCAATTCTCTTTTCCTTAACACAGAGATTATGGGTCCAGAGTGTTCACCTTCAACAGTATGGAGGCTCCATAAACCTTGGCCCGAGACTGACTGGGAAAAGGAAAGCCATCCATTGACCCATTTTGATAGTCCTATGTGTGTTAAGTCAGTGTGATTTGAAGACATTTGATACTGCAGCATAGCTTAGTAATACCCTGACTAGTATAGAAATAAAGAGAGGCTCAGGATGGAGTCAGATACATTATTGTGTGTGTGTGTGTGTGTGTGTGTGTGTGTGTGTGTGTGAGTTAAAGTTGATTGCTTTTTGTAGATCATATCCTTTTAAGATCACATCAAAATTTTTTACTCAGGAAATAAACTTTTTATTAAATGTGCAGGATTGAAGAGGGAGGAATTTGTTAATAAAATGCTGAAGAAAGTGATTGAACTCTGGACTCAGATCTCTTTGTAACAGTTTTGATAAAATGTAGAATTTTCTTTAAACTGAATACAGGTGGAGAAAAATGGATATTCAGTATTCTTTCTCAGGTAGTGTTGATTGAGAGGATATTGAGAAGTGAAGAATAAAACCAGTTTTTTCCCCATAGCTGAGTAAAATGAAAACTGTATGGGAGGGTCCATTTCTGCAGTTCAATTCATATATAAGACATGAATATGGTGGACATGGGATGTTTCAACAACGCTCATCATAAGTGGGGCTTGACTTAAAAAATAATTTCTAGTTTTCAGATTGTTGTTTCAATTCAATTAGAACTTCATTGTTGGTCCCTGTCCCCTTACTTGCTCAGATTTTCTATTTTATTTTTATTTTGTTTTTTTCTTGAATTGGAAAACAAAGAGTAACTGGAGTTTATATGAGAGCAAACAATTTTCATGAGAATGTTTGAAATACTCCCATATATATCTTCAAATTCATATTCTCTTCTCTATCTCTAAAGAGTTTTCCTTCTGGAAGAAATTTTTTCCTTTAAAATATACATAATTATATATGAATCTACCTATCTGTCTATGTATTATCTATCCATCTATCCATGCATCCATCTATTCTTCCAATGCTGCTACATAGAATTGTGTATTACAACAACAACAACAAACAACAACACATGCAGAGAAAACAAAAAACAAAACAAACCTTCTCTAGGGAGAGAATAAGAAATGCTGAAACTCATCCCAAAATCCGTGCCAAGCTGTGAGCCAGGAGGAAAACGATTTTTTCCTTTGCACCATGGTGCTACCTGTTTAAATTTTTTTCTTTAGAACCTGGGAAAATAGAGTTCCAAAAGAAAAACTCTTGAAGACAAAGAGATAAAGAGACAGGTTTTTTTTCAGAAAGCTTTTTAAATTTATAAGAAAAATTATAAAGTTGTAAAGGATAGTATCAAACTGATTGTACACCTTAGTATTTTATTTCCAAAACAACATTAATCTGCATTAGGATTTTTATGAATTTATTAAATTTTTTTTTAAGTTTTGAATTCTTTATTTGTAGATACTCCTTGAGGGAAGTGGCCACTCTGCCCAGACTTCTACAAGAAGCTTTTCCCCTTCCAAGTCTTGCCTATTGACCCAAGAGCTTAATACATGATCAGAATACATGTAGGATCTGAATTTGGACTCTATCTTCTTGGAACCTAAGTCCAGGAATCAAGTTTTAGAACAGAAGGCAAGTTGGACAAGAGCCACAGCAGTGTGAAAGCCAAAATGCTGTCCTGGAAGTAGAGCACACATTCTCTCCTTTAATTATAAAGTGTTGGTCCTTATAATATGGGAGATGTTATTTCCATTCGTAAACTTTTGTATATGTTATTATTTGTAAAACAACTGTTCAGCTCATATTTTTTCTTATTAAGTGATTTATTTGGCAAACATTATATTCTACCAGTGTAAAGCTTCATTGTCACTTTAAAAATGCTTCTTTTAAATATTCTTAATGAATTAAAAAATCATATTGGATAAACTCCTCAATGAACATATTTTTTAGAGGCACTGTATAGGATTTTATGTGAAAACCTATGCATTTGATTTACCATTTTTATGTGAACAGAAAGCTCTAATATTAGTTTCACACCATTAAAGGACTAATACAGATTGTGCTGTCTTGTAAATGACTGCCTTAGTCCGCTTGTGCTGCTCTAACAAATTACCATAGACTTGTGACTAAAACAACATTTATTTCTCACAGTTCTGGATAATGGAAGTCTGAGATCAAGGTGCCAGCATGGTTGGGTTCTTGGTGAGGGCCCTCTTCTGGGTTCTAGACTGCCCACTTCTCATTGTATTCTCACATGGTGGAAAGAAAGACAGCTCTGGTCTCTTCCCATGTTCCTGATCTTATTTAACTTGAAGCATCTGGCAAAGGCGTCTCCTCTAAATACCATCACATTGGGGTTAGGGATTTTGAATTTGGGGAAGACACATATATTCAATCCATAACAATGACCAGTGTAGTCTGAGTGATCTGTATGTGTAGATGAACCTTTCCAACAATTTTCCTATAGAAGCAGAAAGGACTGTCCACATTGACTCATTTCATATCATCTTTTGAATTCAGACAAATGAATTTCCTGTAACTCTTTTCAGAGCTGATTCATTTTATCTACATGGCTTTAGTGCCATATGTGAACATTAGGCATCTTTAAAAAATGATGGGGGATAATAAATGCTTTAGGAATTTGTTTTGCTGAAGTGAACTAATGATAGAGGAACATATGGTGAAATATATTTTTAATTACTTTTCAACAATGTTAAATGTTTTTTTCCTTATTTTCATATTTAATGTTCTTGATCAAGCTTACTGAAGAATCTTCTCAGAAAGAACATAACATTTTGCATTATAACACATGACCAATTTTATGGGCAATATGTAACAGTATATGTAAGCAACATTTTTACTTCAGGAATTTTAGAACTATGCTTATGATTCCTTATGTCTTCAAAGGGAAGATGTTTTTCTTCCCCTCTATGTTTAACAAGATTGCCACTGTTGAAATTTCCCATTTTATTGAGAATTTTTTTAATCCAGAATTTAGATTTGATTTGACTATTTCAGATTAAGACTAGTTTAAACACTATAAGGCCACTGAATGCCTAAGCTTGAAGAGTTAAAGTTGTTAACCCTACGTGGCTCGGTTTCATCATATTTGCGGAGCACGGCATATAGTATATGTGTTGATTAGCTGGGACACTGGAAACTTTTGATTTCATTGAGTCAAAGTAGTCAGTAAAATCTCTGCTTAGATTCACATCACAAAATGTCCTGGATTTCTGATCTGTCTTTTCACGAGTAGGCAGAAATTACATTAACTGCAATACTGAAGATGAGATAATGGCTAAAGTCAACTTTTATTGTATATCAACAGTCATATACACATAAGAAATGAAGGCTAGGACTCGGTTTTCCACTCCTATAGACCATTCTCACAGGCCACCTTTCTTTCTTTTGAACACCAGCTAGATTATGCCCTGCATGCCTGCTTTTGTTATCTCCGTTATTGAAGGAAAAGAAACATAGCACAATATTGCCCAATGCCCCTTTATCTGTCTTTCTGTTTCTTACTACTTTGTAGGGTCCTTTTGTTTCCAGGAATATAAAATTTCCTGTTATCAGAAACAATAAAGACAAAAAGCTATCATCTATAATTGTTAGCTCAGGGTACTTGTGATCACTTTTAATGAAAAATTACTGCACACACAAAAAGGAAACACCGAAGCAATGCTTTTCTAGAGTTCAACCTCCACGGTAGATGATATTTCCACATTTTAGTGTCCCAAATGTTTTGGTTATGAGCGAAATTTAACGAGGATTTCTGTCATGCAACTGAAAGACATCCTAAGCTCCTTAATCAACAGTAACCTGGCTTGTTATAAAAATAAAAGAAAATCTATTGTTATTATTTGTATTATGAATATGGTGAGATGTCTGTAACTCAGAGGATGCCACCTGGGTTGCAGAACCTATCCTTAGTTTTCTTTCTCTTGAGCGATCACACTAGTCTTTTCTGATTGAGGAGATTTGCATTTCCACCCCTCTACCCGGCTGGAGCAACTCTGCAAACAGCGGCACACTGGGTGAGTCTCTTGATCTAGAAATCAAAGCAGTACAGGCCTTAATCATTCCGCAACTAACAATTACTATGGGCTCCAAATTGATGTCAGCCAACTAGATGAGATTAGTTGCACAAGGTTTAACATCACACTTTCCACCGAAGACGTATTACATTTGACAGTGAGGGTGCCAGGCAGAAAGAAGCATCCGGACTTACACACCAATACTTGAGGTACATGTGACCGGACAGTAAACCATTCGACTAGAAGTCGATTTTGTTCACAAACTTCTAATGTTTGCACCTATGGGTTAGAAACCAGATTACGTTTTACCCGCTGTGAACATTAGGTGTCCTGAGGTGTTTACCTTTGGCTACAGTTGGTGTTCAGAGTTGACTGTCCGTACGCTCTGCCAGTCCATGAAGTGACACTGAAAGCACAGTCATGTAGCAACAAAAACCTGAAAAACCATCTCCCACTTGAAAATGTCAAGTCCAAATTTGTAGCAAAAATAAATAAATTTAAAAAGCAAACTAGAGCTATATTAAAGTGTTTTAAGCTTTTGTTTTGTTTTGTTTTCTTTTCTTTTTCCGCATGTCTCTGTAGGAATGCCAGCCCTAGGCTGAGATCCTCAAATGCATTGGTATTCTGACCTCACTGTCAACTTGGGGGCACTCTTGGAGATGTCCCACTGCATTTCACACTTCCTGTGTGCATATGTGTGCATTGTGTGACCCTTCACCAGTTCCTTTCTCTGGGGTTCTAGGCTACCGGCTGCTTTTACACTCTAAAGACGGCAGACTTCTCTCCTGCTGGAGGGAAGCAATTAGGTTTTCCTACAACAGTGTGAAAACATTAAGTTCAAAGTTGTAGGAAGACTTGTATGTAAAGAAAAAAAAAAAAAAAAAACCTCTTTGGATATCTTGTATTTCCTAATAGACTTCTTTGACATAACACTTGAAATGGAGTTTTTGATATTAATAGTTGTCATGTCCTTTATGCCTTTTTTTTTTTTTTTTTTAAATCAAGGCACCTTCTCTGAAGACTTGTGTACCATGTCTAAAGACTTCTGGCACATGTTCCAGCTGTTGTATGTTGCTTCTCTTGGCACTTCCTTTCTTGAATCATCTCTGGCACTGGCTGCCTCCTGTTCCATGCTGCTATCAGAAATAGCCCACTCAACAGCTGGTCTCTAAGGAACAGGACTGCTGATGATTTTTCAGCGTGACATCTATCCTGCAGGTAGAAGACATCCTTTGGGGAGTTCCTGGTTATGTAGGAGTGGGGTAGATTATCCTGTAAAACACCCCAAGCAACTGAAACTGGCCTTCAGAACAATTTCTGAACTCTTCTTGGCCCCAGGACGTGTTATTGAACACCATAATTCACCTATAAAAATTGCTTTGAACTCTGGTGAAGATGAAATCTTGCTAAGGAATTATAATTTTTGCTGATCTCCAGATAAACAATAGAGAATCCTTAAAATGAGTGTCCCTGTTTTTGGGAATGGAGGTGAGTTGTTTTACTTTGTTTGCTTTGTTGTTTAAAATCTTTTGACTTGTCATTACACTGTAATGTAACTCTATGGATCTACCATATTGATCCACATTTCAAATGGGAAGTCAGTCAATAGGGTTTCCCATAAAAGATACCAAAGGCCTTTGGTTTATTATCTTTAAAACACAATGGACACTTTTCATTTCAGACTATCTCAGATTGTGATCTCTGTATGGTATTAGGTCTATAAGTCATTTTGCAAGATGCTACGCAGCCACTATGGAAAGTGACTAATGAAAACTTCTCCTACGTCAAAATAGACTAACTTAAAAGGAAAAAGCAGTAGAATGCATTATTTTTCTCTGAAAACTATTTACAGAGAGAATTCTGTGCATATGTTAAATTGAGTTGCTCACTTTGCTTAACTGCTATCTCCAGAAAAATTATTAATAAACACTTCAAACACCATTATCACCATCACTCCCTTTATTACCACCATTATCTCAGAAATTACCTAAGATGCTGCCGTGGGATAGTCTTTGACTATGTCTGCCAATGGCATCTGCCAGAAGTTTGACTTTGTTGTCAGAGCTTTGCTTCTAATTAAATGAATTGCTAAGATATCTTAGAAATGACCTGTTTTTAAAAATCTCATTGGACAATGAGAAACAAAGTTCCTTTCAGATTTGATTTTCAGTTCAGTAGGAGGAGAAAATGGTCCATTATTCTAGTGTGCTGCATTCTCGGGTCTGAAAACAGAGTCTCCTGGAATGGCCAATGGTGGGTAGTACAGAGTGTGAATTTTAAACGTTGCTGCTAACAGAGACACCCACAGGATTCAGTCGAGCCCCAGTAGGAGCCTGCTTGGCACTGGGTGTTGGAGGATAAAGCTGCACACAGTGACAACTGAACCCAGGGCAGTGTTGGGGCCACTGGGATATGTCCTGGTTGTTTTTAAAGTTTATAATTTGCAGTAAGAGGAATTTGAATGTTTTCTGGCTCAGTTTAATTACCAAATTGATGTGGGAAATACAAATGAGGCTACCAGTATTAGGAGGGAAATGGCTTTCGGAATAACTACTGACATTGAACTGAAGTCTACAGCTTCTGATTTTAACAATAGATGTTTTTCAGCTTCACTATAGCAGCATTGCCAGAGGGGGAAAATACACAAAATTCCCATGATGAGAAAACCCCCCAGCATAGCAAATACAAAATAAAGAGGAACTGACCCTACAGACAAAGGCTACCCCTACACAAGCTCTCTAGTGAGTGTGGGATGTCAGGATAGAGAGGAAAGAACACACCAGGCAATATGAGAAGCTATTTGTTTCTTTAGTTATTTATTTATGATTTCTTCCTAGTGCATCTTATAGATGGCTTAACCATGAAAAATAAACTTTAGACCACTTGGACAAGGTATAGCAGGGGCAGAACAGAACTTAAAAAAAATCTGATATTAAAAGTGCACTGCATTTACATGACACCAAAGCAAATGACCATTTCTGTGAAAGTTCGTATAAAATAAGTTGCATGGCATATGTAGCAGAAAATGAAAAAAAAATATTAAAAGGATGGCTACTTTAATATCATTTTAATACAGTCCCGAAGGAAATGTAACATTCTCTGATACAGCTTTCTAGTGTCCTTCATTTTGATTTTGATGGAGATTTTTGTTGGTGAGAAGAAAATCATTATCTTTTGTGGAAAATGGTTGCTAGGCCTTAACTTAATGATATGAAGGGCTCTAAGAGTGGGTGAAAATGGTCAGGGAGTGGTTTTAATAAGTGTGAGGTGAGTGCAGTTAAGGAAAATTTTGTGGACTGAAGAAAATTTCCAAATGCTTAATGATTTTGGAAAGCTCTTTACAAGGTTGACATAGACAGCTGCAATTTATGTCCCTTACTACATCATCATTTGAAAGGGAATACACTTTCTTAATTGGGTGAACAGTTTATATAGTCAGAGTTTTTAAAAGGACTTGCTTCATTTTTCTTATTTTAATTCAAAACCATAGGGTTCTCTGCTATGAGTTATTATATGAGCTGCAAAATCAAGTAATATCTATTTCAAGGGCACATGAAGCTGTCTCTACGTGCTTCCTCCTTACTTTTGCTTACAAATGGATGTTTTAAAAGCAAAAGTAATCCAATGAAATGAACATCTCAAATATAGACTACAGCTAGAACCTCCCTCTGTACTCACCCAAAATTAATTTTTCCTTCCTTCCTTCCTTCTGTACTTCCTTCCTTTCTTTTGCTTTCTTTTTTCTCTCTTTCTTTCCTCCCTTCCTCCCTTCCTCCCTTCCTCCCTTCCTCCCTTCCTCCCTTCCTCCCTTCCTCCTTTCCTCCTTTCCTCCTTTCTTCTTTCTTTCTTTCTTTCTTTCTTTCTTTCTTTCTTTCTTTCTTTCTTTCTTTCTTTCTTTCTTTCTTTCTTTCCCTCTTTCTTTCCCTCTTTCTTTCTTTCTTTCCCTCTTTCTTTCCCTCTTTCTTTCTTTCTTTCTTTCTTTCTTTCTTTCTTTCTTTCTTTCTTTCTCTCTTTCCTTTTCTTTTCTTTCTCTCTCTCTTCCTTCCTTCCTCTCTCTCTCTATTTTTTTTTTTTTAATCTAGAAACCTATTGCACCAGTCAACCCCATTTTAGGGTTAACAGCTATTTACACTGTCAACTGTAAAATTTTAGGTGGAGAAAACACACATTCAGAATGGAAAGGATGACAAAGGTCAAAGAAGAAAAACTATCTCCTAATTAGACATATTCAGAAACATGCCTAGCTGTGAATAGAATACTTTCTAGGGAAAATATAGACCCTTTAAGAACAAGCTGTGATGAAATAAAATAATAGATATTTAAGAACAAGATTTTAGATTTCGTCAGTGAAATCTGCATTGAATTCAGCTATTGAAACAACTGGATTAACCAAAAAAGGAACGTTTCCCTTCTAATATTATCTTTTCATATACATTTTCTCAGAAGACTAATTTCAAGTCATTTTGCTGGGAACTGTGCTGTCTTAGAGAAATATTTCCTACAAAGATTCTTCTGCAAAGTATTTTCTTTCTAAATGGCAAAGCACAGGTGGAATATATAGATGGTTTACTAAAATTTAAAGTTATCCAAGAATAGGCATTGTTTTGAAAAATATCTAATTTCAAAACTTATGGGTGTAGATATAAGAGTTATTCCAATAATTCTGGGAAGTAGAAAAAAAAGGAAAAGAAAAAATGAAAATGTTATAGAAGCAGGTTTTTTTTTTTTTTTTTTTAGATCTTTTTTGACCTGCAGCTGCAGCTGGTTTCCTGGAGAAATAATTACAAGTATCATAAAATACATATGGATGCACCTAACCTGCAAGTGACTGTGCCAGTCTCTGTTTTCATTTTATATGGCTATACAATATACTACTTTATTGATGTATCAAAATTTATTTACCAAACTCCCCATTTTTGGTTATAGAGTTGCTTCCAATTATTCATAAGTACTATTATAATATGAAAAACACCAAAAAGAATACTTCCCTAGAATTCCTAATTCTTAAATTCTAGTTATCTTATGGGAATGTAACATTAGACAATTCACTTAATCCCCTTAATTACTTCAATTTCCAAATAAGAACAATAACCCTTGCTTTTAACAGGGTTGTGGTGAAGATCAAATATGTAGTTGTATGTGACTACATGTTAAAATTGTAATTTGCTGAAACAAATATTTTTATATGCAGGATAAACCTCAAGAATAACCTATATAGGAAGAGGTTTATTGTGAAGAAATAGGATGCTGTGGCCACGTACCTTTAAGCTTTAATACATCGTAGGGTTCTCTGCTCATTCAACATTAGAAACAAGAACAATAATTGACTGATGTTAGAACTCAATGGATGTTAAAATCAGGCAATTTACTTTCACTGATTATGATTTTATTCTAGAGCCACCTACAGTTTGCAGGATGAGAATTTACAAGACAACACCTTAGAAGTACATATCTCTTTGCTATTTACAATGCATTTTCACATACATTATCTCAATCATTTTTACTACCTTGTGCAGATAGTTGTAAATACTATGCTCACTTTACAGAAGAAGGAGCTAAGGCTCAGAGGAAAAAAATTATATACAAACTCATAAAGCTAATGAGTGGCAGAGATGAAGCTTGAACCCAAGACTATTAATTTTTAAATCTTGAATATCACATGGAACAGATAGAACCCAAAATAATGAATGATAAACGAGTAAATCTTGAAACATTTCTAAGTTATTTTTATGAGGTATAATGAATTTCTATTGCAGCACAACTCAATCCCCAACACAAATGCACACACATAAACATATACTCATACTCTTCTTCTCTTTAGAATTGCAATAAATCAGAATTTTCAAGTTTTATATCTGAACTCAGAAACATACACATAAACACAAACACTGTTTTAGAAATTCAATAAATAAAAATGTTCAGTTCCATCTTTTCAATTTGAAACATAAATGTCATTGCTCTTTTATTTTGTATTTATTAAATTCCTAAAGATGTTGAAGATAATTTTATAAATCTTTGGCGAGTTACTTTTTTTCATAAATCACCTCTTTAATACTTATCAAGTATAATAGTAGTATAAATCATAATTATAATCCTGTAATAGTTATGCTGCATAACAAATTATCCCCAAATTTAGCAACTTAAAAAAAGAAACATTTATGATTTCACTGTTTTTGTGGGTCAAAGTTCTGGGCATACCTTATTTGGGTGCTTTAGCTCAGGGTTCCTCATGAGCTTGCAGCTGTCCGGCTCTTCTCCAGGCAAGTGTTCCCTGTTTTGGTGCTGTTTTGAGCAATTGCTCCCCCTGGGAAGAAGGATAAAGGCAGGCACTCCATTTTGGAGTTGCATCACCCTTAATCCTATTCCCAAGCAACTGCTACACCTGGGGAAGGAGGGAATGCTTTATCAATCTAGGAATTCCCCAGCTCAGGCTTAATAAGCTTTAGAAAGTGACCTAGAGTAACCTCAGGGTAATTACTATGCCATTAGCTTGAATCTGCATTGCGGTTCAACCTCCACCTCCATGGGCTTTCTTAGAGGGAGCTCATATATGTGGACGGAATTTTAAGGACACCTGTTGATCATTTGATAAAATCTTATACCTCCCAAGAGCCGGCCTCCAGACTGAGCTAATAAAAGGGAACAATCTGAGAAGTCAGGAAGTAGTGAGTGGGTCAGTCCATGAGTGAGTTGGTTTATTTCTCTTCACTCGAGGAGACAGACCCATTTTTATCCTACAATAAAGAGCTGCTCTTCTGAAACTGCTCCCTGCCTGAGGTTACTCCATCCTACTGACCTTGCTGGTGATTTTTCCAAGAAAGAAGTGAGAGGACTGGGATAATAATCTGTACTTAACACTTTGGTGTGTCTGGTCATTCTTTGGGCAAGAGCACACCAAGAACCAAGGGCAGACTCCCACCTGGACATCTTTGGTGTCCAAACTGAGGATTCTGACACAGCCAGGTTTTCATGAAGGCTACGGTCTAATCCGAAGATTCAATTGTTGAGGGAGGAAATCCACTCTCAAGCTCACTCACATGGCTATTGTCAGCCTCAGTCCGTTGCTACGTTGAGTATCTCCCCAGAGGTACACATGACAAAGCAGCTGGTTTCCTCAAGAGTGAGTAAATTAGTAAGAGAAAGTGCTCAAAGCAGATGTTTTAATGTAATCCTGGGAATGACATATCATCACTTTCGCTATATTTTATTCATTAGTAACAAGTCATTTTGGAAAGTTCATACTCAAGGGGAAAGGATCATAGAAGGATATGAATAACAGAAGGTAGGATCGTTGGGAGACATCTCAGAGGCTGCTTGCCACATATCTTTTGACCAATTTTCTGTCTTTTTATTAACATGGAAGAAGTATTTATATATTAAGGTCCTTATATAATGTGACTGTCATATATTACATAGTTTTCCCACTTCAAAATGTACCTTTTAAATTTCCTTCCTTCCTTTCTTCTTTCCTTCCTTCCCTCCTTTTTTCTTTCTTTTCTCTTTTTCTTTCTCTCTCAATTTTTTTTTCTATGTTTACATGGTCAACTATTTTTAATGATCCCTCTAGACTTTAATTCCTATATTTTAATTCATATATGAGTCTTATAGTACAGGTTAATTTTCACAGAAAAAAAGTGAAAATAATGTTGAGATTGTTTCCACTAACAAAATATTTTATTGAATCAGCTGGATTATTGCTGAAACCTAATGTTGATTCAGCAGTAGTTACAACTATTAAGATTTCCACAACTATATTTGTTAAATTTATCAGAGTTCTTAAATTCCATTCCACTTTTATTTTTAGCGATTGGCATTGTCTGGGTATGAAGTAGGAAAGCATTTGACAGCTTCTACCACATTAGAGGAGGAACTTTCAGGTGAAGAGAAAGAACAAGGTTGTATTTTCTTTGTAAAAATTAAACTGGGATGAATGGTTGGCATTAATATTTTCTAGTTTACTCTTAAAATAGCTTTATAAATATGTAAATGATTTAAAATTAGACTGGTTTTCCTTTTGAGAAAGAATGTTTCTAATAACATAGGTATTCAAGTAAAAACAGGGAGCATCTATCAGTGAAGATGTATTAATAGAAACAGAATCTTGATTGGGACAGGAAGTTGAGCAAGGCGGTTACCAAAATCTTTTACAATCTGACACACACCTAACGTCTAATATTTGAAGTCTTGGCTGGTTGTAGGCAAACTTTATGGGGTGAAGTCATTGATGTTTTTCTTCCCTTTATAGTCAGAAAAGCCTTTATCCAAAGAGTAAGATTAACATCACTTTGAATGCATCAGTTCAAATTCTCATTTTCTTCCTCTGTAAAATGGAGAAAATGACATTCACTACAGGTCTCTTAAGAAGATGGAATGAATTTAAATTTTCTAAAATTTCTTATAAATTTCCTCAAATTTCTTATGAATTCCCAGAATGAACCTGAGTGTGTTTTCCCTGGTTTCTGATGGAACCAGGTAAAGTACATGCCTAGAGCAGCCAGCAGCACACAGCCCAAGGGGAGAACCTAACATACATATTTTCTCAATGAGGCAGTTCATAGCCTTCTTGCATCTGGGAACACTAGGAAGCACTTTGCCTCTATGCTTGGGACCCATGTTAAATATCAAAATCACCAACAGAAAGCATAAAAATGCAAAAAGGATGACGCTAAATAGGCCATGCAAAGGATACTTGTTTACAGCACGAGAACTGAAACAAGAAGGCAGAGAGTTACCTTGTTCAGCTTCAGCTGGGAACCTGCACATCAGGTGATGCAAGGTTTTTGCCACCCTACACATATTCTCAAACGATTGTGAATGTGCTGAGATTATTGATTTGGGGTTTATGGATAAATTTTAGTGTGTAGGTGAATTTGCCAATATGGAATCCACAAATAATGAGGTTAGTCTGTACCTGCTACGTGTTGTGCAGGAAAAACATGTGAAAGAACAGGACTCCAACACTGATGTTGATGGCTTGTTTTACAAGGATATTGGCAAATGAACCTATATAATGCAAATGGCATTTTTATTGACAAGAATGTTGTGATCAGTGGCTTACAGGAACCTAACCCTGTATTTCTCCTGGGAGTAATAATTAGTATTCACTAATTCATTGTATATGGTGACTTTATAGAACATAACTACTGAGAATAATGAGAATTGACTACATAGTCACCAAGACAACAACAACAATGATAATATTGGATTATTTACTAAAAGTTTTCTTTGTGCTAAACACGGGCTATGCATTTTACTAAAATTTTACAGAAGCAACTGAGAAATCTATATTATTCATATTTTACATAGGGTATAATTGTAATTCAGTACATTTAAAGATCTAGAGTAAACAGAGAGCTGGGTTTTGAATACAGGGCTCTGTGAATCTGAAGCTAATAACCTTTCTGCTACTCTACACTACTCAACTTTAATAATGAAGTTTATTGAATATGTATTATGTGTCTGACCTGCTTGTCTGAAGTCAATGAAACCATCAGATACTGACTGTCAAAATTCAAAGCATAAATGTAGCAGTTAGGGAGGAAATTTCTCATCTGTCAACAATTTCACACCTCTAGCAACTGTTACCAAAGGGATGAATCCAGCACCCTTCCTCCTCTTTCCCCTTGTCTTTGTTTATCTATCATTGTTTTATCAACTATACTGTAGTTACTGTTATTATATATTCTAGAACACTTCATTCATTGGGGTATGTCATATAATCTCTTGATTTAGGTTGTTCCAATTTACTTATTTTCATGAATGATTACATTCATGAAAAATGCAATAGACTGATACTGATTTTATAATTACATAATTATGGGAATAGAAATTTTCAGGACCATAGTTAGCTTTGCTGTATCATTTTTGCCCCCTTTACCATTTTTACTATTGTTAACAAATATCATAAAATTTAAAAGTGTAAAATTTTCAGGTAAAATGAAGAAATTTTTTTGTTTTTTCACCTTTTGAGAAATTTCAAGAGCATAGGAATATGATTTTAGAGAAATATCTTATAGAGATAATAATATGTATCACATTTCTTGAAAGTAGATGACCTTTCTTTGGGTCTTGTGTGGGTATAAGGAAGGAGCAGACAGGTCTTAGGAGGCAGCTATGGAAATGAAGGGAGGACATTCCCCCTGCCCCCGGCAGTCATAGAATGGGACTTTCTGTAACCTGCAGTTTAGGGCCCATATCAGTGAGTTCTCCGCCATTTATTATCTTCATACGAAATTCACCAGAATGTTACATAATTTTTGCTTTGATGAAGAAATTATCTTTATCATTCTACATCCTCACATTGTGAAAATATTTATAAGGACACCAAGACTCTTATATTCATTATTCTACAACATATCATAGCAGTCTTCTATGATCATATTATGAATGCATATTTGGGGGTGATATATAAAAATGACTCCTTATTCATTCAGTAGAAAAGTCTATGAATATGTGGGAGTGAATGAGTATGAAAGAGAGGTTGTGTTCTGCAAAGATCAACTGACTCCTCCACAGTTTTTCCTGAGCTTGCCCTGCCTGCCAAGAAACACAGAACATAATTCTTTCTTCAACCTATCCCTGAATCTATTACAAGTAGATCTGCAATCATGGTTACATAAATATTCATTGTAGATGTAAGTCTTGTAACTTAATATAAGGCATAATAACATAGATTCACAAAATATAGCTCTAAATGACGAGAATATATTCCAGTTTCATTTGGAATATCTGTTTTTCACTTACTTAAGTATATGCTATAATTCTTGATATTTAAAAATACCTGCTGTTTGTATTTAATTAAACAGTAAGGTATTATATAAGCTCTTCCATAATAAAAACTGCTTTTTGAAATTTCCCACTACTATTATTGCAGCATTCAAAAGCTATCATTTTTGAGGTCTTGATATATTGGGTAGATATTAGAATAAAATTTTATAGAGTGTTCCTATCTCTCCTTTTCCACATCAACATTTATTTTTTGGGACTTTTTGATTAAAGCCATTCTCACTGGAGTTAAGTGATATCTCACTGTGGTTTTGATTTGCATTTCCCTGATGATTAGAGGTGTTGAGCACTCTTTCATATGTTTGCTGGCCATTAGTCTGTTTTCTTTTGAAAAGTTTCTGTTTGTGTCCTTTGCCCACTTTTTAATGGGGTTGTCTGATTTTCCAGAATTCTATATAGATTCTAGTTATCAGCCCTTTATTGGATGTGTAGTATGTGAATATTTTCTCCCGTTCTGTAGATTGTCTGTTTGCTCTCATGATAGTTTCCTTGGCTGTGCAGAAGCTTTTTAATTTGATCAGGTCCCATTTATTTATTTTTGTTGTTGCTGTTATTGCCTTTGGGGTCTTCTTCATAAATTCTTTCCCTAGGCCAATATCTATAAGAGTTCCTCCAACATTTTCTTCTAGAATTCTTACAGTTTCATGCCTTAGGTTTAAGTCTGTTATCCACTGTGAATTGATTTTTGTGAGAGGTGAGAGGTGTGGATCCTGTTTCAGTCTTCTACATGTGGCTATCCAGTTTTCCCAGCACCATTTACTGAAAAAAGATTCTTTTCCTCAGTGTATGTTTTTGTTTAATTTGAATTGATTTTTAAAATATTATACTAAAATATAAGAATTATAAAAATTATCAAATAGTTCAAAGAAAGTAAAGAAATTGCTAAAATTTTATTATCCAGATAAAAGCATAATTAACATTTATTAAAGATTTTTCTTCACCTCCCCACAGGAGTGATGGTCAAAGAGTTGGTTTTTATTTATCATTTCCATTTTTCTTCTGAAATTGATTCTATTCTTTCATATATCCATTTCTATTGTATTATATTCATTAGATCCCTGTATGCTTTATGCATTCACAATAGCCTTTACAAGTATTTGTTTACTAATTCCAAAATCTATGTTATCTTTGCATCTTTTTCTATTAATTAATTTTCTCCTAGATATGGGTCACATTTTCTTGTGTCCTTATATGTCATGTTAATTTTCTATTGCATAAAAATTACCCCAAAACTTAGCAGCTGAAAACAATAAATATTTATTATTTCACACACGTTTTAAGGTTCAGGAATCTGGATATGGTTTGGCTGGGTAGTTGTGGCTCAGGGTATCTTATGTGGTTGGAATCAGGTTGTCAGTCAGGGCTGCAGACATCTACAGGGGCTAAAGAATCACTTCCAGGCTCACTCATTTGGCTGTTAGCAGGAGGCTTCAGTTACTTGCTATGTGCTCCTCTACATCTACTAACATGATGTGGCATCTGGGTGCTCTCAGAGCTAAAGATGAGAGAGAGAGAGACAGAGAGATAAACCAAGATGGAAGCTACAATTTTTTATGAAATAATTCCAGATGTGACATACCATTACTTCTGTAATATTCTACTTATTAAAAGCAAGTCACTCAGCCCAGCCCACACTACTCAGGGTGATTACACATGGTGTGAATAGCAGAAGACAGAGAGCACTGGGGGCCATCTTAGAGGCTAACTGTTGCACATGTCTAGAAATTTTGGAACAAATGCTGGATATTATAATGTTTCATTGTGGAGGACTCCCTTTATTTCCTTTAAAGACTATTGAGTTTTGTTTGGGCAGGCATTTATCTAACTGTTAGATCAATTTTATCTCATCAAGATGTTTTCAGAGTTTTGTCAGAAGGAATCAATAATAGCCCTTCCTCTAGAGCTGGAATAATCAGTTACTCCTGAAGTTTGGTCTTTCTATAGCTTTAATGCCCAGTATGTACAGCAAGGTTTCTCTACTCTGGCTTGACAGATTACATGGACTTTTGAGAAGTGTTTGTTCCTATATGCCAAATACAGATATACTTATGTATATGGTTGTATTCACTAATGTAGGATTCCATCGTGTGTTTATACTGTATAGTTTACTCCATTGATATGGATATTGTAGAAAATAGCTATCTCATCTTCTTTGTGTAGTCATTCATCTATGTTAAAAATATAGTTGATGTGAAAATGAATTAGAATGGAGATAGCATATAGTTAGTAAATGAAATCATTATTTATAATTTTGATTAAGAGGTAGAGAAATAGAGAACAATTATAACTGAGATATTCAAGAGGATGAAAATAATTTGGAAATTAATCTTTTAGTGTCTACTTCTCATGACAGTAATACAGTGAACTAGATTTCTATGCAACTTCATTATCTTTATGATAAAATTCAGCAAATAGTTTTGCCCAAATTGACAAACAGGATAGCCAATATGCAATGGATGAAAGAAATTTTGTCTGAAGGCCTATCTTCACACCTCTGTTTAAATTTATATTTGCAGTTTTATTAGGCATTCAATGTACTTATACACATACTCATTTTGTCAACAACACTGGAGCAGTGAAAAAGCTTTAAAAGCCTAAAAAAGTCAAATATTTGCATAAGAAGATTGTGATGTCATCTTAAAGCATTTTTTATATTGTCCAAACACTTAGATATTATTTTCATGCTTGATGACATCACTGGGATTCCTTGAGGTATTTTTTAAAGCATATTCTGGCCAGAAAAATCCTAAATTCTGTTTGATATGGTTACTGAATTATATTTATAATTGTTAAATATTATCACAGTTTAGAAGTAGGTAGCACAGCTATCTCAGAATAGATTTCCTTAAAACAATTTTCTTAAATGTCAAGAAGCAAAACAAAGAATTCTGCATTATGGGAAATTTATATTTATTATTTTTTTTCTCCAAGACAAAGTTAACATTTGCAAAGCTACAAGGTTTTATTATTCTGCACACACAGCAGAAGGAGCATTCACGAAGAGTGCTGGAAATGCCAGATAAGCTCTTAGTGACTGGCAGTGCCAAAGCTAGCTGTACTTAAGTTATCTTGTATGCTTCCTTATTATTTTGCCTTGTTGTTGCTAACGGGGAAATCTATTAACTTAGAGGAAAATTCAGACCAAAGAATCAATTACTTCCTTTTCTATATTCATCATGATAAGTCTAGCCTTTTTTTGTTTAGCATGAGGACACAGTTTCCAGTCTAAATCATTTGAACATTCAAAGATGCTATACCTTAAATAAAATTAGATATTGGTGACTGCGGCCACAAATATGAGCAATAAAGGCCATATGCTAAATCACTTTCCTCATACCAAATACATTCTTCACTCTGCCCTTGCTGAGCTAGTTCCGAGTTATTCTGGAGATTGGCTCACCAGCTGGGTGTTATTATACCAATTAGAAAGGTGACCTTTTATAATAACCAGTGGCTTTATTTTTTTCAATGCAAAAATTGTAAAGCTGCATATGTGAAACATTTCAAATGAACAAAGAAGTCAAGTAAATACTATTTTAGGATGTAAATCTGCAGTTTTACAACGTATATCTATTTCATCATATATAAGTTGGACTGATTTCATGGAAATAGACATAAATTAACAGTTATACCACATTCCCATGTCAGTACTGTTTTATTTCCCTTATGGAATCACAATTGCTTTGGCTTTTTGGAAAATACAAAATAATGTGATTCATGACTTGACAATAAACATTATCATGCATACAAAAGTCATGCCTTCATTCCAAAGTCTCTAACTTACATTTTAAAGAATATTTAAATTATTGGTAATTATCTATTAATGAGATAAGTTAGGGTTTTATGTTTTGCAAATGTAGAAATTTGAAAATATTTTGTTATTCCTTGGAGAACTATTGCTGTCAAGTCTATAGGCCAGAAAATAATCGTTAGAGTATAACAAAACTTATTTATAATATAGCACAGTAGATTAGAAATAAGCTTTGGGGTTAGCTCTACTATTTAAAAGATGTGTGACCTTGATTAAATTACTTAATCTCCTTCCTTGCAGTTTCATTATCTTAAAATAAAGTTAATAATTCCAATATCATAGAGCTGTTATAGGGATTAACATGAGATAATTTATGTAAAATACTTAACCCTGACAGGCACATAGTGACTGCTCAAAAAATATTTGTTGAATGGGTGCATGGATGAATCTTTTTGCCAGATTGCATCATTAAGTCACTTTTTATGACAAGGAAAAAGGAAAATGACATTTTTTTCCTCCTAGGTCACATTGATTAATTTGACTATAACTCCTTGGTAGCTGAAATGTTTTTATTCAATCTTCAACATCATTGAACACACTTGAAATTCTAAGCTCTAGGTAAATATCCACAAATTCCAAACTGCAAAGAACAATACAAAATTTAAGGGATAGCAGGGTATGCGTAAGGATGTATTACTGAAGTTGTACGATCTTCATATTAATCAAAATGCTCACCATAGTATGAGTATTCAAGAATTCCTTACTAATGTGTTTATCTATCTATCTACTTATTATATAAAACTTTTGGGCAAATATCTGCATTTAGAGGTAATTTCTAGAAAAGGAAAATTGGAAGAGCTTCTATACAGGATGAATTTAGAGTTCAAAATTCTGTATTTTCATTTCCATTGAATCATATCTTAGTTTTGTGATTTTGGACAACACAAGTTTTTCTGAGAATAATTTATGTCATTAATGGAGAATATAGAATCATAAATAAAATAACTTGAAAGTGCTTGTTGAACCAGAAAGCATTGGCTCATCCATAGAGTTATGAGACTGGCATTTATCATTGCAACCCTCTGCATCGTGACTCCCGGGTCAGAAGTGTGGGGAATTTGTAACACCTGTCACTGTCGGGTTCCTTTTCCACTCTGCTCTGTTTCTACCTCACAGTCCCAGAAACTGCCCAGGGACTTAATAGTCAGTCATTTGTGAGGTCTTGAAGCCAGAAGCATCTTGATTTAGCCTGTCCACACTAATTTAGTCTGACACTCTCTCTTGTAATGAAACTTAATGTCTATTCATCTTCAGATCATTCTGCCATATTCCACATAATTTATGTTTGTATATTATTCTTACTAACAATTCTATACCCTAAATCCTAGGCTGAAGTCTACAACATCCTCAAAAGAAAATTAAGATGAATTCATCCATCACATCTCTAGAAGGATTCTCTGGAAATGCCTCCTTAGATCTAATTGATCCTGATTTCCTGATTCTCTGCTAATTCTCTGCTTCCACATTTACTTTTGTAGTTACCAAGCAATAATGTAGGGTTTTTTGTGTTTTTTTTGACATATTTATCTGCCTGGTTAGACTGCAAGTTCTGCCTGTGATGGCAAGGGCCACAGGTATGTCTTTTGTAAAAAAAAAACAATTTGTCACTATTTTCATATATTCATAGCAATCAACACAATGCTAAAATAAATGATTATTGAATTGAAATGAAAGAACAAAAAAGGAAAACATTTATAAATTAGTTGTAAAATCATTCAAAATAGATATATGTTAATTAAAGGAAAGTTAGAAAAACACATAAAAGAAAGAAGGAAATAAAAACACCTTATTGGACAGCCGCGGTGGTTCACGCCTGTAATCCTAGCACTCTGGGAGGCAGAGGTGGGTGGATTGTTTGAGCTCAGGAGTTCAAGACCAGCCTGAGCAAGAGCGAGACCCCATCTCTACTAAAAATACAAAGAAATTATATGGACAACTAAAAATATATACAGAAAAAATTAGCCCGGCATGGTGGCGCATGCCTGTAGTCCCAGCTACTCAGGAGGCTGAGGCAGGAGGATCACTTGAGCCCAAGAGTTTGAGGTTGCTGTGAGCTAGCCTGATGCCATGGCACTCTAGCCCAGGCAACAGAGTAAGACTCTGTCTCAAAAAAAAAAAACAACAACAACAAAAACACCTTATTAATAGTGCAACTGTCAAAAATATAATAACTATCAACATGAGATATCATTTAGACCCACTCTATTGACAAACATTTAAAAGACTGACAATATTAACTGAGGGTAAAGACATAAAGAAAGCATTGTGGGAGTGCAAGTCTGGTCAGTTATCTATTGGCAATATCTAGAAAACGTTTACACAGGCTTACCTCATTTTATTGTGCTTTGCTTTATTGCTCTTCATAGATGTTGCACACTTTACAAATTGAAGGTTGTGGCAATCCTGTGTTAAGCAGATCTATTGGAACCATTTTTTTCCCATTTTTCCAACAGCATGTGCTTACTTCATGTCTTTGTGTCACATTTTTGTAATTCTCAGAATATTTTAAACTTTTCAGTATTATTATATCTGTTATGGTGACCTATGATCAGTGATCTTTGATGTTACTACTGTAATTGTTTTGGGGCACTATGAACGGAACCCATACATTAATAAGATGGTGAGCTTAATAAAAAATATTGCACGTGTTCTGACTGCTCCACCAATCAGACATTCCCTCATCTTTCTCTCTCTCTTTAGGCCTCCCTATTCCCTAAGTCACAACTATATTGAAATTAGGCAAATTAATAACTCTACAATGGCCTCTAAGTGTTCAAGTGAAAGGAAGAGTCACACATCTCTCATTCTAAATCAAAAGCTAGAAATAACTAAGCTTAGTGAGAAAGACATGTTGAAATCCTAGGTAGGCTGAAAATTAAGCTTTTTGTGCAAAACAGTTAGTCAAGTCGTAAATGCAAAGAAAACGTTATTGAAGGAAATTAAAAGTGCTACTCTAGTGCACACATGAATGATAACAAAGCAAAACAGCCTTATTGCTGATATGGAGAAAGTTTTAGTGGTCAGAATAAATCAAACCAGCTGAAATGGTTCCCTTAAGCCAAAGCCTAATCCAATTTAATAATTTCCAAATAAAGACAATAACAAGGCAATAGTTCCACCTAATATGTTGCAACTATCCTGTGATTGTGATTTTTGGGATTTTAGACTTTAGGGATTTTGATCTTTTGGGATTTTAACATATGGGATTATGCTATTTGGGATTGTGTCTTTCAGGATTATGATCCAGATCTGGTGGCTACACTAAACAACAGATTTTCAGTGTAGATGAAGCAGCCATATGTATGAAGAAGATGTCATCTAGGACTTTTATCACTAGAGAGGAGTCAATGCCTGGCTTCAAAGCTTCAAAGGAGCCAGGTGCAGTGGTGAGGTCAGGAGTTCAATACCAGCCTGAGCAAGAGTGAGACCCCATTTCTACTAAAAATATAAAAAAATTAGCCGGGCATGGCGGTGCATGCCTATAGCCCCAGCTACTCAGGAGGCTGAGGCAGGAGGATTGCTTGAACAAAGGAGTTTGAAGTTGCCATGAGCTAGGCTGATTCCATGGAACTCTAGCCCCAGTGACAGAACAAGACTCTGTCTCAAAACAAACCAAAAAGCTTCAAAAGACAGGCTGACTCTCTTGTTAGGGGCGAACGTAGCTGGTGACTTTAAGTTAAATCCAATGCTCATTTACCATTCCAAAAATTCTAGGGCCCTTAAGAATTATGCCAAATCTTCTTCACCTGTGTTCTATCAGTGGCACAACAAAACTTTGACGACAGCACATCTGTTTACAGCCTGGTTTCCTGAATATTTTAAGTCCACTGTTGAGAACTACTGCTCAGAAAAAAAGATTCCTTTCAAAATATTACTGCTTATTGACAGTTCATTTGGTCACTCAAGAGCTCTGGTGGAGATGTACAAGGCAATTAATGTTGTTTTCATGCATGATAACACAAAATTTATTCTGCAGCCATGGATCAAGGAGTAATTTTGACTTTCACGTCTTATTATTTAAAAAATACATTTTGTAAGGCTGTATAGTTTCCATAGATAATGATTCTTCTGGTGGATTTGAGCTAAGTGAACTGAAAATCTTCTGGAAAGGAGTCAGCACTTTAGATGCCTTTAAAAGCATTTGTGATCCATGGGAATTGCTCAAAATATCAACGTAAACAGGAGTTTGGAAGAAGTTAATTCCAACCCTCATAGATGACTCTCAGAGATTCAAGACTTCAGTGATTAACAGCAGATGTGTCAGAAATAGCAAGAGAACTAGAATTAGAAGTTGATCCTGAAGATGTGACTGAATTGCTGTAATCTCATGATAAAACTTGAATGGATGAGGAGTTGCTGTTCTTTAGTTGAGGAATGAAATTGTTTCCTGAGTTCTTGAGATGGAATCTACTTCCGGTGAAGATGCTTTAAGCATCATTGAAATGACAACAAAAGATTTAGAATATGAAATAAACATAGTTGATAAAATAGCAGCAGGGTTTGAGAGGATTGGCTGCAATTTGAAAGAAGTTCTACTTCAGGTAAAATGCTGTCAAACAGCATCACATGCTACAGAGAAATCTTTGGTGAAAAGAAGAGTCCATAGATGTGGCAAATTTAGTTTTTGTCCTATTTTAAAAATTGCCAAAGCCACCACACCTTTAAGCAACCACAAGAAAGAAAATTGAACTGGGGTGGGGGAGCAGTGATATTTGAAATTTATCTATAACATTATAATAAAAACAAAAATAGCATGTTGGTGTATTCCTTCTAGGTCCTCTCAGTGCATTTTTTTCTAATCTACACATATAATTCAACGGTTTAAACTTAAAAATATCATTATTTATTTAGTTCTTAGAACATGTCTCTTTTATCTGTCTTACATACAACTTGAAAAGCTTTCCAATGGCAATTATTTTGTGTGGCATTTAGAAAGATTTGTTGGACACCCACCTCATGCGGGTTGGTCTCTTAGATTCTGCACAAGAATGAGAAACAGTCTCTAAATTTGAGTAGCCTAATGAAGAGTAGGGGTCAAGGTAATGCATATTGATTTGCAGCTATAAATTTTCCAAGTGATTATCACCAAATTAGATTCTTGTATAACCTCCATGCAATTTTTCCTACTCACATCTTTAAAAAACATACATTACCCAATAAAAAAACAGGTTAACAATAAATACACAAGTCATATAAGTAAAGAAGCATATACATAACCATTCAATATTACCGTCTTGAGACATTGTTTCTAAAATGAATCCAGGACATCTGACAGTACAATTCACATGCTTTAGCAAAATCTTTCCCGTTTTACTTGATTCTGCTATTCCAAGGTTTTTCTAGATATAAATGGAATAAATGGGTGCATATGAAGTGATTTATTCAATTGCTACTTATTCTCAAAACAGTGAATCAATTTCTGCAGGGTGTTGGGTATTTACTAATGTTTCTGAAGTCAAATGAGAACTAGGTAGATCTCCTACAGTGCATTTTCCTTGTGGAAAATTATAGTCCCTGCTGTGCTGCCTGTTTAAAATAAGCTCTGGAAGAAAGCTATAGATTATGACTGTATGCATTCAGGTAGAGTTTACAACCAGGAGCTGAAGCAGAAGGAAGAATAGATGCCAATTTTAGTACTTTTTTATGATAGTTAAGGAATGTTGGATAAAGCAAGTTCCTATCATTATTTTTGGAATGTGCATGCTATTTTCAATCATACACAAAGACAATTTCTTAAGCTTTGAAATTGAATATGCTTCTGCATCATAATATATTCTCAACTCAAATGAAAATAGAAAAACTGTAGATTTTGTATGGCATGGTCAGTGTGATTGTTTGACTTAGAATGTAGATAAAAATACAACAGAGGGTGGCTGCGTGCAGATTTGGAGATGGTGCTGGCCTGTCCTGTTAGTATTTCCACTGCATAGGAGAGAAAATTCAGACTCTGGGATGGAGTTAGTCTAGGAAAAAAAAAAGCCATGAAACATATGTTTTTCAAAATTGAACTCACATTTAAGGATTTTTTTGGACACTGACAATGAAAAACAACATGAGAAAAGATGGGCACTAAGAAAGAATCGTGAGGGGTAGCAAGAAGTTAGTCAACCTCTGGGCTTCTGCCATTGACATGCAAGCCACTGGCAGAGACTCGGGGAACTTGGGCAATAATAGAAGGGGTGGTGGCAAGGGCCACTTGCTTCTTTGAAGAGATTAACTATTGCTAAATCTTTGGCGTTCTGCAATGGAACCTTGTATCCACAGGCAGGAAGCAGAGCACACTGTAGTATTAGACTTGGGAATTCGTGTCAAATCAGAGAAAATCATCCCTGCTTTTCATTGAGCGAGAAGAGAGCGTGCCAAAGCAGCTGAGCTCTCTGCTATCATGAGAGTTTCTTGGAGGACTGAATCTTCCTTGAGGCTATACATATAGTTAATATATATGTAAATATATATATGCACATGTGTAGTTAAATAATACATGTGGTTAAAATATACACACACATAAAACATACATATTAAGTCATCCATTTCTAATAAGAAAAAACTGACTTAACAGGCAATGCACCAAATTTGCTGCTCGTTCCTTTGACACTCCCTTATTTTGCACTGTTTGTATACCGACCGTTGTTCAAAGTGTGGAGGACAATGCTCTCAGAAAAAGCTCTGAGAAAATAAAGAACACAGAGATGATTTTCGATACAAATAACAACTATGAGTTCTTAGAAAATAGCTGTTTGCAATGGTAATATTCACCATTTTGGGCAGAAAGTAATTAGATGTTAATATCCCTGAACAGCTTCAGAGGAGACATATCATGGTGTAGGACAGAAGTGTCACAGGGTCCTCATTTCTGCAATGGTGTATCCCTTTCAGCTCAGATTTGAATCCAGGAGTGACTTTCCATGCCAAAAGTTGCTTAATATATCTCTCTGATCATCATGGCAGCACCACATGCTGGTCTCTCATTTGAAAGAACGCAGATAAACAATGAGTAGATTGAAAAAATTGTCTTGGAGAACCTCACAGTGCTTTTGGATAATAAGAAAATCATGTAAATAACATTTAGTGCAGTTTATGGGTGGGAAGCAAAGGCTTCCATAGCAGCCATCACCTGTTGAGGACTTGTCCTTAAAAATTATTGCTGGAATGTAGAGATTGCCTGCAGTTAATACCAAGGATCCTAAGTAGAAATTCTGTACAGAAGGAGAATGTTATGGGACTGCAAAGAGGACCCAGAATAGATCAGAAGTATTTTCTCACCTACACTGGTTTAGCATTCTCATAAATTTTTGGTGAGAAGAAATTGCAGATTAATATTAGAACCCACAGCATAAATTTTATAATATAAATACCATAATGATGTATGCTAAAATGTATATATAGTCATCTTCATAGAATAAGGGTTTAAATATCTACAAGAAAACTTAAACTACAAGGACCTCTACAAGAATGGTTTATAGCCTCAGTTAACTCTCACAACCAAGATTTTTGTGCAGTTCTGGTAGGTGGACTCCAAACTGGCATCTAACATATAGTCACATATTTCATTAGTAACAGCTAAGAACTTAACCTTTGAGTGATTTTGCATGTAATTAATTAAATAAAGCAGACTTGTAGGAAAACATTCAATAGTGAGTATCTGTGGGCAGATTATCCATGCATGGCAAATAGTGCTAAGAGCTTTACTACTGCTAACAATAAAAACATATTAAAAACAAACACAAAGTTTGCTTTATTTTCATCTTTCATTTTGGAGGGCTCACATTGCGTACTCATTTGCTTATTTGAAACATTAATATCCTCACCTCCCTACTTCCTCTTGAGATCCCATGATGCTGAATGTACTATAAACCTTTTGTGTATGGAAACAGTATAGTAAGCGGTAAATGCATAGTTTTTGAAGTCCAACAGGTTTCAAAATGCAGAATTTAAAGTGCCATCCAGATTATTACCATTACCCTGTCTCAAGTGATACAGATGTTTGGAGAGTACCTTACATACTCTGCCTCTAGCCCTAATGTAAGCCCTGCAAGGCAGTTTTTATTATCCACATTTGTTAGATGCAAAAACACAGCTCAGTTAAACTAAGATTTGGTTTAAGGTATCACAGCCAGTTAGGATCACAGTGTCTTCCAAAACCAACATTTTCTGGCTCTTTATAGAAGGGTCTACATCAGCAGTGTCCAAAAGAAACATAAGCTACATAAGTAATTTAAAATTTTCTAGTAATCCTATTTTTAAAATGTATAGAGAAATCCATGAAATGAATTTCCATAGTTTTTAACTTAATCTGATATATCCTAAAAGTATCACTTCAACATGTTTTTACATTTTGTTTTACATTTTACGTATTTTACAGTAGTTTTTCTTATTAAGTCTTTGAACTCTAGTGTTCGTTAGATATTTATAGCCAACTCAGTTTGGTTTAGTCCCATTTCAAGTGTTCAGGAGCCACAAGTAACTAGTGGCTAGTGGCTATGGTATTGCCACTACTACAGTAGCCACTACACTACTCTACAAGGTTTAAAAATGCAGTTGTGATACAACATAAGATCAAAAGTACAAGATTTCTTTGATCCCTGGCTCTACCGCTTGCCATCTGAAGCATATTGCACAATAACTTCACCCCAGTCTTTTCTCACAAGTGTAATATTACTGAACCCACCGAATTGGGAAGGATGAGTTAGGCATTGGGTGGGAAACATCTGGCTGGTTACCTGACACAGGAGGAATTCACAAGAAGAGAATTGATAAGTCCATTCTTTCTCACTTTTTCCCTTTTTGGCTTACAGACTGTGTGCCCACAGGGATGTCCTTTGGAGCCCAAAAGCTTAACCACCAAAACTTCTCCAAGGAAGGCTTGAGAAGAAGCCACATTTAGCTTCATAAATTTTATATTTTAGTCTGAATTTATACTGTCGTTCAGAGCTCCATGATTGGCCGAGTGATTGTGTGAATGTAGAAATGACAAACTTTCTCAGCTACATTTCAGATTTCAATTGGGAGTTAGGAAGACTTCATTGACAGGCTGACAGGACTCCAAATCAAGGTTACATTCTACAACCAAATATTAATTATTTTAGATTGTTTGCAGTTTTTTACCTGACCTAGCAGAGATAATTAAGAGTTGCTTTGTAATGAACAAATGGAGACCAGATCAGAACAAATGCAGCCAAGTGTTGAACTCCAATCTCAATCCTTTTTGTTTTTACAAATCCCTGTAGTCCATGAATATAGTTTGATGGATATTTCAAAAAAATTAAGAATTCCAAGTATTATGCAAATCTGGCACTTATGTCTTAAAATACACTAAAATTGTACATTTGAAATGACACATTATTTAGAACTGATAAATCTAGGTATATAAAAGACAATCAATCAAGCCACTTACTATCTGTGGTATCTGGAGCAAATTCTAAATTTATCTGACTTGCAATACCTGCCTTGCAGGTTTGATGTTAAGATTAGAGTTGATGCTTGTAATGTCCTTTCCATCCTGCATGGTATATAACACTGAAGAAAGAGTAATATAACATTATTATTGTGGTTTTAAAGAAAGGAGATATTTTTCATTTTAATAATCTGTGTAAAAATCTAATATGCTATAAAATCAATCCAATGTAATGGTGACTGTATTAGATTTGGAGTCAGCGACCTTTCATCTGTCCACCTATAATCAATTTATTGCCCATTTATTTATTTATAGTCCATTTCAAATTATGTGTAAAGGTTCTGATAGATTGTTAGTCATCCCTTGGGAACTCTTGTGTGTTTTTCTCTCTGAACCCCTCATCCTCTATCATCCCTGGAGGTAACCATAATCCTTTTTTGCTTATAATTTTGTTTTTCATTTTTATTTCAAAACAATGAATGTCTTTTTATAAAATGCATCATTTAGTTTTGTATGTTTTTATACTTTATTTAAGAGAAAGGATGCTGTATGAATTCTTTTGTCCGCAATCATGCTTTACCAAGGAGGAAATTAAGGCCCCACATGGCCCAGAGCTGGTGACCAATTGAAGGAGGAACAGAGTGTCTAACTTTTCCGCCTAATCAATGCTGCTGCCCTTGGGCAGCACTGAGACCCTCTGCTTGGTGTAGCTTTCACAGCTTGTGTTGAGGCTGACATGACTTCATAATTATAAAGGTAAGTCATATTGTTGTTAGACAGGACACAGCTTATTTGCCAGCTTCTTGGAACAGAGGAGAGAAGACCTCATCAGAGCTACCATAACATCCCTTTTTATTAAACCTATCTTTCAAAAAAGCCATAAAATGAGCAGTTTTATCAACAGCCTATTCCAAAACAGACCGCTTTAAAAGGCGACAGGAACGAGTCTGGCAGCTGAGTTATCCTGGAAAATTTCACTGGGAGAAAAAAGCCTTATCAGCACCTTCTTTCTAAATTGAAGCCAGAGGTACTGTAAGGGAAACTGCTGGCTTCCCATATGTTCTTGGTCTTCTTATATAAAATCCTCCTGGGAACACTTTCTCAAGCTCTGAACCTCAAAGCAGACTTTCCAGAAACTTTTAGTCAGAGCAAAATTCAGTATTGTGGAATTTTATTTATTTCCAATAGATATGGGAAAGGTTAGTAGGTATTATTGACCCAAAGTATAATAATGTCCCTCAAGGATAACCTTTAAATCTTTATGTGCCCAGTAATTCAAGCTATGCAGACCATCTTTCTCTGTCTTTAGGAATATTATAACATTCCATAAAGCTATAATAAAAAGAGTAGTGGAAAAGGGCAAAGGGAAATTACCTCTTTCCCCATAATGGCTCTGTAGGGCATTCACATACTCAGTTTACTCAAATGAGGTTCTCTTGGCAGTCTGCAGAGAGTTTTCTCAAAGAAATATTGCAGAGTGATATTAACCTGAAATACTGAATCCCTTTATTAATCCAAGGAATCAAATTACCCCTTTCATTAATAAAACATAAATTAACATCTTCACTTGACTGAGATAAAAGACTCCTGTATTGTCAATAGTATTTGCAAGAACATAAGCAATAATTCCATAATGACAGCCTACTAGTGTGTTGTTTTCACCAGTTTTTTTTATTAAGGCCAATAATTATATTCTTTGAGTTACTTATATAATAAATTATAGTTATTATATGATGCTAGCTTGCTAATTCTAAGTTCTTTTGGTGACTGATATGCATATAATTTTGACCCAGTGGATTAAGTTTTAAGTCATTATTGCTTCAACATTTTCTAATTTGGACATGAATTCTAAGCTGGAAAAAAAAATTGATTTTTGTTTCACATAAGCTTAGAAGAGTTCCTGGAAACAAAATATATCATAAAACTTCCCAGATAATACTGAGGATAACAAAACTGCATTACTAATGCTAAGGATCATATTTATTTACCTCTACAAATTATTAAGGACTTTCTTTGGGTCAGTTAGCAACATGCTTACCATTGATGTGGGTAACAAATTGCTAGGATTAGGCCTCTTTATATACTCAGTAGTAATTATAGTTTCTGGGACCAGTGTTTTCATAGAAAACATCGGCATTGAGCTGGTGTTATGGCTCACTTAATGCAACATCTAATGATAGAATGGGAGCATTACATATATAGATACATGTATAGATATAAAGGAATATAAAAAATATAATAATACTTAGAAAACTGGGAAAGAAGGAATTTTCCATGCTCTGATAAAAATATCAATTTTTAGAAATATTATATACAAATCAAACTCATGTAATAACATTAGAAGCTGTCTCATAAATTTAGGAAAAATACAGGAAGACTCTCTGATATTGCTTTTTATTCTGCATTGCTCTTGAGGTCTTAGCCAGCAAAGTAAAATAAGAAAAAGGAGTAGAGTTATATGAATTAAAAAGAAAAAGGTAAAATTATTTTTAAGTGCAAATAATACATGATTGCCTACACAAGATAATAAAATAATTAGTGCCTATATGACAGTGCAACAAAAGCAGCCATATCAATTAAAACTCTAGTACACCCAGGAATAAAGGTAGTAATAGATGTGCAAACTCCTTATAAGAACACTACAAAGCCCTTTTCTGAGATATTAAGGAATGCCTAAATAAAATGAGATGAACAATGCAATGTTCATGGAAAAGATGACAATATTTTCAAAATAGCAAATTTCCAAAATTAATTTATAAATTTAGTAAGTTTTAATCAACATTGTTAACTAATTACTTTCTAAATGTGACCTGCTTATTCTAAATTTACTATGTAAGAACAAAGGACAGCTACTAGAAAAATTGAACAAGAATAAGGCGAGGGGATTCAAACAGATATTAAGACTAATTAAAAAGTGAATCTAATGACGACGACGTGCTATTTGATAGACACATAGCCTTACCAAACTGGCTAGAGAGATCAGAAAATGATGAATGACATTTCCACATCTATGGAAACTTGACATATAAGAGGAACACTTAAATATTGTTGGGAAAAATGAAATACTTAATAATAAACCACGATGGGTCAGCATCCTTTACAAAAATAGATTTCAGGTGCATTGAAGATTTACATATGAAAATCCAAATGTAAAAACCTTAGGAGAAAATTTAGAATCATTTGTTAATAAGCTTCAGATATGGAAAAATATATTAAACAAACTGCAAGAAGCAGAAGGAAATAGTTTGATAGATTTGGCTAAATTAATATTAAATTTCCCATTCAACAAAATATACAATAAGCAGAATTAATAGATAACCAAATCCAATAGGGAGAAGATATTTTCCATATATATTACCACAAAAGAATTTATATTTAAATTATATAATCAATGCTTATAAACTTATGCAATCAATAAAAAAAAAGAAACAAAAAAAAAAATTCTAACACAGCTAAAGAAAATGACAAAATAGTCACAAAGAAATTTAAAAAGAAGAAAACTAAACTGAATAGGCAATAATATATTTTATGTATAATCTATGCTCACCCCTGGTAGTAATAAGGAAAATGTAAGTTCAAATAATAGATACCATTTCGCTGTTATTAGGCAAATAGTCTCAACTATAGCAAATTGAATGCTCAAATGGTAGCTTTGTAAGGTAAATTCTTACATCTACTCTGGAGAATGAATCAGCAGTGCCTATTAGATTTCAAGATATAAATAATCTTCATTCCAAAGATTCTGATTTAAGGTATATATCTTCTTTTGCACATGTGTGGAAGGAGAAATGTAAACATTCAAAGCATTTTTTATAACGAAACTTTGGAAATGACTTCTTTGTCACACAAGAATATATAAATTGTCATATATTTACAGAGTAGTATACTGTACAGCTATTCATATAAATGAAGCAGAGGAGTAGTTACTGGCATGTATTAATCTCAAAAACATAATGCTGAGTGGAAACAGGAAGTCATGAAATTACATGCTCAAAATGTTAACATCAAAAACATTAAAGTATTACATTTGCATTGGTAGTCAAATGTTTTGTTTACAGCTGAGGACATAAAACATCATTCCATAAGCACTCGGTAAATATTCTTTGCATGATTTTTTAAACAATAGGAGTGAAATAAAAGCAAGGGAATTGTTTCCATAAAATTTTAGGGGAATGGTTACCATGTGCAGGAAGGAAATTGCATGAGATCAGGGAGAGTGATCCAGGGACTTGAATTTCACATGTAATATTTTATGACTTGAAAATCTGAAGCAAATTTGACAAAATGCTAAGATTTGATGTAGCTCGTGGGTCTCTTCAAAGGTATTTATTTTTCATTAGCTATGACTATCTTTAATATTTGAAATCTTTAAAAATTAAAAAAAATTGTAAATGTCTAAGCCCAGTGATAGAAAATGTATTTAGATTATCTAAATGTGTTAACTATATACTACCCATTTTTAATTCTTCTCTCTTCTTGTGAATTCAATGGTTTCATTCATTTTATTTTATACTCCTGCCAACTCAAGATTGCAGTGGATTTGGAATTTGAGGGATATTCCAGGATATTACAAAATATCTACTCCCAATTTTACAACAAATTTGAGGATACAGAGAGGATAGTTTTAAAGAGTACTTTGACAGATTTTATCTGTATGCCAAGCTATCTCTTACTTTTAAGTCCGAAACTTAAGATGTTCTTTAATGTCTTGAATCTGTGATGTGTCGAATTAGCTACCAGGGAATCAGTTAGAGGAAGACAGAGTAAGTGTGATGATCCATGGCACAGAAGAAGTAATTGATTAAAAAACTAAAATGATATTGCAGCTATCAGTGATGTCAGATCCAGGGAGATTCTGTTTGGGACATAACAATTGTGTGTTAAATTCCAGAGTTTCTTTTCAGGGCTTGCAGGTTTGTAGGATTATACCTAGAATGCATGCTACATTTCACCATAATGAATAGACATGAAGTGCATGTATGGTAAAAAAGATAGCACCTCAGGAAAATAGGGTTACAGCGTACACAGGAAGTTTAGCCCATGAGTACCTTAAATAAAACTTTGTCACTTAGTCAAAGGGACAACATAAACGTTGCAGCATTTCAGTGAGAAAAAGGGTGAATACAGCTTAAGAAATCTAAGAGACAAAACACATATGGGAAATGAGAGATGTAAATATGTACAGCCTATATTTGCATTATGTACTTTAACCATGTTCTTTATTTCGTAAACCATTTTAAAGAGTGAGTAGCTGGAATCTTACAAAATGACAAGAAAGGCTTTGGTTATTATATTAGAAACATGGGTTATAAATTTCTCTTGGTTGCTCTTAAGGCCCCATAAGCCACTTTTGGTAAGTCACTTTATCTTAAAATACTGGGGGCTTTGATCATTTAAGCAATTGCATCTAACCCCTATTCTTCATTTGCATGTCACATGCAAACACATCAGGTGATTCCCTGTCCATCAACAGCTATAGTGTTTTCCCTGTCCATCAACAACTATAGCAAGAAATTAGGAAATCTCTGATACCAGCTTAGTGGTAGCTTTTTAGCTGAAAAGAATGAGTACAACTATTTTTTTTTTTTTTTTTTTTTGAGACAGAGTCTCACTTTGTTACCCGGGCTAGAGTGAGTGCCGTGGCATCAGCCTAGCTCACAGCAACCTCAAACTCCTGGGCTTAAGCGATCCTACTGCCTCAGCCTCCCGAGTAGCTGGGACTACAGGCATGAGCCACCATGCCCGGCTAATTTTTTTTTGTATATATATTTTTAGTTGGCCAGATAATTTCTTTCTATTTTTAGTAGAGACGAGGTCTCACTCTTGCTCAGGCTGGTCTCGAACTCCTGACCTCGAGCGATCCACCCGCCTCGGCCTCCCAGAGCTAGGATTACAGGCGTGAGCCACCGCGCCCGGCCGAGTACAACTATTTTAAGTCAGAACCAGAAACTTGGATTCTCACTTCTCTGGAGATTCTTCCACAGGTTTCTTTCTGTAGTATGTTTATAAAGGGAAAATAAATATTTTGTACAAATATAAGGAATAATTTTTCAGATAATGATGCAAGCCAGCCCAAGTCAAATATCCTGCCCAGCGTGGTTAGAATAAGGATCATCCCTTCTGAAAGAAGGATCAGATCCACAATGTATTGTGGTTTTTGCCCTCATCTTATTATCTTGTTCATTTATTAATGAATCAAAAAGCCACATTGCTATTTTTCCTCATCTTATTATCTTGTTCATTTATTCCTGTTCATTTTTCTTTCATTTATTCCAAATAAAAATTTATATATTGAGAACAATAAGTAGAAAGCTAACAAAAATTTCTTCTGGTGTTATGATTTTATTGCTTTGATTCTATTCTGTTTCCAGTCTGCCTCTCCATTTTGTATCACCAGTTGCTTCAAAGAGCCTCAGATCATAGACCATAAGTTCTCTTTGAACTTCATGGCAAAATAAAAGTCTGGGTTAAAGAATGAACGCCTAGTGTTAGACTATAAGTTCTATGGACGCAGGAAATGTATCTTGTTCATCTCTGAATCCCCATCTCCTGATGTGTTAGGAGTTCACTAAATATTAATTTCATGTTGGAAGAATCAAGTAGTTATGGAATCTTCAGAAGTATCTTCCCCTTTATTGACCTCATTTTTGTTTTATATGGCAGAAGGGGATTGATTCAGCAATATGCCAACTGTATTCTTTCCTAAGTTAATATTATTCTATCCTTTTATCCCTTTACAATCATCCTTCTCAAGTTTACAAAAGAAAAGCCTATCTTTTTTACCTATTGTGCATCTTAGGTGTATTGCTTTGGGTATCAAATTCCTCTGTGGTACCAAAGAAACAAATTGAAATATTATTGAAAAACTTTAAAAAAGGGAATGAATCTAATAAACAGCTAACATCTGTTTCCAAGTGAAATGGTTTCCAATTCTTCACTTTCAACTAAATGAAAGGAGAACTTATAACCAGTTGTCATTTGATGTATTATTAAATAATCATGGCTGATAGAGCATTGGTATGATTTTTTGGGCACAAAACTAGCAAGGAATAAAAATAATTTGGTAAAATTGCCATAATACAATTCTTTGAACTCCCAAATACTTGTCTATGTTGATTAAGTTTCTTATTTCTTATTAAAATGAAGGAATTTACATTATATCGTGTCTGGAAAGAGGATAGGGGCAACCCTCATCCATTCTAGTTCTTAGTGATTCTTAGAAATAATAGAAAATGATCTGGTCAGTTTCAGTGGCTGTGAAGAAACCTTCATGTGGGGCAATAACACCATGGTTACCCAGGCTGAGTGATGGAATGCCTGGCCCAGGGTGGGTGATGGGGTGCTATGGCTGGATAGGCAATGAGAGAGCATTTCCCCTCTGATGGGAAACCTTCATAAAGCATGGTGTCTGATGGACTTGAATAGCATTCAAGGAAAGCTACTACCTACCCCCAAACCAGGAACAGCTACATAATTCATGTGTCCCAGGGTAAAATGAAAATGTGGGGCCCTTTGTTCAAAAATTAAGCACTTTGAAATGGTGACAGCAAAACACTTAATCAAGTGCAGCACCTCTGTAAGCATGGATCCTATGCAACTGCACAGGTAACATTTCCATGAAGATGCACTTGCTAGAGAAGTCCATATCAGCACAACTCACCAGTATGAGATTAAACTTGCCAGAAGTAGAGTGAGGCCAGGGACACTTCCTTCAGCCAGTCCCTGTGGTCAAGTAAGTGCACCTCTGCTGCTTCCATACTGATTTCGGGTCTCCAACCCTGGAGGGATTACTGCCAGAGAGAGGAAAGGGGGAGGAGTTTGCTCAGAGCCAAGCCATGCCTGTCTCTTCCTCTTCACCAGGAAGTGGGGCTCAGTGCATCAGCCTTTGTTGTGGGAAGGAGGATTTGAACTTGACTATTGTTATAGGTAGAAGTTTTTATTAAATAAACAAACAGAATTGAGTCTTAAATATCATAATAAGACTCTGCTATAATGACAGTAACTAAAAACATATGGCATCTTGCAAAATATAATTAACAGACCCACTAATTAATGAGAAAGAGGAATTGTTTTTTTTTTTTTTTTTTTTTTTTTTTGAGACAGAGTCTCACTTTGTTGCCTGGGCTAGAGTGAGTGCCGTGGCGTCAGCCTAGCTCACAGCAACCTCAGACTCCTGGGCTTAAGCGATCCTACTGCCTCAGCCTCCCGAGTAGCTGGGACTACAGGCATGAGCCACCATGCCCGGCTAATTTTTTTGTATATATATTTTTAGTTGGCCAGATAATTTCTTTCTATTTTAGTAGAGACGGGGTCTCACTCTTGCTCAGGCTGGTCTCGAACTCCTGACCTCGAGCGATCCACCCGCCTCGGCCTCCCAGAGCTAGGATTACAGGCGTGAGCCACCGCGCCCGGCCGAGAAAGAGGAATTGGATGGAGGGAAGTTCGGTTGAACTACAGGAAGAAATAATACAACTTAATGTATATGAATAAAAATGTTGAGCCTTCCAAACAAAATAATTACCTAAGTACACTTACAGCTGTGTTTGAAGTAGAATAAGGAAACCTGAGGGACAATGGGAAGGTGGAGAGAGGGAAGGTGATGAAGTTTGGGGGTACCAGAAAGATTACACAGAGAAGAGTGTTTAGACTGGAAGGATTTTAACAGACAAGGGCAATGGAATCAGTCATGTGTAGATCAGATTTCATTTAAATTTAATTATAAAATGAAAATTAGCTAAAGGGATTTATTTTTAAAATTAATGTCTAAAGTCAAAGCTATCGATGATGGATAAAAATAAAACTATCTTTCAGAATATAATTTAGAGCTTACATATTTTTTGATTTTTTATACAAAGCAAAGACTGAAGGTAAGAAAAGCATGTTTTCTTTTGTGTTTCATGTGAGCCTGTGATATCCCAACAAACTAAGACCAAACATCAAGGACCAGTTCAAAAAGGCTTTCAGATGGACCTCCTGGGTATGGGGATATAACTCAATACCTAAGGAGAGGATGAAAGACACTGGCAGAAAAGGTAATGTTTGAAAACAAAATGGTGGTGCATGAGTATAACTGTGAGTGTAACTGTGTAAATGACACAGTGGAATTATGTTGGTAATTTCCCCCTGCTGCACATATAAATTATGCAGAGAATATTGGATTGGTAACTTCTTTATAGTGAAAACTGCCTATTCGCTTCCAGGGCCTGGCAGCGGTGAGAGCTGTGCTGAGAGGAATTAGAGAGCAGGCAACGAAGAAACAAGGGACATAAAAAATCATGTGTATTGCACAGGATAATGGAAGACTGCAAAACATAAACCTGCAGCCTGAGAGTGAAATTTAGAGAAGACATACATTTCGTTTAACCTGGGATCTGGGCTACCATGTTGGCAGGTATAATAAGATGCTTCTTAAATAATTAACAACTTCAGCTAATTGCTTGGTCCACAATAAAGTTAACAGCTCTTAGTTGATGTTTTCTTTACAAGCAATAAAAAGGCTTACTTAGATCCTCTATTTTCTTTCTTTAAGAAAATTGCCAGCAATGCATCAGAAAGGCAATAATGTATGGAACGTTGGCAAATAAATGTCTTCAAGACGTATGTGGTCTCTTGACAGAGACAAGCTTTGACATATATTTTTCATGTTTTAGAATGATAAATGCAACATCTTCTTGGAGCATAATTTACAAAAAAAAAAAAAATGACAGATGGGGAATGCAAAATGTCCAAGAAAGCTGTTTGTCTGAGGTTACTGCTAGGTTCTTTACTTTTTACAAAAATACGATTTGGTTCATGCTCTCTAGTTGCTTTTCCTTAGTGGAAATAGGGGTGTGTGTTAAATATTGAGATCATTACATTACAAACACTTCCCAGAAGAGACTATTATTTTCTGAAAGGATATTTATTTAAAAACATTTATTAAATGACTATTTATAAAGCAATGTGTTATATCAGCTATGTCCAATAGAAATATAACACGAACCATAAATGTAAGGCATTTTGTTCAGGAGGCAGAAGTCGGATGCAGGACTCACTGGGCTAAAATCTAGGTATTGGCAGGGCTGCATTCCTTTCTGCAGGCTCTAGGGCAGAATCTATGTATTTGTCTTCCCAGCTTCTAGAGGCTGCCAATACTCCTTGGCTCATGGCTCCCTTTTCATCTTCCAAACCAGATACGGTTGAGTCTTTCTCACAATGAATCTCTCCAACCTCTTCTTCTGTTCCTCTCTTTCACTTTTAAAGTTCCTAGTGATTACATTGAGCCCACCCAGATAATCTAGAGTAAATCTTCCTATTTTCAGATCATCTAATTAGCAACTTTAATTCCATCTGCAACCTTAATTCCTCCTTGCTATGTAATGTAATAAATTCACAGGTTCCAGAGATTAAGATGTGCACATTTTAAGGGGCCATTATTCTTCCTGCTCTTAGGGACCAAATGTACAGGTGACAGATACAGGCCAGGAGGGCAGTTGCTAGGGGCGGAGAAGCCGGGGAAGGGGCTACAAGCAAATGCAGCTAACAACTGCAAAGACCAGGAAGGAACTTGAGGTTTTGAGGCATACACACCTGTAGAGCTGCAACTTTTCTTATAAGAACACTGTAAATCATGTATATCAATCATCTGGTAACATCCCACACCTCCCATAAGCCCTTCCCTGGACCAGGCCAATAAAAGGAAATCACTTGGGAGTCCTCATTATCTTTCTCCACTCATGGAGACTGACCTGTTCCTCTCTGGACCAGACTCTTGCTTTGTATAGCTCCCTTCTTTTCAGTAATAAAAGTTGTTTGTGTGGAATTGCTTCCTGTCTGTGGTCACCCTGTCACATTGGCCCTGCTTGTGAATTTGCCAAGTGAGGAGATAAAGAACGAGGACAATAGTCGGCCAAGAGGCTGGACCTGACAGTACCACAAATGGTATACTGTATACATCATAGCATTGCTGTGGGGATTAAAGGAAGCCTTCTCTAAAGCACTTTGAAGAGTACCTGGCACATGGTAATGCCGTGGTATTATGGTAAGTAGAGGAGATAAATAGTGAAAGAAGGAGAATGAGTTGGAACACTGCAAATGTGCAAGCTAAGAAGCTTAGGATACATGCAGTATGAGTGTCTAAGTGAGGAAATAATGCTCTCTGTTCAGAGAACACCAAATCTAGAGTATTATGATCAATCACAATCATTATACTACATTTACACATGGGAATGAACCTAGGCAAGAATGACAAGGATGGAGGGTCAGATGAAGCCCCTTCATATGAGATGTAGGACAGAGTAATTGTTAAGTACTAGGACAGAACTGACATGGTCATGTGACCCATGCAGTTCTCTAGTAGGACTCATGAGGGCCCCATGCTTGGTTTTCTGCTCTTCTATAGTCATCGTGAAACTCTAAATAATTCCATCTTTGTACTGGTGTTTTATTGAAGTCGTGTGGGAAAACAGAGCCTGTGTGTGAGGAAAGAAAGCATATAAAATACACATGTCTACTGATCCTTTCCACGTGGCATTTGTAATGTATCATGAGCTCTGAAATCTGGTAAACTTAGGATGCATGAAATTTCAGGCAGACTCAAAGTGAGTAAAAGATAAGTATGTCACTTATGTCCACAAATGCATGAGTGCAAATGCTGTCATGTAAGAGAGGACATACTTTGCACTTGAACCAGAATTTACTTCAATTACAGAAAGAAGCCAATGATTTCAAGACACAAGATGACAAAACAACTTGTCATAGCCTTTCTTATTCATATTACTTGCCCTGTATTAGCCAAACACTGACACTACAAATGATGATGTAGAAAGTAAGGGAAAGAAAAGTCAATATAGAGTTTCTTTTTCTTTAAGTCCTTCCTTACTCATCTATAAGAAGAAGGTAGAGAGTGTTGAGAGACTATGTGTGTCTATCAAGAAGTAAAATAAAAACAATCAAGTTGGTTTTGTGGAGCGTTTCTTCTATTGTTTGGTAAGAATGAAATATATATGCATGTGAAAGCTATGAAATACAAATTGTGTAACTTCCTTGATCCTGTATTTGAGCTAAATGCTCTTATATTTGCATTTCAACTCAGTATTGTACAACATAAGCAGCGCAGATGGTAACACCCATGCTAATCATTTAAAATTCATTTTTTCTTCCTTAGAATGACATCATATAGCAAATAAAAACATCACAAGTAGATAGAAAGACCATCGAAGAAAGGAAAATACTTTATATTTTAATTCCTTTAACAGTACTCTTTCTTGCTGATTGAACAAGTGGTGTTGCATTTTCATTTTACATTGAGCCTTGCAAATTATGTTGCCAACCATGCGTGAGAGCTCTGGAGTCAGATTGCATTTGAGAATTCCAAGTCCCCCTCCTGCTCCTTATGTAACCTTAGATTAATTATTTAAACTCTTTGTGCCTTAGCTTTCTTCATATGGGAAATGAAGACTTGATAGGGTTTTAGTACAGAAGAATTTGGTTAATCCATGTATTACACTCAGAATGGTATCTCACACTACCAGAATGCAAATAACACAAAAATAGAGTCTTTGTCTACTTTGTCTAAAATTATGTTTGATACATACTAGGGGTCAAAAAATAATTTGTGAAAGAATGAATGTGCTCAACAAACCAGAACATTAGTTCCCAAAGCTGGCCAGGCCAGCAGTATAATTTCCATTAAATGTGGATTTCTGAACCCTGTATTTCTAAGTTTCTGATTCACTGCTTTTTGGGTACAGCCCAAAAACATAAATTTAAAAAAGCTCCCTGGGTAATTTTAATGGATTCCAGGTTTGGGAGCCATTTCACCTTTAATGCACTTCCGCATATCTATGCTTTTCCTTACCTTATTCCCTCTGCCTGTTTTTCTCATTTATTTTCTCCGTATGGTGAAATTATAGATATTCTTCTGTGCCAAGTACCTCTTGTCCATAATCTAGGACAAAGGGACCCCTAATTCACTTGTCATATTTTCCTATGGATGCTCGATGTGAGTGCTCAATGTTATTAGAAGGCCAGGTACATATTTTGCACATATTTTATACCCAAAGGACATAACACACAAAAGTAGCTCCCATGGTTACTAAATAAATGATTAATTGCTGAATTCACTACCTTGGAGACAATGCAATGGAATGAGATTAAAGGCAAGACTCAGCAACAAAGCTGAAGACATGCAAAACTTTTCGTTTGAAAGAAAAACTCAGGCTGCTTCTATATGACAATAGTATGTGTATCTGAGGGCACCAAATGTGATCCAGGATCCTGTTAGGTGTATATATATGTAATATTCTTTGATAGTTGGGTGATGCTGGGGGAGGCATTTGACTACCATAATTGTCACTTTCAAAGGAAATTGCCTTAACTACTGCATACAGCTATGAAAGAGAAATAAAAGAGGGGTAGGAAAATGGATGGTGGGTTAACTTGGCCAAAATTTTGAAGCCCATAATATCTATATAAGAACAAATGGATTAGGAAGCAGGTAAACAACTTTAAAGAAAGTTTCTTTAGGGAAGTAATAGTTTACCATTCTCTGATTCTATACTCAGCTAGAATGTATATGCTTCTCTTCCATGTCATGGAGAAACTTTTGTTTTATAATAATATAGAGTTTTAATATTATTCTTAGCATAGGTATATTAAGGAGCTACCTCCCTGATATGTGTGAGGGATGAAAGTCCAACTGTGCCCCAACATATGTGACATTTGTAGACTATGAAAATTTCTATCATCGGGAATCATGTTTTAGGATTAAGCTTCCAAACCTCTAATATTTCACTGAAAATATCATTAATACTTCAGTGAGGATGAGGTAAGTTAGCAGACTGTAATAAATCCCTTAAAAGTCCTCTATTTGCCATTATAGGTTAGGAGAAATCCAAAAGCACTGGCCACCAGTGAAACCCTGTTTGGGCAGAGTAGAAGGTTCACAAAAGAAGCACTGCAGATAGGCTACGTCTCTCTAACAGTCGTTTGTGGCCTGGGACCTATTGCAGATCTGCTAACATAAAGTGGACCTTCAGCACATTTTCTGGTGTACTCAGTGTGAATAGATTTAATTATATAGACAACGGTGAGACATGCCTGCAGCTGTGACCACTGCAGCTATTATATTTGAGATGGTTCAACAGTAAAAAGGGAGGGTAGAGGACAGCATAAATCCCACGTTTTTGCTTCCCTTGTGTATACACAGTTGTATTGGTAGAGGGAAGAGTGATCCAAAGGAGAGCTTTTCTTTCGACCAAATGTCACTATTACTTAAATAGACCATGAACAGTGCAGCGCAATTGGAAAGACTTAGTTTCCCAGTGAGTGAGCGTTGTAATAAGAAGCGAGGTCTCTGCAGACTTGTCCAAATTAACTAAACAATGAAAAATTTCATAGACACTACCTAATACAATACCAGGTAGACTTCCTGTCGCCAAAAGGGAGGGCTCTTACAGGCACAGTACTAGCAAATCATGAGTCTTCCTATCAGATATATGGCTGCTGAGACCAAGTGAGATTATGCATGAGCATTGAATAATAAAAGCAATACTTCCTAGTGAATTCAGAGAGCATAGACTCCGCTCTCTGCCCTCCTCCCCTACCCATGCTGATGACCCCTGGCTGTACAGCAAATAAATCAATGGGATATTTCCAGAAAAGGAATGTGCCTGGATGCTTGTCCTAGCTCTGCCACGCTGACCTTGGGTATACTAAATGACCTTTTAGTGTCTCATTTTTCTTACCTGAAAATTCAGATTAAAGATCTTGCCCTGTTTAATTTCGGGGGTTGATTAAAAATCAGATGAGATTCTGCATGTGAAAAAGCTAGAAAAAGAAATAAAGCATTATACAAATGCAAGGTCAGCTGATATTAAAGAATATGCTTATAGTTTCTGGGGTTAATTACTCTGATCCCAGATTTTAAAGAACAGAAGGTACTTGGTCAGCGATATGCTAACAACTTCCTCACAGACTTTGTCTAAAATGGCATTCTTTTAAAATTTTTGGTTAGCCGTCCTGTTAATTCAGTCAAAACTGCTGAAGGAGTTATACAGAAACATGACATGAAGACTAGATCCCTGTGGCTTAAAATCCTAAGGCGTGACTTGTGTCAGATGACATCCATGCTATGATATATGACTATATAAATTCTAACTCCCGATAAAAATCTTAAGATTGGTAAGAATAATTTGTTATGAAGCTAATAAGCCCCATATCTGATTTTAGAAAAAGTTACATTCGGATTAACCATCAAGCATTTGGCACAAAGGAAACAAATGATCATCACTATGAGTTGGAAGAGCCAGTTTAGATTCCAGACATTGCAGATAAATGACAAATCCATTAGAGGTTGGGGGCGGGGGGCTTAGGGCATCAGTTGTGTAATGACTAAATTCTGAGAGTTTCACTTTTACGTGAATATATGAGGTGGCAATTGTTAGCCTTGTTAAACCTGGTTGCTTGGAGACAGCTGACTGATTAGAAAATAGTTGCTATTTGCGTTTATAATTATTGTGATTACTATTACTGTGGTAGCCCTCAGTGGGATCCTGAAAATGGTAATATGGTGTAGCATTTCACAAACTTAGGCCTATAAAAACTCAATATATATCCCAGTAAAAAAGATTTATAATATCCCTTCCTTGCCATTTCAATGGGCTCATTTAAAGAATAATACAATTATTCGCTCTCAGCTTATATAGTTGCTTCCTTTCAATTCCATTATGAAATAGAATCAGAAGTTATTACCAAAGACGGGAGGAAAACAAAACCCTTCTGAGAAAAGAATATCAGAGACTGATCGTGCTCGGGTCTCAATCTCATAATTGAGTAAATGGCAACTTAAAAAAATCCCAATGTGAGAAATGCTAAGGCATTTTATTTCATTTGTGATCATATTAGTGAGTAATAAATAGCAAGAAGATAAATTACATTTTTATTTATTTATGCAGAAGCTTAGGTCAGACTCACCAAAATTGGCTCTGTGAGGATACAATCTGTGTTGGTTTGAAGCAGGAGTTTAATCATATCTATTTTGTCCCTAAAGCAAATGAAATCACAGCAAACAAAGACAGTACACCTGCATCATGTGTTGCATATACACTTGCCACAAATAATCTTTGTAACTAAGAGCTATAAACAGTGGTGCAGTAATTACAGTGGAAGAGAAGAGGGTTTATACTCAACTGTGGGGAAAATGTAATACAAACCAGGTGTCTCCTGTTCTCCACTTAGCACAGCATACATGACTAGCACAATGACCTAAGATCCCACCTCTGGTGGCTGTGGGTGTTTCTCTAAGGTTTCTTTTTGACAAGCCAGAAGCACAATGCTCCTGCTAGATTTGGCCCAGTTCCTGGAAAAAGGGTTGAACTCATTTTTGCTGCTCCTCCTTGTGATCAAATGAAAGCAACAATGAAACTGCTGGCTTGGTTGGGTGAATGCCTACTAGCTAGGAAAAACAGCAATGGCAATTAACTCTATGTTTTCTGTTTTGTTTTGTTTTTTTAATTGGTGTCTGATCATGGGACTCTGAGCAGCTAATGAGTTATAAGGAACAACTTTGTCTAGATTAGTACATATTTAAAATAATTGTAATTAAAATGTCATATGAAGTGTGTGCAGAAAGAGATGACCAGAATCATGGAATCTTCAGTGGGGTTGTATCAACTTAGGTCAGAGGTGGACTAAGAAGAAACATCCTCCTCAACTTCCCAGGCACAATGAAACTAACGGAAAAAAAAATTCAAAAGCACATAGCCTTTCAAGATTTCTAAAAGCTATTTTAAGATGCTTTGTTTATAAGATAAGATGATACATGGTCATTGTAGAAAAATATGACTTTCCAAAAATAAGTAAAGGACATAAAAATAACCCACAATTCTAATATACTGAGGATAACAGGGAATCACTTGGTGTTTATTCTTTAACTTGTTTGTCCTCTAGCTACTCAAATACCGTGCTAGTATTTGAAGAAAAACTTCTGAAGATAGCAATAACAATTTGGGAATGAAGACTCCTGTAAAACACCAATTTTATGCTTTCCAAATAAAAAAAAAGTTAATTTTATTTTTCTTAATATGCCCCTCAATCAAGTTTTCAGGTTGTAATTAGCAAACTGTGATGATTATTTCAATGTTAAATTATTAGCATTAGTTAATTGGAATTCTAATTTCCAAAAAGGTGAACAATATATTAATTACAAATTCCAGAAGTAACTTTAATTTGATATTGCCATTGATATCAACATGACAATAATGTTTTCTATTACATATTGTTAGTCTGTATAATTTTCTCATCTCCTGTGGGGCTGTAAAATTGTTATTACTAATAACAATATTAATATGCCTTGGAATAAAAATCAGAATTCATAATGATATTAGCATACATAGGAAGATCTATGTTGGATCTGTCAACATTGATAATCACAGTTTCTTTGTATGCTACGTATTTTTCTCATTTTATCAATGTGTTCATTGATATACATTTAAAATTTTTACATTTATTTAATGAGCCTCTTTACTATGAAAAAAGATCATAAAATAATCAGAAAAACTACTCTCAACATATCACTTTTATCTTTTAACATGTCTTATAAATATCAAGTAAGTTGAATCCATCTCTACTAATTAAAATTGTTCAGCATACTTGAACTAAAAGTTATCACAAAATGAGATGCTTTTCAAATTATTTTAATTACCCATTATATGATTTAGTTGTGGTATAGCTCATTAAGAGAGATCACATCAATAATAAAAATAACAAAACTATAACAAAAATATTTTATTTGGATAAAATAAATTATTTTTCTTTGGACATTTATCCCTTGTTATAGACATAGACATAGTCTCTAGGTAATTCAGTACATCATATTGTTGTCAAATAATGCATGGGATATTTTTGTCCCTGAAGAGTTCCCAGGATACAGAGAATGACCACCTGTGTCTGGGTTAGAAGCCACACTGCACTGAGTTAGCCAGACTGTGTGTTGTTGTGAGGTGTTTCTGGCAAGTTCCTGGATGCAAAATAATAACCTAGTAGCTGTCATTTCTCCGTTAAAGTGCCTTTTCTTTTTATACTGAAGGCTTTAGGTCATTTTGCTAATTAAAATGTAAATACTTTCTTAATCTCTTTGCACTAAAGAACTTAGTTTTCGCTTTGCATTTTATCAGAGATTGGCAAAAAATTGGCCATTCATTATGTTTCCTATGGAACAAGAGAAGTAGCTCAGAATGCATGGATCCAAGCGTAATTGTCTTTCCATTTCTCTAAATGCTGAGTCCTACACCATGTTAATTTAAAGTAGAATATTTCCTTTCTCTTCAGCATCAGTTTAGTGTTCAGGTAGTAATTCTAAACCCAGTGTGTGGGCATCAGAATTGTGTGTTGTCTCAAACCTACATAAATGTAAAATGAACTCTGATTGCCCACTGAGTGACCTTTTGTGTATGTAGAAAAAGATAAATCAAACGAAAATTATTTCCTAGTCATATGCTCCTAATGCAAGGTATTCATGTATATGTGTATATTCATTGATTCAGTGATATATCATTAAATACATACTTTTAAGGGTCCTCTCTATTTGAAGCATTAGGCTAGATCCCAAGTCTGTCAAAGTGAGAATCCATACTACCTATCTGGGAGGAGCTGTCAATCAAGCACTTTCTGTACGAGCAAGGAAAGGCTTCAGAGAAGAGGTAAACATTTGTGTAGAGGCTCCAGAGATCAATGGGAATCATCTAGATAAGTGAAGAGGTGGAGGTTTTGCCAGGTGTAGAGAGAAGCATACATGAAAATTTGGGAGAGAGAAAGTTCATTGAGTCCTGAAAACCTTAGTATCCCTTGAAGAATCAATACATTTTGGAGATGTGGGTGCGGTGTTTTCAAGTTGTGATTTCCTGGTGTCACATTGTTATCCAATAACTCAGTGGGAGTATATGCCAGGATTTCTGCTAGTCAGTTTATTGTTGAACAATGTAAATTCCTAACACAAAGGGTCTATGGAAAAGCAACAGTAATAAACTGTAGGCATAACAATACATTTATAGCATGAAAAGGAAGAACAATCTTGAAGTGTTAAACTAGCTTTAATTTTAGTTTATGAAGGATAGACTTCTGCACACTAGGCATGAAAGCTTTTCACAGCACAGGTATTTTCTTGATGTGTAAATTAAAATGTAATGCTAATTAATACTATTGGCTCACAGGATTAAATATATAATTCATGCTGCCCGTTAAAATACATCCACAGAGAGCAGTGAGATTAACCTCGTGTTTATAGAAAAAAGTGTCTTTGACAAGACTCAGAATATAGATTACATATTAAACTACGGGAAAGCTCAAAGGAGTGACAATATCCTCAAAACATATGTGCTATTGCAGTTCAAATGATAGGGACATCACTGCTTTTATGGTGCTGTGGAAACTGTATTTGATAAAATGTTTCTGAAAGGTTTGCATTGGTGAAGAAAGAGGTCTTTTTACTTTCAAGGTTGCCAGATTTCAGGCTGCCAGAGTTTCGTAATTGACCTAAGCAGTAGTAGTTATTCCCTTGGTAGCAATCATTGTTGGGACTGAAGGCTTTCTGCAGGATTATTGGTACTTGGGCTCTGCTGTTAATTAAAAATGTCATTCTATTTCAAGATGTGTTTTCAAGATGAAAAAATATCTGTTTTGCTTCTTGATGGTTCACAATAATAATTAATGTATAATGAGGAAACTTATTCTAGTTTGACAACATCTTCTGGAGAGAGAACTTGAAAAGGACTTCAAAATAATCATTTGAAAACATAGTGCAGCAAAATTGTAGGTGCAGAAATTAAATCAAACATATTAGGAAGGAAAATATATGTAAAAGTGGTACATTTTCCTATTAAAGGATGGAGATTCTTTATATTAAGAAAGAGTAAATCTAGCTGTATGTCATTTATAAAAGACAATATATGCCATATAATATTTAAGAAAGATATCAAATCAAAACATTAATATTAGAGAAAGTAAAAATTAAGGTGAAAATATCAAAAAAGACAGAGTTATAGTCACACTAATAAATATTATAATTTAGCAAAAGATTTACTTGTCATTACTCATTATTTACAAAACAACACAGCATCAAAATATATGAAGCAAAGACTGATAATGTAAGAAAAATGTGATAATAGTGATATTGGGGAAATTCAAGACATCTTTCAGAATCTGACAGATTCAGTAGACTAAAAAATGATTAATGGTACAGAGAGATTAAAAAGCACACAAGTTTATTACAAACATAATGAAGTCACTGAATACAGAGTGGGGAAGAGAAGCACAGTGGCAAGTGTTATATAGCATTTCTTCTACAGAGTCACAATAAGCATGAATAACATCAAAAGCATAGATAGTAATGAATAAAATAATAAAAAATGATAGTTTTAAATAATTATTGCCTTACTTATATTTTATTTAATTATAGCATAACATAATTTAATTTTTTAGTAATGACTGTATTCAATGATTACCTTGCAAAATTTTTGAAAATTGAACAATTGGTGAACCAGGAGGAACTGGCTCCAGAAACCAAGATTCTTTCTCACTCTGAATCTCCCTCTGGGGCATTACTCTCAGCGTGAAAAATCTTTGGGATCTCCCATAAAGAGACAATTCCAACTATTTTTTCATTCTCCAACAGGATCAAAGACTTTGTTTCTCATAAGTGAGAGTTCCATGAGATTAAAGAAAAGAGTTTCAGTCAGAAATATTAAGTTGCAGCATTTTATTTGATGCAAGCGGCCAAACTATAGGAGGACTCCATGTCTTTTCTATCCAGCTGTTTTAGAATTAGAGCTGAGGAATGAAAAGTTTATCAAAGGGACAAAAGACTTATCCTGTAAGAATGTAAATTCCCCCTAAATCAATTTAGTTGAAGAAATGTGAATTGTGATGTAAGCAAAATTTTTAATGAGATTTGAGAAGATAGTTTTCATATTTGTGTGGATTAGAAAAAACAATTCAGCCAAGAGAGTTTTGAGAAGAGAGAACAATGACAGGATTATAAAAATCAAATGGAGTGCTACGTATACAAAGCCTTGCCCAGGGATTGCTTAATAAATATCACCTATTTTATACATAAATCAGAAATTAAATGGATATAATAAAGTTTGTACTATATTTTCATAGTATAAAGTACCAAAATATAATGAATGCCTACATACACACATCTAAGAACAAGGAATGCTAGCCTTCAATTTGAAATCATCACTTGTACCCTCCCCGATCCCGTACCTTGCCCCTCATTCTGCTCAGAGATAGCTACTATCCTGAATTTTGTCTTTATTATATTTTTGCTTTTCTTTATAGTTTTTCCACATATGTTTACATTCCATAGTAATGTATTCAGTAATTTTTTTGAATTATTTTGAAGTTTATTTAAATGGAATCATGTATACTTAGGTATTTTTCTACATGTTTATTTTTTCTCAATAAAATTTTTCTGTAATTCAGTCATGTTATGTGTAGCTATAATTCATCCATTTTCATCATTATTCATTATTTCATTAAGGAAGAGCTCAGAATTCATTTATTCATTCTATTATTCATGTTTAATTTGGATGTTTCTATTTTTTTGCTCTTATAGCATATTTACAAACATTTATACTTTTCCACTTGTGCTCATATGCAAGATTTTTTCTATTTTATCAACATAGTTAATCATAGGCTCATGCAGTATATACATCTTCACTTATATAAAATAATGCTAATTTTTTCCCAAGTGTTTACATATATTCATCCTTCACCAGATGAGCATAAACGTCCTGTTTTTTTTTTTTCTTCATTCCTTCATTGATACATGGTCAGATAGTTTTTATTTATCTAAAACCAGTGCATATACCAAGGTATCTCATGTTGTTCTTGGTTTATATTTTCCCGATTACCCGTGAGGCTGAGCATCTTTTCATATGTTTATTTACCATTTCAGTTTCTTCTTCAGGGAAGTATTTTTTTGTTTGACTGAAACTGTCCCCATTTGCCCGTGTACTTACAAGATTTCTTTCCAGCTATTGAATTCTTGGTTGACAATCATTTTCTTTTAGTCCACTGAAGGTTCCATTGTTGTTGTTAAGAAATCAGCAGTCAGTCTAATTGTCGCTCCTTGGAAGGTTATCTCTTTTTTCTCTCAGGATGCTATTAGGGATCTTTTATTTGGTGTTCTGCAGTGGTTAGTTGTGAATTACTTTTCACTTAACCTTTCTGGTATTTGTTTGGCTTCTTAAATGTAAGTGTCTTTCATCATTTCTGGACATTTTTCAACTATGATATTTTCACACAAAAACTTTTCTCTCTTTCTAAAACTTTGATTAGACATGTGAAGCCTTGTCATTTCATCCTCTATATCTATATTCCTTAACATCTTTCAGTGTTTTCCAGCTCCTTTTTCCTCTCTGTGTGGGCTGTATTCTGGATAATTTCTCCCAAATTATTTTACAGTTCATTACTATGTTCTTTAAATGTGTCTAATCTGTTGTTGATGCCATCCAAATATTTTTTACTAATTATAAAGTTATAGATTTCTTAAAGTTAAATTAACTTTGGTCTTCTAAGGGAAACTCAACTTGGTCATGAAGTCTTATTTATCCTTGGATTTGATTTACTGACATTATACTTTAAATTTTGTATCTATGTTTATAATGCAATGGTATTATAATTTTTCTTTCTCTTACTGTCCTTGCAGATTTGTGTATGAATATGATGCTAGACAGGGTTTCTCAACCTCAGTTTTATTGGCCATGTGGACCAGATAATTTTTTGTTGTTGGGGCTGTCCTGTTTAACAGCATCTCTGGCTTCTACCTGCTAAATGTCAGCAGCACCTCCTCCTGCACCCACAGTTATGATAGCCCAGAAATGTCTCCAGACAAGCCAAATGACCCCTTTGAAGAAATTTGTCACAGTTGAGAACGACTGCATTTTTGGAATGATGAGAAAGATATAAAGGTCATCCTATAAAATGTATGGGCCGTACTCTTTACAACTGTCAAGGATGAGAAACAGGGGAAAGATGGTGAAACGGTGCCAGATTAGAGGAAACACAATCAACATGATATGCAATTTCTTGGATGGGATCCCAGAACAGAAAAGAAAGACAGATATTTTTGTGAAAGTTGTTGAAATTTAAATGGAGTCTATCGTTTGGATAGCGATGTTGTATGAGTGTTGACTTTCTAGCTCGAATGTTATAGAGGGTTAAGAAAAGAGTGTCTTTGTCTCTGGAAAATATACAGAGGAATATTTGAACAGTGCATCATCCATCATATCCATGGCTTGCTTTCATTTGGTTCTAATAATAATACTAATAATAGAGTTGGGAGAGGGAAAGAACAAATTAGGTAAAATATTGCCAGTAGGGGAATCTAGAAGATGTTCATAAAACTCTTTCTAGCATTTCAACTTTTTTTTAAATTATTACTTATTTAAAATAATTTATTTAAAAATAATGTATGTTGCTTATTTTATAGTACATTGAGAAAAGGTATGTAAAGCTTTAGAATTACTATCACCAAACTCTTGTATTAGGTATTAAGTAGCAAATGTCAATTGGTGAAAATTACCAGACTCTCAGTTCTGATTACAGGAGCTTACAAACATTCTAAACCCAAACTGCTTAACGCACTTGTAAACAAGCTTCTAATGAAAAATCTCTACTAAGTAGAAAACATAATGAGTAAATGACTCTGGCCTCTGACAAGGTCAAGTTTGAGGTATGGTTTTGCCACTATTAGCTGATAACTTTCGGAAAGTTAGATTACCTCTCTAAACCGCAGTTTATTCAGCTGAAGATAGAATAAAAATAATACATCATGGGGTTATTGTAAGAACTAAATAAGATAATATGCGTAAAAAAATCTTAACACAATTCACAAATTGCATACAAATCTCAGAAATATTAGCTATTAGTTTGTGAAAGTCTTTGATTAAACAAAATTCTTCTCATAATGCTTTTATCTTAACAGGCAAATGGAGCTTTCATCTCCCAATTAAAGTAATATGGTGAGTTAATTCACTCTGGGGTATAAATTAACCATTTTATATTATTTTGGAGCATACATTCTGGTGGAGAACAGGTGACCATGGGTCTCCTACTCTCTGAGGGACTTACCATTGCTGATGGAAATCTTTCCAACATACTTTACTATTAATCAAATACAGAAATTCTCAAATCTCCTTAAACTTAATGTTCTAGCCTTTGTTTCTCCACTCTCTCATCATTTCCACCGTTTAGCTACACTGAAGTTCTTTCCCCATTTTGCATACATATTGTCTTGTTTCCTTTACTCAAAATACTCTCCCTAATGTGATTTTTTTCTTTTCCCACCTATTATCTTCTTTTGAAATCCTGCCCTTGTTCAAGGTGTGACATGAGTCACGTCTTTAGGCAGCATGTTCCAATCTAACCAGTCGGGATTAATCTCTCTCTTCCAAGCATGCTCTCCCAGCACAGTTAGTTCCACAGTATTTCTCCCCAGGAATGATGATGAATAAGGTCCTCAGGGGGGAGGGAGGTTTAAACCTCGAAGCGACTGGTGTTCCATTGTATGGAACAGTAAAGAGATAGCAAGAGTTGGGATAAGCAGCTGCTTGTCATAGTTCTTAGTAATGATGCATTTTTCCCCTCTTGTAACCTGGGCATGAATTCAGTCATTTGGCTGGTGCCACTTCAGGGTTAAATAACCAGTCCACATGAGGGCACAATAAATTAAGTGGGCAAAAATTCAGTTGTGGATTTTCTTACTTGAACCATTTTTATATAAGGCTGCTAATGCTTGATAGAAAAAATTCTGTTATGCATTTTCATCACATCTTATTTGTCCTGCTCTTTAGAAAGTGCATAAAGATAACAGCATCAAATCATATAATACGCCATAATATCTCTGAGGGTTTACTATGCCAGTAACTGTGATAAGTACTTTATATGCATTAAGCACATGTAAGTAATCCTCATGACAGCCATACCAGTTAGGGACTATTAATAACCCAAATTTTCTGATGAAGAAACTGAGTCTGAAAGAGATTTATTATTTGCAAGGTTAGAAGCTACTAATAATCAAAACCTGTGTGTCTGGCTGATTCCAAAACCTGAGTATCATCTACCAGGGAATTCTGCTATATTATTTATAGAACTGAATTTAATTATTTTAAAATCATGAAAATAAAATTGTGAGAAAATTTATTGTACCTTTTTAGTAGAGGCATTTCCCAGTAAAAGTGTTCAATTAATAGCCACTAAGTTTGTTGAAATGTGTGGGTTCCTTATGCCATTTTTATGGTTAAAATTTCTTGAGCCATACTTGATTCATGTCCCAAGACATGAACTCTAACTATTCATTGTCCAAATTATATAAAAATTGGTGAAACTCAAATTTTGATTTATTGGATCCCTCTATAAATAGAAGCAAGAAGATTTCACAAATCTACATCCATCAGTCAGTAAGACATTTCCATTTGTGTCTCAGGTAAATTGAGTAAGCTTTATTGATTGATGGTGTATAGTTTTTAAATATAAAGCCACAGAATATAACATCTAAGTGATATGGCAAATATTTCAGAAAAAAATGTGATTGGATAAAAATAATTTTCTACTTCATGCCATTGTAAGTCCAATTCAAAATAATATCAGAGGAGTTGCAAATAGAGAAGTACTGAGAATTTTAACTTTATGTCATAATAACCTGTCTTTTTTGAGATTTTCTAGGCCTTTTATGTTATCAAACTTCCTTTGCCTGAATTATAAGTATATGTGTATTTATAATAGCTCTTAAAATAATCCAACCAGCATGCACACAATTGATTAGTGTCATTAGAATCTGTTTTATAAAACTGTGATTACACCATTTAAAAATAGGTATTTGATACTCAGCTCATGGAGCACCATTAAACCATTATATGCTAATATTATATAAATATGTGACTGAAATTTCTGCAGCACTCACTAATTATTTTATTGTTTATTAAAAGTTCTAATGAGCCACATAATCAATTGGTTATACATATTTTGAGTTGAAATGAAAATATGGCATTCTTTGAGGAAATTCTGTTCTTCCACATTATATTTTTTTAAAAATAATAACTGTCTAGGTAAGCTACTTTAAAGCTATTTACATTGAACTATTTCCAGTCAATTGTACCATCCACTTAAATAACAAAATTTTAAAAATTTTACTATACCTAGATTAAAAGAAGGTCCATGCTTTTAATGAATGAACTAACAGGGCAACAACTTTAATGGCAAGATCTGCTAGGTAATGTCTTATCTTAAATAATTATAATTTTAATTAAGAATAATTTCATCATTTAAATAATCAAAATAAACTATAGTTTTTCTAACTCCAATACCCTTTAAATGAAATGGAAATATTTATTTATTTGAGTAGTATAGTAATATTTCTCTAAAGTAGTTGGGCTGGTGTGCCATTTATGTGCATATATTACTCATCATTACTGTTAAAAAAAGGCTACTGGTTACTCAATAAATATTTGCTAAATTAATATTTTAAAGGAGACCTTTTCTTATAGGAAGGTAAATGGGACACCATTTTTAATCAAAATTTCACTGAATTTTATGAGCAAAATAAATTATAAAATTTTAGGTAAAGCAATTTTCTCCCTGCAAAGCTTGGGATATCTCTATCAGTATGTTCCAATCTCATACTTGGTATTAAAATTAGAAAAAGGACCATCATAGTAGCAGAATAATAGTAGTGACCAGGCAGAGAAAAAATCTGCCCACTTAAATTTTATACTGAGAACTGTATCGTTTAACATGATTATGAAAGTATTTTGAAAATATCTCAAAGATATCAAGGTATAGTTTTGTAATAGCTTAAAGCACAAATCCTACCAATTTAATTCATATTTTTACATTTAGTTTCTTAACAATATAGCTAAAAATAGTTTTTTTAAAAAATGTAATGATAGAGGTTGGGTACATATGGAGTATGCTGCAGCTGTGCTTCTCAAAGAGCTACACTGGCACCAAAGTGATGAGGTGACATAAAACCCTTGCTGCATCTGATGACGCAATTTATTTGTCTTAGAAGCATCTGAGTCTACTGCTCTGTAATTTATACTAGGTAGACGAAATTTTATCATCATACTTAAAACCATCAAAAGTATTACTCCACATGCTTTTGTGCTTAAGATAGCATATGCTGTTGTTTCCCGCCAACTTTCCCCCAATGGTGTGCCATCCATTGATGATCATTGCTTGGGTCCTTGAGGCAGTTATTTTATTAGACATAGCAAAGTGATACTTTTTTAATTCTTTTCTTTATTTTTATCTATTTTCTTGAAATATTCTACTCATACATAGGAGAAATTTCTTCCATCTACTAAAGCTATTTGATTAGCCTATAATATTATTAATCCTGGAAAGGCAACATAGATGCTTATATATATTCGTTTTCTTATAAATTTTCAGGATTATCCATTGGTGTCCCTAGTAATCTCCAACTGAGTTTTTCTCTTCTCTCTTTCCCTTCTCTTTCCCCTTATTCCCCACCAATGTTTTTCATCCCTCTTTCTTTTTTATTGATAACTTTATAACTTTTAAAATATATTTGATATGTTTTAGTTAATTCAGATCATTATTTTCTTCAGTGTTCTGAGTCTCTTTATTTAGGCCAGTGTAAACTATATGCTGGAACTCACTCTTTTGAACTGACCTTATGTGTATGTATTTTTATTCTGTGCAAGTATTCAGAGTTATTATGAGTTATTATGATGAATAATAACCTCAATTTTGAGTTATTATAATGAATGAAATAGTCAAGATTGTTCTTCATTCATTAAATAGATTGCAAATTCTCAACCCATGGTAAATAATCATTGATGTGGGTAGAATGGAAGAGCGTGACATTTTGGAGAAGATAACTTTCAGACACAATAATACAACTTCCAATTTCCACTCTAATCCATGAAGAGCTTGCAAGTCATCACTCCCATCCTCATAACAAGAAAATATCTGAACAAGCCCAAAATGATGACTGTTCTTAGGTCTGTTAGAAAATTGAGGCCACAGGGCAAATGTGTGGCTGAAAACTGAGGAAACAGGTGAATGTGTCAAATACAGATTGGCTTACCAGAAGCAGAAGTCATTGGAATACCTAAAACAGTAACATCAAAGACTTCTGGAGGGTGTGTATGAATTAACTTGAGAGTCTAAATCTCCCGGAGAGGCCCAGTCTAGGGAGACTCCTGGATTTTCCTAAATTTTGTCTCTAGGAGCCCCTCTAGATTCTCAGGTCAAGATCAGACAAAAACTCACTCATGTTTGACCAGACGGAGAAAAACATAACAATTTTGTCAAAAGCTCAGAGCATTGTCTACAACAAAGGCCCATCAAGCAAGGCAAAAGACTTTATTAGAGCCTCATAACTTCTGACATGAAAGAAGGTAAATTATCCAATTCCAGCCCCTGTTAGTCTTCTTGTCTTACGAAAGTCACAGGCCAGGTACACACACCCACTAAAAGACTGAGATCTAATATCTCACCACACCTTATTCCCATCTCAACAGAGCTTCTGTAAAGTAACAATAGATTTATATCTGAAAGAACTGAAAGTCTCAGATTTATTAGGGAAAACCCCAAAGATGACAGGGGAGACAAAAATAAGCACATTAGAGAAAATGAAGCCTCTGGCAGATACAGATCACAGCTCACAGTAAACCCAGCCTGACTTCTAGCCAGATAAACTTAACACCTCATACTAACAGCCTAGCTACTTTAGTTCCTATTACTCAATACAATATGTCCAACTTTCAACAAAAAATATGAACATGATAAAAGGCAAGAAAAACACAATCTGACAAGGCACAGCAAACAATAAAACTAGATTTAGACACGACAGATATATTGGAATGATCAGATCAGGAATTTCAAAACAACTATGATTACTATGTTAAGGTATTTAATTGGCAAAATGGACACTATGCAAAAACTGATGGGTAACACAAAGAGAGATGAAACTCTAATAAATAATCAGAAGAAGCAGCTGAAAATCAAAAACACTGACAGACATGAAGAATGCCTTTGGTGGGCTCATTAGATTGGACATAGCCAAAGAATCAAGGGGCTTGAAGATATGTAAATAAAAGCTTCCCAAACTGAAATGCTAAAGAGAAAAAAGAATGGGGAAAAAACCCAGAAGCAGCATGAAACAATTACAGAAGATGCAACACACCTATAATGAGAATACCAGAAGGTGAAGCAACAGAGAAAGGAGCAGAAAAAGCATTTAAAGTAATAATGTCTGAGAGTTCTCCAAAATTAATGACGGAAACCAAACCAAAAACAAAGAGAAATTCTTTAAAAAAATCAAGAGGATAAAACACCTTACCCCTAGAGGAATAAGAATAAGAATGGTATCAGACTTCTTGATAGAAACCATAAAAGCAGAAGAGATTGGAATAAAACATGTAAAGCATTAAAAGAAGAAATCCACCAACTTTGAATTTTATTCATTGAAATTATCCTTCAAAGTGAATAGAAATATAAAGATTTTCTCAGACAAACAGAAACTAAGGTAATTTGTTGTCAGAAATATTAAAATAAGTTCTGAGAGAAGGAAAATAAAATAGATCAGAAACAAATATCTACATAAAGAAAGGAAGAGTATCAGAGAATAAATAAATAAAGATAATATAAAATTTTTATTTTTCTTAATCTTACCTGATCTACTAGGTGACTGTTCAGAGCAACAATATGTTGGGGAATTATAGCATATGGATATGTGAAATGGATGACAGCACTATTTTAGGGGTTGAGATATCATAAAGTACCTGCATTACCTATGAAATGGTACATCAAGACAAACATACATTAATTGCAAATGTATATTGAAAATTCTAGGGAAACCACTAAAAAAAAAAAACTAAAGAAGAGTCTATTTGATATACTGAGAGAAAATAGAATCATATAAAATATTCAATTAAAATCAGAGAGGGCAATAAATGGAAAAAAGATACCATGTCAGCACTTAATAAAAAGAAAGCTGAAGTAGCTATATTAATTTCAGACAAAGTCAAGTTCAGAGCAAGAAAACCTATCATGAATAAATCGGGAAATTGCTTAATGATAAAAGACTTAATTGTCCAACAAGACATAACAATTATTAACATGTGCCCCAAACAGCAGAATGTCAAAATACATGAGGCAAAAACCAATAGAACCACAAGGAGAAACAGATGAATCCACTATTGTAGTTGGAGACTTCAACACCTCTCTGTCAGTATTGACAGATCCAGTGGTCAAGAAATCAATGAGACACTAATACTATGCAGCATCCTCAGTATCTTTTAGGCCCTAAGATCTCAGAGACAGAATCAGTCCCTGGGCTGTGGTGTCATCCTACCTTGTTTGGATGAATCTTCTGTTTCAGTAGAAAAAAAGAGATAGGAGAGGCTACTTATGGAGGTGGAATTTATAATGCTCTATACGTAATTATCTCTTGTGTTGGAGACTAAGGAAATGGCTTGAATAATGTAAATATATAGATTATTGCAAATTACTTTCCCTTAATTTATCCTACCCATTTATTGTAGAATCAATGGGGAGGAAATTGACTTTGAACATCCTCCTTTTTATCCTTTTTGTACCTTGGCTCTTGTTTTTAACAAAGTTGTAATTGAAACAAAAAATATATTAATAGAAGCAGCCAATCTATAAATTAAGAAAACTTAAGTAATGTCCATAAGCCCTAGATTTGCAATCAACATGTGATTCTTAGCCAAATGCAATCTACTGGAGCCTCTGTTTCAGTACACATGTGAATTATTATTATTTTTAAAAATGTGTTTTCTCTAAATATTTACCACATAATAATAGATAAATTGGTAAGGCTTAAACGTTTACTAAACAACTCCAACCTCATTGCTCATCTGATATTTGCCATAAAACTATTATTATCCTGTTGTCCCACAGAATTAATCACTAGTAACTTTAATTGAACACATGTTTTATTTAGTTATTTAAGTTTAGTTTCCTAAAAGTCTCCATTGTGAAAGCAGGCTTTATTAAATTTGACTAACAAAAACACAAAAGCAAAAAGTAAATGCTCGTTATTTATATTTGATTCAATCTAATTTTCAACTGCAAAATTTCAAAAAATATAAAAAGTGAAATTAGTATAACCACACATCATTTATGATAGTGTGGGGCCCTATGTAAACACACATACACAATGGATAAAGACTCCAGTTATTGACACTTTTTTATTTAGATAAATGTAACAGGTGAAGCTTCAGAATCATGGGAAATGATATAAAGATAGATAAGTTGTTTTGGGGCTACTTGGTAAAATAGACTGATATAGCCACCTGTCAATGGGATGACTCTGTAAGATTCTGAAAGACAGGGATTGTGTCTTAATGTGTCTTTATATTTTTCTTACCCATCTTTTTAAGATTTGCATAATAGTGTCCTGTCTGGTGTTCTGTACAACACAGGCACTTAGACACTGGATAGTCTCACTATCTAACCATCACAAATATTTGCTGCTGGAGAAACAGTCGATTATTCATGAACTGTTTGGATCTACAGCATTTATGACTGCAGTAATAAGTCATAGGCTAGCTTGCAGGCAGAATGACTGAAAAATTTCAGCTGTTTTCACAATCAATTTCAGTCTCTAAGGTCAAAATAATCACGAGGGACCTTAGGCTGCTTGCAGAGGTAGGCAAAATAACTAATTTGGCCACACAATAATCCGTGCATTAAGGTAAGGTCGGTAGGTCACAGTTCAAGTCTGGCTCTCCTCTTAACTGTTTAACCTAAAAATATCTTACAATTTACATAGAATTTTATAAAGTAAATAGCATGCCTTGGGATTAGTATAATATGGAAATTTAAAAAAAAAATCACCATGAACACTTAAAAATATATATATAGCCCATGATGATGCTGAAGACACATATAGAAGTGGATTCCCCAGAAGATGAATTAGTATTTTGCATGGGTGCTCTGCTCCTAGACTGGAGAGTGCAAGGCAATGGCCCAGACCTATGGCAGCCCTGGATGCTGGAGAGTGCAGCCTAGGCAGCAGGATCTTGGAGGAAACTCAAATAAACACATGAGAAATACTGGGAGATGAACACTACTGTCACACAACTGGTGAATAGCTTCTTAAATTCAAAGCTGTGCTGTGCAGTATTGCACAAGTGAGTAAATCTGACTTCCACTATGATTTGTAAGATATCTCTGGCAGTGAAGAAACTGGGAGTATGAACTAACAACATAGGAATTTTTGTCAAAAGGATGTTGAAGAAAGAACTGTTCGAATGTGAATGAGAAAAGAAGATAATTCACCCTCTAGGGAAAAACAGAACCCTGCAATAGTAACCTACTATAACTCTACTATAATAACCCACTATAACCCTACTATGGTAACCCTACAAATAGTAAAATAAGTAACTCTATGTGTATTTCTCAATGATATCATGTTGTACGTTATTTTAAATGCTTCACTGAAAGATCAAAATATAATGTTAGTTTTCGATGATCCACAGCTTTACCTAGAAACTCAAAACACATTTTCTTAATTCTATTTTTGGGTTCTTAACATTTTATTTAGTACTTTGATTGCTAAGTGTTTGCTATTTACATAATGTTATCTTGGTTAACTGCCAAATTGTGACTGATAAAATTACAGATAATTTTTCATGACAGATGATAGGATTATCCAGATGTAGAATCCACCAAGTAGCAAACAATAATTTAAAAAATATCAAATTAAAATCATTTTGTGAATTTGTATTTTTAACCAGAAGTTTCTCCTATATTTAAAATATTGGACACTGAAGTCAGAAAGACCTTTAATTAAATACAAATAATGTACTGAGTAACCTTGAGCAAGTTATTCCACTCTCTGGGCCTCAGTTTTTTCATTAATACAACAAGTATTTAATAGTTCCTATTCACATGATGTTGTGAGTTAGAAATGAGAAATAATTTAGTTAATGCCAGGAAGGTATTATGTACTCAATATGACCTTAATCATGAAAACTGATCAACAATTTTGAAATACTTTTGTGGTACAACGTACATCTATACACACACATATATATACACACAATATACATCAACATATATACCACAGTACACAACAGTGTATATACAACAATATATACTGGGGAAAAGAATAACTATTCAATACATGATGCTGGGAAAATTGGACAGCCACATGTAGAAGACTGAAACAGAATGCATACTTCTCACCACTCACTAAAATTGAAATTCTTAAAATTTCGAACTAGGTGCCACACATTTTCATTTTGTACTAGGTCCTGAAAATTATGTTTTTGGTCCTACGTACATCTTTATAATGATTTTACTTTTGTTACAGTTTTACTTTATATATTTGAAGGCTATCTGTGTTTACATTTAGAATGGTTATGTCTTTATGGAGAACTGAAACTTTTATCATTATGTAATAACATTCTTTATCTCCAATAATACCTGTATTCTTGAAGTCTATTTGGCCCAACATTTATCAACCAGTTTATTTGTATCTGCTTTTCATTTCTTTTGTATCCACTTACTTTTAATCTTTCTTTGTATTTCATTTTTAGATGTCTTTTGTGAATAGCATAAAAATAAAGTTTTGCTTTAATTTTAATCCGGCCTACAAACCTCTGTCTAATTGATGAATGCAGTTACACTACCTTTACTGTGACTAGTAACAGTAAAGGCGGCATAACAAGATTTGACACCACTGGACACTCTTGTTTTGTACTTTCTATTTTGTATTTGTTTATTGTGCTTCTTTACTCCCTTTTTACATACTTTTGTACAAATGGAGTATCTTTCATGCAATTTTCTTTGGTTTGGGATGACAAATGTTCTATTTATATTCTTTTATTGGTTACATTGTAAAATGCACAATTGTCTTAAATTACAACATAATCCAAACTACTACTTACTTTTCAAAGAATTCAGGGATCTTAAACAACATTATTGTAATCACCTCTTACCATCATACATTCTCTTGCATCCCAGCATTTTGGCTTCCTCTTGACGGCAAACCAACCTAATTTTATGTTATTAGTCTTGTTTTATACAGTTCATGCTCTTTAGGCTCACAAACCTGTTTACTAGTCATTGTATCTCAGGCTTCATTGTTTGCCCATTTTTTTTATCTTTCTGAAGTCTGAAATGTCTTTATTTAACTTTGATCCTGAAAGATATTATCACAGTATATACAGTTTTAGATTGACATTTATTTTGCCCCTACATATTTTAGAAATGATTCTTTATCTTCTGGCTTTCATTGCTTCATTTAAAACTCCACAGTCTGCCTAAACATTATTATTTGCAAATCTTAAAATCTTGTCGTTGTCATAGCTTTGTAGTTTCACAAAGATCTTGCTTCATTATCCCTCCCTTTTTTCTTCCCTTCCTTCTTGCCTGCCTGTCTGCCTGCCTTTTCCCCCCTCTCTCTCTTTCTCCTTTTTCTTCTTTTCTCCTACTTATCTACACATTTGAAAGACAATCTCTAACATTTCTAGTGAAGATAATTTCATATTTAAACAGCCAGGTTAAAAGATATTTTGAGGTATGAAGATGTCTGTTACAGATCAATGTCTAAACACCTTGAAGAATAAATTTTATTTGGTTTGCCTGTAAGCTTCAATGCTTAGCACACTTTGGGGCACAAAATAGTTCTTCAACAATTATTTTGTAAGGCAATTGTTATGATTTTAAGCAGAATGACATCACATTTGATCATATGGAATCCATGGAATATAGATTACTGTGCATCCTACAGAAATGTAGAATACAGGAGAATGATTAGCTTGAGGTATTAATGGAGAAGGCTATACTAATCAATAAAATTTATGCTAAATTGTTTGAAAATTGTACTCCAGGTGCTAAGTACTAAGGATTCTTTGAACAGGTTAATGATCATCATATCCTGATTAATGCTGATAATTCTCAAAATTTGTTTCTGAAAACATTTTTAGGGAGAAATTGAGTCTGTGAGGTTCTTTGCTGTTATTTTTCTCAACAGCAAAGAATCTAAACAGCTCTGTTTAGTATGGTTCCTGGTTAATAGAAGATAGTCAATTATGTGAACAAAAAATGAGTAAGTTCCGTTACTGCTTGTGATCTTTCAACTATCTCAACATTAGAAATCCAATGGGTCTTTGATCTTATAAAGATATCCAGAACTATGGTCCCGCCTTTTTCTTAAGATTATTGGCTCTTTATTGATTGTTAACTTTCCCTAGAGCAGCTGGATTCACTGTTTGGTCTTCCGAGATGCTCTACTTCAAGATCTGTGTTCCCTCATATACCTGTATTTCTGGTGCATCCTCCTAGTAAAATCTATAAAGAGGGAACCATTACTTGCTTTTAATTATATTCATAATTGCCGCAACAATGCCTAAAACATAGTGGACATTTAACAAATATTTGTTACATTAGTGTTGATTGTTATTGATTACATGGTTCTTGAAATCCCTCTAGACTTCCCTAACACTGCATTCTCCATGTTCTTTCGTGTTTATGATCTTCTTTCTCTTCTTCACAGGCACTGTGTCCTCAGTGTACCCCTTACATTTTAGCATTCTCTGTAATTTTATTACTTGTTCGCCTGTTTTTTATTCTCCTTTTTCTCTCAAAATAAAAATCATTCCCATGTATTTACTTATTACTTATTGTTCACTACACCCATTTATATTTTCTTTTTTCAAACTACAAATATTTAAGTTCCACAGCTTTCTACCCTTTCAGTAGGACAGTTCTGGATGTGCTCCACATGGTTTGTTTAAGGGTTCCTAAGTGAAATTGAGCCCAGTTGTTCAGAGCCATCACCAACGAGGTCACCAGAGATCATCACATGCTTTGTTGGCTCTCCCCTCTTCACTGTTTCCTTTCTTCCTTCCTTTGGAGTGTCCCCTGGAATCATATTCTAAATAAACTACTTTGTCTCAAGTCTATGTTCTGGGAAACCAAAACTGAGATAAGTACATAATATTAATACGTATTTATTGAATGAATAAATCAATAATAAAATGAAGAAATCCAAATGTTTTAAAAATTGCATTGCCAACACTTGATGATGTGACCTTAGCTACCTTATTGGTTTCCTCACTCATGACCAAACCCTATATAATTACACCAACTGCGTTGTTCCTTGAAGCTGCAATGTCCTTTCATGACACTGATTTTGCTTAGAATGATCTCCCTCACATTTACCTCCTAGAAAATGTACTTGTGTCTTAAAAACCTTGATGAAATGTTATATCTAATGCTTACTCAGTGCTTTATCCATAGTAAATATTTAATAAATGTTTGAAAAGATGGGAGAAACTTTTTATTGAAGTCTTGTTCAACATCTCCATAGAGGGTCATGTCAAATGAAGCCTACTTAAGGAAATCATACATTCTGAGGCAAGCCTAATTAAAATATATGGTATTATACTTTCATAAGAAAAATCACAATTAAAACTACAAAATTATTTTGAGACAACTTTTAAAATGTGAAGCATTGTTTGTATATTTAATTTAACACAGTATTTTTGATATAGTTAATTTAAAACAAGAAACGGGGTCCCTATTCCCCACCAGATAGCTTTTATTGATTAAAAAACTAACAAAGTAAAAAGTTAAAATATTGAACCAATATATGCAAGTACAAAATGAAAAGTGATGCCTTTTCTATTTTACCTGTCTCCTTAATCTTGTCTATTTCTCCTCCCCAAGGGTAACGACCATTAGGAAATTTTTAGTTACTTTCCATTTATAAAATTAATATGTATGCCCAAATATATGCATCTGTTCATGTCCTTTTTATTGTTATTTCAAAATATTAAGGAGTACACATATTTTTGTTACGTGGGTAGCTTTTATAATGCTTTAGTCAGGGCTGTAAGTGTGCCCATCACACAAACAGTGTTCATTGTACCTGTTAGGTAGGTTTTTACTCCTCCCTTTCTCCCTCTCTTCCCTTCTGGATTTCTAACTGTTTTTACTTCTTTCTATACCCATGTGTGTACATCAATTAGTTCCAAATTATTAGAGAGTGCACGTGGTATTTGTTTTTCCATTCTTGAAATACTTAGGATAATAGTCCAGTTACATCCAAATTGCTGCAAAAGACATGGATTCATTTATTTTTATGGCTGAGTAGTATTCCGTGGTATGTGTGTGTATTCACATTTTGTTAATTCACACATGAATTAATGGGAACTTAGGCTGATTCCACATCTTTGCAATTGTGAATTGTGCTGCAATAAACATTCGAGTGCAACTGTCTTTTTGATAAAATGATTTCTTTTCCTTTTGGTAAATACCCAGTAGTGGGATTGCAGGATAGAATGGTAGGTCTATTTTTAGTTCTTTGAGAAATTTCTATACTGTTTTCCATAGAGGTTGTACTAATTTGCAATCTCACCAACAATGTATAGTGTTCCTTTCTCTCTGCATCCTTGGCTGCATCTATTGCTTTTGGACTTTTTAATAAAAGCCATTCTAACAGGGGTAAGGTGATATCTCATTGTGGTTTTAATTTGCATTTCCCTCATTCTCCTCACAAAGGATTGTATTCTATGTTCCTTGCTTTTCTCCTTGAAATTAATATCTCAGATATCTTTCCATATTAACACACATAACTCTACCTCACTATTTTATGACCTATATTGTTCCATTTTATATATGCACACTATAATTTATTTTTAAACTTCCTTACTGATGGACACTTTGTTATGATTTTTAAAAAATACTATTACAAAAATGTTGCAATAAATACCTTTATCCAGACATTCTGAAAAGTTTTTGCCTGTATATCTTTGGGGTAAATTTCTTGAAATAGAAGATGTGGGTCAAAATGTTTGTACATTTTAAAAATTTTGATTAGCCGAGCTAAACACAATTTTATCTTTGATTTACACTGAACAGTGGTTTGGAGGCCCTTTGCACAGCCCTGCCAATTTTTCTCACAAGCTTTTTGATCATTTTCTCCAAATATAGTGTTGCCCAAATGGATGAGCATGCTATTTGTTTATTCTAACATTTCTCATCCAGGCCATGAAGCACTTCACTATGCTCACTACGAATCTGCCTTTTTTGTTGTTGTTTAGATTCATATCTCCTCTAGCTTAATGATAATTTACTGCTTTGGTAACCTTCACTTATCTCCCCACCTGAACTATGAGCCAAAAGATTTTAGGATCGGATGTTTCATGTACATGTTGTGCTAGTCTATGTCAGAAATGACTTACACATGAGGCTGACAAATTGTTTAAGTAAATTTGGTTTATACAGCAAGTCTAAAGGAAATGATCATAAGAGAAGTTTGACCCTGTTTCCTTTCTGTGGACCTGATATTAACTTAATATTGACTCTCAATCTCTTAAAAAATCACACTAGAATTTTCAAAGTCATATTATTTTATAATATTATGCACAGTGTACAGAATTAGATGGATGTTTTCAGTTCTATTTAGTTAATGTTGGGCTATTTTATAATTTCCTGGTGTTATCCAAAATGTTCTATGTTCCATATGGCGTAACTTCTTCTTGCTCAAGTTCTTCCAGCAAATTACCAATTTTAGCTATAATAAGTATTATAAATTTTGAATACTTTATTAGTATGGAATAGTTTTGCAAAAACTCAGTCCATTCTAATATTTGAGGTTTTTTTCCTGCTCATTATTCCTTGACTAAAATAGATGAAATAATTCTAAATTTTGACATATAACTTTGATTCATCTTAGTAATAAGTGTGATGATTATATTAGAAAAGACACCAAAAGCCCTAAACATATTTTGCTACTGTATACATGAAAATATATTATCTATTTTCCTGGGCAACAAAACTACTTTCACAGCAGCCAGAAGTTTTTGTCTTATTTTCTGGAACTTTCTCTCTCTCTCTTCTTTCATCTTTTTCCTACAGTCCTTGCAACACACAGATAATCATAACAAATATTAAACTGTTCATAAATAATCTCCCAGTTTTGACCTGTCAAAAATATCAAAATAGTTTTATATTTATCTTATGGGGGGAAACAGAATTTTCAGAATGTCTATTTCAAGCCCCCCTGATAATAAGAAAATTTTAAATCACATATTATCAGTTTATATTTTAATTTCCTTGAGCTACATAATAATTCTAGTCATTCAAGTGGCTTAAAGTAACAGCTATTTTTGTGTCTTTTCTAATTCTGTGGGTTGACTGAACTCAACTTGATGGTTCTTCTGCTTCAAGTCATCTGGGGAATCAATTGAGTTAAAAGGTCAAAGACGGCTCTTCACATGGGGTACAGTTGGTGCTGGGTGCTCAGTGGGATCTGTCAACAAGAGTGCTTTGATTCTCCTCCTTGTGGCATTTCGCTGTGACTTGGGCTTCTTGCAGTTGTCGATCAGCTTCCAAAAAGCAGAAAATGCAAAATTCCAGTTATCTTAAGGCCTAGACTTGAAAGTATCAAAACATCACTTCCACTGCATTCTAGCTACCAAAGCAATTTTTGAGGTCAGCCCGGAATCAAGGAGAGGAGAAACAAGCTGGACTGCTTGATGTCAGGAGTGGTTTGCACACACAAGATGGGGAAGAACTGTTGGGAGCTATCATTGGAAACTAGGTACCATGGCCTACATTTATTGAGTTCTTGGTATAAAGAAGAAGACATGGGTAGACGGAAGGCACAAGTAATAAACTGTAAACTCCCTAGTAATTTTAGAATCTAATGGCCTGTATTTTGAAAGAAAATCATCTGCATAGAATATTAAAATAAGTATAAACATGTTTGGGAGAAAATAGTTCCCTAGAGTACCTGTTCTCCATACGTATTCTTTTTGGAACATTGAGGAATTAGCTTTCTGGTTTTACCACAATCATTATTTTATAACTTTTCTGAAAAAAGAATATATTTTTTGAGTTTTGATTTGTTAAAAATTCTGATTTCAAGCTTTGTGGATCTATACAGTTATGTAAATATTTTCACTTGTGTTTTGCTGTGTAAAATTAAATAGATAATTTGTGAATTAGCTTCCAAATTTCTAGATTATTAATTTGAGCCTATTAAGGAAACCAGAGATGCTGGCCTAAATGAGTATTTAGTTAAGAACTTATAATAAAATGTCAACAGACGAATAAATTTTTTTTATTAGTGAGTACTTTCAGAGTAGAAAAGATAATAAAATCTGTTAGAAGGTATTTAACATTTTGTTTCACCTTCATTTCAGTTAGGAAGAAATTTGTCTAAGGTGTTTATTTTTCACCCAATTAGTAAATTAATTAATTAAATTTCAGAATATGATGGGGGTACAAATATTCTGGTTATATATAATGCCTTTGCATTGCCCAAGCCAGAACTTCAAGCATGTCCATCCCCCAAACAGTGCATGCCACACCCATTACTTCTGAGTTTACCCATATTTCTCCCTATATAGGTCTTTCACCTCCTTAGCTAAATATTTTCGTAAATATTTAATTTTCTTTGATGCTATTGTGAAAGGTGTTGTGACTTTGATTTGATTTTTGGCTTGACTGTTATTGGCGTATATGAATGCCACTGATTTGTGTGCATTGATTTTGTATCCTGAGACTTTACTGAATTCCTTTATCAATTCCAGGAGCCTCTTGGTTGAATCCTTGGTGTTTTCTAGATATAATAGCGTATTGTCAGCAAAGAGCAAAAGTTTGACCTCTTCTGCCCCCATTTGGACATCCTTGATTCCCCACTCTTGTCTGATTGCTCTGGCAAGGATTTCCAGCACCATTTTGATTAGAAGTGGAGATAGTGGGCAAACTTATCTCATTCCATTTCTAAGCAGGAATGCTTTAAATTTTGTCTAAGATTTTACCTATACTCACAGGAGCGCAAGGTTTACTTTCCAAACTGAGAAACCATAGACTTCACTTAGGACTTAGTTTGCCTTCAAGTTACTATCATGGACATAGCCTTATCCAAATGTAGAATGGGCGTTTGGCTAAGGGGTGTTCTGTGAAAGTGGATAGGACGTGCCTTAAACAGCCAGGAAAAAAGAGCAAACTAAAACTAATGTAATCAGAGAAATGGAAATAATGAAGATCAGAGTAGAAATCAATGAAACAGGAAAAAAACAGCAGAGAAAATTAATGAAAATGCAATCTAGTTCTTTAAGAAAATTGATAAAATAGGAGAATATCTAACTATTCTGATTAGGGAGAAAAGAGGTAAGACAAAAATGATCAGTACTGTATACCACATTTCACTAATCCACTCATGTATTTATGGGCACTTAGGTTGATTCCACATCTTCCAGACAGTGAATTGTGCTGCTATAAACATTTGAGTGCAAGTGTCTTTTTCATAGAATGACTTTTTTTTTCCTTTGGGTAAATACTGTGGAGTACTACTCAGCCATAAATAGAATGGATTATTACCTTTTGTAACAATCTGGATGGAAATGGAAACCATTCTCCTAAGTGAAGTATTGCAAGAATGGAAAAACAAACACCACATGTATTCACTATTAAATTGGAACTAACTGAACAGCACTCATGTGCACAGATAGAAGTCAAACTTAATGGAAGTCAAACAGGTGGGAGGGGGGAGGAGGGGATGGGTGAAATCATACCTAATGGTACAATGTACACTCTCTGGGTGACGGGTACACTTAAAACTTTGTCTCAAGGAGTACAAAAACAATTCCTGCAACAAAAACATTTGCACCCCCGTGACATTCTGAAATTAAAAAGAAAAGTGCACACACACACACACACACACACACGCACACACAAATTACCAGTGCCAAAAATAAGAGAGGTGGCATCACTACAGATAATACAGATATTAAAATTATAGTAAAGGCTTCCAGTTTTTAGTTTTGTATGTAAGAAGCTTAGAAGTTGTCATTTCATCCTAACAAGTAAAAATATGAACAGACTGACAAATCAATAGCTCTGCTTAGACATATTAGAGAAGTAAGGTCACAGGGCAAACCACTGCCTGCCAAATTGGATGGAGAAAGAGGCTGATTATAGAGAATCTCAACTTAAGGGAGCAGAAATCCACAAGCACAAGACTTTGAGGGAACAAGTGCTGGGGTATGAAAACCTGAACTCTAATTGACAAGTTTCTGGAGGCTCAGTATGAACAACTCTGTGAGTTAAAATGTCCTGTGGGACCCAGTCATAAGTCATAGGGATGCCCCTATACCTTTTTGAATTCTACCTCTGGGAGCTCTACCAGGTCCTTACAGTGGATATTAGGAAATATCCTCTCATGCTTTCAGCAGGGGCATGAAAAAAAAAAAAAATCATTTTGAAGTATACCAGAACATTCTGTTTTTAACAAGGCCTGTCCTAGGAGACACTATTTTACCAGAGGTTTTATCACAGTCTAACTTATCTGGGAGAAGGGAAATACATGATTTCAGTCCCCCGCCAGCCATGCTATGCCACCTAATGAGAGGGAGGAGGAGGAAGCAATACCAGTGAAGTTCACAGTCCAGGGGTATAGGCTCACCAAAAAACTGAGATCCAATCATTGGGCTCTAGAATGCTTCCCTTCCCCCCATTCTTGCCATTATATCACTAAAGGTCTATTTACTATAATTCTTTTTACCCAGTGCATCTTTTCCACGGTCAACAAAAAATTACAAGGCATACTTAAAGGCAAAAAATACAATTTGAAGAGACTGAATAATTTTCTGTAAGTTCCTCTGTGGGACCATGGAGACACTTTGGTGACCCCAGAATTGGAGCTTGTGCAGGAGCCTTGTTAGCTGTGTCCATTGGATCTCAGAGAAAGCTGAGTAACCAGTCTGAGCTATGCTAGGAGCCATCCAGCCCTCTTGGTGATTCTTTTGTAAGTCCTGTTGAAGAATCAATCACTGATTCATTAGTTGAGCAACAAAAGAAGTTGGATGATGTGTAGGGGACGTGCTTTATGAAAAACAGGCATTTTTATACACTAGATTAATCTTCAGCATGCTAAGATATTCTCATCAATATTGAGACATGTGCTTGTGGAGTGGAATGTAGAGGGATGTGCACAGAGAATAGACTTAGCATTTAATTTCTTATCTAATTTATTCTTTTAATATTTTATATAACAAGTGCTGAATATATAAGGATTATGTATTACACATGCATACATAAGTAACTGTGTTAAGAAATAAGTACAGTAAGTCCCCATTTAACATCATTGATAGGTTCTTGGAAACTACAACTTTAAGCAAAACAATGTATAGCAGATCCTCAAATAACATTGTTTTGTTCAATATCATTTTGTTATAATGTTGATGACAAAAAATTGGTTTCCTTATACATCATTTTACTTAAAGTTGCACTTTCCAAGAATCTATTGATGAAATTAAGTGATAACTTATTGCACTGCTGTCAAAAAAAGAAAACTTTTTTTATTAAATTTCAAAAAAATGTCTTTTCCTCTAAGTATGTTTGTGGTCATTTTAACACAAAAATAGTACCAAAAGTTTATTTTATTGGCTCTCAAAATGTTATTTGGCTTTTGTAAATAAAAGATATGCTAAATTAAGAAAATGATAATAAAGGCAAATTATTAACAATTTTATACCAACAAATTTGAAAATATATATGAAATTAACAAGTTTCATGAAAGACACAATTAACAAACCTCTCTCCAGAGATAATATATAACCTGAATAACCCTATATCTATTAAGTAAATGGAATTTATAGTTGAAAACCATTGTAAAAAGTAAGCTACAGGTCCAGATGCCATTATTAGTGAATTCTACAGTATACTTAAGGAAGAGATAATCCTGATACTATAAAAACTGTTCCAGAAAATGGAAAAAGGAATACTTTCTAACTCATGTTATGAGGCCAGGATTACCTTGATATAATACCAGTTAAAAGCTTTAGAAAAACATAAATCTGCAGGTTGATGTCCCTCATAAACACTTATACAAAAATTATAAACTAACCTCAAATCAAACACAGAAATATATAAAAAGGATAAAACATCATCACAAAGTGAGGTCTATCCTCAGAACTCAAAGTTGGTTAACATTTAAAAATCAATATAATTCACCAATTAACAAAGTAAAAAATAAAAGAAAAACCATATGATCATTTCAGTAGATAGAGAAAAACACTGGATTAAATCCAATGTGGTAAAGATTTTAGAGTTGGATATTCCATGCCCATGTGCTGCCCATCTATGTCAGACATGACTTACATATGAGACTGAAAGAATTGTTTAATTAAATAAAATGTCCTAAACCTGATAGAAGAGATCTATGGGAAACTTAACAACAAACATTATATTCACCAGTGAAAGAATGAATACCCTTAAGATCATGAGTAAAACAAAGTCCACTCTTAACACTTCTACCTACCATTGTTCTGAATCCAGCAGAATGAGGTGAGGTAAAGAACTAAAAGGCATCCAGATATTAACGGAAGAAGTAAAACTGTATTTATTCACAGATGAATATTCACTTATATAGAAAATCTCATAGAATCTACAGGAAAGCCACTAGGTCAAATAAGTGAGTTTAACAACATACTAAAAGAGGCAATTGCATTTTTGTATTTTATTCAGTGCATTTCTAGCAATGAACTACTGGAAAGTGAAATTAAAAAGCAATACCATTTACATAGCCTGAAACAATATCAAATACTTAGGGATAAATCTGACAAAAGACACGCATGTCCTGTATATTGAAAACTACAAATCATCACTGAGAGACATTAAAAAGGACTTACATAAATGGAGAGATGCATGATTGTTATGAATTTTAGGGCTCAATATTGTTAAAATGTCAGTTCTTCCCAAATGAATCTACAGACTCCAATAATCTCAGTCTAAATCCTCGGAGATTTTCTGTTTTGTTTTGGTTTTTGTACAAACTCACAAGCTGTGTTTAAACTTCATATAGAAAGGCAAAGTACCTAGAATAACCAAGACAACTTTGAAAAGATAAACAAAGTTGAAGGGAAAACACTACCTGATGATTAAAAATTTATTATAAGATAATCATGTCAGTGTAGTGGTGGCATAAAGGTAGATAAATACATCAGTAGAACAGAAGAGGCAGTACAGAAATAGGGCCCACATTTGTTCAAAAATATATGGACAAATTATGATATAAAAAAATGCAAACCCAATTCATTAGAGAAGGTCACTCTTCAATAAACGTTCCTGGAATAATTAAACATCCATGTGCAAAAAAAAAAGATATTTGATCCATCATGCACAATATAAAAATTTATTCAAAATGGATTATAGACTTGGATGTAATACTTAAACCTTTAAAAATTCCAGGGGGAAAGCTTTCAACTTTCCCACATTCAGTATGATGTTGGCTGTGGGTTTGTCACATACGGCTTTTATTATTTTGTGGTATGTTCCTTCTATGCCTAGTTTTTTGAGGATTTTTATCATGAAAGGGTGATGGATTTTATCAAATGCTTTTACTTCATCTATTGAGATGATCATACAGTTTTTGTTTTTAATTAGGTTTATGTAGTGAATCACATTTATTTATTTACATATGTTGAACCATCCTTGTATCCCTAGGATGAAACCCACTTGATAAGATGAATTATCTTTTTGATGTGCTGTTGGATTTGATTTACTAGTATTTTGTTGAGGATATTTGCATCTATGCTCATAAGGTATATTGGTCTGTAATTTTCTTTTTTTGTTGTATTTTTTTCCTGGCTTTAGTATCAGAGTAATACTGGCTTCATAGAATGAGTTAGCAAGGATCCCTTCCTTCTCAATGTTATGGAACAGTTTCAATATGATAGATGCCAGTTCTTCTTTGTAGGTCTTTTAGAATTCAGCTGTTATACCATCATCACACTCAGCTAAGGATTTTTACATATGACACCAACAGCACAAACTATAAAAGAAAGAAATAATAAATTGAACTTCATCAAATGAAACACTTTTGGTTTTTGAAATCAGTGTTAAGAGAATGAAAAGATAAGCCCCAGATTTGAAGACAGTATTTCCAAAGCATTTGATAAATGACTTTTATATATAATATGTATAGAAATTTCAAAACCCAATAATAAGAAAAAATACAATTAAAAAATAGGCAAAAGATTTGGATAAACACTTCAAATATCATATGTGGATGGCAAAGAAGTACATGAACACTTTCCCAAAATCATTAATTAATTATTAGGTAAATACAAATTAAATATATGTAGTTTATCATATGTGAATTATACTTCAATAAAGCTATTAATAAAAAATTTAAAAATATCGATGTTATTCCAAATAAATTCACAGTTAAACTTCCTGCATCAGTTTATTTAGTCCTATGCAATTAATATTTTTCTGCTGGATTTCACATTAACAATATACATTCATGAATTAGATCTCTTATAGACTAAAAAGAATACTGAAAAGTTTTAATCAATCCACTAGTTTGGTCTAAAAGTTGTTTAAGGGATGTCAGTTGGTAAGCTTTTACCCAAGAGTCTATTTTTTTGAAATGTCAATAATTCATAGTACCTGGTATAATCCTTTTCACAAGTTTTGAGACACAATTCTAGCCTATAGCTTTTCATAGATCCTTCAGGCAAATATCAGAGGGAAGCAGATATGCTTTATAATGAGACTGAAAATCCAGTTAATTTTTTAAAGTAAACAATAATCCTAGAATTGAGGAGAGTGAAATTTCTATTTGGGTACAATACATAACTATTTCATAATAGTTTGATCAATATATATCCTGAGGGTGAGTACATATTATGGACAATAGAGTTTAACAAATCTCAATGAATCTCCAAGGCCTTCCCATGGAGTATACAAACTTAACCTAGGAAGTTTGAGTATGTCTTTAAAACAAAATCTTCCTATGCAGCATATACAATAATATGAAGCTAATTTTAAAAATATGGAGAAATTTTTCTAATATTTCTAGCATGATTCTTTTTCTGTGACTGTTACGGGAAATCTCAAAAATAGTTTGAGGCATGAAAGTTATTCTAAAATTTTATTTTTCTTCAATCCACTCTTGGAAAGGCAAAATCTAAAGAGTTGCCCATTGACTTGGTCACTTGATGAGGTCAAGTTTACAAATGCCAGAGAAACAATACTATAGTTAATGATTAATTAAAATCAGTAAATTTTAAAATTAAACACAGAAGAAGAAAACACAATTGTAAGGAACTTTAGCTCTTATATAAGTAAGGAGCTATTTCTTTTTAATTAACTAAGTGCATGATGCAGTCAACAAAAAGCAGTAAAGATTATTCTGGTCAAATATGGAATCTCTGTTCTCTGAGCCAAATTATATAGAAGGTTAAAATATAAACCTTTAGAATTCTTCATTAAGAGCTCTAAAACCAATTTATTCTTTTAAGATGAAAAAGCCAAATTCCAGTTTTGCATAATAATATTATTTGATGTTACAGGTTTATGGATTCACCATAAAAAATTATCTTATAAATGACCCTTAATATGGAATGAATTTTGCTAAATTTCTAATATCTTTTATAGCCTTTTTTCAGACTCAGCAAATGCAAACTAAGGCACATAGAATTCCCTTTCCTAATACCTTCTAAAACTACCTAAAGTTTCTAAAGTTTCCTAAAGTCCCTAACTAGCCATATTGTAGAAGAAACTGACACTTTGCTACAGTATACTACTACTACTCTCTTTTTCCCTTGAGAAACAAAACCTTATCACATCACCTGTATACACAATTATATTTCTACTCACTGGAGTTCCTAGTGTAGTCACAAACTTCTGTATTAACCATAATTTTTAATCAAATAAATACTTTATATTTGAAAGAGAAAATTAGAAGATAAATCAGAGAAAACAATCTTATATCACATGTGGATGCAGTTTTGCAGATTAGCAAAACTCATTATATAGATCATAACTTTCTTTGGGCAACCACATTGTTTTTTATCTTCTTTAAATGGTAAAAATGAATGTTATCATTAATGTTTTATCATTATTTTTATTAATATGACCCAAAGACATACCAACTCTACAGCAGGTAAGCAGTATAAGCAAAGAGCTATTATACAAGCTGGAATTACGCTTAGCCATCATGATTTCACTGGTCTAGCTTACTTAGAAATTATTCAGATATCCAAAGCTTATTCATTATTAAATTGATTTAATATTCATTCAAGTTTTTAAGTTTAAGATTGTAGAAATTATGCTTTAGTTGACACAAAAAATCATTACTCTTATAAAAACATTTTTTGAAAATATGATTTAATTTAGTTGAACCTAAATTCACATTTCTATACTATTTAGTGTTATATAGAGTATATGTTTTAAACCAATAGAGGGAATTTAGGAAGCTTGTATTAGTTTCTTCATGAGAAAACAAGCCCATAATTTTATGAAAATACAATGTATGTTTATATTATAGCTAATACTGATAAATCAGACAAAAATATATAGCTGCTTTTTCCTTTTTTAACCCATAATTGTTGAAGGAATCTCTGATTCGTCCAAAGACTTGCTATAATTGTGTGAACTTAGGTACTTAAAATGTTTCTAAGCTACCAGTTCCTATAAGAAAGATTTTTTCCTTGAAAGTCTAGGACTCTTGTGCTAATTTCATTTTTCAACTTGTCTTGGTTAAAGGATACCCAGATCATTGGTAAAACATTATTTCTGGATGTGTCTGTGCAGGTGTTTCTGGAAGAGATTAACACTTGGATTTGTAGACTGAGTAAAGATCTACCCTTACCAATGTAGACTGGCATCATCCAATCCATTGAGGGCCTCAGGCCTTGGGACTCCAGCACTTACACTAGTGGCACCAACTCAGTTCTCAGGCCTTGGGCTTTGGTCTGCAAGTTACATCATCAGCTCTCTTGGTTTTCAGGACTTCAGACTCAGACTGAATTGTATCACCAGCTTCCTAAATCTCCAGCTTGCAGATGGCAGATGGTAGAACTTATTTCTTCCATAATCGTGTGAGCCAATTCCTATAATAAATCTCCTCTTATATATCTACCTATATATACATATATATATATATATATATATATATATATATATATATCTTATTGGTTCTGTGTGTTTGGTTTTTTTTTTTTAGAGAACTCTAATACAACACTTAAAGTAATAGATAAGTTCCTGTATTTTCTGTGATTTTTGATCTAGTGGGTTTATATACATACTTATTTTAACTTAAAAGGCAATTTCAAAAGAATACCTTTATTGTAAGAGACATTATAAATTATCTATTTTATTAATCCTATCCAGAGAGAGAAAATCATTTTATATTCACACACTGAGACATGGTTTTCTCTATATCATGGAAAAGACTTCATACTTTAAGTTCTATAATTTTAGCCACAAAAGTAAACATAAACTCAAAAACACTCTTCAAAGATCTCAAAAATTTCCTCAAAGACTGTTGTTCCCAGTGAACATAAAATTTTAATTGATTTGAGATCATAAATTGATGTATAGACAAACAAAATAACTAAATGGATTCTCTGTCATTTCTTGCTTAGGGGAATTCAGTTTCAGTCATCTAACAGATATCACCAAATGGTCATCTGTAAAACCAAATCCTTAATTATTGTTGCCACAAATAGGGAATAATTTATTGCATATGCGAATCAAAAATATAAATAAGACACAAGATCCCACTTAAATAAAAACAAAACTAGAAAGACATAGCTAAAGTTCTTTTACTGCTTGGGGTTAACTATGGGAAGCCAAAAAATGCCTACCTGGTCTTAGCATATATGCGCTTCTTTGGCAAGAGATTTTACTTATCTTGGTCCAGGGTGAATTCTTTTGCAAATCTCAGTGAAAGCTCAGAAAAAAAAAAAAAAAACAGAATAAAGAACAATTTTTTAGATGGTAAAATCATGACTTTTATGTCAATATAAAATGACTACAATTCAGAAATTTTATTTAACTTATTAAATAATGAGGAAAGCATTACAACATTAAAACCAATCAAAGGAGAATTTAAGAAAATAGACAAGTATTTGTATATAGGTCTATGTATAGGTATGTGTGTGCATGCATATGTGTGTGTCTGTGTGTTTATATATTTACATATCCATCTATATCTCTATTAATATATATGTCATCTATATGATCATTTTTTGAGGTGTTAACTTGACCAGGGTAAACTTCAGTTGCTAGAATTCTTTTACAGTGTGTTTCTTGTTAATGTGGGTTACAAGGGATATTCCCTTGAGAGAGTTGAAGGACAAGAGAGGTCATGAATATTTTGTAGCACTTATTCCTCCTAGTTATCTAATCAAACAGTAATCTAGATATTCCTGTAAAGATATTTTGCAGATACAATTAAAATCCTTTCTGTCAGTTGATGTTAAGTTAATTAAAAGAGAAATTATCTTGGGTGGGGCTGACAATCAGTTTGAAGAACTTTATAAGAGGATGTAGGCCTTCCCCCAGCTTAGAGCCTTCAAAGAGCACCTGGGTCTGCAGTTACTCTTCCTTCCCCAGGGAACTTCCTTTATGACTAACACCTGTGGACAAAAAAAACTTCAGCCCATGCCTATAGAGGTCAAACCCTATTGTGATCTTTGTTTTCTGTTCACTATGTCCTAAAGACTTCAGGCTTACTTAGCTATCCTGTACAATTGTATAAGACAATTCCTTGTAAACATTATAAATGTGTATGTGCATATATAATGTTAAATATTCAAAATTAATATATAACATATTAAAATATATGTATTTATAATCTCCTACTGATTCTTCTTCTCTGGTTGGACCTAACTAATATAATATGAAACTTCATAAAGATATGTTAGAATAATTGAAGAATTAGTTACAAAATTGAATAATGTCCAAGAGGGTGATAAACTGTAACCTTTGTAGTTATCAATTATATCAAGATAAAATTATTTTTATCCCTGCAAAATGAACATCTACAAGTTAGCATCAAACCTCTTGACATCTATGACCTTTAAATAGTAGTAAACAGTGGATTTAACTGAGTATATTCTCCAAGATAACCATTGAGTAGTCTTTCCCTTGAGTGATATTGGAAGATTATGCTGCCCATATTTTTGCATTTTTTCTAAATTTTGGATGATTTATCATGACATCTCAAGGAAAGTGAAAAGATAATTTATAAGCTGAGGTAATATATTTGTAATTTATATCATCAACAAAACATTAAGTCAAGAATATACAATATGAAGTCTTTAAGTTAATGTAAAAATAAACAACAGTTCACTAGAAAAACAGGCAAAAGATGTGAACATACATTTCACAGAAAGTAAATAGCATGAGGCCAGTAAACATGCGGAGAGATGTTCTACCTAATTTGAAATTAGAGAAATGCAAATAAAGATGGTAAACAGACACCATTTCATACCTATTCCATTTGTGAAAATTGATTAGTTTGATGCTATGAAATGTTGGAGAAAGTGTGGTTTAAAAAATTATGGTAGATTGCTCTAAGTAATCACTTAAAGAGTATTTTGATATCTTATGTAGATGATCATTCCCCATGAAAAATGATTATAGAATCAAATTCCTTAAATATACCCAAGAGAAAATATTACACATAGACACTAGGAGTCATGTACAAGAATGTTTATTAGAGATATCTTTGATAGAAAACTAAGAAAATTGCAATCAATAAAAGAATGAATAACACATATATTCACATAGTAAAATATTATTCAATAGTAAAACAGATGAAGTATACCTGCTTAGCTGCAATAAAATTGATAAAACATAGAATAATATTGACTATAAAAACTAGGTCCTAGAAAATTATACCAGGGGCCACTGTGTTGTAAACATTTTGAGGTCACCCTTCACATTGAATTTCATGGGAAAAGTAACTCCCTGGAGGTCTTAAAACATGCAGTTGTGTCTCTTGACTATTGTATTTGCCAATATGAAGATATTAGTGACCTTGAGGAAAAGGTTTTCTGAGGGGTTTTGAGGACAAAAGCCTGATTAGATTAGTTCCATGGAAGAATGTGAGATGAGAAAATGAAAACTATCTATGTAAACAATTTTTATGAGACATTTTGCTGTGTAGGAATGCAGGTCTATTTCAGAGCTAGATGGGGACGTGGGATCAGATATTTTTGTTTAATGTTGGAGAAATTGCAGTACACATTTTTACTTATGGAGATGAGGCAGAGGAAACTGAGGATAACTCAAAGTCCTAGAGAAATTGAGTGGGGATATAATCCAGTAGAAAGGTGGGTTTAAACCATGAGCAATTCATCTGTTATAACTGAAGGGATGGCAGATGAATGGATGTTTATAGATACATACTGGCAGACATGATGGTGGGAAGGGTAAGGAGGTTCATGTTTGGTTACCAACAGTGATGAGAGGCCAAATTTTGTTGATGGTTTGAGGAGAGATGAGACACATCAAGGAGATACTTAGAGAAAGGGAAAGAACACTGAGTAGGGGGCTTCTGTTAAGAATGTTGGGTATAGCCGTTTGAGGTTGCGTTCTAGGCAGCATCATGGTGTTATTCAGCTGTGTTCAATTTTCCAGGAACAGTCAAGGAATCAATAGAAATCTGGTTTTCCTTGGAGTTGAAGTTCACCTGTCTAATACTATGGAGGGAGGGGGGAAAGGGAGTTGAACCTGCGTAGATGGAGTGATTATAATGGTAGATCATGCTATCCAAAGGCAGATCCTATGGAATCTCATAGGCCACTGCAAGAATTTTAACTTTTATTCAGAATGAGACTAGAAAACAGGAAGGTTTTGAGCAGAAGTGATGTGATTTCACCTTTCTCTGTGGCCAGGGAAGAATGAGCACAAGTTCAGGGAGACCAGGTCTCCCTAGGCCTTCTAGACCATTGAAACACCAGTATTTTATCAGGCACTGTGAACTTAAAGTACAAATATTCCCACCTCTCATCATTTTTCTGGTACTTTCAGGTAATGAAATCCCTCTTAGAATTGGAATGGCAGTTCGAATATGTTAATCAACACTTCATTCCTCAATTAAAGCTAAGGCCAGTTGTAGGTGAGCTGCCTGCCTTTAGGGAGGGAGGTTTAATTGGATGTTCCTGTGATCCTGAATTATTTCCACTGCTCCCTAGTTTGTGTTGTGATCACTCCTTGGTTCGGGTAAAGAGAAGAGGTAAGGACATTATGACAATTCTTGCTTTCTCAGTACTGGCTACATGCTCTCTGGGAGTGGCTGGTGTATACAGCCTACTCTTTTACAGGATACTTGTAAGTTTTCTGTGATTCTTCTGCTGAATATTTTTGATTGCACCTCCATTTGTCTTTGCATAAATTTCTAATTTAACATGCTTTTATACCCAGAAGTTGATAGTATAATTAGCTCCATTTTACCGACAAGGAAACAGGCACAGAAAATTTAAATTTGCTCATGTTCACACAGCTAGTGAGTGGTAGAGTCAGTCTCATTTCTGAGCTTGTACTCTTAACCACTTAAGCTAAATAATGCACTGTACAGTTAGTAGTGGTGTCAAGAAAGATGAGCGTTTGTGTGTGCTGCTTAAGCTCGGTCTGGCTGTCCCAGAATCCGGTCTGCTTTTTGCCTCAGAGATAAGTGGAAGGTATATCAGCTTGGCAAACCCTGCCCCTGACTGCCTACTTACCTGGTCCCCTTCAAGCCTTCTGCCTTCTGGAGTCTTCTTCCCTGCCACCAAGAAGGGTTTTTTTCATCTTTTCCTTCTGGAAATCTTAGAAAGAATTGAAGTAAATGGTACAAATGGCCCACAAGCAGGACGCAGCAGTCTTTTGAATGAAAGAACAAGAATGTCATATCTACACAGAGAAACTAGAAACCAGCTCACACAAAGTTCCATTTGTTTTAGTGACAGTGGTTTTTATGTCACCTGACAGTTGAAGACCCTTCTGTCATTTTGCATTCAAAGTTGAGAGAGAGAGAGAGAGAGAGAGAGAGAGAGAAAGAGATGTACACTTGGGTTCTTGGCATCTATGAGCTACATTCGGAGCAGTGTCAAGGAAAGATGAAGTCCCTACCCCTTTCCTTGACTGTATCCTTGGCATGTCATAGACATTGAATAAAGCTCTTCCCATATAGAAGGAGCTCTGTGTGCTCCTTTAAGTGTTAGGAACCAATCGCGAGCAGAACCAGTGTCTGTGAGAGATCCGTGCACTGGTCCTTAAAGCATCCACGGAGAGAACAAAGCTGAGAGGAATATTGTGCTTCTCCAGAATTTCCTTAAATGGGCATGCCGTGTATCTCAAGAAAATAAGCCAGACACAAAAGTTGGAATTTGATCCTTAGCTGCCCCATCTTGGGTGTCACAGGAGCTCTGAGATCCTAACTAGCGGAAGAAAGACTGAAGGTTAAGTATCATGTTTATTCCAGTATGCTTCTTTCTATAGCAGACATCTTGTGTATTTAGAGGTTACATCAGACGTCAGAATTGGTTCTAGGTAAGGATTCCAGTACCTTCAGCCAGCAGTCCCCAACCTTTTGGGCACCAGGGATTGTTTTCATGGAAGACAATTTTTCCATGGACTGGGGAGGAGATGGGTAGTTACAGGATGATTCAAGCATATCATATTTATTGTGTACTTTATTTCTATTATTATTACATTGTAATATATAATGAAATAATTAGTGCACCACAGGTTGGGGACCCCTGCCTTAAGCAACACCCAGAGCTGCAGGAGCCGGATGCGAAGCTGGTTCACACTATTAGCCCTGCATATGTGAAGGATTCTGCACTCCTACAAGGACAGATTTAATTCCTTTTAGGATTGGCCTGCTTAAAACAATCCCTCAATTTAGATTCTTAACCACCTGGATCTTAACCACTTTAGAAATCATTTGTCATTCTATTTTTTTACCATCTCCCTCATTAGAGGAGAGACTTATCCACTTATCTTCTATTTATTCCTTTCGCTCTGTTGGTTTGCCATCTTTACATCTGGCCCCCTGCTTTATTCCTGGCTACTGCTTTTGTCTTTGATTATTAATGCTTCAGACAGCTTTCTGAATAGCATCTTGTTTGATCTTTATCTGGCACACAGGCCCCTGAGGAACTACCCTCTACTGCCTTATGCCAGAGGGCATAGTGAGCAGGGATGCAGAGCAGTCCAGCTTCCTCAGTGCAGAAAAATGGGACAAACACCACAATCAAATCGGTGGCACATGCCAAGAAGCAGATCACACCGCTGGTTAGAGCAAAGGGGGCCTTTAGGGTTGGTCAATGTGACAAGAGTTGGCTATTGGCTGACAGACAACAATACCAGAAAGAATAGGACAAGGATACAGTGAATTAGAAGGGGCGAAGTGAGCTTGTCAGGATAAATATTGGAGACTGCCATGAATAAATTTACAGTACCTGGAACACTTCAGGCACCTGATCAGATTTGGCTTCATGGGATAAAGCTAGAAACCAATTAAGGAGAAAATGAAGTTAAAACATCTTGAGAAAATGAAAATCAAAGCATACAGAGAGGGAGAGATGATCTTCTGTCAGACTTACAGAGCTCCCTGTCACATGCAGAGGGGACTCAAGGTGGTAAAAGTGAAGATAAATACCTGGGGTAGTGAGGCTTCTTCAGACTCAGCAGACAAGACAGTCATAGATTCCAGACATTCTGGAAAACGTCTGCCAACCTGTGTAATAGAAAACTTGGACTGACCTCTCCTCATTGACACTGATGGGTATTTGTGTTTCTTCTTTTTCTTAGAACTTTTTGGTTACCGGCTTTTGTATTTCTTTTATCATTTTTTAAAAAATAAACACTTATATGATTCAGCCTCATCATAAAGAATTAAAACAATAAACTAGAATACAAAGAAGGAAATAAACAACACCCCCAACATAACTATTGTTAACATTAGGCTAACAACATTCAGATGTCCTCTGACCAAATGCAGTAGGAAGAGTACACAGATAAAAAAGACGGTTTCAGAGGCAGAAAAAATGTTATAAAATAGGATAACTATGATACTATACAATGAGTGGTAATCTAAAAAGATTATTCAATTTATTTTGACTTGATTATAAAAAGAAAGCATCTGAAGAAATTGTAAATATTTTGATAAATATTTTCTATAAATCCCTCTAAATTTATGGAAAAACTATGAGAAAGACTAAAAGGTTGGAATCACTTTTATTTTTTAGAACACCTATTTGAATTTTAAACAGGCTTTGAAAAACATTTAACCCCCTTGCATATTCTCCCACCTTCACTCTCATGCATTTTAATTTTTAATAGTTGGATTATATTTTAACTGTCAAATATGATACTTTTGTATTTTGTTCCATAAACATAATTTCTGCATTGTTTTCTTTTTTACATTCATCTTTTGATTGGCTAAATTTTATATTCAAATGGTTTTATTATATTTATTTATTTTTCTAAGAAGCTCCTATATATGGTGAATTCCCTGAAGGTTGGAGTGTTTAAAAATGTTTAAAAATGCCTTGTTTACTTAAATGTAATCAGGACTTGGCTGTATACTAGTCTTAGGTCACACTTTTGCTCCTTAATTCTTTGCAGATTTCAGCCTTTCTTCCACCAGCCAGTTCTGTTTATTTTTTCTGGGAAGCACGAAGAATCTTTTCTTTCTTTAATTATTAATTTAGGTAAAATTACACATGTATGTAAGTTAAAAAGTCAAATAGTTTTACTATGGAAGCATACAATGGAAACATAGTATTACCTCTTGTTCCCTTTCTTGATTTCTAATCCATTCAGGCCATATTTTAACCCCTTTGAGTTGTTCCTTCTGCTAATTGCCTCCATATTTGTAAATACCATTCTTATTATTTCTTGATCTTACTGTTTGAAATACTATTTAATAACTTTCTATTATGAAAGATATGTGTTTATCACTTTTTGAGGGCAGGACTTTTCCTCCCTTCAAGTTCCTAATGTTGAAGTACCAATCTTTTTGGTTGAATCAATGTTTAATATTCATCAGTTCATGACATTGCAAACATTATTTACAGTGAAGGGGAGTATTGCACTCTGATTACAAATGCTTTTCTTCTGAAGTGTTTTATTTGCCCTGGAGTGAATTAATGACTGCCACGATTTGTTTAGGTGTTCTGTTTTCTGTATTCATTAATCTCCAAGCTCTTTGACATTAGGGATGATCTAGAAAGGCCACTGATACACATCAGTGACTCTGTTATTATCACTATGTTCTTGGCACTATCCCCCTTGGAGGCCATGGCCCTCCTTGTTCTATCTGGACTGATTGTTCTCTAGACCTGCTTTACAATCATTCTCTTGGGATCTTCCTTCACTAAGTTCGTTTCAGCTCCCTTTGAGTATGTCCTGTACTGGATTCCATCTTATCTATGTCATGTGTGCCCTTTTTCCTTCGTTTAATTATTTTAACTGTAAATAAATTAACTGTAGCAATGCTCCAGTTGCTGCAGTAGTATATCAAAGGGAAATTTTTTCAAGCTTTATGTATCAGAAAATCTCATTCTTCATCCTTCACGCTTGATTGGCAGTCTGTATGGAAAATTCAAGGTTAGAATCACTTTCCATCACAATTTTAAAGGCATTACTATGGACTACAGTGATTCTGACACAAAGTGCATTGAAATTCCATATCCTGATCCTTTCTGTTACCTGTTTTTCTTTGCTTCACTTTCGAAAGCCATTAAGATCTTCATTTTATTCCAGGGATTCAAAAGTTTTGTGACACTGTCACCTAATTGTGAGTCTTTTCCCACTTATTTTGTTGGCTACTTCTTGGAGACGTTCATTTTGAAGTTCCACATTCTTCAGTTTGATGAGATTCCATGAATTATTATATTTTTGTAACAATTTGCTCCTCTCCATTTTCTCTTTCTGCAATTCATGTTTTCTGAAAATTTGAACATTAGACTGACCATTTTTATTTTTTAAATTTTTCATATATTTTGTTCTTTCTGGGAGATTTCCTCAATTCTATCCTCCTACTCTTTTGTTGATTTTTTTTTTTTTTTTGAGACAGAGTCTCATTCTCTTGCCCTGAGTAGAGTGCCATGTTGTCAGCCTAGTTCACAGCAACCTCAAACTCGTGGGCTCAAGCAATCCTCCTGCCTCAGCCTCCTGAGTAGCTGGAACTACAGACGCACACCACCATACCTGGCTAATTTTTCTATTTTTAGTAAAAATGGGGGTCTTGCTCTTGCTCAGGCTGGTCTCAAACTCCCAAGCTCAAGCGATCCTCCCACCTCAGCCTCCCAGAGTGCTAGGATTACAGGCGTGAGCCACCATGCCCGGCCTTTGGTTGAATTTTTATTTCTGTCATTAAACATTTGATTTTTCCAACCTCTTTCTTGCTTTCAAACATTCTTTTCTAGTCTTGGTTCTGGTTCAGAGAGGATATATTTTCACTTATCCCTCTTTTTTTTAATAGAGTATGGTAAAATACACATTACATGAAATTTAAGTCTTTACCATTTTTTAAGTGTATGGTAGGGTTAAGTATTTTCACATTGTCATACAACCAATTTCCAACTGAAACTCTATCCCCACTGAACAACACCACCCCATTTCTCTTTCCTCAGCTCTTGGCACTCCAGTTTGGGAGACAGAGTGAGATCCCATCTCTAAACAAACAAACAAATTAAAAAAAAACTTTTTAATAACTAAGTTACAGGGTAGACTATAAGTACCATAAGGGTACACATTTAGTAAATGTATATGAGGGTTTAGAGAAGATAGAGATTTATTTTCTGATGGAAAAAAAATCATGCAGAAATGATTTTGAGAAAGATCTTAAAGGAAGACAGCAAGACTGAGGGAGAAGGGAAGAAACAGCATGAACAGAAAAGGTAAAACTTGAGTTATAGAAATTTGGAGAGCATTAACCAGTCCCTTGTGTGTGAACTCAGGGAAATGTTCTGAGGACTAAAGCAAGGTAAATCTGGAAGTCTTTGAGTCTTTTGAATAATGGGTTTTGACCTAAACTTTGGAAAGATTAGTATGACAATAAGGAAGTTGAACTGAGAAAGAGAGAAACATGGAATAGGAATAGGGAAGCCAGTCAAGAGGGATGATCTTAGTCAAGAAAAAAAATAAAGAAAACCTGAAAAAGGATTGGATCAGTGGGATTCAACAAGAGGAGAGAATGAATAGTAAATGACTCTTATGTTTTGAACATAAGTAAGTGATTATAAAAGTGACATCAATAGAAATAAGAAAGTTAGTTGGAGAAGCTGGTTTTGGTGGACAATTATGGTTTCAGTTTTCAACATGTGAAATTCAGAGTACTGTAAACTCATCAAGGAAGCTACATCAAGAAGGCAAAGGAAATGCAAGATCATAGCTCAGGAAAGAATTCAGGGCTAGAGAAGTAAATATTGGATCTATCTAGATAAAGGAAATAAGTGAAACCTTCAAGGGAAAATACATAGTGAACAGGGTATCAAGGGCAGAATGACATTAAGAAGCAGCACAATCAATATTCAAATATCTGCTTATCTTACAAGCACCTGGTAAAAAGAAGGAAGGGGGGAAAAGAGAAAGGAAGGAAGAAGAGAGGGAGCTGAGGAGAGAGGGAAAAGTAGGAGGAGTTTGTAATTTTATTGGTAAATTTCATTACATTGTGCTTTAATGCTCCTCACTTAAGTCCAGGTTGTATGCTATATCAAGCTTTATTATAGAGCTGTGAATTGAGTATTATGTGTACTTGACTAGCTATAACTTTGTACATATGTCTCCCAAATTGTCAGTGCTCCTTGCTTGTGCTACTCTCTCAAGAATTCAAATGAGGGGACATACAGATGGAGGATAGTTTTGGCCATGACTAGTTTTTTTTGGCAAATACCAGCAGTACTTATCAACACTCTAACAAACAGCAAATGGTTCACAGTGGGACCATATGAGCAGAGGAAGGTAGTAATGCTGCTTTCAACATACTAGGAACCCAAGTCTTGTTTTCATAAGCTCTCAGCTGCTTGATATGTTGGTCAGTCAACCTCTTAAAAGTATAGGATTGGTGCAAAATGTATCTGTCAGAGGAAGCTATATGGTAATGAGAACAATTCAGTTTGTTAACAAAATATTTATATCATCTTAATTGGTTTAATATATTTTTCAAGTGCTTCTTATTTTGTGACAGCATCTATCATGTCTTAACCATGTGGAACTTAGTTGCTTTAAGAAAAACAAGTTCAGATTTACCTCCATTTTACTTATATTTTATATGTTTCTCATGGTTGGAAATATTAAATATAAAATTAAAAATAAAACCAAAAAAAGTCTTGTTACAAACAGAATATGCAAATAAATTTAAATAATTGATTTTTATTCTTTAGATTTGTCAAGAACATCTGCAAAGCAGTAGAGTATAATGGTCAAGAGAATAGCATTTGGAATCATAAATTTAGTTTTGAATCACAGCTCAGCCAATTATTATCAGTAGTGAAAATTTAGGCCAGGCTAATAACTTCTCCAGGGTTCTGTCTCAGAAGAGCAATGACTTTCTTTTATGAATCTTATAAGAAAAAGGTGAGATGAGGTATGCAAAGTGATTAATACAGAAAGCAGAATTTAGTATATTCTCAATTAATTATGGCAATTCTTATTTTCTCTGCTTAAAATTTCTATGTAGTAAGTAAAGATGCATATGAATAAATGACTTCTTTTTCATAACTCAAAATTGTTTTGGCTAATTTGGCATAGTCAAATAAACATTACATTAGAATGTCCTAAATTTGTATCCTAATAGCACACTTTTTTTTTTTTTTTTTTGTGGGTGAAGAAAGTTTGGCATAAGAGATCCATTAGGAGCTGTTATTAAAGTCTTGAAAGATGAGCTTCTGATTGAAGAAGTGTATTTATGTTGTTAATAGTAAATATTTCAATTGGTTAATTTTAGATTTTGAAACATAATTCACTTTCAATGAAATAAACAGTAGATGTTTTAAAGATGGATACCATTAAAAACTTCAAGAATTCCTATCTGAAATTGTTTATAAACTGTAATGTCAGCTTCACAGCAAAATGAATTTATTTTTAAAATCAGTGATATGTTTTGAACATTATATTATAATGAAGTTCTCACTGTATTGCATTAAAATCAAAGAATGGGAGCTGTGAGTGCTTAAGAAGAATTCTCCCACATTTTAAGCAGATGACAATATAGTTAATTTTAGAGTCTTGTCATTTGCTGATGACACTGAATTCAATATAGATTTAACAACTATTTATATTAAGCATGTATCTAAAACCTCTTCGAAAATTTATTTTTGTTCCTAGACATTTCCTTATCTCAGATAATGGATATGTTGCAGTGCCTCTAAAGTTATCTTTCTACACCATGAAAATTTCTATTCCAATTAAATTAAAATAAGTATGTAATAACAGAGATAATTGAACAGAAATCTAAAATTATTTGTTCATCAATGTGAATGGTTACCTTATTAGTTTGAGTGAAGTTAAAAATGTTCATAATTTTAAATAAGATATTTTTTATTTTATAAATATTTCTTAAAATGTATTGGACAGGAGAAAGTATAGTATTACATAAATCTATTTGTTAAAATAAATTATGAAGTAATGCTTAGAGAAAAAATCAAGACTTGGTAGCTTTTTAATTAATAAACTTTTACATAAGTGATATCATCTAAATACTTGTGAATTATTTTTAAAAAATTCTTTTAATTGAAATGTTTGAAATTTTTAAAACAGATACAGTAAAATGTTTTCTTTTTTTAAAAAGCCATCACTTCTGAAGGATACAGGTAAAATTTAATTTTTACTTGATAGTCATGAATATGACTTCATTGTAACTTTGACACTTAGCAGAAGAATTACAGTAAGAAAAACTCTCAGCTGTATATACAGGATGGCTATCTTGATCCCTATAAAATGGTGCTGTATCTTGGATCATCTTTCATGTTACAAATACTCCAATTGAAATTATTTTAAAATGAATTATCCTCTAACCAAATATATAAGAATAAATATGTTCTGTAAGTTGGTGGCATGATTTTCTTAAAAATAAGAAATGGACCACATGTAAATATTTGATCCTCTTTATGAAATACTGCTAGAAAAACAATTTACTATTCTAAAACTAAGAGAATTATATTTGATGGATAGTTTCCAAGACCCAAATGATTTATATCTAATAACCCCACATAACAAGTCAATTCAGGTGAGGGTGTGATATTTGAAGTTAGTTCATCTTGATAGGTATGGTGGAAAATCATAGTTCTAAGCATCCGATAAACTGGGAGTGTTTTGAGATTTTCCACTATCTCCTTGAACTAGTGATAACTTTTGTTTTGAACATTTTCCAGGGGAAAACAATTTTGGCTATACTTTATAATATAAAACTTGAAATTAAAACCTACATTTGTTCAGGTATTGAAACAGGTCCAAAGTTACTTTCTTAAGAAAATTCTATATTTGAGTGTATTCACCTGTGGCAGAAGTGCTAATCCAACATTCTTTGTCCCTTCTTTCCAACAAGGACCTCAATTTTTAAGTGCATATTTTGCCAACGGACTGAAAGACCGTTTCCCAGCATCACTTGCATGTAGACATAATCAATGACCATGTTTTGGCCAATGAGATGTAATTGAAAGCATTGTGTGCAACTTCTAAACTACAGTCATGCACCACATGAGAATGTTTCAGTAAATGACGGAATGCATCTATGTCAGTGGTTCCATAAGATTATAATGGAGCATGTTCATAACCTGATATATGGCATTTGCTATGGGCATTGCAGATCAAAGTCACAAAAAGGACATGCCTGTCATAAAACCAGTTGAATTTTTCAGACTCACGTTCAACTATCACATGATAACTGTTATGTATGATGCACATTTTGATTACAAAAGGGAAAATATTGATATTCAGTAATTGTGCTGGAACATTTTGTTTTTCGTATGAATAAATATATAGAAATAAAATGTATGTACCATCTAGGTTTGTACCTTATGGACACCCTACGACATTTGCCCAATGACAAAATCACCTAAAGATGCATTTCGCAGAACATCTCCTCATTGTTAAATGATGCCTGACTGTATCTGCTTCTTGAATCCTTTTGTTGTTGTTCCTTCTGAAATGCAAAATATATATATATATATGACTGGAAAATGAACACTGAACCATGAGACAGCACACTAAAAATGGTTAGAACAGCAAGAGAGAAAGAGACTGGTACCCTGATAAACAAGGAGCTGCCACACCAGAAATAGATTTTCTTCTCAGACTTTCGTCTTATCTAAGAGAGAAATAAACCATTGCCTTGTTTAATTATTTTGTTATTGTTGCTGCATGCAGGTGAACTAATGCTTACTGGTACAATACCCTTTCTGCTCTATATTTCTCCAGTGGTGGGGCTAGATTGGTGTCTGTAAGTGTATATATAACGCTTAATGAAAGATATAAAAGACTTTCATAAAAGAAGCCCTATATGGGTTTCTTTATCTGCAAGTGTTTTAATAGATATTTCTAAACCTGACTGCTTTGTTCCTTGAGCTGTCTTCTAACTGTGGTGCCTGTTGTAAAACCAGTTGAATTTTTCAGGTTCACATTCAACTATCATGTGTTAACTATTACGTACTAAGCACATTCTGATTTTTTAATCATATATATGCTTCACAATGCTCCTGCAGCATATGTGGTACTATTGCAATTTTACAAAGAATAAGAACCTCAAAAAGGATCATTCAATTTTTCTTGAGCTTTCAGGATTGTGGACATGAATATAACATGATGAAAATCATTCCATCCATATTATCTTTTACAAATTTTTCTACATATTTTTCAAAACAAACCAATCTGTAATGTCCAAACACAAACTTATTTTACTCTTTGGGGTCGTAGAAAGCATCTAATTTCAATTTCTGATGAAATCATATTGAGTATGTGAGGACAACTGTAATACCATGTCCCCTTGTAAATCTTTTCTGCCTGAGTGCAATATCTGTAGTTGCTTCATGATTTATCATATGGCATTTGAGTCCCTCCCCCTTCCCGTTTTCATGATGTAGACTAAAATCATATTACTTTTATTGCTGTTGACTGGATTGAATGTTTACTTGATCAGTCATTTAGCTTATAAGCACTGTAGTTCCACACAGGATATCTATTAGTGAAAATATAATTGGATTTAACCGGAAAGAATAGCAAAAATAATAAACATGACTCCTTGTGAAAGGTGATTTAATGCCCACTGTCATGCTAAATAAAACGCTTGGAAAAATAATGTGTCTATAGATGATGCCATTTGAAATAATAGTTCCATCATTCTAATTTGAGAATGATAGAACTCATTGATAAGTAAATTTGTTATTCAAAAACCTGTTATCTGTTTAAAGCCCTGCTTTGTTGCTTCCAAGTTGCCCAGTGTCTTAGCTCAAAATGACCTGCAAAAAGGAAGTTATTTTCCAACTGTTGGCAAACTTTGGACTGCTATATTGTATTATTTGAATTTGTGTTTTAATACACACTTTGCTCAGAGTATTTTTACGTTAGCCTTTACTCTTTCCAACTATGGTTTGGTATACAGAAACCACTAGCAGTCTTCAGTTGTTTGTGAAATATGGCACAATATTAATAAATATATTTTTAAAAACATAAAAAATACCTGATGACATATCCTACGCAGTTTTGTTAATCCAGCTTAGCGTATTCATGCTGTGAATTCATCTTATGATTGCATTTCTCTAGTGATCAGTGTGCATCTTATTTATATGTCAAGCTCAATTCAGAATCATCTTCTCCTTTGAGGTCATCTAGTTTTCATCAACCACTTTCAGCCCAGGTCCTACAGCCCTAGTAGGTTGAACAACATAAGAGTCTGCAGTTTAAAGTACTTTTTCTTGTAAAATTATTTGTTCCCTATTTTATTGAGTTGTTAGAATTCAACATCTGGGAGTTCTTTTGGACTAACTTTCCCTGACATCTTCCCACTCTTTTCTCTCTCCCTATGCAATCGTTCATTAAGTCCCATGAAGATTCTACCTCATTCTACTCTAATGTGTATCTCCTTCATTCATTTTTCTCATTATTTTCGATAGTGTCCTCGCCTTTACTTACCCCTCACCATTTGTTCTTTTTTCACACTGCCAGTAATGTTATTAATAGATTTCTGGAACAAAAATCTGATCTCATCTCTTCTCTAATTGAAGGCTTCTCTAGACATTCCTGTCCATTACCACAAACATCCAAATTCATTTTATCATGAAATGAGCACCAGCTTATTTCTCACACGATCTGTGCTATACTGAACTATCCCGTAGTTTTCCGTTTACATTACTTGCTTCATTACCTCCATGGGAACTGAAAAGAGTATTTGGATGCTAGACTCATGAGGGGATATATCAAATATTTTACATTTTTATCTCATTTAATCTTTGCTCAACTTTAAGAGGGAGGTATAATCATATCTTCATTTTAAAAGGAAAAAAAAATAGAGTCTTTGAGAGGCTACATAAGCTGCCCAATGTGGCAAAAAGAATAAGTGGACAAGACCAGAATGAAATTCAAATCTTTCTCCTCCAAACTCTATACTCATATCCCCTATGCCTTTGTTCCTTTCCAGGCACTGTTCTTTTTTCCCAGAATTTCTTCTTCCAAACTTCTTTTCTATCTAATAAACTACAACTACTCTTTCTAACTCAGCTAAAAATGCCATTTTTTTTTTTTTGTAAAGCTTTCCTAAGAATCCCTCCTTTCTACCTCAATAGAATTAAAAGTTTTCAACTTTGGGTTCTAAAATGCTTTATATCCACCTTTTCTCTAAGATACATTATGTTGCACTATAATTATTTGTTTAGGCATCTTTTCCTCACCAGGTTTAGCGATGACAGACTTCCCTGTATCATTTTGCTTTTTGCATAGAACTTATTGCAGCGTACGCACCCAGGAACAGTTTGTAATTAATTGATTCACTAGTGCTATATAATTTGATTCTAGAAAATGGCCAAGAGTCTAGAAGTGATATAAGTAAATGATCTTCAGTCAAATGGAGCTTTCACATTGCACATTGCTTCAAGCAATGATTTTCAACTGTGAAGTTAAACCTTCTTGGAGAAAACAGAAGAATATCACAATATTAGTGATATGTGCAGCTTCTGCAATTTATCAGTATGATATGTATTTGGGAAAAGTGTTGTTTTCTTAGTGCTAATTAGAGAATATAAAAGGCAAACATGTGTTTTTCAGGTAAAAAATATCTCCAATATGTTTAAGTGTATTATAGTTCTCAAAATAGGTGCATTATATTCTAAACATATTGAAAATGCTCAGGGCTGCAGAGAAGAATAAACTAGCCACATAAAGCTCAAGTACCTTTTGGCAGCATATTAAAGTCCCATTAAACAGAGTTGATTAAAATTTACCAACTACTCCACAGAATCATGTCACCAATAATATAAGTCATCTGGTCCTAAAGAATCAAATTAATTTGATAATATAATATTTTGATTGAATTAAATAATTCCCACTTGCCCTGACCTATATACTTAGGTAAATGTCATGGATTTGGAGTTTATTATTCAGGAAATGTCCACAGACACAAATCTTAACATAGAAGCTCAAAAAATAATCTATTTTCCAGCAATTGGAAGAAAAACTGCAGCGTCTTTTCCTCCCTTAAATGAGAATTGGCATATATAAATAAAATAGAAAAAGATTCTTTTGTTAACATATCAATCATATTCTTTCACTTGGCCTTTAAAATGCTTTCAGACATCTTTTAGTGTTGCTTTACTGTTTTATCAGAAAGTCAGCATCAGTACTAGTGTGATCTTCCCTTCCCATGATGACAGGAAAGTAAACTCAGCGTATGCTCTTTGGAGGTGGCATCTTTTGATTTTATTTTCAGAAAACTAGTATATTAAAAAAAATTTCCTAAAACTGAGAACTTTTTCACTATGCAAAGGCCATGCTTAGTCTGGGTTGAGATTTACTTTTATAAAAATTGGTTATTAGATTTCTTAGCATACTGCATTTTCTCTCTAGTTTTAAAAGGCACACCATGAATATGATGAACCACGAGCTATGGACATATTAAAACGCTTTTAGATAAAATACCACTCCAATTTCTCTTCTGAATTGGCTTTTCACAACATTCTTTGTTTTATTATTTTTGTTCTTATACATCTTGCCTTCTTAGAGCATATTTCACAATGTTTATGTACTCTCTCCCAATACCCATATGGGTCACATTTATATTTTCCTTAATATTCCTTATGGCCTCATATTTATAAATAAGTCATTTATAATGCAGTTTTTATGATGATGGAAAGAACATAAGGGACCCTGGCTTTTTTTTTTTTTATCCATTCTCTAAATTCTAGGCTGCATTGTATAGGGAAATATTCATTTCCCTTGCAACTACTCAAACCAATGACAGTGATTAGCCGAAAAGAATTTCCACCCTTGTAAATTATAGCTTTACTTAATTAGTGACATCATATAACATGATAAATTATGAATTTAGAAAATCATTATTCGGTAAATGAATACTTGTCAGTTGCTCTGAAGGCAAATTAATCTTCCAGTGTCAAAAGAAGGCTTAAAGAAACAGGCAGAACCATAGACATTACTGCTATACATAGTCTCTTCCCTATCAGTTGGTGATTCTTGCCCATCTAAGTGTTCTGTTTGGTAGAGTAAAGGAAGATATCTTGATTCTGGAGAAAATACATCCTTTGAAGCTGTTGAAAATCATAAGGGAGCAGTAATTATTTTGTTTTGAAATTCCAATTTTACAAGAGCTAAGATTTATACATGGCATGTGTTCTTTATAATTAATTGGTGTAGGCATTTGTTTTCCAATTTTCTCTATTCAGTGTTTAGAAATATAGAATGTACCCAAGGCTAGAGGAATCTACTTAGATCTGAACTCATTTAGGTGAAAGGGGATAAACATCACCTATTCCTTGTCAGTTTGATCTGTTCTTGAGTAAAGCTGTAACTGGTCCTACTAAACAGATAGATCTACTAAACAGATAGATCAATATCTGTCTGTGGTGTCCAGGAGGCCTTCCCAGTTGCATTGCCCATAGCATCCTGTTCAGGCAGGCAGCTCAGGATTGTCATTAATTGGACCTGGTTAGACCGAATGGAATCCCACTCGTAAAATACCCTAGTACAATAATTCTGATCTCTAAAACAGTAGCAATTTACTAAACCAAACAGAATATATCCCTCCATAATTTAGACTACAGAATTCAAGATGGATTGTACAGTTAGGAAAAAGGAGCAAAACTTCAGATAGACAATTACAGAAGTAGATAGACAATTTAGACTACACTAAATTTATAAAAATATTTTTCTCTTTTAATAATGAATTAACTTTAGCTTACTGTAACATTTTTACTTTATAAACTTTTTAATGTTTTTAACTTTTTGACTCTGCTGTAATAACGCTTAGCTTAAAACACAAACATATTGTACAGTATAGCCATACAGAAATAGTTTCTTTATATTCTTGTTTTATACAGTGGATATAAGCACTGCCTTATGTGCTTTTGGCTTTCTGCCCCCATGTGTCTTTACAATAATATCATTTTTCTTATTCTACACTGCATTATTCTTCTTTCTCTGAAATCAAAAAAAGTATCATGCAGAGACTATTATGAAAAATGATTATGTGATCAACATTAAAGTGATATAAATAAATATTCTCACTTGTTATTCTAGATTAAAATATAAATGCCAGGTTACAGATGCTTGTCTGAGCTATACTGTTTTAAGATTATTATCCAGTGTGTTCTTCTTTCCTCACTGTCATATATTACTTAGATCTCTCTTTTTAACTTCATGACATACATTTCCATTTTGATCTGAATCAGTCGAGACAGCAATGCTGCATTGGGTCAATTCATTGAACTTTTCCAAGATATTATCCTCCTCTATGAAATGGGAGTCCAGCCATCTATGTGAAGTATTTTTGTGAGGATTAGAGATAACATAGGAAACAACATACTCTACTTCATAGAGGCGGTGACATGTATACAAAACAAAAACATTCATATGGGCAACTTGAAAGGAAATTTCTGATCTTAGAAATTCAGCAATAGTAAGGTTTGCCTATTTTCTTCTTTTTTGAAATTTGTGATTCAGTCACCTTTTCCCAAATGTTCTTGTTTTAAATAGCTCTTGCTGCATAATAAACAATCTCAAAACTCTCAGTGCTTTATCTCAAAATAAAGCATTTATTTCTCACTCATATTTCTGCAGATTGGCTGTGATTTAGCAGAACTAAGCTGGGTTGGGCTGAGCTTGTCTTGGGGCTAAAGAATGAGATCAGGTCCATTCTAAACATCTCTCAATAGTTTGGGACCAGCAAACTATCTAGAGTATGGTCTTTTTGTAGAGATGGCAAATGTGCAAGAGAATAAGCTCAACCATGAAAGTTTATTTCAATCTTGGTAATAATATCTTATTGGCTAAAGCAAATCATATGGTCTAGCCCTAAGTTGAGAAGCAGGGAAGTATTGGGGTGCAAGGGGTGAAGGAAGCATTTCTTAATGGTGATCTAGGCTACTATAGTTGTCATTCAGATGTATGGAAGAGTTTGAAATGCTTCCAAGATTTTATTTCAAAATGTGCATTTTATTTATATATCATATACACTGGGCAGCTAATGAAGTGTTTTTGAACTCCAGCTTACAACCATCAGTGGTCATTAACAGGTCAGTGAATGGGGAAGATGTGAAAATAATTCAGAGTGTGTGATAATCCTCAGTTCAAATTCAGCTTTGGCACTAAAATTATAGAAGTTATGATAAGACAGTTCCCCATCATTTTTGTAGGCTCTATGTGTAATGACTCTTAATTTCCCATAGGAAAAGCTTACAGATGTTTTATCTGATTGAGGGATTCCAAATTGTGTTCATAACTTACCTAGTTTTGATTATGTTTCTGCTTTTGGTATAATAAATGTATATGAAAATATGCATTGCATGCATTTCTATATAGTATACATATATTGTATGTAATATATATTTTCCAACCTGAGTAGTAATAATTAAAACAAAATAATTTAATTTAAGATACCACTAATAAAAATATAATATTTATTGAAATTTTATAACTCCTTTCCATCTTCTACCGTAATCATTCTTTTTGTCCCAGTTAAGAATGTATTTTTAGAAATAATATTTTGGCCTATAAAAGACAAAGTGTATTGAGAATTAACACATATTAATTGTTATTGTACAATAACAATTGTGCACATTGCTTTTGTCACATGCTCTTATGACCTGAGACTTGGTAAAAATATTTATTTGATTTTTTCACTATATGTCATTTAGTGAATATTAAATTAGCACTGGACAAGATTGAAATTATAGCAAAAAATATGGCAAAGTAAAATGATTTATTTTAAGAACTCATTTAAAATGAAAACAATAAAATGCAGTAAGCAAGTAAATCTGGCTAATTTGTTTCAAATACTGTCATGCATCACTTGATGACAGGAATATATTCTAAGAAATGCATCATTAGGAGATTTTGTTGTTGTGTTAACGTCATAGAATGCATTTACACAAACCTGGATGGTGTGGCCCTACATACCTAGGATGCATGATATAGCCTATTGCTCCTAGACTACAAATCAATACAGCTTATCACTGTGCTGAATACTGTAGGTTATTGTACACAGTGGTAAGTATTTGTGTATCTAAACATAGAAAAGGTACAGTAAAAATATGGCATGAAAGATAATCAATGACACATCTGTATAGGGCACTAACCATGATTGGGGCTTGTAGGACTAGAAGTTGCTCTGTGTGAGTCAGTGAGTGAGTGATGAGTGAATGTGAAGGTCTAGGATATTACTGTACATTGCAGTAGATTTTATAAACACTGTACACTTAGGCTACACTAAATTTATAAAAGTATTTTTCACTATTTAATAAATTAACTTTAGCTTACTGTAAAATTCTTACTTCTTGTTTTTAACTTTTTGACTCTTCTGTAATAACACTTAGCTTAAAACACAAGCATATTGTACAGTACAGCCAAGCAAAGAGAGTTTTTTTCTTTATATTCTTATTCTGTAAACATTTTCCTATTTTTATATTTTTTTACATTTTACATTATTTTATCAAAAGCTAAGATACAAACATACACATTAGCCTAGACCTACACAGGGTCAAGATCGTCGATATCACTGTCTCTCCCCTCCATATGTTGTCCCACTGGAAGGTCTTCAGGGGCAAAAGCCCACATGGAGCTGTCATCTCCTTTGATAGCAATGCTTTCTTCTGGAACACCTCCTGACGGACCTGGCTGAGGTGCTTCTTGAGGAGGCGTCACTCTTTTCAGAAATATGCCCCACAATGTTATGATGGCTACAATGTCACTAGGCGATAAGAATTTTTCAGCTTCATTATAGTCTTATGGGACCACCGTCATATAGGGTGGTCTGTCGTAGACTGAAACGTTGTTATGCAGTGCATAACTCCACAGTACTTCAAGACAGGAAGGAGAGTCTCGTAGGAAAAAGAAAAGAGCAAATGAAGTAGTTTACGTACTCAATTCTTCATATATTATTTTGGAAGACTGGGTAAGGAAGTTCAAGTTTGTGATATTAAAAATTGAAGATATTCTGAAAATAAGTTATTATTTTATTCCCTTGAGAATCAGAGTGCTACTTTGAAATGTATTCTATTCTTTTATGGAAATGAATACAATTTACGTAAAATTGTGGTTGTGTTTGGGAAAGGAATGTTTTTTTTTTTCAAATTCTCTGAGGTTCCAGTGTAAAAGAGAAATCAGAATCTAAGCATTCACACAAGTTTTCTCTATTCATTAAAATGAACGACTGTGACAAGGATCTAGCCTGAATTAGATAGGTCAAGAAATTGTAATTCCAATACAGAAAACCATAAACACTTCATATTACTGGCCATAATACTGCTTTATCACAGCAGATAAAGAAAAAATAATGCCTCTAGAGATAAGAAGTAAATCAATCACACATAGAATATTATTTATTTCACATTTTCTTTGTTGTGATTTATGTCTTATAATTTTTTTCATCAAATGAAGCAAAAAATATATTGTGAACCTGGCTCTCTAAAGAATATTCTCAGAAATTCACATACATTGAGAGCGGGTTACTTGAAAATAAGTTATTGTTATCACACATTCTTGAAAGAAGTTTTTCACAAGGATAAATAAAGAATGCTAAACAGTAGTCCAAACAATGTTGTCGTTATATATGTTGTTTATATTCGCTATCAAATACTAACATATATTCATGTTTAAATTATAAATGCATATATGTGTGTATGCATATAATTTTAATACATTATCAAAATAAAATTCTTAAAATAAGACTATCACTTGTATAAGTGGAATACCACCTTAATATGATACTGTTAAGACACCTTATTAAGACACATACTGAAAATTAATTATTTTAGAATTTTAAAAAAATTTTCTGAAACTATGTAGGGTCAAACATGGTCTAACTGAAATTAAGTCGGCTTTAAAGATGAGACCAGAAATTAAGATGGATGGTCAAAATGCTATAACGTTGGACATATCATTAACATGTTTACAGCTTCACTTACCCTTTTTCATAATCTTCCAGTTTACAAGTAGAATACTTGATACAAGATGGTGGGTAAACTGAAAGATTATCTTCTCCCATACAGCCCTTCTTAGTCTCTCTTAAATTGTAATTTCATTCATACCATATATAATCGATAATTATTTGTTTATTCACTTATTTGCTATTTCTCTTTCTTCATTGTGTCCCTAGTCCTAGCACATGGTAGACACTCAAAAAATATTTGTGGAGTAACCAAGAATTCTCAAGGTGAAACTTGTGAAATTGTGCTACGTAAATAAATTTTAATAGACTTCAGAATCAATGACTTCTATTTGCAGTGTTATTGTTTTTACAGAAGAACCCTTTCTTTACCACAACCCCAGAAGATAGATGGCAGTTGGCATTTACACAGTGAACCTCAACTCTCTTCTAGTCTACCCACTCTTTCTCCTTAAATTATCACCTTCCTTCCTATTAAAGAATTAGAAAGGCACTACTTATTTTAAAAGGCTAAATGCACCATCAGTTTTTTCATTCTTCTCTTTTCTCCTTTTGTGACCTAACTCAATCAGTCTTTCTTTTTCTTGCATCTTCAATCCTCCACTTCCACTGACTTTCCTTCTGTCCAGCCTTTAACAACAACCTTATAAAAAGCCTCGTTTGAGCCTGATTTCTGATAAGGTTATTGTGCCCTTTCTTATTTCTATTCAGCATGGAAACCTACTCTCCCTGCCCTTGCCAAATTTTATTGCCTTCATTTCTGCCCTTCCCAATCATGCTTTAGCTTGTAAAAACATGGCTTTCTTTTCAACACTTTCCTAAAACTGCTCCCTGAAGAATATTAAATCTCAAGACCCCTCAGTTCTCATCTTCTTCAGTCAGGACTTATAAATATCATTTTAATGTTAGTTCAGAAAGGCTCACTGCTGTGACAAACAACCCCTACAATTTCAGTGGTAGCTAAACGCTGTGGAATTTTAATTCTCATTCATGTAATGGACTCACGGGGAAAAAAAAAAAACATGAGTATTGCACAGCTGATCATTGGAGGTAGAAGCAGAGAAAATTATGAAAGTGGAACTTGCTCAGCAAAGATACAAAGATCTGCTAGTTGATTCCTAAGTCATTTAAATGGCAGTGGTGGGTGTGACTGGCTCCACACTTTTATTCTGGGGTCTGGGTTGAGAGCAGCTTTGCCATCTTCAATATTTACCTTATTCAGCAAGTTGACAAGATTGTTCTAAGAGTTGCCATCCAGCTGGATAAACACCGAGAATCACAGGTGGGAGGTTTTATGGCCCAGGTGCGGAAGTGGTGAATATTAGTTTGCTCACACTCCATCCTCTAGAATTCACTTCTACTGCTACGTTTAACTGTAAGGTGAGACTGGGAAATGGACTCAAGCTGGTGGCCCAGGAAGAGGAAACACAGAGGTTTAGAGATGCAGCTGAAAGTTTCTGCCATGCCTTCTTGAAAAAATGTATTTTCTCTTGGCTTCTATATTTTACACTTCTTTTTTTTCCACAACCAGATGGTCATAACCAGTGCCTTGGCTTCTTCACATCAATGGAATACTATATTCTTTCAATGAGTTTATTTAATTCTATAACTTCAAATAATATGGCCATGTGACATTTTGTCTCTAGCACTGTCTTATTTCGTCTGATGTAGAATCCTATTTCTAATTGCTGGCTGCACGTCTCTGTTACCAATAATCTGAGGCTCCTGAAATCTAATGTAATAAAATACAAACCTCTCACTTTATCCTTCAGAATTTTGTTTCTTTTTGTGCTTGAGATGTAGAAATTATATTATTCTTTTCACTTTGCCTCACTCCTAATCTACTTCCACCATGTCCTCTGTCACTGCCAACAGAGAGATATGAATTACCATTTACTTTTACTTTTCTAATGATCTCCTACCTGCTATACCTACATCCCATATCTCCCTGTTCTGATTGTCTTTAATTATTGTGGATTTGGCTGTGGCCCTCTTTACCACAAAAATCTTAATTACTCACAACAAAATAAAGAAAAAGTTTAAACTCTTCAACATGATAACCATGTTTCTTTATCTACCTGTCATACTTTGAGATGAGGATGGGTAAATTAAGTGCCAAACATTAAGAAGACATTCTTTTGGGCCTCAAAATAAATTATGATAGTACTAATAATATTATTGATGGCTGATACCTATAGAGAACTTATTATGTGCAGGCACTATACCAAGAGCTTTACATGACAGAGCTCATTAAGATTTCCTATACTTTTATAAATAGACAAAGTTATTCTCTCAGATGCATAGGTAGAAAGATTTTTACTTGTCAAAATTCATGCTTCTAAGAAGTGCTAGAGCCTTTTGTGTAATTTCTTTCTCCAGGATGAAAAGATGATAGGTAGAACCTCTCTACTGGACCTCAGGTTTGTCTAACACTAGAAACCATATTATTAATTATTTTTCAATGCTGTCTTTTCATATAACTTTACTTAGTGGAAGTGTGAGGTGGAGAAAGTACTCTAGAATGTAAAAGAGGCACAATGAAGAAAAATGAGTCATTTGAATTGATTTGATAACTTAGTATATTTGAGTATTTGAAAGCAAGGAGTTAGAGTAAGGCATATATATGTGATGTGAAAGGTTTTTGAGCAGAAAACAAAATTATTAGAGATGCATTATTTGTAAAATTAGTGTGATCCTGGTGTGAAGATGGAATTAAACGAACAGAGAAACAGCAAGGAAAACAAGTTGCAGGCATACCTAAGAAATATGGTTACAGATCAAAGCAATAAAGCAAATACTTCAATGAAGTGAGTCACATAAATTTTGGGATTTCCCAGTGCATATAAAAGTTATGCTTACACTACGCTATAATCTATCAAATGTGCAAGAGCATTACGTCTACAAGAAAACAATCTGCATACCTTAACTAAAATACTTTATTGCTGTAAAATGCTAAAAATCATCTGAGCCTTTAGTGTGTCGTAATCTTTTTGCTGGTGGAAGGTCTTGCCATGATGTGGATAGCTGCTAACTGATCAGGGTGGTGGTTGCTGATAGTTGAGGTGGCTGTGGCAATTTCTTAAAACAAAACAACAGTGAAGTTTGCTGCATTAATTGTCTCTTCCTTTCATCAAAGATTTCTTTGTCACTTGCAATGCTGTTTGACAGTATTTTATCCATAGTAGAACTTCGTTCAAAATTAGAGTCATTCCTCTCAAACCCTGCCACTCCTTTATCCACTAGGTTTATATAATATTCTAAATCCTTTGTTGTATTTCAACAATGTTCACAGTGCCTACATCAGGATTAGATTCCATCTCAAGAAAACACTTCCTTTGTTCATCCATAAAAAAACTCCTCATCTGTATGAGTTTTATCATGAGATTGTAGCAATTCAATCACATCTTCAGGCTCTACTTCTAATTTTAGTTCTCTTGCTGTTTATACCACATCTGTAGTTACTTAATACTGAAGTTTTGAACCCCTCAAAGTCATCCATGAGGCTTGGAATCAACTTCTTCCAAACTCGTGCTAATGTTAGTATTTTTGTTTATTCCTTAGAATCACCAATGTTCTTAATGGCATCTAGAATGGTGGATCCTTTCAAGAAGGTTTTCAGTTTACTTAGCCCAGATTCCATCAAAAGAATCAATGTCTATGGCAGCCTTACAAAAAGTTTTAAATAATAGGACTTGAAATTATTCTTTGATTCATGGGCTATAGAATGGATGCTGTGTTAGTAGAGATGAAAAACATTAGTCTCCCTGTACATGTCCATCAGAGGTCTTGGATGACTAGGTGCTTTGTCAATGTGCACTAATATTTTGAAAGGAATCTTTCTTTTTGAGCAGTAGATCTCAACAGTGGGCTTAAAATATTCAGTATACCATGCTATAACAAATTTGGTGTTATTCAGGCTTTGTTGTTTCATTTATACTTCATAGACAGAGCAGATTTATCATAATTCTTAAAAAAAAACAGGGTTTTTTTAATAGTAAATGAACATTGGCTTCAATTGAAAGTAACCAATAGCATTAGCCTCTAATAAGAGAGTCAGCCAGTTCTTTGACACTTTGAAGCCAGGCATTGACTTCTCTCTGAAAAACTCTTAGATGACATCTTCTTTCAACATAACTCTGTTTCATCTACATTGTAAATCTGTTGTTTAGCGTAGCCACCTTCATCAATTATTTTAACTAGATCTTCTAAATAAATTGCTGCATCCTCTACATCAGCAACTGCTGCTTCACCTTGCACTTTTATGTTATAGTAATGGCTGTTTTCCTTAAATATCATGAACCAACCTCTTTTCGCTTTAAACATTTCTTCTATAGCTTCCTCACCTCTCTTAGCCCCCATATGATTGAAGAGAGTTAGGATTTTGCTCTGGACGAGGCTTTGGCCTAAGGGTATGTTATGGCTTGTTTAATCTTTTATCCAGATCAATAAAATTTCTCCTATTCTGATCACTAAAACTTTCTCCATATCAGCAGTATGGCTATTTCACTTTCTTGTCATTCATATGTTCACTGGAGTAGCACTTTTAATTTCCTTCAAGAATTCTTCTTTTGCATTAACAACTTGACTTACCATTTGGTGCAAGAGGGGTAGCTTTCAGCCTGTGTCAGCTTTCAACATGCCTTTCTCTTAATCTTAATGATTTCTTGATTTTGGTTTAAAGTAAGAGATATGTGACTCTTCCTTTTACTTAAACACTGAGAGGCCATTGTAGGAATATCAATTGGCCTCATTTTTCAACATTGCTGTGTTTCAGGGAGTAGGAAGACCCAAGGAGGAGACAGATGGGGAAAGAGCTGGTTGGTGAAGGGGTCAGAATTCCTGAAACATTTATCAAGTTGTCCATCTTATATGGATGTGGTTGTGGTGCCCCAAAACGATTACAATAGTAACATTAAAGATCACTGATCACAGATTACCAAAACAGATATAATAATAATTAAAAAGTTTGAAGTACTGGAGGAATTACAAAAATGTGACACAGAGACATGAAGTGAGCACTTGCTGTTGTGTAGATTTGCTAGACACAGGGTTGCTACAAAACTTCAATTTGTAAGAAATGCAACATCTGTAAAGCACAATAAAGCGACATATAATAAAACAAGATGTGCCTGTATTACAAAATCAAGGTAAAAAGTAATAACTTCAATTAATGCCAATTTATACAGGAGAGTGATGTCGATCATCCTGTGAAATTGATACTTCTTGAGCCCTTAAACTGCTTTCCACCTTCTGACAGGAAGTTTTTGTTCTGGTGTTGTATATTCTGGTCTCCAAAACCAGATTTCACCATTTTCACGCCATCTACATAGTTTACTGCTTATATAATTTCTATTTCAAAATTATTCTTAGGGCATTGATTCTCATGATGATCCTTCTTATGAAAAGCATATATTGGTGGAAACTGTTAAATACTTTTCATTTGTATCCACATAAAAACAAATAAAACAGATGTAAAAATAATAGCATGGTTTAAAGTCATCATGCTGTGGTTTAACTGAAATTTTTAGAGTGCTAAGAATAATCATGCAATTATTTAAGGCCTAATTGGTCCATAGATTCCAAATTCATGCAAATATAAATTAATCATGATTCCCTTAAATCTGAATTCCTGTAATTTGGATGGATTAAATTTGTCAATTCAATTGGTGGGGCCTTTATTTTGATATGGTACTCTTATTTGCCTTATCATTACTTTAGTCTTTATGGTTTTTCTTAAATTACATCAAAAAGTTATTTTACAATCGTGTTTCAAATGGGACTTGAGGTGGCGATGTAAGGTCAGGGGCTAAGGATCTATTATTGTTTTGGAACCGTTGTCTCCATGGTGAAGAGGAGACACTTGAGGAGGAAAATACCACGTCTCAGTATCTACAGATATCTCAGTAACAGAATCACTTCCATTTGGTCCTTTAGCTTGTATACCATGTTTAGGTCAGCCTCTTTAATGTTCTCTATTCTTAGGAAATTTTAGGGATGTTCTTGGATATGGGAAGACAGGCAGATCATTTTCTGTACGGAAACCAAACCTAAGACAAGACAATCACAAGCCTGATCTATGTGGTTGCTCCTCTTTCAAGGGTCCCTTCTCCTTCTTTCTTTCTTTATTTCATGGGTCACTGTCCTGACCTCCGTCATTGGCCTGCTCTTCACTCTGTTCATGACCCTGATAAATCTCGTAATTACTACAGTTCGTGAGCATTTGCCATGAGCCAGGGACTCTGCTAAGCCCTGTATGGGCATCGTTTTATTTAATCCTCACAACAGTCCAGAGAGATTGCCAGTATTATCCCTGAGGAAATTGGAGTTCAGCAAGGTTGAGTAGCTTGTTCAAAATCATACAGTCCTCAGGTGGCAAAGCTGGTATTCAAATCCATCCAGTCTGACACAAGTCGGGGCTACTTTTAAAACTCAACTAGGATTTAAGAATTGTGAATAAACTTGTCCAGCAATCAAGACAGAACATGGTTGTAAGAAAGAAAAATAGTCTGAGACAGGTTATAGTTTATGATCTTTCCTCAGAGACATAGTCCGCTGGATAGGGGACAATCTTTCCAAAAACTGTGAAGCTAGCAAAGTTTATCATCAGCCTTTGGCCGGTCTTTCATTGTCTAATCTACTTATGCTCCTGTGACAGCTAGTGACCTTATGCTGTGCCATGTGTCTTATGTCATGACAAACAATATTAAATAAATTCATTTTTCCTGAAGTGTGACAGAAGGTTTTATCTTTGATCTTTTTTAGAGAAATTTGCATTTTTAAAAGAGGATATGAAAAAATCATGGGTGTTAACAAATTAATCCGAAAGAGTAAAATTTTTAGATTGTGACTAATGGGTGAAAGATGCATTTTGGGTCTGGGCCACCTCCCCACGACTTTTCAAGTCATACCCTTTATGTGATCGGGCATTGTACTCATGTGACAGCCAGCCCTGCAGCTGAGGCTGGTCTGCTCTGTCTCCTCGCTCGTTTATGGAAAGCATACTACCTGGTCTATTTTGTTTTGCCTTTGACCGTGATTATTGTCACCTAACACATGTACTGTTTTCAAATTTATACAACCACAGATATATTCACTGGGTATCACCTAAATTAATGATAAATTACTTAAACCCCTGTTCTTTAGGAAAATAAATCTAATAGAGGTTTTTAAGATAAAAAAACAAGTATCTGAATACACATTTGGCAGTAGTTTAATTTATTAGAATTTATTATAGTATATAGTATCTTGAGATTTTATTTTTTTGTCAATGGAATAATTCCTATAAAATCAAAACATCATTTTCTATGTATGTTTGTGTTTAACTACATTTGATTCAAAATGTATGTTTTTTATGCCTTAAGAAATTATTGAGAGCAAGAATTTGCTCATATGCAGGCTGGATATGTTAGAACCAGGTGACAGTGAGATGAGTGAGACAAGCCAGATTTTCCCGCTAAAGGATGCTTTGCTAGGTGAAGAGATTAATGTAGTTTCAACTTTGTCATGGTGATAATCTGGTTGTATCTATATTTACAAGTAGAAAGAGGAAATGAAGGAAAATGACCAAGCTGTATTTTAAAGATAGGTCAATTGTGTTTTGTGCCAATGAGGGGAAATGAATCCCCATCTGATTAAAAGAACTTTTGATCCCTCAGAATAAGTCTTGAAAAGAGTCAATGTTTTTTAAAAACATCAACACAACCCGCAAACTGCCTCTATGGCTATATTTCTGATTAGGTAAAGTGTGTAACATATCATAGCTAAAGCAATGGAAATGTAAACATCTAAAAAAGATAAGTTATCACCCTATTTTACCAGCACCTATCTGATCAAGTGATTAGTTCCACATCAGTCATTGTCCATAAAAGCATTGTCAGTAATAGACAATGTCACGTGATCAATGAATCTGAGTCTGCACAGAAAAATCAAGGTTTGCTTTTAAGATTTATGTGGAACAAAAAACACACTTTTTGGCAGCAAATGTTAGGCCCACTGGCAATGAATCCGATTCCTGCCTTGGTGAAAAGATAATTGGTTCAGGAAAAATGTGATTAGGTTTTTTCCCTCTAGAAATCACATAGGATTGAACTTTTTCAGTTCAGTCTTTATAGTAGACACGTACAAATCTAAGAGGCCCCACGGCCATAGACAGGCAGTTCTTCTATTCATAGGCATGGCCGGGACAGAAGTTGTGGCCAGAGTGTGAGCTTGTCAGTCTCATGCTGCCGTGTGAGTGACTTCTGCAATTAGCAGTTACCAGGTTGGTCAGGACAAGCTGGAGAAGGATGGGCTGGGTAGCATTGGTGGGCCAGGCAGGGATACAGATTAACAAGAAGCTGAGCAGGAAGGGAAGACTGGATGAGGGACTTCAGTCTCAGCAGGCTAGTCCATGACTGACAGGTCAAATTAAAAAAAAAAAAAAAAGTAAGCAGAACCCCCTCGACTTCTGAAGATTGGCCTGTCTGGCTTGGAGCAGACATAGTGGACTCACGCTCATAAAGTTGAGTTGTCAGAGATATTTTTCTAGAACTCAAAGATCCCCAGTTTTACAACTTAGGAGAAGAGAAGGCATTTCCTGGGCTGTTTCTGTCCTTCAAGGAACACTGCCCTGGGATGCATGGGAATTGAGTTTTATGTCAGACTACCTATTTACATCTACTCCATTATGATCCATTGCAAATGTCGTTGACATTGAACTGTCCATTTGTCCTTTCTAGCCAAGCAACTGTCTGCAATAGATAAAGTGTAGTAAATGCTGGATTCAAAGATGGCATAATAATGTCCTTATTAATTCAAAGAGTTTGATGGGATAAGATATTAAACTCCACAGTTTCTTTCAGAATGTGGAATCTCTCCATGATACCCTTATAATTAATACTACCATCTTTTCTCCCTCTGTCTCTCTTAGCCTACATTGAAGAGGACGTCCCTTAAGCTACGGTGAAGAAGACATTTTCTTGTTTTCCATATGATGTTACTCAGCCCCAGCAAGATGCTGCACAGGGGCACTGCCTATGCCTATGCCTTGTCTTCTGCCTGGGTGCTGAGCCAGGCACACCCTGACAACTACCTCTCCCTTAGAGAGCTCTCATGTCTGGTCTGCCCTCAGATGGGTCACATATTTGCCACTTCAGGAAAAGAGTAGCAATAAACTGTCAGCGACAAAGCCTGGGACAGAATTAACGGGGATTTCTGTGTTAAAAAATTAGACTTTGTGGGAGGAAGGAAAAGCAAACTTATTCTTTCTTCATAACAGTTACTTAACATCTCTGCCGGGCTTGTTTCCCTGAATCCCTTGGATTAAGTCTAGGACAGGCCCAGTGGTCACTTCCAGATAATAACTTGTCTCCAAGTCCTTGTAGCCCTTGATTAACAATTATCATGTCTAGTACAATGTGATCAGTACTCTAAATTTCAGTCATGATTCTTCCCCTCCACTAACTTGGGCCAGCAATCAGTGGCAAGAATTCTACAATTGGAAAAAGAACATGCTTTCTTTCCTACCATGGAATTTTGTCTTGCAAACCTGGATTTCTGAAGACCAAAGGAGGATACCCAAGGGAGAAAGGAAATGGTAAGAGGCTGGAAAGTTCCAGTACCAATGCCATAGGTTTTGCTTTAATCATTCTGGCCACAGCGGATGTTTTAAAGCTGATTTTCCCTCATGGGCCATTCTGTGGGGTTTTCAGAGATACTAGTCCCTGGGGTTTCTTCATTTGCTGTTTTTAAAGAACTAATTGTGCCTTCTCTCTCTGCCCAAGCGTTCTTGATAGCCCGCGATCACTCAGACTTTCTTAGAAGGAATATCGTCACCATGTTAGGAAAAGTCATTTTCACAAGACTCAGTGTGGGTTCATGCATTCTCTCTCTCTCTCTCTCTCTCTCTCTCTCTCTCTCTCTCTCTCTCTCTCTCTCTGCATCTGTTCCTTGGAAACTATGTAAGTTCGTCCTGTTAGGGGAGCACAATTACATCTCAAATTTCAGTCCTCTACTCTGGTGCTAACGTGCAAATATTTTCTTAAATCTGTATTTCCAGCTGCTCCCCATCACTTGCATCACCGCCTGAGCTCCGTCTCCTGTCAGATCAGCAGTAGCATTGGATTCTCATAGGAGTGCAAACCCTACTGTAAACTGTGTGCATGGATGGATCTAGGTTGTGCAGTCCTTATGAGAATCTAACGCCTGATGCTCTGAGGTGGAGCTGAGGTGGTGATCCTAGTGCTGGGAAGTGACTGCAAATACAGATGATTGAGCAGAGAGGTTTGACTCCACAGAGACCATAATAAATCAATTGCTTGCAGACTCGTATCAAAACCCTATCAGTGAGTGGCAAGTGACAATTAAGCTGCATCTTGTGTCAGACTTTATACTGGTAAGTAAGCATCTTGCCTCACTTGTAAAGCTGTATCTGGTGGCAGGCTTTATTGTGGCAAGGGAGTTGATGTACTTCAATTGTACAGCTGCATAAAGTGGGAAGCTTTATCAGAATCTGACACTTAATTTTAGTCTGTGGGTGGCCCACCCATTATTTTGTTTACCACTTCTGCTGACATCTCTTTCCTGCACTGTACACTTGTCTCAGTGACAGTTTTGGTAAGCCCACAAGTTAACCCTAGCAAAAATCAGTAAAAAACAAATGTCACTGGACAGCTCCTTTGAAAAGGGGGAAAGACCGAGACGAGACAGCAGAAGACTCTAAGACTGCCAACAAAATGAAAACTGTGTTTAAAGGAAAAGACCAAGAGTCCTACTTAAATTATGGGTTCATTATAACAGGTGATTCACATTTTCTGAGCCTGCTTTGTATAACATGTGGTGACTGGCCATCCAACAAAGCCGTGAAACCTTCCAAACTGCTTCCCACGTGGAGACCAACCTCGCTGAATTAAAAGACAAGACTTTGGAGTTTTTCAAAAGAAAAAAAAAAAACCATGAACACAAAGAACAGAAGCAATTATTGAAGGCCCCACTTCATCAAATGTGTCTGCACTGAGCGCATCATTCTTAGTGGCTAACCACGTTGCTAAAGCTGAGAAGCACTTTACTATTATTATTGGTGAAGAGTTGATCCTGCCTGCTGCTAAGGACATTTGCTGCGAACTTTTAGGAGAGGCTGCAGTTCGAAATGTGGGACGTGTTCTTCTTTTGGCTAGCACCATAACTAGAGGAATTGATGAAATAGCAGAGGATATTGAGGCACAATTGTTAGAGAGGATTAATGAGTCACCGTGGTATGCAATCCAGGTTGATGAGTCTACCAGTGTTGACAACAAGGCAACAATGCTTGCATTTGTGTGATGTACTTTTCATCCCCATCTGTCTTTAATCCAGAATGTATGCAGATTTGAAGTTGTCTCAAACATACTTGTAAGGCCACAGTCATTTGTGATCTCAAGCAAATTAGACGCTTTGATACTTTTCCAGCAAGGACAAGGTCGATTCACCTGTCTTATTCACAAATGGGTTGCCAATCCATTCATTCCCAGTTTGGGGGTCTTTTGTGGTTGGGATGTAATCCTCAAACTCTTTTGAAAGCTGATATAGGTGATCATGCATGAGAAGGATGTGCATGAGGCACTTTTGTTGCCAACCAACACCACGGATGCAGAACTATTCGAGTCTTTGAATGATTACATATCAGGAAAACTGAATTGGTTGTTTTGTGTTGGTATATGCACTGACAGAGTGGCTGCCATGACTTGACGGCTTTCTGGTTTCACTATTCAAGTCAAGGAGGTCGCTTCTGAATGTGAGTCTACGCGCTGTGTCATCCACAGAGAAATGCTGGCTAGCTGAAAAAATGTCACCTGAACTAAACAACACTTTGCAAGATGTGATTAACATTATCAACTACATTAGAGTACATGCCTTTAGCTCATGTCTGTTCGTGAAGCTCTGTGAGAAAGTGGATGCAGAACACACATGTCTTCTCTTATACATAGCAGTGAGATGACTTTCTAAAGGTAGATCACTGGCCAGGTTTTTGAGTTATGAGAGCAACCCCAGATATTTCTTTTAGAAAACCACTCACCACTGGCAGCACATTTCAGTGACACAGAATGGGTTGCAAAACTTGCTTACTTATATAACATATTCAACCTACTCAATGAACTCAATCTATCACTTCAGGGGTGAATGACAACTGTGTTCAAGTCAGCAGATAAAGTGGCTGCTTTCAAAGCCAAACTGGAAGTGTAGGGGGCAACGAGTGAACATTGGGATTTTTGACATGTTTCAAACATTAGCAGAGATTTTGAAAGAGACTGAGCCACAGCTTTCTTTCTCTCAGCTGATGCATGATCACCTATCTCAGCTTTCAAAAGTGTTTGAGCATTACTTCCCAACTACAAAAGAACCCTAAACTGGGAATGAATGGATCTGCGACCCATTTTTGAATAAGACAGGTGAGTCCACTTTGTCCTTGCTAGAAAAGGATCAACTGCTTGAGATCGCAAATGACTGTGGCCTTACAAGTATATCTGAGACAACTTCAAATCTGCATACATTCTGGATTAAAGACAAGGAGGAATACCCTGAGATTTCCACAAAAGCACTGAAAAGCCTGCTTCCATTTCCAACACCCAATATTTGTGAAGCAGAATTTTCTGCAATAACAGCAACCAAAATGAGATTATGGAGTAGACTGGACATAAGCAACATACTTTGGGTATCACTGTCTCCTATCACTCCAAAATGGGGCCATCTAGTTGCAGAGAAAAACAAGCTCAGGATTCCCACTGATTCTGCATTATGGTGAGTTGTATAATTATTTCATTATATATTAAATGTAATAATAATAAAAATAAAGTGCACAATAAATGTAGTGTGCCTGAATCATCCTGAAACCATCCCCCACCATGGTCCATGGAAAAACTGTCTTCCATGAAACTGGTCCCTGGTGCCAAAAAGGTTGGGGATCACTGCCCTAGATCACCAAACAGATAAGCCACTTCTTCATTCTTGAAGAGAGTGAGGGAGCAGGTGGAGAAAAACTAGAAATGCCCACCTGTAACTTTCCTTTCTGGGCACTGGAAGGGGAATGCATTCTCCCCTGTGGAAGTATGATGAGTGTGAATGAGTTTCCCCCACAATGGAAAAAACACTCAATTCAGAGTCACAAATTTGAACATGAGTCCAAACCTACTACTTATCAGTACTTTTCCCTTGTGCAGATTATTTATATTTTAGGCCTTTGTATTCTTCTGAGAAAAATGAGAATAACTCCTACTTCACAGAAATCTTCTGAGATTATAATGAGAAGCATTGGTGCAATGAAGGCACCCAATAAATGACAGAATTTATTATAATTACTCATAGTAAAAATAATCTCTTTGAGCCTCAGTCTAAAAAAAGTGTTGCAAAATTGTGTAATAAGCATGTATGATATGAAAATACCTGCCACTCAACAAATGTTTTGTTTTAAAATGCCCTTGTCTTCAGTCAAAGAATGTACAAAGGCCATGTTTGTTTTCTATGATCCTGACCTCCCCTCTTGGTCCTCTCCCCTTTCTTTCCTTAGACCCCAGTGTGGAATCTGCTGTCATCTCCACAGAGATTTGGGACCCCTGTGCTTCCTTATCTTCCCCACTAATATACATTATTAGAGAGAGGCTCTATCATATGCCTACCCATACACATAATAGGGCCTCTCCCTAACAATGTGCATTGATATATACTGTACATACATACACACACATACACATATGGTATATATGGCAGTATATGACACAATGTGAATTTAAGTGCATTCTTATTTCCCATCATAATTTTTAATTGTAAACTCTAAGTCTCTGTTCCTTTTATGCAAAACTTCTTTGATCATAAAACGTGTAGAAGAAACTATTCAGAGGTCATTTAAATAACAAGATATTATTTTTAAATGTAGAATTTTAAAACAATAAAGATTTTAACCCATAAAAAATATGTGCAAGAGATTTGAGGAATTTCTAAAAGTCATGTTTAGTTTCTCTGAAATCATATAATATGGGCCAACATCTGTATCGCTTACACACAAACAAGCCCTACTGGCACCTGGGCTTATTGAAGATGATACCTCCAGGGTTAGTATTTCAGCTCACTAACAGTCTACTGGTATAGGCCCTAATGTCATTTTCAGTCTTGGTCAGAGCAGAGAAATTCCTGGGGTGAGGCCTGAGGAACTATGAATCAGGGCAGCTGGACTCCCTTCCTTTTTTAAGAAAGGAAGAGTGAAGTTGACGAAACTATAAAAAGGCATATGTAGACAGATGGAAATAGAACCAGCACCATTTGATTTGAAATCTTTTGTGCAAGGCTATTTGTATTGTGTCTTCCTAAACTCATTTAGTTATGGTTCAGCAAATGTGAAGATCAAAATCTAAGCGAGCGAACTGGCATCTCTGTTCATCATCAAAATTTGGAGCTATATCTTGATGCAGAAAAAGAGTATTTTTGAAAACGCTTGAAATGTTGACACAGTGCATTCAGGGTAAAGCATCCAAATGTATTATTTCAGCACTTGTTGTGTCCACTTTTAGTGAGATGAGGAAAAGCTGAATTCAAACATGTATAAACTGTCTTTTATTGTGCAAATTCTTGTCTTCAAGCATTTCTTTTTTAATGTGAAGATTTGTTTTGCCAGATCTAAAATGACTTCCTAGTGGAAAGGAGAGGCTAAATTCTCACAAGCCAGAGCATCAGTTTTTACATTGTAAATGCCTACTTCAATGTCAAGAAGTAATGTTAGCAGAAAGGGTAAGAGAAGCCAAGCCTATCAGCAATTCTAAAATAGAAATAATATTGTTCCCTAACATCCATTGCATATTTACTACATGCCCGAGAATGTTCCAAGCACTTGACCATGCATTAACTCATGTGAATGAAGGTTAAATAATTCATTATTTAATCAATTTTTATTTAATTCATATATAATCACTTGATATGTATTCATATATGTGAATTATATATCACAGTTGGGTGTGCCTTATTCCATGGAGTTTATCTTTTGCTTCCATATGGTTCTCCTAATTCAAGGGAGGAGTACACTCTTAGCAGAGAAGTTTGGAGACTGCTGGATATGAACTTACATGCCCCTCTCCACCTGCCATTCTGCAAGATCTTGGCCTTGCCTTATTTCCTTCCTGAATAAAAAGGGGTAAATACAGGGGAACCCAAGAATTTTCCCAAGTATTATCAATTCACAGTAGATAGAAGGAAACCACAATGGGGTCTACAAAGCACCTTTTCTAATCTCCCTTGCCTATATTTTAATACTACGAGATTCTTTCATTCCTTGTTGGTCTTCCCTTTTGCTAAGTCTAAATTCACTGTAGGAGGTAAGTAGCTCTCTGGGATTGTGCCTTCTCTCACAGGACTGGGAAAAAACTTAGGTGACAGGAAGTGGCTTCTGCTCTAGAGGATTTGTCTGCATTTTTTCCTTCGGGTGAGTCTGCATTTCACCAAATTGGATGGAAGGTCCATGAACATTTTCTGTATATTGTTCAATGTTCTAACCCAGCTTCTGTGGCAGAATGAAGTTACGAAATATTCTCAGTATTTTGAGTCTTTTATTTTTAATTTTTTTTTTTTATTTCTAAGGCTACCACTTTTCAAAGCTCATGATGGGAATTGTGCCTATCTCTCCATCAGGCGGGAGTCCTAGAGAGCGAAGACCATCAGAGACTCTCAAATCCAGAAGCCAGCTCACCTGCCTGACTTTCCCTGCCTATTCCAATAGTTCTCACGTCCATCACAGTCAATGGATGATATTTGACGGCTGGTATATCTGTGAGGGAATTAAGATTATTTTAATTTGTTCCTTTTTAAGTCTCCTTAAAAGCTTCTGAGATTCAGTATAACTTTCCACTTGCCATCTGCAACTTAAATATGTAACAGCTAACTCAAACTTGATGTGGTCAAAATGGAATTCTTAATTTTCAATACACTTTCCCCTTTCTGCAGACACACATGGAACCTGCTGCTCTTTTCCATTTGGCTAAAAACAAACAAACAAACAAACAAATAAAACAGAGGGTCATCTTGATCGCTCCCTTTCCATCATTTTTTTGTGCTAAGGGTAGTATTATTTGGTATGGGCTAAAGGATACATTTTGCAAGGACCTTTAAAGACAAAGGTTAACAAAACCCTGTTTTTATATCATCTCATAGAGGAGCACAAAATGCCATGATTCTGTAGGGTCGACAGTTGTCTATTCTAGGTTCTTGGTGTGCTCTTGGCTGAAGAATGACAGGACATACCAAAAGCAAGGGAAGCATGAAACAAAGTTTATTGAGTAAGGGCAAGATAGCTTTGCAGAGCAAGAGCAAGATACATTTGCCACAGGCGACGGACGGGTCCCCTGTTGTAATAAGAGGCCCTTGTTATGGTCTGGAGTCTTGTTTTATAGTGTCTGGATTGGGCCCTAATCATTCAGACGTCATCACTGAGCCACTTTGATGAACAGGTAATTACACGATAATTAGCCTTACGTTACTCTAGGTTATTTTCCAAATCCTACTGTGCCTGGGCTGCACGGTCTGTGGGCTGGGTGTTTTCCTGCAACCTTTTACCTATTAGCAAAGCTTTCCTCCTTCCTCCAGGTGTGGCAATTGCTTGAGGCAGGATTAAGGTGGGGCAGCACCAAGAAAGGGCTCCCACCCTTGTCCTTCCTCCCCAGGTGGGGCAATTTCTCGAGGCAGCACCAATGCCAGGTGCCCGCCTTTGTCCCTAGGATAGCTGGAGGTCCCTGGCTATCTACCTAACAATTCTGCTGGCACATGCTTAGAGACACTGGTCTGGGGAAGAGACCCTGAGTCCTTCCATTTTACATTGAGTCACACATGAGAATAGCCTCATTTGCAAGAAATGAGAGTCAGAGTTCACACATCACACAGTCTCAGTTCAGATGCCAGGTGATCAAGACGTTTTCTAAGAAGTCCTTCTAGGACCGCCTTTGGCTTTGTTGGATTTGGACTGGTAGAGAAAGGAAGTCCCTTCTAGTGAGAAGCTCAGTTTGGGTGCAGCTCTTCTAACTACTAAATGAGTAGCTCCCCAGTCCCAGACCAGGTCAGAGCTAAGCAAACCTGAGTTTCAGGGGTAATTCACCAAACAATCTTGCTTATTTCTCCACACCCCGCACATTAGGTGTTGCTGATTCTATTTAACCAATTCATATTATTAAATTTATTTTCATCTCGTCTGCTGGCACCCAAGCCAATGACACCATTACCTTTTGCCTTGCCTATAGCAATTATATTTCAAGTGGTCTCACTTCTTTTCTTGTCTTCACCATGGCCTCAAGTAATTGCCCTCCTCACCTGCCCCACTCCAACCCCATAATCTTTTCTTCATATCAGCCAGAGTAAGTTTTAAAAAAGACATCAGAGCGTGCCACTCACTTATAACACTGCAATGACTTCCCATTAGGCTTAGAATAAATCCCACATTATTTGTGAGAGTTTTACAGTCTGATGTGATTCCCTTCTAACTCTCTAACTGGGTCTCTTTTTGGTTCCTTACCAATTATGCTCTAGTCGCACTTGTCTTATTTCTGCCCTTTGAATATTCCAAGCTGACTTTTTTTTAAAATGGTGTTTGCGTTTTCAATCTTTCTGCCTGCTGTGCTTGGCAATCATGTCTTTTAAGGACTGACTATTTCTTGTCAGCTAAAATGTCATCAATAGAGCAAAGCCCTCCCCAATGAAAAGTAGTACCACATTCATCCCTTCCAGTCACTCTTCATTGTGATACTTATTAGTTTCTAAAATTATTATGTTTACTTTTTGGAATTTACATGATTATTATTCATCTTTCACCCATGCTAAAATATATGCTGCTTTAAGTGCAGACCATATCAATTTTATTTATAGATGTATTCTACATTATACAGGCTTTGTAAATATTAATAAGTGAAGAATATTTAAGTAATTTCTATGGCATAAATATTTTGAATATAGATCATTAAAATGTGATGAGTTTATGGTGATTTTAAAACATAGCCTAAATTCATTGACACTCTTCCTTTCAAGAGATGAGAGTAGGTCAGCAATGTTTTTTTCTCATAAGGGGAGGTAGAGGGTAAATATTTACATTGTGAGCTATACAGTCTTTATTGCAGCTACTCAATTCTGATGTCACACAAAAGTAGTCATGAATATAAATAAATGTTTATGGACAATACATAATCAAATGAGCAAGGCTGTGTTCCAATAAATTTTCTTTTTTCAAAAAGAGATAGTGGGCGAGATTTGATCTATGGGCTGGGGTTTGCCTACATGTTCCTTAGAACAGTGGTCCCCAGACTTTTTGGAACTACTAGGGATCAGTTTCAAGGAAGACAATTTTTCCATGGACCAGAGCGGGTGGGAGTGTGGGGATCGGGATGAGGAGCTCAGGTGACGTTGCAAGTGATGGGGAGAGGCTGTAAATACAGATGAAGCTTCACGTTCTCACTGCTGCTCACCTCCTGCTGGGGTTCGTCCTGCAATCTGGTTCCTAATAGGCCAAGGACCATTACTGGTCCATGGCCCAGTGGTTGGGGAGCACAGCCTTAGACAATTCTAGCCTCCATCATTAATTTGGTTCCAGTCTTTGAGCTATGCCAGTTGATTCCACATGGAGCAGAGATGAATTTTCCCCACTAAGCCTTGCCTAAATTGCAACTTGGTGAACAAAATAAGTTCTTTTAGTTGTATTAAGATGCTAAGTTTGAGGTGGTTTGTTATGTATCAATAGATGACTAGAACAGAGTTAAAGCCAATCTTTTTCAAGTATAACAACATTCAGTTATATATTACATGGTAGATGAGTTAACTCTTCTATATTTGAAATATTTCCATACATATATGCAATAAGATCAGGTTAAATTCATGTGTCAATTTAAATATTGGCATCTGAGCATGTTATAAATCACAGTATTTCAACTTTAATGATGACTTACAGTATTTTCAACATGTATGATATACATGGACTATGACTATATGCATACAAAGTGTGGATGACAGTTTCAGCTTCTTGGCTTCAAAATAAAGCATGGAAAACATTCAAAGTAGAGTAATTGCAGAGTCAATTTTGTAATTGGAGTCAGTTTCAGTTTTGGCTATTAAGAAGTTGCATATGTTTTTTTTCCAGAAAAATACCTGCATAAATACTCTGTCCTATGGGAAAAGAAAAACAATGTGCTCATGTATAGTCCTATATAGAAAAATTAAAATAGTTTTCTCTAGGAATTTAAGACCTCAGGCACAACTTTTACATGGAATACACATCTATATTAGGAAAATATATATGGCCTTTGTTAAACATATAAACAGGCTAATACATATTCACTCTAGTGCATGTGTAAACAAAAGTACAATCTTAAGAGATAGTTTTTGTAAGAAAAATTTTTCAAATTTTGAGTTTTATATTTTCTTACATTAAAAGACTATTAATATGGATATTTTAGTTTCTTTGACAAACTTGAGGCCCTATATGAAAAGAGTTCATGCCCTTAAAACTCATTTTTGCATATGGCACAGAATTTCAGAAAATTCACTATAGTGTGCACATCACATGAGCCTTAACTAAATGTAATGTGGATTTCACAGATTACTGGTCAGTTTTCTGTCTTTTGTTTGCATACCCTTGGAATGATTTATCTCATAATCCTGTTCCATATTGTAGAAGCTTTTTCTTCTACCATTTATGTCATTAATGTGGCAAATGCATTGGTATAAATGTTCTAATACACACTTTTCTTCTTCCAAATAAAGACCAATATTAATAGAAGTAATACCTGACCTTCAGATCTTCTGTCTAGAGAGATTAATGGCAAGTGCTTTGGTTTGTAAACTGTGAGAAAACAGAGAATCAGAAAAATGCTCAAACAGAAATGCTGTTATGAATGACAAGAATCTTGAACTTTCTCAACTAAGGTAGGGAAATTGAGAAGAGGAATAGAAATGAAGGCAATGTTATTTGTAAACATATAGATTGCTTTTTTGAATAATTAGTAGGCAATAATATATTTAATATCCAATATTAATTTTTCTTATTTCAGCCTATTACGGGGGATACAAATATTTAGGTTCCATATATTGCCTTTGACCCACCTGAGTGAGAGCCTCAAGTGTGTCCATCCCCCAGATGGTGCACACTGCACTCATTGGGTGTGAATATACCCATCCCTTCCTCTCCCCTCCCACCTGCCCAACAATCAATGAATGGTACTACTATATGTGCACGTAAGTGTTGATCAGTTAATACCAATTTTATGGTGAGTACATGTTATACTTCTTTTTCCATTCTTGTGATACTTCACCAAGGAGAATGGGCTCCAGCTCTATTCAGGATAATACAAGAGGTGGTAGATCACCATTGTTTTTCGTGGCTGAGTAGTATTCCATGGTGTATGTACACCACATTTTATTAATCCACTCATATATTGATGGGCATTTGGGTTGTTTCCACATCTTTGCAATTGTGAATTGTGCTGCTATAAACATTCTAGTGCAGGTGTTTTTTTTATAGATTGTCTTTTGTTCTTTTGGGTAGATGCCCAATAATGGGATTGCTGGATCAAATGGTAGTTCTACTTGTAGATCTTTGAGGTATCTCCATACTGCTTTCCACAGAGGTTGTACTAGTTTGCAGTCTCACCAGTAGTGTATGAGTGTTCCTATCTCTCTGCATCCACACCAACATTTATTGTTTTGGGACTTTTTGATAAAGGCCATTCTCACTGGAGATAAGTGATATCTCATTGTGGTTTTGATTTGCATTTCCCTGATGATTAGAGATGTTGAGCATTTTTTCATATGTTTCTTGGCCATTAGTCTGTCTTCTTTTGAAAAGTCGCTGTTCATGTCCTTTGCTCACTTTTTAATGAGGTTGTTTGATTTTTTCTTGCTGATTTTCCAGAATTCTATATAGATTCTAGTTATCAGCCTTTTATTGGATATGTAGCATGCAAATATTTTCTCCCATTCTGTACGTTGTCTGTTTGCTCTCATGACAGTGTCCTTGGTTGTGCAAGAGCCTTTTAATTTGATCAGGTCCCGTTTATTTATTTTTGTTGTTGCTGTGATTGCCTTTGGAGTCTTCTTCATATATTCTTTGCCTAGGCCAATGTCTGTAAAAGTTTTTCCAACATTTTCCTCTAGGATTCTTATAGTTTCATGCCTTAGATTTAAATCTGTTATCCACTGTGATTTGATTTTTGTGAGAGGTGAAAGGTGCAGATCCTACATGTGGCTATCCAATTTTCCCAGCACCATTTATTGAATAAGGATTCATTTCCCCCATTTATGTTTTTGTCTGCTTTATCAAAGATTAGATGGCTATATGAGGATTGTTTTATATCTGGGTTCTCAGTTCTGTTCAGTTGGTCTATGTCTCTGTTCTTGTGCCAGTGCTGTGCTATTTTAATTACTATAGCCTTGTAGTATAGCTTGAAGTTTGGTAAATTGATGCTTCCCAATTTGTTCTTCTTGCTTAAGATTGCTTTTGCTATACAAGGTCTTCTCTGGTTCCACATGACCAGTGTAGAATTATTTTTTAAAAAAATTTAATAGTATAGATGCCCTTTAAATGCCTGAGCATTGCACAAAAAATTTACTGCACCATCTTAAGAGAGATGCATGTTTCTCAGATTCCTTTAAATGAAAATTCAAGCAACTTGGGAAATTGTGTAAGGGTAACCTGATATTTTCCTTTTAGTCTGGGTCAAATATGTTAAATGGACAATTCAGTCGAAACTATTTGAGATCTCACCTCTTTTAGTTTTCTCAAAGTGTCACCTTCATGGTTGTCTGTTCTGATGCTTAAGGTTTCTGTGTTTGGGAGGAAAGGTGCTAACAGATATAGGATTTTCTGAAGTGCCATTTCCCCTCCATTCTGCTGCTGCTGCTTTTGTTTCAGGGGATTTGGCAGCTGCCTTTTCGTTCCCTGATAGCTTAGAAAACCAGCTCTGTAAGCATGTTAATTTTCTTCCCTTTAGAGAAAGCTTGCTAATCTCATGAGGTATTGCAAAGTTTAAATTGAAGTAAATAGAAAAATTGCTAAGTTAAGAAAAAAATGTTCCACAGAGTGTCTGATGAGTGGGAACACATCTGCCACACAATGGAATATGACATCCTCCAGCTCACTGCTTTCCCAGGACGTGTGAAAGAATTGTCGCTGTTTAGTATGCATCTGGTTTGGAGCACCAGCAGGTAAAAGTTTAATTACTGATGTATGTAATTACTTGACCTGTGGATTATGTGGGAGTGACACGGTCCCATTTTCTTCTTTTCCCCGTGGAAACTGCTCTTCCAAAAGACATCTTCAGACTAACAAGTCCGGATCTCTTATTGTTTGTCATTTTTTTGTTTGAAGTTTCATTTTCCTTTAAGAGGCTTGCTGACAGCAGTTGTGAACCATTCAAGACCATACCTGGGTTTTAAATGCTATTCTTTTCACAATGCTCACGCCAATGAGACTGACAGAGGCCTGTATATATGTGCATGTTAAATATGGGAGTCAACAATGAAGGATGCATCATTCGGGACTATTTGCACGATTCAGAGCACAATAAATCCTTCCTGACAAACATTTTGAAAAGTATAACACAATAGTATTTCTAGAACTTACTGTTCCAAGCCATTAAATTTTGGAGTAATTTGTTATACAACAATAGATAACTAATACATAGCTTATCTCTTAGGCCCAGTATATCATATCATAACATACATACCCTATTAAGTAAAGTGCAGAGCATACATGTGTTCCATTACTCATTCTGTGTCTATGTCCTTGTTTTCTATCCTCACAACTTGGAAAAACGTTCAGCACATTAGATCTTCCACATACCCCACTCAGGTTCCCTGGTCCTGAAACTAACCTGATTATTTTGCAACATAATTTTGATTTATTAATCCAGATCACTTATATATACAAATATGAGAGTGTATTACATGACATTAGAAGGAATTATCCTCTAACTTTCTCAATATTTGAAAATTAAGGTCACTTCCCCAAAAGGTGAAATGAAAAGATGCCACACTTTTTACTGCTTAACCTTGGACATGGCACATACATTTTATTGGCCTAAATAAGTCACGTTGTCAAACTCATAATCAGTAGAGTGAGACTGAATGGTTGATGAATAATAATATACTTGACCACAAATAAATGAATTCACATCCCAAAATTTTGATTGAAAGGGGATGAAAATTCTAAATATGACTATATTTTTCTCTTTTCTCATCACCTTTCTTGACATTATTCTTTTCTTCCTTCTTTATCCTTCAGATTAATGCTTTTAATAACCACTTTAAGCTATGCTCATCATTTCTCCTGCATAATCCATTTGATATTGAATTATATTTCTTCTTTGATTTAAGTAGCTTATTATAACTACTTATTCTGAGTCATAAAATACATCAAATATTTTATGTTTCTGTATAGTATTAACTTTAACACAAATATTAATATATCTTTTCTAATTTTTCTGCAGTCGTTCTCTTTCTACATAACTGAAAATAAAAACTTTACCTTTTTCAATTGAATTCTCTCAAATTTTGATAAATATTGTAGCTAATTATTGGTATAGTTGTCCAAATCACATACTAATAAAGACATGAGATTCTTTCTTTCTTTTGTTATATAATTGGAATAATGTACAAATAAATTCTATTCTCTATTTGAAAATTAGATTTATCTCTCTAGATAAAATGTACTTCTGACTGCATTTTTCCAAAGGAATATGACAAAAAGCTTTGAGAATTGAAGAAACATTTAACTTTATAGGTACAGGGACATGAATCAAGGTCTTAAAGATTAAATAATTTGCCCACTGTCAAGAAGCAAAGCATAATTCAAATCCAGCATTTTAGCTTCATATTCTACCAGCACCATATAGTACTGCAGTCCCCAAATCTGGGCCGAGAAACGGTACTAGTCTGTGGCACAGCAGGAGGTGAGTGGCCAGAGCAAGTGAAGCTTCATCTGTATTTACAGCCACTTCCCATTGCTGGCATCACCGCATAAACTCTGCCTCCTGTCAGATCAGCAGCTGTATTAGATTCTCATAAGAGCATGAACCCCACTGTAAACTGTGCATTCCAGGAATCTAGGTCGCGCGCTCCTTAGGAGAATCTAACACCTGATGATCTGAGGCGGACCTAAGGTGGTGATGCTAGTGCCGGAGAGCGGCTGCAAATACAGACTATCATTAGCAGAGAGGTTTGACTGCACAATAAATGTAATGTGCTGGAATCATCCCAAAACCGTTCCCCCCACCCCCCTACCCCCGGTCCCATGGAAAATATTTCTTTCATGAAACTGGTACCTGGTGCCAAAAAGTGTTTGCTGATACAGTACATTGTGTATTTCATTTCCTCCTTATCCATTTCTTTTCTTTTTTTCCCCCTTCTTTCTCCTTTCCCCTCTCTCTCTCTCTCTCTCTCTCTCTCTTTAACATTCATTGGCTACTGTAGAAGCTCTGTAACAACAAATAAGAAGAATTATAAAAACAGAGTTGCATAATGATGCTCCATGTATCGCAGTACCTTAAGTCATTAATATTTGCATGCCAGTTGGTTCCTCACATTATCTCCTCTTGCGTGATCAGGGGCACAGGGATGATAGAAAGTTCTATCAGAGGGATGAGATGGAAGTAAAAAAAGAGAAGGGAAGAATGCACCACATGAAAATTTCATCCACTTCACATTTTGCCTCAGCTTCCCACACACTCATTCTGTTGCTGCATAAAGATTGTTTTACCACAAGACTGTGTCTGAAAAATACTTTTGAAAGGGTTAAACGCAGCCTTTAGCCAGTGAGTGACTCCTGGGAATTTTAATAAGCCTGAGCTCCTGCAATTCAGCAGATAACAGTCACCAGGATTGCTGTGCATACAGAACTGCACAGTGTCATGTTTTTCACGGCCGCACAATTCTTGTAGGAATTGCTCTTGGAATGACCCAGCTTCATAGATAACAAACCCACAAGGTGTTAGAGAAACTATCACGGTGCTAAAATTCTCACTGGGGCCATAACCTTTGGGTTTGGAAGCCAACTGAACTGGAAGAATGATAGTAAGTAACAGAAGACTGTTGTCAGTCCCTATCAAATGGTTACCTGGGAAAAGAAGTGTCCCTCTGAGATGGCAGCTGAACTATCCTCCAGCATGCTGGAGCCACTGCCTCATTCTGAGTCCTTGAGTGTGTAGGTAGGGGAACGATTTGCTTCAGCACAGCACATGGTACAAAGAGTCACAAATAGGGTCATTCTGGTGCTCAGTGTCCCAGTGCCCAGAGTAATTAATTCCACATGCAATGGCTGAGTGCTGTGACTACGTTCAAGTGAGGTGATGAGGTGTCCAACCCTGAAGGGTACGGTTGCTTGACTTCTTTATTATAAACACGATGGAAAAGTAATAGTTTTTGCTACATGGCATTGCAGTGCTTCCACTCAGGAAATGAATTTTTATGTGTTGGATCTCTTATGAATTCTGTGTGATTTTGTCCCAGGAGTGTAAGAAAAACTGCTCTTTTTATACCACTAAGTGATGCAATGTGTAGCCTAAACAGATGGAAACAGCTTGACTTTAGCATAAGTGTTAGAATATGCAGTTTAAGTGTAGAAATCCACAAGGTACAACTAACAGAAATACTTTATCATTTAAAAGGCCTATCAACTTTATATCAACGAAGGGATTGAGGCTCTGCTACATGGACTTTTAAAAAAAATAATTTTTATATGAAATTAACAGAGAGTTTCAAACATCTATGCTTCAAGAAAGATAAAACATAAAAAGAACTTAAAATGGTAATTGGGACAAAGTAAGTGCTTATTAAACATTAGCTACTATTATTTTTATTAATGTTAATTAGATTTTTCTTTATCCAGGCCAGAAAGAAACAAACAATTGTACGTTAAGTACTCTGTTAATAGATACCGGGAACTTTTCAGTATGAGATATCCTAATAAGCCATTTTTTTGCAAAATAAAGGTCTTAAAATAGTTGCTGAATAATCACTTCTAGTCTTTGGAGTTATGTCTTGCATAATGTTATTATTTTCATATTTATCATATTCATTATCTTCATATGTATCTCTGCTACTTTTCTTATTAAAAACACCTAGAAAAGGTAAAACTCATATGAATTCTTAAATGCAGTTTTAGAATGCTATTGTTAAACAGTACATATGTTTAAAAATGAACATCAGAGGTACCCAAGAGAATTGTATTAATGGTAAAATTGTGAAGTTGTGAGATTTAGCTTTGCCCCTATTACCTTGCTATTCTGGGCTTCTTTTCATCCTTTACCTATGTTGCTTTTTTTTCGCTGACTCACTCCCTTACTTAGTCCCTCACCCACGTGTAGGGGTTAGGGGTACTAGGCCACCCTCAATAGTTAATGTTCAGAAGAAAGACATCTGATAAAATAAACAGATTTTGAAATGTTAGTAACTTAATATACTATTCCCCACATGCTTATTTACATTTTAAAAGTAGATTTGGAGAAACAAGAAACTCTTAACTCTAAAGGAGTGATTCATTAATCACAGTTATCAGTGACAGGGCAATGGATGTCCTTCCTACACTTTTCAAATCACACCAAATTGGCAGCTGTTTTACCTGTGGATAAGGATGGCCCTTGTACCAATGCTGTCACCATGGTGTAAGTCAGGTACATTTCAATGATGCATTTTATTTTTTCATCTACTTGTTCTTCTAGAGTATTATTTTAAATGCAACTATTAGTTTGAGTCAATATTTCTTTGCAGAACTTTATCTTACAACTGGAGAACACTTTAAACCAGTGCAACTCCATCTTACTGCAGACGTTTATTGAACTTGATTTATGTTATTAGTTATGCATTGGACATAGTGCAAGTATTCTGATTCATAATTTAACAGTGCCATGCCATAAAAGTGGGTAGGTAATGTCAAAAGGATCATAATTACTCTTTTCATTTATTTGGACGTTTTAAATGAATAATTATTCATTCAAACTTAAGAATAGGAAAATTTCAGTAAAATAAATTAACCAAAAACAGTAGTCCTCACAGAATTTCTCTCTTATGATTATTAATGATCACTTCAGAGGTGAAGGCCAAGTGTTACGGTGGGATGACACTGGGAAGGGCAGCTGTGGGTATGAGAATGTCCTTTAAACCTCTGAAATAAGATCTAGACTATAGATCCTAATTTGTTCCAAGCTTTGTGTACATTTTCTTATGCTGATAGTCCTTTTTGAGAGCAAGGTAGTAATCAATCAAATAACAAAGAGTATATGACTATGAGGTCTAACACTTAGGATCAAGGATGCATGGGTGGTGGAGAAGTTAAGACAAGAGCAAAGATCACCTGCGCCTGAGATTCTACCCAACCGAGTCCTGTAATATACAAGGAGAGCTCAGCTAAGATGCAAAAATAGGCAATGCACTATTTTAACAGAATTTTTGGCATTTTACCTAAAAATGCATAGGATTTTTGTATTTTTAAATGAGTGCGCCAGATTTACGTTTTTACTAAAATGATAAATAGAACAGTAAATGAACTCTCAACAATTGTATGTTGTTTTAAATACATATGCTTTTGTTCATTCCAATTCATTCCATGTTTGAGAATCTTTTTTAACTATGAATTTTGATTATTTGGGACTTCCTCCATTTATTGCCCTTGTTAATTGAAAGGTATCTGTATCTAAAATGCCAACTGAATCTTTAGCATGAGATAAGTGGAGGCCAATTTACAAATCATTTCCAGGAGAATTTAGTGATTTTTCAGATATCTGTGCATTGACATACAGAATGGCCTTTGCACAAAAATAAAAACAAGATCAAAAACAACAATGAATATTTTCATTCCCTGTCACATTTCTAACCACTTTCAAACCACCAGGGTTAGCATAAATGCTAGAGCTATCTTTTATTTCCAAGCTAGAAATATTGGTGTTTTAAAATCAGATGCCTCAGTGGTGTGGGTACATGTACATGGATATTACTTTTAACTTCCACTAACCTATTTCAGACAGTTCAAAAAATAGGGTTTTTTTAATATAGACATATATTTTTGGTTACAAATTATATCAATTTCTTCTTTAATGACTGACACCAGCAAAAGATTCAGAATGAGCTTCTGTGTGGGCACATTTCAGGGCAATTTCTTCTAGAGTGTTCTGAGGAAATGTGTTACCTAGACTTACACATTGCTTCTCATTGGCCAATATATTCTATGTTATGATCTATATTTCATTTTACTGGCTTCCCTACAGAGCAAATCCAATCTTAGAAGGTTGTAGTATAATACAAAACTAATAGTATGAGGTTTTCTGCCAGATTCAGAGAAAGAAAAATAGATAATGCCACTATACTACCCAATATATATCATGTATGCCTTCTGAGTAGATTTTTTTTGAAATGTCTTCTCAATAAATCATAAAGTTTTTATTAAATATTTGCAATATGTACATATTTATCATAAGATACAGTTTAAATAATACAAATTATTTTGTATTTGAAAGGTTGTAGTGTTCATCGACTTATTAAAATCTTATACCTTTTATTATGGAATAAGTTGGCAAACATAGTTTCTAGATGTCTGAATATTATTTATCTAACTTCTTCCAGTCTATACAAAAATATGGATTTTAAAAATGCCTAAAATAGTCTAAGAGAATCTGGCTAATTATAAAAGAATCATGTTTAGGGAAGTGTTTTATTTCTGAGACACTAATTTTATTTAGAGTTTGCTTAAATACACAAGAACTCAAGTTTTTAAACCAATCAGAATACCGGATTCACATAAGAATTGATGACTTGACTATCATAGTTATGTGAATTCCATCATGTGAATTGAACATCCATTATGTGAATTCATTATGTCTGTATGTGGCATAATAAGCTACAGTAGCAATAGCTAACCACAGAGGCAGTTTCTTTTGCATTGAAAATAAAAATCTTAGTTTAGAATGAACTTTTTCTCCATAAATACCTTTGGCTTGCCTTGGCATTTATGCAGCAGCCGGATACCATTATCCAGTGACACATTCTATCCCACTGACATTATCACTCAAAGATGGTCGATTTCATTTTCAGGAAGGTCCCAGAGAGCCACAGACACGTTACAATCAATCACACAACCACAATTGCTGGCTGAGTCACATTACTCTCGGAAAGAAAAAGTAAGGAGAGCACAAATGTACTAATGTATATTTAAATTTCATATTTAGCTCCCAAAGAACTGACGAATTATAGCATATCTTCACATGAACAATATCTTTATGTTTAATCCATGCCCACTTTCCCCCCTGACATATATAAATACCAAATGAGTTGAAATACTTTGCTGTGTGGATATAGAATAGAGTTGGGCCAGATGCTCTGGGAAAGGTGCAGTGATTGTACCTACCATGTAATTTACCAGTGGAAATGAGTGGGGAGCTTCAAAGTTAGTCAAGCCAAGCTAGATATGGATCAGTTGAGGCCTAGGGGATAAAGGAGAACAGAATGCAGGTTGGGCAAGTGGCGGGTATTAGGAGGTCAATGAAATCCCTGCTAGGATCACACAAGGCTGCAGAAGCACAGCAGAAGAAGGTGATGAGGAGAGGCAGGGATCCCAGCCATTGTGTCTGGAAGAACCTCAATCAGAGGCAGTCTGGCTCTCCAGAGAGTTTTTCAGGAAAGAATTTCCCTGGGCGTTGTTAGAATTTCTGTAGAATGGGCTTTGGACTCATTCAATTGATCAAACACTGTCTCTTTCTCTCCCTCTTATTATGAAAAAAGTCATATATGTATGTGTCAGTTCAAGTGTTTGGAGAGCCTTGAAATTACTTTTCTCAATTTTCTTTTTAGTCTTTGTGTTGGAAGTTGGAATTACGTCTTATGACCTGATATGGAGTTCCACTGGGCTGTGTGTGTCATGGGATGGTAGAGCAAGCTGGTGGCTGTTTGCCTCTTAACCTCTCATTAAGGAGGAGGAAGGTCAGAAGTTTATTAAATCTTCTAATGCAACTCCAGAGGCCTCACTTGTTTCACCAGTAAGGAAACTAAGACTCAGCAAAATCAAAAAATGTATGCCAGGTTTGAGTTCATTAATAAGTGAGCTGATACTACTGGCCTGACCTTGATGTTGAGCTCAGTGACCTTTGTACTTTATCAAGTTGCCTCTCCCTGTAGCCTATTTTACTCAGTCTAGAACAGAGGCCTGGCTAGTTTTAGAGCACTTGACATAGATTTTCTGTAATAAAATTGTGAAAACATTTTCTGTGAAATGTTTCCCTTTGTAATGTAAATGGCAGGCTATCAAGCTTGGTTAGCTGAATAAAGAAACTGAATTTTCAAAGTCCTCCCATTGCTATCCATAATTGTGAAAAGAGCTCAAAATATCAGACCATATTGTTATTTTTCACATTACAATTTAATGTTGAATGAACTCTTTAAGTCTATTAAGGCACACATAATTTTAAACCTTCTCCAAAGAGCCCCCAAAGAAACTAGCAACATTTTTTAGAGCTAGAAATATTTATCATTAAAATAAGCACAATGATATACATATATGAAATGAATAACACAGAGAATTAAAGTTCTTGGGCAATTTGTTTAAACTTTCTGAAATACAGTTTCTTAATATATAAAATATTGGTGAATAGGGGAAAATAGAATACTGGTTAAGACAAAAATGCTGGTACCAAGTATCCTGGTTCAAATCCTGGCTCTGCTACTTGTTAGGTATATATTCTGGAGTAAGTTTTCTGTGCATTAATCTTTGTGTGTGTAAAATAGGGCTAATTAATTATAGAATCTAGCTGTTTTCAAAATGAAATGAGCAAATATACAAAAAACACTTAGAAAGGTGATCAGCCCATAGTAAGTGTTTTGTTAGATTTAGTTGTTAAAGTAGTAAACTCTAATATACATCTTAGAACTATAATTAAATAATTTTTATAAATATATCTAATATGATAATTTTTTGTGAAAATCTAAATTTTATAACTAGAGGCTATTATTTTTACTTTTTAGAAGGAAACAAGCTAATTTATTCTTGCTTTTTATAACTAGAATTAATTACATGCTACCTAACCATAAAATTTAAATAAGTAAATCTCAACCACCCAGCATAGTTAGATGTCTGTGTTAGATAGCTGATCTGCTTCCCCTTACTAACATTGACTCTGTGGCAGAGAAGCTCAATAATGATGGATGGGATCTATGTTTCCTTGTCAATGTGATGTTGGGAGATGATTCTGATACATCTCTTTACCAATCAAATGGATTTTGTACCACCAGCTCTAATTAAGAATTACTATTGGATTTATTTGCACTATTAGATCTATTTGCAAAATCAAATGTAAGCAGAATGTGTCCAAGCTATCTCATCAATTAGCTTGTTTAATAAAAATCAAAACTACAGTAAATAAATGTGATACTTTCTTCCCCCTTTTAAAACTGTTGGAAGTAGGTAGAGAAGGAGGCACTGAAGTTACCCATTTGACATGGAGTAGTGGCTTTGGGATCAACATGATGATGAGTTATGGCACTGCTAAAAATCCCCAGGCAGCTAGATAATTGCAGTATAACCTCTCATCAAACATGGGCAATATATCTCTTATAATAATACTTTTTGATTTATATTTAATTTCATTATGCAGCTGTTCTGACCTGCCTAATACTCTTCCCTGATATCTTGTCTTTTTTCTATTATCTCACAACTCTCTGGGCAGCTGCCCAACATCAATCATCCCACAATTATAGATAGAGCATCTACATGGAGGTAGACAGTATGGTGAGCTCTAGAAACAAAATTATAAGAAGATACCGTCTCTCTCTTAAAGAACTTACTTGCTGACAGAAAAATTAACAGGCAATTAAAATTTATTGTACTAAGTGCTATGATAATGGCACCTAAGATGGGCACTTAATTCTGTAAGCAGAGGGTGGCAAATGAGTCAGAAATGTCTTATGGAAGTGTTAACATCTAACCTGGAACATTAAAACTTGGGTGGGAGAAACACATTCTAGACATAGGGAACAGTAGTGCAGAAACTCCAAAGAAAAATTAATCATGTAATTTAGAGAATAGCCAGTAATTTATAGCAGTATGGCTGGAGCATAGAATATCGAGTGAGGTATAATGGGGAAGACTAGAGAGAGATCATGGAGGGTTTTAAAAGCCATGATAAGGAGTTTGGAAATATCCCAAACATTGAGAGGTTTAATAGAGTGACTATCATAATCAGATTTGAATTTAGATGTGTCACTCGGATGCACTGGAGATATTAAAGAAGGACAAGACTATAGAGAGGGACATCTATTAGAAAAATATTTCATTCATGAGAGAAATCAGTAATTGATGGCATAATCTGAAGCTATGCTGATGGAGATGAATGAATGATACTCAGAACTATTAAGAAAGTAGTGTTGACAGGATTTAAGGAATGGAGAAATCAAATGGGGCACCCAAATATCATGCTTGGATAACTGAATGGAAGTTGGGGCCATTTCTGAAACAGGGAACTTAGGAAATGGGACAGGCTTGCAGTAAAAGATGAGCATTCATCTTCGGGGATGTTGTGAGCGCGTGTTCCCAAGCTATAGAAGGGAAGATATTCAATAGAATTCAATATACAGGTAAGGAAGAAATGAGAGTCTGGGGTGGAAATATAGATTTGGGAGTTACTAGGAGACAGATGTAATTGAAGAGTTGGAGTGGATGAGATTAATCCTGAGAAAAATGGCATTTTAAGGAATAAGCAGGAGAGAATCTAGTGAAAACAGTAGAAGAGAGCAGGCAGAAAAGACAACAACTGGGGAGTATAGTGTCACAGCCCAAAAGGAGGCCAGGCTTCACATAACATAAAAACTGAACCTTGTCCGTTAGATTTAGCAACAAGGTTATTGCTGGTTTCGCGATGGCAGTTTCAGTGACATTTTGGTAAGACATTAGATTACAGAGTTTGAGGAGTGAATCAGAGATAAGGAAGTGAAAACATTGAGTGTAAGAAACCATTTTAAGAACTTTGGCTAGGAAGAAGAGGAAAAAAAGCAATACCACATTGGGGTAAGGAAGAGAATAAAATAATAAAGATTAAAAAAAGAAAAAGAGATGTAAGCATGTTTAAATGCTAATTGGAAAAGCAACAACTCTAGAAATTAAGATGTTTCTGGTACAGAAGAAAGAAGGAATAGTTAATTGTAACAAGTTTCTTACAGAGAAAAGAAGCAGAGGAAAGAGGGAAATAGAAGCTTATTACAGGCAGAGAAATTTACTTTACATAGGAAAACAATTTTGACAAAAAGGGAGGCATCATGATATTAATAAATATCCATGCAAGTAAGTGGGTAAGTGAGATGAAAAAAAATAGGTGGAGTCTTTTTCTGATGGTTCTATTTTCTTTGTGGGGTTTGAGACTGCTATTGGCTGTGAGGCAGCAGGAAGAGGTAGAATAGGAGATTTAATGGAAATAGAGATGGTTCAGAATAGCCACTGTGAAGCATGAAAAGAGAACAAAAGAGAACTGATGATTAAAGGGACATGGCAGGATGTTAGAGTCCCAGGATGATGTTAAGATGCACACAAGACCCAATTTGAGCTAGAAACTATAAATTTGCAATCCCTCCAATTTTCAAGTGGTGCAATATCTTTTCCAGGCCTGTTCAGCATCCCTTGTATAGCAGCTGGGAAATCAGACTATTTGAATTTCCAGAATTGTGATTTCTGCCATTCGAGTACAATGAAAGGACAAAGAATTAACAGACAAGAACACTGTCAAGGGACTGATTGAAAGGACAAAGAATTAACAGACAAGAACATTGTCAAGGGACTGATTGAAGTGATGGACAGCAAAACCAAGACTTCTTAGGGAAAGAAAAATAAAGAGTAGAGACCCAGTTTTTAAAGAACAGATACACACCAAAAAAATCAAGTTATAAAAATTAAAGAGAAGGCTGTGATCAAAGAAAAATGTTTGAACTGAAGATTTTGCATTTGTGAATCCAGAACATTGCTTAAAATAGAGTTAGATAATTGAATGTTGCCATTCTTGCAAATGGTTTGTTACTCTATCATACAAAATAAAATCTTACACTGCAGGATTTTTATCAATGTACTGATATAAACAAATGGTATCTGGAAACTAAGGAATAGATCACTGCTTGCAAATGATTTTGTTAGGTAGATAGTAAGGGATTCTGGGTCTCCTAGGGATGAAAATGAGTGCTGTTACCCCCATCTTGGTCCTGCCCAACCCTAATTCTCCATACCTGGGGGAGGAGGGAACACTTTATGAATCTGCCAATCAAAACTTGGCACACCAGCTGCAAAAGAATGCAGAGGACTCTCTAACCCATGGGCCAAATCACATGGGTACCATAAAGTCTGGAAAGTGACCTAGAACCCACATGAGTACTTAAGGCTCAGGTCATGTGACTCCCAACTGTCCAATCAAAGTGGCTCTATGGTGACCTTTGAACCATGAAGGAGGTCCCTATCCAGGCACTATAAAATAAGATGCATATCAGAGCCAATGGCTCTCTTTTTGCCCTTCCTTTTGTTCTCTGTTTGCTGAGACAATGGGGCCGTCGCCATTTGTGGCATATGTACCATGCTCTGTAAACCTATATCTTGCTCTTGCCCTATAATCCTATCTTTCTCTCTTCAATAAGCCTTACTTTGGTGCGTCTGGTCATTCTTCGACCAACAGTTTCAGACTAAAACCTAACAATTTGACAATTTGATGTTGAAAGTTGAGAAATTTTGCAAGGTGCAGCCAACTGTTTTAGAAATCTTGCTTATCAATTCAATGCCATCAACATTCTTACTTTTAATTGTATTTTCTCATTGCAAAAAATAAAAAAAGTGAAGTCCCAATTCTATTTTTCAAGAGATTTCTGAGAATTCCTTTTCATATAGAGAGATTGACAGATAAGCAGAAGAATGAGAAAGAATTTAACAACTGCTCCATTTCAGAAAAGCTCAAGTTGACTCAGTTCTTCTGTTCAATACAGATGTAGACATGTGAGGTTTCTACATAGCCATCTTGAGTCCCCAACTTTTATTTAAGGGGTGCACTTAAAACCTTAGTTTGTAAGGGGACATATCCACAGGGATAAATCATGTGGAGACTGAGCAAAGGGAGGCATTTATCGATTTAAAAAAAAGTAAAAATAAAAATAAATGCAGAAAAAAGTAAAGAGGAAAATAAAAAGCATGTGCAAATCCACTTAAGTATCTTTTCTTCTTTATATAACACAGAAATGCAGAAACACAAAAATGTTTTATGAAATTTGATTCATATTATATATACTGTTCTGTATCTTGCTTTCTTCTTTGCTTTCATTTCATTTAATAAAATCAAGGAGATATTGAACACCAATAGATATTTATCTAAATGATCATCTTAGTCATGGAAAAATTCTATAATAATACCATAATTTACTTTTAAATTTACTAGTATTATTAACTAATTTGCTATTAAGAAATATTTGTTAATTCCATTGTTTTTGAGTATTATACATTTATGGAGAGTTATATAAGATTAACAATGATGTTTTAAATCAGTGGGGAAACAATTATATTAATATAATATATATTAATTTGATTGCTGGAATTATTTTTAAAAAATGATATTCTCCTCTCACATTTTATATACAATAAATTATACATAGAGCAAATATTAAAAAATAAAAAGAATACACTATAGGAAGAAAATAATAAATAGGATTTTTTTTTTTAACTTTTTGGATGGGGAACTTTTTCTGAAGTAGGGCTCCAAGTCCAAAACCCAGAAAAGAAGAGTCTGTTCGTATTAGCTTTGGACTCCCATGCATATTTGTTACTTTATCTTCATAATGTTTTTTTTAATCCATGTTAGCCTTCATTTTCAAAAACTATCCTAGCTGTTCTGAGACATTAGTCTTTCAAATAAACTTTAGAATCATTTGGATAATCTGTCTCTTCCTACTCCTAAAAAAGAAGCCAGTTGGGATTTAGGTTAGCAATGCATCAGGGTTATGGATTAGTTGGAGAATTGTTATATTTGCAGGATTGAAAATTCCAGTTTATAAATTATCTTTGACTTTGCAAATGAATATGTTTTAGTAATGGCATTCAAAAGTTATTAGTATGCAAATACATAAACCACTGGTTAACCAATTAAAATATAGTTTATTTAGGTGAAACTCAAATGAGATTTCAAGCCCTTTGCAATAATCATAGGATCCTTAGCGGTTTATGTCCCACAGGTTGGAAATCGTAGTCTCAGAAAAGAATTTGTTTTTTGTTTGGTGGGTTGCACTTTATATAGGGATGTGAGAGAGGTGAAGTCCAGAGTTTATGTGTTCCTTTGTTTAGAGGCCTGACCTTGAAGGATTTCTCTTCTTTAGCAGATGATTTAATCCAGTGCATGTCAGTTCTGAATTTTTACACACTGATAGATTCAAAGATGCCTTTCCAAATCAAGGAGTTAATGATCTATGTCTATTTATGTTTCATCTATCTATCTTTCTATCTTAAAGAATTTAGAAAAAAGAAAATTCAACTATCACTTTTATAATGACCTTCAATTTATTATTAATGGTTTAAATCACTTTCAGCAAAAAAGAATTCACACCAGTGTCATTTTTCCATAGCTGAAACTGTGCAGCATGAACATAACATTGTGATATTTCTTTTACAATCTACCTTCTTGTGCAGAATGGAAGGTTATCATTACCAACTAATTTCAAATTATGGTTTAGGTGGTAATGTTCTAACTAATTTATTTTCGGAACAAAATAATTTTGTAATCATTGTTACGGAGTTTTATGTTTGCCATAATTGTATTTTTGTAATGATCAAGAAGAAAGATTAATTCAAAACTTGTTTTAACTGCTTTTTATTAAACTTTAACTGAGTTGCATTGGGTTAAATTTGGTAATTTTCCAATCTAAGTGTGTTTTAGGCTGGTGCCAAGACTAATTCAATTGCTTCTCTTCTGAATTCATCGGTTTCATAAAAAGTTCATTTTATGTTAGCTTAGGGCTTTTCTGCCTAGTGAGGATTATGGCATTTATCACAAGGGTGCCAAGATTTATTATGAGGAAAAAGAAAATAATTTGTAAATTTTACAAGTGAAATGACTATATTTAGAATGCTTAATAATGGCACTTAAGGGACAACTTTGTTTGTACATTCTTATGTTAATTAGACAATTCACTGTTGCCTTTCTTAATTGTGAAAGGTGGTTTTAATGCGGAGTTCTGTGCTGTGAGTTATAGAGCATCAAGACCTTAAATTTTATTGGGGCTTTCAGTAGAATTGGGATATTTTCTTCTGCACAAATGCTGCCACTTCACAGAAACTGATCTGCTATTTTTTACTGGAGGACAGTTCTCATGGAATAGATACAGGAGATTGTGGGACCTATGCTTTTCTTAATGTGCTTCATTGTTTGTGAGGAAGCCTGACTGTACTGCCATTATCATTCTGGTCACATCATAGAGAGAGCTTGGAATTTTAATAACTGCCCTATTCAGTGAATTATAGTCGTTTGATGTAGCAATTTGACAGTATTGTGATTAGCCAGCTAGGGCTACCCCTTCCCCTTGGTGTTCTAATAAGGCTGCTCTATCTAGACCTGCGGGCATCTTGGATGCTGTACAAAGAGGTAACTGAAATGATGAAGTGCTGTATATTATTTATAGCCTCAATTTGCTGAACTAGCTTGTTTTGTGTTGGTTTTGAGTGAAGGGAAAGATCAGGCAACTCTAAATGATTTCCATTTGTGTCCTCTGGGTATGGTGCTCAGTTCACTGCACCCTTTAATTTAAAAGATGCCTTTACTTCTCGGATGAAAGTGATTGTGCCAAAACCTGGCTTGAGCCAGCTGCAGGACTAAAATGAGGATTTGAAAAAGCCGGTGCCTGCCCCTCAGTGCTTTAATGTACTACCAGGGAGTAACTTTGGCAAGGGTAGGGGCCACAGTTTCATTAATCATTTCAACTTCAAGAAACGCAATTGTTATTTTTATTACTCTAAGAGAATTAGTAAAACTTTTCTTAAATCATGTTGCAAGTGACCTTTATATTAGGCTCCAGCCTATTGGTAACATGATTATTCTTTTTTAAAAAATTCCTCATTGGAAAAGACACAAGAATGTATTTTTTTCTCTCTCCATCCATTTGTCCATCCCTCCATTTATCTAACGAGACGATAAAGTTAATTACATATCTACTAGATGTCATTACTTGTATGTGCAATATTTAGTGTTTGGTATATGATACACATAACACTTCACTTCTGAACGTGGTAGCTGACCCACATGCTAACAGGCCATTACCAGACAATATGCTAAGTAACATGACAGTGGTATGAATACTATGCCATAGATCCATAGATGGAGGACACTCAGTCCACCCAGGAAGAAGTGACACAGGAGGGAGAAACTTCCCCTAAATTCATCCTTGAGTTGACATTGCAGAGCGAGTAGATACTGCCAAGGGAAATAGGGAAACGTGTTCCTGACTGAGGGAAAGGCCATGTTGGGAGTGAGCAGAAAGAGGTACATGATGGAGACCTGCTCTTTGAGAGGCCACAGTCGTGGAGGAAGCAGACAGAAATACAACCTATAGGTGACCTGCTACCTAGAGCTATGGAAGTGCTATGGGAATACTTTACCATCTATATCAGATTCATTTGGTCTTATATGTTTAAAAGGCAGACAAAAAGACATCTCTGAGATTGTCCTTTATGTTTCCAAGGATGACTGACTCTCAATATAAGATTAAATAAATGCACTTTGACTTTAATTGCAAAATGGAAGTAGGCCCTGCAGTTAATGCAGTCATTCAGTACATATGTGGTCATAATAAGGTGATCAGTTTTGAAACGATGATGAAATGTTTCAATGGCAGCTTCTGTGTCAAATCCTTTAGATTCATCATTTTATTTAGTCCTTGAAGCAACTGTATGAGGTTAAAACTAACAGATTTCAATTTCATGGTCTAGGACACTGAGCCTTGGGTATGTTTAGTAACCTGCTGAGTTACAGTGCTGGACTCTATCCCAGCTCTGCCTCCCTCTAGAAGTCCATGTTTAACCAATGTGATATTCTGTCTCCCTTAGGCCAGGTAAGGTGCTAGGCACTAGAGTTATGACAAAATGCTGAGAGACTACAGCCAAGAATTTCTGAGCATTCTTTCAATTTCAAGGAGGATTTAAGAGATTTGACAAACAGAATATCTATATTAGAGAGTGTTGTAATACTCCACAGTTGCATGGTATATTTTGGGGATATATTTGTCTCTGGGTATTGTGCTTAATGCTTTTTTCCCTGTCCTATGGACATTCTTCAGTCTAGGACAGCATACATCTCTGGAATCTTCTTCAGCTAAGAATCTCAGGAAAGAAAAATTTGAGTTTGGGAATAGAATTAGTGACCACAATTAGGATTCTTTTCTGTGCTACCTATAATTAATGATTTGATGCTAATATCTAGAATAGTGGAATGCAGTTTTATTTGAATACTTTGAGACCCACAGGAAAGAATCCAGTAAAATCATACCAAACATTGTTATTCTCTTATGTTTGGGGGTATATGTTAGCTCAATATGGCTTACAGGTCAGACTTCATAATGGCAAACCTGCCTCATCACATCGTTACTACATTGATAATCTTAGCAGGTAGGTGCTGTTAGTATAAGATGCAGTGCATTTCTGCTAATATAATAGAGAAGGATTTCATGCTTTTCTAAGTTCTACAGCTCTTTCAGCTTTTAGAAGAATATCAACATAGCTACTATATAGACGTGCTGCTTTTATTAAAGAAAGTCTACCAAGGCTTAAATGGCATCATAAATTTTGTAGCTACTTGCCTAAGGAAATCGTGGCATGATCTTAGCTATTACAAAAGGAAGGCTTCTTGGACCAGGTGTGACCTTTTCCATTACACATTTTGCCTTTATCTGCAATTTCAGAGAGATGCCAAACATTTCAATCCATCTTCCGCATCTCAGCCTATTTCGTATTTCCAATTTCTGTGTTTCTTTGTGCTGTGTTTTATATAATTTCTTTAGATCATTCTTCCCTTGCATTATTTTTCTCATCTATGTCTTATTTGCTTTCTAACCCTCTATTAAGTTTTTAATTTAAATATTATATTTTTCTTCTATGAAACATAATTTTTATTTAGATCTATTTGATCATTTTCACAATCAATATATGTCTCTCATATACTTTGTATTACTTCTCTTTTTCTTTAAACATATGCATGCATTTGTTTTATATTTTGTTTGATAATCCTAATATTTTAAGCCTTAGGTGTTATTCTGTTGTTTCTAGTTCCTGGTACATGGTTCCTTTGTGTGTTTTCACTCTAATTTTTGGCTGTGTAATCATGCTCCTTGGGCCTTTTCCTCTTACTGGTAGGAAAGTGTGGATGATCTGGGAACTCACAGGGAGCTTTGGGGGACACATAATTTTATTTCTTAAGGTACATTATGGGTTCTTGGTCATTCATTTTATTAGTATATATGATCGATTACTTTGGAAATTTTAGAGAATGAGAGTACATGCAATTTTCTGTTCCTCTGATAATTTGTGAATACATAACACCTAGAAACAAACACTTAGATCTACTGGATGTTTTGTTATTTGGAGATCCATTCAATGGCTTCCTCTGAAAATACTTATTTACAGCTTGCATTTATGGATAACTTCCTGAAACAAAATAGGGACTGTGTTGCTGGATTTGATAATCAAATTAAGTGATTTCCCATCAAATTTTTTAATATTCTGAGTTCATTCGGGCACCACCAGAATTTGAGCAGAAACTTATTGAGGGCAGGTCTCTGAGGTGAGCCAAAAGAAGCAGTCTGCCTGAAGGGCTCAATTCTGAAATGCAGTAAGTTTTCTAAGGTGATGGAGGAGCATGTCTGTGACAAGGGAGGGGTTAAGAAATGGTGTGGTTTGAATGCATTGCATAGAAATACATTTTTTATGCCTTTATTACTTCATCTGTTAATGAAACACATCCTTCTTGCAAAGGATGCTTTAAGGCACCATGTTAGTGATTTCTTTACACTTTTGCCTGGGGTTGGTGAAAGAGTGACTATGCAAAAGTGAGTTGTATGAGATAGCATGTCTGCTCAAGGGATCCAGAGTGTAGTAATAATAAAATGTTAAATCAGGGAGCAATAATTAAGGTAAAATAGGTAAAAACATTATATCTTAGTGTGTAAGATACGTATGTATACTTGCGACCGCACACACACACCATTTCATGGACTGTATATTTAATTCACTTTTAAGTAGGAATAAAATTTTAAGATTTCCTAATTAAAATCCCTGATTATAAAAATAATAAAACAAATAAATTTAATTATTTCCTCCCAGTCAGAAATAAGACCATGACCCAGATTTTTTAAATCCTGGTCTCATAGCTATTCTATCAGCCTATTTTGCCTGATTTAGTAAGTTGAAATCTATATTTTAGTTAAGTGAAAGGAGAGGGGCAACAAATATTGCCTTAATGTGAGAAAATATATAAGATGCTTGCGTGAACATAAAATTGATAGAGTATAATTCACATCCTTAATTCTTGCCTTATTTTGTTCCCAAATACACTTGCTAATTAGACTTCAGAATCGATTCTATAACATCTCCAAAGTTCTTTTCAAAGCCACACTTATTGCTGTCACATCATAATTCCTGATTTAACTACTTAAACTCATACACCAAAGTTTTAAATGAACAGAGCTTGCAAAGAGCTCGCAAGTGAACAGAGATTACAAAAAATGATTGATAGACAACATGGTCTGTTGGCTACCACTATTGGGAGCCATCTGTTGGGATGATCACACCTGCTAGTCTGTGTGCATGAGAGAGTCCATATATGGATAGCCAGTAAACTTGCCTAATCTGTGTCCACTGTGTGAGAAGTACAGTCAACCTTCTGTGTCTGTGGGGTCCGCACCCATGGATTCAACCAAATGCAACTGAAAACATTCAGAAAAAATAATTGCATCTGTACTGAACATGTACAGACTTTTTTTCTTGTCATTAGCCCCAAAACAATAGAGTATAACAACTATTTACATAGAACTTACATTTTACCAGGGATTATGAGTAATGTAGGGATGACTTAAAGTATACAGGAGGATTGTATAGGTTATATGCAAATACTGTGGCATTTTATATCAGGGACTTAAGCATCCACAAATTTCAGTATCCAAGGGAGGTCCTGGAACCAATTCCCCATGGATAGAGGGATGGCTGTATTCACTGAGTGTTAGCTATTTCTTCACAAATATTGGTGCAATGTATGACATGTCACTAAATTGATGCTCATATTTATTTTTTATTTTAATTTACCATTTATTTTATTCCATAAGAAGTACAAAGATTTAGGAGAGGGTAGGAAATGCAAAAGTTCATAAGAAAGATCCTATTGAAAAGTCTACAGTCAAAGTGGCAAAAAAAAAGATATATACAATCACAATAGGCTGGGCGCGATGGCTCATGCCTGTAATCCTAGCCCTCTGGGAGGCCGAGGCGGGTGGATCACTCGAGGTCAGGAGTTCGAGACCAGCCTGAGCGAGACCCTGTCTCTACTAAAAATAGAAATAAAAATTATCTGGACAACTAAAAATATATATAGAAAAAATTAGCCAGGTATGGTGGCGCATGCTTATAGTCCCAGCTACCCGGGAGGCTGAGGCAGGAGGATTGCTTGAGCCCAGGAGTTTGAGGTTGCTGTGAGCTAGGCTGACGCCATGGCACTCACTCTAGCCCGGGCAACAGAGCGAGACTCTGTCTCAAAAAAAAAAAAAAAACAATCATGATACTATGAGAGGTAGTTATTCAAACACAGACGCTGGTGCCACTGCAATGCAGATTTGGGAATAGTTAACTTTGCCTGTGGAAGTTAGAAGGGCTTTGCAGAGGAAGCAGATATTGAAGTAGTAGTTTGCGTGATTTGAGGGGTGTAAAAAAGTACTTCAGTCAAAAGCAAACCAATGCAGATAAAAAAAAGACATAACAGAAAGCATGGAATATTCAGGAATGGTGAGGGATTTAGTGTGGCTGGAACATGTAAGGTACAGAGGCTGGACAGCAGGGAGGGAGTGGTGGATGATAAAGCTGGAAAGCAAACTAGAGGCGTATTGTGAGGGGTCTCGCCCCCCACCTTCTAAGAAGCAAAGGACAAAATGGTTATCAACTGTTTTACACGGTGAATATTGAGATCCGATTTGTGTTTCAGAAAAATAACCTGGTATCATTAGGGAAGAAAAAATGCAAGAAGAGGAAAGTGAACCAGTGATTGCTAAACACAGCTTCTCTCCATCAGTGAACAGTAACCTCTACCTCAACCAAACAAGTAGTCCAAGTCAACTGTGTGCATGTTGCACACACTGTGTGCGTCTTGCACAAATGCAGCTTCATGGTATTTGCCTAGCTCCACCCTTCCCTAGGGATTTAAAGTCTAACTGTCTTTTATGTAGACATTCTGGACCTCCTCTCCCCATCAAAAAAATAAATAAAAATAAACCCCAAAACAAAAACAAACCAGAATACTACTTAAAATACTAGTGAATTCATCCAAAACAGAGATTGGTATTAACGTCAATTGGTGGCTGCTTATATGGTCAAGAATAAATGGAAGACACTTTGGATAGTTGAATGAAAGGTAATAACTAGACCAGAATAAGTATTGTAGATGGTAGAACATGTTTAAAGATCAAAGAAATAAATTTGGCTCTGAGCATATTATTTGTGTTGGTCTACAGCAGAAAAATTTGAATGATGGTTTGTAGACCATATTTTCTATAGAAACTAATGTACCTTGCATTATCCTATTAGTTCCATGATTGCTTTTCAAAGAACAGGTTTATTTCTTTTTTACCCAGCCTTATTATTAATAGGTACGATGGTATCCTTAAGAATAATCCTCGGTACATTTGTTGCTATGAAACAGTATAACTCTCTTAACATTGTCGATTGTGTATATCTTCTATGATGTCCTAAGTAAGTATGCAGTTCCATGGATTACTAGTAAAATTTAGGCCATTTTCTAAGATTTTATAGTATTTGCTAGCAGAGATTGCAAAGATGACCAATAAAATAAGAAGATCCTGTTTTGGAGGGTTAACAATTCTAAATGCTTTTTTTTATTATTTAAAGATATCTCATTTTACTCAGGATATATTGAATAATTATCAACATAAATTTAAAGTAAAATCAATTTCATTTACATGAATCAAAAACTCACAACACATTATTTCATTGGATTGAGGATTACAGGAGAGATCTACAAGCAGTTCTATACTCTGACTCATCTAAATACATGTCTAATCTATATCTACTTGTACTCAGTGATCTAGGAAAAAATAACAAGTTTTCTTTTTTTTAAGGAAAGTTTTTGTCACTATGTAGGGAAAGCCAAAATTGTCCAGGATCTATTCTCCTAGCTGGCTCTTTCTCAACCTTTAGGTTGTAGCTCTAAATCACCTGCTCAGACAGGTCTTCACTAACCTCTCTATCAAATGTAGCCAAGTCATCTCTCTTGCATGTTATCCCTCCTCCATATATTTCCTTCCTACCACTTGTCACTGTCTGGCATCACCTTGTTTATTTATTAATTTAATTGTTAAGTGTTTGCCCTAGGAAGTCAGCTCCCAGGGTGGGCTGGGGTGGGGTTGGCCACCACAGTATTCTCAGTGCTTAGATCTCTGTCTGGGAACGTGCGTTACAAGTTAATATAAGAGAGAAAGAACAAAGGAATAAATGAATAACTTACACATATATGTGAAGAAAAGAAGCATCTGAAATGGCACTATTTTTCAGAGTGACAATTTAAGTCAGGGAAAAACATTCCATCTGTCATCTGCTACCTTTTAAGTGTCTATAGAAAGAAGACAGAAACCTACCAGTAGTTACCTAGAGAGAAAGAAAATATGGATTTTCCTTGTTAGCATTAAATTAAAACTTTCTGACAGAGAGCTGCAGGAAATGCTGTATCAGAAAAGAGATATTAGACCTATTATGTAAGTGAAATTACTCTGTCACGTGGAGAGTACTGACAGATGGTGGTATAAATCATCCTTATAGCATTCTTAACTGGGAAATTTAATATAAACCTTTGGTGGAAATCAGTAAAATTCCAGACACAAGGCCAAAATCTCCAGGGAACAATTAGCAGTTGCTATGAAATCACAGAATCTCTAGCATACAAAACCAATAACACTCACTCTTAAAGCCTACAGGAGGAGGGAAACATAAGCGGCAGTACAGTCTATCAAAGGCTTTTACCTTAGACTGTCTGGGAGCAGGAATTGCCACATTTTTGAGGGTCAAAACATTTTGGTTTCTGGCCAGCCCACACTCTCTCACTATCCAGTGCCTTCTGAGCCATTCTACACATCAACAGTAAGACGGGCCAGCTGCATCCTCACACGCACATCTTTTGAAGAAATCACATTGTTGCTGCTCATTTTGCATTTTTATTCTCTGTCTTTATAGCTTGTTTTATTCTTTATGTTTTATACAAATTTTCAATACTTTCATTTCATTGTTGATGTTTGCTTGCTTGGTTATTTTTTAATTTTTTTAAATTAATACATAATAAATGTACATTTTGGGTACATGTGAACATTTAATATATTTATGTAATTTACAAAAATCAAATCAGTGTAATTGGGATATCCATCACCTTAAAAATTTGTCTTTTCTTTATGCTAGAAATACTGTTTGCTTACTTTCATTTCACTTCCCTTAAATCTGGAATATTATTTAGAAAATAATATAAACTTATAAAGTTTATAAAGAATATAAACTTATTTTCTGAACCAATGACCCTCCCTCATTCCTCTGCTCCCTCTCCAACCCACCACACAAATTCACAGAGTGTGCTATTTCTCTAGCAATTTGAACTATTTTGTCTTTATTTGAGCTACGTCCTAAATGGTCCCACATTTTCTCTTTCAGAATCCATTTTTTTTTAAAAAAAAAACCTTCTAGGTCTCCTTTTTTAAGTATCGACACTGATCTTTTCACTTTCAATGACCATTTCCTTTAAATAGCCATCAGCTGTCTAGTCTCACCTGCGCCTGTGGTTTCTAGGTGTGCTTATTCATGTGTTTTCAATGTATTAACCATCCACCAGCCCTTGCTGCAATTTTGACTTGATATTTTTATTTGCACATGTAAATTTTGGGATCCTAAATAATAAGTTAAACAGCAAATTGACTCTGATCTTGGGTGTTCTGCAGACACAGTTTTGAATGTTTAATAGTCATTTGAAGACACTGAATTATAGGATTTTTACTATTTCACCTTTCTAAGCAATGAACAAATGACAGCTTAGTGTAGGAAAAAGAATGTTTTGACCAGTTATGGAAACATGTTTGTAATCTGCCTAAAGTTCTAAATCTAATCATAAACATAACCATGGCAGTTTTTTTTTAAATTATCTGTTATAAAAAATATATGACTTATGTAAAATAAATGTATTTTAATACAATTTTATATTAATAAAATTATAGAATTTGGGGAGTTTAGAGATCAAAGTCAAATATTATAGGTAAAGAAACTGAGACAGAGAGAGATTAAATCTCTTAGCGAAGTCCAGATCTTTTCTCTGTAAGTCCTATGTTCATTTCATTTTAGATTTTGGGACTTAGTACATCATACAATCACGACTCACATTGTCCTAAAAAACGTGAGCATAACCCCAGTGGTGCTAAAACCTGCATGTGTGCCTTATCTTTTTCCACAGTCAGCCACCTCCACTTTTGTTACAGACACGGGCAGGTATTAATACTAGAATTTTCCTCATTCCTACATGTGAGTTTAGAGGCCTCTGTAAGCTGCATTATGTACTGTCTGTTGATTTCCTTGTAGTCCTTCGCACCCTTTTACTGAGACAGTGATGTAAGAGGTGGAAACAGGAAATAAATGCATCAGCTTCTCCTTCCCTGCATAGGAAGACATGAATTGTATTGTTATAAGGACTCATAAAACTCAGTTGGATAAAGGGAATCACTCCCTGTAGATCTACTTGGAAAAGCATCATTGTGTTTCATATTTTGTTTAAGCATATCTTTTCTCTTCTTTTTTGTTTCCATAAGGCTTATTGAACATTATGAGACAAGCATGGTACCAGGCATTTGGAAAACAAAAACGAATAAATCTGTATTACCTATCTTCAAAGAACTCACAGTCTAGGAGGAAGGGGACAAATAAATAGACAACAATAAGAGCATGAAGTACATGATGTAATGACAGGAAGCTCATACTGCAACGGACACATAAGAGGGATATCTAATCCAGAGAAGAAGGTCAGGAAAAATGTCCCTGGAGCCACAACACCTGTGCCAAGTCTCCCAGGTGTGTTCTAGATCATCAGGGACCAAAGAGTCAAATCATCACAGAACATGTGGGCCATGACAATGGCTTTGAATTTCGTAGGCTGTGTGTCACACCTACTTCCTAGCCAAACTCTTGGCTGCTCCAGAGAGGCCAACACCAGGGGTGGCCCTGCTTGAAGATGTTGGTGTTATTCATCAGCCAGTTACTCTACTAGGTTAGGCTATTTTGCAATATAAATTCCAAAATCCCAATGGCTTGACACACTAAATGTTTATTTCTCAATCATGCCAAGTTCAATGCAGGACAAATGAACTTCCTCCATCTTGTAACTATACAATTTAGCTTGAAACATTGCTGCCTGCTAGGTCCAAAATAGACTGTGGATCCACAAGAATTGGGTCAAAGTACTTTGAAAAGCTTTTTGGGATTTTGAGACAAAGGTTATATGTCAACTTTTTTATTTGAAGGAGGTACTTAGTGGGAAGGACACTGAACTGGAAGTCAAGAGATCTTGGAAAATTATAAGATCTTTCAGAATTATAATTTTCATTCCTCTAAAATAAAGCTAATGTCTATTTCACAGATTCACTGGGAAAATAAGATATCTCGGCCTCCCTAGTACAGTGCCAGAAATATGGCTGAATTCATAAAGCTTGCATGCACTCTTCCAACAAATATTTCTTGAATAGCTATCATGTGCCAAGTGTTATACTCAATTCCAGAGGGAAAAAAAACTAAAGTATATTTTCCCTACCCTTAAGCAGCTCAGTTCTAGTGGGGAGTTCGGAAATAAAAACACAAGGAAATAAATAAAATAGTTATAAGCTGTAATAATTGCATGAAGAAAACCAACAGCAGCTGTGAGAGAGAATAGCAGTGGCATATTTCAGATCGGCTTGTTGATTTTATCACCTGTTATCAAGAGGTCACTATTTCTGAATTACATAGATTTAAGAGACTATTGCTCCAAGTCTTTCCTTTCAATTCTGACATACTTGCTGTTTGGCCTTGGATGATCTCTGTTGGATCAAAAAATCTAATAATTCAGTTACAATGACTTAGTTTTATTGCTAGTTATGAACATGTAACTTATATATACTCTGCCTTCTACTCTGTCCAAATCCGATTAGTTACTTTAGCTTGGAAAGGTAAATAATTAAAAAGTCAGGGCATCAGGGATTTGGTCACAGATTGCTGTGATTCATAACAGCATTTTGTTTTGAATCATGTGTCAAAGGAAATGTCTGCTTTGTAAGTTACAGCCTTTCAAATACTGAAACTTGGCAATGTCTGAATCTATAGACTTATTTGTTTTTTTTAGAAGAATAAACCCTTGGTGACTTGAGTCATCTAAGTTACAATTTTACTACTCAAACTGTTCTCGTTTCTGCTGTATAATAGAGCTGCAGGATTTTTAGAGCTATTTTTATCCAGATGATAATTTATATAGGGCTCATTAAGTGGAACACGTAGTTCTATCTGTATAAGTGTTTTTTTAAGGAAAAAAGTATGCTTAAGAGACTTTGGGAGTTAACTACCCCTCCTTGATCTAAGAATGTGTTGTAATAAGAAATTATAAAAAGAGAAGACAACATAGATTTCTAATTTTCATATTAACTAGTTGGCCCAGCTTCTAAAATCAACCAGTTGTTCAGTTGCTAAAACCTTAGCACACAGAATTTGAGTTTAAATTCAGCTAAGCCTCACATGCATTGTGTGATGTCAGGTAGGAAGATACCTGAGGAGAATGGTTCCTGATGCTGACAGGTGGTCAGAATCTCCTAGTGAGCTCGTAAAACATATCCATTCCTGGATTCTATCCTAGTCGTACTAAATCAAATCCTAACAGGGTAGGGCCACGGAACCTGTGTGTTTACCAAATTCTCAAAATAGTGAGCTGCTACATTTGGAAATTTCTTTAAAGTGCAATTGAGGGCACTGAGGTCTGATGTCATAAAGGGAATGTAAGATACAGAAAGTAAATGAGGAAGTCACTTATTTATTCATTTTCTTTTTAATTAATTTTATTTCCCCATGTACACAGTACTCAGAGGCAGGGGATGCAAAGGTGAAAAATTATGACCCCCAACTTCAGGTATGTGATATCCTTTTCAGCATCAAAGGGCTATGATAATGTAGATAAGGTTGTGTACAGGATGTGTGTGGGTATGTATTTTTTTCCTAGAGCATCAAAGAGTGCATGCATGTTATTTTCTTTTTGAAAAACCATGACGTACAGATAATAACATTTCCAAACTGCTCTTCCTCTTTTTCTATTTTATCTTAGCAGTGGCATAACACATATGATTAACAGATTTCCCCCATGGGAAAAACAAATTAGATATAAAAGAAGAAAAGTCAACATTTATTAAATGTTTACACTATTCCAAGCACTGTACTAAGTACTTTACATGTATTCATATATAATCTTCACAACAACCTTACGAAATGGGGACTCTCATTATCATTATTCTTATTTTGTAAGTGATGAAACTGAGATACAGAAAGGTTAAGTAACATGCCCAAAGTCACATTGCTTGTAGGTAGCAGTGCCAGAAATTGAGCTCCAGAATTGGTGTGCTTACTTACCACATAATAGTGTCTCTGGAATAAGAAAAGAACAAAAAGAATTTTTGGCATAAAAGACCCAGTGGTACATTGTTGCCAGTAACAAAAAAAGACAATGGCATTCTAACATTCGACAAGAGGGAAAACACCAGGATAAATATGCATTATAAACTCTTTGTTTCCACTTCCACAAAATACACACCACCTCCTCCAACAAGAAGGATACCAACTACAAGGAAACAGTACACTCTGTAGACCCTGGAGAAAAATAAATCACCATGAGATTTGACAACAATCAATTTTTCACTGCACACTAATCAAGCAGATAGAAAGAGGGCCATGGCAAGTGATTTACTTAATTAAATCTTCTAGGGAAGAGAGTGAGTTAGTTCACGGAGCTGTGTGCTTTACATATTGACAAAAACCAGCAATGTCAACAGTACAAAATGTGTATCATTCTAACAATGATGAATGCAAATGCGTAGGATGCTCTGTCTGCCTCTATTAAATGTGACAGAGCCTGCTTCATGTCAGAAAATTCAAGAGACTTCTATTTGGCACCTGGTGCCTGGGTCCTGTTGTTCCCATTAACTTACCCTTGGATGTGTGGCAATTCATTTCTCAGGGAATTCTCTTGAGGCTGCTCTGGCAACTGAAAACACCAGGCAGCTTTTCTTGAGATAAATGTGGCTTGGTGAGTATTTTTATTAAGGAAATTGATAAATTGCTTCCTTAGTCTTTGGAGTCTTTTGGCCATCTGGGATTCACAGTAGGATATTCTGGAACCTCCTATCAGCTTTATCCAGTTCTACTCTGTCCCTTCCATCTTCTCAAGTGCTAATCAAGGTTTGACTATATCAGTCAGGTTAGTCTGGGTTATGCTCCGATAACAAACAACCTTCAAATTTCAGAGGCTAAACCCAACTGAAAACTGTATATCTTGCTCATGCTACATGCACATCACAGAGGGGCATGGGAAATGGAAATCTTGGGATTATTATAATCCTCTAAGGACTCAGGCTGAAGGAAGACCCATCTTAACATGGGTGTTTATGATAACCAGAGGAAGGAAAGGGAATGTGGCAGTGACACACTGGATCATAAGGCTTCTGTCTGGATGTAATGGATGTCACTTCAGATTATCTTTTGCATGCCAAAGCAAGTCACATGAGTTTTGGCTAATTTTAACAGAAATGGGGTAAAGATGTGAAACAGAATATATATCAATGGTGTTAATGGAAAAGAAAAAAAAATATAAGAGTCTTAGACATTATGGTGAGTGCTAAGAATTCAGGAGTATCCACAACCTGATCTCTTGGACTTTTAGCTGCTTAATTTAATAAATACCCTTTCTTGTCTTATGAGTCTTCCAGTATTGCAGCCTAGGGTCAGCCTTGGCCATTTAAGATATTTAACAGCCTAAAGAATAAGGAGAAGACAGGATTAGGAGAAAATAATTTGGATCATAAGCTTTTTGAGAGGCCTATTTGCTGTTTTTAAAAACAAAAACTTAATAACTCTTATCTAAAACCCAAAACAGATGGCAGGTGATGGTGTTTTTCCTGCTGAAATCTACTCAAGACTTTCCAAAAATGTCTAAAAGGCTTGCCTAGGCAACACTTGTGTCAACCTTCCCTCATCGCTGCTCACTCTGGTCTAGGTGGTTAGTTTTGGGTTAATTGTAAACATTAGATTCATACTCATGCAATTGTGAACAGCTGTGGAATGGGGCTGTGGCCATGGTTTTATTCTCCGATGGCCACCTGCAGAGCTGACTATACCATGGAAGAGATCACCCCACACAACTGCCACACCACACCAAATAGTGTCTCCTCCAATGCCAAAAGCTATCTTATTGCTAATATCATGGTTTTCAACTTTGAAGAAGGAGTAAACTAATTCCATGGTCTTCTCCTGTAGAGCAAAAACAAGAGGAATGTTTTAGGTCATTAACAATGTTTCTCTTCACTTTTAATTTCACATTTCATAAGAGTGTGACGTGGAGCCATAGGTTTCATTGATCTCACCAGTAGATGTAGTATCATATGCTTGGAAAGAACAGGAAAAGAAAATAAAATGAGCATTTGTTCCAATTTATCCTTATATTTCAATTTTCTTCCTGGTAAACCCAAGGAAAGGAATGCTCCAACATATTCCAACCAAAGTTACTACTTTTGGGCCCTCCAAAATACTTTCTTTCAATGGAAATAGTGGACCTTGAAATCACTGATTTGCCAGGGATTCACATAGTCAATCCTCATCCAATCTACCAGCAAGTCCTATTGTCACAACTTTCAAATCTTAAATCTGCCCTTTTCCCACCACCTCTACCACAACTACCCTAGTCCAAGTTACTATCATGGGTTACTAAAATAACTTCGTAAGTGACTTTTATGATTCTACTTTTGCTCTGCTATTGGTCTATTCTCTACCCAATAACCATAGTGATCTTTTTTACAATAAATCAGTCATTCCCGGTTCATAATCATGTAAGAGGTTCATACTGCAGATAGAGTGAGATCTAAGTTCTTCTATCACAGCATGTAAGCTCCATACAAGTGAAGCCTCAGCCTCTACCACTCTTCTCTTCTCTGTCTCTGTTCCAGCCAGATAGGCCAACTTACCCTTCCTTGACATAACAGATATGCCCAAGGCATTTATACAGTTTTTTTTTTTTTTCTTTTCCTCATTGGTTGAAATCTTTCCCCCAAAACATTTCCATTGTTTGTTCCTTAACTTGATTTAAGTGTCTAGTCAAACGCTCTCTCCCAGAGAATCTTTTCTTGGTTGCCCTATTAGTTTTTTTTTTTTTTTTTTTTTTGAGACAGAGTCTCACTTTGTTGCCTGGGCTAGAGTGAGTGCCGTGGCGTCAGCCTAGCTCACAGCAACCTCAAACTCCTGGGCTTAAGGGGATCCTCCTGCCTCAGCCTCCCAAGTAGCTGGGACTACAGGCATGCGCCACCATGCCCGGCCAATTTTTTTTCTGTATATATTTTTAGTTGTCCAGATAATTTTTTTATTTCTATTTTTAGTAGAGATGGGGTCTCGCTCAGGCTGGTCTCGAACTCCTGACCTCGAGCGATCCACCCGCCTCGGCCTCCCAGAGTGCTAGGATTACAGGCGTGAGCCACCGCGCCCGGCCACCCTATTAGTTTTTATCGCTGTATAGAAATGCCCCTAAACTTAGTGGCTTAACGCAATAAATACTTATTATCTCACACAGTTTATGTGGGTCAAAAATTTGGAAGCTGATTAACTTGATAGTTCCAACTCAGAGGTTTCAGTCAAGTTGATAGCCAGGGAGATATTCATAGTATATGAGGACTCCACAGCATTTCCCATTTTGCCTGAACCAGTGCAAGCCAAGTGGAATGTGACTCACACAGCTGTCTACACTGCCCACCAACCACAGACAGACTCGTAGCCCAAGGCCCATTTGGAAGAGATCTATAAACATGTCACGCCTGTGTTATCACTAGACTTACTCTTGCACTTGCAGTTTGCTTTCTGGAGTTGTTTAAGGGAAATCTGAAGTCCCCTTATACCACATGTAGTTGATGAAAACATGACAGTGCCGCATCAGAAGGGTCTGCATGTTAACAAACCCTAGTCCACCCAACCACAGATATAACCAGATGCTCTTAAGTGAATCTGCCTTGGGCCCGAGAAACAAACAAACAAAAAATTGCACACTCCATTTTAATTGATTGCTTTTAGCAAGAAACCTGGTAATGAGGGAACAGATCTAGAAAAGGACTGCAGTGCACTGACCTTCTTGGTTTATAGATGGTCACTGCTTCTTTTCTTGATTATATTATGTTCGTTTTATTTTTGCTGCTCATGTGAACTCACACAAAAAGGTGTTGTATATATTATTTTTGTTTAGCATAGTGGATTAGAATGATAGCTGCAAAATTACACTCTGCTTCTAATTAAGGAATAAATAAACTAAATCTACTTCTGCCTGTTGTAAAGAAAAACAAATACTAATCTTTCAAATAAGGTACTTATGCAAAACAGATAACAAAAATACCTTTTAAATAAGGTACTTAGCAAGACAGATAACTTAAAATTTGAATTGTTCTGTGGAAATATTATGGAGAGATCAGATAGTGAGTATATTACTAATTGCATAAATATAATTTAGAAATAATATACTATAAACACATTACAAAATAAATGGGAAGGTATCCTACTATTTTTCTTTCACTAATTCATTTAATAAATAAATGTATATTATACTTACTATACATCTGGCATGTGCTGGGCATTGAGGATACAAGGTAGACAAAACATAAATGGTCTCTGAACTCTGGACTCTTATGTCAGTATTGAGTGCAGGGAACACAAACATTACACAAATAATTACACAAAATGTAGGGGTAGGGGTCTGTCTGTGCAAGTCTTTTGAGAAACAAGTATAGTGATTTATTCATTCAGACAACACTTATTGAGTACCTACTATGTGTGCTCCTTGTTTAGGGCATATAGCAGTGAATAAAATAGGCAAAAGAACTGTGCTTTTAGAGAAGCAATAAAACAAATAGATAAATTCTAAGCAAAAGTATATCCAGCAGAGGTGTGGTGAGTAACAGGAGTAGATGTGATCAGAGAAGTCCTGACATGAGGTAGTAGATAGAAAAGCAGGGCCTTCCAGCCCATTTCAAAAACACTGGTTGCATCCTGAATGGGACATCGCGGAGAGTTTTGAGGAGTGGAATAGCCTGCTATGTCTTAAGAAGATCGCTCTGGCTGTAAGGAACCAAGGGAGAAGCAGGCAGACAAGTGAGACGTGCTTTCCACATTCCAGGCACAAAGGAGCGTGGCTTGGATATTGGTGGCAACATTACAGACAGTGAAAAGTGGTTGCTTTCTGGATAGAGTTTCAAGGTAGAGCAACAAAGCTGGCTGCTGGATTGGATAAAAAATAGAAAAAGAGAGGAGTCGGGGGTCAATCTAGAAACTTCTGAAATAATGAGGGCTTTTAATGAAGTCTGCCTTGAGAGAGTGACCACTGAGCTGCTACTTGAAGGAATAACAGGAAATAACTAGAAAAAGAGTAAGGAAGGGCAGAACATATAGGTTGAGAGTTGATTATGTTCCTAGGACGCCTTCTCCTAGGGAGATGGATGAAAGCAAGAGACTCTCTTGTTTATTAAGCTATTAATTAACAAAAGATATTGAAATTAGATTAGATGTATTATACTTGTGAAACTTTTAGAAAAGATATTATTTGCAACATTTTGTACCATAGAAGCAGCACATATGGCCCTGTATTGATTATAAATTCTTAAATTAGGCTTTGCATTAATTAGGTTTACTGTACATACATTTAATAAATTTTATTTCAAAATTACTATAATAAAATGTTTTTCTTGACAATATTCACCTGTACCCAAGCAAGAAGAAGAAAACACAAGTTGTGTATTTCCAAAATTGCATCACAATTCTCCTCTTTAGCAAAACAGTAAGGAATGGAGAGTAGCATGCGTGTCTCTTGTCTCACTAATATAATGCCCTGACCATTCTGGAGCCTTCTACTGTAAATAAATTAGGAAACTTCCAGGCTGCTTATAAAGATTCAAAGCACACGCTTAACCTGGATGTGAACTATATTAAATCTGGTCACATATTAAATAAGTCTAAGTAAATATGTACAACATCAGCAAATACGTGCAATATTCCCAAACATTTTCTCTTTCCGTCAAATATTTACATCTTTTAATAGTATCATGTTTATTTTACTTATTAAATAATTGCTCATCTCTTTTCTGTTTCTTAAACAGTATTTATGTAAAAGAAGTCTTAACAAAATGACAGTGCCACCTATGTTATGTTTAATGTATTTTCAATCATTGCACTTGCATTTTTACTTCATCTTTTATGGTTTGTGTTTTTATTTTTTTTTTTTACAGCAGCTTGTAGAAGTACTTAGTCTTAGAGGATTTTTTAACCAATTTCAAAAAATTATTTTATTTAACACCTCTACTGCCATGTGAGTTGTATTTAACTCACGCTAGTTTTGAGTCCGGGGCTTCATGAAGCACACGTAACACATACACCGCTTTACCTCCGAAGCCACCTGGAGATTTACTGCAATTTCTGTTGGAATGCCAGGGTTACTTTCAACACAGTCAAAAATCTTCACGTTGCTTCCTGAAACTGGATCCCAGGTCAGAAAACTTTCACCAGTCTACAGGTTCTTCAGCAACATCTGACGAAGAATCACTTCTTACTGAAATTAGATACAACTGCTTCAATTGTTTCAGTAATAGACTTTGAACAAACTTCCCCACTGGAAAGATCTGCATGTAGTGTTCTTCTTCTAGTTTTTCTTGGTGGGTTGCAACTGCTATCAGAACTATCCCCACTGTCTCCATTAGGACAGTGCTCCTCTGAATCAGTCACCACTAAATAGATCGGCATCTTCATCACTCATGTCCAAAACTTCGTTCACCATTTCCTCCAACAATTCTTTATGCTCATTTTCTCTTGAGAATGAAAAATGCAAAATAAACTTGTGTGATGATCACAGCTCTGGTCACAGAAAGCTATACTAAAGTGGAACTGGTGGCTAGGTGGGAAGGTCCCTACATGCCTGCTCGCTGTAAAACCTCTGCTCATCGTTTTTGTTGTCAGTCAACCTGTCTCCCTCATCTCCTGTAGCCCTGCTCAGCCGGTTGCCCAAGCCCACCACACATGCTGGACTGTGTTCTCCAATTACCATAATTTCTGGTAGAGCATTTCCTCTTGATTGTTTCCCTGGTCACCCTTTGAATGAAATCAATAAGATAGTCTGTGGCAACATGACGTTACCCATACTTACGGGGTATGATTCAGAGATTGTTATCCAGGACCACCCAAGGTTCACTCCAGACACAACTAAATACCTGTAGAATGACAAAAGACTCAATTCTCAGAAGCAAATTCAATAAGTGTGTCGTGAGTCACATACAACTCATGTGGAGTGCAGTGTAAAAATTGATTCTAGTGCCATGTGTGTTGCATATAACTTACACACATAACACAGTAAAAGATGACACAGTTTTCATTAAATTAGAAAGGATTGTTTTGTTTTCCACGTTTTTATTCTATTTTCGTAATAAAACACTGTGGCCCCAAGGAAAAAATTTTTTTTCTAGTGTGGCCATCAATGTGTTAAACTGCCCAAAGCAATGATAATAGAAGACATCAAAGGCTTTGTGTTATGCTATTTTAAAAACTAAGACCGGTCAAGTTTGGTTTGATTTTTCTAAAGGAGGAAATCAGAAGTATCAGGGCAGGATGTACAGAATTATGACAAGGAAGCTCTCCCAGCATGGAACTGATAGAAAAAAGGAAACCCTGTCAGGAACACACCTGGCTACAGGCTCTCATTCTAACACGATGCATCATGTCCTCTGGCTTGAAAATAGTAGTGAATTACCCAAATCACATTCTCCAAAGGTGTTGAAACTCAGATATGTTTTGGGGAGAAAAAAAATGGGTTCCATTTTTCCTTTTGTGGTTAAGTTATACTGAGATGACTTGTATGATGATCCAACTCATATTCAGTTCAGGAAAATCAGTCATTTAATAAGTCATTTTAGTTATTAACAAAACAACAACTTTTATAATAGTGGTTAGCGTTACGTAGAAGTAAATATGTATATGCCATTATTTTTTATTTGATTTTTCTGGCATTGTCTAAATATATCTGTGTGTGTGTATTTACATACATATATTTTTCCCCTCAATAAAGACATTTGTTTTCTATAGGCTAAAGTTAGAACATCATCCAAGTGACTCTTGCAATTTTTATGCTTTGGGGGATTTTCTTAGGACAATTTTCTGAAGGGAGCCACATGCCAGGAGAAGAGATGAGAAACCGTTATTGCAGCTGTCTTCTGTACAGGACACAAGGATTGATGTTATACAAACCAAAACTCTGGCCTAGTGCTACCAGGACATCTCTAACAACTGTGACATGCTAAACCTATTTTATCTTAAGGTTCTATTTCAATCTAAAAATAAAAGTGATTCACAAATTATAAAAACCATAAAAAATAAAGTGAATGCAAGTCATGTCCAATTCCTGGTTCATGCATTGTTTTTTTCTTGGCTATGTGATGTCGTTAATATCTCCAGTTTACCTCATTCTTCACTGTATCTGTCAAGTGGATTTATTCCAGTGACTATCTTATGAATGAAGGAGTTATTAATCACCTAATATTCACACAATCCTCCAGTTTTATAATTGCTTCTTAATAATGCTTATACAAGAATTCTCTGGAGAAGAAATGGAATGTATTATTGCTATAGACTATTTATGTGCTTCCAAAAATCTATATGTTGAAACCTAATTCCCTATGTGGTAGTACTAGGGGGTAGGGCACTTGGGAGGTGATTAGGTCATGAAAGTGAGGCCTTCATGAATGAGAGGATACAAAAGACCCCAGAGAGCTAGCTGGCCCCTTCTACCCTGTGTTGACACAGCAAAGAAGGCACAATCTATGAACCAGGAATTGGGCCCTCACCAGACATTGAATCTGCTGATAGCTTGTTCTAGACTCCCCAGCCTCCAGAACTGTGAGAAATAAATTTCTGCTGTTTATAAGCCACCTAGTTTATGGTATTCTGTTAGAGCTGCCTGAATGGACAAAGACAATTATCCCTCATTTTATTAATGAGAAAATTGAAAGTTTTAGAGATATTTAGTCTCATCTTTTTTTTTTTTTTCACCCCCTCAACCCAGCTTTTCCCAACTGCAAGAAGAGCTGGGAAGGGAAGGCCAAGTTCATCTTTGTATATATGAGGTGACATTGTGACATCTACTATTTCTATTATCACTATCTCATTTACTGGGGTTCTTTGCTGCAGCTCAAGCATACTGTATACTTTTGCCCAAGTGAAAGCATTTTTCTGCTGAAGTTTTCTGTGCAAAGTCTACTTACAGTGAGGTTTTTTTTTTTTCATCTACTTGAAGCATGCTTGAGGAGTTCTCCAAGCAGGGATTGCTAATGGTTTTTATAAAGGACTATCTGTCAGCCTTCGCATCCTTTACACATCGTTGAGTTTTAAAGTGCCAGACTGTGGCAGCTTACTACATAACATGGTCTTAATAAACCTATCAATTGGAGACTTGGCTCAGCAGCATTTCAAAAGTCTCATACTGGCCCCAGGTGCATTTGAGGAAAATGTCCCCTCTCAGCAGGTACATGTGAAAAACTAAAGGCAGCATAAGCCTTGGTTTAAAAAAAAAAAAAAAAAACCCAAAACATCAAGGATTACTGAAAGTGTGAATCCAAATTCTGCCTTTAAACTTATATTAACAACTCTGTGAGGAGTCGGAAGTACTGCTTCAAGGGTCATCCTTTGTTGCTTGAGTTTTATATTCTTAAATAATGCTGGTGACCTTCTTTCAAGAGTGAGGTCTGCTCAGGGCATCTCTTTAGATGGAGGAAAACTCACTTGTAGTAGCAAATCCAGAACTCAAGAGTTACAACTTATTGGCAAATAGACTCAATTTAGATGTGGGCTGTTATGCTAAAGAAAAGTGCTACTTTGGCAGCCTGAGGTCAAAGTTCACCTTTGTATTGAAATTGCACATCACCAGCCTATTCCTGGAGTCCCATGCTAGATGGGTAGAATACTGCCCTCTTTTCGTAATAGATATTCTAACTGTTAGAACATATTGCTTATCTGTCTGGGTACTGTCAACTGATATCTCTCAGTTCTTCTCAAGGGATAGGCTCATTCTTTTTGCATAGTACACAAGAGCAGAATGTTTTGTGTGGAGGCAGAATATGTAGTTGAACACCACCTGATATAAGGGGACTATGAAGTCTTATTTTTCCAAATATTTCTTCCACTTTCTGGATGTCATCTTCTGGAGTTCCCAATTTTGAGGGGGTCTTTGTAATCCAATGTATTAATTTTTACTCAAATATTAGCAGTCACCATCAAAACATTATAAATCAATTTATTTAACCATCTGGCTGCCAGTATATCAAAGAAAGAAAGGTTTTTTTTTTTAATTTCAGAATATTATGGAGCTACAAATGTTTTGGTTATCTAAATTGCATTTGTACAATTTGAGTCAAAGTTATAAATATGCCCATCACCCAGATAGTGTGCCTTGTACCCACTAGGTGTGAATTTACCCATCCCCTCCTCCTCTCTCCCACCTGAGTGATTTCTCATGAATGTTTTTTCCATATGTGCACAAAAGTATTGATTGGTTAGTCCCAATTTGATGATGAGTACATGTGATGTTTGGTTTTACATTCTTGTGATACTTCACTGAGAAGAATGGTCTCCAGTTCCATCCAGGTTAATATAAGATGTATTAGTTCATCATTTTTTTTTATGGCTGAGTAGTACTTCATGATATTCATATGCCACATTTGATTAATCCACTCATATATTGATGGGCACTTTTGTTTTCACACCTTTGCAATTGAGAATTGTGCTGCTATAAACATCCAAGTGCAGGTGTCTTTACAAATAGTTTCAAATGCAAATTTTACCAGACCTACAAAGAAGAACTAGTACCTATACTGCAGAAATTATTCCATAACATTTAGAAGGAAGGAATCCTCCCCAACACATTTTACAAAGCCAACATCACCTTGATATCAAAGCCAGGAAAAGACTCAACAACAAACACTACAGACCAATATCCCTATTGAATATAGATGCAAAAATTCTTGATAAACACTAGCAAACCAAATTTAGCTGCTCATCAAAAAATAATTCATTACGACCAAGTGGACTTCATTCCAGAGATGCAGCAATGGTTCAACATATGCAAATCTATAAATGTAATTCACCACATAAATATTCGTAGAAACAAAGACCATATAATCCTCTCAACAGATGCAGAGAAAGCATTTGACAAAATTTGGCACCCTTTTATAATAAGAGTCTCAACAAAATAGGTACAGAAGAGATATAGCTCAAAATTATTAAAGCCATATACAACAAATCCACAGCCAACATCATACTAAATGGGGAAAAACTGAAAGCATTCTTACTTAGAACTGAAACTACACAAGGTTGCCCACTGTTCACCACTTCTGTTCAACATAGTGCTGGAATTTCCTAGCCAGAGCAATCAGACAAGAGGAGGAAATCAAGGGTATCCAAATGGGGCCAGAAGAGGTCAAACTACTGCTCTTTGCTGATGATATGATCTTATATCTAGAAAACCCCAAAGATTCTGCCAAAAGACTATTGGAATTGATAAATAAATTCAGAAAAGTCTCAGGTTACAAAATCAATGTACACAAATCAGTAGTATTCATATATGCTAACAGCAGTCAGGCTGAGAACCTGACTTAATACCCTTAACAATAGCAACAAAGAAAATAAAATACCTAGGAATATATTTAATTAAGGAGCTGAAAGACCTCTACAGGGAGAACTATGAAACACTGAGGAAGGAAGTTGCAGAGAACGTAAACAGATGGAAAACCATACCATGCTCATAGGTCAGCAGAATCAACATTGTTAAAATGTCTATACTATCCAAAGTAATCTATAGATTCAGTGCAATCTCTATTAAAATACCAACATCAATTTTTGCAGATCTAGAAAAAAATAATTTTATGCTTCATATAGAACCAGAGAAAATCCTGTATAGACAATGTAACCTTAATCAAAAAGAACAAATTGGGAGGCATCAATTTACCAAACTTCAAGCTATACTACAAGGCTATAGTAACCAAAACAGCATGGTAATAGCTCAAATTTTGATTAGGAGAGGAAAGGACATGGGACTATGACTTCCTTTTCAAGGAGGTGAAATTCAGGTGAAGGCCTTTGAATATATAGATTTTTTTTTCCATTTCTTCTATTTCCAACTAACCTACACAACCATAATCTTTCAATGTATATTTATTGTAATGTACATTATTCAAGATATCATGTTATTGGAAGATAGAATAGACATTTAATTTATGGCAGCTGCCCTCAGAGAGAGAGAGAGATGGAGACGTAAAGTAATGTGTGTGTCTGTGTATATGTGTGTGTGTGTGTGTGTGTGTGTGTGTGTGTGTGAGAGAGAGAGAGAGAGAGAGAGACAGAGAGAGAGCTATAGGGAAATATTGGCAATTAAGTCATAGAGATTTAAGCAAAGTTTTGGTATAAGTAGAGGAATTGGAGATTGATCTTCTAACAGATGGACTGAGGTCAACTCAGAGAGGAGCTGGCATTTGTGCTCTGCCCTGAGTGGTGATGAAGAACAGGGAACGCAGGAGGGAGGTAGAGAGGACTCCTGGGAAAGAGAATGACAGGAGTGGCCATATGAATGTGGTGAAGGGTGTGGTTTGGGGGAAATAGCAAATGATTCTAATTTCCTGGGAAACTAAGTTCTTATAAAGATAAAGACAGTAGGGGAGTGGAATAAAGAAGGCTACAAAGCCATTATAAGGGTTTTGGAATTAATCATGTAAGAAATAGAAATTAATAAAAGGGTCATAAACAGAGGAGCGATGTGATCAGTTCTATGCTTTATGAAGAAAACAGTTAGCAAAAAGGGGAATGACTTGGGAAAAGCCCAGAGGCTATTATATCAGTTTAGTCAAGAAAAGAAATAAAAAGAAAATAGAAACTATGAAAGTCTGACTAGGGCAATGGAATGAAAATAAACTAGGCAAAAACTAGGCTAGAACACCAAAAAGATTGTATGACTTAGTTGTAGGCATTGGAGCAATGGGTAACCTGGAAAGAAGAATACGTAAAGGAAAAGACAGCCAATTGTGCAGAGAAAGGGATATTTAATGAAAAAAAATGGTTTCTTATTATCCTTTATGCCACTCGCCACTGATATCATAATAATGACGTTGATGATAGTGTTAGATTATAAGTGTTTGAAGCTAATCCTCACAACAAACCTGATACATGGATATTATTGATACTTCACAGAGGAGAAAACAAATACAGAAAGATTAAATGTATTAGAAAAATTTAGATAGCTGACGTGTTATAAAAAGGGGAAAATTCTAATGTATTTACTCCCAGTTTAATCTTCTGAACACTCCATCAGAATTGCCTCGTATGCACATCACTGGATTCAACATACTCAATTAGATCTATGACTAGCATAAAGTGTTTTTATTATTTTGTTTCTTATTTTATGAACACAATGAGGGGATTTTCTTTCTCTGCCAAAAGTAGGAAAAAGAAAGGCAAAACAAATAGGCAAAGCAAGGGTAAAGATGTTGAAATATTGAAGGTAAAATTTACAAGAGTAAAGAAAGTTAATAATAAGTTCTTTTGTTCTGTAGATTAACATTGCAACTAATTCCTGGACCTGGCAAGAAGTAGTCTTTGTTATGCTTTTGAAATTTATGCCTATATTGATACCTTATTTTCCTATAGTTATTATAGTATAAATATTCTTTTTACATTTTATTTTGAATTGTGTTAGTTAACTTTATATCTTATTTTCTCCTCAAAACAACCCTTTTTTAGTAGATCAGACTGTTTATTTTTATGATCATTGTATAGGTGAGGAAATTGAGAATTTTGGGTATAGCAATTAAATGACAAAACTGGAACTTGAACCTTAATCTTCTGACTCAATGTCTGGAATTCATTCCACAATCTCACATTACCTAAGACAAATATGGTATAATATCTAAAGGCAAGCAATTTCTATGATGAGGAAAGAATTTCAGAGTTAATTTTTTAAACTGCCCTTCTGTCTCTGAAAAATTTGAAAGAGGAAACCGCAAGCTGGGAACGCTTCATTTATCTTATCTCTCTGACAAGGAATAAGTAGTATTTTGGAATTCCCTAGAGCCAATGATGTCTATTATGCACTGACAGAGCTTCCTGTAATTAAAGGCTATATTACATTCGGATGGAAGTGGCAAACTCCCTTCTGGAAGTGTATAGCCATATGCAAGCCTTTATTTAATAAAAAAGAAATCAGAAATCCATCAAAAGTGAGATTTGTTAAGATTAAAATGTTAAAATAAAGCCAGGTTCAGGGCAGAGTTGACAAAATCTTTCTCTCTGTGTTGGTACAATGTTAAGGAGCTTCTGCAACCACACAAAGGATTTTACTTTAGAAGTCAGTGGAAAAGAGAGATCATTTGTTGGTCTGAGTGGAAGACTACAGAACTTTTCAAAAGATTTGGTGAGCAGATGCTTTCAAAAGCTCTTACCAGCTCAGTCTTCATTCCTAGTAATTTCAAACAAAGCAGGAGGTTGGAGCATTAATGTTATTTTCCTTCCTTTTTCTGTAGTCCTCTTGGCTAACCACTGACAGAGAGCAGCTTGGAGCAGCCTTGAGAAGCCCCCATGGTGAAAACACATCGATGTCAGCTTTAAACTGGGGGCTTGTTTTTGGCTTGAACTAATTTTTCCAGTTTCTCCTTTTTACCTTTTCCTAACCACATTAAAAATGAGATAATATCTATGACCTGTCTCTAAAAATATGCTATTTTGTTTGGGTTTCTGTCATGAATTTGTCATCTCTTACCCATGCTGAACTCTACAGGAGTTTTCATGAATAATAAGACAAGACAATATGTAAAGAATTAGTGGTGACTCTTGCTAGAGACAATATTTCCCACTACAGAAGATGCTGTCTTAGTTTGAGATCCCTAGGGACATATCTTGAAATGAAGATTCGTGTCTAAGAGACATATTAAGGAGGTCCTCCCTGGAGACACTGTTATGAAAGGGCTGAAGCAGGACAAGGAAGAGAAAGAAGCCACCTGCTATGGTTTGAATGTTTGTGTCTCCCTAAAATCCATATGCTGAAACCTAATCACCAATGTGACAGTTTAAGGAGGTAGAGTCTTGAGGAGGTAGTTAAATCATTAGGACAGAACCCTCATGAATGGGATTCATGTGCCCTTATGAAAGAGGCCCCAGAGAGCTCCCTTGCGCCTTCTGCCATGTGAGTACACAGTGAGAAGGTGCCATCTATGTATCACAGAGCTGGCCCTCGCCACCCTCGGAATCTGCTGATGACATGATCTTGCACTTCCCATCCCCCAGAACCATGAGAAATAAATGTTTATTGTTTATAAGCCACCCAGTTTATAGTACTTTATCGTATCCATCCAAACTGAGTAAGACACCAGCAAAGATGCAATTTCCAGCTAATCCTCCTGAGGATAGCCTCAGTGTTATATTCCAGAGGAAATTATTTCACCCTGAAGTCAGAGAGTTAGACTTTCTACTCCCTTACCACTTGGTCATTTACTAAAACTGCGGCTTGGAGAATTCAATGCCCAGAAATGCCAGCTCCAGTGGCCCGAGGGCAGTCATAGAGGTACAGTCTCACAGGCAAGTTGGAGCAAATGTATTTGAAAGCTGGGGGAGGTAATCACAGAAACAGTAAAATAGGTCCAAGGGATCTAGGCAGACAACTGACTATGGACCCACCAGTTGGTCTGAAAAAAAAACGAAATAGAGCTCCAGTAAAGATTTTTATTTACTTTCCTGGATCCCGTAAGAATTCTTAAACTTGATTGTGAGATGAATGATAATGATTAGTCCTGAAGTAGAAATCAGGCTTTCAAGAACTGTGATTAGAGAGGGTTGAGGTGCTGGAAAAGACGGAGAGGGAGTCAGGGCCCACTACAGGAATTACTCAAAGTGGTGGCAAGATTTGCTTTTACAGTATGTGAAATGCCAACCTTTGGGATAAGTTAATTACACTTCTGAATAGGCTATTTTGAAGCACCTATTACGATTTTTACCTAAACTCCCACCGTAGGCAAAAAAAAAAAAAAAATCCAGAACACCAATGGCAATTTCAGCTCTTTTAGGAGCAAGCGTTTATTTACTTCCTGCCCAATGACTTTTTAAGGATGGATAAACTGCCTTGATCTGCTCTCCTGCATTTTCCTCTGTGATCTGCTTTGCCAACTCCAAATTGGAGAATGTATTGCTAAAGCAGCAGAATTTGGTGACAGCTTTGTATCTCCAGTGAACATCTCTCCTTGCTACAGCTGTGCTTCGCTCCACTGCACCAGTAGGATTCAGAGCATGGTTGCAGCTAGGATAGTAAGCAGCTGTTAAAGAGTGGGCAGAGTTGAGAGTTCGCAAATAAGGTGTTCAGAAAAAAGAATTATAAGCTCTGGTCAGGCAATGAGACTTGAGTTCTGGTAATCAGCCATACAGGTACATCAACCTCATTTCATTGCATAACTCATACATCTACAAATTATGACAACCATGTGAATTGCAGACAGAGACATCAAGAGCATATTTTGAATATAGAATAACTTCTCAGAAATAATCATCATTAGTATTTACAACTGCATAATAATAACACTGCCAGAATTGCCAATTTCCTAAATAAAAGCCAGATTGAAATCTGGGAAACAGACTATTAATATTTGGAAAACAGATTATTAAAGGTGGGATGGTGTCCAGGCTGAGAGAACTTTAGCTGCTTCTCTCTGTCTGCAGAACTAGGTAGTACTTTATGTGCCTGTAGTATATGGAATAGTTCCCATCAGCTCCCCACCCCAAGACCACCTACTACTCAGTCCACTTGGAGTGTATCAAAAGACCCTTTGCCCTCTGGCTTTGGTTGAATTGGCTACAGGTGCCGAGAGGATGCTGCAAGGTGTAGGAGAATGATATCACAGTATTTCTTCCCTGACTCACTCCCTCCTGGCTCATGGAGAAAACTGCAGCTCTCTCTTGGGAATTTGGTAACTGTTCCCTCTCCTTGAAGTTTAGACGAAGAACTGCTCCGGTTTTCTTCTTGTTGTTAGTCTGTTTTCCCACTGTTTCCTACTGTTTTCCAATGAGGCCAGCCCTAGGAATGCTTATCCATCTCTTGCTGGTTTCCTGGAACCCTGCTCATACATCTGTAAATAGTTCCTTTTCTAAACTCTGCTAAACTTCCCCATTGGAGCATGCTCTTCGGGACTTGACCAAAACAAGAAGGTGGACTTGCTTTACACTAGAAGACATGCTTGTTACTAAATCTATTATTCCCTCACCATTCCTTATCCCTTGGTAAGAATTAGATTATTTGTGAGCAGCAGAGCTACCCTCAGACCCAGACAACATGGGGCCCTGTTTCAGGCCCCATGCTTTAGGAAGCTTCACTAACCACAATCACTCCTAAAAGTCACAAAAATGAATTCGTTAAAAAAAACGTGGGTGCCTCTGTTACTTGAAATCCAACGCTCACTGCTGGTGAAATGCTAAATATCTGCTCTCATAACTAACAATGGTAGTCCCCAAGGAAATAATATTTCTCCACATTTTTGCTATGGTCCTGAAACCAAAAGCATGATGTCCAAACATTTAAAGATTTGGAGTTGTGCTTCTGCTAATATGGGAGACAGACAGTACTTCAGGAAAGACCTGAGTAGCAGAAACTCATAAGTAAGAAAAAAGGATAACATCAATTTTTTTTCTCAGAAATGAATGCAGAAATTTCTTGTATAATGAAGTATCATCTCCTAGTAGTATAGAGTAGTATCCCTTTTCTTTTTTCTCTTCATGTTCCAATTTGTAGTTCTGGAGTTAATCATGAATTGGAATGGGGTTGTCCCAACAGTTGCACAAAATGGTAGAAAAAACAATTGTGAAACTAAACAATTCTCGTTTCTTTTAGAAGTGTGTGTGTGTGTGTGTGTGTGTGTGTGTGTGTGTGTGTGTGTGAGAGAGAGAGAGAGAGAGAGAGAGAGAGTATAAATATATATGTAGGTCTAAATTTAACATGCCTAAAGCTTACTGAAATTGCAAATAATTTTATTTTAATAAAAAATGCAAAAACATTAAATAAAATTCTAAAAAATAATTCAGTTTCTTTACATATTTTCTTTAAATTTTAATATTTATTAGTTACAATTCCTTTGGCTTTTAATAGATAGTTTTCAATATTTTTAGAAGGAAAGGAAATTTTGAAATAATCTTAATATTTTAGTCTATAACATTCACTTTATGATTTGATGAAGAATATAAGGAAGTTGTAGCCTTTAATAAAATTACACTTTAATTTTGAATTAGACCAGGGATTAGCAAACTTTTTCTGTAAAGGGCCAGATGCTGAATATTTTAGGCTTTGCCAGTCATGTAGTCTTTGTTACTACTACTCAAATCTGAATCTGTAGTACAAAAGCAGCCAAAGACAACATGCAAATGAATAGAAAAGGCTATGTTCTAATAAAACTTTATTTACAAAAACAGCCAGCCCACCATTCTTAGGTCCCCACCCATGGCTTTAGATCATCATTATAATAGGATAAAATTTATGTGAAAATCTTATAATGACATAATTAATAATTGTATTTATATTTTATTAAATTAGTATAAATGATTTATCAATTATGTCTTTATGTCATTACTCCTCAAAACAGCCTGATCTGTCAACACACGGATGTGATAATAGTAATTATGCTTGGTCTTCTGATATTTTGCATACTTTTAGCGATAAAGAAACTATAGGTTTATAAAAATATTAAAAAATTTGATTGTTTGAAGTATATTTATCAAGACTACCTCAAAAACATATTTTACTTAATAGTTTATTAGTCTTATTTTTATCTTACAAATATTTAGACATATGGTGTGTGGAACTTCAATGTTACTATTGCTCTAGGGTCAGACCAATTTTGAGGTGGACCAGATCAGCTACTTTTTTCTCTAGGAACGATTTTATCAAAAGTTAAAGTTTACACTATTCTAGAAGTTGCAAACTGACAAACTTTAGGTTGTGTTTAGCTCACTCGTTTTGCATCTGCCACATTCACAAAAATGTGAATTAGTTACATACTAATTCCGTGTGAAAACCTAGATGTTTGTCTTCTATTTATTAATAAAAATCTGACAAAACCAGATCTCCCTCTACAGGACTCAGAATCCCCCTTCAGGCAAGGCCTGTGGTCTTCAGTTTGCCAGTCTTTAGCCCCAACCCACCGATAGCCCCAACCCAGCCAGCCAATTTCGCCATTCATATCACTGGCCTGCCCTCTATAGGTTTGGTTTTTGAAACTATTCCCCATTATTGGAAACTGGCCCTATATAATTTGTATCTTCATTGCAGTAATTATCCCTGCCCAAACAAAACACACAAACAAATAAAACCACCCAACAAAACAACAACAAAAAGTAAAATGGCAACTACTTTTCATCGGAGCACCTCTGGTCTTTTGGTTTTCCCTTAGGGTATGGAGCTGCTGATATTCCCCTGATTACTCCCTTCTCCGTACCTCTAATTGATAGAAGGAAAGAGAATAAGCAACAGAGTTTGCACTGATTTTTTCATTGGTTTCTTTTTCCCAGCAAGGCCCACAGAAGAAGAATTTAGAATTAAGAAGATAAAGGAAGGGAGATAACTGCTGCCCTGCAGAACACCACAGTGACATCATATAGTGACTCAATCCAGACACTACTTTGAAAATTAACTTAGGGAAATGATTTTCTTACTTACTGGTTTAGCCTTTTGGGTGTGTGTATGTGTGTGTGCTGTATGTTCTTGTATTTATCTACTAGAATAGTGATTGTCAACATTTCACTGCAGCCTAAAGAAGTGCATTTTACATTGTGACTAAATACAAATACACTAAATTATATTAATTTTTAATTATTATGGGTACATAATAGTTGTATATATTTATAGGGTTTGTGTGATGTTTTAACATAGGCATATAATGTGAATTGATCAAATCAACTGCAATAAACACGGGACACAGGCTTGATCACCACTGTTGGAGTCTCTCTCAGCCACATGTACCCCAAGTTCACTGGCTCTGAACCAGCAGAACTGCTGGAATTGCCCAAGGACTGCAGCCCCTGTGGCCCGACTGCCTTCCCATATTATTCCAGGCCTCAGGCTGCTTTTTGTCAGCTGGTGGTAGCCAGAACTCAGATTTCAGGGCAGAGGATTTCCTTTTGGCTGGGCTGGTCTAAATTCTCCCTCTATGGGCACCAGCAGAATTCTGTCCTGTGCTGTGTTCTCCTGCGCTATGGTGACCCTGCATTTCAGCGAAAAGTCCCATAATCACTTCACTCTCTCCTCCCCAGCACACAGATTCTCTCTCCACTTGGGGTGCTGGTGCCACTATTGGGGGCTGGGGAAGGGGCAGTGTAGACAATTCAAGATTATCTCTTCTGCTCTCTTCAGTGCCTCTTTCCTTGATATAATGTTAAAACCAGGTCACGCGATCACTCGCCTAATTTTTGGTTCTTCTGTAAGTGCTTGTTTGGGTGGATAGTTGTTGAATTCAGTGTCTGTGCAGAGGGACAATTGCTGGAGGTTTCCATTGGGCCATCTTGTTCTGCCCCCACCAGTAAATTACATAATTTTAGAAAAACATACCTACTGTTACATTACTTGTGATACATACTGACATTTTGTATTCTTTCCAATCTCAAGTGAAAAAAAAAATCTGATAGCAATACTCTGAATCATGCGTTCTCAGTGGGGTGATACTGCCCCAAAGGGAAAAATGGGCTGTTAGGGACAAAGAAAACTTGGACAGTATAATGGTTTGTGGCCCTTCAAAGGGTCACAGTACCTAAATTGGTATGAAGTATGTCTGTGGTATTAAAATTTTATGGGAGTGGGATATTAGGGAAAGAAATGGCTTAACAGACCCCCTAAAAGGCGATCTAAGAAATTAAGAAACATTGCAAAACTGATCTACAGTTGGAAAAACACTGTGTTGAAAAATTCAGAGAACAAAGCAAATGTGCCTACAATATACATTGTTAGAGAGAAGGCAAATGAGACCAAATATGCAGAGCCCACAGAACTTTCAGCATTTATTCAAAGACCCAGAATCCCAAAACCCTAGTCCCATTTTTTCTTCAGGACTTAAGATTGCTGCCTTTCTAAAATTACCACCCTCTCCCTTACTATTATTCCAGAGTAAACAGATTCCCTCCTCTCTACATTAAGAAGTCAGGAGTCCCTCTCCGGTTTTACTGAGATAAAAGAAGAAAAGAACCATCGCTGAGACTCAGAAAACAGTACCCCAAAATGAAGGCCTCAGAAGTAGAAGTTTTTTTCAGATCTTCTCCTATCCTCCTGTCCCTCAGTCCCAATCTTCCCTGAGGCTAGCTATAAAAACTAGAATCTCTCTTCTCCAGGGTAGCTCATAGAAACCAGACCCTTCTACTGAAAGCAAGTCATAAAACTAAAATTATTCAGTGCAAATTGGCCATAAACAAGTTATCTGACCTGCCTGATTTGATTGTACGTGGTAAGATCCCCATTCCAGAGAGGGCCCTGCCCTACATGTGGAAGGAAGGAATGTATGCTCAGAGAGGCCAAGAAGAATCTAGACAGGCTTTTCTTGATTTCCCCACTTAGCCTATTGGCATTAGATCATGTCCATTTCTTCCAATCATATTTCTACACAGCTGTCAATACTTTGTTGAACCTAAGCATAAAAATAGATAGCTTCCCCTGTATCTTCAAGTCTTCATTTTGAGGGCTTTCATGTGTACATGTTAAAATAAATTTGTATCTACCATTTGATCCAGCAATCCCATTACTGGGTATTTACCTAAAGGAAAAAAAGACATTTATAAAAAAGACACTTGCACTTGAATGTTTACAGAAGCACAGTTCACAATGCAAAGATGTGAAAACAACCCAAGTGCCCCTCAATACATGAATGGATTAATAAAATGTGGTATATGTATACCACGGAGTTCTACTCAGCCATAAAAATAAATGGTGAACTAGTGCCTTTTGTAACAACTTGGATGGAGCTGGAGACCATCCTCCTAAGTGAAATATTGCAAGAAAGGAAAAACAAACACCACATGTACTCACTATTCAACTGGAACTAAATGATCAACACTCAGTGTACGTATGGTAGTAAAATTCAACAGAAATCAAGCAGGTGGGAGGGGGAGGGGGGATGGGTAAATTCACACCTAACAGGTACAATGCACACTATCTTGGTGATAAAAACACTTATGACTTTGACTCAAAATGTATAAAATTAATTGATGTAACCAAAATGTTTGTGCCCCTGTAAGGTTATGAAATTTAAAAAAAATTCATAAAACAAAATGAAAAAACAACAAAAATAAATTTGTATACCTTTTCTCCTATTAATCAATCTGCCTCATGTCAATGATTTTTCAGCTAACATTTAGAGGACCAAAAGCCCTGATCACTGCACTATTATAATAAAGTTTGAGTTTAAAATTCTAAATTGGGCTGATCCTTTTTTTGTTAAGAAACAGGTTGTCACTCTGTTGTCCAGACTGGAGTGCACTGGCATGATCGCAGTTCACTGCAGTCTGGAACTCCTGGCCTCAAGTGATCCTCCTTGTCTTGGGCTCCCAAAGTGCTGGGATTACAGGTGTGAACCCCTGCAGCCAGTGTGGGTTGATTTTAACAACCAAAAGTGGTCATAAAACTATGAAAACTTCTCAAGATATAACTTAAGGAAAAGAAATAGAGACTGAAGTTTTAAGGCAGCAATTAGGGGCAAATTAATCTTTTTAGTATTTATATCACAAAGGGTTAAGACTACTTAACTAACTGATTACATTTGTCAGCATTTTTTCGCACTTCACTGTTTCTATTACTTATTCTTTTTTTTTCTGTCTCTGTGTTTCCACTGCTGAACCGTCTCATTGGTAAACTCTCGAATATTAAGAAATAATGATTATTATTAATACCCTATATTAGAAAAGGAGATACTTTAAGTAAGTTTTCTTCTTACACCAAGTCTAATATCCAAGAGTACGCAGAAATGTTTTCCTATTCATAAAGTAAATTTGAATATGCTTATTTTTCACTGCAAAAAATGACACCAAAATATGCAGCGATGTCTGCAAATAATGCACTTTACAGTGCCAATTGGTATTAGCCTCAGCTCCTAGAAATCTGTAGCTGCAATAACAGATAAATAGGATGTGAGCAATGGAGGATGAGGTAATACGCACACCAGTTTCTTCCTACCCACATGTTGATTAAGCTAGTTGCAGCTGTAGTCGCACAATGCAGATGTTTGTTAGCATTTTAGTCAATGTACTGTCCATCAGAGGTATGATATGGGTTCGTGTACCCATTCTGAACTGGGAAGCATGGAAAGTGCAGTGGAAACTGGATCATGCCCCTGCTGTGTTGAGAGGATGGCCAAAACGCTGAGACACAGAGATGATCAAAGAGTCAAATTACACTACTGCAGGTGGATGGCAGAGGGGATAGAAAGCACAAGGCTATGTTTAGCAGGACAACATTTATTTTTAAATGGTATGTTTAACAGGGCATATTCTGTTTGCTTTTTCTAAGAAGACATAGTGACACATTGAGATGAAAACCAGCAAGAAAGAGACCATTTCCTGTGAAATGCATTTCTCTGTCTCTTGTTCCAGATTTTAGTACTTCATGGTCCCCAGTGGACATTTTGACATATTCACGTTCATTTACTCTTCTCTAAAAGGAAAATTTATTGTCACTTTAAAGAATAGCATCTGATATCCAGATCCAAGATGATGAAAAATCCCGTTTTTCATAATATTATTATAGATATTTTTGTCCTGTAAATCAGTTTATTTGGTAATGACACAGCATGATTTATAATGAAGTCCTGTGTAAGGATTTTTTCAGAAGTTCGTGAACTTAATACCACTCTGGAAGCATCATTCAAAATGGGAGGACTTGCTTTAAAGCAAATAAGCACACACACACATACATAGCCTCCTTGAACATTTAGTGAAGAATATATAGAGTATTATCGTTACAATATCATTATGATTTAGCAGACTACTACTCAAATTTTTTAAGCAGTCAATATATATTTTCCTCTATATTTCTTCTGTGCCTTTTATTGTTTGAAATATGTGACTCATCAAATATAGAGCAAAGAACAAGTTTAAAGGGATGTAACCCAGATAATTGAATTTTCTTTAGGCTGTAAACCTCTTGCAACATAAGGTCACCTCTAATGGGAAATCTCTACATGTGTCATAATACTGCCTTTAGGTGTCCTTTGAACAAATTACAAAAATGTGACTTCTTTTTATTTTTTGAATGAGTTAACTTTTCTACCTGGCGAAGTTCTCCTTTCCCATTTATAACTTACATTAAAAGAGAAGTTTCAGATACTCGTTATGACTACATTGACATTTTCCAGATGCTTTTGAAAATAGATCATCACTTTTCAACCAGTTTGGTTAACAAGGTTAGCTAATAGTGAGAAGTAGCAGTGGAATGGCTGTATTTTTGCAGTAACTTACACTCTAGGGAGTATTGTGAGCTACGTATCAATTAATCAGATTCGAACATGTATCATTCTAGATTTACTGGAGGAGATGGCAACAGCCTCCTAATTATGCAAGAGTTGAAAGAATCTGTTTGATTCTTTCCTTTTTTGGTTTGAAATTTCAGATTGCTTTGGGCTGAGAAATTATAAAATATAGACACACTGTTAGTTTGATATCTTTAAAACATCCTCATTTTCTTGTCTAATTAAGGGTCTTCCTTTCTTGGCTATTTCTGTACTATATCATATTGTATCCTACTATTATATTCTGGCTTGTCTGGACAATACTGCAATAAATTGTGATGGCTGACAGAGCCTTAAGTGAATTTCAATAAATTATGAGAGACTTCATTCTGCCAGCTATACAAAAAAACACTTGGCACCTCAATAAAAAGCAAAAAAGGGTAGCTTTAAAAATGAATCTCTAAAATCTGAATATTAGTCCCATTTTTTTAATTCTGTACCAATTTTTATACATAGAGAGGAAAACTGAATAAATGTTTTCAAAATCTCTTTTAATATATTAATATCATAACAAATGCTATGATCTTTATATAAAGTCCTTGAAAACTGAGTTTATTCAAAATTTTGACACACTTTTTCCTAATATTTCCCCAGTTTTACTTGTATTCATTTCTATTCATGTGTATGTCTGTGTATATTTAGTTCTATACAATTTTTTTATATGTGTAGGTTCATGAATCCACTATCACAGGTAAGATACTGAATATTTCTATTGCCACCAAATCCTTTGTGTTGCTGTTTTATAACACAGCCAGCACAAAACTCCTCTCAATTTCTAAAATTTTGTCATTTCAAAAATATTCCAGCCCGGGCGCAGTGGCTCATGCCTGTAATCCCAGCACTCTGGGAGGCCGAGGCGAGTGGATCGCTTGAGCTCAGGAGTTCGAGACCAGCCTGAGCAAGAGCAAGATCCTGTCTCTACTAAATGAATAAAAAATATATATATAAAATATTCTATAAATGGAACCATATAATATGTAGCCTTTGGGATTGACTTTTTCCACTCAGCACAATTCCTTGATTTATTCAAGCTATGATATGTATCAAATAGTTTCTTTCTTTGTATTGCTGATTAGTATTTATTGCTGAGTGGTGTACATGTACCAGAGATTTTTTAAGTGTAAACCCATTGCAGGACATCTGGCCTCTGGCAGTTTTGACTGTTATAAATAAAGCCACCGTGAATATTTGTGTTAAGTGTTCGTGCGATCATGCTTAACTCTTCTTCTAGTGATGATTTATCTAAGAGAGGATATGATTTCATTGCATTTTATCCTTTCCTTTAAGGCACTTATCACAGTTATAATTTTCCATCTACATAGATGTGATAATTCAATTACAGTTAATATGTTCTAATGGACCTTAAGCTCCATGGGGCCAGGAATTACATTCTTTTTCATCATTGTTTTTCTAGGGTTTCTTGCTATCGAGTGAAAGTTTGTGTTGCCCCAAAACTTGTGTGTTGAAGCCTAATTTCCAACGTGATAATATCTGGAAATGGGATCTAAGGGAGGTAATTAGGTCATAAAAGTGGAGGCCGCATAAATGAGATTAGTGCCTTTGTAAGAAGTGACCTGGGAAAGCTTGCTTCCTCTCTCTCTGCACTCCATCCTGTGAGGACAGAGCAAGAAAATAGCCAACAGCAAACCAGGAAAGGAGCCCCACAGAACCTGACCATGCTGACATCCTGATCTTGGACTTAACAGCCTCTGGAACTATGAGAAATAATTCTATTGTTTAAGTCACCTAGTCTATCTATGGTTTTCTGATATAGCAGCAGTAACTGATTGAGACATGCCTAGCACAAAGATATTTGTGCAATGAATTGTTGACTAAGTGAAGCCATCATAATGATAGATAATTTATAAAATATTACCTATTTGGTCTTATTAAATCTCTGAAATATATAAATTTATAGCTATTGTATAGATGATGAAAATTAAGTAATTCGTTCAAATCACTCTGCCTGAAAGTAGAACTCAAATGCATATCTGTTTGACTTCAAAACTATTGCTCATTTCACTGATCTGTCCTTTTTTTGCAGCTATGAAATTAATTCTACTTTTCTATGATGGAGCAATTCAACTGCAACTACAGAGGAGCAACTGTGACAAAATGCAATATTTGATTGATAACTCAATATCATGATTTAATGAAATAAAACCAATCCCCACCACCTTTTGTTTTATGATAGACCAAATGAGGAAAGCATACATAGCTGTTGTATCATTTGCAGTGTGCAGGTGTGAAAATCTCTATTTCATAAGACACAAATAAGCCTGGACATTTTTGGTAATTACTGTGTTAATACAAAGTAATTGCACAGCTATTTCTTTCTTACCAATTATATGGTAGTTATACTTGGAATTACCATCAAAATGAAAAACTTCTAGTTGCCAGTTAATGATTGCCTTATAATTACAAAATAATTACATAGTTACTTAGGCCTGGAAATATAAAGCATAGTACAAATTCCAAGTACTTTTCTGCCAGAGCTGCCAAGGTCCAAGGCCATTAGTCCTTTTAGGAATTGCCCCTAGGACTTTTGAAAATTCTCAAAACTTTAACTTCTCTGGGAAGTGAAAAATATGTCACAAGGGAGATAGCCTTTCTCATTAAACTAGAATGTTCAATGACCCCATAGCTATTGGACTGTAAAAATTGTCAGTAATTGTAATAACAGAACTCTTTTGCCTACCCCCGGTGAGACCAGTTGGCTGTGATTACTCAAGAAAAAGACAATTAACTAATGAAATCTTGATGAATTTCTATGTGTCACAAAGTCAACTTACTACATGGCAAATGTGGTAGTTATTAACTTATTCAACTTTTCTGTTACTTAAAATACTGACTTTAGTATGTTTGCCTACATGATAGTATGTTGCCCATACTATATTTTATTATCTCATATATTTTCACCCTATACCCTATTAAATCATTACATCATGTGAATGGTAGAATATTATGTGTACAGAATGATCATTAGTTATGACACCAATTTTGCTAATTTGGGTATTTGAGATGGGATATTTTTTAAAGGAAGCAAAGGATAAAACAGAGTAGATATGTAGTTTAAAGCTATTAAATTGGAAACTAGACTAGAATATAATTTCAAACTCAAATCTTAGGATATTCAGTTAGCATTGTTAATTATTTCTATGTTGACATAATATAATGCTTTAATAGAGCAAAGAATGAAAAATATTTTTAATTTAACTTGTGAATCTTAATTTATTCTTTAATAGACACAGATAGTATCAAAATACTTTGGAGATTCATAATAAACAAAATTCGATACGGGATTCCACTCCCAGGCATAATTGACTAACTGGTATAAGACTTATTATCTTACTGTAAATAGATTTTAAGTTGAGCTATGTATATAGGTATATCTATGTAATATACAAAATACATAATTATATGTAATGTATTTTATATAAAACATGTACATTATATATATATTTTATTTGTATCTATATGAGGTGTCTATTTTCAATCATTGGCAATAAGTAGTACCTGGCTGTGATCCTTGTGGGAAGGCAAAATCATGAAACAAGGTCCACTTCACCTCAACTTTCTGCCTGAGGCACTTTGTGCTTCAGCAAAGGGGAGTAGAGCAAAAACAAAGAACAATACTGATTCCTGGGCAAACGAGAATAAAGATCAAAATTCAGTATTGTTTAGGAGAGCAGAATTCTTAGGATACTTAAGATGAGAATACAGCCTAGAAAAGAAGCTCTAAAATATGCTTTGGGGTCCTTTTGCATTGTTGGCCAAATCCTCACCCGTGTATTAATAGGATGAGACTCCATGGGCCTTGGAAGAGAACAGCCCTTTGAGGACCCTATTGACTGAAACAAGATGCCAGACTTCATATAACAATAGGAGACATTAGAGTTCCAACCATTGAGAGTGGGGAGATGAGGCTGAATATTCTATGCATTCAGTTGACATTCTAGATAAGACACACTTAGTCACAGGATAAAGGCCTTTTGTAGACCCCTTCTTCTAAAATCTAAAAACAATTATCCAAGAGATAATGCAGACCTATCAGCAAATGTACTGCTTGCCAAACAAAATGCAACATTTTATATATGAAATTAACAAAATCCGTATGCTTCACAATGTGGCACGCACAATATCCATAATCATATTTTTAAAAACTCAATGTATGAAGAATTAGAAACATGTGACCCCTAAAACTGCACGTTCCTCTTTTAATTTTTATAGGCATTATCCTCAAAAAGTTCTTGCACTTACTCTATCCCAGTGTTGGATTTCACAACGCACCTGAACATCAAGAAAAGTGAAGGATCAGAGAGTTTACTCCATTTGTAAGCAAATATTAATAATTGGCCTGCCAAAATTTAATGGATAATGGCAAGAGAAAGGAGATTCTTAGTTCAAAAACAAAGAACTTTATTACTCATGGGAAAGCAGGTTGCATGAGTTTCATGTTTGCACAGTTTCCACGTGCCCTACTCCCTGGCCTCCAGGTGATGCAGAATGACCCACATGGATGCTGAGCATCAATAGATTGTGTCATAGGGGAGGAACCCTGAGCATAGAAAACTCCAGTCTTTTAAAAAGCTTCATGCAAACTTTACTAAACTTTGCCCTGGAGAAAGACATTGTTTTTATTAGCATGAACAACATAACTTCTGTTCTCTGCCCAGAAGGGTGACATTGTTTCTGCCTTTCAGTGTTGTTCATTATACAAATATTCTTGCAAAGATGGTATAGAAGAAATTCTGTTTATGCCTCTGCTCATAATTTGTGCATAAATGTGAGTCCATGGAGAATTGTCTCCTAACACTAAATCTAGCAATTATTTTCTTTTTTAGAAGATGTTTTCTCAAAAGAAATAAAAATATTTTTCCACACAAAAAAGGCTTGTAGAAGATTGTTCATAGGAGCTTTATTCATAATGGCCCCTAACTGGAAAAATAAATGTTCATCAATATCATCAATAGGAGAATAGATCAACAATTTTTGGAATCTTTGTACCGAGAAATATTAGTCAACAATAAATATTAACAAAATAGATACACACAATAAGGATGAATCTAAAAAAATACAAGAAAGTAAAAAAGAATGAAAAGTAGAAGGAAAGAGAGAGTTGGGAGTGAGTAGGGGGGTTAATAGGAGAAGGAGGGAGGGAGAAAGTGAGGAAGTAAAGAAGGAAGAAAGGGAAAGAGAACGAGAAGGAAACACAGAAAAAGAGAAAGAAACAAAACAGACTATTATGGGCTGAATGTTTATGTCTCCCCAAAATTCATATGTTGAAGCCCTAACTCCCAATGCGATGGCAATTGAAGGAAGGTTATTAGGGCTAGGTGAGGTCATAGGGTGAAGCCCTAAACTGACAGAATCATAAGGACCCTGCCCTTATAAGAAGGAACACTAGGGGGCGTTCCCTTCTCCCTTTCTTTGCAGTCCCTCTCTCACTCCTCCCCATAGCCTTGCACCAAGAAAGGGCCCTGTGAGCACACAGGGAGAAGGCAGCTATTTGCAAGCCAGGAAGAGAGTCATCGCCAGAACTGGACCATGCTGAAGCCCTGATCTTGGACTTCTAGCATCCGGTACTATGAGAAAAATAATTTCTATTGTCTACACCCCTCAGTCTGTGGTATTTTGTTATGGCAGCTCAAGCAGACTAAGACACAAACAAAAACATAGCATAAGTTCATTTACATGAAGTTCTCAAACAGGAAATATATCCTGATGTAAATCAGTAGAATGGGTGTCTTTGCACAGTGTGGTAGAATTCCATACTGTTCTCTTACACTGTGGGTATAGGGCAACTTTCAGAAGTAAAGGAGATGTGCTAGATCTTGATGGGGTGGAGTTCAGTGAATAGATATAGAGATCTGTTAAAACTCATTTAACTGCACATTAAAGCCCTGTGCAGTTCACACTAGGTAATTTATGCTTCAATAAAAATTTAACTATGTTCAATATAGAAATAAATGTATGTATAGTTAATAGTCAACTTTTCTAAATATTTGAAATTTTAATTTTTGCTATTTTCAATTTTATTTGTGAATTTTTTTGTTCTGATAAATTGATCTATAGTGTCAACACAAACTCAGTAAAACTTCCACAAGGCCCTTTTTAAAATAAAAATTGACAAGGTTATTCTAAAACATGTATGGAAATGCAAAAGGATTTAAAAGTGGCAAAACATTCTTGACAAAAAAAAACAAAATTGGAAGATTTACACTATATATGTCAGTACTTTCTATGAAGCTGCAATAATTAAGATAATCATGATTTAGCTCCATACTGTAATAAATAAGCTTAAAGAATAATTATGAATTATTGAATTATTATTACATTTAATTTTTGAGATTTACTTAATATATTAACATAAGATATGCTTATTGTAGATTGGCTTAACCATATAAGACACAAAAATAAGACACAATTCTTTTGAATATTTAATAATCTGATTCATGGATACCCATTTTTGAAAAGGTGTACTCTAAAGTTTATGAAATATGGTCTCTGTTTTCTTATTCATATTTCACTCTCCTTTTTGAATACTGCGATTTATTTTTGAAACTCTTTTTATGATGATGAACAAAGACACTCAGAGGCATTCAAATATTTAAAAAGAAAATATATTGCTCAAAGAGGTCCATTTTGTAGTTGTCAGAACAAAATCATTGTTTTCAGTAAGGCAAAGAAACTTATGTTTTAGCTTCCTCAGTAGTAGATATTTCTTAAAATGCTACAAAAGTATGGCATGGATTCAAATGGTAACAACAGATTCAACTACATGATGTGAAAGATGCAGTGTGCTCTAAGTAAACACAAAAAATAGCAAATATTTTTAAATGTCTATATTACTACCTGTTCTTCTAAATAATAATAATTTTTGGTCTTTGTTCTAAGACTCTAAAGAACATGACTATTTTTCTAATCTCAGTATCTGAAATGTCAAAATGATGCCTATTATCAATTCCTTCTTTTATTAATTCAATCAATAATGATTTATCAAATACTAGCTGTATGCCTGGCACTCTCAGGTCCTGGTACTGTTAATTACGTAGAATTCAGCCAATAAATGTTGGTTGTACTCATGTATGAATAAGTAAAGTGATACATGTGTGTGGTTAACCTAAGGTAAAAAGCTAAGCACAGGGCTTCAAAGGGTACAGCTGTGGTAAACACTTTTGTTGGCAGTTACACATCCTCTAACCTTGTACTACAGGTCAATGTAAGCTGAAAAGTTGTTTCTTATATATGTATATATATATATATATTTATACTCAAGTCAATTTTATGCACCATTGTCATGCCTTTAAATTTATCGGTTTGTTTTTCTTCTTATATGTATTTTTCTTTTTAACAATTCATTAACATTTATTAACATATAAAATGCACTTATTTAAAGCATAAAATGTTATACTTTTTAATGTATGTGTATATGTCAGAACAACATACAATCAAAATAATGAACATATATATCACACTCAAAAATGTTTCTCATCACCCTTTGTCAACCCTTCTTTCTGCTTTTTCTTTCTGTTCACCCCATCTCCTGTCTCATTCCATCTACAAAAAGTAATTCAAAATAAACTAAATATAAGAACTAAAACTATAAAGCTCATAAACAAAAACATAGAGGTAAACCTTCATAACCTCAGATTTGTCAATAAATTTTTATATTTGACACCAAAAGCACAAGAAACAATAAAAAAAGATAGATTGGACTTCCTTAAAATTAAAAAACTTTATGTACCAAACGACATTATTGAGAAAGTAAAATGAGAGACTAGAAGCTTTTCCATTAAGATCAAGAACAAGACAAGGGTGCCTACTCATGGCACTTTCATTAAGCATAGCACTGGAAATCCTAGCCAGAGAAACTCAGCAAGAAAAAGAAATAAACGTCATCCAAATTGATAAGAAAAAAGTAAAATTGTCTCTGTTTGCAAAGGGTATAACCTTATACAAGAAAACTCTAAAGACTCCACCAAATAAACTGTTAGAACCAATAAATAAATTCAGTAAAGCTTCTGATACAAAGCCAACATACAAAAATATGTTTTGTTTCTATACACTAACAACAAACTGTCCAAGAGAAAAGTTAAGAAAACGTTCCTATTTACAAAACATCACAAAGAATAAAATATTTAGGAAGAAATTTAACCAAGAAAGTGAAAGATCTGTACAGTGAAAACTATGAGATGTTAATCAAAGAAATTAAAAGTGATACAAACAAACAAATATCTTGTGTTCATGGATTGGAGGAATGAATGTTGTCAAAATATCCATACTACCCAAAGTGATCTAAATATTTAATGCAATCCATATCAAAATTACAATGGTATTTTTCACAGAAATAAAAAAAATCCTAAAATTTCTATGAAATCAAAAGATGTCAAATAACTAAAGCAATTTTGGTAAGCAGAACAAAGCTGGAAGCATCATACTTCCTAATTCAAATTTTATTACAAATCTACTGTAATCGAAACAGTATTGTACTAGCATAAAAACACACACATAGACCAATGGAGAAGAATAGAAAGCCCAGAAATAAACTGTGCATATGCAGTCAACTAATCTTGTACAAACACACCAAGAACACACAATGAGGTAAGGATAGTCTCTTTACTATTGTTGGGAAAATTGGATAGCCACATGCAAACAAACAAAATTGGGTGTTTATCTTACACCATACACAAAAAATCAACTCAAAATATAGTAAAGATTTAAACATAAGACCTGGTTACAAAACTCCCAGAGAAAACATAAGTGGAAACTCCATAACGTTGGTTTACAATGGCTTTTTGGATATGACACTGAAAGCACAGGCAACAAAAGCAAGAATAAACAAGTGGAACTACATCTAATTAAAGAGTTTCTGCACAGCAAAGGAAACAATCAACAAAATGAAAAGGCAACCTACAGAATGGGGGAAATATTTATAATTCATATATTAAATAAGAGGTTAATATCCAAAGGTACAAGGAACATATCTTAACTATTTTCTGTTGCTATAACAGACTATCTGGGACTAGGTAATTTACAAAGGAAAGAGGTTCATTTAACACATGATTCTGGAAGCTAGGAGGTCCAAGATCAGGTGGCTGTATCTGGTCAGCTTTTGGTAAGGGCTTCATGCTGCATCATAACATTGTACAAAAGCAAATGGGGAGCTCCGTACCTGCAAAGACCAAATGTGAGAGGCAGCCTCCCTTTATAACAACCTACTCTTGAGGCAGCTAACCCAGTCCTGCGAGAGTGAGAACTCACTCCTCCAAGAAAGGCATTAATCCCTTTTAATAATCTAATCAGCTCTTAAAGGTACCACCTCCCAACACTGCCACTTTGAGGACCAAGCCTCAGCATGTGTTTTGGTGGGGACAAACCATATTTAACCATAGAAGAACACATACAACCCAATAGAAATAAATAAATAAATAAATAAATAACTCAATTAAAAAATAGGCAAAGAACCAGAATATACATTTGTCCAAAGAAGACATACAAACACCCAAAAGATAAATGAAAAGGTGGTCAACAATGGAAATAATCAGGGAAATGCAAATGAAAACCACAATGAGATACCCACCTCATACATATTAAGATGACCATTATCAAAAAATCAAAAGTTAACAAGTGTTTGGGATGATATGGAGAAAAGAGAACCCTAATACTCTGTTCAGAATGTAAATTGGTACAGCCATTATGGAGAATGATGCGGTTTCTTCAGCAAGTTAAAATAGAATTACCATATGACCAGTGATCTCACTTCTGGTTATATATCCAAAGGAAATAAAATCACTATCTCAAGTGATATCTGCACCCTTATGTTCATTGCAGCATTATTCATAATTGCCAAGATATGGAAACTGCCTAAGTATTCATTGATTCTTGAATAGTATGGGTAAATGTGTGTGTGTGTATGATGGAATATTATTCAGCTTTAAAAAAGAAGAGAATTCTTCCATTTGCAACAACATGTGTTGCTGGCCCTGGAAAACATTATGCCAAGTGAAAAAAGCCAGACACAGGAAGACATATACTGCATGATCTCATTTTTATGTGGAACCCAAGAGAGTCAAACTCATAGAAACAGAGTTGAATGGTGGTTACCAGAGGTTAGGGTAGGGAAATAGGGAGATGTTGGTCAAAGTGTACAAAGTTTCAGTTGTAAGATGAGTAAATTCTGGAGACCTGTTGTACAACATGGTGACTATAATTCATAATAATATATACATGTATATTTGAAATTTGCTGACAGTAGTACTTAGGTATTCTTACCCCCTACACACACACACACACACACACACACACACACACACGCACACAGATATCTATGTGTGGGGGAATGGATATATTAATAGCTTGACTGTGGTAATCATTTTGTAATGTATATGTTTATCTAAATATCATGTTGCACACCTAGAATATATAAAATTTTAACTTATCATTTATACCTCATGAAATTACTACTTATAATACCTTGGGAACAAGATGATCATTGTTAAAAATCTTTCTAAGCTTTGCAAGGGTTTGGAACTACTGACAATTTTTGATAAAATATATGTTTGCACTTGACGTATTACTTATTCTCTCTAATTTATATGTATTTTTGCATTTATGCTATCATGAATTACTTTGATTAATTTTTCTGTCCTTCTGCCAAAACCCACTATTTTATGTTTATTTTCTCAGTTTTCAAATTCTAAACCCAAATAATGTAATTTTATTTTCTGATCTTAATTATCTTTTTTTTTTTTGAGACAGAGTCTCACTCTGCTGCCCAGGCTAGAGTGCCATGGCATCAGCCTAGCTCACAGCAACCTCAAACTCCTGGGCTCAAAGAATCCTCCTACCTCAGCCTCCCGAGTAGCTGGGACAACAGGCATGCGCCACCATGCCCGGCTAATTTTTTCTGTATATATTTGTAGTTGTCCAAATAATTTCTTTCTATTTTTAGTAGAGATGAGGTCTTGCTCTTGCTCAGGCTGGTCTCGAACTCCTGAGCTCACACGATTCACATGCCTCGGCCTCCGAGAGTGCTAGGATTACAGGCGTGAGCCACCGCACCGGCCCTTAGTTATCTTTTGCTTTTATTTTCCTCTTTCTTTGCATACCATATTCTGGAGATGCAGCACTACCTAATGACACTTTTGAACTAATTTAAAATACTTTCTCTGAATTTAAATGTTCAACAATAAAAGGATGATTAAATAAGTTATGGTACTTCTTTTAATAAAATATTGTGCAGCATTAAATCATATTTTCTAAAACTATGTGGAGATACCTCGAAGGGCTAGAAGTACAACTACCATTTGATCCAGTAATCCCATTATTGGGCATCTACCCAAAGGAAAAAAAGACATTCTGTAAAAAAGACATCTGCACTAGAATGTTTTTAGCAACACAATTCACAATTGCAAAGATGTGGAAACAATCCAAATGCTCATCAATACATGAGTGGATTAATAAAATGTGGTATATGTATACCATGGAGTTCTACTCAGCCATGAAAAACAATGGTGATCTAGCACCTCTTGTATTATCCTGGATGGAGCTAGAGCCTATTCTACTAAGTAATGTATCACAAGAATGGAAAAACAAGCACCACATATACTCACCATCACATTGGTATTAATTGATCAACACTTATGTGCAGATATAGTAGTAACGTTCATCAGGTGTCGGGCAGGTGGGAGGGGGGAGAAGCGGATGGGTATATTCACACCTAATGGGTGTGGTGCACACTGGCACTGTCTGGGGCATGGGCACACTTGTAGTTCTGACTTGGGTGGGGCAAAGGCAATATATGTAACCTAAACATTTGTATCTCTGTAGTATTCTGAAATAAAAAAATAAAAATATGTGATGACAGGGAAAATTATAATAATAAATTGCTAAAGTATTACGAATAGGAAGGTATGACTTCAAATTGTCTCTTTAGTAGCATTCCTCTTTATAATAGTCTTATTAAATTTCTAAACATAATATATGAGCCCCCAAAATAATTTTCAGAAATTGATAGAGCAAAACGTTGTTTTTCATTAAACCCACTCCCATTATTATGAGAATATTTGTTAAAATTTCATGTGTAAGAAAGTGTGAATTTAAAAAATCCAACTGAATTAGAATCTACTTAAAAGATTTTCCAGGGAGATCTAAATGAATTCAAAAAAATAATAAATGCCTTCTAAATCCTAATCTTCATTTGGTAATAGGGTGACAGGTTCTGAGGAATTAAATATTTGTAGCTAATGGAGGGAACATTTAGGTAAATGTCTAAGATTGAAATTTATTAACTAAAATTATTTTACCATAGAATTTATTTAGTCCAATATCATGTGTAATATTCCTTTGAAGAGAAGTTTTATAGGTTAATTTTCATCCTCTGCAAAACAGACTTTTACTTGTTCTCCTGTCGGGTTCACCTCTTGGGAATTTTAGTTGATACATAATGAATCAATTTTATTGCATTTCCATATGAACTTTTCAAATCTATTTTCTTCCTTAGTTTCTATAATATTGAACATCCTTGGTACAGCAATGAATACGTGGTTCTTCCGTGTATTTTTAGATCAACACATTATATCTGTTGTTTAATACTGGCCCAACCACAATTTTTACCAATTAACATAATTCCTCTGATTTTCTTAAAAAGGCACAAATAACTTTTTTTTTCTACCCTCAGTTCTGTAAACCAAAAAATTATAGCATTGTCTTCTCCATTTAACTAGAAGAAGAAAGGACAGGGATTGCAAAAATAAAATTAGAGGTATATACTCAAATTTTGTTTCCTCAATCGAGACCATAGACAATTGCTTAAGAAGTATCAGTTGTTACAGGAAAACCATTAAAACTGTATGATTATTTTTAGTTTGTGATATTGGGGCAGTACTTAACATTGCATAGTCATATCGGATAACACTTTCTTTGCATAATAGTTTTGTATCAGACAAAGTTCCACAGCTGTAAATTTTCACTGGTTAGGATTTAACAGATAATATGACAGTACAAAGGATAGCACTTCCCCTCTTCCTCTCCCTTTTCAAAGTTATATGCATCAGCTTATTTTGGCTTGTGGCAGGCGCTTTCTTCATTACATTCCAGCATTACCCAAGTAGAACAGAGCCTCATGACTCTAGACACAGGTGTTTTTCTTATATAATTTAGGAAAAGTTATGAGCATGTGTATTGGGGCACTTGGAGTGAGTAGAATGATATGAATATTTGAATTATATTATCTCATAAAACTTTGATTAATGGTTAATTGGAGGCATAGTAAGAAATTCTTTGCAACTTTATGTAAATATCTTCAGGTAAATTCTTCATGGAACATCCCATATCCTAAATTTCAAAGTAAATTTTGTTTCTAGTCAAAGCATTCACCCGTTGTTTTTGTTGATGAATAATTCCCACAGAAATACTGTTTTATTCCACTGATCTGATTAGAAGCTGTAAAAAAGCACAGATATAGCAAATGCTAGTTCCGTAAAGGACTTCAATTAGAAAATTGGAATGTAACCAAGGTGCGGTGTTAGAGAAGGTTAGTGAAGTTGCAGCCCCATTTTATGGATAGGTTTACATGAGCTTAACTAAATGCATTCTACCTCCTCTGGTTGTGTGGGTGTGTGATGAAATTAAAGATGAAAATAAACACAGATTGAGGTAATCAACTACTTTATTTATATTTGAGCAAAAATGTAGAGACCAGCTTTTAGTGCTTAGTGGGTCTGATTTTGTTTTTATTGTTTATTTTGTTTTTGTTTGTTTTTGTTGTGTTTTTTAAAGCACTTTCCTTAGGGTTCTTGCCTATTCCCTTATTCTATGCTGAAAAAATAGTGAGGATGACCTATTTAAAGCAGAAGGAATTTTTACAAATAGATTTCTCTTGATTGAGTATTACTGATAGCTGTTTTTTTAAAGCATTGATTTTAGTTCTGAAGAATTTTATGAAAAAACTCTTCATCACAGTAAACAATATGGTAAAAAATACCAAGTGCTCAGAAAATGAAGCATACTGATTTTTTCTTTGAATTTGCTCTTAGAAGATAGAATTTTATGCTTTCTGAAGCATTCACTTTTTTCTCATTTAATTCTTACAAAATGAATTCTGCAAATATGAATGATTACATTCAAGGAAGCTATGCAGTAGAGTGAGGTATTTGAAGATTTTAAAATATCTGATGTAAGTTTTTGATTCTTTTCATTTTCTTCTTTGAGCAAGGCACATTTTGTACCCACCCTCTGACCCACAACAGTTATTGATTGTGTCACTTGCTTGGCCTATGGCATAAGCTGCCTTGTATTACTACCTTGGAAATGGCCATGTCTTATGTGACCCTCTCCTTGATTTCAAGAACAAAGTCTGTTTTCCTCTGAAACTCTCATAACACAAAAAGGTATCTAGTGCACAGTAGCTGATTCTGTAACTCACTGTTTTCACCTTTAATATCTCTTAGAATCAAAATCGTACATCATAAAAATGGAGCCATGTATGAAGCCAAAATTCTAAGCAACACTTTTTTTTTCTTTTGTTTTAAAACCCAGAGAATAAAAAGTTCTCCATTATGTCAAGCAGTTGGATGGGATATCTAGCCTCCTTTGCATAACAACCGCTTTCTTCAATCTGTGGATCAGAGCCCCACTAGCTTACTATATAAGTAAAGTGCATATCATTCATAAAAATTACACTCAGTCAAAAATGATCAAATGCTTCCGACAAAAAGAAAGCTGTAATAGTGTATTATCCTGGCATGAAGATGGTCAGCTGACAGTGTCATTTGTTTTATTTTAATGGGTGGCAATACTGCATTAAAAGCTATTTTATTAAAAGTTAATATTTACTTTTGCATAAGTGGGTTTAGGTAGGCATGAGAAAAATCTTCACTTAGCTATTAAATCACTTTTATATTATCCAAAGCAAAAGCCTCATATCAAATGTATGTAAATCACTGACTTTCAGAGCACCAAAGGGAATGTACTTTCTACTATAACTTAAATCTAATGAAATCAACTGAAAATGATAGTCATTAGTCAGCTGTGCCTTCATAGGACTCCCTGTGGACTGATATAAATTCACTATTAGAAATGAATTCTCTCACAGTCCACAGTGGGCATTTAATTTTTTTCTTCAAAGCAGATTTAAATTTGATATTTAATGTGTGGTGGTTGGCTTTTCAAAAAAAGTTCTAGGAAGCATGTTGTGTATTTGTCTCTTGTATTTAGTCTTCAAATGTTATGAGGCTCTGTGAAATGTGTAGAATAGATAGTGATAATTACCAGTGGAGACACACTCATTATTAAAAAGCTCAAACCAAATTCTAGTGGGAGAAAAATATATTAATACACATAACTTGGATATTGATTTAGGAGCAGATTTGTAGAAATTGGAGAGTAAGTATGTATAATATAATATTATTGCCTCCTTCTAGATTAAGAAAAAGTTATTTTAGGTTTAGATATTGAAAATAGTGCTAATATTCATATATCATCATGTAATAATCCTATAGCACTGCTAATGCATACATATAAGTAGATGTATATTGAGTGTGATATGAGGCAAAAATTTCATATATTGAGACTCAACAAGGGAAAATAAGGTAGGGAAAACCTTTTTAAAATGGTACGTATACATGTCATCATCGAAAACAGATAAATTTCAATATTTATACAGTGTGTTTTGCTATATAGCTACAGCAGAGAATTCAGTGGGAATATCAAATCTGTGACATTTTCAGGGAGTTCAGCTATTGGAATTTCAGGAGAAAACTTTCACCATGAGTTTGTAGCAAAATCCACGCAAATGGTCTTATATAAAATACCTTGAATTTCTTTTATTTCCCACCAAAGATCCCATTGTGCATACATATGGAATTACTTTAATTATCTCAGTGCCCAGATTACTTTCTGGGGATCTCTAAAAGAGTATTTACCTCTTCCTGGCCAGTATAGTATTATTAAGTATGTGATAGATGTTATTAATTAGCTTGTGTGGGTCTGCGGATTTTGAAAGCTAATAGTATTATATGCTTTTCATATGATAATAGCAATTGAACTTTAGGGAAAAGTGTTACACATTTTTTCTTTTTCCTAATTTTTGCCGTATTTTTCCTGGGTCTGCAAGTTGCTAAAATGTTTTGTGTGGTTTTACCATTGAAGAGGAAAAAAATAGTGAGGAATTTTCTCATGAGAAAAGATGGAAAGAAGCACAAATAGGCAAGCAGACTGAAGGGAAGAACAAATAACTCCTAAAGAGCTATACATGTATTAAGAAGATTCATGAAGTTTAGCTGTATTTCAATATGAATTAAGTCAAATGACAACTCTTAATCTATATATATATTTTAAATTATTAGTATCTAATTGCTAGGGTATATTAAAATGTATAGATTTAATATACAAACACATACAAATATATGCTTATACATAGGGTTGGTGACAAATGTAATTGAGTAGACTCTTGTGGGAAAAGAATTTTTACCCTTTAACTCTAACCCTTGGGAAGTTTTTCTGAAGAAATAAAATAATAAGTTTTTCTGTATCTATGTGACAGAAAAGCCCAGATGTCATCACTATACCATGTATACATGTACCACAATTTATCTTGTACCTAACTCTATTAAAATAAAAAAAAATTAAAGTATTAAAAAAGAATGCTAAATTTTTTTAAAAAATAAAAATTGTTCATTAACCTCTCAAAAATGGTTATCTATGTGATTGGGTTCCTTACATCATTTAAAAAATTATTTCTTTATATTTTAGCACTGTGCTCTTATTTGTCCTGATCACCTCTCTGTTTCCAGCTTTTACCTCTTTTCTGAGAAACCCGTTGAGACCTTAAAGTGATGTATTTGAGATAATAAAGAGACTGGGAAAAGGATGAAGAAGGAACCAGAAGATGAGATAGCACATACTGAGAGGGTAAGAGTAGAGAGGAGACACGTCACTATTTAACACCAGGCAAAGCTGTAACATTTCTCAAATAGCATATATTTGATATTCTATTCATGCTTACTCTACAGAGTCTGCATCATATAATCTGGAGAATGGAGGGGCCCCTGCATGCAGTTGGTTGCATACACGTAGGAATGGAAGTAGAAATTATTCACACAAAGATCCTCAGTATTAGGGCAGTTTCTGGATTAGTAAAGAAACCAAAAATGTTATAGAAAATCAGAAGCTTCTCTGTCTGTTACTAGTTCCATTATAATAAGTGATCGTTTCTCCCAAGGGTTGAAAAGGATTGTATGTCACGTATAGCAGGCCTCCTTTGAATCAAATGGCCTCTGCCCCAGGGATGCTGTCAGCAAAGCAGAGGACTGGGGGAGGGGGGACATCTGCACTCTTGTCCCTTGAAAAGGTGATGAGATTTCAGAAGTGATACCGAATATTTCATAGAGTCTCTTTTTTCGCCTTCTAATTTATATTTCATTCTAGATTCTCCAGAAGAAAAGGGCAAAAATAAACAAAATTTCTACCTGTTAAATATCAGAGCAAAAATGCTTAGGTATGGATCGTGTGATGTTGAATTTGAATCCATATATCACTAATAAAATAAAGTTGCTTGTGAATGAATTTTTAAAAATTTATATATTTGTTTTAGAGAATAGAAATCTCATAGATATCAGAAAAGTTTAAGTGTCAGATATTTATTGGCTCTTTTTACCTTGCACAAAGTATAAGCATTAATCTGGAACTATCTTAGTGAACCGAAATATTTTGTTGTTGGCAATTTTCATTTTAAGCTGTTTTATCTAGAAATGTGTGATAGAATTTTGTGATGACCCTATGTCGACCCTGAAGAGCTAGTTGTGGTTTGGGGCTTTGAGGAGGGTGGGAAGGAGTTTAAAACTCATTGTGAACCAGTGATAGAATGATTCTGAGTAGCAATGGCTTTATTGCCTTACCAATTTGTTTGGTAATGACACAAGGCAGAGTAGTAGCATGCAGTGGGCTCTTCTGTCCCCAAGCCCTGTTGGCAGAGCTGATCACAGTAACTCTAGTGCTCACACCAGTGAGCTAAGAGCATGTGACACGGGACGACCCAATGAAACAGATGCGTTAGTACCAAAGCAGCAGGCACTTTTTCTTGTGAAATCTACCTTCCTAAATCTCACATGCTTGGGGCTGTGAACATTCCAATTTCTCCTTCAGTTCAGTATCTCTATAGTTTATGTCTATGTGAAAGTTTTCTTTATTGTTCTCTGCCGTTCCAACAATCAATCCATTGGTATCTTTTTCTACTATTAAAACAGTTTCTAGTTCTAGCTGCTCTGAAACATTTTTCTTCCTTCCCCCTTAAAATATTTCCATTTGCTTTTGTCAGTAGAGCCAAGTTATGTGACCTTTAAGAGAAGCAAAAAAAAGCCAAAGAACTTTGCCAGGATTGCTGTTTGGGAAACCTCTACGTATTGGGCAGGCAACTGTGATATATGGAGTATAATTGAACATAGAAGTGATGCTGATAACAGGAATGAGGAGAAAACTACTGTATGAGTTTATATATGGAGAGAGAGAGAGAGAGAGAGAAGAGAGAAGCAGACACTGGGTCGTGAAGTCTCATCCCGCACTTGCACAAACTTGCTTCAGTTGTCAACTGCTTTACTTCACCAGCACCATAAACCACTTAAACCACATTCTGTTTGCTTCATGTCATAACAAAATTAAAAATGGGAAGTTCTGAGGTTAAAATAGGCAGATTTGATGAACTTCATGAATTCTCTGAACAGGTCAGAACCCTACTCTAGGCAGGACATTACATTTTCTTTTGCAGCAAATCGCCCTGCACTAGAGTAATAAATCATGCCATATTTTATTACTAAACCTGGGAACTCAAATCAAGGATCAATGAGACTTCAAAAAGTATACTCACAAAGAGTTTGTAGCGTCATGCAAGGCCATAAGTCTTCAAAAACTTCACCTTATTTATTTTGTTTTTCTCAACTTTTTCATTTCATACCATCTATTCGCAAGTTTTCACGAATATTAGAAGAGGCAGTTACTAAATCCAGACACTAAGCTCAAGTCAACCTAAAATTCTCTTCGATACAGATTTTGAAAGAAAGGCTTTTTGGAGAACTCTACTTAAGTCATGATATATTCATTTTATGCAGATGAAGTGACAATAACCTATTTCCAAATAATTGCCAAATGTATTTAGAATATTTAAAACTATTTGCATAAACATTTCTTAAATACTTCAAAAATTTTCACAGGGTACTCAATTTTATAATTTTTCTCTCCTACTTTGAGTTTTTAATATGTTATGACTTTATCAATATACTGTCAAACTGTGATAAAATTCTTTCTGTTGGGATTTCAAAGGTGTTTTGTTCAGTAATCTAATAGAGTTCAAAATATTAAGAATGTAATGGAGCATTGTTCATACCATATGCCAATAAGCTATGCAAATGGGGTAAACTTCCTTTCATTTTGTCTGATCTGAATGATTACATCAGTTTCCACACACTGGCTCATATATGCACACACCCATGTCTATATCCACATATGTATATACAGAGGATACATATCTGTCTGTGTATATTAATTTATATGCTTGGTTATAATAAAGTCTTGATTTTCATATTCACAGCTTACATTAGACATAAGGAGTGTCAAATGCTATCAGTTAAATTACCAAGGACATTTTCAGGGAAATTGATTTCTGGAGTCTAAAATCCCTGAAATCACTCAAAGTCCTTGTTGCTTTTCAGGTGCCCCATTAATCTTTATAGGATTCTATTGACATTGGTGGCTGCTGCTTTCCCGGTCAGAGCTTAGGGCAGATGTGAGCAGAACACCACGGCCCAGGGATTCAGGTCTAATTCAACAGAACTCACATTACACCTTTAAACTAAACAGAGAATTATATAGAAGGGATTTGTCGAGACAGGGGTGTAAATTACAACAGTGGTGTTGAACTATTCCTTGATGAAGCTGGTTTCAGGGAAGAGCTTGTTTCTTGAATTACCTCCCTTGCCATTTTATGTGGTTTGAAATTTAATAAGAGTGTGTCTCAAAGCCAAGGGAGTACTTCTCATCCAAATTCTGCCTCCTCTGGTGAATATTTAGGAGTTTGGGAAGGAGCTAGGATGAAAATTGTTGATGGAGAAAAATAAAAGAAAGTGGATCCAAATCTGTAGCCCTATCTATAGAGATAAAAAGAACTATCAATAAAATTGAAGCTTCAAATAATAAATAAGGTGAAATGATTAAAAAAAATACTACAGGGTGATGATGCTTTATTCCCAAACCCAGCTGGAGCTTTATTGGCTAGTCTGAGCCATAATTTGATGATAATTCTGTAAGAGTCTTTCCCTGAAAGAAAGACAAATTTCAGAATTTTTAACAACAGCTGTAATTATCTTACAGGTAAGAAGAATCAAAGCCAAAAATACTTAGCAAGAAGTAATTTTGAAAATTGTTAGAATTATTTCTAGGAAAACAAAGCATGTGGTTAGTTTCCTCTCTAGCCTATCACTTGCAAGCCATTGTGATCACTTTCTTTGATTCAATTTTCAGAGTAGAGCAATCAGCAATCTATTTGTGAATGTAGGACATTCAAATGAACTTTTTCTGTCCACATATTCTAATTTGTGCATGCAATCTAGATGGTGTGATTAAGACATAGTGGTGATTTACTGAAAATGTGGGCAATTCTACAGCAAACATTTAAAAATAACTGAGGCAAGAGTAATGGCTCGGGTAGTGAATAGTAAAAGACCTTAACAAACACAGCAATGACATTATCCTATTGCTTGGGAAGTCAGAATAAGTATGATAAAACTTGAGATACAATCCTTTTCTCCCAAGCAGCATCCTCTTTCTTCTGAAAATGAGAGAAATTAAATATAGACAGACAGATAAAAAGGATTTACACTATTTTTAAGGTAATTTATTTTCAGTGACTACTTTCTCAGCTTTATTTTCTGTATTAAACTCTATAAAAGCTCTCTTGATTAAGTTCCCCAAGCATCTCTGAGTAAAGCAGTCCAAAACATACATGGATTTGGTCATAAAGTACGTTTTATTCCTCTTGTCAAAACAACAAAAAAAGTCAGAAAGATATCTGGAATCACATAAAACAGACTCAAGAGAAGGAGAGATGCATTAAAATCTTCTAATGTCTGACACTCATAGAGAAAAACTGCACGAGGATGATTCAGACACTTATGCTTGATATTAGCCTGAAGAAAACATTCACTTTGTGTTGTAAGAATTGCATATGGACAGGCTTTGCTTGTAATTCTTCCTCTGGGTATACTGATAAAACTGAAAGAACAAAAGATTGGAATATTCAAGTTGACTTCCCATTTCACCAAAAAAAAAAAAAAAGCAGATGTTTATATGAATTATATATCGCTGTCAACTTAAATAAATGTTGGAAAAAGATAATTTGGATGCATACTCCCATCAAAAATTTTAAATGTGAAGATTCCTTGTACACATAGGCAAAGGTTTTTTAAAACAACTTAAACATTGATCCTCATACACACCTTCACCAGGGCTGACCCATGACTCTGATGGACTATGTGATTGCCCAAGACACCATGGCAGGCAGAGTGCACTCAGGACAGAGGACAGCTCCACTGCAGGCCACAGGGATCTTTTTAAAGTGAGAAGCAAACCTAAAGTTTACAGCTGCTATGGAATGAATGTTTGTGCCCCTCCAGAAAAATTCATATGTTGAAGCCTAAATCCACAACGTGATGGTATTTGGAGGTGGGACACTTGGGGAACTTAGTAGGTCATTGGGGGAAGCCCTCATGAATGGTATTAGTGTCCTTACAAGGGGATAAAGAGACCAGAGCTCCATTTCATTCATAAGAGCATATTATGAGAATACGGCCATCTATAAACCAGGAGAAGGGCCCTCACCAAGAATCTGACTATACTGGGACCCTGATCTGGAACCTCCAGCCTTCAGAACTATGAAAAATAAATGTTTGTTGTTTAAGCCATCCAGTCTATGGTAAATAAGACAACCACTTTAGACAGATCATAAAATTTTCCTTGTGCTTTCCAGTATACAAAATAAATGCTATTTGAGTTCATCTAATCCTTATACCAGCTCAGTGGGCCAGGTAAGAACTCAGTGGGTCAGGATCTATGGGTAGGTCTTCATATTACCAATGAGGAAGGAAAAAAAATTAGGTTTGGGACATTGCATGACTTACATAATGTCATAGATCTGACAAATGACTTAGCTGGGATAGGACTCCCATTCTTCACGCTCCTAGGTTAATGTTCTTTCCATTATACAAGCTTTTCTCAACCTTTTTTACCACTCTGATTTTTTGCCTTTTCTTATATGGGCTTTGTGTTTTGAAAGATTATGTCAACTAAATGGAACACATTTTATCAAATGGTAGCCCTGTAGCCTTATCATGAATAAATGCGGTCTTGAATGTGAAACAGCTGTGTAAACTTCTTATGCTCTTAGAGCATGCTGAGACTCACTGTACCACATCCATCCCACTTCCCCCTGGGAAGACAACCCCAGGGCCTATCAGTCCTTCATACACCAGTGTCAATTTGTCTGCTTTTCTTCTGCTCCTCATGAAGCTTGAGGATGGCATGTGGTTGAATGTAGAGGGAAATGGAAAATTTCAGAGCAGTTAGCAGCCCTGTTAGAGACGACTGGGAACAGGGAGGAGAATGAAAGTATTGCATACTTCATAATTTTTACCCCAGTGCTGACCTCGCTTCATATATAAAATGAAAAACAGCAATGAGACAATGGTTGTAATTTAATGACTAAAGTAAATGGTTTACTGCAGGTCAAATGGATTATTTTTAGCCTTCATAATAAGCAAATCAAATCACTGCCTGATTCATGTGGTCAAATGATACACAGTTGACCATAAAAATAACTGAACATGACAGATAATTTGAACTGTGCCCAGTTAGCAACTACATGATTCGTGCTAACTTTGTAAAAGCATCTTGCTCTAGTCCATAATGGCAAAGTTCTACACAGATGTTAAAAAAGTAGCAGGCTCAACCCCTAAACATGACATTATGAAAATGTAGTCTACTCAGTGATGAAAAGGAATATTAGGAGGCCCCTGAATAATACAGTTCTGATCACACTGTAGAGTTAGGAAATATGGATCTACTTTATCTATCAATGACACTTTAGGCAATACTGTTAAGCCTTAAGTTAGCAATTAAATTCAAACAGACAATCTAATATTGCAACAAAAGACACATTGCATGTTTGTTAGCTTTATAGTTTGTGTACTTTCCTTTGCACCCATAAAAATTTTTATTATGTACAATGCAAACTCTTTAGGAGGCCAAATCTTTTATAAGGAATTTTCAGATAACCATTACTGTCTCCTCGACACATACCTATTCAGTCACACCAAACTACTTGAGATGCCCTTCATCTTGTGTCACTCATTCATGTCACTGCATCTTTCCATAGGACCACCTCTCCCCTTTGAACCTTTCCTACGTTTATCAACTTGATGAATTCCTATTTGTCATTTACAATCTTCTTTATGAAGTCTCCCTTTTCTCCTCACTCCAAGCAGAGCAAGGTATTCTCTTTTCTTTAACCCAGTGGGGTTTTTTGATACAGTGTCCCTGTTAGGGTATTTTACACATTTCATCAGCCATCCGCTCACTGCCCCTCCCTACAGCCCAAGCCCCAGAAAGAATGGACCATAGTATATTGATATTTGAATCCTTGAAGTTTAGCTCAAAACCTGGCACAAAGCAAGTGTGCAATCAATATTTGTTGAATAAATGTCTTAGGTCAGATTTTCTGGAAGCAGAGCCTGAGACCAAAATTCTTATGTAGTGGTTTAATGAGGGAGTGCTCTTAGGAGCAACCTGTAAGGATGCAAGCTAAAGTGAAAAGAGATCAAACAAGTCAGTGATTTCTGCTGAGGTTTAGTCTCAGCCTGATGCCAGGGTGGCTCTGGAGTATGAGGGACACCCCTGAGTTGTCACTTCTTGAGGCAAGAGGATTTGCCTTAAGTACCCTAATCCCATTCAATTATTAGCTGTGGGCTACCTGGGAAAAGGAGAGACAAAAAATCTGAGACATTTCCAAACAAGACAGCTTCAGTCTGTCCATCACGTCTCTAGAGAAGGGGGTGAAGTTGGCTGAAGTTAGTTGTCGTTGCCCACAGCAACCATGGGGTGGGTGCACTGGTCCAGGAAGCGGACCTAGATAGGACTACAACAGTGTTTACTGCCCTCCCCCATAGATGAAAATATTCGAGATTCTTTATACACATAAAACACATTCCTGGTGAAAATTTGACTAATAGAAATTTTCAAAATTTGGGAAGTGCAAATGGTTGCCTGAACCCTTTCAGTGTTCTTTTTACCAAAATAAACCCAGAGACTGAAAACAAATAGAAAATAACAATGTGGATATTATGTGCCAAGTACAGACCCATTCTTCAAAGCATTGTTGATAATCATACACATGGAACAGAGTGATGAATGTGGAATAACTGAAAGAATTCAGACTTAGGGGTCAGACATCCAGTTCAAATTCCAGTTTTGCCCATGTAACGCGGGGCAGGTCACTACACCTCTCATCTCAGTTTTCTCCTTTGAGAAAAGGTGATATAAGATCTACTTCAGATGATTCTGGTAAAGATTAGACAAAATATATATAAAGGACCTTACAAGGTGTTTAACATTAACATAAAGTTAGTGTGGTGTTATCATATATCATTTCACTTTATTCATTTACCATGTTCAAAAACAAATTAAGTCTGAGCAGAACATTCTTTTGATAATGAGAGATCTCTTTTAATATTTTAGGATTTTTTTGAAGTGTAGGATGCATAGCAGGGAAGAAGCTAGACTGAATCTCATGTTCACCTTAAAGCCTACATCTAACCACCTTAGATAAAATTTCTCCTTCCTTCAATTTACTGTCTAAGGAGCACTAATCACTATGCAAAATTGTTTAAATTTATTAACCTCTTTTTGTTTTATTCTATACTTTCTCCCCAAGTAAAATCTAACTCTTTAAGGGGAGCTACCCTCTTTCTTGTTCAATGCAGCATCATTGACATAAATCCTGCTTAGCACATTGTTGGTGGTAAATAAATAACTGGCCAACTGTCTTACAGCTACTTTAAATTACTTTATCAAAATCTCATGCTTGTTTTAATTTACAAGTGGGGTTAAATGTGTTTCCACTTATGAGAGATCAAAGGCCACACATGCTATAGCTGTTCTGTGCCCTATGTGAGCTCATTTAGTCTCAAAGGCACAGGATATCACTAGTGTTAATATTCACTTAGCCATTATGATGACTCTTAGGAGACTCATATTTCAGATTCCCAGATTTAGCAAAGTTTCAGAAGTTCTATGCACTTCAGAATACTTCTATTACTCAGTGAATATAGTCCACAGACAAAACAGACTTGTCATATATTTCTTGAACTAGCATGATAATCAAAAAGTGCTATGTGCTATTTCATAATTGTATGATATATCTATGTGCATTATCATATTTTATCCTGGGAATGTCTCTGGACATAGTGGTATCTTGCCTATTCATTTGTTTCAAAATTAGCTGTTGGCGTCTTGTCTGCTTTCTCCCTGGGGTCTTTAGGCATATTTAAATATGAATTTATATTTTTCTAACTTATGATATCTCTTAAGATGTTTTAGATTCTTAATTTGCTTGATTGTGCTTGCAGTTAGATTTGAGTAACAGTCTCACTTTTCCCCCTTCTTTGTTGCTTTACAACGTATTCCAAATTGGAACCCTGGATGGCTAAATTATGAGTTATTAGTAGTATCAATATCAATAAAAAACAAAGAAATAAGAGGTTTGAGGTTTCATATCATTACATAAAGCATGCATGTATGTCTGAGGCCTTCCAGTCTTGACTTATATTTACTCCTCACCTAGTGGCTGGTGGGTGTAAATATTTGAGTCATGGCAGTTCTCACTGCTTTCAATACATCCTCCTCTACCTGTTTATACACCTACAAGAAATGATTCGACTCTGCAGCTGAAGACGAAGGCTGTCAAAGAATGCAGAATAATTATCTGAGAAATGTTGTCTTTTCTTTGGCTTTAGAGGTTAATATATGTATTTATAGTAACACAATCCCAGGATTTGTATTCCCTCTACATATTTTAATAATTTTTTTGGTTACATATAGAAAAATCTGGCAAAATTCAAACATACTGGGGACCAGATCAAATGTGATATCGTGTTTGACTGGGGAGTTTACCAAATATTTGTTGAGAAAATAAAATGTATTCAAAGATTTAAGGATTGTATATTAAGCAGCTCTACTTATTTTCAGTTTCACATCTAAAATTTTAGATGCACACACTAAATAACTAGACTTGATTTCATTTGCAACCTATAATGTCTGCTTATTCCAAAGAGATGAGTGAATTATGTAAGGAAAATATAACAGAGTCCATAACTTCTGAGTTAGAAAATTGTTTCTCCTCATTTGCCAAATTACTCAATGACAATTTAATGGGTAAAGGGGGAAAAGAAACATTAAACAAGAAAGTGAAAATCTGGGCTCTCAGAATGAATGAGATCAGAATTTTTCAGATAAATACTTTATACTCTGTCAATGAAAAAGCAACTTATTAAAAAATGAATGTTTAATATTGGAAAGAAATTTAATCCCCAAGATCCCTGCTAAAAATTTCATTGCATCTCCAAATTAAACAACTCTTTCAGGGAGTGTTCAATGTGTCAATCACCCTTAATAATTGAATTTGCTCCAAGAAATAAGCAAATAAAGAGCTTCTGATTTTTATTTTGTGTCTTCATCACATTGAAAAACTTCAAAATTTGAAATTTAATCTGATCATTTGTTTCCAAGACTCACTTCTTGATTTTGTGGGCTACAAGTAGATGCCACATTTATCTTGACATTGACTTTCTCCCCTTATGGTGGCACTGAACAAACAACCAGAGAAAGATTGTGACATTGTGTAACCTAGGGCTGCAGTGATCATTTGTTATCCACAGATTTGTGTGTTTCTGGATTTGCAAACATCTCTTTTTACAACCTAGCATTAAAATTTCCTGTGCTATGTTAATTTGCTAAGGGTCCTTGCTCCTAAAAAAAAAAAAAAAAAAATAGTAAGGCACATAAAATGTGCTGTAGTATAAATGTTTTGGGATGATATTTGCAAAGTCCTTTAAGTATAAATTTCTACCATCCCAGAAACTATCATATAGAGGGAATTCATTGTAAAATTTCAAGATAAACAATTGATGGGCATCATAAGCAGTGTTTAAGTGTGCTGTTCTATGTCAAAGAGTATATGTTTGGTTCCATACTAGCATATATTTATGTACAAATTAAGCACATTATTTTACAGGTTAAGCACTTATTGTAATAAATGAAAGGAGTAAAATAAATTATTACACTAAATTCAAGTTTCTTTTATTTGACTAATTATTCCCTGTTCATTTCTTTTATCATATGACATGCAGACAAAAACAACAAACTGAAAAAAAGAAAAACTTGACAGACACAAGTCCAAGGAACATTGGCCACAGACACATGAGATGATTTTCACCTCAGTAACAGCTACAAAGCTGTATATTTCTAACCCAACTGCATTTCTAACTCATTTTGCTTTCCTCCAGCCTCTCTCAGTACTCATTTGGTTTGAAATAGTTCTTCCTCGTGTAAGGTAATTTTGCACAATACTCAGACAGACAATTTATTTTGATACGTTATTCTTACTCATATTTATAAATGCAATATATATTTTGCTATACATTTAGTAAATGTAGACAGGAGCAAAATAAGGAAAATGTCCTTATTATCCATCCCCATAAAAAGTCACTATTAACTTTCTCTTGTATGCACATAGCATTTGTAAAAATGGCATTATACAGTACATTCTGTTTTGCTCTCTACCATTGTCACTTGAAAATCTGTTATGAACAAGTTTCCATTTCGATAGATACATTTCATTCTATAGCTGGTATTCATTATCACGAATCTGCGATGATCCTACTTGTGACTAAACCGTCTGGAAGGAAGCCTGGTAGTTCTTCTTCGATCAGCATCCAGATCTTACATTATTTTCTTTTACTTAATTTTGTCTGGAACATGCTGTGCTTCCATGACCTATATTCTCAGATATCTGATCTACCCAGGACATTTTTATCCTATTCTTTTTTGAATATTAATTTGTTTTCGTTTGTCCTGTGTTTTCTTCAGGAATGTAGACCATCTGGGTGTTGGATCTCTTTTGTCACTTCATTATCACATTCTGTTTGCTCTTCTGTCATTGTTGCGACCTTTTATTCTGCATCTTGGAAAAGCTTCTTAAATATGTTTTTGACACCACAGATTTTCTTTTGTCGTGGCCTATGCTTTCATTCCTATTTCTAATATAATTTAAAATTCTGTTATGACATTTTCCTGTTTCTTTCTTAAACTTTACCAACATGATAAAGTGCTGTTATGTTGAAGCACTTTAATCTCCTATTCACGGAAATCATGCCTATCTATTTCCTTAGGGCAAAACTAGATTCCGTCTAATTTTTACTTTTGTTCTCTGTTTGACATACTTTTAGAAACCATTACCTTTATCTACTTTTTAAAGTACTTTTTAAAATATATCGTAGGATAGTTTTAATAAGTCCCTTGTTAAATTTTCTCTTAAATGAAGGGATAATACCTTCGACCTTATATTTTTCTCGTAAATGTTGCAAATGCATAATCTTTACATCTGCTCACTCCACTGGTACCTTTTGCTCAGATAGGAAGCCTAATGTTAAACCAGAGTTTGAATAAAGAGAGGAAGTATCAGAGATTGAACATTGTCTCAGGAGGGAAAATCTTTCTCTGTGTAATTTCTTCTCTCCGTTCGTTAAAACTACTTTCAGACACCAGCTTTCATTATCTAAATTTCTGTGCATCCTGGTCCCCGATCTGGGTAAATGGTATAGTCCCGGTGAGCTTTCTTCAATTTGCTGCTGTCACTTTTACAGGAGGAAGTACTGCTGGGTCAGAGAAGTCCTCTAAAGTGGCATGTCAGGTCTCCCCACATCAGAAGAGTGACAGTCACACAACCCCCTTTTAGAGAAACTCGGCCCTTGCAAGCGATCCCTATCGTCCTCCCAGCAAAGAAGTCTCTGAGTGCTGTTGAATCACGACAGTAAATGAAGATTCAAGTGGATTGGCATCCACCAGGCACAGGACACCAGAAACAGGAATTCTACATCTCATGTTTTGAATCTTACAGCTGATTTTTGAATGAATTAAATAAATGGGCCAATGCATAAAGAGTGTTCAATAGGACTCTTTTATATTTTATGTTAAAATTACTCCATAATCTTTACTTTTCTTCCTCCTTATGTACATGAGTATATGTAGATATAGATATATTAGAATAAGGAAATAGATATATGAGTATATATAAAAATATATATACACATATTCACATATATAAGCACATATATAATGAAGCCTTCTTATATATTTTATTTACTAAATTTTTAGAAAAAATGCAGTGATATATTTGTTTAAAAGATTAATTAATGACTGATTATAAAATATAATTAAAATCTCTACTTCTTGCGTTTCAATGAATGTTAAATTTAATTTTGAATTTCCTGGGAATCACCACAAGTGAAAATATATTATACATGTTTCATATTGTAGTCAATGGAAGCATACCAATAATTCAGATTAGAAAACATTTTTGAACTAAACTTTAAAATTATATGTCATAATGCAAGTTTTATTCACTGGCCATTATACAACATAACAGACAAATTATATTTAGTTTTCTGAAAAGTGTAAAGCTAAGACTATTATGCCTCTATAATTGTAATTAACCCTGATGACCTTGGTTAGTCTACAGGATCCATGATGAAGTTTATAAGACATATTAAGAGTTCTGATACCTAGAATATATTAATAACTGGTGATTATTTACTGCTTCAAGATGAAGTGACATAAAATTAAACAATCAGCAGAATCGCATATAATACACACTCATCTACTTTCTGTAATGTAGCTCAGTGTTTCTCAAACTCTGGTGTTCACTAGAGTCCCCTGGAGGGCTTGCTAAAATTCAGATTTCTGGCTAAATCCCCAGAGTCTGATTCAGTAGGTCTTAGGTAGGGCCTTGGAGTTTGCATTACTGACAAGTTACCGGAGGCTGCTGGTGGCCTGGGACCACACTTTGATAGTCACAGGTCTAGGGTATTCTGCTTCAGAGGAATATTATTCAGAGGATAGTTTTAGAATTCATGTGGATATAGAGGTAAAAATACAAAAAATATAAAAAAACATATTTGAAGAAGAAACATACTATTAATATATTTATTGTAATGATACGATGTTAACATTTATTTAGGTCTCTGTATTTTACTTGTGGCATTATTTCATTTAACCCTCAAAACAATCCTGTGAATCAAACTCATTATCACCATTTTACAGCTAAAGGGACTGAAACTCAGAGAACACAAGCGAGAGAACCCATAGAAGAATCCATGTATCTTAATTCTCAACCGGTATTATTTTTGAACAATATGGTACACATGGCTACATCTTCTCATTACAGAGGAATATATGACAGTTGCTGGGGATTTACGCAAATGTTTTTATTCTTTAGTTTGTGTGTCTTCATCTGATACATCTGCAACAACGCAATTATAGGAAAAGCAGGTCAACATCAGATCACCAACAATGTGTGATTCAATTTTCTCCTCTTGCATATGGTATGTTACCTAAACTAAGTATAGACAAGATGCAATTTTTCTTTTGTTTTGTTTTTCTTCTATGTTTTTGGTTGCTACAGAGAACTGGTAGCTGGAACACCCTCCGTAAGAATTGGAGAAGGGAACTTCAGTCATCATACTTGCTGGTTTAGTTTGTAGAGATTGCTGCAGGTCTTAGAAGAGGTTTTAGTGATCTGATATGACCATCTTTTTTGTTCCCCCCCCCACCCCACCCCCGTATTTTAATATCATTATTCTGTACTCCAAGTGTTTATTGAGGTACTTTTAAAAACTTAGAGCTCATGCTAGAATTCCAGAATTTTGTGCTTATAATAAAAATGTGTATCTATAGAATGTGGTACCAACTTCACAGAGCCAGCCCAAATTTCCTTCTAGTATCATATGTACCCCCCAAATAGCAATAAAAATACAAAAAAAAAAGAGAAAGCTTCTATTTCACCCCTTCATCCCCAGGCAAAGGCATACAAAATAGTGATTTTTCTAATATGTAGCATTAGGCCAGCACCTATGGGGCACACATTGTAGCAACCACATTTTTCCCCTTTAGGAACTGTATTTATTTTTCTCCTGCTCCCCAGCCAGGAAGAAAATTGAAGCTCTGGGGATCAACGGGCTTTTGATAAAAGTAAAGTGCAAAAGATGCCAAGGATATAGTAAAACACATGTAATCGCATCTCAACCAGAGAATTGGCATGAAACCAGAGTGCTGTGTGTGACTCTGCAAATATTCAAGATTATGATTGATGTGGTAAAAATTGTTCAAACCTCCTTGTAACTCTGCTTTACAGTGCAGCTGGTAAATGGATTCTATTATTTTAGAAGACAGGGCCATTAGGAAAAAAAGAAAAAGAAAAGAAAGAGAGGGAGAAAACAGACTTTTCAACCCAGGGATTATTTCAATGGTCATAAGTAAAATCAGTTGGATTACTAAAATGTTTGGTTAGTTTCAGATTATTGTGCTAGGTAAGAGTCTATACACTTTAATTTCAATATGTTTATGTCTTCTGAAAGGGAAAAAAAAAGTATACTAATGAAATTAAGATTACAAAGTTAAGAGATTTCAACCAGCCAGAGGTCTCCCTTTTTTCCTCATTAACTCTACGTGTGGTTTCATTTGGTGTTTGAGATAGTTTTAAAATAATAAAATATGAAGTGGGTGCATTTGATTATTTCTCAGATTTCCCTTCTAATAAAAATGGTGAAAAGTGACAGGAAAAAATTGTTTTATTTTGTGAAAGAATAGGGAGAAAATTCAGCATTGCTCAGCATTCTAAATGTAGGTTTTGGACTTACTACTTTTTATTGTTTTATCCATTTACATGACTATCTCCACAACTATGCTATAAACTCCCAGAAAGCAGTAGTCTTTGACATCTGCAGCTCGTAACTGTGAGTTTTTAATATATGTTTGTTGAATAAATGGAAAAAAGCATAATTGTTTGTGTAGTTTTAAATATTTTTGTTTTTTGCTAAGGAGGAAACTATGCAAGAGAGGAAATACGAAAACACCAAATTTAATTGTAGAAGAGAGCCTAAGTCCTCTAAATTTGAATTCAGGCATCTAGAAACTAAAATAAATAAATAAATGAATACTGTATCTACTCAGGATTGATTTTGAAAGTTCTATAGAAAAGCACCATTTAGATTAGATTAACTAGTGAGTAGGAAAATGTGTAATTCATTTAACACCTGAACCCCAATTTTTGATTGCTTTTGTAAAATTGAAGTGAAGCTCTTAAAATTTCTGATTTTGACAATGCACCCTATATGAATGCCATCAAATTCTCAACTTCAAAGCTCTAGGCCTTTCCTTTTTTCTACTCATATATACGCGTGCTCATTCCTCCTTCCCTCTCTGCTTTTAGCTTCCTGATCAAATGTTACCTAAATGGAGATCTTTCCTACCACCCTGCCCAAAAAATATCTCCTCTACCACTTGATTTTCTACCTCTTGTTCTGCTCTCTACCTAGTATCAGCCCTGGATAAATATTTACCCAGGAGTAAATATCCAAATATTTAACAATCTATATGGGGGTACCAATACCACCAATCAGGTTAGATGCCTGCCAGGCTCCAACTGGGCCAGATGTTAATCTTCTAGAGCCTGGATCTAGTAGTCTATGGGTTCCCCAGGGAGGGTCTGTGGTGGCCAGGGTAAGGGTATATACTTGAGAGACTATTTACCATGTGGTAAAAAAATATTTTGATATTTTGCAATCTGTACAGTCATACCAGCCCAAACCAGTGGAATATCAGTGCTGTATTTACTTGACATTTTTGTTTCTACTTTTGAGTCTGTATCTCCTATCTCCAAAATATTAAGCTTTATAAATAAGAGTAAGGCCTCTGTCTTTTCCACTGGTCATATCCTCAGGGTCTGGAATAGTGCCTTCCATATAATAGGTGCATGATAAATTTCTGATGAATGAATGAATAAATGAATGATAAGTAAAAGATTTACATGAGGCAAGGGAAAAATGTTCTCAAAAATTGTCATTTCTTTCCTATATGTTATAGAAATATACTTGCTAGAAATGTATTTATAGTAGTTTAACATTATTTTCCAATATTTCAGAATAACTTCTTTTATTTTAGCACTTAAATAGATTCTCAAATCTATATGTGCTGATGGCTGCCTTCCTGAATTCTGAAAAAAGTGATAGCCAAAGGCCTCTGATGTAGCACTTCATTATTAAAACATTTGGAGTCTATATTTGCATATATTTATTTGAAAATCCTAGGTGCCTTCTACTAATATTATTATATGCATAAAACACACCCCAAGTTAGAAATGTTAAAGTGAAATCAAGATGAATTAAGCAATATTCAACATTATATTCTATTCATTACTATTAAAATTTTACACTAAAACACTACTAATTAATAACTAATTAATTATTTATGGTGGCTTTTAGTGCTAGCAATATCATTTAGTGTTTTTTCTGGAAAATATTGCTATAATATTTTATGTTACATTAGGACAAAATTTCTGTTTTTAAGTTAATTTAATTCATTTGATTTTCATGGCTCTTATAGGTAAGAAAGACACAAAGATCCAAATATAAGAAGAGATCAGCAGCTACACTAATCAAATACTTATACTTATTTTAAAATTTTATCTATGTGAGCAATTATACAAAAGATTGTGTTGACATTCAGCCTGTAAATTTCTATCTTTCCTAATGTCTATCATTTTTTCTTTCAAACAAATTAGAAGAGGTTAAATAGTATATTTTTTAGCTAATATATTTAAAATCTCCTGAAACTCCTCATTTGTAATATTAAAATAGTTTAAGAATCTGCTTTTTATTGGTTTCATTTTGTACATATAGTACATAGATAGCAGTCATGTAAATTTTGGGAATTATCTAATTCGGTAAACATCTCTAAATAACTATTTTCAAAATGTTCTCTTTATAAAACAGCTATTTTTTGAAATGCCATGACTTTCTCATATTTTAAAACATTACTCTTACCTTGAAGGGGCAGATTTTGTTCATTTTTCTCTAAAATATCTGCTTGGGACTATGCTGGCGGCCACTGCTAAATTTGAAATATTGCTTTATATAACCTTTCATAATTACTTCTTTTCTTATTACAAAGTATTGTAAAGATATCAATATTTGGATGGGTAGAACTCAAATCTACAGAAGTTGGCTTACATAAACTGCAATTTGCCATATGGCACCAGGGGAGAATGACGGAGCGTGACGATGCTGCCAACATCTACATGCTACATGCAGTCGGTCCTCTTTCTGCAGCAAAACTTGAGTGTAGGGGAAGTGACTTTCTGACATACAGATCCAGTAAAAGCGTCAAGGTCAAGGCATTAATTAAGTTAAAGCTTAATTTCTCATTCCTATTCAAGAAACAATAGATGTGGTATTTCTAATATGTCCCATGCCCCAAGGCAACAGGGCAGCCACTCCCGTGAGTAAGCACTCCACTTGGGAAACAGCCATCTGAAGTCTAGAGACATAACTGCCATTGACCACTGCTAAATATTTTGACTTTGAGAATATCCTATTTACAAACAAATTCTCTATCCTTTGTAAAATAAATCCACTTGACAAAATTAAACACTCAGGCGTTTTTTGTTTTTTTTTTTCTCTTTAAAATGTTATCTAGGCAATAAGCCTTTATATAAGGAAAAAATAATTCAGATCTATGTTTTCAGTTTTTGCAAGAGATTAATGTGTAATCAACTTCATTAGCTTCAGTCTGCTTGTTTAGGTCTTTATAGTTAGGAAAAAGAACTTCAGAGAAAATTAGATTTGATGGGGATTAGAAATTGATATGTATTAATGTCAGCTCTTATACCCTGTTCTTATTGACATTTTCTTTTCCAACATCTCTTAGTAGTCACTTCTTCATTTTGCTAAACTTAAAAAATTAAGTGTCATCATACATCAGTAGAAATGTCCACATGTAGATTCCAGTTGTTTCTTTTGTTGCGTTTGACCTCACACTTCAATGCTTCCAAGTCAGTTTTCTTTTGAATATTTTTTGAAGAGATTTGAGTGGTCTTTTTAAAATCCATATAGCTTTGCCTTTCTTAAATATCATGGTAACTTTAATATTTTACTAAGGATGTGTAAGATTGTAGGTGCAAAAATATCTCAAGCTGTGACCAGAAAAAGATTCTTCTATCTTCTCTTTCAGAGCATCCAAGGGGATGGAGAGAGGAAGCTGTGGAATTGACAGCTGGTTGTAAGGCTCCAAACTGTCACAATAATTTGAAGGCAGATTAGTTTTACAGATTGTCTATTAACATAGTCACAAAGGGGCGATGACAAAGGTCCTGTTTCCTGTTTGGCTCTGCATAAATCAGATTTTCCTGTGAGAAAACTTTTCTGTGAAATTGAGGCTGGGAAGCAGGTTAGGAGAAACCAAGGAAAACACATTCTGCAATTGAATGCAGCACTGCAGGGCCTTAATTTAAGATCTTTAGCAAGACAGTCTGAACTAAAACTTCTCTGAAGAACTCAATCAAACTCACATTTTTTCCTTGTTTATTTACATAAAACATGCCTATGAGGGATAAAGATCCCTGCAAAAAGTTACTCCATTTATCATCTGTGTGTGTGTGTGTGTGTGTGTGTGTGCATAAAATTGTGTTTGTGTGCTTACGTGGGAGGGATGTTTATGCATTTAGTGCATAACTTGTTTTTCTAATGTGGTTTATACAATCCAAGCCAAGCAAAGCACAGGGTTAGCAAATAAATATTCCACCACCTAAGAGGAAAGCGTACCAAAATAAAAGCAGCACATTACACTTTGGCATGATATTGGTTGGTTTTGGTTTTACTATTTTTAGGGTTCTAGTTTATCTATGAACAACCTTGGAATTGCTTTGCATTTCCATCCTGGTCTTTTTAGGGCAATTGACTATTGAAAATTGTTTGTTTAAGGTAACAGGAACAAGCCAGAAAGACTGAGTATTTTCAAATTTATACTTAGGATTTTGCACTCTTTATAAAACTTTGCCTTAACACTTGAATTCAAAATGTTGAGAATGCCAAAAGCCATGAACCAATAAAGCAAATAAATCCTAGAGGGCTATATCATGACACTTAACATTTTGCTTAAGCATTGCTAGAATCCAAACTCCAATTGGACTGAGCCTATTTCTTAAGCATATGATCAGAGTTTCATTTTTTCATTTTTATTTGACCTATGCTATTCCCTGAAAACCAAGTGTGGACATTTGCCTAGGGCGCTAACACAGCACTAGTGTAACAGTGGAAAAGTTGAGCCCTGTTCCATTCCAGTCCAAGGATTAAGTATTATCTGGAATTGGGATCTAGGAGGGAAGTGCAAATATATAGAGGATTCTAGAGCCATAGTAAAAGGGAGACTGCAATGGGGGTAATAGACCACAGAGTTAGAGAAGGCATTTTGGTCCATTCCAGGGTACTAAGACAGAGGACAGAATCCTGAGATCTATCCAATGCCGTGTCATGTAACCACAAGAATGTGGCAGAATGATGAAATGAGGTACAAACTAATTTGGGGTATGCTACCTTTACACTGCATAATTTCTCTTTTCCATAACCAAGCACATTCCAAGATCATCCTAAGAAGGACCTTATAAGGACTGAAACGGGCATAAAAGTGCCAGCAAAAGCCTTGTTATAATTAACTATATAAACTTCATTAAGTTGTTTAAAATCTCTGCTTCCTGGCTCTTGTTCCTGCCTTTAAAATAGAGGGCTAATTACTTTTATATCATACGTGTAGACTCCCGAAAATAAACTATGATAAAAGATATGGCAGAACTGTAGATATAAAATTGTTGCTTTTTGTAATTTAGATTTCCAAGAGCCTCGACATTTGGGTGAAGGATGCAGAGTATAAATTTTTTTAAAAAGACCTTTACTTTCCTAAATAGGTCTAAAATGCCTTTGCTTGAAATGAAGCATATCACTTTTCAGGTCTACATTAAATATCTTATTGAGACTCTAAATTTAGTCATATTATTATTATTATTTTTATAGAGATGGAGTTTCACTTTGTTTCCCAGGCTAGAGATCAGTGTCAAGATCATAGCTTACTGCAGCCTCAAACTCCTGGGCTCAAGAGATCCTCCTGCCTCAGCCTCCTGCGTAGCTGGGACTACAGATACATGCCACCACGCTCAGCAGAGATGGGGATCTTGCTGTATTGACCAGGGTGGTGTCAAACTCCTGGGCTGAATGATCCCCCAATTCAGCTTCCCAAAATGCCAAGGTCACAGGTGTAAGCCACCTTGCCCAGCCTAAAATTTTTACAAAATTTCTCAGCATGTTAGAAAAGACACGTAGGAGGGGTGGGAAAAGAAATTTTAGAAGTAAATGCAATCATAGAATTAATAGCTCCTTAAAAAAAAAGACATTAAAAACTAAAAAATAAACAGAGAAGAACTACAAAGATAATTTTCTTCTTTTACACATAAGTGTTCTCAGAAAGTGAAAAACATAAATCGTTGTTCTTCTAGCCATCTAAATTTTCAGACACTTAATATAGTAATCTCAGAATCTGTTTAGAGATATAGTAACCGTTTCATCAAAAGATTCAAACATAGCCCAAAGTATGCGTTTAGTTTGAGCATTGCTCAAGCTCAGATTTTTGTGCTGTGTTTCCATGCTTGAAATAAATAACAATCATTAACAATGAGTTTTAAACCCTTTTAAATAAAGTAATTTATTTCCCCTTGCACACACTCTGATACCAGTGGTGTTTTATTTTTCTAGATGTTCATTTTCTATTCATTCTTTAGTTTATATATTCTCTCACATTCATGACTTTATCATATATTTCTAAGGGTGACATTATTCATGTCCGGTTTTATGTCATCATACTTGCTGTTTTCTGAATATTGAAATTTTTCATGCTGCATCTGCATCATACTCCATATATTTCTCCTCTAATCCACTTTTGGGCCTCACAGTGACTGTATTTTGGTCAGAAGAGAAAGCGGTGAGGAGAGGGAAGAGTAATGTCAATAAACTGTTTAATGCAGAGGACTAGATGGCAGCCATGATCCTGAGTAAATCACAGAATGGAAAACTCAAGTGACATTGACGTTCAAGGATCTTGAAGTCTGACAAAGTAGTTTATGGCTATCAGATTCTTCAGCAGAGCAACAGCATTACACAAAAGGGTCCCAGGAGTCACCCTGTAAGCTACCAAATTAGGGTAATTAATTTATTAAATTATTTTAGGGTTTTAATTTTGCTGTCTTACCTTAGAGGGGTCCATTTCTGCTCTCTAATCTTCCTCAAGTTCTTGTGAATATTTGAGGTTGTCTGAAACTCAGCTTATCATTTCTCATAAAGATATAGCATGCAATGAGTAATGTTCTAAAAACCTGAAAGAATTGACATGATTTCCCAGGCTTTTCTTACTCAATAACAAGCAACTTAGCCATTGAGGGAAGTAAAGGCCAAGCAGAGAAGCCAGGCCATGAGGTGAAGACAGTTTCCCATCTATTAAAGAATATAATGTTATTCATTGTTGAGTTTAACTAGTTGGCAAAAATAAACTGTAACCCTTCACTCCTCATAACAAAGGGAACATTTTCTTTGAACTTCTCTCTATCTAACTCAGTTAATTAAAAAAGGCACCTGATCCACTGAAATTCTGCCCGTTAAATGCTGAAATGTTTGTGTGGGAGTTATTAGCACAGTTTTCCACGTAGTTCAGGTTTTCCTTTTGTAGATACATCATAAGATTGCACTCTGGGCTTTGTTGTCAGTGATGGACCTCTGTGATTGAGTCTATGAGTCATTCCGGAACATTTAATTAGCTAATATGAGACCCTTTAAATCTCTCTCTCTTTATTTCTGCCAGGAGCCTAGCGAAGTTTCAGACATTGGCTCTTCCATCAGCCAGGATCCTCGACTATGGACAAACCATGTAAATTCATTACCCTTAGTAACTTCTTGATGGGCATGTATTCTGAGCAGGAAATATTAAATGTGCTTTGTTAAGACACTGAGAATTGTGTTTGTGGTTCCTGCAACATAACCTCATCTATCCCAACTGATGGGGTATGTGACTTCAATAATCCAACACTGAAAAAGTTGCAGTTTTATCCTTTTAAAATATTTTAATACAGCAACATTGCTCATTTTCTGATATCTGAACTCTGTAAAGACTGTTTCAATTATAAAATGTTTTCCTATTCATGGATAAAAGATCATGAGTTTTAATGATCTGTAGAGTTTTTCCTGAACTTTGACAAAGCACAATGACATTAAACATCAATCACATGGTAATTTGCAGTTATCATTGGACTGTTATCATGTCTATGTTAAAGGCAAAAACTTCAAATAAACACAAGAAAGCATTTTTGCATTCTAATACTACTATGCTTGTATGCTCAAAAATAAACTTGGGAGTTGATCAATTCCACTGGGAGGTAGTCATTAAAATACATGAGTACATGCTGCTGGTACAGGATTTTGACACAAGTTCATTTGTTTTTCACTGTATCACTATGTTTCAGGGCATGTTAAGTTCAGTTTACTATATGCATGAGACTCAAGAGAACATGGACATTTTGGTCAGGCAATTACAGATGGTTCTGTAGTTTCATCTCAACACCTGATTCCACAGATGATGAAAATTATTTATGGAAGTCTCACTTCCTTTCTGTGGAGGGGAAGAATGAAGCCGCTGACAAATACTTTTCTCTTTTGTGTCTGAAAGCATCCAGTTATGCTTCTGCTTTTGAAACCTGTCTGCCTCATCTCCAAGCTACTGTAAGTTTAAGTTGAAGAAAATACATCAAAATAATTTCCATCTTTCTCAAAATTAAAGATTTAGAGTTTAACATTGAACTTTATATTTTGAAAAGTATAGTGTACCATGAATCTCACCCCTTCCCAGAACCTAAGTAACTGTTGCACTGTGCTGTTCATTCTTGCTTTCCAAAATCAAGTGAGACTCAAATATCTTCCCCTCTTCAGACATTTGAAGATTTCTTGTGCAATCTACAATGAAAGCAAAGAGGTAGGGGTAAAATGAAAGGATCAGAGATGAAAAGCATCAAATCTGACACAAGAAACCAGTTATAATTCGATGAGAGAAAGATTGAAGTATAAGGTTCAAAAAGGTAAAAGATAATCACATATTGAAAAGCATAAAGTGTGAATCTTGTTGGTTAAACAAGATTTAGAAATCCAACACAAAAATGAGTTGGGTACAGCAGCTCCAAAAGATTTTTTTAAATTTCATCATCTCAATATTAATTTTCTGAGTTCTTCTGAGGAGCTAGAGGGATATCAAATACAATGAGGCCTTGTGAGGTACCGACTGATGTGAGTCAAACTGTACATTGTTAAGATTAATTTTCTTTGAGAGAAATAGAAACCAAAAAAGGTGAGACTCTGACATTTATCTCATTTCTACATGAGAGAAAAGAGCATATATGTTATCTTCATTTCATATAAATTTATAAAAGTCAGGCTCTAATTTGTGATAGGTACATACTGTGATTAGAAAGGTAGATTATAAGCATGTGATAAGCTTTCTAAAAGAAATTTCAGAAAGAGGACACACTTATTTGTAAGGGACTGGCCAATATAAAGGTGATATTTCAAAATTTTCTTTTATACAAAGGCAAAATCCTAGAGGGCCTTCTTGTTTCTATGGCTATAGAACTATGCTCTATAACACACGGAGGTTGCTATCATCCTAGAAAAGACAGGCTTTCTTTACGGTAAATCAAATAGAGTGAAACTCACCATGCTAGAAATGGCAGAGCATGATAGGGATAGCAGGGCTGGACTCACATGTATACAGTAGGCAGTTTTATTATGTGAACCACAGGGATTCCAGAATATCACATCTTTTTTTGAGACCTCTGCAGCAGAAATGTGTCTAGCATTTCTATTAAAACCATGCTAAATTTCCTCAGTTCTTAAAATAACATCCCCAGTGTGATCTGTGAGTTATGAGTGAATTCTGAGCTACTAAATGAATTTTGGCCTGTTAGATGTGGTCACTGTGGCCAGGTACTGTACTGCCTGCCATAACTGGTGCTCCGCTGCCTTCTTGTGAGCTTCTCAGTGGAAAATGAGGTCTCCCTACCCTACTGAACTCATGATTGGGTCAATGAAACATGAATGTCAATGAGGTGAATCACTGTCAATATCTTGGAATGAACAAAACATGGATGAGAATCTCAGCCACCCAAAGGCACATGAAAAAATAAATATACTTTTTTATTGTAAACCACTGAGCTTTGGGGGTTGTTCATAACTGCAGCATAACCTACTTGTCCTGAAAAATACAGAAATCAATAATAAAAGTGGGAAGCTGCAACAACAACAAAATCTACATTATGTGGCATGGGCTTCAGAAACTGGGCTATGCACAGTGAAAAAATTGTTATCTGAAGCTAGAAAAATGGTTATTAATGTTACACTTTGGGAAAACATTTTGGAAAAAACCTATTGCTTGCAATAAAGTGAATAATAAATAATGTCTCTAATGAGCTTATTACTTTAGGTTTTACAAAAGTAGGAAAGGAGACTGCTTATAAGATGAGTTCGTTTCTATTGGATGCTTTTTTAAATAGGTAAAACCTGTATAACAAAGAACTGATCTCAGCAAAGAAAAATGGGGGAAAAAAAAAAAGAACTGGCCTGTTTACAAGCAAGAATAGAAGAGCACTTTGAGAGTTCAGAAATTCAGGGACTTGCAAGGTTGAACAGTGCTATTGATTCTCATCTAATCAGTACAAGATAAAACTGAGGGCCCTTTGAGTGACAGCCTGAGACAAGAACAAAATCCACAGTTTTTCCATTGTATGCTTAGCTAAAACTCATGAATGGGTTACACTGAACCTAGGAAAACTTTGCACGTGGCTCAGAAAACAATGGCTCAGGGAAAAGATGTTGGGGTATGATTTTCCCATAAAAATCTTATAGGCTCGAAGTCCCTACAATTAAATCCATTTCATTTAATTAAACAATTATTTAAGGGGCCTGTGAATGCTCACAAATGGAAAAGATAGCAAGACTCAAATATCAAGTATCCAATTATATTGGATATTTTAACATTATTTTGCATATATTAGATATTCATACATTGTCTGTTCTACTATGGTATTTTCAGTGTGTGTATGTGTGTGTGTGTCCACCAACATGTGGCAGGGCACGGTCAAATAACTCGTCCTTTTGGTTCTATATTCAGACTTGCTGAAAAGACTCCCAGGCATGACTGAGGCTTTGACTTGAAAGCAGAAACTGGATGGGACTATTGCATTGTTTTGCTGTGTCAGAGGAAGAAAAGCAAATTTTAGTGACTCCAGGCTGACTCCATAGACTGTATTTCTGTTCACTCATATTCAGTGCCTTTTCCCTTCGCATCCCTCCGGAGGATGATTTTGCATTTTCCACCAAACAGTGAAAGTGCTGTGCTTTCCTTGGATGCTCTTTAGATCCCATTTTATCTTTGTGAGCATTGCCCTCTTATCTCTCAAGTGCTTTCCAAAGCCAACACCTGAATCTGTATTTGGGAGGCCAGTCCTTGGCTATTGGAGGCACTGGCCTCTCCGGCTCAGACATCCCAAAGTGCCTCCCCCATAGTTATTAACCAATGCCTGTCGGGTGAAGGAACGTGAAATCCCAGCCTCCTCATCTCCAGTAGGAAAAGTAATCTGCACAGCAGAGTTCTCCCATGGGGTCATGGGGTTGGGCTGAAGCTTAATCTCCCCTGAACTTTTCTGTAAGACCCTGCCTTTGCCTGGCTTTGTTCCCTTCCATGTCCTCCTTCCCCAACCCAGGATGAGCTCCTTGGAAACTCCTTCTTTATAAGCCCCTTGCATATAAATCCTCATCTCAGGGTCTCCTCCTGGGAACCCAGTCTAAAACACACCCTCACCCTATTGAACTCACCTGTGGCTGTGCAATGGCTCCAGTTCTGCAAATGTCAGTGAAAGTAGTGCATGCCATTCTCAGCAGAAACTTTAAGGCCAGTAGGCATTGCATCATGCTCTCTGCCCTCTGTCACAGCAACTGGCAACATTCTAGCTGGAGGTTGGTATGGTAGCCAAGGTCCTGGAGTGCAGACAACACAGGTCAGAGCCACAGCCAACCTCTGAGGGACTTGTAATAGGACTTGCTTTTGTTGTTATGAATCCCTGAGACACGAAGTTCCTTTGTTACCACAACATAATCTAGTCTATTTTAGCTAACGCAACAAACTTCCACTGATAAAGCAGTCTCAGACATGAATTGCAATTTAACTACCCAATAACCAAACAAAAGTCAATTTATAGTTACTCTCTGTTGCTCTGAGAGATAGCTGCTGCTCTGTCTATGGAGTGGCCTTCCTTCTGTTTCTTTGTCACTTCAATAAACTTGGTTTTGCTTTAAAAAATAAAGTGATTTATAAGAATACATTACGTGCCTATAACGTAGTCACCATGGTGATGATACGGAGGTATATAACACAGTCTCTACTGAAAGTATTATCTAATTAAGAAAATAGAGCTAATTTTGAGCATTTCTTTGATATAGATTTTTAAGCAATTTAGTATAATTCAGTAATTCCAGAAAGGCATATTATCTGGATCAGTGTGTAGTCTCCTCATTCATTTTGACGCTAGATAATGTTCAGTTCCATTTCACTCGTTTGAGAATGTGCCCGATTTACTAATTAAAGATTCTTTTTGTTGGATTCCAAGATCCCGAGTATGATTACTTGGTCACAAGAAGCAATAGTCAAGAACCAGGATTCTGAGTAATAGAAACCTTGAACAATACAAGGATAGGAGTTCTAGTTTCTAAACAATCTGATGGCATATTGTTACACAAAATGCTGTGAGCTTATTGAGGACATATTCCCTGACATATGAGGGAGGTAATCTTGACACAGAAATGACTTTTAGAATAACTGTAACTTGTGCATATTGTGATTTTTTTGTGTGGTCTTCCTGAAGTGGGTTTTGTCTTTGGCTTCCCCCAAAACTTGGAAAACTGAACAGTTCACCTCACATGAAACTGTTCGAGGATAATAACGACAGACTGTTTACTAAATAATAGCCAGCAAACAATGAGAAAAGGGATAGGTCAACAAACAAAGAAGAGGCTCATAAAGAAGTTGGATTGTGAGGAGGAATGAGAATCACATGGGAATGGAAGAAAGACACTTCACTTGACATTAACACACACCAAAACCTGCAGCACACTCAGGCATGGTGTGAGCAAGTATCTTCTGGAGATGCCCATTACCTGGGGCTGGAGGTTTATGCTGAGTCCTAGAGAAAGATTAAATATTTGCTGATATAGGATAACGTTATTTCTGCAAAATTTCACATTGGAAGGGAGCAATGCAACAGGGTCCCAAACATACCTAGCAAGGCAAATGTGATAATGTCATAAGTGGGTAGAAGAAGATCAAGTGTCTTTCAACCTCCTTAGTATGGCAATTATTTAATCAGACAGTTCCTTTTCTGAATTCCCTGAGCAAACATTTACATTCTGATTTGTAAGGCCACAGGGTCACACAGGCCCAGGGGAGCATCAGTCACATAGAAGACAATGTGACCAGCTCTGCTTGAGTTGTGCAGTGTGGAGATCCTACTTCCAAAAGTAAAATGAAGATTATTAATGTGGGGGTGAGCAGAGAAGGGATAAACAAGGCAGAAGTCTAGGAACAGGAAATAAAGGTAATAAAACTAACGACTGATGTTTATGTTGTACCAGAGACTGTTATTTGTTTCCACCTATGAGGGGATGCAATGTTATATTCCCATTTTACAGATTAGAAAATCGACGCACAGAGCTATTAACTTGTTCAAGTCCTCAATCTGAGAACTATGAAGCTAGGACCTAAATTCATGTCTATCTGAATCTCAAATATCCTTGCTTTTAACCATTGTATAACATGGTTTTCCTACTATCTTAATTCTTTCTTTCTCATCTAGTTTCAAGAAACAGGACCAAGATATTTCTGAATTATTATCATGCACCACTTACAGTTTCCATCTTGGAAAGGATACTAGAGAGCTCTTAATTATGTCTTTGATGGACTTTTTTTTTCCTGGCTTTCTTGAACTTTGTTAAGGAATAATAGTACATATAATTAATGAAGGCCTAACCTATAGTGATACCTTAATACACCTATATCTATATAACACTATATTTTATGGTTTTATTTAATATTAATAACTTAAAATAATTTTTTAATTTGCCATTTCTTTTCTTGTTGAAATTTTATTTTTTTCAAAGTTGCTCATAAGATGGCTAGTAAAAGAACTGAAGAGGGCTAGAGATGAGGACTTCTAAATGATAGACCATTTCTCTTTTTTATACAATGGTGTATCCACCATATTTATCTTCTTTTTCTACAGTACTTCTTTTCCTCACTCTCTTTACACAGTTAAGCAATACCCAATTACCAATGCAAAATGTGGGGAGGACTTCATGGCTTCTAAGTGCTATTCTATTCTGTTTTGGTTTCCTGAATTCTTATATCCTCAAGATTCTGGGTGGCTCATTCTCAAACTCTAGGAATTTTATTTTATTTTTATCATATTTCACTTTATCCTCAAATCCCCAAACATTTCAGGAATGCTGTAAATTAAATAGTCACTTCCTTGGGGATGACAGATTTTCTTCAGGTCAGGGTTTGGAAATCATACTAGTCAGGTATACTGTGACAATATGTTAATCATTGTAAAATTACTTTTAATATATTTGCTTTATTGTAGCATTTATTAAACATTATTTAACTTTAAGCAGCCATCACATTAAGGCATTTAAAGGACTGGCATGCAACTTTCTTTTTCTACTTCATTTATTATTAATTATCTGGTCCCCAAAGCCCCAACAATAATATTTGAAACACCTGAATACTCTCCTTTTTTGCTGTCATGTCATGCCTTTCTTGAGAACTGCCTTTGGATCACTCTGCAAATAAATGAATTTGCTGCATTCTCATTCCCAGTCTTACAGGCAACTCACTGGAACATCACTTTTTACATTCTGCTAAACTAGTCTGTCTGCACTTATTGCAGGAGAAAGAAACCGGCCATGCTGAATATGTATTCTTTTCCCTTTAGACTGAGAGTGCTCACATATTCTTGTCCACAAATGAGTAACCTACAGCTATAGTATTCACTAAATCATCAATTTGAGCCAGTTAGTAGATGATCAATTTATGACGTTACTCTATTTTAATTCCCCATATAAACAATGATTAGTAATCTTGATATTCACAATTATTCAACCTCATAAATAACATTGATAAAGGTTGCAGGCAATATTTCTTAATTTCAATCAATTTGTTATTTGAGTTTGAAATATTAACAGCATTCAGAACACTGGAGAAGGCTATAGGCAATTCACTTATATTTTTTGGATTTCACTTATATATTTTGGATAAAACACGTGGCCCTTCTAATATTCCTGACTTAGTTATCAATCTTCAGCTTGACAAAGACATACCTCTTCTATGCATCAGATCAGGCCATTGATTCCGTAATGCTTTCTTTCTAAGGTTTGAATCTTAAAGGCTGGGAAAGATTAAAATTCTTTAAATTATAGTGATTTGAAAGAAATGCTATAGATTTGATATTTGTCTGACTTATGGTAAAAAAATAATTTACATAGATATAGATATATAAATATAGATTTTTGCATTCTAGCTATCTGAAGGCACACTGAAAAAATAGTGCCAAGTAACTGTGATAGCTTTGCAAAGACATAATTGCAGAGTCTATAGGAATGCATAAACTCTATACTGTAATATCTACAGGTCAAATCGATTGTCCATTAGAAACACTTGTGTTTTGGTAAGTATGCATTTAAAACTAAATGTTAGCAAAAGTGTTATATAAATGTCTGTGAAAGATATGGAAAATGAAGTTAGTATTAACAGAGCAGCATTATGTGTAAGAACTTGGGCTCTTAGGCTAGATAGCCTGGTTCTGAATTCCAGTTTGGCCACCTATTAATAGGTTGTCCTTAGTAAAAGCATTAAGCCATTCTGAGCCTCAGTTTCATATTCTGTAAAATGAAAATAAGACTAGTACTTACTTCACAGGGGGAAGGACTAAATTAGTGTGCATAAAGTACTTAGAGGGGTGACTGATATATGTGAAACGGTATTTAAGCATTAGCCATTATTATCAACCCAACAGACTCAAAACTAAATTAGTCAATTCAATTTAAAAGACAGTCTGAAAGAAGGACAATGTAACCAACCAATCATTTACTGTTATAGGGTACAATTTTGATAGGGACTCTGTAAAACATGCTTTGGTTCAGTATGGCCTCTGGCTATTATGGTTTTTAAAAAAATACAATAAAATTTTAAAAATTAATTTACTTTTGCTATTTATTTATCTTCTTTCAATTCCCTCCTGAGATTCATAGCAAAAGAAAAACCCTGATCTCATGAAAATTAAGTTTGATAGACATCTTATTGTCTTATTGGCCAAAACCTGCCAAGAATTTCCCATGTTACAAGATCAATGGTACTGGATGATGAATTGCAGTCATGGTTTATGATGATGACACAGGCTTTGCTGCTTTGGGGAGGATCAGTTCACTGGCCTGAAGGGTGGTGGAAGAAGCCTCATTCTTTTCCCCACAGGATGAAGTCTGATGCAGAAACGTTGACTCCACATGAGGCAGAAAATTGAGGGAGCCATTTATCTTCTGAAAAAACAAACAACAAAGAATTGTTTGTTTTTATTGTTTTACTACTCTCCTGCACAAACACAATCACCTTTCATCTTCCAAAATCTAATGACAGAATTACTTTAAATAATCGGAGAGAGTATTATCTTTCCAATAATCTGTGTGAGAGTACGATATTGGACTAAGAGAGAAGTGAACTTGGCACTGGGTTCATTTCTCCTGTCTGAGCCACCGGCAGGTGAATGTGTGGTCACCTGAGGGCAGGAAGATGTCAAACTGTGGCTGTCCCACCGGCTCAGGTGGGAGCAAGACCCCGGTGCTGAAAAGCAGGCCTCTTAGCACACAGCATGCTGGTGCTGCTATGGTGGACGGAGCGGCTGTGGTCTCCCTGCACCACTCTTGTGTCTGGGGACACCAGATCCTGCCCTCCTGTCTGAGCCACCACCCCTGCAGCTACGTGCTCTGAAGCAGGTTCGGCTGGGAATGAGTCCCCATTTGGGAGAGACAAGTTTCTCGGCATGGAGCACTTCTGTGGTTGCCATGGGGAGGGAAGGGCCACAGCTACAAGCTGGCTTGAGCCAAAATTCCTTTCTGGGGTGCCAGGAATGGAGGAGGTGCAGAGAAGGAGGCATCTAGATGCAGAAATGCAGGCTCTCTAGTCCCTGTGGCACTCTGCTAAGGGACAGGAGCCCTGTGTCCCCCTGCTGGCCTGAGGCACCCAGGTCTGGGAGGGGAGCCCCACTTAGCCTTTCAAACTATTTCTATTATAGATCAGTATCAGTAAGTTTTTATAAAGACAATAATAGAAAAAAAAAAAGAATTCAGATGAAAATAAAAGAAAAAATCTTTAATCATTCAAGACAACTGGAGAAATATGAAACACTTCCTTCAGTCCCAAGAAGTGATTTCTGAATTCCCTAGAAATATTTTCCAATATTTGTCAGCTATCTTCTCTCTATTCCTTTTAAGCAGTAGCCTATGGATTTTTTTCTTTGTTAAAGAAGGATGCCAAGCAAGGTGTTAAACAAAAGTTAGTGTGTGAGTTCATGAGAAATAACTCATATACTGGGCAATGACAGCAAGGCACCAGTGGGTGTACCGGTTTCCTTGCCACTGTGTATTTCAGTATGTCTAATGTAAGCGTTGAGCATATAAACCATATTTTCTTGTGAGTTTGTCCAATATAAAGACAAATGTTGCTTGTATAGAGTAAGAATACATCTTTTCAAACATGTTACTTCCAGCAGTATAAATTCTCATAAGGTTTACTTGGGAAATAAAAAAAAAAAAAAAGATCAAGGAACAAAAATTGAGTTTAAGAATATTTATTTATTTAAAGACAAATAAAAACCAAGTACCTTCTCTTTTACACTGTCATTTGGAGATATGTGCAAACCACTTGCACGACATGTTTCAGAACATAAAAATATAAATACACAAAGTATTAAAAACAAAATTTAAAAGAGACATATTCAGTTACCGTGAGCATGTAGTTGGGATTAGACCATGTCATAATGCACAAGGAACAGAGGATTTGTTGCAGCCATAAACAATGAAACAGGATAATGAATTCTGGCCATTGGTTCTTCTCTCCTATGTTCAGCTTAAAGCCCTATGACTTCCACATGGCTCACTAGACACCCTGAAACGTGATTCTCCTAAAAGTTAATTCCTGCCTGCAGGCAAGAACTTTGCTGGTTGAAGCAGGAACATAAGAGGCATGGAGGGACTTTTCTTCATCAGCAGTGGCATTGGGGGCAATTGACTCAAGATCTCAGAACACTCGTTCACTGAGCCTGAATTTTAAGCTTGGGAATGTCTTCTATGTGAGAATATTTTCTCCAATGACTTGTATACCATCTCAGACAGAGAAGTAATCAGTTCTAGTAGCTATCTCTTGAAAAAGTTACTTGAAGTCATTTTCAGTCTACATGGAATTTGTGCTCTGTGATGAGAACAAAGAAATCAGCGTGGATTGATTTTCTTGTTGTATTTTTTAAATTAATTAATTAATTAATTTGGTGAGGGTAGCACTCAAGAGAGATGATTTGGAAAAATGCAGAGATGGACTGTGTAAAGGCAGATAAGACATTTAGAAACACATGCATAACAGATAGGAGAGTGGCGAGAGTATTAGTGAGAAGAAAAATTTACTTTTTGAGAATCTCTGTCATGTTAAATAATTACTATGTCTTCAGTGAGAGAGGCCATAGTTATGTGATTATGAATGCTTGGAAATATTCTGTATTTTGTCTTCATAGAAACGGAATCTAATAAATCATTAAATTTAGAAAAACATCTTTTTCTTAGTAAATTTATTATCGACAGCTTTGTGATCGCCAGGTGTAGTATTAACCAAACAGCTTATGGCTAACAGGGAATGGGAAGGCTTTAGGGCTAAAGCTTCCCAACAAGCCCTTATCTGGTAGTCAAATACTTTAGAACACTGTATGTATTTCACTCTGTTTATCTCTGTTAGTCTTTCCTTTGTTTTTTTCCAGTCTCTATATACACAGATGATTGGCAGGCCTAGGCTCCTCTTTGTAGCTACTTCCTAGTTGGAAAAGCATTTCTTCCTCATTAGTTGCTGCAAATTCTCAAAATGATGTCAGGTGGCTCTTGTAACATTTTCAACCTTGAATGTATCATTATGTCCAGAAATGTGGAATCAGCCTGGCTCTATGGATAATGTGAACCCTGTCAATCTTGAAGCGGGGCAGCAATCAGCTCCACCAAAACACATGGACAGAAAGCAGGAAAGCTGGGGTACGGTAGTGGAATAAAGGGGAGTGGATGTAGGCAGATTCAGGATGGTCACCCTGGGAAGAAGTGCTAAGGTATGGGAGAAATAATGAGAAGGTTATTGAATGGTTTCCTTCTTGTGGCCAATGAGAAGTTGGCCAAGAAAACTGTTTAACACATCACCTGCCATGTGAGTTGTATTTAACTCATGCTAGTTTTGAGCTCGGAGCCTCGTGAAACATATATAACTCAGATATCCCTTTATCTTGGGAGTCATGTGGTACACGGGCAACTCACGCTGCCATGCTATAGCATACATGTTACCTGAGGGGTGGCCCCCTGGGCAAAACCCTGCAGTTGGTTCGTGAAAAATCTTACTTGTTGATGTCCTCATTGTTACAATTAATATTGACCATTTAATTCTAAAAATATGGATTAAATGAATAGAAGTCAATGCATTTCATTTTTCTATTTATGTTTACCTTTAAATTATACTCCACCCTGACAAGTCAAGAAAAACACTTTACCCTTATGAACTATTTTTCAAGTTTTCACATTACTTTTTTACATTACTAATTTTCAAGTTTTTATACTACTTTTTTATTGAAAAAAAACACAGAAAACAATAAAAATAATAAATTTTTCATTACATTAGAAAGGATCATTTTGCTTTCAATGTTTTTATTCTATTTTCATAATAAAACACCATGGTCCCAAGGAAAAAACATTTTTTGCTAGTGTGGCAGTCAATGTGGTAATATTAACCAACTAGAACAGAGAGCCCAGCTGAGGCCAAACCACAGTTTCCTCTCCTCAGATTGGGTCCCTTGCTGTCACAGAAGAATATAGTAGTTTAGAGGAGACTGCCTTGGTCCTCCAGAAAGCTTCAGAACTTACTAATTCTATGACGTTGGACAGGATCTTTAACATCCCTGTGCTTAACTTTCTTCATTCGTAAAATGTGTATAAAAATATTGCTTCTCTCACGGGGCTGCTGTGAGGAGTAGCTGCAAGTGTAAAGTGCTTAGAATGGCACATGGTGTGTAAAAAGATTGTATAAATGTTTGTCATTATTGTTGTTTTTATTAATGCAATTACAATGAGAAAAAACACAGACAAATGTGAACATATGTAGGGATGACACAACATATGATATTAGAAGCTCATCCTTAGATGGGAAGGCAGAAGGGATTTGAGTGGAATATAAAGTGAGCACACATAGGAAATGACTAAGGCTTACTTGGTTATGGTATTTGCTGCTTCTTTGTCCCTGTTGTGTGTTTGTGACCAGGGTAAAACCTAGTATTTATCATTAAGATTTTCTTACTTATTACACTTGTGGTGATCACTTCCTGAAGGAAATTGGTGATAGGCAGCCTCTTAGATGGTCCCAGTGATCCCTTCTCTGGGTCTTTATGTGCTGGTGTTGTAACTCCCTCCTCTTGGATGTGGGCTGGATTAAGTAGCTTGCTTCTAGTGAATAGAATATGGCAGAATTGATGGAATGGATACCATTTCTGAGAGTTGATTATGAAAATTGTATGGATTCTCTCTGGGCATTCCCTCTCTTTCTCTCTCTCTCTCTCTGTCTCTGTCTCTGTCTCTGTCTCTCTCTCCTTCCCCCCAGTAAATCATTAAACCACAGGGTAACCACATGCCAAGGAGTGCTACACTATGACTGACTAGTCACTCTAGTTAATTGGACAGATCAAAAATTTATTTTAATTCTTTATAACTGAAATTTTTTTCATGCCCTCTTTCCTGCTCAGCAGAGGGGGGATTATTTTTAGATCAACTTGGTAAATTCATTCTAAACCAATAGCTTTTATTCTGCTCTCAGTAATAAAATATCAGATCCACTCAGAAAATAGTCAATAAAATCCAAGTATTATTGTCTCAGTCATTGTTCACAATATTGTCAGTCTTCTTTTTGAGCTTCCTCCCCAATTCACCATGCTTGTTCTTTGTCCGAGCAAGTGAGGAAGGAGCATCTGTTTGTGTGGTCGAGGGAACATGAAATCATGTAGTTTACTCACTGTCATTTCTCTGCAGCTTCTGCACAGCTGGTGTTTTCATTATCGCCCTGTATTGCCTCTGGTGCAAGAGCATATAGTGCAGACTATCCCGTAGAACATGTGATAGCTCTTGAGCACTCAGCTAGGCAGCCTCTGCAGCCTTCCAGCACAGAGTTCATGTGAAAGAACCACAAATTCTCCTTGTCTCTCTGAGCTAGCTTTTGGATGAGTAGCAATGTGGTCCAAGTCCCAGCTACTATTTATTGTCTTCTTTGAGTCTATCAGAAATCTTAGAGTCAGTGCCACTCAACTAGGACTCTTATATGTGATAGTTTCTAAGATGGTCCCCAATGTCAAGGTCTTTCTCCTCTCTGTCTCATTGCTTACTTTAGGGGCAGTCTAGTGCTGTGCTGCATGGCAGTCTTGTGGAGAGGACCATGTGTCAAGAAACTGAAGAGGGCATCAAACCAATGGGTAGTAAGGACTACGGGACCTGTAGGGACTTCCTTATTCCAACAATCCAAGATGAACAGAGCCAATATGAGTAAGCTTGGAAGTGGACAAAATCTCATTAGAATCTTCAGTAGAGAATACAGGCTTTGTTGAAAGACCTCATAGAGACCTTGAGCCAGAGGTACCTAGCTAGGGCATGTCATGGTACTTGACTTACAGGAACTGATAATAAATGATTTTATAAACTTTCAAGTTGTGGGATAATTTTTTACACAGCGATAGATAACTAATAGACCATGCCACCCTGCCGTTGTTTATATTACTTCTCCCAAGCCCCAGCATTATTGAAAGTTCCTGCAGTTCATGCAGATTATAAATTGGAACCATTCCCTTTTTTCCGAAACTATGCCCAAACTACAGAGGAGATTTCTTTTGGTGTAATGAACGTTTATAGGATGATATATTAAGCATCTTTCTACCCATTCCCATGCACAAAGAGGGAAGAAAAGACAAATTACCTGAGTGTAAAGCTCCACAGAGGCTGTTGTTCCAATCTCTCCTATTCCCATTCCAATAACACCCATGTTCCCTCTTCTTTATCATCTTTTGGCAAAGGCTACAAAAACAGTTCTTCCTTACTTGAAACCTGTTCAGCCTGAGAAAGTTAGGAATAAGGCTTCCTTTACATTTAACTGTTCGAAATGATGTGTTATTATGCTCACATGTGAGCTCTCCCCGCAGTAATCCGTACACCTCCCACACAGTCATCATAAAGAAACAGACAGCTGGTAAATCAGAAAAAAGAAAAATAAACTCCTTGATGATAATTTGCATTATAGTGTAGTAGAATTCTCTAAGGAAGAGATCAATGGAAGGTCTTCTTTGTGGATGAGGTGAAATTTGTGCTAAATCTTAAAGGATTGGAAGATTTGTATAAATAGGCTGGAGGTTTATGGTCATTTCAGAAAGGAAAAAAAATGTGTGCAAAGGGCACTAGGATCGAAACTTCATGTGGGAGCATAGTGCAAAGAAGTATTAATATCTTATAGGAACAAGGCCGGGCGTGGTGGCTCACGCCTGTAATCCTAGCACTGTGGGAGGCCGAGGTGGGTGGATCACTCGAGGTCAGGAGTTCGAGACCAGCCTCAGCAAGAGCGAGACTCTGTCTCTACTAAAAATAGAAAGAAATGATCTGGACAGCTAAAAATATACATAGAAAAAAAATTAACTGGGCATGGTGGTGCATGCCTGTAGTCCCAGCTACTCGGGAGGCTGAGGCAGAAGGACCGCTTGAACCCAGGAGTTTGAGGTTGCTGTGAGCTAGGCTGATATCACGGCACTCTAGTCCAGGCAACAGAGTGAGACTCTGTCTCAAAAAAGAAAAAAAATATCTTATAGGAACAAGGTTGTTTGCTGGACAGTTGAAAGAGAAAGATTTCTATTGTGCTATATTGCTCAGAGTCTGACCATTACCTGTGAGCAAAGGGATGTTTATGAGCAGAGGAATAAGCAATAAAATTAATGACATCAAAAGCATGATTAGATGGCAATGGATAATAAATCAAAGAATAAATATTTATTTAGGGCTTTCTATGCATAAGGCATAGCACTAAAAGTACAATGGTGAGCACTAAAAGTCATGGTTGCTACGCTTCATGGTGAAAGACTATAATTATACAAACAGCAATTTATATAATTTTAGTTTGTAAAATGCTAGGAAGTTGAAATTCAATGTTACATGTAAGGCTACAATGGTAAAACTCCATGGAGTAAGGCTTTCCTAAAGTTTTTTTTTTTTTCAATTTATCTTTTTATTTTGAGGTAATTGTAGATTTACATGCAGTGGTAATAAATAATACAGAGAAATTCCATGTACCCTTTCCTCGGCTTTTCCCAGTGCTAATATCTTGTATGACTATAGTACAATATTATAAGCAGTACTGCAGTACCATTGCATAGTGAATAGACATTAATATGTATTTTAAGACTGTCAAATTACTTTCCAGAGTGGCTGTAGCATTTTACATTCTCTGCAACAATGGATGAGTGATCCAGTTTTCCACACCTCCTCCAGTATTTGGTGGTGTCACTATTTTTTATTTTGACCAGTCCAATAGTTGTGTAGAGTGCACTCCTTGTGAATGTAATTTGTTTCTTACAAATATCTAACGTGTTGTACATCTTTTCATGTGTTTATTTGCTATCTGTTCATGTCTCTTGTCTATTTTCTATTAGGTTTTTTTATCTTAACATTGTGTCTTGAGAGTTCTTTATATGTTTAATATGCATGGGATTTTCAAATTTTTATCCCAATTCGTAGCTTGTCTTTTTCATCCTCTTAAAAGTGTCTTTCACAAAACAAAAGTTTTCAATATTTGATTAGGTCTAATTTATCATTTTTTCTTCTATGAATCATGCTTTTAGTGTCAAGTCTAAGAATTCTTTATCTAGCACTAGATACTGAAGATTTTAAAAAAGTTTTATAGTTTTACAATTTCCGTTTAAGTCCATGATCCATTTTAAGGAAGTTTTTGTATGATGTGAGAGTCTTAGGTTGAGGTTCATTTTTCTTCCCTATAGATGTCTAATTACTCCAGTACTATTTGTTGAAGAGCCTTTCTTTCCTCCATTGAATTAAATGTACACCTTTGTCAAAAATCAGTTAGGAATACTTGTGTGGGTTGATTTCTATGTTCTAAATTTTATTCCATTGACTATGTGTCTATCCCTCCACCAATAGCACACTGTCTTGATAGCTGTGGCTATATACTATACTTGAAATGAAGTAGACTGCTTCCTTTATAATTCCCTTTCAAAAATTTTAGCTATTCTATTACCTTTGCCATTTCATTTAAGTTTTCAAATAATTTATCTGTATCTATGAAATATCTTGCTGGGATTTTGACAGAAGTACATTAAACCTGTATATAAATGTTGGAAGAATTGACATCTTAACTATGCTGAATATTCCAAACAATGAACATGTTATATCTGTCCAGTTACTTGGATTATCCTTGTCTTCTTTCATTCGCATTTTTTAGTTTTTAGCAAACAAATCGTATACATGTTTTAGATTTATACCTAAGAATGAATTAATTTCTTTCCCTTTCCCTTTCTTTCTTCTTTTCTTTCTTTCTTTCTTTCTTTCTTTCTTTCTTTCTTTCTTTCTTTCTTTCTTTCTTTCTTTCTTTCTTTCTTTCTTCTTTTCTTTTCCTCTTTTCTTCGTGATTTTAAATGACATGGTATTCTTTTCATTTTGATGTCCTTATGTTCATTATAGAAAAATAGAAATGACTTTCTTGCCTTACTGCACTGGACAAAACTTCCAGCACTATGTTAAATAAGAGTGGTAAATTTGAACATTCTCTTATTGTTTCAAATCTTAAAGGAAACACATTCAATCTTCTACCTTTAAATGTATTGGTATCTGTAGATATTTTGTGGATACTTTTTATCAAGTTGAGGACATTCCCTTTATTCCTGTATTTCTGAGAGATTTTGACATAAATGGATTTAGTCAAAACCTTTTTCTGCATTAATTGGTATGATAATGAGATGTTTCCTCTTTAACCTGTTCATGGGAAGGATCACAATAATTAATTTTTGAATATTCAATAGTGTTTACATCCCTGGCATGAAATTTACTTGGTCATGGTATATAATACTTTTTATATATTGCTGAATTCTGTATGCTGATATTTTGTTAAGGGGTTTTACATCTATATTTCCTTCTCAGCACTGCTTTAGCTGTGTCCTACAAATTATGATATGTTGCATTTTCATTTTCATTCAGTTAATTATATTTTTTAAACTTTCTCTTGATACTTTTTCTTTGACCTGTGGGTTATTTAGAAGGGTTTCCTTTAGTTTCCAAGTGTTTGGAGATTTTGCTGTTATCATTTTGTTATTGATTTCTATTTTGATTTCATTTGGTCAGACAACACTGCCTGTATGGTTTCAAATATTTTAAATTTGATGGGATTTGTTTTATGGCACAAAATATTGTCTATCTTGGTATATGTTTCTGAAGCTTTTAAAAAGAATGTATATTCTGTTGTTGAGGTGAGTAGTCTATATGTGTCTATCCTATTGGTTGATGATGTTGAGTTTCTTCTATATTGTTAATTTTCTAAGTGTCCGATCACTTGCTTAGAAAGTGTGTCTAAGTTTCCAACTATTTTTGTATATATATCTTCCAAACTTAAATGACAAATATATTTTATTTCTTTAGTTCTACCATATTTTGCTTCACATATTTTGCACCCTTTTTAAATTTTTGGTATATATATATATATATATGTATATGTATATGTATATGTATATGTATATGTATATGTATATATGTATATATATATATATATATACACACAAGATTACTATGGCTGCTTGGTTGATTGATTCTTTTATCATTATATAATGTTCTATTCTATCTCTGATAATTTTCTTTGCTTTAAAATCTAATTTGCTTAATAACTATTATATATAACCTCTCTTTGATTCTTTCCATTAATGTTTGAATAACATATATTTTCTTCCCTTTTATTTTCAGTTTGCCCATGTCATTATATTTGAAATCAGGTTCTTAATAAAAACATACAATTTGGGTCATAATTTATAATCCATTCTGCCAATCTTTTGTCTTTTAGTTGGTGTGTTTAGATATTTACATTTAATGTAATAATTTATATCTTAGAGCTTAAGTCTACAACTTTATTTTTTCTTTTCTCTTTGTTTTTGTTTTGTAATTTCAATTTTCCTGCCTCTTGTGGTCTATAATGAACATATTTCAAAATTCGTTTTTGATTTCTCTAAAGCACTTTTGAGTGCATTGCTTTGTATAACTTTGTTAGTGGTTGCTTTAGTTATTAAATTACATATACATCAATTATTACAATCCATTGGTGTTATGATTTTACCAGTTCAAGTGAAGTGTAGAAACCTTATCTCCTTCTGTGTCTTCTTACATTCCAATACTTATAATTGTCTTTAAATTTTCTCTGTATATTTCCTATATTATCTATATATTTGGCTGAGAAGTGTGCCAAAAAATATATTTCCTCTCTATATATTTAGAACCATATCAAAAAGTGTTGTAATTTTTGCTTCACACCCTCAAACATAATTCAGAAGACTTAAGAAAAGAAGGAAAGTCTATTGTATTTACCCATATTCTTACTTATTTACTTTTACTCATATTATTTCTTTTTCTGTTATGTTCCAAAATTCCTTTACCTATTGATTATTTTCCTTTAGGGAATGTTCTTTAGCCATTCTTTTACCATAGGGCTGCTGGTGAAAGATTCTTTTAATTTACTTTATCCAAAAATGTCCTAATTTTCCCTTAATTTCTGGAGGATATTTTAACTAGATATGGTATTCCAGGTCAACAGTTATTTCTCAACACTTGAAAAATGTTATGCCTCTTCATTTTGACTTCTGTTTCTTGATAAGAAATCCTCTGTCATCGAAAATAGTTCCTCCATAGGTAAAATGTTATTTCTTTTTCACTGCTCTCAAGATTTTTTTAATGATTAAATTTCATAAGCTTAGCTACTATATGTCTTGGTATAGATTTTTTTGGGTTTTATTATGTTTGGGGTTTGTTCAGCTTCTTGAATCTTTAGATTTATGTCTATAGCCAAATTTGGGAATTTTTCAGCCATTATTTCTTTGAGCACTTTCTTAACCCTTCCTTTTCTCTTCTCCTTCCACAAGTCTGTAATGTATTTTAATGGCAATGAGAAATAATAAGTTTTAATCAGAGAACTTGCATCATTAAGCTTTTAATGGGAAACAAACCATCCCACAACTTAGTGGTTTAATCATTTAATTAGCTCACAACTCAATGGGTTGGCAATTTGTTCTGGTTTTGGTAGGGTGGTTTTGTAACTTGTCTTATCTGGTCTTATACATCTTCAGCTGGCTGCTAGATTGGCTGGAGGATGATTGATCTAGGAGGTCTGCACTGGGATGGACTGTCTCTATTCCACGTGTTCCCCCATCTTCTAGCAGACCAACCTGAGCTTTCTCACATGATAGTAGAGATTTTACAGTAGCTGTGAGAAGCAAGTGCCCATTGCATAAGAGTTTTTGAAGGATCTGCTGTGGTCATGCTTGCTAATGTCTCATTGGCCAAAGTAAGTCACATGGGCAACCCAAATTCAAGCGATGGAAAAATAGACTCTATCTCTAATGGCAGGAGAAGATTTTTACAATGTATTCTGGGGATATTATAATCAGATTCACCTTTTTAAAAGATTATTTGATACCATGGAGGTATGAATTGCAGGAAGCGAGAGTTGAGGCTGAGAGATCAGTTTCAATATGAAGAGAGAGAGAATTAGAGATCTAAAATATACTTTGGGGCTAGCATTGACAAGTGATTGATTATACATGAGTAAGCAAGAAAGGGTACCTTATGCATTACTATTAGGCTTCTGTCTTGAGCAAGTTGGTGAATACTAGTGACATTTATTGAATTGGAAACTTTAGAAATGGCAAGATAAAGAATGGGTAATAAGTTCAGTTTTTGGATAAGTTTCACTTAAGGTACTAAAAATCATCCAAGTGGAAATATTGACTACGCAGCTCAATAAAGGGCCAGGATTATAGAAAAGAGTTTGGCCTGGAGAAAAAGATCTATGAGTTATCAACTTATTTGCCATAACTTTTGCTATAGGAATGGATGAGTGAAATTATAATATGTGTAAGAGTTGTGTGTTTCTAAAAATATAAAGGATGGAACAAATGCAAGATTCCATTGAGTTCAACAATCTTTAACAGTAGTCAGAAAGGTATTTTATATGTTATTATCTTATCAAGCACAAATGTCTTTAGTATTTGTTTAAAAGATGTGCATATCTTAAAAGACAAATAAATCTGACCTCTAATCTCAGTTATCGCCAGTGGTGATATACGTCTTACAGTTCTACATTTCGTGAGCAGATAGATGGGTTAGGTGATTTGTATATTTGTTATAAGAAGTCAGGGGTATAAGAGCATAGAATCATATTTGTCATGGTGTTATGTAACCATTGATACCACAACTTTAAATAAAGTCCAGCCTGTCTAATCAGAGTGGCCAGCAAGAATCCACTTGGTAATACGATGAGGAGACAATATTAAAAAGTATTCGGGATGATATTTGACTTAGTTTCAAGTAGTGAGAAGTTAAATATATGTCTGAAATCCAGATATTATGACCAGTCAAATTTTCTGACCTACTGTAACTTTTGTTGTATGTGCATATTTCTTAGTGTGTATGCATCTTTAAGCTGTAGGGAAAGTTAGAATAAAGACATATTTTTAAGGACAGTAAATTAGGATTTTTTATCTTGGGAAAAAATCTAAACATCAATTTTTGGTATATGTGAGATTTAATAGAATTTGGCCTGTTTGAATAACAGCTTTGTAAATCTAATTTAAAATATGCTATTGAATAATTGATTCAGAATGGTGATTTGTAAGTTGAAATCTTCTTAAGTTTATGTACAGTATGTTATAAACATTTCTATAAACTTAAATTGTACAATATTAAAAGTTAATTTCTTGAATTTATAAAAATCTTAAATATTTGAGAAGACTTTTTATCAGAAAATCAAAATGTCTAAAATAAATCTAAAATATATATTATTTCTAAATTTTGTTTAAAATGTTTGAGCTATTTAAATAGCTTTGTAAGTGTAACCAAGTAGTATTTAAAGTCCATTTAAAGATGCTTTTGTTTTTAAATAGCATGAATCAGAAGTAGAGCTTTGAATTTGTAAGTGTAATATATTGAATTTAAAATAAAATCATAAAATTCTGTAAAGTCTTTCTTACATACAAAATCTACCCTGAGCTCAATACAACTAGGAAATGAGTTAGAAGACAGTTGCATAAATGGAGGAAATTAGTTACATAAATACACAAAAAGAGAGGACTTCAAAGAGGTAATACAGTGGGATATGAAATGAAGCAAACACAAACTAAAACCAGAATGGGATGCTGGTCTTGGGAGAGAATGAGATTTGTGCTGTATGATGTCTTCTTGAGGTTAATGCTAAATGCAATGACCAAGAAGAAAACCAAAATTGACAGCTAGCAAATAACAAAGTGAGAAAACCCTCCTTATGGTCTCACTAGGACATCTGGAGCGCCATTTTGTTGGGCAAAAAACTCCCGTCCAGTTCTTTCACTTCCTCCCATTTCAATCCTCCATGACAAAGAATGAGCCTGTCCACAGTGGTTGTGGTGGTGTGAAGGAAGGGATGCTAGAACAAACCATGAGTTCATAAGAGGTCATTGTAATCTCACCCTTGTGGATCAGGCTCATTGTTCTATCCCTTCCTTCCCCCAGAATTGCAAGATACATTAAGTGTCTTCTTTGCTTCACACTCTCATAATCATAATGTTCCTCTATACATGTGTAAAATTCCACATGCCTTTGCAGCTCATACCATAAAACTTTCTTTTCTGTTTGTTTTCAACCACTGGCATTTTAATAATTATATCCCCAGTTATTTTAAAACACAAAATAGCATCTAATTGATAATCTTTCTTTTCTTGCTAGGCCCCTTTCCCATCTTGGATGACTTCTGTGTCATCAATATCCTGCTCCACAATTCCTCGACGTTATCATTTTCAGGGATTATCTGTCCCATTCCAATGCTGCCATTTACTCCCACGGCCCCATCTTGAGCCTTGTTGTTCTTTGGAACTATTCTGCTTTTGATATCATAGAGGGAGAATAATAGAGAAGATAACCTCCTAGCTTTCCAACATTCCAAATAGTAATCAAGTCTATTCTCTCCATCCTTACCATCATCCACCCATTACTCACTCAGCCCGTCATTATCTGTTTTCTGAATTTTTGCTTCCACCTCTTAACTGAACTCATTGCTTCTGGTTTGTAATTCCTTCGTGTGTACTCTGCTATTTTCAGGGTTCTTTCTATGTAAAATGCAAATTAGATCATTGCTCTTAGGGAAGGATTTTGACTCTTGAACATATATACTTTGGTTGAGCCCATTTTTTTTTTTCACTTTAACTCTCATATTGTCCTCCATTCACCCCTCCACTCCAGCAGGATTGAAATTCATTGAGTTCTCCAGAGGTTTCATGTGCTCTTACCTATAAGCCTTTACATAAATTTATTCAGCTCGAAATATAAAACTCACCCTTATCAATTCCACCTCCACCATACCTTCCCTATCTAGCTCTTTTCTACACATTCTGTAGGTCCTTACTTGAATTTTGCTTTCTGTATAAATTTTTCTCTAAAATTCTCCTGACACAGGCTCCCCACATTAGATGTAGTACTCTTATTTTTATATTCCTAATGTATTTTCTACTTCGTAATCAGATAATTTATTATGCTTTATTATAATTGTTTTGTTCTCTGAAGGTTCTTTGATTAATATACATTAATATACTTAAGAAGAATTAGACATTCGTAAACATCTCTAGTCTTCACTGTTTATATGTTATGGTCAAAGGAATAAAGTAACGCTAATATTTTATTAGTAGAAATATTTCCTAGTTCAGATTTGCATTGTATCTTTGCCTGATGAAGAATATTTACACTATAAGGAAGACTGTTTGAAGAAAATGGGAAACCAAGATTCACTGATAATTACATTATTTTAATATTTATTATTTCATAAGACCCCCTTTTAGTGCTTATAATAATGTATTGAAATTAGCTGGGCATATACTAATAAAAACTAACATTTGTTAATTATTATATGCTAGCCATCATGGCACTTTGCATGCATTTGCTCATTTGTCTTTACAACTTATTAAAAAGTAGGCATTAGTCTGGTCCTATTTCATTTTCTGTTGCTATAACTGAATATCTGAGACTGGGAAATTTATAAAAAAAGAAATTTATTTATCACAGTTCTGGAGCCTGGGAAGTCCAAGAGCACGGTGCCAACATCTGGTTAGGGTCATCCCATGGCAGAAGGCAGAAGTGAACTCATGAGTCAGAGACCACAAGAGCAAGCCTAGCTTACTTTTATAACAACCCATTCATGAGAACTAACTCACTCCCATAAAATAACATTAATCCATTCATGAAGGCTCTGCCTTCATGACCCAATCACCTCCTAAAGGCCCCACCCTTAATACTGTTAAATTGACAATTAAGTTTCCAACACATAAAATTGGGGGAGCATATTCAAATCATAGCACTCTTATTATCACAATTTAAGAAATAAGAAAACTGAGGCCAATAAAACTTCAGTAACTTGCCAAAGGTTTATAATTTTTCCAAGTGCTGAAAACAGTATGTACACTTGGGTAGTTATATTCCAGGACCTTCACACTGAACCACCCAAATGTTTTAGCAAAAGAGTAACCTCATTACGAGGGGAGAAGGGTAGTGGCTTATATATTAAATAATGTGATGTTAAGAAATTAGCAGTGAAGTTGAAACACATGACCCTATTTACCATTCTCAAGCTAGTTAAACATGGGTTCTATTTATTTATTTATTGTTACCTGAATAGCTCATACTACTTGTCATATTGAACATCATTACCTATTTTTATTTTATATTGATATTCATAGTAGAGAGACATGATTATTGATCTAGGGTATAAAAAATGGAAAGCACTGCTTGCCATTCTTTTTTATCTAATAAAAACTAATCAAGTATCTTGTGAAAAATACAATTACTTAATGAGTAGATATCATACAGCTTACCATGGCAACAAAATTAAGCACTTTGCCAAGAGCTTATTCAAGAACTATGGATTGGTTAGTCCCAAATTCTTAATTCAATGTCCTTTTCTCTAAATTAAAAAAAATCACATATCCCAAGAGAATGAACAGAACAGCCTAGTGATACTGATTATCTAAACTCTGTGTCATTAAGCCAATCTCATTAAGCTAAAAACAAAACTCAAGTGAGGAGGGTTTATATAGTGTATGATTGGCATTTGTGGAATGGGTGGCAGGGTGGAAAGAAGCAGTTAGAAAGAGGGTCACCTAATGCATTTCCAATATAAGACAAGAATACGTCTCTGCATTTTTACATTTTTGTTTATTTGTTCACTCATTCATTTGTTAATTCATTTATTCATACATTCATACATGCATTTATGCTCTATATCAGGAATTCATATACATGAGTCCAAAGGAAAAACAAGTATTTTTACTCAAAGAAAGGTACAACTGCTTTCTAGAAGTGCTGGAAACCCACTGACAAACTAAAATAGCAAATTTAGACAGTGTCCACTCTTCCGAATCTGTTTAAAACAAAAACATAAAGAAATAAAATATGTAAACAATTATCATTCTTATGTTAATTTTTTACATTTCATTTATATATTCACAAGTAACCGTGTCGTAAGATGAAAATGATATCAGTCTAAAATAAAATTTAATTTTTTAAAAAAATCATGAAACAATATTAAGTTTATGAAATTTAGAATAAAACACAAATCGTATTTTCACTGACTTCTATTTGTAAGAATTTCTGTAATTTCCTTAACTTTTGGAGTTTACATTTTTTGTTACAAAATGATTTCATCGGTCCCTCTCCTGTATGTAGAAGATTAAAGATCAAATTTGAGAAAACATTTTGTAAATTCTAAAGTATTCTGAACATGTTTGTGATTGTAAGGATGTGCTGCTTATTATCTTCCCGGTTAAGTCTTAGTAGTACTTGCAATTACTAAATCAGTATTCATGTAGATTATACCATTCAGAAATCTCCGGAGATCTCTTAATGAGATTATACAAGAGCAAATATTTTATCCAGTATTGAAATGCTTCACCTTTGAAAGTTAATGGATCAATCTCCTAATAGGAACAATAACTATAATGGTTTACAACAGAAATATCTCTTTCAACTGACATTCTAAAGGGAGTTAAGTGGGAGGGAAACAATTATTCAGAGTGGATAACAGTGCTCAGAAGTGGAAAAAGTGGTCTGGAATCTTAAATAAGTTTGAGTAGACAGATGTTTAAAGATTCATACATCAAAGCTAAAGAAATAATTTTCTTATTTCTGTTTTTGTTTTAAACTTTTAAAAAAAATCTAAATTTAAAGAAATTTAAATTAAAAATTAAAAAATAAGCATCTAAATAAACTTTTAATTTTTTCAGTATAATTTGCCTAGAATTGGCATTTAGCATATTTGAATTTAAGTCATTTACAGCCATTTTCTTTTCTCACCTGTTTATTGAAGCCAATCTATATGATTTAAGCTGCTACCTTACTAATTTATTTTTTTTATTAATAAATTTCCCCCAGAGACTTGTCCAAGGAGCACAATTCCTGTGAGAGATTTTTGGAAAAACAATTTTTTTTTTCAGTTCTACAGTCAAACTGTTTGGGAAACCCTGATTACCATGCATATTTCTTGGAGATTCAACAATGCATATTAGCATATTAAAGGCTTTGCATCTTCTTATTGTAGAGGAATGTATTTATACCAATGTTTTTCAATTTTTTTTTTTTTTTTTTGGCTGTGGAGGGGCAATGTTTCCTAGCGGTTAGGCACACACCTTCTGCAGCCAGGCCACTTAAGCTGCACAACAGGCCCTGCCATTGACATCGACCCTTCTGTGCCCAAGTTTCCTCACCTGTAAAATGTGGGTTACAATAATATACATTATAATAATTGTACATTGGTTTCTGGATCTGTACAAGGATTATCTGATGTGATGTTTGTGAAGTACTCAGAGAATTGCCTGGCATACAGGTGTTTATTTAAAAAATAATAGTATCTTTCCTTTCTTGCTCCGTTTTTCCAGAGCCCTGCTACTTCAGAGACTATCAAAACTGAAGGAAAAAAATCAAATTTTAATAGCTCCCAAAACTGAAGCCTCCTTGAGGCTTAGAGATGTTAAATAATCTGTCTGAGTCATAGTGGTGGAGATTTAAACCCAGACAGCTTTTGGTACTTGTCCTTATTATATTATTTTCTCAGAAAGAAACATTTAATAGCAATTTATGAAGAGAAGTGATGCCCCAGGTGGCCACCAGATGATGGATCCCTGCACCCACACTCTGGAAAATATTCTTTATATAGCGAGCTAATTTTGGTAGAAGATGCCTCAGACCCTCTTGCAAAACTCATGGACCTCTGGAAAAGTTAAGTAAGCATCTTTATGAGGGGTTATCCATGCTACAGGCATTGTTTCTTAAACTTGCTGCAGGAAAGCCTTGCTATGCAGGAGTTAAACTTTGGTCATTATGGTGGTTTTGCTTCAAGATGGTATTACTCTCGCCATGAAACAGGTTGTTTTCTTATGCTCTACCCCTCAAAACCAGCCTTAGAATCTCATGTGCTTACCTTTTCAGTGATAGTCTCTAAGCCTAGAGAGAGGGTGCTTAATATTGCATAGCTTTAGCCACCACACGTTGGCCCCATTGGAGGCAGATGCTGCAGCAGCAGTAAAGGCAAAAACAAGACAGTAAGCACTGTATGAGTATAATACCGCAACTAAGAAGCAGCCTCTGCCACCAGGTACCCCAGGACCCATACCAGCTATGAAGCCAATTATTCAAAGTGGGGGTTTCCCCTGAGAGATTATTTGGGTTCTCATATCAATCATTAATTTAGTGATATTACCTGATTCATCAGGAATATAAACAAAGCATTTGTTTTTTATGATTGCACAAGTTCCCACTCATGCAGCGGTATGTCTAAAGCCACATGGAAAAATAAAACAAAATAAAGCCACGTGGTATTGGAGTACAGCCTTTCTTATGAGACTGACTTTCGTATTTAACAGAGTGATTCCCCTGCAGCTATTGTTCAAAGCTTTCTTTGTATAATTTGTTAGAACTTCCACATCCCAAAGAACATCTTCAGTGCCCAGCTGAGGAAGGAAAATAGAGGTCAAATGATCATACCAACGTAAAACAGATGGGGCCCAGTGGGATTCCAAATGAGGGAGATTTGCAGGCTCTGTAAATGTGTGATCTGGCCTTGTGCTCATGTACAACCCAAAGAACATCTTCCTAACCAACCAGAGGGTAACCAAAGCCATAAGTTGGTGTCACATATCCAGGAAGTTCCATCTGGGGTAAATGCAATGCCCATTCTATAACATGCCAATTGGGACTTTGCAATATTGTAGTATGTAAATATCAGTCACCTGGTGTCCAACCCATATCCCTTCTGCAATTTGGCAGGAATCTTTAGAATGATTCTTTTGTTCCTAACATAAGAGGACAAGTTTTCTAAGCTGGCCGAAAAATGGAGTTAACCAAAGAAACTCATGCCATATTTGGGTTATACCACTGCAGTAGGAGGTCATTTTGTTCCTTAATTGGGGTGTTGCCAGGTGGAGAGTGAGTGAGTGAGTTTCATTGATGGAAGGACTCTTCTCATGTCCTTTTTCAGAAAGGGCAGTATTAACAGGCTGCTGGGTTATTTTGCCTCTAATCATACTTGTATTCAATACCATCATGTAATTTTGGGAAGCAGTAATATATTCCTCATATTCCATCCAATCTTGTCATTGGAAGGGAGATGCCTACCATGGCTGGTTTTCTCAAAGGAGCAGTATACCATACATGTTGCCCAGAGGATAAAGTGTTAGCAGCTGTAGTTAGAGTAATTTGGTTGGGAGTATACCATAACAAGAAACCCATCACCATGCCATAGGGTATGGACATTTCTCCTGATCATTAATAGCACGTGACTGTAGATCTGGTGTTCAGTATGATCAGTGAAGACGACTCTAATTGTCCAGGATCCTTCCCACTCTCTGGCAGGAAAGAGCCTCTCCAGCCTGGGGGTATTTGCTATTCTAAGCCCCAAGTGAGTGTCCCCTCTCCTGATAGTATGTCTTTTGGAGGGTGGGGGAAGTAGAAGTACAAGAGTAGGCTGGGAGATAGCCAAGGGGGCAGAGGGCTGGATTGTCCTTAAAATATAGTGACTTCCTAACAGCTGTTTTAAGCTGTTTACCATGTTCTCAATTGTGTCCAGAGTGTATATCATATCAAGTAGGACACATTCAAAGAACGGTCAACCCTGTTGTAGATTGGCAAGAGTAAATTATATAGGACCTCTCCCTGTAAATCAAGGAAAAAAGTATGTATTGAGCCATGTAGATACTGCTGCTAGACTACTGCAAGGTTTTTCTTGTACGTGAGCTAATCAAACCAGTGCTATTAAAGGTTTAGAGTCAGCTCTCAGTACTATGTGTAGATATTCTCATATATTGACAGTGACTGAGGACCTATTTTGCTGGACATGACATACAAGTTTGGGCCAGAGAGCACGATATAGACTTGCATTTTCACCCCTCATATAACTCCCAAGCAGTAGGGTTAATTGAGAGGAAAAATGGCCTATTAAAAGCACAAATTCAAACTTTACTGGGGAAACCTATCTTGCACAGGTAGATGAATGTTTTATCTGCAGCCTTTATTTCTTTAAAATCAACTAAAGAAGAGATGCCTCATATGACCAGTTGGGACAACCATTCCCCAAGCCTACCACTGTGCATATACAGGTAACTGAGGCAAATGCTCCAAGACCTAGTTGACAACCACTGTGTTTTGCACCTGGTCCTTATATTTAACCATTGCACTAAATACATCTTAGAGGGAGAAACAGAAGATCATGGCTTTATGATGGTTTTATCTCCTAAAAATATTTGTTCCAAGTGAAATATTATTTTTAAAGCTCATAAAAGACTCTTTTTGTTTGTGGATTATAGGCAGCCAGGACCAGAAGAATTTTACTGTCCTTTCAAAACTGGTCCAATTATATAACAATCTTGGTTGCATCTGTAGCTTAAATCAAAGGTGAGCATCAAAATAGAGATAAAATCAAATATAAGATTTCAATCAAAATCTATTCATATGCTAACCAAAATAAAAATAACTAGAGAGGAATACAATATGCTACTGTGGGACTAGGTGGTGGTAGGGAGAAGGGCTAGAACATTAAAATAATTTTATGATATTTTAGTTACCAAGCAAACAAGAAAGAATGTAAACAAATCTGTTTTGTTCCTTTTCGTGTCATTTGGATGGTTGTAAGATGATTAGAGAACTGTTTACCATTTCAAGTCATCACAGCTCCTTTTAGTTAGATTTCTGTGATAGCTACAATTTTCTACCTTCTTGCTTCGGAGATTCTTTTTGAGCAAGGAGTTAAGAAATTCTTGTGACATTATTAAAAAGAAAACTGCCTGGTGCTATCCTTATTAAAATGACGTAGATAGGCTATCTTCTAAGCATATTTACCTGGTTTGCGTGAGCAGTGTACATATTTGTTTTGCACTTAGCATTGTGCTGCAGTGCTAAATTGCGACATATTTCCTCAACCCTGTTTCAACATTTTATATAAACTTACAGGGATTGTATGTGAGATTTACAGGAAAAAGAATTAACATATAAAAACAATTAGATTGAAATAATTTGGAAAATTCAAATACCAAAACATGTGTTAGATCACTAAGAAGAGAGATCTGGGCTGATTTCGTAAACTATGTCCTAGATTTTTGCATAAGCAAGGGTTAGGAAAATAAGGGCCTGCACTTAGTACTATGGCGTGAATGGATAAATATGGATTTGGTCATATTATGGAGGGCTTCAATGCTGGCCTAAGGGGTTTGTAATGTGATAGGCTGCCTCATGTGGTAGTAATTTGGCCATCCCTCCAGATGTTGAATGAAGTGAAAGCCTCTTGTCAGATACTGTGTATTGGAACTTCTTTTATTGAGTATAAGAATAAACTAAATCAGCCTTCCACATTGTTCTTTTTATATTTTAAAATATTTAATTGACAAATAAAAATTGTATTAATATATTTCAAGGCATCAAATGTGGTAATTTGATATATGTATACAGTGTATAATGTTTTTCATGATCAAATTAATGCTGTACATTAGATCCCTAGAACTTGCTCATCTTATAACTTAAAGTTTGTGTCCTTTGACCAAATAACACCTCATTTCCCTCATGCTTCAGCCCTGGAAATCACTGTTGTACTCAGTTCAATGAGTTCAACTTTTTTAGATTCCAAAGATAAATGAGATCATTCAGTATTTGTCTTTCTGTGTCTGATTTATCTCACTTAGCATAATGTCCTCCAGGTTCACCCATGTGTTGCAAATGGCAGGATTTTCTTCATTTTTAAGGCTGATTAATATTCCACTGCATACGTATAATACATATTCTGTATTCATTCATCAGTTGACAGACACATAGGTTGTTTCCACACATGGCTATTGTGAATAATACTGCAATGAGCATGAGGGTGCAGATATCTCTTCATAAAATTCGTCAATCGCACTTCTGAATATCAACCACCATTGCCCTTTTTATACAACTCTCCTTTTATTCTGAGTTACCTCTCCTATTCAAGTTCCATATACTAGTCTTTCCCAAACTGGGCTATCAAAACATGTGTATCAGCCACATCAATGTGTGTTATGAAAAATTATAACCACATTATTTGGTAAATGATGAGTTAGGCCAGGTTATACAAATCTCTTTAATGTAGGACTCTTAAAAACTTTCAGTATTCTTATGTTCACATTGATTCTCCAAAAGTAAGACACTGCAGAGTTAGCTACATTTTTTGATCTTTGGAATAAGTTTCCCCCTCCCCAAAGAATGCTATAAGATTGAATGATGTAAGTAAATAACTTCAATAAATAGACTCTGAAGGATCTGCCAATAATGAAATTTTACAAATAAAAAACTTTCTTAATTGTGTCTATTATGTAATAGACACAGATAAAATTATTTCCAGTCAATATTTTGAATATATTGTCTTGAAGACAGTGAGATAACTCATAGTCATAAAGGATGACTATATTTTTCAATTTTTTTTTTTTTTTTTGAGACAGAGTCTCGCTTTGTTGCCCAGGCTAGAGTGAGTGCCGTGACATCAGCCTAGCTCACAGCAACCTCAGACTCCTGGGCTTAAGCGATCCTACTGCCTCAGCCTCTCGAGTAGCTGGGACTACAGGCATGCGACACTATGCCTGGCTAATTTTTTCTATATAGATTTTTAGTTGGCCATATAATTTCTTTCTATTTTTAGTAGAGACGGGGTCTCGCTCTTGCTCAGGCTGGTCTCGAACTCCTGACCTCGAGCGATCCACCCGCCTCGGCCTCCCAGAGTGCTAGGATTACAGGCGTGAGCCACCATGCCCGGCCTATTTTTCAATTTTAATGGAGAAATTGACACAGGATTATCAGCATCTCTCAGCACTCACACAAATTAATTCACAATGAATAACAGACTTAAACCCAAGGCATGAAACTGTAAGAATTCCAGGAGAAAATGTTGGAAATGCTCTTTATAGATATTGGTCTAGGCAAAGAATTTATGAAGAAGACCCCAAAGGCAGTCACAGCAACAACAAAAACAAATAAATGGGGTTTGATTAAAAGTTTAATCTTGCTTCAGTTTTTAGAGTGAAAGCTTTCAGCTTATCCTCATTCAGTTTGATATTAGCTGTGAGTTTGTCATATATTGCCTTTATTGTGTTGAAGCACATTCCTTATGTACCTAATTTCTTGAGAGTTTTTGAATGGATGAATAGATGTTGAATTCTATCAAATGCTTTCTCTGCATCTATTGAGGTAATCATATGGCATTTGTTCTTCATTCTATTGATATGATGTCACATTTATTGATTTTTATATCTTGAGTCATTCTTGCATTGCAGGGATGAATACCATTTGATTATCATGCACAATCTTTTTCATGTGCTTTTGGATTCACTTTGCTAGTATTTTACTGAAAATTTTTGCAGTTATATTTATCAGGGATATTGGCCTATAGTATTCTTTTTCGTTGTTGTTTTGTTCTTGTCCAGTTTTGGTATCAGAGTAATGTTGGCCTTGTAGAATGAGTTAGGAAGAATTCTCTCCTCTTCAATTTATTGGATTCATTTAAGAAGTATTGGTGTTAATTCTTCTTTAAATGTTTGGTACAATTCACAAGTGAAGCAATCTGGTCCTGGACTTTTCTTTCTTAAGAAACTTTGTATTACTTCTTCAATCTCATTGCTCATTATTGGTCTGTCCACATTTTCTGTTTCTTCCTGGTTCAATTTTGGTAGGCTGTATGTGCCCATGAATTTATCCATTTCCTCTATGTTTTCTGATCTTTTGGCATATAGTTGTTCAAAATAGTTTTGAATGATCCATTTTATTTCTGTGGCATCAGTGATAATGTCTCTTTTTATTTAGGTCTTATCTTAATTTTCTTAGCACATGATTTGCTGATTTTATCTTTAAAAAAGCCAACTTTTCATTTTGTTGATCTTTTGTATTTTTTTCTAGGAATGAGGTGGCTCGTGGTGATGGCAGCAGGCCCTGGGTAGGTGGCTTTCAGGTCCTGGGGAGTGATTACATTAGGTCCCTCTGTCCTAGGGGAAAATGCCTTGCTGTTCGGTACTGCCTCTTCCTCGGGGTGTAGGGCACTGAATGGGCTCAGGTGCTGGGGTCACATTTGCGCTACTGGGTCCCGCTGGTGTGGTCATGCTGCAGCCTTCCGGGTGAATGTGGTAGGATGTCAGCCGGGCCGTGGGGATGTGGAGATGCTGAGGCTGTTGTCCCCAGGGCAGCATGTGGTATGGTGGTGGCTCTGCTCTTAAAATGGTGATATGCTGTGGCAGCCTGGGTCCTGGTGGGTGGGGGAACCCAGTGTGAATTTCCTCTCTGGATTAATGCAGTTGTGTAGACCCCAGGTAGCTCCCCGTACTGGACTTAGGGCCTGTAAGGGCTGTGGAGCTCTCCTGCAGCTAGGATTGCAGACATCCATGATGAGAAACTGGATTGCTGGGAATCTCCAGCTTACATTTTCTCTACAGTGGAGAGTCCCTCTTGGCTCTGGGATGATCCTGGCCCAGAGCTTCCCTTCTCCTTCTACAGGGCCAAATTGAGTCTCTGTGCCTCAGTGGGTCTCTGTCACGTCTTTGCTGAATTTCAGTGCTCTCCCCTAGACATTCTATTTAATTTGAGGTTATCTATTTTCTGTTTTGTTTTTTCTTTGTGGAGGAGGCGAGTGCTGGCCACGTCTAGTCAGCTGTCTTGATGAGGTAGGTCTTCTCTATTTATATATTTTTGAAAAGATTTTTTTCTCATTTTTCCCAGCGTTTAGGTATGATTCCCATTAAATCACCAAGGTCATATTTAAGCTTTGTTCCATAGAATTTATCTTCCCTTAGTTCCTTCAGTCAGAAGAACTTCATGTTTCACTCTAAGGGTTTCTTGAAGAACAGCCTTCCCACCCCAGCTTGGCAACATCTTTGGTGTTATGGAAAAGGATTCCAACTGCCAGACATGGACCAGACCTCTTTCTTTGGATCCTTCTTTCTCTGTTGAGTTTCTTTTTGAGTCCATTGGCCAGTGGAAGCACTCCATCACTGAATCATTCTCTCTTTGCAAAAGATACGTCAAGACCCAATGCCCTGCCCGCCAGCTGCACCACGATCTACATCCCACGCTTGCCCTTGATACTAATAAAAGAAAAACAAGGTGAAATTGACTATCTGCCACCATGAAATAATTTTACTGAGATATTAAGATTGATTAGAAGAAAAATCACAATTCAATCATATCTCATAATAATTAGGAAAATTAATTTTTGCTTTGTCTTTGGCACAAGAAGAGCTAGCTGGAAAAATGAATTGAAGCATTTTCCTGCACTCTTTCCTTTGGGACTTCAAACATCTGTTCTGGGCCCCAGACTGAGATCTGGGAAGGCAGCAGCTCAACAGTACATCCACTGCTTGCAGCCAGCAGATCCCCATGATGGGAAGTCACAGTTCAGTCAAGAAAAAGGAAGGCAACGGATAAGCACTCATTTTGGGAAGAGATGAGAGGTCACTATATTTTGTTGAACCTTTCAGTGAGGTCTTTAGCCAGTGTCAAGTAATCAAAATACCTTGAGTTTAACCTTTGGTCTGTCAAACTGAGAACAATATACAATCATGGTCATAAAGACTTTGCTATTACAAATAAGAAAAGTAATTAAAGGTTATTATATGGCCAAAGCATATTGTCTAATCTTTTTCAAAACCAAATGGAAGAGAAAGAAAATTTGTGCTGTATGTAGGAATTATATGTAGAAAGAATATTAATATCTTATTTTATAAAAATCTATTGCAGGGTTGTTAATTTCCAGTTTTAGAAAAATTTAATGCAGAATCCAAAGAGAAATCTTTGTCACTAGATAGAAAACATGACTCTAAATTGTGTGCTAAAGCAAGAGAAATCATATCTTTGAAATAAAATTGTGCACTTAAACACACACGGCTACACACACAAATACAAACGCATATACACACACACCAATTAGGCAACTGAGAGATTACCATATCCCTGGCAGGGATTGCCAATATGCGTGGTTTGGAATAATGTTCTTCACTCCTATTCAGGTCACTATCAATAATTCAGACTTATTAAAAAACACTCCACTTTGTCAGTTTTCAGTGTGCTATTTTTAGTGATAAAGAGTTGCCATTAGGGAGAAAAAAATAGGGTTCTCTCTCTTTGGTTAAAAGATACCTATTCTGCAGTAGAAATGCTTATGTATTCTTTACTTGTTCTCTAGCATTTACTTAAACTTTGATATGGAAAGCTTGATGTCTTTCATGGCAAATTATTCCATTCTTACCTTTTTGTTGTTGTTCTTAAGGTGACTGGGTTCTGTTATGTGATCATTATTTTAAATGCAAGTGTGCCTTAAAATTTCTAGCTATTTTAGGCAGGTCATTCAAGTCTTTTGAAAGACATTAGTACATCATTTCCAGAAAAGCTACATTTATTGAATCTTTCAAATACTCTCTGCTTAGCTTGGCTGTCATCACACCATCAGTTGTGAGGTATATAAATAACCTCATTTTAACATGTGAGAAATAATAAAAAAAAAAAGACTCCTTCTGGATGTTAAGATACAAAATTAAACTCCAGGTGCTTCTTGGAGTTATTTGGAACGTTTTCCAGTTGTCAATATGGAAATCCTGTCACTCAGGGTAGGGATCTGTTGCCATGGGGAAGCAAAGCTGCATCATTTGACAAGTTGGCAGTTGCTTGCTACGGTTGGTAAAAGAAAAAAAAAAAAAAAACACTTGGAGACCGGTATTAGAAGATGGCTGTTCACCAGGGATTGGTGAACTGGCTTGAAAATTAATTAATTATTCTTCTTTCTCTTTCATTAACGTTTGTTTATGTAGAAAGATTCCCATATTGCATTAGGCACATCAATCCTAAAACGTAGATATAATCATGTCTTTTAACCATATAAATTCACATGCATGCAAGCACTTAACTGATTGGTTGCCCTCATTGGAATAATGATGTGTTAGATAAAAAATTTAGTATTAACTTGGACTTGCCCATGGCTTTTAAGACATTCAAACGGCAAATTGTTAGGTAAAAATGTTAAAGTCCTCCTTTATTCAGTCCTAGTGAGATTTCCATTAAAGATATTATATTCCATTTCATTCCTACAGTACCTTTAAAGAGCTTAACAATTAGGCAAAATTTCCAAGAAGACCAAGGAACATTAAGAGGATTAGCGAGTTGATTTGTCAACAAAACAGCTCTCCCTGCCCCACAGACTTGAAACAGTGTGTCAATTATTAATTTCCCTTTAAATTCAGTAAGAAACCTTTATCTAGTTTCTCAAAAGGGAGAGAATAAGTCATCTGTTATCTCTCTAATGCAAAACCCACTATACCCCAGATCTGGCCTAAATCAAGTAGGATTCAAACCTGCTAAAGATGTTTTAACATTTGAAATTACTAGAGCAGGTGGCATTGCCCTGTCTCTTCTATATAATGTTTTTGCCTCACCCTCAAGCATATAAAAAAAAAACTCTATTTTTTCTTCAGCCAGAATTATCTTTAATTCTGGATGGGAGTAAGAATACTTGGATTTTCAAAGTATATTTCCAAAACAGGCTACTGCAGTGAGATAACATATAATCAAGTAGAAGAGGTATAAAGGAAGTTGTTTCCTCTACATTTACTGAGTAAGCTTCTCTTGAAAATATTCTTGTGAAGGCAGAGGAGATAGGACCTCTCTTTGTTTCTTACAGAGTTAAGAAATGTGAGAATGTTCTTTGAGCCAAAGGTTTATTCTTATTTAATTTTGATTTTTGAACTGTGTCAGTTACAGTTCCTTGTACATAGTGGAGTCTTAGTAAAATATATATATATATATATATATATATATATATAGTAAATAATATTCATCTAAATATTTTCTAAGGAGCGCATAGAACTTTTTGGAAACTTATAGCGGAAAAATACAAAAAAGAGGATAGGTGTCTAAAATTTTAGATGGTAAAGTCCAACCTATAACCTAGAAATTTACTTGACAGATTGAATTTAAAATGTAAAATATACTTGGCATAATTTTAGAAATTATAATATGATTCTTAGATCAATTTTAGAAAATTTAAAGACAGGCTGAATATTGCGTATTTTGTACTATGGAATGTATTAATATATAATTGCTCACAAAAGTAAGTAGTAAGGAGAGAAAAAAAGGAAAAAAAAACAAAGTAGTAAGCAATTCAATTAGAATGAACTGGAAAAAAGCATATTTATACTATACTTATTGTATGTTTATAAGTAATGCTGGAGTTGAGAGAGGACAGGAATTGGTCTTTACTGAATATACATGATGTTACAGGTACTATGCTAGGTACATTTTTCCTAGCAATTTCTAAACAAGAAAATTGAGGCTCAGTGTTTGTGATGTTCAAATTCACTAAAGTAAGTGCACCAGACATTAAAAGACCTATTAGATTCTAAAATCTAAATTTTTTCATAGCCCCTCATTGTTTTCCAGGATGGATTTAAATAATACTGCATGTCTGCTATTTTTAAATGAGTGGTTAAACACTCAAATTCAATTTTGGTTGCTATTATTTATTCATCTCTTAAAGTTTGTCTAGCCATCCAATTGCATTGGTCACTGTTTTTTCTAACCTCTTCCTTGTCATCTGTTTACTACATTAGCCACAGTGCTGATTTTTCCTACCTGCAGGTATCAGGTTTCCTTGAGTTGCTCAACTCTAACATTTTTTACCTCCATCAAAGATTTTCTCCCTGCGTAACTTCAGTCAGTCCCCTCTAAGCACTTTTCTCAACTATGTCTTGACTTTGGGCTTCCATGTCAGTCTTTGCATTGCCCCGTTTTAACAAAAGTCTTACTAAGTTGGGTTTATTAAAAACTCCTCCACTCTTAATGTCTCATGTCCTTTGATATCTGATCATCTTTGCTCACCTTCAGCCAGAATCCTGTTAACTTGGTTTAGCCAGAATCCTGCTACTGTTGATGTCTCCTCATGGTAATTTTCCAGCCACTGAACCACCAGCCTACTCCTCGGCTACAAATTTTTACATTTCCTTGCTGTTCTAGGAATTTAGCTCAGTCTATGCTGAAGTGTCTTCCCCTATTGAGGTAGTTCCTGAATAAAATCTATTTTTACTACTTTAACCACTGTCTGGCTCTGGCTGTCTTTGACACCTCCACTGCAAAAAACTGAGAAGTCATAATTTATCTCCAAGATCTGAAATTCTAGAACTTTGCTTTCTGATTTCAACTACTCCTCTTTTCACCTTCAGCAATTCCTAATGTTGATGAAACCAGTTCTTCATACTCATTTTTAAAACTTGAAGAGTACAGAGGTAATAATAATAATGGAGGCATGCCATAGGCAAACAACAAAATATTAATGCAAAGACTTTTATCTGTACAAGAGACTCCAGTTTCAAAATTCTTTTACATGCATTTTCTCAAGATAAGACCTCAACTAGGAACTATATTTCAACATACTCTACTTCGTTATATATATATGTGTGTGTATGTATGTAAATATATATAAACAAGTATTTTATATGTATATAAAAACAAATACTGAGTCTATTTTAAACCACAAGAAAAAATGAATGAAATTAGCATTACTCCAGTGTAGCCTGTTGGAGCAAAACATTCTCTATTCCTTGGAAAGATTTGACAAAAAAGTAGGTAATCTTTTGTGAGATTCTCTCTAATTGTAGATGTAATATTTCATTTTAGTGGTTGTAATTGTTCCAGAACAGGGATTTTTTTTTTTTTTTTGCCTACTTTGTAGTACTTATGCCTTTAGGGATCTTGCTGAAAATTTTCATCAAATTGCTCTGCATTAGGTGCTTCTCATTATCTTCTTTATTTTCAAATAGAAGAGTCATAGAATTTGCCTCAGAATAGTGATGCTCCACTGCCCATTTGCACTTCGGTTTAGGTTTGATAAAGACCTGTGTTGTCGACCAGTGGCTGTAGCCCAACTTGCCCCTTTTCCAGTCTATTATTATTAAAGTAAATGTTATTTTATCTTTCAGAATCATCAGTAGAGCACAGAAATTCTTCTATTCTGGTTGCTATAAAATGAAAGGTCTCTGTTATAATATGGTGAAAAGAATTGGGGATATGGCATGAGAAAGATTTCATTTGTGTCTTGGACCTTCAAATTAATAGCTGCCCTACTCAAGCTTCATGATACTTTGTTTTCCCAACTGTAAAATGGGGCTAAAAGTATTTAATTAGCTAAGCCATTGCAATATGAAATGAGATTGGATTTATTAATAGCTAGCATTGTGTCTAGCTTGTATAAGAGTGCTTTTTAACTGGCTGCTATTCTTCATATTAAGTGGATCTTTCTTTAGAGAGTAATTGGTATGAGGTTATTCAATGCAACGTAGACATTTTAAACCTTTATTTTTATGGTGAAATTAGTATTTAGTCATGTTACGTTGCCAGGACAGAATTTTATACGGTTTGCTATTGTGCAGTTCCCTTCTTTTTCAATAGTATCTTATACTTAAACACAACAGGGGGGGTGGCATGAGAGGAGACAGAGAGAATGGGATAGAGATAGAGAATTGAATTAACCAGGAAGATAAGAGATAACTGAACATGGTGTATATTCTCTATTTAGGAACATAAATATCTCAGAAGATCCAGGTAAATTATGTTACTCAAAAAAAGCAAAGAATAAATTTTGCATAATATCCAACAACATGAATATTCTCTCTCCGTAATAAGTGACAATGCAGCACAAAGGGTGGTTTGGGAAATAAAAGTAGACACTTTGAAACCTTCAACAGCTATTGAAGCTGCTTTGAATTAAATATACTTTCTAAGTAGCAATCCCATGCTGTGCACATACAGCTTTAAGATGTGCCCCTTGATATGTCCTATCAACTAAACGGTTAACCTGTATCTGAATATCCCACTGCCTCTACCTGTCACTAATCCTTAAACCTCTGCTTACCTGCTTTCGCTTACCTTGTGCTTTTCTAATATTCTCCTACCTGTAAAGGTTTTATTTTGTTTTGTTTTTGTTTTGTGTCTCATCAGTAGAGCCTTTTCTTTCTTTGACCTAACTGCCCTATCTCACGCTGACTTATACACACTTCGGTATATTCACCCCCAAAAACGTCCAGGACTTCTTTTGATCTAGTGTGAACTTCAGCTTTTTATCTAAATGAGTCTCTTTCAAGTTCTAGTTCCACATTTACACTGGGCATTTCATTGCTGTTATCTATGATCCATCTATCCTCCTAACTTCATTATATTTTTAAAATCATACCACGGTATCCCTAGAAACCCTATCTGAAAAACTGAAATCTTATACAAATTTATACTTTCCAGTTGGTCTCCAGATCCTTCCCAGTTGACCTTTCCCTATTATAACAGCCTAGTGATTCTGCTGAAGTTGGCCTTTCACCATCCCTGATAAGTGCCATTGTTTTTTTCTTACCTTATCTCTAGTTAGAGATTAGTTGGCAGTTTCTGATTGGTGGAGCTGAAGTTTAGTTTTACTGTTTATACTGAGTTGGGTTTTGGCTTGCTTATTTAGAACCCAGGGCACTGAAGCCACTTCAGCCTTATGGCCTCCCAATTAATTATTTTAACAGAACATTTGAAATTTCTCGCCAGTGAAAAGAGCAAATGATGCATTTCCTATTATATTTTTGCCTTGCATTCTCAAAGCCCAGAACTTTACCATGCAAAGTGTAGACCGTAAGCCAACAGCATGGGCACCACCTGGGAGCTTGTTAGAAATGCAGAATCTTGGGTCCCATCCCAGACCTACCAAATCAGAATCATCATTCTGCAAGAATTCCAGGCAATTTATTTGTACAATGAAGTTTACAAAGCACTGCCTAAGATTGCAAGCTTCTTGAAGGTAAAAGCCATACAAATAAAAAAAGCTGTGAACTTTAATTTCCTTAGTAAATTCCTGGGATGTAGTGGCATGCTCATGAGCAAATGTGAATGTGGCCAATCACCCCTTTCATTATAATCAGAACTAACAGGCAGCACAGTCTACAATTACTATCAAGAGACCTTATTGCTCTCCTTTTCCCTGCCCCCGCCCAGGCCATTCCATTAACTGAGCCCTGGGAAACATTTCATTGACAAGTGCAGCAAATGGTTTGATTTCCCTTTCAGTTTACATTAGCAAGCGAAAAAGGAAGGAGGAGGGATAAAGGAAGAATATTACAAACAGCATAATGCAAATGAGGCCCCTTTAAACAGCAAGCAATCTGCATAGGTACATGCCTTACGCTGTAGTCCCAAATGCAATCATTAGACTGCTTTCCCACTAGGGAAAGGGAAGACATTGAGTGCTATTGAACATTGCCAATTTTTATAGTGGATCAGCTTGAAAATATTTAGCACAGATGTTTTTGTAATTGTGACACACTGGGAAAATTCACATGTTCAATAGCCCTCTAACTCTCTCTCCCATCTGTGCAGTGTGATGGTCCACACTTACTGCACAGGGCCATTACATGAAACAGAGAGTAATGGGGTCTGGCTCAGGACCTATAGAAAGACTTTCTTGTACCATCTGTGCTCCTCTATTTGCTTGCAGGTATATGTGTGTTTGCACTTATTTATGGTTGTTGCTATCACATACCTAAAAGGCTGCATCTATTTCCAGCATGCTGTGGTTAAGCAAAGCTTTGCTCACAACTATGATCAGGAGAGAATGAGTGGAATAGGGAATTGGAACACAGAAACACCACTTTTTCTTTCCTTGGCTCCAGCCTGAATTCTAATCAAGGTCAGTAATGCCTGAAAGTTTTTTATGAGCTTCTGGTTGTTTGGTGTATGCAAAGTAAGCTAACTGATTCATTTGGGTTCCCAGTGAACAGTTGCCCAGGTCACAAACCATTGGCTCCATGTTTTTTATCTGAGCAAAGAGATCTAGCAGAAAGGTCTTTCTGAGTATTCCAGTCCTCAGTGTTCTCATTCTCTCCACTCATATCCAGTATTCTGAATCCAGCTTCTGTATCTGGGCCACATTATTTGGCTCCTAGTCATGCCCTACCCTTCCTTGGCTATCCCTTTTCTCACACTCTTGTTTTGTTCCCTACTAACTAGATTACAAATTCTCTAAGGATAGAGATTTCTTCTCTTATTCTTTCATTTTCACTCATGGCTCACACAGTTCTGAATTTGTTACTCTCTGAAGACAGAATTAATATAAATATGATTAACTATCGTCTACTGGCATAGAAACACTTTTGAGATGATAGTTAAAATATACTATGAGGGTATAAAGATTGTACTGTTCCATCTTTCATGATATTTTACATTTTCCTCTGAGCTCCGGCCTCTAATCACGTAGACACTTGCAAACACCAAACAGTGTTAAGAAACACTTGCAAGATACCAACCTGTTTATCTGATTTTTCTTTCCTGCAACAAACTACAAGACCAACAATTTTTTCAAAACACTCAATCATTTTTAATGTGACCCCAGAAACATTTTAATACAGTATTTTCACTTATTTTGCAAGTAATTTGCAGGTTGAGTAAGCTATTCTGCCTAGATTGCTCATAAATTGAGGTCTCTCTGTCTCATTATCATCACAGCCACCTTAGAAGAGCTACTAAGCCAAATTAAGTAGCTAATTTTATCTTTAAATAATGTTTACCAATTATAAACCTTTCAAAAATAATATACTTGGATTGCGACCTAGGGAGATAAGAAACAATTCCGATTTTAAGTTTTATATCTCAACAACTGTTTTGTTCCATGTCACAGCCTGAAGTCACACATCACTATTACTAGAGTTAGATGCATATTCTCGGTGAAGGAATTCCAACATCTATATAAAAAGGAGTTTTGACATAAATAGTTCCAGTAATTAAAAGAAATATTATTGTATCTGCTTAACTAAACATGTTGTGAGAACACAGGAACAAATATAGGGTTAACTTATTTATTTTTTTCAATTGTTTGAATTTTCATCCAGCAAACATTGGTTGCATATCCTTTATATGCTCATTATAAGCCAGAGTCTTGATACACAAATATGAAAAAATAAAACAGTTACAGTATCTTTCTTCCTAAAGCTTGTAACCCGTTAGGGATATAGGAAAACAAATGAGCAATTAAAATATAGGATGAAGTGCTGGGTCTTTATATAGATAGTACAGGGTGTCATGAAAGCCCATAGGAGACACCTAACTCTTAAATCTTCCCCGAAGATATAACATCTCTGAGGATAGCTGAAGTATCGCATTTTCCAGAAGTGGAGAGCAATCTTATGTTGCTTCAAAGGAGGAGCATCTGTGACGCTCTAGAGGCAAGAAACATGATATAAAGTAATTATGCACTCAAAATTAGTACTGTATAATTTCAGATTATAGTCAACAGATCATTTCCCAGGTATGTAGAACCTAAGATAGAGAGAGATTGAAAGAGAGAGAGAAACATGTATCCTTAAAACCCACCATGCTATGCAAAATTGTGCAATAAAAACCACTAGGCTTATGGAAAAATTGGTTTGGGGCACAAAAGTCAAAAACTTTATCAGTAACACACACAAAAAGATAGAGACTTAATAAAAATGTTGGCACAGTTTTACGTGTGTTAAATGGTTAAGAAATATATAAATATTCAATAAATATGGCAATTTACTTTGTAAAAGACCTGAAGTTGGATTGTGGAAGTGGGTATCAGAAGGGTTGCTGTTTGTGAATTATTATAAAATGTTACTAAGAGAGTTATCTGAAATTGGATGGGAAATTGTCACATCAAAAGGGTATGTTAAGTTTTCCCTTACTATGAGAATAAATTACCACAGATTAGCCATTTCCATGAATCAGAGGTCTGGGCATAGTGTGGCTTTAGCTGGTTCTCTGCTCCAGGTTTCAAAATCAAGGTGTCAGGTATTGGCAGGGCTGTGTTCCTTCCTAGAGGCTTTGGGCAAGATCAACGAGTTGTTGCAGAATTCATTTCTTGAGGGATACAGGTTGAGGTCCCCGTTTTCCTGCTGCCTGTTAGAGGAAGGCTGACCTTAGCTCCTCCAGGTCTCTCTCCAGTCCTTGCACGTGGCCTCTTGATCAGAACCAGAAACTGTACATCAAACCCTTCCAGTGCTTGGAAGCTCTTCAACTCCACTTCTGCTTCATATCTCTGACTCCAGCCAGAGAAAGTTCTTTTAAGGAATCATATGATTAGATTAGGTCCACTGGATAATCTAGAATAATATTCCTTAATTAGGGCAGTGATTGGTAACTTCTATTACATCTAGAAATTCCTTTCACTAGTAACATAATATTGCCATGTTCCAGGGAGTAGGGTATGGACATCTTTGGGGGCTATTCTGTATACAACAAGGGGTATTGTTCATAAGACATATTGTGGACTGACGTAGCTGGTAGATGCCTGAGGTAGTCATATAGTGCTTAAAGACAGGCACATATTCTAAGAAATGCATCGTTAGGCAATTTTGTCACTGTGCAAACATTATGGAGAATACTTACACAAATCTAGATGATATAGTCTACTACATACCTAGGCTAAAATGTATAGCCTGTTGCTCCCAGGCTACACACCTGTACAGCATGCTACTGTACTGAAAACTGTAGGCAATTATAATACAGTGGTGTTTATGTATCTAAACTTATCTAAACATAGAAAAGGTACAGCAAAAATATGTCATTATAATCTTATGGGATGACTGTCACAAAGGCAGTCTGTCTATAACAAAATATTGTTATACGGCACATGACTGTATTTCTATGTGGCTTGGTTCTTCTGGGTGTTGATTTTTACATAAGCCAGTACTTCTCATGGAAGAAATAATGCATAAACAAACACGACATTTTTGCTATACTCAGTTTTTTTCTAAAATGCCCATTGTATTGGAACAAATTTCTGTTTTCAAAATAACCACTATAGCAGAACTGATTGTGTATATTTTATAGAAATGAAATTAAAATTGGCTTTTACAAATATGGGTATAATGACAGGCTCCCAGGCACTGTAGGTGTAGAAATCAGCCCAATCTCATATCCATTCTAACTATACAAATCTGAGCTAAGAACTGTATTTTTCTAAGCCCTTATTTCCTCACAGGAAAAACAAAGTGTTTGGCCAAATAGTCTCACAGGTCCCTTCCACATAGAAAATAATTTCCATAATAAATCTAAATTCTTAGTAAAGGTATAAATAGCTTATTAACAAGATTTAAAGAAGTGATGACAATTTTCATATTTGTAGACTTGTAGACGAGTACATCTGGATAAAGGCTCCATCCAAGTCCATGAAAACGTACGCTCATTATGAGAGTGATTTGAGAAAGTTAGACAAAGCTTTAGCAGAAAAATGCCAGAAAGCTTCACCATAGAGTCATTCTCCACTATGACAATGCGCTCATTCCTCTTATCAAACAACGGCAGTCATTTCTATGGGAATTCATTAGGCAACTACATTACAGTCCCAATTTGGCTACTCCTGACTTCTTTTTGTTTCCTAATCTTTAAAAAATATGTAAAGGGCACCCTTTTTCTTTAGTTAATAACATTAAAAAGACTGCATTTACTTGGTTAAATTCCCAGGACCCCTAATTCTTTAGGAATGGATTAAGTGGCTGGTATCATTCCTTACAAAACTGTCTTGAACTTGATGGAGTTTATGTTGAAAAATAAAGTTTATACTTTTTGATTTCCATTTTTTAATTCCATTTTCCATGAACTTTTTGAAGTCTCTTTGTTTTCACCTGAGCTAATGCCATAGACACTTGAATGCAGACATTTTGATTTAGGTATGATTTTAGGCACTGCCAAATAAATCAAAGAATAAAGCAGAAAGTCAGTCACTCTAGTGACAATATTACCCCTTATTTGAGTCAATTCATTAAACTTTCCCAAAACTGTCAGTTACAGAAGAGAGACACCTGAGCTCAAGTGCTCAGCTATGGCTATTTGGTCAGTGCTAAGAGCTAAAAAATATTCTTCCTGGCAATGATGTTTTATTTTTTAACAAATTTCTCAAACATCTGTAACTTCTTAGGTTTCTTGTGACATTGTGTAGGAACTAAAAAAATATGTACAGTCTCAGACTTTATCAAAAATACACAGATGCAACAGTGAAGCCCTTCCTCAACATGCTATTTTCTATTTAATTCAACTCACATCTAAGAGGAATGAATCAAAAGGAAGCTCCATTAGATCTTGCTAAATTGCGGTTTCCAAGAGACTCCTTCTTTCTTTATCATCTATCAGTCCTGATAAGCTGCCTGTTACAGCTGACATTGGAACTTTGCTAGCAGATTACATCACCTTACACAGTGGAGTCTAAGTCACTGAGCCCCTGGCTTTCCTTCCCAACATCCTCTCCCTTCATCTGTCTTCATATTTCCCACATGCCGAGTTGCATATCCCTCCTCTGGATTCTCTGTGTCTTCTGATCCTCACTCTTAGAGCACGTGTTAATTGCAGTGTCTGTGTTGGCTTGCTTTTTTGGTTTAGCTAATAGACTGTGAGGTTTAGGAGGGCAGGGACTGCGTCTTATGTCTCTTTATCTTCTCAGTGTTTGAAATTCTAACTAAATTATAGGAAGGGCTCAATAAATGTGTATTCGTGTGTTGAATAAATTGTGACAATGGTGGTGACACTGTAAATTGTCAAATTGAACCCTCTCAGTAGACCAGGCTTAAAGAATACAGTATTCTGAACTGAAAATCATCCTTCACAATATAAGCCTTGTAATTTTAAACTCTTCCAACCCATGATCAATTATTTCATTAGAGCTGACACAAATGGGAAGCAAGTTTATGTGTTCAGTACCTATGTGGTCCATCGGCTTCCTCAAATTTCATTTGTGTATTTTATGTCAAAAGAGGTCACATGGGAGAATGGACAAAACTTATGATGAATATTTAGTGTAACTAATAGCCACCCAAGAAAAACAATTTAATAATCATGTTTTAATGTTAATCATATGTTAATCAGTGTCATTATCAAATATAAAAGTCAGAAGAGTCTACTCATTCTTGAAATAAAATAATATGGAATTATATGGCAAAGTATTTCAAGTTTACTTTTTGTTTTGTTTTTGTTTTTGTATACAAAAAATAACACATTAACATTTCTATTCTCAGTAAGATATCTTGTTTATGGATTAGCAAACATTTTTTGAAAAAAAACCAGTCAAATCTGCTTTATTACTCTGGAGCTTTGATTAAATAGTGAGATGATTCAGAGTAAAACCACCAAAAAAAATCAGTCTGTTTCTCTATGAGGATATGAAAATTTACATAATGATGGGCCTTAGATCACAAAAGACATGAAGTCATGAACCTTGACTAAATTGATCTATTTATTGAAAAAGTCAGTATATACAAAGTAGTTTGGGTAAAAGAGAGAAGATTTGTAAGATAAGTTATCAAATCTTCAACTTAACTTGATTATTTATTAAGTCTCACTATTACTTTAACTCTTTATTAGTTGGTACGTGTAAATTTTAGTCCCATGCCTTTTTTCATTACTTATTTAAACTTGTCAAGTATGACATTTTTTTTGGACCTCAATTTCTTTATGTGGAAAATTCAAGAGCTAAGAAAATGAATCCTAAGATCCATTCTACCTATACTATTTTACTACATTTTTAACTGAGTATTTAAACTCAATTGAACTAGACAGAGCTCAGCCAAATATTTCTGACCTTCAAGTTCCACTTGAGCTTCCTTTCCTGAATAGCAAAAGATAGACTGGTTACTGTCTTTCCACTGCAACCCCGAGTTCAGTCTTTCTTTCCCTCTCTTTCTCTCTCTCTCTCTCTCTGTCTCATACACAGCACACTGAAATGGAGAAAGAGAAGCCTCCACTCCACAGACTGCAGATAACAGGAATGTCCACTGGGGAGACTTAGGTTTCAGTTAATCAGGGTACTACGAAGAGGCTAATACTATAGGAGAATGTGTTTTGTAATTGAATTGGGTCCCAGAGGGCATAGCTTCAAGAGTTGAGAGAGAGAAGAAATGAAAAGTGAGTCTAGATGTGGAGTTGGTGAAAAAATGTAACCTCTGGATGAAACAATAAGTGATCGTATGGGTTTATATTTTAGGAGACACCCGAAGAGAATAAAGATGTATGATATGAATAGAATGAATTATTTTTGTGTAATTGTAGGAGCATTATTTAAGAATGAGGCAAATGCAACCAGGATGCTGTTGAATAGCCACATAATACTGGCTAGTTGTTTAACCTATGAGCCACAGTTTTCTGATCTGTGAAACTGGATTAATAATAATTGGTTAGGAGAACTCAATTATATAAGGCACATAAACACTTAGCACAATGCCTATCATATTTTAGATTATTACAAATTTCTGAAGCAAATCTTATTACGATTGCCCTCATAGCAGTCGAGCCAGCGTCTTGCAGTTTCCTCATTTCTGAAAGGAGGATCTTGGGGGATATTATCCTTTGTGGAAATAAAATTTGATGGTTTTCAATTCAGCGTGGCTTAGTGCCCCTAGCAATAGTCTTTCTGCCAGATATCTCACCTGTTTCCATATCATTTCTCAGTTTGGGCCTCATTCTAATACATATGTAAATGAGGCTGACTGTTTAGGAAGGAGAGGTGGGTTCCTTCAATTATTCATTTACTCAGTAGGTATTTACAGAGTAGCTAACACGTGCTAAGCACCCTGCTGTGTGTGAAGACACAATGGTAATTAAAAGCAGATATTTTTTTCTGCTCTCATGGAGCTTAGAATCTAGAGTTGAAAAAAGATAATCAAATCATCACACATTAAATTGATTTTATGTTAAATTCTGTAAAGAATAGGTACACATTATTTGGAGAATCTACAGAGAGTTGGATATCATCTTGGGGAGGTCTGAAAGGGATTCTTTGAGGCTGAGGACTGAGATGCTTGAGCTAAGGTCTGAAGACATTAGGAGTTTATGAGGTGAAGACAAAGGAGAATTTCAGTAACGAAGAGCTGCATGAGAAAAGGCCCCATGTTGGGAAATGGGCATGAGATTTTGCAGAGTTGATTGAGAAGCGGATTATCTGAAATTTAGAGGGTTGAAACCACTTTGTCCTGTTTGAAAGCATAAGAAAGCTGCTGAAGGAGAAAAAGATTACATTATCTGGCTTCTGTGTGCAGAATGGGCAGGCAAGAGAAGGCCGGGCAGAAGGAAGGCTATTTACTGGCAGAGATTGAGTTGATGGATGGTGGGTGGAGGTGAAGAAGAAGATGAAAATGGTACTGATCATAGGGCTAAGGAACCTTCCAGAAGAGCCAATTTGGGGAGAAAGAATTAGAGATGGCGATCCCTCTGGAAGATCGGGGAAGAGCTGTTAAATAGGCCACTGTACCTACAAGACAGGACCTCAGAAAGGAGGACTGGAATGGCGATAAAAAGATATGAGTTATCCACGTGAAGGTGGATATTGAAGTCACGTGTATGAATGAGGATGAATACAGAGGAGACTAGAGTAATAAAAGGAGAATGGCTGGGACAGTCTCGAGGCCTTCTCACATTTAGAGGCAAGGAAGAGAAGTGAGGCTGAGAGACAAGGAATGAAAAGAGAGGTAGGAGAGAAACCAGGAGAGTCTCATGAAGTAGGCTTTTTGTATCCAATATCCATCTGACACAATTTCTGGTCAAATTTGGCCTAATTATTAATAATACAAAACCAATTAAGATGGAAGTCGCAGACTTACTATAGAGAGTTTCCCTATATAAAAAGAAATAATTTATTGTTTGCATTAGCCTTGTGTGTGCTAGAAAACTGGACTAAATGTAATCAGGTCCATGTGATTCTTTTTACAAAACTAGAAACCTTGAAATTGAGGGCATGATCACATTAGCAAAACTGTATTTAATTTAATCAATTTCTTACTCATTATTATCTGTGTGTTTCCCCTCAGTATTATAAGATGTCTTTCTTTTTGTGCCTCTGTTATTTATCTGCCCTTCATTTTGTTAAATGTAGCAATAGACCTATATAAAATATTTTAACTTACATTTCATGACTAATTTAAATCTTACACTCTTGGAGGAATTTGACTAAGAAATACATTTCCTACTGATGAATGGACTAACTTTGAGAGAAGACATTTGTAAGAAGATATTTTCTGAGTATGTAGACACGCTGTTCATTTTCATATCTACTCCCCCTCTACTTTGACAGCTATTAATAATTTTTGCCCAAATTTATTTTTAGTATGATGGTTGCAAAATGGTAATTTTCTAATTCTATCAGCCCTTCTATATTTGTAAGTTGGCATTCTGTTTCAAGGAAGTAGGTTGTAACCTATTACTACCTTTATTTATCTTGCTGTATGTTCATATTTTCCCAGATTTAGCTAGGGAGAGCCTCTTAAAGCTGGCTTCTATATCATTTTAACTTGCCTTCACATATATTTATATATGTTTTAATATAAATTATTACATTCTGGCCCATGTACCTTTCCTAACCTGGTCATAAAATCAGCCATTTCCTTAAGGATCTCTGGCTCCTTTCAGTGGAAAATGGAAACCAGAAACCAAAATGTAATTACTAGTTATGCTCATTAGGGCAAATATCTTTTAAATGGAATTCTAATGCTATTCTTGCTTTAGTCTCCAGAAGACAAATCAGCCAACCAAGAAACAGACAAACAAAAATGTGAATTCTTAAATTGAGCTGATATCAAATGGTAGAATTTAGGTACAATTTCTACAGCACTGTCTGAAAATATTATTAAACATTCATTATTATAATTTAGTGTGTCAAAAATTTATCAGGCTTGGACTCATTCTTATAAAAATTGAACTCATTTTCAACTTATGTTTAGATAAGTAGACTTTGATTTCAACTTTGAAAACTTCATTCCCTCTCATCTTAACTGAATTACAACAATGCTAGATATAGTTACATTTTTGTTAAATATTATTTTTCTAAGATTTTAAGTTTCTTTCCAAGGCATAAACTAATTGTACCATTTAAAATTAATGGCTTGGTCATGCACATCTTTTGTTAATAATTAGATACGTAAGTGGGTGTAAAATGTGAATTTGTTTTTACTAAGGCACACGCTGTCTTAGATTCAAGCTAGTCTTTGTGCTAAGAGGAGAACAGAGCTCAGTTCATCAGAGTTGAGTTAATTAAATCTATAATCTGGCTATGGTTACCCCACTAACCAAGTTTTTGTTGTTTTTGATTATAGCACTTATCAACACCTGATATTATTCAATGATTTTTGTTCATTTGTTTACTTTCTGTCTCCTTCATTTATTGAAATATGTATTCTAGGAGGCCTGGGGCTTTTGTTTTGTCCTCAGTGCTCAAATAGGACCTGATCTATAGCAGATACTGGATACACAGTTGTTGAATGAATAAATGCATCATACACAGAAGGAATCAAATACAGAGTGGATTGTGACTTACCATTAAAAAGACTGATGGTAAACTGCATTATGGGGAATCTGGGAATACAAAAAGAAATTGAGGGAGTGGGATGGGGACATGGAGAGAAATGGGTCAGGATAAGACATTCAGGACAAATAGATTAGAATATATTTCAAGAAAGTAATGACTCCAGTTCCTATTCTTAGCATAGTCTCAAGTTAAGTGTTCATATAAATAGAAGAGTAAAAGTTTTCACTTTTGGGTCAAATTGCCTTTTATCTTAAATAAGTAAAGGTTTAAACTATAATTAGAAATGTAGTGAAATTAATGTGTGAGCATGAAACCACTAAGTTTTAAGGGAATTCTGGATCACAAGTGGAGGTTAAATTAAATAATAAAGGTTATAACCTTTTTTATAACATCATGGTGCTACTATACCAGTATATGATGTTTTATACATGAAAATTAAGAATAACATTTATATTCTTGGTGCTGTATATAGCATCTCATTTAATTCTCACAATGACGGTTCACGATACTGGTATTATTATAGCCTTTTATAGAGATTAAATCATTTTTCTGTACACATATCTAGTCACCATGCTGATTTTAAGGCACCCATAATTACAATTTTTCACTCTTAACTAAACTTCTTCCCATTTCCAAAAGGCTAATATCTGTGTTTCGATGACTGTGTGAACACGCTGCCTCCTGCCACTGGAAGCACTTTTCTCTTTCCTCTTTTTCCTTCTGGTGTGATCTGGGGAGTACACAGAGTAATCAGAGGATCAATGCCTGGCAGAGGCTACAAATCGGAATCATGGCAGAGGTCCAGACGAGTGGTCCTTTTAAAGGGGCAAAGAAGAAGGGAGAGTCTGTGTACACAGTCAGTGTTCAGAGACCAGGAAGAGTACAGGACAGAGAGATTTTAAAGGGAGCTGCTCAAAGAAATAGCTCTGGCTTTTTATAGGTTGTCGTCGACCTACAAAAATGGAGCTGAAATAGAACAGAGCTAACACAGTAGCCTCGCATGTACCAGCCCAGCACATTTAATTCAAAGCAGGGAGCTGAGTCATCATGTACCTGGTTGTCAGCATCCCTGCCTGGTGGGGAGGAGGAGGCTGTAAGCAGGTGGAAGCTCAGTCGATGCTGAGCTCGGGCTGAGGTTGCCCTGATGGAATTGAAACTTCAGAACCCTGAGTGTTGGAAACATTGAGTTTGCATGAAGTTTTCTTTATTAATAAGACAACATATAGAAAATAAAGTTGATTTTTTTCCATAACAAATGCTCATGTTATGTCAGGGGTACTTATGAAGGTAGAAAACTAAAAACCCTCTGTGGAAAGATAGCCCTCTATTCTTCACACCACTGTTATCCCCTAAATGCCACAATGCCTTGATCATGGCATTTATCATATTGCATTGCAATTATATTTATATGACTTTTTCTGTAAGATAGCAATGACCTTGCCTTATTCATTTTTTTTAAGCTCCAAAGCTTAGCGGAGTTCCTTGTACATAGAAAGCATTCAATGTATTTTTGCTGAATCATTGAATTCTCTCTTTGTAGATTGAAAGATGTGCCAACTGTACAAAAGGAAAGGTCACTTTTAGAGATGAAGTTGTTCAAATGCTATGACAGTGAAGTTCAGAGACTGCCATTGTCATTCAGAACATTTGGCATCAAGAAATTCTGATAATTTATAAGAGAAGGAATGACAGAAATGGCTTTATATTCTCAGGATTCAGGGAAAAGTGTCTGAATATTTTTGTGTTTGCAACTTGGTTCATTAATGGTTAGAAAGCTCACTAGTTCCTTTGCAATGCCAGTAGGAAGACAATGCTTCCATACAATTGTTTTTTCCAAAGTACTATTTGAAGTTTATTGAGGGTTTTTGCCAAGATTATAGAAAACATGTTTCCTCTGCAAATATGCAAACATTGGACTGATATTGCTGTAAGCTCCTGCATGAACTTAGAGACATTTCCTTTTGTCACTGCAAAGAGTGGCATAAAAGATTTTGAGTAAAGAAAAATAATAATTTAAGTATTAAGAAGTATTTTTGGAGCTTTGATGTCCTGAGGCATTCTGATGACAGAAAGTTTTATCAACATACTCTCCAAATAACAGGATAGCATTTATGTCACAGGGCATTTATTTTTTCTGACATACGAGAGTTTCTTTCTCCCTATCAGTGGGATAGTGTATACAAAGTGGGCTATAATTAGAAACCTAGCTGTTAGTTTATTTTTATTGGAACAAAATTCCTTTTTCACCATGACTGCAAAATCCTCAACTTGAATAGAAAATGCCCTTTTTCCATGTCACTGTGATGGTGAGACATGCCCTGATCAGGCATCTTTTCACCAAATCTTTACTGAGGGTCTGCTCTCGGCCAGGTACTACAGAGAGTCGTGGGGATGGATGATGAACAGGCAGCCTCGTTCTCTGCTTCCATGGTCCTTACTGCCTGGCTTCTGATGATGGGAAATAGAAAACACAGGGTGCTATGGAAGGGTAATCTGGGGCCATAACCAGTGGAAGGTTGTGGAAGGTCTGAGAAGGCTTCCTTGAAGAAATACGTTGAGACTGAAACTCAAGTAGAGTAGCACTGGTCAAGGGACCCCATTTTACACACAGGCTAAAAAAGGAAGATTTTTAAATTGACAGTAAATTTCTGGACAATACTATTTTTATATCTTCACTATCTTTACCTACAAATGTATAGTGTTAATTAGAGTTTCTATGAAGAAATTGTGTGGTTACTAGGAGAAATAATCACATCTGTCTTAGTTTATAAAAAATTTAGGTAAAATTGGTATTATGTTTAATATTTACTAACTGAGGAAACATTGTTTAATATCTGGATAATTTGCTTACTTTCTGTATAATTTTGCACTTCTATAGATGGAATATTTGTGCCCCCTCAGCACCAATTTATACGTTACATCTGGACTCCAATGTGATGATGTTAGGAGGTATGGCCTTTGGGAGGTGACTAGGTCATGAGGATGGAGCCCTCATAATGGGATTAGTGCCCTGATAAAAGGCTCTAGGGAGATCCCTAGTCCTTCCCACCACTGAGGACACAGAGAAAAGACAGGCAGGAAGCAGGTGCTCACCAGACCCTGAATCTGCTGTTGCCTTGTTTATGAACCACTCAGTTTATGGTATTCTTTTAGAGCAGCCTAAACAGACTAAGACAGGCAGGATAATTCCAATAAGCAAAAATCATTCTGGAATAGAAAAAAAATGACATACTAGTAGATATTGCAAGTGATGCGCTAAAGCTATATAAAAGGCACCTTGCATACTGAAGTAGTCAGACATATTTTCAAGAGATGTCATCTCAATAAGAACAAGTTAACAATCCAGTAAAAATTATTGGTCCGTCATAAAAAAAATAAAATAAAACAGGCTGTGTGCAGGGGATCACACTTGTAATAGCACCACTTTGGGAGGCCCCAGCAGGAGGCAACATAGGAAGATCCAGTCTCTACCAAAAAAAAAAAAAAGAAAAGAAAAGAAAAAGAAAAAGAAAAAACATTAACTGGGAATGATGGTGCCTGCCTGTAGTCCTACCTTCTTGGACTATTTTTTAATTGTATATTTTTCTTATTAGGTTTTGAAATTTTCATATCTATTATGGATAGAAGTCATTTATCAGATGATTTGGAAATATTTTCTCCATATCTGGGGCTTGTTTTTTTCATTCTTTTAACACTGGTTTTCAAAAGCCAAAATTGTTTTATTTGGTGAAGTTCATATTTCTTTCTTTTATACATTGTGCTATTAGTGTCATATATATATAAGAATCTTTAGTTGGGCATGATGGTGCACACCTATAGTCCCAGCTACTCTGGAGCCTGAGGCAGGAGGATGGCTTGAGCCCAGAGGTTTGAGGCTGCAGTGAGCTATTATTACACCATTGCACTCTAGCCTGGGTGACAGAGCTAGAACTTGCCTATAAAAAACTACAAGAACAATTAGATGTGTTTAAGTTGCAACATTTATATTCCTTTGATATTTGAGATTAAGTATTGTTTTAAAGAAATTGATGAACAAAATAACAATAGCAAAGGATATATTAAACATTCTCTCTCTCCCTCTCTCCCCCCGCCCTTTCCTTCATAATAGTATTGGTTTTGAACAAACCTGTGTTGTGTTGGGACTGAGCTACCATTGCCTAAATTCATCACATCACATACCTGGAAGAATCTGATACTTTTATCTATAAAATACAGTACATTACTACAGAAGTATTTAAACTGAATAGTTTAACAGGACTTTACAATTGTGCCAGGCCATGCATAAAATAGCATGTGTGGCAAAGAGATGTTCCCACCTTGGGCATTGTAAATTGCTAAGATTTAGCTGCTGCTGCTTCTTCTTCTTTTTTTTTTTTTTTTTTTTTGAGATTTTCTTTTTTCTCCCAACTTTGAAAATTCACAACTCCTGTACCTCTTGTAGGTACCAGTCATAAATGAAAATTTACATGGTAGAAAACAAATTCTTCCACCACCTAGAAAGCATTCAAGTTAGGAAGAGACTTCAAAGGTCATTCAATCTAGGCATGAATTCTTTCCACAGCACATCTGCCAACTGGTTGTCAAGCCACTGCTTGAATGCTGTGTCTGACAGGGTGCTTCACTGATGTACAGGCAGCCCGTTCCCCTGATGTCAACCCTGGGTTAGAGATGTATTCTTCTTTTGAGCCCAAATGTATATATTTTATTAATTTCTACCAGTTTCTAATTCCACCCCTTATCTCAGGACCATGTCGAGTCTGTCTAACCCTCTGACTCAAAACTCCATGAGCCAGTCCCAGAGATATTTGGATACGGCTCTTGTTCCCTTGTGAGGGCAGCAGCTCTGAGAATTAGGACTGGTCAGGGGGGCTCAGGTTGTGTATAGTTCTTGATGTGTGAGGGTTTGGGGCTGGGGGAAGGACCCTCTGAGAAGTGGGAGGGAAACATGAGGGCACTAGCCACCTGGAGAAGGTACCACGAGGATGGATGGAAGGAAGCAGAGCCTGCTTTTTGGCATGTTTAAGTGGATACTTGGCTGACTTCACAGTTTGCCTAGGAGTGTCTGTAAAATGTATCATGTTAAAGTCATATTTTACTTAATCTCTTCTTACAGTAAGAAAATCCTATACATAGCACTACGGCTCAAAGTAAAATCAACTGCAATTAATAAGTGGCTGTAAGGCCAGTGTGCCATTGCTATGGTTTGAATGTGTCTCCAAAAAAGCGTGTGTTACAGTGTTGGGAGGTGGGGCCTAATAAGAGGTGATTAGGCCACAAGAGCTCTGCCCTCATGAATGGATTAATGCTGTCATCAAGGCAGTGGATTTGTTATAAAAGGGCGACTTTGGCCCCTTTTTCTCCCTCTCACTCTTTCTTTGCTCTTCCACCATGAAAAGCCTCAGCAAGAAGGCTCTTGCCAGATATGGCCCCTTGATCTTGAGCTTTTCAGATTCCAGAGCCATGAGCCAATAAATTTCTGTTCCTTATGAATTACCCAGTTTGTGGCATTTTGTTATAGTACCACAAAATAAACTAAGAAGGCCGTGAAGAAAATAGAGTGGTTAAGACAGTAGACTCTGAGGTCACACTACTTTAGTTCACACTCAAAATCCATTGGAAAGGCTGTTTGATCTGTGGGTCTCAATCTCCTTATTTATAAAAGGAGGGTAATGATGGAACCTACTTCATCTTATAGCTTTGAGGGTCAAGTGAGCTAATATAACATATTCATTGTGTATCCATTTACTTCATCATTGCTTTGTGTCTTCTATAAGCCAGCTGCCCTGCTTATTGCCAAACCATTTGAAGGAAGAAGAAATTAGCTTTTGCATGTCAGAACAAATGGTATAACGCCGTACTTCTCCATTATACTCTCTTTGGTTAATATTTTCAATAATTTTAATTAAACCCCAGATTTAGGGAGTGAAGTTAACTGAACTGCCTCCAAAATTTTTGATAGTTTAACATAGTTGACAGACTGTTCATGGCTCTAGCAAAATTTCAGTGCATTGTAGTAAGGAAGAAAATATGGAGAAGGCTTTTGTCACTGACTTTTGTGTCATTTTTTTTTTCACTAGACTATATTTGCTTGAAAAATAAATCTCTGAAAAGCCTTGATTTTTACACCACATTTTTTATGAGACATCATGTCAAATATTTTTCAGGAAAAAAATCCACTGTTGAATTTAAACTGATTGAAATACATAAAATAAATGAACAGTTTTTACCTTGTGTTACCAAGATCATTTATTTCAATTGCAACAAGGTTCTTTCTTGTAAACAATCTTTCTGGATTTGAATGACCTCTGTGAAGAAAAAGAAGAAGAAGAAGAAGAAAAAAACCCTACAAACTCAGTTTATATTCTTAGCTTCTCCAGTGCAACCCATATTTCATAAATAGATCAGCATTAATGCTTGTTGTATCTTCTTAACAAAGAAATCAAGGACAACACATTCTCATATTGGCTTTCCTATTATGTTAGACTGAATAACTGTAATATCTGTGGTTTAGATTATCACTAAATATTTTTAAATTTTGAATGGCAACAAACTCTTTTCATTGTTATTTCTTTCATAAGAAAATAGATGGTTAGGAGGCTGTTTCTTAGTGTGTGTTTTCAAGTATTCAGAATAATTAGGTACTTACTAAGGCTTGCAAAAATATGTGAATAAATGATAAAAGAGATTCAAATGGAAAACTGTGCATTCTTATATCTATAAGTGACTTTAAACTGAGAAAAAAGCAATTTCCATGTCCAAGCCAAAGAAGATGCAATTAGTCCTTGCCCCAATGCCTCAGCCAAGACCAAGAAAACTACAGTAAATTGTGTATCTGTTCTCAGTCCATAGCATGGACATTGGACCCCATGTTGCAAAAGAGGTCAAGTATATGAACTATGGAAGGGAATGTTATATTGGCTATGAATGCTACATAAAACATGATTCTGTTCCATCTTACTATTTTTAATATGAGAGTTATTGTTTTAGAGTCCTTTCTCAACTCATTTTGGAAGCTTGCCTTTGCAATCTTCCTTCTTGCACATAGAAGGACAATGGTGAAATTAGTGTCCATGGCCTCTTGTCCATGCAAGACTGTGCCATTCAACTTAACTTAAAATTTTTTATGGAACTGGAAGAAGATTTCAAGATCACCTATTTTAATCATAACGTATACAGAAGAGTAAATGGAAGCCCAAGTGGGTGATGTTCAGAGGCATGGGTAATGTAACAATTGCAAACTTTCACTTCTATTGTCTAGATGTTTGACTTGAGCAAGGTCACTTTTATAATTACCAGCCCTTACTTCCCTTATTCATGTAAGGATCCCCCAAGCAGTGTTACCCTCATTGCTTGTGAAGAGTAAACAAGAAAACACCTATGTAACAACTCAGCATGTTCCATTACCAAGTTGGGTTTTATGGGGACATCTTAAGCTGATTTAATCTGTTAAATAATTTCACATTGATCACCTTTTGGGGTCTTCACTACTCTTCATAGAACCACCCCTCTGGATATGTATACCCTAAGCAGTTACCCTTATGGGTGGGCTTCATGGAGATCTGACAAATAATTTCCAGGTGCAGGTAAATGACCATTCTACTAGACAAGCCCCTAGCAATGTGCCGGTCCTTGTCAACACATTGTCTCTCAACAGATAGTAGGGAGAAGCACAGCTTGTTACTGATGTGGTTTGCAAGTAACTTACAAATGCCTCCTTTGTGCTGGTGAAAGACAGTATTTCTCTGATTGATTGAATGATGCTTGGGGTCTCTCAATAATATAATGCTCCTCTCTCTTACTCCTTACCTTATAAAACATTTTTATCTAGTGCAGGAGGTTACGCATACACACACATACACACACATGCATGCACTCCAGGAACTAAAACATTTTTTTCTCTCTCATAATTTGACTTTGGAAGGTAAAAATTCAAGTATCTTGTTGCATTGGCTTTTTATTTCTACAATATAGAGACAGTATTAATTGCTTACACAATAGTCCTTCTCTACTTCTCATAATGGAACTTCTATAAAATTCAGGGTGGCAATTTTCTCAGTTAAAACTTTATTTCACCTATCCAGATTCCCTGATGGTTAGGACTAACTTTAGGTCTCAAATATGGCCAGTAAGATAAAAGTAGAAATCAACTAGATGGGGTTTCCACATAAGCTATTATTTTCCTGATTGAAAAAAATAAAAAGATGAACTTGACCATGGCTATTCTTTCTTTCTCCTTTTTTTCCTTCATTGAGCACTAATCCAATGCCTACAAATGGAGTGTCCATTGCTTGACTATGAGAATAGACAAATAATCAAAATAGTGTAGCAAAGAGCTAAAATGAATCTTGGTCTTAGACAACTTTTTGAGCAACTTTTTTTGATAACCATCCTCAGACTCTATACTTCAAGACTCTTGTTATATGATAAAAGGGAAATTAGCCATTTGCAAACTCAGACTCATGTTCAAAGCAATCCTCTTCTTCATAAAATATAAGGAGATCCATGTATAGCCATTTGGGTTGGAGAAGGTGCGAAAATGGATGGGAATATTCCCAAAGCATAACTGAAGTAATTAAATAATAGGAGCAGCATCATTACAAATGAATACTTTGGAATATTCTCCTGTAACATATGCAAACTGTCTGTCATACAGTAGTGATGTTACAAGTTGGAGTTAATTGATTATTTTTTTGTGGCAGAGTGAGCACTAGAAAACATATTTCCTGACTCCATTTCCAATGAATGTTCTTTTCATTACACCACTATGTGTATCAGTAACTCAATCACCAATGAGAGCCTAAAACCAGTAATTCACTCTATGAATGTTGTATTCCTCCCTTGGAAAATAGTCTATGACTACTTACTGAAATTTTCTTTCACCACCCCAGGGAAATTCTTTATTGTTATCATTTTTCTAGCCACAAACTTCTTTGTCAGTGTGATGAAGCCAATAGACTCTTTCTAGATTAATTTGTCTAAATGCACAAAATAACCTGTAAAGCGTTCAATAAAATAAAAACAATTAAATGCAGGTATATAAACATTGGTGACTGAGAAGTTTATGAATCAATTCTTCCTAGAGTTGTAGGAATCATGGCTTGACAATTTTGGAAAAGATGTTTCTTTTAACAATGGATTATTGTCAATATGACACAGACCATTTTAAAGAAGAAAGACAAATATCTGCCATTAAACCAGGGGATATCCTTTCATTTAGCCCTCCCATGATAAGAGTTTTGATGGCTACCAATGTTAAGATGGATTTTCACAAATTTTCACACTCACACATGCAAACAGATAAAAATAAAGTAGCATGTGAAGCTGGCACCAGCTGAGGTCATTATCAAATGTCTTGAACATCTCAGAACGTAGCCAGCTGCAGGAGGACCATAAAATTATGATAATGAAGCAAGTTGTGTGCATAGAGTAGGGTCTCCTGGCTTGTCACATGGAACAGGTCATTCAAATAATCAATGTCAATTCTAAGTCTTAGAAAGCCCTTTGATCTCATTTGCAATGGGTAGAAATTGGAATGCATATAAATATGTACACACAAAATTATGTGATGATGAAGCAAGTTGTGTGCATAGAGTAGGGTCTCCTGGCTTGTCACATGGAACAGGTCAATCAAATAATTAAAATGATATTAACAGGTTTTAGGGAGGAGAAAGGTTTAGGAAAGAGAAGTCATCACATGTGGGAGACAGGGAAATACATGCAAGTCATTCATGTACATATTTATAGGCATTACAATTTCTACCCATTGCAAATGAGATCAAAGGGCTTTCTAAGACTTAGAATTGACATCAGGTAAATATAACTCAATTATACATTAAATCTGTAGTAATTTATACCATGATATAGCTTTATAATATTTATAATGACTCTCAATGTCAACATTAATTTTATTTTCTGTACAATATATAGTTGTTAATCATTTAAAGAAAAACAAATACTTTTCCTGTGCAATGCATGTAATTATTACCTAATAAATGGCTGATGGATTGTGTTGAATTTCTTATTCATTCCTTTATGCTTTCTTGACAGTGAAGAGAATCTAAATTCATAGAGAGAGTAAATCACTGCCCCTGAGGAAAAAAAAAAAATTTTTTTGACCTCTCTCTCCTCCCTGCTATAAGTGTCATTTAAACCATGCTTGGACTAGTTGCACTCAAACATGTCAGAATACTTTTTTATATTTCAAGCTATGAACATATTCACAGGATGAAAATCTGTAACAATGATTTGTGTATCATTCCTTTACAGCAAACAGAAATTTGGCAATTTCCTTTTGACCCAGGGACCAATGGATTGCGTAACTTTCAACCTTGTCAGACTCCTTGGTGCCTGGGGAAACGCTACATTTCATCTTTAACTCTGGATGTAACTTTAGTTCCAGCTGGGAGCTGAGCCTACATATTCTTTTCCATTTGTATGGCTTCCAGAATTCAGTCCTGAAAGTCAGTTCTGGATAGTTGCTTTCACAGCCTCTTCCTTTCTTTCTTTCTTTCTTGGTAATGTTTTGGCAAAGGATTAAACTAGTGCAACCTTCAGAGACCTAACCAGACAACTCAGACGTGGGTCGGTGGAGACCAGGAAACTGCAACGTCCAGAAATATTCTGTCAGTGGTTTCTGTGTCTAAATTTGTGGAAACACATGATCACGTCAGCGTATGGGGCTTTGATCTTGATTGTGCGTTGAGACGTAAGAACATTGTATAACTGTGAGAGAATGTCTGAATATGTTCCTCTGAGTTTGTCATGCCACATATTTGATAATATTGAGGATTTAAGAGGATGCAAAGTTGTACTAGGACCATTAGGCAGTATTGTAAAAAGGAAATACATCTTTCAAATTATTTGGAAAGCTTCCAGTAAAATTGAATCAGTCTGAACTTTGGTTTTATATTGTCATAACTACTAGGTTCCTTTCAACTTTACATAACTTAGAAACTCATTTGCTTCCCTTCAGTGCTCAAAGTAGAAGGCATTTCTTCTGATTAATGAAACAGCATTGATATATTTCAACTAAAAAATAACAAAATAAATTGATTAGTGAAATGCAGAATATCACATACTACCTCTAAACCAAAGCCTATATGACATTAACAATAGAAATGAGTTTTCTCACAGAAGGGTATCATTGTTTATTTAAATGTGAGTTAAAATAAAGATTTTTTTCCAACAGGCATGCCTAATATAGCCATAGTATTTACAAATTGCTTCTAATAGTTTAAACAAACTTAAGTTCAAAGCTTTCTGCTTACATTTTGATGCTACCAAAAACACTGATCTTCAGTTTTTGTTAACATTTCAAATCCAAAAGGCTTTATATATATCTTTGCCAGGTTTCCTACAAAGTATGTTAATATCACCACATCATATTAATGCTAAAGCTTTATGCATGGTGCATGTGAGTATAGGTGTTTGAAACCAGAATGGTTAAGATTTTTTAGATGTCATATGTTAAAAAATAATCACAAATATTATATTCATTATGATTCATTCAACAGACAGGATTGAGCAAAAACCACTTGGCAGGATACAATCTCTGACCTCAATGTGTCTACAACTTAGTGGAATAAATCTGTACAAGAGCAATTGGAAATAATATAACTGCTATAATGGAAGTTTTTGTGGGTTCTCAAAGGAGGAGCATTAGAGAGAATGAACTGAAGATGGTGGAGAAAGAGAAGATAAGGGGAGAAACCAATCCTGAAAAAACCCTAAAGATTTAGAAGAGGGTATAATTCATGAAGTGAAGTGACATTGGTGATTGGAAGAGCAGTTGACCAAGGAAGAGCAGAGGAAGCAATTGGCAGTTTCATAGAAGTGATCTTGGAAGCAGCCCTTTGAGATTTCTCATTAGTAAGTTGAGGATGAATTATTTATTTTAAGAATCAAACAAGATAATTAATATGAATTGCCTAGCACAAATCTTAAAACATATCAACCACTAAATAAATTTGTGTTTCTTTCCTCTCCCACTGAACATGTGAGTGAATGAGCCTTCAGATGGTTACTGTCATCAACCATGAAATCTACCAGAAGAGCCAGATGAGACCCTAGACACTGTGGAGTAAACACACATCATCCCATCTATGTCCTGTCCAAATCTCTGACACTCGGAGTTCATGAGCATAATAAATGGTATTTCATACCATAAGTTTTATGTAACTTATTATTTAGCATTAGACAACTAGAACACTTCCCTGCCCCAAACCACAAACCTAAACCTGGATTTCTCAGCAGAGACCAGAGATGAATAGGATAATGCACTATGATGGTAGACTTGTAAGGACAGTGTTAGAACAAGACTGGAGAGGCTGGAGTAACTAATAGCAAATGGTGGAAATATTAGAGTCTCAGATTAATACAAAAAGCATAAATCCAGGACTTGAGGGGAAAAAAGCATGATCCAGGGAGGGGAAGTCTCAGAGTCAGTGCAGTGAAACTAAGACATTAGAAGACTAAGGGCTGTAGGTGTATGTAGTCAGAGAATGGAATGTTAAAGATTAAGACTCAGTGAATTAATTTTATTTGATGGAAAGTTTTCTTTACTTTATAAGATGCTGTGAAGTTGACTCCATTGAAGTGTATAAGGACTTGCAAATACATTAGAAAAAGCCTATTGAAACAGGTATTATTAGCAATGTAGTTTTTGTGATAGCATTTATTATTGCTCACAGTAATAATAATGGTAACATATCACCTTTAACTCTTTGCCATAGTCAAAACCATTCAGAAGAATATTGTTCCTTCCTTATTGTTCAAAAATAATTGAGATGAAAAGACAGGAACAACGCCACCAGCATCAGTCTCCTGTCATGATAATCAACTGCAGCACATCAGGGAGTAACCAAAGGCATGTTCTTAAAAGAATGGTTCTTATCATCTGCCTTTAGTGTTCAGGAAAAAAAAATGCAGAAATAGCTACTATTTACAGTGATGACCTGAGTGAGCTATTTAACAACCATCAAAATGGGTGCCAGCTTTCAGACTATGCATTTTGAAGAAAATAGAAATTACCACAAAATATACTACATAGGAGCTAAAGTTCTTTTTATAAAATGTAACATCAGTGTGCAATGCTTCAGGGAAAAAACAAATACAGCAACAGTAGAAAGACACCAGCTACAGAGGACAGCTGAATCCAGTTGTCCATGTTTGATAGTAGACAAGAATGATGGATTGTGGGGAAAAAAAGTTTAGCAAAAAAGAAATGATGTTAACTATTGGAATAATATGATCTCAAAAGAGGAATGATCGAAGACAAAGTTCATGAAGGGGCTTCACATTGGAGAAGAGACTATTATTCTCATATGTCATGAACAAAAAAAAAATACTGAAAATGAATTTAGAGACACACTGAGTTGGAGAAGTTGACAGGAGGAAATCATAAACGCTATCTTCAGCCATCTCATGAAGAATGTAACTCAACTCAAAAGCTGAGGCTCCTGTGTATAGTCAAGAAGATGATCAAGAATAATATTCAGAATAAGAAATTGTGGAAGAAGGTCTATATGATCAATAATATGTAAACCTCCAATATCTAAAAATTTACCCTCAAACTGAAGTAGGTGTCTTAGACATGTTTCTAATTAATTCAAAAAAAAGTAAATAAATAAAAAGAGACAGTATTAATATACAGTGAGCAGGAACAGGCACAACTAACACATTTCAGAGCATAATATATTAAAAGTGATTAAAATATTTATGACAAAAAACAGTTTGTGAAAGTTCAAGTGTTGGCTGTGACCTCAGTTCCCTTCTAAGAAGAGGTTAAAGGAGGTTCTTTCTGTTCAGTGGGAAGTTCTGTGACTGCTATACTGCCATATTTTAAAGATCAGTGCTTTAGCAAAACTTATAAAAACCCAATAGCCTATGAGATTATCTCAAGATATCTGCTCAATAGGATCATACCATATTGAATGATGACTAATTGATCTAATTTGTTTTCTCTCCAATAATGTTACATAATATGATATCAAGAAATAAAGAATAATAACATATGTATGGTAGTACTATAGAAAAAAAATGTATGGCTATACAGAGACAGAAGAAAAAGAAGTAGAAATCCAAAAATGGACTGAGTCATAAGAAATCAGAGCCACTAGAATAAGAAGTTACCCACTTTTAAGCAAAAGTCCTCATGCCCAGTCACTTGTGTGGCCACTGGAGTACTTAGGGCTGCCATTATTTCCAAAATGTTAGTCTGTGCCATGTGCAGGCTACAGGGCCAGTGGGTGGGTGTAAACAGGTAACAATCAGGGTCCTTATGCAAAACTCTATGACTTGGGTAATCCGTAGGATGTTCAGTATAACTCAACAGTATAGTTCCTAATAGGCTTAACCATTGACTTAATACTTGAATTGCAAAGTACAAGATGCCCAAGAATCATGCAAGTTGGATTCTATGCAAATTATGGCTATACCACTGTTCTCTGCAAAATGAAATTGCCTAAATAATGAGTTTCTTGTACCCTTTGTCCAGCCATTCAATGTTATTTCCTAAGAAAATATGCAGACTTTTGAACAAATATAGGCATTTAAAGTATGTTTATGTTAACAGAAATTGTAACCTTAATTTCCAACAACAGTGGGATGGTTAAATAAATTATGATATAGGCAAATGAGAAATTTTATTTATATGATAAATTGGTTTTTATTAAGGATGTACATTGAAAATGGTATTATGTTCACAATATATTAATAATATTAAAATAATGAACTTAAAATTATTTATATTATTTTTTTGCAATTTTATAAACACAGAGAGATAGTTATAGAAAAAAAGAAAAGTAAATTTATCAACATTAATGTTAATGGTGACAAATGCTAGGCCGGAAAATAGGCAATTTTCTTTCTTTGTATCTCATGTGTTTTCTTAACATTCTATGGTTAATGAAGGTATTTCATAATTATGAAATATTAATATTAAAAAGAATCACTTGAAACTAAACACTGAGGAAAGATAATGTCTTGCTTAAAGTACACATTTTTAGTACTTGAGAAATTACTTGCTCAAGTACAACAGGAATATTGCTATCTCTCACCATCATAATGATAGAATAATGGGTCTCAAACCAAAATACTGTTACAAGAGCTCCCCCCCAGCTCTGCTAGACAGCCAGTGGTCCGCAATAGTTTTCGGAATGATTTAGGTCCTTTCTTGCAGGTGGTCAGGGATTTAACACGTAGAGTATCAAAATTCTCTCAAGATGTTAATATCAATTGAAAGTCAGACTGTTGGTAGACAAAGTGCATACTGAATATTGGTTTCATCCCCATGAACCGGGATAAATAACACTCTCTTCCAAGTCACCATCGTCTCTCGCCTGAAATAGCATCCTAACTGGACTCCCTGCTTTTTCCTTTGGAGTCCCTGCAGTCTGTTTCAACATGACAGCCAGAGTGATCCTTTTCAATCCTAAGGATTATTTAACTTCTCTACCCCAAACTCTGCAAACGTTGCTCATTACATGGAGAATAAAAGCACAAATATTACCAAGGCTTTATGTGATCTGACCCATTCTCCTTCTCTGAACCATCACCTCCCACCTCTCTTCTCTCCCCACACTGCATTCCAGACGTTCTGGGCTCCTCTCTGTTCTTGAGCACACTAGCAAAATCCTAGCCCCGTTGTTCTCTCCACCTGGAATTCTTTCTACTTGGGTATCTGCATGGCTGGGGCCCCATCTCAACATTTGCTTTTTTCAAATGTTGTTGCCTTCTCCATGAGGCTTTTATATCCCATAATATTCTGAAATTTAAAAAAAAAATTGTAATCAGCACCTCATATGCTCCTGGTTCCCATTACCCTCCCCCCTTTCCCTTTTCTATGGAATTTAACACATTTTAATATTCAAAATAATTCACTTATTTATGATGTCTACTATTTACTCTTTACCTCTACCTGCTAGAATATAAACTCACAAAGGCAGCGATCCAATGTATCTCAAGTACATCAATGTTCCTGGCATATAGTAAGTGCTCAAGAAACATTTAAATGAAAGATTAAATGAATCAATGTACATATTTTTGATGTCCAGAAAAAGGAAAAATTTAAAATCATTAAAATGAAAACAAGCAGGCATATATTTCCCAACAATATATTTACATCTTTTTAAACAAATGTGTTGCCACTTATCAGAGATTATCCTAGATAACCTGGAAATTCCATTCCAACTTTTTCAAAGATAATTACTGAGACGGAATCATCTGTATAACACCAAAAACTTGTGCTTCCATGGTTGTTGCAAGAAAAAACTGCCTAGCCAGGGACTACAGTTCTCTGCCACCTGGCTAGTTCCCATCAGTGGAGTTTGAGTGGAAGTGACATAACCAAGGTGGTTAAGTGAGTGCATCTATTTCCAAACCATCTCTTTACCTTTTCATCTGCTGGAAGTAGAGGACTTCGAGGATAATTGTAACAAGGTAAAAAAAGAAATCCTACATCCTTGAAACATCACATGGAGGAAAAAGCCACCTGCCAACCATCAATACCTACATTTGACTGTTACATGAGTGAAGAATATACATTTATTGTGTTAAGTCACTGCAACTCGTGGATTTATTTGATATAATAGCTGGCATGACTCTAAATGCAAGTCTTGGAAAAGAGTTAAGGAGCTCAAATCCAGCATCATACATTTTCATATGGTTACAACTACAGGATCCTTGGTCGTACAGAACTGTTCTATTCGAGTGCCCAGTCAGGAATACCTAATTTCCCAGGATGAACTATTTTTACTAAGTGATATTTGTAGAGTCAAATAACTGAGGCAGCTGTTCATAAGAACAGAATACATGGAAAGTCTGGTTGTGCAATCAAAATTTATTTGGAATGTAAGTATAAGAAAAAGAAATATAATAGACAAATTAAATGAGTATGGTTAGTTGGAGGTCATGGTAAAGGATTAAACCACACTAGTACACTTCACGGATTAGTAAAAGAATACATAAAAAAGTTATGATGTGAAAGAAGCAGCTTTAGTTTCCATTTCACTCACCGTATTAGAAGAAAGTGATACATCATTAAAGGCTGGTGACATCAAAGAGAGAAAAATATTGCACTTTAGGAGCAAAGTGTATCTTTAATAGAGACGTTGCAATTTTTGAGGAGAGGAGAAACTTCTTTTTATAGTAAAGTAATTTCAAAGATTGAGATTGGTCTCAAATGGCAGAGGTCTGTGATAGCGATGATTAGAAAAGAGATACAGAGTTCAATGGCACAGAATTTGAGTGGAAAGAAGTGAAAGGAAGAAGGAAAATAGATAAGTGGAAAGTGGGCTATAGAACTAGAAGTAATCAACTGAGGGGAGTCAAAATTCAAGCTGAAATAAAATATCTTTATCTGTACTCCCCAATTTTGATAAAGACAACAAATGTATCATCACAATGTTTTTGCTTTAATCATTCATTAGTTCATGTCCGTGATGCACACTGATGTTTTTAACAAATAATATCTACTATGTCTGATTGTAATTGCATGCTTACTTATGACTCTCACGCTGGTCTCTGAGATTCTTCTGTAAATATAATAGACACAGTATGTGTTTTTTAAATAAGTTAATAAATGAATGAGAGGATGTGTGAATAGATGAGTGCCTCCCAGAATATGTGCAAAATGGACTGAATGGCAGAAGCCAGTCTGAGATGAATATAAAGAGAATTCATTAACCCATTTTTCAGATTCTAATCTGAATCTTTTAATGCTGTGAGTTTCAAACTTTTAAAAGAAAGTACAAGAGCTCTCCTCCCTCTAGCAAAAGTATGGATGCTTTTTCTAGATATGGTCTCTCAGCTTAAAATAGGAAACATACAACCTTTGAGAGAGGAGATTATTCTAGCTGGGGGATTAATTTGAATAAAGACTTGGAGATATAACTATTTATAATTTACAAAGATGGAGAGTATAAAATCACAAAATAGACAATTATTGTAGGGGAAATATGTATAAATTAAAAGTTTGAAGATATGAGTTCTAGATCCTATTGGACCAGGTAATTATAACAACATTCACCATGTAGAAAATATATGCTTAAAAAATGAAAAAATAATACAATGGACATTCTACCATGGTAGTTTTTAGTTAATTAATTGGATAACAATAACTGACTTTGTATTACATTCAAGAGTCATGGAAAACCCTTTACTACATTATTTAATCAGTTTTGAATAACAACCAAGTCTTCCTATGCCCACTATTTTGTAATTATGGAAATTGAAGCTAATCAAGCTAAGTAACCAGCCCTAGCACATGCTATTAGTAGTGCTAAACAGATTTGTACCCAGGTCTCGGACAGCGGACCTGAGCTCTGAACCAGTATATTCCACTGGTTTTTTAATGCCAAAAAAAATTATGTGAAAATGTTCCTTCGCAATATGTGTGCCCGTGAGAGCAATGTTTCAATCACCATAGATAGTTACATGTAACATAGATAATCATTTTTCTACTTAAACTGTTTCCCTCATCTCTATCTCCAATATCTTCCTATGTAGACCAATTCTGTATGTTATTCAAACTTATGTCAAATTTAGTCTTTTCTATAAAGCAGTCTCAGTTCACAAAACCTAGAAAAGTATTATCTCCTTTAATAATCTTTAAAGACATTTGAAAAAATAAACCTCAATAATGAAGGCATCAGTAGAACTTCCCTTGGCTAAGAGTTTGTAGCCAGAAATATAACTGTTCAATAAGAGTGTGATTTCCAGGAGGTCAGGAATGGAGCTGTAGGCATCTTTTTCATCCTATGGAGTCTTGTCATAGGTAGGTGCCCAATGAATGATTATGATATGGGATCGTTTTGAAAAAGCATTAAGTTCTGAACATATGAAAGATGTTACATCGTCATGTGATTATTGATGAATTATACAATTCTTCCTAGAATTCAGAATTAAAAATACATTTTTTCCATAAAATGCAATCTGTTCTATTCACGTCCTGCTATAGTCAAAAAGAAATTCTGAAGACAACTTCTTCAATAAGACTATCCCCTTACAATCTAAATATCAAGACATAAAAATATTATTGCCCCATATCCCTAGAGTCAATTAAAAATCCTTTAATTTTTGAATAAAATATAAAAAAGGTGTCCTGTTTGCTGAAGCTAGGAAAATTGGCTTCACAGTTGGCTGACTGGTTCCTTCAGCAAGAAATTGGTAAACTTTCAAAGACCAGAAAAAATGGATTTCACACAGTGCCAAGAATCATAAAATTGCTGAGTAAACTGGGAGTTAAAGAACTCAGGCAAATTAGAGCTAGCTTGGAAAAACTAAAAAACAGGTCAAATCCTTATTGACCCTCTTAAGATAAACTAACACTTGGGCCTATTCCATTGAATTTTCGATTGTAAACTTACTTTCCTTCTTACTATAATAAACATGAAGTCTTAAAACTCTTATGAATTTTTATAGTCTATGCCCCTCTCTTCAGTTACACGTTCTTGACTTTTCTTCCCAGGTTCTGTCAAGCTAGCTCACCTTTCTCAGGATACAGAGTTCCTTTTTTCCTATCATGGGAAGGGAATGCTTAGTGTTTGTCTAGATATTATGGCTACAATGTATGACATGCCTCCTACCGGTTGCGATAAGCAGAAAACGTCTCCTTCTCTGTCTTCCTGGGAAGTTGAGAGGAAGTTTTGCTATTTACAGTGTTTAATATATTTCCTGTAAATGTGTAGGAAACGTCTGTTTGAAGTTCTGAAGCAAACTACCTTGATGTTCACAGAGATGAAGCAAACTACTTGATGAAAGAAATTATATTCAAGAAAGCATCCTATGAGAGGAAGGCAGCCTATTTATTTATATGAAGATCAAAGAACCATTGCATGAACTGAGACTACGTTTTTTTTTTTCCTGAGTGATTTGCAAAGAATAATCTACATGGCTGAATGAGAAAAATTGTAAGTCTTTATTGAATTTACTTTGGTTTTATGTAGTAAAAATACTCAGCATACTAAAATGATATACTTGTGAAATTTGTCATTTTCAGGAAATAGTTTATATTTTCCATACTGATCAATATTAAAGTCTAATGAAATAAATTAAGATTATATTTCATTGATATTTTGGCTGTTTTGCTTTTTAAGAAACATCCAACAATTTCGCTTATAGGAACACAATGAAAGCCACACTTAACAAATAACAAAACTGCTATCGAAGATTAAAGGCCTTTATAATCAAAGCCAGTAGAGTATTGTACAGATGCCAGGATAATTTAACACAACAACCAAAATTTCTCTAAAGACCCAAGACCATAATGATTTGCTGCCTAATACAATATTCTTCTCTCTATAAAAGAATGGATGTTGCCCTCAAATGAGAAACTTACAAGTGATGTTTTATGTGAGAGAAAACCACACATTCTTAAATCATTAGCTTTTTCCTTCTTTATGTAATCTACCTCCTTTTTCTCTCTTACTAAGGTTGACTAAGCTTTAAAGCATAGGAAGGGAGGCAAAAACGCAATCAACTTCAAAATCACTTTGGCACAGCACAGCAAAATGCATCCAATTAAAACATTAAACAGTATGCTAATAATTATATTTCCTATAGTGCCTTTTCATCAAGGATTTCAAAGTCAAATTTATAATTTCTCGATTATCCTTTAGTCATCTCTCATTCTGATTGCTGGCAGGTCCTCCCCCTTCTCCCTTCCTAACCCACCCTCAAAGTTCTAACTGAATTTGATGAAGGGCAATTGTTTTGCCTTCCAGATCTGCTAGCCTTGGCTTCTCCTTCATCTTCTTTTGCCTTTGCTCAGCCAGCTGAGTGACTGATCCTGACTAACTTGTAAGCAGAATTTGGCCAGTTTTAAAATGTTAAAATTTTGAATTATAGGCTTTTAAAAATAAATAAACTTTTATGACTTTCAGTCATAACCGCTTAGATCAAAGTGCACTACCAAAATTCTGCCTCCACAAGCAAAAGGTGATTAGCAAAGAGCATAAATTAAGCATGCTAATTAGTGCTTTTAAGACTCCCATAAACAGTAACATCTCTAAAGAGACTGTAAATGTGTTGCTGCTGCCCTAATAGCCCAAGTGTTTCTTTAAAGTATTTTTTAAAAAACGGATATATAAAGTTGTATTAATATTTGGCTTAAGTTTTGTACAGATTATCAAAATTTCAAATTAGTTGGGTCTAACCAAAAAATTTTACTCAGTAAGGTTGCTTTCTTCTACAACTGTACTGCCTATGATTTTTAATCTTTTAACAGGCCCTTCCTGGGCTCCTATAACTAAACTTATTTTTCCTGCTTTAACAAGGGATTATCTTGTCATATACATATTTTTTTTCTTTTTATATTTTCTTCCTTCTGAACAAGAATATTTATCTATTTATTTTGTTATATCAATTCATTCTTTAGGCTTAGTTTTTAACTATTCTGAGCTGGTATTTCCTCTTTCTTGAAATGCCTTTACATGATTCGAGTATTTGGAAAACTTGCCTTAAACTAAATTAGGATCCCTTGCAGTAAGACTTTAAAAAGCACTAAATGCAAAGTCCTAAAAACATCTAGAATTTTATTCCAAACCTGTCATTTACTATGCATGCATCATTTAGCAGGCCAGATAAATTCACAGATACTCAGCATCCTTATTTTTAAAACACAGTGAATGACCTGAATATGCCTTTAAATATTAAAAACCATACAGTTTAAAGTTAAAATTTCTGATCAAGTGCCTTGAAGTTCCTATTACCTCATTATCCAAAAACAAAAACACAAAATATGTATTGAAGGCCTACACTGTCCAAGGTGCTGTATTGATAAGGTGCACACTAATATGAAAATGAACAGGAAACGGTCCTTCTTTCCTTCATTCTCACATTTGCATAATTTTTCCTGTCCATTTCCATATATGTTATCTAATTTGATGCTCATAACTTATGAGATAGAAAAGAAAACTATAATTTCCCCCATTTAGAAAATAAAGGCAAGTAGTTTCAAAGAGATCATGCATTTATTAGAAAATTCTAGAGCTAATGAGGGAGGCTGAACTAAATCTACATAAGGTGTTATTATTGTTACATGTTCATTAGTGCACACTGTTCCTGAATGCCATTCTTTAGGCCTGTCTTCCTGGACCACCTAATACTGCCCCACTGTGAAATAGGCATTACAATTTTGTATTTACTTCTAATGTTTCTCAAAGGGAACCTTGTTTAATGATACAACATTTGCAAATCTCTTTGAATAAAGGAATCATTTAAATGCAAAGTATCCCTGAACATTATCCCCTTTACTCTCCCACTGGGTTCATAAAAATTAAATAGGGCTGACTGAGATCTTTTAGGAGCATAAAAGTGTCATAAATTGACTCTTTGCACCTTGCTACACCACCCCTCCCGGAAAAACTGTGCACCTCATGCAGATCTCTAAGTGAGGTTAGGATGCCCAGGCCACAGGCCCTCCATAGAGCATAAAACTGAAAACCTTTCCTAAACTTGTACTTAGTCTCCCATCAGCAGGCAATGGAGATCGGTTTGTCACACAGCCCAGGCAAATGCATGGCCAGAGATTAGGTTTTCATAGAAGGAAAACTCAGGGCTCTTGGTATCAAAAGTGCCGCTGCATGGAAGAGACAGAATTTGGCACAATTTTGCCACTCTGCTGCCATTGGCCATTGTATACACCTCCTCTTCCTCTTTTCCTCTTAATACTTCCTTAGTATTCAAGAACTTTTATTTATATGCATTTATCTTTCTCATTCATTCCCCATTATTTTCTATTGACACTTCCAACATAGGCCCTTAGCATGTCCTTCAAATATTTTGGTATTGTTATCCTAACTGGTTTTCTGCTTGAGTTTCTTAATAAATTAAATTTCCCCAAATCCAGTTATCACTGATGCCTTCGTTGCCTTGAATATGCCCCTACATCTATCCAATATAACCTCCAAACTTCAGTTTAGAATATTAAAAAAAAAAAAAAACCTTCACAAGCAGTACCTGATTTTTCTGTTTTATCCAGGCTGATATTTAAGAAGTTCTCTTATTACAAATTATGATTTATCATATTTCCCCAATATATATGTTATCTTTATCTGTATACCAAATCTTTTACAAAGTCATGCTTAAACTTCATAGAATTATGATTTTTTTAATTTATTGATATAAAATGTACATGCTGTGAAAGGCATAGATTTTAAATAAAAACTTCGAGTTTTGACAATGTATTCATTCTATAAACAACATCCCCAAACAGGATACAGAACATTCTCCAATCTAGAAAGTTCTCATTAATAAATCCTCATAATCCTATAAATTGCTACTCTTGTGATTTTTATTATTATAGATAATTTTTTCCTTGTCAAAAACTTCCTGAAAATGAAATCATGTAGTATGTATGCCTTTGTATCTGGCTTCTTAGCAATTTTGTATAAATTCTAGGTAAAGTTTATCAGGTTGAGAAAATTTCTTTCAATTTTTGTTCTGCAGAATGTTTTTATCATAACTGCATTTTGAATTTTGTCAAATATGTTTTCATCTTTTGAAATGATCACATGACTTTCCCTTATTATTCTGTTACAATTTTAATTAATTTTTTGAAACTTATTTATTTATTTATTTATTTATTTTTAAACATGGTCTTGCTCTGTCACCCGGGCTGGAGTACAGTAACACCATCATAGCTCACTGTAACCATGAACTCCTGGGTTCAAGTGATCCTCCTGCCTCAGCCTCCTGAGTAGCTAGGACTGCAGACACCTACCACTCCTGGCCAATTTTTTTTTTTTTAAAGAGGCAGGATCTTTTGTAGAGATGAGGTCTCCCTATGTTGCTCAGGCTGGTCTCAAATTCCTGGCCTCAAATGGTCCACTCCACTTTGGCCCCCAAACCACTGGGATTACAGGCATGAAACATCACACCCAGCCCATTTTTTGAACTTTAAACTGACTTTGCATTTATGAGATAAATTCAAATTTCTCATGCTATATAATATTTGTTATATACCGTCAGGTTGGATTTCCTACATTTAAAAAACAATTGGGGCTAATATTTATAAGTGATCTGTACTTCATCCAGTTTGGTATCATGATATTGCTGGCTTCACAAAATCAGTTAGGAAATGTTACCTCTTCCTCTATTTACTGAAAAAGATTGTGTGAAGCTGCTATTATTTTTCTCCCTTAAGTGTTTGGTAGAAATCACGAATGCTGTCAGATTGGATTGGAGTTTTCTTTGTGGGAAGATTTTATATTATCACTTTGTTTTCTTTAATAGATATAGGACAATTTAAACTTTTTATTTATGCTTGAGTCAGTTATCACAATTTTTTGTTTTCGAAAAACTTTTTTCATTGCATCTAAGTTGGTGAATTTATTGGCAGAAAGTTGTTCATCATATTCCCTCATCTTAATTTTACTGACTTTAGGATCTGTAGCAATGTGCTCTCTTTAATTTTTATATTGATAATGTATGTTTTATCTATCTTTTTATTAAACAATCTAGCTAAGGGCTAATCGATTGTAATATCTTTTTCAGAAAAGTATTTTTTATGGCTGCATATTTTCTATTTCACTGATTGACAATCATCAATATTTGTCTTCTGATACAAATTTTGGGTTAATTTACAATGCTTTTTGTAGCCTTCTAATTGGAAGAACAGGTTATTGATCTTGAACCATTTGTCTTTTCTTATGTAAGTACTTAAGCTGTTTTTCTCTCTAAAATCTGCTTTATCTGTAATTTACAGGATATACATGTATATGTAATAAACATATAAAATATGTATATAATAATATATTTTATTTCATTTACATAAAATTCAAAATACTTTAAAATTTTCCTTGTGATTTTTTCTTAGGCCCTAGATGATTTATAAGTACTTTTGACAGCTTTATTCAGATATAACTCAAGTACCATACACCTTGCCCATTTAAAATTTACAACTTAATGACTTTAACTATACATATGGTCTCCACATTATGAACAACATATGTTCCTGAGAACATCTTTAGGTTGAATTTGTATGTAACTCAGATCCCTGATGAACAGAGCATATAACATAATAATAATAATAATAATAATAATAACAACCCTATCATAGCTCATGTGTGTTAATAACAATACAGTGCCGTACTTTAATAATAACCCAGTACTGTAATTATAAGTTATAGAAATTATCGTGCTCTTTCTTTTAATTCAAACAGAACCAAATACAAGGTCATAAAGATGTATCCCAATGTTTCTTCTAAGTGTTTCATTGTCTTTCTTTTAGGTTTAGCTTCTTGATCTATTTTGAGTTAATGTTTGTATATGATATTAGCTAAGGGTCTAACTTCATTCTTTTACATGTGAATATACAGGTTTTCTGAATAGTCTTGGCGCCCCTGTCAAAAAAACATTGGATCGTATATGTGAAGGTTTATTTCTGGGCTGTTTATCCTATTCCATTGGACAATATATCTCTTAATGTCAGTACCATAGTGTTTGGATTATTGTAGCTTTGTAGAAAGTTTTGAAATCAGGAACTATAAGCCCTTCAAATTTGTTCTTTTTCAAGATTGTTTTTGCTATTCTGAGTTCCTCAAATTTCTCCATGAATTTTAAAATCTGCTTGTCAATTTCTGCAACAATGTCAGTTGGGATTTTGACAGCTGTTGCATTGAATTTGTAGATTGCTTTGGGAAGTATTGTCATCTTAACAATAATAGCCTTCTAATCCATGTGAACAGGATGTCTTTTGATTTATTTATGTCTTCTTTTTTTTTTCAACAATGTTTCCGGATCATCAGAGTATAAGTATTGTACTTCTTTTGTTAAATTTATTCATAGGCATTTTATTTTTTTTGATGATATGTAAATGGAAATGTTTTCTTAATTTTATTTTGGTTTAAAAGTGTCTATCACCCAATATTTTGTGCTTTTCCAAATATCTTTCTAATATTGACTTCTAATATAATTTCATTTTTATTTCTTTTTTCTATCCATTACTAAGAGATGTTAAAATCTCAATCAATAATTGTAAATTTACCTATTTATCATTTTAGTTTTATCAGTTTTTGCTTCATGGATTCTGAAGCTTTGTTATTGAGTGTTTACACAATTAGGAACTTAATCCTTACAATACTTAAATTCTTAAATTGGACGATTTATCATTATGCAATATAATATTCCTCTTTATCTAACATTCCCTCATTTTAACTCTACTTTGTCCGATATTAACATACTCACTCTTTCTCTTAATGTTTGCATGGGATTATTTTTGCTTCTAATGTATATGTTTTTATAATTAAAGTCAATTTTTTTTAAAAAGCATATTTTTTTACCCAATACAATAGCATTTGTCTTCTACTTAAAATATATAACCTATTATATTTAATGTAAGTATAAATCTGGTCAAATTTAAGTCTATCATCTTGCTATTTTAAAAATAATTTTACCTCTGCCTGTATTTGGATTCATTGGATAATTTTCATATTCTATTTTATTTATACTATTGGTTTAATAACAATTTTTTATGATTGTTCTAATATTTATGAGATTAATATCTTTAAGTGATAGAATGTCTTCAAATCATACATAATTTCATAGATAATGTAAGAATTTTCAAGTTTATTCTTTCATTTTCTCTGTCCTATTCTTTGTGCTATTTTTAGATATATATACTTGTATATCTTATAAATATATTATAATCCCATAGTACAGTTTTTGCTTAAATAATTGATTATATTTTCTTAAAAATAAAAGTGAGAAAACTCTCTTTTATGTATTTATCCACATGTTTGCCAGTTCCTGTGCTCTTCATTCCTTTATGTAAATGTATGCATTCTGCAGTTGGTTGGTTGTATTGTTCCAGAATTGTTAAACAGGTTAAGATAGTTGGTCAATATTGTTAAAATTTTCATTTCTTTATTAATTATTGGTTTACTTATCAAAGACTAAGATGTGGCTGTTAAAATATCCAATTATGATATTGGATTTAAATATTCTTTACTCTAGTTCTCTCAGTCTTTTTCTTAATGAATTTTGAAGCTCTGTCATTAGGTACATGTGCATTTTGGATTTTTATATCATCTTGATGACTTGACTCTTTTATTATTATGAAGTGATCGTCTTTATCTCTCTGGTAATACTTCTTTTCTTGAAGTCTACCTTATATGATATTAGTATAGGTACACTAGTATAATGATTAATTTTATGTGTAAAATTGTCTGGGCCATGGAGTGCCCAGCTATTTGGTCAAATATCATTCTGGGTGTTTCTGTGAGAGTGTTCGGATGACATTACCATTTAAATTGGTGGCCTTTGAATAAATCAGATTGCCCTCCAACTCAGTGAAGTCTTGAATAGAAAAAAAATACTGGCCTCCCACAAGCAAGAATGAATTCTCCAACATACTGCATTTGGATTTTATCTGCAACATCAGCTCTTTCTGATTCAATAGTAGTCTGCCAGTTTTCCTTCCTGAACTGGAACATTGGCTCTCCTGGGTCTCCAGCCTATTGGTCCACCTGCAGATTTTGGAATTGCCATCTTCCATAATCATGTGAGCCAATTCCTTATAATGTCTATCTCTCTCTCTCTCCCTCCCTCTCTCTCTCACACACACACACACACACACACACACTCTATTCTATTTTTCTGGAGAACACTGACTAATACAAATAGCTTTCTTATATTTACTTTTGCATGGTATTTTTTTTCTATCTTATTAGTTCCACGTTCTCATATCTTTTTATAAGATGGTACTTCTATCTTATTAGTACTCATGATTGGAGTAATATTTTGCAGATATTTGGGCTTCATCTCTGTTCAGCTTCTTTCTTTCCTGCTCCCTGACTCACAAATTTTAGACACTTCAGCATCCTTGAACTCTAATATCTTCCTCATCCTCAGCAAGCCCATCATGCAAAAGTGCATTCCACATAGCATTTCCTAAGTAAATTCTTACTGATTTACATCATACATATAGAATCTGAAAACATGGATACACAGGTAAGGTGAGGTTAAATCCTCTCTTGATCCAAACAAGAGATAAACTACTTCTAGGAGTTGCCATTTTCTTTCATTCATGTAACATGTATTGAACTGTGTTCTACTTCATACTGATGCAAATGTAAATAAAACTCAGAATCTAGACGTAAAAACAGACACATCCATAAGTGAGATAAATATTTTTCAATAATATAAAAATGTACTAAATTCTGTGAAAAGAGAGTCTCCAATTCAGAGAAAGTTTGACAGAGGACCTGACATTTAGAACATGGGTAGGACCTAACCAAGTTGAAAAGATAGTAAGCAGCATATAAGGTAAGAGAAGTAGTATATAAAACTCACCAAGGGATAGAAGAACATGAAGTGTTAAAGATAGTGGTTGTAATATAATTGTTAGAAGTCCAGATAACAAATAATTTAAGTTTTGTGGGCCATATGGTATCTGTTGCCACTACTCAACTCTATTGCTATAGCATGAAAGCAGCTGTAGACAATACACAAATGAATGAGCTTAGTTATATTCCAATACAATTTATTTGTTGATGGTGGGCTGGATTTGGCCTATGGACCACGGTTTTATGTCCCATGATTTAGGTTACAGAATGTAATTCATATTACTGGGTTGTGGGGTGTACGTTAGGTAATGCCTGGAGAAGAAACTTTTAAGATAAATGTGACCAGATCATGTAGGTTTATGTCTACTATGACAAGGAGTTTGATATTATTTTCCTGAAGAAAGTGAATAACCACTAATATTAAGGGAATATAATATGATAAAAATTAGATTTTATGAAATAACTTTGGTGCTAAGAGCCAAGAGAAGATACTAACTAGAGAGCTGGGAGAGGTAAAGAGTTCTATTAGAACGATCTGTTAGTATTCAACAGACTGAAAATGACGTGATTGATTAACAGTGGGGAGTAAAAGAAAGATATAAGTGTAAAAGCTGTGTGTGTCTAAGTGGTTGTTGAAGACATGGGAGTGGAATGAGAGCCTCTACACATATCATCCAGCAGGTGAAACAAAAAGTATCCAGGATAAAACTTGGGGAAACAACAAAAGTATTTGAAGAGACACTGGGTGGAGGGAGGGGTGTGGCAGCATGAGCAAAAAGACATCAAAAATGTAAGAAGCAAGACAAAGTTATATGAACAGGTATTTAAAGTCTTGCCAATAAGTAAAATGCACATTGAAACAATGAACTGTTATTCTTTATCTATCAGATTTTCAAAAATTAGAGAGTTAAATGATGATTAGTGATGGCTGTCAAATGGGAAATCAGGTACTTCTGTGTGCTGATAGTGAAAGTATGGCCTTTTGTAGTCACCTTGCAGAGCAATCTCACAGTTTTTACTCAATTCCACCATGTGTTTACTCTATATCTCAGTAATTCCACTTCTGAGTTTATTTTCCAGAGAAATGCTCACATGGTACTTAGGGGGAAGTATGAGTTATTTATCAAATCATTATCTGTGAAAGTTGGAAGTTAAAGACAAACTAAAGGCTTATATATGGGGAAATATATGATGTGGTAAGTCCGCAGCATGTTTGATAGTTGTATTATTGTCAAAATATTTACTGTACTGCTTAAAGATCCTTCATATTGGGCACATGCTGTGAAAGAATTATATTTCCCACCCCATTTATATCACACATGAAAATCTGACTTACCTTGGCCATTGAAATGGGTGGAAATAATGTGTACCCTTTCTAAGCAGAAGCTTTAAGACATATAACATGGTTTCTTTGGGTCTCTTCTTCTTTTGTCATGAGCATGGCTATATCCCAGACAGGGGCTCTTTTTTAAACCTACATCCCAGTGTGATGAGGATATAAAGTAGAGGCACAGACAGCATGTAATGCAAGTAAGAATTAAACTTTGTTTTTATGTCACTAGAATCCAGGTGATGTTTGCTATTGTAGCACATCCTCACAAATGCTAATGGGTACCCTGGAATATCATATAGCACTTAGAAGGAACTAATTAAATGTATGCAAAGCAACATGTTTGGATCTTAAATACCTAGTGAGGAATGAAAAAAGAAAGTCAAGTTCAAGGTACCTAATGCAATATCAGTTAAACAAGTTAAACACATAAATGAGCCAAACTACACATTTTAAAAGGATGTAGATAAATTGAATGGCACATATCAAAGACATTAGAACATTTGCCTGTGAGAAGTGTGAGAAGAAGGAGAATGAGAGTGGGGAATACAGATAAAAAGATACAACACAATAAATGGCTATTAACCTACATGTAAGTATGCATACATGCATATTAGATATAGCCTTCAAAAGAAATGTTAAATATGTGGATAATAATGAGGAGTATAATTAACTCAACTCTCTGCATCTAAGGAGCAAACAAGGAAATAAACAAAAAGTATTAAAGAGAAAGGAAAAAAAACAAGGGAAGTCTTAGAGGAAGGGAAACTTAGGGAAGTCTATAGAGGAAGATATTTCACTAAGTAGGCAGAAATTTAATGATACTAAATGCCACAAAAAGTCAAAGAAGAATTGACAGGTGACTATTTGTTTTGCCTATTGTAATGTCTCTAATGCAATCCCATGTTTCTGTAATTGCAGGTCTTATGAAAGCATGGGCTGATTTAGAAGGGAAAGTGGAAGCAGTTTGTCAGGGAACTGTGTAATTGCATCTATCCTTCCCCCATAATCTTTTTTAGGAGTAAAGAGGATTTGACAGCATTACTTACATGTCTCAGCTGGAAAAAAGAATTCTTTTCACTGCTTTTGTGGTGACTTCACCTTAGAGGTGTTGGCCAACTTATAAGATGTTGTGGAAAGTCCCCTTGGCATTCAACAAAAATTGTCAGATCACTTTCAGTCTCCTCTTTGTGAGATTATGGTTGTCTCATTCCAGAACACATAATAGTTACCTTGAGATAAGCCTTTATTTCCTTGCTGTGATTTCTATTTTCTGAGCCCATTGGAATGGTCTTTGTTAGCCCAATTCAGGAGTGGGTACCTAGCAGGTATGGGCTGGCTGCAGTTCCATTGTATTCTCCAGGTGCACTCTGTGTCCTTGGCAAAATACTGGAGGACATAAGCCTTTGCACAGCAATGTGTGTAGCTTTACTCTCCTGATTTCACATTGCCTCAAAGAATTGAATTCATGGAAAAATAAAGTGTTGTTCTATAGTTTATCACCAGATTGCCATAATCCAAATTTTTGATAGTTACATTATTCTACAATTTTTATGACCGGAGAGTTTCCTGATAGAATACATAGTTTTCTGTTTTCTTCATGCTTATTCTACGGGAAATGTTGAGGAGTTTGTGATAAGGAAGGAGAATATTAATTTCTCAAAGAGAACCCGTTTATCTGTATATTTCCAGTAGGAAAAAAATGAATAAGAGAAAGAAAGATAAGGAAATAATACAGAAATTAAAGAAGATAATTATTTTTCAAATCAGAATTGAAATTAGAAAAAAATAAAAAAATTTAAATAATGAAATTAGATTATAGTATGTGAGTAGGTTGACAGATATTGGTATTTAATTCTTACTCTCAATTCACTTCCATCTCTCTCAGAATTTTCCCAAGATAGATTATGTTTTAAGAAAATTAGTTTGAGTTGATGATAAAACAAAATCTTCTCAAAGTTGATCCAAAGAAAAATAGTCCTAAGAGTTGCTCCTTGAAACACGAAAGGGAAATATTATATTGGAAACTCTCGGTGCACACTAATATATTAGAAGCTTTGAGAAGAACTGACTAAAAGGAACTTGTTTAACTTGATTTAATATGATTTTTTCTAAGCTTATCTAAGCATAGAAAAGTTTTGTCTTTTCTTTTTTATAATAGCTAACAATATGACTTAGAACTAAAACTTTTTGGAGCGTGCTGTGGTAAATGTGTCAAAAGTATTGGCATGTTGAAAATTCGGCTTGTGACAGATACTATTCACTCAGTAAATATTTTTCTATAATTTAAAGCCAGTGAATGTACATTATTTTAGTTGATTACCTAAATAATACCTTGAGATAATCAGGATAGTTGTCATAATCCCTGTTGAGCAGAAAACGAAATGAAGTTTAGTAGGATAAGCAAATTCTCAAGGTCACACATCTAGTTCATTGTGGGAGTTGTGAATTAAAGAAGATTGTTTTATTCAATTACTGTTTCTCCCATTTGTTTCAACTTCTTGAGCAAATATCTAATTTATTTAGTACTACAGTTTGCCACATTGTAGAACTGATCCCCTCAAAAACTTTTAGAACCAAATATTATGCTGTAACAGTATAGAGTGATCAAACGAATAGGAAAATGATTAAATTTTTGCCGCATTTCTAGCGCACAGCCCAGGTATCAGAAAGAACTGGAGGGATAAGATAAAGATACTATTCTTGAGGAAGAGGCAAAATTAGTTTTAATCATTGCTGCCTTTTTACCTTAGGCTTTTAACAGAAGGGTATCATGGCATTAATTTTGGCATGCGCCATAATGAGTCTAGGATATACTATTTTTCACTGAGCAGTGAAAATGGCACTCTGAATTCTTTCAAATAGGAATAAATATTATAATATATTCTAAAATCCCCACCAGCATAAAATGACCTATAAATTGACATAAATTCTATAAAATTCTACAGTCTTTCAGGTTTCTACGCCCTGCAGCGACTATACTCTGTAGAAATGAGCTCTAGCCCATAAGATTAGCAAATAGGTAGTGGAGAAACAGCAGGCGCCATCTGCTCAGACATGCGTGCTGGCTGTGACAGTGCCCAAGGAGCAAGTGCCAAGGAGAGGAGGCTCCTCCTGTACATCCTGCTGGAAAGCACATGCTTGTCCATTGCTTCAGGAATATTTGAACAGTGTAGACCGACAATACATAATTTTAATCTATATTTATCTGCACTACTATATCTCACCGGACTTCAAAATTCCAATAAACTCTTCCTACCCATTAAGATCTTCAGTTCATTGTGCAAAAGAATCAATGTTACTCTGACGTTATTCATGGGATATATCTGGGTTTTTCACTTCATGACTTTTTAACATAAGATTAAAATGGGGGCAAAATAGCATTCATTTCTTAATATTAAAACTATAATTCTCGCCAAGCAAAACAGGATCTACAACAGCTTATTTCTATTATTTTATAAATTTCAAAGGATAGAGTATAATCCGTACACCTAGCAGGCATTTAATAACTCCATGTCCATTGAATGGTAAAACTGGCAGAATGGTAGATGATTCCTAATGTGCATTTTTCATTTCTTTCATTGTAAGGGCTGTATCTACACTGGCAAAGAACACTTTGGAAAATACTATGTTTTCTAGCCCCTTTGTACTTTGCTGTGGTGCTAGTTTTACCAATTTTTACCAATGGAATATGAACAGAAGTGATGTAGGACATTTTTCAGTTTTAGCCTTGAAAAATTGGCCATGAATTCCCCTTGTCCCTTTCTCCTTCCTGTGGCTGAAAGATAGAGGAAACTTGAACCTGAGTTGGAAGCTGCATGTTGGAAATGGCAGATCTGCCTCTATGGCCTTGGACATCTATCTACCTCTGGACTGTAACATGAGAGAGAAACAAACTAACTTCTGTAGTCATTGTGTTTTGGGGTCCTTGTTCCAGCAGTTTAGCCTAACTAACACAGTAAGTGGCATGGAAACACATTCACAAAACGAATTTTCAATTGAAGAAATGATGTTTTATTTATTTTTGCATCTACCATTAGATCTAATGAATGCTTTTAAATGAATGAATACAATTATATATTGCACTAAATAGATCACTTTTGGAAACTGTGACCATCAGCTACCACATTGAATTATTTTACCCTGTGGATATTTTATAATATTTTTGAGAAGGAGTTTGATTGTTACTTAAAAATATGATGTTAATGTCACTGTCTCATAGGCAAATAGCCTGAATTAACTAGAATTAAATAAATAAATAGTCTGGATAAATTAGATAATTTAGCTCCATTTTCAATAGATTTTGTTTTAGTTTTGGTTTTGTTATTTTATTTTGACATGTAGATAAATCACTCAGTGACTCGTTTAAAGATTCTTTAAGTAAATATTCTATCTGAAGCATATGGAGTTCAGTTTAAGCAATGGGGCAGAGGATGAAATGATTACTGTTTTACCATTTATTGTGATTATATTGTGCTTTAATAGTTCATTTACTCAGTATAATTTGTCTCTTAGATTACTAGATAATGGTTTTGAGGATGAGGCAGTATTTTAGTCTCTTTTGTATCCCATCATAATGCCTGTGTATCCCATCATAATGCATAATGCCTGGTAAGTGGAAGAATGAATAAATGAAAGAATGGATCAAAGAATGATATGCCACTAAAATACTCCTCCTTTGTGTTATTACGTGCTGCTTCAAAAGCTGGATGTGTAATAGGAGCACACTCCCCTCTTTGCCTCAGCCTACACTTTTCTAGGAAGTATTGAGATGAAGAGCCTGCTGTGGTTCTTGTGAAATAGTCTTAGGTCTACCATGACTGTCTTATGGTCCAGAGTCAGAAACCTACCTTCTCTTTCTGCTTAGGGGATAAAATTCCTTCCTATCATGCACCCATATGTACACTGGGTACCCTTCCCTTACTCTAATAATTGGATGTCAATATAAACTTTGTGTAGTGAAAATTGGTTATTGAGACTAATTATCGGGAATAGGAGTAGGAAATCTCACAATTTTTCTATATGTTCCTTATTCACAAAGAAAGGTTAATGGAAAACAAAATAATAAAACTGTTTTCTAAAGAAAATAATTTATATAATTTAAAATAACTTCAAAATATAGAAATGCTTTTATACATTAGCTTACTTTTTTTGAATTGTAATTTCTTGCTGTTTTGACTTCGGTTGGCAACCTATCAGACATGTGAAAGAATTCTCATTTTTTCTTGATTTTTAAAAAGTCTACTCTTTTAAAATGCATTTTAATCAAAAGTTAAGGGGAAAAAGACTGTGTTAAAACTCTAGAAGCTGAATAAAAGTTATTTTCAGACTATTTGTGGGACTGAATTAAAAATTCATTTTTTTCCAAACCATTTAGAAATAAACAAAAATCACGAGGTCTGCAAATATGTGTCCAGAAGGTGTTCTCATTTTCCTTTTTTAAATGAGGCTTACTCATTTGGAATAAGCAATTATTAGGTTATTAAGTGTGAAATGTCTGATTTCCTTAAGTACAAAGTTTGACAGTTGATATCGCTGACGTTTCACTTGGACACTTCTTGTTTTAGTGTTTATTGTGAAGGTGCATCCTCATTCTTTCAAAAGCACAGATTGGCTTGTAATTATCTTTCAAAACCTTTTTTAGAGCAGTTTTTGTGAAAGTCAAAAATTCCAGTTATTTTTGAATTCAAATTCTGTAGTGGAACCAATGCACAGCAGACAGCTCACAATATCAGTGAAGTGTGTGGGAAAGGTGAAGATAATGAACAGATAGTATGTTGATGGTTTGAGAAGTTCCATTCTGGTGATTTTATTCTTGAAAATGAACCACATGGGCAACCTGAGACCAAAGTGGATAATGATGAGCTGAAAGCTGTAGTGAAAGTGAATCCATCTCAACCTGCGCATGAATTAGCAGTAAGGTTTGAAATTACTATCCCAACAATATTGGACCATTTGAAACAAATTGGCAAGGCAAAGAAGCTGGATGGATGGGTGCTGCATGAATTAAACGAGCATCAGAAGAGAAATCATCCTGAAACTTGCCTTTCTTTGCTGTCAAGACATAAACACGAATCATTTCTATACCACATTGTTACGTGTGATAAAATATTTTTGAAAATTGCAAGCATTCAGCACAATGATTGGATAAAGATGAAGTGCTGAAACACAGTCCTAAACTGAATATTCATCAAAGAATGCTAATAGTGTCTTCTTGGTGATCCAGCACTGGTATTATTCACTATAGCTGTATGAAACCTGGCCAATTGATTACAATGGATGTCTACTGCAACCAGTTGGAAGAAATGATAAGGATACTTGTTATTAGGCAGCTGAGATTTATCAATAGAGACGGGCCAATCCTCTTGCAAGACAATGCTCGACCATATGTTGCACAACAAAGCTGCTCAAACTATAGAGTCTGGACTTGGAAACTCTCTGTTATCCACTGTATTTACCAGACTTTGCACCAGTTGACTGCTAGTTCTTAATGGCTTTGGACCACTTCTTGTAAGGAAAAATATTCAATTTTAAACAACCTGTGAAAAACGCTTTTTGTGATTTCCTTCCACTCGTTCTCCAGGGTTCTTCATTGTTGGCATAAATAAGCTACCGTTAAGATGGCAAATTGTGTTGATAGTTTAGGTTCATACTTTGATAGACTGCACTGCGTCCTGTTGGAGATATAATAAACTACACTTCCGATTCAAAATCAGACATTTCATATTTAGTGACCTATATATACAATAGTAAGAAATTTTTCCTGATATAAAGGATGTACCAGAAAAGCCAAAGAGATTGTGAATGTTTAGAACATTAACCAGTACCTTATTTCAGGTAGACTAGATGAAGCCACCTAAGTTTAAAGACTCTTTGAAGCTACTGGTTAAGGTCTTTTGGCCAAAAGCTATTCTAAATCAATAAAGTGCCAAAGATTACCTGAAAGCTTGTGTGTTTTTGCTCTCTAAGTAGAGTTTTCTATTTAGAACCTAGAGAGTACCTATCACCATATGTAAAAATCAACTCAAAATGAGTTAAAGACTTAAATGTAAAACCCAAAACTATGGAAGTGCTAGAATAAAATGAATGGGAAATGCTTTGTGACATTGGGTTGGTCAAGGATTCTCTAAGTAAGATCTTAAAAGCACAAACAAAAGTAAAAATAGACAAATAGATTATATCACACTAAAAAGCTTTTGCACAGCAAAGGAAAGGGTTAACAGAGTGAAGAAACAATCTACAGAATGGGCGAAAATATTTTCAAGCTATACATCTGTCAAGGGATTAATAACAAGAATATATATGGAGCTTAACAGCAAAAAAACTAATAACCTGATTTAAAATGAGCAAAATACTTTAAGAGACATCTCTCAAAAGAAGACATACAAATGGCTAATAGGTATACCAAAGAATGCTCAGCATCACTAATCACCAGGAAAATGCAAATCAAAACCACAATTAGATATCACTTCATTCCAGTTAGAATAGCTGTTATTGAAAAGAAAAAAAAAGCATTGACTAGTACGAGCAGAAAAGCAAACACTTACATACTGTTGGTAGGATTGTACATTAGCGCAGCCATTATGGAAAACAATATGGAGGTTCCTCAAAAAATTAAAAATAGAAATACAATGTGGTCCAGCAATCCTACAACTGGGTATATATCCAAAGAAAATGAAATTAGTTTGTGAAAGAGATAGCTACACTCCCATGTTTATCGCAGCACTATTTATAATAGCCAAGATAGAGAATCAACCAAAGTGTTCAACAATGGATGAATGAAGAAAATGTGGTATATATACACAATGGAACACTATTCAGCCATAAAGATATAAAATCTTGTAATTTGTGACAACACAGATGTTCCTGGAAAACATCATATTATGTCAAATATCCCAAACTCAGAAAAATAAATACCATATGATATCACTTATATGTGAAATATAAATAAATAAATAATACCTCTACAGGAGCAGAGAGTAGAACAGTGGTTACCAGAGATAGGGAAGAAGAAAGAGGAGAGGAGGACGAGGAGAAGTTGGTCAATGGGTACAAAGTTGAATTAGCTAGGAGGAAGAAGTTCTTGTTCTCTATTGCACAATAGGGCGAGGATGGTTAACAGTAAGGTAGTGTATATTGCAAAATAACTAGAAGAGAGGCTTTTGAATGTTTCTGCTGTAAAAAAATGATAAATGTATGAGGTGATGAATATGCCGAGTACTTAATTTGATCATTATACAATGTATATATGCATTGAAACATCAGATTGTACCCTATAATATGTGCAATGTGTCAATTAAAGAAATTAGTTTCAAAAGACTACACATGGTTAGCTTGGGTGATAAGTTCATCATAACCATATTTAGAGCAGTTTTTGGATGTCTTGATTTTAAAAATACATTGTGACATAGAATTCAAAAACATGGCTATCGTGATTAATACTATTTCTCTCTTGATTATCTCACTTGAAGGAATGAGTTAAGCTGACAATATCAGGCCTCACTCTTCCTTTCTAGTGGCAAATGGACAAATTACAAGCATTCTCAGAAGGAATTATCAAGTTTCCCAGGGAGGGTTGGTTGACCTTGTAAATTAAAAGCCAAAATGACAAGAAAATGTCACAAGTATTAAACAAACAAAAAATTCCCTTGAATATCTGATTTTCCCACTTAGGATTTAACTTGTCATTGAAAATATAGTAATCATCATTATTATTACAAAGTGTGATAATGATTCTTAATAGTGAAACAAGTGTTTATCGGTACTAGATAAGTGTATTATCAGCATGGGCTTTGATTACGTTGGTACATGACTCAATGTAATTAAATCCCAGGGCAAGTCTACTAAGCACAGCATGTAGAGAAGATTCAAGAGTTATAAAAAGAATAGATCTTCTACTTCCTCTGTTATTTTTGACTCTGTGTCTAAATTCCATGCCTCTTGGTATACATATGAGAAAATAAATTTCCAAATATGTGTGTTTGTGTGTATTTCCCAGAGAAATTGTTTGGATGAACTCTACTTTATCAGGTTGCTGTGGTCTTGGTTATATTTTTCAGATTGCCTACCCACATATCCAGACTAGCATGGCTATGTTAGGCAAATTGGAGTGGTTACTACAGAAAGTTTTATAAGATATGAAGGCATTTCATATGCTTCAATAGTAGCTTCAAAAAAAGCTTGCAACCTAAGAAAAAAAAGCTTTTATTAAGAAAAACAAAAAAGCCAAGCCTCTTTTATCAACCACCAACCATGCACTACAATTTTAAACAGCTTTTTAGCTGAGTGTTTCTTTTCTGCTCAGTGATGGGTTTAAAATGTTGCTCGGCCTGTGGACCAACAACTCTTGATGAGCTGTGTCAGATTCGTCCTCCTAGAAACACTGCTCGATTGCTGTTCAGTGCTTCCATTTTGACATATCCTATTAAGGGTTACACAGAGTCATCTAAAGAGATTAATAATGAAGTGGGGTAAGGAGGAGGAAAGGAAAAGGTTTTGCAAGAAGTCAGAGAATCTAACAAAAACACAGTAGCTTAATGTGGTGGGTGTAATGTTTTGAATGGGGGGAATGGTGATGGAAGAAAAAAAAAAAAAAAAATATATATATATATATATATATATATATATATATACTTTAATGCCAAATGCAGCCGTCCGTGGTCTTGCCATGACCTTAATAAAGGTCTTGAAATATGTCTCAGAGCCTAAAGATAAGTATTAGATTATTTGCTGGTCATTAGAAACCCTTGATGATTTGGGGCCTGCCTACCTGTTTACAGTGTTTGCAATGACTCCCTCCTACATCCTGAACTAAAGCGATGCTATTCAATTTGTTGGTCATCAAGACAAGTTCTAGGATACTGTGCCACTTCTTACATTCATATTTTTTCTTCCCCGCTTTTCTGTCTAAGACACTTCCCTTGAGTTTGCAGAAGCATCCAAAGGGAGTATCTTTCTTTTCTACCCAGGAAAAATATCTGTTCTCTTTCAGCCCTGGCAGGCCCTGGTATTTGCCTGTATTCTAGCCATTAACATCAGACACCTTATGTGTCCTGAGCTCTTGGAGGGCACATGTTTGTCTTGCTAGTCTTTTTATTCTTAAGATTTGACTATTACAGTGCCTTGCAAGTGGAAAGGCGTTAATATATTGACTGTTAAGTGACTAAAATGATAAATAACAAAAAGTTATATAGCACTTACTAGATGCCAGGAATTGCTTCAGGTACTTAAGATATTTTAAATCAATAAATTTAATCCTTACAACAGCTACTTGTGGTATTTTCCAGGTGAGAGAACTGATATACTGAGATGTTAAATAAGTTCCCTAAGGTCACACTGCTAGTAGGGCAGGTGTAGCATGTGAACCCAGGCGGACTTTCTCCAGAATTCAGCCTTATAACCCTCGCCAGTTCACTTCTTAGCAGAATAAATTTCTCTCTTATAAGCAGAGCAAAAGAGTCCTCTTCATTTTATGGCCACTGCATAAACTTATCTTCTGGATCCCCAGAGCCACTCTCATATTTGCCATTCTGCTAACACACACAGTCTTATCATGCCACTATATGTGTATTTTTTTCCCTGCTTAGAAGGATCTCCACCCTAAACCCTGCATTTATCTGCCTGAGAAAAACATTACCATCATGTGAGAATACTCAACCATTGCTTTCTCTCTGAAATCTTCCAAGATGGTTCTTCCCTGAGATTTACACTCCTGGGTACCAAAGTATATAAAGAAATGCTGGTTAAACAGAGGCAAATTTTAAGAACTACTGCTTATTCATTGTTATAAAAACAGATGAAAGTATTAGAATTGGATTTTGGAGAGACAAAGCAGGCACTGTAATGTCATAAACCAAAAGAACCAAATAAAGACTTGCTTAGTGCAAAACTGCAAGTTTCAATTGATTCCCTTTGTTGCCTTTTGGCTTAATTTATTGGCAATACAAATTTTTATAACAGGTATGGCAGAGTAGCCATAAAGATCAAGGTGTCAACATATGGTTTCCTATCTAGATAGTCTGTGAGATTAATGCATCTGCCTATGGTTTATGCATTGCTAACTCCAGCGCCACAGAAATGAAACATCCTAAGCAGCAACATGTACTTTATTACTTAATTTGTGACCTATCTTTGGATGGGACAGAGAATCAATGTCCTTCCAATGGTTTGTATATTTTGTTTTATGAGTCCCATCCCTGAGTAGTCTGGTTGTTGATGAATACTTCATGTTAAATAGCCAGTAATCTGATAGGGAAACCTGGGGCACAAGTAGACAGCTAATGCTGGGGGAAAGGTCATTAAAGGTTATGCACAGATATTCTGCAGGCCACAGAGAGAGGCAAGCAAGCTGCACTCTTGTTTCCATGGCAAGGAAAAGGCAATATGAAATAAAGTAGGCCGGGCGCGGTGGCTCATGCCTGTAATCCTAGCACTCTAGGGGGCTGAGGTAGGAGGATCGCTCGAGGTCAGGAGTTCGAGACCAGCCTGAGTAAGAGCGAGACCCCATCTCTACTAAAAATGGAAAGAAATGATCTGGACAGCTAAAAAAATATATATAGAAAAAAATTAGCCAGGCATGGTGTCACATGCCTGTAGTCCCAGCTACTCGGGAGGCTGAGGCAGGATGATCACTTAAGCCCAGGAGTTTGAGGTTGCTGTGAGCTAGGCTGATGCCAGGGCACTCTAGCCTGGGCAACAGAGTGAGACTCTGTCTCAAAAAACAAACAAACAAACAAACAAACAAATAAAATAAAGCAAAACAAAACAGAAAAATCAATTTGCTTTAAAGAGAAGACATGATTTAAGGTTTCACTCTGGAAAATGAGCTATATTCAGCCATGTACACCTCTTCATCTTCGGCATTTTTATTTTTTTTTCTTATAGTTCTCTTGGGAGTGGAAATTGCTATCTTATCATTTTAGCATTTCCAACTAACTGAAGGGCCATGCCCTAAAATGTTCAAGTTTCCTCTTCATCTCTATGGGAGGCAAGGAGGAATGCCTCAAACGGCCAGAGAAAATTATGCCACGGTAGTGCACTACTCTGTGCTGTAGAGTACAGTTAATGTACATACGGAGTACACAACAGTCCAAATGACTATGAATTTTGGAGTTAGACCCGGGTTTAGAATTCTGAAACACCCACTACCTAGTTTTATGAATTTCAGCAAGTTATATCATCTCTTTGAATGATAGCTTTCTTACTTATAAAATACATATTCAGTGGGGTTAATTTGAGGAATAAACCAAACAACATAATTAAAAAGTTTGGCTTATAATATTCAAAGCAGAATCTTGATTTTCTTTACAAACCAAGGAGATTAGATGAAACTTACATCATGAGGTCAGCAACCTAAACTATAAAATGTTTTAAAAACTAAAGTTGCTCATAACATTGATTTAAAATAAACAGACATGTAGGAAGAATAACTCCATAGAAAAAGAAAAAACTATGAGAAAAATGGTATTCCAGATGAAATTATTATTCTAATAAAAGATATTTAGTAGTCAAAGTCCTACAGAATTTAAGTTTTTTGCATAATTAATGTGAAAAACACTTTAAATGCTAATGCTATTTTTTGTCTTATTTTATGACATTGATTGTGACAGGAAATTAATCAACTAATTCTAAAAATTCTGCTTTTTGCTTTAAATTTGTAGCTTGGTGCTTTCTCTCCTCCATGGTGAACTTTAGATAACCCTATTTCTCATTCATTTGAGATTTGAGTTTCAACATTCATTGATTTAATGGGGTTATAGAATACTGTCCTTTTAATTTATACCATAATGCAGTGATAGAGACAGCCAAGGAGGATTTTATAAGCAACTATTGTTAGTTGAGCAAAGGCCAATATTGCAAGAAATGAGGCTGAGAGATTGTATTATTAAGACAAAGGTAGGTGTCCTGAGGTTGATAAGAATGCAGCAGACCAGAAAATAAAGTTATACATATGTTGCTCAAAACAAATAATACGAACTCAGTGGTTGTACTGACTTTCTTGCAAAGCCGATTGCGAGACTTTTAAGGTCAGTGTCAATTTCTTGTACGTATACAATTATGGACAAATTCAATCCTATGTGACCATGATTTAATATTCATAATGACAGTGATACAGTTTGCTGTTCAAACTCAACCTACTAGTTGCTTTATCATTAACTAAATTTTCTCCAGGGTCTTTTAGGTGTAAGGACTTTTAAAGTAACACCAAAAGTGATTTCTACTACAGACGGTACAGACGGTACATACCTCTGGGCTCTCCATTCCATCTGAAGCATTCTTGTACTCACCATAAAGATCTTCCTATAAAAGCAAATAATCTTTTTTATTCTACTTATGTTGCCCATTTTAAGTAATAAAGAGTAAAAGTATATTTACTGGGAACAGCGTTATGCTAAATGAGGAGCAATAAATCGGTCTTTGATTTAAAATAAAAGAGAGAAATAATTGACCAAGTGCTAGTTTTATTGTCATCCTACAGCAAAAAATAAGGTTCAATGTATACAACTGCTAATCTAAAAAGACATGAACTGTGTTTCAATACATGTGCCTATACAGTACAGTTATTAAAATATATTTATGAGTTATGTAGACGTAAAAGGATGGATATGGAGAAAAAGAAAATAAAAGACTTTGAAATAAAATGACTGAGTATTTTTTAAGTAAAATCTTTGAATTTTTTTATAATATCAAAAAAGAAAAAAAAGCAATAACTTTAAGTGTGCTTCTGGAGTAGTGTTAGTTCAGAGGAACAAGGTTTCTTTACTGCAAAGGAGTGTCAGAAAAAGGCCAGGTATGTTTAATTCAGAGTCCAAATGCATCAGTGGGAGAAAGAGGGACAAAGCAATTGGGAGGCAACCATTAATTTTTGACAACCTGATAGATATAAAATGAAATCTTATACTTTTAACACATAATCTCATGATTACTACTTTGAGAACTTTTGATAAGTTTATAGGCAATTTGGGTTTATTTTTCTGTTAATTACAGTTTTTCCTTTCTTCCCTGTTGAGTAGTTTATCTTTTTAGGTTATTGATACAAACACGTGTTATGGGTACTAATTTATTCCATGTTGTATGAGTATATATGCTAAATAGGTATCTATAAATAAGGAGCAGAAAACATGCAAGAGATTGTGAGACCTCAAATATAGGATGATGAATAGCCTTGGAAAGGAAGTAAAGGAATAGATTGGTGGAGGGAGGGTATATTATCAAGCCTTTAACATTTTATTTGCTAAAATTTTTGCAATAAATACAGCAAAATGATAAGACCTGTTTAACCCTGCCTGAGAATGGCTCTGTAAGCAGGGGTTCAGCGCTCTCAGGGATAAGGGTCTGTACGGACTACTAGGTAAGCTCAGATTGGCATAGGTTCTAGTCAAGGGTAGGAGAAATCTGGAATAGGATGTAGAAAGGGGAGAAAATGAATACGACTTCCAAACTCGAGACCAGCAGCAAGAGCATGAATTATCATTCATCATATTGACTTTCCTTTTTTAAGTTGTTTTCTGGACAAGAAACCAATCAAAATCTTGAAGAAGCTGCTCCCAGGTGAGGTGAAATTACTATGAAGCATGTGGACTCAAGCATCCCAAGAGGTAGATTGTAGTTTAAGTTTTGTTTTATCAACCAAATCTCCTCTCAGGATTGAGGCATCCATCCCCTGATTGCTGGGAAGTTTTGATGCTGATGGCGGATATTATGTGCCATTATGGACATTGTTCTCCATCAAAGGAAGCTTCCTCACCTAAAGTGCCACCCCTTCCCCAGGGCATTTGGCAACCAGATCTCAGTTTGAGATTCTCTGAAGGGCCACTCCAGTTCAGAGCTCCCTGTGGGAAAGGCTGAAGCCATTATTTCCACTGTGACACGTCTCTCCTCACCTTGTGCCCACTCTTCCTTCCTCAAAAGTATCATTAGTGAAAGCTCTCCTAGATGAACCAAATCTCAAAGCCTCAGACTCTGTCTCTAGGGAACCCTATTTATGATGAGGCTCTGCGTCTTAAAAGATAAAGATAGAGGGAAATTATGTTTAGTTTATATTTAAGTTGTCAGCCTAATTCAATAGGTAGGAGAAAAGGTGAGAATTCAGGTTAGAAGCTTTTCATGAATAAGTCAGTGCTTGAGAATGCATTATGCTTGTACTTAACTTCTGAGGAATCTGGGCAAAATAACACAAAGAAACGTTCAGAAGCCTTGAGAGAAATTTCTGTTTATGAAATTTTTGAAGAGGGATTAGTCCATTTTCATATATTCAGAGTTTTAATCAATTTACAAGCCCTGTTTTTAATTTGTTAATCTACTCAACATCTGTGAAACTATTCCTGTATGACAATCACTGTGCTAAGCACAGATAATTCAAATAAGGTGCAGTCCACAAGTTCAAGGAACTTATAAGCTAGTGAGAATATAGACACTAAACCAAAAGTGACAAACTGTTATAGATGCTGTAATAGCCATGTACATAGGATCTTGTATGAGTGTATGGGAAAAAATAGATGTACTGGGATAGAGGGCAGCTAAAGGCTTCCTGGAGCAAGTGAAGATTGAGTTGACCCCTGAACAAAAAGACAATTATTCAGACACAAAAGAAATTATTCAGGCAGGGGACAGGGGAAGCAGGATGGGAAAACATTTTATACAGGAATGACAACCTATTCTGAGACACTTGAAGGAATGAATAATATGCCATGCAGAATAAGTAATATAAAAAATATTGCAAAATAAGTTGAGAGGTCCAGGTAGTGGTCTGGTTATTGTTGTTTCTGGGTATAAAGGAAGTGGGTTTGAATTTAATCCTGGGAGATTTGGGATGAGCACTTTGAAGAAATTAAAACAGAAGAATTGGACCATCAGACTTATGTTTCACAAAGATCACTCTGAACATAGGCCACTCTACCTCCATTACTCATTTAAAAGTTCAAATATGTAATCTCACAAGGTCCTGGATAACAATCCAATGACATGCAGCATCATCATTTTTGTAAGCGTGCTTTTCTAAGACTTAATAACGTGATACAAATAATTCGGATCTGTCAGTCAGATGCCCACTGATATGGGCAGTGTGGAGGGAACTGACAACGGATGATGAAGCACCCTGGGGCTGCAACAAGGAGAAGCCATCATGACAGCTAGAACTGAATGGTTACGGAAATCCACTTTCTCACCATGGGAACTGAGGCCCTAGAAAAGTGAAATTAAATTTTAACTTACATTAAAATTAAATTTCATGGGGAAGGGGCAGGTAACTAGGAAAACTCTAAAAAGCCTTCTGGGGCGGGTGGAGGGTAGCAATCATGAAAAATAAAAGGGGATATACCTTGTCCTGCAGGCACCTCCTGGTGGTCAGACTTCAGGGAAGCCAAAGTACACTGGAATTTAGGTGAGGTCGACCATAGAAGTCAGCCTGGATGTCAAGGGAGCTCAGCCCATGGCTTCTGTAGAAATCACTTTAGGGAAAAGAGCAGATGGTGAAAGTTGGAGAGTGCATGAGGATGGAAATAGAGGTTACTTAGCACATGATTCAAACATCCCTGCAAGATGAAGCACAGAGTCACCCTCTCTCTCTCTCTCTCTTGCCCCTCACCCCCTCTTTCTCTAACAAGTAAAGCTGGGGCAATGATTTCAGGAGTGAAATTATCAACCCCTCCTCCTATATTATTCATCTTTTCCTGTATTTTTGGAACACATTAATTATAGCTATTTTAAAGTCCTTGCCTGCTAACTATTATTTACTGGATCATATGTAGTCTGCTTCTATTGGCTTTTGTTTCCTGTTAGGAATTGTATTTACTTTTTATGTTTCATGAAACCTTGTGTATAGAAGAGTCTTAGAGGATTCAGATGGTGTTGTATTCTACCCGGGAGAATATCTTCCTTCTGTGGTTAGGCGAATAGAATGGGTGAGACTGATCCCTTAGATCTCATAAGGGATTGTGTTGGATTGGGGCTGGATGGTAGTTTAGGTGAAACTCAGTCTACTTTTGTTCATCCTGTACTGCAAGACTCTTCCACAGTATTTATCTTTTGAACCTTAAAATGATTTGAGGAGATTTCATTTGTGACTTCATCTTGGCTTTCTAGCCTCTCCTTCTAGGCAGCTTCAAAATTCGGGAAATGTTTTTTTGGAGTTGCCAATTACATATTGAAGTACTCCCTCCCTTTATTTCGCTTTTGTTTCCTGATCATGGGAAGCTTGAAGGAGATTCACTCTGTTTTTAAAAAGAATTCGTTCAGCTGAGCTGTCCAGGTTATTACACCGTACCGGAATTTAGCAAACTTCCCTGTATTTGAGTTTTCTCAAATGTCAGATTCATCACCCCAGTCTTATGTAAGAACAGAAACTTTTCTGGTTTCTCTTTTCCCCCCAGCCAAGTCCTTTTGCCCAGGCTAAAACCGATCTTTCGTCCACATCCAGAACCAGCAAATGTCCGCAAAGCTAGAACCACCTAGGATCAGCAGCTCACTTGGAGTGATTCTCTCTTCTCCATAATTATAGTTCACCTAGTCATCATTGCTTTTACAGTTCTTTGATGTCTTTTAAAATTTGATTTCATTTTGAAATTTCCTGTCATTTTTCAAGTTGTTGCAGTATAAGCATTGGCCTTACTGACCTACTTTTGTATCAATTTTTCACGTCAAAAGTTTTCAGACAATTTTCACTCCCTAAATAATAATTTGACTTTCATCATTCACAGATTTAAAAAATTCATAATGAAGAAAGTTATCACACATGCATTAATGCTTTTCAATAAATTTGAATTTTACTAATTGTAACAGAATCTATAAGCATCTGAAAAATAATACTATACGTGGGTTGTATTATAATTTCAGACTGAAAGCAAAATATTGTGGCACATAGATTTGCAAAATAATTGCATGGTCACAATTTACAGATTGACAATCATGGGATTAGGTGTTTTATTCAAACATATGAAATTATTTGCTGGGGTAAGAATTAATCAAATTCTGCCAATTCTAAATCCCGATCTCAAAACTCTGCAATTTCCTCATTTAAAAATAAACTTGTTAGCAAATTAAATATTGGTATGGTTCTTCTGTAAAAAAGTTTTGGATTTGGTAAATTTTTGGTTAAGTAGCCTTTTGTACAAGCTGCATCACATAATATTAACTGTTACATGGCATTATTATTACTATTAAGAAGAAATCCACACTTTTTTTTTTTAAGGAATAATGCAATGGGATGATTCTGGAGGTAGTAATTTCTATTGATTATACCTGCTTTCAATAAAGAATCCAGGTTCTTTGTGTATTCCTGGCTCAAAGGATTTTTGTTGTTAGGCTAAAACACAAGTTGTTCTCAGACACTCTGTTTTCTAGGCTTTGTATTCTGAATACCTGATTCTTGAATGGGAAATGTTGAACTGGGTTTTAGGGTTTGGTGAATGAGAGTAAAAAGAAATGGGGCTTGGAGGGTTCTGCTCCTGGGGGACACCCTGGTGATGGTGAAGTCTTCAAAGGGTTGGCTGCTAGACCCAAGTCACAGGCATTCCTAAAAAGGAGACTCTCGTCATCCATGGTGATATGCTTTTAAGTGACCCATATGTAAGTAACCACATGGGCTTAGAGAAAGAGAATGTCACTGAAGGTCTGATGATTAGAGGCTTTTTCTAGTTCTCCCATATCCAGAGAAGTTTTCTTAATTATTTTATGACTCTAGGGAAAGAAAGACAGTGACCATACAATGGAGATTGACCTTTCTGAAGTCAGTTGGATAGGATCTCAGAGCCACATTTAAATAAATTTTAAAATTGACAGGTTTTACTTTCTCAATTTTGTGATTTCAAATTCATACAACACAAAGATGATATAAAGTGCAAAAATGTGCATTAAATAAATCCAATCATTTGTTACTGACAACGTAGGTGTAAAGGCATCAACATTGGGTAGATCCTTGGACTCTTTTCCAGGATTTACTATTTCCCAAAGAAAATGAGGGAAAAAGAGCCTGAATCCTAAAACACACATTAATCAACTTGAACTTAAACCTTTTGAGTATTCTATGTGTATACACATGGTTAATGAAGCATTTTTGAATTTTTTAAGTACTTTGTGATGAAGACTATAAGAACTCTATTTTTGTAAATATTGTGATGTTCAAATCTTTATTCACATGTCATACTAACAAAAAGAATTTCCCTTTTATCCTGATTTTTTTATTTCAGAATATTATGGGGGTACAAGCATTTTGGTTTCAGAAATTGCTTTTGTACCATTTGAGTCAAAGCGTGCCCATTCCCCTGATAGTGTGCATTGTACCCATTAGGTGTGAATTTACCAATCCCCCCTCCCCCCCCACCTGCTTGATTTCCAATGAATGTTATTTCCATATGTGCACACAAGCGTTGATCGATTAGTTCCAATATAGGAACTCTTAAAGAGAGTTACAAAACCAGCCTAGCAAAGAGCTGAGTGAGAGGAAGGTGGTTCGGGTTTGGTGCAGAATGAAAAGGCAGTGTAAGGTATGGACCGTACATAACAGGAATTATTCATACCACCTTTAAATGAGGTAGTGACTTTGTGCTTCTCCCTACACCAGGATCCTCCTAGCAAATGTCATATTGTTCTAACTTATATTTTACTCAGTAAAATGTCAGTACCTGAAGAGTTAATATTTCTGAAGAAGAAAAATGACAGGAGTTTTCTTATAGAAATTATTTGGAAAAATATGTCCCATTGTAAAATGTAAGGATTAACGTATTAATCAGAGCTTTGTGAACTCTCACATTAAGCTGCTTTGTTATGCTAATTAACTTGTAAATGAAGAATGGAGTGATTTTTCCCATTATTGAATATCATTCTTAAGGGTCTGAGTTAGAAAAATAAAGATGTCCTTTATGCTTGCAAATGATGCTAAATTAAGTATCAGGAGTCTATTTTAGTGAAAAAGTCACCTTATTTTTTCAAGTTACTACATATCCATTAAGCTTTATATTTAGTTTTATTCAGACCATGAAATATAAAAAAGAAGTATCTGCTTAGGAAGGAAATAACACAAGATAAGTTTGGGAATTTATATCTTCACAATCTCCCATTCAAAGGCCCATGTATCATAACTAAAACAAATCTCAGTGCATCTTTATTATAGGCAACAACTGCTAATCTGGGGATTATATACTAGTCAAAGGAGGTGTATTGTTTCCCCTGTAGTGTTTTGCTTTGATTTTTAAAAATTCAAATTTTTGTTAGTTTTTTAAATTTGGGAGATTACATATTAAAATTCTGATTTCTAGATTATGATTGGAAATTAGAAGATGTGACAATATTAGGGTAGTGTTCATATTTGGCAAGAATTACCTGAAGCTTAATAGTAGTTATTGCTACTAAACTGATATTTTCTCAGTTCATGCTAAATGTTAGGTACAATATAACATCATAGCATGTGCTATTGTCCTTTTTAAAACAGAATTACAAGGAAAGTGATATATTCTTATAATCTCTCTATCAAAAGTGAGAAAATAAAGAATAAACAGAACTGTCATCTTCAAGAAAAATATTAGAAAACACCTTTTTGGATAAAATAGTAACACTCCATTTTTATGTTAAAAATGATTCTACTTGAAAAATACTACCAAGGTACATAATAATATCTACCACATTGTTAAGAGTGGCAACCAACATCAGAAAAGTGTGTTAAAAAACTCAATGAATCAATGAACTGAATTTCATCAGGATTTATTTTTGTATTTTGTTGATTTTTAAAGGTTTGTTTGGAAGTCAAATACTGTTATAAATTTACCTATTTATTACACAAAAATAGCATAAACAGCTTTCACAGATTTTAAATTTATAATTGAGGGTCTATTGAGTGTAGCACAAAGTCTGTGTAGCAAGTATATTTGCAGATGTAAATCTACCTCAAAATACTGTAGCTCACTTATTGAAGACATTGACAGAACAAGGTATGGGGAAAAGTAAAATCATTCTACTGCAGTTAATTAAAAATTAGACATTTAAAATACCACCTAGTTATCCATAGTACTCCTGTTGTAATGAAAATTAGTGAACATTTTGGGCCTGGAGCTTTTGAGATACATAATACAGACCAACGGCATATTTTTGTCTGTGGAGAATTTTTCAATCATTAGTTGGTTAAAATGAGTAAACATAAATGCAGATGCCCTTCTGGGTCAGGAACAGCAGATCTGACATTAAAATTAAAACCAGCCTGGCAATGTTTTTTAAGATCATGATGCTTACATTGGTTTATTGCCTTCAGAAATTCCTAAGATAAAACATTAAAATGGAATACATTAGGATTTGGCAATTGATATATAAACTGATCACTCAAGAAACCATCTTTGCTTGATTAATTGGTACACAATAGAACAGCTTATACTGCTGTCTGGAATTTAGGTAACTTGGTCTTGACCCAATTATAGAAATTGATTTTCTCATGTTTCCAAGGGGAAATCTTCACCTTTTCACGGAACATTAACTCAAAGATTCAAACTTTTTGGTTAATACAATCAATCTTCTTTTTAATAAATCTTAGGTTATTAACAATCAGTTACACAACAATATGGCTAGAGTTAACATTTCCTGGTTAAGTTGTACCTTTAAAAAATTCATTTGTCAAAAAATATATTCAAAATAGAGGTCATTTTGTTTTGCTGAAATCAGTTTCCAGAAAAAACAGTGATGAACCAACTGCACTCTAATGTTGTGGACCTCAACACTTAAATCCCATAATGCTTTCTCATTTCTAACCTTGTGAAAAGTAATGTATATTGTTTACTTAGCCTTTAATAATCAATATTGATAGTTAACATTATAAAAAACTAGAAATTAAAGTTATTAATATGCAGTGTAATGGGGCCCTGAAACCAAGTATGACAGCAATAAAGTAATAGATTTTACAAATATCCCTGGAGTAGTTACCCTAAGCATATGCACACACATTCCTACACACCCACACACTTGAATAACACCTATGTTTGTGAACAGCTGTTTCCTATTATGAGGCTATTTATTCTAGATGAAAAATTCAAGGATACATTCTTAAATCTTGTCATGCAAATAATCGAGAAATTACAACGAAATCTTGGTACAAGAGAAGAGCTGTTAGATCTCTAGTTCCAATTGAAAACTGAATTTTAAAAGAAAATAAATAATCAATCAACTACATATCATTTTCTATTTTGAATTTAAGATACAAAATTCCAAAGCATAAAAGTTTTGTCATATTAATATACTGTATTTTAGAAAAAGTAAAGATGATATTTCTAGCATCTATTTTGTTTTATTTCATTTTGTTTTAGCAGCTTACTTTTCTAATCCTAGAAACATGTTGGTTATTTACATTATCTCCCTAGCCTTGTAGGCATTTGAATTGGTGGCTCTGATCCACACTAAAAAGCCTGGTTGTGCCTATTCTGTTATCATACTATTCAATTTAATTTAATTCAATATAATTAATTCTTCAATTTAATCAATTCATTTATTAATTCAATCACTGTTTAATATCATAATATTTCCTTCCCCTACAAACTACCAACTTGTGTTGGCTTTTGGTGCATAATAAACCACCATAAAACTTGGTATCATGCAAAAATGATGTTTATTTCTCATGACTATAGGCCTTAGGTTATTTAGGTTTGGCTAATCTTGACTTGGCTTATCATACTCATGCGTTTGTGGGATGGCTTTACTCATATGTTCCTAATTCTTCCCCTGGGATAAGGACAAGTGGCATAGCCCAGCTGTGTGACTTTGGCAGTAGTAGAGGCAAAAAAGAGCAAGTCCCAAAAGAGCAAGTCCCAAAAGAGCAAATCCCAATGTACAAGCTAGTTTCCATCCTCTGTTTGTATTATGTATTAACATTCCATTGGCCAAAGTAAGTCACATGGTTGAGTATGTTAACAAACTCACAAAGGAAGTCCACTGTTGCTTACCGCACAGAAAGCCAACTACTGAGACAACAAAGATTGTCAAAGAAGAAAGGATTTATCACAGGAGATGTGTCAACGGGGAGATGGGAGGTATGGACTGCCTCAAATATACCTCCCCAACCAATAGAGTCAGGGATTTTCTGGAGGTGCAATGAATAATGCATGAGGGGAGTGAGCATCACTATATGTTTGGATGAAGTGCAGGGCATGTAAGTACAGTGAGAAATCATGCTAGTACTTATATTCTATGATCAAAATATAGCAGGTAAGTCCCTCTCTGGGCAGGGATTTTAGTAGTATAGTGAGCTAGGGGTTAATATTGGTGATTTTTTCAGCCTTGTATGCAGGTGGGATGCAGGGAATAGGCTGTTCAGAAGGCCTTTGGGCATGATCTGTGGTGGGCTGTTGTGTATCTTGTCTTCTCTGCACAAACAGGTGATGTAAGGGTTTGTAGTTACCTTGTGGCTGTAAGGAGATTCTGCTGTTTCTGGGAAAGAAACTCAGGGGGAGTGCATCAGTACAACAGAAAGTTACAAAGTTTTGGTCATCGAATCTTACTGAGAGCTATTTTCTTTTCTGCCTAGTGTGAAACTACAGTTGCTAAGTTACTAGTGTTGAGATAAAACTCACTGTTTATGGTACCACCAATTCAAGACCACTTAGAGCACCCAGTTCTAGCCACAAGGTGAACACTGAAAACTCATTGGAAACATAAGAGAACAAAAAACGCTATTTAAAAAAATCTTGCTTTTGGGGCCAGTTACAAGTATAGAGTCAAATGGCAGTGCAATTCAGCCCATCCATGTGGGAAAGCACTGCACAGCTATGCAGCAACAGGTATGGGTTCAGGGAAGGATGATGGATTAGGACCATCTTGAAATCTATTGCATGCATTTTAGATGCCCACATAAAATGATAATAAGTAAAAAATGTATGAGGAAACAAAATAGAAAAGCAAACATGCTTCAAGAGGACAGACACAGACAACAGTGTTAAAAGGTCTTTATTGGTAGGTTAGATAAAGAACAAAAAAAAATCCATTAGATTTGGCAACATGGAGGACATTGAGGATCATGGCAATTGGGAATAGAAACAGGAAGTATGTAGAAGAGCAAAGTAGGACTTCTATTATTGGAGGTAGGTTGGAATAGATATCCTAAAATAGTCTCACTGGAAAACAGTAATAAAAAACTATTCTAAAATTCACCTGGAGCCACAAAAGACCCAAATAGCCAAAATGACCTTAAGAAAGAAAAACAAATCTGGAGGCATAACATTCCTTGAATCCTAATTATATTACAAATTACAGCAATCAAAACAGTATGATAGTAGCATAAAAACTGACACATAGATCAATGGAACAGAATAAAGAGCCCTGAAATAAACCCAACAGATACAATGGGGAAAAGATAGTCTCCTCAATAAATGATTAGAAAAACTGGCTATCCACATGCAAAAGAATTAAACTAGATCCATACTTTATATCATACACAAAAGTCAACTCAAAATAGATTAAAATCCTGAATATAAGATGTGAAACCATAAGCCTCCTAGAAAAAAATGTAAGGATAAACTTCCTTGGTATTGTCCATGGTAATGATTTTTTTTTTTTTTTTTTTTTGGCTATCACACCAAAAGCTCAGGTAACACAAGCAAAAATAAATTTAGTGAGACAACATCAAACTATTAATAAAAACTTCTGCATACCAAAGGAAACAATCAACAAAATGAAAAGGCAGCCTATGGATTGTGGAAAAATAAATCTTATAAGGGGTTAATATCTGAGCTATATTAGAAACTCATAGCAACTCATTAGGGGAAAAAAAAGCAAATATTACAATTTAAAAAATGTGCAAAGGACCAGAATAGGCAATAGGAAATTTTCCAAAGAAGACATACAACTGGCCAACAGGTGTATAAAAAGATGCTCATCAACACTAATCATCAGAGAAATGCAAATCAAAACCACAATGAGATGCCACCTCACATTGATTGCAATGGCTATTATCAAAAACACAAGAGATAACAAGTATTAGTGAGGGCATGGGGAAAATGGGAACCTTGCACACTGTTCATGGGCATGTCAGTTAGTACAGTCATTATGGAAAACAGTGTGGAGTTTCCTCAAAAAATTAAAATAGAACTAATATATAACCCAGGAATTCCATTTCTGGGTACATATCCAAAAAAAAAAAAAATGAAATCAGCACTTTGTACAGATGTCTACACTCCCATGTTCATTGCCATATTATTCACAACAGTTAAAATATGGAAACAACCCAAGCATCCATGGATGGATAAACAGACAAAGAAATTGTGGTATATACAATAGAATATTATCCAGCCTTAAAAAGGAGGAGATACTACCATTTATGGCAATGTGGGTGAACTTAGAGTACATTATGTGAAGTGAAATAAACCAAACACATAAACACACACAAACACTGTATGATCTCACACGTGAAATAAAAAATAGCTGAAAACATAGAAACCAAGAGTAGAACAGTGATTGCTAGGGTTAGGAGATGGGGAAAATGGGGAGAAGGAGGCCAAAGTGTATAAACTTACAGTTCTGTAGGATGACTAAGTACAGAGATCTAATGTACAGCATGAAAACTATAGTTAATAAATAAGGGGTGAAGCAAGATGGCCGAATGAAAACCTCCAGTGATCATTTCTCTGCACAAACACCAAATTCAACAACTATCCACCCAAGCAAGTACCTTCAGAAGAACTAAAAATCAGGTGAGTAATCATACTACCTGGTTTTAACATTGTATCAAAGAAAGAGTCACTGAAGAGGGCTGAGAAAGGAGTTTTGCATTGCCCAGGCCACCCCTCCTCCATGCCCCAGCAGTGTTGTGCCAGCATGCAAAGTGGAGAGAGAATCTGTGTGCCAAGCAGATGGAGAATGCAGTGATTGTGGAGCTGTGCATTGAAAGTCAGGGCCATTCTGGCACAATGGAACACAGCACAGGGCAGAATTCTGCCAGTGCCCACAGAGAAAGCATTTTGACCACCCCAGCTGGAGGGAAATCCTCCAGCCCAAAGCCCTACTTCCTGCTAGCCCCTCCACTGGAATAAAGAGAGCAGCCTGGGGCTTGAACTAAATTCTAAGGCATATGAAGAGTAGAATTATTTTTTTCTAGATCTGTGAAAAATGATGTCGGCATTTTAATAGGGATTGCATTAAATCTGTAGATCACATTGGGTAGTATAGACATTTTAACAATGTTGATTCCGCCGATCCATGAGCATGGTATGGTTTTCCACCTGTTCATGCCTCTGCTATTTCCTTCTTCAGTGTTTTGTAGTTCTCCCTATACACATACAGTGGGAAAAGGACAGTCTCTTCAATAAATGGTGCTAGGAAAACTGGATATCCATATGCAGAATAATGAAACTAGACCCATATTTCTTGCCATATGCAAAACATCAAATCAGAATTACATAAAGACTTAAATATAAGACCTGAAACTATGAAACTACTAAAAGAAAACTTTAGGGAAATGCTTGAGGATATTGGTCTGGACAAACATTTCTTGAATAATCCCCCAAAGCACTGGCAACCAAAGGAATATTGGACAAATTGGATCACATCAAGCTAAAAAGCTCCTGCACAGTCAAGAAAACAGTTAACAAACTGAAGAGACAACCACTGAATGGGAGAAAATATTTACAAACTAACTATCTGGCAAGGGATTAATAATTAAAATATATAAGGAGCTTCAATAACTCAATAGGAATAAATCAAATAATCTGATTAAAAAATGGGCAAAAGACCTGAATAAACATCTCTCAAAAGAAGACATACAGATGGCCAATAGGTATATGATAAACGGTCAACATCATTAATCGTAAGAGAAATGCAAATCAAAACTATAATGAGATATTATCTTACCCCAGTTAAAATTGCTTTCATCAAGAAGTCAGGCAATAACGAATGCCAGTAAGGATGTGGAGAAAGAGGAACCCTCATACACTGTTAGTGGGAGTGTAAGTTAGTGCAATCACTATGGAAAATATTATAGAGGTCCCTCAAAAAACTAAAAATAAAACTACCACGTGACCTAGCAATCTCATTACTAGGTATATATATATATATCTCCAAAGGATGAGAATTTAGTATATCGAAAAGATATCTGCACTCCCATGTTTTTGCAGCACTATTCACAGTAGCCAAGATTGGAATCAACCTATGTGTCCACCAATAGATGAATGGATAAAGAAATTGTGGTATGTATACCCAATTGAATATTATATAGCCACAAAAATAATAAGATTCTGCCATTTGCAACAACATGGATAGAACTGGAGAACATTATGTTAAGTGAAATAAGCTAAGCACAAAAAGATAAATCTCACATGTTCTCAGCCATATGTGGGAGCTAAATATTGAAAACAATTGACCTACTGGAGACAGAGCGTAGAATGATAGTTACCAGAGGCTGAGAAGGATATGGAGGATGGGGGTATAAATTAGGGATAGTTAATCAGAGCAAAAATATAGTTAGATAGATAGAATGAATAATATTTGATAGATCAACAAAGTGACTATAATCAACAATATTTTAATATATACTTTAAAATAACTAAAAGAGTGGAATTAGAATGTTCCTAACACAAAGAATTGTTAACGCATGAGGTGATGGATGCCTCAATTACCCTGCTTTGATTATTTAAATTGTACGTCTGTATCAAAAAATCACATGTACCCTATAAAGATATACAACTATTATGTACCCATAATAATTTAAATTAAAACTTTAAAATTTAAAATTAAAAAACATCAAAACCATAGTTAATAATATAGTATTATATACTGAATATTTACCAAGAGAGTAGATTTTTGGTGTTCTTATCACACACCAAAAAGGTAACTATTGAAGGTGATGAATAGATTAATTTGCTTAAATATAGCATTCATTTCATTATGTTTGTGTATATCATAATAGAATGTCATACACTTTAAATATATATAATATTTTTAAAAAAGAAAGTTAAAAGCATGCCACAGACTGGGAAAAATATTTATTACAAAAGTATCCATCAGATTTGTGTCCAGAATATATAAAGAAAAATTCTAGAATACATGAGAAATAAGACAACCAATCCAATTAAAAAATGGGCCAAGACTTAAACAGAAAGTTCACATGAGAAAATCTACAAGTGACCACTGAAAACAACAAAACAGTATTTAAATCACTAGTTATCAGAGAAATGGAAATGAAAACTACAATGTGATAGAATTACATACTTATTAGACTGTCTGAAAGAAAAATGATGGAAAATGGTAGGTGATGATAGGTATGTGAAGCAGCTCTCATGTTTTGCTGTGGAAGTGTAAAACAGTACAAGCACTTTAGAAATGTCTGACAATTTCTATTATAGTTAAACATACACTTTCCTATACCCCAGAAATTCCACTCCTTTCAATCTTGAAATTCCTGAGGTGAATAAAGGAATATATCCATAAAAAGCTTGTAGCAGTATTTTTATAGCATTTGAAAGCAACTCATATATCTAGCAACAAAACCATGAATGCTTAAACGAATGAGGGCATATTATACAGCAGAATATTATATAGGAATGGTGCAAGCTAGAACTAGTTTCATTGCGTTAAGAAATAAATGAAAGGGGAAACATAAAACCATTGTACAAACTGTGCCTTTTATAAAATTTATCTTCAGTGGGATATTATTGCTCTCTAGGTGGCACTTTGGACGCATATGCGTGCATGAGCATTTTCACAATAATTGAAAAGTACTGCTGATATTTACTAAGGGGTGAGTCAGAGAAGCCAGATATTTGGCAATTTATAGGACAATACCAAATAACAAAGATTTTTCCTACATCCTGACCAGCTTCTGAAATATCTGTTGGATAGCCACATAGTTCAAAAAAATAAACAACCACCACTAAAAATAAAATCCAACTGTTAAGAGTTTTCTTTTCCTAACACACCCCTCCATTTAATAAATAAACAAAAATTGTTTTGCATGGTTTTAATATATACCCTGCATTTTCCAGGAAAGCAACTATCATGTAAATCAATAGATATTCATCTGTTTGCTAAGAGGTATTCACAATTTCAGAAAATCACAACACTAATAGCAATGTTAATGTTTAAAAGTCCAGGGCAACACATTTGTGTCAGTCTCATTTGTAGCTTGTGCATTAATGAATAGCCTACGTATAGGTGAAAGCAACTTAGTAATTCATTGTACCTTCCGTGTGTAGTCATGTCCAAGCATTTTCAAACTGAAATGTACATTATTTTATTGCAAGATACTTTTATCATCTTTTATTTGTATTACATTTATGGCTTTGTGTTTATTTTTTAAAAATATATATTGTATATAGATTACTATCTGTGCATTTTATTTTTTGGCTAGAAGTTTGAGTGTTAAAAATATTTGTAATAAAACAAAAATGTCACGTCTCCTAGGGTTTAGAATTGCAGTTTTTGAAACTTGTGAAAAGAAAAAAAATGTGGTGATAACTAAAGGTATATTTTTAAATTATTTTAATTTAATGTAAAATTGTAAAGCTGAGATGTTAAATATATTTACAGATATAAGAAGAGGCAGCAATGAGAGGAGGGCAAATTTAGAGAAGGGCAATGTGAGTAGTACTAACTCAAAGGGATTGAACAGGGCAGTTAGAAATATAGTTTCTCTTAGTGTACCTAATAACAAGATATGCCTGGTAAACCCTACATTGGTTATCATCTATATCAGAGAGTCTTAGTGTATGTTTCACAGTAACTTGTTGCTGTTTTCATGTTACCATTGCCTCACCGATTTGACCCTAAGCTTCCTGAGTAAAGGGACCAGGTACTTCAAGCACACACATTGCTGAGCATGCAGTTGACATGTATTAAATGATCTCATAGTGAATTGCGCATTGTAGTATGGAGCCTGACATAAACGCCGTACGCAGAATGCAAGTGGGACAATGAAGGGCCTGGGGGAGACAGAATGCACAGTCACCTTTGTTCCAAATAATGCAACTCTCCTCTCTTCTCCCTACTTGTTTCTATCTCTGACCTTAAAATTCCAGAGAATGGATGAGAACGGGATCCCAGCAGAACATAACAGATGACTTGACTTTGACCTTTGAAAAAGTCAAGCTTTAAGTAACAGTTGTGACTCGTGGGATAAATTGCTTTGGCAATAGAGGGCAAGTGCCCCATGTGCTGGATCAGGTTAAAGTTACTGTGTCTTGTGATACCGCCTCACTGTGCCTTGATTCTTCTGTATACCAAGGCTTTAGAGCTATTCACATTTGATCCTAATGGTAACAGCATGAAACTATTCTTATCTCTGTTTTTCAGATGAGGAAACTCAAGCAGGAAGTTATGTGACTTGGGTGAGATCAGTCAAGAAATCAGCAGGTTGAAAACAAACATCGAATCTCCTAAGGTCAAAACTTGTATTCCAAAAAGACATGTTAACAAATCATGCAGAAATATAATAATTGAAAGGAAATATCTCTGAATTTGTTCTCCCATATTTTGATCACATGAAGTCAGGTAAACTAAAATAGAAAACACTGTAAAAACTTACATAAAAATATTTACCTTATATTATAATATTAAGTAACATTACAGTACTCAAAAAGTATCTTCTCAGTTATGTGCAAGTTGTATTTGACATACTGAAATTTTAAAATGTGAACTCCATGGATTTAACACTAACTCGATATTGCTTTAACCATGTTAATTATTTAGATTTTTAAAAGACCCATACAATGCATATATGTATTTCCTTTTAAAAGCTAATGTTTTTTAAGCACATTTTGAGATTATATCTTATAGGAACCACTCAGAAACAATTAGGGGTCACCTATTATACATTGTGATTTTAAAGACAGATATCAAAAAAGAAGGCAGATTATTGGTCTCGAAAGAATAGACTGCAACTCCTTACGATGAGACTATGTTCAAAATTTTACAAAGTCTATTAGATATTCATTCATATTCTAAGATGTTAGATATTCATTTGTAATTTCCATATCAAATTATGGAAAACATCATTAACATCATTTTCCTTGTTATCAGCATGATCATTGTTGTCCTCTGGCATTCTGTTGTTCATTTTACAGATTTCTTTTTACCCATACTGCTTATTATAGTCTGGTCTTCGTATTTTAGAATTTCAAGTTCTAGGAGAAAGAAGATTTTTTGCCTTTATTTTTCCCTTTTTATGTTTCCTGCACTTATAAAAGTGATCTGCACATAGCACATGACTAATAACTATAGATTTTATAATATGAATATAATAAATTATGATATATAGTTTAATTAAGGCTTTTCTGGGTTCAGATATTTTTATACAAGTGCATGCAATTCATCTATGCATAGAATTACTTATTGAATTTTCACACTGTGCTTAGAAGCTATTAATATGTATGCCAAATTGGACACTACAAAAGATATGACGTGGTATTTTTCTTGTCCTCAAGGAACTACAATCTATATGACTCTATTATACAACAAGTAAACAACTGAACCAAAATATGGTTGTCAAAATTTGCCAACCAGACAGTAATAATAAATATTTGTTGTGGAATAAATGGGTGTTTTATTGGAACAAGAGTTAACTTCCATGGAGGAGAAAAAGGAGAAAATGTAGAAGGAAATAAAGAATTCTACTACTTTTAGAACTAACATATTTAGACCTTTATCCCTATTTAGTGTTTTCACACAACTAGATAATGGACAAATACATTAGTATTTGGATATAATCTATCTAATACAGAAAATGGCATTTAAAACCCTTCCATCAAACCCTTCCATTTTGAACAGATATGGCTATACATTATTTTTTAATAAAGGGAGTTTATTATGCCATTTTTTCCTGAAATCTTAGATAAGTCAGTCCTAGAATTCAATCCAAATACTCTCTTTTGTTCTTAAAGTCATATCCTAGGAAGAAGCACAGCATATGATTACTAGGTGTGCAATAAATCCAGCCCACATTAATGAATTAAAAGAAGCCAAAGAAAGAAAAGTTAGGAATTTTCCCCAAATATTATATATAAATGCAATTACATTATTGTAATTTTTCATTTTTACTGCTAATATGTCTACGTTATCTCAATCCATATGGTTATAATTATATGCATCAATTACACTCAGTGTGTTACACTGAAAGACTTAAACCCTGCCATTCATTTCTTAAGCCAATATATTCTGAGTAAATGTGGATACATGGCATTACCTCTGCCTTCAAAGAGCCTTTAGTGGAGAAAACACATTTGAAAACAGACAATTACAATATAGATTTATAAGCAAAAAGTAAGGGGAGTAAAGATGCTGTGGCTACTCAATCTTTTCTTTGAGAGACAGGGTATAGAGTATTAGTCAACACAGACTAGACTTAAGCTACATATACTCTCAAGGCTTAACACTACATTTCTCAATCATGCAATGTCTACTATAGGTTTATATAGGAACTTTGTTCCACATGATCATTCAGGGATCCAATCTGAGAGATGCTGTCCCAGTTGCTGGTCTCCTAAGCATAAGATGACAGAGGCTAGAGAATCACTCAGGGTCTTTTGACTGCCTCAGACCGGATGTGGCACACATCATACACATCACATTTCACTGACCAGAAATGCACAGAGGCTAGAAGGAAAGCTTCTCATATGCCCATGAAAGAAAATAGAGTTGGATAAAATCCAACATGAAAGAAAATAGAGTTGGATAAAATCCAACATGATAGGCTTTCCTGAGTTAGAGATTTCAAAAGTGAGAGCTGGAAATTTGGTATTACTTCCAGTTATTTATTGCCAATGAATTATAGGTAATTAGCTCACCTCCTTCCCAAGAATTAAAAAGGCATTGGTATGATCTGAATGTTTGTGTCCCCATTAAAGTCACAGGTTAAAACTTAATCCCTAATGTGATGGGTTAGCAGGTGTGGCCTTTGGGAGATAAATAGGTCATGATAGCAGAGCCCCCATGAATAGGATTAGTCCCCTTTAAGAGGCCCCCCAGAGGGTTGCCTTTCTCCTTCCAGGATGTGAGGGCACATCCAGAAAGTGCCACCTGTGAACCAGAGAGCAAGCCCTCACCAGACATTGAATTGGCATGCACATTGATCTTGGACTTCCCAGACTCCAGAACAGTGAGAAATACATTTATGTTATTTATAAGTATTTTGTTTAGCAGCACCAACAGACTAAGGCAAGCATTGACCATTGGGGAAAAAAATTAAAAATCTGACAATTGAGTTAACAGGATACCTCGGCTGGATGTTGAAAGAAAATTGATAAATATTAACTGACTTAGCTTATGAAATAAAGCTAAGGCTAAGCCAATAGGGCAGGAAGCCCTACAAGTTTGCATGGCAGAACCACAGAAAGGCTCAAGAATTTTGAGTTTGAAGCCATATCATGACATATGAATCAAGAATTAGGAGTATGGAGGACTTTTTAACTCAAAGTGTTAAGGGGGTCTGAAAACAGGAGGTTTTGTTGAAAAGTCTTTTAATAAATGTTAAGAAAGGCACATTCCTATCCCCATTCACTTAGCCAGAAAACTATCCCACGTAGACATCAAGAAAGACTGTAAATGTATTCTCAAGAGTAGTTGAAGTAAAAAGGCTCTGGGTTGCCAGAGTCAGGTGCTGCACTGAAAACAGGGGTACTAAGTGGAAATTCACACAGTGAGTTGTGAAAGCTCTTCTTCCTTTCATAGCCTCTTTTTGTTATGTTTTTCAGAATTCTAGGATTTGATCTCATCCAAGAGGACTCTTCTTGGGAGAGAAAAAAGGCCTATTGAAAACATTTTGAACTTTCTTAATGAATTCTTACCATAATATTGTCTTCATAAAAAATATTTTAATGGACTGATATTAATCATGAGCTTACATTTAGGAGTCACTAGATATTTTTGGAAAACCTCCAAATGAAAGAAAAATACCCCAGGAAGTAAAGAGTAATAAAAGCAACAAGGAAGAAAGAGAAGCATGACAGGAAACAAACTAATCCTTAGAGAGGTAAGACATTAATTCCATGAAAAAGAAAAAAGAGAGAGAATAGAAAATTAAAACAAATGATTACATAAATTCTCTAAAATTAAAAACATAACAGCTGATATATGGGACTTCTGATTCTGGTCAAGATGGAGTAACAAGAAACAGATTTACTGGTCTGCTTCAAGCCATCAAAAAATGGACAAAATATAGGAAATAATGGATGACAATACAATGGATATCATTGTAGACAATGAAGACAATCATCCCAAAATTGAGAAACAAATGAAGTGAGCACCTCTGTAATAAGCTCAAGGGTTGTCTTAAGGGAGTTTCTAGGTTGTGGCACAGGGAAAAGGAATGCCGATGGAACCCATGGCAGACTCCGTGACTGGAATGACAGAACTGATTGTTCTCGGAGAGAATAATCCAGATAGAGTTCCCAGCAGAAAAGAACAGAGAAGCTCAGAGGGAGAGCGTGGGATCTACAGAGAGTTGCCCTCCAGTGTTAGCTGAGTACTGATTCATGCATACAGGCAAGGCAGCCATCTGAAGCCAGGAGAGGATCACTTGAAAGGCTGAGATGAACCAATACCCACGGCTCACCCAGGGCTGAGGACAATGCCTGTGTCCACCACCCAGATAAAAATGTTCAAGCTCTGTAGTGAACTTACTAGCATACACAGAAGTGTGTGAGTAGTAGTAAGGAGTAATTAGCCCAAGACTGAGCTCTGCTCCAGTCCCACTTAACAAACCTTAAACATAAGAACCAAAAAGATTAAACTGTGTCTGTGTAACCAAACCATGTCATAGAACCAAGACTAAGAATATTTATATCAATACAAACATATCCAGCATTAAACATGGGCAAAATTCGCATTGTGATGCATCCAATAAAAAATTAACAGGTCTAAAAAGAAATAGGAAAAAAAGGCACATAATGTGGAGAAAAATCAATCAAAATTGATCCAGAACTGACTTGGGTATTAGAATTAGCAGACAAGTACATTAAAACAGCTATTATAACTGTACTCTATGTGTTTAAAAACTTAAGGGAAGATTTTAAAAGGACCCAAATCAAACTGCTAAAAATGAAAACCAAAATATCTGAGATAAGAAATACACTCAATGAGATTAACAACAGATTACATATTGCAGAAAAAGATAAGTAAACCTGAAGATATAGCACTAGAAACTATCCAAAATGAAACACAGAGGAAAAAAAGAGAATTAAAAAAATGAACAGAGCATTAGTGAGATATAGGGCAACTCCAAGCGGCATCAGATACATGTAATTGGAATCTATGAAAAGAGTAGGAGAGAACAGAAAATATCTGAAGAAATAATGGCCGGAAAATTTCTAAATTTGTTGAAAATTTTAAAACCACAGGTCCACAAATCTCAATGAATACTAAGACCTGAAAACATGGGGAAAAAAGAAAACTCGACCAAGTCACAGAATAATCAAATTTCTTAAAACCAGTAATACAAAAAATTGTAGAAATAGAGTGAAAAGACACGCTCTATACAAAGAAATAAATATAATTATGGCGGGAGCTTTAGAGGGGCATTTTTAAAACACCAAATGACAAAAATACCTGTAATCCTAAATGTCATCAGACAGAAAAGGAAATAATTACATAGCAACAACTAGTATTACGAAAGGTACTGTATTTCTAACTCTAACATCTGAAGTTAGCAGGCAACGGGACATTGTCCTCAATGTTCAGATAAAGAAATGATTTCTAACCTTGATTTCTTTATCCAACTACCAATCAATTTTGAGGAAAAGAGTTTCAGGCACACAAGCTCTCAGAACATTACTTCTCATGTTCCCATTTCTTAGGAACTCATTGGTGCATTTCTTGTCCTATAATCCAAAAAAGAGAAAAAAAAAATGGGACTCAGGAAACAGAGGGTTCAACATAAATGTTTACAGCAAGTCTAGAGAGCTGCAAATTCAGCTACAGTTAAAAAAAAAGAAAGAAAGAAAGAAAAGAAAAGATACTGATAATTACCTCTCCAAGTTAAGAAGAAATTCTATTGGAGATTCTGGAGTTAACAGAAAATAAATAAGGCAGTTATTATCTCCAGTGAAAACAGATAGTTATTCAAGAAATTACTATATAATTGTAGTATACAACCCTGCTCAGCTGCAAGATTTAAAGCCATAATATGAACACTGATTATTAGTTTAACAAAATTATTATATAATTTCACTGGAATGATGTAAATGATTATATATGTGCATTTAATATTGTCATTGCATAATATAAAGATGAATGACAAAATTCATGCAGACTATTTAAATTTGTCATTTTTCTTTACATAAAATTACATTAAATAACAAAAATAAAACTTCAGAAGTTGAAACAGATCACAGATTAAGAAAGCACTTTATAGTTTAGTACCATTAACAGTATTTTTTCCTCCTGCTTTTAGAAAAAGGATCTCACATTTTCATTTTGCACAGGGTCCTGCCAGTTATGTAGCTGATCCTAATTTGAGAATCAAGATTTGACGGGGTATGGATGATGGAAAAAGGGAAACTTTTATTTTCCACATAATTTTGTTAGATTTTTTAAATGAGAAATATGGATTGCTTTACTGAAAACAAAAATTTAAATTAAAGTAATGCCAGTTATAGGTACAATTATCCAAGAGCTTACTTGGCAGGGGAACCACGTATGAAAATGATGTGAAGTGTTGGGTATGATGAATTTTGAGAATCAAAATAGCTTAGGCCATTTTGTAGGTCTAAAGTAGGGATGTGACATAAAGTAGGGATGTGACAAAGTGGATAGGTTGGGAACAGTTTAGGACAGATCATGAAGAGTCATGATCCATGTTAAGGAGCTTAGAAATGATTCAAGTGATGGGCAGATACCGAAGAGTTGTGAAACAGTTAAAATTTTACTTAGAGCAGATTCAACTACACAGTAGTGATGGAGACACTTCAGGGGACAGTTACACCTTTGACATTATGCCCTCTCTAGTAATTGTAATACATGATAATGATTAGAAAATGAGATCTGAATGAACCATAGAAACAAATTGCAAATCCATGTATCAGGATTTATTTTAAACTAATGTGGGGGAGTTTATCAAAGTGATCAAATTCTACCACAGTACTTTCAGGATTAAAATAGAAAGAACACTCTAGTTTTTTTTTAAAAGAAACATTTGAAGAAATATTTTTTATAAGTGATTATTTTTTACTTTCCCTACATAGCATATTATTTTATCTAGTTACTATAAAGAAAAGTGGCCAGAAAAAGCTTTCAGATCTTTCTCCCCAGTTCACCTACAGAAAAGGGATTTTATTTCAATTGTGTAAATGTCTTGGGATCTTCTTAAGCAGACTAATTCTTGCCTAAATGCGATGGCATTTTTGCTTAGGAAGAAAAGGTCTGAGCAGACAGTTATTCAACACTGTTGAGTCAAACATTCAGAGCTAGGTAGCTTAAATTTCTAGAGATGATAAATAGCTATAAAGGCAAAGGTAAAGCTACAATTTTTTAGGAAAAGGGAAGGGGTTATGAAAATCACCAATGAGCCTCTAAAGAACAGAAAAAATGCAAATGCTTCTAATGTTCCCTCAATGATCTGCCAAAAAATGTATTTAAAATGTTAAACTATTGTTACCATTTGAAAGCATAAAAAGTTTATAAGCTGCAAACAGAAAATGGAAGAGATAACAGAATCACAAATTTGTGAATTTTTCCTCTTTTAATAGCTGACAAAAACTCTTTGATCAAGTGAATTCTGTTGACAGAGACTCTTTCTGCAGCACATGGAAGCTCTTATCCTGAAGCTATGAAACAGAAAAAACTGTTCATAAAGATTGCTTTGAATGTCAGTTTTCCTGTATTATGCAAGTTTAGGGATTTGAAATACCCAAAAATGTGTGAGATAAAAGACACAATGCAACATATACTCTAGCACAAGGTAATTTATTGCCATTATTATCATTAAACAGTACATTCTTCTATCAAACATTGCTCCCCATTCAGAAGTTATGCTAACTGCTTCTATGCTATTTTTTTTCCTATTAAAAATTATTTTGGGCAATAAAAATTCCTCTTGAAGCAACGCTTATAGTCAGTTTAATCCGAGAGTTTTCCCTGTTAATTTAGACACAGTTCTTGAAAATCATATACATTTGGTTCAATACCAGTAGACTGGCTGAGAAGAAGATAGAAGAAAAGAAATTTTTTTGTGTGGTTAAAAAAGAAGAAGAAAAAGAAGACCTAAGGTGAAACTAACTGTCAGTAGCTTGTTAAAATTCATGCATCTTTAGGAAAAACTAATTATATCAGATTTTAACCATGTTTTATAAGAAGGAGGTTTCTCTTTGCATTCATTAACTTAATTGGCACAGTAGAAATTTTAAGTGGCCTTTCACCTTTGGATATGGGGTTGCAGTTTTAGCAACAGCCTTTCAAAAACAGTAAAATAATAGAAGTTCAAGATTCTAAAAGTGCTTTAGAAAGAAAATATAGATCTTTTGTGTAAAAGGAATCTTTATAGTTTGGCCATAGGAAGACTTTGGAACAAAATAATAAATATTTTACAATTAACCACTTTATGGAAGAAAGTCTGGGTAGGGGTTAGCAACCAGGATAATGCTGGAGTTTTTCTTTCCTGGAATGTATAACACTGCTCCTAATAATACCTGGCTGAGAAAGCAGGGTATAGGGACGATATCAATTGACTACTGCAAGTTTAACACTTAAATGTTTGTTCAGAAAAGTTCTAATTAAAATAAACAATAACTCACTATATAAGAGAAGACATATAGACATGATTATTATACTTTTATAGATTATAGATTATTTATAAAGAGCTTTGAGCTTTTCAATCTTTTTTTTTTAATTTATTTTTAACCCAACATAGAAAATGGTTGGAAAAGAAGTAAATGGGAAAAATCACGGAAATTGCAAGCTTCAGAAGTTTTTATGAGGTTGTGAGACTGAAGACATGTTTGGGTAAACATGCACTTGCCTTTTTATCTGCGTGGATCTGGAATGGTTGTGCAATATCTTGGGATCTCTCATCTCTTTACTTCCCTCCATGATCCATGGATCTTTCCTTCTTTGACTCATAAAGATTTAGTGGTGTGTCCAATTGATGTTTTAAAAAATCTGCTCTTGTCCCACATGGATACACCAGCTTCCAGGGAAGTGCTAATTACAGAAGGGGATTAATGCCGTGAACTGTTTGGATTCAATCAGTTGAAAATAGTGAGCAGCAAATAGTGTTCAACCCCTGAGTCATCAGGTGTTTGTGGGTAAAATCTAGAGTCACAAAATCGGGCAGGATGTACTTCTGCATATCTCATCCTCCTCTCCAGCTATGGAGTCATTTCTTTTCTTTAAATCTTGTCTTTAAAGCTTCCATTTCTCTTTAGTTTATGATTAAATCTCCTGTTGAAAGCCATTTATTTTACTTTGGATGATAGATTGCTTGTGGAAAGAAATTGGACTGCATTAATATATCTACTGTTCCATGTATTGGGAGAATCTTGTAATCTAGAATAAAATGTCACAAATATCAAAGTAACATTATAATATCTGCTGTAAAAACATTTCTATACCTAAAGTTTAGTATAAGAAAAGACCTTAAAATATCAATATTTCATTTTATTGACAAGCTAACAAAAATGGGAAAACCTAAGTTAATGTATGTTCTATTACATGCAGATAGAGACATTTTTTATTAAAGGAAAATATAGTCTTTTGTACTGGTGACAGTCACAGTTTCGTGGGTTAGGGAAGCTTTTCATTAAGATTTGCTAATCATATAAGCAATTATATGTAGATTTTCAAGCTGTCATGTAAGATCTTGAGAGAGATAAATATTTGCTTTTGCTCTCCTCACTATTATTGCTAACTAGTGGGGGTTTTGTTTGTTTGTTTGCTTTAAACAAAGATGACTCCAAATTATTCCAGGAAAGCAGCAGCTTTCATAATAACCTAAATCCGTCATTTGTAACCTGATGCCTTTTAAGAGTTTCAAACTCCTAGGATGTGCTATTGTCATAATAAATGCTAACTTTAATGAAATGTTTACTACTTGTTTTCACTCTAAAAATTCATTTCATCTACACAACATCTTAGAACTTATTGTCATCCCTCCCACAGAGATGAGAAACTGAGGCAAAAAGAGCTTTGATAAATGTTCCAAAGTGGGAGTTGGGATGCAAGCCGGGTGATCTGAGTCTAAAGTTTTGTTAAAATTAATAATTTTGCCAATTTGCTAAAATTGTCATTCATGCACTTAACGACTTTATTATATTTTAGTTTCTATTACTGGAACTACTTCGCTTGATGGCTCACTCTGTCCCTGTCCTTGTGTTACTAGGAAGGTGTTATTTTACTTGTATTTTTTGTTTAATATTTATTTTGTCAGGCTTCTTTTGAGCAGATAGATCCTGTTTTTCTGTCTGTCCTACTTGGTACTTTAGTAGTGGGTATGTATGACAATTGAAGGCATAGACATCCAAGGATTCTCAAATCATTCTCTCTCTCTTTCTCTCTCTCTCTCTCTCTCTGTGATAAATACACACACACACACACACACACGATTTAAAATAAGTTTTTGGTAATTATGTGAGAACATAGGGAAATATTTTTGAGAGACATGCTTAAGAGGAAATAATAACCTAAATTTATATGCAGATTTTTAAAGAGAATTTTGATACAAGAATTTTGCGACAATAATATCCCGATAAAAATCAAAGGATGCCAAATGCTTGCTCAGGTAGAACCTTAAAGAATTGCAGTACCCTGTTGGAATCACAACCATCCAAGACATGATTGTCACTTTTCATGTCCAGAAATTCAAGTATGTCGGTGTACTTAAGAAGCATTTTTCCATGGGTTCCAAACATACCAGAGACTATTGTATAAATTAAAATGCTATGGAACTAATTTCTAACAAGAATTATAATTACCAAATAGAATGAATCTTTCTTGCTTAGTGGTCAGAGCACTCTTTCCCTGTCTACCAATTTATGTTTGAAGATAAATTATCAACTGACAATTGCTCACTGAACATAAAGGAGATCAAGAAGAATTATAATGGATCCCCCAAACTGATGTGACTTTGTTGTGAAATTTTGGTGACTACCCAAGTACTCATTCCTGGGAGAGTCATGTTATAAGGAAGAGTTTTCCTTGCTACCTTCCCCCATACCATGTCATATTTTGTCATTCTGTGGTAACTAACATTTTGGACCCCTATTATTAATTTAAAAATTTTTATTTTTTTAACTAAGCAATCAATTTTATGAAGACCTAAGAAGTTACAAGTATACATACATAATTATGTTTCAGAAAATATTATTCATATTAGCTTTGTTAAATTTAAGTCTTTCAGAAGAAACGTCATGGAAAATCTCTCCAATAGACTTGTGGGAAAACCCTGTCTGTGTATGGGAAATGTTTCATCACATTCATGTGCAGAGCTAGACAATAAAAATGATATGAATCAGAAATAATATCCGGGACTTCTTTTTATTTTCCTATCAGTTCCATTTTTGTCTTTCTACCATTTCAATTTTGTTAAAAATTGTCATTAAATGACCATTTAAAAATTATTAGAGGCTTCAAAGCTTTATTGGATTTGGAGTTAATGTGATGCCTCAAACGTAACTGACAATTGCTCTGAGTATTCATTTCTCTCCCAATTCACAGACAATCAAATTTGTTCCCACCTTGTGAGACCCAGACATCATCAGTCACCCCCGTCTATCAAAACAGTCAATCTACATAATGGGAAAATGTAAAAAATCCTGGGGTCAGGAAAGAGTTCTTGCTACTTGAAAGCTACAGAATATTTTATTAACAGATCACGGCGACTTCAGCTGTGCGTTTAGCATAGGTTGAAGAAATATTATTTTGCTCTATCCTTCTTTCCAAATGAGGTAGAAAATAGAGTTTTTGAGGTTAAGCTATCTTTTTGTACAAACTTTCTTGGAAAAGAAAAAAGATTTCCCACCATCTCACTTTTTAATCTATAACATGAGCGCATTTTTAAATCTGTTATTGGAAAAAGGTAGAATAAAGTTTTATAACCTTGCCTTACATATAAGTATCTATCCTATTTCACTCTCCAAATCAGTATAGAAAACAAAATGTCAGTTAGTACTTAGCAAATAGATAATAAGACTCTTCTAATTCACCCATGCTTGCCAACGGTTACCAAAACATAAGATTAGTTGGTCTTCCAGAAGTTCCTTTATGTGTTTGCTCTTGTAGTGATTCTAGTAAGTAGTCTAAATTTTAAAGCAAACAAGTTGTTTGAGGATCTGAAGAGGGAGGAACTGCAGAGGGAAAAGATCTTAATTAAGTTTCAGATTTTAAGGAAGAAAATTATCAATCACCAAAAACAAAGTCATCCAGTGAAAAAAAAAAGATTAGTACACTTAACACAGCAGGGCTCCTAAGTACTCTGAAAAAATTTGTAGATATTGACTCATGGATGATAATTGTTAAATGTATTAAATAGATAAGGTTTTCATATGACTCTCAGTGTTTCATGTCAAAATAAGTCTTATGTTTTGAAACTAATTGGAAGCCATTTATAATTTTCACATAATAGTTTATCAGGGTCTTTTGACATAACAGGAGCAGAGTCAATGAAGTAAGTTAACTGAGCCAAACCAAGTTGAAACATACTAAAAACTGACTGTGGAGAATCCTGAAGAACTAAAAATAGACCAACCATTCGATCCAGCAATCCCACTACTGGATAGCTACCCAAAAGAAAATATGTCATTATATAAGAAAGACACCTACGATTCACAATTATAAAGATACGGAATCAACTTAAGTACCCATCAACTGATGAGTGAATAAAGAAAATGTGATATAAACATGTGTGTGTGTGTGTACATACACACACACACACACACACCATAGAGTACTCCTCAGCCATAAAAAGGAATGAAATAATGTCTTTCGCAGCAACTTGGATGGCACTGGAGGCCATTATCCTAAGTGAAGGCCCTCAGCCTTTACAACTATTTAATATATCTTTTTAAGGATAATTTAAAGCAAGACCCTTATTGAAAGTGAAAGAAATGTGCTAAGTGAGTCATCAAATATAAAGAGCGCAGATACACAAAGCCAAGCAAAATAGAGCTGAGCACTGTTCTTGGCTCCCTGCCAGACCCTCCACCCCTTAGGACCTGGGGAAGTGATTGCTTTCTTCTCATGGGACAGCATTCCCTTTCTCCTTGTAGGTTTCCTCTCTTCTTTCCCTTTTCTTTAATCCTCTTTGACTTTGTGTGGTTTATTTATTCAAATATCCATTGTGCCTCATTGTGTGCTAGTAGTCACTGATGTTAGAAGAAGGAGAAGACAATGGAAAGCTCATGCACTAAACAAACTGCAAACAAAACAAATAAAGAAAACCCCAAATCCCAGTGACAGACCCATATCAATGATGACTTGTGCTGTTAGACACTTTTTTACATGCCGATTGGCCATTTATAGCTTGTTTTATATACTGACTGTTCAAGACTTTTGCCACTTTTTACTGGGTTCTTTGCAATTTTAGTATTGAATCTTTAATATATTATGAATACAAGTCCTATGTCAGTTATTTCTGTCACAAATATTTTCTCCCAGTCCATCACTTATCTGCTTGTTTCATTAATGCTGTCTTTTAATATTTTAATTTTATTCTCTCTTTTTCCTATTTGTTTGCTATCTTTCTCTGTTCTTTGAGGGTTCAGTCAAGAATATTTTCACACTTCATTTGTATCCTTTACTGACATTTTAGATATGCCTATCTGTGTTTCATTTTTTTAGTGGTCGCTAAATATCCAATTTTAACTTATCTACTTTTAAAAATGGTTCCTCTATTTCATAAACAATATGTAAAGTTTAAATTAGTGTATTTACAATATTACAACTTTATCCTCTATGTTTTTGTTGTCATATGGCATTTCTTTTGCTTATGCTATCAACCTCATATTACATTATTATTTTTACTTTAAAAAGTAAATACTTTTTTAAAAAAGATTTAAAGACACACACACATATATGTGTGTGTGTGTGTGTGTGTGTGTGTGTGTGTGTGTATATATATATATAAATTAACTTTTAAAAGGCCTTATGGAAAATAATATATTTATACTTTCTGATGCTCTTTGATCCATCCTCCAGAATCAGGTTTCTATCTGGTGTTTCATTCATTTAATTATAACTTTTTAGTATGTATTGCAGGTCTAATGGAGATAATTTTGTTTTTCAGTTTATATCTAGCTGAAAATGTCCTCATTTCACTTTTTTTTTAAAACAATGACATAATTTACATTGATAAATCTCTCCCCTATCAGTATTTGTAATTGGACATTCCTCATCTTTTGCTAGATGAGGACTTTAGTGTGGGAGGTGAGTCAATCTAAGCAAAAAGTCAGCTGGGTTAGGGTTTTCTTGTTGCGTTTGTTACCCTCCACTCATCACAGGCTTCAACTATTTCCAGTACTGCCTTGTGTTTATGGTGGGGCTAGTTGGTCAGGTAGCTTTTCTTCATTTCAGTTCCACCCTTAGCTTTTGGTGTTCCCACTGCACCTGGGCCTCATAAAAGATTTCCCCACACTCTATCTTGTACTATACAAGATATTAATAATTGGAGAAATGTCATGGTATGCATAAGAACCATTTGTACTATCTTAACATTTTTTCTGTAAATTAAACTGTTCTAAAATGAAAAGTTTATACACACCCATACACATACATACATACACACATTTTACTTACCAAAAAAATATTTATTGAAAAGTTTCTTCCTAAAGGTAAAGGGTATTTCTTCCAAAATAGGTGCTAGAAATCTACTTGATTCAGGTCTAAGTATATAGTGTAAATAAAGCTGAAGTCTCATGAAATTGTTCATACCCAAATCCCCAAAGTTGTGAGTTAGAATTGGAGATTTGGTCAATATCCATGTCACATCATGAAAAAAAGATCTGCTTTTCAGGAAAAAAGTAAAATTATTTTTCCATCACAATTTGGACTGTTGCAAATAGAATACAGTCTCCTATTGGTAACAAAACCATTTATATCATGCTTATAAGAGTTGGTTTATAAAAATGGGCTGCAGTGACAGATTTCATTGTTCATCCTTTGGGAGTCTTTTTATAAAATTATTTATATGTCAATTTGATGGTATTCTTTCATCATAAAGCCTACTTAATTTAAAGTTAATTGGGTCATAAAAGAAAATACAAACCAAAGGGAAAAGCCTGTTATATTTAGGGGTGAAGTTATTTGTAGTAGGTGTTGGTAGAAAAAAAGTTATTGGCTGTAAAAAGTTCAAGCACAAATTGAAACAAGACCTTTTTGTGACATTTATAAAACATAAATGTTACATAGATTGCAGTGAAAGTTTAATGAAGACACGTAGAAATATTCAAAGATTAACAAACTTACATTACTTTGAATAGTGAAAAATATTACCTGTGATCCTTAGGCAATATAGTGCATATTGCTATATAGCCCTTAATTTTTAAATTTTTATTCTTTGTAACTCTAAATCTAAAGATAAAATATACATACTTCTTTCTATCATTAATATATAACTGCTACAAAACAATTTATTTTTTCTATATAAAAGTATAATGCATTATATTTATTAATATCTTAAGAAAAAATATAATTAGTGATTAAATGCATTAGGGAAGGAAACCTCATGGCCCCTTATCATGTTTCTGAAGTTTCTATTCTCCTTTCTGTAAGTGGAACATTTTGAGAAGACATTTGGGTCTCTTGGTTCCCCTCACATGAAAAATGAGCCATCCCTATAACCCAAGTTCATTAGCTGCAGTGCACATCATCCTTTATATCATCAGCACCCAGTTTTACTTCCTTCTTTCAAAAAGACCCTGGATTTCCCAGTCTTGATCCTGAAGTGGGAGAGATCACCCAGTTCCAAAAATGGAACATTTCTGGCTTAAACCAGTCAGTATATTTCTACGTTCTTTTTCAGTTATTTGCTCAAGATTGGACATGGTAATCAGTTCTAAACAATAGCTTTCTTTTATTTAGTGATGGGTATGAAACTGTTCTGCAAGAGCCAAACAGCTGTGTAAGCTATGTGCAGTTATATCCTCTCTCCATCTCTTTCTTGATCTTTCTCTGACATCTCTCTCTTCTTTTTATTCTCTCTGCATTTGGATGAGAAATCCAGTAGCCCCAAGAGCTGTTGGTGGCTATGATGCAATCCAAAAAAAAAAAAAAGATAGCTATTGAGATCATTGAACCCACAAAAAGCTGAGTGGAAGTAGGGAAATAAACTATATTCTTAGTGACATCATAGACTTATGAAATTCAATCAACTCTTAAGTCCACCTGACAGCTAGCTTTCCTAATTGCATGAGTTACTAAAGCCCTTTACTATTTAAGCCAAGAGGAGCTGGTTGTTGTCATGTATAGTATTGAGAGATCTAAGTTTCTAAGAGATATATTAGCGTGTGGATCATAGTGAAATATTACTCATGCATATTATTCTGTGTTTCTGACCTATCTTGTCTGTGTTCAAGCGAACCAGGCTCTCTACTCTTGTCTCTGCTTCCAGGCAGGACGACCACAAGGGCAGGGCCTCAGAGGTGAGAAGGGAGACTCACAATTTCTCTTATTTGAGAATTTGGGAAAGCTTTTTGTACATTTGTGGAACAGTGGGGACACGATTTCCAGAAAGACACAATGTCCAAAGAGGACACAATGTCCACAGCCGTAGAGAAGTAGGGGCCACATTTACCTGGCTGAATCAGCCTTTTCTAGGACTTAGTTGTATAAGACATGAAATGGGTCTATTTATTCATGAAAATTATTACTATAAACACACTTTAAATGCTCTACTGTACCCACTTTTAACATAAAAACTATATCTGATATATGCTGCTTCACAGTAGGTGCATATTAGAAAGTAGTTGAACAGCTAGCCTGTGATCCATTCATTTTCTTTATGAAGGTCGGGGGGATGCTATTGCAAAGGAAAAGAAAGGAAGAAAGTGACCCAGCTAATTTCTTTGTCAATCAGACATTTAAGTAAATAATCAAATGATAGTCTCAGAGATAGAGACCTCATCCACTGAATGCCTTTAGCAAGATATCCCTGGCTAAAAGATTAATCACATTCAGAAACAATAGATCATGTATCCATGGAGAATGTCATGTAAGCTAGTAACTCTTTGCAGTATAAAATGGAGATTTTTAATAATTTCAATGATCTCTGCTATGTGAATTAACCAATGAAAATTATTTAAAGACCTCATTTGTTTTCTGAGCAAGAGGTCCATGTCCAAGGCAAGAATATTTTATCCAGCATTTTCATTTGTTCTCTGAAGGAGAGATGCTATGGTATTAGTCTGTCATGTTATTAGAAATGATGATGATTGTGATATTCATAGTTCTACTTGGATGTGCAAATATGAATTGATGCCTAAGTGGCACATCCAGAAGTATATGATGCCATTTAAAATGGCTAATTAATGATGACTTAATTGTAAGAGTAAAACATGGATTTGGGCAGGGCTACTAAATTGGTCTGAAAATCACATGTAGGACCATTTTCTTAAATTGTTATTTTTTATCTAACATTCATCTGTTTTTTATCAGGGCATCCAAAGAATCCATTTTTATGCCCACAAGTACTCATTTAGCCTCTTTTTTATTTTGTGGCTTAATTTAAAAACAGGCTTTCCTGTGACTATTACTATTTCTTCTAAATGAAATGTATGGCTTGGGCTTATTTTTTTTTACTTATCATGTATATAATATCACTGGGTTTTACTTATTAATAATGTAGAGAAAATAATAACATCTCTTATTAAAAATGTAAATATATTTTTTCTCAAAAATATTCATGTTGAAAGAAATATATGAATAACATATACAGACATTAAAACTATATATAGTCTTTTCCCTCTAATTTGGTTCAAGTATTTGACACAGATCACAATATAGAAAATGCTACTATATGAATCTCAAAATCATTTTTCTAAATTAAAGAATCTAAAAAAAAGAGTACATGACATTTGATTTTATTGATAAAAGTTACACATCAGTCCACAGCGACCACAAGCAGATCAGTAATCGGGTCAAGGCACCAATAAAGCTTTGGATTATGAAGGGGCATGGAGCATTTTTTGTGGCTGATGAAAATGTTCTATGTCTTATTTATGGTTATTGTTTTATGACTGTACACAATTCACAAGACTGTTCAAATTGTGTTCCTTAAATGAATGCAACTTGTATATATTATATGTTATTCCTAATAAAATTAAAAAGGAAAATGCTTAGGATAAATAACATTCCTTTCTGTGAATGTATGATTTCACAGGAAGAAGACTGAGGAGGTAAAAATTATTGATTCTGGTGTGTGTGTAAAGGAGTATAGGTTTAAAAAAGACATCACAGAAAGAATGCAGAAATACTGAACTCTTATTTTGTTTCACCTCCTCTCTCAAGGATAATAATTCTAAAAATGAGGAACAAAATAAATACTTTCAAAAGAAAATTCAATATTTAGTTATATGAGATCAGAATAAAAATGTACTAGTTTTAAAATAATTTCAATTCTTTAGACTCAGATAAAACAGATCAAAATATAATGGAAGAATTTAAAGACATAACTATAAAAATCAATATTCTTAATCCTAGAGAGTATTTGGAGAAAGTAAGGAAGAGATGATAAAAAAATAAAAATAATTTTTAAAAACTGACAATGTGACATTGTTAACTAATCCTAAAAGAAGGAACACAGATTCTGGAACTTGGGAAAAGTGAACTATGCAAAAGCCTGGCCAAACTGAGAAAAAATTACTAAAGTGATTATTTCTGAATACTTTTAGAAAACAATGTATAGATTTATTGGAGTCAGTATGGATTCACTAAGAACAAGTTATGATTAACACAAACTTCACTTTTTAGTATCAGTGGTCAATACATAATTAAGGCAAGTGTCTTAGGATGTACATTTCAATGATGTAACAATTCTTGAGCCCCAAAAAATAAATGTGGATTATAATAACTGTTATATTAGAAATATTAACGATACTTTATGCCAAGAAATGCAACTTAACTTTCCATTCTACTGTGCTGTCTTTTGGTTGATCATTAAAATAGGGCTAACCTGGAAGGAGGTCTCTGTGGCAGTAGAACAAAGTTAAATATCGAATATTAGCCATGGTTTATGAGGCCTTAACTATATGACTTCTAAGGTATTTATAAGCACTTTGCTTACAATAATTTCCATTTAATTTTATGCTTCTTCATTAATTTATATGGAGATAATGATATTAGAATTTGTAGTAGGTGATTAAATAAATTTGATATAAAATTTTGTTTACTCAAAAGGGATTAATATAAACCTCAAGTATTTAATTCCTCTATTAGCATAACATTTGATACTATTTGGAATTACCCTAATTTTTCCTCATAATATTATTTAAAGTATCAAAATTCAGAATATCACCTTTGGGTTTCTTTGATGTCAGAAGATGATAAGATATTAAAATAACATAAACACATAATTTTATATATGAATTTTTCTATGGTAACTTTTTAATATAATGTATTAATGCATATATTACAAGTCAAATTGTGCTGGAAAAAGTAAGTTAACTTTAGAATAGAAAGTATTTTTTATTATGAATAAAAATATAAATTTGGTAATATATTTTATAAAGAATAAAAATAAAAAATTCAAGCAAGTCTTGTAATAGTATAAGGACCTATAAGATATATCCTTTTTTATATAAATACCTTTTCACTCAGTTTGTCACATATTTGAAAATATCAATTGAAAATGAAAAGCAAAATGTGGTTCTCAATCTTTTGTACAAAATCCACTTTCTATATACGTAAATCAATTTACATTCTATTAGAAGGGTTCAGTATAGACGTCTTCAAGTTTTGTCATAATTTCTGAGAGACAATGGTATAGAAATCAAGAAAAAAACCCAAATGGCACATAGTAATAATAGTCACAAATGTTTGTGTTGTTATTTACAGAATACAAGTATTCTTCTGAAAATATGCTTGCCTGTTGCCACAGAAACTCAGATCATGGTCATACATTTCTACAAAAATGGGAAATAAAAGAATATTAAGATTTTTAGTTTCACTCTTTAATTCTTTTATTTTGACATAAAATTAGATCTTTACTTGATTGTACTGCCTTATTTACATCAGTGATATCTAGATAGCCCACCTTATTCATGTTTTGCTCTACAAAAAGTATGTCTTGTTAATTTGCACATCAGCAAATGGAATTGAGCACACCAAATGACTTCAATAAATGTGTTGAATTTTCCTCCAAAAATATGTTCTGGACAGATTCTTGTAAATCTAATGGCCATATCATTATATTGTAAAAATTATGCTGACTCTATCTTTGATAAATTTACTCTGTACAATTATTCAAAGCTATCAGCTTAGCAGTTTTTTAAAACTCCTCCTCGTTGACTGTACCTTCAAATAGATTAAACTCATTTTTATTCCCCTTGGCAATAGTGTGTTATGTAGGTCACAATAACTGGATAATCTTTTCGGATTCATTTTATTGTGCCTTACTTAAAAAAAAAAAAAAGTGAAAATGTGGCCTACGTTCTGCTTTACTTCATATTTTAGAGAAGTTTGAATTCGTCAGCAAGTCTTTTTATGGCTTATTGTTTGAAGGCTAAAACATAAATCAACAGAAATAAAAATTGTTTACATAAATGCCCCCATTTGCTTGGTTTGTATTGATATAAAAGCCACTGAAAATTAGCAATTAAGAGAGGCTACATAAAAGTGAGTCTATACCATACTAAAATTTTTTGATCATCCTAAAAAATTTTGTTCATCTTGCATTTTGACTTGAAACAATATGACCTAAAACTAAAATAAAACTAAGTCATAAAGTTCTTTGTGTCAAATTTTTTTTAGTAAAAAAACCCCCAAACTCATGCATATTCTATTTAGCTCACCTTTTCAGATATACTGTAGATTTAATTGTCATAAAATTATACACAGTAAAATGCATACTATTAAGTGTACAGTTTGATGGGTTTTGACAAATGTAGACAGTCATTTAACCCATATCCAATCAAAATATTGTACTCCACTTTAATTCTCATCCACGCTCCCTGCTCCAGACTGAGCCACTATTCTGATTTCTTGCTTCAAAGATTAGTTTTGCCTGCGCTATTACTTCATGTAAGTGGAATCATAAAATATGCATGCTTTATAGCTTGCTTCCTTCACCCAACGTAATGTTTTTGAGATTATCACATATATTATGTGGTATCTTTCTGTTATATAGCATGACATTGTATGAATATTCCATACTGTGGTTATCTAATCTTATGTGAGCAAACATTTGTGGTTTCTACTTTTTTCTTTTTTTCGCTATTATGAATGAAGCTGTAATAAACACCCTTGTAAACAGTTTTTATGATAAATGTAAGTTTTATTTTATAGCTGGGAACGTGTGCCAGCTACTGATTTATAGCCTCTGAATTTCCAATTCACTAATGTGGCCTGCTCTGGGAAAAAATGGATCTGGGCCGTTTAAGTTTCCCTTGTCAATTGGCACGATATGAAACTTTGTCAATAGAGGGCGCCAGAGACACGTTGCAGGAAAAGAGGGGGTTGCTACCAGGTTCCAGTGTGCCTTTCTGCAGGATTCCGTACTGTGGACTACTTCTCTAAGCTCTGCCTTCTACTAATACAACACACACTGCTTCTTAAACATCGGACTCCTGCCGTGAATGGCAGGCAGTAGCACCCAGTAACCAGAGTCCCTTGGCAGTTTTCACCTGGGAGGTTTTGTAGAAGAGCCGCCTCCTGTGAAACATCTCTTCATGAGCAGCTTTCACCAGCACCCTTGAGGACATATGGTAGACTAGCTCCAAGGTGTCGAGTTCCAGCAAGTTCTGTAGGCACAGAACAACAAAACTTCTCTGCCATCCAGTGAGCTTGAATTGCGTGCCTTATCTTAAGGAGTGGGTGCCTTGTCTTTGGGTTCTCCAGCTCAGTCTCAGGGGTTGTGGCTGCTCCTTAATGTGCTATTCCTGTACTCTTTAGAGTTCTCTTTACTTCTTTGATCTCTAATTTTTGTTATACTTAACTTTATTTTTATCTTTTGTAGAGACAGGGGTCTTGCTATGTTGCCCAGACTGGTCTCAAACTCTTGGGCTCAAGCTGTCCTCCCTCCTGGGTCTCCCAAAGTGCTGGGATTACAGACTTGAGCCATCACACCTGACCTGATTATTATTATGTTAAATTTTCCCCTTCAAATTGCTCATGGTTTCTCTCTCTGATTAAACCAAGACCGATAACAGTAGAATTGCTGGATCTTACAGTCACTGCATGTTTAACTTTATTAGAAACTCCCAAGCAATTTCCCAAACTGATTGTATCATTTTATATTCCCACCAAAAATATAGGCATTTTGTAGACATCCCATTATCTTTTCTACCATTAGATAGTATGTAGTTTTAAAACAGTTTAGCTATTCCAATGTGTGTGCAATAGTTGCTGTGGTTTTACTTCGCAATTCTCTAAAGATGGGTAATGATAAACATGTTTTCATATGCTGGGCCATTTATATGATAGCCTTTGTGAAATGACTTTCCAAATCTGTTGCCTGTTTTTAAAAAATAGATTATACTCTTATAGCTGGTTTATAGAAATCTTTATACATTCAGGGTACAGATCCATTGTCAGATAAATATATTGCCAGTATTTTCTCCTACTCTGTATCCTACTTTTTTATTTCTTAACTTGGTCTTTTGAGGAACAGAAATTTTTAATATTGATGAAGACACATTTATAATTTTTTAAACTTTAGTACTATCTCAACTTAATCAAATTAATTAGTCTGACTCAAATTAATGTTTGTGCACACTGTATGTAATAATCTATTTTCAGTTTTCCACATATTACTATCTATTGTTCCAACACTATATAATGAAAAGATTTTCCTTTCTCCATTGAATTGCATTGAAACTTTTTAATCCCTTTTCTTCCATTATTGCCATTGGCTAAAACCAGCAGTGCAATGTTGACTACAAGTTACCAGACAGGATATCCTGTTCTGATGTCAATCTTAGGGTAAAAGCATTCCATATTTTATTAACCAGTGGTTTCTTTCTTCTATTTCAGACTATTACGGGGGTACAAACACTTTGGTTACATATATTGTCTTTGCACCACCCTAGTTTTAATGAGATATAAATGACATATAGTAAACTACACATGATAAAATGTACAGTATTATAAATTTTGCCATATGTATACAACTGTGAAGTCCTCACTACAGTCAAGATGGTAAACACACCCATCACCTTCAAAAGTCTCCTATGTAATCCGTCCCTTTTACCCCTGTTGCCTTTTACCACAAAGCAACCAACCAACTGTTGCTGTTGATTAGTTTGTGTTTTCCAGAACTGTATATAAATGGAATAATACAACATTTTGTCCTTTTTTTCAGGTTTCTCTCACTCAACATAATTATTTATAGGTCCATTCACACCGTTGGAATATATATCAATAGTTCATTCAGTTTTATTGCTGACTAATGCTCCATTGTGTGGATATACCATGATTTTTCAAACTTTCTCCATATCAGCAGTAAGGCTGTTTTGCTTTCTTATTTGTGTGTTCATTGGAGTAGGACTTTTAATTTCCCTCAAGAACTTTTTCTTTGCATTCACTACTTGGCTAACTGTTTGGCACAAGAGGGCTAGTTTTTGGCCTATCTCAACTTTCAACATGGTAAACTTAATTATTTCTAGGTTTTGATTAAAAATGTGAGATGTGTGACTCTTCCTTTCACTTGAACACTTAGAAGCTATTTGTGGTTCACAAGCTCTGCCAGGCACTGTTAGGTCCAGAACATAAGAATTCTGTAAGGGAAGTACTATCATCTTCATTGTGCTGATGAAAAATTAACGAATTATTTAACTTTTCTATTTTGCCATCAGTACAACTGCAAGTTTTTCTTAGAAAAATTTAGAAAAAAGTTTTATAGGGATGGTGATCCTTGAGTTGAGCGGTTCTTTGATGGGACTGTTAAGGAGAGAGAGTATGATAAATGCCACAGAGCATGCCACAGTGTGGCCCGTTTTAGGGTCTACAGGTATTTTCATTCAGCAAGTATGATTTGAGCTTAGGTGCAGCTTTCGGAAGGGGAAGTAGAGAGAGTAGCATGAGATCAGATGGAACATTAGCCAGAGTCAATGATGAGAAGTATCACTTGCCTTTAGGCAACCGGGGTTCAGTGGATGTTTTTGGCGGGAGAATAAGAAGAACAGACTTGGATTTTAATAAAAGTCTCTCCCTCGTGGGATGGGGAATGGATCAGTAAGATGTGAAAAAGAGGACCAAGGGAATAGCAAATTTAAAGACTAAATGGAGGCAAAAGTGGTTTTATGACAACAGAGAAGAAAAGGCTGCAAAGGTCAGGTGGGTAGAGAAGGAAGTGGACTTACCTAGGCCCTTTACCTGGGCCAAGGTGGGGAGTACAGGGCAGAGGATGATCAGCAGAGCCCAGTGCCTTGGAAACAGGACAGCTGTTTTCACACCACTGGGTCTTGCAATTAGGAGGCGGTGGTGAATTTTCCCACTGCAGTTTAATGGTGTGTTTGATGTGGAAGCCTTATTTTGTGATTTAGATATGAGTGGAATTTGCAGTTGTAGCCACGGTAAATAGAGTAAATTCAGTTTTATCTAAAGGCAAGACATAGGAGAAAGTGACACGAGAGGGAAACATGCTGAGTATAGGAGACCTTTGAAATTTTTTTTAAAGACAGAATTTCTTATCTCATATTCCCAAGGTACATTTTTTAAAAGTCTTCTGCCGAGGCATTTATTGTGTTTGCCTTGCTAATGACAAATTTATGTATTTATCTATGACTGTAATCTCAACTAGTTGATGAGCTCTTGGAAGACAGGGATTATATTTTATTCATTATTTTAATGCCCATAGCATATAGTTTCCAGATGCATAAGAGATGAGAATTCAATAAAATTTAATTCATTAGTATGTAGTATTTCATCTTTCAAATGATTCTCATTTTGTCTCAAATAGCAAATCTTGTCAGCAGTAAAATGAAAAATGCCTCCAGTGTGTCTTTCTAATGACAGTCACCATCGTAGAGAGCAGTGGTTCCCACAGTGTGGTCCCCAAACCAGCAGCATCTGCATCATCTGGGACATTGTTAGAAATACAGATTCTCCAGCCCTACCCAGACCCACTGTGTGGAAACTTGGGGCTGAGGCCAACAGCCTGTATATTGACAGGCCCTCCTGGGATTCTTATTTGTCCTAATGATACAGGGCGTCCCAGTGAAGGGAGGAAGGGACCCTGAACTAGCCAAGTGGGGTCTTGCCTTTGTACTGGAAAGAATTCAAGAGTGGGCCAACTAGTGGCAGAAAGGTTACTGAGTGAGAGACAAACAATAGATCCTACTCCAGAGACAGAGTAGGGGTCTTTTCCCAAGCAGGAGCAGTGCCCCTCATGGGACAAAGGTAATGTTTTTATGTGTTCAAAATCCTGTTAGGAAACAGCCACACATGACCAGCATTGTCTTGTGTTCGGCCCATAAAGGTTAATCATAAACAGAAAGGTAAGCACAGTTTGTAAAGCATCCGACTTAGTGATTCATTCATCCTCTGGTGGTTCCGGGCCAGTGGCATGCTAGCCACTTCCTTGTTCAGGGCTGTTAGGGTCAGGTATTGGCCAAAGTGGCTGCACTTGGGCTTTCTCGACCTTCCTTTTCTGTCTCATCCCTGCATTACTAACATTTGAGAACAATTGATGTAAAGAAACAATTCCCTTGGATTTAATTTAACCATATCTGTTTTCACATCTCACTTCTGTCACTTATAAGTCAAGTGCAGTCAGCATGTTATTAGTCATTCCAGAATGCATTTTCCCTAAGCAAGGAAGGTGGGAATGTCCAGGAGAAATTGTTATGAGAATTGAGTGATAGGTGTTTAGCTCACTGTCTGAGACAATGTCGGTATTAAGTACATGCTAATTTTCCCATTCAATATAAGATGTGCTGCTATGATGGAATTATAGTTTCATAGAGGAGCCTGGAAATAGTAAAGTTTAAAAAGGAGGGATGGGAATCAATGTAGGCTGAGCACTTCCTTTCACTTGGTTATTGTCTTGGGTATTTTCATCTAGTGTCATCTAGATTTGAATGAAGCTGGTCTCACTTCAAAGTTTATTTTATTTTTAGCATCACTCCTTACCTCTGTGCCAAGAATGAGTACATTAATTACAAAAACAAACAAAACAAAAGGTTTCTATAAAGAATTCCAGCTTTTCACTTCACAGCCTTAAATCCTTTTTCATTTTTAAACTAGGGGGGAAAAATCATCAGATGGTGAATGCTTTAACAGCAAAGTTCTAAAGAAGGAAGATTTCTCATATTTGGGGAAAATAAAGGCACTAATGCTTGTTTGCCCTGTAAAAGCTTTTTATCATCTGTCAGGAACGGAAAGATAAAAGGATCAATCACAAGGAAAGGCATGCATTTTTCAGAGCTTTGTCTCTTACTATTGTTCAGCTTTAGCAAGGGTTTTAAAACAGCTTCCTATAAACAGCACTTATTCATACTGCTCACATTTTCATATGGCTTTCCCCCCATCCTCTATCTTTAAATGCAAGGTCAGCTCAACACTGCTATGAAGAAAACGCTTCTGAAATCACACCTCCCCCCTTCCTTCACGCCTCACATATATATCTCTGAGCCTGTTCTTGAATTGACATACATTTAAAAACAATTCAATCATGGATTGATCAGCTGATCCACTGACACATGGACTACAGCTTGCTCTTGCCATTCCCTTTGTTGCTCGTGGTCCTTTGTTTGAATCCTGCAGCATCAGCCCTGACTGCAATAATTGATTGACTGAGCTATGCCACAGGGCACAAAATAACAAAGGAAGAAAAATATGAGCAGTTAGTGAAAGAAGCCCCGGGAAAAGACATAAATAAATGTAGTGGACCAGAATAATGCAGTGCTGGTGGAATCCTAACCAGGATAAGAAAAGCCAGGTGACAATGTCTTTATTTTAGTGTTTGGGAGGTGAATTCAAGGAGAGACCTTGTGTTCCAAGGAGGACAAACTTTCAAATGGCCATTTCCTAGGGTGATGGGGAAAATACACACACACATAAATAATGCTGAACCTAAATGGCCATCACACTTTAAGCTCTTTAGATAATATGGTAATTGCTACTTTAGAGAAGTCTACATAGATAATAGTCAAGTCAATAAGCACAGACTGGCTACATCTCTGTTAACATTATAAATTTATTAAGTGAATCTTTCAGAATTCAGCATTTAGCCTTTGCCATGAATTTGAATAGGACCTAATAAAATCCCTACTTTCTATGAGGTTTCTGTATGCGTAAGGAAGTCACAGTCTTTTAAAAATCTCAGGGTTGGAAAGGACCTTGGAGGTCAGATAATCCTGCTACCCTGTAATGATGTGTTTGGGAAAAGCAAAGTTATTATATCAAGTTCTGTCTATTGCAAACTCACACACAATTAGTAACTTGGGCAGAAGCTCAGCATCTGGGCACATTGATGACAATTCATGTAGCAAGTTTCAGAAAAAAATTATTAAATCAGCAAGAAGATCATTTTCAGCTAGGTGTCTTTTACAAGAGGGCACACCATTCATATTGTATTAAATGAAGAGATTTCCTTAAAATGTTATTGTTTACACCTAAGAGGGCTAATTTCTTAAGACTTTCTTCTCGTCGTTCTCTCCTGTTATTTCTTCCATTTTCCATTCCTTCCTCCTTTCTTTTCCTCCCTTCATCCTTCTATAAGTTAAAAACTAGTTAAAGCTAATTGCAGAATCATTCTCAGGAATTATTTAGAAACACACCTAACAAAGCTATTTAGTCAAGAATATGAGGCTGAGGGGAGAGAATGTAACAGAGAGAATGGCCTGGAAAAAGAAAGACAGCAAAAGATGTTTTCTGTCTCTTTAAAAAATCTCCCACTCTTTTAGGGAACTGAGGCCTGCATCCCTGCCTCAGGGGGCTGGGGTGGGGAGGGTGGCCAGGAAGGTCAAGGGAATGTCTTTGTTCTTTGAGTTACAGAAGATAGCTTCATCCCAGGCCCAAATCCTGGCAGATGGAAGTCTGGTTGGGCCTCCCAGGTGGATGGTGGTCATGGCTTTGTTTTCAGCAGACAAGGAATCATATAATCCATTAATAAAAATAGCCTAGAACTGAGGGCCCTCCCTTTAAAAGCTCTGTATTTCTGCTTATGGATAGGAATTTGCATTTTGAGATGAGAGAGTCTGGCATTTCCCTTCTTTGCTGGCAAAGTAATAAACTTCTCTTTCCTTCTCCTCAAACCTCTTGTTCTCATTCTTCTGATGTGGCCACCTGGACAAGTGGCAAGCTTTCAGTAACAAGAGTGGATTGGAGCTAGACTGCTCTACACAAGAAAACAGAATTTGTTACAGTCACCAGGGAGATAGGGAAGAAGATCTGAGCAATTGCTCTGAAATAGCTGCCTGTGAAGAATTCTCAGAAGCTTTAGAATGAGTTACACATTTTTATGACCAGTTATATTTCACTTTTTAAAAATATTTGCTGGGAAGTGCTGTAATATAATACCTTTCTGTTTCCTCAAGACTTGAATAAATTATGCTCATATTAGATGACTTTATGTTAAGTGGAGCTGAATAAAAAACAAAAACAAAAACAAAATAAAACCTGTATTTCAGCTCTGGATTGACACAGTACAGTAAGGAAAATCCCAGATAAAGAGAAATGATTAAGATCAATATTTCAGCAGAAATTAGTTGCTAACTTTTACCAGAAGGAGCTCAGAAAATGTCACCCTAAAGTATGACTCCATAGTAAAAAGGATATTTTTAATTAAAGGCCATTCAAGATCAAAAGCACTGGAAGGGGCTTTCCCTCTATCTGCATAAACCAGACTGATCTGATCAAAAGATCAGAGGAGGCAATTGACTTCCCTTCTTCTCCCTATTATCTCTATGTATTGCAGGAAAGAAGATCAAGAATGCAAACAGACCTGGCCCGAATTATTTTAAACACAATACTTGTCTCTTAGATTAATTTAATTTTCAAAGAGACTCATTTACAAGTTAACCTGTCTCCTCCCATTTGTCCTCCCTAGCAGGATTTGTCACCCTTGAACAGAATCACCTGTATTCCACATTTCCCCACTCCTCCAAAAAGACAGGTATAAAAACATTTGAACTTCATTGGGATACTGGATAATCACTCTGTGATTCTCCCCACGTGCATGGTAAATAAACCTTTCTCTTATTAATCTGCATTAATTGTGAGTTGATCTTTCAGTGAACTTTTGTGGGAAAAGGAGAAAAATGGTAGACTTTCTCATTTCAAAATCCAAATTCCTGTCCATAAGCAGAAATACAGAGCTTTTAAAGGGAGAGCCCTCAGTTCTATGCTAGTGTCATTAACAGATTCTTAGTGTCCCATCTCTGCCGAAGACAAAGCCTGTGACTTCCACCCACCTCAGAGGCTAGGAGGCTGGGAGGTTGGCACTGCCTGTGATGGCTGAGCTACCTACTGTAATGCAAAGAACAAAAGACATTCCTCTGCCCCTCCCAACCACTGCCTGAGGCAGGAATGCAGGCCAGGTTGCAGTTCCCAAAAAGAGTAGGAGAAGTTTTAGAGAGACAGAAAACATCTTTGCCATTTTTTTTTCCAGGCCATTCCTTCTGTTATAGGTTTATTAATTGGCTAGGTTTAGAGCAAAATTATTGGGTATAGAAGTCATACTTCAGTTCCTGGGGTCACAATTCCAGTTGAGTCAGATTCTTGCTATGGGATGCTGGTCTGGGTGGGTCAGCCAGACCACCGGAATGCGGGACCTGGAAGATATTTCAGAAATTACCTTTAGGTTTCAAAAGGGTGATTTTATCTATGGAGAGAGTTAAGAATCTTTATGAGGAGGGGGGACCAGCTATGGGACTTCATAGTAGCAACTATGCAAAATGACTAACTATTATCATTATTTTTAACTAGGCCTGTTCCTTCATAGAGTTTTGGGCCCCTTACCCCAGTTCTCATCTTGCACTCCTTTATTGATTTGTGTAAAGGGCAGTTTAATTGCCAGTCATACAAAAAAATGACAATTAAAAAGCTATTATATGTGTATTTTACATCTTCAAAAATATAGAGGCTATGTTGGATATATTAGAGACAGGAAAATATAAGTGTCCTAAATCAAATTTCTGGAGGTGAAATCTTTAATATCTGATATTTTAAAAATCCACTGAGTGATATTAATAGATCACAAATTGCAGAAGAAAAATTGATAATTTGAAGACAGCAACTGAAACAATCCATAATAAAACACTAGCACAAAGAATTAGACAACAACAACAATAACAATAACAACAAAAGAGCATCAGTAAACTGTGAAACAGCCAAACATGTGTAATTGGAGTCTTGGAGAAAGTATAACAGGCAGAAAAAAAGAGTAGGTCACAATTTTTTGACTTTGACGAAAACTGTAAATCTATAGTTCCAAAAACTTCAGTGACCCACTGAATCACAAGTACAAGGATTACGAAGAAATGTAAGAAAAATATATAAGGCATATCAATCAAATTGCTTAACAGAAGTAATAAAGAGAAAAATTTTTTAAAAAGGAGAGAAAAAAAAAGAGACATCACCTAAATTAGAAGAAAAATAAGAATGGCAGTGGATTTCTATTTGGAAACAATACAAGCAGGACACAGTTTTTAAAGTACTGAAAGGAAAAAAATCAACTTAGAATACTTTACCCATCAAAAATATCTTTCCAACATGAAAGGGAAATAAAGATGTTTTCAGAAATAAAAAAGCTATAAGGATTCATCGCAAACATTCTTGCAAGAATGTTAAAGTAAGTACTTTAAACAGAAGGAAAATGATAGCGAATAGACACTAGAGTTTACATAATGAAAGGAAGAGCATTAGACGTGACAGCTACACAGGTAAATATAGAGATTTTATTTCTTATTATTTAAATTTCTTGAAGAGATAATTGAATGTTTCAAGCAAAGTAATAGCAATGTGTTGTGGAGATTATAACATTTGGAAGTAAAATGATGTCAACAATAGCACAAAGGCTGAGAAGAGAAAAATGGAAGTATATTACTGTAAAGTTGTTATGTGTATGTAAAGTAACATAATATAATATCACTTTAATATGTCTTCAGACAAGTTATAGATGCATACAATAAATTCTATAGCAACAACTAAACATGAAGAATTATAGTTAATGAGCCAACAAAGGTGTTAAAAGTCAATCATAAACAATACATAATCTAAAAATAGAAAAGAAAAGGGAAACAAAGAATAGATGGGGCAACAAAAAAGTAAATAGGAAAGGTTTAGTTATGCAAAATGAATAAATTCTAGAGATATGCTATACAACTTAGCACCTATAGTTAACAAAACTATCTTGTGCACTTAAAAATTTATTGAGGGCAGATCTCATCTAAAGTGTTCCTACCGCAAAGAAATGGGGATGAGGAACACAGAAGAACTGTAGAGGTGAAGGACATATCTATTACCTTGATTGTAGTGATGGTTTCATAGGTTGAATCATATATGTTAAATATGTACAGTTTTTGTATATCAATTATACCTCAACAGAGCTCTTAAAAAATAAATGAGTAAATATTATCTGCGTGATTTAAAAAAGACTGGGAAGAAGGACACTACATAGAGCAATGTGTAGTGGATGGAATGGTACATGTGCCCCCTTCTAAGATGTAGATTTGTTAACAGGAAAATGAAGAACAGCTGTGTGGAAATTCATGAACTTGAATTGCACTAAAGAGCAAGAGGAAAGGGAGCCAAGTAGAAGGGATTCATTGCATGAACATACCACTGACTGTCTGATCAGAGAGATAATATGAATAATCTCCAGAAGCAGATAGTAAATTGTCTAAGCCTCAGAGCAGAGAATGGAGCACTTCATCTCCTTTCCTGCTGCCATGAATCCCTCGACTATAGGATCATTCAGTGGTATATGATCAGGTGTTCCTGAACACCATGTTCAGGTGTTCAGGAAATAGACATCTTTTCATCTCAGTTATTTTTCACTGAAATGTGAAGAAATGCCTACTCTAATTTAGATGAGGTGGAACCATGATCATGTTGGAGAGGAGAGTAATCTGAACGAAAGAGAAGAGGGAAAACAACTTAGCCTCATGGCTAAGAGGACGAGCTATGTGATCTGGAATGAGTTTATCTGTCTATACATAAAGCTCCTTTTTGTTAAAAAAATGGGTAATATTTACCTCATGAGCTTTCCATGAAGATTAAACAAAATATATGTGAAATACTTAGCATAATATCTGGCATATAGTAAATGCTTTATAATTGGTGAGTATTAGTTTTAGATTTCAGAAAGAAGACTTCTTCAAACAAAAATATATTTTGCTTTGCTCTGGGTTTTCAAAATTTGGAAGCAAAGTCTAATTATGACAGCTGATATGAAAATCTTGATTGATTACAGCTAATTAAACTGGAGAAGCCAATCATCATGATCTAGCATTTTTTTCTTAATCCTCAAGAAAAAGTTTACCCAGGGAAAGTGACAATGATTTTCTGTCATACACCACAAAGCATCAGAATATAAAACAACCAGGCTGATCAATGATGTCTTTTTTATTTCCTGTTGCACTATACTCAAAGATTGTCCATATAGATAAGGCCTATTCTCAGATCAAAATAAATTTAGGGGAAAACCACTGGTTTCTATTTTCTGAGACTTCTACAATAAACTTGCATCAACTGTACAATAAGAAGTTGATTTAAAAGTTATTATAAAAATACAATGATCTTTAAATAAAAAATAAAGATAGTAGATATAAACCCAATCATAGCAATAATCATATTACATGTTAACGTTCTGAACATCCCAATTAAAATGCAGAGATTATTGGAATATATTGAAATGTAAAATTTAACTCTGTGCATTCTACAATAAGCCCAGTTTAAATAAAAACACAAATAGGTGAAAAGTAAAAAGAACAAAAAAATACTAGGCTAACATTAACCAAAGAAATATTGGAGTACCTATATTGATATCAGACTATGTACAATTTAGAATAAAGAATATTTCACAGTTTAAAAAGAAGTAATTTCAAAAGAGGACACAAGAATCCTTAATGTTTATGCATCAAATAACACAACTTCAAAACACACGAAGCAAAAACTCACAGAATGGCAAGGAAAAATAGAAAAATCTGCAAATAAAGTCAAATTTTAATGTCCTTCCCTGTGAAACCGATAAGAGAAATAAAAAGAGAATGAACAAGAATATAGTAGACTTGAATAGTACCATAAACCAACTTGTCCTGATGGTTGTTACAGAACACTTCACCCAATAACATAATACACGTATTCTAAATTCCTCAAAAAACAGTTACTAAAGTAGACCATATTTAAGTCCATAAAATGAGTCTCAATAGATTTTTAAAAATTCAAATCATACTAAATAAGTTTTCTGACCATAATAGAATTAAATTAGAAATCAATGACAAAAAGTCCCTTGAAAATCCCCAAATATTTGGAAATCCAATAACACTCTTCTTCATAATCCATGAGCCAAATGAAAACTCAAAGGGAAGTTAGAAACTATCTTGAACAAAATAAAATTAAAATATAAGATATTCAAATTTGTGTTATGCAGATTACGGTATAGTGAGATGGAAATTTACAGCACTAAACACTTGTTAGAAGAAAAAGGAAGTCTCAAATAAATGACTTTAGAATCCACCATAGGAATAAGAAAAAGAAGAACAAATGAAACAAAAGTATGCAGTAGAAACAAATTGATAAATTTTGGAGTGAAATTCAATAAAATTGAAAATAAAACACAAGCACAAGTAGAGAAACTTGAGAGAACCAAAACCTGGTTCTTTGAGAAGATCAAAAATATTGATCTGGCTGGTCTTATCAAGAAACAAAGTGAATAGACACAAATTATCAATATCAAGAATGAGAGAAGTGATACTGCCACATATTTTACAGACATTAACTATTAACATTGTAATACAAGAATTTTATGAAAACATTTATCCAAGTGTAAATAAAAATTTTCACCAAATGGAGACATTTCATGAAAGATACAAACTACTATGCCTCGCTCAACAAGAAATTAGTAACCTGAATAGTACTATGTCTATGAGGAACATTTATTTATAGTTAAAACCCTTTTAAAAGGAAAGAAACCTCTTTGTTCAAATGACTTCACTAGTGAATTTTACCAAAACAATGCAAGTTCTATCCATATTTTCACAAAAAATGTAAGAGGAGGAGATATAATACTATTCATTTCATGAGACTTGTAGTATTCTGATACCAAAATCATATGGAGATATTTCAAGAAAGGAAATGTATATAGACCAATATTCCTCATGAGCATAGATGCAAAAAGTTTTAAACATTTTTAGCTAATAATTCAACAATATATAAAAAAGGATAATACATCAAAACCAAGTGGAATTTGCAGCAAGGATGCAAGTTTGGTTTATCATTTGATAATAAATCAATGCAATTTACTGTATTAACAAATTTAAAAAAAACACACTATCATTTCAACAGATGTGCAAAAGCATGTTACAAAAAAAAATAAATTAAAATAAAGAAAAGCCCATCATGATAAAAACAAAACAACCCTGTTAGCAAACTAAGAATACAAGGACTTTCTCAAAGTTCTACACGGTGTCTCTCCAAAACCCTACTGCTAACCTCACACTTATAGTGAGAAAGCACTAATTGCTTTCCTCCTAAAGTTAGGAATAAGGTACGTATATCCACTCTCTCCACTTGTTTTTAACATTGTACTACAGCTTCAAGTCAGTGCAATAAAACAAGAAAAACAAATAAAATGCACTTATGTCAGAAAAAGGAAGTAAACTTATCTTTATTTGCAGAGATGATAATCATTTATGCAGAAAAATCATATGGAATCTGCAAAAGTGCAACTAGAACTAATAAGTGAATTTAGCAAGGTTGCATAATACAAGAAAAATATGCCAAAAAACCCTATTTGTAGTCATGACAGATGTAGACAGTTGGACATTGAGATAAAGCAAAATATCACATTAATAGTGGACCACTTATCTGATAAAGGACTTGTATCCAGAATATAAAAAAAATTCTGGTTCAAGTATATAAAAACTCAATAATAAAAAAAAAAATCAAAAACAGAAAAAAGAAGTTTGAACTCACACACTACAGACAAACAAATAGTGTAAAAGTATATGAAACAATGCTCAACATCATTAGTCATTTGGGAAATGTAAATGAAAATCACAATAATAAACCACTGCATGCCTATTAGAAAATCCAAAATTGAAAAGACTGATGAAATTGTGACAGAGAGTAATCAGCAGTTGGCTGTGCATAGGTAGGCAAGGGAGCAAAAGGGAGTGAGAAACTACAAAGAACATGAGGAAACTTTTAGGGGAGATAGACATGAGGGAACTTTGGAGGGTATAGATATGTTTATTATTAATATCTTGACCATAGTTTGACAGTTTCATGGGTGTATACTATGTCAAAACTTATCACATTGTATACTCTAAATATATCCGGAATGAATTCAGAGATAGCTTCCAGAATTAGATGGAGAGATATAAAACATATAGGTTTGATTTAGCACTAGCACTGAAATTGTTGCAATGAGAAACTAAGAAAAAGTTTTAAAAGTTTTATTACCTTAGTAATGATGATCAATTTGTAATCCAGGGAAGTGAATATACGTATGTGTGTGTGTTTGTGTGTGTGTGTGTGTGTGTGTGTGTGTGTATTCAGGTTAGGCACAAATGATTAAACATTGAAATACAATGAAATATCATATATCATAACAAATCAGGCAAGTGAAATACATTTATATACATGTCCATATGACATAATTTTTCTATTTTTGAAATAGGTTTAAGCATAAATTCTATCGCATAAGACTGTTGTGAAAATTAAAGGAGTTAATGGATTTAAAGTATTCACAATACTAGCTGACCCAACGTAAGTAAGTCCTTAAATGCTACATGTTATTCCTGGTCAGAATAAGCTTCTTTATGTATTCATAATGATTTTTGAAATATTTACAATAAGCATTTTAAATAAATTTGTATCTTCCCCTCTCAATCCAGCAATGCCCATTTGTTTAATAGTAATTTCAATATCTCTTTCTCAAAATTAATATTTTAACATGCTAAATGTACCTAAATAACCTGAAGAATATATGTTTTATGTTATCTATCAGTAGTAAGTTCCTTTTTATAGCTATGCAATTCTTTTGAGATTGTTCATTTTATTTTATTCCCTTTCCACTTATGTAATTTTAAATTACAAAGAATTTTTAGCATAAATGAAATTGACCTTAGAACCTCTCAAATGTAGCAGATAACTATGTATCTGGCTAAAGTTTACTTTTTTTCCATGAAGCTATAGCATATATATTCATAGTGGAGTGAGAGAAAAAAATTGATTCAGAAAAATTAACCAAATCTAGTTCAAAATGCTGTTTTACTATTTTTCTTCCTTATTTGTCTTAGTATTTTTCATTGTCTAGTCTTGGAAGAGGTCATCTATAAATTAAACAAACCTTTCTTTACAATATATAACCAATAAGCAAGCAGGAGAATAAACATCTATAGATGCAAGTCACCACTTGAAAATTTAAATATTTATGTTGTCTTGAGAATAGTCTCAGTGTCTATAGACTCATGATGGACATCTTACCTAAAGAAGTAAACATATTTGTCTCATTCGCTGAGCGTGGACTTCTCTCTCTCTCTCCCACCTTCTCTCTCTGTTCCTCAATCTGTGTCTCCCTCTCTCTCTCTTTCTCTCTCTCTCTACATATATATATAAAACCTCCCCACACACATTTGCACATATATAGTGTACCCACATAAAACTAGATATATATATCCATATATAACCATATATAGACATATCTATGCATATTTTGTATATGTGTGTAATATTTATACTACATTTGTGTATAAATTCAGGTAATTAGTATGTAATACATGCACACATTTGTGTATATATATGTACTTATATATGCCATGATTTGTTAATATTTTGTGTACATGAAACATTTTTTAATTTATTATGTATAGGCATGTAAATTATATGTGAATGTTCTTTCACTATGGGCAAAACTACAGAAGTTAGAATTGGTTAGGTGGGATAAAAGAGGCCAATGGCAATTGTTATACATGAACTTGGTCAATGCAAATTTTGCAAGCTGTACATAAATTTTATAGACCTAAATGATTTTTGAAAACTATTTCCATGGCTGTTTATGTCTCATGTGGAAATCTAAATGGGATCTTACAGGAACTGGATTAAAGAATTTAGCTGTTGTCAAATATTGCTGGCCTCTGCTTTTTAATTTTTCTTCCCCTCAGAGTTCTCTTGCCTTTAATACATGCTTAGACTTAGTGGGTCAAAAGTGGAACTCTCTAGCTAATATTTTTTCTTCCTATTGTGCAAAGGAATTCTTCTTTAATGCTTACATGGTTGAGTTTTGCTGTAAAAGGCTGTGCACTGCAGTTTTGCTTTGAAATGAATGATCTTCTTTTTTGTTTCAAGGTAAACAATTTTCTGCAGTGTTTTGTTGCACGTTGTTAGGAGTCATCCTATTGCTTAGATGTAGAAGGGAATTTTTAAAAAAAATCACTGCTGTGAACAACTAACTGATCATCAATGTTTCCTTTTTCTTCTTTTTCCTTTTGTGTTGGTTTTAGTCCTTGTCTGTTCTCTATGACACATCAGGATATGACTAGCTGGTACTGCTCACAGTGGAAGCAGTTTAATCTTTGTTAGAAAAGTACTCTGTTTTTCAGACGTCACGTAAACATCTTAGGAAGAATGGTTGATTAAATTGTTTTTGCCAGCAGTTACACTTATCTGACCACAAATTTTCTATCTGCAAGGTTTGGAACTTTTCGTCTTCTTTCACTTTAGAGGACATAATCAGGCTCAATTTCTCCCTGTATGTGCATGCTTTGTTCTTTAAACATTTTTCATAGAAAGAGTGATTTCCAGTTGTTCCGAACTTATCTGCCAGTATGAAAGCCTACTATTGTTTAGCATTTTAAGCAGCAGAGAAAATACTTTTTAAACTTCCAATTGGAGCTTTGTCTTCTAGACAAGGAATTAAATGGCTGTATTTCGTAAACGGCATTTCACCTCATTGTATCATTTCTTCCATGAAACTAGACTCTGTGTACATATTAAAGCTGGGTGAAAGATTTGGCAAGAGGTTGGTATGCACCAGCTGACAAACGAGGTGCTGCCTTGCTAAGAGCCTAGTCTACTTTTCCTGCAACTCCAGAGAAAACAATGACAATTGATGCCCCTTAGGACTGCCTTTAAAGACAATGAGGGAGATTTCTGTGACAATGGGTGGTCTCCAAATGAAAGGCAGGGATAGAACCCGAGGCATACAAAATACTGTGTTTGTTGGAGCAATGAGGGGTGAAAGCAGGGAGAAAAATAAAAGAACTTTTCATTATTGTAAATACTGTGAAAATCAGTGTGTTTTAGTTCATTCATGTGAATGGATAATTTGGAAGAGATTATCCTTCTCTAAGCATTAAGCTATTTTATGTATTTATAGATAGCTATTTTAAGGACAATTTCATAGAGCACATCCATTAGTTTCCTATACATGTGAAACTGCCTTTACAAACTGATAAAGGGGTGCAAGGCGAGCACTGTGGTAAGGGCCTAGCTAAAAATAATGGTAATAACTAGCCACTGCCCCCTGTTTGCTTCTCTATCATAGCCACCCTGGAGACACATAGCTGGTGGTCAAGATTCTTAGCTTTCTTCATAGATAACATCACCGTTTTGAAACCTAGGGGTAGTTTTGAGATATCTTCCAGGTCCCGCATTCCAGTGGAAAGGCTGACCCACCCAGAGCAGTGGCCCATGCCAAGGAACTCACTCAACTGGTCTTGTGACCCCCACCCAAGAACCTGGTCAGCAAAGAAGACAATTTCTACAACCCTATGGTTTCCCCCCAAATGCAGCCAATTAGCAGACTCAATTGGCTATGCCAAACTGTCTTTAAACCTTGTCTCCCAAATTCTCAGGGAGGTGGATTTGAGAAATTCCTCCCATCTCCCTGCTTAGCGCTGTGCGGAGTTAAAAAGTCTTTCTCTGTGATAAACCCCGCTGTCTCAGTGTATTGGCTTCCTCTTGAGCAGTGGGCAAATGAACCTGGTTGGGCGGCAACACGTGTTTAGAGATTGCTCAGCAAACCATAACTGTATTTTAAATACATATATGCACAGCTTGAGCATTGAAGGCGAATAGCTAACATTTGGAAACTGAAAGTAAAAAAAAAAATCTGAAAAATATTTGAAAGTCGAGAAAATTTCACAGTTTTATAATATTTAAATTATTATGACTATTAAAGGGAATAAAAGTTTGTAGAAAAATAAGAAAATTAAGCCTGTTATTAGAAATTCCTGAATTCAAATTTCTTGTTGACTAATCACCCTAAAATGATTTAAAACAGCACTTCATGATAAAATGTTGGGCTAGAGACCATGGAAAAGGGACATTGAAGAAAACATGTTTAATAATTTATAATTGATAAATTGTTCATTTAAAAGGATTTAAACATTTGTAATAAGAAATATGTTACCAAATGTGTGAGCAAATATTACTCTATTCTGTTTTTAATATTCAATATGTTTAATGTTCTCTGTTCAATATGCTTAACCAGCAAATAACCATAGCAGTTTGATGTATAAAACAACCATCTTTAAATACACATTTGATTCAGCACTACCATCATGATTTTTTGCCTCAGACAGGTTTTTTTCATAGTGACAAAATAAATTCTTGTTGTAGCCAAGCACTTGCATTTGCTTTGCCTTGTGCAGACCTCTATAATATTCTTTTAGATAAATGCTTTCTGTCAAAATGACAGTTTTGTTTTCCTTTTGTGAAAACTACTTTGAAACAAAAATGAGTTAGATTTTGCTTTTTTGGAACATGTGAGAAAGTTATTTCTTCACTTCTCCCATTTGGTATTCGTTGGTTGGTTTCTTTTTTTTTTATGTTTTAACTATGTTTTTGCACAATTTCTTTTTTGAGCAAAATTCTTTATAACTCTAGCTGCCTCCTATGCCTCTCCAATCCTGATTACTATTTGTTTTAATCATGTATATTTGCGGAGCACCAGCCATTTCTAGTCAGTGAGCCGTTGGTAATGTGCTTTTTGCAGACTATGAGAATGCTATCACTTTTATCAGCTATAACTAAAAATTAGCTACCACTATAAACAGCAGCAATAGCTAATTTACAAGAAGCCCCATGAAATAGCAACATCCCTTTTTCCTACTCCAATACTCAGAAAAAAATCATGTTTTATGTATGAAATATTAGTAAATGAAACAGAGCTGACAGCTAAACTTGCGATAAATAAATTAGGAAACGGGGGAAAAAGTGTTTTGATCCCTATAGGAGAAAGAGAAGAACCATATAGCTTCACATTTTCAACTTTATCCTCTTCTTCTACCAAATTACTTATTTGGGGAACTCTTCTGAAAGTTCAGATACAAAGTTAAAAGGGATATTAAATAATACTGGGGACTGAGGTTGTGATTATCTCTTACTCAATTAAATATAAATAACATATAAATCAGATAAATGTTTTCATGAATGGTGATTGAAAGAATGTGTTGTAAAGAATTTTTTAGCACCTCTTGTATTATCCTGGGTCGAGCTGGAGCCCATTCTACTAAGTGAAGTATCACAAGAATGGAACAACAAGCACCACATGTACTCACCATCAAATTGGTATTAAGTGATCAACACTTAAATGCACATATAGTAATAACATTCATCCGGTATCACGCAGATGAGGGGGGGAAAAGGGGATGCGCACATACACACCTAATGGGTGTGGTATGCACCATCTGACTCAGGTGGGGCAAAGGCAATATATGTAACCTAAACATTTGCACTGCCAAAATATGCTGAAATTAAAATAAAAGACAAAAAAAAAGAATTTTTCTTTGTAACCAAATTAGCAAAGTCTTTTACTAGGGACTATGATATGATACAAATTTAGCTTATTACAGAGTATACTAAACTACTTCTAACAATACTCATTAGATTACAAACTTTTAGAAATTCTGTGAAATTGCATTTTTACTAATCTTGAGTTGCATGATGAATACTTTTTACCTAACCATAAGTCTTTCTTTGATGGAAATCAAACCATTTTCATTTATAATTCAGATTTTAAAGACCATTCTTTGTTGCTAATTAAGCTTTCTTTGAGGTAATTGTAGATTCACATCCAATTATAAGAACTAATACAAAGAGATTCCATGTATGCACTACCTAGTTACTCCCTATGGTAATATCTTGCAAAACTTTAGTACAATATCACAACCTAGAATATTGACATCAATGCAATCAACATACAGAACATTTCCATCCCTACAATGACACTTCCTGTTGCCCTTGTATAGTCACAACCCTTCCTGCACCTTAACTGTTGACAATCACTAATCTGTTCTCCATCTCTACAAATTTGTCATTTCAAAATGTTATAGAAATGGAACCCTACAGTGTGGGATACCTTTTGGGGTGGACTTTTTTCGCTGAGCCTAATTCTCTGGAGATTTATCCAGGGTGTTACATGAACATAAGTTAATGCCCAGGAATGCAATGGCTGGGCCATATGATAACTTCATGCTTAATTTTTAAGTAACAGCCAAACTGTTTTTCAGAGTGACTGTGCTCTTTTACATCTGCACTAAAAAAAATATGAGTGATACAATTTCTCTACACCCTTACCAGCATTTGGTGCTGTCATTGTTGTTTATTTTAGCCATTCTGATAGATGCACAGTCATATCTCATTTGTGGGTTTAGTTTGTATTTCTCTAATAGCTAATAATGTTAGACATCCTTTTATGTGCTTGTTTGCAGCTGGTATATTCTATTTGGTGAAATACCACTCACATATTTTGTCCTTTTCTAATGGATGTCTTTATGTTTTTGTTGCTGTTATGGTTGAAGTTTGAAAGTCCTTTATGTATTCTAGATAATAGTCCTATTTTAGATACGTGGTTTGTATATATTTTCTCCTTCTCTGTAGTGTGTTTTTTCATGCTCCTTACAAGGTTTTTTGTGGAGCAAAAGGTTTTAATTTTAACAAAGTCCAAATTATCAATTTTTTTAATTTTATGAATCATGCCTTTGGTCCATAAAAACATGGACCAAAGAACTCTAAGAACTCTGCCTAATCCTAGATCTCAACAAATTTCCACTAGTTCTATTTGTGTTACATTTAAGTCTATGATCCATTTTGAGTTAATTTTGTATGAGGTTTGAAGTTTGTATCTAGGTTCCTTTTTTTTCTTCCTAAAGAAGCCAAATATTCCAACACCATTTGTTGGAAAGATTATCCTTCCTACATTGTATTGATTTTGAAATTTTGTTAAATATCAATTTAGCATATTGCTGTTAGTCTTATTTCTGGGTTCTCTATTCTGTTCCATTAATCTATGTGTCTTTTCCACCAATAACACACAGCTTTGAGTATTGTAGCTATATAATGTTTTGAAATTAAATAGATTTCTCCCTTTAGTATTCATTTTCAAAATTGTTTTAACTATCCTAATTCTTTTGCCTTTCCATATACAGTTGATCCTTAAACAACACAGGTTTAAATTATATGGTTTCACTTATATGTGAATTTTTTCCAATAAAAGTTAACACCAAATGTTCCTGCCTCTCTTGCCTCCTTTTCCACATCCTCCACCTCTGCCACCCCTGAGACAGAAAGACCAATTCCTACACTTTCTCCTCCTCCTCAAGCTACACCATGTGAAGATAATAAGAATGAAGACCTTTATGATGATCCACTTTCACCTAATGAATAGTAAATATATTTTGTCTTCCTTATTATTTTCTTAATATTTTATTTTCCCTACTTTATTGTAAAATATAACATATAATACATATAACATTCAAAATGTGCATTAATAGACTATTTATGTTATTGATGAGGCTCCTGGTCAATGGTAGCCCATTAGTAGTTAAGTTTTGAGGCAGTCAAAAGTTATATATGGCATTTTAACTGCACAGGGGGTAAGCACTCTTAATCCTGCATTGTGCAAAGGTCAACTGTACATTTTAGAATAATTGTATCTATAATAACAAAACATCTTGCTTGGATTTTACTAGGAAATTTGTGAAAACATGTATATCTTTATGGAGAGTGGACATATTTACTATGTTGAATTTCCAATCCTTAAACATGGTATCTCTCTTTATTTATTTAGGTCTCTTTTGATTTATCTTATCAATGTTCTCTAGTTTTAGCATACAATTTCTATATATTTTTTTAGATGTATACATTTATTTTGAGAGATTATAAATGGCTTTATACTTTTAATTTTGATGTTTCAAGGTTCATTGCTAATATATAGATACATAACCAATTTTTGTACATTGATCTTGCATCCTGCAACATTGCTGAACTCACTTATTAATTCTAGAATTTTTTTTCTTAGATTTCTTGGAAATTTCTATAATCATGTCATCTATAAATAGGGACAAATTTTTTTCTGATTCATATGCCTTTCTTTTCTTTTTCTTTTCTTACCTTTTGCAAAAACTTTCAATACTATATTGAATAAGATTAGTGACAGTAGACATCCTTGCTGTATTTCCATTCTTAAGGGAACACATTCAGACCTTTCTTTTTTAAACATTTTATAGTATTCTTCAGTAAACCATGTGAGCCTGAAGATTACTCTTCCCAGAGATTTTAAATTGTTAACAGTTTTCTTTAATAGTTATAGATGTATTCAAATTATTTCTTTCATATTGACTGAATTTGGCTGTGCTTTCAAGAAATTGATCTATGGCATCAAGTTGTCCAATTTATTTATGTAGATAAGGTCTCACACTGTTGTCTGTCACATGGCTAGAGTGCAATGGATCCATCATAGCTTACTGTAACCTCAAACTCCTGGGCTTGAGTGATCCTCCTGCCTCAGCCTCCCAAGGAGCTGGGACTACAGGCACGCCCCACCACTCCCAACTAAATGTTTCCCAATTTATGCATATAGATTAGCTTATAGTATTGCCTTATTTTCCTTTTGATGGCTGCAGAGACTATAGTGATATGTCATTTTCTGATATTGGTAATTGAGATCTCCCTTTGAGGTCTTTTTGGTACCTGGTATGACAAGTGATTTTTTATTAAAACCTGGATATGTGGAGTATTATGTAATTAGAATTTTAGTCTTATTAAATCTTTATTTTATTTGACATTCTCTGACTTTAGTCTTGTAGAGGAAGGGGAGGGTCACTTCATTATATCTAGAATGGGATAGAAACGCACATTCCACAGTTGACTTTTGTTAATGTTAGAGATGGGGAAGGTTCCCGTTTTAGTAGTGGTAATGGGTGGAATTCTTGGCTCTGCAATGGGCCACTTCTTATGCAGCAGTGACTGAGAGACTTTGGAGTGCCCTGTTACTGCTTCCCAGGTGGCTTCCAGTGACACCACTGGGAGTGTGGCCTCATTACCACAGGGAAGTCGTGGATGTTCTGACTTTCCACTGACTATTAGAAGATATCACATATATAAAAATAAAAAAATATTGTAACCTGAGCAATGACTTATCAAAAAAGAGTGCATCATGATAATGACAATTTTCTAAATAATATCTTAATGGAGGATTCAAATACAGAATACACAGAAATCAATAGATTAGATGATAAACTTAAAAAAGTTTAGAACAAGAAAGAAAATAATAAAATTAAATAATAACTAAAAAACACAACAGGTAGCCTTAAAGCAGGATGGTAGAATAGGAAGCCTTGGGCTCTCCTTCCCTGCGTGGACACACTAACTCAATGGCAATACATGGATCAATTTCCTTTGTGAGAAATGCAGACACAAGTTGAGTCTCTTGCATCCAGTTTATTGCAAAGTCAGTCACATTAAATTCAACAGGAAAATTGGAGACACTTTCTCACAATAGTTGCCACCCCTGGCATACTACCACATAATCAGGAGGAAGCCTCCAGCTCTCAGCATCTCTCTAAGGAGGAAAAGAGCTGGACTATTCATCCAATGTTCCAATGTTTCCTCATGTTTCCTGGGAGTTAGCATCTATCCTACTTTTCTTGGGCCTCTGCTGTGATCTGGTAGTTTTTAGACCTCTGGGGGCTACTGGCAGCTCAAAAAGTAGCAGTTTGAACTAAATGTACCACTCACTAAAGCTCCTCTCCCTGTCTCAGTGAAGAGACAGAGACAAAGAGAGAGAAAGAAAAAGGGAAGGAGAGAGAAAAAAACAAATAGCTCCTAATTTATCTGTGGGGAGAAAAAGAATTGGACCTCACATCAAACATTTCAACTTTTCCAAATGCTGCCTAAGGGATTGGCTTTTGTCTCACCTATCTTGGAACACTGATGGGACCAGGCATACTAATAACAAAAGCAGTGGTTATAACTAGCACAAAGGCTTGAGAGATCCACAGAAGCTCTGGCTAGATTGAGTTGTAAAGGTCTTCTCCTGTTTGAGGCAAAACCGTGAAGACTAGAAGAGGTGGAAATTTTTCTAATGCATAGATACCAATATAAACAGTCAAGGAAAATGAAGAAATAAGGGAATACAATCTAAACAAAGGAACAAGATAAAACTCTAGAAACCTGACACTAATGAAATGAAGATATACAATTTCCTAACAGAAAATTAAAATGGCCATTATAAAAATGCTAATGAGCTAGGGAGAACAATGCATGACCAAAATGAGGAACTTAACAATGAGATAGAAAATTAAAAAAAAAAAGAACTAAACAGAATTATTGGAGCTGAAGAATATATAATAACTGAATTGAAAACTTAATAAAAGGTTCAATAGCAGACTAGAACAAACAGAAGAAAGAATAAGTAAACCCAAAGACAGATCATATGCAAGTACCCATTCAGATGAGCAAAAAGAAAAAGAATGAGAAAGAGGGAAGAAAGCATTAGGGACTTGTGGGACATCATCAATTGGATCAGCATATATTTTATGGAGGTTTCAAAAAGAGAAAAAAGAGAAAGAATCAAAAATTTCGTTCAAAGAAATAGTGGCTAACAACTTCTCCAAAATGGAGAAGAAAATGAACAACCGTATTCAGGAAGCCCAAAGGGCTCTAAGTAAGATGAATCCAAACAAATTCATATTGAAACACATCATATTTGAACTGTCAAAAGTCAAAACAGAGAATTTTAAAAACAACAAGATAAAAGCAACTTCATGTACAAGAGGACCACCATAAGGCTATAAGCAGATTTTTCAGCAGAAATCTTGCAAACCAGAAGGAAGTGGGATGATGTATTCAAAGTGCTAAAAGAAAAAAAAAAAACTGTCAACTAAGAATACTACACCTAGCAAAATGGTCCTTAAAAAAAAAAAAAAAAAAGGAGAGAGAAAGACTTTCCTAGACAAACAAAAGCTGGAGGTGTTCATCATCACTAAACCTGCCTTATAAGAAATGCAGTTTTTTATAGAAACTGAAAAAATCCTAAAATTCATATAAATTCACAAAGGATCCTAAATAATCAAAACAATAAGAAAGAATGAGAAAGAATGAAGAAAACTTTAGGGACTTATGGGACAACATCAAGTGGACCAATATATGCATTATGAAGGCCCCAGAAGGAGAAGAAAGAGAAAGAACTAGAAATAAATAGTGGCTGAAAACTTCCCACAAGTAAGGAAGGAAATGGACATCCAGATTCAGGAAGCCCAAAGGACCACAAATAAGAATGTAGCAAAGAGTCTAAAAATAGACACATATACCAATGTCTGAAGAATAGAGAGTAGAAATAAACCTAAACATATAGGATCAACTGATTTTCAACATAGATATCAAGAATATACACTTTGGAAAGGATAATCTCTACAAAATGGTGTTAACCAAATTTGATATTCACATACAAAGAATAAAATTGGATCTTTATCTTACACTGTATTCAAAAAATCAACTCAAAATTTATTAAATAATTCAACATAAAACCTGCAACTATAAAATTCCTGGAAAAAAAGCATAGGGATAAATTTGTATGATATGGATCTTGATAATGATTTCTTGAATATGACACCAAAATTATAGACAATAAAAGCAAAAATATACAAGTGTGACTATATCAAACTAAAAAGCCATGCACAGCAAAGGAAACAATCAACATAGTAAAAATGCAACCTATAGAATGGAAGAAAATATTTGCAGACCGTATGTCTAATAGGAAGTTAATATCTAAGATCTATAAGGAAATCCTACAACTCAATGGCAAAATACTAATAGAAAAATTAAAAATGGTCTAAGGACTTGAATAGACTCCAAAGAAAATTGTATTTCCAAAGAAATACAAATGGCCAGCAAATGTATGAAAAAATGCTTCATGTTACTAATTATTAGGGAATTGTAAATCAAAATCACAATAGGATAGCCCCTCACACCTGTTAAGTTGGCCATTATATACACGACAAAAAAAGATAATGAGTGATCGTGAAGATTTGGAGAAATTAGAACATTTATACACTGTTAGTATGGGAATACAAAATAGTACAGATGCTGGTTTATGTGATAGAGCAATCTTCTGGATATATATGCAAAAGAATTTAAATCAGGATCTCAAAGAGATACTAGCACTCTCATATATATTGAAACACTACTCACAATAACCAAGATCTGGAAACAACTTAAATGTCTATTGATGGATGAATGGATAAAGAAAATGTAGTACATACATATGATGTATATCATTCAGACTTCAAATGGAAGGAAATCCTGAAAAATGTGACAAGATAGCTGGACGTTAAGGATATTACAAGTGAAATAATCCAGTCAAAGAAGGTCAAAATACTACATGATAACACTATATGAGGTATCTAAAATAGTCAAACTATAGAAGCAGAGAGGAAAATGGTGGTTGCTAAGAACTTGGGCAAGGAGAAAATGGGAGTTGCTAATCAACAAGTATAGTTTCAGTTATACAAGATGAATAAATTCTGGAGATTTCCATATACAGTCAATAATACTGGATTGGATTGTGCCTATAGTTAACAATACTGTATTGTATACTTAAAAATCCATTAAGAGGGTAGATCTCATGTTAAGTGTTCTTATCACAATAAAAATAAAATAAATAAAAAAGGAGGAGGAGAAAGAAGAGGAGAAGAAAACAGACCTGAGAGGCAGATTGAGAGACTTATGCATGGAATATTATTTTCAAATATGGGTTGAGTGGTCACAATACATGGAAAAGAAGCAACAATCAACAAATAATAGCAATCACAATTGAAAAGTTTAAAGAGTTGAAGAAAAGTTGGAAATTTGAGACTTAAAATTTTGCCAAGAACTATGAAAAAATAATATAACATTAGTAAAATCTCTAACTTTTAATGTTCCCAAAGAATATTTTAAGACAAGAAAAATGTAGGGTATGAAAGTAGAAAAGAGTAGAATTAAATTCCTATTCATCATAGACAATATGACTTTCTACTTAAGAACTCCAAGAGAATTAACACCAAAAATAATTGAGATAATTCATTTAAATGGCCAGTTTCAAAATACTTAGAAGATTAAATATCATTCATATAATAATATAACAATGATAACATTTACTTACTTCTCACTGTGTGCCAGGATGCTGTGAAATACTTTACATGGATTATCTCACAACAGCATTATGAGATAGTTATTATTATTATTATTGCATTAAAGATTTGTTTTCACTTTACAAATGAGAATATTGTGGCATAGAGAAAGTAAGTATTCTGTCCAAGTTCATATGCTAGTGGTAAGTAGCACATTAACAGTACATGAACATTTTTTTTTCTCCTAGAAACAAGATTAAAATCCATTAGGATTCTGATCTATAAACATAAAAATAGCTTTTATTGGGAAAAATGGTATTACAGGAATTGGAGACCAAGAAGAGAGACAGGAACTAGGGTTAGGCAGGAGATGTGGAACCTGGAGAAGCCCCATGAGTCTTCCCCTCCCAAAGTCGGCAAGGGAGAATACATTGACCCAGATTGGGCCAAGTGCCTACTCCTGTGTTAGTGGCTGGGATGGGGAAGTGAGGTGGAAGTTGGATGACTAAAAAGCCTCAAAACAAATACGTAGAGTTGGGCCAGCAGAGTTCTGAAAGGCAAAGAGTACAAGGGGACACAAATTATGTATACATTTGAGACCTGGACTCTTTAAAGGGGAAGGAGAGAAGAGTGAGGCAATAGGCGGCCGTGCAAATCCACCACCACAATAACAAATGGATTGATTTCCTGCTGGAACGCGAACATCTTATCTGCTTTAAAGATTACTTGAGGGCACATTGAAGAGTCTTATGTTGGTAACATTCTATCTAGGATTCATTCTAAGTGGCTTTTACTCTTTCTATCTTGAATAAAATCAAAGAGATGACCCTGAATGAAGTACACTCCAGAGAGCTCGGGAGAGCCAAATATTGTTTTTCACTCAAACTAGCGACTTTTGAAAGTACACGTCTTATAGCTCCACCAGTCATTGCACAGAAGTTTCAATTTTATGAACAGAATTGGATGCCTAATTAATAGCTGCCAGTTTAGTTTTATCTGTTTTATTACTGATGGGATGCTTTTTATTTGAATCCTTTTGATATTTATACCAAAAGCTCTTAAGAAAGACCTTGACTAGTTATATTTTTATAGATATGATAGAAATTTAAAGACAAACATCTGAAATAAATGTTTTGCATAAACCAGAATGTCTTAACCTTGGTATTTTTGACATTTGGGGATAGATAATTCTTTGTTCGGCATATAGGGACTGTCCTGTCCATGGTAGGATAGTTACCTGAATCTCTGGCCTCTACTCATTAGATGTTAGTGGCACCACTAGAGATTCAACAATCAAAAATGCCTCAAGACATTGTCAAATGTTTCCTGAAGGGCAAAAAAGCCCCGAATTGGGAACCTCTATAGTAAATAAAGGAGGAAATTCTTGACAGCAGAATTAGCGGAACACTTTAAATACACACTGTAAAAGATTGGTGAGTGGTAAGATTAAAAGGACAGAGTTTTACTGATCTAAGAAGGGCTAACTGCAGTGTTCTGAGGGAACTTGGCATGCATACTTTTTGATTAGAAAACCACCCTAGGAAGTGCTTCCCAACTGTGAATGCACAATTAGAATAATCTGCGGGATGTAAAAAAAATACTAATTCTTAAACCACAATCTAGATAATTCATATTAACAATTTTGGTGGTGGACCTAGACATTTTTATTTGTGAGAAGTTCCCCCAAGGGATTCTAATATATTGCAACGTAACATGCACTGATCGAAAGTAACTATCCTTGAAAATCCACCAGAATCAAGCCCAGAAATGTATGCAGAGTACACCGCCCCTGGATTCCTGCTTGAGTATTCACAAGGATTGTATCCTACACAGGAGGTACAGAGACAAAATGCCTCAGGGCACTGCTCCAGTGACTTACAGCACCAGAAATCCATATCCTAACTGGCTGATCATTAGAACAAACTGAATAAAGGAAATGTACAGATTAAGGTATTCTCTGATGAACTGGTAATGATAATATTGATGAAATTCTATATATCGATATTGCATCTAACTGTTTATGCATTCAGACATTGCACTAGTTTACTAGAAAGCTAGATCTTACATTTTTAGCATTATACAAGAAATAATCGTTGGGCAAATTTCAGCTAATTTTTGGTCTATAATCCTACACAAATGGTCCCAGATTTAACAGCAGATCTGATTCACTGTCCATCTGTTTCTGGCCTATAGGTCTAACTTCACCATATGCTTTGAATCAATTTTGATTATAGCAGGACTTAAAATAATCAAGCAAATATATAAACTTCAGACCAATATACAAGGTACTAAAAATCAGCCAAAAATATTGAGATTGGGTATGCACTTGGTAAGAACCTTCCAAATAATTCTTGTTTCAGTGATTTATTTATTGGAGGATACAGGAGACAGGGAATGAGGAAAGCAGTATTTGGCAGAGGAAAAAAATTCATGAAACAAGAATGTGGTCTCAGTTGGAGACTAGCTTTAGTCACATCCTATAAGGAACATTCATTACAGGGCAGAGATAGCTCCTCCTTGAGGCAAGGGGGACCACCTTTTAGACTCCCTGCCAGTTAATCATTAGCTAATTCATTGGGGAGTGAAAAGTCTCCTGAGATTCTGTTTGGTTGGATGCAATTCTTTGGGTAAAAGGTATCTGATTTGTTGTCGGCCAACACGCATAGCAGCTATGTGACCAATGCACCTGCTGGTTCAGAGAATCTGGGTTCATCACCAATAGCATGCACTACAATATATAATACAATCACTTCATTTGATCTTTCCAGATACAGTTTTGTATTTTAAATATCATTGAATCAGGTAATGCGAACTGGCTGTATAATGTTAGGATATCTACATTTCTCTGTACCTTAGCCATCTCTGATCAAATCTTTCCTGCCATTTTCAGGAAGACATTTTAGACATAACCAGTCATGCTGGTGGTATAGAGTTCATTAAGATAAGATAAGATCACCTATTTCCAAAAACAAAAATGGTGAGATTTTATATACCTAACTCTACTACTCTCCCTATTTTAAACTGAGAAACAAAAATCCAAAAATAGACAAATATTTTGTAGAATTTATGCATTCTTTTAGTCAACAAATGTTTGAGTGCCCTCTACATACCAGACAATGTTACATAATTTTTGATACAAAAGTACAGAAAATACACAATTTCTGGAGACAGTCCTCATAGAGCTTTCATTCTAGTTGAGGAAATAAACAAATGAATAATAACCTACTTAGGTGGCAATAAGTTCTATAGGAAATAAATTAAGGCAGAGTAGAGGGATGGATGCTGGTGGACATGGGAGTCAACAGATGCTGTTTTAGATCAGATGGCTAAGGAAGGCCACTCTGAAAAGTTGACAGCTAAGCAGAGAGCTGAATGGCATGAGGAGGCAAGCACTGCAAATAGAGAATTTCCTCTGTCTAAGAATTTAGATAGCAGTCAATTAAAGAATTTCCTCTAAGCTAAAAGTGTTCTGTTAAAAACACATTAACACAAAATGTCTTAATAAAGCTGGTGATGGGCTTCCATCAATGAAGGGTAAGGCAAGGATGACTCTGTGAGTCAATATGATGTCACAACACCAATAGTCATTTGTCACTGTCTGTCGCTAATGACAAGATGTCTCTGACCTATACTAAAGGAGTGAGGTGTCAACACAGATTTGGCATCTGATTTGAAAAACGAAGGTATTTATGAAACTACTGTAAGAAACTGCCAACAGTATGAGGTAAGGCATTAACTTCTTAGAAGTCTAATGCATGCTTAGTAAAATAAATCCTCATTATTTTCACTATAAATTTTTAGGTGTAACTTTGTTATAATCTAAAGTTTATAAAACTTAAATATTTTTCTAAAGGATAGAGGAGCATAAAAGGGGCTATTGATTCTAACAAACTTCACTTAGAGGGACATAAGAGGTTTGGCCTTAGGAAACAGCAAACAGTGTAATAGCATTTTACGATTATCAAAGTGATGGAAGGATGAAGTCAAATAAAACTGTTCATAGTATCCCATAAAATGAATAACTAGAGATTTTAGACAAAATTGTGAGTAGTGAGCTTAATACCAATTTAATTTATTAAATCTGTAGGAACCAAAATTTTAATAATTTATAGCACTTTTCTACTTACTGTCTTATTGATTGTTACAGATCTCAGAGCCTCCTGATGGAAAAGAAGATTTTGGAACCTATTTATACATATTTTCAATATGGATAGCTTTCAACTGCTTAGAGTAGCTTTAAAAAACTCAGTCACCTCTTCAATAAACTAGCTTTTGTTGTAAAAATTACAGTGATGTTTGTTTTCCTAACCATATTACACCTGCCAAAGTCATATTTAAAAATGTACTATTGAATAGAATAAATTGCATATGGCAATAATGGAAGATTGCTGGAAATACTGGCTATTTATTTAAGCACATAGTTTCATTTTTATTTCAAGAACAATATTCAAATATCTTAATCATTGATGAAATCCAAGTCAAGTTCCTACTAAAATATCCTTTGTCGAAATTTGAGACTCTTTTTATTCTTACTATCAGATTTCTGAGTAAAATAATTGCCCTTGGAAATAAATGGAAATATTTAATTTCTAATAATATCATCTTTGTGAGTCAATTATTTAGAGTGTTATGAACAGATGGTTTAATCAGAGAATTAAAGCAAGAAGTCTCGTCCTAGTCCTATCTCACTGACAATATATATTGCTTCACAGATCTACAGAGTCCTTGAATTTTGACTTATGAACTAGACATTGTATGCTGCTGAAATAGTTATACTATATTTGGAAGGGCCCAGATTGTACATGCTATTAATGGTATGTGCGCACCTCTTCAGGTTTTACTTCAATTATACCTATGTTAAAATAGGTTAAAAGAGAACATGACACCTGAATTATTTTCAGAATCTTAAATATTTCTCTAGGTTTAAGCAAACCTCACTTGCTACGAGTATTATATACCAATAACTCCAGAAAAAATATTTCCACATTCAATATTAATTATGCCTGATATGAAATAACTTTTTTATTATTGGAATGAACAATTTTAGAACCTTGGTAAGAAATTCCATTTTTTGTTGACTTCTTCAATTCAAACATAGGCATATTCTAAAAACAAAACCTTAAGTCAGAGGTAGGATCAACAAAGATTCTACTCTACTTCTTAGAAGTCTGAGTGCCCAACAAATGGAATCATTTGACAATTTTAGTATCATTTGTTTAACGCTAGAAAAAAGCAGTTAAAACGTGTGCTTGTGTACTTACAAATATTCTTGAAAACAATAACAGTTGATTCATTGATTGCTAATTCTAGATATGCATTTTCTATTTTCCACAAGATGTTCAAATTCCTTAAATTAAGGCATTGGTTATATAACATGAATTAAAATTCATGACACTTATGTGATTGGCAAGCATATTAACATAGCATTTGTATACCAATTAATGAGACTCTCAAAAGCAGGTTAAATATAATAAACAGATAACCTAAACCTATTGTTTGACTCATTAAAGAATAATGAGTTTTTATTTTTCTTCAAAGTGGTAAAAAAAAGCACCGTGACCCACCTTTAAAAGATGTGGGAGTTTTAGAGATTTGTAGACAGAATTTATGTGGAGTGAAAATGAAAATCTATTCAATATTTGAATGTCTAAGTAACCCATGCTGTGTCAGGTGATACTTTTTTTGGGGGAGGGGGATGAGAAATACCTAAGTTCATTTAAACAAAGACATTCTATAGGATTTCCTTATTACTACTGGGAGCAGGACATCAGGAAAGGTTAGTTTAGCATCCAAATTGAGAGTCAAATATGACTAAGATTTGACCAACAAATAGGAGGAGGGCAAGTATTTCTGAAGGTTGGAGAATCATGTGGTAGCCCCAAGGATATATGATCTGTCCTCTTGCCTAAGGCCCAAACTAAAAGCAAGCAAAGTTTCCTCCTTTATTACTTTCCTTTAGAATAGTGTTTCTCAAAGGCATCCGAATCATCTGGGATGCATAGTAAAAATCCATCTCCTGCCCTCCCACCCTACACACATATAATGAATCGGAACCTCTGGAAGTGGTTTCTGAGAATCTGTAGCTTCAACACTCTATAGAGGTGACTCTGAAAATTATTTTGAGCTCTTCCCAAGAAGCCTAAGAGACTCCAAAAATCTTATCAAAGGAAAGCAGAAGTGCGTGTCCAAATTCATGTGCACCTAAACTCACCTTACTACCAGTGAAACTCATTGACCTAGACTTTCTCTGATGTCTTCATCCTCAGGGCGAATGGAGGAAATGAGTGTCAGGCACAGGCCCAGCCCTGACACTTGAGGAAGTACACATGTGCTGTATCTAAATACTTCTAAATACATAACAAGTGGTAAATGAAGTTAAAAAATGTTAAATAAAGTATGTTACATCCTCCTTCTTTGATAAATGTCCCTTTATTGGACTGGGAAGCCAGGTCCAATGTAGAATTTTCAGATTCTTTGAAGTTTCATGTCAGTACTTCCTGGCACAGCAGAGCAGCTGCAGACTCTCAGCCTCCAACCCACAGCCCACCCTTTCTGACCTCTGTCTGCCTTTGCCTTGGGGCCTCACAAATAGCAGAGAGCACATTCTCCAAGTGCAGGTGCTGTCCATCCTCAGCCACACGAAGAGCTGTTCCTTGGCCACAACCATTCCTCAGGCCTCACGTGGAATTCTCCTGTGTGCTCTCGAGGGAGTGCCATAGGCTCTTGCAGGCCTGTCCCCTTTTCCTTAGGAATTGTGGCCCTGCTGGAAAACGGTGGCTGGAGGAAGGCCAGACCAGGACTTGATAAAACACTGGGCCCAAGGCAGTGATACTCAGTCTACCTTATGTGTATGGATCCTTAATACTTAAATATTATCTAATCTAAGTTCCTAACTGATTGATTCATTCATTTGCCAAGAAATTATTGATCAATATGGCAAGTATTAGTCTAGACATTTGGGATATCTTAGTGAATAAGACTGCTCTTGCTCTTGAGGAACTTACATTCTAATGGTTCTTGAATCCCTCCCATAGCATACTTAGCACTTGCCATCTGCAATCCTCTTGGAAATATCCATTGGCTGACAATGAAGTTCTTTTCATTGTTGGCTACTGTTTTCATCTCTTTTTTTTTAATTGGGTATGTGGATACCTTTCCAAGATAGTGAAAATTCCAGCTATGAAAACTTTATTGCAATTAATTTATTTTATATGGAAGAAAACACTGTTTGGGGTAGAAAACTATTTTTTAAGCTAAGGAAAATAAAGAAAAAGAACAGTTATCCCAGCCTGAGCAAGAGTGAGACCCCATCTCTACTAAAAAATAGAAAGAAATTATCTGACCAACTAAAATATATGTAGAAAAAATAGCTGGGCACAGTGGCGCATGCCTGTGGTCCCAGCTACTCGGGAGGCTGAGGCAGTAGGATCGCTTAAGACCAGGAGTTTGAGGTTGCTGTGAGCTAGGCTGACGCCATGGCACTCACTCTAGCCCAGGCAACAAAGTGAGACTCTGTCTCAAAAAAAAAAAAAAAAAAAAAAGAACAATTATCATTATATTATGAACTGCTTCTTGATCATAATTTGATATTCTAACTAATTTGATATTCTGAACTTGTTTTTAATAAAAGGACAAACAAGAAGCTGAGAAGAATTTATAAACATAATTTTTTAAAATTTATAAACTTAGAAGTTTGTGAACTCCTACATTTTTTGAAATTAAAACACTTTAATCACTGTTTAAAATGTGCAAAACTGTTAAGTTTACAAGGTAAAGAATTATCACAATACCCAATTTCATGTGAGAAAATTGAGCGCCAGATATTTTAAATGTGATAAATAGTATTGATAGGTTGGCTCACAACTCTCCAAAAATATCACCAGGAAAACCTGTTGATCCAACAAAACGAGGTTAATTAGGCTTAGAATGAGAGAGGGTAAACATCTCCTAGGCAGTACCTCAGAAGTGAGAACTCTGGGGAGGATATTTATAGTGTTTTGAGCCTTGCTGGATACTTCCAAGGGTTTTAGGACATGGGCTGAATGATTTTAGGGTGGGTTATGCAACATAGGATACTGGTTGGGGTCAGCAGAGTTTGTGATATAGGAGCTTTGGATTGGGAGGTATAGCAAGAAGAGGGTCTTTAAGTGCATACTGACAAGTCAGCTGTGTTCACTGTCATGTCTCCCAAGAACAAGTATTTTCTGGAGAAAGTAACTAGGCTAGTTTTACTTGGTCCCTGTGTTGCTTAGATCCTTTAGCAAAAAAAAAAAAACAAGGGTGTATGCTTTGCCCCAGAATTGATTAGCATAGAAACAGGAAACATGGTGGATTCAGCTGTTAGCTGAACCTCAACATTTTCTTTCTAATAAATTGCTATTGTAAGAAAACTGGATGTTATTTAGGTTTATTTCGTTTAACAAGAGAGGAAAACAGCATCTTCTTTTCAATTATATGAAAACATGACGTCTATACAATTAAATAATCTAATTAAATTTCCATTTCTCCCAGCCGTACTGATATTTCATGTTTCTATATATTATTTTTTTTTACTCTATCTCTGTTTTATTTAATGTCTTGACTTCTAGAAAACCTACAAGTGTGAAGGAATAGCAAATTCAGTGATTAAAAGTATAATCTATAGCATTGCGGGGTTTGTGATTGCTTTTGGTTTTTGGCTTTTGTTCAGGTATGATCTTGCCATAAGAATGCCTTCCTGGAAGTAAGAAAATAATTTATGTTCCTCTGTCTCAGACTTTCAGTTTTAGAAAATTACCCAGAGGCCACACCTGAGCTGAAATTGATAAGCCAAGAACATCCTTGCCCTTCCTTTACTTGACTAAAACAAACCAGCATTAGGTCCGCAAAGCTTTTATGAGAACTCTAGCTGCCTTCCAACTCTTGTCAAAGCAACCCAATCTCAGATTCAGATCCTTGTGTTACTCGAGGTAAGTAATTGTCAGTATTAGGCTGAATTGTAAGAACTTTAAAAACAAGCATTTAGGAAATTGAAGCTCATATTAACCTGTTAAGAGTGCTAATACTTTTGGCTTGATCTTATTTTGTCACCATTTTTTATTGACTGTAACATTTAGCATATTTGTTCTTTGTTGCATATGTTCAATAGTGTTGCTCATTTTTAGGTTTTGCTCTAAGTCCTTTAACCACAAAAAGCTTTTTTCTGACTTTTCTGCTCTAGTTTTAATCTGTTCTAATGATCATATTAAGAGAATATTGCTATTCGTTTCCAAAATGTGACTCCAAGCAAGCTGCAATACAATATGAACTACATTAGGATTTAAGCAATCTGAATGCTAGTCCTGGCTCTCAGAACACCTAATTGTGCAAATTTAGGAAAGCCCTTCGGGCCTAAAGTTTCTATTTGAATAAATAAAGGTGTTGGATTATTTGATTGATGTAATTTCCCCATGTCCATAGAGAATTAATTTATCTTTAATCGTAAAATATCCATAATAAATTAGAGTGCATGTGGATAGGGATGTTAAAAAAAAGAAACAGGTCAAAACATGATGCTTTTCATGTCCTGTTGATTATAGAATGTGTAATAGACGTATATTTAAAATATAGCAGAGAAACAAAAGGTCATATTAAAATTGAGAAATACAATTGAAAAATTAACAGAGATTTCAATAATTAAGGGGACATCAAGAAATAGTTTTGGTTTGTAAAAGGAATTTAATTTTGACAAAATTTAACATAGAGAAAGAATGTAATATTGCTAAATAGAAAATTTGACTTTTTTTTTCTTCCCTAGTCTCTGCTAATATTGTTGAACTTTACCACAGTCTCATGCTCTGGAAAAGAGTGATGGTTAAGAAATCTCCCCCTCAAAAAATTTTTTATTATTCAAAAATCCCCCTTTTTGTGTTATTACTGGAAAGTGCTTACTTGAACAATCACTGTGGTGTTGTGATATTGCTTTCCGACCATGGTTCCTGGCTCATACTCCCATAGTCCTTGTTATAATGTTGGGGCATGTTAGGCCTCAGGAGCAGGGCTCAGGAGATAGAATCTGTCTCTCTGACCTTTTCCTGTCCTTTCACCTGCCCAAGGAGGTGCTCTAATCTGAGTGTGGGTCAAACGACTCTCATTCCAGAGAGGTCCTGCCCCATACCCCGTTGGAAGGAATGCTGCAGAGAGAGGCCAGCAAGAATCTGAACAAGCAGGCCTTGGTGGGTTTAGATGATATGCTTTTTGTCCAATCACATTCTACTGGTTGTTAATCATGCCTATGTAATGAAGCCTCCATAAACACCCAAGAGGACTAGGTTCAGAGAGCTTCCAGATAGCTGAACACAAGGAAGATCCTGGAGGGTGGAGTCCATGAAAGACATGGAAGCTCCACACCTCTTGCCCTATGCATCCCTTCATCTGTATCCTTTGTGATAAATCGGTAAATGTGGGTGTTTCCTTGAGTTCTATGAGTGACTCTAGCAAGTTAACTGAACACAAATAGGGAGGGGGTTGTGGGAACCCCAACTTGAAGCCAATGGGTCAGGAGACCGAGCCCTCACCCTGTGGGATCTGACACTATCTCTGAGCAAAGGGAGTCAGAACTGAAATAGAGGACAGCCAACTGGTGTCCACTGCTTGGTGCGTGGGGAAGGACCCCATATCTGGTCACAGAAGTCCTCTTCTGTGTTGATCATTGGGGAGATTAGAGGAAAGCATGGTTTGGGGAGTGTTTTCCCAAAGCAACCGCCCTTCCACGCATGGCTCTCCACACACCCATTCTCATAGCTCCTATAAGATTTGCACATGGTTCCTATAATTACCTGTGACAAGGCCAAACACAGACCTTTCCCCCTTTGCCTGAACCTAACAACAAAGCCAGATAGACCCTCCTGGATTAAACAATTGCAACGAAAGAAACAGTAATTAGCTGAGATTAGAACTCTTTGTCCCCTGGGAAACTAGCTAGACTCGGGGATATATATTTCCATTTTAGCTAACTGACTAAGACTTCCTTGATTGAAAAAAGAAATAAGAATCCCAGCTGTAAATCACCCCACCTTTATTTAACTTGTCGACCTCTTCCTGCTGAGACCCTGATATTTGGATCTCCCTATTGTGATGGGCTGAATAAAATCAATCTCCTCACTTGTTTGGTTTCTGTCTTTGACACTGCCTTCCATTCTTCTTCCTTTTCTTTCTCTATTTCTCTTTTCCCCCTCTCTTCTTTTATCTCTTTATTTTTTTTTTAGATATCCGCAGGGATTCTCAGATTTTATTCAAGGTGAGGCTTGAATCAGATAAGATACATTCCTTGCCTTGCTAAACCAGTAAGAATGATGAGTAGCAGATGGGCATGTGTCTACTAAAATGAGAAAAGAAAAGATTAATTGTGTACTAAAAATATAATGCTTCTGAGCTGAATAGCATTTTAAGGACCCCATAGCACTCAGTTATGATAGAAAAGTTTAATTTGGATTCATCATTAGAAAAGCTTGCATTTGAGATTCCTGATAATAAGCTCCCTCAGAATAATTGAGGTTCAAAGTAATCAACATAAATAAAACTATATATGTTTGTGTGTGTGTGTGTGTGTGTGTGTGTGTATGTTTGATACATATTTATATCTGACTATAGGGTTCCTTAGACTAAAGAGGCCCAAAATAGTGCAACTTAATTAAAAGTATATATATGTATATGCATGTAAGTTTATGTGTATGAATTTTAGCTAGTGTCTGTAGAATTTGAAATATACAATTTCTTTCTCTCTCCACACACACACATAGACACACAAGTAAGTCACATAATCATATATAAAATACATAATTCCTTTATCAAATTGAGAGGAAATTTAACATATTAAAATTTTTAATAAGATTTCCGTTTTAATGAAATTCCTCTAACTTGAGAATTATTCTATTTAACATTCTTCTAACCTATACAATTAACCCAATAAAAAAAAAGAAATTCTGATTTCAAACAGGTATTGGAATTCTCGGCTTCTGTAAATTTAACTCCCCATGTGCTATAGCTCTACAGCATTTTTACCTTGAAAAGATTTACAGATGGACGAATCTCAAAGGATTTCATTTGGATTGGTTGCCAAAAAACATCAACATTGTTATACATTTCCTATTATTAATACAAGGAAATTCTGCTCCTTTCCTTGGGCAGACACATCATCATAAGTACTGAGGATCCTGGCACTACACAGCGTGCTTTCTTGGATCAGCACCAGCTCTTCAATCCCAACACATCTCAGAGTGTATTTTTGATGAATAAATTACCAAACTAATGAGATGCACTAAGAGGTTAAGGATTGATCAAGTACTTAATCTTTTTAACGAAGGACACAGCATGAAACACATTCCTCCAAATAGATACAATAAACAATCTTCTAAAACCTAATTACAATAAAAATATAAAGAAAGGTGAAAAGTCTTAGAATCTGTGTACTAGATAATAGCTTAGCATTTTCTGCAACAATGGAAAAGCGTTAAGTCTATCACCCTTATTTATATTTGAATCATGTGAGTCTCAGAAGTTCACCAAGATAAAATAATGGTATCTTAATATGGAATTTTATAACATGTCTTTATGCCTTTTGGGCATGAAAATTGCCTCAAACTATGATGCTGGAGCTTTTACAGAACTTGCTGGACCTTGAGAAGATTTAGCAAATGTTTTAGAAATCTTTTGAGTACACATAATTTTTAAGCATCGTGAAATTAGATTTAGCATTTTGGGTGTCAATATTTTTTGGTATGATTCAGGATTTAATCAAGATTTTGAGTTCTTATTTTGGATATTAAAGATAGGTTGTAAACTTTTAACGAGAGGTTTAGTGAAAATTACCAATAACAAATCAAAATTTTTATGATAAATTTTTTTTTTTTTTTTTTTGAGACAGAGTCTCGCTCTGTTGCCCGGGCTAGAGTGAGTGCCGTGGCATCAGCCCAGCTCACAGCAACCTCAAACTCCTGGGCTTAAGCGATCCTACTGCCTTAGCCTCCCGAGTAGCTGGGACTACAGGCATGCGCCATCATGCCCGGCTAATTTTTTCTATATATATATTTTTTTAGCTGTCCAGATAATTGATTTCTATTTTTAGTAGAGACGGGGTCTCGCTCAGGCTGGTCTCGAACTCCTGACTTCCAGCGATCCACCCGCCTCGGCCTCCCAGAGGGCTAGGATTATAGGCGTGAGCCACCGCACCCTGCCCATGATAAATTTTTATTTTAAAAAATGACAATGACAACAGGGGATCAGGTGGCACATTGAACCAAACAATCCACCTGGATTAAACAAGTACAGCAAAAAGAAGTGGTACACAAAAAGGCTGAATCTCAGTAACAGCCTAACATTTGAGGGGCTGATGTTTATCCTTACTTAGGTAATGTTCCCTTTTCAAGTAGTTAGGGTGTAACACACTAATTATTAGATATCATTATTGTTGATTAATTATACCATTATGGTGTTATACAGTATCCGCTGGAGTAATATATTCTTTTATTCTCTAATTTTTCACATCATCTGTTTGAGTTGAATATTTAGAATGTATTGCTAACTGAATCTACTCCAGATATCATCATGGTATTTAACAAATCAAAGTTGCATAATTCAATTTTCCTTCCAGGGACTCTGGAATCTGTTGTAAATGTTTACCAAAGGGCTATGTCCTAATTATGGCACCAGTAAGCAAGGTTTTGCTCTTTATTGATAGAGAGAAGATGTGAGATATGCTGTTTTGAAGGTAACAACAATACAAAACAAAATAGGGAAATTAAACTTAATTGCTCCTCCTCTCCTACTTTACATTTTTATTGCACACAATTTTTATTTCCATTGCTTGTCTCTGTGTAGGTTTGGGTAGGGGGGTATCCAATTTATTCTTTTTGTTTTTTACAAAAAATTATCTTTAATTATTATGGGTACATAATAGTTATATGTATTTCTGAGTTAAAGAATGGAATTGGAATGTTCCTAACACAAAGAAATGATAAATGCTTGAGGTGATAGATACCCCAATTACCTTGATTTATTACATCTTGTATGTCTGTCCCTATTTATTCTTGTATCTATCAACCTTAGAGTAACTTTGTAAACCAAAGTGGGTGCTCATTAAGTGTTTGTGGTCTACATGAATAAAATGCCAACATTTCTATTTTTAAAAATCATATAATAATAAATAGTCAGAATGTCACTTTTGCATTTGTTCTATAAAATAATACCTTTAATATTGATATTTGCCTTGATTATATTAAAACCTATCATTTTCTGAGATGTGGAAATACTTTTTATTTTGTGTAATATGAGTCCTTGTGTCGTTTGCCTCAGAGTAAATAATCATTTCAAAAGTAATTCTTGAATTTTCAAACAGTAAGTAAAGCTACAGTGCTTTTCCAAAAGTTCATGAAGAATTTTTTTTTTTTTGCCAATAGGAAAAAAAAAGTAACCGAAAGTGGTAATTCTTCTTTAATCTCTAAATCAATACATAATCATATCGTAAAATTACTGAATTCCAATGGATTGATAGCTGCTAATCTAGAACACGTCAATGGCTGCTAACCTTTCCTGTGGCAACAATCGAGGAACAGGCCAGTGGGCCAGAAAAATGTTTTAAAAGATAATCAATCAGCTAAGTTATTCCACCTCAGGAGAGAAAATGATGAGATATATTAAATTCAATCCTCAGGCATCATATTGCTAACTCTCAGAAAGTCAATATAATGAAGTAAACATATTTTCCAGTTTTGTTTGTTTTTTGGTGTAGTTCAGTCTACAAAATAAATTGGAGCAGAAAATAAAATGAGTTATCTTTCTAACTGCTTTCTCTAGGTGGTTTGAAATTGGTCCTAGAGGCAGACAAACATTTCTAATCAGTAGAATTAGATCTAAGTGACTCAGCAGTTTTTGTCCTCCAAGAAAAATGTTTATTTAAATTTTCAGCCCAGATTATTTTTTTTCTACGTGTATCAGCCTTCTTAAATATATTTAACATCTCTTCCATGCCTTGGTGGCCCTAGCAAAGGATGCCATGTGCAGATCCTTGCCTTTCAGCCTGGGATGTTGTTAGTTAAAATCACGCAGGAAACACAGTAGAGACTGGTCCCCTCCCCTGGTCTTCCTTCTCCATGGCAGCCATGCTTGAGCCCTGCAGCAGTACAGAAGAGGAAGCAGAGAAATCAAAGGAGCCAGAAAGCAGATGGCTTCATTGCCAAGTCCATCCTTTCTATCACGGGGCCATGTGCTATTTTGGCAGCCCAGGAAATGTTATTTCCAGAAAAAGCAGGAGCTGCTGCAAAAGCCACTAAATACATTTTTTATGGTAGTACCATCAGCCCGTAAGTCTTAATACCACAGGTAGAGATAAACAGTAGTTAAGATGACAGGCAGTGGTAGTAATGGTTTAACATCATAGATGTAATGTTACTAAAATTTTAATATCACATGGAGTGACACAGATGTCTTTCCTTCTTCCTTCATTTCAAAGAAATAGGGGGACACTAAGATAATCTTTAAATGCCTTTATAACCACTTTCAAAATGTAAGAACAACTTGTGGGGTTGATAAGCATCATTATAACATTTACCCACATGCTAAATTCTATTAGTCCTTTTTTTTTTTTAACTTGAAAGCTTTTAGCAATGTCTATTTTTCCCCCAGCATGGTAAAAACTTATAAGAGACTACTGTTAATTTATAATAGACTGTTATATTTTGTCATAACCTAATGCCTTTAGAAGTATTTCTGGTAAAGATAAGCTCACAAAAAATTTTTTATGATAATCAGGTTACAATGAAAGCTTAATTTTTTTGTCAATAATTGGATTCATAATTATAATAGTAAACCAATGTATTACAAAAGAAGAAGATTATATCACTCAACCTATACTTAATAAGTTTGTGGTGGTGTACATGAAGAAAGAAAGAAAGGAAGGAGGAAAGAGAAAACAAGGAAGGGCAGGAAATAAATCAGGGATACTACTTTTAAAGTTCAGCTTTGCAAAGTATTTAATAAAAACACATTTTTATAAAAAAAGTAAGGTTTACATATATAATTACTGCCTATGGATATTCAAATGTATTTAACACAAGAACTAGTCAATTTTTGGCAGGAAGGAGGAAAAGAGAACATATTTACTATAAAATAATGTATACAAACTGTTGTGTCTATTTACTTGGCAAACATTTGTATTTGCTTTTCTTGGAACTAAGAACATCATGTCTAGATGTTCAGATAACATGCAAAGAAGGGTTATTCTAATTAAAAATACTAGTGGATAGTAAATACTATAAAAAATAAAGATCTTTTGGATTTTTAAAGTTTTATTAAATTTTGAAAATCATTCTCCCAATTCCCATTTCTGAAATAAACTATACCTACAATCTATTTAGATATTTATTTAAATATTTACATTTGTAAAATTTCTTATTTAAAAAAATAGCTCTTCAACAAAGATTTTGCAGATATATTGCCATAAAACACTAAGCCAATCCAAAACCTATCATCATTTTATTGAGAGAGAGCAGGAATTGATTAATTTAAGCTTCTACATAAAAACTTTGGAGGAAGAGGAGACACGAAAGAAGATATGATGATCAATGTCCACTGTGTGTTAGACATCTTTATATAATGAAACCCAAGTTTCCTAACTTCTCCATGTTATAGGTTTAACTTCTCTTTACTCTCCTAATCACTTAGAGCAGAGCTCAAGTATTAGATTAGTTCTCCCAAAAGCAGGCCCCGAGACAAGGATGCAAGTGCAAGCCATTTGTTAAGGATGGTCCCCAGGAGACAGAGGAGAAAACAGACTGGGAAGAAGCAGCCAGACAATTGTTTGAGTTCCATTGATTTGCATTGAATCCCAGACCCAGTGGAAACCCTCAGGGTGCTCCTCAGGGGGCCTGGGTTTGTCCAGACTTGCAACACAGGAGAGAAGCTGTGCTCTCACACTCCTCAGGCATTGTTAGATCTCATGGCTGGGCGGTCACATCAATTCCCCCACATTTTGGCTCTCTGTAAGGGCCAGGTGCCAGTCCTCTGAGAGTGGAAGGTACAAGCAGTAACCTGCAAAGTGCACTGAAGCTGGGGGATTGTTTCCACAGAGGTTGTTCAAGGAGGCTGAAGAGACTCAGATTTCACCATTAGGGCACTACGGCCCCAAGTTTGTATGAGCACTGTTAATGGAAAAAACAAATTCTGCTAAAACATTTAAAGAGGTTTATTTGGAGATAATGAGTGATCACGACCTGGAGCTTCAGAATCCCAAGAGTTCTTGAGAAAGTGGACTCTAGGCGGCTGTGCTACAATTTGGTTTTACACAATTTATGGAGACCGGAATTACAGGTAAAATCATAAATCAATACATGGAAGGTATACATTGATTCTGCCCAAAAAGGAGGGACATCTCGAAGTGGTGGCTTACAAGTCATAGGTGGGTTTTAGGGATTCCCTAGCTTGTAATTGGTTGAAAGAGTTAAACTTTGTCTAAAGACTTGGAATCAGTGGAAAGGAAAGTTTGAGTTAAGATAAGGGGGTCTTCTAACTGTCATGTGATGCTGCCCCAGAATCAGGTTGGGAAGTAAGCCACATTATATGTGGTTAATAACAAACCTGTGTAATGAGATTTTATGGATTTTAAGGTGTGACTTGGGAGGCATCTTAAAAAGAAATTTGGGCAAGAGAAAAAAAGAGGTCAGAGTTCAGTCCTCAGCACAAAAGGTCCAATTCCTCCCAAGTTATTTCTGAGAAATTGCAGCAAGAATCTTTGTTTTCCTGGTGGTTGTTTGTCACCTGTCCCTTCACTGTGACTCCTCTGAGTCTGTCAGTGGGCCCCTAACTATCTGGTAATGACCACTCCAAGCTGTAACACTCTTTCCTAGTCAGCTTTCCCTTAAAAGTGGGCCCAGGCTTTGCTCTTTAATCCCAATAATACACTAAACACAAGGCTGTGCTTTGAGTAGACTCAATTAAATCTGTAAGATAACATTTTATCAAAAAGACACCTGCACTCAAATGTTTATTGCAGCACAATTCACAATTGCAAAGATGTGGAATCAACCCAAATGCTCATCAATTCATGAGTGGATTAACAAAATGTGTTATATGTATACCATGGAATACTACTCAACCATGAAGAAGGATGACTTAATGCCTTCTGCAACAATTTGGATGGAACTGGAGACCGTTACCCTAAGTGAAGTATCTAAAGAATGAAAAAACAGACATGACATGTACTCACTATTAAATGGGAACTAACTGATGAGCTCACATGTGAATGAAGGAAAGTAAGACTCAATGGAAACCAAGCACAGGGAAGGGGGGAGGAAAAGATGGGCAAAAACCTGTCTAATGGATACAATGAACATTATCTGGATGATGGGCATACTTTTAACCCTGATGCAAGCATTAGAAAAGTGATCCATGTAACCAAAATTATTTATATCTCCATAATACTTTGAAATCAAAAAATCATTAAAATTATTTAAAACTAAAAAAAAGGTAACATTATAGAATTATGAAACAGGAGCATCTTTTGGGGCTTTACAGACCATTTGCCACATTTTGTGCCCTCTCAGGAGACTCTGAAAAAGTCTGTTTGGAGTATGTTCCCCATTATGAAACATGCCTTCATAAGACAGGAATTACACCTGGCTTTTCCAGGTTTTCTAATAGCTTTGGCACAAGAATGCAATCCAGGAACCAGAAGCTCCAATGTGAGACTTTTCAAAGAAGGAAACAATGTAAGGAAGTCACAGGGCTCCATAGAACCTATCTTTGAGAGAGTGGTGGCGAAGGTGGCTGGCTTTTGCGGGCAGCATTAGTGAGGATTCCGGCATTCAGTTTCAAGCATCAATTCTGTGAGTAGGAGATTCATTTCCAGCTTGCTATGTTGGGGATAAAATTCATACTTACCTCTGTGGGTGGTTAAGAGGATTAAATGGCATAATGCTCATACAGTGCTTAAGTCTGCATGGCACAGAATAAGTCCTCAGCACAAGTTAGCTTTTATGAAGAAGACCAAGAAGGAGAAGATGATGATGATGATGATGATGATGATGATGATGATGATGTCATTCTCCTTCTGAAATCTTTAAATGGTTCTCTGGATTTCCTAAGACGGAGGTCAAACTCTGTGGCTCATGCTACAAAAGCCTGCATAAACAGGTTTTTTCCTCTTGTGTTTCTAAAGGAAGCTTTCTCCACACCAGAGATAGGGATGTGTAGGAGTTACATCCACCTACTTCCAGTTTCTGAATATAAAATATTTTCAAAAGTCTCAGTGTCCTGGTGCTTGTTTTCCTTCTCCTAGAATTGCCCTATTCTTGGCTACAAGACTTACTTGTCCTTCAAACAGAAACATCTCTGAGAACCTTTTGATGACACAATTTGAATTGATACTTCCTCCCCTCTGCTCTGATGATGTGATATGTAGTTCTCAATCTCAGCATTTAATACAATATAAAGTCATTTAGATGTAAGAGTGTGTCTCCCCACTATTCTCTTTGAGAGTGTGGAATATGTCTTATTTGAAAGGTAATCCTTTCCCCTTAATCTCAGAGAACATCACTGAACCAAAATAATTTAATCAGAGAATTTTGGTAGAAGAAATAGGAAGATTCTGAATCAAAATGATCAAATTGGTGAGGGCAGCATCAACTCCATGTCAAAAACCTAAATAGAATAACTTATTGATTTTTATACATGTGCAAATTTTTCTGTATTGAACACAATAGCAAAACTAATTCATCCACCTATCCCTACAAAGCTGATTCTCTCTCCCTCACCATGAGCTTTCTGTATTCACCACACAGCCTTCTTTATCCCCCCTTCAACCAATTCCATTCTTGCTTTATCACTATTCCCATCACACAATCAGACTTTTCTCACTAAGGTCACCAATAATCTCCAGGTCAGTAGATTTAAAGAACCTTTACCATACTTTTACTTGCTAGACATTCTACTGATATTAAAAATTGTTGAAACATGCTCTTCTCTCTGCTCTACGCCCTAATACTCTCCTGGTATTCTCCTCACCTAGTTTTACTCACCCTCTTAGCCTCTTTTCCACGCTCAGCCTCTTCTATTGCCTTTAAATCTTAGAATTCTTCATGGTCTGATTGGAGACCTGTAGCTCTTGTGTGATATCCAAAGCAAAGCAATCTATACCAAGACTATGACTTTAATTATATTCTAAATACTGTGGATACCCAGAGCCTAGGACAGTGCTTGACACACAGTAGACAGTCAATTTCTATTTGTTCAGTGTATAACTGAGTAAATTAGTAATTGAGCAAAGCATCACAAACTAGAACAACTTTTTTTTTTAAAATTTTTTTTGGCACTGTGCCTTAGGACAAGCAGGAAAGAGCCTAATATACTCTGTCCAATAATAGAGGGTCATTGTAATTATATAACTAGAATCTTGATATGAGATTACACTTTGTGTTCTCTGATAAAACGTTTATATGTGGGAGAGCTGTGTTATTAATATTAATAACTTATCCTATCAAGAAGCTCTGCTCATAGATTGAAGCCCATGCTCCACTTAAAACCTTCAAGTCTATACAGAACTGTCAATTTGTGCCCACTCAACTGAAGTTCTGAGTTCAAATTCAAACTTAAGGTGCAGGAAAGAAACAATAGGAAAAGCTTTCTATTGTTGACAGAAGGTTGAACTTTCCCCAGGGAAGCAGGAGGGTTTCATGGAATATAGATATGTAGCAAGATATGGCATTTTATGGGGGATGGGTGATGTGCAAATTTGAGAAGGAAGGACCATGAGTGAAAGAAATAGCTGTAAGGACACATTCTTATAATGTCTGCACTTTACTTTAAAACATACACAGTACAATATCTTTTGTGCTAGACAGCTCGCACTTTAGCTCTAAGAGCAGTGAAGTGCCCTAAATGAGAATCCACCCATCAGAGGTTGTGACTGACAAAATATCAGAAAAGAAAGGTCACACTCCAAAAGGACACTATATGTAAGCACTATATGAATACTGTATATACTACACATAATGCTATATAATGCAAGAGATCAGACACAGGCAAAAGACCAAATCTCCTGATTTCCTTAGAGATATTCAGAACCTACCATTTGCTGAGGACACAAGAGGTGGGAGTAGAAATACTCAGGTTCTATGACCCTAAAATCCAGAGCATGTCTAAGGCCTATAACACTGTCTGAAGCCTTCTGATAAATGCATAAATACATTCATATTTTAGTTTTTAAATGTAAATATTATTCCTTTTGTGAAAGCTAACAGTTAAGAAAGTCTTCATCAGTAGCTTCACTCAATCTTCAGGGCCTGGCCTTCTGGTAAGTGCTTAAATGTGTTTATTGGGTGAATGAATGTTTACTGGAAAAAATAATCAATGAATGAATAAATAAAAAACGTAGCTGGTAGATTCTAAATATTAAAGGGCATGAAGATGGGACAAGAAATTCATTCTATGCTGGAGGGATGAAACATACATTCTTTATATTGTTTAAGAAGCATACATGACTTACTCTATTGTTAGATAAACAGGATGATAATGAAATAAGTTCATGCTTACATCTCAAAGTAAGGTTACACAAATTAAGATTAAGATAAGTTAAAACATGTTGAAAAACAAGTAATATATTACTAATGTAAAAGTAAGTGGGAAAATAAATGGTTTCCTCTTGAGAAGGTTTATTATATTATTAGTGATACCTAAGCCCAGGGACTCACGTAATTATTTTTCACGTTATTGTTTTTGTTCTTCTACTGTTAAAGGTTTTCATCAATAAACTCTTTACCAATTTCTTGAATAATGGAAGAGATAATGTGTGGAAAAAGTGAAGAGTTAGTGATTAGTGTAAATTAGTCCTGAAAAGTATATTCCTTGGGTCATCACACAGACTTGATATTCTAGACAAGAAGTTCAGAAGCATATTATTGACCAGCTATTTAAAGTTAATTAATGTAATAGAGTTAACAAAAAACTAATGTCACAATACAGCTAATAGTTTTACATCGGAGGTTAATCAATTTTACACTTATAAACCTTTAATTCGCTACATAGAGTTGCCCCATCAGAGAATTTGGAAAAGTTGAATTTGCAACTATGGCATTACTTGGTATGTAAGAAATCAGAACAAAGGAAGGAGAACCTTTAAGAATCTTTTTTTCTATATAGTATGAATTACTTGATACCATAACAGAGCATATATCTCCAGGTACTAGACCATCTTGTCCACCAGATGTGGTGGGAAGAAGTACAGAGGTTATCAATGAATGATGCTAAGTATATATTTTCAGCTTCACAGAGGATTGAAAAGGGAATGAGCTAAAATTATATGCATTGGTTATATCCCTGTAATTGACTAAATAATCGTATTTTAATTGGCTTAAGTTCCTGCCTAGAAATTTAGGAAGCATGTTACACTAAGCAGAGAGTTCATAGAGGTTTCTAATAGCTTGAAAAAAAAATCAGGGAGCACTATATAACTTCATTCTCATCACTTTAACATAAAGAATATTTCTTAGACTTATATATTCCTTGCTTCTTTTGGCTTTGCGACAGTTATATCAGCTTTGCTTAAATAATGCCAATTGTTCTTCTCAGCAGAGATCACTTACTTGGAAACTTTGTTCATGAATATACCCATTAAGTTGATCCATGCATATAGTGTACTGGTTCTCTAACTTTAGTGAATGTCAAAATCATCCTAGATGCATAAAAAAATTCAGACTCCTGGGAGAAGCCTCATAGTTTCTTATTCGAAAGGTCTGGCTGAGACTCAAGAATCAACACTTTTAATGAACATCTCACACAATTTAAGTGGGTGATACAGGGACCTGGCTTTGCAGAAAAACCCTTATGCGGTGATTTCATCGTATCAACCAGTGTCCGTCAATCCCACTACCCTTTGATGTGGGCTGGGGCTGGTACATTGTCCCATCCAGATGACAAACTAGGTTATCCTAGAACTAATGATCTGGCCAGGATATCAACTGGTACCCACTGGGATAGGCAGTGGCATGTAAAGTCAGCACATGTGCTGATGGAGAAGGCATATATTCTGATCAGTGGCTGCTCTAGTATAGTAAGTATTTAGCATTTAAATATTACCCTGGCTTCAGCAGTTCTTTATCCTTCTATTCCCTGAAGGAGAATCTTTTCTGGTTTGACTCTGAAATAATCTTATTTTTTTCCTTCTCTGGGGAAATATTTCTACTTAGATTTCCCAAGAATCAAGGCAAACTTTTTTCCAAGTCAATAACCAAGACTCAGTCTTTTTGTGTTTTTCTTTCTATCAAGACTTGACCCAGTCACACTTCTCTGATGAAAGTTTGACAGTTCAAATAACCTAGTTCTTTCCTATGGTTATTCTTAGACACATTATGCAAACGCTGAAACAAAAATTTCTCTACAATTATCATGAGTTGCATACAGAAAAAAAATGTCAAATTTAGAATTTTTAAAGAATATTCCAAAATATGAGTTGTCAAAAGCCAGGAAATAGGATGAGGAGAGGGAGCGGATTGATTTGTTCTCTTTTTCTGTGTATTATAGATTTTAGAGAAAAAGTTAAACATTTACCCCTCTGGCATGGTAAGAACACAGCTTGGCGAAGGTGAAAGGTGGTGGAAATACATGGACTAGTGAGATCCCATCCTAGCTTAGTGAATCTATTTATTTGTTCTTTTCTTGTGTTTAGATGTGGCAGTGATGGATGCTATTTCCACACAATGCTGTGCCTCTAGCTGGCACTGGGATCATGTTTTTAATGATCTATGTGCAGCTCTTTACTTTTCACATCTCAGCTACTGGTCTATTTGATAAAGTCTTTGAAAGAAGCACATTCAATTAGTAAGTATTTAATCATTGTTATAAATGTGGCTTTCAGGAAACTGTGCTACGAAAAGTCTGTTTTGGACCTTTAATTATGTGTATTTAACCTGATTTCAACAATCTACAGTGTTTTATTTTATAATATCTAATTCTTAACACTTAACACACAACGCTGCCCTCTTTTTGCCTCACCTTTCAAACGTTAGCCTTTAATTTAAAGTATTGCTTTAACCTGTTCCATCTGCTCACTTGAAGTAATTAACTACTTGGAAGTAGTTGTATATCCAAACACTAATGAGGCTTTTATTTATCTATTTATATTTTGTTGTTTTAAATTCCACCTAATTAATGAGGGATCACAATGTTAGGATATATACTGAGCACTCAAATATTTGTGTATTTGTTTTCCTGGGGGTTTTATAACATTTGAAGAGAGAGAGCAGTTACAAAGGAGGGTAAGATAAAAGAAAAAGAAACCTACAATATATTTGTGCATTTAAAAAAACAAACAATTTTTTATTTAAATAGATATAGGGGGTACAAGTAGTTTTTTGCTATAAGAATGAATTGTATAGTAAAAAAAACAATAGTGCAAAAGACATAAACATAAGAAAAAATTAAACAATTTTTTTCTAGGAAAGATTTTTTAAGAAGCTTATTCTCTTATTTTATCTGCTATTCTAGCAATTCTTTGTTTTGTCTCTGCTCGTTGGTTTGGAGCTGACAGCAATATCTTGAACTGTTTCATCAGTGTGCTATACACTTTTCCTGTTTTCACATATTCATCATCATAATTTTGAAGTCTGGGTATTGAAACTGTTTTAGAGCATAACTGAATAGGTCTTGAAATTTCCCTGAAGGCAATGTTGTTCTGATGTGGCCGATGGTGAAACTGGTCTCACTGATATAATGGTATCTGTGCTGGTCAGTAAACGATGACTTTAATCAAGATTCTAAATGTTTTTCGGATTAAATTGCCTTCCAGAGTCTTCTGATGTTATGGAGTCAGAGTGGATGATTCTGTTTCTCTTCTGAGGTTTCATTCCCCTAGACTCTGATTTTTCTTAAGTTTCAGAGCTGTCAAAGTAACTAAGACAAAAATATTGCTATTTATGTTGTAATCACTTTTTATTTTGCAATCTGAAGCACATAGATGCTAGTTACAGTAGAAATAAAGGAAAGAAATGAGCCCTAGTTTTTGCTTCTCATTATCATTTCCTTTAAACATATAAGAGAAGTGCTGCACAAAAGTCAAGTTATGTTGCTAGTCACGTAATAATTTATCTAAACAAGTGGGTTGTTGGTTGTTTGAATGCTGTTACCTTAAAGACTAAACTCTTATTTCACTAATGCTGTTGTTGCTCAGCACATCTTTGAGCCAACATTTTAGAACCGTGTTCAGAACCAGCAGCAGATTTTTTTTGACTATTTAAAAAATAGACTTTATTTTTCAGAATAGTTTTAGATTTACAGAAAATTTAAGAAGCCAGTACAGAGTCCCCATATAACCCACACCCAGTTTCTCCTAATATTAACATCTTGCATTATTTTGGTACACTTGTCACAATCAATCAATCAATATTGGTACATTATTTTCAGCTAAAGTCCACAGTTTATTCAGAAATCCGTAGTTTTTACCTAGAACAGATTTATTTTTATGCTTTCATTTTATTGTTTCCTTCCTTCCTTCCTTTCTCTTCCACCATCGATTCTCTCCCCCTCTTTCCTCTCTTTCTTCTGTTTTCTTCCTGGTAGGGCTGCTGGCAATAAAACTCATTGGATCCCCTTGGAATTTTTAATTCTCAGACTTGTCCACATTGAGCCTCCAGCAATTCATCAATTACAGTTTAAGTTTTCCTGCCTTGACATTGGCCCCCACGGAGATTTTTACTCCTTAACTTCTGCTCTACTAAGTTGTGATTCTGTGCATTTGCCTTTCTCTCCAGTTCTTGGGGCAGAGGTTTGCCCTATGACCTCAGTTCTCAGACAGATCTGTGAAGAGTTGTTGATTTTTAGTTTGCTTAGTTTTTTTTTTTTCTTTTTTTTTATTGTGAAGGCAGAAGTGATGACTCCCAATCTCCTAACATGCCAGAACAGAAACTGGAAGTCTCTATAGTTTTGTTGTTTTTGTTTTTGTTTTTGTTTTGAGACAGAGTCATGCTCTGTCACCCCAGGTAGAGTGCAGTGGCCTCCTCATAGCTCACTGCAATTCAAACTCCTGGGCTCAAGTGATCCTCCTGCCTCCGCCTCCCAGAGTGCTGGGATTACAGGTGTGAGCCACCACACCCAGCCTTGAAGTATAGTTTTAATGTGAAGGAAATTTAGAACTTGGGGAGTCTTGCACATATTAAGTGCTCTCTCAATTTTAGCTATCAATATTGCTGTATCTATTGATTCCAGAGCTAGTTTTTCAGGCTTCAACATTTCTAAAATCTTACAATTGCTTTGCATTTAATTCCTGCTACTTCTGACCCTGACTTTACCAAAGGAGAAGCCCAGCAGCTATTAAGGTAAGGTCTAGGCAATTTCCCCCTCTTCACCTTGAACTTCTCAGGTCTGGTCTATGCAGTCCCTTTATACCAACTCCTCTCTGTAAAACATGAGCCTTAACATCCCTAATGTCCCCCGACTGGACTTTATACAAGGCAAGCACACTGCAAGGCAACCAAGATTTCCTTGGACCACAGCTTAATTCTGGTATCTAAAGGCTGTGATAGGATACATCTCTCCTCTCTCTGTCTCTTGCTTTCTCTCTGCTTCTTTCTCTGTCTCTCTCTGTCAATGTCTCTCTCTTAAGTTGAATAGAGGATAGGAAACACTTCTGGGGTCAGAGGATTTTTTTTTTTAAGTTTTTTCAGAAAAATAAAATAAAAAACATCAAATGATAAGAAAACTTTTTTTTATAGTTTAATTGGCAGCGTTCTTTCTTTCTTAGTGGTAACTAAAATGATGTTTGGCAATTGACAGCAATTTATATTTGATCAAATAAATCCGGTGGTGTGCTGAAGCCAGCTCCTGCTGACTCAAGAAGAAGACTGTGCATCTTTTCCCAACTGTAGGTCCAGTGATGTCAGATGATGGCTTAAAGTTAGCCATGCTGGGAGCATTAACTCCACATTAATCAGCCAATGTGAAAAATCAGCACCCCTGCCCTGAGATCTGGTTATTAAACATTTATCAGGACACCATTGATTTGATCTCTGCATTACAAATTTCACTCTAGAAAAGCATTGTCTGCATGTGATTGGTTACAGAACATACAAACATACAAAGTTTAAATATATTTCAGAAATTTACATGCCACCATTGATTGGCATGAACCAGCCACTAATTCTTAGAACAGATTGGCACAGATTAAAACTCTGAAAATTTTTTTCTCTTCCTTGATAACTATGAAACTTAGAAGTTTTTAAAGAATACTTTTCAATAGTAAAGTAGAGTTAAGTTTATCTACTGGCGTAAAGAAGACCTACAATGACTTCTCTAGGCCTTCCACATTTATAGCAATTGGAGATTGTTAGACTTTTTAAAAAACTGTTCTCGATTTAGCTAGTAGTTAAAAGATTTTTTTTAAATAAAAAAAACTTTGTAAAGTTGGAAAACTTTTTACAAAGAGTTGCAATTTCTTTAGCTAATATTTTTCTCTTTGACTATTATTAAACCATGACCTTAGAAAGACCAGTTTCTTTTTCTTTTGAGATCTAGCAACGAAGAAGCAATTCTCTGTTTATGGTATAAATGAAACAATATCCTCTGGAGAACAGTAGGTGAGGGGCCATATTTTTTGTAGAATCTCAGCACAAATGAGTTCTTAAGAAGGAGGCTCTTATTATGGCATTTATGTCTTTAACTGAAAAAGCAAGTAGAAATTAAATAATAAAAAAATTAGATATCTAAATCTCTTCTTAAGTACACATTGGTTTGCATTTTTGTCTAGGTAAAGTGGATAACTTCGGAAGAGTTATCATGCATTTTGTTTTTACATCTTTAGGTTTTTATTGTTCACCTATTTTAAATATTCATTATTTTCATTTAATATATTCCTCGTGCTTAGGACAATGTCTTATTCATAATAGAAGCTCAAAAATATTTGTTAATTGTATGAGTATATGCCATATATATGAATAATGTGTATATATAATATACCTATTATATATATATAACTTAATAAGTTGATGAAAGTATTTAGATTTAGTCTGATAGGAGGCGAATTTCCAGAAATTAAAAGGGGCCCTTAATCTGAACTAAATGAACCTCTGCTCCTACTCAAATTCAAATTTAACTTTGCTTTCTTTCATGGCAAGTCTTTTCCAATCCTATTTCTTGAATCCTTTCCTCCTTTCTTTTGTTGTTTTAGTCACTACTTCTTAAATTACTTTTTTATTCATGGGGCTTCCTTTCACAGAAATTGCTGGATCATATAGGCACATGAAATATCAACTCTGATTCCTTACCTTCCTTCATATTAAAATGTATTACTGTATTACAGATCACAAAAATGATTGGGGACTAGTACTAGAAGCTGTCGTGCAGTTACATTTCTATGCAACAAATGATCATATAGCACATAGTACTGGAAAGCAGGAAAATATAATCAAGAATTTTATTCACTGCCATTACCATTCAAGTGGAAAACCATTTCAGAAATGTATAAATGCTGCTCTGTCTCTATCATTGATAAATAAATGATAAATTAGTGCCCTTCCTTTTCCCAAAAGGTTTATAAATCAATATTTTATACAGTATAAATAGCATTTCCATAATTTACACATGGATTTTTATTGAATGTCTAACAAATATTAACTTTCTTGCTTCTAAAGGGTGTATTTCTTTAATTTATTGACTTAAATAATACTTATGGAAAGGTTTTATTTTGTTTTTTCTTAATCTGTTAATATACAGTTATTTATTTTTTACATTTTTAGATAAAGATAATTATTACCCATGTGGTATATAGAAGAACGCATTATCTTCAAATTTTGCTTGGTAAATAGTAGAAAAAATATTTCTAAATGACAGTATAATTAATATTATCAATATTAATAAGTTAAAATAATTTGTTTAGAAATAAAAATATTGAATTTTTAAAACATAAATGAGAAATGTTGTTAAATATACAACATATAGCAATTGATAACATATTTTGTTTGTAAGCACTCCGGTCTCTATAGAAGAAAGTTACTATATAGACATGCATTCTGAGAAATGTGTCCTTAAGTGATTTGGTCATTATGCAAACACTGGAGAGTGGACTCACACCAACCTAGACAGCACAACCTACCACACACCCAGGCTATTTGCCAGAGCCTTTGCTCCTAGGCTATAAACCTGTACAGCCCATTACTGTACTGATTACTTTAGGCAACTATAGCACAATGGTAAGAATTTGTGTATCTAAACATATTTAAACATATAAAAGGTACTAAAAATGTGGTATTATAATCTTACTGGACCACCATAACATATAAGGTCTGCAGTTGACCAAAAAATATAGCACATGACTGAATTTATTAACTGAGAAGGCATATACAACTAGAATTTAAATGCAATTAATCACATATTAGTAGCAAACACATCAAATTCAAATTTCAAAGTCTCTATAGTTTTCTAGATCAAGATCGTGGAAGTAAAAAACACAGTGCAAAGGAGGGAAATATCTGTTGTTTATCTTCTTCCCTTTCCTAGAGAGATATGCTGAGTTTGGAGCTCCTTGTATAATTAGAAAATTCCACACCTCAGTGGTCACCATAAGATGATTTTTAATGTAAGAACTGAACCCATTTATTCCCTTCCTTGATTCTATTTAAATTATATTGACCTAGGAAAGAAAGAGGTAATTTAATTAGATTGCAATTATTTAAAAAATATTCATTCTAAAATTATGTAGCAATTACCTGTGGAAAATATAAAGTGTGTATGTCTGTTTTAGTACCTTGGAGATAAAGCCTGAAGTTATTCTCCACAGAAGAGTCACCAAGAGACTTTAGAGGAGATAGACATATATGTTATACACATATGTATACACACACATGCACATAAACACCTAACCTTTCACGCAGAAAGTCTCAGAAGACAAATATTTCCTTGGAGGAGGAAGTGCTGCTACTCATTGCCTAATTAAATGAATAAAAGAAAAAATAGAAAGAAAAATTAGCACAATTCAATGTTTGCTTACTCAAAAATGCAGTACAATACATTGATTTATTTGCAAAGTCATTCCCATATATTTGCTTATATTTAAAATCATAAACTCCTCTAGGACTTTGAAACTTCAAAATTCTGCTAAACAGAATATGCATTTTTCCTCCCTTAACAACCAGTTCTTGCCAAGGAATTTGAGAGAGAAGGTCACATGTGGCCAATAAGGATGATTTTGGTTAGATAGAGGCAAAACTCATCTCACACAGCTCTTGAGATGTAATTTGAGAGTCATGTTGAAGCACCCTTCTTTTTCTTTTAACCACCTGAAATCAGTAGTTATAAAAAAGGAACAGATACTGAGGTGATTATGTTCAGAGTGTCAGAAAAAAAAAATGACTTTCTTTTTCTCTGGTCCAATATGTGAATTCTAAAGGTAAAAGTAATCAGACTGGTTCCAATATTCTGAACTGACTATATAATTAGTTCAAATAAATTTGTCTCATGATTTGTGCTTTGCTAACACACAGATGAAGTGAGGAATTTTTCATTGAATTGGACATGTCTATCCCTAGAGAAGGCAATCTTTCCATTCTTCAACAAGCCTCCATACAATCCTATCACTGAACATTAGTTTCAGGTTTCCAAAGTTAATTACTTCTATGTAATTATTTCAGAAATACATAGACTTAAACAATTATCAAATATGACAAGATATTGAGTCAAATCAAGTCCAATTAATTAGACTTAGAATATAATACATAGTACAACCAAAAAATTCCTATTGTCTTAGCTAATGTTTGACAATTTAGTTTAACCTAGAATAGAAAAAGAAATAAAGGCACCACACATATAGGAATAACATTAATCGGGTGTCAGGCAGATGGGGGGGAGGCGAAAGGTGTATACATACATAATGAGTGCGATGTGCACCATCTGGGGGATGAACATGCTTGAAGCTCTGACTTGAGGGGGGTGGCAAGGGCAATATAGGTAACCTAAACATTTGTACCCCCATAATATGCTGAAATTAAAAAAAAGAAAGAAATGCACCACAAACATAAATCACTATCATGCATATCAAATAAAACATAATAAAGTAATCAATATAAGCAAAAAGTATGTACTTTGACATCAGAGAAATCACATTTTAAATTCAAGTCATTTCTCCTACTCACCACGTGAACTTAGAACTGCTTATTTGCTCAAAAGCTTACTTTCTTCATCTATAAAATAACGTTCAGTTTCTTGAACCTTACAGAAATAACTTGGCTTGTTAAGAATTACTAAGAAAAAGTAGCTTTTATAGATTTTAAGATGTAATATTTCAAAGAATTAAAGTACCATAGTTACAATTTTACAAAGGTTTTATCTTCTATTTAATTCTATAAACTAACAAATAAGTCATACTCTTATTTGAGGGATACAAAATTATACTCTTTGGATGAACTTTCCCTTAAAATTGCAGGATATATACACGTTTACTCACATATGCATGCACACACATACAGATACATGCATGCATACTTGTTTCATCATGTAATTGTTCTTACAGTAATTCTTCATGACAAGACATAATTTTATGATGATTTTACTTTGCTGTTTTGACACATTCAGAGATTATTCTTAATGAGAAAATATGTTTAGATTCAATAAAGTAGGTTTTCAAGCCTAAAAATGTATGTGCTGCTGCATCAAATCACAAAATGAGTCTTAGAAACATTTTTGGCACTTTTAATCCATATTTTCTTCAACTTTTTCTTGTTTCTGTGGGAAAAATAACAGTATTTTTTGCATTTTTTATTATTAATTTTATATCTCCATCTGACAGATTTTATTACTCCACCTACATTTTAATAAACTAATTTTAAAACAGGATCTATATCTTTACTATGGACATCATGTTTCTTCCACTTGATCTTGCTGCTTAATTTTGCTTTGTGTCTGTCAAATCTGCCTCACAGATGGATATTATTTGTTTTTTGTTGTTGTGTGTGTGTGTGTGTGTGTGTGTGTGTGTTTTCTTGGAGGCAGAGTCTTCTATTGCCAGGGCTAAAGTGCCCTGGCATCAGCCTAGCTCACAGCAACCTCAAACTCCTGGGCTCAAGTGATCCTCCTGCCTCAGCCTCCCAAGTAGCTGGGACTACAGGCACGTGCCACCATGCCCAGCTAATTTTTCTATTTTTAGTAGAGACAGCATCTCTCTCTTGGCTTTGTATTTTTATAGCAGTTTACAGTTTATACTAAACGCTTCACTTCTATTGTCCCATTTGAATCACACTTTCTGTAAGCAGCAGAGGTTAAGAAAGAAAGAGAAGTAGGCTCAATATCAGACAGCATCTAAAAATTAGCTCAGCACCCTGAGACATCATTGTTTTTTGTTTAATTATTATTAGTGGTTTTTGTATACCACGCTGCCTCTATGTTTTTCAAAAATGTATTTTTACTTCCCAAGTATTATAGTCTGTGGTGGGGCTCTAACCAGTGAGAGGAGGCACCTTACCCCTTGATAACATCAGTGATACTTTCACCTTGGAGCTTGGAGAATGCAGCACTCCTTTCTCACCGCTGCCTCCTCCCTCCAGGACCTCCCTCCCACCACTCTGATGCTCTGATTCTGGGTCCTGGAGAGCCCTCGCACAAATTCTGTGCCCTTTCTCCACTCTGTGGAGCTTTAACCATATATAAGAGAGAAGCCTGTGTACTTGGCCATGAGTCAGCAGTCTTGGTGGAATTTTCCTCTCTTTCTTTCCATTTCAATTCTCTGCAACCACATAGATTCTATTCATAACAGACTGCCAAGCCTCACTTCCTACACTGCCTCGACAGTTGAGGGTGGACTGTGCTACACTTGGTTTTTGATGGCCCGTAACTCCTCATTGCTAACCTGCCCTACTTGGCTACTCAATGATTTCCAAATTCAGTAAGCATACCTCAAGTATAGCTCCATGGCTTAAAAGAAAATCATATTATACATAGTCACCAGCAAGATGGACCACCTGACGATCTTTTCTTTCACTATTGGCCTTTAAGATACATAATCACTGTTTCTTTAGGTTTAACTTATTCACTACATTTGTGACTGGGCAATTTTTATAAATTTTTTATTATTGCTTTCTGGAATGGTACAGGGTTTTATTTATAAAATAGGTTAAGCGTAAATTGTGAGCTGATTTGCAGAAACAAGCTGACACGTACAAGAATGGTTCTTTTGGGAGAAGTTAATTTCAGATTCCAAACAAATAATTTAAACTTAAATTTAAAAAGAAAATCAACCTATTTACAGCTTCAAGGTTGCTTGTGTTTGGTTGTTTTGAAATGAAGCACACCTGCTTGACTCAAATTACTAATCATTTCTTCTATTACAGCTGAGTTTACAAACACTACCTGTACAGTGGAAGCCATTTATAACTCTGGGGTTGGTAATGTGAAATGCTATTACCTTAGAGGCTTTTGTTTCACAATCAGGCTTTAGCAGAGTTCACATATTGTATTTCAGAAAACCAGGTTTGCCCTGAAAAATATGAGAATTCACAAAATAGCCAAGAATTATAACATACCATGAAGAATAATGTATTTGAAAAGAGACTTTTCAGACAATTGAATGAATATTACATTGAAATGGGACAAAGAGACAGGAAAGAGATTAGTGGGATTAAATTGAAAATAAGATAGATTAGAAAACTACGTATATGACCAAAAATTTAAAGAAAATAATGACTATGATGGAAAAGGAGATTAGTAGTTTTCAATAGAAAATAACAGAAAGAAAAATGTTAAAAAAAAACAAAACTGAACAATACTATTTAAAAAATCCAGAAATAGAATCAAGGGGAAAGAATTTGGGTAAGAGTGAAAGTAACAGAAATCTGAAAATTAGTCACAAACTAATAAACTAGAAAAAAGGAACATGCATGATACTAATAGAGATTGAAGAGTAGAAGCAAAATATGGCATTGATTGAGGAAATCCACTCTTCAGATATATGCTAGAGCTTCCTTTTTCTGAAAAAAGACAATCTGCCCAATTTCTGTCTTGTCAATTTTATCTTTTACAAGCAATAAGAAAAATATATATACATGTATACTATTGGTGTTTAGATTGGAGAAGATTCAGGAGTATCATGACGGCTTCTTTAAATAAAAGAAGATATATCATGTAAAAAAGGGATTACTTAAGCCTAATACATAATTCCAGGGCCTATAATTAGGACTGATGCACAAAAATTGGAGGATAATTAAATTTAACTCAATATATGCAAAAGTTGTTATTTACTTATTCATTTTTAATGAGTAGGGATACATAACAATGGAATGGTCTTTCCAGTGAGGAACTAAGATGGTAGTCATGGGTGTATTTGTGGTTTGAAAAGTCCAAATAGGTGAAGTCCCTGAGCCTGAAGGAGACTAATCTTTATTAGAAGGGAAAAAAATGCTACTACTACTATTAGCTAAAGTTTATGGAATGCTTACTATAATTCAGGTACTATGTTAAACCCTTCATTTATTAACTTATTTGAGAAGGGTGAGCATCACCAAAGAGCTGACAATAATCAGGAGAAAATCTATATAGGGTGGTATGTTAAGAGATCAGATAGGAGCACTCTTGATGGGGAAAAAAAATAGCTGTCAATATTAACTGCTCGAACTAGATAAAACAAAATGGCATGAATATGTGGAACTTTAGTTAAAAAGAAACTGGTAACTTAAAGAAGGCACTTTTGATAAATATTGAGAGGACTTTGGCTGTAGAAATTATAATTTATGATTTTAGATACAACAGCAAAGATGATAGAGGGTTGCAGGAGACTGATTAGAAGATGAGATTTTTTTTCTATTTAGGATTAGTACACCCAAGGAGAATAAATGAAATCAGTTGGCTTTTACCACATTTTATTAAACATAATTTTCTTTCTAATTAATATTATTTATTTGTCTTAAATTAATTTATGAAATATGGCTATTTATGGCAGCACCAAGCTTGACCAGATGTACTATCTACCATATGATAATTGAAAATGCATTATCTATGTAATTTTAGTCCAAATAAGCATGCTGTTTCTATGGCACCATTAAAATAATATCAATATAACAAATGATTTTGAGTGAGTGTTGTAGATGCTATTTTGCAAACAGCACTTTCCTTTCTTTTCCTTTACTTATAAGGAATAGAAACCTACTCTGTCTCAAATTGAAAACTGAGATGGGATTGTTGTGAAGAATCAACAGGTAATATAAAAAATACCTATGAGAAGGAAATCCAGTCGAGTACACTATCACAGGAACTGAATTTAAGAAATGAAGCTCCCTGGAAGCAAATTCTTTTCCTTTGCCACTTTTTCAAACAGTTATTTTTGTTTGTTTCCATATAACCAATTTATTTGACTTCTGTTTCATGAACACTCCAAACACACAGAGAATAACAATGGGAGGTAACAGAAGTTATTCTGCCAGAAGTATCTAAAGAATGATCTTGATAGAAGTAGATTGCTTATACATTATTAAAGTTATAATAAATTATGACATTTTGATAACTTATTTGATTAATAGTAGTACATCCCAGTTTTTTTTATTTTTTAGTTACACAAATAGAATTTCTACCTCCCATAATGATTTTCCTTTAGAAAACAAGTATACTTAAATTATTCTTCCTGGTGACCACAAGTTTTAACTTGAAAAGAAAATTTTTTTTTCATTTCAATATGTTGCATACAGCCTCTGCAATATCTTAGATGTGGACTGCATCCAATCTTGTAAATACTTAAATTGATGCCTTAAAATATTTTTAGTTAATAAGCATATGGAATGTTAATTTCTAAAGGAGGATGTCAGCATGTATGTGATATTTCCCTGCCTGCTTCCAACCTTTATTATAGTGGTAGGACCCACCTACCTAGGAATGAGGACTTGGAATGCTACAGATTAAATGATCTGACTTTAAACATAAATCAATTTTTGTGAGGCTTTGACAAGCACAATTTTTGAAAACCTATTTAAATCATTGTAATCTACACTTAACAGGTATGCTCTCTAGAGATATGTCAATTCCACTTCAGAAAACCAATTAATGAGATAACAATTTTCAATAATCTATTATTTAAAGTGGTAACTGTAGCAACTATATAGTTTCTATTTATTTCCTATGGCAGAAACGTGAGTGGTCATGATTTTTTAGTCATTTTTATTTTTTGGATTTCATGCTACTTTGAAGAAATGCCTTACTATTTTATTCTCTAATTTGATAAAAACTATGTAAAAGTAAAGTAAACTCAATATTTTATAGTGAAATATTGAAAGTATTCCCTTTTATCCTATGAACAAGATACAGATTATAACAACTTTTTTCAATTTTGCGTGTTCATTGCAGAGATAATGAAGTAAATTGTATACAGATTGGAAAGAAAAAATCAACAGCCAAAATCATAACAGAGATTAGCCAGACTATTGGATATAGGCTTAATAGGCAAACATCAATAGCATTATATTAATATAAAAACATATATGGAGCTAAAAATAATGAAAAAAATTAAACTCCATTTCAAGTGATAATAAAAATACAAACTACCTAGAAATCTACCATACAAAAGCTGTGCAAAACAGACAAACTAAATAAATGAAGAATCGACTAGGTTCATAGCTTGAAATATTCAATAACCAAAACATATAAATTCTTTCAAAATTCATTTATAGATTGAACACAATTCTAATAAAAATTCAAGTGTATATGTATAAATGTATTTATTTAAATTTATTATTTTAACCTAAAGTTTATATGGAAGTGAAAAGAACCAAGAATATCTAAGATAATTTTAAGGAACACATTTGGAGGACTTGCCCTACTAGGTAGCTAGATTTATGATAAAGCTATAGCAATCAAGAGAGTGTGGAATTGGTGCAGAAATATATGAACAAATGAAGAAAACACACAAACATATTTTATATAAGTGAATAAATGGGGAAAAGGGAATTTTTAACGTATTGTCTAGAATGAGTGATTTTTTCTCTATGCAAAAAAAAAAGTCAAGGATTAAATTTCTTCTTTACATCATACACAAAAATAAGTTCCAGGTGAATTAAAAGCCTACTATGAGAGGAAAACCTATGCTATTTTAAGAAGGCAATATAAGAGAATATTTTTACAGCCTCAGAAAAGGAATGGATTTAATTGGGAAAAAACAAACACAATCATAAAGAAAAGAATTGCTAAACGCAACTTCTTTAAAATAATTTGTGTATCAAATTATATAAAAGAAAAACAGTGTAAAGACATGCCCCATTTTCAACGCATATGAAATGTTTTCAGAACATATAAAGAACATCTATAAGTTTATATACAAAAAAGACAAAAATCTAACAGTAATATTGGCAAAGTTTTGTACAAGCACTGCATAGAAGAGAAGGTTCATTGGGCTACCAATATGTGAAGTATTATTCAGGGAGTTACAAATACACTTATTTTTTATACATACTTTTTTGTCACATGAGAATGTGAATGGCACACTTTCTGAGTCAATATATGTTTAAAATTGCCCCAATTCTTCTAAGATTTAATTTTGTAGATAGTCTTCAAGTATTTTCTTTATATGGTTAACCTAATTTTTTAGTCTGGATGATTTTATAATAATTTTTCTTAGTTTTACAATTTAAAAATATTACAAGACTATAACTTATTTTCCAGATACTTAGTGAGTTTTTTTTATATAGAGATTAAACTTCCTTACACTTGGAAATTAAAAAAAAATACTTTCCTTAAAGTATTTCTCCTCCCTCTCTGCCATTCTCTCCCTGTGGATTCCTATATATAAGGTTTCCTAATTCAGTGTTCATCATTTCTTTCTTTTTTTTTTTCTTTCTAACTTCCATTTCTTTTTCTTTCATTATTCTTGGAGTTCAAAGAATTTTCTGGGATTCTCTTTTAGTTCAATGATTTGCTTTTCTGCCTCATTCAATCTATTATTTACTGCTTTTTAACAAAAATCTGCAATCATGATTTGCATTTCTAAGAACTTCCTCATTTTGTTATTAATCCATTTCATAAGAGTCAGCTCTAGACTTACTAATACAGCATGCTTTCTAAATTTCCCCAAACCAGAATTCTCTTCTTTCTTTTGTAATAACTATTTTTATGGAGTATTATTTGCTCTCAATACTCATTTCATCCTATTCTTTTCAGTGCTAAGTGTTTACATGTTTCTGTTTTTTTTTTTTTTTTTCTTTTTCTCCGTAAGGTCTATAGAGGTCTATATACCTCTATAGAGAGGTCTATATGTATTAGCAAAAATAGAGTTGGGTCTTTAGCCAATATTGTTATTATTGATCAATTCCTTTAGTTTCAGATACAAGTCTAAGTATTTAAATACATTGTAAAATTTCTCTTTATCGTAAGTATTAAATTTACTGGGGAGTGTTGGCGTTGGGTGGAGAGGAATAGTTACTGAGCAGAGAGTTTTTCCTCTGTTAGAACCAATCTCTAAATTAGCCCAAAGACAGATGAAGTAGCCTCCCCTTCTCTAATGGGCTCTTGCTGTATATGAATTTCCATGTTTTCCCACATCCACCCAATAAGCTGTCTCCCTTACCCTATTCTCTGATCTCTACAGATTAGATACTGATTTGGAGGCTCAAATACAGTCTCAACCTATTCTTATGTCCTTTCCCCCAATCCCTCTAACCATCAATCTCCAGTTTAATAAATAAAATGCTTTTTGTCATTTTATCTGTGTCAGTTTAATTTTTGACTCCTAAACCTCTAATGATTAATAGAATTACATTATAATCTTTTACAAATTTCCAGGCAATTCCATTAATTTCTATGTATATTTTTGCCACGTTTTGAATTTAGTGTTATTTTTTGGGAAATAAATATTGCCATTACTGCATTATTCGTAGTTGATCTTAATCACTATGAAATCTCCCTTTTTAAAATAGACTATTTATTTTTAGCGGTTTTAGGTTCATAACACAATTGAGCAGAAGATACAGAGATTTCCCCTATACTCTTGTCCCCACCCATGTAGGTGCCCTGCCTCATGGGTCTGCTTTGTCCCAGGGTCCAACTCTGCCTGGTTCATAAGCCATGACTGCTGGCCCACTCCACACTGGGTGGCCCCTCTGCCCCACGCCCTGTGGGCCTGCTCCACTCCACAGGCCCACTGTGCCCTGTGCACCCTCTATGCTACCCTGTATGTACCTTGCCCTGCCCACATGCCTGGTACCTCAGTGTCCAGGACTTCACAAATGCACGCCAGACCGAGTGGACCTCCTCCATCCCGCATGCACTGCCCGTCCTGCCAGCCAGCCCCTCCTCACCTGTGTTCCTAGCATCAGGGACTGCCCTGCCGCATTGGCTCGCTGACAACCACAGGGGAACAGGAGGGATGCAGTAGAGCAGCAGCGTTAGAGGCTCACAGTGCACCACCCCCTCTCCTGCCTGGTCAAGCTTCCAGAGCAGGGCCCAAGCATGCCACCCAGGGACTCATCCCTATTTTCATAGAGCAAAAGAGGTCACAGCAGAGGAGAACAGGTATACCATATCTGCTGTCTGTTTTGAGCTGAGAGAAGAGGCCACAGATGAGAAGGGACCAGCATAAAAATTCTGGCAACATGACAACCAGGCTATCTCAACACCCCCTGAAATAAAAATTGTTTGCTTATTTATTTACTTAATTTTAAGGGGTACAGTGCAAGTTTGTTACATGGATATATTGGATAATGATGACATCTGGGATTTTTAGTGTAACCATCACCCAAATAATATACATTGTACCCATTAAGTAATTCCTCATCCTCCTCCTCCCTTCCACCCTCTCATCCTTTGGAGTCTCCAGTATTTTTTATTCCACTCTATGTCCATGTGTACAAATTATTTAGCTTCCACTTATAAATGAGAACGTGCAGTATTTGACTTTCTGTTCCCAAGTTGTTTCGCTTAAGATGACAGTCTCCAGTTCCATCTGTGTTGCTGCAAATGACATGGTTTCATATTTTTTATAGCTGAATATTATAGATACTCTATGTGTACTATATGTGTACATACATACATGTATTTACACACCATGTTTTTTTTATCCATTCATCTGTTGATGGAAACTTAGGTTGATTCCAAATCTTGGCTCTTGTGAATAGTGTTGCAATAAACATATGACTGCAGGTATCTTTTTGAAATAATGATTTCATTATCTTTTGGATAGATACCAAGTAATGGGATTGCTGGATCAAATGGTAGTTCTATTTTTAGTTCTTTGATAAATCTTCATGCTGTTTTCTATAGAGGTCGTACTAATTTACGCTCCCACCGACAGTGTATAAACTTTCATTTTTCTCCATACCCTTGCCAACATCTGTTATTGTTTCTCTTCTTTTTATAATAGCCATTCTAACTCATGTAAGACGATGTCTTATTTTGGCTTTAATTTGTATTTCTCTGATGCTTAGTGATGTTGAGCAGTTTTTCATGTTTGTTGCCCATTTGTATTTCTTTTTTTGAAAAATTTCTATTCATGTCTAATAAAAATTGTTTTATATAAGATGGTGTACATTTTGGCTCACAGATTTCTTATGAGGTTGACATGAGATAATATATGTAACAGCACAACTCCAGTAAGGGGACATTGAACAAGTGCTGGCTCCTTCATTGTCCTGAGCAGTGGTCCACAAAATGGGAATCTTGCAGGAAAATCTAGTGTAGAGGAAAGGGGCTATATGAGAAATTTTAAAAATTATATTTTATCACTTTTTAAAAAAATTATCTTTTCATATTTGATAATCATATAATACATGAGTATGTTAGTGTATATACTTAACATAACTAAACACATAGAAGTTTCTTGTAAAACATTTATACTCAAAAACATACACCATTTCTTAAAAGTTGGGAGGCTCAATGCCTTGGAAGAAAGATACCTGGCATCTGAGCCAAAAGAACTAGGTTTATATAACTGTTCAGGTAATTACTAGGTATTTAACCTTGAGCAAATTCTTTAAATTGTCTAAATCTCAATTATGTAAGTGGGATGCTACTAACTGAAAGAGGTAATTAAAAGAGAAAATATACATTTAAAGGATAATTAAAAGAGATAATATCTGACAATCTCAATTTCTCTCTAATTTTTGTTAATGTCATGAATTAGTAGAAGATAATAAAGTCCAGTGTTTAAGGGTATGATTTTCTTGAGTTACATCTGACATAGTTCTCTATCCTGAGATAAAATCTCAGTATCTTAGATCACTGAATGTCAAATAAAATAATTTAAGTACGTAACTCATATTTGTTGTTAATAGAAGCTAAACCACAGATAATTGTTTGATTTAATGACAGTAAATTCACCAACATATTGCAAAAAACCTTTTTTTTATGTCTGAGGGAGGGCTTCTAGTGTTACAAAAGATAACGTTCAAGTTCTTCCTTTTTTCCATTGCATAGTTAATATCATATTTTGTCCATGACATTAATCAGATTATACATATCTTGTTTATATTTTATGACCTTATGATCAAGTTCCTAAAATACTTTGCTTTTTCAGAGCTTCAGTTATTTGAGGGTTAAAAGAAGTCCACATTTGCCTATTATCTTTCTAAACATTCTCTTGATCCTAACACAATTCAGAGCACCTAAAAGTTGAGCTCAAATTACAAAGAAAATCATTAAACTTAATTTAAATTTTTTACTGATGATGGTTTGAATTACTTTCCATATTTTTTCATTATATTC